>NC_049224.1:127544-2598794 GCF_011100685.1 Canis lupus familiaris | reverse complement strand
TTTTAAGCGGAAGAATAAGTTTGGTACAAATATACTTCCCTTGGTTTAATATGAAGGCTCCTGGATTCAGGATGCACATCTTCCACTTTGCTGCAATATCTGAAATTTCTACCATCAGTGTCTGATTTCTCCAAATACACCAGGAGTGAATAGCACATTGTTATTATGAGGTATTACTATCTTAGGATAGATTTATTAATTTTTTATCTCCTGTCCCACTCCTCTTTGTCTTTTCCTGTATTATAAAAATCTAGAAGAATCAACATGGAGAAGCAAAAAGTTCCCAGTCGGGTAAGAGAAAAGGGGAAACTAAGCAAGGGCAAGGTAAGCCAAAAATCTTCATCATAAGCTCAGGGAAGATATTTGTCAGGATAAATAAGGGACATAATTGGTGAGTTTTACTAGGAAAGAGAGCGAGCGTGGTTGTGAGCCAGGGCCCAGCCCTCAGAGGGTATGTCCTCATGAAACTATGCAAGCATTAGGTGCTCCCCAGGGGGAGATGGCATAAAACGGGGTACGAGAGGTGCTGATAATCAAAGCAGTTATTTCACAATTTTTTCCCAGGGCCAACCATACTACAGAGACGTGGTTGCAGCTGCATTTAGCTAGAGACAAATAAGGTATATGAAAACACTCAGGGCTTTTAAAAAGCTCAGTGCAATTTCTGGGCTTTGCAGTTATTTAATGAAGGCAAGCAAGAGGGTTATAAATTCAACAACTTTGTGATTGAGATTAATGTGCTCAGAAGTTAACTCTTGCCTTCACAGTCAAATGAGAAGTGAACATTGGGCATTATATAGTCTCTAATTTAAAGCTGCCTGATTGGTGGCCTAGAACAAAACATGGCTTCTGGAAATTTAACCTTTTCATGGTTGGCACCAGAGCTGGGTAAAATGGTGGCCAATTAGGACATTACCTAGAGTTGCAAACTGTAAAGTCTGATGGAGCATCACTAATAATGTAACAAAATGGGTAAACATAATGTGGCTTTTAACCAGAATTCCGTTTAGAATTTACTAGAAGAAATAATTTGCATTATACAGGGTTGATGTTAAACCAGCCAAAGAGTTTGCTCAGAACTCTTTCCATCTTCATTTAAAGCCTACACTTCAAAAGCTGAGAATAACATAATAGGTGATAGGTGTCGAGTTGTGCTCACATTCCAAAATGAAGTGCTAAGCCAGCATGCAAAGAAGGTTGGCCAATTTTGCATGCTCAGGCCAATTCTGAAAATATAAACCGGTTCGGACTGAAGACATTAGTCAAGGAAGGGTTTTTTGGAGGAAGCTGTTGGAGTATTGGCGGCTATCCTGTCGGTGGCAATGTCGGAGTGGTGGGGTATGCTTATATCTACCTCAAGGAAGAAGAGCTTTAGGAAAACTACTTAAAAATTTTGATTTACATCCCTGAGGTTTGTAGTGAACAGAGAATGGAAGAGTATAAAGCAGAGAGACTGTGGCTGGTTTGCTGCTTTCAAGCAGCAGGAGGTGGGTAGGACTCCCTAGGGTCACTATGGAAACTGCCAGGTAGGCTTGCCACATTCTCAGAGAGCCAACTGGCAATGTGAGAGTGAGCCCGAGTGGATTCAGGTAGACTCTTACTACATGGCAAAAGCAAGGGCACCACGATGTCAGCTCCCCATGTCTCTCTTCCACGGGACACAGGTGGAGATGACACCAAATCAAAGGAATGGTAAGAGAAGTAGCCAGTCTGCTTCCGAGAAGCCAACTCTAAATAACAGCCAAGAAGTTTTATAAACTTTCACAGAAGCTACATCTGTACCAGAAGGAGGAAGGGTGGAAAGCCCTGCACTCAGCAGAAATAAGGAAGGTGGATGAGCAATGGTCTTGTGGCAGCCTCTCACAAGACAGGAAGGCAGATGAGAAACTGCATTGGGCAACTCTTCACAGGCTGCTTATCTCCCCTTGTTCTGGGAGGAATAACAGGGCATGGAGCCAAGTCTTGAATCAGGCTGGTCAAGCCTTGGCTATGGGGCCTACACGAGAACAAGGCTATGAGGGTGCTGAGTAAAGCTATTGCCCAAGTCAGCCTTGATATGTAGATAAAAGAAGGTTACATTAGAAAGTGGCTGCTTTGGGCTGTGCCTTAAACACACAGACTGCAGGATGGATGCAACCCCAGCAGTGGGACTACCGTATCGGAAGGACATTATTTTATTTTATTTTATTTTATTTTATTTTATTTTATTTTATTTTATTTATTATTAGTTTTAAAGATTTTTATTTATTTGTTCTTGAGAGAGACAGAGAGAGAGTCAGAGACACAGGCAGAGGGAGAAGCAGGCTCCATCCTGGGAGCCTGACATGGGACCCGATCCCGGGTCTCCAGGGTCACACCCTGGGCCGAAGGCAGGCACCAAACCGCTGAGCCACCCGGGCTGCCCTTCGGAAGGACATTTTAATTATTGATACTTGCTTTGCCTAGAAGTTCCTGGAGGACTTTTAAGACTTTATCTACAAATGAACGTAAAAACCAGGATTTCATCTATTGGCAAGGAAAGAACTAGCCCACAGGAAGGACTTAAGGGACAGTGAGGAAAAGAATAACACTGTTTTCTCTTTGTGTCATATTGGGCTCTATATTTTTAACATCAAGGCTATATCAGAAGTACGCATGAGTAACAGCAGATGGTGAGAAACGGATTAAAAACCTGGGTGGGTGTCCCTTTGCTTACCGGGTGATACAAGTCTGAGCTGGAATAGAATTGCCTAAAGAAATAGAGTTAGGACTAAGGCTGCCTCCAGCCCCTCCTTTCCTACTCCTTCACACTCAAATAAATATTAAAATAACATTTAAGAAATATAGACCTGAGGGCATGCCAAATTATTAGGCCATTTGTGACAGCACATACATTGGTCCAACCCTGGACCACTTCTTAGTTAGACTAAGAATCAGTCCAGCCTCAGTGGAGGTAACTCTAAGTGGTACAGATTTGCAATAACGAGGTGGAACACTTCCTTTTCCAAGGCTTGCTGCCTTGATGAACATGTCACTTGGGCTTTCAAAAACTCTTTAGGGAATAGTATGGTCTTCCTGGACAGACCACAGTTCCAATACAGAGATAGTTTATGTCTTAGTATTAGGACAGACCCAGCAAGTTTAGCATCTAGAAAGTTTCAGTGTTCTTGAAAATATGAAACAACTTTTGTATATAACTGCAGGTTTCATATGAAGATACGGTTAACATGCTTTTGAAAGATACTTTTTTTAAGCAAAGAGAAGAATTTGTTATAATCAGGCACCGTTCAATGGTTCTTCGCTCTGAAAACCCGGCGTGTGATTCATGACGGAACAGAACTAGAGCATTAGGCCACTAAAAATAGTGCTTGAGATAAATTTTAAGAGCTTGTCCTTGTTCTATTGACCAATCTGAATGCTCTTCTCTTCATTCCATATATAAACATTCAACCATTGTTTTCTAAATGCCGAGACTAATGCACCTCTAATCAAATAGAAGCTACATGGTAGTACTCAGATTTCATAGAATGAAAGAACTAAAAAGAGCCTGGTGTAATTTTTTGGTTCATCCAAGTGAATGCCCCTAAATCAGGAATTTTCCTGTATTTTGGGGACATCCTACACTTAATTGAAGGAATCACAAAGGGCCTTTTTAAAATACCCAAGCTTAGTTTAACTAACTTTAAAGCGATGTACTTTAGCATACACTTAGTGGGATGATTAGGTGTAATAAAATAAAGAAAATAGTGAAGGTATCTTCAGTCCAAAAGGTTGGATCTTAGCATCTGAAACCTATCAGAGTGGAAGGTTGTCTACATATAGTTTTCAGAAATGGAGAGCCAATAGGTTCACTCAGGAACCCATTTCTGCAATGTATTCCACGTGTGTTGGATGAGCAGATAATCCCCATGACAGATATTGTGTCAAGTGTCCCTTGTACTAAATGGAAGAGAATTCATACATTTCGTATGAACACATGAAATAAACAGAATTTTGTTGAGAGTAGAATCAATCAGGGCAATTTCCACATTCTTATAATTGAGGGTGAATGGGGCATGATGGTGATAGTTGGACAGGGGGCAGGTAGAGGGGTTCCCCTCAGCTTGTGCTCACAAAGATAGTTTTCTACAGATCGCATCCATTCAAAACTTACACATTACGACCCAACAGAACTCAAGAGAATCTGTTCCTTTCCTTGTCTCTAAAGTCAAATATTGCCCCGTTTCTCTCAAGCGTGTCCTTGATGTTAACTTAAAACTTACTGTTCCTGGGTGAACACTGTTTCCAGGCTCTAAGTCCCTGGAGGTTGGTTCTGGATCTGCACCCACTTGGAAATAATGACAAAGATAAGCACAAACCTCTCCCCAAATAAAGGCAATTCCTTATGATCATTGCAAGGCATTTGTAACCCGTCTCATCACCTATCAGACTTACAGTCTCGGTACAGTTCCGGCTGTATTTCTCCGGGGATCCTTTGGGTTTCCCTGCTGAATCTTCCTTGGATGTTTACGTTCTGCTCTCTGCACCAAACTCTCACAGAACTGCGTCCTCTCCTTCCACAAGAAATGCAGACCCCCATCATGATTTTTGGAGTTTCTCTGAAGATTTGTGGGACTGCAGGAAAGGATCACTCTGTACACCACACAGCATTTTGGTGCCACCTATCTGGACCTCGGGGGCTGCTTCTGCTTTCTCAGCCTTTCCTCTAGGTGTCATTTGCTGCTTTTTCAAGGCTTGTGTTACCGCCATGTGATGCTCTCTGTCCTGCATGGAGCCCCCAGGTTAGTTGTACAATCCTTCGGACCTGTTTTGGCTTATTCTCAATACCCTTTTCTTTTGTTAGTAGTGCCTAGATTTTTTCCTCCCCATACCCATCACATGCCACCTTGGGCAAACTGTCAATCAAAGTGCCCTGGAGTTCTGGTAGAAGGGCCTTAGGACCTAAGCTGACCAATCAGCTGTTCTATCCCAGCATTTGAATTAGCTGGATTTGATTCATCCTCACAGTTGCACCCCCAAGAAACTGCTTATTTTCCTTCTAAAGGCTTTCCTTCAATTTTCTCATTTATGCCACTTATTTCTCTTCTACATAAATCATTAGAGCTGCAACCAAAGGGTCCTGAGTGATACCAAAATATTGTCTACTTTCTTGCCTCAACTGCCTTATAAAACACATTTTTAAAAAAATTCTGGGAACTATTTTTTCAACTTGTTATATAAATATCACAAAAACTCTCAGAGTTCTCAAATCTGGTAGGTTTTTGTTTGTTTGTTTTTGTTTGTTTGTTTTTTCTAAGACGGGTAAGAAGAGCGAGAAAGCTCTTGCAACTATTCCCAATGGATTTTCCAGGGGGACGGGGGAAGGAGTCTAAAGTTGATACACAAACCACAGGCCAGTACTTGAAGCAGCCCACAAAGGCTTTAGTATTTGTCCAGTGTGGACTGAGATGTGCAACTGAGATGTGTTCTAAAGGCATAATTTATTGAATGATGGAAAGATTTTCCTGGAAGTTAAACAGTGGTTTGAATGTAATTATTTCTTTTTACTTGAGCACGTAGACTGCTGGCACTCATTGTGGTTTATAGTCTTCCTATTTGTCATGTGATTAATCAGAACAACTTAATTGTACCTTCTACTAAGCTAGGAGAATGTATTGTTACTATGTTAAATATTTTATTGTCCTAGATTTCTTTCAGTATAACTAGAACTTTGAGTGGAAATGATCGATCAGGTTAACTAAAAATCAAGTTCAAAGAAAATATTATGCAGTTCTCATCAAATGATCATCCAGTGTTTCTTGCAAATAGAATCCTAAGCCGGATTTTCATTTGGTCTTGCACCAAACACAGAGAAATTTGACAGTATTCTAAAATGTTGGTCTGGCAGGTATCTTCAAGAAAATATTTCACAGATAAGAGATGTTTAAGAGACAAATATTTACATATGAGATATGGTTAGGTATAAATGGTGAGATAGTTATGAGATGGAGCAGGTTATTTGTGTTTGCACATAAGGTAAAAGGCACACTATGGGGAAAGATATAATAAATTTATTATATGAAGTATGATGTTCTCAATAAAAATGGAAATTGTTTTGAACTATTCTTCAAGTTGGTCTGATATTGTGATTGATTATCTTGACTGCAACAGAACTGAGTCTTGCAGACTTAAGGCATACTAAAGTGGTCTATAGGTTGCCATGGAAACTCCCCAAAATGTATTCTTACACCATTTGGGGGCATTTCCACTGTACCGGATTGACAAGTGCCTGATAGAGAAAGACTGACTGTTCAGCGGGTGCTTTACCAGAGTAGTTTTGAATTGGACCTCAGAGGAAAAGATAATTATTAGGTAGAATGTATATGTTACATTGCATTTTCCAAACTATTTTAGACACGAGTTTGGCATTCCTTATGACATTTATGAAGTAGGTCAGTATTATGATTGCCCTCTTTATTTAGCTGAGAAAACAAAGACTGTGGGACTACAGAGCAATTTTAGGCAGGGCTATAATTAAGCCATCAGGAATAAACTGTCCTGCATTTTACTCTGAGAAATCTCTAGCTTATTCACAACATCCTCACTGAAAATAATGTTCCTCTTTTCTTTAGTCTATATATCTTTTCAAGCAATTTAAGCACATTTATTAACAACAATAACAATAAATAATATGATTTCCACGTTCTATTGAACAGTGGGTATGTGCTAAGTACTCTGCTAAATTCTTTTTGTACATTATAGTGCTTTTTCTCCCACACAGTCCTGTGAAGTGGGTGTTATTGCCATTTCCAGAAGAGGAATCTGACTCTGACAGGTATATTAATTTGTCCAATTCTCTCTTAAGTGACAGAAGCAGAATTTGAAACCAGGTCTGTTTGATCCCCAAGGTTGAGTTCAGCTTAATCATTTTGCCACACTTCCTGTTGCCATTTTACATTCACACCTAACACATGCTTGTTTTGCCCAGCACTGTAGAAGTGTCATATATGTCATATGCATTTGTAGTAGTAGTGGGTAAAAAAAAAAAACCCATAAGTTCTGGGGTCAGAGAGCCTTGGGTTCAAATCCAGACATAAGTGGTTTATAGCTACTGCTCTCTGATTTTTGGAAGGATTTCCCGAGATTAGACAACAGTGTCAGCCGCAGGGCTTGGTATTGGGGCACGGAAGAGCCAGGCAACCCATTCTCACTCATTCACAAAGAGGAGTCGTTCTTGGGCAGCCCGGATGTCCCAGCAGTTTAGTGCTGCCTTCAGCCCAGGGCGTGATCCTGGAGACCCGGGATCGAGTCCCACGTCGGGCTCC
This sequence comes from Canis lupus familiaris, assembly GCF_011100685.1. Taxonomy (NCBI): domain Eukaryota; kingdom Metazoa; phylum Chordata; class Mammalia; order Carnivora; family Canidae; genus Canis; species Canis lupus. The sequence goes on along the minus strand of NC_049224.1, from coordinate 2,591,511 downwards.
CTGTGTGGAGCCTGCTTCTCCCTCTGCCTGTGTGTCTGTTTGTCTGTCTCTCTCTCTTTCATGAATAAATAAAATCTTAAAAAAAAAAAAAGAAGAGTCGTTCTCCCCTAGTCTATTCCTCTCACTTAAAGTAGTGTATCCAAAATGCAAGTGAACATTCATTCATTCACTCCTTCACTTCTTCACTCAATAAATGCTTACTGAATTCTTACTCCCAGATAGTATTCTCGGTGCTGCTGATATAATAGTTAATACAGACAAAACTCTAGTTCTTCTAGTGCCATTTTCCTGCTAAAACCCTCCAACGATGCCGCATTGCCTACAGGATAATATTTCCATTCCTTATCAGGGAATGATGAGTCATTGTTGACTAGGCCTCCATAATGGAGGGGTTTTCCACAGAGTCTGAAAGAAATGGGAGGCCTGCAATGACGGGAGAAGGTAAAGAGGATGTGAGAGAGCTGTAAAGAATGCAAGAGCCTCAAAGGCTCTGCAGGGCCACGGACTGGACTTCAGGTAGCACGGATTCTGGCTCCAGCCACGAGCTCTGCAGAAGGCCTCCTCTCCTCTGCCCTGACTCCCCATCCTTCTAAGCACTGTGAGGGCAGGTTGGTGGCCTTATCGCGCATCCCTACTGTCCTCTCCTATCCTGACACATTGTAAGAGTTGAGTAAATGTTCCAACACAACAGTCCTAAGTATCTGTAGAAATTTAAGTTTCTAAATCCACTTAGGGAAAGACGTTTCTCTTCAGTAAATGGGGTCATATAGATGTTTGCAACACAAAGTGTGGCCCATAGACTGACAGCGTTGGCTACACCTGGCAACTTGTTCCAAACAAAGAATCCTGGGCCTCATCCAAAGCAATTGATTCTGAGTCTGCTTTTTAATGAGATCCTTAGGTAATAAGCATACATACACATTAATGTTTACGATGCAGTGGACCAGATAATTTTTTTTAAATTTTTATTTATTTATGATAGTCACACACAGAGAGAGAGAGGCAGAGACACAGGCAGAGGGAGAAGCAGACTCCATGCACCGGGAGCCCAACGTGGGATTCGATCCCGGGTCTCCAGGATCGCGCCCTGGGCCAAAGGCAGGTGCTAAACTGCTGAGCCACCCAGGGATCCCCAGATAATTTTTATAACTGATTAATAATTTTAAGGTAAAATATAAGCAACTCTATAATACTACTCCAGTAGTGGCGGGCTGTTTTCATAAAAATATCATGGACAAATATAAAGCCGAAGCCTCAGTAAGCTGCAACAGGATAGACTCTGAAATCCTGTGAACCTCCTTGGAAATTTTGGCACCCAAGAGAGGACTTTATAGCTCCTGACAAAGTTAGGGGGCTATAGACAGGACATATTGCATTTGTCAACCTGGAAACATTAAAGAAAGTTTGTTCTTTTGTGCAATCATTTAGCAATAAGGTAAGGCTTGCCAGCTAGATTTATTGGGATATTGGATTTTATGTTTCTTGTATCGAATGATATTTTTTACATTGTTTATGTCTAAATAAATCTGTCTTCTATTTTACATCACCCTGTTGTATTGCTGCTTACAGATAAAGGGTTCAGGTAGCATAATTTGCTCTGCCCTTGGGATACGCTGCCATACATTAAAACCCAATCACATGGTGACTACAGCAGAGAATTTCAATGTGCTCTGAAAAGTTGCACAGAAATGGTGAATGAATAAAGCTCAATGAGAAGATGTGGTTTCTGATCTTGCTTTATCTAGTCTGTGTCTGGCAGACATTTATTATTGGTAGATTCAAGCTCAAAGATGGTAATTTCATTGTAAAATCTATGCCCTAAATGTCCTACATATGATCGAGTCCTTGCAAACAGCTGCTTTGTAACACCCATGGCTTTATGCCAATCAATATCTATATGATTTTGATTATTTTTATGGTGTGTATGTGCGAGTATGTGTGTATACAAGCCTTGAACCAGTAAGCAATAGTGAAAATAAAAAAAATACAATCAGATTAGAGTTTAAAAATAACTTAAAATTTCGCAGAGGAAATAATGATTATTGTAAGGCAAATTAATGCAGGCTCTTCTTTGTGCTTAGAAATGTATTCTCATTTTGAACAGGCAGGATAAAATATGTCCATTTATGTTACAGTCTTTATCCATTAGTCTGCTTTATGATTTGATTTCATGTTTTCATTGTTCCAAAGCAATTTTCCAGATTGAATCTTAAAAGGATTATAAACCACAAAAAGTCACTTTAAATTCTACATGGAGTTAATATACCTACTGCAATTCTGTACATTTGTCTTTTAAATTTTATAAAAAGATTTGTTGACACTTTCCCTTTCACTTGTTTCTTACAATATATTTTGCTCAAAAATTTGTCAAACACTGATGCCTGTCTTATTTGATGTTTTAAAGCATGTTAGCCAATCAGCATAATTTAAAATGTCAAATATGATAGTTTTAAATTTTCTGCATTAAATACTATCTCAAATTGAAATCATTTGGATGATGCAACATACATAAATAAAAGCTTAAGTTCAGAAATAGTCTTTGGAGGTTGTTGGGTTTTTTTTTTTTTTTCTCTCCTTTCTGACAGAAGCATGGCTGTATCTTTCTTTTCCATTCTAAAATGGACCCACAGTCGATAGCACAGGGGAATGTAACAGATCAACCTTCTCAGCACCTCTGGAAGAGTCTATGTTTGAAATGGAAGGGAGAAAATAAAAGAGTAATGATCCTTCTAAATAAAGAAAAAAGAGCATGTGTAATAGTTCTTCAGCAGAAGAACTATTTAGGCAAGTTGGCTAAGAGAGGCACTAATTTTTCAATTAGAAATTGAGCCTTTTCAGGGAGCCTAGGTGGTGCAGTGTCTGACTCTTGGTTTCGGCTCAGATTGTGATCTCAGGCTTGTGAGATGGAGCCACGTGAGGAGCCCTGTGCCAGGCTCCTTGCTCAGCAGGGAGTCTGCTTGAGATTCTCTTCTCCCTCTGCCCACTCCCCCTCAAATAAATAAATTAACCTTTAAAAAAAAAAAAGAAATTTAGCTCTTTCAGAAACAAATGAGTAGTTGCTGGCATCTCCTTCAATTATTCTCCTTTTCATAATTCAAATATGGGAAATGGTTCTTAGATCTGTCTGAGATCCCAGTCTGAGATCCCAGTGTAAGAGCCCAGACCAGGTATACCTGGATTTCTCAGAAGTAACAGGGGAGCCTCATGGGAATAACATCATTAGGAATAGGCAAAGGACAGAAGCCCCACGGGAAGGAATTCACTCACGGGAATAAGAATAAGAGGACACATCACCTCTCAAGACAAATTTTACTTGAAATAGTTCACGTGTGTCATCCAGCTTTTCCTCTGGCCCTACATCCACTCCTTTTTTTTTTTTTTAATAATAAATTTATTTTTTATTGGTGTTCCAACATCCACTCCTTTCTGTTCTTGGGATTTGTTCCTAAGCTTGAGGAATGGACAATCCAGAAAACACAAGAGAGCCCTGCCTTTGGCCTGTGGAGCCAAGGGGCACACAAATGGTGTACAAGGTATTTTACCCTCTTCGGTGAGACTAGTGTTGGGTGATGGTGAGTTATTAAACAGACCATTGGCTATGATTCCAAAGTAGCAACAAACTCTTTGTTGCGGCCAAAGGTCATGTCCTGTAGCCACTGTTAGAGGTAGAGGAGGCCACCAGCCTCTGTCTCATTTTAGGGCTCCGTGTTTACATCTCTTACCTGTCAGTTTGTTGAATACACAGATGTAATAAATTAGACAAATATTTGATCTACACCCTGTAGTTCTCAAAGCTAATATTTTACATGAGGAATAGGTGGGCCTTAGGCATGGCCAGTCCATTACAGATTTCTGTTACACCCTATTACCCTTGGAAAGAAACCTATCGGGTACAGTGTTAGTTTATTAGTGATTTTATTGGCTTTTATTCAGCCTTCAACTCAAAAGCCAGCAACCAGCCTTAGGCATAATGTAGACACTTGGTTATCAATATAGTATCTGCATATTAATAGTTGCTGTGAGAGTCAGGGTTGGTAGAAATGATCTGTATATAAAAGTTAAAAATTTCCAGTAGAGTAAAACAGACCTGTGATCTAGCCTCCTCCCTCTCCTTCTTTTTAGCTTTTAATTATTAACACCATTTTTGGAGGGGTTTACTGTAGTCGATATAAGAGGGTACGCTTCTCTCTGCTAATATTGGAAGCAAGCAATTATCAATTTCCAAATTAATGCTCCAGTTGCCTGACATATGCTGGAAGTGGGCTTTAATCCTTTCTTGGAATAGGTGATTCCAATTCTTCCAGTCTCTCTAATGGCCATTTTCTTTCTTTCTTTTTTTTTTTTTTTTAAGATTTTATTTATTTATTCATGATAGAAAGAGGAGGGAGGCAGAGACACAGGCAGAGGGAGAAGCAGGCTCCATGCCAGGAGCCCGATGTGGGACTCAATCCTGGGACTCCAGGATCACGTCCTGGGCCAAAGGGAGGTGCTAAACCACTGAGCCACCCAGGGATCCCCTAATGGCTATTTTCACACCAGTGCTACTAACCGTATCCAAATAAATCCCAATAGATAACATAACTAAAGAGGCAATGTTTGGGACATGATTACTCAAGTAAGTATTTTTACTTGATAAAGAGTCTCATGAGTAGGCAAAAAACAGAGCTTATTTTGTACTTTGAATTTGTACCTGCTGAAAAATACATCGTTTTTATCAGACGCTTATCCAGGGACAGAATATAACTCTGTTGTGAAAGAAAGAAAGAAAGAAAGAAAGAAGGAAAGAAAGAAAGAAAGAATGAAGAAAGAAAGAAAGAAAGAAAGAAAGAAAGAAAGAAAGAAAGAAAGAAAGAAAGAAAGAAAAAGGTAAAATTAGGGCAGTTGTAAAAGCAACCTTTTCGATGAATTTCCACAAAATATATTAACAAAATTTTTCTAGAAACGTGAATATTTGATCAAAATCTTGCATTTACAACTCACTTTCCTACATTCTCACGTTATTTCATACATGTTCAGAGATCACAATTGCTCCTTCTCCACAGGACAGATGTGAGAGGATTCAATTTTTTCACTCCCTGGTATAGATGGTGAGTTGACCAAAAATAAAGATCTGCCAGGGGCATGCCATTGCTTCTCATACTTCTCTCATTCTCCATTGCCCAGGTGCCAGTGACGAATGCCAGTCCCAGGAGTACTGAGAAGCAAGTCTCTGTGCAAGTAGAGAGACAGTGAAGAGAGTTGCTCCTACGGTTAGGCACTCAGGAGAGCACGTGGTTGGTGTCCATAGCCAGGACACCTGAGCTCACCGTGTTTTGTAAGGTGGGCTTCAGGAGAAGCCAGTTCGTAAGTAATATAAGAAAGTCATTCTTTACCAATTATCAGCGGCCTCATTTCATTTAGCATTTGAGATTAAGTTTGTGAAGGTCTTCCGGGAGGCGACTCATGTACCAGAGTCTCCATGGCAGAAACCACTGAATGGACACCAATTTGACTGTTCATCTCCTAGAGTCATCCTCATGCTTGGCCTTGTTCAAAGCTAGACGGCTCTCAAAATAGTATTTTAGTGGAAGTAGCATTTTAGAGCTAGGATGGGAAGGATCCTAGAGCTTATCTGGTTCTATCTCATTTTACATCTGAAGAAACTGAAGTCCACAAAGGCTGTCTATGTGCTGAAAACTAAATAAGATAATTCAAGTAGGTTGCTTATTGCACTGCTTAACACATAAGTGTTCAACAAATATTAGTATGCTGATCCTTATTTTCTCTTTAAACATATATCCCTAAAATATATAGATCATGAACTTCTTTTAGATCTAGTCAGTAACATGGATGCATCACTATTTTTAGGTAGTTCTCAATCTATGGACATTTAGGTTATTTGTAATGTTTTTTTCCATTTCAAACAATGTGCAACTGCCTTAAATGTGTATCTTTTCAAACACATGTATTATTTCTGTAGATTAGATCTGAGGAGTGGGATTGCTGATTATGTACATTTCATTTTAAAGACTATTGCCAATATTTTCCTAGGGCTATTTTATTAATATCTACTCCATCAACCAAGTATAGGAAGATCTCTCCACAATGTTGTCTGCATTGGCTGTGATCAGCCATTTAAAGTGGAAGGTTAAAAAAATGATAACTTATTGTTGTTTTAATTTGCATCTTTACTATTAAGATAGAGCCTCTTTCCCCGTGTGTGCGCAAACATTTGCATTTTTCTGTGTATTTCCTACCATATCATTTGCTTATTTTCCTATGGAATATCTTTTTCTTATTAATTTGTATAATGTATCTATTCAACACATTCTAATTGAGTGTCTGTATGGGCCATTTGTTTTTGCACTGAGGCTGTAACAGTGAACAATGGCTACCACTCACTATAAACCATTGATAAACTAAGTGATTCTCATAAAAATACTATGAGCTATCCCCTTTAAATACTGTTGCTATCCCCTTTGGGCCACTGAACTGAGATTTGGAGCGGTCATATGACTTGTCTGAGGTCATGTAGTTTGTAAATGGCAGAGCCAGAATATCAATCCAAAGTTGCTTAACTCTCTTCAGGATACTAGGAACTCTAGGTATCCTCAAGTTGGTGAGGATAGATCCAAGAACTTAGCCAGAAGAAGGTGGCCTGGAAGACAAAGTTCTCTGCAGCACAAGCACCTCAGTTTGAAATGCATTCTAAGAACAATTAGGGAGTAAAGCTGAGGATGGCCCAATTAAGAATATATTTTTTAAAAGATTTTTTATTTATTTATTCATGAGAGACACATGGAGAGAGGCAGAGACACAGGCAGAGGGAGAAGCAGGCTCCATGCAGGGAGCCCAAGGTGGGACTTGATCCCGGGACTCCAGGATCACGCCCTGGGCTGAAGGCGGCGCTAAACCACTGAGCCACCCTGGCTGCCCCCAATTAAGAATATTAACTCTTTGTTACAAGTGTCACAAACATTTCCTCCCAGTTCTGCTGCTTGAGAAGGGTTTTTGGAGTTTTTGAAAAATTTTAGTACAGATGGAACAAAAAAGATTATGTCATCATATCTGCCAATTATTTTCCTTTATGGTTTCTGGATTTTGCTTCTCATTTAGGAAGGTAATTCCCAAATCCAGGTTTTCAAAATTTATGTAATATTTCATTTTAATACTTTATGACTGATTTGATTTTTATTCTTAGGTATTTAATTCATATGGCATTTATTTTGGAGCTGACTGTAACCTTAAATAATCCAAATAAACCTTTATCTAAGTAGAAACGAACTTCATCTCATTCACTGCCTTTATTACTTGTAGTCGTTGATTTATTTGCTGCTTAAAGGATCTTGGGTTGAAAGAAGGATATATAAAGGGATTAATAAAAAGTCTACTTGAAGGATTTTGATATTTCAGTTGCTTTTGTGATTTTAATGTGTCTTTCTATAGCTGAGCACACTAGTGAGCAAATGTAGAAAAGTCTAACAATCAGCAACAGGTTGATTTCTTCTTGGACCAGTATGGTGGAAGAGAGAATTTGGACTTTGGGGTCAGACAACCTGAATTTAAATACTATTTACATTACTTTTTGGCCTAATGGCTTTTAGCAATTATTTAACTTCTTTGAAATTCAATGTGCTTGTCTGCAAAAAATGGAGTGGGAGATATCTAACTTGTAAAACATCCACCTTATTAATCACCTTATAAGATTATGATAATGTGTGTGAGTGGTGGGGAGAGCCATTCAGTACTTGGCCAATAACAGGTTCTCAATAAATATTAGTTTTAGTTATATTTAATGTATTTATTGTCATGTTTTATGTGATTCAGAAATTTGTCTCCTAATCTACCTGATGTCCTTGTACATTTGAGAAGGACATCAACGATTACACACTTAATCAAATAAATTGTTTCATACATACATTTCTCATTGAAGTGATGAGGAAAATCAATAACAACTTAAAAGATCTGGTGCTGTGAACAATTAGCCTGGTTGACATGCATGTAACAAATGTTAAAGGAGGAACCCACTGGAAGAGGGGCATCAGCTAAGTGGTGAAGAAAGGAAACAAAGACCTTAGGGGAATACAACACATTGTAAATCATATTGTTAATTTCTAAAGTAACTCCCAAAGATCCTTACAAAAAAGAAATGCAAAAGACCACATCCCAGGCATTCAAAAGATTACACCTAATGGTGGGAGGCTATATTATGTGCCATCTAAATGGAAATAATTAGAGTACATTTAAGGAGAAATGGTGGGGTTTTCCACTTTTACCCAATACAGAGTAACAGAAACCAGATTTACTCTTCCATATGAAACAAAAAATGACAAAATATATGAAATGATGGTTGGCAAAACACTGGATATAAGGCAACATTGAGAAATGGGAAGCAAATAGGTGAACCCTAGAATTGCCTCAGCTTAATGCCTTGAAGGTTTTTTCAGGCTGTTGTGCAGGGAGAGGAAACCCAGTTAGATCTTGTGACTCCCTAGAGTGGCAGACATGGAGCTGGGTATCCAGAGACCCCAAGGTAACTGGTGATCACAGGGCTGAGTATCAGAGAGGGAAGAGGTGCATGGGGCAAAAACTCTAGTGATATATAGAGAGGGTCTGCCTCAGTTGAGGTGTGAGCAGAGCATGCATGTGCAAAACTACTTGAGGTAAGAGAAAGAAACATTAAAAAATATTAGTGGCAACTGACTGGTGCTCACAGTGGGCTGGGAATAGTGTCTGTTCTTACCAGATTGGAAAACCTCATGGTTTTTGTGGGGAATTAAATACAGTACACAGAAAATTTTGCCTCAGTAGTGGAAAACAAATATCCCTAGACTGAACATTATTCTAGTTCTGTCTAAGAAATATTAAAAGTAAGATATGAAAGGATCAAAGTATTTCCAAATAATTACATTTCTGACTAAAGCTCAAGTGTATTTGTAGGCATACAAAAATATCCAGCACCCAAAAAGGTAAAATTCACAAGATCTGGCATATATAAAAAACTACAAGGGATGCAAAGACACAGGGAAATATGAACCATAATAAGGACAAAAATTAATCCACCTAAATTGACACAGAACAGACACAGATATTAGAATTAGCAGATAAGGACATTAAAACAGGCACAACAGTATTACATATGTTCAAAAAGTTAAGATATTAAAAAAAAGACCCAAATCAAAATTCTAGAGTTTATAATTGCAATGTATAATATAAGATACAAAATATCCTAGATGGGATTATTGGCAGATTAAACATTGAAACAGAAAAGCCTAGTGAGCTTCAAGACATAGAAACAAAAACTCTCCAAAATGAAAATGAGAAAAGATAATTTTTTAAAATGATGTTTTACTTATTTATTCATGAGAGACACACAGAGAGAGAGGCAGAGACACAGGCAAGAGGGATAAGCAGGCTCCCTGTGGGGAGCCCGATGTGGGACTCGATCCCAGGACCCTGGGATCATGCCCTGAGCTGAAGGCAGACACTAACCACTGAGCCACCCAGGCGTCCCATGAAAAGATCATTAAAAAAAAAAAAAAATGAGAGAGTATCATTGAACTGTGAAAAACTTCAAGCAGCCATATACTGTATAATTGGAGTCCTGAAGCTGAACATGTAGGACAAAAGTTTTTGAGGAAGTAAGGGCTGAAAACGTTTTAAATTTGATAAGAACTGTAAATCTGTAGATCCATGAAATTCAGACACAAGAAACATGAAGGAAACAACTAGAGAAAGCCAGAGAAAGGAGTTAAGTTGCATACAGTAGAACAAAGATAAAGGTGACTGAGTTCTCACTGGAAACTAACCAAGTGAGAAGACAGTGGAGTAACATATTTAAAATACTGACAGAAAAAAAAAAAAAAAACTCTCACCCTAGAGTTCTATGGTTAGGGACAACAAATTTTCAGGAACAAAGGCAAAATAATATTATTTTCAGATATACAAAGGCTAAAAGAATTTATCAACAGACGTATCTTTACAAGAAATTTTAAAGAGAGCATCCAGGTGGATAGAAATAAAGATGTACCAAAGGAATAACACTAGAAATGGTCATTACATGAGCAAATACTTAAAATGTATTTCTGTATTATTTAAAACCCTTTAAAAGAGTAATTGCTTAAGGAAAAACAATTACAAAGTGTGTAGCTTACAATATGTGAGAAGTAAAATGTGGGACACTTTTCACAGAGACCCCAAAGGAAGAAATAAAAGTGTGCCGCTGAGAGGTTCTCACACCCCATGTGAAATAGTATAATGTCAATGGAAAGTAGATTGTGATAAGGTAAAGTGGATACTATAAACCTTAAGGCAAACACTAAAATAACAAAAGAGTGACAGCTAATAATACAGCTAAGGAGATAAATTGGAATCATAAAAAATTTAAATAATCCACAATAAGGCAGCAAAAGAGGAAAAGAGAACAAAGACGAGGTGGGAAAAATAGAAAAGAAATAGCCAGGTGATATATGTAAATCTAACCATGTCGGTAATCACATTAAGTACAAATGATCTAAACATCCGATTAAAAGGTAGATTGTTAGAGCCAAATAAATGTTGCCTATGAAAAGCTTACTTTAAATATAACAACACACATGGATTAAATTTAAAAGGATGGAAAAAGACATACCAAGGTAAGTCTAAATAGAGAAAAGCTGGAGTAACGGCTACCTACTATACTACTACTATATTACTATCAAGTAAAGTAGATTTCAGAACATCAAAATACTAGCTGGGATAAAAAGATCATTTTGTAATAATAAAGGGGTTAGTTTGAGATCACTTGACCATCCTAAACATCAATGAACCTAATAACAGCATCAAATATAGAAAGCAGAACCTTATAAAACTTCAAGTTGAAACAGAAAAATCCACAGTGATAGCAGATATTTTCTAAAGTTATTTTTTATTTTTAAGTTTATTTTATTTTTATTTTAAGCTCCCTGCCAGGCAAGGAGCGCAAAGCAGGGCTTGAACTCATGACCCTGAGATCAAGATCTGAGCTGAGACCAAGAGTTGGGTGCTTAACCGACTGAGGTACCAGCGCTGCGATAACAGTTTGATATCACTTTCTTAGTAATTGAAGAAATCAAAAGGGAAATTAGGAAGATTTTTGAACCAAATGAAAAAGAAAAAGAAATTTAGTTTGCGCAATGCCATTTACAGGGATATTTATACCACTAATCATCTATACTATAAAAGAGGAAATGTAAGGTGATAGATTGTTGTGTGATTACTTTGCAATATATACCAATATCGAACCATTATATTGTATACCTGAAACCAATATAATGTTATATGTCAATTGTACCTCAATTTTAAAAAATTTAAAAAATAGAAATTAAAAAAAGAGAAAAGATCTGGAATTAATGCTCTCTAGTTTTACCCTAAAAAAAAAAAAAAAAAACAGAAAAAGAAGACTGATTAAATCTCAAAGTAAACAGAAGAAAGGAAATAATAAAGATCGGACCAGAAATCAATAAAATAGAAAACCAAAAATGATAGAAAAAAATAACTGAAATCATAAGCCATTTCTTAGAAAAGAGCAATAAAATTGATAAATCTCTAATGCCATTTAGTCAGGATTAAAAGAATGTAATCGATGAGCACCAAGTATGAATATCGGAAATGAAAGAGAAGGCATCATCATAGATTCTGTAAATATTAAAAGAATAATGGATTATAAATCATTTTATTCCAATAAATTAAGACACTTAGATAAGACAGACACATTCCTTGAACGACAAGGTATTCCTTTAGCCAAGGAAAAACACATAACCTGTATCGACCTATATCTATTAAAGAAAAGAAGAAATAGATTTGGTAATTAAAAACCTTCCCCGCCCTGCCCCCTTGTAACTTCAGTTCCAAATGGCTTAACTGGTAATTTCTACTAAATATGTAAAGAAGAAATAATGCCAATTCTATAAAAACTCTCCCAGAAAACCGAAGAGGAGGTAATTCTTGCCAATTCATTCAATGAGGCCAGCACATGATTTTGATACTAAAACCAAAGACATTGCAAGAAAAGAAAACTGCAAACCCACATCCCTCATGAATATACATGCAAAAATTCTAAACATAATTGTAGCAAATCAAATCCAACAACAGATAAGAAGAATAATACATCACGATCGAGTACAGTTTACCCAGGAATGCGAGCTTAGTTTAGCATCCCAAAGTCAATGTGTCTTTTTAATTAACTTATTTTGAGTCACCTCAATAGATGGCAGGAAAAGTATTTGACCAAATCCAACATCTATTCCTGATAAAAATTCTTGACAAACAAGGAGTAGAAGCAAGCTTCCTTTAAAGGACATCTATGAAAAAAATATCACAGCTAAGGGTGAAAGACTGAATGCTTCCCCAGCAAGATCAAAAACAAGACAAGGATATCTGCTCTCACCCCTCCTACTCAATACCCTACTGGAGATCCTACAGCTGGTGCAAGAAAAAGGTTTGTTTATGTATATACTGCACGATTCTATTTATATGAAGTTCTAAATCAGTGATTCCCCCAAGATTCTCCCTAAGACCATATGAGGGATGAGGGAGGGACTACAAAGGGCCCTAAGGAAAATGTGGTGGGTGATGGACATGACAAGTTCCTTCCCTTGAGTGTGAGGACAGCCTCACAGATGTCTGCGTATGTTAAACTTATAAAATTGTATGCTTCAAATATAAGCCGTCGGCTGTCCATCAGTTATACCTCAAACAAGCTGTTAAAAAAAACAACAAAGGGATGGACAAAGGAGTAAAAAGAGAAAGCGTTAGAAGCTCAAGCATTAGTGTATGGGGTGAGCTACGGGGGTGGTCTGGATTAGGAAACGCAGAAATGAACTTATTTATCCACGAGCCAGATTGTCTCCAGTGTCTAAGTAATTCTCTAATAGGAAGTTAGGTGTGTGGGGTTGACAATTACCTTTTTCTAGTCATCAGGGTGCCATTTAGCGGCTCTCTAGAAAACCAGCTATAATTGCAGGAATGCAGTCATTGCTCAGAGCGAGCTGGGGACTCCCTGGGGACTGGGCACGGCTCTCAGGACTCCGAGCATGTGACGCTGAGCACAGGTCCCCACAGCAGGCGGGGACAGGGACAGGGACAGGGGGCCTTGGTGTCCTGCGCCGCGGGGAACCTGGCCTGCCCCCCAGCCCCCCGGCTTCTCAGGGCCCCCCGTGTCCCACCCGCCTTCCGGCCCGGTAGGCAGAACCAGCCAGAGGGGGTGGCAGCAGCCCGGGCACCTGTCCCAGCAGCCGCGCCGGAGCTCAGAGCAGCTCCCGCAGACTCAGGCCCAGACGGCGGCCAGGCCGCGGCTCCCTGAGCAGACACCTCCTCCCCGCCGCTGGGCACCCGAGGACCCCCTCCTGGCCGGAGCTTCCTCAAGGTTAAAATACGGAAGTGGGTGCCGAGCTGGTGTCCCCATCCCAGTAAGTCTTACCCGTTAACCGACTCTGTGGCCCTGGGCATGCGTGCCAGCCGCCACCTGCTGGCTCCGCCTCGGGTCCCCCCGGCTAAGAGCCTCCGGCCGAGGCCTGGCTGGTCAGGCTCCTGGTCTCCTGGCCCTGAGCTCCAGCCCCAGGCTGGCTGGAGAGTTTACTAAAAATAAAATATAGAATTAAACTCCTTCTGTGGGTCGACAGGTGCCATGCACACCACGTCCCTGGGGGTAGGCGGTGTTATCGTCTTCATTCCAAGATGAGAAAACTGGGGTGCCTGGATGGCTCGGTGGTTGAGCCTCTGCCTTCAGCTCGGGTCATGACCCCGGGGTCTTGGGATCGAGTCCCGCATGAGGTCCCTGCATGGAGCCTGTTTCTCCCTCTGCCTGGGTCTCGGCCTCTCTCTGTGTCTCTCATGAATAAATAAATAAAATCTTAAAAAAAAAAAAAAAAAAAAAAAGATGGGAAAACGGAGGCACATCCAGGGACTTGGGACTTGTCCAGCTTTTTGGTGGGTGGCCAACGACGAGGCCCGGGTGTAAAGCCTGGGTTCCCACACACGAGCCCACGCTCTGCAGGTCACGGCACAGGACAGCGGGCGGAGGCTGGGCCTGGGCCTGCTGGGAGCCAGCCCACTTCCCACGTAAAGGACGGGCTGTTGCGTGGCCACAGATGACTCCCAGTGTTTGCCTGCTGGTGACACGCAGTACCAGGCGACAGAAAGAGAATGGCTCGTTGTAGAGCCACTCGGGGGTTTCGAACAACAGCCCCGCTGCTCGGCGGGGCCTGGGCCGTCTTCTCTCTCGTCTCCACCCAAGCTCTGCTCCTGTTGGGGGAGCAAAAGGCGCTGGAGGCCCAGCTGGGGTTGGGGGGGACGGGGGGATTGCTGTCCACCGCCCAGAGCTGCCGGACAGACGGATAGAACCGAGCCTCTTCTCTGAGCTGCTCTGGGAAAAAGACATGGGAGCCAGATTGTGAAACATGGTAAGAAAGAACCAGAAGGGAATAATGCTCCAGTATTTCAAGAGCAAGTATGTCTAGTTGGCGGGGTTATGGTTATTAAGGATTTTTTCCCCTCTGTATATTTTCCATATTTTCTAACCAAAACCTATAGTTAATGTAATAACCTTCAGGGTTTTTGCTTTCTTTAAGATTTTATTTATTTATTCATGAGAGACAGAGAGGGAGAGGCAGAGACACAGGCAGAGGGAGAAGCAGGCTCCATGCGGGGAGCCCGACGCGGGACTTGGCCCTGAGCTGAAGGCAGACGCTCAACCACTGAGCCCCCTGGGTGTCCCCATCATAACCTTTAAGAAGATAAATGATAGAAACACACAAGTAAGCATTTTCTGGCAGAGCTGCCAAAAGACAGAGCAGGACTTAGAAACATGCATGCACATGCGGGAGCTTGACTAGGAGGGAACAGGCCTGAACGGGCCCCATCAGGGGTAATGAGATTTCCTTCCTAGGAGATAGTCAAAGAGAGGTCAGATGACTCCCTTGAAGGGGACACAGTAGACAAGATAAAACATGTGCTTGGGGAGTCCATGTAGGACCATGCTACCCAAAATGGGGTCCGTGAAGCGGGCATAAGCATGTGCTGGGAGCTTGGGTCCCCACCCTGAGCCACAAGAATCACCTGGGATGTATTTAAGCGTTTGGCCTGGCTCGAACCTGGGGCTTCCTATTCAACAGTGCTACGCCAGGGGCTGCCATGTTTAGGAACCCCCAGACTAGACGACCTTTCGAGCGCCTGCAAGCTGGAGAGTCTGAGAATCCCAGCTTCCCAACCCCAGGGGGAAGGCCGTGCCCTCAGAACCAGTTGCTCACTCTTACCCTAAATGTCAGAATCCTGCCAGCCATGGCCACCGTGGGCCTCCTCTGCTCGTGGGGCACATGTGGGGCTTTGATGCTTGCTAGGCGGGACAGCTAGCCTCCACTCCCCTCACAATGTTTACTGTCTTCTCATCCTGCCCCCCTTCTTTCTGTCTGTGACAGTCCCTCACTCATGGGCTTACTTACGACTTCCCTTCGCATGTTTACTTCTACTTCAGTTCCATCTTAAGGCAAATCTGTTGGAGCAGGAACAAGAGCTACAAGCTTAGCCCTGAGGTCCAGGGGAAGGGGGTGTTTAGTTATGTCTCCCCCCTCGTTCACGACATTGGAGGGGGTCATCCTACTACTCATTAGAGTCACAGCGGGGCAACACAGAGTACACATGTTGCCCCTTAAAGTGGAACAAGTGCCTTCCTTCTCTCTTGCTCCACATGACTGTTCTTGCATCTGGTCCTGAGTTATGATTGATTCCTTTTCGTGGTCTACCCCAGAATCTCCCTAGAACCCAAAGGAAGCTAGTCATATTTGAGTACTTATCCCGTGCTGGAAACTGTTACTTGGTATCATATTTAGTCTTTGCCCTCACATTAAGGAAAAGTTATTAATGGTCCCATTTTGCAGGTGAGAAGAATCAAGGCCTAGAAAGATTAAGGAACATGTCCAACGTTGTACAATTGTCAAGAGGTGGAAATATGACCCCAGAGCAGCCTGATCCCAAATGTCTAACGTTCATCCCATTGTCCCATCCACTAACCTAAACTCCTGTTGGCAGCTGGGTGGCCTGGGCACCTATTAATTCTTGTCAGTCTAGCTCCATGGCTTTAGATAATCCTGTGTAACAAGATGGAGAGATTTTTGTCTGCCCAAATTCCAAGGCTGAGGGACTGTGAAAGACAAAGCAACCTAGCGGGGCCATGAGGTCACACGTCTTCAGAATGCTATAGAGTATGACACAGCAGTTCTAGCGAAAGGGCAGGGTGGGATGGCTAGGGAACAGGAAGCTGCGAGGTGGTTCACCCTTCACGGACTTTGTCATCTATCTCTCTCACTGGACTAGAAATTCTAGGGAGGTAGGAGTTTCGTCTTTCTATCACCACTGCCTCTAAAGCACTTACGATAGCTACTAAAACATGGTAGGTGCTCAAGAAATGAATGGCTGGTGATTGCTCCTTGCCCTCCACCAATATTCAGTAAAACTACAAAAATTATGATATACTCTGTGCGATTGGATTTCTTGTGAAAGTTGATGAGGGATGAGGTACTGCACTCAGGTTAGAGCCGTGGTTTCGTGAGGACATGGAAGCAGGTGAGCCATAAAACAAACAAACAAAAATAAGTCTGGAAACGTATAGTACTTGTGGTATGAGTTCTCAGTAATCAGTCCCTAGTTGTGCGGGTGGACATTTGAGGAAAGTTTACCTAAATCTCAGAGGCTAGGAAACGCCCAAGTGACTCCTGAAAGACTTCAAAAGGACGAATGCTCCAAATGACACCTATGTTCTTCTTAACTTTTAAAAACCAACCAACATCCTCCCCCGGAATGTCTATTGGGCAAATACCAAGAGTATCCAATATGGGGACAGAAGCAATTTTCTCTTGGGCACTAGGTCTCAGTTTCCCCGTTGTCCCTACTGATGCTCATGCTTCAGAAAGGCTCATTTAGGTCAGTGGCTGCCTAACTCTGGTCCATGGGGTCTCATACTCAAATGTGTGTTGTCTCTGGTGACGCATAATACCTTGAACCCAAAGAATCCAGGACCTTGACATGGACATTCAATGTCCTGTGGCCTTTGCTTGGCTCCTGCAGTCCTGACTGACGGTCTATCTGCCCACAGCTGGGTTACAAAGCGGTGCTGGGGCTCAAGGGTGCAGGCTGCAGATCTGTCTCACAATCCTCACCGCACCAGGCCCGCCTTTGCCCAGGCCTAGGAGCGGCCCAGGGCGGGTGCCGCCCCCTGCATATTCTTCGCACGTCCTGTGCACACACTTAACACGTGCTCAATAGATGTGGCTGACTGAGGAGATATTGGATTAGTCTGATTTTTAAAGTCCTGGTGGGCAGCAGTTGTTATCACTTAACCTGACTCTAGGTAGGAGAACACTGAAGGGATGGTGGAAGCTCTAAATTTCCTCAGTTATGCCTCTGCATAATTTCTGTGCTATTGAGTTTTCTTCCTGCACCAGGGGTTCTACCTTCACTTAAACTCAGAGAGACCTCAGTAAAAAAAACAAGGTTATAGACACACATTCGAGAGACTGGAAAGACAGTCCATGACTTTGAAAAAGGAAAGAAGTTATTCTTTTTCTTCCCCCTTCTGATATCCTATATAATAGGCACGTTGTGATGACAAGCAATAGCAATGTTAATGAGATTAGGTGTAAATGATTGACTATTATGGACGATTACTATGGTTATGGTGATTTGCATGGCTCTACTGTTGACGTCTAGCAATTAAAAGATTCAGACTAGATTTTAACCGTAAGGTATGGGGTATTAAGGAAAAAATTCACATACGGGAAAGCAGTAAAGAGCAACTGAGTTTTTAAATGATGGAAGGCATGCCTGCCGAGGAGCTCTGCAGAATTTACTTACGGGTGGGTGCGGGATGCCCGCAAGCATGGCAACGTGGCAGAGGGTCCTGGTGGTAACAAACTGTAGAGTGAATGAACACTGCTTTTCCTGTTGCAGGGACAGAAGGGGGACATTCCTGTCCTCAACCTGCACCATCCTCATCCTCCACCTTCTGGTGCCCCATGCCCTCTTCTACTCTGAAATGCCCTCTTCCCAATTTGCTCTTTCCGTCCCTGCGGGCCTCCTTCCTCTCTCTCATTCTTAAAAGACAGCTGCTCTCCACACTATTCTCAGCCCTCTGTTCATTTCTTCCCGCACCTTCCTTCAGAGACCTGACTCACTCTCAAGGGGTCAACTACCACTTTTGAGCTGCTAACTCCCAGACCTTTATTTCATCCCCTAGTGCCTCTTTGTAGGCAGGGGCACACATTGCCTACTAGATTTTCTACTTCATTTCCAATGATGCATTGCTTAAAGCTCAGCATGCTTCAGAATGAACTCGGTCCAAGCTAGCTCCTTTTCCTAAAGTCTCTCTTTCCAAGTACGGTATCACCATTCCCTTAATTCCCAGCTGTCCCTCACCCTCTATATATAACCAATCCTCAAATGCCTTTGATGTCCACAATTCTCCCATCCAGCCCATACATTCATGCTCATTAGCCCCTGCCACACTTTGGGAGCTTAGCTGTTTTCTGGACTATTAAAATGGCCTCCTAATTGACCTTCTTGCCCTTAATCTCATACTGCCTCCTTCCATCCTAAAATCTGCTGTCAAACTACTTTTTCTTCAAATGCTGCTGGGTTTCATTTCCTTTACCCCGAAAGTCTTATGGCTCTTCATTATTCATTGTGTAAAGAACAACTCATGCAATCATTCACTGAGAAAATATTGACTGAGCACCTAATATGTGCCAAGGTGGGATTCGATGGTGTGCAAAATAGAAAAGATTCTTATTTTTGCAGCTTTTGAGAAGGTAGGCAATAAACAAGCAAGTAAGTAAGATACTCTGGTCCTATGAAGGAAATGAAATGCAGTAATGGTTGAGAGTGAGTCGCTGGATGGAAAAGGAATTACTTTCACAAGCTGGTCAAGGTAGACTGGAAGAAATGACATTGATTGAAGACCTACATTATGAGCAGGACCTTGGCACCTGGAGATCTGGGGAGAAAGCATTCGAAGTAGAGAAAACAGCAAATACAAAGGCCCTCAGGAGGGGAAGGTGAATTTTTTGTCATTCCTGGCCCTTCCCATGTTGAGCCAAGCTAGCTTTTTCGTCTAATCTCATATAACAACTCCACATGATAGTCATGTTCCAGCCAAATCATCCCTCCTACTGTTCTCCAAACATGCCTTTGTGTTCCAGCCTCCATGTTTTTCTCCATTTTTCCCTTTCATGTGGAAAGCCTTCCTTTTTCCTATGATTATTGAAATCCAACAAACTCCAGTTAGGACCCACCCCTTCCATGAAAACATCACTGATCACCCCCAGCAAAAGTCCAGTTTTTCCTCATTGAAATCTTATTGCACAAGTTGGAACTGCTCACATCTTACTTGCCACATCTAGATAGAGCTACAGGGGGCTGCACTCCTGGAAAAGGCATGTAATTTGAAACACGTAAGATGAATCTGAGTTTTTTCATGGAGACTGTGTCATGATGACAGTTATTCTCCTAGTCAAGGACTTGATCACTGGAATAGAAAAATGTTGCAAAACAATAAAATTGAGGAACTCTAATAAATCCATACGCTATCTCAGAGCTCTTCAGACTTTATTTTTAAGCCCCCTGATAATACATACCCATACTTTCCACTACATAAAGCATAAAAACAGAAGCAGTCTGGTTGAATCAGGGAAAGGAGACCCAGGAAACATCCTGCTCAGCTTCTTTGCTCCCTGCAAGAAAGGTCCTCCATCTCCACCCCTCATTTCCACCCCCTTGAGTCCCTGAGACCTTTGTGGAACCGTACGGCTCCAGGAGTATGATTCAATGATGCACAATCTTACCCAACCTACAGCATATGTAAATCAATTAAATTACCCTCATATTTTAATTCTCTTTAGAAGAAAGTTAATGGAGGTTTGAGGATGCAGGCTTCAGGGCAGGCCATTGTTATCAGGCTCACAAATAGGAAATGGCCAGAGTAGTCACAGGACACAGTTCCTGAGGTCCTATCTCCATCTACTTTTGTTTAGCTGACTCCTCATTTTCTTAAAGTTGCAAATTAGGTGTCATTTATTCCCAGAAACTTCCCCTGACCCCAAGCCCGGGTTATATTCCTCTGATGTGATTTTGTATCTCACCTTGCACTTTACTAACCACAGCTCCCTACTGCAAGTGCTCGGTACACATTAACTGCGACAGTAGCTCCTCTGTTCTGCGAGCAGCTCCATGTGAGCAGCCACTGTGCCCTTCTGGTTCACTGCAGAACTCCCAGTGCCACCAGTGCATGGCACAGGGTAGGTGCTCTCATAATCTGTTGAATGAATAGATGGATGATTGGACGGGTGGATGGGTGGAAATAGGCAAGGAGCAATTCAGGGCAGGAGAAGACAAAGAATAGGGCATTACCAATCAGAGCTCATCCACGTGCAGGCACCCGGATGCCAGTAGACAGTGAGCAATCTGTTAGAGTCTTAGGTGCCCTATATTGTGGTGCTGCAGATGTGTTTACCTTTTCTTCTAAATTGTAAGCTTGTGGGGATCCCTGGGTGGCTCAGCGGTTTAGCGCCTGCCTTTGGCCCAGGGTGTGATCCTGGAGTCCCGGCATCGAATCCCACATCAGGCTCCCTGCATGGGGCCTGGTTCTCCCTCTGCCTGTGTCTCTGCCTCTCTCTCTCTCTCTCTCTCTCTCTCTCTGTGTCTCTATGAATAAATAAATAAAATCTTAAAAAAAAATAAATTGTAAGCTTGTTGGTAGGCTCCGACAGTGTGTATCCGTACCCCTTTAGGGAACATGCCTGGTAGCCATCCCCTTTTCTTTTAGATTATTTATTCATGAGAGACACAGAGACAGAAATATAGGCAGAGGGAGAAGCAGGCTCCCTGCAGGGAGCCCGACGTGGGACTCAATCCCAGAACCCCCGGGACACGACCTGAGCCACCCATGCGCCCCATCCCCTCTTCTTTTAACAGTCCCTTTTGGCAAGTCCTCCTTGTCAGCTGGGTTCTGTCAATGGACTGATGAAACTCTGAGCCTCAGAGTGGGTCCTAATAGCTTCAAGCCAATCAGCATACCCTGTTCCCAGGAGCCTGTAAAAAGGTATATAACTCAGAAACAATGAGCTATTACCAGCTTTTTGTTGGGGGGTTCTGGAAAGGAGCTGCTCAGCAGAGAAGTCCCAAGCACAAAATTTAGCCCTAGGCTGGATCAGTCTTGGTCATGTGGCCGTCTAGGTGAAAAGCCGTCTATTACTTAACCTCTCTGTATTTCAGTTTGTTCACATGTAAAATGGACAATGAGATCGTAGAAGTAGGGATCCCTGGGTGGCGCAGTGGTTTGGCGCCTGCCTTTGGCCCAGGGCGCGATCCTGGAGACCCGGGATCGAATCCCACGTCGGGCTCCCGGTGCATGGAGCCTGTGTCTCTGCCTCTCTCTCTCTCTCTCTCTCTCTGTGTGTGTGACTATCATAAAAAAAAAAAAAAAAAAAGAGATCGTAGAAGTACATGCATATCCATATATGCTCCCTAATACAGATCTACTCCCACCTAGGTGTCTATAGCTCCAAGGCTGCTGAGATGGAGATTAATTACTTTGATCACAGTGAATATTTCACAACATACATACATCAAATCCTCAAGTTGTACATGGTAGGTATATACGGTAAGGGGAAAAAAAGGAAGAAAAAAGGCACCTAATACATGGATCAGTAGATAGTAGCTGCTGTTGTTTTCACTGTTGCCATTGTTTTTTTATTCCATAGGCTACGACAGTAAATAAATATGAGGCTTTGGGCTGCAACCATCTTGCTGCCTCAAGGGAAGCCAGCCAGAGGGTGAGGCCAGCACAGGAAACAGTGAAGCCCGCGACTCAGAGAACTGAGCCTCAAGACCTGATTTGAGTCTCTAGACTAAGCCCTGTCTGAAGCCAACCTTATCCATAGACTTCCAAAGATGTGAGCTGATGGATTTCCTTTCTCATGGAAGCCATTCAGGGCTGTATTTGCTATTATTCGGAGTGAAAAAATTCCTTACTGGCTCCCTATTCTGCAAGGGAATAGACAACTTTTTGACTCCGGCAGTCAGATTTGAGTGTGTTATATCATTTAACCTTCGTTATGACCTTTAAGATAGATAATGTATGACAAGTTTATCCCCTGTGGATGTGGAAACTGAGGCTTATAGGGATCAAGTGATTTTTCCCAAGGCCTAGAACTAGGCAGGGGTGGGTGTGAATCATCCAGCCTGTGACGCCAAGGCCTGTGTTCTTGTACCATAACCTTTACCTCTCCCCAAGGGAGAAAGAACAGATAAGACCCCAAAGAACAAGTGCTCCTTATTCAGGTACTTGAAAAAAAAAAAAAAAAAAAAAAACTTGGAGTGAAATTCAATTCTTCGTGATTTTGATACTGCCTCAAGTATCATACCGTAAGACCCAATCTCAAGGACAAATGCTAGCTAGCAACCAAGTATTTAGAGAATCAATAATCTAATTTTTAGAAAAGGAATTAACACCATAGTTAAATTTTTAGGCTCAGATCTCATTTTCTTAGAGCTACCTTGTCAGCTGAGCATTAAAAATAGAAAAGATGACGAAATTAGTGTGTAGAACTTTTTTCCTTTCTTTTTCTCCTTCCTAACTTTTAACCCCAGGCTCTGGGTAGGTGACAATCCTAATTAGGAAATGATTTTCTTTCAACTAATGGTAGGTGGCTGCAGTCTTACTAAAGGTTGTAATCCACAGCTCAGTATCAGTACCTTGGGCCAAAATTTTATGCTGGCAAATGCTCCTGTGGTGAACTGTGATTGTCCTGTTTTTAATAGTTAGCACCCTCTTGTTCTCTGTAGAGTCAACCTCTTGTGAGTCTGTTCATAAACTGTAAGCAAGAAATTTTAATTATGAAGAAAAGTATATAGATTCTGAGCTACTTTATGACACACGCTCAGCACACACGATTCTTCACCTGATGATGGAGGGCCCTCCTTTGAGAGCACAGCTCTTCACCATATGCTGGGTTGAAGGTGGCTAGTGATTAGGAGGGAAGGTGGTGGCAATTCTAACCCTCCCATGAAAGAGTTCCAGGATTTCTGCTGCTACCGTTTTGCGATTCATTATTCTTGCTGTCACTTGTAATATTTCATTTTTACAAAAAGCACAAGTTGCAAGCCCTCGTTCATTGCCAGTGTGAGTCTTTGACCCTGCAATATCCCCAGTGAGGAAATGATCCTTAAAGTTGGTTTCAGAACTACAAAGGTCACGAAACAAAACATACAGATAATTTTAAAAGTGATAATTTATAAAAAGAAGTATTGATGGAAGAAAAAAAAAGAAGAAGTATTGATGGGTGCATCTTTTCTAGGATGTGTAATTAACTCTCTCAGCTCAGATTATGTTTGGTGCTAATTTTATCTATGTTGTTCAGAAGAACCGATTTTGCATAAAAAGGCAAAAGAAGAGGAACAACCCTGCCCTTGAAGTCACTTTGGGGCATTTAGTTGGAGGTAAACTGGAGAATACTTCTAGCAACTGGTCGATGGATATTTTTACCTTCATCAAAATTCTTTCCTCTTTCAGCACAAAGATTATTTATCAAGTGAGGTTTATGGCGGCAAAAACTCGTCGGGGAGGGTGTCTGGGGTGCTTCATGCCCTTGTCTTACCAGCGTCTAGGACAAGCCACCTCCCAGAGAGGCCCTTGGAAGAGGGAGCCCCGAGGTGGGGTCAGCCTTCCCTCGGCCAGGCTGAGGCTTACACCCGTGGGGTGTGCACCACACGCAGCCTCACACTTCGGAGGCGGTTCCAGTGCAAGTGAGAAACGGCCAGGTTGTCTCCTGATCCGCTGTGCACACTCGCTCAACGGTGATGGTGAGTTCCTTAGGTCGCGGCCCCTGGACTCCGGCTGGGCCAGCTCCTCTGTGCTGGGATGAAGGCACCAAATTAGACTGAGTGCATGAAAAATTCACAGCAACCACAAGCCAGGGTTCTCTAATTCTTAAGACACTAGCAACTTTAAATACTCTGATGCCCCCATAGTTAGCTCGCTTATGCTTTTGTCCTTATTGAATTAACTGCCTTTTCTCTTATATTGTCTCCCTGCACCTTATGGGCCCCATCTGCCACCTGGCCCTCCGGCTTGCCGCGTAGGGGAGCAGCGGGGTAGCCAGGTGGCCTTCCTTGCCGGACAGCGGTGGTGGGCCCTTTGTCGCCTGCCTCGGTCTCCCCCATGGTCTCCTTTGGAAGCTCAGAGTTTGTGACCAGAGTCGGGCTATGGGACAGGCTCCAACAGGGGAGGTGCATCCCTCCCCTTAGCAGGCCGACCTTACAAAGAATCCCTCAAACTACTCTCAGTTCTCCACCTTAGGCTCAAGCAACCCGACATGCAGGCCAGGAGGAGACCGTGTCAGGCTGTCCCCCCTGCCTCGGCTGTAGGCACGACACACGTCCAGCCTTCTGGAGAGCCAGCCGTTCGCCGACTCCACCAGTTGTTGGCCAATTCCTGGTAGGCCCCCCCCTTTACATTCTTTAACCCCTTCTTCACCCCCAGCCCAAGCGGCTGCTTCCTCTCCTCCCCTGTTGTGGTTTTTGGCATCAGGTCTAGTCATCCTCAGCATGAGACAGAGTAGAGGGGATACACAAGATCCAGGAGGGAGGGTGAGTCATCAAGTACCTTGAAGCTGAAGTATGTTGCCAAAAATCTTATTTTTCATACTGTGAAGGTCACACAGACCGCCCCCCAGTTAATCCCAAGCTATCTTAGCACATGAGCATATATCTCCGTACACGTCCAATTAGTGCAGTGACAGGCTTTGCATATTTCCGCTGCTATTCTTCAAGTGTTTCTATCTATTTTCATTTGTAACTGTCCCATTTTCTTGCCTGTGTTATTTTTTTTCCCTCCATTTGAGGGGCCATATCTTCTATTTCATTTTAATGCCCTAAATTCTCTACAAAGAGCCCTAATGGACACTCTTGGCTGCCTTAACAAATAGCTTTGATTCTCTGGCGCCCTGGACTTTGCCCCGGAAGCCTGCCATGTGGAGGTGCCCCCTTTGACCTTGAGCAGAGCTCTAAATCCTAGTCAGCTGCATGTTCTCCTTTCATCATAAAAACGCTGCTGCCAAGGAGTTGTGGCCCAACACAGACTCAGGAGTCAGACCCCAAATTTGACCCTATTGTCGATACTGAGAACAAGAGGACTGCCAGTCACACCCTGGACACTGGTTTTCTAGCTCTAGGGAAACCGTGTGCGAGTGAATAGTTCGCTGACATAGATTTCACCACTCTCCTCCTCCGAGAAGAGAACACTTGCCTGACAGGCTCCTGATGAAATTCTTTTTGTCCCTTTCTTGTATTCTAAAAAATAAAACCAAGGCCATCCGCAGAATAATGACATCAAAATAATACTAGGCTGGTGAATGAGTGTAATGAATGCAGAGAAAATTGCTGGCAATTAAGTCTGAAACACTGTCCCTGTCTTTCTAGGCATAGCAACGCCTTTCCAAAACTGCTTTCTTCCTCCTCCATCCTGCCCAGGTTTTTTGAGGACATTTAGATAGTTGGTCATTTTAGCCTTTGCTATGCTTTTTCCTTGTGATTTGTTGAGGAGTTTGCTGTTTGCTCTTTTAGTGTTGCAGCTCCTTTCACGTACTGGGATTTTCAAGGAGGATGTGAATGATCCCATGGAGGACAGCGTTTCAAAAGCTCCTAAACTGATAGATAATGATGACACTAGGGTGAGTCAGTAAACAGAGGGAGCTAAAACTAAGCTCAGGGTTTGGGGAAAACTGGCATTCAAAACTTGATACAGGGGTCTGAGGTCATGCGATCAGGCATTCAGAAACCCAACATGGGTTATACTCCATGTGAGAGGATGAGGAATACAGTCTTGGTACAAATGGCATCAGGTTTCATGATGGGATTATTGGATTGGATATTTTATTTTGACCCATTATACTTTGTAACTAAAGTGTCCAATGATGGACCTTATTGATTATGAGATAAGCACTGTTAAAGAAAGTTGGAGACACATTTCCTTAACTCGGACTTTGTCTTTGGATTAGGCTCTTGAGCTTCATTGGCTGTTGATCCCGTGAAAAGTGACGGAAGCCCAGAGTCACGGTTTTCTTTTTTTTTGTTTAGAAGAGTATTGCTTTCTCTCTGCACCTCACTTCCAAATTTCAGTATGATTACCTCTCCCTTGCTTACATAATCTTAAAGGGAAATTCAGCCTATATTTATGAGAATCAGTTCCCCCAGTAAGGAGGAAAGTCAGACTTACTCTATGTTATCCAAGGCCAGAGAGAAGGAGTCCTTTTATAACACTAATCTTGAATCTACTTTAAACCTCATTGCTCTTTTTTTCAACGTATGCTGATATCCCTTGACCTACCTCGAATTACTATATTTTTGTTTCCATGCCCTTACCTACTTTGACGTGCTTTTGATTTTTTTTGATGCCCCTAATGTTTGAAATCATGCTGAGAATCTTTACAATTTAATAAACAGAGAAGTATAATATATTTACCCTGTCCCTGTAGATACTCAGGTCTATCTCACAAAGAAAATGAATTCATCTCTAAGGTTCAGGGCTTCCCAACTGCTTCAAAGTCATGCACTCATATGCATTGATGTGAATATGTACATATACATACAGGGCTTAAGAAATAGAGTCCCCTGCACTGCTGCAGCTGGGTTCTGGACTAGTGAAAACACAGCTGGGAATTCTTTTCAACTCATAATGGGCTCTACTCCAAGCTGCAACCATCACACTGCTCATTTTAAAACACTTATTCAACTCCTAGGGAACATATATATTCCTGCAGGGCGTAGTGGGGAAAGAAGAAGGCAAAATCCTGCCTGTCCAGGTCTAGAGGGCATGAGCCAAATTCTCCTGAGGGATGAGTTAGAGCAGAAGAGAGAGCCTGGCATTTTCTTCATTTGTTCTGCATTTATACTCTGGCCGTAGCTAAAGTCAATATTAAAAACTGGCTATAATATGTGTTGGGAAATAGAACTCCAATAAAAAATATACAAAAAATAAAACTATAGGTGGGAGGAGAGGGGGGAAAAAGGTAGCTTTGTTATTTGGTACTAAGAGTGATATCCCAAATATTTTCCACTGCATTTCCATTGCAAAGAAAAGATTCAATCAAGAAAAAACAGTTAAGGGACATCTGGGTGGCTCAGTCAGTTAAAGGTCAGCCTTTGACTCAGGTCATGATCCCAGGGTCCTGGGATCCAGGCCTTGTTGGAGTCTGCTTGCTTTTCCCTCTCCCTCTGCCCCTTTCATACCCCTCTGTTTGTGCTCTTTCTCTAATAAATAAGTAAAAATCTATTTTAAGAAAAAGAAAGAACAGTTAAGTTAGTTTGAAAAGTTCCCTTTTAAAGGGAACAAAAATTTGGGGCACCTGGGTGGCTCAGTGGTTGAGGGTCTGCCTTCAGCTCAGGGCATGATCCCAGGGTCCTGGGATCGAGTCTCACGTCTAGCTCCCTGCATGGAGCCTGCTTCTCCCTCTGCCTGTGTCTCTTCCTCTCTCTGTGTCTTTCACGAATAAATAAATAAAAATTTAAAAAAATCTATTAAAAAAAATAAAGGGAACAAAATTTCAAAGACAGTGAGGGTTAAGTAAATCCTATGCTAGAACCGACACACACAAACATCAGGCTTTAGAACAAACTCCTATTCTTAGAAAGGCAAGATGTTCTCAATATAGCAAAGGATTCATCCATAAAATGTCCTTCCCCTCCCTAATATATTCTGTTTAATTATAAAAGCAGATGTCAGAAGGGGTTTACAAATGTTATTTTTTGCTCCGGATACTTTAGTGTCTATCTACCCAGGTCTCTCTTCTTTTCTGACCATGCCTGGAGTCACTGGTCAGTCATACTCACCAGCTTTTTAGGGAACAGCAGCCAAATTGGGCAGTGTGCATGTGGATATATGCATAAAACTCAAGTATTATTGTCAGCACGAAACTTTGAAAGGATGAGAAACTGGCTCCCTGCCCTGTCAGGACTTGCAATTGGTCTGTTGATGCATAAACTTTAGTTGGAGGAAAATAGGTCCTCTGACAATAATTCTGAACGTTAATTTTAAGTGCTCTCCTACAGATTTATTTAACTTCCAAAAATACCATGCTTCAAATTAATGGTCCATTTGTTTGAACAGAATGGATGCAAAAATGGCGAAGATGATACTCCAACTCTCAGCTCAGGGGCAGGGCACCTGGTTACCTGCTAGGTTATCCGGGGAAGGGAGAAGAATGTATAAAGAAGCTAGTTGTCAACATTCTTCCTCCAGAAACAGAGATCTATAAGTGACTGAGCCAAGACAAGTGATAACACTTTTTAAAACATAAAAAAAGAGATGTGTTTAGAGTTATCTTTTGCTAAATTTACATTTAGATGACTTTACAGGGTTCATTTTATTTTTAAGAAATCTAATGTCTCCCCACCTATTGTCCCTGGTCTCCAAAACTGAATAGGAGCTTATGCTAAGAGCATCATTTCCTTGTCATGATTTAGGAGTGATCTTTGATTTAAAAAAAAAAAAAACTGCTCTTTATTCATTTACTCAACAAATTTCTATGAGTGCAAATTACTGGGCAGGTTTCTGTGGCAGATGTTAATGAAACAGCAGGGAGCGAGTTAAGACCCAGTCCCTGCCCCTACAGGGAACTTAGGGTCTTGAGGAGAAAGACAAGTTAACAGGTGACTGGCAATAGAGAAGGATAAAGATCAAGGTTAATAGGGTACTTGGGAGCACATGGGAAGGAAACCCAGCCCAGACACTTAGGGAAGAGGTTAAGGGATACTCTCTGGAGGAATGGATGGGTGGACTAAGACCAGAAGAATTAGGAGTTATGGAAAAGGAACTCAAAGTTGGAGCATGTGGGAGAATTTTTCAGGAAGACCATTTGTTCATTTGTGGCTGGCAGCAAGGAGTGAGTTTCCCATTAACTAGAGCAGCCAAATTCTCATCATTGCTTTTGTTCACATTCTCCAACGTAGGAGAGCTCAATAATGAGTAATTCCACAGAGTAGGTAAATATGGAAAATGACTTGGTTTTGAACTTGTACCCATGGAGGTAGGCACACCAAGGGGCCATTCTGTCTTAGAACGGGATTTCATGCAGGAATATTATTGCTTGTTCTTTTTTTTTTACGTTGGCATTTTATTTTATTTATTTATTTATTTATTTATTTATTTATTTATTTATTTATTTTTAATTTTATTTATTTTATTGGAGTTCAATTTGCCAACATATAGCATAACACCCAGTGCTCATCCCATCAAGTTCTTGTGACTGTTTTTGCCAACTGGCAACAATAGCCTGTAACTTTACTTTTGAATGTTACGTAAATTCATGTGGTTGATAATTCAAAAAGAACCAAAGGTGGGGGCACCTGGGTGGCACAGTCCATTAAGTGTCTGCCTTCAGCTCAGGTCATGATCCTGGAGTGCAGGGATCAAGCCCGCGTTGGGCTCCCTGCTCATTGAGAGCCTGCTTCTCCCTCTCCCTCTGTCCTTCCCCTGGCTCGTCCTCTCTCTCTTTCTCTTTTGCCCATTCACTCGCTCTTTCTCTAGAATAAATAAATAAAATCTTTTTTTTAAAGGGCAACATTTGATATATATATAAATATAAATATATATACATATGTATATATAAATATATATATATATATAAATATATATTTCCTCAACAGTAGATGATGATTATTCCTAATTGGTAAATTAATCCCCCATGTTTTTTTAATGGTTTCAGTGTTCTGTTTTACGTACTATTATATAGACATTTAGGTTTATCCAAGTTTTTCTTACAAATAATTCTCCAGCAGTAACCTTGTTCATTCCTGCAGGTTAAATTTCTGGAAGGTGAATTGCTGGATCAAATGTTATGTGCATTGTAATTTTGTTTGATATTGACAAACTGTCATCCGTAGAGCTATGTCAACTTATATTCTCATCAGTAAATGTACAAGAGTCCATGTTTCCCCACAGTCTGTGTAATTTTTGGGTATTTACCATATGATAGACTTTTAAAATGATATATCAGATTAGTTTTAACTTGCATTTTTTCTATTATAAGTGAAGTTGAGCATTTTCCTCTTTTCTAAAGAGCTACTTACATGTCTTTTTTTTGTGAACTGTCTTTACATAAGACAGTTATCCCATTTCTATTGTTTTGAATTTACTATTTGTTTGAAGGAGCTCTTTGTATAGAGAGACATGATATGTATGTCACACAGTTTTCTTTCACACTCTTAGTGTGGGCCTAAAAACTTTTGGGGCCCAAACTTATTTTAGGTTATATTCCGGCGTGGTAAATGAGGGCTTGGGCACCAATTCAAGTGATCTAGGAAATTCAGAAGTACTTCCTAAGAAATATGCTGACTTGGATTTCAGATACTCTTGCCCTTCTATATAAAGAATAGGCTTTATTTTCATCATAAAATATCCTTACCCACTACTCATCTACATGGTTTTCAAAGCCAGTTAATTAGCAGTGACAAGACCATTTCATTCAGGCCCTTCTAAGGAAGTAGAAATTTGGTGTGCTTAATACCAGTTCCCACGAAGAGCTGTTCAAAGGTCATGTCCTCAAAGTGTGAGGTGTGATAAGGTGTAGGGCCAACGCTAGTCTAAGTTTGGTCTGTGTGTCACTTGAGACCTCAGGATTACTCATTAAAATCACAGCCCTATAATCCCGTAAAGACCTGCCTCCATTGCAGTGATAGTTTCATGGGCATATACTCACCTCTAAACACATCAAGTGGAATACATTAAAACATAGAGGATTTTGCATGTTACTTATACCTCAGTAAAGCTTCAATAACATAGTTTTTTAAAAGCTGCCTTTAATTTGTCATCAAGCACAAGAATTTCTCTCAGAATTTGCGCCAGGAAAAAAAAAATCTGTTTCCTAAAGCACTAATTTGTTCCCTCCTTCTAGGGAACTAACGTTTGAATTCTAACCCCACCTCCAAACTCTTCTATTTATTTTTTTTTTTTTATTTTTTTTTTTTTCAAACTCTTCTATTTAAATGCCTTTAATTATCGTTCTTGCTATTTATGATTAATTTAATTCTTGTGGAGGAGAGGTGATCTAGCTAATTAATAACCAACCAATTTCATTAGCATTTCTCAACCCAACTTGTACATTAAAATCTTCTGGGGAGATTGAACATCTCCTTATGTCCCAGACGATTCAATCTATCTGGAGGTGGGTCTATTTAGAAGCTGCCCAGGTGATTCTGATGCTCTGTGAGGCTGGAGGACAAGTGAACTAACGGAACAGGTCAAATTGTAGAAGCAGAGTTGAGACTGTCCAGTGACATCATTATTTCCATTCTCTGTATGATTACTAAAACTAATAGCAAATAGCTATTATATTAACACTCCTAAAAACAAAAACAACAACAACAACAACAACAACAACGAAAAACACTCCTAAGTTTGAAATGACATTGGGTCCACTCTCCACTGAGTTAGCATCTCTCCCTCTCTTATTCACCCTGGAGTGCTGGAAAGGAAGGTTCATGAGGTATTTTTCTACAAAACAAGAACATTTCCAAGACAATCTGACTGAAGAGCTAATATTGCCCTGAGCTTTCTGAGGTGGGAATTTGTTATTTCACCCTCCCACTCACAAGGATCATATCTTAACAGCTTTGTGCACTCAGCGTCCTACACCTTGCCAGGCATATAGTCTGTACTTAACAAATGTTTGTGAAAGGAAAGAAGTCTTAAGTTTACAATTGCTGCAATTACCAGGAATACACTGAACACTTCATAACTGTTCTGTCATTTTATACTGCATTTAATCACTTAACTAGAAAGCCTGCTACGAAAATGAACTGGTCTTTAAAAATCACCTAAGTCAATATTCTATGAAACAAGCATGGAAGTATACACAGAATAAAGACAGTCTCAGTAACTCTGTGTACACTCTGTCCCACCCCATATATGTATTTATCTGTTTTATCTCCTCCTCATCTGTTTGATGTTCATCTCTGAAGGAAGAAAGTGAAACAGCATGGGAGGAAGGCTTTCAGAAAGGAAGAGATGTAGTTGGAGAGAGAGATGGGGAAACGAAGTACAAAAGGAGAGGGACAGAAAAAGGCACAAAAGTACAAAGTAAGGGTTAGTTCTACACCATATGTAAATAATAGGTGAAAAGTTGAAAATAACGTTCATGAAATTTTTCTATAGGAATTGACCCTTCTGATAGAGGTCAGGGAGGGGGTGAAGAGAGCAAGAGAGTAATAAAGGGGCCTTGACCTATAGAAAGGGAGCCCAAACCAACTACACAGATAGCCTATCACTTAAAGCCACTTACCCTGGCATCCCTTCCATTATTGCTCCACAGCCCATCCCATCTGCATGAATTCAGTAGAAGTTCACTAAGACATCGTGCTTACGTGAGGATGAAGAATATATCAAGACGATTGCAATAGGAATTCTGTCCTCGGAAATCTTATGTCTGTACTTTCAAATATAATTTAAAAAAGAAAGTAATATTTTCTGTAAAAAGGTACAGAAAGATCCATTTTTTTTTTCCTGTATGCAACTGGTACCCTCTTTGTTTGGCCGTGAACACACTGCCACTGATTCTCCACTGACTCATTAGCAACCCTTTTGATGTTTCCATTTCAAAGTGGTATTATCTCTAAATGTCTTAACTTCCTAGAATCAATGTATTGTGCCTAAAAGGAAGTAACTGGTTATTCTGAAGTGATGGACAAGATATCTCCCAATTCCTGAATTCCACATAATTATCACTAAATAGTGTTTTCCTACTGACCAGACGTATCTGTCATAGCTCTAGACTGCTAAACACACAGCTCTTGTCCTTAAGGAGTGGATAACCTCTGTAGGACATTGAACAATAAATGAACACACATATGTATTGTATATATATGATGGAGTCCCCTGATTATTTAGAAGAACAAAGTAAGAACTGACCTTTGGAGGCTCTTCCAATCAGTTGGAATATAATACAGCAGAGGTAGAGCCCGGCTTGACCCCGAAGGAAATCTCACAAAAGAGTTGGGATTTTAGTTGATGCAAAGGATGGAATGGAGTTAACTTCAAAGTGACAGAGTATCCCAGTTAAATGAAATAAGATGGGAAGGCTCATGATTGGGTGGATGAAAAAGAAGGGCCCCCTTTTTAAATCCTAGATTGAAATAACATCTGATATATTTGTAGTATGTATAATTTTGTCATTTTATGATTAATGATAGACTTGGAAAGAGCTACTCTTGGGTGCATCCTAGGAAGGCACTAAGAGAAACTTGGGAGATGACGGGAACCTATTATTTTGTTGTGTGGCAATTATCTTTCCTCATTGTCTGAAGGAAATAGACCTCTATGGACAGTCCATTAGGAAACATTGATTCTGAAGTGGAAAAGGCCAGGACGTAGAGGTCTTCGACTTGACACATTCTGTACTTTGGTACTTGTTTGCTCTTTGCTTAGTTTCAAGTGAAAAATTCCTTTTGAAAAAAAAAAAAAAAGAAGAAGAAGTGGTG
Source organism: Canis lupus familiaris (assembly GCF_011100685.1). Taxonomy (NCBI): domain Eukaryota; kingdom Metazoa; phylum Chordata; class Mammalia; order Carnivora; family Canidae; genus Canis; species Canis lupus. Next base: position 2,557,995 of record NC_049224.1, on the reverse strand, counting down.
CTTTTGTTTCAGCAAACCAGTGGCCTGGAGACTGACGGATGGGTCTCCATCAGCTCAGCCAAGGAGCAAGATGGGGCTCAAGGTACACCAAACTAGGTGATTGCGAGAGGAGAAGACACTGACTTCTCCTCACCAGGGTCTATTCTTTGCCAAATGTCCAACACTAAGCTGACCTGGGCTCAGAGAGGGAGGAAAAGCCTAAGAGGAGGAATTAGAGGAGACTGGTTCATCAGGGCACCTTGGTCAAGGATATAAGGATGACAGGGTAAGGAGGTGTAGGTGGGCTCTGAGAAGTTATTGTCAAGGAGAAAAGCAACATGGTCAAGGGTGGGGGGAGACATCCTCTTCGCAGCAGCGCGAACCTTTATGAAGCCGTCTCCTAAGGCAGAGCATGCAAATCCCATGAGCTGCTGCCACGAATCTGGCCGAACTAGCTCCTAGCACTCCACAGCATCCTTGTCATGGTCAATTTGGTAAACCAGGCAGGGACTGGAGCCACCATTTCAAGGGCCTCATAAAGTGAAACTGCATTATAATTTCAGCAGTGTTCAGAGAAACTGAAGGTCTCAACAAAATGAAACACTGGGACCACAGACATGAAGCTCTATCTTCCCTGCAAACAGCTTAATAGCATATAAAACCAACCTTCCTTTCTGCAATTAAATCAGGACAAGATAAATGTTTCTATTCCTTGACGTAACGGCCTTGGAGCACCTTAATGGAAACACTCTAATAAAAGTTTATCTCAAATACTGACCTGAACCTTAGCATGGGCTGCAGGAAGAATGGTGAGCAACAGTTCTGAGCATTCAGTCTTATCAAAAAAGAACCTTCTGTGTCAAAACTTGGCAATGAGGAAATCGGGATGAATTGTGAGAACTGTGGGATGAGAAAAATACAATGACATCTGGACCACGCCCCTTCCCTCCAGTCTCAGAGAAGTTATTGCTAATCTCGTAGGCCAAAGGTCTTCTGAAGACCTGATGCCTCCATTGACCCATGGACAGCGGCTGGGAGAGGAATAGAAGGGCCTCCCGTGTCTCCTTCCCTGAGAGCGCGTGGAAGGGATACTTCTCACACTGGAACCGAGCTCTTTAAGGATAAAATCCCTTTTTAATCTCTGAAAGAAAGGAAAAGGAAAATCTCTCGGCAGCCATTAAGGAAATCCTAAGATGTGCTCAGAGAGAAAAACGCTCCCAAGGAATGCACCTCTTAGCACTGGATGGAAGCCTGGCTGCAATTCCCTCGCAGAGTTTTCCATTTCCACGGGAATCGTGGAGAGATTCCAGGCTTTGCCTCCCCTGATGACTGTATTCCACAAATTCCGGACCCAAGTCACATGCACATCCCACTCCCCGGCCCCGGCCCCTTAGCGGGTAACTAGGGACTCACTGATCCTCATTTCAACCAGGGCAGCCAGGGGACAGGACGGTGCTTAAAGAACAGGAACAAACAATAATTAAGCCATCTTAATCCAAAAGAAGCTATTAAATTGTGCTACGCTGGGCAGTCATTTTCATGCCCACAAAAATCATTTAGTGTCTCTAGCTTTATCTGCTGAAGGGGAAAGCCAGAAAAGAAACCGATGCTGTGATTTTTATGCTGAAATCTAGAAGTCAAAAATGGAATTCAGTTGCTAAATTCATTTCCTATTGTTCACCTTGGCTTAGAAATACCATGTTGTGGGCAGCCCGGGTGGCTCAGTGGGTTAGCGCCGCCTTCAGCTCAGGGCCTGAGCCTGGAGACCCGGGATCGAGTCCCACGTCGGGCTCCCTGCATGGGGCCTGCTTCTCCCTCTGCCTGTGTCTCTGCCCCCCCTCCACCCCTCTGTGTCTCTCATGAATAAATAAATAAAATTTATTAAAAAAAAAAAAAAGAAATACCATGTTGTACTACTGCTGGGAAAAGCAATCTCTTTAAACAACAGTTGCTGTTTGTAGACTTGAGAAGCTCACCCAGTGGTGAGTCGATGGCATGGACTTCCCAGTAAGGCCCTGCTGGACGTGGTCTCCGTTGGAGTCTCCATCTCCCAAGCTATGAGCTGTACGACTTGGGCAAGTTACATGGCTCTCAACATCTCAGGTTTTTCACTTGTAAAAGTGTGTTGGGAGGAGGAAGTCAGATAATGGTTATGGGCGTTGGTATCTGGTACTGGGAAAGCGCTCCATGACTGCTAGATGGTGATCGTAGTGCTGCTAAGCCCCTCCGGCCAAGGGGATGTACACTAGATGGAAGTGGCCAGGGCTGAAATAGTCAACGTACCTTCACTTTTACTTCCCTTGTTCCACTTTCTGGGAATGAGAGAACATCAGTGAGGTTTTGGAAAAAACAAAAAAAAAAAAGATCCATTTTTTTTTTCCTGTATGCAACTGGTACCCTCTTTGTTTGGCCGTGAACACACTGCCACTGTGAATAATGAAAATTCTATAATGTTTCACTCAACTTCTGCCTCTTGGCAGCCCTGACCAAAATCACCCTGCAGCTGTCATTTACAACAGGGATGCCCAGCCAGTCTCCTGCAGCCACCCCGCCGCGAGGGGCAGCTGCTCAAGAGTATTTCAAGCAGGAGAGTGACAGAGCCAGATGCTATCAGGAATTCCTCAATGAGGTCAGAGCATTAGAAAACGGTAAGCCTTGGCTCCCCAAAAGGATGGGGACTCCTGCTTCCAACCCATGCGAGGCAACCAACCATATGATCTTCCTGAGATCTTGTTAATCAACAACAAAGGCCCAGATTCTTTACGGCGCTTGGAGAACGGCAAAATCAGGAAACCAGCAAAGCACAATGAGAAAGTTTCAAGGGAAGGTGATCTGTTACAATTCTTTAAACCTTGCCTGTAGGAGTTCAGAATTTTAAAATGCAATTATGTAAGTGATGATAACGCATAATTTGAACTTGCATACGACGGTTCCAAGCACATAATACACATTCTGTCCTTAAAATGCTCTGGATTCAATAACCTATTTGGGGAGTCTAAGATCTTACTGTTTTTCCCAAATTCTTCCCCCACTAGAAAGGGAGAGATGCTCAGGAAAACATTTTTCATTTGTTGTTTGAGAAATGCTAGTTTCTTGGGCCACCAACAGGTGCTACACAAATATGTCTAAACCTATCTAAGATAAAACTAAATAGGATCCTTTATCACTAAACCTCCAGAGCTCTTAATGTGGGGATGTACCCTGTATACAGCATTTCAAAAACATGTTTGATGAGGGCATGGGGGAGTGTAATGGGAGGGCATAGTGAAACAACTATAGGAACATGTTTTCTCTGCAGCATACTTTGGGAAATAAATGTAGCCTCAGACTATAAGCGTCTTGAGAAGAGGGACAATATTCTCATTTTTCTTTATTACACCTAGGCCCTAACACAATGCCTGATGAAAACATTTGTTAAATGAATTAATAAATGCTAAAGTGATTCTTCATTATTCTTAATAAATGCTAAATATTCTTATTATTCCTAATAAATGCTAAAGTACTTATTGATAAATACTTTTGCAGCACGGAGGAGAAAATAGTTTCTGGTCAGGCCGAAAGAATGGATCCTAAGATGTGTCACTTGATGAAGGCCACAATCACTTTTATAATAAAATTGAGTAAATGGAGTAATATCAGAGTAAACTGAGACTAATTCAGAAAAAGAAAAAAAAAGACACTTATGTGTCAGGGAATGAGAACACAGTCACATATCTATAAAACAGAAATTATTTCAATGCAGGAAATTCAATAAATGATGATTTCTGCAAGAGTCCTATAGACTCTTTTACCTGCCTGTGTTCTGGTGATGGGAGAGCATGACCTAAAAGTCAGCCTTGCCCTAAGGCAGGAGACCTCCTTGTCCATCTTGTCTTGTTTCACCTGCAGCACACACAGACGTTGAGGCAGTTTCTGCAGGTGTGACTGCTCCATAATCCCTAGTGAAGAGATGCCAGTGGGAGGAGAGGAAACCGAAGGAGGCCCATTTCTCCCTCCGCGCCTCCCTTAGATGCCCCGACACACAACAGGCCCCACATCACACACCTGCCCGCCGCTGTCCCGTGTGCAGCTCTGCCCTGACCCACATGGCGGTGTGAAGACCATCTGGACCACGGCTTGAAGGCAGTGTGGATAACGAGTGCCCCATAGAGGAGCTGCAGAAATGATCACGAATCCCGCATCAGCTGCCAGGCCGAGGCCGCCAAGCCGAGCACCTGCTCCCCACAGAGACTTTACAGGGATGCTGGAGAAGAGAGCTGAGGACCTGCTTATACCTGGCAGGATACTTGATACAGGGAGATATAATTTTTCACCTCTCAGACAGGAGGGAGATCAAACGGTTTGATAATCAACTATGCTCCCTCGTTTTCTTAAGACTGCATATTGTTTATCCTGAGAAGACGAGGCTAGTCAAGAGTTTCTGGTAGACTGATACATTATCAGGCAAAAAAGGTGTTATTTGGGGGAAAGTAAGATAATTACGTTGCTATTCTTCAGAGTACAAAAAAAAAATAGCTTTAAATCTCTGGCAGGGTATCTATAATCTAGTATCTCCTCTTCCTATGCCAGCAGCTGCTGCATTTTAAGTGCTTTCCTAGGGATTCTACTATGTTGCCAGAAAATACAATTACTTTTCAGTTACTTCAGAAAACTTTTAAACAAACTGTCGGAAAATGTCAGAATCCGAAATAAGAATCTGCAAAGAAACTTGTTTCAATCACATCCATTTTGGCTGCAAGGTACAAGCTTGGTGATTCCATCTTGATAGATTGTGTTTCATTTGCCTTGTAAGCACCGTGTAATTTATGTCTAGGGTTGAATTCTATCAGTGGAAATCTGAGCTCTGTGGGATCTACTGTCGGGTTGCTCTCTGTAAGTTACCATGTGAGGCCTAGGATCTGTCTTCTGGTCGAGCCAAGTGTTGTTAGATTGGCAGCTTATGGAATGGAAAGGACAGTCAAGTCCCCAAATTGATCTCATATAATTACAAAGTGACAGTGGGCATTAGGGACTTCTAGCAAACCTTTATAATTTCTGAAATGACTGTAGACTTCTATTTTAAAACTAGAAGACCAGCATCCTTGATAAAGTAAAGGGCTATGCTCAAAGGGTCAGGTGGTCCCAAGCCCTTAGCTGCTCTCTGCAAGGGAAGCAAAACCTTTGACTGACTGCCTACCACGTGCAATTAATACGATTTCAAACGATCACCTTGATGATCCTATTCAATACTCCCACCCCCGTACAATGTTGGAATTTATCCTCCCCATTTTCCAAGATGGGACATTCAGATGGTAAGAAATTCATTCATGTGACATAAGTCATACAATCAACATATCATGTGGCAGAGCCAGGATTTAAGCCAGATCTGTCTAAATGCACAGTTCGGGCTCATTGAGTGGAAACTAAGTGACCAAAAAAGACTATATTAATTTGATAAGTTCATTAAGATGGTATTTGAGATGCTTTCAAACTATTCTGTCCAATACAAAGTTATCAGAACAGTTTACCAACTTTCTTATTATGCACACCTCTAATTGTGGACCAGGCAAGAGGAGAAAGTGTAAAGGACTGTTTTTGTGCCCACAATTCTTGTACATTTTGAAATGCAGTGGGATGGAATCTAGGCAGCCTCCACAGAAGACCACCTTGGAGATAGTTCCATTGGCACTGGGAAAATGTGGCCCATTCAGGTGAAGCCCATCTTCCTCTTCCACACGTTACCATCTTGAAATGGGGTGGGTTTCTCTCAGTCTCACGGGTCCTCACCGTGAACTGTCTCTTCCACCAACTGGCCCGTTCACCTTCTAAGAGCATGGACTGTTTAATTTCACTATGAGTGGAAAACAAACACTATCTGCAAGGGAAGAATGTATCCTCCTTGTGCCCTTGGAGCTCTGGAGATCAATGGTGTGCACAGTGTTCAATAACAAGCCCAAGGCCATACTGGCAGACCTGAAGCTCATATCGCACTGGAGGCTGGGGCATCCAGCCAGAGGAGAAACTTGAAACATCTCAGAAGAAAGTGAAAAGGATGGAGTGACTCATTAACTCACACTTTGCTCACCAGCAACAATTGCTGCTCAACTGTACCTGGACCAGTTTAGTAAGAAACATAGTATATCCTCTTTTTTTTAGATTTTATTTATTTATTCATGAGAGAGAGAGAGAGAGAGAGAGGCAGAGACACAGGCAGAGAGAGAAGCAGGCTCCATGTAGGGAGCCCGACGTGGGACTCGATCCTAGGTCTCTGGGGTCAGGCCCTGGGCTGAAGGCTGCGCCAAACCACTGAGCCACCTGGGCTGCCCTATCCTCTTAAAGAATATCTCACTCTGACATTGCTGCCATCCTTTATTAAAGTATTTATTTATGAGACTTACTATTTATGAGACTTACTATGTGCCAAGTACTGTTGTGGGTACTCACTGGATATTCAACAATGAAAAAAAAAACAGTGAATAATCACTAAAAGACATTCATGAGAAGAAAGTAATACAAATTTGAGTGCATGCTTCAATTGCAATTACATATGATGTGCATACCTCATGCTAAAGAATGCAGTAGCAGATGTGCAACTTAAAATAATTATACTGCTATCCAGGTGACAGTTGATTTTTTAAAAGTTTTTCAACATTTTCTTTAATATTGGCTTTATAATGATTTTGTAATTTAAAGAAGGCACATGAATTGGAGAATGTTAAGTTAGACATGAGTTAACTTGTTTGAATTGCATTTTGTGGGTCTCTGATTCTTTAGTGCAGAGGTTTTTTTTTTTTCTCCCCTAATTTTAATTGGGAACTCAAATTTCTTGAGTATTAAAGCTCAAGATCATTTGGGATAAGATGGTGCGGCAATAAATCTATAAAGAAGAGAAAAATCCAGCTTCTAAAAGGAGCACCTACTAAATCTTGATGTTCATTTGTTATAATGTCACACTGTAATTCCCAATGACAGGGGCAAAAGGAAAGGAAGTAGATCCTATCAGCAAGATTAAAAAAATAGGGTTATGAATTAAAGTATATTCACATGTAGTTTTGACAAGTGAATTTATTATGAGATATAATTTTAGAAACATCATAGTTTGCCCAAAATATCCTACAATGTATTGTTTCAGAAGAGCCTGTGTGTATATGTTAGTTGTACTATTTAGCCAGTTGAACATTAAGTATATGTTATTGGCAAATAGATGGTGACAAACGATTGCACTGAAATATTAGTATCATTAATGTCACAGGGAAACTGCACTTTCTCTTCTTCACCACCATCTTTTCATCTGTCTGAATAGTAGTTTCTATTGTAAATATGGATCATCCTTGAAGGGACCAGGCTAACTCCAGTCACATTCAGGTTGTTGCCCTTTTTTGGTCATTATTTATCCAGTAGACGTTTTAGAGTACTGAGTCTTATTTATACATTTTGTGTTCAAGAAGTAATTAAATATATATTGTTACCACTAACTCATGTGACCAAGTTCTTGTTAGGAATTTGCAATATTTTACTTGATGGGATGAGCACTGGGTGTTATGCTATACATTGGCAAATTGAACTCCAATAAAAAAATAAATTAAAAAAAGGAATTTGCAATATTTTCTGATCGCCCAAGTACCTTCAAGCATTACATAAATAATTTTCAATTGAGCAGGTCTTCAGGAACTTTGATGCAGTAGCAAACATGACTTGTCATGTTTTTTCTTCCTCAGGTGGGCAGAGAGTCTTGTACTATCACTAAAAAGCAATCTGGTGATTCACTTTACTGAATCCAGAAAGAATTCAGCCTCATACTGTGGTTAAAAAAATAAAAAATAAATAAAATGCACGAAATGAGAAGCATCTCCGTGAGTAATTTCACACATGCTGCTAAGTACTGTAGAGTATTGCCAAGACTAGCCTTTAATCTCCATGGGAGACAAAACAGCTGTAAACTCTTATTTGCTGTCAAATGTCTTTTTCGGGGTTATTAGCAAAGATAGGAGATGAGAAATCCTTCCAAGTTACCTTTACTTTTTGACCTGCTTTTCTTATCATTACCGCTTTATATCTGTGGATGGCTCAAAATGTGCATATTTCACCAGGACCAAGCAGAATTATGAAGCGGGATTCAGGAGGCTTTGAATTTCTTAGTATTTTCCCCACTCTGCTTTCTAGATTTGCACCTATATTTCCTTCCAGCAAGTTTTTGGCACCCTGAACTCAGCTCCTGCCCTCTGTCCAAACTATTTTTTTTTAAGGATTTAATTTATTTATTCATGAGGGACAGAGAGAGGCAGAGATACAGGCAGAGGGAGAAGCAGGTTCCATGCAGGGCACCTGATGCGGGACTCAATCTCAGGACCCCAGGATCACTTCCTGAGCCGAAGGCAGATGCTCAAACGTGGAACCCCACAGGCGTCCCTGTCCAAACCACTTTTTAACAGTTTTAAGGACATAGTCTCAGCAAAATGCAGACCAGTGTGATCTACTGACCCACATTCATGGATCTTCATGTTACTTCTCTCGGGTAAGGATCTTACATGAGAAACTGGCCCTAAAAGAGTAAAGCTAACCTGCAGAGAAATGAGCTGTAGAGAAATGAGGTGTCCATCTCCTGAGTGGCGGTCCACCCGTAGATCATTAGTAGGCTCCAAGTGTGCTCCAGCTTTTTTTCCCCTGGTGCTCCCCAGATCTGCTTTGCAGTATTACTGGATCCCCCTGCCTTCACTTATGTCACTCTGGGCAAGCACCCAGGCTACCCTGTAGTCTGCCAACTTTGCTGTTACCCTCCTAGTGCTGGAAACACCCTCCTAGTTTTAAAACCCTTTGGAATTTGTAAGGAATAATGATTTCCACTGTTGACGGTGTGAGGGGAGGGTGGGTGAGGTGGGGGCTAGTATCAGTGATCCGCTGAGCCTGGAGAGCTGACGGTTAGATTTCCGAGAATCTTGAGAACCAACTGGCATCACCTTGGCAGTTTACAATCAGCCACAGGTGGAATTATTCAAGCCACGATTTGGCAAATGGAAGACAAATTAGCTGTCCCCACCCCCGGCTGGTGTGGGAAGAACCAGGACTGGCACGGATAATAAGCACTGGTAATATTTCCTCATCACACTGTAAACTGTCTAACTGTTCTATATTTATGTTGTTCACTCTTACATCCCCTTTGCCTGGCATGTGTTTGGGCTTCACTAAGTATTTACTGAATGAATGAATGAATGAATGAGCTGGAGACAGAAGAGTTTTTTTTTTTTTTTTTTATACAGCAAAATACATGTTCTGGTCTTTGCTGAAGTGTCGAAAAAAGTCTAGTCTATTCCCTCCTGGCCCCTCTTTGACTACCTATTTAGAAGTTCTTCTGGTCAGGGCCCCCTAGCCTATCACTTCTATTCTTGCAACTGGAGCTCACCATTTGCTCTACCCCCTACCTCACACCCAATTACCCCACCCATTTCTTTCTGTCACGTAAGTTCCTGGATATCCTACAGAATAGATTCCCAAAGAAGTTAGGAAGAAAGAATAAAAGACATTAACTGTCCTACTCTGTTCAGGCGGCTATAACAAAATACCACAAATGGAAGGGCCTATAAACAACAGACATTTGTGTCTCACACTTTGGAAGGCTGGGGAAGCACAAGGTCACGGCACCCGCAGACTCGATGTCTTATGAGATGTGCTTTCTGGCTCACAGGCCGCCATCTCTCGTGTCCCCATAGGGCAGAAGGGGCAAGAGAAACCCCCCAGGGTCTCTTGTATGAGGGCACTAACCCTATGTATAAAGGCTCCACCCTCATGGCCTAATCACTGCCCAAAGGCCCCATCTCCTAATGCTATCACATTGGGGATTCCATCTTAACCTGCGAATTTTGGGGGGGAACATAAACATTCACTCCATGACATTAACTTGTCAGGAAACCTGCCTTCCAGCCTCCACTCAGCCACGTGATACGTGTAACCTCAGGAGACCACGGAGCCTCTCGGATCTTTGGTGTTTTCGTGTGTTGTGTGAGAATGTCCTTACTGCTCTACCTATTTCAGTGAGTTCGTGAGGCTCAAAAAAGGTGATGCATGTAAACTGTAAACGACAAATGTAAATTTTTGTTAAAGGGAGCCAGATGCAGTGAGTGAAGTAAAAGCTGACTTCAGAGATAGCGAGAATTAGACTTGAAATCCATCTCTGCACGTCCTGTTTGACCTCAAGCGAGACTTTTCAACTTTCCTGAGCCTCTGTTTCCTCATCCATAAAATGGGGAAAATGACATCTGGAACGGTTATTGTCAGGGTTAAATTAAATCACGTAAAAAAGGAACCTATCATGGTGTCCCAATAATGTGTCCTTCCTTCTCCAATTTCCTGGCTCAAACGTCTTTGGGGCAATATGATCATCATTGTCATTAGTGCATCATTAAGCTTGCCCCCTTCTCAAGGGAGAACAATCTCTATCTTATGCGTAAAGAGGGAAAACTGTGGGGCCAGATCACCTGGCTTCAAAATCCTGCCTCTGCTACTTGCTAAGTCTGTGATCTTGAGCAAGTCACTCAACTCCTCTGGGCCTCCATTGTTTTTTAACTTACTGTAGTACCTACCCCCACGTGATGGAGCATCCCAGCTCTCCTGAGAGCAAGGGGGTCCCTGTGACACAGGATTTTCATTGTGTAACCAAGAAAGTCCCAAGCAGCCGGTGATGAGCTGGTCACCCCTGCATCTACCTCACGGGGCCGTAATGAGGACGAAGGGAGCTGCAAACGTGAAGTACTTACAACGGTGGCTTGCAAGGAGTAGGTGCTAGTAGGCCCTTCGGTCATCACTCTGACCTCTCCAGCTACCTTCCTGTGGTGCAAAAAAGCTGAACGGTGAGATTTAAGCGCAGTGACAAGCTGTGGCAGAGACGCTCACGAACAGAAAGCCGGAGGACAGCTGCCTGGCCAGGGCCTGCGGCCTATGGGGCTCGGAATGTCCTCAGCTTCACCAGGTGAGCAGCAAAGGGGGGCCGCGTCAACCCCCCACCCCGGCACCGTCCTTCTGGCCGTTCTGAGTCTGCTGCTCGCAGGGAAGAGAGGGGTCAGGGAAGAAAACAATGACCTGCCTGTTGGCTGCTTCTCGTGAGGCCTGACCAAGGCCGGGGGGCGAGGGGCAGTGAAGCCACGGATGGGTTCCAGTCCTGCCTCCCCTGTCCTGGCTCCGAAGAGGGCCGGCGGCAGGCCCTGGGCTGTATTTTGGACACTGTTGTGGGGACGTGACACGTTAATTCTGAGCTGCCTGGGTTCCTGTGTGTCGCTGCCGCTGCCCCCCACCCCGCTAGGAGGGGTGACATCGCACAAGCTATTTAACTGCTCAGCGCCTCCACCCGTGACACATACAATAATAAGAGGAGCAGCACCATGAAAATGTTGCGAGAATTAAACGAGATAATCCACGGACGGCACTTTGCTCACTGGCACGTGGGAAAGTGTCCACAGTTACTGTCCTCAGTGCGCACAGCTATACGGGGACACGCCACTCCACGGTGCTCTTTCATTGCTATGCCCCCATCTGCAGATCCTGAAGGCTTCTCGTCAGCCAACTAAGCGTACACGCATTTATTCACTCATTTTTTTTTTAATTCACTCATTCTTAACACACCTCTGAAATGAGAAGGTTACAAGTATGACAAAATGTTCTTCCAGGCCTAACGCTCCTTGACGTGGCAATCGTGTGTGGTTTCTCCGCCCTGTTAAGAGTTTGTTTGCTTTTTCTGTCCACGACCAATAAGAATTTAAAGCCTGTGCTTCTGAAATCCGGTTCCAGGAAGTAGGTTTGAGGGCATCATCGGTTCTCCCAGAAGGCACGAACCTCAAACAATAGAGTTCTACCTGCTTACAGGTTTACTCAAATCACTTTTTGCGCGGACAAAATGCCCCGTCCCCACTCCTATCCGTGTTGCAGAAGCAGTTCTAACTGTGATAAGGAAGTCAAACAATGCTTGAAATTCCTGCTTCTGCTTTCCCTTCCTTCGTGTGCCTCTGGCTTTGGCTGTTTGGCATATTCTCTAGTGTTTTTCATGCTAGAAGCGCGACACAAGGCAAACCTTTCTCCTTCAGACGGGCTGGTGCTGGCACAAATCCCTGTGCTGCCCCTGTCCCACGCCCTCTGGACATCGCAGGACCAACTAGGGGGCCCTGGTTGAAGCCCTGGGGCCCAGACCCCATCACCACAGGCAGCCCCCTGTGCTCTCCACTCACATAGCCCTACTGCCCCACAACAGGCCTTCAGGTCATATCATTGCGGGTGGGGGCCTGTGAATCACAGAGGGAAAAAAATCTGGCCTCATGCTGCATGGTCTTCCCAGAGTTCACTGTTATGCACCATTAATTTGATGTTTCCGTATATAGATACAGCCAAGAAAGAAAATATGAAAAGTTCCTCCATTACGACCCTCGACAAACTGTACTCTCTGAGTAAATGTAGCCCAAAATGTATTTGAGGAATGATTTTAATAATCATTCTCATTTCTGTGAAGTCTCTGAATTCCTTCTAGCTCTAGAGATGTTCCATCTATGGCTTGAAGGTCAAGGACTGCATCTCTCTGAAGTTTATGGCATCTCCCTTTTAGCACTGGATCCGCTCGTGAAACAGCAGCCCCAAAACCTTTGTGCGTGTGTTATTCTGTGTAAGTTAAACCTAAGTTTTCTTTTCTTTTCTTTTCTTTTCTTTTCTTTTTTAAACCTAAGTTTTAAAACATGGGGAGAGGGCAGCCTGGGTGGCTCAGTGGTTTAGTGCCTCCTTCAGCCCAGGGCCTGATCCTGGAGACCCGGGATCAAGTCCCAGTCAGGCTCCCTGCATGGAGCCTGCTTCTGTCTCTGCCTCTCTCTCTCTCTCTCTCTCTCTCTCTCTCTCTCTGTGTGTGTGTCTCATGAATAAATAAATAAAATCTTAAAAAAATAAAATAAAAATAAAACATGGGGAGAAAAGTCCTAGAATGGTTAATTCAGGACCTCCTGATGATGGGGCCTGAATATGGACAACTTGGGTAAAGGGTTGGGGACATATCTGCATCTCTCAGTACTAAGCCCCTACCCTCAAACTCTAGTAGTGCTCTACAGAAGCTTCAATAATGCCTTCCTCTCCTCCTCTAAGCTGCTTGGGACTCCTTCACCTTTTTTTCACGCAGATCTTCCAGAATCTTCAGCGTGAGTTTGTGAAGGGTATGGACAGTATTGTTACCTGGTAGCAATGACCCCAGATTATCTTTTCTCATTCATTCCCACAGAATGAATGTTGGCCTTATTGTGAGATATGAAAATGCACTGAAAAGTTGAGCTCACTCTGTTCCTTTAATCAGGGACCAAAATTCCTATTTCTAATCTCAGTAGAATTAGTTTGCATCTCTCCTTTTCTTTGCCCTGCTCCCCTTTCTTGTCAGCCACAGAAGCACTGCTCCATGAAACGCTTACAACTAAGAAAAAACTGGGGCGCCGGGGTGGCTCAGTCGCTTGAGCATCCGATCTGGATTTGGCCTCAGATCATGATTCCAGGGTGGTGGGATTGAGCCCCATGTCAGCTCTGTGCTCAGCGAGGACTCTGCTTGGGATTCTCTTTCTCCTCCTCCCCTGCTGCCCCTCCCTCTACCCTCTCTCTCTCTCTCTCAAATAAATAAATAAAATCTTAAAAAAAAAAAAAAAGAACTAAGAAAAAACTGAATTTCACACAGGAAGGAATCAACATGCCCACCATAGACCATAAAAAAACATGATTGGCAGCTTCCTGGCCCCGTCCAGAAACCAGAGTGTGGCTTGCACTAAAAATGACAGAATAACTTATATCTCTTCCCTCTGCACCCTCGCGGCAGACTGTTTTTTAAAAAAATGACATTGATCATCCCATGTCCTTGATTAGAATTTTCCTGTGGTCCTGTTGGTTGCAGGATAAAATGTGGCCTTCACACGTCCCACTCTAAATGGCCTCACTCCCCAGATCCACAGCTTCTAATTCCAGCCTTATTTTCTACCATTTATCAGCACTATTCCTCACTCTTCCCAAGATAATTCTTCCCTTTTTAAAGATTTTATTTATTTATTCATGAGACACACACACACACAGAGGCAGAGATACAGGCAGAGGGAGAAGCAGGCTCCCCGTGGGGAGCCCGATGTGGGACTTGATCCCAGGACCCTGGGGTCATGACCTGGGCCCAAGGCAGATGCTCCACCACTGAGCAACCCAGGTGCTCCTAATTTTTCTCTTTCCATTCCATTTCCTTCCCTGTGCATTACCCCTGGAATACCATCTAATCCATTCAACCAAACCTCAAAGTGACCTCTTACTTTCCTAAAAGACTATGCTCCTACTAGAATGAATATGGGCTTCGAACTAAGATAGATCCACTTTAAAATCCCATGACCTTCAGTAAGTTTTGTTATTCTTCATTTAAAAAAAAGGCAATGATGATAATACTTCTGGTGGAAGATTGCTGTAAGAATTATGACATCACATGTGAATGCACTTAGATGATCAATACATATTTCCCTTCCCTTTACCACTCAAATAGCATTGGGCTCTACTGTGGGTTTTTGAGAGTATGTCTTACTGATTCTATAATAGCACAGGGTCCTTGAAAGCAAGAGCCCTTTTCTTAAACTTATTTGAATATTCTTTAACACTAAGGAGAGTGCCGTGCACACAGGAAGTCCTGCATAAATATTTCTGATGGCTGAATAAATAAATGAATGTATTTTCTGACCGTCTGTTTGATAAAAGTTAATGGCATGGAGAAAAGATGTGGAGGAAAGAGCCAGCCAACTTAAAGTAGAGAGCCCTGACAAATGTTATGATGATCAGCATTAGTGATAATTATGGAAAATGCATTAAATAACATATCCAGTCCTATCCTAGCCTATTTAGGCTTCCTGGGTATGGACATGAGGGTTTTCACTTCACAAAGAATCATTAAGCTTATGTTCTATAAAACAGGACAGAGGTACCCAGGATCACACAAAAAATAAATTCACTGACATTTGATGTCTTTACACTTGTGATGTGAAGAATAAAACAGGCTCTTACAGTTGCCTATTTAAAACGTGCCTTTAATAAACTGCCTACTACTGTGTAGTCCAGATGTCTATTTAGTATATCAATGTGAAGAAATGCTTTAAATTCTATAAAAATAGGAAGGAGGCACACAAAAGGGATACTTTATGGAAAGTCCAGGCAGGCATAGTGTTTCTTTCATAATACGGATGAAACACATTTTTACAAATGATTCTGTATATAGAAAGGCTGTTGCTTCACTATGAGATGAAGAACTCTTTGACAAAGAGATGATGCCAGAAGGTTTCTATTCCTTGGGAGAAATAGTTTTGTTCTCTCTCAAGAGACAAAGAAAGGAGAACTAGATGTGATGCTTTTGAGTGTTTACTGCTAACAGTGCTAAAAAAAAAAAAAAAAAAAAAGCATTCATAGTCTTACTGGATGACACAAGAACAGATTCCGTTTTGTATTGCAAGGTACGAATGAGCCACTTATTGATGTTTAGGATCCATCAAGACTTGCAGGTAAATTGAGATGCTTGACAGATGACCTTGAAACAAAGCAGTGCTATGTGATATTTCTCTACTACCGAAAAGACATTTTTGACAGCTGAGAAATGGTGACCAGATCTTGAAGTCATTGTTTTTCTCTTAAAGGCATTTGAAATATAAAACTTAAGAGAGAGGTCACATCTTCGCTAGGTTTTTCAAGAGCTTAAGGTTATATCAAGATCCCACAGGTAAACAATGATTTCTCATCATTAGGTTTTTAAGAAAAAATAAATGATAGGATTTAGTGAGGATTAAATTTAGAGCACAGCTTAACAAATGCCTCACAATTTCACACGGACAGATATTTATGCAGTTGGATCTTTCTTGCCACCTCTAATATTGATGTGAAAAATACAGGTTCATGTAAAAATTCCTTAATACAAATGTATGACAATAGTATCATTGCTCTTTCCCCAGCTCATGCTCTATTTAATTAGTCTGACCAAAAGTAAACAATGCTGCATTTTATTAGCATCTTCAGGATGTGTTTTACCTAGTTTATTCTTTCAAGTGTCATAAAACTACTTTAAAGAGGGAAAATCACTGCTCATATCAATGATTGGTATTATAACTAGTAGGTAATCAATGACACATGATTATTTTTCTAATAGGTTAAATTTAGAGTGAAAAGGAAAACTGAAGGGAAATATAAAGGATAAAGTTCTAGGTTCTATTGCTCTCACCAAGACACAAAACATTTAACAAGAATCAAGTTACAGGGATGCCTGGGTGTTTCAGTCGGTTAAGTGTCTGACTTTGGCTCAGGTCACGATCTCAGGGTCCTGGGATCAAACCCGGGGTCAGCCTCCTGGTCCTCGCTCTGCTGACCAGGGCGTCTGCTTGTCTCTCTCCCTCTCTCCCTCTGCCCCTTTCCCTACTCGTGCTCTTTCTCTCAAATTAAAAAAAAAAAAAAATCAAGTTATAAACAGTAATGTTACTGTTATCTTTATTACCAAATAAGACTGTTAAATGCTAGAGATATTTTTCCCGTTACTTTCTAACATAAGCCTGACCATGAGATATAGATAAGGAAAAATATCCTACAATTACTTACTTTACTGTCTTATGGAAAGAAAGCTTTGGCTGACACCGTTTCTGAGATGGATACCTTTTCTGAAGCATAAGCGATGCTTCTGAACTTTTACCTTGTTATGTGCAAGGAAACAGACTTAGTCAAAAGACAGAATATAAAACAGAAATTGATATTTTAATGAATATGGGTATTCATTTAATGAGTATTTTAATGAATACTGCTCTCATATATTTTTCTTCAATAACATAGTTGTCATTTTGAAGCCATATTGTTTCCTTAATCGATACAAATGGAGGTAGAAGGGTTTTCAAAAAATGTTGTAACCAGAACTGACCAAACTGTATTAGTCTTTGTTTCACCTTAATTATCCCGAATCAACACCTTTGTCTAGAAGTTTCTATGTGTTTTTTTTTTCCCTTTAATCTCCTAGGTACTCTAATTGCTCCCACATCATAAAGAATGAACATTGTCATGACAACTAAGAGGAAACTTTGCCATCAGAAGTTTTTCAAAACACAATGAAATACTTACTGTTGGGCTTTCTAGTGTTGGCTGAGATTATAAAAATGTGTTTTGTGCCTCCCACCTCAATTTAGATTAAAAGTATTTTGTCTGCTTACATCAGGAAGAGAGTGTTTGCTTTTAATTTGTGTGGGTTTAGTTGAATATATTTTAGTTACAGTAATGGTACATGGAAGGAAAGAATGCTTAATGCAATAAAACCTAATTTTTATGGGTAGGGGAGGTGGAAAAATGCAGTGGAATGGGCATGCAGCGGGTCTTAAAGGGCTTGGGAGCTTCACAAACATATACCAAGTTTAAAAAAATGGGTGAGGCTAAACTATAGCGTATAGGTGTGCACTCTTGGGTGATGAAACTGTAACGCAAAGCAGGCAGGGGTAATTATAAAAGTCAGGGTAGTGACTGCTTTGGGTCGATGGAATGGCTGAGGTTGAGACACTTCACGTGGACAGTCTTCTCAAGGGACCTGGCAGGTGGTTAATTCATTAAGCTATACATTGATCTAGCTTTCTGTATCTGTGCTTTATTTTACAATAAGGAGGTTTTCTTTCTTTTTTTTTTTTTAATGTAAGGGTATGCAGCTTTATTTTTATTTTTTTGCAGGTTTAGGTTATAAGCATAACTGTACCTATTTATAATTTGGAAGAGTTTTCCTGGACTTTAAGCAATACCTCTTGCTTTGTACATCTCAAAATTGCATAGAGAGGGATACAGCTCAAAGAGAAAGATCATGAAAAAATACCACAAAGTGAAGCAAAAAAAAACCCCACAATTATTTGAAAATCAAATTTTACTTTAGAATTGCCTTTAAATTATTATTAAATTATTCAGTGTAATGATTTTTTTAAAGAGATACATGCTGAACTATTCATAAGTGAAATGATATCTGAGATTTGCCACAAAAATGATCCAGTGAGATGGGATATGAAAAAGTGGGGTTACAGGTGAAACCAGAGTGCCTGCATGTTGATAATTGTTGAAGTTATGTGATAGGTGCGTGGGGGATTATTATGTAACGTTCTCTACTTTTCTCTATGTTTGAACACTTCTATAGTAAAAAAAAAGTTTCAAAAGTAAAGTAAATTCTAAGGCTTATGTGAGGGCATACATGCTTTATAAAATGCCTTCAGATACAACAGTCTATATGGAGCATGGAACATTCTTATCAATTTTATATGCCTGAATATGACTATCGGTAAAAAATTCAAACAACTACTTTAGAGATTAGTCCTTCATTTGGGACTAATTTAAAAAATTCAATTTAAAAAATCAGTGGCTTAAAATAATTGCAGTCCAATGGCTCTATAACTGAAGTGAAATAAATCCAGATATACGAGCAGCTGGGGTGGTTGGTTTTCCAGACTTTCAGAGACTCACTGCATGACTGCTAACCCACAGTGAGGAGCGCAAGGGAGACCTGAACAAAGGTAGACCACGCACAATCAAAACCGAGTAGAGAACTGAATTAACTCCCTAGATAACTCAAAGATGGGAGAACTAAAAGACAAAGGTTATTTCTAAAGAAACATTGTAACTTTTGCTTTTTTATTTCCTTCTAAAGATATCATACCTGTTCTATGGGAATCAAAGTAGTTTGCTCTCTCTTACGTATTGTCATTTATTTTAACATAAAATGTTAAAGCTATAAATACATTTGCTATAACTCACAATCTTATATCCTTCCTGTTAGAGTTTTTGTTCATTCTTGAGCTAACAACAGTTCCTCAATATAAGAAAAGGTATGTTTTCCTGGATCAAAATAGTACTCATAGCCAGCTTTTTTAGCTGCTTTCCTAATTACTGTCATTTTCTCTACAGATCAGTGTCCTCTAAAGGACAGAAAAATAGTTCACTAAAAGAACACCCATTCCTAAATGGCAATCTTTTGAGATGGAAAAACCCTTTTCCCAGAGCATCTTTCCCAGACATACAAAACACATAAACAAGTCCTAGAAAACAAACAACCCCCCCTTTAATTGGGAAATAATTTCAAACTTATATAAAGATGTAAGAAAAATATTATATAGAGAATGCCAATATTCATTTTACCCAGTTTCATCTATTGTTTGTTTTTTACTCTATTTGCTTTATCATTTATTTTATCATCTATCTATATACAGCATGTGTATATATACAATATTTTCCATGAACAATTTAAAGTAACATGTATACATCATGCCATTTACCCCTAAATGCTTCAGTCTATATTTCCTAATATTAAAGATTTCTTAAAACATAAATAACTACAATCAACTGCAGTAAATACAACAGTGAAATGATACTTTTACCTCGTCCACTATTCATATGTCCATTTATCTACTAACACCATAGCATCTTAAGAACATTTCTTTCCCTCCAATGTAAGACCCAGTCTAGGATCAAATATTGCATTTAGTTATCGGCCTTTCATTGGCAAATTTCCACAGGCTTTGTGTGACTTTCATGTCATTGATTTTTCTGAAGTATACCAAAATATACAATGTTTCTCATTTGGCCTTGTCTGATATTTCCTCATGATGTAATTCAGGTTATATATTCATTACTGGCCAGAATATCTTAGAAACAGTGCTGTATCTTTTTCAAGTTACCACATCTGGAAATATATGGTGTGTCTATCTGCTCTTCATTGGTGGTGTTAATTTTGATTACACGGTGGAGGTGTTTTATTTGTGTACTATACGGTTATTATTTTTCCCCTTATAACTAACAAGCAACCTATGGGAAGTTTCTCGAAGATTATTCAAATATCCTGTTCCCCATCAAAATTAGTCCTATGGTTAGCATCCATTGATGACTGTTGCCTGGACCGATCGTTGTAAATTGGTATTTCTCCAACTCCAGCCTTCCTTCCGTGTTTGCCATTTGACACGCAGCATTATACTGTAAGCAAGAGCCCTTCCTCTCCCTTATTTATTTATCTTCTTATTATCAGTATGAACACATGGATTCCTATCTTATAGTTAATTTATAATTAACTACTGGACTCAGTTATTTTGGCATTAATGTTGTCCCAATTTGGCCAGTGTTAGATCCTTCGATTTAACCTCCATCATTTTTAAAAATCACTTCATTTATTTCTGGCACAACAAAATGTTGTAGGTTAATCTTGTACCTCTTCTCCTCCAGTCTTCTGGTATTTCTCCAAGAATCCTGGCTCCTTTTGATAAAAGAATGTTAGACACCAAAATATGCATGCTAGGGGCGCTCCTCTGAGGCCTCTCTGCTTGGCCTCCCTCTTGCTGCGGTGTCCCCTGGTCACTCTGCTCACTCACCCTCCAGCTCTGTGCTGTCTCCTCTTCTTACCAGGACATCAGTGAGACTGGATTAGAGCCCACCCTACTGGTCTCATTTTGACTTACTTACTCCTTAAAGATCCTACCTATTCTTAGGTATTGGGGGTTAGGGCTGTAACATATGAATTTTGAGGGGACACAATTCAGCCCATTACATCTTTCTATGTTTCATTTTATAAAGATAGGTAGGTATGTATGTGAGTGCTTTCTTCTTTCTTACACAAATGGTAGTATAGTATTTATATTCTTTTTTTTTTTTTTTTTTTTTTTTTATAAAGATTTTCTTTATTTATTCATGACAGACATAGAGAGAGAGAGGCAGAGACACAGGCAGAGGGGGAAGCAGGCTCCATGCACTGGGAGCCCGACGTGGGATTCGATCCAGGGTCTCCAGGATCGCGCCCTGGGCCAAAGGCAGGCGCCAAACCGCTGCGCCACCCAGGGATCCCTAGTATTTATATTCTTTTGCACTTTTCTGGCTTACTCTTCTCAGAGGTGTTTTTATGAAACACAGTTTTGAATTTTAGTATCCCTTATGTAACATCTGTTACATATGTTCAATAGATTTCCAAGAATTTTTATGCATTTACAATGACTGCATGGATTTTAGCCTCATAGAAACTGTGTTTGGACTAGAGAGTAGAAAGTCATTTGGATGTTTGGTCTACCAAGTGGTCTTGTAAAAACAATAATAACTGGGGGTTAGGGCTGTAACATACGAATTTTGAGGGGCTTTGGGTAACAGTCATCAATGGATGCTAAATATAGGACTAATTTTGATGGGGAACAGGATATTTGCATAGTCTTCAAGAAACTTCCCATAGGTTGGAGCAATGGCTTAATCCATTAAGGTTGATATGAAATAATTAAGTAGCAAAATTGTCATGACGATAGCCAGGGAGTATTTGAGGGTGTGACAAAAGAAGGAGCATTGTAGCCAGTAACTCTTGATCATCAGGAGAATCTTTTTCAGGTATGAATATTTTCTCTCCCAAAGTCAAGATGGTCCGTACAATCCTTCTTACTATCACCACACAGCAAAGAGAAACAATATAGAAATATAAAACATATCCCTCAATTCCTTCCCACCCACAAAAATCTAAAAGTAGTTATATTGCAGATTAAATTTGGATTGGTACAACAGCAAATTAGGAAAAGTGGTAGCTCATGCAATAGAAATATACTTGTTTAAAGACCTTATACTTAAAGTCCAAACATACATATGATTGGCACACAGAGACTAAATTATCTTTGCAGAGAAAACTATCTGGCATAGTGAAACATGTGCATGGGTTTTAGAGTCAGATATCTGCATATTTGTCAAGTGTCATTGGCTAACCAGCCAAACCACCTTTAGGTGTTTGGAGAATCTGCTATGGTGTGTATCAGTCCAGTAGAAGTCAGAACCTAGATTCCCATGATGGAAGAAAAAATAAAGAGAAGCTGCTTCGCTACTATGGGCTGAATTGTATCTCCCCCAAAGTTGATGTGTTGAAGTCCTAATCCCCAACGTAACTATATTTGAAGACAGGGTCTTTAGGGAATAATTAAGGTTAAATGATGTCATAGGGTAGGGCTCTAATGTTATGGAACTGGTGGAGGGAGGGAGAAGGAGGTCTACCCTGGCCCACAAGAAGAGGTCATATGAGGCTACAGTGAGATGGTGGAAGAAAAGTCTCATCAGAACCTCAATCAGCTGAACCCTGATCGCGGACTTCTAGTCTTCAGAACTGTAAGAAGCAAATATCTGTTGTTTAAGCTGCCCAGCCCGTGGTACCTTGTTATGCAGTTGAGCTAACTAATGTACTTGCTCAGACCAGGAGTCGCTCTCCATCTTCAGATGCTCTCCCGGAGCAAAAGATGCAGAAAAGGCACAGATGCAGAGAGCTTGTGTTGACGACAGCCACAGCAGTGATAGACTCCTACCCAGACCCTTCCTCTGGCATTTAAAAAATCATTACTTACTGCACTTACACATATAAACACAACCATGCAAAAATGTAGAAATGTAATCATACACACAGAGTGCTTTTCAGTTATTTTTTGTTGCCCTTGATTCTATCATCCCTCATCCTGACCTTTGCCCCACCCCAGCCAAACACTTCTGTGACAACCTAGAATATGGCCTTCCATGTTTTTCCCTATATCACAAATTCATATGTGGACACATACATATTCATATATGTGTATAATGAATATAATGTGTATATAAATATGTAGGCTCTGTGATGTTTTATGGAGTTGGAATCATATTATAGATACTTTTCTGCATCTTGCTTTTCTTACTCAGCAACTCCTTATGGAAATCTGTCCAAGCTGTCAGCAAGAACTCAATTCATCTTTATTAATGGCTGCATTATATCCCATTAATTCCATCATAATTTATTCAGCCATTCTCCTTGATGACCATTTGCTGTGTCCATTTTATTTTCCATTTTAAACAAGTGGCATGACTTGAGCTAAACTTCTGACTGCTCAGCCTGCCCTTTGTTTCTCTAGTAAGTTTTGAGCCCACTTTTCAGCATAATAGTACATTTTTTTTTACAGATTTATTTATTTAACACAGAGAGAGTGAGAGAGAGGCAGAGACACAGGCAGAGGGAGAAGCAGGCTCCATGCAGGGAGCCCGACGTGGGACTCGATCCCCGGTCTCCAGGATCACACCTTGGACTGCAGGTAGCGCCAAACCGCTGCGCCACTGGGGCTGCCCATAATAGTACATTTATTAAAGGGAAAAAAAATAACAAAAAACAATAAAGGAAAAAAAATATAAAATTTCTAGAAGGATATTCATAGACATTATGAGGTCTCTGATATCCTTCCAGTAAGTTACTATTCTGCTTATGTTAAGCAGAATCAGAATCTATCATTTGCAACCAGATCCCTAACTGGTACATAAGCATTCTCATCTTAGCTATGGTATTATTAATTATAATTATTATTTATCAATTACTAACCATGTGCCCTCTTTGAGTCCTTACTTCCTTGTGCATAGAATTATAAGATTTGGTAAGTACATTCAATGCGGTTGGTACAGTTAATATGTGCTAGGTTCTCAATAAATGGGAACAAGAATCATCATTAATAATAAGTTACTAATAACAGTTAAAGGGTATGAAAGAGGATCAATAGAAGATAGGCAAGAAGGTTGGACCATACGGTATTGGTATGTCTAATTACCTGTTTATGATTGCATACACTAATTTCCCAGTGTGGATTCAGGCATTTTTATTTTGCCCTTTGCATTATCACTAAAAAGTTTTCTGTTCTAAGAATCCCTTATTATATTAACATGAATGTTGAAAGGGGCAGACACATTTGATGACCACAGGCACAAGTGGGCCAGCATGGGTAGTGTAAGGAAGCAACTCCTCTTACCCCAAGGCCTATCCTTTCCAAGTGCCACTTGTTAAATTACTATGTGACACACTCCAAAAATGTATATATCCTTTTGAATTTTTCTTTACCATGTAAGGGTATGGTTGCAGCAGCTATTCCAATGAAAAGAATGTCTACATTTAGATGTCGATATTTTAGGTGGGTCATGAAATTAAATTTCCCTTCAGTAGTGAGCATATGTTGACAGTGCATGGCATAGCTGTGTGTGCGCGTGAGCGTGGTTAGGAAGAAGGGAAGAGGCCTTCTGTCTTTTAGATGCATATTCATGGGGGAACTCATAAAGTTCTTTAAGAAAAGTTCCATTTATATATCTGATTCTTGGTAATTAAAGCAATTGACTGAAAAAGAATCATTAGTTTCACAGTTTTCCTTATAATTTAGTGCTGTTAACACATGGCAACTAATGTGTTTAATATATTGTTTAGCATTTATTTTCTGGTTGTTCTATTTTAGAATCATGAGGTAAATTTCTTTTCATTGCAAATTATTTATCTCACTATTTTTGGACCAATAATGGTTCCCCTTTATTAAGCTTCCAATAGTTTCTTTGATATATCTGACATTTGCCATTAACTGTTCTTACATTTTTCATTAAATATTTTTTCTCCATTTCAAAATAGTTTACTATTATAGTAATTCATGCTCATGGCTAAAAATTCAAAGACTATGATGGTGTATAAACTGAAAAGCACAAATATAACTCTCACCATAGTCTCACTCTAGAGGTAGTCACTATTTACAATTTCTTGTGTACCCTTCCAGAAATAATTTTTATGTGTATATAATTTCCTTTTTTAAAAAGATTTTATTTATTTATTCATGAGAGACACAGAGAGAGAGAGGCAGAGACACAGGCAGAGGGAGAAGCAGGCTCCATGCAGGGAGCCCGATGGGGCACTCGATCCCAGGACCCAGGGATCACAACCTGAGCCAAAGGCAGACACTCAACCACTAAGTGACCCAGATGTCCCTATAATTTCCCTTTAAAAGGAATATGTAACTTTTATAAAAGTATTTTATTTATTTGTTTGTTTATAGTTTGCAAGTTGGAGGACGGGCAGAGGGAGACAGAGAGAGAGAATCTTAAGCAGACTCTGAGCAGGGCACAGAGCTCGATGTGGGGCTCAATCTCATAACCTTGAGCTCGTGACCTGAGCCAAAATCAAGAGCTGGACACTTAACTGACTGAGGCACCCAAGTGCCCCCAAAAGGATGTGTAGATGATGCCATTATATAACTAGAATTTTTTATTTCACAGCTATCTTAAGTACCTTTCCATATCTTGAATATCTCTGTATATTATATATCCTTATTGTTCATTTGATTTTAATAAAACATTTACATACACATCAGCTTCAAACATACATCAGCATGTATGTTATTTTCATAGCTGATTAGTATTCTATTGCATTGTATGTATATAATTTTTACTTATTGAACATTTAAAATATTTTGGGTTTTTTTTTTTTTTTTTGGTTGTTGTTAGGTTACTTGTAATAAGTGATTGACATCAATTCAATTTTCCATCCTATTATTGAGTCATGGACATCAACTGTTCAGAGGAAAGACTTGAAATTCACCAATATCCAACCCACGCCAGCTGCTGTCACAATAATTCTCTATTGTACTTCTCTAGCAGTATTCTGGAAACAAGTTAACTAAGCAATAACCCTCCTAGAAGCATTACTTTATTTATTATTTATTTATTTATTTATTTATTTATTTATTTATTTATTTATAATGTATTTTTTAGTGTATATTTGTTTATTTATTTATTTTTTAAAGATTTTATTTATTTATTCATGAGAGACACTGAGACAGAGAGAGAGAGAGAGAGAGAGAGAGAGGCAGAGACATTGGCAGAGGAAGAAGCAGGCTCCATGCCGGGAGCCTGATGTGAGACTCGATCCCGGGACTCCAGGGTCAGGCCCTGGGCTGAAGGTGGCACTAAACCGCTGAGCTACCTGGGCTGCCCTAGAAGCATTACTTTAGTCACTAAAATTCACTTACATTTTCATTTCTGGGTGAGAGTTTGTTAAGATTTAAGGAAGTTGATTATTTTAATGGTAAATTACAGAGTTTTCTTTTTGATGAATGCTTATCAGAAAGGGGATGGATCAGTAAGATTTCGACAGAGCCTGTGTACTTGACCTACTTGTTCGTGTGATTCCCATAAGAAATGCAATAATAACAGCAAGATAATTCAGAGTGAAAAAGAGAATTCAAAAATTCTCCTATGATATGGGCCAAGTGCTTTCTACTTATCTCATGTATTTTTGTCTTTGTTGTTGTTGTTGTTATTGCTTTTGAATCTTTAACAAATTTTTAAAAAATATTTATTTATTTATTTGGGTGGGGAGGAGTAGAGGGAGAGAATCTTCAAGCAGACTCCCCACTGAGCATGGAGCCCAACTTGGGGCTTGATCTCAGGACCCATGAGATCATGACCTGAGCCAAAATCCAGACTCGAGTGAGCCACCCAGGTGCTCTTTAACAATTTCTTTTTAATTGCAACTGATTTCTTATTTTTCTATTAATAAGTATATTTTTCTCTTTTGGTTGATAAACCCATTTTGTGGTACCTATAAACATTAAGCTAACAGTGAATTTAAATAATTTTATCCTTAAGTTTCTGAGTTTTCTTTTTCCTTGTCTCTCATTTCATGAATAGCTTCAATTTTATAACCAGTCCCTTTTTCACATTTTGGTTGTCTATTTATTTTGAAGTCATCACTATTACGGATATTCCACAATGAATGTATTACCTGAATTTCTTTTATTCTCTTTTTTAAATTTCTCATCTTTATCTTTTCTATGATATAAATGATTCCTAATGCAGGATATCCCTGGGCCTCTTTGAATGAGCCCAGCCATTGCACATAGATTGGTCAGGCATTCTCTAGTCTCTTCTCTATTTTATTATCAGCTCTGAAATATGCCTTTTCTTTTGTTTCCTGACTATTCCTCTATCCCTCCACAGCAACATGTAAAAATCCTTGTGCTGTGGGGAGAAAAAAGATATGCTACCAAAACAAAAAACTGTGTTTTATTTAGATTTACTGCAAATTTTCAAGGTGTTCTTTGTTCCTAGTACTTTAGGATAAGGCCTGATACTTAGTAGGCAATCAGTAATTGCTCATCAGGCCATTTATGTGCTTTTTGAATACATCCAAACTGCTTTAAGTGTAATGGCAAAGTTATGTCTGGTGATGGAGGAAATCGAAAAATACAGAAAAATAATAATTGATGTGTTAGAGTAGAGGAGTAGTAGGTACTTTGCTGCTTCTTTTATTGTTTGGTATTATTATACTGGTGATAGAACCATAAAAACTTCGGTTTAAGTTCATCCATTACAGGTCTGTTCCTGAATTCAGCATTCCCTCTTCTTTTACTAATGACAGAGCACACTGTGGCCTTTCTCTGACTCACTCCCAACATTTTTTGGTGCACTAAAACTGAACTGAAAAGAGCATTCAGATTGATGTTAAGGATAATGATGAAAATGAAAGCCAATGTTGCGTATTCACTCATAGGCCAACTGTAGTATTTAGCATGTTGCTTGTAGCACCTCACTTAATCCTTTCAACATCATTAGGAGGGAGGGTTGTTATTCTAGTTTACAGATAAGGAAACAGAAACTCTGAGAAATCAAAGAACTTATTTGGGGGCCCCAAGGATCTTGGGTCTATCTCCAAAGTCCTTTCTAGCAACCATAATGGAGCCTGATACAAGCAGTTTAGAAAGAGGAGCTGGTAGGTACCTATACTTTGCTCCAAAAGGGATTAATGGGCTTGACTGACTCTTCTTTGTTCAGGGGTTGTGGCTGCTACCCTCGCTTTGTTTACCCAAATTCAGATAAATCAGAATACACGTGAAAGGGGGATCCCTGGGTGGCTCAGCGGTTTGGCACCTGCCTTTGGCCCAGGGCGTGATCCTGGAGTCCTGGGATCGAGTCCCACATGGGGTTCCCAGCATGGAGCCTGCTTCTCCCTCTGCCTGTGTCTCTGCCTCTCTCTCTCTCTATGTCTATCATGAATAAATAAATATATTTTTTTAAAAAAAAACAATACACATGAGATACAAATAGGGTAGACCCATCAAGGGAATTATCTGCATGAGAGACAAAGGTTTGGGCTGGGGGGAAAAAAAAAGGGTAAATAAGGAAAACAACAACTACAAAAACCACATTCTCATTCTCAGTAATGAAAGAGTCAAGGTTGCAGGTTTCACTTCAGGCTCATCACTCAGGATCAGAGGAAAGTGTCTGTTTAGACCCGTAACAGTCCCTGGGTTCAAGGCCCAGGATGGTACCGGCAAGAACAAAGGGGCTCTTTCACACCATCTCCCCGCAGCTTTGAAAATAGCACTTTCTGAGCCACAGAGAAGAACACATATGGACCAAGGGGTAAAGTGTGGGGCAAGGGACCCCTTACACTGTAGCCTTAAGAGTTTCGTCGCAGGAAGCCAAAGCAAGCAAGCAAAATAAATGAGGGTGACTCCCTCCGTGAGTTCATAACTGGGCTACTTCTAGGGCCCACAGCTACCCTCTTTTCCTCCCTGGCCTTCTGACTGCTTCCCAGAGTCACACTGCACTGGATGAGGGTCAGCCCTACCAGAATTCACCATACCCAAGGAACAGCAATATTTTATCGTTGTTGTGATTAAATATTGTTGCTCTGTGAAGGCAGTGAACTTTTCAAGGGCAAGGACAGTATTTATTATTTTTTTTGTCCCTTCAGTAGGAGGGCTTAGCAAAACATTGGGCATATAGCAAGCAGTTGGTAATTCCTCATTAACCTAATTTGACATTAATTTGGTTCTTATTGTAAGTAACTCAAAACTTTACAAGGTTGCTTAAAAGGTATAAATGAAAAGGAGAAATCCCTCCTTCCCTGGCTATCACCAAGGACAACATTGCTTAGAAAGGATTAAAACCTTTTATATCTCTACCAACCATTTCCCTGGGAAGTAAAGCCAAGCCTGTAATGCTGATTAACAATGTTAATGTTCTTCTGTAGGCGGACAGGCTTGCTTTGCACCTTCCCCCTCTTCCTTAGATAGAATGACTTAACTCCGCTAATTTCCAGAAAGAGCTGGAGAGGAAGAAAGAGACCGAGACTTATTTACAGCTATGTAGACTCTACCTGGAACACACACATCCTGGAGGAACTTAGAAAGCAGTGAACTTTAAACTGTATGAGCAACACAAACACTCTAGTTTAACCCTGTCTACCGTATCAGAATAAATTAGGAACCAAGAACTGAAAAGAGACTTGAGGCTTCAGGCCATTTAAAGGCCTTTTGGTTGAAGTCAGTGGAGTTTCAGTATCAGAAATAGCTGCAGCCTCTAGATCTCAGTAATTGTAAGAAAAATAAAATACCACAACATACCTGGCACATTATCGTCTTTCAGTTGGGTGGTTTATACATGACCATGCACTTTCTTGACTAGGAGACCCCGTCTCTCTAAAAAGTTTTACTGCCAGACCTTACCTGCTGCCAGATTCCCCTGGTGATAACCAGGTGTTCATTAGCTTGTTTGCCCTGTGATGGATATTAAATGGGGGGGGAGGGGGGATGACTTGTGTTTACAACTAAGTTGAATAAAGCCTATTTATCCGAGGCAACAAGGATGAGCACTGGTTGAGGAGTCAATAAGTTTGAGCCTAATTCCTTTCTGACCTTTGGCAAAAACCTCATGTCTTTGGGCCCTATTTCCTTACCTTTCCTGTAAATGAGCAGGATGGACTTGGAGGTCTTAGAGGATCCAGCCCAACTCTGGTACTGTTTGCTGTCATCTCACAGATCCGGGTGTGACAGAGAGGTATCCAACTGAAAACCGGGAAGACGTGGCTTAAGATCCCTGCCTTGGCGTTTAACAGCTTGTTAAACCCCTTGAGCCTTAGTGTCTTTCGTCTCTAAGACTCATTCCAGTTCTGAACTCTACGATATTTATTTATTTTTTTCTACAATATTTATGATACTGCTTATTGAGTCTGAAAAATCACAAAACCTAAGATCTCAGACATCCCCTTTAAGATTTTCATACTGCACAGACGGTAGCACATACACAACCCGATTTGATCATCAACCACCGGCATTTACTGTGCAAGCAAATGGCTTATCATTACAACCTTGCAAGGGTGAGAGGACGCATGTTTTCCAAACACCACCCAGTAGAGGTGGCTTCACTTGCCCCACCGTAACTGAATTTTAAATTGCTGTTAGTATTTAGCGCTAACTACCACCACGCTGTCTGGTTTTCATGAGGTTAAACACTGGGTCAAGTCGGTAAGTTAACAGTCTAGATCGCCTGCTTTCTATAGGGTGGTGCCGCTGGCAAACAGCCAGACAAGCCCAGATTGGCACCTTCATATGGTTGGCCACGGGCGGGGGGCGGGGGGGCGGCGTGCACTGAATGCTCTGTGAGCTAACAGAGCCTGCTTCTGGTAGCGGGGCCCACGGCAGGGCCCACGGTGGGGCCTGGCCAGCCCAGCTCCCTCCTGCTTCTGGCAACGCAGCATCCTTTGTCGTGCCAGCCAGGTGGCGGCCGGGGTGGCTGTCTGGGCTGGGGGTGCGCCGAGCGGAGCGGCCGCCTCCAAAGAGACGCCCGGCAGGTGCAGAGGGAGCCTGCATTGGCCGAGGTGCCCCCGGGAGGTTCGCCGTCTTCCGTCCTCCGTCGCTGACCTCCCGCCAAAGCCAGAAGCCGAAGCGCTGGCCGCCGAAGACAGCTGGAGCCTTCACCTGGCACGTGCCAAAGTCAAAGAGGGAGAAGAAGAGATGGGACGTCACATTTATCGAGCACTGTGTCGCCTGTTGCCACTTACATCCTGCGATGCCCGTGAAGGACACAGTCGTGAGGAGGCCCACGGGCCCACTCAACGCGGTCAGCACGGCCCCCGTCACCCGGCTCTGCCTCTCCCTGCCTGCTGGGGTCACCGGCTGCCCTCACGTGGGAGCAGGTGGCCCCGCTCTCCATGCCATGGATGGGACACTTCTCCTTCCTCGTCTGTAGAGCAATCTGGAGGACTCTCAGTTTGGCCTGGTCGTGCCACATGTTCCTGATTGAACCAGTCATCCGTCGGGGGCACGCAAGCCTGTTCAGGAAGGAGCGTGCCAGGCCCTGGCTGGCCCCATGCACAACAGGAGAGAGCTTTCCGTAAGGAACGGGGAGAAGAGGAGGGGCGACCTTTGCCAGGCAGAAGAGAGCTGCCTAAACAGCCACCCCAGACCATCGCCATGAGCTACTGAGGAGGGATGCTGGTCTGAGTTGTCAGTTTGCGTGTTTTCTCTTGTAGAACTGAATCAGGAGCCAAAAGGGAGCGTTACGAGCCATTTACCAAGTCTCAGTGCATGTATGTATTAATACACATTTATCAGGCTGCATAGATCTTTTTCCATTTTCCCCCCTTTTTGCATCTTTTGATGACTTTTGTGCAGAAATGGCAGTTAGCTTTCTCTCGGAGACATATGCAGTCATCTAGATTTAAAGGCATATGGTCTATCTTGGATCGTTTACAGATTGCTAGATGGCTCTGAAGCCAAACTTGCTGCTTATTTCATGCCCTGCACATTTAATTACTGCTTGATGTGAATGAAGCGTTTTATCCGAAGGATCTGTGCTGCTGAAATTTTAGCTGGGTTGAGTCATAAAACGGTTTTCAACAGATTGAGGCAATCTTAGAGGGAAGTTTGTGAAGAAAGTTGGCTTGAACTATCTCACCGTAAATCATAAATGTTTTGAATCAGTCTGATCGTCGCTGGAGAAGATGACAAATACAAGTGATCCTAGGTTAGCACTTTCCGGGAAAATTCTAAGGCTAAAGGACAAAAATTGTTCCATTGGGGCTAATCAGTAGTGGTAAATGGTTAACTATTAACAGGTAAGTTCTAGAAAGAAAGAGAACATTCCCTTT
This sequence comes from Canis lupus familiaris, assembly GCF_011100685.1. NCBI lineage: Eukaryota > Metazoa > Chordata > Mammalia > Carnivora > Canidae > Canis > Canis lupus. Next base: position 2,526,326 of record NC_049224.1, on the reverse strand, counting down.
AGCCACTTCTTCCTTTTTTGGGTCACGCTTTAGTTTTAGTTCCATACAAACCCATTTTTCTGCAGCGCAAGTTTTCTTCGTTCTGCTCTGCAGCTTTTCTTCCAGGTCTTCGTGTGAGTTGGCCCATCCCTCCACCTGGTCATCTTAGGTGGTTCCAGCCTGGGCCAGGGGAAGCAGCAGCAACTGGGGAGACTGGGTCATCTGGGGTTTCAGCAGAAGGGGTCATGGGTTGCTCAACCAATTTCAAACTGTCTAAACATAAATGTAGGGAAATAGCTAGGCTTACGGTGAGGACCGTGTTAAATAAGGCCCGTACGGTGCCCAGCCCAGCATCTGGCAAGTTCCCTCCACATACAGCGGCTGCTGCATCCTTGTCCTGACTCTGAGGCCCTACAGGTGCGCGTCCTCTGTGCTGGAGCACTGGAGTGCGACGGGGCAGCTGCTAGCGACTCTGCACTAGCCTCCGCTTTTTGCTTCTCTGTTGCCTCCACCACCCTGGTGCAAAATAAGTCGGTCAAAATGAGAAGAGAAACAAAAAGACTTTATCCAAGCTCTGATTCTGAGAAACAGGCTGGAGAAAGTAATTTTACTGACTTTCTGTAAGCCCTCTAACGGACAGCATGCTGGCCCCTGCTTCTGCGTCTGCACGCAGGCTGTTCCTTCGGCCGGGAACACTGTTCCCCTTGTATGAGGCCCAGGAGTCTTCTCACAATTGGGACCTTGGTTCACATTCCTTTCTCTCCAGAGAGCCTCGCCTGGCTCCCCCGACATCCCGGGGCCCAGGCGGTACCTTCTAGGCCTCCTAGGCCTCCTAGGTCCCTGACCCCAGTGGTGTTCCCTCGGGTGACGGGCCCTGGGAGACCTGCAGGTTCCGGGGAGGGCAGAGATCACACCTGCCTCATTGATTCCTATCGATCACCGTGCTCTTGTCCCCAGCACGGTGCCCAGCCAAGGACAGGCACTCGATAACTGTCCTTCCTCGGACACACAGATCTGTCCCTTCCCCGGCAGGGGCTCGAGGATCATTTGCTCTTCTGTGTGTGCTCAGCTGCCGTGGCGGCGGAGCTGTGCAGGGCCCACGCCGGCTGGCACGGCAGCCACCAGCCACTCTGGCACGTGGAGTGCCTCCCTCCGGGGAGGCGGGGGGGGGGCTCACATCAATTTCATTTAAGTAGCCACATGTGCTATCACATCAGCCAGCACAGAGCACGAGCCTGAACTTTAAAGGCTGGTTTCTAGGACCTGTACCTTGAGGAGCTTTCATTTTTGGGGAAGACAAAATTACTGCAAAATCCAGAAGATTGGCAATAGCACCCAATTTTACTTATTGTTTGCAAAAACGGTTCCCGGATGACACATACGTTGCACAACGGGTTAGGTGACGTCAGCATCTGAGTTTTGGGCAGAGCAGTGCAGTGCCTGGGTCAGCGCACCTGCTCTGGCATCTTGTGGCTGTGTGACTGGGCTCACGGCACACCTGACGTCTCTGCTCATCAGCTTTCTTATCTACAATATGGAGCTGATGATAGTTTCTCCCTCAAATTGGGTTAAGTGACTGTGTGTGTGTGTAATATTTAGTACAGTGCCTGGCACACAGTATGTTGTCAAAAATGCTGAATCAGCATGGCATTTAGGTAGACAGAGGTATGCGTACATGTGTGTACATCCCCGCCCCCCCCCATACACCCACTACCTTTGCTTCCTAAGTTTTGATCACGCGGAATGGGATGTGAGTGTAAAGCGCTCAGAGAAGGTCAGGGAATATGTGAGGCAGGTTGTTACCTGGCCCGTTATTAGGGGAGGTGAGTCATCTCGGAAAGGTAAAGTATCTTGAAGTGTTCTTTTTTTTTTTTTTTAAGATTTTATTTATTTATTCATGAGAGACAGAGAGAGAGAGAGAGAGAGAGACAGGCAGAGACACAGGCAGAGGGAGAAGCAGGCTCCATACAGGGAGCCCGACGTGGGACTTGATCCCGGGTCTCCAGGATCACACCCCGGGCTGCAGGCGGTGCTAAACCGCTGCGCCACTGGGGCTGCCCTTGAAGTGTTCTTTTTAAAGAGCAACAAAGTTTGAAAGCAGGAGTAGAATCGCCGCCTCCCAAAAGGCTTTGTGGCAAACAGTCCTATTCTGCTCCATTTGTGTCACCTGCCCGGGTTGCCCTCTGCCACCCTCCCAATAAGGCAAAATGTCGAGTGGGTAGCTACCTTGTACCACGCATCAACGGGACTGAAATGAGCTGAAGCAATGGGTCCGAAATCCAATCTTCAAGTTTTACTACTCCAATCAGTGTGCTGTACAATGTTTGTGTGTTCTTAGTGACCCTTCGCCCCATTATTAGGAAACCATGTGAGCAAGGGTGAGAGGCAGGGGGGAGGTTTCCAGAACCAGCAGCTGATTTGCAAGCCCGAGGAGTCTGCATGAAAGGCAGCAGTAAAAGTCAGTCATCAGCTCTGATATTTATAGTGAGAGGGAGGAAAGAAAGAAGAGAAAGCCATGAAATGTTATCAGCAAGTCAGGGAAATAGAGCTATTCAATATAACTCATACCTTACTACCTGTTCTTCATTTTTTTAAAAAAAATTGTATGTGATATATATGTGGGTTTTTTTTTTTTTTAAGAAATGGAAACAAGGAAATGTCCTCCCTCTGATCAAAGGTGTATGGTAAGTTACTATTTGTTTTGATACAAGAAATTGAAATGAACTAATCACAAGTGTAGAACGAGGAGATCTAAAGAGCAATATGAGGCTTCTTTTGCTTTTTTCCTTGCTTTTTTTTTTAACGTCAGAAGTTGGGGAATCATGTTGAATTTCAAATAATTTGCCTGGTCCCAATACCGAACTGTTGCATACTCTTTTGCAAGTTGAGATGCATTTTAAAAATCGTATAAAATACATTCGGTAGCGTAAAAAGACAGAAAGAAAAAAAAACAGTTCTCATGTGATATTAGAAGAGTATCTAGTGGCTTGCAAGTTAGGAACAATACAATATGGTGCAAACAGAAGACATTCATTTTATCGTCAATACTCACAAATAAATAGCAATAGTCTCAGAGGCTATGAAAACTGTTGAAACATTGAAATGCCACAGAATTGGGGAGTTTTAACAGCCCCCGTTAACTGTCACTATTGGAAGTCCAGAATCATCTGTTTTTATTGCTTTATTATTATCCTGGGAGCTTAGATCATGGTGTTTGGAATTCTAACTGACCCTCCAAGCTTACAGATTAATCCCTTATACTATCAAACAACTGGGAAACAGGCAAGCATTTTGGGGGAAATGCTGAGTTTGCTCAAGTATTTGACCAAACTCTCCTTTAAATGTCTTCTTGAGTCTCTGAAAGGATTCGTCTTACGCCGAACTGCTCCTTGGATTAGAATGGGGTCCCTTTGGGAAGGCTTACGAAAGCATTTGCTTTTGCAAGGTCCCTGAGTTTCCACTGTTGTGCGTTAACCAAACTAGCAGCAATAACAGAACGTGGGAATCTGAAGGAGGAGTAGCTCGCTCTGCCCCTAATTTTGCATGTAAGAAAACTGGAACCCCAGGTGATGGAGGCCTTGCCCAGCCCACACAGAGTCAGGGGGAAGCTGGTCCCAGCAGGGTACTTTGCAACACTTATCTAGGGCTCCTTTGACTATCCCATGCTCCCTGGAATTCTACGGTACCCGGCACCTCCTCTAATGCCTGGTGACAGAACAGGTTCACCATAAATGTGTATTGACTGAGTGGACTGAGAGTCCTGTATTTTTAAAAAATCATTTAAAATTAGTTAAAAGTGCTGAACAGATCTGGTTTGGGGAGAGGCTAGTCAAATACTAACAAGACCATTATGAACAAGGAGAGCAGCTAATTGGCTGGCTCAGTCGGTGGGGCATGCTATTCTTGATCTCAGGGTCATGAGTTCAAGCCTCACATTGGGCCTAGAGCTTATGCTTTTTTTTTTTTTTTTTTTTTTTTTAAGAGGGGCTATTGAATAATAGAAACAGGAGGAAATAATTCAAGGGTAGCCTATAGTAACAGCTGAAACTCATCTCAGGATGGAGAGAGGCTGGGCAAGGTGGTAACTTGTGTCTGCATCAGAAGCATTAAAACATTCTTGGCTCCGATGCAGAAAAACATAGCGTGAGATTCCTTTGCTTTCTGCCACTATTCAAACAGCAGGTGTGTGCTCAGAATGGCTCTTTTAGAGAAAACAGGGTGAAATTTTGACATCAAAAGGTCTTGAGATAACCACAGTAATGAGAATGACCATGGGAGAAAGAGCATCCCTCTTTCAGACCGAATTAGAATATGTCTATTTTGAGCATTTTTATTCAAAAAAATGGAAATTTTGCTTAATTTCCATTTATCCTGTTCTAAGTCTACCAACCTTGCAAAGCAGAGGTATGATTGATCTTGAAATGTCAATCTCTCACCTAAGGAGAGGAAGAAAAGATTTATTTAAAGAATAAAATGTCATAGGGGTTCTTAGAAGAAAAGCTCCTGGGTTTGGATTTTGTCTTGACAGCCAGGCTTCCAAGTGAGTAATTTTGCCTCTCTATCCATCTTGTGGCAGTTCCCCAGATAGCTATGAGTGCAGACATCCAGACTAGCAAATGTTTGCATGTTTTAGGCTCATTTTTTGGCAGTTCATCTACCTGGGCACTGACTTTCAGGAGAGTTCCTGTTACCAAAAGAAAAAAGTCCTCAGAACTTTGGGGAGATAATAAAACTCTACCCTTGAATAACACTCATACCAATAAAAACTCATCCAGTGGGCTGGGTGTAGGATAAAGGAGCTAGAACCCAGTGCCTTTGGTTTAATCCTAGGATGCCCGGGAGGCGAATGAAACCTACAGTTTGGAGAGCTCACTTGAGTACAGCTAAAGTATGAGAGGGGACCAAAAGTGGGATGGGTTCATTAGAGGGTCTGAAGAATTCTCAGCATCGAGATGCAGTCTGTACTATGAAGGTTTAACGTATGCATTATGCTCTATACCCACCATCTACAGCTGGGCCTCCTTGGCACATCAGAGGTTTTTGAGGATTATTTTGTTAAAATAATTCAGTGTCAAAATGAGAGAAAAATCTCCCACAGAATTAGATATGGACAGAGATTTCTATGGTTTATTAAAATGTATCCATTATTTAATGACCCTGTGAACTAAAAAATAAAACAAAAAATGAATTTAAAAACACCTTGAAGTGTTGTCTAAATTGGCCTTCTGTTTCGGGAAAAAGTCTTATGTCACTCTAGATTAATGAATTCTATTTCTGAAGACCCTTAGATGGGCAATATATAAAAGTCCAGTGGCTGTGCTTTGGTTTTCTTTGTGTGAGGGTAAATATTCCTGTTCTTGACATTTTCTGTGTTTTCCAGATGGTGGGTAGATTAATGGTCCCCCTTGTCCTAGCTCTGGACTAGCTGCATTGATTCTAGTCGTCCTGACAGCCTGGAAAACTAGGTTCCTCTCCTCATCCTTGCAGCCATTACAAAGGAGCAAAGAGCAGAAAGAAGAATCCCCACCGTAGCAGAAAACCAGACCAAGGAGGAGCCACTCTAAAGACAGGAATCTCTGGCCTGCTCTCCCTCCTGGAGAGTCTGAGAAACCAGCCAGGTGAAGGAGCACCAGGCTACCAGAACCCAAGAAGTTGCAGTTGTCCTTTTAAGGATGGGGAGGGATAAAGGGCATAGGTGAGAACACAGCTGCAGTTGGCTATTCTGAAACAATTCGGAGAGTATGGCTCCGAGGAAGAGAAAAAGGGAAAGGGAGCCTACTATGGCCTGAATGGTCCTGTCTCCCCATCATTCGTACGTTGAAATCCTAGGCCCCAAAAGTGATGGTAATAGCAGTGGGGCCTTTAGGAAGTGCTTAGGTCATGAGGGTAAAGCCCTCCTGAATGGAACCACCGCTCTTATAAAAGGGAGCCTCTGCTCCTTCCACCATGTGAAGACAAAGACACAGTAAGAAGTCTGCATCTGGGGCAGCCGGGGTGGCTCAGTGGTTTAGCACCGCCTCCAGCCCAGGGTATGATCCTGGAGACTCGAGTCCCATGTCAGGCTCCCTGCATGGAGCCTGCTTCTCCCTCTGCCTGTGTCTCTGCCTTCTCTCTCTCTCTCTCTCTCTCTCTCTGTGTCTCTTATGAATAAATAAATAAAATCTCTCTCTCTAAAAAAAAAAAAAAGAAGTCTGCATCTGGAAGGGGGCCCTCACCCAACCTTGAGGGCACCCTGATCTCAGATTTCCAGGCTGCAGGTCTGTGAGCCATAAATTTCTGCAGTTTATGAGACACCTGGTCCGTGGTACTTTGTTACAGCAGCCTGAACCGAGACAGGGCCCAAGTAAGAACGTTCCTTATTAATTCTCTAAAGAGTGAGTACACCAGGAAACTACCTATTCTTACCTTCCAGATAATGCAAGTTTCATTCATTTATTTATTCACTCAACAAACAGAGCAGCTCAGACCAATATTATGGATTGGTTTGGTGAATACCTCTCCGCTTCTTAGCAGAGAATCAAGCAAGAAATTCACATGTGACTTCAGACTGTTCTAAGTAAATTCTGTTTTTTTTTTTTTTTAAGTATATTTACTTAAGTAATCTCTACAACCCACGTGGAGCTCGAACTCATGGCCCCAAGATCAAGAGCCACGCAGTCCTCAGACTGAGCCAGCCAGGCATCCCTCCAACTGTTCTAAGTAATCTCTGTAGGTTACATAGTTACATGCTTATGGTCCCAACATAACAAGGACAAAAGGAATAATCGCAAAATAAAATCACCCTGCAAAAATTATTTAAAAGGCCTGGAAGATGTTAAATTGAAGAGATAGCTTAACATCAAGTCAGGGGCTGAATATACCAGAACTGCTATGTCTTAGCAAATTTACTCCCCTAGGGGCAACACAGTATACACGAAGCTGAAAATGCACAGGCCGGCAGTTCCCCAGTGGCTGCAGGGAAATACTCTAATATATTTGGAATCTGCCAAGAAAACAGTTTACCCTTTCAGTCATGTCTCATTTTATGATTTTTGAATTTTTAATAAGTTTTATTGATTCTTTTCGACTATTTTTCTATGACAAACTGAGAAAATTGTTTTAGAATTTTCTCTCTAAACACCCTCCATAAAATTTAATTATATTGCTTTTCATTTGTATAGTCCTTGGATGCTGTTTTCTCCAGTTTATGTCAACTACTCATCATAGAAAAAAAAAAAAAAGGTTCCCATCATCCGTCCCTTATTTGATATCTAGATGGCTGTAAGAGAGGACATTGGTTGTATCCACAAACTACTCTAGCCAGATTGTTGCAGGAACATGAATTAATTAATACAGAACTGATGTAACGCCATGATCAGGAACCAGAGAGTTAAATCCAGGATACAAGGTAATTCTTATAAACGAAAGTGGTTGGGGTTTGTGTCTGAATCATGGAGGGGGAAAGCGTAAGAGGGAGGGTGGGATGGAGAGATGCAGAAAACCTCACCACGGCACGTGGAAGTTGCTCCTTAGGAGAGCCTTGTGGCTCATTGTGCCTGTCAAGTAGGCTAATGTGCCTGTAAATTTCCTCTGACAAAAAACACATCACAGCAGCACCACCAGAAAACACCACCACCAAACTGTGGAAGACTGAAAGCCCAGCGCTTTCAAGGGTGATCAGGATATAACAGAATAAAAAAAAAAAAAAGTACAAGGCATTGAAAATAAACAAAGGCTTGGAAGAAATGAGATCACTTTCTAAGAAAAAAGCATTTATCATTTATAGGCCAAAGGAAATGCTTCTCCCACAGCCATTTTTTATATGTGATTTGGCAGTCTCAGTTCAAGGTCAAAAATACCAGAGGGCAAAAGGAATAGAACTCAAGATTTAAGATTTGTCATGACTGGCTTTGTAATTGCATAAATATTAAATATGTAGAAATAATTGTAAGCACATTATCTCCACATCTCCACACGTTGCTTTAATTTTTAATGTAATCTTTTATCTGCCTTTTCCTCAGCTGGCTGTGGGTTTGCGATTTGCATAGCTAGAGTGATCGGGTGCCATCAATTTAGTAATGAAGTCACTCGTTGAGCAGAAGAGGCTTCTCAAGATTATACAAAGCTGTAGCAAAGAAGAGTGCGGAAATGAAATTTTATGTTTCAGGTGTATGGGAAGTTTATTTTACAGAACGTTTTCCCATTGTAAATTTAATATGGCCACTTTAAAATAAATTTGGAAAACAGAGAAGATGGGGGACAAAGCACCAACATTTTCATCATCTTACCAGTGTTTTATATTCTGGCCTTTTACAGCTATGTGTACATATTTTTAACAGAGATGTCATTGCTATGTGTGTGTGTATAAAGTTTTGTATCCTGCCTTTTTCTCTTATTAACCTAGTTATCATAACGGTAACTTTTGTGATTGCAAAAATAATAATGGAAAGAAACGTCCATAATTTACTCAGTCACTCAGTTTCTGGTGGGTCGTGCAACAGAATGGTTAAGCAGCTGACACTGCAGCCAGATGAATCAAATACCAGCTCTGCTACCTAACTGTGTGGACCTGGACAGGTTAGTGAAGGCTGCATCTCAGTTTGCTCATCTATGAAATGGGGATAATAACAGTGCCTCCTTGAGAGTGTTCTGGTGAGAGTGAAAGGAAGTCATCCATGAAAAGCACGCAGCCTGGCTCTAATATACAGGAAGGACTAACACAAAGTGTTACTGAAGACAAGAAAGTCAAATACATTACACTGCATGCCAAAAAAAAAAAAACAAACAACAACCCCAAAAACAAAATTTCAGTCCTATAAAACTGAGTCTCCTGAGACATTGCCATCACTCCACAAGTTCCCGTGTGCCTTTTACTAGTAACAACTCCCCCACCCTCCGCCGGCCACTGCTAACCAGACTTTGATGGTTAATATTTCCTCACTTTGCTTCATGGTTAACATGCAAGTATATTTCCCAAAAAATACAGCTGTTATGCCTGTTACTGAACTTGATGTAAATGGAATCTGGCCATCTCTCCCTTTCTCTCACGTACACACATATACATTCACACATACGTTTTCATTCTGTGTTGAGGAGGCATACAGTCCAAGGCTTGATTTTATTGTGATGAAGAAAGGTTTGGACAGGAAGCCAGAGAACTTGGCTTCTAATCCAGTCTCCCTGAGATCCCAGGCAAATCTTTTTGCTTCCCTGCGGCTTCCATGTAAAATGCTTGGATGTGCTAAGTGTCTTCGAAGCTTTGGAGTACTAAGTTGTTAAGCCTTTCTGATTTGAGTACTGTGTTGGCATACGAGAAACCAGAGCCAAAGAGAATCCAAAGAAAGACCTGGGGCCTGCTGGAAATGAGCCTCCTCTTCCCCCAAATCATGCCAATAGTAGTGTTAGCAAACAAAGGACTACAAAAAAAAATGAAAGTGATGATCCTGTACCACAAATAATTTTCCCTTCTCTGATATGTGCACATTGAGATATATTACTGGCCTTAGTTATCATGTGCATGGATATTTTCACCAAGATAACTCATTGCCATAAAGATTCATTTATTTATTTTTAAAGATTTTATTTATTTGAGAGAGTGAGCGAGAGAGTGAGTAAGAGAGCATGAGTAAGGGGAAGGAGGAGAAGCAGACTCCCCACTGAGCAGGGAGCCAGATGCAGGGACTCGATCCCAGGACCCTGGGATCATGACCTGAGCTGAAGGTAGATGCTTAATGGACTGAACTACCCAGGTGCCCCAATAGCCATAAAGATTTCAATGTTAGGAGTTTGGAGTTAAAATAAATAATTACATATGAGTAGGTTTTCCTGGACAGAGTCAGTTTTAAACATCTTCATCCATTCTCTTTGTGTATTTCTTACATGTATTTCTGTATCTGTGTCTGTATTTCTCCCAGTATTGCCCGTGGTAAGTACTGCAGGTTGGCTCACTTAATGTCCATTCCACCCTCCTCTTATGGTGTCTTTCACAGGCAGAGACTGGAAGCTTACGATGGTTTCTAGACCTCTTTGCACCTAGAGCTATGAAGAAGGTCTGTCAATCAGATATATCCGTGCAAGATTAAGAAAACATAAGAGAAGTTGGGATGTCTCCTTGACCACTTGTCTGTTTTTTCTCTAATAATTAAAGTCACTACAACACAGCTTCTGAAGCAGTGCACCAAGGCCCATTACTCAGCCCCCTGAAAGACAATAAGCAGTTGTGACAGTTGGACAGCAGTAGCTTATTGGCTCTGCTTGCTATTGTAGGGTTATGTTATTAAAACTCGTATTCCTAAAGTCCTCAGCAGTCACAGCTCCACTGACAGGTCAACTCTGTATTGTACTGGAATCACTGATTCTTGGAAGCTTTGTCTATAACTCACTTCTCCAATCCTGACCATTCATTTCTGTGAGCACCCTCTATTAAATACCTTCCTTTGCAAAAAAAAAAAAAAAAAAAAAAAAAAAAATATATATATATATATATATATATATATACACGCACCCCAAATTCTATTTGTTTACACTGAACACTGACAAATACACATCCTAAATGTTACTTTAGAAAATCTATTCATAAGGTATAAAGTATCACAATTCTGTAGAACGTTGTATCAAAAAGAAATTTTGAAGCCAGAAAAAATAAGCTGTACCCTTTAGTATCTATGTATCCTCAAGCAAGTTGTTTAACTTGCCTGTATCTATGTCCTTTATTTATGAAATAGAATTAATATATTAACCTCACAGAGTTTTAAGAATTAAATGAGACAGCACAAGTAAAGCACCCAGTATGTATGGTCATTCACGATACAGAGTTCATTTCTTTCTATCCCCATATTGGACTTCCTTTAGTAATTAAGATGATTAGCAAAATTATTTTGGGGGGGAATTCTCTTTAAAGGACCTAAACAAAACCCACACCCTCATAGGAACACAAAGATTCAGTGCTGATTCACAAAGACAAGAGGAATAGCTCTAAATGCCATTCACGAGCAAACAGACGTCTATTACGAGCCACAGCAACCCATTATGAGTACTACCAATTCACCCCAACTAGTGGCTCAAGGCCCAAATAATCATTAATTCATTTGACAAATATTTATTAAGCCTTGACATTGCTAGACACTACTTTATTCATTAAGATACAGTGATAAATCAAAAGGTCCCTGACTTCTAGGAGCTTGCATTCTACTGGAAGAGACAGACATAAAGCAAGTCAATAAATCATCTGAAATAGTGAGAAACCCTATGAAGAAAAGGCAGTTTTTCTTCTTACCTTCTCAGACGTTTATTATGTTACTTGACTCATCCCCTCTCTTATCTTCTTTTCACAGAAGGACAAGCATAGGGAGGTGAAGATTAGGCCAACAGCATCATGATTCTCGTAGGTAGACCAGTAGTTTCAGGATCTGTGAAGGGTCTGGGTCCTCTCACCATTTCACGGATGCCAGCAACAAACACAGGATGTCTGGTTTAGAGACAAAAAACCATGTCAAAGCAGCATAAGCATGATGTTGGTGTTAGTTCCCCATGTCTCCCAAATCCCAGATGGGATCCTCTACACATAGAGGATATCTGTCACAGACCAAGGTATACTGAACTCGGAGAATCTACTGCTTTTATAGTGTCTGGTAAGCCTGCTCTTTGTTTGGGAGAAGATATTACTTGGTTGCTCACTGCCAACACAACCCTGCAAATGGACCTAAGTTAAGGAGTAGTCAGAGTCTTGCATTCTTGGAAAATCCAGAAATAAGTGTAGAGATGCTCAGGGCCCTTGGAAGACTGATTTCCTCAACAGGTTGGAGATAAAATGATTGAACTCTCCATCCTTTATAGTTTTATGCAACTGTCATTATAAAATTTTCTGAAGTTCTTACTCCCTTCCAAACTTCAATCTCAGATATGATGTATTCAGGCAACCGAAGAGTTTGGTCAGACTTAAAAGTAGCAGCTAGCAGGGGAAAAGACCAATTTTCCAGTTTTACCAAATATAACCTGAAGCTCTTATAGAGACATCAACCCTCTCTCATCATAAGAATGGAGCGAGGCCTTATACTTTCAAGAAACCTCACCCCAAGCTCTATTCCTGTTCAAGATTACATTGATTGCCCATTTTACAAGCCTCAGCTGCAAGCATGTATTTATTTGGGTAGGGAAAGCAGTATATGTTCCTACCATGAGCACTCCTCACAGGGCCACTGCTCTTGCATCTTGATACAAAAGCCCCTTGCTGGATCATCCGCATAGTCAACGTTCCTTGGGCTCTCAAGCCATGGATCAATACCAGGGACAGAAAAATGTAGACTTGCTCCATGACATAGTAATGCTACCCATATTGTCCACGTGGACTCCATTATCCACTTCCTCTGATGGCTATTTCAAATGTTCTCTACTCACTTCTCCATGGGACGGACCATTCTTCCTCTTTCCTAGAGAAAATGGAAGGTGTCTGGGGAAGGCTCTCCTAACATGTCATTTGTTACCTCTTGTAATCCTGCAGCAAATGCTGAAAAATAGTTATGATTGTCCTAGTGTGGCAGGTTGGAAAGTGGAGCTTTGGGGACATCATATAATATTCCTAATGTGTCCTGGAGAAGGAACCAGATTGAGTTTTTATGATATGGGCCTTGCCCTTGTGCAGCTTCCAGATGGTAAAATAAAACTTCTCTGCTTAAGTGTTCGTGTAAAAAGCTCTATTTAGCCTCCTAAGTCACAGAAACATGTGCACTATAGAGAATGTTAGTTTTTCCTTCTCCTAGACACATTTCCTCATATCATAAGGATTAGATCTGTAGCTGTTTGTTTTCCTAATGATAGAGCTAATTGCTCTGATCCAGAGGGCGAATGAAACTTCTCTTATCTTCCCCAAAGCAAAATATTATATCCTGGGATAGGCACCTAGGCTAGTTCTGAAGCTTCTGGGGAGACTGGAGTGTTATCTTTCTAGTTATTTAAATTCCAACTAGGAATGAGGCCCTGGAGCTTAGAAACATCTGGAGTCAGGAGGAGACCCTTTCCTGAGATGAGGAGGAAGAGTTGCATCCTTTACCTTTATAAACACATGAAAAATCACTTCTTCTTGTCCCTTGTCAATAGGGTATCAGTCACTCATGTAGAAAAAGTTTCCTTGGTTTTCATAGTATCGCCCTAGGGTAATACCTGGAGCAAGCTGGGAGAGGGGAGCATGCAGTTCTTGTTTACTCTGGGGTAATAAGAAATCTGCCTCTGATCCAGAACACCTCCATGTGCTCATGCCAGATAAAATGCATAAAGATAAATATTAAAAACACGACACTAGGGGCACCTGGGTGACTCAGTTGGACTCTTGATTTCAGTTCAGGTCATGGTCTCGGGGTTCTAAGATAGGGTCCCAATGCTGGGCTCCACGCTCAGCCGGGAGTCTGCTTGGGATTCTCTTTCTCCCTTTCCCTCTACCCCTCCCCTTTGTGGCACACACTCTCTCTAAAATAAATAAATAAAATCTTAAAAAAAAAAACAAAAAACAACCCACCCCACTACACTAGACATTTCAGAGCAGGGATAAGAACACAAATACTTCCAGACCATGAAGTAAATAGTTATAACAAATACTTGGTAATATTTGTAGAGACAGTGTTTGAGCTTCTTTGTGCAGAATGAATAGGAGTATGCTGGTGGACAGGGCTGCTAATGGCATTCTAGACATAAAGAATTGTGCCAAGGATCTGAGGTGCACCTTTGTTCAAGTTTTTTGTAAAACTGAGCCCTTTCTCCAGGTACTTTATTTCCATATACCATGAAATTGTCCTATTATACTAATTTCAGTAGAATTAGATACTGTAATCCCATCTTCCAGAAGACAGTTCTAATAACTATACGCACTGACAACATCAGCGGTACATACAGCACCTCTCAGAGCTGTTCTATGTATGGTCTGTACAACCACACCTAGCAGCCCTGTCCTCTTGGTTCAACAGGGAGAAAGCAGGTTGTTCAGCATGACTAGCATAGCGACTGTGTGTGAAAGAGGGCGGGTGGGAGGATAGGCTGGATAGAAAGACAGAGGTCAGAACTCAGAAAAACTTAGGGTTCATACTGATGTGATTAGAATTAGATCTGAAAGTGCTAGGAAACTACTGGCAGATTTTAGGCAAGAACGTGTGATGGACATTTTCACAAACCTAGAGCACTGGGTAAGCAGTGACAGTAGGACAAGATTAGTCAAGAGACCTGGTAAGAGGCCAGGAGACATCGGAGCTCTGTGATAGGAAAGGACAGGGAGGAGCTGACTTTGTTGGCCTTGGGGCGACGGTGGGGGGCGCGGGGCTCTTCCTCCTGTCCAGAGTGCTTCTCTCCTCCAGAGCTATTGGTCCCCATCACTGTACCTTCTTCACCACCTTGATCCTTCACTTAACTCTTCTTTTTCCTGTGTCTTCAACCTCTCTCTCCACTTGCTCCAACCCTATAGGCTTTGGTCGCCCCAATATGTCAAAGTCTTGCTTCTGCTCACCCTGTTTTTCTGCATGAGTATTTTCCCCTACATTAGAATGGCTTTCCTCATGCTTCAGGTTAGGAAAATATGACCCTTCCAATGAGTGGGTGAACAGCTCCGAAGCAGCAGTACTGTAGCTAGCAGGGCCACAGGGATCACTACTGAGGCTACTAGGTTGGCCTGCCAGACCTCCAGAGGTACAGCCAGTAAGATGGCAATAGGCTCAACTGGATTCAGGCGATTTGGTACTTATACAGCAAAAATAATATCAACATGGTGTCACCTCCCCATGTCTCTGGTCCCACAGGATGATACTCAACTGGAAGGAACTGATGACAAAGACAGGAGTGATGAGTTGATCTGTTTCTGTGAAGCCATCTAAACCCATAGCCTGGCAGTTTCTTGGCTTACCCAGAAGTGTGAAGCTACAGTTGAAGTGGAGCAGAGTAAGACGGAAAGGGCTATCTATGCTCTACTGAAACTAGGGAGCTCGATGAGAAATGGCTTCATAGAACTCTGCTGACCACAAGAAGCTTATCTCCTCTTGGTCACAGAGGAATTGCAGAGCATTCCACCCGGATTGATCCGATATGCCTGTCTGGCTCATGCGAAGACGTGGACGGTCATGTGCTGGTAGAGCTGTTTCCCAATAACTCTACCCCTGAACTTTCATGTATTGAAGTAAGAATTATTTTCAGGAGTTCAGGCCACCCATGAGATTACCGAATTAATTGTACTCATTGATTGTAGGGGCTTGGACCAAATGCTTTCCATTCATCTTACGCCACAGCAGATCAAAGTGACCAGGACTAGGACTCCTAAGCCAAATGGTTAGGCTAATTCAAAGGATTAATTGCAAAAGGGCTCCCCATCCAGAGCCAAGCCAGTTAAGTACATCTCAGGTGTTGTTGAGATTGACCTGAGAAAGCCACTCTGCTTTCTTTCTACCTTTCCTGATTCATTAATCTAAGTGCAGTAATAGGTGTTGGCGTTTGACTCTCCCTTGACCAGCCAGTAGGAAGTCCAGGGCAACATGATTGCCTATAATCACTTGCATTAGAGATTTTATACTGGTTTATGTTTGTCAGGCAAGTAGAGGTCTGACGTCCACACGAGTACCCTACAGGGGGCATAAATTATATTAGGAGTGTAAGTGTCATTTGTTACAACAAAGGTGGGTCAATTTGTGTCCCTTGTGGTGGACAGACTCCCTGATTGGAGCTAAATAATTTCCTGCGAACAGGCTGCGGTGCTGCTTCTGGAGACAACGATCTGGCTAGGAGAGCCAACCAGCCCAGCCCTTGTGGTATAGACTATTCCAGTTGAACTAGATTCTGCTAATACGTTTACAGTGACTTAAGCAATGGCATTTTGCTGACATTGGGGTCAAGGTTTAATTCTTCAGTGTCCAAAGGAAAAGCTGTTAAGTTTTTGTCAGTAGGGTCAGGAGGGAATGACAGATGCAGCAGTTAAATTCAGCCGTGGCTCTGGGTTTGGAAAAAGCGTACAACAGATTTTTTTTTTTTCCTTAGATGATAGGGAGAGACCACAAGGGACTGACAATAAAGCCAGGCTGGGTGGGGGTGGGGGGAGGAGGACCCGCATTAATGTCCAGAAAATTCATCTCATTCTGTCATCTCAAGTGGAGGTCATCTACCTGAAAGGCCAACAGTCCTTAGTTTAAGGTCTAAACACTAAGGATCTAAGTCCTAACATCTAAGAGTCTAGGATTTAGGTAAAGAATGGGTATTCAAGATCACAAAGGCATCATGTGAGAGCCAGGAGAGGTCTAATGATTCCTTCCCCAGCCTCTGACTTCCCAGGGTTTAGGGTAGTCCTCTCCCACCAGCTGGGCTGTTCATTTCCTTCCAAAGCCATATGACCAGTCTCTGTAGCAATCACGTTATCCTTTTTCCCAAACCTCATCATTTCTAATCTACACCATTTGCTTGGATCCATCCCTCAGTGTTTTTGTTTTGCTTTATAGCTTGTACCATCCTAGAACTTATCCCACCCTAAAGGTTTGGGACCTGCCAAGACCACTTTAGAGTTATTATCTCATACTCGTGATTACGTTCTCCTGCCCTCTAGTTCAAAGATATCTTACCAAGGCATCTGAAATACCTGCTGCTTCCAGTTCATCAGGTCCAATTAGCATAAAGGTGTCATTACGAACAACCAAAACGAACCAGTGTGATGTTTTGTGGAACGTCAAGACGATCGCCATTTCTGTAGACTATATCAAGGAGAACTGATGTGGCTGACGTGGTGACGCTGTGAAGGAGTATCATTGGCTTTGGTAGCTAATGGCCAACTGCTTTGGCTGGTTTTTACAGATAAGTATGGAGAAGATTGCATTGGCTAACTTGGTAGCTATATACTAAGCACCAGGTGCTATGTTGATTTATTCCAGTAAAAATACTGCACCTGGGACAGCCAGACAGCCACAATTGGAATTACCTCCTGGTTAAGTTCATAGGAATCCACTTTTTAAAGATCTGTATGACTTTTGCACTGGCCAAACTGGTGAGTTAGATGAGAATGTGATACTATCACCATCCCTACTTCTTTCAGGTCTTTTCTTGTGGTATTATTTCTGGTTTATGATCTTGGAAGACAGTAAAAGTGCCAGGAGCATCCCACTTAGCTCCTTCTGCCGTAATGGTCCTCACTTCATGGGTTAAAAAGCTAATGTGTTGATATTGTCAGTTTTAGAACTGAGTAAATAACCAGTAAGTTGGTGTGTGGATCAAATGAAATAACAGGACAGACTTTGACTTGGACACGAGCTAAGGCCTCATCTAACTACTGACCAAGATAATGGTCAACTTTGGTCGTAGCATAAAAATGCAACTTTGGTCGTAGCATAAAAGTGGTGTTTTGTATTCTTAGGGATTCCCATCAGTTCAGATCCAGGGTCTAGTAAACTTCAAGAGATCTGCATATTTCCTTTTCTCCCGCGTACTGTCACTCTAGTAACTGGTGGCACAGCTCTTTGGGTGAGGCTTGGACAAACATTTACAATGTGTATCATAGCAATGGTGCAAGGTCCTTCCTGAAGGAGACTCTCCTTCAATCAAGGAGCTCGGGGTCTGTGAACTGAAAACCGAGTGAAAGGCTGTGATTGTCCACTCTGCTGACTCAAGTTAGGTTTTACCTGCCTGACTTAGAGCTTTTGCTATTATAAATATCAAGCAGTACTTTATTAGGTTGGCTATGTACTTGTTCCTAGGGACCTCTGTGGGCTAGGCCATCAGATTGCCTGTACACACTTGCTGCCCTTTAAGGCAAATATTCCCACGTCACATTTGGTGCCTAAGTACTGCCTGTCCTCTGCTATTCTCAGGTCCCGTCATCTCCAGTGACATCCAGAAGCCCATCCCAGTGGGGGCATCCTCTATAGACATACATGGCCTACACAGGGGAACATCCACAGAGATTTAAAGATGCAGGTCTTCCTCTCACTAATTTATTTCTCAGTTTTTCCAATGAAGGGAATGTCTCTGAGCCTTTGACGGAATGCAGCTGAGGATAGGTAAGCAGGTAGTATATGGCACATCCAGTATAACATTTCCCCAAATCTTTGGATTCCTTGTTCCACATGTCTGGGAAGCTTGGGTACCTCAACATCACAAACCGGGTCCAAGTTTCCATCAATCAACCAGGTGAGCTATTAGAACCACCACTAGCTGCACAAGCTAAAACATACAATTAACACCGTAACAAAAAATTTGGCTCAGTGTAGTTCTACTCCATCCTCCTGTGGCCTAACACCCTTAGAAGCCACTGCCGCTTGTGTTCTCCAGGTTTCTGTCTTCCTATTAACAAAGTATGTAAGTTATTTCTTCTGCCTGTGTATCAGTTTTGGTGTGTAAATAGTTCTTCCTTCATCACAGTCTGCTCCTATCCCCCAGAAGCACGCGGAGGTCTGATCCTTGTTAAAAGTATGGTGGCCGGCAGCCCGGGTGGCTCAGAGGCTGGGCGTCTGCCTTCAGCCCAGGGCGTGATCCTGGGGTCCTGGGATTGAGTTCCACATTGGGCTCCCTGCATGGAGCCTGCTTCTCCCTCTGTCTGTGTCTCTCATGAATAAATAAATAAAATCTTAACAAAAAAAAAAAAAAAAAAAGAGTATGGTGGTAACAGAGGGTGATTGTGCTGGGTTTTGAAGAGAATGTGAATTCCCTCTCAAGGCACTGCCCCCTCCTGGGGGTGGGGTGGGGATTGTAACAAGTTTTCAAGCAGAGGAAGCCCACCTCCTCAGACACTGGAGGGCAGTGTGCTTCCATGGTGGAGAGGCCCAGGATGACTTAATGGTTCATGATCACCAGTTTCATCTGGGTGCAACACATCCTGACTTTTGAAGTCTTATTATTGAATCATCAGTGCCTGAACTTTTTCACGAGAAACCTGGCACATCTGTGAATTCAAGTTGTAATTCAGTGACTGAAAAAAAAAAAAAATCAAAATTTCGTGTTTGGTCTTCAGAAAGACCTCTGTTGTTGTTGTTGTTTTATCTGCAGTACATAGGAGCCTCTTCTAGAATTGTCACAGAAGCTCTCCGGTTCTCATGCCACCACATTGGTCTGTGCTTGTTTCTCTTTGTAGGTACTCAAAGGAACTCGAAAGAATCCATCTCATCTCAAGCCACAGTCCTTAGAGTCGCCTTACAGCCGTTGACAGTCAAATGTGGCTGCCACTCGGCCCCCGCAAGGCACGTGCTTCATTTGGTCCTTGATCACAATCAGCCACAGGCAATTGATTAATTGGCAATGGCCTGTGTGCCACGACGCCCTTTGGCAAGGAGGTCAGCACTGAGCTCAAGCCAAAGGCCCAATGCAAGCAAACTCCTAACCCCATCTTTCCAAGGCTACCTCTTAGACTTACAGGTAAAGCTTAAGAGAAATAAAAAGGCTTAAGCCACATGATTATAGACCCTAACAGGATGAATGGGGGAAGACGGCCCTAGAGAACATACAAACAGGGGTTCTAAGGAGCTGCCCTCGTAAGGAACCCCAGGGCTGGTGGGGGTGTGTGTGGAGCTCCCCAAGAGGAGCCGCCCAACCCCTCCCAGACCCTCCTGGGGAGTCGGCTCCCTGGGGCTCAGCGAAGGGCAGCCCAGCAGCACCTGCGGAGCCCCGCCCTGGGGAACCTCTATGAACCTGGCCTCTGGGAAGCCCGGGGGTGGGGTGGGGGAGCTCCCTCCGCAGGAGCAGCAGCGTTAGCGGTGAGGAGGGAAACCTGGGCCCGGGCTCGCCGCGGTGCACCTGCCCACACCTGCCCGCACCTGCCTGCACGCAGGCCGGCCGCCGAGCAGCAAGCAAGCAGCAGGCGCAGCCGGGCTTCCCGGAGCGGCTCTCCGGCGCCCTCTCCCGGCACAGCTGCGGCGCGGCGGGCGAGGGGAGACTTACTCGAGCGGGCCCAGCTGCATTTGCTCGGCGCAGTCAAGAAGGGCGGGCAGCCCGGGGCGGGGGGGCCGCGGCCGTGGGGAGGTCCGCGGGGGCAGCGCGGGCGGGTCCGACTGCACGCGAGCGCGCGCTCCGGGGGTGCCGCTGAGGCCGCAGCAGGCGCGCCAGGCCCGGGGCGGAGGGAAGGAAGCGGGAGAAGGCCCGCCCCCATCCCCCACCCCCGTCCCCATCCCCCATGCCCCTCCCTCCCCGGGGCCGCCGCCGCCGCCGCCGCCGCACAAAAGCCGTCCGAGGTCTGCTCCCCGCCGGGGCGCTGGGGGCGGGGCCTAGGAGCGGCGCGCCGTGATTGGCCGCCTCAGGCCCCGCCCCCGGCCGACGCGTCGGAGGGGGCGGGGCCAGCCGCCTGCTCGGCTGCGGGGCTGCGGGCGCCCATTGACCCGGCAGCCGCCTCGCCGCGGCTGCTTCCTCCTGCGCGGCGGGCGGAGGGCGGAGGGCGGGAGCCGGGGACGCGGCGCACCTTCCTTCCGCGGCGGCCGCCGCCATCGTCCGCTGCGTGCGGGGCGGGAAGCGGGCGCGGGCCTGCTGGGGTCTCGTGCTCGGCTCGGGGGCGCTGCTTCCGCTCGCTTCGCCGCCCGCCTCCCCCTGCGCCCTTCATTCCCCCCGCGCAGCCCGGTCCCGTTTCTGGAGAGGCAGTGGCGGTGGCCGTGGGGCGGGCGCGGTGCGCGTCCCGCCGAGCCGCGGTTCCCCTCGCCGCCGGCATCAGTCCTCGGCGCACCCCTGCGCACCCCGGTCCGGTTGCCTGGGTCGGGCCGTCACGCGGCGCTAAGTTGCGCTTCCCGGCCGCTTCCCGCTTCCCCGCGTCCCCCTCCGCCCCCGCTCCCGCCGCTCCCGCCGCCGCTGCCCGGAGCCCTCAGCCCGCTCGCCCGGGGACCCGCCCGCCCTCCTGCCCGAAAACTTTTCCTGCCGCCCCGGCGCGGGCGGCGGCGCCAGGAAGTGCGGTCGGCGGCCGCTCCCCGCTCCCGGGCCAAGTTTGCGGGGCCCCCGGGGCTGCAGGCCGGTCCCGCCCAGCCAGGGCCGCCCGGCCGAGCGCGCGGGGAGCCGCACCCGCACCCGCACCGGTACCGGCACCCGCAGCCGCAGCCGCCCGGGGCGCAGGACGGTGCCCGGGCCCCGCGTCCATCGAGGAAACCATGAAGTTGAGCCGCCAGTTCACCGTGTTCGGCAGCGCGATCTTCTGCGTGGTGATCTTCTCGCTCTACCTGATGCTGGACCGGGGTCACCTGGACTACCCCAAGGGCCCGCGCCGCGAGGGCTCCTTCCCCCAGGTGAGCCCCGGGCCCCGCCGCCGGGCGTGGGCTGCCCCGGCCGCCCCGCCGCGCCCCCGCGCCCCCGAGCCCCCGCCGCCCCGCGCCCCGGCCCGGAGAGCTCGACCTGGGGCGCGGAGGGGGGCCCGAGCCGCCGCCTCCCCGCTCCGCTGCGCCCGGACGACGGCGGCCGCCCCCCGGGGGAGCCCCCTCCTCCGCGTCCTCCGCCCTTCTCCCCCTCCCTCCCCCCCTCCTCCCCGTCCTCCTCCCTCCATGGTCTCCTCCCCCTCCTCGTCCTCCTCCCTCCATGGTCTTCTCCTCCTCGTCCTCCTCCCCCACCCCCTCCTCCTCTCTCCCCGTCCTCCCCCGTCCTGCTGCTCCTCCCCCCTCTCCCTCCCTGCCCCCCTCCTCCAGCCCCCTTCCTTCCTCCTCCTCCCCCTCTCCCTCCTCGTCCTCCTCCTCCCCCCCGCTGCAGCCCTCCGTCCTCCTCATCCTCTCCCTCCTCCCTCCTCCTCCTCCCCTCTCCGCCCCCCTCCTCCTCCAGCCCCCCCCCTCCTCCTGCTCCGCCCCCCTCCACCTCCTCCTACCCAGGGGCGGTGGCCCCGGTGCCCGCGCTCGCCCCGGGGCCCGTGGGGTGGCGGCGCGCACCTGCCGGACCCCCCCACCCCGGGGGCGGCCGCGGAAACGGGGTCCCGCACACCCCCGTCGGCTCCGCGGCGCCTCTCTCCACGGTCTGGAGGAGGAAGCAAAAGTTTATTCCCCGCGGCAGAGCCCGGGCTGGGGCCGGGGCCGGGGCCGGGCCGGGGTCGGGGGCTGGGGCCGCTGCCCGGGGCTGCTGTGCGGCCGCCGGGGGCCCGCTGCCGGGGCGCTGCCATACCCCGGCCCGAAGCTGCGGGGCGCTCGGCCTGCGCCCTGGGGCGCGCGCTCCCTGCTCGCGGAACCACCCGCCCGAGGTCTCTCCTGTACACGAAGTTGCTCAAAATAAGCAAGCAGGCACCGGTTCTGTCTGCAAGGATGCGCTGTCAGGGCCTTGACCCATCATGACCTGTGCTCTCCAGAAATCCTCGTAAAACTGGGTGCCCTGTGATCACCCTCTGGGGTGAATGGACCTGCAGGACTCCAAACCGGCTCCATCTCACCACTTGATCCAGACATACTGCACAAGTTGCCTGGGTCTGTCTTTTTTTTTTTTTTTGGTGGCAGTGTAAGCGACCAGAGAGCCTCCTTGCCATTCGCTGTCGTGATGTGCGAGGGCACAAGGCCGCAGTTTAACGCAAACTAAACTCCTAAACTGTGTCAGAGTTCTGAAAGTGAAAAATGACCTCATGGTGGATGCCCGTGGTCCCTCCGGAGCCCTCAAAGTACCTCGCAGGTGGAAAGTATTACAGATGTTGTTGTAAACATGTCTCAACATTGTTAAAAGCTTTTTCTTCTCTATTAGTATGATACAGAAGCTACAGTGAGGTAAGCACCGTGGGATGTTTCTAAGGCTTCACTTTATGGAGTTTGCCCAGTGCTTGTTACTGAGAGGGAATGGAAGTTAAAAATGGGGTAACCGCCCTCGGAAGCCATACCCAAAGGAATGCTAAGCCCTGCTAATTAATAGGTTGTATAATTTGGTGGCTCAACTTGCTCTGATCCTCTGCCCCCCCCATCACATTTTCCGAATTTTCTTCATTACAAGAAAAAAAAGCTGATTTATTTAAGCCGTTAGCTTATTTTAAATAACGTCCTTTGGCTCTGGTGTGATGATCACTTGGAAATGATTTATGCAAACATCTGGGGCTGGGGTTCTCTGGCAACCTTGACATTTTACTGTTACTAAAGACGTGAGTGACTCAGTTACTGGGAAATCGTAGGCAAAGTTAATTCCAATATTTTAATATCCAGCCTTGGTCCTCCTCGAGGGGCTTAAGTTCTGCATAGAGCAGAATGCAGTTGATGGAAAGTGACAGTGGCTGCTGGAAGAGCAGGCTCTGGTCTGTATTCTGGTTTGTGGGCGAGGGGAGAGGATTTGGAAGGTGGAGCTTTTTTATGCTTAATTAAGGTGACCACTGTCAGGTTTTTCAGGGCTGCGTTTTCGGTTCAGGAAGAAAGCACTTTTTTTTGCTGATAAGAGTTTTGGAGAGACACTGAATCCCCAAACAGATGGGACAGAGTAAACCCTCTGTAAGCCTAACTCCTATGCAGGACAGCAACCTATGTGTCGTACAGGACAAACTCTATTCCCACCATCTGGTAGTTGGGGAAACCGAGGCACAGATATATATATATGTGTGTGTGTGTGTGTGTGTGTGTGTATATATATATATATATATATATATATAATTTTTTTTTTTTAACTTGCCCAAAGTCCCACTACTAAGAGCTGAGGGTTGAACAGGTGGCCTTTGGAGTCTAGGCTTTCAGCCATTATGCTATG
The DNA here is from genome assembly GCF_011100685.1 of Canis lupus familiaris. NCBI lineage: Eukaryota > Metazoa > Chordata > Mammalia > Carnivora > Canidae > Canis > Canis lupus. The sequence goes on along the minus strand of NC_049224.1, from coordinate 2,502,767 downwards.
CTAATAATTCCTTGCCTACTTTTTAGGTCCCAGTTGGCCTGCAGAAAAGATCTGATATAGAAGATAGAGCATGTTGCTCTGTGGTTCCTCAGCATATGACTTTAAAAAAAATTTTTTTTTAAGGAAGTTAAATTATGAAGCTCTAACAAATGTGCTCCTTTTTCTGAAACGTTTAACATTTGAGATTTATACCCCTCCCAGAACGTCTTGTTGCTCTCTTTAGAGCTAAACATTGTAATGAAAACCATTATGCAGCACAGCATCCAGCCTTTTGAGTTGATTTTTATTTTCTCACTACTTCTAAATCCCGTGTAAACCTTAATTTGATGAGAACACCACACATTACAAAACTAGCTTGCAATAATGTATTACATTTCTTTGGTGAATTTGAAGCAAGCCAGTCCATCACTATATATTATTTTTGGTATCTTAGTAGAATGACTTATCTAGAAAGGGATTGATTTCTGCAGAATTTCAGTTTAGGATTTAGGATTTTAGTTTCATTAAGTCAATGTGGAACCTTCAGTGATGTATATGGTCTATTTAGTAAGCAAGATATGTTTTTTTTTTTTTTTTTTAAAGCAAGTTATGTTTTAAAACCATCCTAGTTTGAGAGCAATCTATTTGCTGTTATTCTGCGTTTCATTCTTTTCCTTTCCTCCTCCAACTCTGTGTTTTTCACCGCTTGGCCAGACTCTGGGGTGGCAGTAGGCCCAACTCTGGGTTCTCTGGTTTCTCCCACCCGAGAGGAACAGCCTACCTCTGACATAGTCTTTGGAAGGCTTTACCCTTTGTTCCAGGGAGGAATTCCGGTGAGGCTTGGAGGCAACAGGTGGGCTTGTCTGTGTTAGCTTCTGTGTATACTTGAGGGTTAATAATCTCAGCTAGAAAAATTAATAAAAATTACACTGCAATTGAGAGGCTGACCAGGGCCTAATTCCCTGAAGATGCTTTGAGGTGATGTAAGAATTCAAGTAGATGAAAAGAAAAGAAAGACATTAAGGTCCTGAAATTCTTCATCACTTCTTACAAGCAGATTTCACAAGTTGCTTACGTATGTTGTAACAGATGTCTGATGTCTTATGATTGGATCTGGAGAATGACAGTATATTGGGTTTTATATAACAAGTGATCAATTTGTAAATATTTAGCGTAGACTATGACTATAGGGATTATTATTAACTCTTGGAAGTGGCTTCAGAGATTGGAACTTTGATAGAAAATGTGAAAGTCTAGTTCAGGCTTCATCTTAGCCAGGATAACAATTATCAAGCAAGATAGTGAGAACGTCTTGAAGATATTTGATTAAAAGACTTTGGAATGTGGAGACATTTGGATTTTTTTTTTTCCCAGAGGCAGGGAGGGGCAGAGAGAATTAGAGAGTCTTAAGCAGGCTCCATATCCGGTGCAGAGCCTGACACTGGGTTTGATCTTAAAACCCCGAGATCCTGATCTGCGTCAAAATCAAGAGACCAATGCTTAGTGCACTGTGCCACCCAGGCCTTTTGGATTTTAACTTTTATTGTGAATAAACACATATAAAAATATTCTTAAATACTTCACATCTCTATTACTTTTTTTTTTAAAGATTTTATTTATTTATTTTAGAGAAAAAGAGAAAACATACAGGTGGGGGAGGGGCAGAAGAAGAGGGAGAAGCAGACTCCCCACTGAGTAGGGAGCCGGGCCCTGGGATCATGACCTGAGCTGAAGGCAGCTGTCAGCGGGTGCCCCCATTTCTACTACTTTTTAAAGAATCCATAGTCGATGTTTAATAAAAGTTGCCTTTAATCTTCCTGTTGTTTTTTCTTGCTTTCGGCAATCTGAGAATCTTAAAATACATAGAAAAATAAGATCTCTCGCTTCTCCATCCTCTAGTACATTCTCTAAACCACAGCACTTGTTGCTGGGGTTGGTGTAGGTGTGTATCAGGGAGTTTGTTTCATTTTGGACGGTATGATGTTTGAGATCTGTGACTCTTGGGAAGTGATGAAACTTCGACAGTGGTGACAAGCAGACACTGAGGAGGAATGCAGGACCGTGGAAGCTTCTGGAAAGGCTGGTTTCCACTACCCCCCTCTTTATCCCTGAGTCTCTGACCAGCATATTTCACTAAGACCCAAGCTCACTTCTTAGCCACCAACTGCAGCAAGAATGCATCTAGTCTGAAGGCTTAAGTTTATTATTTTTTTAATTGGATTGAATTTGTTGTTCCCAGATCAGCATGGCTCTCAGGGCTTAAACAAATACTTCTGTTTGGGAGATGTTGCAGTCCTATTTATCTGAAGGGCCTTTTCTCTCTGACTCATTAATTAGCATTAAGGGATATCTAGGCCGTGGGCAAATTGACTAAAATTACCACTTTTTTATTGTTACTTTGAGTTAGCTTTTGTTTTTCGTGATAGCTGTTAAAACTTTGGCTTTTTTTTTTTTTTTTTTTGACAGACTGGAATAGGTTTGTTCTTTATTTTATTTATTTATTGTGTGTGTGTGTGTTTTAGACTTACTTATTCATGAGAGACCCAGAGAGAGAGGCAGAGACACAGGCAGAGGGAGAAGCAGGCTCCCTGCGGGGAGCTGACCCCAACCTAGGTCCCCAGGAGCACATCCTGATCCAAAGGCGGATGCTTAAGACTGGAATAAGTTTTGAGATTTTTTCCTAGTAGTAGTAGTTCATTAGCAGTTGCTCATCCCCTGCTTGAGTTTTCATGCTTTGAACCCAGTGGTCTCAGTTTGACCTTGTTCCATCTCTTCCAGAGAGAACGTTAGGGAACATGAGAACATTCAACAGCTTGGGGATAGGATCTCTGGTTGTTGGATTGTAAAGGCCTTACTTGTGCTTTTGGCCCCTTGTGTCTTAGCAGCCAAGCTCCCAGGAGCGTCAGCTTTTACAGTACACGTGGCAGTGAAGATAGGAGGAAAAAGTCCCAAAAAGTGGATTTTTCTTCTCTTTTGTGGCTGTGATTAGCAGGTTGGTGAGGAGAGCAGGGAGACCGCTTTGACTACCATGGGTTTCTGTTTCAGTTGTAAATTTCAAGCCAAGCTACTAATTTTAAGGTTAAAACCATGTCCGGGTTCAAATTTGAGGGTTGATTGTACAGAAGGGAGGTCAGACCTAGCCCTTGAGTATTGCTAAATTTGCCTTTTGATAGGCAGTAAGTCATTCGATTCGAAAGACCGGAGTCTCGAGGTTGTAACTTACTGTTGTGAGGTGTAGTGTATTTAACGTGATGTTATTTGTGCTTTTATGCAGACAAGCTCATGGTTGGTATCTAGGGAATGTTTTGTGTCGAATTTGTAAATCTAACATACTGTTTTCTAAATAAAAGATCAACTCTGCGGCACTTGAGCTTAAAACTTTCATACTGTACCTTTGGCTGCTTCACAACCTATAGCTAGTGATATTTGGGGCTGGGTAATTCTTTGGTGTGGGGGGTGTCCCGAGCATTGTAGAATGGTTAGCAGCATCCTGGTGTCTGCTCGGTGTAAACCAGAAACACCTTGCTTCTTCTCCCAGGTTGTAGCAACCACAAATGTCTACAGACATTGCTAAGTCTCCTCTGGGGGAGAAAATGAACCCTGTTGAAGATCACTTGGCTGCAGTCTAGCCAAAGGCCTATTCTTTATATCCCCTGGCACTTTTGTTCCCATTTTGCATTTTAGGGAGGACCGATTGGAAGGCTTAGTTCTAATATTCAAAAGGGTAACTAGCTTTTTTTTTTTTTTTTGATGATTGAAATATATCCTTCCTCTGGATGCCTAAAAATGCACTTACATTTTTAGGATTCTGAATTGCAGTATGTTACAGAAAATACAAGGGTAAGTATTATATTCATGCACAAGTTAAAAAGTGGAGGACTATTATAATGAAATTTCCTTTTTAAAAGTTGAATATACTTATTCTGAGAAAAACACTACAGCCAGGTGATAGGAAAGAGATCATCTTTTACTTTTTGCCAGTTGAATTAGAGGTTGAAAGTGGTCCAGGTTTATTCCCTTGATCTTTTAGCATAGGAAGAAAGGATACGCTGATCAGTAATTAGGCAGCAGAAAAGTCCTACGCAAACATAATTTGAGATGTCTGAAGTGCTCTTAGGTAAGGTATTTACTTTCTTCAGCGTATAGGTTTTATTTCTGTTCATTCTGATGATTTCTCGTCACTACATTTTGCATTCCTTCTTGAGAAAAAGCAGGAACAGAAACCGGAAAATAAAGCGGACGGAGATTTCCCTCTTGTTCAATTCATTGTGTTGTAAATAGCCTTTTATTAAAGAAAGGACAATGGAAGTGGGGTAGGGCAAGAATGGAGTTCTTGGCAAATGGTCTCCTTCCTTTCCTTTTGTCCCCGAGGTCTTGAACTCTGCCTAACACATCTGGCCCACCACCTGTTTCTGTAGGGCCACGAGCTAAGAATGGCTCTGAGGTTTGCAAATGGTCAAATATTTCATGATGTAGCCACACTTGTTTCAATTCACATCATCTTTGGCTGCTTCTGTACTAGAAGAGTAGTTGCCACAGAAACTCTCTGGCCTGCAAAACCTAAAATATTTACGATTTGGCCCTTTACTGAAAAAGTTTGCCAATCCCAGATTTAAACTGTGTTTCTCTATTATTGACATTAGAGGCAAATCGTGTGGTTAGATCCGTTGAAGCAGAGGTGTGTACTGAAAACAAAATTCTTGTCACCTGCTTATTAGATAAGCATTAGCGAAACTTTGTGTTTTGAGAGTGTGGTTTAATACTGGTGTTCTATACATGTTTCCTAGATTTCCAGGTATCCTTGGGGAACTTCTGTGCTGGGGCATGGACATACTTGACATGTTTGATTTGTTTCCCTTCTACCACCTGCAAGTTTCTCACAACAGGACTTGCTCTGGGATGGAGGGTTCTGGGACAGGAACGGTGCAAAGTCGATCCATAGTCTCAAGATCAAAAACCATGACTTTATTGTCTTTAGGATTGGCTGTAATTCACAAGTGGGCTGACTGCTGAGCCTCATCAGAAGCTTGGGTTGCTTAGATTGTGGAAGGAGAGCCCGGGTCTAGGCATCTTCTTCTTTTTTAAATTTATTTATACATCAGAGACAGAGAGAGAGGCAGAGACACAAGCAGAGGGAGAAGCAGACTCCCCACGGGGAGCCCGATGCGGGACTCGATTCCGGGACCGCAGGATCACTCCCTGGGCCAAGGGCAGGTGCTCAACCGCTGAGCCACCCGGGCGTCCCTAGGCATCTTCTTCATAAACCGTAGATCTGGGATGGAACTTGGCCGTCCTCTCTGGGATCCTGAAGTCTACTCAGCTTGGAGGCAGAGAACTACCAGGATGTCTGCAGGGGCACTGGACTGCTGCTCTTCAGAGAGTCCTTAATTCCTGCTAATTCTGATCCTTCTTCATGCTTCTCGAAGATCATATGTGGCTTTCTTCAGTCCTTTTGGCGCAGGCTACCACCCCATTTGTGTCCTCAGAGATTTTACGATCATCGTCGAGTGGCAGTACACGAATCTGAACAGTGTAATGAGCCTCACTGACTGCTGTTGCAATTGTTAAGTATTTTTTTCCCCACTTTTAAATGCATGCATTTTGCATTTTTCACATGTGTGTGGATTTCTCACTGGCTTCCTTGGCAAGTAGTCGGTCACCTGTGGGCGTCGAGAGGAATGAAATACTTTAAGGGGGGAGCAGGCCCTGGATATGACCCAGTCGCACCAGTGAACCTCCTTGTCCTCCATCAGGACGTTTACATTCCTATCCATGCATGTTTCCTTCCAGGACTGATAGGGTTTTGTGATGGAAAGGCCTCTTCCTTTAGGGTGGGGCTCTGTTTGGGGGCTGCAAATAGATTGCAGTAATTCACCCCTGTGCCTTCATACCGCCAGTGTGGGAGAATGTGAGATTTGTGGATTCTGGCCTTTGGGGTAACATTTTTACTTGTGGAACGTTGGAAGATGGAAGCTAGAGGATAGCAATTATTCTCCGAGTTATTTTCTCCATGAAAAAGTGCTGGATTTGCGTTTTGAGAGTCTATGGAGGTAGTCATTCTCTTAACAGTCCCCAGCACCCCTAGAAAAGTCATAACATGAAAAAGTCAGATGTAGAATTTAGTGTCGGGCGGATCCTCCCAGATCGGGTAATGTAGTCTTTTCAGCTGAAGACAGTGAGACACGTAGCCCTGGCTTCCCTAACCAGTCGTAGCACACTTGGGGTGTGCATCCTGGCCTGTAATCCAGTGCTTTCTCCTGTACTCTACTTGACCCTATGTGTGTGTGTGTGTGTATATATATATATAAAGATTTTATTTATTTAGTGATGAGAGACACAGGGAGAGAGGCAGAGACACAGGCAGAAGGAGAAGCAGGCTCCATGCAGGGCGCCCGACACGGGACTCCATCCGAGGTCTCCAGGATCACACCCTGGGCTAAAGGTGGCGCTAAACCACTGAGCCCCCCTGGCTGCCCAACTCGGCCTGTATTTGACAATTCCTTTGTGTTAGGTGCTGTGAAGATGATAATACATGTACTAGGTGAGGTCTCCTGCTTTGCAAGAGCATCTTAGGTGATGTGATGCAACTGCCATTTGTGAGGCGGTTAGAGACAGCTGAGTGTTATTTACTCATTAGAAGAGTTAATGTTAAAAAGAATAGTGCCTGGCACATAGTAGGTGTTCAGAAAGTGCTAGTTCTTGCCAATAAACAGATTCATGGAGTCGCCATCGTGAATCGGGCAGTGTTGTAGGTTCTGGAGATGTAGGAGCTAAGCATAAAATAAAGTGTTCATGACCTTGATTCTTATTCTTGGTATAAGGGAGGAGGCCTTCCAGGAAGTTCTGCACTAAGTTCTGGTAACAGCCTGGCTCCTGTTGACCAAAGGACCTGGGACTGGCGCTCGGCTTTGCTGATCGGGTAGGACTTTGGAGAGAGAAAGAACATTCCCAGTGTGGAGTACAGAGCTTAGGCTTTGGGTCAGGAAGGAGCCTGGCACCATGAGAAGAGGTGAGGAAATGGGTTTGATTTGGGATCTTTGGTGCTTGTGAAGAGCAGTTGGGGTGACCTGGTAGGTAGTTGGGGATCAGATTGTGAATCGCCCTGGGAGCCGGGCTCAGGAGTTACGGGAGTCAGATGGTAGGGAACTGTTCAAAGGGAGTATGTTAGGGAGCTGCCTGAGAAAAGCCGTGTTGGAGAACTAATTTCATAGAAAATTTTAGACCTGGAAGGGAGCTAAGAGTATTCAATCTAGATTATTCTGGTCGCAGTGTGTAGGAAGACTCAGAAGCAGGAAGGCAGCTGAGAATCTGAGGTAATACAGACATAAGGCACTAAATCCCTGTACTAGCATCGAAATGGCTAGAATCAGGGGGAAGAGAAACATGCACAGGCATGTTGTAAAAAGGGCTTTCTCCCAGATTTTTATAAAGGGTAATGATGGGTGTGGCTTACATGAAACCGTCTTTCCCCCTTTTCCCTTTGGGGCATTTGGAGGATTAGCTAATAATGGGATGGTTGGGCAGGTCGCCTGGTTGGGGAAGCCGACGCCAGGTTCGCGGTGAGGAGGTGGGTGTTGCTAGAGCGGCCTGTGGGCACCGGGCACTGGGCAGGCGGGCAGGGGGGACGGGGCGGCCTGCAGGCCTCAGCCTGGTCGGAGGGCACGAGCCCCCGCGGGGCTGTGCGTCGGGAGAGGCCCGCTCTGGGAGCCCAAAGCTGTGCTGCCCGTGGCCGGATTATTGTGTAGCAGAGGCTCCTAAAATGAGGCAGCTCGTGTTCAGAAGGCCAGAATCCAGCTCCTGGATCAGCACACCTAAGAAAGGAGGAGGCTCCCGGGGCAGGGTTTCAAAGAAACATTTCAACAGGAAACGAGAAAAGATCCTTCTCATTTTTGGCCCAAATTATGGAGCTAAATGATTTTTTTTTCTAGGTTATAAGAAGAGAAAATAGATTACTGTGTGTGTGTATAAGAGAGAGATGGATTTATTAAAGATCAAAAGGCAGCACTTGAAATAGGGTCTTCAGAAATAGGGTCTTCATAGCTCAAGGTTGTTTTGAAGATCAGATGGATTTCTGCGCGCCCCCAAACTGCCTCTCGTTGATAGTAAAGAAGAGCCCTTCCTTTTTGATTAGTGGCTGACCACGCCCTCCTCCCAAACTGTCTAGGGCCCAAGGCCAACTTTCTTTGAAAGTTCATGAGGCCGGATGACAGCAACACTTGAGATGCAGGGTATTTCTTACAACTTTTAGGGAAAATATCTAACCAATAAGAAGAAAACACTTTAGGGGCCCCCTGGGTGGCCCACTGGGTTAGGTGTCTGCCTTCAGCCCAGGGCCTGATCCTGGAGACCCAGGATCGAGTCCCACGTCGGGCTCCTGGCATGGAGCCTGCTTCTCCCTCTGCCTGTGTCTCTGCCTCTCTCTCTCTTTCTGTGTGTCTCATGAATAAATAAATAAAATCTTAAGAAAAAAAAAAAAGACTTAAGAACCCGAGAAATTTGTATCCTCAACTCATCTTTATAGCTGGTTGTATGATGCTTAGAAATTTTTCATTCTATTTTTACATATCCTATTGTGCCTTACGGTTAGGTGTAAATGTTGCTTCTGTGACGTTTACCATGCCCCTCCTTGCGCTTGCGGGTTGAACAGTCCAGATGGACTTTATCATAATGTCTGTAGGAAAGGATTTGTAAAAACTTTAGAATCTTTGCTGCTTGAAAAAAAAAAAAAAAGTTAGGAAATTCAGAATTTATAATTCAGATGGAGCTTGCCTAGGTACTTACCTTTCTCCTGTCTGTAAGTAAGAGAATGGGCTTATTCAGGAAATGATTAGCGTAAATAAGATTGGAGGCAGGCTGATTATCTGATTATTTATCTCCAAAAAAGGTAAAACAGGTTAGTGACCTAGACGGGCAGTCATTGACCAGATGACGTGTGACAGCATGAGCCTGGTTCCCTGGGAATCCTGGCCTTTTGAAAGCCCATCCCATGAACATTGATGCGTGTTCTTGGATGGGATACACCGTTGACATTATTTCAGAGTGCTATATTTAGGAATAGAAGTACGTTGAAAATATGTCATAGAAGTAGTGTGGTTTTCAAAAAAATAATTTGCAAAAATAATAGGAAGGAACGTTCCACGGAACAGTTCGGGAAGTGCTGAATGAAAGAATTTTATTAGTCAACGCCTAATTTGCTTAGCTCCACTTAAGTGCAATTATTAAATGTATTTGAAAGTTACAAAGCTGGATTGTATGAAAGTATTTTGTAATTTAAACACGTTGTGCTTACAGCCCTTGTTGCAACAATCATTTTTAAAAAGATTCGGGTTTTGCAGCATCTCCCTTCATACAGTAGCTTGATGCCTCAACTGCTGCCCCAGCGGGAGGTGGTCTCTGCGGCTGCATCGGGCTGCTGGGAGTGGGGGCCCTGCGGTTCCAACCGCAGCTTACATCTGGGACCTCGCAGGTAGGGGCGGCGCTGCGTCCGGGAGCCTGGGGAGCCTGGACGGAGCACAGCCGCTCAAGTCCTGGCCACGTTTTGGGAGGTGGTGAGAGGATGGGCTTCGCCAAGATGCGGGAAACTGGTGCAGCCTGTTGCTGCTCCGAGTCAGGACGGGAGGCGCAGGGAGTCGAGGCACAGGGAGTCGGTCGCTGCAGAGTGCTTACCCCGGGGCTGCAGAGTGCTTACCCCAGGGTGGGGGGCCCAGGCCTGAGGGTCTCCTGCAGGGGCGGGGCACGGTGAGCTCCCAGTCCCAGCTGGGCCCCTCACGCTCACTTGGCCTGCTTGTTGTGTACGTGAAGCTGAGTGGCCCCTGCTAAAATCCCAGCTAGCGGGCGTGAGGTTGATGAATAACGATTGGCCCAGGCAAGGCCCATTTCTCCTGTGTTTTGGCAAGGTGCTTTGTAATTAAGTGCTTTTTGTGCTCATATGGTGAGTACATTTATTTCTTTGAATGGACAAGTGGAAGCACAAAGACAATAATACCTTGGAAGAGATTCAGGCATGATAAGCTTCAGGTCTGGAAAGTAGCATTAAAAGGTCATTTGTCACTGTGGTTTGTGGCTTGTTACCAGTCGGTAGAGTTACATACATGACGATGGCCACAGCCTCAGAACACTCTCTCAGGCCTCAGACCTACACATCTTAGGGGTGAGGTGGTCACTTGAGGGGTTTCTCCTCATTTTACGAAACCAATAAATGCCTTCCTGTTAAGTGCCTGAGATCTATGTATAAATAGTGGGGTTTTTCCGTGGAGTGACAGCGGCTGGCTGCCCGGGGACGGTGACATCCCTGCTGGAAATACGGGCTCTCTTTCACCAAATCACTGTTTTTATATTTAGCTTTAATGCAGCAGTTCTGAACCGGGGAGGTGTGAGGATTGCCTGGTGGGCCTTGTACAATTAAAGGTGGATGCATGCGCTCTCCCTAGGTAATCCTCCCATTCGTAGTCACTGTTTGGCACTGATCTTTGCACTGCCCACTCAAACATATATTCTCCTGACTTTTAGGCCTCCGCGTCTACCCGACACCACCACTGAGCTGATAGTTCCAGAACAGAACCTTTGCCCCTCACCTTGCTCCTTTCCCAGGACTCACTCCCTGTTTCCCTAAAATGCCACCTTTGTTCTTCCCAATTGCCTCAAGAAAAAAAGCAAACCACAACCAAAAGGCTATTTTTCTTCTTTGCCTGGGCCTCCCCTTCCCGGTTCATCTGTCTTGTCACATCCTTTTGCTTTCTTCCACCCCCACCGCCTTAGTCCAGGCACCTCAGCGTTTACTCTGATTGCCCTCCGTAGCTCCAGAGTAGCCTTGAAACCCTTTTTATTCATTGATCCTAAAACTGTCCAAGATAAAGATGTTGATGTTTTTTTTTCCCGGAAAAATATTTTTAACTATAAAGTCTTTTCCTCCCTCCTTTGTTCAAAGATAAGCGTACGGCCTTGTGAGACCAAAACATGCTGCTGGGAAACAGGTCGTAAAGTCACACGGTCTCCCCTTTGATTGCTCCATTGCAGGGGCTCTCAGCTGCGGAGGTTTGCAGCTCGCCACCTCTTCTGATGAGGATCTGGACACACTTCCTGTGATGGGAACAGCCAGCGTAAGCTTTATTTATACGGCGTCGGCTCTTTGCTGGGCGTGTTAGTTTCCTGTTGTTGCTATAACGAAGCACAACAAACCTAATGGCTTAACACAAGAAAAATGTCTGTCTTCTAGTTCTGGGGCGCAAGAGTTTGAAATGGGTCTTCTTGGGCTAAAATCAAGATGTTGGCATGGCGGCCTCTCTTCTGGGGGCTTTCAGGGGAGAATCCGTTATCTCCTCTTTTCCAGCTTCTAGAGGCTGCCTGCATCCCTTGGTTCAAGGCCACCTCTAGCATGGCCTCCCTCTGACCTCCTCTTCCTTCTTTGTATCTCGTCTGACTCCCATCTCCCTCTTTTCTCTTATAAGGACCCATGTGATTACATTGGGCCTGTCCTAATATTCTAGGACAGTCTCCCAATGTCAGAATCCTTAAGTTAATCGCATCAGCTATGGCCACATAAGTAACTAGAGTCACAGGTTTTAGGGATTAGATCCTGGACATCGTTGGGGTGGCCGTAATTCTGCCGACTCTACCAGGCACTATTTAAACTGATTTGGATGTGCTAGCTAATGTATAACATTCATAGCCACCCTATGTGGCAATGTGGGTGAGGTATTATTCATTATCCCCATTTTATAGAGGAGGAAACTGAGGCACAAGAAAGTTATGTAACTTGCTCAAGGTTTCATTGGGGTAGTGGAGCCATAATTCTTATTTGGCTCGGCTTCATTTTTTTTTCTTCTCATTTTCCAGCTTTATTGAGATATAATTGACACAGAACATGATATTAAGTTTAAAGTGTACTTGTATTGATTCGATACAGTTACATATTACAGAATGGTTACTACCATAGTGTTCACTAACACTGCCATCCGCCATCGTGTTACTAGTGTGTTTTGTTTCATTTTTAAAATTTTTAAAAAATATTTTATTTATTTATTCATGAGAGACAGAGAGAGAGAGGCAGAGACCTAGGGCAGAAGGAGAAGCAGGCTCTATGCAAGGAGCCCAGTGTGGGACTCCATCCCGGATCCTGGGATCACGCCCTGAGCCAAAGGCAGACGCTCAACCGCTGAGCCACCCGGGCATTCCTAGTGTGTTTTATTTTAGCTTGAAGAACCATTTTCTGCACTCCTAGTGAGGGAGGTGCTGTGGTGATGAATTCCCTTAGCTTTTGTTTGAGGAAATCTGTATCTCTTCATTTTCTTTAAGGACAGCTTTGTCAGGTATATTTTTGATGGACATTTCTCTTCTCTCAGCACTTTGAATATATTATCCCACCCACTCCTGCCCTCTCAAGTTTCTGTTGAGAAATCTGCAGATAGTCTAACGGGGGTTCCCTTGTACATAACAAGCTTTTATCCCTCTTACAATTTTAAGATTCTCTTTGACTTCTGACACTTTCACTATAATGTGTCTGGGAGGGGATCTCTTTAAGTTGGTTTGGTGTGGTGACCTCTTAGCTCCATGAACTTGAATGTCCATATCTCTTCAGATTGGCTAAGTTCTCAGCCATTATTTTTTTTAAATGAGCTTTCTGCTTCCTTTTCTCCTTGAAATTTTTTTATTCTTTTTTTTTTTTCTCCTTGAATTTTAATAATTTGCAGATTGGACCTTTTGTTGGTATCTCACAGATGATGTATGCTTTCTTCACTCTTTTTAAATTTTTTTCCCTCCTCTGATTGGATAATTTCAGTTGCTCTGTCTTGGAGCTCACTTATTCTTTTTTCTGCCTGGTTAAGTATTATGTTAAAACTCTGTGTTGACTTCAGTCATTGTTTTTTTCAACTCCAAAATGTGTTTGGTTCTTATTTATGTTTTCCATCTCTGTCAAGCTTCTCATTTTATTCTTATATTGTTTTCATTAAATTATTTATCTGTATTCTCTTTTAACGCCGAACATCTTTAGAATGTTATTTTGAATTATTTGTTGGGCAATAGCTAGGTTTCCGTTGTAGGGGGGCTAGTCACTGGGGGTTTACTATATTCTTTTGGTAGAGTCATGTTTTCCTGATTCTTTGTGATCCCTGTAACTTATGCTTTTGAAGAAGTAGTCACCTCTTCCAGACTTTAGGGGCCAACTTTGTTAAGGGAAGCCTTTTACCTGTGTGGGAAAAGCAGAGTTGGAGCATGGTGGTGATCCCAGCATGTTTCCAGGTCTGGCGCCTGTGACCCCAGTGCAGGAGCATGTGGCAGCGTCCCTTTTGAGGGCCGCATAATGTCTCTTTGGCCCAGGTTGCTGGGGTCCACAGCATTGACAACTGTGTGGTCTCTGGCAAATGCTCCAGGGTGTCGGCAAGCCCTGCAAGAGCTGTTTGGAGTTCTCATTGGCACCTCCAGGCCCAGGGGCTGGGGCAGGCAACAGGTGGCCAAAGCTGGTTGTGTGCACATACTCTGGCTGTAGAGCCTGTGGAGTGGCAGGGGCTATTTGCACACCTGCGTGTAGTCACGGGACCCAAGGCAGGCAGCAAGGGCGCTGGCAGTTGCTGGGCCCTGGTTGTTAATGTGAACTACCATGACTGCTTGTCTCACGTGGGCCCATAGCACTGGAGGCTGGTGATGGAAGTCAGGCTTGGGATATGTAGGTGCACAGCTGGAGTATCTGATGCCAGGTGAGCGTGATGGTGCACATTTCTAGTGACCAAAGACAGGCTTCATCCATATTTACAGGCAACTGTGGAGGCCCTGGCCGTAGGCTTGTTCTCTCAATGTGGCAGAGATTCTTCCTGAATGTGTACAGACAGTAGAGGCTAGTGACAAGTGTCAGGTTGGCAGCATGCGGGTGCCTCGGTGGAGGGCTAGCTCCATGGCAGCTGGGCTGGAGTCTTACACTTGTGCAGCCACAGAGGCCTGGGCTGGCTGCTGGCGTGGTTCCTAGGTCCCAGAGGGGTTTTGTGAGCAGAGAGTAGGAGGGGCACAGGTGGGGGGCATCAGCAAATGCCAATACATGGGAGGGTGAAAACTGGTGAAATCTGCAGGGTTTGCATGGCAGCTGTGCTGCCCAGGGGTTCCTTCGGTGGTGGAAGCTGCAGGCCATTGAACCATTCTTGTTCATGCTCTGTGGCTACTATTGGTGGCCCCTGCTTTTCTTCCTTGTTCCTAGATGTCTCTATGGGTCTATCCCCCCCCCCCCCCGCCTTTTTTTAAAGATTTTATTTATTTATTTACTTGACAGAGTAAATAAATGCACTTGCGTGAGTGCAAGAGCGCAAGCGCACAAGCAGGGGGAGCAGCAGGCCGAGGCAGAGGGAGAAGCAGCTCCCTGTGGAGCAGGGACCCTAATGTGGGGCTCGATCCCATGACCCTGGGATGTGATGACCCGAGCCAAAGGCAGATGCTTAACTGGCTGAGCTGCCCAGGCGCCCCTCCGTGTGTCTCTTCATGCAGGTTTCCCGACAGCTGGGGAACCTGGTTTGCCCTGTTCTTTCCTAGCAAGGGGAACTCTTTCTAGCTGGGGCATTCCCTCCTGGCATCGAGCAGTGCTTGCCCCGGGGCATGAGATGATGAAAGCAAAATGAAGCAGTTGTTCTGTTTGTTTGTTTTGTTATTTCTTTTTTTTTTTCTGTGTGGTTATTTATTTATTTATTTATTTGTTCCGCTGTGTTTCTGAAGTAGACTCCAGAGCTATCCCACAGCTGTTTGTGTTCATGGATAGCTGTTTCATTGTCGATCTTTGTGGGAGGCTGGAGGCTGGGGTCTCCTGTGCTGCCATTTCTATGACATTCCCCTTGGCTTGGCTTTCGAGGCTGTTCTCACTCGCAGTTGCTGTGCCCTGGAAAGTTGTACCATTCAAAGTGATTTTAGAGAGCCCTGCTTTTATTGTAGCAGCTGCAGCAGCAGTAAGGTCTTCAGTGCCTGCTCGCGGCAGGCCCAGTGCTAAGTTCTTTTACAACCGCGCCCAGATAGGTGTGAGCGCTGCCTTTGGCCGGGGGAGCAAACTGAAGTCCCGAAGACTTACTTCCTGAAGGTCACAGCGCTGGTAAACGGCAAAGCGAGGATTAGAACCACCCACCTAGTCTGACCCGGAGGTCTTGTGCCTAACGCTTCAACTATCCTGTCTTTATCTTATCTGGTAAAAGGAGTCGTTAGAAATAAAGTAATCGCTTTTGCAGTCATTGAAAATAAAAGTGAGGTGAAGTATCGTATCCTAGAGCATGAAATGGAGGAATCTGGTACAAGGTCATTAGGAGACTTCATACCCAGGGAAACAGATTATCAAAGAGCACAGGTTTGTGATTTATGCCGCCCTCTAGGGTGGTTTTGGGGTGATTTGCCAAGTGGCTTATTGGCTATGTATCTTAGATAATCCCCTGACGTGCACGAAGTTGGAGACGTAGGTCCCAAACCTGGCTCATCACCAGAATCACTTGTGGAGCATAAACATTGTAGTTTCTTGGGCCCTTCCCAAGATTTGTAATTTTTTTTAAGATTTCTTTTTTTGAGAGAGCACAGGTGAGTGTGTGTGGGGAAAGGGAGAGGGAGTCTTTTTTTTTTTTTTTTTTTTTTTTTAAAGATTTTATTTATTCATGAGAGAGAGAGGCAGAGACACAGGCAGAGGGAGAAGCAGGCTCCCCAAGGGGATCCTGATGCAGGACTCAATCTCAGGACCCTGGGGTCATGCCCTGGGCCGCGGGCCGCAGGCAGCCGTTCCACTGCTGAGCCCCCCAGGCACCCCAGAGGGAGAGAATCTTCCAGCCGACCCCCCGCTGAGCGAAGAGCTCTGTGGGAGCTTGATCTTAGGACCCATGAGGTCGTGACTGGAGCCGAAACCAAGACTCTGACATGGGACCTACTGAGCCACCCGGGCACCCCTGGGATTTGTGATTTTGAGCAGCCTTTCAGATACTTCTGATGCTTATTATTAGAGCCTTTTACTCAATCACATTAATTACATGGTGGGCACATTTTATGACTGAATCTAGGTCCAGAAAGCTCTTGACGTGATAGAGTGATGTTCTGAGTCTAACAAAATCTGACAAGAAGGAGGAAGAGAATGCGTGAGTGACAGGTGGTGTGGAGCTAGAGTTTTAGACGTACGTACACATACCTAGTGCAGTGAAATTTTGTTTCTTTCGAATGCTGCCATTGGTGGTTGTATTATAAATATGTAATAATATTTCCTCTTTAGTTCTCTTAACTAAAAACCTGATTGGGTTGAAGATTTTTTTTTTTTAAAGATTTTATTTATTTATTTATAATAGAGAGAGATAGGCAGAGAGAGACACAGGAGGAGGGAGAAGCAGACTCCATGTAGGGAGCCTGATGTGGGACTCGATCCTGGGACTCCAGGATCATGCCCTGGGCCAAAGGCAGGCTCTAAACCGCTGAGCCACCCAGGGGTCCCTGACTGAAGATCTTTTATCACTACTATGGGGGGAAGAATTTCAGTATCAACCTTGGGTTCTCTTACCAGACTCTCTCCATCCCCCACATCAGTTGAAGTTAGAGCTGAGCGACCCATGATTACTGATCGTCGTACTGCATGTTGAAGCTTTAGGTTGGACTGTACAGAGTCCATAATCTTTGCCTGCCCTGGAAGAGGAGCCACATCCTACCCTACTGCCAGGCTCACGATTTTGTCCCTCGGTGGTCAAACACAGCTCAATTTCCATATTCTTTCCCTCTCAGGCAGTGAAGATCACCCTATTATTTATGTCTTTCCTTCTCATTCTTACCAACTTTCTGGGTCACAGTGAAGATTTTTTGAATTTTCTTTCTTAAAAAATTGTTAGAGTGTTTTATTTTAATTCATATTATTTTTGGTGTAGGCTGTGTGCCAAAAGATGGCATTTTATACTTCCTTGTCTTAGAAAAAAAATTACATATGATCCCTCCCCTTCCCTGGCACCCAGTAAATATTTGCAGTTCTTCTGTGCACCAGGCATTGTGCTGGGCGTCAGGAGGGGTACAGTGATGAATCATGCAGTTGTGCTGCTGGTTGTCAAGACCGAGATTCATTTAGTGATGAAGATGGGGAAACCATACTTAAAATAGGTGAAAAATGTAATAAGGGCAAAAAAAATAAGCGGACATAGAGAATAACATGAGAAGGCCTATTTTCAGTAGATGGCTGGGGAAGGCTTGTGGAGGGGACATTCCAGGTGAGATTTGGGGCACTGTGTAAAGGGAGAGTGTGAAAAGGTCTTGAGATGGGTTGAGGAGGATCTGGCCACCCCCTGGGATGAGACGGGGTGAAGGTCTGTTGGGGGAGGGATAGGTAGGTGCAGGTCTTCACGGATCGTTGGGTAAGTGCAGCGAGGCAGCTGTGCGGCCACGGGTGGGATGCCAGCTGCTGCGGAGGAGGCAGGGCAGCTGCTGGAGGCCCGGGCGGCGTGGTTGCAGTCCAGACGGACAGGTGCAGAATGACTCAGCACGTGTTTTAAGGGTAGTAAGGAAAGAGCTTGCGGATATGTGGCTGTGTGAGTGAGCAGGGTGAGGAAGGAGGAAGAATCAGGCCATCAGTTCAGGGGTGACCAACCAGGTGGAGATTAAAGCTGTGTAAGATGTGAGGATCGTAGAGGGCTTTTGGGGGGCAAGGGGGCTTTTGGACCTAAGTGCGAAACCCATGTTGAGTGGCATGGTCATTGGGATTATATGGGTCTGTGTTTCAGAGAAGAGGCCTTGGCTGGAGATGGAAATGTGGATGAGACATCAGTACAGAAAAATGGGGTTTAAGCCACGGGGGAGGAGATAATATGAGATAGTGTAGGGAAGACAGAGGGGCTCCGGAGTTAACCTCGAGGCCCTCCATCCTTCAGGTACCGGGGAGAGGAGGCTGAAAACCAGGAGCGCATGCTGGCTGGGGCGGGTAAGAAAACGTCACCTGGAGGAGCAAGTGCTCTCCTGTGCTTCGCCTTGAGGTGCTGAGCAAGGCAAGGACAGCCTTTGCTCTATCGCGCCGGACCACGCGGAAGGAAGCCTTTGGGGACTTAGCAGGGGCAGTTTCGGTGCATTGGTGGGCAGATGCTGATCAGAAGGGCCGATGGGGCAGCGGGGGTTCCCGAGAAAGGGGAGCGATGAGAGCACACTGTTCCTAATCTCTGCGTGTCTCTGGAGGCCTCGGCCCAGAGAGGGATCGCAGGGGGATTGCGGGGGCCAAGGGATCGGGTGTTTTGGGGACGATATAGTGGTGAGTTAAACCGTGGGAAACTGGTGAATTTTACCATTTTTGATTTATGGAAATGGCACATTTCCTGTAGTTGGCCCTAATGCTGGGCGTTACCCAGTTGAGAATGAGTTAGTTTTAGAGGGAGTTTGGTGAAGGCCTATTGAGAGGCCTAACCAATGGCCTTTGAGGCCTTTGAGCAATGTTGAGAGCCTTGGGCTTGGAGCTCACCGGGCAAGTGTGGCTGTTAAGGGAAGGAGGAGCCCACCCCCTTCCCGTAGCAGGAAGGAAGGGGCCGCTGTGCAGATCAGTGAGCTGAGTGGCCGAAGCAAGGAGCTTTCTGAGTCAGCGGCGGGTGTGCGTGGATTGATTCTGTTCACAGGACTGCGTGGGTGCCCGTCCTGGTTTTGCCTCGTGCTAGGATCCACATCTTTTCTCTCAAAAGTCATTTGGGTCAGTGATGTCTTCTCAGCTTTTTTCCTTCATCAAAAGCAACATAAATCGTAAATCGGATTGCAGGCCTCCTTCTCCAGTCCTGACTGGGCCACCGGGGCCTCCCCTTCGAGCTGATTAGCAAATCAAAGGATAGTAATGGCTTTCTCCCAAGTGATCATCTTTCCTCCTGAAGATTGTCTTTCTCTGTATTACCCTGAGTGTTCTTTGGTTGGTGTAATTGAGACACTATCTGCGATTTCTGTCACTTCAGGGCAGCCTACAAACGCATCCTCAGAAGGTCGTGCCACGCAGGCCCGTGTGCAGTTTGCTTGTGGGGTGTGCGTATTTCAGGAATTTCAGCTGTTTGGGGGGAGATTTTATTCCACTACATAGTATAACTTGAAAGCGTGATTTTCATTAGCCCGTTCTGCTGACATATCCGCAGGCCGCAGGTTTCTCCTTGGATTGATTAATTCCGTACAGAATTCCGGGTACTGGTCATTAATTGTATCTGTAAAGCCACGGTGAGATTGAAAGTTGTCTTTAGTGCCCGCAGGATTATTTTTCACGAAACCTCAATCTCCTGGGCTGTTTTGAATAATAACTCCCATCCATGGGTTATGGGACTAGAGCTGTCCGCAGCTTTGTCTGCACGGCTCCGAAATCACCTGTTCCTGAAGGTACAGGAGGGTCGGGGAATGCAGGCAGCCGTGTATCCGTTCATGTGCTGTGAGCGTCGGATGAAACCTGCAGCCTCCCGAACAGCTCTGGGGGGGTGGTGTTTAGACGGTGTCTTATTTTAGGGAGCGGGTAGCTTTCCCCGAGACGGACAAGGCCGCATGTTCCAGTTCTGCTTGGAATCAGAGGAACCTGATCTGCTGCTGTCACCCGCTGCGGGAGGGATTGCAAGCATCACTGACGTCGTCTTGTTCCCTCCGTATGGGAGATACTCAGCCGAGCTCATCACAAGTGATTGCAGAGAGCTGTGGTCTCGGGGCCATGATAAGAAAAGTTTCTCCCTTATTCCAGACAGCCCTTGGGCGCCTGACTGCTTAGGAAAGTACCCCCACATCAGTCAGAGAGCGGCATCCCTGGCGCCCTAGTCCGTGCTGCTTGGGTGAGCCGTGGATTACCCTGGGACTGGCCTGGCCTGGCCTCCGCTGAGAACCACTTGAGGAGCATCGCCGCGCCCTCCCTGTCCTGAGCTGTGCAGTCTCCCCTTGCTACTCGCCAGGGGCCCCGGGGCTTGTCCTACAGCCTGGGCTCTGCGCCAAAACCTTGCACTTCCCGGGGCGCCCCGGGGGCTCAGCGGTTGAGCATCGGCCTTGGGCCCAGGTTGTCACCCCGGGTCCCGGGATCGAGTCCCACATCGGGCTCCCTGCAGGGAGCCTGCTTCTCCCTCTGCCTGTGTCTCTGATGAATAAGTAAAATCATAAAAAAAAAAAATCCAAACTTGCACTTGCTGCTCCTGTGTTATAACATGCTGATAAACGGGTTCAGAGTTCGACCCAGAGGTGACAGTTGGCTTAAAGGACTAGGGTTTCGCCAGGCAGGGCTCTTCTTTCTGCCCCGCATGCCTCTCGGGAGGCCCGGGACTGCGTCTTTCGGTCCGTGGAGGCCTTCCTCGTGTCCTCGTCTCTGGTTATCCGTCCCCGGTGTCCTCTGTGCTTCCAGCCCCCTCCTCCCCACAAAGATAATGTGCGGCTGACTTCCAATTTTGGATATTTCTTTTCTCATTCCAAAATATCTTCTCCGGTCCCTTCAGACTTTGGTCATTTTCACACGGTTTGCCACAGTGGCCCCCTCCGTAGACACCAGCCTCCGACTCGCTGTCCCCTGTTGCTCCGCCTCCTAACCTGAAGGTGGAATCCTTTTTCCTCCTGGCTTTCCCGTTATAAAGTCAACAGCTGTCCTTGACAGATTAAAGAGGAACATACATACCCATGGCCAGTTTTAGCATCTTGATTATGGTCCTCCATACGTTTGTTTTGTCGAAAAGGATGGTATCAAATTACTGTTTTTTTTATGCATGCTTTTTTTTTTTTTTAAGATTTAATTTATTTATTCATGAGAGAGAGAGAGAGGCAGAGACACAGGCAGAGGGAGAAGCAGGCTCCATGCAGGGAGTCCGACGTGGGACTCGATCCCGGGTCTCCAGGATCACACCCTGGGCTGAAGGTGGTGCCAAACCACTGAGGCACCGGGGCCGCCCTATGCATGCTTTTTTTTTTTTTTTTTTTGTTATGCATGCTTTTTAAACTCTTTTTTTCCACTGTGTCTCCTGAAAGTACCTTCCCGTCTATTTTGATTTTTAAAGAATTCGTATTTCTCAATTTCCAGCGACTGAAAACATTTCCACGATCTAGATGTACCGTTTGACCAGTTCTTTACTTTTGGACATTCAGGTGTTTTCTCCTTTCCCTTCCTCTTTGTTCACAGTTTTCCTTGTCCCTCCTCCTTTCCTGTTGTTTGCTGGTGTTAGGACTCTTGTTCTGGGTCCTATGCATCTAGTTGCTGTAGTAAACCCTGGTGTGGACGCTCTGGGTGGACGGTTGCGAGTTCCGGCGTCACTTTCTGTGTTCTGCACCACGGATCCGTATTTTGGGCATATGTATCTTCCCAGCATGTCATCCGTTATGCCTGGTACAGTGGGTGTTCACTAAAGAATTATTACTGCGTTCCAGAAACATAAGGGCGTGACAAATGTTTAAGTATCTACTGTGTACTTACATACTTGAGGCCCTAGATGTAAGAGTGAACAGGACAAAGGTTGTCCTCGCTCTCATAAGCTAAAATATCCTTCTCTACAGCAAGGTTTATGTTATAAAGCCGACAAGCTCTTAATGTAAGGATCAGTTTAAAAAACCATAAAGGCACAGCACAGTAGGAGCAGTCCATACACATGGCTAATTGATAGTTGACTAATAATTTTCCTGTAAATGGTATTTCTGATTTAGGATTGCCCACTAGGGTCATTGATTATGATGGAATGATATATATATATATATATATTTTTCAGATTCATGTTTTTTTGACTCTTTTGAGTAACTAGAATCAGTTATACTTAAATTTAAAATTTCATACCTGAAACATGTACTTACTTATAATAGAGAGCTCAAAGATCTTGTAGGACGGGGTTTGGGGCACCAGGAAATATATCCCCAAATATTTTGGGTCTGTCCGTTGCACATTTTAAAATATGATTAAACAGAGATTGCAGCCATGGAGATTTTCTGCTGTAAATTGATATTTCAACACTGCCAGCTGTTTATGCTTTTTGTGATCCCACTTAGAAAAGTGGAAAGTGAAGGGTGAGTGGCTGCCCTCTTGGGCAGGCACATAATTTAAAAAAAAAAAAATGTGTGTGCCTCAGCAGAGCTATATCAGAGTTTCATATAGCTGCCTTTTTCTTTTTTATTGTAGGGCCAGCTCTCCATGTTGCAAGAAAAAATAGACCATTTGGAGCGTTTGCTAGCTGAGAATAATGAGATCATCTCAAATATTAGAGACTCGGTCATCAATTTGAGTGAGTCTGTGGAGGATGGTCCAAAGAGTTCACAAGGCAATTTCAGCCAAGGTGCTGGCTCACCACTTCTGCCATCAAAACAATTGTCCCTTGCAGTGGACCCTGAAGACTGTTCGTTCGCTTTACAAAGTGGAAGTAGGAATTCAGATGTGCAGGTAACGTATGCATTCGTTCGTGATCGTTGGGCCTTTCATTCTGTTTTGATCTGTTACCCGTTTTAACTTTAGTTGCTTCAACAATCCGGGTTCCAGATTCTGTCTTTGTAAAGTGACTTGATGAGTCACGTGATCATTAAAGTTCTTTGTCGTGTAGTGATAAAATTCTGTAATTCTATGTTCCTCACCTCCCCCCTTTTTAAAATCATTTTATGCTTTGTGACTATGGCCTTTTTGTATGCTTTTTAGGTCTTATTTTGTCTGGTTGGTGAAGACCTTTAGAGGTTTAAATTTGGCTATCTTCTGAAGAGTATAAGAAAAGCCCTGTTCTTACTCTGTCTCTTTAGACACTTTAGGTTTCACACAGTGTAGGGCTAGATTCCTTTTGCTGAAAGGGAAGGGAAATATTCTAGAATTATGCTGTTCAGCATGAAAGTCACTGTCCACATGTGGCTACTGAGCACTGAAAGGTGGCTAGTTTGAACTGAGGTGTGCTCTAAGTGTTAAAGGCTTGCTATGAAAACAAATGTGAATACTTTGTTTCTGTATTGAAGTATATATATGTGTATATGTATGTATACTGTGTATATTTGTATATGGAGATGATATTAGGAATATGCAGGGTTAAATAAAAGATGTCATTAAACTTAATTTCACTTATTTCATTTTCCTAGAAAATTTAAAATGACAGATTTGGCTTGCAGTCTCCTTTCCTTGGATAGCACTTTTTTTTTTTTTTTAAAGACTATTTATTTATTCATAGAGATGCAGAGAGAGAGAGAGAAAGAGGCAGAGACACAGGCAGAGGGAGAAGCAGGCTCCATGCAGAGAGCCCGACTTGGGACTCGATCCAGGGTCTCCAGATCACGCCCTGAGCTGCAGGCGGCGCTAAACCGCTAAACCGCTGCGCCACCGGGACTGCCCTGGATAGCGCTTTTTTAGTGGATTGTAAGCTAGGGGAAGAAAGGGCTCGTGCTTTTCCTAAATTTAGGGTGTGTCAGATTTGCTGTGTTGTGCAGAGTAGCAGAGGGCTCCTTAGACCCGAGGCTACAACATGGTGACAAGAACGTAAAGGGCAAATGCTTCACCCTTGGGCAAAACCGAGTTGGCTCTGGCCTTGCTTCAGCGTAGACGTTTCCGCTAACTTGTGGGCACGGCCACGCTCGGGGCCGAGGCTCGCTTAGAGGCCGGCGGCAGCTGGAGACCTTAGAGGCCGGGCCTGGCTCACGCGCTCAGGCTTCCGTGCTCTGAACGCGCATCCGTTTCTGAGTCTTGGCTCTGTGTAGGTTTTAAAGAAGTACCTTTTAAAGGAGGACGGGAAAACGTTTTTGGAGGAGGGTGTTCTCTGGGCTTCAGAGAAGCAACCATGTTGCTGAACAACCACGGGAGGCAGGCAGAGCGAGGCAGGGAGTACAGGAGAGCTACCGGGCCGGAGAAGGATCCAGAAGGAGCAACAGACTGCTGACACATCCTCCCTTTTGGCTGCCTCCCAAAAATTTATTGACTCGTCCTTGGGAGCGTTTCATTTTATTTATTAAAGTCATAAATTCGAAGTGAGAGATAATGTTGTTGCCTTAAAAGACTTTGTATTCACTTTTTACATAATTTGCTTGATATCTTTAAATTTTTTTGTAACCCGCTTATATATTCGGATATAATTTTTACGTAATTTAAATTTTACCCAATGTTCTTTGTCACATTCAGTATCACAGAATATGAAAACTACAAGTTTTTAGGTTTGGTGCTTTTTTTTTTTGTTGTTGTTGTTGTTGTTTTTGGCAATATTTTTTCCTTTGCGTCCAAATAGATTATTACCTATTATACTATTCCAGTATAGTCATACTGGAAATTTAGACAACATGTGAACATTTAAAAATTTCCATTTTATGTGAGTATGCCTCATTGACTCCGTTGTAGTTTTATTTTTAGAATGAAAAAGGTAAACATAATGTATATGCTAAAGGAAGGAATAGCTGTAGATGCATTTCCCTTCAGAAAGAGTTTTTAAAATACGTGTGATTAATTGTAAAATAAAGACTACTGATGTTAAAAAAAATTATCACTGTTGTATGAAAAAATACTTGGTCATAATCACATTTCATCAAAAAATTTTTGTTATTTCGTTCCTACCAATTTCTACTAGGTTATATCAGAAGTGTAAAGCAAGGCAAGAAGGAATTGAATGAAATTATTTTTCATTAGAAGCAGATGGGGGAGGGGATTATTGATCACGACGGTTAAGTAACACAGTAGCATTTTAAGAATTTGAACGGTAATTAAATGTTTTCTGTCTTAAACTATTCAATTAATGTCTACAGATATAATTTTATCTATTAAGATACATACACAATAGGAGAATGAGTAGCTTCGAGCAAATATTTCCCAACATTAAGCTCAAATTAAAAATGGTAATAACACGGTTAAACTTACTCTTTTTTCTCCTTTATTTTGTCCTTTATATTTCTAGATGTTGGATGTTTACAGTCTAATTCCTTTCGACAATCCAGATGGTGGAGTTTGGAAACAAGGATTTGACATTAGCTATTTATTTAATGAATGGGACGCTAAGCCCCTTCAAGTCTTTGTGGTGCCTCATTCCCATAATGACCCAGGTAAAATTTGCACTTCAAAAAAAACTACAGGTTATTAAGCCCCTGTAGGCACTGAGTATTTTAATGAGAATCCGGTAGAGCAGATTTCTCAGATTTTTGAGACCTCCTTCGCTGACTTGTCACAGTAATATGTTCCTTTTATATGTCATTGTATCTTGAGTTTTAATTTTATCAATTTAGGTGGCACTCATGGGCGGTACTTGTGCCGTTTAAAATAGTAATAAACACAAGAAGGTCTTAGTTTGGGGCTGAAGAGTGACCCTGACTTAAGGTGCTGACTGTTCACTGTAGTTACTTCTGGTAAAAAATACTATGTGGGAGAATTATTTTGTGTTCATAAACTCTTGACTAAAAAATGCAAAATTCTCGTGGGAACATTTGAATCTTTAAAACAGAGAAGCGCTGTAAAGAGGTTAAAGAGTCTTGGTCAGGCTGCTCGGAGTTTGGAGTCCCAACCCTGTCAGTGTGAGATGACTTCAGGCAAGTTACTGAAGGTGGAAGTAAGTGTTTTTCCAGGTAGGAAGAGTCAGGATAGTGTCTCCTTCATAGCGTGACACATAAAGGTGTGATGCATGGCCCCAGAGTAACTGCTATCATTATCATTATTGTTATTATCTCATATGACAACTTTTGTTATTTATTGGGGCTCGGGAATTTTTTCCCCAAGGTAAGGGAAAATTGCTAAAATTCCAATGGGAAATACTTATAGATTTGTTAGTGTGAGTTCATTGGGACAGAGTAAATACTTCTTGAATCCTGCCACAGGAGTTTTAGGACCATGTACTTCCAAAGACTTCTTTTGAGGACATATTTACACTTCTCTCTGTTTTTCTCAATTTCTCCATTTCGTCATTACTATCCGAGAGCTCACTATTCATCTAGTACTTTGAAGGTTTTTTTTTCTTTACTCCCTATATTCATGAATCTCTGACTTATATTCTTTCTTGCTGGTTTATTGGCATGTGTTCCTTTCTTTCTGTTTCTAAGACAGTAGGTCTTGTTACTTTATGTTTGGACTTGTGATTTGGTGAAGTCGTGTGTGTGTATATGAGTGTGCACACGTGTGTGCTGCTTTTGGGTGTGAGAGGTACTTGGACACAGCTTGGATGCTAAAATGTTTGAATTTCCATAGTATTTCAATAGTTAGTACACACAGAGATATGAAATATATGAAATCAGTGTTATTCTGGAAATTTATGATGAGCAGTTGTCACACCAGCTTCTGACTTGGTTTCTGCGTCTTCATCTTTTCCTACAAACACCTGTCTTATTAACTTTACCTCTTAAATGTTTTGCATCATCTTCCTCCTTAATCTTAGCCTGTCCCTTCAAATCTAAACTCCGGGGGTGCCTGGGTGGCTCAGTCGGTTAAGCGTCTGCCTTCCACTCAGGTCATGATTTTAGGGTCCTCGGATCCAGCCCCACGGTGGCGTTGGAGTCCCTGCTCAGCGGGGAGCCTGTTTCTCCCTCTGCCTCTGCCCCCTGGCTCGTGTGCTCTCTCTCTCTCTCTGACTCTGTCTCCCTCTCAAATTAAATAAAATCTTAAAAATGAAAACAAAAGGACTCTGATGGCTGGGCATCATGGAAGGGCTGCAGGGCTCTGGGAGCAGGCGGAATGAGGCAGGCGTCCTGGCTCTGCTGTATCCTGGCCCCCTAGTCTTTTGGGCACATCTGTGTGTCCGTAAAATGTAGATCGTATGGGTGGAGTAGCATCTTAAAGCAGGAGTTAGTTATCAAGTAAATACAAAAGGTGATGAAAACCATATCTAATTACAATTCCTTTTGCCATTTCTGTACTTGTAGCTGGATTAAGAAGCACGTTTGCATTTAGGGTCTGTGTCCTGGAAAGCACGTCGGTTTACCTGTAGACTGACGGGGAGGTGAGGTGCTCACGCTTCACACATGGGATCCGAGCTTGCCTGTGGGACTGCAGGTGACTTTCTGTAAATCTCATGGACTCTGAAATACTCCCTTATATAGGAAATAGCGGCAGAGCCCTGTGGTGTATAAACTGTCCTCCCTGCTCTTTGCCGACCATCTGCAACTGAACAAGTTCACTTCTCGTCCTGTATTTGGGGGTGAGATGTGATTCAAAGACATCAGATTCCGTATAGGTTTGTAAATGCACCTTGCAGTGTGCCTTGCAAGTCCTCGTGTGACCCCATTTCTCCTCCCTTTTAGAATTTTTAAAGACTTAACTATCTTTTCCCCTTTCTGCCATCCTCAACTTCCACCCGTCTCATTTCTTGTAATTCTCTAACACGCACACTTACCTGTAATAATAAAGTGTGTAGTTCACCGGCCAGTGTGGCAGGTGTTTTGTAAACATCTTGGAAGTTTAGTGCCACTCTTGGGTGTCGCCAGCGCGTCACGTTTACGGGAGCAGTGAGTGGCACCACAGTAATTCTGTTAGTTTACCTGCCCCTCCCACCGGAGTAGAGTCAACGGATAGAGAACAAGTGCCTCCTGTCCCAGCCTGTGCTCGTTGCCCAGCCTGACACTTGGCATCTAATAATCGCTAAATACAGGTGAGGTCTTCTCCACCTGTCCCGTGCCCCCCTGCAGCTTCCTGAACTCTGCGCACCGGCCCACGCTTACACGTAGGCAGAGATGTAAAGGTCTATGGCACTTTTGCTTCGTCTCCTTCTCGAGGGTAAGCTCAGTGAGGGCTCAGACTTTGTCTCAGAACCAACAGGTTGCTAATGCCCAGAATAGTGAGCAGCACATGGTACTGCATTCAATCTAGCTATTCAGTAGATAAGCTACTGAACCAGGCAATGTGACTCTGCAGACTCAGATGAAACATTCGACCCTGACATAGGCTTTTCTCTAGTTTCCCTCCCCATCTCTTCCTTCATCTTACTCCTGTTCTCTGAAAAAAACATTTTTTTTTTAAAGA
This sequence comes from Canis lupus familiaris, assembly GCF_011100685.1. Classification (NCBI taxonomy): domain Eukaryota; kingdom Metazoa; phylum Chordata; class Mammalia; order Carnivora; family Canidae; genus Canis; species Canis lupus. Next base: position 2,474,974 of record NC_049224.1, on the reverse strand, counting down.
TTTTTATTTATTTATTCATGATAGACAGAGAGAGGCAGAGACACAGGCAGAGGGAAAAGCAAGCTCCATGTTGGGAGCCCGACGCGGGACTCGATCCCGGGACTCCAGGATTGCGCCCTGGGCCAAAGGCAGACGCTAAATCTCTGAGCCACCCAGGGATCCTCCCTGAATAAATATTTCTTTAAAAGATTTTATTTATTGGAGACAGAGAGAGAGATAGTGACAGAGATAGCAAGAGAGAGCACCGAGAGGAGAGGGAGAAGCAGACTCCCTGCTGAGCAGGGAGCCCGATGCGGGATGTGGGACTCGATCCCAGGACCCTGGGATCATGAGTGGAGCAGAAGGCAGATGCTCAACCACTGAGCCACTCATTCCTTGAAAAAAACCCTTAAAAGGTGCCTTGTAATTTTAAATGCAAGCAACAGATGATATTAAGCTCTTCAGGGGCAGGGATTGCCTGCCTGTGCCTTTTAGATTTTGTGTGTTTGCCTTAGGGGTTCCCGCTGCTGTTAGCCTTGTTCTGCGGGGAGACAGCCCTAATACCTGGTCCTGATTGCAATAGATGGATCTGTCTGTTGGTGTCTTAGCAACCACCCTCCAACCTTTTTGTCTTAGTAAAGGATGTTAATGACCCTTACCCTCCGGCCCTCCTCCACTTGAGGAAAAAAATAATGGTCAGACGCAGACCTTTTAAAACCAAAGCCATTTTTGATAATCCAGCAAAATGCTAGAGGACCAAATCCTCTGACTTTTCTTAATACTTTTCACCGCTCCTCAACTAAAGTGGAGTTTAGGTAAACTAAATTATCCTGTGAAAAGCTGAATCGTTCGGATCATGAAGAACCACACTCTCAGTGGAGAAAAAGAGAGAAGTGCGTGCAAACATTCCAAGTCAAAATGTGACTCCGTAATGGGAAATCTTTGTATAATACTCCTAAATGATGTGCGGTTAGGCGATTTACTTTCTAAATGAGGTTTATAGAGATTTGTTTGCATTTTCTGCAGCAACAATTTAAAACAAATTTCAGCTCCATGATTTGTCTCATCGGTGGAGTTTTGTCTGCTGGGGATAGGGGTATTTGAAAAAAATAGGTTCCTATAGTGGGTCCCCTAACTTTAAGAGTTATGTTGCTGAGTTTTTATATATGTGGGTGTTTTTCTTTTTTGATCGGGTTCTGATATCTCACAAGACAGATAAATTTCAATTTATGTTTGTGTTTTAATTCCTAATTATGTCTTCCAGTACATGAGGACGCGTAACAGTTGTCATACAATATTTTATGTGGTTTACACGAGTTAAAACAAAATTGGAAAGGAATTGTTAAGTAAATGCTGATAACTTTGTACTGTTACGCTTTTGAAAAGTTTGAATCATAGACCATGAAATTAAATGTTAGTTGATTGATACATGTTCATGTTATATTTAATAAGCTGATTAAAACACAATTACAGCACCTTTGTATCTACAATCTTAATTCTTTGCTTCCCACGTACTTAAACTGCTGAAATATTTAGTTAATTTTCCTTCAAAGAAACCACAGTGTGTAGAGAGCAGATAAGGTATACTAAATGGAAAGTTGGACAGCATATTGTTAGTTCAGCAATTTGTAAAATGAACATTAGAAAATAATCCCCCATGTGGTATGACTCCAAATAAGACAAATAAGAGAGAGACCTAGGCACAAGAGCCACAGTGGAAAATCATTGTATTTTGTGCATTTGCAGTTCTTTTTTTTTTTTTTTTTTTTTTGTAGTTCTTTTCCAGAGTATTTATTCACATGAGTAGGATATTTCTTTTTTTTTTTTTTTTAGGGGAAGAATTTTGTATTTAGCATTATATTTTAATTTGTAATGAGTTTATATGCCTTTCTTCTTTTTTTAATTTTTTTTTATTTTTTTTTCTGAATCCTTAATCTTTTTTTTAAAAGATTTGAGAGCGAGAGAGAAGTGTGAACAAGGGAGAGAGAGAGAATCCAAGCAGACTCCCTGCTGAGTGCAGAGCCCGAACGACCCTGAGATCATGACCTGAGCCCAAATCAAGAGTCACACTGAACTGTCTGAGCCACCCAGGAACCCATGTGTGCCCTTATTCTTAAAGAGTGGAAGAAAAAAAAAAAAACCCAAAACGTGAAGAAATGACAGTGACATGTTATTTGAAAGGTTTCTTCTGCTGGTCGTTGTTCAGCACAGTCAGAGGAGGGTTTTGGTCGGCCGGGTCGGGTAATGGTCAGGGGGGTGCAAGCCGGGGAGGCTTGGACTCCAGCTGCCAGAGGAGCCTGCTGAGTGGCAGGAGATGGGATGCAGAGGGGAGGTTTGTTTGCGGGCACAGTTCCGGGAGGACTTTGTTCTGTTTAGTGATCCAGGGATACAGTGAGTTCTTTGGTTTTGGCCACCATGATGGGAAATTTGAGTTTCTGGAGCCGAGAGAAAATGAGGAAGAAGGGAGTCGGGGACTAGTAGTCGTTGCCCATCTTGTATCGGGGGAGTGTCGAGTGTGTGTGGCTTCGTGTAATCCATTCTGCACCCCACAAAACTGGCAAATCAGACCCCTCTTACCAGGTGAGGACAGGGAGGCTAAGGTAGGGATACTCATTTCTTCAAGATCTATCAGTGATAAATTGGCACAAGGTGGCGAATTAAAGCTCAGATTTGCCTTGTTCATTCTAAGGTCTCTGTTCTTTCTATTTACCGTGCTGCTTTGAGATATTTAATTTAGTTCAGAGGATTTTCTTCTTTATGGGCATTAACTACTTCGGCGCATTTATCTGAACTGTGAGTTATTAATAAAATTGCCACATTTTTAAAAAGATTTTATTATTTTAGAGAGAGCAGGGGGAGAGAGAGAGAGAACCCCCAAGCAGACTCCCCGCTGAGCATGGTTTCCGCATATGCAGCTTGATCTCATGACCCTGAGATCATGACCTGAGCCAAAACCCAAGAGTCAGATGCTGAACCCATTGAGCCACCAGGCACCCCTTGGGTTGCCAGATTTAACTTAAAAAAAAAAAAAAAAAGGAAAGCTTACATTTCCAGTAAATGAAATTTTTTTTTTTTTTTTTTAGTATATATGTGTTCTGAATAACTTAATGGGACATGCTTACGGTTAAGCATTTATTCATTACTTATCTGAAATTCAAATTTAACTTGGCACCCTGTATTTTTTCTGGCAAACTTAATTACGAAAAGGATGGCATTAAGAGTTAAATGTTTACACGGCTCTTTAGAATTATCTTTTTCAGAGATCTCTAGAATTGGTATTTTGAGGTTCCTTTTCAGAAGGAAAAGTCTGATTATTGCAGCTCTGACTGGGCTGCATTCCTTAGGAGCCCATATATCAAGTGACCGCTGGAGACGTAGGGGATCTTCAGACCTGTCTCTGTTCTCCTATTTTGATTACTTCTGCGTTTCAAATCTGAGTGCTTCAGGGCTCACCAGTGTGCCAGTTATGCAAATACTTATTAGTGCTTATGGGAATTTACTAGGTTTCAGGCACTATTCTATACCTGTATCAACTCCATTACTGCTCTCAGCAACTGTACGACAAAAAGTCCTGTTATTACCCTCATTTCACAGATGAGAAAACCGAGGCAGAAGAGAGCCCAAGTCCTATGTTTGCGGCAGGGCTGGGCTTGAATCCAAGCTGTCCAGCTCTGGAATCAGGGCTTGTGACCCTTAATTAATACTGTCTCTTGAAAGTGATTCTTCGAAAACCACAGGCAGAGCTTCTATTGGAAGAAGGTCTTTTTAAGTGTTTCCGGGTCAGGCATCATCTACTTTAATATTATTAATCATGTAAAACATTTAATTAACTATCTTGCAAAAGTAGACCCCTCACCGCACCATTTCCCATCCTTTCTTTCCTCCTGGCCTGTGCTCATTGAAACGGATGTCCCCGTCCTTAAATACTACGTTAGTACACGAGCTAGTGAGTGGTTCTCCTCATTGCTACATATTTTACAATTAGCAAGTCATGTAGAAGCAGTATTTCCCAGCTTTTAAGTGGTTTCTTTGAGAAACTTTGATAATTTGCCCAGCATTTGCCGGATGGTAAGGCTAAACAGCCTCCTATCCTAAGAGTCACTCCTTGAAAGGAAGTCACTTTTTCCTTTTACTTCTGACCGTGTCTCTCATACGATGGACCCTTTCCATTTTCATTTCAAATCACTAGACTCTGTTTGGGCCTGAAGGGTCCTACTCCGTGTGAACTGACGCTCCTGGGTAGTATTCTTAACAAGGCAGGGAAGTAACTGTAGCCCAGATTTAGAAATTATTGTGGCGGTTGATCTCACAATCGCAGGTGTCAGATATCGAGGTACACAGGTCTTTTAAAGGGCATTTAGAAAAGCAGCATAGTAAGGGGTCACAATTGGACATTATCCGTATACAGCTGCAGGATGAACAAAACCCCAGCTGTCCTGACAGTCGTGCTGATGGCTCCCGTGGTGTGGGATAGAATTTCCAGTGACAGCATCTTACATGGGTTCAAAAAGTGCTGTATCTCAAACAACTTAGTGGAAGTGAAGCTGATATGCTTTGAACACTATTAGATGATACTGAATCACCTGGAAAAAAGGTGAGGTTATTCCGGAAACCTGAGTTCAGAAGCATTTATAGGATTCAGCAGGTTTTATAGGTTTCCAAAGTCTCGCAGATCTTTGGGAAACCCCAACCCCATCTTTGACTTTCTCTCTGCCCTCTCTCTTGGAAGCTTTCATCAGTTAGCATATTCTCTTCATTTTGCCTCCTTGGGCCTCAGAAACTTTTTTTTTTTCAGGGGCCTCCTTTCCTGTTTGTTTTCTACTTTATCATCTTCATCTCTCCTTTACACTCGCAGCGCCCCCATATTTGAAAGCACAGATCAGGAGACCTTAACTTCCTTCCTCCTAAATTTTCAGTAAGAATCAAGAATGGTTCAGAAGATTTTCAGTGATCTGACCCCCACTTCTATTCTTATTTCTCTCCGTACTCCTCCCATGTACCTGCCTCGCAAGCCTCACCGGCTGCCTTTCACTCTCCCTGAAATGGACACAGACCTTCATGGCTTAGTGTCTTTTCCATATATTCTTCCTTCTATTTGGGAACTACCACCTTTTTCTTCCATCCAGATGATGACTATTCTGAGAATCTTTCTCCTGTTCTCCTGGTGGGAATCTTTATTCCCACAGCGTATCGTTCATATTTTTCACCATAGAATCCTTTAAATTTATTAGCTTTATTGCTTTGCCTTATTAGAGGCTTGGTTTGTGTTTGAAGAAATACACTGGAACAGGACGTTGATTAAGACTCTTTCACAGTTTATGGAAGGGGGAACATGCTTAACTTAAAATAGAAATGTTGAAATTAAAGTTAATTTGAGTTACGATAATACCAATTAAGATGGTACGTGATACTTTAAGTGTAAGACTGGGTATTGTAGTCAACTATGGAAGGATTTGACAACTGATGGAAGAAACCTGTTGGCCATTTGTTGGCAGACAATAACTTAATTACTAAAATAAAGAAGCTTTCTTATGAATCCTGTTTGTATTTATTTTTATTTATTTTTTTTAAAGATTTATTTATTTATTTATGATAGAGAGAGAGAGAGGGGCAGAGACACAGGAGGAGGGAGAAGCAGGCTCCATGCCGGGAGCCCAACACGGGACTCGATCCCGGGTCTCCAGGATCATGCCCTGGGCCAAAGGCAGGCACTAAACCGCTGAGCCACCCAGGGATCCCCTGTATTTATTTTTAAATTTGAGGATATTATGTCAAAACCGAAGTAACCTAAAGCTTAAGTTGTAGTTTTTATTTTTATTTATTTTATTTTTTTTAAAGATTTTATTTATTTATTCATGATAGACACAGAGAGAGAGTGGGGTGGGGCAGAGACACAGGAGGAGGGAGAAGCAGGCTCCATGCAGGGAGCCCGACGCGGGACTCAATCCCAGGTCTCCAGGATCGCCCCCTGGGCCAAAGGCAGGTGCTAAACCACTGAGCCACCCAGGGATCCCCTTAAGTTGTAGTTTTTAAATGTTTATTATCTGGCTGTAGTTATTTTTGATTCAAAATTTGTTATGTTTTCTTAATGGTACCTAGTTAACTGAGTAGAATAAATGTAGTCCCTCAAAAATCATTATTGTAGCACTTAAAATCACAACAGTGTAGCAGTGGTTTGAGGGGCATGCCTTGTTTGGGATATGTGTTTAAGTCATGTTAGGGCTGACAGAGCCATTTAATTTATTTTTAGTTTTTATTTTTTTGGAGATTTTATTTATTTATTCATGAGAGACACACAGAGAGAGAGGCAGAGACACAGGCAGAAGGAGAAGCAGGCTCCATGCAGGGAGCCCGATGCGGGACTCGATCCCGGATCCCCAGGATCACGCCCCGGGCCCAAGGAAGATGCCAAACCGCTGAGCCACCCAGGGATCCCCGACAGAGCCATTTTAAATAGAAAATAGAACCTTCAAAGAAACTGGTCAAAGATTATTAGGTTAGCATCAGAACAGTGAATGCATTAGAACTGATTAAGTGTGCAGTGTCTTTTCTTTTTGGTTTCGTTTCTAGTTGAATAAGTGTGTATCTATTCTTCATATATCTCCCCCCCCCCCCCCCACCCGGCCTTTTGGGCCATACATTTCACTCTTCTATCACATACTTAACTGAATTCTTGATGGTATAGGCTTCATACCAGGTGCTGGATTCATGAGAATTGACTGCTTTGAAGTTCAGGTTGTAGGAATTGGGGCAGAAATACCTGGAGACTCTCAGACCCTTGATTTAAACATTTAAAAGTTAAAAATCGAACTGATACATTGCTAAATAAAATAGGTCTTTCCCTCGTGCCTTGAGAAATAAGCACAGCTATCAGGAAGGCCATGTGTGGGCTGAGACTGACCAGGCTCCAGTTCCCCACTGGAATGTGCTGGTGTGTGTGTGTGGGAAGAGCCAGCCTGGGGCAGCCCAGCCCCCTTCCCCAGAAACGGCTCTGTCCTAAACCAGGAGGGGCTTTGCATACAGACACCCCAACATTCTTCTCACACCCCTGCAAACTGCAACCCCCCTGTGCACTGCTCAGGCTGGGGAGGTCAGCACCTGCAGGCCGACTGCTCCATTGAGAGACCCATAAAGGGCCCCTGGCCGGCTCTAGACCCTGGCTTGGCGCTGTTGGAACACAAGAGTTTTGGACCCTGGGACTCAGAAGGGCAGGGCAGGGCAGGCTCTGGGTGGGCAGGGTCTTTGCTTTGTGCATTTCTTGTATGGAAGTAATTGGTCAGAGGAAGACTGGGAAGATTGCTTGAGTGTGCAGGGCTCAGGATGGGACCCCCTTGCCCAGGTCCTTAACTGGGGCTCTGTGTGCCCTTGAACCAAGTAAAACTAGGTGCTCCTTGAGAGGATCAGACCTCCACAAAGTCTTTAGATGTTGAAACTAGACCAAGAGTCAAATTTTTAAAAAAATGGTGTTTTGTCAGTGAACAGTTATGAGGTTCACATACATTAAAAATAAGCAGGAGAGTTTTCGACTTCACCGTGCTTTATATTTTAGAACTTAACATTTTTTTTTTTGCAACGAAAGCGATAGCAGATTTGGAGTTAAGCCCGCCCTCTAGAACTTCTGATTACGAATTCTTGGTTTGAGGTATTTCCCCCACTTATTTAAAAACGGTGAAACGCAGATTTAAAATGCTGTCTTACGGGTTAGAGTGTTGTGAGGGGGGAAATAAGAGTAAGTGGGAAGGTATTCTGTGCACTATGCTAGCCCTGGTTCAATTTCCAAGTGTATTCAAGGGAAAGAAAAAGGCTGTGAATTCACCGTGTAAGTAAATCAGTTTGCAACTCAATGTCCTAAGATGATTAAATCCAGAGGTAGGGATATAATTTTATGTCGCAAAAATTCATCCCATACAACTCTTCATAAAATACTATCTTTCCGATTGGTCTCATGTTAATATACAATTGTAGTTTGACAGTAATTGAGGAAAAGAAAGAGCCAATTCGGTGTAAAAGGGACTACTTGATTACTCTATTGTATAAGAGCAATAAAAGCTAATTTACTGTTATATTACTCAATATTGAAAACTGCAAGAGGCTATCTTTTAGTTCATTCTTCATTAATTGTGCTATATAGTAATGATATTAGTATCTATTATAGATGAGTTTTATGGAAGGCTTTTAGGTTGACATCTCTGAGCACGTATTTTGGCTCACGTAAATATCTTGGACATATTTTCTGCATGATTGTTGAAGGCAAAGTGGATTCATCAGTCACTGCGACTTCTTTATGAAAACTCCTGTGATAAACTATTCTTTGAAAGAGTCTTAGCCAATAACAAATTACAACTGATGAAAACAAGTAGTTGTACTTGAAAAAAAAGAAGAAAAAAAGAACCTTTTTCCTTAGTCATCTTCATAAGAGGATTTCTTCAAAATTTGCTTTCTATGCTAGACTACTAGAGTCTATTATTAAATTAATTTTGGAGTCATTCCATGGTTCATAGTTCTTTTCTCTTACTGAGTTAACAGCCAAATAATGAGGGACTTAGTGTTGACCTTTGTTAAAATTTAGGTAAATGTTACATGTGATGTCTTGAAGACAAGTAATTGTCACGGAGCCATTTCAAGAATGTGGTCCTTGCTGCACGTATATGACAATAACGTGGTACAGAAGTGGGTGCTACTTATATCTATTTGATTTTTAGCTTAGTCTTGCAATATGGAGGAAGATATATATTCAATTAGATATTATGATGGTACTTGGTAAAATAAATTCTCCCCCCATTGCAATCTTTATTTTTCAGATAGAAACAATGCCATTTTTTTTCTAGGGCTCTATTAGTTTGCTAGGGCTGCTATACCCAAGTGCTACAGACAAGATGGCTTAAGCAGCAGAAATTTATTTCCGTACGTTTCTGGATACTGGAAGTCCAAAATCAAGGTGTCAGCTGTGGGGGTTTCTCCTGAAGGCCTCTCCTCTTGGCGTGCACAGAGCCATTTTCCCCCTCTGTCTTCACGTGGTTTCCCTCTGTGTGTGTCTGTGTCCTAATTGCTGCTCCTTGTAAGGACATGCTGGGTGAGGGCCCATCCTCATGACCTTGGTAGACCTTGATCACCTCTTGAAAGACCCTGTCTCCAGATAGAGTCACATTCTGAAGTACCGAGGTTTAGGATTTCAACAGGGGAATTTTGAGGGGACACGGTTCGGCCCATAACAGGGGCATAGAATGAATTCTTTGCAAACCAAAATTTTGGGTTACCAACGCTTTTGAGATGTAGAACAGTTTATTTAAATGTTTTTAATAAATGTGTACTTTTCAAAATTTACATGTTAGAAATATCTTTTATTTTCTCTTTTACCTGCTTTGTAGAGATGGGGAAGGGGTAATTAAAGACTGATGAAGATGATAATGATAATAATAGCAACTAATATTTATCAAGTGCTATGTTCTAGCCTGGGCTCAGATCTGAGTGCTTGAGCTAGATATATATATTTTTATATATATAGATCTGAGTGCTTTATATATATATATATATATATATATATATATATATCTTTTTTGTTTGTTTGTTTTTTTGTCTTGGATGCTGTCATGGTCAGCAGTGGGTTAGAACATTCCCATTTAGGGATAGGTTAGATTTCTTTGCTTGTCCCTGGGAATCCTGATGTGGATCTTAGCTTCGTGCTCTGGGGCAGGAGACCAGGTTTGTACCTTTGCCAGGCGAGATGGGATTCTTTCCAAACTATTTTGTGAGGTATCTTTGAATTTTCTGTAGGTACAGGCTTTTTATTTAAACATGGAAAAGTTGAATTATCCACATAGCATTCTGAAAAGTACCTTAAAAATGCCCCAGATCAAGACAGTCCTGTAAATAATATTTTACACTGCATTCGTGTTTGGCTTCTAGCTTCGTACCAGTCACTTTGTACATGCTTACTCAATATCTGTAGAATGAATGGATTTTAGTTAAAGTAAAAGGGTGAAATACAGCCAGAGCGGCAGTGCCCTTTTTCAGAAGCTCATATTTATGTTGTTAGAATAGTTGTATCGTCTTCTCTGTCCTAGACAATTTTTTTTTCCAGCCAGTATGGTGTACTTGCAATATTAATTTAGTTATAGACAAAAGAACTAATCAGTTGATCCTTTAATGTTTCAGCCTTCCTGAAGGTTTGGGGTTTGGAAAAAATAGAGCAGTAGTTTAGCCTGGATATATAGAATCTCCTATTTCTATAGGATTTCCTAGATAAGAGGTTGTTCTCTGGAGGGTCCACTTGGCCGGTAGATAGATAACTGGGTATGTTCCTACCTCGGCCACTTATCATGTTGCTTTAATGTTCTGACGGATAGGGCTATGCTTGGACCTATGGGTCTTGTTAAAAATGTCCCTTTATACTCATACTGCAAATATCTTTAAATAAAGATATTCGAAAGAAGTAGGAAAAGTCAGAGAACTAAGTCCTCAATATCTACAATTTTCTTTTGAAAAAAGACTTGACACACATGTATACACTTGTGTTGTTTGATTAGCGTCAGTTTGTGCTTCCAAAAAATGGAATAATTTACAGCCGTTGGAAACTAATGCCTGTTCTTGGCTGAATTCTACTTCTCTGTATTCATAATAGTGCTGTTAATTACCTTATTGCTTTGCTGTTGGCTTTTAGATATAGTTTATACTTGTGATTTTCTCTTTCTTAATTTAACTTACTAAAATGGGTAGGGAATTTCAGATGTGGTATGAAAGGATACAGTTTTGATTCCACATTATGCAAATAGTACTGCCAACTTGTTAACACTGCTCAGATTTTTAGAATCAAAGCAAATTCCTTAAATAACAGATAAATGATAAACAACTGAAAGAGATACTATCATTATTAAGCATAAATAAATATATTTTGTCCTCAGGTCATTTTTCTCTTTTTTCTTATTTCTCTCTGAATTTGTGCAGTTTTCAGAGTATTTTTTTTTGTCATTTCAGAATTGGGGACTTTCTCAATTTCATGTCCATTGAAATGGAGTATCACGACTTGAAACATTTCTGAAATTTTAAAATATGTCTTCATATGAATGTAAACCTCTAAGGGTATCCAAAGGTGACGCAATGGAATGTGACTAAGTTGAAATCAGATGTATGAATCAGACCTTTGTTGTGTATTTATGTCTTGATTTAGGTTGGTTGAAGACTTTTGATGACTACTTTAGAGAGATGACTCAGTATATTTTTAATAACATGGTCATCAAGCTGAAAGAAGACTCACGGAGAAAATTTATCTGGTCTGAGATTTCTTACCTTTCAAAGTGGTGGGATTCTATAGATAAGCCGAAGAAGGATGCTGTTAAAAGGTTTGTTGTAAAACTGTTTTTTTTTTTTTTTTCAATTTGGTAATATTAATAATTATACATTGAAACAAGTATTGAATTTCTAGAGGGTAAAAATTCTTAGTCTTGTATCTGAAACTGAAAACATTTCTTCACATCCTTTTTTTCCTTGATTCTGGTTCATCTCTGAAAAAGTGACTTGAACCTTTTCTATTGAAATCCTTATGTTTCAACTTTGTCCCAGAAATTGAATTACTAGGTCAAAGGGGCTTAATATTTTAAACGTTTTTTTGAAGCATATAATCAAAGTGACCCCTGGAAAGATTGTTTCAGAGTGTTCTTCTATCTTCCATATAGGATTGTACCAATGTCTCTGCCTAGTTGGCCACCCACGTAATTTTTTTTCCAAAACTTTGACCAATTTGGTGGTTGAAATATTTAATTAGAATTTTTGATTACTGTTAATGTTGCATATTTTCTCATATATACAGGCAAAGTTTTTTGTGAATTGCTCGATGGTGTACTTTTTCTTACCAGCCTGTAAGTTCATATATACATATGTCGACCCTTATTTTCTCTCAAGTTATTTTCTTAATTCTTAGTGTTTGGTATACAGACTTCAACATTCTTTTAGGTAATCAGATACATTAATCTGTTTTCTTGATGCTTTACTGTCATATTTTCAAAGGTCTTTCCCAATCTAGAGATCAGATGAAAAGTCCTTTTTTCCCCCCAGTTTATTTTTTTATCATTCAGTTTTTAAAATCCTGAAACTTATCTTTATAATGTGGTATGATGGGAGGTTCTGTTCCCTGTGTCTCCCTCCCCTCTGCTCCTGGCAGCGCAAGGATTATCTTAGCATGAATTGCTTTCTTTTATTTTTTTAATATCACATATATAGCACTCACTGTTTTAGTGCCTGTTCTGAGCACTTCACAAATGATAACTGATAATCCTCGCAACAGTCCTGTGAAGTAGGTACAATGACTGTCCTCATTTTATAGATAAAGACACTGGTTGTCCAGGGTCACCCAGCTGGGATGTGCCTCGCTGGTGTGCCATCCGCCGCAGCCTCTCCAGCCCCACATGCTGTGCTCTGTGGCTTCCCTAAGATTTAAATTGCCCCCCCCCCCTTTTTTTTTCCCTACTGACTTGAAGTGCCGTCTTTATTGTATTTAAATATGCATTGATTTCTGGGTTTTCTGACCTCTTTCATGGACATTTCTGCTTGTCTATAATCGCTGTGGCTTTAAGATACGTTTCATTAGCTGACAGTTTAAATCTCCCCTTGTCTTTCTTTACTGAAAAAAATCTTTTAATGAGTGACCACTTAATTTTCCCAAAGAGTTTTAGAATTAATCTGTTAAATTCTTCCTACCGCATCAAAAAAAGAAAAAAAAAAAAAAAAAAGAAAAGGATTTTGATGGAAGTTGTCACAAACATTTAAAGATAATTTAGAATTGGCTTTCCATCATTATCCATCAGACCTTTGTTTTTCTTGACAGGGCACAGCATTCAAAAACTTTGCCAAAAAAAAAAAAAAAAACTTTGCTAGTGACACACACATGAGATGGGAACCTAATAAAGATGCAGGTAGAGTTTTACATATGTTAGATGGTTAAGAAATACATAGATGCTACAATAAAAGACCTGAAGTTTGCATGTAGACGTGGGTGTCAGGAGTGGTAGAAAGTGGGTTATCCAAATCTGATAGGAAGTTGTTGAGCTCACATGGAGGATGGTGAACATAGGCAGTGAACTGAGGTGGGTAGTAAACCTTGGAGGGCGTGTGTGTGTGTGTCCCTGGGTGGCTGGGTTCGGAGAGGCACAGCTTTCTGCCTTCTTCACTTATTCTTTCTCAAGGGCAAAATTTCACTTAAGCAGTATAAAATTTGCTCCCTAATATAATCAATCCCTTTGGAACAAATTCCTGTTTTTGAAACAAGCATTTATAGCGGAAGTGGACTATACCTTTTTTTTTTTTTTTTTTTTTTGCCACTTTCTCCCCGTTACCTTCCTTTTATTTTTAGGGATTTTATTATTTTTAAAAATCAGTCCTTCGGAGTTAATGCCTGATCTTTGCTGCGATTAGCTCATTCGTTCGGTCGTTCTGTGGCTCCCTGGCTCCTGAGCATCCACAATGGGTCAAGGGCTACGAGGTTTGGGCACTCCTGGGCTGAGTATTTCTTTTTTCTGAGGGGAGGTGGGAGGGGTATTGGAGGGGAGTGGAGGGAGGGAGGGAGGGGCGAGGGGGGAGGGAGGAGGAGGAGAGGGGGGAGAGGGGAGAGGGGGAGGGGAGAGGGGAGAGGGGGGAGGGGAGGGGGGAGGGGGGGGGGAGGGGGAGGGGAGGGGAAGGAGGGGAGGGAAGGAAGGGAAGGGAGGGAAGGGAAGGGAGGGGAAGACGGGAGGAGGAGGAATCAGAACCATACCGCCCTTCCTTTACTCTCGTGGTTAGTCTTTCTTTTTTTTTCTTTTCTTTTTCTTTTCTTTTTCTTTCTTGTCTCTTTTTCTTTTTTTTCTTTTTCTTTTTCTTTTTCTTTTTCTTTTTCTTTTTCATGAGAGGCACAGAGAGAGAGAGGCAGAGGGAGAAGCAGGCTCCATGCAGGGAGCCTGATGCGGGACTCGATCCCGGGACTCCAGGATCAGGCCCCGGGCTGAAGGTGGCGTCACCCGGGCTGCTCACCTGTTTTATTTTAAAAAGAGTCAATTTAGAGCAGTAGTTCACAGGGCTGGCCGCTGGAACCAGGGTACCCGATTTCCTCTACTGGCAACTCCCATCTACCTTGTGAACAAATTTACCTAGCCTCTCTGTGCCTCGTTTTCTTCATTTGTCAGGAGGGGATAATATTGGAACCTGTTTGACTGGGTTTTTATGAGGGTTGAATAAATGCAAATAAATGCTTAGCTCAGTGCCTGGCATACTTTTAAATCCTTAATAAATATTAAACGCTCTTGCTATTTTAACTTTCATTTGTCACTTTGAGTATTTCTCTTGGACACTCTGTAGATTTTAGTTTCAAAGGGATCCTGGGAGTCTTCGTCTTTTAATAGTAAAATGTAACTCTAAAATTTATGCTTTCTTAAAGTTTTTTAATGTATTGCTTCAGTGAGCATAGCCTTCCCCCTCCCCCACCACCTCCCCTCTCAGATGTTTTTAGGAATTTTCAAATTTTATCCATAAAATTCTAAATTTTGACAAGGTATCTAGGTATGTGTATAACTTACTGTTAAATTTTCCACCTGTCAACTCAAACGGATCTTTAGCTTAATGTTTTCAGCTCTTATGACTTGCTGTTTTTATTTCCTTTGTTTGGGGATTAAATTTTCTGTTTTTTTTTTTTTTTAATTTTCTGGTTATTGAGTCTCTCTTCTGCACATGCACTTTTGGTTTCTTTGTTAAATTCACTATGTTTGGTAGATTTTTTCTTAAGGGTTCTTCCCTTCCATCCTACCCTGCACTCAGATTTAGTTCTCTGGGAAATGAAACATGTTCTTTTCTGGCTTTGAATGCTTGGTTTTGACTTGTTGTTTGGGGTTTTTTTAACCCCTCAATTCCGCATTCTTTATGATGTACCCCTCAAGTCCAGGTACTTCTTTTTATTCACCCATGAACAATAGCATATGTACACCTGGGATTTGTCCCAAAACAGAGTGTAACTAGTCTTAATTCCTTCCTGTTCTGACTGGATGCTTGGTTTCCTCGTTGTGGGCCTTAATCCTGACTGGCCAGCCTCCATGCCACCTGATTTCCTCTTGGGAAGTGGCCTCCCACACGTCGTACCCCTGTCCTCCTGCCTCAGGTCAGATAGGCCAGCTGTGAGCTGAGCTCCGCTAATCAATACATCCTTTCCAGTGTCCTGAGTCTTTAGAGAGTGAAGTGCGGGTGGATGGGGAGGGCAGGCGGCGGGTCCCCCCGCAGAGCCTGGTGCGTTCACGGTTCTCTTCCTTTTCCGTGACTCGGGCCCTGTGATCCCTGTGGCGTGACCTCTCCTCTGGACGTAGGCCTGGGTGCTGCGCGGGGAGTCTCCCAGGGCACTGCCCCTCCAGAGTCAGCGGGGGCTGTTCGCCAACAGTGAGGCTGCCGCTCGAGAGCTGGGTTCGCAGGGCAGGGATGGCGCGAGCACCGGAGCACGGGGCCCCCGGCCGGAGGACGGTCCCAGGGAGGAGAGGGAACGGCCCAGGGGAGGGAGGACCTGGGGCTCTGGGAAGACGGGGAGGCTAGTGAAGCATTTGCTGTCTGCTGGGCGAGGCTCTCTGGTGACCTGGCCGCCAGGTGAGAGCTCTGGCCTGCCTGAAGGTCTGCACCACCAAGTGGAGGGGAGGCCAGCCGCCTGCAGAGGAGCCTGGCCTTGCCGCTGTGATTCCTCCCCGCTATGCGGGAGGGAGCTGCCCCTGCAGCAGCAAGGCCCTGGGCCCAGAAGCTTCTCTGCAGGATGGGGCTCTCCCTCCGGTGGAACACAGAGACCATGATCAGGGTCCATCCAGGATTCGGCTTTGCCTCCGCCCTGACACTCCCAGTTAGAGCCTGTTGCCCGGATCGCAGAGTCCTCTTCCTTGTGACTTGGGGCTCCCCGTTGCCCTTCTTGCAGGGCAGTGGCAGGTCCCTATGGGAGTCCTTTGAGTTTCATCTGCACAGTATCCGTGGGAGATGCCGTCGGTTTTACGGCACAAGGACAATCCCCTTCTTGCTCTAGGTTGGTGCGTGTTTCTCTCTCTCCTATTCTGTTGGCCATTTTACGTGGATCGTGCTGTGTGAAATCGATTGCCAATTTTTGACCGTTTTTGATGTACAGAAATGCCAATTTCATCGGATTCCACTTAGTATCAAGGATAGAGAATGGTAAGGTGTTGGGAGTGGGAATGCAAATTAGAATCTAACGCTCAATTCATGGCCTTAAATTTCTTTTGACAGACACTGTTTTGGCATTGGGACATATTCTGGAATCTAGGCCTCATCTTGATGATATCATTTTGTTTGAAGAGAATACGGTTTCTCTTTCTGCTTTAAAAAAAAATTTTTTTTTTTTTAAATTTATTTGAGAGAGAGAGACAGAGCATGAGTGGTCGGAGAGGTCAAGGGAGAGGGACAAGCAGATCCCGCTGAGCAAGGACCCCAACCTAGGACTTGATCCCAGGACCCCCAGATCATGACTTGAGCCAAAGTTAGAGGCTTAACCACCTGAGCCACCCAGATGCCCCAGAGAAAATAGTGTTTTATAGCAACATTAGGGCAAATGAGTTCTGTTTCTGGTCAAGCTTTGTCAGAATTTTCTCCCTTCTTGGCATAACCATTCCTTTTTTTTTTTTCCCCACTTACTACATGTATCTGTGGAACTAGGGTAATAACATTTTTTTTTTCCTCTACTTACTTAAACATGACATTCTTAGTATTCCTTGCCTAAATGTATGTTTTGCGGAAAGGTTAATAGATCTATAGATGTGCTCTCATTATTTAAAAATTCTGAGTTTGTACTAAATGGTGTTACTGATAGAATTTTTTTTTTTTTTTTGACTGCTGGCATAATGCTTATGCGATGGCTTTTTTTTTCCTTTTTCCTTTTTGAAGATGAATCTATGGATTATATGTCTGTACCTAAATTTGCAAGCTAGCTATTGCAGAACAGAACCTGTTAATTCCAGCCGAGTTCCATGTTAGCTTTTATTGTCCCTGAAGAATACCAATTGATTGTGGGAACTTAACAGAAACATAACTCAAATGATCCCCATAATCTATTCTAGCAGTGACTTGTTTGATTCCTACCCCCTGTGGCAGCAGTATTCAGCTCTATCAGCTTTTAAAAAATGAGAATCTAGTTAACTAAAGGGAGATCCATGCAAACAGCATCTAGCTTTTTTATTCTCTTTTGTGACCGAAAGTAATTTAATCAGTTATAGTCGTGGCGCCTACTTGTAACACACATCCAGTGGATTTAAAAGAAAACTGCTTCCCATTAAATCGTCAGCACATTTTCCATCTATGCTTGTTTTATTTTTGAAAATGACTGGGATGTTAACATTCTTTTTACTTGTTCGGCTTCATGTTTGAACAGTTTTCCGCTAAACGCAGTTAAATACTGCATGATGTTTATAATACATCAAAACGTGGATCCTTATTCAGAATCAGGCAGCTGAACCATTAGCCGTAGCATTTCCTTTGATTAATACCCAGCGTATTGCACATTGATTCTTTCTCTCGGGGCTCTGAGACACTGAGGCACTTTCTGCAGATCTGTAGAGACCGGTGCTCCGTGAAGAAGCCCGGCGAGGTGTTGGGACCTACAACAACTTGTGTGTTCCCCAGAGTGTTGACTGGCTTCTCCGTGGGGACCTGGGGGTGTGAAATGAGACTTCCCGTGTGTGCCAGGAGGAACGGGGTCCTCCGTGGATGGTTCTAGAAGTTACAGTTAACGGAGATACTTTATCTTCATCACATTGCTGAGTTTCATTGCTTTGCCAAGAATGCAATTTTTTTTTTTAAGGATTTACTTATTTATTTGAGAGAGGAAGCACGGGCAGAGGAAGAGGTCGAAGCCGACTCCCTGCAAAGCGGGGAGCCTGACCCGGGACTGGGTCATGGCCTGAGCTCCGGAGCAGACATAGGACCAGCTGGGTCACCCAGGCGCCCCCACAATGCAGAATCTTTAATATTTCTGTCATTCTCTTACATCTTCTTTCCTAGGTTTATATTTCAGTGAACCTTCTACCCTATTATCTTAGCTCCCTGTTTGCTTATTGAAATCGGAGGAACATTGGAGGTGACCTTCTTAAAGACTACGAATCCAAAACCTATTGATGCACACTTCAGGTTTCACTCTAAAAATATGGCTTTAAAGTTCTCACGCAGGTTAATTCATTATACGTTTCATATAGGTCAGATGTTAGGGTATTGGACCGGAGGCTGCTGCAAAATTGTGCAGAGCAAGGAGGAGCTCCAGTGTGTCTGTGATGTTCAGGGAAAACTGCAGATTGGGATGGACTTTAGAGCCTAAAGATAAGAGCTTTGCATCAAAGGAATCAAAGCAAATTCCCCGGTGTCAAAAGTAATTTGAGTTCTAATAGTTGAAGCAGGAGCGTGTGTGTATTTGGGGGCGTATGTGTCCCGCGCCCACGTGCTGCACGCCCAGTTCACTTGCAGGGACGCAGCTTCGTGTTCCTTCCACGCCCGACCCACGGGACTGTCTCCTCTGGATGTTCCCCAGCTCCCTTCAGGGCTTCCAGCAGCATCCACGGCCCTGCATGCCCCCCGCCTGCCGGGAGTTCTCTCCCTTGCGCCTCCTGGGACCCAGCGCTCCGGCTCCGGCTCCGGCTCCTCTCCCCACCTCGCTGAGCCTCTGGCTGAGCCTGATTCTCCTCTACACTCCTCCCCTGCTCCATTCCTCCTCCTCCCTTGCTCCCTACCCGCTCCTCCCCTGCTCCCTACCCGCTCCTCCCCTGCTCCCCTCCTGCTCCTCCCCTGCTCCCCCCTCCTCCCCTGTTCCCTTCCTGCTCCTCCCCTGTTCCCTTTCTGCTCCTCCCCTGCTCCCTTTCTGCTCCTCCCCTGCTCCCCTCCTCCTCCTCCCCTGCTCCCCTCCTCCTCCTCTGCTCCCTTCCTCCTCCTCTGCTCCCTTCCTCCCGACCATTTCCCTGCTGGGGTCACGGGCCTTCTCCTCCTCCCCTTTGGCCTCCCCCTCACGGCTGCCTCCCATAGGGGCCCAAAGACAGGCTCCTGTGTCACTGGGCTTGCCACGCTATCGCCCTGAGCCCTGCCTGCTTGTCCCTGTCCCCAGTGCCCCCCCCACCCCCACCCCCACTGCCGAGCCACGTGGGTGGCCTCCAACACATGCTGTTTCATGTTCAGGAATTTGCCAGTGAGTTGAGCTTAGAGTTTTTTTTTTTTTTTTTTCCCTTTTGTGCGCTGGGTAATCTCAGCCGTATTTTTCAAGACTCCGCTGAACTGTTACCTTATTTCCAAAGCCTTCCGTTATTTATCATTCATTCTACAGGAGTTCACTGTGCTTGCAGCCTGGGATACAGGAGGTGAGTAAACCACCCCTGACCCCAGTCTTCAAGGCCAAGCAGGGAAGACGTGGAGGTAACCATAGTATCACAATAAAGCATTCCCTATTAACAGAAGCAAGGAAGGGGGCTTGGAAGGCATCCTGATGCAGGTGGATTCAGGCTGAAACCTGAAGGGGGATTGGAATTAGCCAGTTATGGGGCGCGGATTCCAGTTTATGAGAGGAGAGTTGTGATCATGGGCCAGGGGTTAGCAAGAGCTTGGCACGTTCAGACCGGGAGGAGGTTGGTGAGGCTGCAGCGGCAGGGAGCAGGGTGTGCTTGGGCCCCCTAATGGGCTCCGTCAAGGAGATGCGGATCATACCCACTGCAGGATGCCCTCCCAGGCCTTGTAGAATGGCGAAAATAAAAAATACTGACACCACCAGGAGTTGGAAGGAATGTGCAGCCGCGGGAAGTCTCCTATTGCTGGTGGGGAGGTAAAGTGGGACAGTTGCTTTCTGAAAAGTCACCGGAGTTTTCCAAAGGGAAGCGTATGAAATGAGACCTAGAAGCCTCCTGCTAGGCATGACCCTGGGAAAAATGAGAACGTGCTCTCAGAAAGACTTGTCTAGACATTTTCAGAGCAGAATCTTTCATAGTATTTGCAAACTGGAAACAGTTGAAATGTCCATCAACGATATAATAGATGAAAAAAACCTGGCGTATTCGTGCAGCGGAATACTACTCAGCAGTGAAAAAGAATGAACACTGGAAACGTGGTTATGTGGCTGAATCTATTGAATCTGTTAAGCAAAAAATGCCTAACACAGCAAAGTAAATATAGTTTGATTTTATTTTATGAAGCTTACCAGTAGCTAAACTTCTGTATTATGGTAGAAATCATGAAGTAATGATGGTCTTTCTTTTTTTGGAGCAGTTGAGGTAGGAAATGATTGGAAAGGGGCATGAAACAACTCTCAGAGTTAATGGAAATAGTCCGAATCTTGGCTTTGGTGGTGATTGCAGGGATATAAACACTTGTCAAAACTGATCAAACCAGGGACCCCCAGGTGGCTCAGTGGTTAAGCGCCACCTTCAGCCCGGGGCCTGATCCTGGAGTCCCGGGATTGATTCCCACGTCGGGCTCCCTGCATGGAGCCTGCTTCTCCCTCTGCCTGTGTCTCTGCCTCTCTCTCTCTCTCTCTCTCTGTCTCATGAATGAGTAAATAAAATCTTAAAAAAAAAAAAAAAAGTCCTTTAAAAAGTACAGTACAGCCATAAACACAATGATAGGTCCTTATTAACATGGAAAGGCGTTTGTGGTATAGTATTAACTAAAGTACGTTGGTTAGAAACGGTGCCTACCATAACCCCTTGTGCATTTATAGCAAAATATTGAGTAGATTTTTAAATTTTATTCTTTAGGCTCACATATTTTCTGCTTCATTATATGTGAGCATCTTATTAATTTTGTTTTGGAAAATGAGAAAATGAAGTGACGTTTACTTAAACAGTGAAATATTTAAATATTCCCTTTTTTGATTTTTTTAAAAGTTTTTGTTTAAATTCCAGTTAACATACACTGTAATATTAGTTTCAGGTGCACAATATAGAGGTCCCACACTTACATGCAACACTTGGTGCTTATAGCAACAAGTGCCCTCCTTAATCCCTTTACCTATTTCTCCTATCTCCCCATCCACCTCCCCTCTGGTAACCATCAGTTTGTTCTCTAGAGTTAGTCTGTTTCTTGTTCCTTTTTTTTTTTCCTCCTGTGATCATGTTCTATTTCTTAAATTCTACATGAGTGAAATCATCTGGTATTTGTCTTTCTCTGACTTATTTTGCTTAGCATAATACACTCTAGCTCCATCCACATCCTTGCAAATGGCAAGATTTCATTCTTTTTGATGGCTGAGTAATAATTCCCTTGTCTGTATATACCCCATCTTTATCCATCCATCAGTCGGTGGACATTTAGGGTCTTTCCACAATTTTGTTATTATTGATAATGCTGCTGTAAACATTAGGGTACAGGTATCCCTTTGAATCAGTATTTTTATATCCTCTGGCTAAATACCTAGTAGTGCAATTCCTGTGCTGTAGGGTAGTCCTCTATTTTTCACTTGCTGAGGGGAAACTCCATACTGTTTTCCAGAGTGGCTGCACCAGCTTGCATTAAAAAAATAGCCTCTTATTAAAACTTTACGGAAATGAGGGCTCCTGGGTGGCTCAGGAGGTCCTGGGATAGAGCCCTGCATGGGGGGGGGGGGGGGTCCCTGCTCAGTGGGGAGTCTGCTTCTCCCTCTGCCGCTCCCCTTGGCTCATGATCTCTGTGAAATAAATAAAATCTTAAACAAACTTGACAGAATGATTACTTGAGCCATCTAGTATGGGAAATATTCTTAAATAACATTTCAGGATTATTTTATGCTATAGCTGTGTCAGTTTACAGTGCTTAGGAGAAATCAGAATACAGTATTTATAGCTCAGAAAAAATTTTCATTTAATTAATGTTTTAATATAAGTCCAAGTATATAAAGGGTAGACAATGAAGGGTAAGAGGTGAACCACTCCTGTCTCCTTGTCATCTAGTTCTTCCCACAGGGCACAGCTGCTGTAAGAAAACTCTTATAGGAGAATGTATGTGCAAACATGTATACCTGTGTGTTGTGCAACCGATAGCATGACATGTACATTGTGCTGATTTTTTTAGCGACTATTTTTTTTATTGTAAAATATTCATGACCTAAAAGTTACCATTTTAATGATTTTATATGTAGGGTTTGGTAGCACTGAAGTACATTCACATTGCTGCGCAGTCATAACTATCACCTGTCTCTAGAACTTTTTCAGGATCTCAAACTGCGACTGTTGCACGATAACTTGCCGTTCACCTTCTCCCCTGCCCCTGGCATCCGCCTTTATGTGTAGGTACCTCATAGAGGTGGAATCATTCAGTGTTTGGCTTTGATTTCACTTAGCGTAGAGTCTTGAGGCTTCATCCACGCGGAAGCATGTGTCAGACTTCCCTTCCTTTTTAAGGCTGAATGATGATATCTCATTGTGTAAATAGATGATAGTTTATCCATTCATTCATCGTTGAGCATTTGGGTAGTTTCTACCTTTTGGTTATTGAGAATGACACTGCTGTGAACATAGGGGTACAGATGTCTGTTCAAGTCCCTGCTTTTTAATTCTTCTGTGTATATATCCAGAAGTGGAATTGCTGGATCACATAGTAATACTATGTTTAAATTTCTGCAGGGCTTCCATGTTGTTTCCCACGGCAGCTGTACCACTTTACCTCACCACCCACGATGTATAAGGTTTCCAATAGCTCCTCATCCTCATCAAATCTTATTTATTGTTTTTTTTTTTTAATACAGTTTCCATCCTAATGGATATTGTACCGTTTTAATCTTAATAGGTCTTGGAAAACCTTTCAGGAAAAAAGAGCCCTTCTTTTTAAAGATGGCATAAAAACCTATTTTATCACTGGGCCTTAGTTTATTTGACACTTGCCAATGGGTGACTGTGTAGTTTTATTTCTGGACTTTTGTGAATGCACAGAATGTATCTTTATATTCAGTGTATATTATACTTTTGTTTATTTTTATACTTTATTTTCTGACTTCATTTGAATGAACATGTTTAAAACTACATATGCATTTTAAAATTCGATGGTTACTGCCAGCAGTATGTAACAATACCTATTTCCATACATCTTTGACATCACAATATGTTACACCGCTTTTTGATCTTTCCAGCATCATGAGTAAAAGTGATATCTTGTTGAAGTTTTAATTTGCATTTCTCCGTGAGGCTAAATTTCTTCTCATTTTTGGGAGTCAGTCATTTCTGAAATATATGCTGCATATTCTTTTTTTCACTTGTCTTTTGAGTGATTGGTCCCCTTTCCTAGTAGGAACCCTGAGTGTTAAATGGTGAGCAAACTAGACGTGACTCCTGCCCTCACAGAGCTTTCCGTCTATCGAGGGAGAAAGACCGTAAGTGCACAGTGTGTAATTAAATTTCGTGATACATGCTGTGAAAGAAAAGTGTTGGATTTTATGAAAGCTAACACTTAAGATGGGCTTTGGGTGAGACGTAGCTACAAAAGGCTCCGGATGGATCCATAAGAGCCAGTGAGGCAGGTGTTGGGAGGGAAAATATTCCAGGCAGAGGGAGTGTAGACACAGGACTAAAAGGAGTGGAGTCAAGTGAGGAAGGGATGATGAGAGAGAACGTATTTGCCATCTGCCCCTCGTGGTCTACATCTTTTTTTTTTAAACATTTTATTTATTTATTTTAGAGAGGGAGGGAGGGAAAGAGAGTGAGCCGAGGGGGGGCAGGCAGAGAGGGAGGGAGAGAAGGTCTAGTGGACTTGGGCGCTGAGAGTGGAGCCTAGTGTGGGGCTCGATCTTAGGACCCTGAGACCCTAAAACCCTGACCTGAGCTAGAACCAAGAGGCAGGGCTCCGCCAGCTGAGCCACCCAGGTGCCCCCTTCTGTACTAAATCCTTAGAGACCAACATCAGCAATATTCAGAAGAATGCAATGAATTTCCCCAGTTAGTACTATATGAGGAGTCTTGAAACAAGATTTTATTTTTGTTCTCCTGTATTAGGCACTTCCCACGAAGGGTATAAGGAGTCGGGCACATGCTAAGCAAACATTTCTAGGCTATCGATTGATTCACCGGGACCCTCCCATCTTTTTGAATTTTCCACTTAACTAAATTTTTACTTAAGAATGAATCCCTGTGCCTCCTCTTGTATTATTTCATATGTCCCCCGATGTATGATTACAAAGTCATCTCGTTTTCTCATGTGAAATTAATTTGTGATTCTTTGCAGCCTGCTAAATGATGCTTTTTTTTTTTTTTTTTTTTACTACTAAGTTATCTGTGACAATTTCCCCAGTAGGGAAAAAAAGCTCTTTGAATCTGTCTGTCTTCGTGATGAGCCTCCATGGGGGAAAAAGTGACACTCAGAGAAAATGATTTGCAGCTTCGTGTGCTTGGAAAGTACATCCTTAAGTGTAAATTCTACATGTGAGGCAAAGGGAGCTGTGACAGATAATGCACAGCCTAATTTCGATCAGTGATTTTGTTAAACTTTTTATACCAAGTTCCTCAGCAATGAGATAGTAGAAGCAGCAGTGTGTAATGCTGCTGCTGCCAGGAGGGACGAGTCAACCGTTTTTAAAAAGTGAAACAGGAGTGTTGTTAATTTTGAAAGTTGAAGTGCCTGGTTTCCTGTTTCCTGTATGTATATTTTCTTCTCTTTCTTGCCCCCCCTTTCCGTGTCTTTTCACTTTTGCTTCCAGATCTCGTGTTTCTTAGGAAATAGGAGGACAGCAGAGGCATAGAAAATTTGCAGGAAGCCAGTCTCCTGGCAGACACCAAGCAGTACGTCCTATGGAGTGGGCATGTCTTTTTAAATTTTGTATTTCTCTAGTCCAGAGAAATAGCTTGGTTGTTGTTGCTTGCTGAATACTAAGTGCATGGAAATGGGAAGTACCTGTATTTGTTCTAAGTAACTTTAGCTGTAGGTATTTCTGGCTGCTTGATTAAAAAAAAAAAAATATATATATATGTGCATATATATATAATATATATATAAAAGTCTCAAATGTGCAGTTGCAGTCTGTTTTGATTTTATTTTCCTTGTATTGCTAACAGTGGCGATTTTAAATATGGTTCTCTTTTTGAAGACTATCACCGCTCTTCTGTTATTGCTTATAAATATTTTTCTAAGTCTTTGCTGAGGTGCTGTTTCTGGAGAATGCCAGTCCTACTTTTTCGTACTTGTTACTAAATGATGACGGTCCTTGCTGTGGTTCTCAGTCATCAGGTTAATGTTTTCCTCCTGTTTCTTTGGACCTTTGTGTTTTTCTGTCCTTCGTGAGATACTTCTTAAGTACTTGCTGTATTTATTGTAGGATGCAGGCATCTACGAGGGAATTTTGTGCACGTCTCTTTCCTGCAGTTTCTGTGTGTGAGGGTTTGGTTTGGTTTTGTGGTGAGTGTTTTTCCCTAAAACAGTAAATATTTTATGTCAAACAAAACCTTTCTGCCTCTAAAAATCTTCCAGTTTATCATCTGGTTCTTACCATTCCTATGCATAGATTAGGAAAGACAATTCAGTGGACGAGGAACAGTCCCCAAGCTGACCATCTGTCCATAGTCATTGTTACATACTTCGTATTTTGCATCATGTATTTCCCACCCCCCCCCCCCCCCCCCCCCATTTGGTTCAAGTCAGGACACAGGCGTCCTGATAACTTGACTTTCTTACGAGTTTGTTTTAAATCCCTCTGCTTTGGGACGTCTGGGTGGCTCAGTGGTTGAGCATCTGCCTTCAGCTCAGGGCGTCACCCCGGGGTCCTGGGATCAAGTCCCGCATCCGCTCCCTGCAGGAAGCCTGCTTCTCCCTCTGCCTGAGTCTCTGCCTCTCTCTCTCTGTGTCTCATGAATAAAGAAATAAAATCTTAAAATAAATAAATAAGAACATACGTAAGTAAGTAAGTAGATAAATCTCTCTGCTTCAAGCTTCTATGAAGAAAACCATATCCCATTCTTTCCCACTAACGCAATTCGCTATTTTAATAGTATAAATATTTTAAAAGTTTATTTCTCAGCTTTATGTCCTGACCCACTGATGCATCTGTTTCTGAGCAGGTCACAATGACGTGGTACCTTTTTAACTATAAAAATACCTTGTACCAAGTGGGAGCGCAGGTTGTAGCACCTCATTACTGCTTCCTAGAATGTTTGAGGCTATTTTCACAGACTTGTTCTTTTTATCTTAGCATGCCCGGTTGCCTCTGCTCCCTTTTCTGTCTCCCTTCTGCGTGGTCCTTGCGCCTCCCGTGGCAGCTCTGTCCTCCCCTCCTCGCCTCGGCCCCTTGCGCCAGCTCCAGCTCCAGCTCCAGCTCCCCGCAGCTTGGTTCGTGGATCCGCCTCTTCTCCTGAACTTCTCTTTTCCCGCCCGCTCGGCTGGGAGCCTCCGTGGGCGAGGTGCAGAGGTGCCGAGGTACAGCAGTGTGGCCGTGCCCAGGTCCCCCCGCGGGTGCGCCCAGGGCCCCGGGGCCGGGAGTGGCCGCCCGCCTGCCTCTTCCACGGCCCCAGCTTCGTCCTCGGGTGGCACCGCTCGCGCCTCGGCTGCCCGGGTTGGCGCCCTGCCCCCCCCCGATGCCCCCTGGCACCCCGGCCCCCAGGCAGTACCGAGTCGGGCTGCTCGTTGATGGGAGTCTCCGACAGCCAGGGTGCCCCTTACGTGCCCGGCGCTGGGCCTGGAACGGTGAGCACACCGCGCGGCCTGGTCCCCGTTCTCTCGGTACTGGGGACAGGGGGACACTCGGGGGACCGGGGGACTCTGGTGCTGGCAAGTGCTGCTGAGCTGGGCTGGGCACCCGGGGACTGTCCCCAGGAAACTTGGACTGGAGGGGACCCAGGAGGACAGCAGGCCCCTGTCAGTTCGGGGAAAATAGGGAGAAGAGAGTAAGTAAGAAGGTTCTGGAGAACGGAATGCACAGGAGGACTTTTATGCCTTCCCAAAATTAAGTGACAAGACCGTCGTTAAGGTAACCGTTGCACTCGCAACCTCAGCCCTCAGCCCGGGATCCAGACAAGCAGGGAAGGGCGGGGCAGGTGCAGGGCCCCGGGCGACCGGTTGCTGTGGCCCGCAGGTGCGATTTGTTGCTCACTTAGCGGTTTCTTGGGGCCCGTTCATGCCTGTGGGACAGGGACCATGTAGGTAAAACAAAACTCATAGATGAAAAATTACATCATTGGAGTCATTTTTTTTAAACAGATTTATTTACGTATTCATTTGACTGAGAGAAAGAGAGAGTGCGCACAAGCAGAGGGGGCAGGAGGGGGTTTGTCAGCGGTTTGTCTCCCCACTGAGCAGGCAGCCCGATGCAGGACTCGATCCCAGGACCCCGGGATCACAACTGGAGCTGAAGGCAGCCGCTCCACCACTGAGCCCCCCAAGCACCCTTGAGTGATTTTTTTTTTCATTTTCATTTTTAGATTTCTTAATCTGTGATTTCCGCTTTCTGTTCAGAAGCAGCAAAGACTTTTTTTCGATCAATTTATTTCTGAGATTTTCCAAAAGATCTGTTGACTGGAATGCGGAGATAAGGAGCCACGTTTCTATATTTGATGGCCAGAGAGAGATTAGATCCCAATTCTCTCCTGACGTCTCAGGCTTCCAAGTACTGGCTGTAAGACATGAGAGCTGGGCCTGGGCCAAGGCCTCCGGAAGGTGGCTAAATCTGGCAAACACCAGGAAGACTAGAAAGAAAAATGACTAGAAGCAGTTTGACAGTAAGAACAGGACGAAATAGCCTTGGATTCAGTTGTGTTAAAGAAATGACTTTTTTATTTTTATTTTTTTTTTAGAAATTTCTGACTTCTATATCGTAAGTTCTTAATTTGGGCCAATGAGAATCTAACGTTGGACTGGACCTTTGGGGTTTTTTAGACACTACAGTGAGCCAGCATAGTCTCCGTGTGAAATTACGTTAGTGGGTGATTCCCATGGCAAGACAGATTAAATTAACATTTAAAGATTTTATACAAGGAAGGCATTCATCCATTCATTCTTGAAAATTGTGTCCGCTCTCCAGTCTGTCACGGATTATACGATTACGCGTATGTTTGAGTAAATCAGATGTGTCAATGCTGTGGACTCTGTTATAGGATCTCTTGTAAGGAAATGTTTATCTCTTATGCCTCTGGGCCGTGTCTACTAAATTTGGCTTGGCACTTGGAGGTTAGGGGTGGTGTCATGTGCCGCGCGTCCTTATTAAAGCTGCTTTTCTTTCTGAAATTCTACACTACTTTTCAGACCATCTTACTGCCAGGTCCATGGCATTTAAGGTGTTTGCTTAAATTCTTGACTTCTGTACTTCCCCAGGTACTTCTTCAAATATTTATCAGTCTATGAGTTTGTTTTTTCCTGGAGGAAGAGATCTTGTAACAATTCCTTTGTCGTAGGGCTGGGGATATGCTTACCGTGTATGGTATTATGGCAAAGGAGTACCCCGTGGACAGATGATGGCGATGTTAGAGCTCTTCACTCAACGCAAAATAAACTATAGAGACACATTTTAACTGAATCTGGAGCCAAAGCGCTTATGATCTATATTCCCAGAGGCATGTGTTATTTACTTGCTTTTACCTTTATTATTACTTTTGTGCGGTTTGCATGATTAACTTTCCATAGTCAGAAGGACCAAAATACATATTGATTATTCAGTGCAGGTGTATGGGAGCAAATATCAGGCTTAAAATGACAGTCTTCCAATAAGCATGCATTCAGTGTATACTGCAAGTAAAGCACTTTGCTAGGTGCTCTGGAAGGTTCAGAAATATTTCAGATGTGTCTCCTGACATCAGGATCTTGGAAGTTGTCCGGGAGATTATAACCTTATGAAAAGGAACTTCCAGAGTGACCTGCAGTGGCTTTGCCTGGAAAGGAGGGGTCACCACAGACACTTCACTAAGGATGTCTTATCACCAGGGCCCCAAAGTTGAAATTTATTCCCTGGTTTAAAAAAAAAAAAAAGTTTTTTTTTTTTTGTAACTAGTATGAATTCTATGTGCTTACAGGCTGTCCCTAGTGTCTATGCTATTTTAGATCTTTTATTTGAACTTTTCTTGCATATGTTATCATAAACTCATATATTATTTTCTCTCTAGTTTGCTACAAAATGGTCAGTTCGAAATCGTGACAGGTGGCTGGGTCATGCCAGATGAAGCTGCTGCACATTATTTTGCCATAATTGACCAACTAATTGAAGGACATCAGTGGCTGGAAAAAAATCTAGGTATGTATTGATGTCTTTCTCCTTCATTTGGACTACTTTGGACAGTTAATTTTGGGCAATGTGTGAGATGAGGCTCTATTATTTTTTTAAATAACCAATTTTCCCTGTATTTTCTTTTTATCCTACATTAACTTTTGATGTCTCTTCAGTCATAAGCTAGGTTACATAAACATAATATGGTCACTTTTAGGGTCATCTACTCTGTGATCTATTATTTTGCGTACTATTCTTACTAATTCTAGAATAATTTTTTTCGAACACTGGGATTTTAATTTTTTGTTAGTTAAAACTATTGGCTAGAAGAGGCAAAAACCTGATTTACTTGCCTAAGAAACAGAAAGAATAATGAAAGGAAGATACTAATTTTGTCATGGAGGATTCCAGAGGTGCGGTAGCTTCAGGTAGGGTTGGGTCCAGAGGTGTGTGAAGTAGCTTCAGGTAGGGTTTGGATCCAGGTGTGTGAAGTAGCTTCAGGTAGGGTTGGATCCAGGTGTGTGAAGTAGCTTCAGGTAGGGTTGGATCCAGGTGTGTGAAGTAGCTTCAGGTAGGGTTGGATCCAGGTGTGTGAAGTAGCTTCAGGTTGGGTTGGATCCAGAGGTGTGTGAAGTAGCTTCAGGTAGCGTTGGATCCAGGTGTGTGAAGTAGCTTCAGGTAAGGTTTGATCCAGGTGTGTGAAGTAGTTTCAGGTTGGGTTGGATCCAGGTGTGTGAAGTAGCTTCAGGTTGGGTTGGATCCAGAGGTGTGTGAAGTAGCTTCAGGTAGCGTTGGATCCAGGTGTGTGAAGTAGCTTCAGGTAAGGTTGGATCCAGAGGTGTGAAGTAGTTTCAGGTAGGGTTGGATCCAGGTGTGTGAAGTAGCTTCAGGTTGGGTTGGATCCAGAGGTGTGTGAAGTAGCTTCAGGTAAGGTTGGATCCAGAGGTGTGTGAAGTAGCTTCAGGTAAGGTTGGATCCAGGTGTGTGAAGTAGTTTCAGGTTGGGTTGGATCCAGAGGTGTGTGAAGTAGCTTCAGGTTGGGTTGGATCCAGAGGTGTGTGAAGTAGCTTCAGGTAGGGTTGGATCCAGGGGACTCAAATTGTGTTGTGTGGACACTGTCTCTTTTGGCTTTGCTTGCTTATTTATTTAGTTTTAATTAACTTAAGAGACAGAGGGTGGGGGAGAAGCAGGGGAGAGAGGGAGACAGAAAATCTTAAGCAGGCTCCACACCCAGCACGGAGCCCAACTTGGGGCTTGATCTCACAACCCTGAGGTCATAACCTGAGCTGAAATCAAGAATCGGACACTCCGTCAACTGAGCCACCCAGGTGCTACTTGGTTCTGCTCCTTTTTTGCATAGCTTTAGTCTGCTCTAGGTTCTCTTCACATGGGGAGTAAGATGGTCATAGGCAGCTAGGATTCTCATCTTCTCCATCTAATCAGGACAAGTTTTCCTTAATACGTTGCCTAATTGGCTTACGGGGCCTTAATTGTGTAACTCTGAGCCAGTTTCTGTGGCCAGAGGTCTAGAGTTTGCTGTCGCCACGGCCTAGTCAGCTTATTGGACCTGGTCAAGGAGAGAGGAGTCTGTGGAAGGCACGGTCAGCTTCACTGGCGCCACGTGCATAGGTCCTCCAGGGGAGGAAGGCTCTTGTTGCCGCAAGACGTGGGTACGAGAAGGCTGCCCCGGTGAAATCAGATGTTCGCTGCGACTCATGAGAACATGACACTCATTTAAATCTTTGTGGTGTCTAATATTTGCCTCCTGCAACATGGCGTGCAGTTCTTTCCAGCTATTTCACATCTCAGTACGGTTTTGTAGCGTTTGAGAAATCCAAGTCCCCAGATGCCAGCCAAGGGCAAACCTTCCAAGCAAGACCTTTCTAAAGATAGGGCTTTCAGACCTGCCACATTATCTCTTTTTTGTACGGGCGTGATATCTGCAACTTATTCTAATAATAACGGCAATCACAGCAGCAGCGTGGCGAAAGAAGAAAAAAACAAAGCAAATAGGGTAATAATTGATAAACCTGGTTGAGGAGCTTATGGGAGTTCTCTGTATTAATTTTACAACTTTTAAGTTTGCATTATTCCAGAAGATAAAGAAAGAATGAATGGGGGTGGCAGGGATTTTTTTCTCACTAACACAGAAAGAAAAAAAATTAAATAGCAAAAAAATCAGAAATGCTGAGAAATAACTTCAATAAAAAACATGCGTACTTAACCATACAGAAACCATGGAATTGGTTCACTGTTTTTAAACTCTGTAAAAACGTATGCTGGTCACTACAGATGCTACTGTGATCCTGAATTAAGTTCTTTTCCTTCTGGAAGCCTGGGATCTTAATGTCCACAAGGCTCCATGACCAGCCCCCCCCCTCCCAAAAAAGTACCCTGAACACTGACTCTCAGGAGCTTCCTCGGTGGACCACATTTCGCTGTTGTCACGGTTATTTCGGCGGCCACAGCCTGGAGGCTTGAACCCATCCTGCATGACTCCGCAGGGAACGCACCCCTAGAAGCCTGCACTGGCTTTTCCGTGGACGCCGTACCCGCCGTGCCTTTTCCCTTTGTGGATTTTGCAGCGCAGCCTTTCACTGTAATAAATCCTCGCTGTGAGTAGGACTTTATGCCGAGTCCTGTACGTTTTCTTACCAGACCACTAAATGGGGGTGGCAAGCTTGGGGACCTCCTTCGTGGTGCCACATAAGTACTTCACTGTCTTCTAAACCAAGAATTCTTCCTTTATAAACCTCAGTTTCGGGGGATTTTTCTCTTTATGTTCAGCTTTTACTGACCTATACGTCATATGCAGCGCAATGTGTAAATCTTAGCTATAGAGTTCAGGCTTTGGCACATAAATATACCCAATTAAGTCACATTTTCTGTACCCCAGAAAGTTCCCTCATCCTCTTTACTCTCCCGCAGCCAACTGCTCTCTGATTTCCATTGCTGTAGATTATTTTTGCCCATCCCAGAACTTCGTATATATGGACTGACTCTTGTATCCTTCTTATAACCGTATCATCTCCCATGTCATAGAATTTACCCACTTAGAGTGAACAGTCCCATACTTTTTAGTATATTCACAGGGTTGTACAGCCATTACCACCGTCTATTTTTAGAACATTTTCAACATCCTCAAAAGAAATCTTTTACCCATGAAGAGTCACGCTCCTTTCTGGCTCCACCTTCTGTGCCCCCAGGCCCACACCACCACTGAGCTGCCTTCTCTCTCCTCTCTCCTCTCTCCTCTCTCCTCTCCTCTCCTCTCTCTCCTCTCTCTCCTCTCTCTCCTCTCTCTCCTCTCTCTCCTCTCTCTCCTCTCTCTCCTCTCTCTCTCCTCTCTCTCCCCTCTCTCCCCTCTCTCCCCTCTCTCCCCTCTCTCCCCTCTCTCCTCTCTCCTCTCTCCTCTCCTCTCCTCTTAAGATGTATTTATTCATTTTAGAGACAGAGAGGCTGTAGGGGCACCGGGGCAGAGGGAGAGAGAGAGAGAGTCCAAGCAGACTCCGTATTGAGCACGGAGCCTGACATGAGGCTCGATCTCAGGATGCTCAGATCATGACCCGAGCCAAGAGCAAGAGTCAGATGCTTAACCGACTGAGCCACCCAGGTGCCCTCAAATATGCTTTTCTGTATGTGTATGGATTTAACTATTCTGGGCATTTCACATACCCAGGATCATACCGTATGGCCTTTGTAACTGGCCTCTTTTTACTTGGCATGACGTTCGTGTTCATGTTGAACATGAATGAACATGTATCTGCGCTTTATCCCTTTTTATAGCTGAATAATATTATCTTGTTTGGAAAGACCCCATTTATTTCTCCTTTCTTCATTTGATGGACATTTAGAGTGTTCCCCATTTTGGCTGCTGTGAAGAACGCTGCTATACATACTTGTATAAGTTTTGTTTTTTTAACCCAGCAAAACTTTTTTTTTTTTTAATTTCAATTTAATTAACATAGAGTGTAGTATCGCAGACGTAGAATTTAGTGATTCATCAGCTGCACACAGCACCTGGTGCATGTCATCACATCACGTGCCCTCCTTCATGCCCACCTCCAGGGACCCCATCCTCCCACCCCACACCTGTGCCAGTCTTAGCGAGGACCTATGTTTTCGTTTCTTTGGGGTGTATATACCCAGGAACGGAATTGCTGGGGGGTCACACGGTAGCTCTGTGTTTGGCCTTTGCAGGAGCGGCCTGATTGTTTTCCGAAACGGCTGTACGATTCTACGGTTCTCCCCGGCAACGTCGGGGGGTTCGGATTCCTCCACGAGCGCAGCAACATTTGACATCGTTTTTATTTTGGCCACGCGGGGTGTGCCCAGTGGCCCCCCCATTACAGCTGTGACTGCGGTTCCCCAGACACTCGTGCCCTCACGCATCCTTTCTGTGCCTAGTGGCTGTTCGTGTATCTCTTTTCGAGAAATGTTCAAATTTGCCTATTTTTACAATTGGGTTTCTGTCCTTTTTTTTGTTGACTTGTAAGAGTTCCTTATGTATTCTTGACACAAGTTTTCTTGTCAGATGATAATTTGCAAATATTTTTTCCCGTTTTGTGGTGTTTTTTTTTTTTTTTCAGTTTTGTAAAGGTGTTCTCTGATGCACAGAAATTTTGATTTTGATGAAGTACAGTTTAATTTATTTTCTTTTGTCACTTGTGTTTTTGATGTCACAGCTAAGAAACCATGGTCTCACCTGAGGTCATAAGGATTTACTCTGTGGTTTCCTTTTTTTTCCCCTAGGAATTTTACGGTTTTAGCTCTTATTTAGATAACACATTTGAGAATATGCAGTTTCTTTTTGTAGCTTTGGCTACATCTTATAAATTCATGTTTTGTTTTCTAAGCAGTTTAGAACAACACGTTACTTTGGATACTTGATTTTTTTTTAGTGTTTGGTCATGGAATGCTTTTTAAATTGTTTAGTGTTTTTGTTGTTAATTTCTGCTTTTGTGAACTCTTACACTAATACGATCATTAAACTTTTTAAAATTTGAGTTAATAAAATTGTCTTTTGCCCAAAAGATCCAGTTTTCTAACTGTTCCTTATTTCTCATATGCTTTAATATGAAAAATATTGGGACACCTGGGTGGCTCTGTGGTTGGACGTCTGCCTTGGGCCCAGGGCCTGATCCTGGAGACCTGGGATCGAGTCCCACGTCGGGCTCCCTGCATGGAGCCTGCTTCTCCCTCTGCCTGTGTCTCTGCCTCTCTCTGTGTGTCTCTCATGAATAAATAAATAAAATCTTTTAAAAAAAAAATTTGGAATAGTCCAGTTTTATTAATTATTCATATTACTTATGTTCTAATTTTTAAGTCTCTTAGGTTTGACAGAAATTGAGAGGTCTATTTATTCCTTTTAATGACCATTTCTTGTCATTTTTCCTGACAATTTTTACTTTTACATACTTTAGTAATCTTCATCTTGCTTGATGACACAAAAACTTTTTCACAATCTTTCCCAGTTTTATTGATGAACATGCCCTCTTTGTAAAACTTTGGTTTTTTTAATGCTGCAATTTTACCTAAGTTCGCCCCTCACCCCCTTTTAAAACAATACTTGCCATACCAAGGAAATCCTTAGCAGGATACTGGCATCCTTTCTAGGTCTCTGCCTAGCTCTTACCTCTTTTTATATCAAAGTTTTTAAAAATAGGGTTTATATTCTTTTCTGGATCATCACCTCCCAGGGACTCTTCAGTCCACTGAAGCTGGGTTGTCGCTCCTGTGGATCAAGTGAGTTTGCTGTGGACGATGTCACTAACGATGCTAAAATCTGATGTCACTGTAGAATTCGATGATTTCAACTCTCACTTGTAAACTAATTCTGCCCTTGTTTTTTAGGACAGTGCGACCTTTTGTTATTCTATAACTTAATTTTGATATGGTTTCAAACTTAAATAAAAGTTGTGTGACAGCTGGGAAGGCTCGCTCATACGTCCCGTGCTTAGATTCATATGCATGTTTTTCTGAACCATTTAAGTTGGAGGCATCTTCTTATCTTCCAGGACTTCTCTGTGTATTTTCTAAGGAATAAGGACATTTTCTTATATAAGCAGAAGACAGTTATCAAATCCAGAATGTTAGCAGCATCTAACTCATAGGTTGTATTCAAATTGTGCCAATAGAATTTTTTTTTTAATAAAAGGTACTTTTTAAAAATTTTTCTTTGAAGTCCAGGATTCAACCATGGTCCTATGTTGCATTTATTTATAACATCTCTTCAGTCTCCTTTAATCTGGAACAGTTAGCTCCTTAGCCTTTTAAAAAAATATCTTGACCTTGATATTTTTGAGGAGTGCAGACCGTTTGTGGTAGAAAGTCTTTCTATTGAGTGTGTCTGTTTCCTCAAGATTAGCTTCAGGTTATTTTTCCTCCCTCCCTCCCTGCCTCCCTTCCTCCCTATCTAACCTACCCTAACCCACCCTAACCTAATCCATCCTACTTATTTTGCTCAGATGTCACTGCAGCGATGTTCTGCTGTTCTCAGCACCTCCTACCAGGAGGCCAGTGAGATCTCCCAGTTCTGATACTGGGGCTCCCAGCCTCCATCAATTGCTTAATTTGTGTCTTTTAAGTTTCTTTGCTATAGATTTAGACTATTAGATTTTCTTCTTTAATTAATATCTTATTTGTGGGAGACACATTGAGATTAGGTAAATATCCTATTTCTCATCAAACTTGCATGTTTTGAGATCCATTGATGATTTCCTAACTCTCATTCACTCTGTAATTTTTAGTTGGCGCTCTACTGAAATGAATGCCTTTCCTTTTTACTTCCTTTATTTCCTATTTATTTCTTTTTTATTTTCTTATTTGGGGCTCATGGATCTCTTGGCTTCTTATTTTATTCAATGGATTATCATCCAAGACTGTCGTTTATTTTGATGCCCCAGTTGTCACAAATTTGGGTAGTGGGAGCCCCCACAGGCAGTCTCCTGAGTTACTTTAATATGTTCCCATGATTTTTTGATCATTTCTTTACTTTATGCCCTAAAGTATATGTTCCGGGCTTATCTTGCATTTTTCCAGCCACTTCCCTGGGTGGCCATTTCTTTAAGGTTATTTTTAAATAGAGCGTAGCGTTTAGAAGTCACCATCTAGGAGCTAAGGTGTGCTCATTGGTACTGAGCTATCTCTGCATCTAGGCCCTCCTGGGGCAGAGCTAGAAAGTGAGTGTGGGTGTGTGGGTGTTACCAAACCATAAGTTAGTGCTCATGCCTCCTATTGCAGTTCATTGTCACAAAGTACATTCTGCTCTCCCACATTTACATACTCGGTAGTTCCTTTTCCTAACGGTGTGAAACCTGGCTCCCTTGTCTTAAATTTGCTCAATCGTGGAATACATGGAAAGGAGTTCCAGAATTGTTAAACCATAGCACCACAAAAAAGCCCCCAAAATACTAAATAGAGAGTTCAAGACCTCTTTTCAGTTCTTAGAAGTGAATTACATAGGTGACGTGCAAAAATAGGTAGTCAGTTCTTTGAGTTTTGACACATACCCTTGGTCCTCTCTCTGAGAGTTCTGACTTTCTGTCCTTCGTCTCCTTTGCTGGCTTTTCAGCTCTTTGCTCATCTTCAGGATTGTTCTACAGAGTTCTTTCCTTCCCTCCCTTTTCTGTCACTCTGTATTACACCTGTTGGCATGACATTCTGTGCAGTCAGATCAAGATGAATTCATCTTTGTCATCCTAGAACCTGTCATCGTCTAAGTGTATGGAAAGTGCTAAACAGGCATTTGACTGAAAAAAAAAAAAAAAAGCACACAGTCCTAGTACTTAGGTAGATACATATAGGTTGTATGGACAAGTTTTCTTTTGAGGGTCCTGAATAAATAAAAGATGAGATTTGTATAATGCCAGATGAATAGTCTTCTTTCATTAATTCCAATCTTTATTATGTTTATTTTTTACATTGTACCCTTTGTGAAATTGAGCTGTCAGTGGCTCTTAGGATTGCCGAGAGTCAGTTGTGAAAAATTCCAATCGATCTTCTCTAGGTAGAGAGAAAGTACCAGTGTTGTATTATAATTATATTTCATTAAGATTTAATGGATCCTAGTACAGCTATTTTGGCTAGTTCTGCTAGTGGCAGATTTGGAGCTGTGCGATATGAAAGACAGATGTTGGGACTGAGGGGGTACAGGTTGAAATACGTTCGCTCACTTTTCTTTGTTACATAGCAAGTGGCTGGGTTATCCAGCTCAAGGAAAAATCAGACTGGAGGTCTCAGAGGGCAGGGGCTCGGTCCTCTGTTTCTCTAGCACCACTAAATGGCAGTAGCTCTCCAGTCCTTCTAAGATGCCAGAGTGCTTCTTTCAGCTCCAGTTGACTAACCTCCGGTGCAGTTGCCCTGCCTGGGAAGACATGGCAAGGGGTGACATCTCCCTGTTTGGGAGACCCGCTGGGATCATATGCTAAAGGGTAACTTGGGGCAGATCTTTTGTCCTTAAACCCAGAAAACCACAGAACTCTGATGGCTCTGAATGTGTTGTGACTCCTTTTCATTTTATTATCTTATTTTATTTTTTTTATTTTTTTATTTTTTTATTTTTTTATTTATCATAGTCACAGAGAGAGAGAGGGGGGGGGGGGGCAGAGACACAGGCAGAGGGAGAAGCAGGCTCCATGCACCGGGAGCCCGATGTGGGATTCGATCCCAGGTCTCCAGGATCGGGCCCTGGGTCAAAGGCAGGCGCCAAACCGCTGCGCCACCCAGGGATCCCTCATTTTATTATCAATTTAAAAAATAACGCTTATTTTCTTTATCAACAGGAGTGAAACCTCGGTCCGGTTGGGCTATTGATCCTTTTGGACATTCACCAACAATGGCTTACCTTCTCAAACGTGCTGGATTTTCTCACATGCTTATTCAGAGAGTTCATTATGCAGTTAAGAAACATTTTGCATTGCATAAAACGCTGGAATTTTTTTGGAGACAGAATTGGGGTATGTAGGTTTTGATGAAAGTGGAAGATCTCACTTGACCTAGATGTTATTTGTTTCATGAGGGTTATGAACTCCTGCTGTTACAGGTTGTATTCAGAGTGTCTTGAAAATTAGCTTGCTTGGAGATACACATTCTTAAAATTTTTTTTCCCCAGTGTATTTGTGTTAAGATTCTTTCAGGCAGTGATGAGGATATTTATCTAGAGAACATTGTGGATTCTTTTTTATGCCCAAAGGAAGTAAATAAATGTAAGGAATTAGTCTTTTGTAAATAATGCTTTTATTTGCTTCTGTTTTGAAAAGAACCTGTTTTGTCACAAAGTTGAACATGTGTTAGAACTTACATCCAGTCATTTATTTCACATTCAGCCAGTGTTTCCTCCTCCTGTCTTTCCTGTCTCTGCATCTAGTAAGAATTGCCTTTTAAAACCTTTATCCTGTCCTCCTGGAACAGGAGGAAAAAGCCCTCCTGTTACCCGCATTGCTTGTTTTCACGCTGTATTCTGTGGGCGCACAGGTGTTCCAAGGTCATACTTCTATAGCTCTTTGCTGGGGGGTGGGGAGGAATTACCTTCTTGAGAGGTTTTTGCCTTTCCTAACTCATTTAATTCAGAATACCTTATTATTTCTTTTTCTTTATTGAGTTCTTATTATGGGCCATGCATTGTATTATATGCTTTATATCTACTTTCACACTAAACCTTTATCCTTTAAATTTGATTCTCTTTTTATCCCTTTTAAAAAATGGTGAAGAAATGGATGCATAGAGCTGGGAAGTCATTTGCCAAAAGTCATACAGGTAGTAGGTACAGAGGCGAGATCTGAATCCAGCTTTGTGTAGTTCAGAAGCCCAGGATTTTAACTCCCTGGCATTTGCTGCCATCCTGGTACTGAGTTCTCAGTAAGATTTCATCTGCAAAAAGGGTTTTGTTGCTAAAACAATGTTCAGAAATTACTGCACTGCATCATTCTTGCTTTCCTGTGAAAATTAGGTCCCCCCTTAAGTGTTTTCAAAAACTCATTTGTAAATCCAGACAGTAACTTCCTTATATGTACTGCTTTTTTTTTTTTTATTAATAAGGAAAGAAATTAACTATATAATTTTCTTATTCTGGAAAATAAAACCTGTAGGAAAAACAAGAACTTGCAGGGGGTTATATCCTGTATGGTTTGATCAAATGCAAAGGAACATATTAATTTAAAAAAAAATTGTTAATTTGAAGAGGCCCTATTTAACATTGTTTCCTACATGAAAATTGCCTGTAAATATCAATCAGCAAGAAATTACTAAGTACTTTCATATAATTAATGCCACAGTTGGAAGAAATAAAGAAAATTTCCTTACCTGTAAGGGAATTACAGTCTTAATTTGATAAAAGACGAGACCAACTGAAATGTGTAAACGAGTTGCTGTAGAGTATGGTGTGAGGTGTAGGAGTGGAGATGTTGAGTGTGTCTTTGATCTACCAGCAAAGGGAAGAAAAGTCGCCACCGGGAGGGCCTCTGTGCGGATGGCAAGCGTTAGTGACCAGCATCCATGATGTCACATTCCAGTGTGATTCAGGGAAACAGTTTCCAGCACAGAAATACACAAATTATAATAGCTTTAAAATTTAGAAAAGCCGGTAATTACTTTAACTAAATGGAGTATGAGATAGAACTGGAATATTTTAGCACTTACCAGATAGATTTGAACATGTTGCTTCAAAATTATGTTTTGGAACTCATTTGAGCTGCTTTGTGTGTTCTGGTTCTTAATGAAGCAGTTATCTTCATTTTTTTTTTTTAAATGTGTGTGTCGCCTTTTTGTTTTCGTTGCAGTTGTTGTGTCTGTCTTTGTTATAAAAGCAGCACGTAACCCATTGCTGAAAAGTAGGGATCCATATGTAAATAAAGGGGGATTTACAGTATTTACAGGCCAGGAGCCTACAAAGATAACCCCTTTTCACCCTTGGTTAAGGCCCCCATCCCTGGGTGACAGGCTGCTGATCTCTCAAGGGCCATGATGACACCTGCTGGCATTGAGGATTGATTAAAAACAGTTCTGCGTTGGGAACCAGTGCTCGCTTTCTGTATATTTTTCGTTTGCTTTGTTTTCATTCTTGCTATTTTTGGCTTTGAAAAGTACTTTCGCTTGTTCTGTGCTGCTCTCTTGGTGAAAAGTCCCAGTGGTTCTATATCGGTGAACATCGGGGAGACTCTGCGAACTCTTCTGGTTGCCCTTTCTTCTCCTCACAGCAAGAAATGCTTGCACTTTGCCCAGGATTCTCACAAGCCTTTCTAACTTCTTCCTTTACCTTCTCTTCCTCTCTTCTTCTCACCCCTCCTCTGCGGCTAGCGTAGTGGTCTTTCTCAGTGTGTCCCGTTACTGATGGGGACCCACGTGTGGCAGGAGCTAGCAGCCAGGGATGGACGTGGCATTAATTTTGGGTCAGCCAGTGATAACTTTTGCTTCTGTTCGGTTTGTATCTGTCCAGGCCAGCAGATGCTGGTTCCTGATGGGTCTCTGCTAAGTTCCCATAGAAGACCTGGACAGAGACTGAGATGTGAGCCTCTTCCTTCAGGCTGGTGGCCGTCGAATGCCGCTGGAGTTGATGCCTTAGTAGTAGTTAGATTAGGTTGTGGATTTAGGGTCGAGCTTGCATTATGTATATATAGAAAGTACTGGCATTCTGAACAATTTTGGGAAAACAAAATTTATAAATCCAGGTTTGTCTGTTGGCTCTTTATTTTAGATCTGGGATCTGGCACAGATATTTTTTGCCACATGATGCCCTTCTACAGCTATGACATCCCTCATACGTGCGGACCTGATCCTAAAATATGCTGCCAGTTTGATTTTAAACGGCTTCCTGGAGGCAGATTTGGTTGTCCCTGGGGAGTCCCCCCAGAAACAATACATCTTGGAAATGTCCAAAAGAGGTATGAAAATCTGCATTTCGTTAAGACAGCATCTTGAACAAAGCAGCAGCTCAGCTGCTCTCTGCTAAAGGGTTCGGTGGCCAACATTACCCATGTTCAAGGTGTTCATTCAACAAGATCTAAAGTGACTTAAAAATGCCAGAGCTTCAGCTGTGCCTTTTTGTGTTATAACTTAATGGAAAATGAACAACAGTTGATCAATATACAATGGAGAACCTATAACACTGTGTTATTACCTTCTCCTTTGCCCTTATTATAAAAGCCTTCTGCTGTGTTTGATTGATCTCATATACTTTCGTTGATAATAAAACTTCTGGTCTCTATTGTATACGTTGGTAAGAAAAGCAACCCAACTGCAAAAACACATTTATTGAAATGGAACACATAAAGAGTATAATTATCTGTTCTTCTAATAACAATTTCAGTAACTGTGGATGCTGCCCAGCTCTGATGAATACACACTTTCGATCTTTCTGATATTTTTGACTTACAGACCATTTTAATTAGGAATGTTTATACTTAAGGATATTTATTTACCTAAAAAAGGAATGAATCATTTTCTTAGTAAGAAAATGACATTCACGACAGAAGCGTCTTATTATATACCAAGTTACCTATACTTCTAATTTGCGCGCTTTTAAAGTTTAATTTCTTCACTTAAAAATTATTGGTGTGTAATGCCTTTAAATAAAACATTTTGTTGTGATATAAACCACTCACCTCTGGCAGAAAAATTATACAGGCTTTTAATTTTATTTTTTTAGATCGTGTTATTTATTATCCACATGAGGAGAGTTTTGAGAGTGAGAGGGGCAACTATAAACAATTAAAGTAGGATGACGGCCATAAACTCTGCAAACCACGTTCATTAACTCTATTATTGAGACCCTAGAATTTCTGGTTTCCGAAAACCTACTCTGTCTAGGTTCTTGTACATGTTATCCTTAAAAATTTTTCAATAACATAATGGTGACACAAGTGTAGGCATTTTTTTTTAAACTCATCAAATTGTGTGCATTACTTGTATACCAATAATTATGTGCAGTCTTTTTGCCATTTGTAAGTTTGATGGTTTCTGGGAACTCTATGCTGGTGTGGCTTGCTAAGAAGAAGCTGGACATCCTACCTTCCACAGGAGTGTTAAAATAGGCAAGAGTGAGGCAGATGAGTAGTTATCAACTGTGGCTGCCCAAATCACCCAGGGAACTTTGGAAAAATCTTCAGCCCAACAGAATGAGAATAGGGTGCCAGCATGGTCACCCCAGGTGGTTGCAAACTACAATGATAAAGCCTTTTAAATAAAGTAAGATCTTTGCACTGTGCACTATCAGGTCTATTTATTTTTTAAAAATTGCTTTTTAAAAACTGTGTGGAAGGAGAAGGTGAGATTGGGTCTTTCTACCTTGAGTCAGTGCTTGTGGCCATAAAATAATCCATTGTGAGCCTCTCACTGTGGCACACAGAAAGGTATTTTAAACATGGCAGCCTTCTTGAGGCCATAGATCCCTTCTAGCAAAATCTGACTTTTAAAGTTTTTTTTTTTTTTTGAAAAACTGTCCAGGATTGGGGATCAACGTGATTTCATTTTTTTTGGTTCCTACAGCCATGAAAAATCAGTGAGGAACAGTGAATAGCATGCTTCCTGGGGTTAAGTTGGTTAGACAGAGGAGAATAATCCAGTATATTATTAGCAAACAGTGTAGAGTCATGTGGCATAGGCTGTGATGCAGCTCAGGGGTTTGGGGATAGGGAATTTCTTTGAGGGTAACCAAATGCCTCAGTGGCACCAAAGACCTACTGAGGCTCCTCTTTTCCTTTCTTGGATGTAGCTGACATCACCTGTTTAAAGTGCATTATTGGGAGAAAAGCTATTTTGTGTAATCCTTTTGCTATGTCCCACCTGACACTTCAAAGATTGCCCCCCAGGAACATACCTTGTGCTGTCAGTTCCAGTGATTCTGCAAGTGGTTTCCAGGCACCTGAGGGCATTGAGATGAAAGAGTCTATTTAATACTTATGTAGATTTTTTAAAAACTTCTTATAAGTCTTGAAATCTTAACTCTACTCGTTACTTCACATCCAGATATCACCTTCCTTTTTACTTTGTGATGAGTGGAGATCAAACACGGGCATTCCAGCCTCGTGGCACATGATTTTTAATACCCTAGAGAAAATGAAATTTAACTATAATTTACAGGTGATAAAATTGATACTGTGTAGTTCAGCAGGTTCCTGTACTTAGCAAAAAAAAAAAAAAAAAAAAAAAAGAAAAGAAAAGGAAATACCATTCTTTATCAAGTTGAGTTTTTGTTCTCATACCATATATTTTACGTATGATGGTGATTTACATGTCAGGTGATACAGGATGTTCTAGGGAATTTTTTTTTTTTCTTGGTTCTAGTTAAGTTGACATTTCTAACCTGGTAAAGAGAAGAGCAGCTTCTCATGTGCAGCTGCACATTTTCAGATGTGATATTGGTCAGTTCATTTGTTTTTAGTGTATCATATATTTAATGAATATCTACTCTTTACTAGGTAGTGTAGATTGGTCCCTTGGCTTTCCCAGTGTTGAACCGTCTACGCAGGAGCTTGGGAGTTAGGACAGATGCTGAATGGAAAGGTCACATTTGTTTTGTGATTTTTTTTTTTTCCTCTTATGTGTCTTATGCATATACACACGAGACATGGGAGATCTAGTAGTAATTATCCTTTTCTATGCTGGTTGCCTCAGGGGATCTGATTGGATGCTCAGTCACAGCATATCTTTTATCTGTGATTTATATGTTTGGCTTTTTGCTCATTTATTTTTCTCTTATTTATTTTTCTGATTAATCTCATTAGACACGTGGTTTTGAATTATAAGTAATAATCTAAAGTTATTTTTGGTAAGTGTGAAACATTAGTAAATGATTAGTAAAAATTAAGTTCTCTACTGAATGCTAATTTCAGAAAACAATGTTATGTAAGGATATTATGGTTATATTTTACTCACCAAGTTATTAAATTTGGCTAATAATTCAATATTTGCAAGGCAATT
Source organism: Canis lupus familiaris (assembly GCF_011100685.1). Taxonomy (NCBI): domain Eukaryota; kingdom Metazoa; phylum Chordata; class Mammalia; order Carnivora; family Canidae; genus Canis; species Canis lupus. The sequence goes on along the minus strand of NC_049224.1, from coordinate 2,430,972 downwards.
TCAGAAGCTATCAGTATAAAAAGATCATATGAGAGTATAAATTTAAATTTTTTAAATTCTATAAAATACTTCTTTCCATTATTGATATTCTTTGTGTTTCTTGCATAAATTTTTTGTAAATTGGAACGAACTTCTGGATAACCCTTGAAATGAAAATTGGAATACTGGGTAAAAAGCATATTAGTCTTTTATCACTAGTTTCTTAAGCGTGGCATTACAAACATTGAGAACTACTCTGAGTTCATCTGCTTAATTTCCTTTTTGTAAGCCATTCCTAGACTTCCTCAAACGGTGCCCCACTTCGACATCAGCAGTTCAACCCCAAAGGTTTTCTACAGAATACTAGAATATGAAATATGAAAGCACATCTGCACACCTAGTATTTAGGTGACCTTTGGAGTCATTGGGTAGATCTAAGGGAGGTGGAAACCCCAAAAGCTAATACAACTCCACGGCTTTATCTGTTGATCAGTACTGAGAAGGACACTGTGACAGACACCTGTTTATTGATGGCAGGTGTTAAGTGAGCTGTTTTTCTTCCTTTTGAAGAGGAAATCATATTCTATAATTGGTTCATCCAAACTATTTTTTTTATGTTTAGTCAGGCAAGTTTAGATCAAATCAGAGAAAGGAATCTTAAGTCAAAGCCAACCTCAAAGTTTATGTAGATGAAGAAATCCTTATTGTCTTCTTGGTCTAAATTATTTTAAAACATGGGCAAGCTGGATCCAAGGTATGTGACAGGGCTTCAGGAGGCCTTTGTTCCCAGTAATTATATGTCAATATTAGTATGTGACTTTATTTCTTTAAGGGTGATCCATTGGAAAACTATGGGTTTTTCTCTCTGGTAAGAATTTATATTTTTTAAAAGATTTATTTATTCAGTTGAGAGAGTGAGAGAAGTGCACACAAGAGAACACACACAGAAGGGAAGGCAGAGGGAGAGAGGGAGGGAGAGTCCCACGCCAACTCTGTGCTGAATGGGGGGCCCAATGCAGGGTTTGATCTCATGACCTTCAGACTACAACCGAGCTGAAACCAAGAGTTTCAACCAACTCTTTTCAAGATGCTCAACCAACTGTGTCACCCAGGTGCCCCAGAATTTATGTATATTTTAAGTGGATTATGAAAATTAGTGTAAGAGTTTAAAAAAAAATCTGCCTTATAAATCATACCTAGAATACAGGTAAAATATATAATTTCTTTTAACATAATTCACTTTTTAATGAGTTGCCCCATTGTCCTTTTCTTAATACTATTCTTATTTTTCCCTTTTTCTTTTGTAGGGCTGAAATGCTTCTAGATCAATACCGGAAGAAGTCAAAGCTCTTCCGTACTACAGTTGTCCTGGCCCCACTAGGAGATGATTTTCGCTACTGTGAACGCACAGAATGGGATCATCAGTTTAAGAATTATCAGCTGCTTTTTGATTATATGAATTCTCATCCTGAGTATAATGTTAAGGTAATTTGAGAATATTTTTTTTTTTAGATGCAGAAAAATAATTTTTTTATTGGAGTTCAATTTGCCAACATATAGCATAACACCCAGTGCTCATCCCGTCCAGTGCCCCCTCGGTGCCCCTCACCCAGTCACCCCAACCCCCTGCCCACCTCCCTTTCCACTATCCCTTGTTTGTTTCCCAGAGTTAATTTGAGAATATTTAATTATGATACTGTAGTTGAATTTGAGCTTCATTATTAAATGAGGCTAAAACACAATAGCTTTAGTTTCTTTGTCCCACATCCCAGTATTTCCTAGAATGTTTAGTCCTTATGTAAGTGTAGTTCTTAAAGAGGAAAATTATCTAGTACTATAGTTGCATTTCTGAAGTTGTCCCTTTCCTCCCATTCCTATAGCATCTAAGAGGCATTACTTCTACATAGTTGTAAACATGCACGTACTAAGCTGTGATCTTCATTTTTCAGTCATGTCCTGTTTTTCTGCCAGCATCGAAAGTTTGTTTCTTTCTGATGGTTGCATCCTTCTGATTTAATGGGTATGACTGGCAGATGGAGATGAACATGTCATGCATTTTCCAAATGAATGTCTTGTGTCCAGAGAACACACTAGCATTTTTCTTAGTTGAGAAGACTTCCCAAAATCAACCATTTGCCTGTCGTTATTCCCTTTTTTCCCCCTTTTGGAAAATTATGAAGGTACCCTAAATTTTTGAGAACAATTCAAATACTCCTCCCAGACCCCTGCCTCCCCGTATCCATAGCTCAGCCACCACATTGATCAACTGAAGGTCACTCTCAGTTCAGCTGTGCCTCACTGTCCTCTCTCACCCTCTCCCAGGGATTATTTTAGAAGAAATAGTAGTCGTGTAGTTTCATCTAGAACCATTTTGGTATGTATCTAAGTGATAAAGACTGTTTAAAAATACAATCATAATGCCTTTATTACATCCAAAAAATGAACAATAATTCAATATTATCATATATCCAGATAGATTCAGATTTTTCTGATCACGTACAGGCATTTTTAGCAGATGTTTCATGAGTCAGGATTCAAACAAGACTCCTGTGTGAAGAAATTATCCAATGTGTTTATTGTATTCACATACCAACCTGTGAGACGGTAGAGTATCTCTAGGAATAATATAGAAAGGAAGAGATGTTGCTGTTTAGGAAATTAGAAAGCTGATGATAGTGTAGTGAGAATTCAAGTTTGTTAAGTAAATGTAAATAATATTAAATACATAAACTTAAATAAAATTCCAAATGTATTCAAGATATTCGCAACTGAATTCCTACTCTGTGCATCAGGTCTATGTTTAAATCACCTCTAATATCTCTTCAAAGATGAAGCTCATACATGAACATTTGCTTAGGAGATGGCATATGTATTTGTGTATTTTATCCCTGAACATATCTTCCTAGTGAATGTTTTTGAGGTCCACAAAAGGATTTACCACCAGATTCTAAAGAATTAAAGTCCTGATTTTAGTATTTTACTTATTTCCTCCTTTGCCCACTGAGTTATTTTAAAAATTGAAATATCATATACGTAGGAAATGTGCACAAATCCTAAGTGTACAGAGGATTTTCTAAGTTTAAAAACCTCCATGTAACAACCATCCAGTTTAGGACAGAACATTTATGGCATCCAAAAAGAGTCTCTTAGATGTCCTTCAAATCATTGCCAAATCTTACAAAAATAACCTTATTTTCCCTTCTATAATTAATGATTAGTGTTGTTTCTTTTAATGTAAGAAGGGAGTCTAAATAGGTGCTATTTTGTGTTCTCTTGCTCCACATTATATTGCGAGATTCATCTGTATTATTGCATGTGGCAGCATTTTTTTTTTTTTTTGAGATTTTATTTACTTATTTGAGAGTGTGTGTGAGCAGGGTGGGGGAAGGAGCGGAGGGAGAGGAAAGAGAGACTCTCAAGCAGACTCTGCGCTGAGTGTGGAGCCTAATATGAAGCTCCATCTCAAGACCCCGAGAGCATGACCTGAGCTAAAATCAAGTCAGATGCTTAACCAGCTGAGCCACCCAGGTGCCCCACAGTATATTCGTTTTGAATACTGTATATTATCTCAGTATTCATTTGATAGACATGCTACAGTCTGTCCATTGTATTATTGATAGACATTTGGGTTGTTTCCAGGTTTTGTGTATTACAGATAAAACCATTCTGAATATTTTGTGCATTTTTTATATACATGTATGTGAGTTTGTATGTATAAAATGGGATGGAAATTTGTGGTCATTGGGTATGCACATGTTCAACCTCAGTAGGTACCACCAAACAGCATCCCAAACAGATGCACTAGTTGCATTATGCAACAATTTCATATTGCTGTACTTTGTTATTCAAGTTTTGTATCGTTAGGATTTTTTCCATTCTTATTTTTTATGATAGATGTGATGGTTTTATTTTATATTTTCCTAGTATTTAATGAGTTGAACCTCTTTTCAGAACTTTATTGCCATTTATCCTCTTTTGTGAAGTGCCTATTTAAATCTTTTGATGACTTTTCCTTAAATTGTTTTGTCTTTTTGTACCATTTACAGTTCTTTTATATATTTTGGCTTGAGTCTTTCTTCAGATGAAAAATTATGCAAATATTGTCTTCCACTCTATGTAAGCCTGTTTTTTAATTTCTTAGTTCTGTCTTCTGGTAAACAGAAATTTTTCATTTTAATTTAGTATAATAGTATTTTCCTTTATGGTTAGTGTTTGTCATGTTCTGCTTAAGAAATTTTTGTTCACAGTCATGAAAATACACTTCTTATGAAGCTGTCCTCCAGAAGCTTTATTGTTTTACCTTCAATATTTAGGTCTGTAACCTATTTAGAATTGATTTTTTTGTGGATTGTATGAAGACAGGGATCAAGGTACATTTTTGTCCATATGGATATCTACCATCATTTATTGAAAAGACCAGTTTGTCCACTTTACTGCAGCAGCATCTTGTCAGTAATTATGAAACTATATTTGGATATATATTATGGATCTTGTATAGACTCTTCAATTGTCTATTTGACTAATCTCATACTGTCTTAATTACTCTAGTTTTATTTTTATTTATTTTAAGATTTTATGTATTTATTCACAAGAGACACACAGAGAGAGAGAGAGGCAGAGACACAGGCAGAGGGAGAAGCAGGCTCCCTGCAGGGAGCCCGACGTGGGACTCGATCCCAGGGCTCTGGGATCATGCCCTGGGCTGAAGGTGGAGCTAAACGGCTGAGCCACCCGGGCTGCCCCAGTTACTCTAGTTTTATAATAGATCTTAATGTCTGATAGCATAAGTCTTCTAATTTTGTTTTCCTTCTCAAGATTTGAGTTGGTTATTTTTCTTTATAGTTCTAAAAAGGGTTGGGATCAACTTTTAAATTTCTACCAAACAAAAAAAAAAGTTGGAATTTTGTTTGGGATTGCATTGAACCTATGGATCAATTTGAGTACAATTAACTTCTTTAAATATTAGGCCATCCATGAACATGGTATATTCCATGTATAAAAATACAGTTGACTTTTGCATTTCTAACCTTGTTCCCAGTGACCTCTAATGTATTTTCTTTCTTTGCAGAATTTTTGTGACTCAACTGTTGGGTGCTTTGAGTGCCCTTAGATACCTTTAAACAAAAGCTTTTTTTCTCTGGTTTATCTAGTTAACATCTGTTCTCTATAGGATGTTTGAAGTTATTTTGCCCAAGCTGGAAGCCTCAATGTATCATTTTTTTCTTTAATGAAAGGAAAAACAAAAGTAAACAATTGAATTTAGATGGCTAAAAAACTGACATTTTACTACTAGCTGAGATAGCTTGCCATTGATCATCAGTGATTTAACAATTTATGTAATTTTTCCTCCTATGTTCTGATAGAGAAGTTTGATTATGTTTAAGGTTAGTGTAAAAAAAAATTTACCTTTTTTTTTGGTTATTTGTTTAGGTCTCCCGAATATGTACTTTATTTGAGCTACCAAGAGACTCTGTAGGAAAATTTACTCTTAATTTCTTTGGGAACTACTCTAGCATAGATACGGAATTACATACCAGTCATTTGAGATTGAATTAAATTTATGAGAAGGGGCCTACCAGACCACTTACATAAACTTTGCCCTGGGAAATTGCCGAGAGGGAAATAGATTTATGTTGGCTAACACCAAAATTTAATCAAGATATTTTAAAAGAGTATATTTTGTTGTTAATATTAACTCTGTAGCATGCCATAATTCCCTAAAATCTGAAAGGGATTTTGTTATCTAATAGAAGTCCTTTGTTATAGAGATGAAAACGTGAGGATCAGAAATTTAGATTGTTGGATATTTTGGTACTTTTATCAGTATTCTTCCCTGAACTTACCTGTACCTATTGGGTCTGAAATTAATGCTGTATTTCTTTGTATTTATGACCCTCATCTCTTGTATGGTTATACACACACACTTACATTCTGCTTTTTAGAATGTGTTAAGTGAGTGGGGCGCCTGGGGGGTGCAGTCGGTTAATTGGCTGCCTTCCACTCAGGTCATGCATCATCTCAGGGTCCTGGGAGCGAGCCCCAGGTCATGCTCCCTGCTTCTGGTGAGCAGGGTGCCTGCTACTCCCTCTCCGTCTGCCCCTCTGCATGCTCATGCTGTCTCTCTGTCTCTCAAACTAATAAAATCTTTAAAAAAAAAGAATGTGTTAGTAATAAATAATACTCATTTTTTGAGTACTTACTATTTGCTATTAACTTTTTTTTTTTTTTTTTTTTTTTAAGAGAGACAGAGATTGAACACACTTGATGAGGGGACAGGGAGCGGAAGAGGGAATCTGAAGTAGGCTCCATGCCCAGCACAGGGCTCAGTGTGGCGCTCAATCTTGTAACACCAATATTTTGACCTGAGCCAAAATTAAGCATCTGACTTAACTGACCCAAGCCATCCAGGAAGCCCTGCTATTAACTTTTTAAAGTGCTTTACTTTATTTAATTTTACTTAAATTTTCTGAACTTAATTTTCTGAACTTAATTTTCTGAACATTTCCTGGTAGCTTCTATAATTATCCACATTATAGATGAAGAAACTGAGGCAGAGATAGATTAACTTGCCCAAGATAAGACTAGGTAATATTGTTGAATATTGTTTTTCTGTGATATAAACATAAGGATTTAGAAATAACCATCTTTTCTACCCTAATAAGAATTTATTGTGCCACAGGTATATTATGATAACTTATATTTGTCTCAGGAATATCATTGTTTCCAGCTGAAATTTTGCTTTTGCAATAGAAAATGATAGCTAAAACTTAACACCATTGTTTACTATTTGTGTTTCTCTGCATTTTCCTTAGAACCCTAGTAGTTGTAACACAGACACAGACAATATATAATATACTTAAAACCACATATTAAATAAATGCTAGAGATGGAATTGAAATTCATGCTATCTGGGTCCAGGTTGTGTGCTGTTCTTAACCACCCTGCTAGAGTGCTACTCAATGTTTTTAGCTACTCTTGATTATTAATTATTTTTCCGCTGTGTTGAATCGAAATACCTTTTAGTATCTGTGTGTGTGTGTCGGGGGGGGGGTGTAGAAAACAACAAAATTAGCATCTTACTGTCATTCAAAGGAATACATCCCCTGTTACATTCTCTGTTTTTTTTTTTTAATATTTTTTTTAATTTTTTTTATTTATTTATGATAGTCACAGAGAGAGAGAGGCAGAGACACAGGCAGAGGGAGAAGCAGGCTCCATGCACCGGGAGCCTGATGTGGGATTCGATCCTGGGTCTCCAGGATCGCGCCCTGGGCCAAAGGCAGGCGCCAAACCGCTGCGCCACCCAGGGATCCCCTCTCTGTTTATTTCTAAAACACTGCCTTTAATATCTGTTTACATGGTCTGGTATAATACTTCCTTTTTTTTTTTTCTTTTGATTTATAGAATAGCTTGGGCTCATAAAAATGGATTTATGTTCTGGTAATTTAAATCATTAGTCAAAAGGCCTTTTCGTTTGAGCAGTCAACCTTACAATTCTTGTCACTCTTTGTTTCCCTTCTATTCAATGTTACCTGCTGGTAGAGAAAGTCCAATTTTATAATGACCTGCTGTTCTTAAAGTCTCCTTATGAGAGCTCAAAGCAGGGGGAAGGGGACACCTTAAAAGGGGAGTGTATGTGCATATGACATATGAAAGTACTTAATGGCTAACAAAACTGGTATGTAAATAAAATGTTTTATTTTTGCTGCTTCCTCCCATCTTTTACTCCTCTCTGAATTATTCTCTTCCCTGACTCTTGCACAGTTCAAAATTCTGGAGATTTGTAAGGAGTTTTCAGATCCACAAATTTGTATATCTCAGTAGTTCTTCTAACCCTTGGGTGTATAAGTTTTATTTTAGTTTAATTTGGGACCTGATGCAAGTAAAAGAGTTATACTGTGTATTTTTCCCCTGCTTTTGAGTTTTGTGAAATCTGAGCTAGATTTTCATCTTAACCTGGAAGTGCATCTTAAATATTTATTATTGACTTCTTCTTTCAGTGCTAGAAGTAATTTTAACGTAATGATGAATAATTTAAGTATAACTTTTTTTTAAATTAGATACAGTTTGGGACTTTATCGGATTATTTTGATGCACTGGATAAAGAAGATGTAACCAGTGGAAAGAATAGCCAATCAATGTTCCCTGTTCTAAGTGGAGATTTTTTTACTTACGCTGACCGAGATGATCATTACTGGAGTGGCTACTTTACATCCAGACCCTTTTACAAACGAATGGATAGGATATTGGAATCCCATATAAGGTACATTTGCGTTTAGATAGCTACATTAATTATTTACCTCTTTTATGTCATCATTGTCTTTTTGTAGAGTTTTGCATAACATACAGCCTTTATGCAGTATTAGGATGTGTTTAACGTAATTGTGAAATTTTAATGCAATCAGAGGTAAGTCTCCAAAGCATAATCAGAAACCTGGTTTTTGTTCTGAAAGGAAAAGCAGTTTATGTGATTCGACTTTCTCTTGTATTTTGTGTTTTATATGTTTCTAATTAACTATCAGTATTGTTTGCACACCGTGATAATATCCAGTGACATTGTCATATGTGTCTGCAGGTCAGGAACTGGACAGACTAAATTGTTAGAAATGAGCACAGACCAAAAGGACCTCTCAGTGGCCAAAATGTGGGCCTCAAAGTACATAATCTAAGACTATATGTGGGAGAACTTGAAAGGCTCCACCTTAGTTCTTATTTACCTGAAACCTATTTCTATAGGTTTAATTTTCTGCTTAGAAGAACAAAATCTGAAACAAAAACTGATGGAGGTAGAGTGGTTGGCTGAAAAAGTACAGACAGGGAGAAGGCAGAGAAGTCGGTAGAAAACAGAAAGGTTCTAAGCTGGCGTTGTCCAGTAGAGCTTGCAGTCTCTGTCCAACAACTTCCTGCAGCGGTAGAAATACTCAGTTTCTGTTTTCTGCACTGTTCGGTATGTACTGGCCACATGGAGCTGTTGAGCACGTGAAATGTGAACTGAACTCTTAGTTTCTTTTAATTTTAATTGATTTAACTAAATCAATTCCCGCTATTTACTTAATAGCTGTCATAGTGGAGAGTTCAGTGCTAAGTAATTGAGTCTTGTTTTTTGGTAAAGATGAACCTCGCCAGGGACTCCTGAGGCTCTCTCTATGTGTGTGTCACCTGGCAGGTTAATTCATTTTCATGATAAGTACACTTTCAACTTAGTTCAGATCACAAATTCATGGTGATTCATTTTCATGATAAATCTCAGGATTAAAAATAACAAGTCATGTCATACCTACCTTCTTCATTCTACTGGTAGAAACAGTCCATTTTGGGAATCCTTTTTATAAAAATCACGAATTTCTCTGAGGGTGGTACTTTGGTATAGTAGCGTGTTTATATTATTTTTACTGCTGCTATGCCATTACCATTATTTCAAAAGCCTGATATTTGACTATTTTTTGGGATATTCACAAATGTGCCAGATGGATACATATTATTGTATTTATAATAATAATCCTACATTAGAGAGATGCATTCTTACCCTATAGGTTATTTATTATCTATTATGTTATTCTAAATTACCCATGATAAAAACAGAGAAAGTACTAAGTAATGTAGAGACTTGTTTGGACTAATGGATTTTTTAAAAGTCAACTATTTTTCAAGACAAAGAGTGATGAATGTTGATTCAGTCTTAATTTATTGCACACATTTAAGGTGAAGTACTTAGTACGGGTAATATATTTTAAAAATTCTGCTTTAAAGTACAAAAACCATATAATAATTATGAATTTCAAATATAATTAATTTATTTGAAAACAAGTTTGTTGTCTGATGATAGCTATTTCATCTTAATGCTCATTTGTAAAATATTTGGATCAAAGAGTATAAAGAAGAAAATATTTTTTAGTTTCCATTTTTACATTTTGGGATATCTATATATGTATGTACTCTTTAAAAAGCCAGGAATGTGCATTAGATATATATGAACATATGTATGCAATTTTCTTAATTCAGATTAAATGTTTCCCATGCCATGAATTTTAGAAAAGTTAGGATTTAAGACAGATTATTTAATATTCTTTATTTCAAAATTTAAAGGAATTTTTTGTTTGTTTCAAATTTCTCCTCTTCCCTAATATTGTGATACATTTTTAAGCTGCCTTGATTTTCTTTCCATCCTCCTTAAAATGTTTGGCATAAAGAACCTTCTTATATTTTTTACTTCATCAAGCCATATCTCTCTTTAAAGAACTTCCTTTGAAACCCGTGTTGAACCATACCCTCTGATGAAAAAAATAAGGCATGAAAATGATAAGTCCCCATCCATATTCTTATTCAAAAACTATTATTAAGCTAAAGTGTTTTGTTCTTTAAATGAGAAATCATGGCATATGTTTTATCACCTTTCAATTTATATTGTTACATTCTCTCTAGTTTTTGAATGTTCTTGTTCAGCACAGAGACTAGCTGTTGTCAGTGAACTGTCAGGCCATCACTCTCTCCCCCTCCTTCACTGTTTGTCTTCCACTTATGGGACCATTTCTGTACCTGCTCTCCTTTCATGTACATATGTGACAGTGAATGGCTTTCTGGTGATGAGGTTCATGGTATGTGTCTATGGTGATGTTGGAGAAAAAAGAGGACAGAAACCATTATCCACTTCTTAACTGCTGTGTGAAGATATTTTTTTCACTATGTCATACATAAGTAAACCTCTCTTGCTGCCAGTGGGTTCTGGCTTCTTTCCAGGAGCATCTAGAACAAGGGCCCATTATATCAATTTAGACATGATGTTCGCTGATGATTGATAATTTAGATATACTAGATGGATACCTTGACGGTTTCATAGGAATGCTTATTATCAATATCTTTTTATAAATTGTGCTAAAATTGTAGATTTTTAAAAATTAGTACCACGTATTTTAAATAGTAAATGTTTGTTTTGAAATAAAAATTAATGAATGTTTTATGCAATTAGGGCTGCTGAAATTCTTTACTATTTCGCCCTGAAACAAGCTCAGAAGTACAAGATAAGTAAATTTCTTTCATCATCCCATTACATGGCACTGACGGAAGCCAGAAGAAATTTGGGACTGTTTCAACATCATGATGCTATCACAGGAACTGCAAAAGATTGGGTGGTTGTAGATTATGGTACCAGGTAATATAATTATTAAAAAGTGATTATAAAACAAGAATTTCTTAAATTTTGGATCACAGGCTTATATATTTGAAGTTGTTAATGTACATCAGACCATATTAATAATGACATCCCTTGTAAGTTTTGTTACAGAAAAAATCAGTATTCAAAGCAGGTTTCAGGAAATCTATTGACAGTGTCCTAGCTCTCCTAACTTTTTATTGCAGTGATTTTCTGCAAATGGAGTAGTAAAACATTATTATAAAGCTGATTCTGTTTTTTGAGTATAGTATTGTAATTAGGATTACCTTCTTGACCAAGGATTGGTATCAGATAAATCATAGCTATAGTCAAAGAAGATAAAGAACTACACTTAATTGTATAGCAGTGTAATTTCATCCTATTTCATATCCAGTTGTTCTTGGATACCTCCTTTATTCTTATTTTTTTGTTTTTAGAGGGACATTGACAAAAAAAGAATCAGCCTAGAGGAGAGCCAAAAAGTAGAATACCCTAGAAGCCTTGATATATAGGAATTGGTATGAGAATTGGTTGGCCTGAGTATTGATATCAAAATCATCCAACTCTTGGAAGCTCTGTGAGATGAATGAGGGAGTGGAAGCTCAGTTAATTTCCCGTTGCAGGGTTGGAAATAGCGAGTACAGGCTTTAGCTCAGAACAACAGGAGACTTTGTAAGTAGTGCTTCCCCATAATCAAAAGGCTTACCTTTTGTGATAGTGAGATTTCCATCATCATGCCCGAGTTTGGGTTACCATTCATTGAAATCAGTGTAGAGGAGATTCCTTTGTTGGGGAAGGGGTTTTGATTATTGTTTTCTGATAGTTTAGATTATTATTTCTTCCAAACTTTTTTCGATAATGGCATATTTGATAATATTTTAAAACTGTTAAAATATGCTCTGATTTTCTTATAGTTTTAAAAAGCAAATCTCTTTTTTTAAATAAATGCTCCCTCTTCCAGGTGAAATGTGTACATACAGTACATAAAGTCAACATTACAGATTGATCCACAACGGACATCAATAATCATAATAGGTGTTAATTAAAATTTTAGTTACAGTATTTTGACTGCCTTCCTAGATATTTGGAAAAAGAATTCTTGAGGTTTCATTAGTTGACTTGAGTCCTTGAAAATATATTCATGGTGGTATCTTGAATATCTTCTCAGTGGCAAATGTATTTGGCATCTGTTGAGGATGAGCTGGGCTTAAAATGGCAAACACTCATTGGCTGATAATGATAGTTGGTTTTTCTCCCACAGAATGCATTTTCAAAAGTAAGATCAGATCCTCCATTTTTTTCCTTTTCATCTGCTCCTGTCTTCTTGGTTTATTGAGAGTTTAAAAGTGAAACTTAGATCCAGAAGAGTTCCTAAGAGGAAATGAAGAAGTCATTCTCCTAACACTGTCTACTTGCTCTCTGGCTGCCATATTGAAAGAGACTTGGGTACAGGTCATTGAGTTTTTGCAACCGAACATTTTATGTTTCATAACCTTTCCAGAAGGCCTGTCATTAGTTCCTCCATATGTTTGCTTATGCTTTTAGCTTATAAAAACATCACCGTACAAAATTGCATCTTAAAGAAAAAAGACAATAATTCGTAAATTGTACTTGACATTTGTAAATTTGCTTTTCGAGAACTTTACACTTCATTGAAAAGTCTACACAATTATCAAGTCATTAGCATAGACATTTTAAGTAGGAAGTTTCAAAACACAAGTTAAAGAGTTATAAACAGAGAGGCAGCTAGCATTGGGTGTTCTCTTGTTCTTGGACTGTTGACTGTTTATTCAGATGTTGGCAGAGGTGCCCGTATGAACAAGTGTAAGAGTTAAGGATTGCATTTGGCTGCTAGTAATAGCAATTTGAAAATGAATAAATCCTATCCTACTTAAATTTGTGCCATGTTGAAGAATTCTGCAGGTCCTCAGTTCAGGTATAGCAGCTCCACAATGCCAACAGGGATCCCAACCCTTCTAGCTTTTTCTTCTGTCATCTAAGGGTGATTCTTCCTTAGTGTACTGCTTTCAACAATAGATTGAATGTTTATATAATTATCACCTGGAGAGCAAGAATACATCATGGCTATTTGAAGGTTAATTCTAACCATGGCATGAAAAAATGAATTAGACTTGGACAGTGTTTGTGATGGATGTTCAGCCTAAAAGTGGGTAATATGTACAGGAGAAGAAATGGTAATGAGATCAGTTACAGAAAGATTTAGAGTTTGCCAGTTTCTAGTCGTAATAAAGGTAGGTCGGAGAAAAAAATGAACAAAGGTTGAGTGTGAGGTTCCAAATGTGTAGATATAACTATTCATGGACAAACGTGATAATATCTGCTTTCAAGAGCAGTAATGATAACAGAATGGAAAACTGATTTCCAAGTGATGATCCCTGAACTGTTCAATGATTATAGGATAAGGGTGTGTTAGGAAGTTAGAGGCTCTGAGAAATCTCACAAGGGTAAATGTTGAGACATTTTAAAATGATTTTAGAGACAGTCTAAAATCTTGCTTTACCCAATGCTTCCCAAACTTATTTACTGTGTTTAGTCTTGCTCTGCTCTATACAAAACAGCTTTATGCATCCTGAGAAAGCATTTGGGGGATACCGTGCCAGTACCTTGTGCTTATCTCCTTAGAAGACTGTGTGTGTGTGCCTTTAGGATACGAACATTGATGTGTGGCATTACCTCCGTTAAATCGGGACTTCAGTGCACTGTAATACATAAAAGGTTTCAGCTGACGGAGAGCATGACTTTTGTTCTTCAGGTTTTGACAGCCTAATAAAGATAGCCATGTAGATAATAAAAATAAACTTAGATCAAGGGGCTTGTTTGTATAACTGAATTGTATTCATTCATACTGTTTTTTGGTCTGGTGAAAACACTTGAATAGACTGAGAAACTTAGCTGGATGATGGCCTGAACCCACGTCCCTAAGACTTTAATACTGTGAATGTATAACATGCTAGCATAGTTAATTACTTTATTGATTATGATCACCCACATCTTTGAAGGCAGTCTCAGTGCTCTGCAAAAAGAAGTTATTTCTAATTCTCTTACACATTCTTTTGTTGTTGCATGCCAACAAAAATGTTCTTAACATATAGATCCAAAATTGCTTCCTGTATTGGGGAAAATAACATAATCACCCTATAACCATAGTAGATTCAATGGCTGATTGAAAGCATGGTTAGCCAAGTTTCTCTACGGATTTCTCCAATGAGTTTACCTATGGATGCCTATTCTATAAAGAAACAAGATGGAATTTGAAAAAAAAAACTTGAAACAAATTCTTTTCCCATTTATAGTGGTTCAGTAATAGCTGGTAATGTACCAAGATTCTATTCCAGAATTGATTTTGAATCGATTGATTCATGCGCATCTCTTTGGTTCCTCAGGCATACAGTTTGAATACAGTTAACAGTTTTAATGACCAAGAAAAGTAAGAAGGACAAAGACAATTTCATTTCCAGACCTCTGAAAACTCTTTTTTTTTTTTTGAACAAGAACATGAAACTAAAGTCAACAAAGTATTTATTTGAATTCTTTAGGAATTTGAGTTTTGAAATATGTATACTGATTGAATTTTCTTGTGAGTGACAGTTTAATCTCATGTTTCCTTCTGCTGTTTCAACATTTTTTGAAGAATTTTCTAACATAAAGGCTCAAATCACTTTTTTGCTTAGAATGCCTTAAAGCTATTAGAGTGATCATGTTGGATATTCTTAATATTTGGTGTGATATTCATAGAAAGTTCCGGTAGTTTGAATAAATTTACACGTCTCAGATGCGTACAGAAAATTTTCTATTTTAAATGAATCCTTATTAGTGATGTCTTTTGATTAACCTTCTTTTTTCTTGGTAACCTATTTCTGGGCAAAGAAGAGTCCATTCGTTATAGGTTTCACTTTGTGAATACAGGATGAAAGTAATGGTAGTTTGGTCATTATTAAAAAAACTGAAAATATTGTATACAGATGTTTGAATTACTTCTCAGACCAGTAAAATTTTTGGTTCACAGACTCTTTAATTCATTGGTGAATTTGAAGAAGATAATTGGATATTCAGCGCTACTACTTATTTTGAAGGACAAAAACTTGTACAACTCTTACTCTTTTGATAACCTCCTAGACATGGTTAGTTGCTACCTTTTATATTATCTTAAAAATGTGTGATTCTTTTGTTCTTGGATTGGAAAAGGGGGTGAGAAGCTTAGTGAAAAGAGATTGAAAAACAGTGATTTCCTTGTACATTATTTGAAAGAATTTGTATCATTTTATATATGAAATACCTATATGTTCTTCTTTCCTATAAGTGTGTCTGTAGTTGATTTGTAGTGTATATTTTGTTCTGACTAGATCTAAGCATGAAAATTAACGAACTTACTTTGTTACGTGAAACTTAGGGCTTTCAGAACATCATTAAGATGATATTGGAAGGTAACCGAACATTATAATTAGTTATTTGCTTGGCTTTAATTAGAAGCTCCCTGGTATTTGAACTTCTGTGAGACCTTCCTCTGTTCTTGCTGAACTTCAAATTTGATCCTAAATTGCCTTCTGGTTTCAGGATGAGTCCATGGAGTGGTGTGGGCCAGGCTCAGATGTGTGTAACAGTAGAGGAGAGGTTGAGGAATTAGGAGACTAGCTATTAGCCTCAACCTCTGTACCTGCTTGCACGGGCCTTGAAAAAGTTGCTTAACATCTGTGTGCCCTCGTTCATTTATCTGTAAGATGGGATGATATCTGCCTTGGCTTATGTCGGTGTTGGGATCAGAGGAGCCAATAAAACAGAACATACTCTGAAAGGAAAATAATGCTCTTCAACAACAAGGAAGAACAATTAGCAAACCTCTTTAGACTTCCACTTAGCAACTCAGTTGTTTTAAAATTGTTTTAACATTTTGTCATTGGAGTCTATTGTAAATGATAGGCTTTGAAATTTTGCATGTGATTGGAGCTTACACATCTGGAATCAGATAATAACCTCAATATTTTCATAACCTGATATTTGCAATGAAATTACAAATATCACATATTCATATTAAAGTAAAAAATCCAGTAAGTGGACATACACTGCTTAAGGATATGAAACCTATGATACAAAGGTAAAATAATGAAACTTTCTGCAAAATTATCTTTAGAACTCTGATCTACTTGGCTCCTAATTGGACTCTAGTCCCTGTAACATATGCTCTAGTGAAGTCTGAATACACACGCATATATATGTGCACACACAAGAATTACTTATTTTGGATTTTGGTGGACTTTATATAGCTAGAAAAAGGATTTTTTTTTCCCACATTGTGTCCTTCTTAGGATTTTGTAAGTACTATTACATAGTTAGTTTTGAAACTTAGCTTTTAAAAGTAAAAATAAAAATTTTTGTTTGTTTTTATAGGATTTTAAACAAAGCTCACAGAGTTCTCTACCACAAAAAACCGTCCTAACGCTGAGTGCAGAACCAAGGTAAATACATAATTTCTCATAAAATTTTGCTACTGTCCTTACTTGATGCTTTTGCTTTTTCATGATTCTTTTCTCTTGCTAGGATACATTTTGAGGCAGTATTTTATTTAATAAATTTATTAATTTCAAAAAATTTTCTGAAGAAATGGATTGTTTTCCCATGACTGTCATGTTCAGTGTTAATAGCTACCACATTGATTGCTGAGTTGAACTATTCTAACAGTATTTCTTTTTTTACAGATACTTGGTATGGGATGGTAAATATAATTTATGATTATATTCTTTTTTAACTTTTTGTTTACTTATTTTCATTGATTCCTGATCCCATTTTTTTAAAATGAAGGAAGAAACTTAATTATGAAGGGTTCCTACTGTAAATTGTTTATTGGATAATTTGTCATTGTGCTGGTCAGATTGTCTCATTTTAACATTGTGGATTTATGTTAAGGTAAATGGGAAAGGCGTTCAGTTGACCTGAAAATGGGGCAATTAATTTGGTGGCTGCCTCTTATTTATAAAGAAATGTTTTATATTTTTATTGATAATTATTTAACCAAGTCTTCTGTTTTTAATGACTTAGTATCACTAGGCCAGTACCCACTATACCCAGATACACAGTGTATTCTTATCTAATATAACTTATTGCTATCTACATTGAGAAATTTAGTATGTACAAATTGTAGGATAAAAGAATAGTTGTAAGGGATAATTCATGATTTTAACTAGTCTTTATTAAAATTATTTAAAAGTAAATGGAATCAAAGTATTAGAGAAAATTTACAATTGCTAATAAAGTTGACATTTTGATTATGCATAAAGCTTCAGTTGGCTAAATCTCTTCAAGTAGAGACTTGAAATGTATACAGCTCATACTTCTGAACAAGAAGATAGGTATTTTTTTAGTAACACTAAAAGTATCACTTAAGTAATGATGAAATCCTACTTTTTTTTTTTTTTTTGGCCAGAAAAAGAAGAGATTAACTAGAAAGACAGTTTCAGTCTTAACTTTAAAATCTTGTTGCAGAAAAAAATAAATAAATAAAAATAAAATAAAATAAAATAAAATAAAATAAAATAAAAAATAAAATAAAATAAAATAAAATAAAATAAAATAAAATAAAATAAAATAAATAAAATAAAATAAAATAAAATCTTGTTGCAGGCTTAAAAGCTTTCCCAGGTTGCCAGGTCATGAGACAGTAATGATCCCATTATAAGACATTTTCTTTTTCTTAAATAATATTTTGACGTAGTTGATGTGATATGGCTGTTTCTTAAATATTGTGCCCCTACTAAATTGTGGTGTCTGTAAATCTCTTTAGCTTTAGACATAATCCCTCTTCTTCTATTTTGGTGGAAAAACCTTTGTTTCTACTGACTGGAAGAATGCCTTATGCTTACTATAAGCGATTCATGCCCCATCTGCACCCCATTAAGTCTTCCTTTGGGTGCTTGGTAGAGTGGGTGGGATGGAGCCCTAATGGGTCAGAAACCCTGTGGTTTCTACTGTCCTTGCTTTAGTCAGCAGTAAGTGATAATTCAGCCCTGCTTATGCTGGAGTGAGAAAGGAGGTACAGGTGTATTGACTAAGAAGAAATACATTTTTGAGCTTTAATATTGAGTTTTTTTTGTTTGTTTGTTTGTTTGTTTTTATTTATTTATTTTTTTTATTTATTTATTCATGATAGTCACACAGAGAGAGACAGAGAGGCAGAGACACAGGCAGAGGGAGAAGCAGGCTCCATGCTGGGAGCCCGATGTGGGATTCGATCCCGGGTCTCCAGGATCGCGGCCCGGGCCAAAGGCAGGCGCCAAACCACTGCGCCACCCAGGGATCCCTTGAGTTTTAATTATAAACATAAATAGAATATTTGAAACTATTAGTACAATGATCACCTTTTCATATTTCCTTTTAAATGGTTTGTATTTAACTAGGATTCTTCATCTTAAAATTACTTCTTCACAGTTCTTTTCTACCAAATGTCAGTGCTACTACTGTTTCTATAGTTAGGTGAATTGAAGATACTTACA
Source organism: Canis lupus familiaris (assembly GCF_011100685.1). Lineage (NCBI taxonomy): Eukaryota > Metazoa > Chordata > Mammalia > Carnivora > Canidae > Canis > Canis lupus. The sequence goes on along the minus strand of NC_049224.1, from coordinate 2,412,339 downwards.
ATTGTCAAATTCTTATTTGTATCTTTCTTATCTATCTATTCTGTACTTGAGGACCTCATGAATAGAACTACTTATACTTCTGGTTTTAAAATGTCTTACTTGTTAGCCACAGATAATCTGAGTTGCTGATCTCTCAGTAAAGGCAGTGAAAATTGGAGGAATGACGGTGGCCTTTAAAATGGAAGAATTCCAAATAAATTAAATAAATAAATAAATAAATAAATAAATAAATAAATAAATAAATTAAATAAATAAATAAAATGGAAGAATTCCACAGTTTTATTTAGCAGGTACTGAAAGTAAGATTATTATCTGCACTTCTCAGTCTTTAAGTTGAAAGTTCCAGAAGTATGGTCATGAGTCTTTCTCCTGTTCTTCGTGAATCCTATATAAGATCAAAGGCTTAGCATTATTTTGATGATAAACATAATTCTTGTTTGAGCAACAGATTATTAATCTAAATATAACATGCATTCTTAATGAGGGAGACCTCCTGCTTAGGAGGGTAAAAATTGGTTCTTGGGGAGTTTGAAGAGAAGTATTTTTTTAATAATATAAAGCCTAAAAATAGTACAATAACAGACATAATTGAAGTGTGGTATTAAAATTGTATGGGGAGAGGATTAGCAAATAAATGTCTAAAAAGAGTCTTTAAGGAGTTCTGATGGGAAGAGGTTGAGAAACACTGATCTAAACTCATACAATTTCAATAATACACATAAATGATTTGATCATGCTGTTGGCAACATTAGCTATAGCTCTAACCTAACATAACTGAGTTTGGGAGTATTTTAAAAGGAGTCCGTAATCTGCTCGTGGGGATGTAGGGCCTGTCCAGGAGCCTGATGGAGTTCACAAGGTTATGTGAGCTCTGTAGTATATGCCTTCATAGTCTTTATATGGAGAGCAGGTTCAATTAAGAGTTAAAAGTTAGAGCACGCTGAATGAGTCATAAATTCTCTAGCCTTCAATAATCCCTAAAAGTACAGAGGTATTTCTTTTTCTCTCTACACACATAATCGCCTAAGGAAACCCAGTTGTAAAAAATTTTAATACAAAGATTTACAGGATTAGGGACACGGAGGACGTAGAGGATGGAAGGTAAACTTCTGAAATAAGCAGGGATTTCAGTTTTCTTTCACTGTGTTTGGTTACTTCGGGCAGGGTGGAAGCAAATGTTGCTGTCGCACAGGCCAGGAAGTCATGTGTTTTGATGATATGTAAAGGGACTTTTTTTTTTTTTTTTAACGTGGATACTTTGAAATGCCACTGGGTACACATTGCATTGAGATAACTTCTGTAAATCTGAAAATGTAGTCTTTCAAGTAGAAAATTTTTTTTTAGTGTGAGAGCAATGTATTCAAACCAGTTGCAAATTTACCATTAAGTGCTTTTAATTTTTACCACGGCATTTATTGGTAAGGGATCTTACATATCTTTTGGCCAGAAAAAAGAGCAGGTTAATTTGCAATGAAATCATTAACCCTGTGGAGACACAAAAGAAGTCATTGTTTTCAGAGCTTAGGTGGCATCAGAGTATCGACGAGATATAAACAGTACCCAATTCCAGAAAAGAGACTCAGTACTTCCATTGCCGTTTACTTGTCGAATGATTCTCCCTGGATGGCTGCCCAGCACCTCTAATTTAATTTCCTCTTGTTTTCTCCATGCGTGCTTTCCTTTTGAATCCCGGTCTTTATTAATAGCATCATTCTCTTTCTGGTTGTCTATGTTCTGAAGCCTCAGAACCCACTTTGACTTCTACTTTTTCTTGCTAAGTTTCATGGACCGGAAAGTCTTTTGGATTTTCCCCTCTACTCATGTCTGACGTTCATCGTCTGCTATTTTCCTATTACTTTGTGGTTTTACACTTTTTTTTTTTTAATGTTTTACTTCAACTACTGCAATGATTTACTGCTCTTTTGTCTTCAGTTTCTCTCTGCCCCTAATTTATTGCGTGTAGTTGCCCCAGGATCTACCCACAGCAGAATGCGAGCGAGTCACCTGGGTGGCAGCTGCAAGGCTTCTAGGACCTACCCTCGGGAGTCCTAGGAGGTCCTTCCACTATATTCTTAGTCAAACAAGCCACTGGCCAAGGTTCAAGGGGAGGGAATTATTCATTGCTTGATTTGAGGAGCATCTAAAGAAGCAAAGGGAGCGATGGCCATCCTCTTTGGAGACTATCTACCACACTTTACCTGCTGGCCACTATAACTCACACACCTACCATGTGCACAGTATCCCACCTCCTTCCAAGATGCCATCCCATTTTAGCCCCAAATTTTCATCTAAATCAGGTCCAAAATGACTCACTCACATAGCTGGAAATTGATGGTGTCTTATTTCTGTCAGTGTAATCACTTGAAGTTAATTCTTCTAGATTGTAAACTCCTCGATAGTAGGAACTATTTCTTTTATTTATTTTTCCCACTGTGCCTGTGGAATTATAGTCAACGTCGTAAGAATTGAGTAAAGACTTGTTGAAATACAATTAATTATTGACTGAAGATAATATTGAACTTCAGAGAGCAGATAGGCATAGACATTCTATGTGAAAATGTGGTGTCCTGATATATTCTCCCCAGATAGTTCTTACATCTAGTAATTGGAGTTTGGATGCCAGAGGGCTTCTAAATACACTAGATACTACTACAAGCAAAGATAAATAACAGTTCAGCGCTTTGAATTTGGTCAACATTTGGATGACTGCTCATTTGAGATTTTAGAGTTTCATACCATGAGACCTGAAAAATTATAGGTTGTGTCTCAGCATCATGGCATTCTTACAGAATTACCTTTGTTGAGATTCTTTAGAATGAGTGGGTCAAAAGATACTCCCAGATATCTAAGTGCGTGATCTAATCAGATCAGGGTTTGTTTTTTTTCCCTTCTTTCTTTTTCAGATTTTATTTAAATTCAAGTTAGTTAGCATAGTGCATTATTAGTTTCAGAGGTAATATTTAGTGATTTATCAGTTACATATAACACCCAGTGCTCATTATATTGAGTGTCCTCCTTAACGTCCATCACTCAGTGACCCCATCCTCCCCACCAGCAACCCTCGGTCTGTTCCTGATAATTCAGCATCTCATATGGTTGGCTTCCTTCTCTGTTTTTATCTTATTTTTCCTTCCCTTCCCCTGTGTTCATCAGTTTTGTTTCTTAAATTCCACATATGGGTGAAATCACATGGTATTTGTCTTTTTCTGACTTAATTTCACTTAACACAGAATACACTCTGGTTCCACACTGTTGCAAATGGCAAGATTTTTTTTGATGGCTGAGTAATATTCCATTGTACGTATACATACCACCTCTTCTTTATCTCTTCATCAGTTGATGGACTGTTTGGCTCTTTCCATGTTTTGGCTATCGTGGACATTGCTAATTGGTTCCGTTTTTATACATAAGACTTCTTGTTGTTGACCTAGAGTATTTGCCTGGTTGTACATTTTGTATTTTTAATGTTATCACAAACAATTCTTCTCACAATAATTATGTTAGTGTAATGGACTTTAAGACTTTAAATCATTTTTTCCTTGGTTACCATGTCATCAGTGTATTTTTATACCAAGTCACAATATATATAAGAAAGTATCGGGATCCCTGGGTGGCGCAGCGGTTTGGCGCCTGCCTTTGGCCCAGGGCGCGATCCTGGAGACCCGGGATCGAATCCCATGTCGGGCTCCCAGTGCATGGAGCCTGCTTCTCCCTCTGCCTATGTCTCTGCCTCTCTCTCTGTGACTATCATAAATAAATAAAAAATAAAATAAAATAAAATAAATTAAAAAAAAAAGTATCTAATATCCCTACCAGTTGTTTAAACTTGTTTTATTTATTTATTTATTTTTTTTAAACTTTAAAATAGACCTGAAAGAACCAATTGTAGCTCAAGAACTGAACTAAGATTCCACTGCTGGAACAAAAGTTGTTCTAATCTGAGCACCAGGAGTCTGGTGAGAGAGCCGCGATGAACGTCAGGACGGAGCTTACTTTGTACCTGATGGTTCTTCTTGGGGATGGAACAGTGTCAGCAGTGATAACTAGTGTGAGAAGTGTGCTTGTTGCTCCTGCATTGTAACAGTGTGAGCTCAAATCTTGTCATGTACTAGAAAACTGGTACAGAAATGTCTTCACATTAGTTAGCAGAAAAATAAATGTACAAAGTCACAAAGATGGAGGGTTTCCGTCCTTGAAAACGAAGGGCTGCATTTTAACACTATCCCAAGGGAATTTAAGGTAATAATAGAACACATGATTTGACTAGGATTTGACACTCCAGACCCTCTGCAGGTTCCATTATTATGAGAGCAGCTGAAATGTCCTTTCCTTTTAAAGCTACTTTAGAACTTTTCTTTTAATGGGGGAGTTGCTAACTGACAATACAGGAGACTCTTAAAATAAAAAAAAACTGAGTTCTAGTCTAATACAGGTCTATCTGGGTATTAATAGCATAGTCTATTTGAGAATTAATGCTCATTCCTGGATTTGAAGGAAGGGTTCCTAAACCATCCTCCTAGATGCTTTTCTGTTTAAGTATTTATTGCTTGTGAAAGGTGTATTTTCATCTGTGTTGCATCTGAGTTACATTTTATTAATTTTGACTTTTTCAAGGTACAGATTGACCCATTCTCCAATAATCCAGAAACAACACATCGGCCTATGTGTGATGTGGGATATTTTTAGAAAGGATGTTTGCCCCAAAAGACTTGAGTAGAATATAGCACATGACTTTACGCAACCAAAAACTTCTTAAGGGGTTGGAGATATCTTCAGCACGATATATTAGTTAATTTTATGTTAGAACTAGTTTCAGAGCATTCATGTCTGGATAGCAACATTGCATAACCTTACTTGGTGTTTGCTGTACCAAATCAGCCATTCGCCTGCTTGTATCTTTCCTAATGTGTTTCAGGGAAATATAAACGTCTCTGGGGGAGAGAATAGGAGAAAAGGCTCTACCCAAGTCTCCCTGCCCTTAACATTTCTATTTATGTTATGGTATCAGAAACGATGAGTATTAATTCCTGAAATACTATTTCAGCCTTACATTGACTTAGATGAATAACACCTATTTATATGAAAAAATAAAAAAGTTGACACTTTCATTTTATGTGATGGCTGACTAGGGACCCTGAGACTGACTCTCTCAATTTCCTATTAAAACTCATGGAAACAAAGATGATGAACAATCAGAGGAACACCAAACCTTGATTTGACAGTCGACCTATTGCCACAATTTAAGATACCCACAAACCATAAAGTTGATCGACCAGACTGGAAAATACAATTACTCACTGACCAATGGTAAACAGTTAGAAATAACAGCTACATGGCAGGTTTCTAGGAGCAGGTATAGAGATGGATTCCTTTTCATTTTTATAATATTCCCCACCTCCCCCCCCCAAAGTTTTGAAATTCGTATACTCTATCTACCAAGTAGAACGGAGGACTGATATTTTTAATTCAGGGACAGGAGGCTGTTAAAGAGATAAAGTAGCTATTCTTTTCAATCTCTCTGCGTAGGATTTCTGTGAACCAGTCTCCACCTAATTGGCCAACTAGATCACCTGATTCTCTCTTTTCCTTTTCTGTGCCTGTGATACCCTGACCTTGTCCCAGACAGGCTGCCAGCTAGGGAAATGGGCACAGTTCTCTCCCTCTGGTATTTCAGTTAAATTATATGATTATCATGAATCAATTAGTTATTCCCAGATCAGTTGTTCTTGTTATTTTTCTTGTACAATTTGATTAATTTCTGTTAAACTGATGAATTATACAAAAATATATTTTTTTAAATGAAGTCTAGTGTTTTGGAAATTTTCAACAAATGTGAGTCACTGGTGAGATGCCTATAAAAACAGCTGGGAAGAAATCATAAAGATGTAGAAGCAGTCTGTACTCATCTTGCTTAATATTTTCCCAAGTATTGAAGTTCTTGGTCTACTTTAGAAAAACCTAAGCTGGAAACTATACATGATTAATCACATGCATGGTTATGCAGAAAATATGCCACAAGACTCCAATTAGTGGTCTCATAGTTAAAGCAGAAGCTTTGCTTTTAGAAGATTAGAAAACTCTCTCTCTATAAATATATATAAAACATACATGAATATATGAATTATTAAGTCATATGTATAACTTAAAATTGTCCTACTTAAACTTTTGCTTGCAAGTCAACTTTATCTCCTTTAGTTAATAGGTCTATTGCCAGCCTTAATTACATTGATAAGAGAGCTTCCATTGTGTCTGTATTTTACAACCAATTTGGAGACTGAATCTGACAGAAATAAAATAGGCAGAAGCAAGTGGGGAACTAAGGTAGAGCACTGAACTAGGGAAGTATCCATTCAAGGAAATTGCTGTTGACAGTGGCACGGACCAGAAGGATAGATAGTCTCTGCTGAAGAGAGAATCCCTCCATTTGTTCACCAGAGTTGGCATAAAACAATGAATACTACAGGCACAGCCACCTTGGATGGTGGCCTTTTGGATCTTTTGCCCTCAGGCTGTCTCTGTGCATGTGGACTTGATTTCCTTATTATATATTTTTATATTATATAACTTATTCACTCTTCTCCATCAGTGCATTTTCTTTCCCTCCTTTAGGCATTATTAACAAGTGGGTCATTTAATTTATTTCTTGCTGTCCATCTCCCTTGCTACAATATGAGCTCCAAGGCAGAGAACTACCTTGCTGTCGAATTCCCTGGCAAATACCTGGTACATTATAGGTGCTTACCAAATACTTGTCAAATAAACTAACTCTGGGTAGGAAAGGGACATTAGTCCCAAAATAAAAACCAAGAGTACCCATAGCATATGCAGGGTTTGGGCAGATGTCTGCTTCTTTGAGGGTAAGTAAAGGGAAAATTATCTTGGCAAGCCTTTGCATAGACTCTATAGGAAAACAGAAAGTGGTAGTTACATGAAGACTCAGAAGAACAGTTTACGTTTCAGAAGGATTTGTTACAGAGACCAGAAAAACATTTCAGAACTTTGGGGTTCTAAAAAAGTTTGAGTCATGATCTCTGAGAAATCTGAAACGGAAAGCAAAGAGCTGAGGTGAAAAAATGGTGTGATGATACGGGGAGTGACAAAAGGGAAGGTTATTGGTGGGGGTGTGACGAGAGAACATCTTCATGAGTGATGCTGAAGAGTGAGGCTGATACTGTGAGTGTCCAGTGACATGAAAAAAGAAAAAAAAGAACAAACCATGAGATGCTTTGTAAGAATGCAGAGAAAAGGAAGAGGAGTGGAAACAATGGGAGAGATGATGGTAGGTATGGAGGACAAGGTTTTAACAAAAGACAGAGATTTTCTTCAGGAAAAAAAAATGGAACAGAGGCAATGTGATCAAAGATAGAATTGATGAAAAGGTTTTTGAACCGAGGAGGTCTGGCTTTATAGATAAAAGGGTTAAGTTCTGGGTAATATAAATGAAAAGAGAGTTACTCCTAGTATGTCTTGGTAACTTGGTTCGATTAAAAGGAAAGGGACATATTGTAGAAGTACCCAGCCGAAGGACAGACACTGGATAACATGGTACAAAAGCCAGACTGACGTAGGTTTCTTCTCTGTAATAACGAGAAGACTATGGAGTTTTTAAATCACTTTATCTTTCATATGTGAAGGCAACAAAAAGACATTTTCAAGTATGAAAATACCTAGAAAATGTAGCACAGGTACTCTTCTTGTTAAAACTTGATAAAGTCAACTCAGCTGACTCCTATTTGAATCAAAAGCAAGAAGGCATTGGAAATAATGAGACCTCGTGAAACGCAAATCATCACTGTAGCTTTGGTCACCAGAACTGAAGCTGGGTGTGCACTGTAGCTTCAGATTATGTTAACATCTGAAGGAGGTAGAGAGTCAAGAGCATATAAGAGATCTTAAATAAGTAATTGTTTTGCCTCAGGAAAGTTTAAAAGATAAAAGCTCCCAGTGAGAGTGATATTTTCTGCTCCATTGCCTTCGTTTATTGTCCGTGTACTGTTGACTCACCACATACATCTCTCTTCTGAGAAAAGTTCCCCAAGTTCTGCCCACAGGCCAGATGGCTGGCTCCATTGGGATGTTCCTCTTGGACCTCCATCTCCGCGTGTAAAACTGAACCCGTACTCTCCGCTCGTATATATCCTGTGGTCCCAAGTGCCTTAATAAAATAGCAGCAGCGGCATCCGGTTACCTGGACCTTGATTGTAGAGCGATCACGTATCCCGGTGTTTCATCAGTGTTCCTTTTCATTGTCAAAGGGGACATATGTTCATTTGGACAATAAATTGCAGGATTGCCCTCGTTCTCTTCGTCTCTTCCCTTTCACCTTCATCCTGTATCCAATCAAGTACCAGGTCTTTTCATTCTACTGTCTTGTCTATCCCAGTCTTGTCCACTTCTCCTTAGCTTCAGCACCAGTACCCTGCTTCTGTCTGTCCCTTGGGTGATGGTGACACTCCTGTGACAGGTATCCCTTCCTCATACATTTGTTGGAGGAAGTAAAGTCATTTATAGAGTCTAGTACTTAGTAGGCAATTAACAGGTCCTAGCAGTGATGTTATAATTACTCAAAACTCTTCTTTCCTCCATTACCCTGAGGATAAACTCACAGACTCTTTGAGCTGTGTGTCTACATTTTGATTTCTCTAGCATCATCTTTCACATCACCCCAGCCTATGCTGTGTGCTTCAAGCTTCCAACTATCAGTTTTTAACATACCGTGTTCTCTTCTAGACCTTTGCTGCCTGGTAATAAAGCAAAATAAAACAAAAACCCCCACCCACCAGATCCTCAATCTTTCTCTCTCTCTCTCTCTCTCTCTCTCTCTCTCTCTCACACACACACACACACACACACGCACACACACACACACAATTTGCCTGATTGATTCCTGATTAATCTTTTAGAATTCAGCTTTAAATGCTACATTCTCCGGAAACTTTTTCCAGTACCCTTGAGCCAGGCTAGGTGTCACTCTTGGAGGCCCCCTGAGACTATGTGTAACCCCTCGTATCACATTTAGCACACAGATAATCCTCCTCTGAAGAAACTTGCTTTAAACCTCGTGAAGGCATAAGTTGGGTCTTGGTCATCATTCTTACGTGACACCTAGCAATCTGTCTGGAAATAAGTGCCAGGAGCATTTGAATTAGGCACTGCCCTGGATGAAATCTTGTTCCTGCAGACATAGTCCTGTGGAGAGATGAAGAGAACTGTGGGCAAAATAGGTCTTTGAGCTTTATCATCTGAACAAATGCTTTTAAAGGCCTTACGTGTGTGACAGTAACCATCGAGGAATTGGTCACATGCACTCTGTTCATAAAATTCCATATAAAGTTAAGGAGAGCATAAGATTGGTTAAGATTGGTAAATTGGTAAATTCAGAGGCTTTGGCTTAGGTTTTTATGAAGTCTGCATTTCAAGTCCCATGGAGAAAATAAAGAAGACTCCTCTGAATTAGAGAAGTTGTGAATGGTTGAATGAAATAAGGAAGAAAAGTTGTGAATGGTTGAATGAAATAAGGAAGAAGTACCTGGTATACCAAAGGTGTTTGCTGATGGATAATTAAATATTGTGGTGGAGAAGGTGACAATTATGAAAAGTTAGTTACATGTGGTATATTTGATAGGTGGTTAAGGACAGATTTAAAACTAAGGAATCCTCCAAGGAAAAGTATGTTTCTGGTGATTGATTTTTATGGGAAAATTTTGGTTTTAGGAGGGAGAATCATCTTGCACTCAGGCTTACCTTCTTTTAAGATCAATGGGAGTTTTGGGTGCTTCAGTATAATTTCTTGTGGGTATAGTGTCTCACTTCAGATTGCATTCAACTGTATATAACAAAAAGCGTCCTACATTGGCTTCACACGAGAGCAGTTTATTTTTCTTAGGTACGTGTTTCAAAGTAGGTAGTCCAGGACTTGTGATGTGTTCCATGAGGTCGTTAAAAGGACCAGGCCCCTTTTACCTTTTTCAGCTCTACGTTAGCTTGTGGTGGTTCTCATGGTCTCAAGATTGTGCCTGGCTCTCCACCTATAGCATTGTGTTCCAGCCGGGAAGGGCATGGAGGAGCGAAGGGTGAAAGTTACACCACTTGAGTCTGCTCACTTTTATTAAATTGAGGATATATAATTTCCTGGGAAGCTCCACTTACTCAATTCTAATGATATCTCATTGTGTTACGTGGCCACCTCAAAGCATGGAGAATCAAGGGCTTTTTTTTTTTTTTTTTAAAGTTAGGATTATTGTCATCCTTAGTAAAATTGAGTTTCTGTCAGGAAAGAATATGAGAATGGCCATTGGGTAGACAACTAGCATTATCTACTCATTAGGTTCATTAACTAGACCTCTCAGGCCATCTACCCTATTTTCTGATCATCGACTGCTCTTCCCTGCCCTTTTCTGCTCAGATTGGGGTTGGGGTTGTACTCTGTACACTGTAGAAACAGGTTTGCACTGAATAAATCAGTTCTGGATGCTAGAAGCTTCGTAAAAGCTTGTTCTCAAGACTGTCCTATCCAGTTCGGTAGAAAAATCGTATCTTAACACAGTTATTAAAGAAACAGATTTTCCACTACTCCAAAACCAAAACATAATTAGACATTGCAAAATTAAGAATTGGGAGAGAGATCAAGTAAAAACATATATGTCCTATTGGGATTTGGAAAGTACAATATTGTTTACTGTTTCCTAGTGACCTATTTAGGATCATGTTACAAGATACTTACTCCTTGGTTTACATAGTCAGCCATTCAGTGACAGATTAATTGTGTTCCTGCCTTGTGTAGCTCTATGCTGGGATGTGGTCATCTTTTCCTTCCCCTTTCATTTCTAGTTTTTTGTTTTTTTTTTTTTTTAATTTTTTTTTCTTGCTCGGAAACTACACAGATAGGATATCTTCTATAAGTAATCTATAACTTGTGCTGCTGTATAGCCTATCTTTAAATCTTCAGTCCTTTGCCTGAAACCTTTGTGAATTGAGAATTTTTAGTTTTTTGGGACATAATATGCACATATGCAGACTACATAAATACTTCAATCTGGGACAGGGCTCATCAAATAATTTTAAATTTCTGAATATTAAGACCAAGTGGAATAACTAATTGTATGTGGCTTCATGTCAGTTCAGTTTGGGTTTTGCCGCCAAATGGGTATTGAAAAAACTTTATTTTCAGAGTTTTTCGGATAGAGATCGCAGACCTGTCTTGTAGTGGTTTTGGAAGAATTAGGAGATAATTAGTTTGAAGGAACCAGCAAATTCCCTAATAAAGACACAGTGGTGCAGGAGAAAGCACCATAACTCTCCCGACTGGCATTGGATTCTTACTAGCATCATGCTGAAGTGCCTCAGCTCTTGCTCTTGGTCCTGCTTCCCATCCCTTCCAAAAATTGAAAAATGTCTGTCTTTCAAGATATTTTTGCTAGTCAAGTAGTGCCGACTCTTCACCCTCTGTCCCACATTCCCGAAGCACAGAGGTATTTAGGTGCTAACTTTCCTTGGTAAGAGTGCGTCCCCCGACTCTGCTGGTCTGCTAGTGTTCTAGCTTCTCGAGGATACGTTAGGCTTGCTTCCTCATTTTCTTGCACCTCCTGAAATAACACTTTTTATAATTCTTGCATTAAGCAGTTTAAAGTTTATGATAGGGAGCGGTGAATAATATAACCATAGATTAATTATATATGCATTTTTACTGTCATTTAGATATATTGAAGCAAATGTTTATCAGTAGGCTGCCATCATTCTCACATGCTGATTTCTAGATGATTTACAGTGTGGATGGAGTTTGTCTCCTTAGTGCTTGCAGGGCATGGTATCTTAAATCATTCTTTTCATCAATTTTATGTGAACTTGAAAAGAATCTTCCTTTCCAGGCCCATATAATTAGTCTGCTGTGATTTTTTGTTCCTAGGTACAAAATTATTTTAGATTTTATTAGCTTTAGATTTTATCTGTGGAAGTGGCTGAACAGACTGCATTTAAAATGATAGTTTTAAGTTTTATTTTGGAAAAGCAGTGGCAAAGTGGTTATGTGTTCAGTGAACACCTGCTAAATTGCTTGGTTAGTCTGTTTTAATTGCCTTTTTATCGTTTACATCTTAAATCAAACTTTCTTAACTAGCTGTGTGGTTCTAGTTTATTGTCAGATTATTATACAGTGAATTAAGTTTATACAAGGTGTTTTAGTTGGTGCGATTTGTCTAATGAAATTAAAGCGATTTTGTGTGTTGCTTCCAACATCCTGCAGTTCTCATCAAGAATCATAATCGGGAAAGTGCAGAAGTTGGAGGGGGAAAGTACGTGCCCTCTGTACATTGGATTATGCTGAGATATTTTGCTACCTTACCGTGTGAAGGCAGGGTTAGCCTGGAGACCACCACCTGTAACCAGTGGTGGTTATACCACCAGTTTATACCAGTTTCCCATCACGATATTCAGAAATGCTTAAGTTTCTAGAACCTACGCCAAACTTTGGAAAGGAGTTGAGGCAGTGTCCAAAGCTGGCATTAGTTTCGGTCTGTCTGCCAGGTAATGCACACCTCGGATGATTCTGTGCTGTGCCTGCCGTAGCACCAGAGGCTCCCCCCCACCCCCACCCCACCCTTAGGGGAGTCGCCTAATGCACTAAAAGTAAGTTACATGCCCGGAACACGAAGGGTTTTTAAAAGTGATTTGGGATGGGGGGAAGTGATGATTATCCGAAGAGTCCTTAGTTGTTGTTTGTCTGGTTCCTGGCAAACTCAGCCCTCTGTTGTCTCTCTTCTTTCCTCTCCGCATCCATCACATCTTCCAGAATTGCTTAGAGAGAGCTAATTAACTCACAGCAGTTCACAGCCTAGACTGAAGTGATACGGCGTATTTCAAAGTCTTCTATGCTTCTGAACCAGATTTTTTCCCCTTCTAACTGCAGATTAATAAAGCGTGTGCACTACAAGAGGAACAGGGAAAAGGATTTTAGTGAAGGTATCCTGATCCTGAAAAAGTCAGGAAGGGCTTCAAGCCCATCTTGGACTTCACTTCACAACTTTGTAATAAAAGAAAATTTTTAAATAGAGCCTTTGGACGTATTTCATCCTTATTTGGAGGGCAGCATTATTTTATTTTGGGCAAGAATATTGTATGTGAAATGAGGCTACTTTTCAAAGCAAAACACACCCGGGTTTTAGGTTGTTTTGTAGGTATTTAATATATCCTCGAAGTATTACAGGTAGTTGGATGGCTTGCGTGTTGTTCTTCGAGACGTGTTCCTTATCCCTTGTGACATTGTGTTTGCCGTCACCGTGAGTGATGTTTTCTCTAGTGTTTTGTATCTTCTTCGGTCGGTTCTTTGGATTGTAGAATAGAATGTCTTTCCCAGGACCAATATTGTATCTGAAAGTGTTTTTGAAAATAGAAAGTGGTTTGTGTTTCTGTTGTCTTCATTTTTTTACCTCTTTATATGATGGCTCACTTACATGAAGAGATGTAGCACCGGTAAAAAGTTGTTTTTTTTTTTTTCTTTTCACCTTAAAAACCTCACACAGGATAGATTTCTCTTGTCATCAGAGATAGACAAAGTGAATACAAACGTATTTGCCGTGTCTGTCTTTAGTAACAAAACAACTTTATTTTAGTGCATTAACTTTTAAGGTCTTTTTATTCTCGAAGATCAGCCTATTTATGTACTACGTGTTCCTCCAAAGTTACAGCGTTACAGTTATTGGAGAAATGAAATATTCTCCCGGTAGATGAAAATTACATTTTGATTGAACATCGTTCCTTATGCAGTCACCCATAAATATAATGCCTTCTGCTGTCTTTTCAGAAGATGGCTACAGATGTGATTTCTGAAATGACAAGAAAATAGAACATCTTAATGTTTTAGGTAAAACAGATGGTATTTTTGTTTTCGGCAGAACTCTCTCCTAGTGAAAGCAGCTTAATTGGTGACAAGACTCTCAGGGTCAGCCAAATTATGGACGGTTTTTGTATCTGGTTCCTATTATTTGCTTTAGTATCAAAGGCTTTAGAATAATTAGAAAGGAGTATTTATCCTTCTCATTCCTATTTTCTGTTATGCCCTGGAAATAGATGTAAAATTTTTTTAGACCTGTTTTATTTATAAAAGCTGTAAAATTGCATGGTGGTTCTACTTTGGTTATATTTTGGCTTTTAGAAGTGCTTTCCTCATTCCTGAAATATGTAGTTGCACTTTTGAAAGTTAACGCTTTACGGCGTTGAGTTACAGCTATAAATAGTATTTGCAGTGATCAATTCCATACCATTGAGTTTTGGGCCGATTTCATGGTCAGGGGCTTAAAAAAGAGCACAGTATTGTGAAAGGAGCTCTGGGCCAAGAGTCAGAGGCTCATTTTAGTCCCACCTCTGTCACTAAGTAGTGTCATTTTTTTAGAAACCTAATTCTGTTGTTTCATGTGCTGGGAGAGAGGGATCTGAACAGGTGATCCCTAGAGTTGCGTCTAGCCAACGGTGTTTTTCTTGTCTGTTACAACGTAAAATTGTATATAAAGGCTTCATCTAGATAAACACCAGGAAAGGAAGCTTCTGGGTGGAAAAACCCAACTGTGGAAATTAAGCCAGTTTGTCCAATGACTGAGACATAGGTGACTCTTTTCCGAAATGCCACCACTATTGCAGAACGGAGACTTGTTACAGCAGTTCCCTTCCTGCCACCGCGTACAGAAAGCCAGAGCTTCCTGAAGGAGCAGCTTGTGTTGTCGTCATAGCAGCTCAGGAAGGTGGCCTCATTTCAGTCTCCACAAAACTCCTTCGAACCGCATTCCTGGCGGCGGAGGTGGTTGGAGGGTTTCCGAGAGAAGGCTCGTCCCCAGGCGGACACAGCACTGGCAGAGCAGCAGTCCGAGAGCCCTGGGGACATCGGGGCTCCAGGTCCGCAGAGGGCGGTGCACTTGCAGCCCGGCCACCTGCAGCGTCCTCCCCGCTGCCGTCCCACCTGCAAGGTGCCGTGGGGCCCGGCTGCTCGAATCCAGATCCGGCTCTGAGTGGGTGAGCAGGCTCCTGAACCGCTGTGTGCATCTGTGCAGCAGGCGTGATTCTAGGACGTCATGGGTTCGTTGGAAACTGAAGGCTGTAACTCAGGTGGGTACAGGCCGAGAGCTGGTCAGCGTGCTAGGGGCAGGGGAAGGCAGCTGTTGGCGCGATTGGCATCATCGCCATTGCCATTCCCATTATATCTGAAAACTCCCTGCCACCTGCCAAGTTCAACTCTCTCCCGAGTTAAAAATAGTAGAATCATGTCTTTAAGGCACAGTGCTACTTGGGACTTACTGCTTTGTCAGTTAGCACCATAAACGAGCATAATTCTCTACTCAAAGTAGTATTTTCCAGCATAGAGCTTTCTAGAATATTTACTTAACAATCACATACTTTTCATCTAAGCTAAGAGCCTTTATTCGAAATATTTTGTGGAATCCGTGGATTTGAGATAGAGTATATTCTCAGAAATTAAATACGTAGTTGACAACCGCAGCTTTAGGTCCTGCTGTCCTAATGTTTCATGAAGGGCACGCGGCTGTACATTTGGATCTGGTCAGCTGTGCAGTGCACTTGTGCACTTTGCTTTTGAATCTTGTCCTTGGACGAATGACTGTTCATGACATAGTAGATGGAAATAGTTTTGCCCATGAATTTTGAGAAAGTTATTTCTCCTACGTATAGGAAAAAAATGGTGAAAGCATCCCATGTTGGGAAGAACAGGTAATATTTATAGCCTACTATATTCAAGTATAATCGTAATTTTTATTGTGGAAAAAAGAAACTGTTCTGTTCCTTAGTGTTCAAATTCTTTTGCCCCCGAGATGAGACCATATTTGTTACTTAATCAACTGAAAGCTTTCAGAAGACATCATGTCTTATTTTTCCCCTTACAAGCATAAGTTCTATTATCTGGTAATTGAAGAGAAGCAAGACTGTGATTATACAGTTTCTGGAAAAATGTTTACGGGGAAACAGTTAAATATTTGCCCATTTAAGAAGGCGTCTCTTATAGAAACAGAAAGGTTTTTAAAGTGTGAGGCCTTGGGCAGCCCTGGTGGCGCAGCGGTTTAGCGCCGCCTTCAGCCCAGGGCGTGATCCTGGAGACCCGGGATTGAGTGTCACGTCGGGCTCCCTGCATGGAGCCTGCTTCTCCCTCAGCCTGTGACTCTGCCTCTCTCTCTCTCTTTCTCTCTCTTCATGTCTCTCATGAATAAATAAATAAATAAAATCCTTTAAAAAAAATAAAGTGCAAGGCCTTGGAACTTACATGACAAATCTTGTGCATGTATGCATGACTCCAGTAAGTGGGGTCTGTGTGAGGTATTCAAAGGTTAGAAAATACATAGAATTTCAAAAGGCCGGGAGTCTTTTTTTTTATTTTTCCCCACAGAGTACTTGAGGTTTTCCCTGTTTTCTCTGTACTGTTTGCTGTGAGACCTGCACCGGGACAGTGGGGTTGGGTCCCATCAGGCCTGGTGGTCAGTGGACAGGATGTGGAAAGGCATCCTCCCTGGGAGAGAGGGTCAGACAGCTGGACACAATTCATTTCAGTCCTTGCTTTGGCCCAGTTCCAAGGACCCCAAGTTCTTCTCATTGCCCACCCCTACCCTACCCTCCTTTCCAGCCCTCAAGATTTGCCTTTATGCGTTCGGTGGTATAAAGTGTCAGTCTTTGTGATGTGAAACCAGATCCCAGCCTTCATTTTTTCTTTTTCTTTTTTTCTTTTTTTCTTTTTTTTCAGCCTTCATTTTCAAGAGGAATAGTATCACCTATGTGTTAGTTTCCTCTTGCTGCTATAACAAATTGACCACAGAGCTAGTAATCAAAAAAAAAAAAAAAAAAGAAAGAAAAAGAAAAGAAAAGCACACTTATTGTTCTACAGTCCTGGAGATCAGAAGTACGAAGCCCGTTCCGCGGCCTAAGGAGGTGTTGGCAGGGCTGGTTCCTTCTGGAGGCTCTGAGTGGGGAATCTGTTTCTTTGCCTTCTTATGCATTCCTTGACCGGTGGCCCCTCCCCCACATACTCCAGCCTCTGTCATCTCTTATCACGTGGCCACCTTCTCAATTGAACCTTCCTATATCTCTCTTACAAAGGACCCTTGTGTTTATATTGGACTGAGTTGGATAATTCAGGAAATCTCACCATCCCAGGATCTTTAATTTAATTGCATCTGCAAAGTCTTTTGCCGAATAAGTTACTTACAGGTTCTGGGGATTGGGATGTAAGCCTCTTGGGGGGAGGGGGGGTGGCGGAGGCGAGTGAATTATTCTGCCTACCATACCCCGAAATCTAATTTTTGTTATTTCCAGTAGATAAGTAGATTCTGAGTCTGGGATAATTAATTTGAAAGCATCAAGATGAGTCTATGTCGACGTTCCTCAGGCACCTCAAATTCAAGAAGTCTAAACCTTGGATTTATCACCTTTGTCTTGAAACCTCCCCCCACTACCATCCTTAGGTCTTCAGCCTTGGTTACTGGGACTACCGTGTCTGTCTGACCCTAACTGGAAACCAGGAGTTATAGAAGATTTTTTTTCTTCTGGTTTTACTCAGTCTTCCCCAGGAATCCAAAAAAAAAAAAAAATAATAATTCCTACTGATAAGATATCCTGCCCATTTCTCAGATTTGTTCCTCTTTTCCTATTTCTGCCACTCCTGTAACTTAGGTTTAGGTTTTTCCCTTCCTACCTGGGCTGTTACAGACCAAACTTGCTTGGTCATCCTGCTTTTAATCCTGGCTCCTTAGGTTCTCCCTCTACCTAGCAACCAAAAGTATCTCTTCAAAATGAATCTGACCATGTAAAACTCTTTAGTTACTCCCTAAAACTTCTATAATAGGGTTTGTGCTACTTATAATGATTTAAAGACACCCATTTTCACTGTGACTTGAGATTTAGCTCCCTTTCTAGCTCATATATTGGCATTTTAGAGGTTCACTTCACTGTGTAGATTTTAGTGGTATTGGATGGCTTGTATGTCCTGAAAATAACACCCTCTCTCGTATCTTTGGTTTTATTCTCACTACCTACAGTGTATTTTCCTGCTTTCCTTTACTTGGTTATCCCTCCCCTGCCCCACTTTTAAAGAATTGCTTCTTTTTTTTGTTGTATTTTTCTGATTACTTTAAAAGCACATACTTTTTGAGGAACAGGTTTTATCAGTTAAAGTCCAATATCTGGAACCTGAGTCATTGTGATTCTTTTGTCTTTTTCTCCTTGCTATTTATTAATGTGGCTCTGTCTTTCAGGATGCCTTGAAATTTCATAGTAAGTGGTAGACCCTGGGGCACCCGGGTGGCTCAGTGGTTGAGCGTCTCCCTTTGGCTGAAGTCATGATCCTAGAGACTCGGGATGGAGTCCCACGTCAGGCTCCCTGCATGGAGCCTGCTTCTCCCTCTGCCTGTGTCTCTGCCTCTCTCTCTCTCTCCGGGTCTCCTGAATAAATAAATAAAATCTTAAAAAGAAAAAAAACTTAAGTGGTAGACATTGTGTATGAAATTTATGTAGGCTCCAGAAAATATTTTCTTCTGGAAAGCATTCAGTGTTCTTCCCATCAAGCACTGTGCTAAACTGAGACTAATTTATGTCTTGTTCATCGAGCTCTCCAAGTTTTCAACTAATAGTCTTGTATCTTCTGTGGGCCCTACTCCATAGTAGGTTCCGCAGTGCCCTGAGGGGGCGCCTGGGTGGCTCAGTCTGACTCTTGGTTGCAGCTCAGGTCATGATCTCAGGGACCCAGCCCTGGGCCAACTTTGCGCTCAGCAGAGAGTCTGCTTGAGATCCTCTCTCCCTCTCCCTCTGCCCCTCCTCTTACCCCACTCCCTCTGTCTCTCTAAAATCCTTTTTTTTTTTTTTTTTAAGATTTTATTTATTTATTCATGAGAGACAGAGAGAGAGGCAGAGACACAGGCAGAAGGAGAAGCAGGCTCCATGCAGGGGTCCCGATGCGAGACTTGATCCCGGAACTCCGGGGTCACACCCTGGGCCAAAGGCAGACCCTCAACCACAGAGCCACCGAGGCGTCCCTAAAATAAATCTTTAAAACAAAACCAAACATCATGAAGGGTCTCTGCTCTACTTTTCATAGGCTTTCTTTTTAGGGTTTGAGGCCCTCCTTTCTGTGCAAGGGCCCAGGATTGACGTGTGTACCGCGGGGAGAGCCCCGGGTGTACGTGCAGCCTCCGAGTCCAGCAGAGAGGCCGAAAATCCTCTTTCGGCCCCCTTTTCGGCCCCTCTGCTCCCCTGTGACCCCCCCCCCCCCGGGCTCTGCCCGGAACCCCGCCGTCCCCGTGCTGAGCCCCGGCAGGTGCTCCCTTCCTGGCGGCCTCCGCCCCCCAGCAGTTCTCCGGCCCTCGAGCCGACGACGCCTGCCCCCGTCCGCGTGTCGTGGCCGGGAGTGGGCGCTCCGGCCTCCCGCCCCTCCGTCTCTCCCGGGTCGGGTCTCCTAGAAGCTGAAGCAGCGTTTATTTTTCAGCTTCAGTTTGGTAGTTGAAAAATGTTCACTTTCTCTGCTTGGGTGTTTATGTTTCTGTTGATTTATTTGTAAGAGCACTTCACAAATTTTCCAAATTTGATTTTCTTTTATTTTTTTATTCTTCAGTCTTATTTTTAAGATAGAAAATGCTTCAGCTTTTGTTATCAACTCTGCTAGCCTTTCGCTTTGCTATTTTTCACTGTTAGAGTTACAGAGAGCCTGGGTGCCCCAGATGGTAGATTTATTTTTTCTACTCCTCTTGCATCATTTTTAATGTTTCCACGTCTTTTAATCTAGACTCAATGTTGTGTTGTTTGGGGGTTTTCTGGCATATTGTTTTAACATGTCTGTTTAACCATTTGTCTTGCCCATCTATTATTCTAAATATATTATAGAATTGTTTTGCTCTTTCTCCCAACAGAAGGATTTCAATGGGATTTCGACTAGCATTGCATAAGATACATGAATTAATTTTGGGAGAGTTGGGGTTTTTTGGTAGTCTTTTACTTTTCTCTCCTAGAAAAGTAGGTCTCTCCATTTATTCATTTTTATGTCTCTCCATAAAGTTTTGTTGTTTTCTGTATATACAATCATTTTGTGTGAAATTAATCTCCTATTTTGAATACTCTGCTGATTCTTAATCATCCTGCCAACTTTTTGTGTGTCCCGAAGGATGCTCTGTGCATGCCTTTGGCCCATTACCTACCCTCTTTATTGAACTTAACAGTTTCTGCCTCTCGCTTCTCCTAGATAATAGGTACTTGCAGGACAGGGACACATTCATAAGTTTATAACTACAAATACCAGGAGGTAGCCTTCTCTTTGTCCTTTTTTTTTTCTTTTTAAATTATTGTGCACCATGTGGTTGCTTTGTACATGTATGTATTGTGTGCACCTGTGCATTTGGTTCTCCCCTCCACATTATTTGAGCTCTTGTTTCAAGGCATCTTTGTTATCGCATCCGTGGTTGGGTTAATTTCTGTCATCTAGGTTTTTATATTCCTTACAAAGAAAAGCATGCGTAAGGCAGCGCAGTGACCTGGGTTAATTGAAACACTGACTCCACCATGCAGTGTGATTCTGTACCAGAGTCCTGGGTCAGGACGCCAGGAGGATTATGTAAGGAAGAGGGGAGACGTAATTGCTATTGAGATTCTCCTTTCTGTCAGATCTGAGCTATGTGATTTTCCAAACATTTTATCATTTAACCCCAATAGGGGTCTTGTCCCCTGATTGGATAGATGAGGATATTAAGGCTTGGAGAAATGAAATACTTTGTCCAGAGCCTCTCAAGTCCTCAGTGCAGTGCTGCGGTTTTCAGCTTGAATGTGTTTGATTCCAGAACCCAGGAATCCCTGAACTGTGTGATTTTTGAAGACCTGCCATGTTTCAAAATGGCTCTTTTTTGTTTTTAATAACTTCATTTTTCCCCCTAGCAACGAATATGGTAAGCATTATTTTTTTTTTAATTTTTATTTATTTATGATAGTCACACAGAGAGAGAGAGGCAGAGACATAGGCAGATGGAGAAGCAGGCTCCATGCACAGGGAGCCCGACGTGGGATTCGATCCCGGGTCTCTAGGATCGTGCCCTGGGCCAAAGGCAGGCGCTAAACCGCTGCGCCACTCAGGGATCCCAGCATTATGTTTTAAACCAGGAAAACTAAGTGGACTATATCAAAAAGACTTCAAGTCTATAAATTGAAATTTTTATAAGCCTATAAATCCCTCTTTCCACTTTTAGAAAATTCTGTAAGTTTACTGCTTTTCTTTAGATTATGCTCCACTAATGAAGGCTACTTAGAGAAAATGAATATATTCTTATTTGAAATGAATTTTTTACGATGTTATCATTAAGAATCAGACACACTGAGCTCTAGTCTGCTTTATTTTTAACTTTCTCTGTGATCTTGGATCTGTCATTTTTCCCTGTATAGCTCGTCGACCTTAAAAGCATTTTTGTGTGTGTGTGTGTGTGTGTGTGTGGAATTAAAGTAAATGAAATGAAAATGATCTGATAAAACTATAAAGCCCCACACTAAGTAGGCATTATTTATAAATGATATATTCACCCAGCGGGACTTTTGTGCATTACTCATTTATCAGCTATTTGTTGGATGTTCTTCTGGGTCAGGTACTACACTGGGCACAGGAAGTTACAATGAGTTTTCATATAACCTAATGTTTGCTTAATTGGTTTTAAACTGCACTTAAAGGGAACTTGCAGAGACTTCTCATTCAGTCTCAATCATGACTATATGTAATGCTTTTTAAACATTTTCCTTGAATATTGTTTTGTTTACCTCATATCTTGGGGTCATAAGATGGCCTCCTTAGTATATGTCACAAGATTTTTTTCTGTTGCAGTGTTCCAGTTTATAAATTCTCTTTTACACACATAGTATATTGAAGTGCAAATGGCTCTGTTCATTCTGAGCTGCTTGAAGAAAGAGGCTCCGTGGGGATCTTTGGCATCAGGGAGGAAAGTTCTTCACATATGAATTTGGAACTAAGGAAATCTCCACAGGAAACCCCCATTGTTAGAAAGATGCTTATAAGCTTGACCTGTGAGTTAAAATGGTTAAGAAGAGGGATACATAGTGGGTACAGTTAAGTTTAAAGCCTTGTTGTGGCCCTATTTGCTGGGCGAGTCTTGCCTGCATACCTAACCTCAGTGAACCTCAGTTTCCTAGCTGTTCCCTGGGAAGGATGAAGGGCTGTGCCTTATTAGTTGCCTATACATCCTGAGGGCTGGGCCCTGCAGAGAGGAAGCACACTAAGTGGTAATGCCACGGTCCCTCTGACCACGAAGCACACACCTTCCACTCTGCCCTTCATCCAGTCCTAGAAGGAAGCCCATGTGGTCCTAGTCTCTTGTTCATAGTTGGCACTGATTAGATTTGCCTTAAAGAGAGATTGCCATGGTTGTCTTTTTTTAACATGGCGCGAATCATTCCTACAGAGAGGGTGAAGAAATTCTAAATATATTCATCCTTGATAGTCTTCAAGGACCGAACCATATTTACAGTGGAATTCTAGTTCTTTTCTAAAATGATTCCCAAATTTGACGTGAGCATAGATGTCCTTTCATTTTTCTCCCAAAGTAGATCATAAGCTGTTGTCTAATTTGATTGGCAGGTAGCATATCAATGCTTTGTCTTTGTGAGGTGAGGGTGGTTCCTTGTACACAGAGAATTGAGATCACTGCTGCAACCCCAAGTTAAGGGGGCCTGGTATCATAATGAGGATGAGGAGGCTGGGTGTGACCTAGTGATAGAGAATAGGTAGGAAGCTAATGAAATGTGGGGAAAACCAAGGGGAAGAAAGTTCTGGGCTTCCTATATAGTTACTTACAAGATGAAATAGAAACGACCCCCATTTTTAGGATATAAATATTACTCTTTTATTAGTGTGGATCAGATATTATTGATTTGCAGTAGTTGAGTTTGATACTTAGGATGTGAAAGCTGTTGGTTTCATTCACAACTGAATGAAATGGACTCATATTTGGGATGTTGGCAGTATAAATGTTGACTACCAAACATGATAATGCAAATGAACATTTAGTTAATTTTTGATTGTATACTTATTTCCAAAGGAAGATAATTCATATATGATTATACTTTCTCTGTACTCTACTTAAAAACGTATAGATAAGAGTTGTGTGTACGTCAGGTAAATTTATGCTGTGATGCACTTGAAGAACATGGTGTGAATCTCTAATTAGGTTAAAAAATGATTTTCTTAGCACAGCATTATGCTCATTATAAACTCTACACATTTAGTTTTTGAATAGATTCCTGGCATGATAATTATATAATCATTCAGTACAGTAGAAACATCATTATGGTCACATACTAATTAGCTACTAAAACGAAACAAAACAGAACCTGATTCACAGCTTATTATAAAATCTGATTTAGTATTGTATAAAACCAAATGTATGGTTAAAGTTATTATTTGCTTTAAACATGAATTTTTTTCCCTCTATGGGCCATGGGAAGGAATCAGCGTTCTGGATGCTTACTACCTAATTTATTGCTTGGGCACATGTTACATTTTATTATCAGAGCCCTTATGCCCAGCCCCGTGTGGTGGAGCATCTGAGGAACTTGCCAGTAGGAATTCTAGGCTCAGTACCTGAGTGTGCCTCAGGGCTTTTGCAGAGTTAGGATCCTGGCCTGAGTCTTCAGACCATGTCTGAGAGTTCCTCACCTCTTGCCTCTTACCTTTAATCCCCTGGGAATATGGGGCTCAACAGTAAATCACTAATTTCTGGGATGCTGATTTGAACATGTTGGGTGCTGAGAAGTGATGCTCAACTGTTTCTCTTCCTCTGTGCACCTTAGGAATATAGTATTGTCTTCCTGTAACAGTGAATCCTGGCAGTTGTGATTCTCCAGGGGGGGGTTGTGATGGGACAGGTCAGGTGACACGTAAGCCCAGGTAGAGGGTAGTAGGAGGGTGCTAGTAGGTTGGCAGGTCCCACAGGTAAGTCTGTTAAGCATACCTCTGGGGGGGGGGGGGGGAGTTGCCCTCTCTGTTCTTTAGAATTGCTTCTGTGGATAAACTAGGGTTTTACTAGTACATCAAGGCTTCACCATCCTTTGTAAATGTTTTTCACTGCGTGGCTGCAGCCCCTCTTCTCTCATGTACCGATAGAAACTTGGTGAACATCAGTGATGTAAGTTGGGTTGTGTGGTCCAGATGCATATTATGAGCTCTGGGAGTTAGACACGTCTTTATTGCTGTGTTGTCACTTGAGGCATCTCAGAATACTATTTCTGTCATAAGAGCTTCTCCTGATGCACCATTTCTAAATCAAACATTTTATAGATTTTACGCTACATCCTCTTTTTTTCTTTTGTGTTTTCCTGTTGTCCTTTAGTTTTGACCACAGCATCTGTTAATTGTATTTCTTACACGATTTGCAATGCAGTTGAGATACACAGGACACACATAGGATAAAAGAGGACTACTAGGCTTCCTGATGGACTAAGTACACGGTGCTAGCTTGTGTCTGCCATCTCTGATGTAGTTGTGAGGGGCCTGGGGGAGATGGGGTTGCTGTCTGACTGTTCAGTTCTTTGCTCCTGAAGTTGCAAAACTGTGTAAGAAACCCAAAATATTTCAATCAAGAAAATACCAATGAAATCAGTGAGTTATATTATTCAGACATCCTCTTTAAAATCCCTTTTGATTTATTTGAAGATAATATGATTCAAATTGATCATAACGTACAATCGCCTTTCAAAGGCTGTGTATTTCCTGAAGCCTGTGATAAGATGGTCTAGGACACTTCTCACAGGCAAAGCCATGAAACACTGAGCATCTCCAACTAAGAATTCTTTGAATATCAAAGAAGTTGAGAGAGGACTTCAGTAGAAATGATGAAGTGCTTGAGTATCTTTTACAAATTGTAGTTATGGTTAAAACTGTCCTATAAAAAATTAAATGCATGAAGGAGGTCATAATGTGCTAGTATAAAATATTGTTGAAAAAAGTGCCAGAAACTCCAGTTCATTCATTTTTGTTCATTCTAAGAATTATATGTAGTTGTAAGTATTGCCTAAACTTATTTTTAATAGTTTGTATTGTCCTTTTTCTAGCTAGGCCCAATCAAATCCTTTTTAGCACTGTTTGTTGTAAAACTTTAACTCCCTTTTAAAGTGGATTCACCTCAAACTATGTTTTTTCCAGAACCAAATCCTTAGATAATAAGGACCACATATATATGTGATTCTGCATGGATAGCCATACATTTTTGCTCTCTTTTAGTGGTCTAAAATAAATGTCAGGATTGTAATTGATATTAATTGTGGTAAAATATAAATGGGCAGTGTATGTGTTTTTTAATCAGCTAGCTTAGTCAAGGATCAAGAAATTAGTTGTATCAAGCTGATTGTTTTAGAAAGGCTAATAAAACTGTGTATATAGGTCATTTTCTGGGTCATGAAAATAACTTTATTATAGTTATATTAATGTCTTCCATGTGTATAACACTTTATTCTTGGAAGGTGAATCATTATTTCATTACCTTTTGTACTCTGTGTTACATGTGATGAAATCGCGTGTTCTCCAGAAATGTTACCAGAATGTTCCTTATAAATCCGCTCATAAGACACTCTGACCATCTATGAGCTGAGTCCTTACACATGGTGTGAAAGAAGTAAAAATATTTTTAAGACCCGAGTAGTGAAGCAGCTGTTTTTGCAGGTATCTTGTGGTCTGTAATCCTTCAGAACAAGAACGAATCTCAGTGGTCTCCATCTATGTGAGTTCCCCAACCGCACAAGTGTCTTCTGCTTCCGGAAAGCCAGTGGAAATTCAGATGAGTGCAGTCTGGAATACAGCAAATACTATTTCACAGACAGCTTATGAGGTATGTTTTTACCATCAAACTTAGAGGCCATTAAAAAAAAAAAAAAAAAAAGAGCCAGGATGTAGTTTATAAATGTATACATGCCCCCTTGAGCTGTCAAATCGTGTATGTGAAGTGCTTAAGGTTGTGAATAGCAGAGGGTGTAACCGACCAGTTTACTGGCACTAAAGGAAAAGAGATCCCGTGTTTCCTAGAATACGAAGATATTTGTTAGTGTGTATATATCATATGTTGTTATCAGTACGTGTCATTAGCACGTATATTGTTTATCTTTGTAAGTACTGGAACTTTTTCCCGAAGTGATGAAGTCATCATTACTTAGAAAATTTTGAATTTTTTTGTTTAACTCAATGGAATAACAATTATGCACATTGAAAGTGAGATAAATAATAACTTTTCTAAATAACTTCAGGTACTTGTAGGTTTTCATTGCAAAGGTGATGTAACACACCATGAAAGAAAGACTTTCTAAAATATAGGAAAGTGCTCTTTTCCTGAGATACTTGGAAATGGAAAATGTGGGCTGAAGTAATAGATGTTTTTGGAGAAAGTTCTTAAAGTAATATTAAACTGAACTCCCACATCACTAGAAAAGTTGGATTTTTGGAGTCTCGAGTGCAATTTAAACTGTACTTCTGAAGACAACAACTACAAGCTAGGAACTCTAAATGAGAATCACTTGGCTTGTTAAAAGCCATTGCTGGCTAAATTCATAAATTCATAATCCCTTAGGTAGAAAGGTATGATAGAAAAGTATAATAGAAGTTTTGGTCAGATGTTACAAGAAACACCATCTCTAGAAAATGGGAGAGTAGCTCCTAAAAGGCCGGGATCATGACTTACAGTGTGTGCATCCTCTGTGCTGTGTGCATTGTCTGCTGGACCCCAGGCATTTGATGGCTGCTGTTACCATGATGAATACTTATAGTATTACATTTACCATTTTTCTTTTTGATGTACTTGAATATCATAGTATTATAAAAAGATTCCTGATAATTAGGAAAAATCATTGTTTAACCCGAGCTCCTACCTTCATGGAGCATTTTCTCCTCTGAGCACCCGTGAGAAGCACTGTAGGATGATCAAGGCTACTCATATAATTTCATATATTAAATGAAAACATTCGTGCCTTCCATAGTCCTACCAGCTTGAAGGTAATAGAGTCCCTGGATAAACAGAAATGTGGATACTCTGCCCATAAATTCTCAAAACATCTTTATGATGAGTATGATATTCATTTTTAAATATGGTAGTTTTTTGTTTTTACTAGGCATGTAAATGCTTTCCTTTCAGTAGATTACATTTCTTTTTAAAAAATTCTCTCCTCTGTCTTTTAAAGATCTCTTTCCTAGTACAGATACCCCCACTGGGACTGAAAGTGTATACAGTTTTAGAATCAGCAAATTCAGACCCACATTTAGCTGACTATGTCCTGTATAATGGTAATGTGAAAGATAAAGGAATTTTCAACATGAAGAATGTGAAAAGTCCTGAAGAAGATATAACTCTTGAGAACTCTTTTGTTAAACTTCGGTTTGGTCAGTCTGGGCTTATGGAGGTAAGTTCAGAATAGTTTTTCAAATTCTTGGCAGGCTTATCACTTTTATTATAATATATGCAGATTATGTATGCAGAGGGGGAAAAGTTGATGCAGATATTCTGGGAGAAAGGATGGATGAGCTCTATGTATCTGGTATCTGTGGTCCACTAGGACAATTTGCTCCTAACAGATCTGTCTGTGGGTGGTGCTGCTCCTGGAACTCTTATTACTGGTCCACTAGATAAATATAGTGGAAATGAGAAATGTTTGTGGAAACTCTGAAAGCACCATGACACAGTAAATGTATGCCTCTTGAATCTAATAGTAAAAAATTTGAGTGTATATTTGTATATAACTTTAACTTGAACTTTTCTAGTAATTCATTTTTATTATACTTCACATATTGGTCCGTACCTACTGGAAATAAAAAATAAACCTGCTTCTTTAGCACACAAAGTTTGGGAAGCACTGGTCTACACCTCTTAATTTGTGTCTCTTTCTTCCCTAATGAAGTATGTTCTTTTCGTTTCTGTTAAAGTTTTAAATTCTAAGTATAAAGTACAAAAGTATACTTTTAAGATTTTGGGTGTTCATCCTGGAATTGTGAATGTTAGAGGCTGAATATTAGCATTTTTCAGTCTATCCTGGATTTTTGTTTTTGTTTGTAACCGCCATGGACATGGAACCAGATGCAACATAATTAATATCTTAATAATGAGTTGCTTTTAAACATTTTTTGATTCTTAGGAAATGGTAAATAAAGAAGATGGTAAACATCATGAAGTAAAAGTGCAGTTTTCATGGTATGGAACCACTAGTAAAAAGGACAAAAGTGGTGCCTACCTCTTCTTACCTGATGGGGAAGCCAAGGTAAGTGCCAATGAGCTGAGCTTTCAATAAGCATTTATTGAAAGACTAATGAATTAAAAAATCAGTGCATCTTATCATTTTGTCATCTATTAGGAATAGATGAGTTGGTTCCACTGTTTTCCTTATTGGCATTTGGCAATTTGTACTTGAGTGTTACGTAAACAAATTATTTTTTATGGTTGGAATTCATTAAGATGCTACAATGAACAATTGCTCTCCATGAAAAGAAGCTAGATTTGATTTAGGATGCAGATGCTATTGTGGTGTTATATACATATGTGGCATGGCATATATAGAGACAAATTATCTAGCCATATGGGAAAAATAAATTGCCCACTGGGCCATTTTTCTCCTTAACTTTTAGCACTTGAAAAACAAAACAAAACAAAAAAATGTTTTCTCTCTCCTTGCCTGTAAAGGTGTAATATATGCAAATTTTGGCACATTTTTGAAAATGCAGAAAACAGTAAAATTTACCAACTATTGCAAAGGCCATGCAAACCCCTGCCAACATTTTGATGTATTTTTTATTGTCTTTATTATGCATATCCCTTTCTCCCCCATTTTCAAGTCTTGTCTGAGTAAACTTAAACATATTATTTTTCATTGTGACAGTGCTCACAATCTGATAGTATGTTCTTTGAAAACAATTTTAATACATACTGTTGTGATGAAAAACTTATAGCTATAAGATGATTGAGATCTGAGGGTCCAATGTCTAACATGGTGACTATAGTTGATAACTCTGTATTATATAATTTGCTGGGAGAGTAGAACTTAAATGTTCTCACACACACAAAAATGTATATATATGCGGAAAAAAAGAATTTCTTATTGTTGGCATCTGTGGATTTTTTTCCCCAGTGCTTCACTACTGTAACATTGTGATAAGCTTTCTTCGTAGCATTCTTTTTATGCAGTGTTGATTATTTCCTGAGAATAACTTTCTAGAAGAGTCATTTTGTGTCAGTGGATGAGGCCTTTAAGACTTGATTTCTCTTTCTCCTCTAAGATGACTGCATAAATATTCACGCCCACCAGCGTTTTTGAGAATAGCTCTCTAATACACCACTCCAAGTACTGAGAATCAGCCATATCACAAGCTGTACCTATAATAATGGGTGAAAAAATATTTTACTGTTAAGATTTTGTGATTATTAGGGACGCTAAACTTTATACATTTATTTTTCTCTCCTCTATCTTTTGTGAGTTTCCTATGTAAGTTCTTTGACCATTTTTCTACTGGTATGACTTATGGATCTGTAAGCATTCTTTATGTATGGTAAAAAAATTAATCCTTTTTCCTATATGTTGGAAAATGTTCCATAAGTGTGTCATTCAATTTAATTATTTTATGTGTAGTAGTATTTTTTAAAATTTTTGTGTAGTCCTGTATTTTTATTCATTAGAGCCTCTTCCTTCACTTTTCTACTTACATAGGTTTTCTCCACTTGAAAATAAGTTTAAATATTCTCTATATTTTGTTGCCTAGAGACCTGTCTCCCACAAAAGTTACTTTTGTTTTACAATTTAGAAAAGCCCGCTGACCAAAATCAAATGATAGATTTTGAAGAATAGCATTATTCACCTTAAGGAGTCTAGTTTTTTGTTGTTTGTTTTGATTTTTTTTTTTTTTTTTTTAATCAGTGAGGAATTAAAGGTAAACGACAGCTCATAGTAGCCATTCCAGGATGGGCAGTGGCTCCTAAGTATAAGCTGTATCAGTCTGGTCTCACTTAGATAGGAATTTGGTTTTTTGGTTTTTTTAAAAAGATTTTTATTTATTTATTTGAGAGCGCCAAAGAAGAGAGCACAAAGGGGGAGTGGCAGAGGAAGAGAGAGAAGCAGGCTCTGTGCTCAGTAGGGAGCCCTACGTGCAGCTCCATCCCAGGACCCCGGGATCATGACCTGAGCCAGAGGCAGGTGCTTACCCCACTGAGCTCCCCAGGCACCCCAGAAGTTTGGTTTTGATTGTGCTTAAACTAAAGAAGAAAAGTAGCTGTACTTACAGAATATTATGCATGGACAGTTGTGACTAATTTATTTAAAATTATTCTATCTTTAAATAGCTCTAATATTAAATAAAAAGACCAAGAAAATTATCATATGTTTATAAGGAGAAAATAAAAGACTATCAGGAAGGCAGCTGGGTGCGTCAGAAATGGGCAGGAGCCCAGAAATCCCTGTGCCAGCTTTCATCTTCTTCCCTTACTTTTTAGCTATATGGTAAAATTAGGTTCAAAAACTTGGGAAACTCTAACGCATTGTATTAATTTCAGAATATTTTTTCTAGAACCAGAGAATATGTACGGTAGGAAGAAAATTGCACGGTTCTGAAAATCCAGTGCTACCTAAGTAGTCCACGATGCAGGCCTAGCTTGTTGTGCCATTATTGAGCTTCTGCAGCCTGCAAAGCTTAAGAAACTATAATTCCTTGAAAAAAAAAATAAAAGAAAGAAAATAGAATTCTTCATAAATGCTTTCGGGGGCAGCCCAGGTGGCTCAGCGGTTTAGCGCCGCCGTCAGCCCTGGGGTGTGATCCTGGAGACCCGGGATCGAGTCCCACGTCGGGCTCCCTGCATGGAGCCTGCTTCTCTCTCTGCCTCTCTCTCTCTCTCTCTCTCTCTGTGTCTCTCATGAATAAATAAATACAATCTTTAAAAGAAAAAAAAATATTTAAAAAATAAATAAATAAATGCTTTCAGTTCGTTCCTGTGTCACAGAAGTTATGTTTTGTTCGTTTTTCTTGATACTAGATTCTAAATGACGAAACCTAAACCAGTGGTTGCCATAGTTTTTTCAAGTTTGTAAATTTGCTTTATATTCAGCTAGTTCTTTCTAGTAAAAGGGCAGTGTGTTTTATAGAGTAGTACACCTAACTGTGGTTAAACAGTGTCTCTGAATCCTGCTTTCTGTTTGCTTAGATGACTCCCCGTGGTCATCCTTGCCACCTGCCCTGACCCCTGAGCATTAGGGGGCCATGGTTATAATAAATGTTTGCCTGGGAAAGTGTCACTGCTGCAGAATGAATGGTATTTCTAATAAATAACGTAAGGACAACATAGAAGGGTTTTGACTAGAAATTTTTATAGCTGGGGGGAATGTTTGTAGATCATTTAGGACAGTCAAGTTGTAAACATTTTTATTTTCTATTTTCAACACTTTTGTCTAATGAAAAACCTTATATTCGATTTTTATAGCGTGTGCATATTCTGATACCTTGTAAGGTTTGGTTTTCACTTGAAATTACAAATATCAGGTGTTATATATTTGCCACTGTGGACATTATAATAAACATTTCTTGGAAAAGTTAAAAGCTGAAATTTTTTCCTAAAAATGTCATTTCCTCCTCAGCCTTATGTTTACACAACACTGCCCTTTGTCAGAGTGCAACACGGAAGGTTCTATTCGGACGTGACTTGCTTTTTTGAACACGTTACCCATAGAGTCCGGCTGTACAACATACAGGGTAAGAAAACAGAGAAGCACAGTTGTATAAAACACCTGTGTACCGGTTCTTGAGTTTTTTTGCGTGTCATTCCTAATAAATTAGCAATTGGTTTTTGAGCATGGTTTGCTTGCCATCATATTTACCGTGTGGTTTAAAAATCTAATACTACTTACCTTTTGATGATCAGAAATGGTAAAACATTTAACTCTACATATACATGTCCTTTTCTGTATCTTCTCTTACCTGTCATAATATTTGTGTTGGTCATGAGCTCACTAATTGGGATCTTTATTTCTAATATTTAAAAACAGCGTTTTGCCTTTTTTTCCCTTTTCTTTTAATTTTACAAAATCAAATACTGCTTTGGGTTAGTTAGTAGATCACCGTGTCAGAAATGCACTCACTCCCCACCCGCTAGGGCCTTCCTTAAATACGGAATGTATTACAATAGCAGGTATTACTGGAATTTAACTTTCTTTTAAGAGAAATGTTTATATCACAAGTTCTTTTTGTTTACGACTCTTTACCTGGTCGAGTGTAAAATCAGGTGATTGTTTATTGCTCTTCAACAGTGCTGAGCAGCATCTTTACCAGGCAAGTGGCAGTAGAGAGGCTTTTAATCTTTTTAGGGACTTAACCATGGACAGTGGCTCTTGTCCTTCCTTAGGGTTTGGGCGGAGCCGTGGTACCCAGACACTCTCAGAGTTGCACATTTATGTCAGTTGATGTTGAAAACATTCACTGTTTTTAGAATGGAGTATTTTTTCCACCCACAGATTTAGTCCTTGTAACCAGACCACTTACCTTGGTATCAACTCTCTTAGAAAAGGACCTCATAAAAATGCCACTTTAGATTTCTCTTTGCTGTAAGCTAGGCTGAAAAAGTTAGAAAAGGAAATACTGTTTCCCTGAATCTTTACACCAGTAGATAATAAAGCATTTTAAAACTAATGATAAACTGTATGGGCAGGCACTGTTTGCTTTTTTTTAGGTTTTGTGGGGAAGCGGAGGGTACGATGTTCAGGGAGTGTTCACTTGGCTGCCTACAAGAAAGTCTGTGGTTCTGAAGTGATCTTTTATTGAGTTTTCTAAAATCTCTAGTGAGTCAGAAACAATATTTTTGACCATCCCTTTCTCCTCTTACATAAGCCATTGTTCAACGTCCCTGAGAGCTCTAAAATTATACTTTGAGCTATCACCAGAGGTTTCATTTTATGGGTAAAAAGTACCGTCATCACGCAGGAGATGTGCTTTTCTGCTTCAAGATTTTCTTAAAAAAATCGTAACGGAATAGTTCTTCCTTGGGTACAACACGGTGCCCACTTTGGCCCAGCCCTGTGTCCTCACGCATGGCTCACCGCTGTTCATCGGCAGGTGTACTTAGGGGATGGGCCGTGTCACAGAGTTAACGCGGAAGCAGCCCACCAGAGAATTCCGACTTCTCAGTCAAACCTGTTTGCTTAATTGCTTTTGCTTTTGTTTAAATGAGTCTGTCACCATCGCAGCAGCTCCAGAGTTTTCGCAGGTTGTCCAGGGGATCCGGAGCTCATCACAGAGGATGGTTTCTGCAAATTAGAGGCCCCTCTTCTTCTGCTGTGACTGTAAGCTCAGTTTGCTGTCATATCCCGGTGGTGGATTTGGAAATTAATAGGCTCTGACTTGCCTGTGTGCTCATCCCAGCAAACATGCATTCATCAGACCTTAATGCCTTTCTTTTCTCCCCTGCTGAGCTGTCCAAATGCCCAGTGGCTGAGTAGTGGTCCCTTAGCGCCCCTGGTTCTGCTCCAAGATTTAACGGGCTCCCCACCCTCCAAGGCGACAGTGCCAGCCCTCACATTAGTCAGTTAAGAAATAGAAGTTGTTCTCAACTAGGCACTTAGAGTGTTAGCATCACGGAAGTAATAATAGAAAAATAAGGATGCAGACCTCACATCGCCTCTGGATGTCACAGTGGATGGAATCAACAGGCTGAAACCTTTGTGTTAGATTTTTGTAGCTTGAAAGCGGAAGGCTTCAGAAGTCGGTGGGAAGCGACAGAGAAATAGGTTAGGTGTAATGTGAAGTTAACTTAGAGTGCTTCTCCAGGTGAGTTTTGCTGTTCTTGCCTGGATTGAACGTGAAGCCAGCGTACGTAACGATTCGAAGCGACATAGCAATCTTGCTTTTCGCTCTCAGGCCCAGAGCATTTATTTATTTTTCCATCGTGGAATTGGTCAGTGGGGGAGGGAGGTACCAGTTCATCAGAAACCATACATCCTCCTGGGTTTGTATCCGAGCCCCTCTCAACAGTTCTCCCTCGTGGGAAAAAATAAGCCCAGTTGTGGAGGGAGAGCCTTTTCTCAGTGGCCTCTGTGACCTGCTTCTGTCCTTTTCTTTCACACCCCGTTGCGTGAAGCTCACATTGTCTGGCTCCTGGCTTGTTGGGGTTTTAATAACATCACTGATCGAAACCTAAGGAAGAGATGGGAAGTCTTCAGGGTGTTTGGGTCGTGAGGAGCTCAGAGTGCCGGGAAAGGGTCTGGTTACGCTGCACCAAAGCAGCTATACTATGAAATACTTAAAAGCCTGGGGTGTTTTAAACTTTGGCCTCATGTAAACCAGGCATCTGGTGATCGATCAAAATAACATGGACAGGATGTGGCTTTGCGTCGTAGGTGTAAAGAAAACGGCAGCCAACTTCCATGCTGTTGTCGATCGGCTTGTGTTCAGTATTTCTTAAAATAACACAAATATCTACTTTGAATTTAACTTACGAAACTATCTTTGGATATATGCTAATTTTGCCCCCCTTTAAGCTGACCAGATGCAGTTGTTTGAATAGAGCCTGTTTGTTGTAAGTACCTCACTTATGAGCCAGAAAAAAATGGGGCTTGGGGAAGAGAAACTATTAATATTTTATGATGAGATACTATAATTGTATGAGGTGACTAAACCATTACTTATGCAAAAGATTTTATTACCTCTCAGCAACAAGGGTAAAGAAACAGAGTTGATATTATGGGTATCTGTCTTTATTGAATCTCTATGCTAAATCTTTCAAATTCAGTGTGTTTGAAGTATTCTTTTAAAAAACTAAAGTGATGCAAGCCCGATAAAATATTCTTAAATTCCTCAATCTCTGTTTTAGTTACTCTTTGACCATTTTCTACCCGAAGTAACCTTAGGCCCAAATTAGGCTTTGAGAGAAAACAAAATCAAGAACAGAAATCAACCAGCACTTCCCAAATTGTAAGAACTGTGTGGTCATCATTGATTTTGCAACAAACTGAGTTGGGAGGCGTGGGTTTAACCAACTTTAGTTTTCTCCCTTGGTGTTTTATATTTAAGTTTTCGTGTCTCCATTTGCGTTCTCTCCAGCTTCTGAAGATGGTAGGAGGTGCGGTTTAGAGTCCTCTCTTGACATCATTTAAGCTATTAAAAAACACACTGTGTTTCTTTTCATTATTGTTCAGACATTACATTCAAAAGGTTTCTAGAAATATTAAATAATATTTAATATTAAATATTAAATATTTAATATTAAATATTAAAGAGGAAATCTTGGTGCTCACTAATTTTAAAAGATCTACAAGATCAGAGGCATTTGAGAGATTTCTAATGAAACGTAATGCTTTGACTTATATCAGGTTAAATAAGAAATCCAATTTGCAGCACCCATAATTTAATGAAATGCCCTTTTGGAATTTTTTTTTTTTTCTTCCCCCAAAGGATATATTTAGTTTGTAGAAAATAATATTTTTCTGGAGGAAAAGGTGGGAGACGTGACGATTAATTTTTCTTCTACTGTAATCATCTTTCATTAAATTGAAGCTTTAAGTGTTACCAAACAGGCTACCTTTTTTTTTGTTGATCTTGAGTTGGAAGATGGAACGTAATACAAGCAGAAGCCCCTGCCACCCCCCTGTGTTGTATTTGATACTGTACCATCACAACGAGTACACACCTTGCAGTGACATAATGATCAGAAAGTGACATTTGCTAGCTGTGGCTTCATTTGTCTTCAGAGCTGTAATTATTAGGCTTTGCTGCCCTAGTTTTCTGACATCAACAGCTACTTTGAAGAATTAGGTTGCTATGGGTTACCAATGTGTCATGTACATTTTATCTAGCACAAGATTCAGGTTCCAGATCTGTTACCATACATACCTTCAAGCTTTTGTCCCCCCCAGGACTACGTTCTCCTAGGCAGGTGTTTGTGAGTGAATGAGTATGTGTATAAACCATGTTTTAGCCCTTAGGAGAAATATCTAAATGCAATACTTTTGCCTATTTTCCGCCACGTATTATGAAAGTACTGTCTGTAATAGATCTTGCTAAGAGAAAGCAAGTAGCCTGGAGGTAAAATGTAATGAACTGCCATCAAAAAGTATGGAAGAAAAGACTTTCCTTTGGCTAACATGACTGAATAATTTCCTTGCGTTGGGTATGGTTAGCATTCAAAAAGAGATTGCTTAGTTTTTCTCTGTTTTGAATATATAACATAATTGGATTCATAACGTGACCCTTGACTTTGAGAGAGTCAAAAATGAACTTCATCTAGTTAAACACAGAATCACATTGGGAATTAGAGATCTGAATCCTTAGTTGCACCTTGAAGCCAACCAGAGTGACCTTGAGTTTGCCCTTTAATTTCTTACAGACTCAGTTCCTTAAACTGTAGAAAGACAAAATGGTCAATTAGGTGTAACCATTAAGGAGTCTTCACAAAACCTAGTATCACATAAAGACTCTGTCATGCTTAACTCCTTGCTCCTGAATTATTCTAAGGATGCTTGAATCTGGGCCTTCCATCCCTGGA
The DNA here is from genome assembly GCF_011100685.1 of Canis lupus familiaris. Taxonomy (NCBI): domain Eukaryota; kingdom Metazoa; phylum Chordata; class Mammalia; order Carnivora; family Canidae; genus Canis; species Canis lupus. The sequence continues at coordinate 2,375,833 of NC_049224.1, read as the reverse complement.
GTCCTCCTACTTGTAAACAAGGTCTCAGAGCTTCACTGAAGTTGTTTTTATTTCCATAAAAAGATTCATGAGGATATTAAAATGGTTTGCAATCAATCTCTCACTTTTTTTTCCCCCCAGGACTGTGTTCCATATTTAGTTTAAGAGTAAAAAGCATTAAGTAAGTTATGGCTAGGCAGACTTAGATAATTAAAACATTTTTGGAATACCATAATACGCAGTTGACTGCTAAGGATTTTTTTTTTCCTGTTAATTGGAACTTTTAAAAATTGAAATAAGTAGCTATGTGTCGAATCTGATTATTCCCTACAGGCATGAAAGAGAAGGTTATTTTAAGGGACTATAAGCACATTCTGGGTACACAAATTCAGAACTCAGGTTATCTTGGGGGCTGTTTGACAGCAGCTGCTGTGTTGAAGGCATAGCTTCTTAGCAGGGAAGCATCATCCCCCACAAATAAGTGTTATACTAAACTCAGATGAAGGGCACAGGGATGGGAAATACAGGGGAAGTGTGATGGTGAAGAGCTTGGGCTCCAGAGTCAACGCACCTGCATGTCACTTCCAGCTGCCATCCCAGCTCCGCTGCTCACCAGCTGCTTGACCTTGTGGAGGTTATTTCCGCTCTATCCTTGGTTTCGCCATCCTTAGAAAGGTGACAATATCAGTCTACCTCATAGGAGTGTTGGAGGATTAACTGAGTTAATATATATAAAGCCTGGCACGTATGAAGTCTCGTGTCTCCTTAAGAGGATGTGTGGGCTTCGGGCACCTGGGTGGCTTAGGTGGATAGGTGTCAGACTTTTAATCTTAGGATCCAGAGGTCAAGCCCCACATTGGGCTCCACAGTGGGTGTGGCATCTACTTAAGAAAAAAAAAAGAGGATGTGCAGGCCAGATGAGTTAGACTTAAGTGTTAAAAAAAAAAAAAAGAAAGAAAAAGAAAGAAAGAAAGAAAGAAAGAAAGAAAGAAAGAAAGAAAGAAAGAAAGAAAGAAAGAAAGAAAGAAAGAAAAGAAAAGAAAAGAAAAGAAAGTGGCCATTGAGGGTTGGGGGTATTATTAGGGAAGATTTGATAAAGGAAGTTGAGATGCTACATCTTCAAGAAATGTTACTTACGTAGGCAGAATGGAAAAGAACATTACAAAGCATGAAGGGTTCTTTCAATTAGACTCCTTTGTTCTACAAGAATTTGAAAAACTCTCTATTACATATACTTGAGTTGATATCTAGTTTTTCTTTATACATTTAAAAATTTGATGGGCAGCCCGGGTGGCTCAGCGGTTTAGTGCTGCCTTCAGCCCAGGGTGTGATCCTGGAGAACTGGGATCGAGTCCTACGTCGGGCTCCCTGCATGGAGCCTGCTTCTGCCTCTGCCTGTGTCTCTGCCTCTCTCTCTCTCTCTCTCTCTCTCTCTCTCTCTCTCTGTCTTCCATGAATAAATAAATAAAATCTTAAAAAAAAAAAAAAAAAGACTTGCACTAGCCATTTCTGAGGCTCTGACATGCTTTTCCCTTTAAAAAAAAACTTGCAAAGGATATTTTTTCTGGAATTAATAAATATTGACATTTTAAAATAAGCATATCTAGTGAGTAGCAATTGGATTTCCAAATCATGCATTTTTAAAAAGGCCTGAATAAGATCTTTAACAGTCAAATTTCACATACTTATTTTTTCCCTTGAACTCCTATTTCTATTTTATCTTAATGTAATATTTTTATGTTTGAGAGTCTTGCTATTGATCAAACTTTCATTACCCTTTATGAAAGAAATATATATTATACGTATGTGTATATTAAGTTTAAAAATTCTGTCATTCTAAAAGTAAGGATTAAATTTGTTCCGAATTGAGTTATAAAAGTTATTGTAGTATACCATGGAACCATTCTGATCATTTATTTCATGAACTTTAAGGGAAACCTTGCTCTCAATGGAAGAACCATATGTACCCTTTATATCTCTCTATGTTCATGTATCCATTAGTGAATGTCACTTAATTCTAGAACGAAATGGGTTTCAGCATCGATTCTTCTTAATTTCTGTTTTATAAATGTAAGGCAAAGAACGATGTTACCCTAAATAAGTAGGTGGGTATGGGAGGAGTTCTAAGGATGTCATTCAGTCCCTGGAACGCTTTGCGAGTCCTATGTCATAAATCACAAAGTAATCTGTTGTCAAACGTGAATTTCAATCTCTTATGTTTAATGGCCTACTTGCCTAACAACTTGATTAGATACACCTTCAATTTTGTTGAAAGCAAACAATAGAAAGTCAGGTGTTTTGGAAAAAAATTATTTGTTGCCCAGCCATTAAAGTCCAGCCAGACTCCAGTATTGCAGAGTATCTTTGCTCAGCGTCCCCTGGAGTTAGGATGACGGAGTGATAGGGTACTGCTTCCTTTTTGGTAAGATGGGAGGAGGAATGATAAAAGTGTGGGTTTTTTGTTTTTTGTTTGTTTTTTAAAGATTTTATTTATTCATGAGAGACAGAGAGAGGGGGCAGAGACACAGGCAGAGGGAGAAGCAGGCTCCATGCAGGGAGCCATACATGGGTCTCAATCCCGGGTCTCCAGGATCACGTCCTGGGCCGAAGGAGGTGCTAAACCACTGAGCCATCGGGCTGCCCTGTTTTTTGTTTTTGTTTTTGTTTTTAAAAAAGAACAACTGCTTGTCTCTGTGGTAAGATCAACTTGAGAAATGAGTCCATAGAATCAAAAAAGGAAGAACTGCTTACCTCGTGGCGGGATCAACTTGAGAACTGAGAGTCCACAGTCGGTCTGCAGGCACCTTGGACAGGAGCGGGTTTGGGAGAGCAGGAGGTAGGCGGGTTCGGAGGGGCCGTCGGTGTGGGGGCTGCGCGGACAGAGCACCGTGGTTCTCCGGCCTCCTTCCCTCGCTGGGACTGTGGGGAAGGAGACCGGGAAGCTTCGGTGTCGTGAGCTCTTGATCCACTTCCTGTGGGAGTGCCCTAGTTAGATCTTACCTGTTTGAGATTTAAATGTTACTGATGTAGATGTTGTGTTCCCTCCAAGACAGAGCTTCCAAAAACCAAAAACATGTCGTTTCTTAAAATCAGTGTTTATTAGGAAAAAAAAAGAAAAAGCTTCTAGTTTTATTTTTTTTTTCTATTATTAAGTCTTCAAGTATATTGTAGTTACCTGGTGTCATCTTTAACCAAAATTTGCATTCCATGGAATCAAAATGATACACCTTTCCTATCGTGCCTTTACTTCCGTGTCATTTTGAGAATTACTGAAATGAAAAGCCTAAAGGACGTAGACGAGTGCCCAGCTCATAATAAGTTGATCAGTAAGTCGTAGTAGTTATTTATCTAGTGCTTTAGAAATAAAACAATAACAGCACATCATCGTTTTCTTAAATTCAAGACTTGGAATGAAATTTACTCAAATTTGTATTCATGGAAGCAGATGTTAAGGTTTTCACTTGTGGAGAAATCATCAATGTGAACATTTACAGACCCGGAAATCAGCAAGCACCTCGGGGGATAAATTAGGTCGTACAAGGGACAGGTAAGTTGAATGAGTCAATATGGAGAAAAAGGTCATCCAGTCGTGGTAGTTATTACCGTTTTTATTCTTGGCACTTTCAGATGTGAGTACAGTTTTTGAAAATGATAATATTTGCTTTTTAGAAATATCCTCTCCATATTGACTTACTAAATTTATCACTGTTGCAAGAATTGTCATTACAGTTTACGTGTTGAGTGAAGTGGTGTGTACTAGTTCATAGCCCCAAATGTCAGCTCCCATTCATTGGAGACGTTGTCGTGAAAGTAAATACATAAAGGGAAGCTATTTTTATATTTCTTTTTTTTTTAATTATTTTATTTATTCATGAGAGACATAGAGGGGCAGACACAGGCAGAGGGGGAAGCGGGCTCCATGCAGGGAGCCCGACTCAGGACTCGATTCCAGGACCCTGGGGTCATGACCTAAGCTGAAGGCAGCTGCTCAACTGCTGAGCCACCCAGGAGTCCCTCTGATAATTTAAATACAGAACAAAATACTCCCTAAATTGAAGGGATACTACTTAGAATTACAAGCCCTGGTTTTTCAGGACAGGTTTTTTTTTGCTGTTGTTCACTATTTATTGTTAACAATGGTTGTTACCGTTGCCCAACTTGTGCTCTGAACTCGTGGCTCAGTTACCCCTTCTGCCCAGATGCAGATTCGAGACAAAGGAACGAGGGCGACAATGAGATGGATAACCTTGCATCTTTGCAAATACAGAACCTGTATTTTCAGGACACTCACCGAAGACCTGGCTTTGAATCTTAAATGGGTTTTTTTGAGGGTTTATTTTTTACGTGATTTTGTGTCTGTGTCAAATTCAGTTGAACACCCCCTTGGGTGCTCACCTTCGCTTTTCATTTTCCTAGGTGGGTGTGGGCCAGTTGCTGTTGTTGCCTCTTACTGTTAGGACCTGTCCTAATGCCATGTTGAGCGCCACCAATAAAATGCTGAATTCTTGCCACGTGTGAGTCAGGCTCTCTCTTGCTCTTTCTCCCCAGCTGCTGCCTCTCGCGCCAATAGCCACCGGACTATGGCGAGTAGTGTCTGATTCCTTGGTACACTCCTTGGAGGGGTACGCTTTGCATTTCAAAACTGCCAGGATAAGGTGGTTGGGTTGGTGGAGAAGATGGGGCCAACTCCGAGACCCTGCCCACGTAGGTTTTGCGACGATCTGATGGTGCAGAGACACTGAGAGGAGAGGAGGCCTGGACTCCCCGCAAGCCGGCAGTGCTGCGCGGAGTCATGGCCCCGGGCGTTCCCCAGTCCCACCCTCCCCAGACACTTCCGTCTGCCTCTTTTTTCACGCACGGACCGTGTGTCCCCGATGCCTTCCAGGTTTTCTAGCCACGCAAGGCGGAGTACGCTTCTCGGTTTCATTAAGATGGTGCCAGGCAACAAAATCCAAAGGTGCCGCCTCCCTGCCCTGACCCCGTGCCAGTCGTCATCTTTGTTCCTTCCTTCCTGGAAAATGCCCCTTCTTGTTAAAATGCTTAAAATAATTGTCATGTGCACAAATGATACCAATGTGTACTCCTTTGGCAAAAATCCCACACCGTATAGTCTATGCAGGACCTGTGGGTGACTCCTGTCCTGTGCCCCGGAGAGGCAGCCCGGATGCCTGTGCACCCACATGCTCCCTCGCACTGTCTCACGCACACTTGCACGCACACCTGTACAGGGGAGGAATATTACCGTGCTTGGCTTTAGCACGAGGCTCATCACGCCGTGCAAATGCAGCTCTTGCCATTTGCATCGGGCCTGGCTCGCCCGCCACGGAGCTTCCCGTAACGCGGCCGTGCGGGCAGCCTCGCTCCCTGCCCGTTGGGCACCTCGCCCGCCCTCCCCGGCGTCACCGTGGCGCCCGCGCCCACTGGACGTGCCTGTGCTCCCGAGGCCTGTTCGCCTTCGCTGGATGCGTGAGAGCCCCGTGTGCTCCCTTAGTCTCTTACTGTATTGGCGTCTAAAGGGACTACTGCGACACTGAAAAAAGATTTGGGGTGGTTTTAAGGACATTTTGTATTCTCGCAAGCCTGTCCCGTAATTACTTTGTATTATTTTTTTAGTGTCGTTATCATTTTACTACTCAGTTGAGTAGTGCCTGCAGCATATGGGGGCCCGGGCCAGCACCCTCTTCCCCCTTAGGAAATGCCCTGGAGGCAGCTGAGCTGGCGGCCGTGCCCGGAGGCAGGGAGGCCGAGAGGCCCAGAGGCCCCGTGGCCTGGTGTCAACTGCGGATCCCGCGCCCATGGCATGCTGCCCTCTGTCCCGGCCCGTCCCCACCCCTCCCCTCACATGGCTCCCCCCCTTCCCCGGACCGAAGAGAAGCCCTGGGAACTCCTGGCCAGCCATGCCCAGGGGGAGCCCTCTGGCAAAGGCGCCTCTTGCCGCCCAAACGGCGACAATTCTGCGGGTCCCCAATGCTGGGGCTCTCTTCCCGGGCCTTCCAGCGAGTTCTCCTGCGGGACGGCCCGCCGTGGGGGACTCTTGGCCTGGAGTAGGAAAAGGTAGCAGTCCTTTATCTCCCTCACACAGATTCTTCTTTCAAAAGTAATGTTAAAAAATAAAAAGTCCTAAATCCCCTTTGATAACTCAGGGATACCTCCTTGTTTCAATCACTGTTGCAAGGTCTGGTTTGTTCATAGTGATGTGTCAAGTGTGACCTTATTTTAAAAGCCTGTCCTGGCACAGGATTTAAACGAAGTCTTGCTGGGTTGTGAACAGACATTGAGGCTCCTTATAAAGGACGTTTAAGCATTTGCTGCCGCAACAGGATCTGAGCATAACACTGTGCTCCAGAAAGATGATTTTTCTCAACAGAAATGACTTCTTGTTGCCAGAGGTAATAGGAAATTAATTTTTTTCCCGAAGCGTGTTTTTGTGGGAAACGTTTTCCAGAGACACATGACTTGAAATTAAGGACACTCTCCTTTGTAAGACTTTACTTCATTTCGTGTATTCTGTTGACCCCTGAGAGAAAACCCAATGTAGAGAGAGGAGAAAACCTACAGTGCTCGAAACCCTACGGATGCCTCCGTAGATGCGGCGTTCCCCCTAACGCTATGCGGGAACTTCATCCCTGGTGCTGCATTTTGTGTGTCTGGCATCGTTGGTTTTGTCAAAGTTTATCTGTTAAAATTCCGCGTACGTTTCATTGTTTTGGAAAACACTCCAGTTGATGTAAACCTACTACAGGGGAAGTTTGCGTCTAAAGTAATACATTCCCTGGTTCGAAGAAGGTAACTGTTGTCCTAGCATCAGTATATGTGATTTTTTTCCCCCCCTTTTAACTTCCCAATACCAGGGAAGCTGTTTGGGTCAGCTCTCTTGGCAGGTTCTTCTGGTAACTGTCAGAAGGGAAGGTATGTATGTGTATATTCAACTGGACAGGCGTTAGGGGTTCAGTCTGTGGCCGTAAAGCAGGAGGGAAAAGGCCACCTTCTTCCCCCACTCCTGGAGGTCCTGCTGCTCATCCCAGCCGTGTGAACATAGTAAGCTGTTGAAGTCCTCTGGGACTGGGCTCGTTGACTTAGAAGAGTAGCCTCTCGCAGAACAGAACTGTGGATTCTGAAAATCCCATTGATGGAGGCCTCAGCCCATCAGTATTCCTACTTATGCTTCACGGTCCCCGGCACGCGCCTCCCATAAACCTCGGGGGCCTTGGCTAGCTGCATTTACGCTACTGCCCATAAATCCCACTGACTCAAACTTCCTCCCTTTGACTGTTTGCTTTCACCTTCTCTAAGCCCTGGGGATGCTTCTTGGCTCCCAGAAAAAAAGTCCTTACTCTGTTCTCCTGCTCCCCACTTCCCTCCATGTGACCCTCTTTGTCTAAAGAGCGTGCTGGTTGTCCCACACTGTTCAGGTCACGTGTGAGGACTGGTCGGTCACGTCTAACAACCGCAGGTATGGGTCCAAGGCTCTCAGAACCTTCAGAACCTTCCGCCGTATGAAATAGGATAGGGCCACCCTTTCTCCGTTCGACAGCTTGCTTTCCTGATTGCTCTTTCGTAGAAGATCCTTTATCTCTTCTACTCAGTCTGTATTACAAGTGTGAGATTTCTTCCTAACTCCCATCTCCATCTCTGAGATAGACCCGAGCCTTCACTGAGGACCAGAAGATACAGTTAGGGTAGCATGACAGATAGGAATTAGTGAACAGTGTAAGCTTATCCAAAAAAAATAAGTGCTTGATACACCTGGGACTTCTCCAAGCTGTCCTCTGCTTTATGTAGCAAAGGGCGAAATGAATCACTCCATAACAAGGGGTCCTAAGAGATACCAAACTCAATTAAAATCGATTTAACTTCTGGGGAGCGCTCCAGATTATACTCCACAAATACTAATATGGTAATATCAGTTTCGGCCATAAATCATCTCATTGGATCTCGTGTCCCTTTTCCTAGATTATACATCATGGGCAATAATAGGTTGTCTCTTGAACCAACAGAGTGTAAATGTCACTGCTTCAGATTCCCGGTGTGTCTGGGGAAAGGAGGTTCGAGTGGCCCTATTGGGGAATGGCAGTACTGGAGACAGGCGAGCGTGTCCGCTTTCCCCTCCAGGACTCGCTGGAGGATCATTTTGCATGTTCTATTGCATCTGCGTTTATCTCTTCCCAGCCTCTTCATCCTTCTGTTGAGTTACATGTGTTTTCTACCATCTGACAGTTTAAAAAAAAAAAAAAAGAAAGAAAGAAAGAAAGAAAAGAAAGGTGAACAGTGGCATAGTTAGCATGAAAAATGGTGAAGATAGGAATAGAAAACAGGAAAATGTGTGTAACTTTGGAAGTTCTCTACAGTATATTTAAGAAAGGTGGAACAAATAAATTTTTTATTAATGTGTATATATTCTTTTAAATTTAGGAATAGACGGGCAGTCTGTGGAAGTTTCAAATATCGTGGACATCCGAAAAGAACATAACCGTGAGATCGCAATGAGAATTTCCTCCAGCGTAAACAGCCAAAACAGATTTTATACTGACCTGAATGGATACCAGGTGACTTTCCTTTAAAATGTCTAAGTACTGGCTATAATCGTGCGTGACTTTTATGTGTGATAATGGGCCAGTTAAGCGTATCTTTCAAAGGCTCTGAAATTAAGTTTACAAATTAACTCTAAAGTAAAGCTGAATCTTAACAGGTACTTATTGCTTCTGTATGCAACCAGATTTACAAAGTTAGAACAAGTATTTGAGAGATGGGTTGTAGAACATCAGATTTTAAGGATGTATTTTTTTCCTTTTTAAGATTTTATTTATTTATTTGAGAGAGAGTGGGAGAGCGCTTAAGCAGGGGTAGCAGCAGAGGGAAGGGGAGAAGCAGGCGCCCGCTGAGCAGGGAGCCCGATGCGGGACTCTATCCCAGGACCCCGGGGCCATGACCTGAACCTAAGGCAGCTGCTTCACTGACCAAGCCCCCAGGTGCCCCAGGATGTATTTTTTCAAAGGCAGATTTGGTGACTGTTTGCATGTTATAAGTGTCTTGATACCAAAATATATATGAATTTATTGATTAGAAGAAGGGAAAAGTTTCCCTGAAATTTAAAAGAACCCATTACTGCATTATACATTTAAAAGTATATATGTAATAAATTAAATATACACAGACCATTTTCTTGAGAGAGGGAAAAACATATACTCCATCAATCCCTAATTACGTTTCTATTAGACCATGTATGGGTGTTTACCTTTATGCACACACACGTGGACATAGACATAGACACAGAAATGCAGGCATATATCTGTTTAGAAATGTGGGTGGGTGTGCATTTAATCAAAATGTTCACAAAATAGTTTGAAGTAGTAATGAGAAAATGGACTCAAAATTTTTCCAGATTGTCAACTCTCTAATTTAATAGGCCTCTTTTGATTGTTACCTAAATTTCTGTACTCAGAGTATGTGTTTGACAACATATCTTTGAAATAATACTATTAAAAACGTTAGCGTGTTTTTGAGACATTAGCATTTTAGAGTTTTCTGGCTATGAATAGAAATAATTTCCCAACAAATGCTTTTACTTTGTCTGATTTTCAACTGGGTTGAGTGGAAGGGATTGTGAAAATTTTCTCTTCTACAATTTCCTGCAAAGGTTAAATTTAAACCTTTTTCCAAAGCATAAAATATTGCATTATACACTTTGAATTTACATGTTAATTCTTTCACAGCTGTTTGGTTTTCAAATGAAGCCCCGATTTTATGGTGATTCATTTTCCTCGTGTACAAAAGAAACTCTTTTCTTAAAATATTACAGAAGCAATTATTTGTATGTGTGGGTGTATACATGAATGGGGGGAGAAAAACTTAGTAAAAGTGGATAAAAATGTGACTAAATGGGAAAATATTAATTCTAAATTTGTGATCTGAATATTTCTGCTTTTTAAAGAGGCCATTTTTTAAACCTTGGGAAGAGTGGTCCTTGGGCATAACTAGAAATCTACACCCGCAGGTAGGCGGTGAGGGTGGCAGCCCCATCATCATGACAGTGAATGTCCTTTTCACTGAGTATACAAGTTAATTTGAATGGAAAGATCAGGATTGGAAAGATGAAATGGAGAGTCCTTTTTTTAAAGATTTTATTTATCTGTTCATGAGAGACACACAGAGAGAAGCAGAGAGACAGGCAGAGGGAGAAGCAGGCTCCCTGCAGGGAGCCCGATCCCAGGGCTCTGGGGTCACGGCCTGAGCCCAAGGCAGACGCTCCATCGCTGAGCCACCCCAGGCGTCCCAGGAGAATTCTTTCGTAGTGTCTTTTCATTTTTTTCTATTTTTTAGTTTTAGCATTTTACAGTTGTTCCTTCAGTTTCTTAATTCCCTAGGCCTGTGATACAAATTACCACCAACGAGGTGGCTTAAAACAACAGGAATTTACTCTGTCGCAGTTCTGGACACCAGAAATCCCAAACCAAGGTGTCTTGAGAGCCACACTCCCTCCAAGGGCTCCAGGGAGATGTGCTTGCTTGCCTGTCCTAGCTTCTGGTGGTTCCCGGCCGTTCCGGGCACCATCAGCTTGCAGACCTGTGTGCCTCTGCCGCCACAGCATGCCTGCGGTATTGTCCTTGGGTCTCTCTGTGTGTCCCCTGCGTGCAGATTTCCCTCTTAGGAGGATGCCGCTCACCGGATTCGAGACCACTCTAATTGGGTATAACTGGATTATGTCTGTAGGGATCCTGTTGCAAAATAAAGTCACATTCACGGCTTGTGGCTGGCCATGAATTCTGGGGGACACTATTCAGTACAGCCAGTAAGTTGAAGGACGCCCTACAAGGTTGTCATAAAGACTAAAGATGGTATTGGTGAAACACCCAGTACTATGCCTGGTGCTGATGGGCACTCACTACGTGTTCCCCATTACGTTAACTTTGTACTTCTTTCTTTCTTGAGAGCTTTGTCAGACTTTTCATGAGCTGAACAGCAGAGATGCATTTTTCTGTGGTGTGTGTAAGATACCTGATAACACAGGCTCTGTTTGATGTCTCCTCCTGAGGTTTGAGTGAGTCTCCTTGACCCCAACCAGCCTAGTGCACTTTCAGTCAAAAAATAACCGTATTTCACGCATTCACATGCTAGACCAGGAAAAATTGAAATATGGAACTGTCTTCATTGAAACTAAACAAGAAGAGTAAGCACTGAATAATTTTTGAATATAAATACGAATTTTATTATTTTAATGTAATACGTTAGAGGATTTGATGAGGGGATCTGTAGTATTTATTAAAACTGATTCAAGAATCATGAGATATTTTTTGAAAGGGGATAGAGAGCTATTATGCTTAGCATTCATTACAAAAGCAGTGTGTTAGATTTAGATGAGAAATGAATACTTAATACCTTTATAATTTGTTTTATGCAAATATTGGAAAGCTAGAAGACTTTTGTTAAGGATTTTTATTCTGAATTTAAATAGGAATGCCTATTTTAAAAACCTGGATAAGTCCTAACTTTCTCACTTAAAAGTTTTCTGAGATCCTTGTGATTTTTTTTTCATATTGTTTTGAAGACTGTTTTAATTTTTAAAATAGCTCTTCCTATGAACAAGAAAGGAAGCAATACCTTTTTCTCTTTGGAAGAAAAGTCATCTATAGGCAGTACTAATTTTTTTAAAGTACATCTGTAAATATCATTTGATTTCTTCTTCTTTTTTTTTTTTTTTTTTTTTTTTAAAGTCAACTGTTTGGTCTTGTAGATTCAGCCTAGAATGACAATGAGCAAATTACCTCTTCAAGCAAATGTGTATCCGATGACCACAATGGCCTATATCCAGGATGCCAAACATCGCTTGACGTTACTCTCTGCTCAGTCTTTAGGGGTTTCAAGTTTGAAAAATGGTGCGTATTGTTTGGATTCTTTTTTTGCTCTTAACAAGTTTCAGTTCCAAGTGTATAATTTTTCTCTTGGTCATATGTATTAATTATCATCTTCAGACACCACCTGCCTTCTTTTGAGGACCAGACTATTTAGTTAATTTTGGTTTTGTGAGAATAATATAAAATAATGTATTTCCTCTGTCTTCTATGAAGAATGAGGGACCTCAAACTCCATGAAACCATTGCTTCTTAAAGATAATGTATCTCTCCTGGCAGCTCGTGGTTTGCACAAGCCTCTGTCATTGTCATAATTGAATGGCTGTGGAAACGCTCTGGAAGGCAAAGAGGAGAGGGTGCTGGGGAGAAAAGTTAGAAATTCCCAGGGTTGCCCAAGTTCGCAAAGGGGGGAGGGAAGGGTTCAACCCCAGGTCCTTCTCTGAATCACATCGTCCCAGGGCACTACCACCCGAAAGAAGAAAGGGAGTTGAAATGACACAGATGGGGGGGGGGAGGGTATAAAGAGACAAAACTTTAAGGATTCCAAAAGAGAGAACTAGAAGGAGAAAATAAATCATAGACACAGATTAGTGTTTATAAAGCCTTCTATTGGTAGGTGATGTCCTTTATAATATGTATTTTTCATGATCATTTCTTTGCAGTTGCTCCTCTCGCTTACATATTAAGAGTTGCTAAGTCAAATAAATGTCTTAAGGAGCCAGGCAGGAAAAGGAGCGCAGGTGCCTGGCGTGTGTACCCTTTGTCACAAACCCACTTTTTATATTAGGCTTATGCATACGTTCTGAACATCCGCCCACACAAAGCATACTATTTCTCATTTTTATTTGTGGCTTTCATCACACAGAATCAGGAGATGAGGCCATAAAGACATTAATGCCATTATAAGAATAATAACGGCCTCCCACCAGGGTGCAGGCGGGGAGCCGCGGGGCTGCCGCGTGCTGATGGGGCAGCCGCCGCTCAGTGCCAGGCCGTCCTTGCCATGCGGAGGGGCCAGTTTCTGAGGAGCCCAGAAGTCTGGAATTTTTTTATGTTTTGATTTTTAAAAAATTAAGTCAACATTTACAGATTGGGACAGCTTCCCCTAAAATGCCTAGATGTGGTTTGGGGGCAGAGGAGCTGTGTTTCTCAGTTCACCTTTATCAAGGGAAGAGACATAACCGTCCAGTTGGTGATTGCTCCAGTCCTAATGTCTAGCTCCCTATGTAAGAACCCAATTCTGAGAATTCAAGGCAGGGTTTAAAGATGGGTGGCTCAAGAGTCCTACCTGGCGCAGGTGCCCTGCAATAGGCACCCAAAGACGTTTGAATACCTGCAAACATGAAAACAATTTGAGTATACTCCAGGAGATTTACTCAGGCTCACGTATTGTGTGGACTAACATTTGGAGGCAGGAAGAAGAGAGAAATTGCGCTGATCTGGGTGTGAAGCCAGATCTAAGATCTAAGATCAAGCCCTAGGTGGCCACGGGGCAATTAGTCTCAGTGCCCAAGGAGCAAATTCTAGACGGTTGTGTCCTAAAAGAAATATGGAGGTCGTGACAACCAAAATTCTAACCATCGCTGGGGGTTTTATGGATCCCTAACGAGAGAAGAAACAACTAAACAGACTTGGGTTGACTGTGTCGGAATAATAGTCATTAAAATATTTTGTGTATTGCTTTTTTATGCCAAACGATCACTTTAATACCATGACAAATGTGAATGGGCGGATGGATGAATACACATATATTTTTAAGTATTTACGACTAGGGTTTTTTGGGTTTTTTAGTATAAATATATGACTGTGGCCCTGGGTGTTGTTTTTTTTTAGTTTGTTTTGGTTAGAGTTTTTTAGTTTTTTTTTTTTTTTAGTTTGCAGTCTCAAAGCCTAACAGCTCACAACTTAAACTAGAAGAGGTGTGGAATTATTGCACAGCAAATGCAGGAACCAAATATGACCTCTTTCTGAGCTCCAGGAAAGAGGATAGTGATGCCACTTATAATAATACCAGGGAGGGAAGGGGGTATGTGGCAGGTGTCTCCAAATCCTGGGGTTTCTTCAGAGGATCACCATGTATCGAGTAACCTAAATTGTCTTTCAAATCCTTGTTAGACTCTGTGCATCCGTATTTGCCTTGTTATTCAGTGTGTGATGTACGTTCCCTTAATGAGCCTCATAAACCTCTTTAAATTCCAAATGCCGCCACTAAAAATTTTGGAGGACGTGATTTACATTTCAGGTTAATTTTTAAATCTCAAATTTTTGATCTGTCTCATTTTTTAAGTCTCTTAACCAGATTTTTAGCAGACAACAATGAAGAAGAACAGAAACACAATCCTGGTTTTTGCGTTTACACTAGTTGTTTTGAGAAAAGCCCTTGTTGATACTGTGGGTTGTACGGATCTGTGTCCTTGGCTTAAATCAGGATCGTGCCTAAACTTATGTGATCCTCCCTGGATGTTTGTATTAAATAACCCTGGCCAGTTTGTCTGTTTGTTTGTTTGTTAGGTCAGATTGAAGTTATCATGGATCGAAGACTCATGCAAGATGATAATCGCGGCCTTGAGCAAGGTGTCCATGATAACAAGGTTACAGCTAATTTATTTCGAATACTCCTGGAAAAAAGAAGTGTTGTGAATATGGTAGGAAAAAAAATAATTCGCACATTCTGATGTTGATTATTCTTTGCCACTCAAAATTTGAAATTATGACTTTCCACATTATTATTTTTTTTAATGATTTAGTTTCCAGTATTGAGATACCTTTATAAGAGATTTAGCCTAAACTGACAAGATGGAAAGATATGTAAGAAAACTTCAGTTTCACTTACGTAGGGTTTGCATTTAGGTCATCTTATTTATTTATTTATTTATTTTGTGTTTCTTATGTAGATGTAAAATAACGTTAAGGAACCAGTTGGGGTGAAAGTTTCTGCAATTATTTTGAAAGAAAATAAGCATTGAATTTAAGGATAGAATGTTAGCGCGTGCTTATTAGGAAATTTTGATTAGTAAAAAATGTTTTTTGAGACCTTAGTGTACTTATTCTGGTCTTAGACTCAACTGAAAGCGGATTTACTCATGTGTCTTGTTCAGTTTTCATTTCTCAAAACAAAACCCCAGCATCCCATTAAGCAGTCCGCCTAAAGCTCAGTTGGATGTAGACCAACATGACAATACCTTCTTAGGGCAGCACAAGAGTCGTCACCCCTGTCCTCCCTACCTGACTCCTTCCCCACCTCCCATGGCCCTCCGCTCGGCCCTTATTCTCTTTCTTTCTTTTTTATGATTAGGTTGTTGATGTGGTGGGTGATGGGGCGTGAGTGGTATGTGGAGTTGTGGGGAGTGTGCTGGTATTCGGGTATCGTTATTTTCTGGTGCTTTTTTTCTTGCGTTCTGAGTCTTTCGTTATGTTATTGTTGTTCGTTATGTTTCGTTTTTCTTTTCTTTTTATAATTCCTTTGTCACGTAAGTACATTCGTCATTCATGTCCTTCTTCCTTCCTTCCTTCCTCTTCCTTCTTTTCTTTCTTTCTTGTCCTTATTTATTATAATGAGAGACATAGAGAGGGAGAGACACAGGCAGGGGGAGAAGCAGGCTCCCTGCAGGGAACCCGATGCGGGACTCAATCCCGGGACCCCAGGGTCACACCCCGGGCCAACAGCGGGTGCCCCACCGCTGAGCCCCCCCCCCCCCCGACCCCTCCTTTTCTCCACCCCCCTGTGGTCCTTCCTGCTCTGGCGATAAAAGCCCCACATGCGTCTCCCCAGATCTGGTCCCCTCTTGGCCGCAGAGCCATCCCTCCCTGTGTCCTGCTCCTCGGACCCCCCCCCCCGCCCGGCCTGCCCATCAGGAGCCTCCCGACGCCCTCCCCCTCCCGGCAGCACCCCCGGGGGCGTCCCTCCTCTGCTCCCAGAGATGCTTCTCCATCCTTCTCCGTCCTTCTCCGTCCTTCTCCTCTTGAGCGGCGGTATGGCCCCTGCGAGGACACTGTCCTGCCCGAGCAGTTCCCATGTGGCCTCTCATGGACCTCGGCCACCGCCCCAAGCAACCCCAGATGCTTCCCCAGTCGTTCCGCTCTTCTTTTCCTGCCACGTTGGTTCTCAGTCAGGGTTGGTCTGCTTGGTCTGTTTTTTTTTCCCAAAACTCAGTCTGACCTCCGTGCCCCGTTCTTCACGCCCCAAGGTCTGTCTGGTCACCGGCCTCCCTGTGAAGGCCGTGGTCCTCACGCGGCGGGGAGCCCATCCTGGGCCCGCGGCTCCGTGTGGCCCCTCGCGCTGCCCTCCCCCCCTTCTGCCCAGCCCCCTCCCCCGCGGCCTGCGCCCCGGGCACCTGCTGACCCCTGCTGCCCCTGCACCTGCTGCCCGGCCCCCTCCCCCACGGCCTGTGCCCCGGGCACCTGCTGCCCCCTGCTGCCCCGGCACCTGCTGCCCGGCCCCCTCCCCCACGGCCTGCGCCCCGGGCACCTGCTGCCCCCTGCTGCCCCAGCACCTGCTGCCCGGCCCCCTCCCCCGTGGCCTGCGCCCCCGGCACCTGCTGCGCCCTGCTGCATCCCCCTACCTGCTGCCCGACCCCCTCCCCCACGGCCTGCGCCCCCGGCACCTGCTGCCCTGGCCCCCGCGCGGGGCCCTGGGTCGTGGCTGTGGCCACAGCTCACCGGCTGTGGCTTGTACCCGAGCGCCCAGACCCGCCGCCCTCTGCCTCCTCAGAACCACACATCCAGGTGCTCCCCTGATCCTCGTCTCGCTCCTCTTTTGACCACGGCTCTGCTGAGCGCCGGGCCCTGTTCCGCTGCTTCTAGACTTGTCCCCGGTGGAGGAAGCACCGTATCTGTTGCACGAATGAATACGCGATGCACAAATGAGTGAGCGGCTGTAGTGCCTCGGGCCACCGTGTTACCCCTGCTGTACCCTGCCCTGTGCCCTCCTGTGCCCTGCCCCGTGCCCTGCCCCATGCCGTGCTGTGCCCTGTCATGTGCCCTGCCCCGTGCCCTCCTGTGCCCTGCCCGTGCCCTGCTGTGCTGTGCCCTGCCCGTCCCACTGTGCATGTTCTCGCCCTGCTGCTACATCCGGGGACTTGGGTCCTGCAGCTCCTGGTGCCCCTCAGGGCCCCTGGCCTGGGGTAGGTGTTCCATAAATAAAACACCAGTTGATTGAACGAACCGGCAACAGCTCATTAAAGCAAAGACTTCTTCCAGGATCTAGAATCTTTTAGGAAAAAAGATTTTAATATCCATTTTTAGATGTCAGGATTTATACCAGTTCTTGGGACGCATGGTTTAAATCAATTACTGACAAGATAGCTTAATTTTAGGACTCAAACTGCATAGGAAAATCATTGTCTGAGTGCTGGCAGCTACACTCTTTCTCCTCCTGAAAATGTTTCTGGCTTTTATGATTTTTTTTTCTTCTCTATATAGACACTAATTTGCAAAGCTTCTGTTAACTATGGCAGTAAGAATTTCCATGTCAGATCTATAAAGCTTTCACTTAGAAGGGAAATAATTTGTTTATTCCCATTCAAAAAACTCCTTGGATAGTAATTGATTGAAATTTGATCCAATGTGTTTGTAATCCTTTGTTGGTTAAATTTTTCTTTTGCTCAACTATAGATTCCTGGACTTAAATCAATAGTGTCTTTTAAATAAAAAATGAACCAGAGAAGAGAAAAATACGTTTTAATTTCTAGCGAAATTGATTTAAAAGACGTTCGATTAACAAACGCTCCATCCCGTATAATGTGAACTTTCTAGACGGCGTCTTTATTTTCAACTCAGACTCTAGTGTTTAAAATGTCGATGGGGAGGCGCCGCGGCGAGGAGCCGGTTCTGTCAAGGAAGGCATCTGGGTAGAAAGTCCTAAGCCTGCAGCCCCCTGGGGGTAACCGGGGTGACTAAGGGGAATGGAGGCCTGTTCTCGAGTGTTCTGCGGAGACGCGGGGAGAACGGGCCCTGGCATGACGACAGTCTCCGTGAGATGTGCGGGTGCCCTGCGGATGGCTGGGGCCGTGTGACGGTGATGCTCATCCGTGCAAAATGACAATCGTCCCTCTGGCACCGACCCTTTAGGTTTTGTTTCTTTGAGACTTAACTCCCTGTCCCTTCCTGCGTGGAGAGCGCTGAGCCGAGAGCTGGAAGTGTTCAGGCATTACAGCTGTGTCACTCTACCCTGGGATGCCAGCTCTTTACGTGGTAGGAGGGCCAGCCGAGAGACAGGAGATGAAAAGCCCGAATGCTTGCAGGGATCTGAAAAGAGATGGAATGAGGGAGGCCGGTCACGTCTTACGGGCAAACACCTCAGTTAGGTGACCCCAGGGCTGTGATGAGCACAAGGACGCATCCCACCAAGGAGCTAGAACTCAGCCGCCCTCGAGGGAACGTGGGGGCCCAGGGTGACTTGGATCTCCAGTATCGTGGGGGCGGGGGGGGAACTCACCTGTTTTGGGGAGTTTTTGTTATTGTTGCTGACAATTTCAATGTGACACCTCCTGGATTTTTTTTTCTCTTTTTGAGAGCTGGCCAACTGTTGAATACCACACAGACCTCCCAAACCTATCTACAGGCAGATTTAGCCCATGTGTCACCAGGCTCCACCTCTGCACTAAATGAGATTTATTTCCAAATCTTACGATTCTTTACATTTTCACTGATTATTTCTTCTGTCTCTGGCTTTTTACTGCATCCTTTCCCCAACTGCATTTTTTTCCTCTCGTTTATTTATATTTGCTGGTTAATAGATGAAGTTCAAAAAAATAAAAAACCTTTATCGTGTTCCCACCAGGTATCAGGTTGTACTGAATAAGCAAAAGGGACTCAAAAATATCATCTATTATCTTAGGTCATTTATTTAGCAAGTTTTGATGTAGATGAATGGAAGCCTTTGATGTTTAGGGATCAGATAACTTAAGTGGAGCCCAGCGAGTAGTTCTGACGTGTGACATAGAAGGGCTGGATCCCAATGGGGAGCTCAACTTGGTGTGGCCTGGATCGGAATGTGCTAGAAACTATTTATAGTTTCACACAGGCTGCAAGGAGCAGGCTAGACTCGAACAGCTTGACGCCTCCCAGCCCACAAGAACCCAATGATGTTGATAGTAGTGCACTTGTTACTACAAGGCTGGGGAATTCATTTACCACTTAAACAAACGCATAAAATTTCCTAAAGCAAACACGTGTTACAAGCCTTGGGTGTATCCTAAAGGTTACAGCTCAGACTCCCTTTCCAGGAGATTGATCAAAAAGTGGTAATTCGCCAGATAAATATTTTGCTGAGACCCTCGTTGCTGTAAAAATGTCCAGAAAGGGCACGGATCGTGGAGCCTCCCGCGGGGTTCAGTCGCGCCCTGCCTGGCCGGTGCCCGCTGCCTTCCCAGCCCGGAGCCGCGGCGCCTCCTCAGCTCGGTGGGGACAGTGAAGGGCCCCACTGCTGAGTTCTCCGAGGGACTTAGGTTCGTGACGCTGTTCGCTTCACTGAGACCTTTCATGAACGCCTTTCTGAGTCTGAATCATTTTCTGAATCCGAAACTGGTTAAAGGATGAGACTCGTGCATTGGACTCCAAAAGGAGCTGTCTGTCCTATGAGGTTGGGAGCGTGTCTGGGGTCACGGTTCCCGACCCACGTCCCCGGAGCTGTGTCACCCTGAGAGCTGAGATCCTCTCCGGGGGCTGTTAAGCTTGGGCTTCCTGGGGCCCACCCCTGGAGAGCCTGTTTACGGAGATTTGGGCTAGTGCCTGAGGATCTGGGTTTAAAGCTCCCCAAGCCATTCTTTTTTTTTTTTTTTTTGAGATTTTTTTTTTCATTTATTTTGAGGGAGAGAGAGAGCGCAAAGGAGTACATGGAAGGAGAGGGAGACGCAGACTCCCCGCTGAGCAGGGAGCCCAACACGGGGCTCGACCCCAGGACCGGGACCCTGGCTTCATGACCTGGGCCGAGGGCAGAGGTGCAACTGACGGAGCCATCCAGGTGTCCCCTCCCCACACCCAGTATTGCTCCATGTGGCCAGTGTTGAGCGCTGAGCATCAGGGGACCTGGCTGGGTCGGTGTGCACATCCCTGTTTGCGGGGTCTGCACAATCCATCAGGAAGTCTCCCACCTGCTCCCCTAGGCGTCCGGGGATTCCTCCAAGAGCCGAGAACAAAGCCAGAGAGCTCTTCCTGAATGTTATTTGACCTAGAAATGGACTTCATGCCTTCCGAGTCTCATACGGCAGGTGTCTTCTTTTCTGTTGGAATCTTTTATCTTTTATTACTGAAAAAGTGATTTTGTCAGCAATCCTGACCTACATTATGAAGTCCTTTGATCTTGGAGTACATTTAAAGTTTCTTGTTGAAACTGTTCCCTCACTATTCAACAACATGCGTGAAATTTCAGCAGTTCTGGAGAATATGATTTTATACGCTTTACTTAATCTTTCTTTCAGAAGAGGAGTGTGGAACGGGTACTTCGTTTTTACCGCTCTTTTAGACCTAATATTTTTTGTCAGCATCTTAATATTGCAGTGTCCCTCTGCTGCCTTTAATTTTTTTTTTCTCTCTCTCTCTTTCTCCATAGTCTGAATTGTAATGACATCTACAGTTCACTGCTGGCAAGATGCTTGTCACTCTTTGCTAACACCCTCTGTTCAGTGCTAATCTGACATTCTGAGTTTTAAGCTCTGTATCTTCTATAAATCCTATCTTTTCACACAGATAAGTAGCCAAGCCTTTCATCTGAGCCCCATATTACAGAAAAAAAAAAGGATGCAAAATCAAAAGCTATCAGTGAAATGGACAGTTTAAAAAAAAGATGCAAAATTAAATTTGTCCTGCCTGTCACTGCTGATCAGAAAACCTTTCTATGTAAATTATTTTCTCTTCTCAGTGTTTTTCTCTGTGTGCTTTTATACCTCAGGCGTTATTGGTTAAGGCTCTGCTTAGTCATTGATTTAATTGAGTGTGTCATCCACCATACGCATATGCCCAGCCCTGGCAGACGTATTTAATGTTTGAACATCCTGAACCACTTATCCGGAAGTATATATACCATAGCAATGACTAAATTACTTTTAAATTATACTGAATAATTGTGTACTAGGTAAATATGTACTAACTACTCCATAACATACATGAGAGTTTTCGTTCAGTGGCAGTGATTTATCAAATTTAACAGACGGGGATCCCTGGGTGGCGCAGCGGTTTGGCGCCTGCGTTTGGCCCAGGGCGCGATCCTGGAGACCCGGGATCGAATCCCACGTCGGGCTCCTGGTGCATGGAGCCTGCTTCTCCCTCTGCCTGTGTCTCTGCCTCTCTCTCTCTCTCTCTCTCTGTGTGACTATCATAAATAAATAAATTTAAAAAAAAAAAGAAGGCAAATTTAAAAAAAAAAACAAATTTAACAGA
This sequence comes from Canis lupus familiaris, assembly GCF_011100685.1. Taxonomy (NCBI): domain Eukaryota; kingdom Metazoa; phylum Chordata; class Mammalia; order Carnivora; family Canidae; genus Canis; species Canis lupus. The sequence continues at coordinate 2,354,627 of NC_049224.1, read as the reverse complement.
TGATCAGGGATGCTACCTCTGTTTTTAAAAAATCTTATTTATTCCGAGAGTTTCCCCCCCCCAAAAAAAAATCTGCCATTGGTTAACATCTATAGAGCATAGCTTTGGATCCTTACGAAGTGTCATGGTCTAGTTGAGTGTATAAATGAAACCACGAGAATATGATGGGTGACACCTGAGGGAGAAGAGATCACATTTGATGATTGCAAGAAGTACGGATGTCCCAACCCATCTACTTAAGGAATTTTGTGGTAGGTTGAGTTTCCAGGAAAAGTTACACTTTGTCCTAAAATGTTCGTGAAAAGTGTTGTCAGGGTTTTTAGCGCTAAAGCAATGGAGAAAAGCTACTTCTGAACAGGAGTTAAGTGGACACTGTCATTTTCTTACATTGCTCACCGCCGAAGTTGGTAAATCTGTGTGTCGTCTAAGGCTGTTATTTACAAAACCTAATAAAATTACAGTACGTGCTTACGGTTGCATTCCTTTCCTACCTAAACCCCGTCAAGTAATTTCAGTCGATATTGTGAAAACTGCAAATATACAACACTTAAGCGTGTTTGCTTTTTTTCTTGATAGGAAGAAGAGAAGAAGTCGGTCAGTTATCCTTCTCTCGTTAGCCACATGACTTCTTCTTTCCTGAATCATCCCGTCTTTACGATGGCAGAAAAGGTCCCCGTGCCCACCCTCCAGCTGCTAGGGGAATTCTCTCCGCTGCTGTCATCTTTGCCTTGTGACATTCATCTCGTTAATCTGAGGACGATACAGTCAAAGGTATATCCCAAAATGCGTTTATGAACAGTTACATTTTGTAATGTATTTGATATAAGGGGATGAGAAGCGGAAAACAAATAACAGCCGACCCTTGCACAGCACGAGTTGGACCTGCACCCGTGTGCTTACTCGGATCGTTTTTGATAAATGCAGTGCAGTACCGAAAATGTATTTTCTCTTCCTTATTATTTGCATGACATTTTCTTTTCTCTGCCTTATTTTAAGAATGCAGTATATGACACGTATAACGTACAAAATCCGTGCCAAACCGCTGTCCATGTTATCAGTAAGGCTGCCAGGCAATACTAGTCGGCTCTTAGTGGTTCTGTTTTGGGAGACTCAGAGTCCTGCGGATTTTTGACTCTGGGTGGGGGGTCGTCGCCCCTAACCTGCGCCGTTGAAGGGTCAGCTGTACTGGGAGTTTCACTGTGCTTCCAGGAGCCGTCACGAGGACTTCACCTTTAGGCAAGATCGTTATGCCTTTCATTTGACTGTGGCTCTGTGGTTTAGAGCATATCCCACTCCTAATTTATGTTACTCTCAGAAAAGTTCTCTGTGGTGAGAAGGTCGGGGGATATTATCTTTTTACAGATAAGAAAGCAAAAGCTAGCCTGGGGTCACATAATAGTAGGTGGGACAACAGGCCTTAAGATGAGCTCTGCTGGCATTTTCCATCATTTCTCCTTCGTAGCCAGTGTCTCTTAAGGAGTCAGAGAAATAAGAAGCATTGCTTTTAATTAATTCTGCATCAGAAGCCATGTACATTCATCTCTTTCTCCTGAAAATCACTGCAACTCCGACCTTTGCATTGAAAAACCAACTGTTTAGAGACGTCTAAAGATCCACTAGAGGAAGAACAGGGGAAGATTTTAGTAGATAAGGAATTTTAACGCAGTTGCCCTGCTTTTGTTTGCATGTATGCCTGCTTTTAAAGTCAGAGATTGCATTTGCAAAGAATAAAAATCCGGCATTTGACATCGTTTTTAAATTCGGTAGAGCTGTTTTGATATTGTGAACTGACATATGCTTGGCTGGAAATAGTACGCGCTTCGGGATTCCGTAGGAAAAGTGATAAATGGCCTGAGTATGAAAAGGAGAGAATGTTCATGTTTGAAGACAACATAGGAAGAGAGAATGTTTAGTTTTAGAGCAAAGAACTAAAGCAAACCAAGTAAAGTTAAGGATAAATGCCTGCAAATTTGGACACTTAAGGCTTTTACGGCCTGTGTAGGAATATGCATAAGGCTTGTAATAGTGAGTACGGCTGAACACAGGAGGCCTGGGTATGTCTGCGCATGTCAAAAGTCTCGTTTGATCATGTGAACCGACCTGCAGGATGTACTTCTTGCCCTACAGTTACAGCTAGAGGCACCAGGGAAACTGTCGTGACCCAGCCAAGACGGCAACCCCTGGCTCTTCTGAAGCATCGATTCTGGTGGGAGGAGAAAAATAAAAAAAAAATTAAGAGAAACGTAACATGAGTTAGATGGTGACAAGTGTTCGGGCGGCGGGGGGGGGGAAGGAGGGAAGGATGGTTCTGGAGGATGACAGGGGTTTGCATAGTGTGGTTGGAGGAGGACATTGCAGAAAGGGTGTGAATGGAATAAGACTCTGAAGGAAGTTGGGGAGTGAGACTCCTGCAGATTTCTGGGGGTCAAGTGGTCGGGCAGTCAAGAGCAAGTGTGAAGGCCTAAACGTGGGTGACGTGGTGAGAACAGAAGCCCTGCGCCAGCTGGCCTTTTCTTTGATCCCTTCCTGCATCCTGTTGCCCACAAGAGTGTCTACACGTAGTGGGGATGGAACAAATGGACTCTGCCATAATTGTGGGTTCACTTTTCCACTCCTGGAGACGGGTCGCCTCCCTGAGTTAGATGAATCCATAAGCTGAAGGGGGACCCAGGGATGGAGGGGGCGGGGGTGGTTGCGGAGGACTCTGAGCCTCCGGTGGCTGCCTCTGGGCATGGCTGCAGGGGATGTTAGCCACCTGAGGATCTGGGGGCTCCTGGGGCGCCCGGTGGCCACTGTTCCTTCCCCTCATTCCTAGATGACTCTGTCCCGTGCTTGTTTTCCAGATCCGGTTGTCTAGAGTCAGTGAGTGTGGGGTTTCGTGGTCTGCCGTCTAGGGCTGTCCCTTGTTTCCCAGCCCCCTCTTTTCTGTGGTTACCTGCTGCTTTCATTCTTCCGGCTGATGCTTGTCTTCTGGTCCTACGATTCTCATCACTTGCCAGACCCAGAACTCTGCTGCCCGCTCAGTCGGTGCAGGCCTTCGGGCCCTGGGCCCTCCGCGGTCCGGCCTCCACTCACTGTACCCGCGTGGTTTCCCGTTGGCTCTTCACACCCTTAGACGTGTGGACCTTTGGCCGGGTGCTGACTCCACTCCCCTTTATGGCCAGCTGGGCCGGCTTCAGGTGCGTGGTGAGGGACGGAGAGGATAATGCTTTCGAGCCCTTTGAAAACAGAAGCGCTCTGTAAACACCGGTCGTTGTCCTGGTGGTACCTGGAGTACTTGCCAGCTCAGGTGCAAACTGAGGTGTCAGCTGAGCACATAGTTTGACCCAGAAAAATAAAGACTGAAATGCTGATGCTTAACCCTAACCAGCCTGCTGGGGCGGGGTCAGAACTCACGACTTGGGCCGGTTTTGCTGTTTTGCATTATCCCGTCGACCAGTGCCAGCTCCTGGGTTGGTCTTTGACTCTTAGCACAGCTGTTCCAAGGCTCACCAGAGACCCAGCGGGGTGCATCTGTCCGTTCATAATCACTTCTCGAAAGAACTGCTTTCTGTCCCTTGACCTCTGGTAACTCTGATAACAGGAAAATAATCTTGGAAAGCAGCCAACGTAAGTACTGAATCAAAGAAAGCTCGGTACTTTAAAGATGTCGAGTGCCACTTCATGGTTGCACCAAAAGAAGACAAAGGGGACTTGGAGAAAATCCAGAGCCAGGCCCCGACACCTGGGACCGCACCCCTCCCCTGTGTGCCGGCAGCTCCAGCCCTACGGTAACCCATCGTTCCTTCGGAGGCTGCGAAGCGTTTTTGCCCCTGAAGTGGTGTCGGCATAGCTCTTGGCTCCCGGGCCAGACCGGAGCTCTGCTGGGCCCGCGTGAGTGGGCGCTCGCCTCGCCGCCCCCTCCCCGTGTGTCCGTGGGAAACGTGGCCCGTCCTTGACGTGACGGAGGCACATCTTTGTTGCTGCCTCACTTCCTCAGCGGCAGCGTGGTGGACGGGGTGGACGGGGTGGACGGGGCCCCTGCTCCCTGGCCACTGCGTGAAGGGTCCGGGCGTTCGGAACCAGGCCCCGGGGAGCAGGGGGTTACGGCTCGAGGCGCGGTGAGGGAGGCGGCGTAGGGCCCCGGGTGCGCGCCTCCACGGTGCTTCCGTGTCTCCAGCTACCCGACCTTGGGGTCAGTGTGTCCGGGTCCCACCGGGGACATTTTGGAACGGAGACTTTGACTATTTCCCCATCCCTGAGGCTGTGACTCTGGGGGTCTGGGGTGAGGAACCTACGAGTTAGTCATGCTTAAGGACCCGTGATTCCAGAAATTACCATCATCGCCATTCAGCCAATTGGGAAAGTAAGAGCTAGAGATCGAGTGGCTAAGGTGGCATCACCCGGCGGTAAGCGGCGTGCTCCGGGCTCACACGGCCGTGTCCTCATCTGGTGGCTGTCCGGGGCCCCCGCGGTGCCGCTCGGCTTCTTACGGCCTCTGTTCCTCACGGGCCAGTTCTTCAGGAATTGTTCCGTGTGGGTAGATGAGGTTATGATTTTATGGAAGCACGTCTTGCCCTTATTTTTCTGTTTTTGGGAAAAACGAGTCGTATGTCGTGCATTCGCAGTTGGACGCAGCGGGGCCCAGACACCCCTCAGCCCCACCCGACGGCGCGGAGGGCGCAGCGCAGGCCCCTGTCGCGGGTGGCCGCCAGCCCCCCCCTGCACGCTCGGCCCCCTCTCTTCTCCTTAGCATCCCTTCTTCCTGGACCGTCAAAGGCCTGAGCCGTTGGCAAAGGTCGTGTAAAGGCCTGAACGCTGGGGGCCCAGGGCCACCACCGGCGTGCGTGAGCGGCCCGGGCAGAGTCCAGGGACATGGGCCCCCGGGACGCAGAGCTTTCCGGGCCCGGTTACCCCGTCGCGCGGCGTCTTGTCTGGGAGGGTGTCTGCTTGCTGCATATTCAAGTAAAGTTCACAGTTTCCCTACTTTGAAAAACAGTTTTCTTGGAAATAAAATGACGAGACAGACTTTGAAGCCGAGGAACTGCCGCTTTGCCTCAGGTATTTTTGCTAGAAAACTGATACTTTCATGAATATTTAATTCTTCAAAACTTGGACAAGACGCCTGCTCCTTGGTTGGCGCTCTGGTCCCTGAGGGGGTGACGCGGCCTTAGGTTTCAGAGAAGGGCTCACGCTCCCCTCCACCCCGCGGGTCCTTTCTTGCGACTGTCCCCCCTGCTTCCGTACTGTCTGACTCTTGTGAAAATCACGGCAGAGGCGGAAAGATGCCCCGTGTCCTCGGGCTTCTGACGTCCTCGCCCCCCTGCGTGCGTGTGCAGGGCCTCGCCCGCCGTCACTCCGAGGCAGCCGTGGGGCATCGTTGCGCGGGCGCCTGTTACGGGCTCAGCGGGCACCCGGGCGCCAGGCGCTGGGCTAAGGCGGCGGGTCGCAGGCACCGGCGCGTCCTCTGCCGCGGTCACCGCGACACCGTCGCTTCTGGCGCCCCCGCCCCCCGCACCCCGTGGCGGGACCAGGGGCGGCTGCAAGCAGCGGGGAAGTCGGGCCCTGGGCGTCGGGCGGCCCGGGGTCTGAGCCGGGACTGAGCCGGGTTCTGACCCGCTCGCAGCTCTGTGCCCGCACCCGGTGCCCGGCCGGCCCAGGCCGCACCCGCCACCCTGTCTTCAGAAAAGATGTCTCAATGACACATTTGAAAACCGAATCCCCTCGTGAGGACGATTCAGAACCCGGACACGTTGGTTGTCGTCCGTGGCCACAGAAGAGAAGAGGGGACCTTTCTCCCCACGGGTCAGCGCTGAGCACGCTCCCCTCTGTTCTGCAGCTGTGCCTTGCTTAATTCTCCCAAGGATTTTTAATTTATTTCGCTTATTGTCAGAAGCATCTTCCCCCCCCTCCCGCCCCTCCTTTTAGGAAACAAAATTTATTAAAAGAACTGTAATTTAAAAATTCGGAGCACCGCCGGCGTCCTTACTGAAGTGGACGCAAGAAATTTTACTGCAAGAAAGTGTATCTTGATCCCTGTAGCTGACTTGTCGTGTTCCGTAGTTTTCTCTCTGCCTGCACGAGAAGAATAGCGCCCGTAATGTGAATTTAAATGATACATCAAGCTAATAAATGTGGTTGGCCTAGCAAGTGATAAGCATAACTAATTCAATTTAAATGTCTTTTATATAAAAATAATGAACCAGTGCATTAAAGATTAAGAATGTTAATGCAATTAGCAAAAAATTAGCATTCAATAAAGAAGCATGTTGCAGTTTGGGGATGGATGATGATACATCATTCGATGACCAGATAAGGACTGAAGTCGGGGATACTTTATTCAGCTGATGTATACCTTAAACGTGAAATAAACAGAAATGAAAATGCTTTCTTTGAAGAAACTTTGAGACAACAGCATGTGACGTGTGGCCAGAAGGACGCCCAGGTCCTCGGGGGTTGCACAGGGGACCAGGGCACGAGGCAGCTTAACCAGGAGCCTTAAAATGTGACGTCCCCTGCCTCCTGGTGGGGGGTGGGGGCAGCAGGTGCGCCGGGAGCGGGGGACCTGGGCGGGAGGGTGACCTTCCCCGGCTTCACAGGTGAGGTGGGCGCGGGGGGGGGGGGGGGGGGGGGCGCGTGCAGTGGGGTCGCCGCGTGCACGAATGTCAGCGTGCATGTGGGCGCTCTGCTCCTCTGCAGGTGGACGGCAGGCATTCCGACGAGGCAGCCTTGATCCTCCACAGAAAGGGGTTCGACTGCCGCTTCCCCAGCAGAGCCACGGGGCTGCTCTGTTCCACGACCCAGGGAAAGGTGAGCTGAATGGGATTTTCTCAGCCGGCCTCTCCTCCAGAACACGTGCATGCCTGAACGCGACGTCCGTCGTGCCTGGGCCTTTAGTTGCCGGCCCGCGGGGCGTCTTCTCCCACGCCCCCAGCCCTCCTCTCGGGCTCGTGCAGGATCCTGTCGGTGAAGTCTCCGCGGGCCTAAGCAGGTGTTGTAGGAACTACAGCGGGGCAGGGGGCCAGGGAGGCTGCAGGAAGCAGGACACTCACCAGCCCCCCCGGGAGAATGCGGATCTCCTGATTGACCCACATCTGCACAGGGCCTCCTGGTGCCGGCCCGACAGTCCTCAGGCTGACCTTGCTGACCTTCCTCCAAGCCTCTCCTTGGAAGGAAACAAACGTCCAGGCTTCGGCCCCCGGCTCTGAGCAGGTCGTGCTCCGAGGACACAGTCGACTGGCACCGGGGCAGGTCTGCCCCTTGGGGGAGCTCAGCGGACCCCGCTCTTCTCCAAAACCTCACAGATACCCTATGCACCAGAATCCAGGGATTCGGTTCCAACCCTACAAATTAGGGTGGGTGTAGGATCTGACAAGGGGGGAAAGGAAAATATAGGAGAGGGTCGAAATCCAAGGGGGACCCTGGGATGTGATGCAGGGAGACACATCAGGATAACCTGCCTGGGTGAGAGTAGGACCTTCCCAGCAACCCCGCAGCCCTCAGGATGAGACTCCCTGGCACGACGAGCCCTCCTCCTAGCGGGCCTGTGTCCTTTCAGTCTTTGGAAAGGAGAGGAACCACGATTGTCAGGTGTTAAGTGTCGAGTAAAGGAGGATATGGATGTTCTTAAAGCTTGCTGGCTTGTAGGTGTTTTCTCTTTTATTGAAAAAAAGCCCCTGCACATGGTAAGTTGTAAGAAATATGGAAGGAGAGTGTAGAGCAAGCCGCCGTCCACCGGTTACCCTTCTCCTGGGTGGTCTGTGCGTCCAAGCACTCCTAGGTGTATCTCCTCTCCCCTACCCCCACCCCCTGTTATCTTTAGAAGGAGACTTTAAATACACTGTTGTCACTCTCCTACTATTTTCCACTGAATAAATACATAGATGTGCTACTAATCTCTCTTCAAAGTGACCTAACTGTGCAACTTTTTTTTTTTTTTTTTTTTTTTTTACCATTTACTTTCTAGATTTCGGTACAGAAGCTTTTCAGCATGTTTACTGTCGCAAGTCTTACACCTTCCTCATTATCCTTGATGCATTCACCTCCAGACGCCCGAAATATAAGCGAGATCAACTTGAGTCCCATGGAAATCAGCACATTCCGAATCCAGTTGAGATGAACCAGGCTTTCAGATTTGGATTGGGAAGCAGTTGTCTTTTACGCCCTTCTCGGTTTGACGTGCAATAAGGAAGCACATTATTTTAGCTTCTGGCTACTGTGAGGACATGAATTCTGTGATTATTACTTTTTTTTTTTTTTTTTTTACCAGTACAGAAAGAAAGAAAGGAAAAAAAAAAAAAAAGCCATGCTCTAGCCAATTTTCTTTTTTTAAGTTCCATCCACGAACCACCACCTTCAGTATGAATCGATGCAACGACGAAGGAAGAAGTGTCTAAAGCAACCTCTCCACAGATTGTATCTCAGGTTAAATGCTAACTAAACTATATCTGTGTTGGGGGTTGTGAAGAGATTGTTACAAGTGTTCATGTTGCCGGTCCTTCATTAGTTTTACAAAAATACCCATTTTTACCAAAACGGAATTTAAAAAAAAAAAAAACAAAAAACTGGTGGGTAAATAGCTAATGGCCAAAATGGTTGCAGTCATTCCTACACAGTAGAAGAATTTCGTGTATTGAAAAATGTGGAAAAGTGCAATCCGTCAACCCTTGCGATCTCTATACATAGTTGATCTCCACACCTTTTTTCTAATGTACCGCTCGACCCCTCCCTTCTCACCCTTTGTACGTCTTTCCAGAAATAGCAGATTTTGAATCATTCAGTAGTAGAAAAAGAGGCATATTTTCATTACTTGACAATGTGGGATAGGTGCAATTTCTTCCATTGTCACTAAAATCGAAGAAGCAATTCCATAGGTACCGTGACCTCTTCTGGGTACCCGAGGTGTCTTTTTACGCGGCTCATTTGAATACAGAGGTTCGGAGAGGGGTTTTTCTATTTTAAAAAAATATAACCATATCAAAATAAATGTGCCTTATTTTTTTATAAGTCTTGTTAGATCTTTTTGGTGTCCATGTTGCTGTCTGAGGAAGCGGGGAGGCGGTGGGGGGCGGGGAGGAGGTGGGTACTTTCTACGGCCCGTGAGGTGCGTCCGTTTTGCCTGCTGACGCTGGCCACGTTCTGCTCTGTTTCATTAAATTTGTGGTGATGTTATTCTAAACATTTTGACTATTTGAATGTACTGAGATGTCAGAAAACAAAACAAGGAAGAAAAATACGTTAAAATACGCTGCTGCCAACAAGACTGCAGCTTGACGCTGGGGTTTTGTAACGTGCAAAACCCACACGCTGTTTCCGTTGGACGGGAGGGAGCTCTAGGAAGGAATGCTTTAAGGGGGACCCCGTTTTCAACCCCGCTTATAGGTAGCTCGTCACAATTTACCTTATTAAAGGACACGTGTGCCCAGTGAATTCCAGACTTCTGTACGTGCTCACCTGAGAGTGAGGTTCCAAGCCCATGTGCCATTACCGTACTTCTGATCAGATTTATTTGGGATCATTCTCAACGTGACACTCAAGTAAGAGCGACATTGGAAACACTTAGAATATTCAGTTTTAGGATAGAAAGGATTCATGGAGTCTGTACACTTTTGAAAAAAAAAAAAAAAACGCTCACTGTGTTACCTAACAAATCCAGCATTCACTGATTTTTAAACTTCCTTTTACCTCCTGCCCTTCCAACGTCTTTACAGAGAGAAGTTTAGACCTAACTTCTGTTTCACCACCACGTAGTCTGAGGATCATCTGTGGTTTCTTTTTTGTTATCAAGATGCAGCTCCTAAGATTATCATTATGTTAATAAGTCCATAAACTTTTTTCGCCTTTAATAACTAAGGAAACAATACTAGTGTTGATGCAGATATTATAAGGGAGTAATTTCATGCAATAAACATGTACTGTAAGTTTCCTTCCTCATTTTGGGGCATAACCAACTAAAAGAAGAAAAAAAAACTTCCTTTTTGTGGACATCTACAGATGTTTAGGATTGCCAGAAGCAAATCCCAGGAATAAGATGAGTATTTTCATTGCATCTTAAATGTAAAACCTTCCTTTGAGAGTTCACTGTGTCCTGTGGTTAAGTGGATGTGCTTAATCATCCTGGAAATTCTGATCAGTCGAAATAAAAAAAAATCTTGATGCAATAACAGTGGTTTTGCCACTCCTGGTTGTTCGAGGTGGATCTGTCCCAGGTCGGTCGGGGTCTTACTCAGTGTGCGTTGCCACCAGCTGTTCACAGGTAGAGCAGAAATTCTCTTTAAACCAGCAAGTTTCTGCTTTTTATTTTTAGAACAAATCATCAGGGAAATGAAGAGAGGATGCTTTTGCTTTGGGTTGTGGTCAAGAACTGATTAAATAATTTAGTGTCTCTGGCACACACTGAAAACCATAGACTTCAGTTGTGGTCTCGGTGGCATATTTGTTTGCTTAGGTTTTATTACATTTGTTATCGCAGATGTTCAGTTGAGCAAGTAGTTTGATTCCTTTCTGTGATTTTTTTTTTTTTTTTTATGTTTTGGGGGGAAAATTCGAGCTTTTACCTGCAGTGTTTGAGAACTCGGCATCCTTGTTTTCTTCAAATACCGATTAAAATAAAATGCTGTAAAACGTGTCGTGAAACATTGTAATTACCTTCCCATGTCTTTGTTGTACCTGTGCCAAGTGTTTTCACATTCCTTTGTCCGGAGGAAAATCTTTGCTTTCATTTTGATTATGTTGCTTATCTCGGAATCAAATAGGTTTTGATATTTTTCTCTTGGAAGATTTTATATCTTTTTGGGAATATGTAATATAAGATCTCTAATAAAAGATAAACCTTACCACGTACCTAGGCCTCTGGAGTGCTGCTTACCTCTTACGGTCTTTGGAAGAGTCGGGGGTGGACTAGGGAGGATCTGTCCTTTGTGTTCCTTTACGAATCACTCCTCCTTTGGCCCAGTTCTAGTTGGAACGTGCGGTTTGAGAGAACAAGGGGCAGATGGGGGCGGTGGTGAAGTTTGGGGGTGGGTTTGGGGTCGCCTTGGAAGGCGGAGTCCACGGTCGCGGGGGCGGGGGGCCTTCTGGGTCTGCTGGAGGGGCAGGGGCAGGTTCTTGTCGGATTCTATCTATCGCAGGACAGAAATGAGAGTCAAGGCAACACCTGAAGCTAAGAGGATCCCTGTGAGCTGATCCAGAAGGTACGGTGGGTTGGGAGCGTGGGATCCGGGGCTGCTGCCGGCCCGCTGGCAACCCCACCCTGTGTGGGAGCATTCTGGGGGGGCCCTCAGCGGGGGGTGGGGGTGCTGAAAGGTCCCTACGCCAGAGCTTCATAGGGGCTAGGCAGGCGTGAGGCTCGCTGCCTGCAGAGTTTGTGCTCGGTTGTGGTGACCCAGCAAAGAGGCTGCTGCACTTGTAGTCTCTGTGCCAAACTGTAGAAACTTAGAGAATCATCCGTAAAAAATTTCATCAGCAGATGATGAAAATTGCCTTCGGCTCCATAATACTTGATTATTAACATGCCTAAATCATTTGATTGTTAGAACTTGTTAAAGGGGCGCCTGGGTGGTTCGGGTCCTGATCCCGGGGTCGTGGGCCGGAGCCCTGCATCGGTGTCCCTGTGCGTGCGGTGCAGGGCCTGTCGCCCCCTCCCACTCTCCCTGTTGTGCCTTCTCTCTGCCAGATAAATCAATAAAATCTTAAGGAGGGAAAAGAACTTGTCAAGAAAGACGTGACTGTGGACTGTGCTTGCCTGCCTCCTGGTCTAGGTGGCCGCGAGTGGCCGGCCGAGGGGTGGCGGGGGCAGCAAGGCCCTCGGCCCACGGCAGCCCGGGTCAAGGGCAGACGGGGACCCAGGAGGCCGGGGCCAGGTGTACAGTGACGTCCCCCAGGGTCTGTCCTTACCTCTTGGTTTTGCTTTCCTCTCAGTTGTCCTCGTTGCCAGGCAGGGGCTGCACCCGTGGGGGCAACACGGCCACCTGGTGACCCCGGTGGCACAAGAGCACCTGTGACCTCCGGGCAGGTGACCCGGGGTCAGAGTCGCCGCCTGTCGTCTGGCTCGGGTGCTAATGACTGTGGTGAGGACAGAGGTTCAGACACGTGGAGCCACCTGGGTTCCCTGCTTGCGCCCCCCGGAGCAACCGGGATCCTGGGACCAAAGAGGACGGCGGGCGAGGTGGAGTCCTAGGTGGGCGACGTGCGGACATCGCGGAGGGAAAGCGGGTGCACGGCCCGGGAGGAAGCACAGTCGGTTCCAGTCCAGGAACGTTCGGTAGGAGACCAGACGTGAGGTGGTTGTGCAAGGACGCGGGTCTGATTCCGGAGCACACGTGTGTCCCCTGTAGGCCGTTGGGGAGGCCCCCAGGAGGGCAGCCGCCTGCGCGCCCCAGGAGGCTGCTTTCAGCAGGAACCCCTGGCCCCCTGGGGCGCCGTCGGCCGCGGGACAGGCCCACGCGAGGCCAGCTCGCAGGTGCCAGCATCTGGCCCAGCGGCCGCGCCGTCACCTGGAGACGGGCCGAGATGCAGCGTCCCCGGCCTCCCGTCACCCCTGCTGGGTCCCGCTCTGTGCTCTGCAGAGACCCCGGAGGACTCTGGTGCGCACTGAAGCCCAGGCCTAGAACGTTCCTCGGTAGCGGGGTTCCTCTCTGCTCTTCCCCAGCTCTTCTAAATAGCTCTTGGCCAGGACTCCCGTGTCCTACGGTGTCTAGGAGACAGCCCCTAACCCGTCCCTGGTGCCCCCCGCCCGGCCCGGCCACCTTCACCACACGGGCTCGGGCTCTGGCTCTGCCTCCTAACAGCTCACCTACCTCTGACCCTGCCCCCGTAAGGCTCCTTTTTTTCCCACATGGAAGCCAAAAAGGTAAAAATCGAAAAAAATTTCTGTTGAAAATTGTGTGTTTCCCATGATGCTTGGAATAACAGGCTTTTGCCGCGACCGAGAAGCCCAGCCTGGCTTGGGCCCTGCCTTCTGCTTCGTCTCTAACTTTGGGAAGGGGGCGGGGGTGTTTAAGAAACCCTTTCCTGACCCAAATCCGCCTTCTCTTCTACCGTTTTCCTGTCGTCTAGGACTCGTAGGGGGTCTCTAACGGGCCAAGATGATGCCTCTTGAGGGCTTTGCACTTGTTCCTTCTGCTTCAAAGTTGTTCTCCAATCTCCCCCTGGCAGGCGCCTTATTATTGTGGTTTGGTTCAGGCATCATCTTCCCAAGAATCTTCCTTGAGTGGCCAATTTAAACTCGTCCCACCTCCACTCCCTGGGTATTTTTATTACATTGCTGCTTCTCTCCTTAAACAGAGCCAGACTTGAAATGATGTTGTTTGCCTTCCCCACCAGAATATAAGCTCTCCTGAAGGCAAGAACCCCAGCATGTGTTCTGTGTTGCATCCCCCCCACTTAGAACAGCAGGCGTTCAGAAAATATTCATTCGGTAAATGAAAATATATTTACCACCAGTAAATGTTGTGAAAGAAGAATTATAATTTTCAGAATTACAGTTCTTTCAAATCCCTTCCATCTTAATCTGTTCATGTTCTTTTCCTGCTCAGAAACCTTAAGGAAGGCCCCATTACCAGATACTAAAGCATAGAGGTTTCGAGCTGCATTCCTAATCTCCCTGAAGCATGTGACCTCCCTACGGAAGATATTGTCGCAGCTTAACGACCAGCCGTTGGCTCCCGGGCCAATAAACCCTGATTTTATTCATATCCAGATACTCATGAGCTTCAGGAGGTGAATTGCTCTTGATCTAAATGAGTCATGATGATTTTCTCCTCCAGGCTGGATGATGGGTTTAGGAATGGGCATGAGACACAACTTTGGCCAGTGAACTACCATGGCAAGTCAGCTGGGGGCTCCTGGGGGAGACTCCTCCCTCTTCAGAAGGAGAGAGCATCTTACCCGCAGAGGGCAATGGCATACGTGTCGGTGCTGGAGCTGCTGCAGCCTATTTTTGCCACCCTGCAGGGACCAGCCTGAGGACAAAAGCCAACTGGATGACTGAGTGAAAAAAATGAGGAGAGCCCAGGTCCCTGATGATGTTGAGCAGCTAAACGAACCAACCCCAACCTTATTGTCATGTGAAATCATGCCGAATTACTATTTAAGCCATTTTGAGTTTAGTGTTTTGTTAGAGCTGAAAACATTGAAACTGGTGCTTTCCCGAGTGGGTGCATATTTGTGCATATTTATGGGTGCACCGGGTCCTCAGAACACATCCTCTTACTTTGTCTCTACTGCTCCCCCCACCTTGCCTGTTTTGCTCAATGTGTTTAATAAAATATATTTAATACTTTTCAGATCTTGATGTTTGGAATGTCTTTTAAAGAATTAACCAATGTGGGGCATCTGGGTGGCTCAGTCAATTAAGCGTCTGCTTTCAGTTCAGGTCATGATCCTGGGTCCTGGGATTAAGTCCCAGGTCAGGCTCCCTCTGCCTCCCACCATCCCCAGCTCATGCTCTCTCTCTTTCTCTCTCTCTCTCAAATAAATAAATAAATAAATAAATAAATAAATAAATAAATAAATCCTTTAAAAAAGTGTCAAGTGAATTAAGGATGTGTACTAGCAACATGCCTGAAGATTGCAGAGCTCCTTTGGCTCGTACACTCAGTGTTTCATTTAACTTCAAATGTGGGATTGGGGCTGGCTCCTGTGTAGCGAGATGAACCTTCCAAATGTCAAACAAAATCTAGGAGGCAGAGGAGAAAAAGACCAAGGGGCTGAGGTGGGAGCCATGAGTTGGTGGGAGTAGACTTTTTTGAAGTATGTCAGCTAATGCTTTAAATATTTTAATATTTTTTCCGAGTAGATGTAGATCATTGAAAGACTATAAGTGAATTTCTGAATCTCCAAACAGGCGAAGGAGGCAAATTGGAATAGTGCTGTTTAAAAGGGCATATTTTAAGGGCTTTGGATGGAGCCTGGTGTTCTTGGCTCATATGCTCCATATAGCTTTCCAATTTTTTTATTCACAAGCTTAGTCTTGGGGCTCATTTTCTGGTCCCAAATCTAAATAGCAATGCTACCAAGCAAGATGTGTCTCTAGAGTCTGGATGTATAAAACTCCTGACTAAAACAAATGGAGCCTTCGTTGGTTGGCTTTCAAAGCATGATCTGAAGTTGCAGTAAGGCCTTTGTTTTGGTATGAAACTCCCCTCTGAGGCAGAATATCAGAGCACTTGCCTTTCTTGGGATGGGTTTCCTTCCCACACACAGGACTGAAATCATTTTGGGCTGCCTGTATGGAAGTGAGCTCTCAGGAAAAACAATTTGACTCATTCGTTTGTCTTCTTAAATGGATTTTTAAAGTGCAGTTAATAAGATTGCTTTGAAGTTAAAATCTATTTTCTTAGGTAAAATCTACAAATTAATCCTCATTGAATTTATGGGGCTCCCCTTAATAGAGCCTGAAGGTAATCTGCTTTAGATTTTGCACTGAGCTTTCAGTAAACATTAACTGAAGTTGTCATTTGGGCAAGGTACCTGTGTGAGGCTCTGAGGGAGAAGGATGTTAGTAGTTTTGCCCTGGGGTCTAGTAAAGGAGAGAAGTCCCGTACGGAGTCAAGATGCCATCTGATCAGAGAGCAAGAGGCCACGATAGCGCTGGCAGCACTGATGATAGATATTTGGTGTACAGGGGAAGGAGCCTTTGCTTCTGTCTGGAGTGATGAGGAGGGAAGGCAGGGAGGTGGCAGGAGCTGAGCTGAGCCTGGAAGGATGTATCACCACCAACTAGGTGTGGGAGAGGAGGTGACACGACACCAACAGCCACCAAAATGAGACATCCCAAATCTGGTGGAAGTTTCATGAAGGAAAAATCACTAGAATTTAACCTGGAAACGTTTTTGCTGGATTTAAAGACTCATTATTATCTGTATCTAAGCTTTGGACCCTACTGAAGAAAATGGATATACGGTAGTATGCCCATGAATATTGATCTGTTGGCACATTGAAGGATACGTGAAAGAAATGTGTGTATCATTTTCAGGAAGCTTTAATGCAACTTCACATAGTTGCCAAAATTGCAAAGAAAAGGACGCCTATGTCTCTGAATGTGTGACACTTATTGTAGCCATGTGGTGCTGGATTAAGGCAATTATAAAACGTTTATTTCATATATGTGAATCTATCGACTCTAGAGCTCTGTAGCAGTGATACAGTGAAGACTTCCCGTGTCTAATCTAAGCGTGGACAGAACAATTTCACAGGGGTTTTCATTGTCCACAGTCTACTTCAGGACTGTCTCTAGGGTTTAATTTGTCAACCATAAATTCAGGAATATTTGTCACCTAGATAAGAGGTTAAAGAATTAATGAGACACATTATTAAATACTTTCAGCTTTAAAAGGGTTTAATATTTTAAAGTTTAGTAGAACCTTGTCATAATGCAATCTCTTGGGCCTGTGTCATTGAAACATAATAATTATGAGGTTTTATAATTCAGTAAAAGCTACAGTAGGTGAAAGATTAGCCTACCTTATCCTGAATTCCACCCTATTTGCATGAGGTGAGATGAGTAATGTTTCAACAAAGTTGAAGCCTCAGTTCCTACAGTTTTAACAAGTAGTGGGGAAATGGAACTCCGTGAAGTACAAAATTTCAAATTAGAAGGAGACGCAAGGGGCAGGGTGGGACCAGCAAAAAACGACTGGTCTTTGAAAGTATGCACCTGGCTTCATTAAAATCTCTAGAAATAAACAATGAAAGTGAAAGCTGTTCAATATTTTAAAAGAAACTACCTATTTGAGCACCTGGTGTCAGAGAGCCAGAAGGCTGTAGGAGTTCAGACCTTGCCAGGGTTCCAAAGAGAAGACAAACTGTCTATCTCAGGCATACAGAGCCCCAGGAGCTCAGAGTGTGATGTTACCATCTGTGTGGTTGTGATCATCAGCTACCCAGTAATGTTCATGAAGCAGCAGGGAGGCTCATGGCAGTGGACACATTTTGGCGTGTCTGGGGGCAAGGGGGAAAGAGGGAATCCTAAACGCTGATTCCTTTGTTTCTCTTCCTTTTTTGGAAGGTATGGTAAAAAGTAAAGTAGTGGCAAAATTATATTAAAAAATAATAATAGGGGCGCCTGTGTGGTTTGGTCGGTTAAGCATCTGCCTTCAGCTCAGGTCATGGTCTCAGGGTCCTGGGATCGAGCCCCGTGTCAAACTCCCTGCTCATTGGGAGCCTGCTTCTCCCTCTCACTCTGAACCTTCCCCCTGGCACCCCACTCATGTCCTCTTTCTCTCAGATAAATAAAATCTTTTAAAAATAATAATTGCCAACATTTATTACAGTCTACAATCCAAAGTTAGCTACTGCCTGTTTGTGTCAATAAAGTTTTATTGGAACATAGTGCTACCATTTGTTTACATACTTTACATGGCTGCTATATGGCTACGAAGGCAGAGTTGAGCCATTGTAACGGAGACCACATGGCCCCCAAAGATGAAAAAGTTACTAATGGTCCTTTAGAAGAATAAACCTCTTGTCCATCTGACTATTGAGTCCACTTGATGTGGAATCCTTGGAGTTGTCATTCCAGGGACCATTTTAGTTATAAAAGAGAATGGATGGAGTTCCTGGGTGGTTCAGTCAGTTGAGTGAGGGACTCTTGGTTTTGGCTTGGTCATGATCTCTGGGTCCTGGGTCCCGCAGTGGTCTCCACAGTCAGCGTGGAGTCTGCTCAAGACTCACTCTCTCTCAGTCTCTCTCTCTCTCCCCCTCCCCTGTGCTCATGTGCACACACACACTCTTTCATAAATAAATAAATAAATAAATAAATAAATAAATAAATAAATAAAATCTTTTTTAAAAAGAGAATGGAAAGTATGGTATCAGTAGTGGAAAGAGCACTGGATTGGGAGTCTGGAAATCTGGATTTGGGGCTCAGCTCTGTCAAAAAGTGGCCACGGGACCTCGGAAGAGTCACTCCACCTCCTAAGAAATCTTTTTTTTTTCTGATCTACTAATTAAAACCACACTGCCAAGTTTCCAAATTAGAAGGTGTCCTAAACACTTCTTTCTGGTTTGCAAAAAGCTATTTTAACAGATGAAACAAAATGCGTTTTTACTGGTTCTCCATGGCAACGCTCATAGCCCTTGCCAAGTCACCTTTTGAAGTCCTATTTCTCCATGTATTGGTTATGGCACCTTTGGGTACCTGGAAGTTTGGAATTGGAAATAGAATTATCTGTGTGATGCAAAAATATATTTTGTTTTCTTTTCGTGAACACCAGTGTTCCCTTCCCCTGAAACAACCTAAGCCTGAAGCTTTCTTTGAAGAGGCAGAAGGCTGAAGTTGAAGAGTAATATGAAAAAAATCCTTGAAGGACTATATGAAAACCATTGATTGAGTTTTACCCTATGGATGAGCACCAAAAACTCCTGTACCACATGGCTTCAGACCAGGGGAAGTGCCGTGAACAAGAGAGCCTTCTATTGAAGAACTAACACGAGATCACTGTAGATCTCAAGAAATCTTAATCTGTGGCCTTCTGTGGCTCAAATCAGCCCTGCTGTAGCTTGGCTCTGAAAGAATGAGGGTAAGTTCTGCTTAGGGAAATACAGGTTGCCCTTGTGAGAAGTGCCTGAGCTGTTGCCTTCTGCCAAAAGGAGTTGATGAGAAGACTGGCGTTGGGATCTTTATCTCATTCCGTGATGTAACATGGTGGCCTGAAATAAGAAACATGCTAGTTTGGTGATCCTGTCTTGACTCTTTTCTATTTAGGGTTTGAAGATTTGGAGTGGGAGCCAGGAGGAGATAATTAAATGTAAGTCTTTGAATTCAACCTCAGTCAAGTTTGAGTCTGAGAGAAGCTATATGAATATTTTAGGAACAGCAAAATGTCAGAACTTCATGTGCCTCATTTGAAAATGAACTTCCATTTGGTTAATATCAGCTGGGTCTTGGCTAACAAAGCACTGCAGGTTCTGAGCTTGCTTTGTGTTTACCTCCCCTCATGATCCAAGGCATTGGAGGGGCATTGAGTGGAGGCTCCGCAAAAGATATGTCTGTGTCCTTATTCCGGGAACCTGCAAATGTTACCTTATTTGGGAAAGGGGCCTTTGCAGACATAATTAAATTAAAGGACTTGAGATGAGATCATCCTGGATTATCCGGGTGGGCCCTAAATCTAGTGACAAATGCCCTTAATGAGAGACAGAGTCGAAAACACAGCGAAGAGGAGGCAATGTGGCCTCAGAGGCGGAGGCTGGAATCACGTGGCTGCAAGTCAAACATGCCAAATGCTACCGGAAGCTGGCGCAGTCAAGGAAGGGGTTCTCCTCTGGATCCTCCAGACGGAGTGTGGCCTAGCTGACACCTAGGTTTCAGACTGCTGGCACTCAGAACTGTGAAAGAATAAATTTCTGTTGTTTCAAGTCACCCAGTTTGTAGCCTCAGGAAACTGATATAGTTCTCAAGACACATTTATCCAAGCCGTCCCGCCCTCTGGAGAAGCGCACAGGGATGCTCCAGTCTCCCCGGGGTCCTGCCAGAAAACAGAGGGCTACGGGATTACGCTGATTTGTGACAGACATGGCACTGGGCCAACATGAGCAAGGCGCAACAGCAGACAAGAAGCCTTTGGTATTTGATTCATTTTCTGGGATGACTTACCCACTGGCAGTTCAGAAGACAAGTTGGAATAAAAACAAGAAGATGTTTTCACTGATTTGCCACCATTTACCACAGAATGTTACTCATCTAGTTCCAATCAATTTGAGTAAAGTCTTTCCAAGATGAAATCGCTGGATACTTGTCAATAATAGAGACTATGAATAATTTTCACTTCTCAGGAACTTCTAATTTTTAGAGCACTTCTAATACTCAGACCAATTTGCACCCTCTCGTCTCACAATAACTCTGTGAAGCAGGTCCGACAGGTATGGTTATGGATCTTTCAAAGCGGAGCATCTTAACGCAGGAGAGCTAATGAAGGAAGCTAGATCGGAAGATTATTTATCCTGATCCAGTACCCTGCTCATCAGCTCATTCTTTAGGGAATAACTGCACTTGACAGAGACTTGACAAATTGGCACCATATTTACCTGGAGATGTCCTTGCATGAGACCAGGAAAAAAAAAAAGTTTTAAAGAAGAAAAATAGAGGGGATCCCTTAGCACCTGCCTTCGGCCCAGGGCATGATCCTGGAGTCTCGGGATCAAGTACCATGTCAGGCTCCCTGCATGGGGCCTGCTTCTCCCTCTGCCTATGTCTCTGCCTCTCTCTCTGTGTGTCTCTCATGAATAAATAAAATATTAAAAAAAAAGAAAAATAGATTTTTCCTATCACATGACAAAACATATGTATGAAGTATATACATGTGCCCTACGTAGAATATGATAAAGATTGTTTTCACATTGGTGGTAAAGAAGTAGATCACTCAATAAATAGTAGTGTTTGTTTGGAGAAAAATAAAATTGCATATCTACCCCAAATGCACATAAAATCTTCTGCAGATGAAAGATTTAATTGTAAAAATTAGGACTATAAATACAATAGAAGAAATGTAGGAAAATATCTTAAATTACTTGAGAGCAAAGAAAGTCTTTCTATGCATGGTATGAACTTGAGAGCAAAAACACAGACAAATTTGATTATAAAAGTTAAAAATCAGGCAGCCCGGGTGGCTCAGCGGTTTAACGCCGCCTTCAGCCCAGGATGTGATCCTGGAGACCTAGGATCGAGTCCCACATCGGGCTCCCTGCATGGAGCCTGCTTCTCCCTCTGCCTGTGTCTCTGCCTCTCTCTCTCTCTCTCTCTCTCTGTGTGTGTCTCTCATGAATAAATAAATAAAATCTTAAAAAAAAAAAGTTAAAAATCGTATGGCCAAAGATGCCATCAATAAAGTTAAAAGAAAAAGAAAACAATATACAGTGGTAAATATTTGCAATATGTGTGTTACAAGTGTATTCAACACCTTTGGAGCTATTTATTCAAGTAGGGGCTGGATGCTGTAGCCAGAGCTGGGAACTGACCACTGAATAAGACAAGGGCATGCGTGACCTCGTGGAACTTGTGATCCAGTGAGTGAGGAATCCACGCTGAACGAGTACCTTTGAGTGTGCTGAGTATTATAAAGGTCAAGTCTGGATGCCATGGGGAAGTATGACGTGGGTGAGTATGGACGGACAAGAGTTAACATCTCTAATGTATAATAGAGAACTCGTGAAAGTCAAAGAGAAAAATATCAGTCTAGAAAAATTGACAAAGGGTATGCATTGGAAATTCCCAGGGAAAGACATATAGCCCATCAATAAACATGTGAAAAGATATTTCTCTTCATGAATAATCAAATGTATGCAGACCAAAGGTATATATAACGTTTGACGTCTCAGATTATCAAAGAATAGAACGAGTACAATAAAAACTGTTAGTGATGAGATGTAGAGAATTGGGCGCTCTCACGTATTTCATAGAAATCATAGAAAATCTGAAATGCATATCAACATTTGCTGTTTAACAATCTGTTATCCTGTCTAGTATGTTATGGACTGAACATTTCTGTCCCCCCCACCCTGAAGTTCATATGTTGGAGCCCTAACCTCACAATGTGACGGTATTTGGAGACGGGGCCTGTGGGAGGTACTTAGTGTTAGATGAGGTCATGAAAGTCGAGGCCCGTGATGGGATTAGTGCCCTCCTGAGAGGAGACACCGAGAGGTTGCTGTCTCTCCCCTCACAGGCACGCTTTGCGGAAAGGCCACATGTAGAGCCTCATGCAGCAACTGATGGGGAGCGTCTTACGTGCAGACATGAGAGTATGTCTTAAGATATTTTGTTAAGTGGAGAATTATAGCTCAATATGTACAGCACGATGCATTTATGCAAATGATGTATATAAACACATATATACATTTTTATGCGACCATTTATTACCTGCTACAGGGTGCCAAGTACTGTGCTCAGCACTTAGCATAATTTGTCATGTTTTCCGCGGTATAGCCCCATGTAGTAGGCAGTATTATTATGGCTGTTGGACAGATAAAATACTGAGAGTTGAGGTTAATTTGCATAGTCACATGGGAATAAGTGTGCAAAAGCGGGAATAAGTGGCAAAGTGGGAATGTGAATCCGAGCTTTTAACTATTACACTCAACATGGATGTTCAGGAAGGCCAAATACCAACAGTCGCTGTTGTAGAACAGGGATGAGAACAGGGATGGAACTGGGGATGCCTTTAACTTTTCAACATTGTTTTATTATGTTTACTGGCAATATGGGATTATTGTTAAAACTTCAAAGGTACTTCTGTTTTTGGAAGAAAAAGAATGTGTGAGATAATTCCGTGACCTTTGCCTCTCTATGAAACGATGTTTACTGTCAGTAAACTGTTGGTTGCTGTCGCAATAATGCAAAATACATTGAAAACTGTCATTTAGGATCATTTCTTAATTAAGCTGCTGTCAGAGTATCAATTCAGTTTATAAAAGAAGGAAAGAAAGCTTTCATATAAACTATTTTTCTATAAGACTCACGAGACAGGGAAAACTATAAAATGTCAAAGCTTGGAGTAACCACCACGGATTCCCCTAAGTTTGCGTTAGTCAAAGGGATATGATTTTCCTGCCAAGTCATTTGATGAGCGTAGTTGTGACTTGGTGAAAACAGGTGTACAATGGAAATACGTTAGATCGAATTAACTTGAAGTTTTGGATTTAAATCTCGGCCGGCCCTTTTACTGCCGAGTTCATTAAATAGCCAGTTATTTACTCTCTTGAAACCTTGCTTTCTTCATATTTAAAATGAGGATGTCAGTCCCTAACTTTTTGGGTTTACATACATTGGATCTTCTAGAATGTTGCCAACCACTTAGGTGCTTAATAAACATTGGCCGTATCTGTGGAGCTACGATTTAAGCTCTCAAGTAGAGAGTTAAAATTGGTCACCTCGGATTTTTCTGTCCTCAGCTACACGAGTCCAGAAGGAAGGTGGTTTTCTCCCACTCACTAGCAGAAGCCGGCGACAGCACCATCCGGACTGGATGTTCATCACTATGGTAACAACCGTGGTCTCCCTGCTTCCTGCTCAGTGTTTATTCTCCTCTCTTTCTCTCTTCTCAGAGCCAGACTCAGCTCTATGGCTCCCACTCAGAAGTCCTTTTGAAAAGAATAGACAAATTATAGCAAATGGAAATTGGACATAATCTCCTTTTCCCTCAAAGTAAGATCCTGCTATAGTACTTCTTTTTTTTTTTCTTTTTTCTTTTGGTAAAAGGAGTCTAAATATGGTACTTCCATCCTTGTAACAACACAAGATTACCTCATTTGATGAAAATACAAGCAGGAGACAAGAGTTTTGATTCTCGCTTAATCCTGATGGATTCGCTGAGTGCTCTTTAAGGCCCTAACCTAGGAGCATTCATTCCATTGAAGGGACTGTGAGAGCAAAGACGCAGATCCAGGAACGCCTGTCACTGCGTCCAAAGGTCTGCAGGTTGGCTGGCTGAGTTGAAAAAGAAGGTTGACACAGGTGAGGCGTGGGGTATAAAGCTGGAGGCTAGTCTGGGGCCATGTTGTCAAAGAGTAGATACTACCAATCTTGCTAGTTTCTGGAAGGAAGCCATCTCGCGTTGTTCCAGTTTTCTCCGCCAAGATACCCAGAGTACTGAACTCCCTGTGTCTCTGTGATCCCCGCATCTGCAAGAGACCCGAAGTAGAGAAACTCCACAGTATTTGGTCTTAAGCAGTATACCTCCACTTATGGCCCTGGGTGCAATGCTTGCGCTTGCATCAATTATTTTCTTCTTGGCTGCTAGTTTCTGAGAGGCAAATCTATGCAGATTATTGTTTGCACAGGAAAAAAATATTTTTTGCAAACATTAAGCTGACATGTTTTTTTTCACTCCCAGAAATCATGTTGCTGGATGGCTCTACACTTATTAAATCAGTGGGCTTCATCATTTCACAGGAGGTTGGAACAGAGAAGTCGTTTCTTGGCCTTCAGTGGGAAAACATATTTTTAAAAATTCATAGTGAGACCATAGTATTGAAATCCAGGCTTTGTTGCGAGGGGGAAAAAAAAGTTTAAATTTGCCAAAATTCCTTTTATAAATCAAATCCTAAGCCTAAGGAATCTAGGTCATTGAATTTTATTATTAGCCGTAGTATAGAGGACTGACACGGGCTTCAAGGGTCATTTCCACCTTAGAGGGACACGGAAAACCCTTCATGTTTCTGAGAGGAGGTGGCTGGGAGGAGAAAGAAGAAATACACGTCATTAGACATGAATATCCCAGCAGTCGGGCCCCCTTGGGGTTGCACTTTGGTGGATTATGTGGTGGAAACATGTTCCAGAACAGTGGGCTTCTCCTAGCGTGTATTACATCCCCACAGTTGGCATGACACTACGTCTAACGTGGTGCCAGACAGGATTTTAGAAATGGCTGAGGGAGGTGTCTAGGGGGCTGAGCTTTAGGTATCACCCCATTTCTTCCTCACCTGATCCCTGGCAGAGATGGGAAAGGAAGGAGGCGGTGGAGCCCAAGCGTCAGAAAGAAGGCCTGCACGTGTGACCTACCGCTGGGGCCATGACTTCAGCGACAGGGCCCGTGTGCCCCAAAGGAACGGAGGAGGAGAGGCATGGTTCAGCGGACACCACCACTGTCACACGGGCGGCAGCCAGACAAGTCGCAGCAGGTCGGAGCCCAGCAAGGATCCAGGGGATGGCGCGTGATCCTGGGGACATTTCATTTGCGGTACGTGCTCACACGCCAGGGCCCCTGGATGGCCAGAGGTCACCCTGGGCGGGAAAGAAAGCAGAACGATACTTAGAGCCAGACCAAGTCTTGAACTCTCCAAGGCTCAGGCAATTTTAGATAACAGCTACATAGAGGGTCAAGAAATTTTATTTGTACTCAGTGTGTGTAATTTTGAACCGTCTACAGCAAGTATTGTTGACCCCACAGAGAGCCTGTTGGAGGGCCTCTGGAGGAGCCACTGGACGCCTACCCTTAAATAACAGAAAAATTAGCCGCTCCTAATGGTTGACCTAAGGATGTGATCGAATTGGGATCCTAGCATCTCACGGTTAAGGGAGATTTTTCAGTTTAACCGTCTAGTTAACCTACACCAGTTAACCTAACCAACGCGTGCCGTGGTGTGCCACGTTGACTGGAGCTTCCGCGAGCCAGCCTACCCCGGCGGATATGGATTTCAAATAAAAGTGGTTGCTGCTTGAGCCCACTGGTTTCCGTGGGGCTGTGCGTCGTGGGGCTGCTGGCCACACACGGAGCAGAGAGGACTGGCTTACAAGAGAATCTCGAGGTCCTGTGCCTTACGTGCCTCTGGATCCTCTGCGTTGGAATCCCCTTAAATGTGTCCAAATGCAAGTTGTGGGACCCTCCCCTTTCTCCCCTTTCTCTACCGAGTCACACAACTCCAGGGATGGGCTCGGGTTCCGCAGTTTGAGTAGCCCACTTGCTCTGTGGCCGTCGGGCCGCGGGGCTCTCCACCCCCCCATTTAGGAGCCGAGGGAGCTGAGGCCCGGGCCACTCCAGCGTTGGTGGCAGAGCCAAGACCGTGCCCGATGATGCTCGTTGGTGGCTCATTGACGCAAGGAGTCAGGGTCTATACACAGATGCGGGAGGGGACGGGGCTGCTGGGGGTAGGGCCGCTGGGGCTGCGCCCACCTGGCTCCTACGGGCTGGTGCGCTCGTGGTCACGTGCTGCTCCTTTCTCCAAGACTCTCCTGGAGTTGTTGTTCGTGTGGTCATCGCCCACGTGGATCTGAGCAGGCCGGTAAACTCTTCAGCCAGGACCTACGCTCTCAGCCCAGTGACACAAGAATTTCAACCATCAGCACATCCCAGTGATGAGGTTCTAGAAGAACAGACTCCTCACCCAAACCCACTCCCGACTCCGCCTCGTACTGACTGGGAAGGGGACTCCCTGCATTGTGGGAGAGGTACCTGGGGACCCGGACCCAAGACCAGTTGTCCACCCACTAATGTCACTTCTTCCTATTTGACAGCCCCACTGAGGAATGCTCATCCCACGTCAGCCGACTGTTTCTATTACACTTTCCCTGAGAGGAGAGGTTAGACTTTCAGTCCAGACATTGTTTCTTTTCGAAGAGGCGACGGTTGCCGTGAACCACTTGCTGTCCCTGGAGGCCCGTTTAGAGCCTCTCCTCCCTGGCCCCGGCCGCAGCGCAGACTCTGCCCCGACGTCGCCAGCAGACACTCCCTCCGTCCCATCCTCCATGGGTGCCTTCTCATGTCTCGGGCTCTTCTGCAGCCTGCGGCCACCTGCCCACTTGCATGTTCATGCACTCTCTTATGTTAGCATCGGCACGGAGCCAACGAGCCTCTTAAGAGACAGTCATAAAGTCACATTTTTTCCTCTTACAACTACTGCAGCAAACGCACTTCAAGGACATGTTCTCTGTCCCTGGATGAAGTCACACACCAGGAAAAAAAAAAAAAAAGAAAAAAAAAACCTTTTATTTCCAGAGTGGTGTCAACTCTGCCATCTGGATGTCTGTTGAGTCAAGGCTTCAGAGTTGGTGGGACGCTCTATCCTCCTGGCCTCAGCCGTGGCCTGGCAGGCCCGGGATGGGAAGGAGAGCAGGCTGTGAGGGCCCTGACCCTGCTGGCTCTTCCCCGCCCTCTCCCCAGCTCCCAGGGACATGAGAAAGAAGAGGAGAGAAGGGTTGCCACCAGCCTGTGGGAGCTTGAGTTGACTTTGAGAGTTGACTTTGAGAGTTGACTTGACTTGAGAGTTGAAATGTCCTGGGACATTTCCTGGCTTCTTGGGGGCCATCCATCACTGACGACCTCTCGCTGACCTTTGCCTCGGTGTGGGCATGTGCTCTTACTCATCACTAGGCCTTCCCCTCTCACCCCCCGGAGCCCCCAGGGGGTCTCATAGCTCATCTTCTCAGAGTTAACTTGTCCATTCCTCAGGCACGAGTTTCGTGCTAGCTTGATGTCCGAGGTCGGCCTGAGGCTTCAACTGCTGGGCTACTTTGAGCCCCAAACTAGACCTGAAGAAATGAAACACAGGAGAAGACAGGGAAAAGTCACGCCGATGGCTCTCCTGGCTTGGAGAAGGCACAGGCCGCAGGGAGGGACGAGACCCAGCACGGTGGCAAATCTCCCTAGAGAGGCGCTTTTCTCTAATCGCTTTTCCCCACGTGTTCAATTTCAACCATTTTAGACCCCTCTTTTGAGAAAGGCCAAACTGGATTTGAACCACGTCCATCACAATTCTTGCAGGGGCAGTCCTGTGCATCTTTTTTTTTTTTTAGATTTTATTTATTTATTCATTCAGGAGAGATACAGAGACACAGGCAGAGACACAGGCAGAGGGAGAAGCAGGCTCCCTGTGGGGAATCTGATGTGGGACTCGATCCCAGGACCCCAGGATCATGACCACTGAGCCACCCAGGCATCCAGTGTTTTTTGTTTGTTTGTTGATTTTGTTTTGGGTGAGCTTTCTGGGACTGGGGGAGATGGGCAATGGGTGGGCCTTCAGAGGCCTACAGGGACTGAGCAGTTCCCAGCTATCGTCTTAGAGCTCAGGCTCAACCAAGACTAAGTCTCATTTTGCCTTCCTGGTCAGTTGGCACCTCTGTGCACCTGGGCGTGGGGTGTGAGGACATAACCTGGCAGGGCTTCTCCACCTGTCTCTTTATGTTTGGGTCCTTCTTTCCCCTTCCTCCTCTTATGTGCTTCCTCTTGCAAAGTCAACCCCACAGAACCCATCTTGGACCATTATTCGTTCCTTGATTCTGTAACTCACCTCAGTTTGATATTTCTTTGGTCAATATCTCCCTACCTCCCCCCCACCCCCAAACCGGAGGAGTTTTAGCTTCTGTTCCCACCGACCGTTCAATTCAAGACTGCTATGAAGAGGTAAGAGTCTTGGTTCTTAGAAAGGAACGTCAGCGAAGTTTTTCCAATACCCTGGGCTTTTGGTCCCCCAAGCACTTGCCCTCCAGTCCTTGCACAGATTCTTGCTCGCTTCAAGGGAACCCTGCCTGCTTGTAGGCACCGAGAGACATGGCTGTTTGTTGCCCACGCAAGTGTGGCATCGAGCACTAAAAGGGATCACGCTGTGAACTCCATTCGCTAGTTGTATTTCAGCTTGTATGTACATATTTTTTTCCACTTCTTTACGTGCTGTAGAAGAACAAACAAAAACGAACATTAAAAAATGACATTGGAAAAAATAAATAAATAAAAATGAAAAACGACTTTGGTAAAACAACACAAAGCAAGCAGAGCCATTTTTTTTTCAGACTAAGATTTTTTTTTGAAGTATTTTATTTACTGTTGAAAAGAAACTAATAGAAATAGATTAAAATGATGTAGATGCAGAGCTAGGAAGATATTAAAATCAACACACTGCATTATATTGTTATCAGTGATTTATTTGGCCCTGTGACAAATGTTATAAATGTTTCAACTTTCCTCTAGACCCTAAAAAGAGTGTTTCTTGTTCACATTAGACTGATATACTTTGGAAAATAATTTGAATTTAAGAAGCTAAATATTTAGAACAATTTTGATTAGATTGTATATTAAAGAGGGTTTATATATTCATCATTAGTAATTCCCAATCTAATATTGCCAATGAGGAAACTCTGAACAGCTGCCATCCAGAATTCTAAAATATCACTCGTTGATAAATGTGCAACATAAGCACCATAGCTCAACAAAATGAAGTGCAATTTTCTCTTCAGTCAGAGAAAAGAGCAAGTTCAAGATTGGTTATGCATTAAACAGTCCATTTGGGGAGGCTAATTAGAGAGAGAAGACCTTGAAATTGAAGTCATCAGAAAAAGCTAGCAGATGAGTATTTCAGAGACTTAATTTGTCCTTTGTCACAGGCAAGAACACCTGTGAAAAGCACAAGTTGCCCTCATCCAAACTCTGGTTATAAGGTTCACAAGGTTTTCTAATCCTAGAGAGGAAAAAAAGAAACCCAAACCCAAACCACGTGGTAACAGTCCATGAGACTGTCTTTAGGGGTACTAGAGCCTTTTGAGTTTTAGGTTTCCAAATTGGTATAACAGGCCTACAAATTAAGTGCCCTCCCCCCCAAAAGACATGAGCACAGAATTTGGAATTTTCTCTCCTCCCCGGGACTTTACAAGGACAGGGAATGAATAGGGCGTATGGTGTTAAGACCATCACATTTCCAACAGGAAACATAACGTGAAAAAAAGGCATCTGAATTCTAAGTCACTTAAATGCCCTCGGATCAGTGTAACTCTCACTCCCCCCCATAGGACAATGCTCCAAAACTGCCCCAGTCCCATATCACATAGTGTTTTCTTGTAGTACATTAATCAAGGGCAGGAAAGAAGTAATTCTTGTGGAAGTTGGAATCATGTTAGTATCATTAATGTGCAAATTTCCCAGAAATTTTAGATGGAAAATTTAGATAACACATTTGTGTTGGATGTTAGAAACCTTCCAGAAGGTTTCTCAGTATTTTCACATAAAAGGGAAAAAAAAAAATGTTTCATGAAGAAAAGGGTAAGGGTGTTGATTGTCCATGATGAGGGGTATCTACCAGAATTTGTGACCACTCATGAAATGTCTCTGAGCAGACTGTCCTAGGCCTGCCTTTTCTCAGGAATGGACAAAATGCCCTCAAGAAAAGACCAGAATCATAAATTAAGAGTTTTTTTTTTTCCCTTAGAGACCATTTTCTGAAGCATAGGCAGCCCGGGCCTGAGGCGAGCTAGGCCAGAAGTTCAGCTCCTCAACTTTATCCGTGTCAAAAACTCTCAGATGATCTATTAAAATCTAAAGCCGTGTATCTGCTCTTCAGAAAAACTATTTTTATTGTAAAACAAAACAAAACAAAACAAAACAAATCAGTATTGCTCTTCCTGAGCCAGTAGCAAGGCTAAGGAGGCCCCTCGTGGCGATTACATAGTGAGGCTTCGTGCCAGCCGACCTTGCCCACTCCTCTCAACCCAGGCAGGCAGCACATAGAGGCTGCAGGGTTGCAGCTGGGTCGTTCCAGGCTGGACTCTCCATCTCTCCCCCAAGGCTTCCTCACCTTGGTAGGGAAAGGAGCTTCATCCCAACAGGCGAAGTATCCTGTTGACCTGAGGAGATTACCGCAAGTATATGCTTCTTGGAAAAAAAAAGCTCCAGATCTCCTCAGCCTGTGATCTCACTCATGTGAATCACCTCATTCATATTTAATTACCACAACCCGAGAAGATATTCAAACTATTTGACAATCAGTCACCTTGATGGATAATTCGAATGGCATCGTGGAATAGTGTGGGCGCAGGGTCCTGGAGGCCTTTCTGTCTTTGATGGGAAGATTGCAGATGAGGCGAGGAGGGGCCATCAGGAACCCCAAGGGCCTAGGGCAGTGCTTGTTTACCAGCTCGTACTGAGAAGTTCAATATTTTCACAACCAATATAGTTGTACAGTACGTGCAGCCCTGCTCACGGCACCATGAGGTAGAGATTATAATCTCTATTTCACACTTGAGGAAACGGAGACTCCGAAGATTAGGTGTGTTTTGCCGTGGTCACTCAGCTAGACGGTGACAGGGAGGAAGGAGGAGGGCCCCGGAGGGCGCTCAGGCTGGTAAGACTCCATGTAGCCTCTCCGCGAGCCAGGCAGCATTTCTCAGCAGCCCCTCAGTGTCAAGTCTGATGCCAAACCAGGTTTAGGTGTGTCCTTCAATGCTCCCTCAGTCTGTGAAGTGGGCCTGCCTGGAAAAGGCTGCCAGGAGACCCGGGAACTGAGATCCTACAAACAACATGGGGTCGCTGCCCCACACCCTACCTCCAGCAGCAGCTGTATTCAGGCTGTGCAAGACCCCGTTCCGGGGCTGCGTTCCTGATTAAGACCTGGGAGCTTGAGGGGCCGGCTTTTCTGAGGTTCCTTTGGGAATGGGAGGCTTAAACAGAGTCCTCCCATTATACGTACTGTTTTCCTCCTCCACTTTTCTCTCTGAAGCTCAGTGAAAACGTATGAAGGAAATGAATTTTCTTTCTTTTTAAAATTTCTTGAAATTCAACAAATTTTGGTGTCATCTATAAAATTCCATATACTCGTTGTAGACAAGAAAAAAAATAGAAGGCAGTTTTAAAAAATACTTATGCTAAAAAAGATTACTTATGATCCTACTGCCTGTTATTTTATTTATTTACATACATGGTCTTGGAATCGTACTTAGCGTTTTAAGGTTGTTTTTAAAAATTATTAATTTATTTAAAGCAATTTGGAAGTAGTTTTACAAACTCTCCCCCATTTTATTACATTACCTTTGAAATTTATTGGATTACTTCCTTTATTGTTGGTCATTGAGGACACATCCAGTGTTTCACTGTTCTGCAGGAAGCTCCATCTAAACCCACACTCTCTGACTCACCACAGACTGTTTCCTTAGGGAAAATCCTAAAAACCGAATTTACAGACCAGGAATATTGAGAGATTGTACTTAATGGCCCTTTGTGGTTTTTATTTTTCTAGTTTGTTATAGCCCTCGGCCCATGGTTATAATCACGTTAGTGCTTGTCTTACTTTTTTCCTTTAACACCTTTATATTAAAAGACGTTATGTATTGAACTAGCATGTTTCATATCAAATAATATCTGCCAGTATATTGTTTACCAATTGAGATTTAGTATTTTTTTATATAGAAATTTTTTCCATTTTATGGCCGCTTCTACTGCCCCTTTCTATTTTGATTCTTATATTGGTTAATTCTTTTTTTAGGAAGATTTTTATTTGTTCACGTTACAGAGAGAGAGAGCGCGCAGAAGCAGGGGGAGCAGCAGGCAGAGGCAGAAGGAGAAGCAGACCCCCCCCGACTGAACAAGGAGCCCAAAGCAGGACTTGATCCCAAGACCCCAGGATCATGACCTGAGCCAAAGGCAGACACTCAACTGACTGAGCTACCCAGGCTCCTCACATTGGTTAATTCTTTATAAGACATTCCAAACATCAATATCTGATAAGTATTAAATATGCTTTCTTCTCATTTGTTTGAGGCTAATTTTTAACATTTCACTCTTTAAGCCATCAGAACTTTCATTTGATCAAGGTAACATTTTTTTCTTCAAAATAGTGTTATAGTTATTCCAGCACTGTTTATTGCATATTTGCTCTTTTTCCCCCATTAAATTACGATACATTTAATTACACTACATTTATCTTGCACTAAATCGTTATATATACAAACACTAAATATTATGAATACAAACCAAGTATTGGTTTCTTGGCCATTCGTTTTGTCCAACTGATGTACCTGTATTTCCTTGAAGCAGTACGTGCCACTTTCTTTATTAAAGTCAGAGTCATAGGGCTGCTGTAAAAGAATTCTTGTCTGTTCTGGAATTTTCATTTTAAAGACCCCTGTTTTATTGTAAGGAGCTGAAAAATTACTTACAAAGATGTATATGTACATAATTTATCCATGCATCTTCATTATCAAAGGCTTTTGGATATTTTAGATGAATGTAACATAGCACGATAGAATGAAAACATTTACAAATAAGGTAAACTCAGGGGTCGGTTAGGATATGAAATAATTGTCCTAGTGAGCCAGAGTTACAGGAGAATCGGCCCTGTATTATCAGCTCTAAGCATTTGGTTGGCCAAAAGCAAAGAAGGAAATGTGACCAGTTAGAAGATTCCAAGGTTAAGTGATAGAAATGATCTTTTCAGATGTTCTGCTCTCCCAACCCTGAGACCCACACTGGTGGCAAACATTCAAGATGACATCCCTACAAATGGCGGCCATGGGTGAGTCCCTCCCTCCGTGTGCTTTCGAGATGTTTCTGCGTCACTCTCGCAACACTCTCGTCCAGCACTGTGACAGTGATGCATGCTTTGCTCCCTTCCCACCACCGCGACCTTCCCAAACCCAGCCCTAAACCTCTTCAGGGCTTGTTTTCATAACCCTTGTGATGGGCATAGTGCTTGGAACAGCCAAGGGCTCGAAAATTATTGAAAAAAAAGAAGGAAGGAAGGAAAGGGGGGAGGAGAGAGTGAAAGAAGGAAACGTCATTGTAATCAACACGCATTGTTTGAAGTTAGCACCGTCATATTTTATTCTTTTTGATGCTATTGTAAATGAACTTGTTCCCCTCCCCCGCCCCCAATCTCCTTTCCAGGGAGTTTGTTATCTGCATATAGAGAGACAACTGATTTTTATATGTTGATTTTTGTGTGCTACAACTTTACTATATTTATTAGTTTTAAGATTTTTTGTGATGCCTTTAGGGTTTCTTATATAGAAAACCATGCTGTTGGCAAACAGGGACACTTTTACTTTTTTCTTTCTGATTTGCGTGCTTTCATTTCTCGTTCCTGCCTGATTTCTCTGTCTAGGACGCCCCAGGACTGTGTGAAATAGGAGTGGCAAGAGCAGGCCTCTTTGCGTTGCTCTTGGTATTCGTGGAAAAGATTTCCAGTTTTCACCTTTGAGTCTGGTATTAGCTGTGGACTTTTCATGTGTGGCTTATATATGTTGAGGTACATTCCTCCTATACCTAGTTTATTGAGCATTTTTGTCATGAAAGGCAGTTCAATTTTATCAAACACCTTTTCTTCATCCTTTGAGATGATCATGTGATTTTTACCCCTCATCCTGTTAATGAAGCATATCACATTAATTGATTTTCATATGCTGAACCATCTTTGCATCCCAGGGATAAATACCACTTGGTCATGGTATATGATCCCTTTAATGTGCTGTTGAATTTGGTTTGCTAGGATTTTATGGAGGATTTTGTATCTATGTTCATCAGGGATATTGGCCTGTAGTTCTCTTTCCTTGCAGTGTCTTTGTTGGGCGCGTGTATTTTTCAGTTCAGTTATCTTCAGCAGCCTGTTTGTTAATTTGATACTTTGCCAAAATCTTTTCTGTTTGTTGGCATTTTCGCTTTGTTCATGCATCGTTCTCCTGACCTCAGTAAGCATCGTTATCATGGTTATTTTGAATTCTCCGCTAGGTAAATCGTACATCTCATGTGATTGGGATCAGTTTCTGGAGATTGATCTTGTTCCTTTTGTGGGGGTCGGGGGAGGGCCTATTTCCCTGTTTCTTTTATCCATTTTCCTTGACTGTGTATGTCGGTGTCCGTGCAGGTGCTAAAATAACCACTCCTCCTGGTCTTCGTGGACTGACCTTGTAAAGGAGAAGACCCCCAGCAATATGTCCAGTCAGAGGTTCTGGAGCCCTCCCAAAGCTTTGTGCTTAGCCAGCCTGTTTTCTTTGTTCTTAGCAGCCCCCAGGCAGGCATCCAGCGTGTGCCAGGTCCTGTCAGGACTCCGAGGCAGATGAGTCTGAAGCCAATTCCTCAGGCAGCACCCAGAAAAGTTGGATTGTTGAACACCCTGTGCAATTCTTTCCCTCCCCAAAGAGAAGCTGGGATCTGAGAGGTTTAGCCTGTCGGTTCTGGATTGGCAGGAGCAGCAGTGGCGACTAGCTGTGTGTGAGATCAAGTCGCTGTCTTTGTTTGCTGTCACCCCCAGGGGTCTAGTGTCCGTCGGGCCCTGTCAGTGCCCTGACGGGGTCGAGACCAAAGCCGGTTCCTCGGGTAGCACGAGAGAAGGCTGGGACCCGAGCTGTGCCCTCAGTGCTCTCCCTCCAGGGAGCAGCTGGGGCCCGCGGCCTTCACTCTGCACTGAGCCTGAGGGAAGAGCCGTGGGGAGCACCCGCGCCCCAGTTCAAACCACCACTTTGTTCTCTACAACCCCAGGACAAAGCAGGTCTCCAAGACTGGCAGGGTACAAGCCAGGCCCTTGGGTGGCACTTGGCAAAATGGGGACACTGGATTGTGTTCCAGCTCCTTTGCTCCTTGGGGAGAAAGCAGGAGCTGTTCCTTCTTCGACATATGGCTCTGTATGAGGGGCGGGGATGATGGCCAGACCCCGGCTTTCATGTGGCCGGATCTGCACTTGCCCGGGACGTGGGAACCTTTCACCTGGCTTCTGGACTTCTCACTAAGGGTATTGAGCCACGTGCTGCTGTGCATCACGGTGTCTGTGCAAGGAAGGCGTGTTCAGGGCTTCCAATTCCACCATCCGTGATGTCAAGGGAGCCCCAGCCTGTCCTTCTAACTTGTCGCTGGAACCATCCAGGGTCCCACGTTCTGTTCCCATCACTCAGCTCGGTAGGAAGGGGTTTTAAGCTCTTCACCCACTCTCCCCCACCCCAGCCCGACAGTTCACTGTATATGTTCATTTTAATGGCACCAGATGATTTTTATTGTCAAAGTGATGGAATTTTAAGGACGGAATCATTTCCAGTTAATAGTGTGACATTAGTAGCTGATAGATTTAGCTTCAGCCTCAGAAGCTAAGTTCAACTCACTTCTGCTGCCTTCGGCGACGCTATAACTTAGTTCCAAAGGACTGTTTGGAAAGCAGAGCTACCAGCTGCTTGCTCGCTGCTCCTCAGATAAGAGAGGCCCATTCCCTTCGCTTATTCTCTGACCATAATGTGCTCACAGCATCTGTCAGGACTCATTGCTTACAGAAGAAAAGGACTTCCCTTAAATCAAGTTAAGCATGAAATGAAACTCAAAGCCACTAACTCATGTAACTCGTGCAACTAAGATGTCTTAGGCAAGTTGTCTCAGGGCTCAAACCAAACCCTGTCACCAAGCCTCAGTTTCTCTCCTTTTCTCTCTCTTCACCTCTCAGCTCCGTTCTTGTGCATTGACATCGGTCTTAGGTGGGTCCTTTCCACAGGGCTTCAGCAGTTCTTGCTCTAGATCCTACCAACTCATGAACCCCAGAAGAAAGCTCCCCTTTTCATTTTATTTTTTGCTCTCCAAATAGCTTATAGCCAAAGTCCCAGGATCTGAGGGAGACTCAGTGGCCTGTCTCAGAATCACTCACTCTATCAATGGGGTTAAAATGCTTTCATTGTCCATTCCTACAAATTTAGGGTAGAGGTCAGCCTTGACCCAACTACATGGATCAAGTGTGGACAAGAGGTGGCTACCAAAAGGGGATTGGAGTCATGGAGTTAAAATAAGAAGGGGTGGGTGTTGAGCAGATATAACCATTAATTTTATATGTTAACTTGATGGGGTCCTAGGGTGCCCAGATATTTGGTCAAATTATTTTGGGTATTTCTATGAGGGTGTTTTGGGGTGAGATTAGCATTTAAATTAGTAGATTGAATACAGCAAACTGCTTTCCCAAATGTTGGTGGGCATCACCCAATCAGTCGCAGACCTGAATGAAAAAAAGGCTGACCTACCCCAAGTGAAAAAAAATGCCCCTTATCCCAATACATTTGACCTAGGACATTGGCTTTTTCTTGCCTTGAGACTCAAACCAAGACATCAGCTCTTCTTGGGTCTTAAGGCTGCTGGCCTTTGGATCGGAACTTAGACCATTTGTTCTCGCTTTTCTCAGGCCGTCAGGCGCAGACTGGAACTACACCACCAGCTCTCCTAGCTCTCCAGTTTGTGGACTCACCCTGAAGATCCTGGGGCTTGTCAACCTCCATATTAATGTGAGCCAATGCTTTGTAATAAGTATTTTTTTTTAAAAGATTTTATTTATTTATTTGAGAGAGAGTGCGCAAAGTAAGAGGAGGGAGAGGGGCAGAGGGAGAGAGAGAAGTGACTCCGCTGAGCAGGGAGGATGGTGTAGGGCTTGATGCCAGAACCCCGAGGTCGTGACCTGAGCCAAAGGCAGCCGCTTAACCGACTGAGCCACCCAGGTGCCCCGTAATAAATATCTTTATATTTATATGTATATCCACCTGGTCCTGTGTCTTTGGAGAACCCTGGTTAATAAAGCAGGCAACACAGTGGAAACTCTCTATACCCTCCATCTCCTCTCTAAACCCCTCTGGTTGTTGGTGGTGTGTTTTTGGTTTTTGTCTTGTGTTTTTTTTTTTTTTTTTTTTTTTTTAGGCCCTGTGTTCTATCTACCTGCATCATCTCCTTCCTATCCCCGAAATATGTGGCTGGCCTGGTCCAGAGCTCATCCTTAACCTTTCCTTTGGAGTTCTCCCTTATTTTATTCTTGAAGAACGAGGAATCACCTATGTTATAGTCTCACGAGGCACTGGCGTTCCTCACATCGACTCATTCTGTTTCCACATAGACTTCTCTAGCTTCTCTATCTTTAAGGAAGAAAGCACACTTTCCTTTTTGTGTGTGTGTACCCACTATGTACAAAATACTCTTAAATGTTTCATATAATATGGATAAGAAGTACTTGGTTCTTTCTCACAAACAAGACAAGAGTCAGATAATCATGGTTCCTTTCTCCCCTCTGCTAACCTACCTATCTATCTTCCTTCCTTCCTTCCTTCCTTCCTTCCTTCCTTCCTTCCTTCCTTCCTTCCTTCCTTCCTTCCTTCCTTTTAAAATATTTTATTTATTTATTCATGAAAGACACAGAGGCAGAGAGAGAGGCAGGGGGAGAAGCAGGGGGAGAAGCAGGCTCCCTATGGGGAGCCCGATGCTAGACTCAATCCCAGACCCCAGGATCACGCCCTGAGCCAAAGGCAGATTCTCAACCACTGAGCCACCCAGGTGCCCCTAACCTTGCTTTCTTATTCATCTCTGATCAGACAGTTCATGATATTTTTAAAAGCTCTATTTTGTCCCCAGTCCTGCTTTTAGGGTAGTAATTATGTGCCATGACCAGCTGGAATAAAGCCGAGTGATAATTAGAAAGAACAGTGGAATTAGCTTGAGTAGTGAGTTAGTGGGAAGCAGGGTGAGAGCTGGTCCCCCTGGGTGGTCAGCACCCCCAAAGTAGGGTCAAGACCGGAGATGGTGTTGTGCCTGGCTGAGGAGTGACATCAATTACAAATGTAGCAGTAAGACCCACCCCCAAAAAGTCTGGGTTACCTCGTAGAAGCCAGTCTGGCATGCTGGAAAGGATCAGATCTGGTGCCACCATGATCCTAACGTGAGGATCACTTTTCGGAGTCTGCTTGAGCCCTCAAGGCTGACTTCATGGTTGTGCTAGCTCAGTGCCGTCCCTCCAACCCCAGGCTTGGGATGGCCCCAGAGGGGGATGGTGCTCTGCTCTCCCTGTCTTGAAATTCTTAATGACTTTTTTTTAAAAAGAGATTTTATTTATTTATCCATGAGAGACACACAGAGAGAAAGAGAGAGAGAGAGAGAGACAGAGGCAGAGACATAGGCAGAGGAAGAAGCAGGCCCCATGCAGGGGGCCCTATGTGGGACCCAATCCCAGGTCTCCAGGACCAGGCCCCGGGCCGAAGGCGGCACCAGATGCTGAGCCACCCGGGCACCCAACCTAATGACTTGAATAAGGACCCAGCACTTTCATTTTACACCAGGCCTTGCAAATTATGTAGCTGGCCCAGTGGGCCAGGTCGGTGGTTCCATCGGATCCCTGGGTTTCTTCTATGGAATGAGGGACTCAGAGCCCTTTCAGTTTAGGAAAAAATAGGTTAACTGTTAACAGAGCTAAAAGGAGGCCTGTGTGTTGGAGGACATCTCAACGTCTTTAGTATGTTTATGTGCTTTGTCATTTCCAGGAAGAGGATGTGAAAGTCATTTTCTCAACTATTTGGCCACAAAGCCCCTCTACTTTTTCTTCAAGTGTCTCACATACCAAGTGTTACACCTAATACATCCTGGGGAACACTGACCTCAGTGTTCGCGTGGCGGGCCGTCATCTCTAGCAACCTTGACTTTTTTTATTATTATGAGTCATGTATGGAGAGTGGAGATGGGAGGGTAGGAAACAAAACTGGAACCAAGGAGTGAGGATATGCTATTTCATGCCCCACAAATCTTTTGCAAGGAAAAGTTACACTCTTCTAATCTCCCCAAAGCCCATGTAAACCCAGCATTTTCCTCCTCTGAATCTTCGCTTATGTTGTTTTGTCTGCCTAAACGCTCTGCTTTCCCTTCTTCTAGGAAATTACTGTTGTTCCTTTTTCCAAAATACATCTCAAATTTATCTACCTTTGTATCTCCCAGCTTCACTCTTACGTAAAATACATCATCACAGGTGGACTGATGTTATTGTCTCCTAACTCACCTCCCGGCTCCAGCACATGCTCCACGTGACACCCTGACTTGACTTCTCTTTTCAAAATGTAAATTGACCTCATGCCCCTGCCCAGCTTAACCCTCTTCAAAACTCCTGTTACAATTAGGAGAAAATCCAGACTCCTTCCCAAGGCCAAATACCTGACAAGACCGGAACCTCACCTACTTCTCCAGCCTCTTCTCAAGCTGGCCTGTCCATCGCTCTCATCCTCCAGGCACAGCGACCTTTTGAGTCTTCCTTGATGATCCCACATTCTTTTTCTTTTTAGGAACTTTTACTTACTGCTCATGGTATCTTGAACATTCCAACCCCTGCTTTCCAAGTGACTGGTTCTTCCTCATTCCTCAGATTGTGCTGAAAGCCAATTCCTTAGTAAGACCTTCTCTGACTGCTTTGCCAAGCTAGATAGATCCCCTCACCTACCCCCACCATGCCCACCCCAGCTAGATTGCTACCTCAGTGCCTACTGCTCATTCAATTCCCAGTCCATAATGATCCATAATTAATTGTTTACTTGTTCATTGTCTAATTTATCTCTAGATTGCAGACGCCTGGAGGGCAAGGATTATGTCCCTCTTGTGTCTCCAGTTCTTAGCACATGCCTAGATGTTCCCTGAATGTTTACTGACTCAATGACTGACCAACTGAATCCCTAAAGGTCTATATCAAACGCTTCCTATCCATAGTGTCTTTCCTGACCTTTTCCAATCGGAAGTGAGTCTCTTTTGTTTAAATTTGAGGACCTCTTTAGCTGTACTCCTTTTTGGCATTCACATTTGTTTCTTAGCATTATTTGTGGGTGTATCGTATCTTCCTCGTTCCTCGAGTTCCTGGAGCTGTATCTCCATAATCTTTTTATTTACTTATTTATTTATTTATTTATTTATTTATTTATTTATTTATTTATTTATTTATTTTTTATTATTTATTTATTATTTATTTATTTTTTAAGATTTTATTTATTTATTCACGAGAGACACACACAGAGAGAGAGGCAGAGACACAGGCAGAGGGAGAAGCAGGCTCCATGCAGGGAGCCTGACGCGGGACTCGATCCTGGGACTCCAGGATCACACCCCAGGGCTGAAGGCAGCGCTAAACTGCTGAGCCACCCGGGCTGCCCTCCATGATCTTTTTATGCCCCCGCTATGCCCGGCACAAAATAGGTACTCTGTAAATTCTGATTGAATTGATTTGAGTAATTGAGAGGACTTTCAATAAAAGAAGCAACAACAACAAAAAAAATGCCAGAGAGGTTTATTTAAAAATAAAACTACAATAAGCCCTGGACTCCTTGCCAAAAATGGGCATGCTTCCCAGACGTTTTAGAGGTCTTGGAGGATAGCCTAAACACCAATCTCCACTGATCCAAATCAACTTCATTAAACACTCCCTGGGCCTGAGAGATGGATGGCGTGTGAACCGAGCCCTGACAGGTAGGGAGGAGACATCTCCTGCCTCCAGGTGTTGTTCCTGGCCTCAATTAATGGCCCTGCCATGGATATGTTCAAGGAGGAAACCACCGTGGTCATGAGGACTGAGTGGTGCCTCTTTCTGGATCTTTTGGAAGTTCCCTCCAACTGAGGAGGAAGCCAGCACGTATGTGCATGAGTGGGATTGTAACGAAGACTTAGGGAAACAGGAAGGTGTCTATTCTGGCCAGAACACTCAGATGTGAGTGACCATTACCACTTCGAGGTCATTTTTTTTCTTATCTGTAAAAGTACCGATATGTAACTCACAGGGTGTGGGAGTACCAGTTAAGATAATATGTCTTAACCTTATATACTTAGAGTAGGTGGTACGTACATGTTAAGTTCCTTCCTTTCTCCCCTTCCATTCCATTGGAGAGCTCTACCTGTGACCTCCAGGGTGGACCACTTCGGGGTATGCAGCTGGAATCTGTGGAAAGGGGAATAGTAGACTGATATGTATACGTATGGATGTGTGTCTGCATGTGGCTCATATAAATATGTTATATAAAGGGAAGCTTTTATTTGGTATGCATTTTGATATAGTAAGTGGACAGCAAAATGATGTGCAATCGGCATCTGTGACCTTTGCACCCACAAGAGAATGTGACTGGAATCTTGATCTCAAAATGGATAGAGATGAGTTGCCAGACTGATGTTAGCCCATAGAGAGAAGAGTTCCACAACCATAAGAGGGCAAACAAAAATAAACGTTCTTACTCAAGCCAAGAATAAGAATGTACTTAATCTGAGGCAGACAGATGAGCCGCAGTAGAAAAATCAGAATTTCTTGTTTAAAGATTGCTCAATAGCCAGAGTGAGGAATTTCCACTGGTAGATGTGGAAAGCTTTTCACGTCAGTCTCCAATATTTATTAAACGAGCATGGGAAATGGGTGTCTCAGTGAGTACCTGTGTTAGCTTGCTAGGGCCGCCATAACCAAGTACCACGAACTGGGGGGCGTAAACAACAGGCACTTATTGTCTCACAGTTCTGGAGTCTAGAAGTCAGAAATCAAGATGTCAGTGGGATTGGTTCCTTCTGAGGCCTGTAAAGGAGGGATCCGTGCCAAGCCGTTCTCCTTGGCTTGTTGGTGGCTGTCTTCCCCCTGTACCTGCACATCATCTTCCCTCTATGTGCATCTGTCTCCACACGGCCCCTCATTATAAGGACACTAGTCATAAGGAATTAGGGCCCACACTAATGTTCTCATTTTAACTTGATTACCTCTGTCAGGCCCCTATCTCAAATTCGGTTACATTCTGAGGAATTGGGGGGGGGGGGATTAGGACTTCAACATAGGAATTAGGGGTAGGGCTAGAGGATACAATTTAGTTGAATTTCTTTTTTTTTTTTAAAGATTTATTTATTTATTTATTCCTGAGAGACAGAGAGAGAGAGAGAGAGAGAGAGGCAGAGACACAGGCAGAGGGAGAAGCAGGCT
Organism: Canis lupus familiaris; assembly: GCF_011100685.1. Classification (NCBI taxonomy): domain Eukaryota; kingdom Metazoa; phylum Chordata; class Mammalia; order Carnivora; family Canidae; genus Canis; species Canis lupus. Next base: position 2,312,759 of record NC_049224.1, on the reverse strand, counting down.
CCATGGAGGGAGCCCGATGCGGGACTCGATCCCGGGTCTCCAGGATCACACCCGGGGCTGAAGGTGGCGCTAAACCGCTGAGCCACCTGCGCTGTCCAATTTAGTTGAATTTCATAACAGTTCTAAAACTTGAAAGTCTCTGCTAGATGCTATGCTCCTAGCTCAGCAAACGAGGGATCAAGTCACAGGATGGTCATTTTTGTGTCTCTGATGATTAGGTTCCGGACACAGGTATGGAAAACAAGATCACTTGGATACAGAAAACTTGTAGGAGGGACTCACTGAAGGTTGAGGGAGTACTTGAAAATGTAAATATGATGTGATATGACCAGTAGATGTGATGCGACAGGTTCACATAGGGACCAACTGAAGCAAGTGCACAGAGGACCACCGAGGCATGCATCCACCAGGGGATTATTCCCACAACAGCCTGACTTCAGTTTCCAGGAAATGATGCTTCTGGCGCTTGATCTGTGGGCCTTGCATAAGCCGATCTCTACCTATAGCATTCCCTCCATTCTCTCATTATAAATGGGCAAGAGATCCAAAAAGAAAACCCAAACTACAGTAAACACACAAACATAAAACCCTCAGAAGATCATATATGTCCAGGAATATTAGAAGGAATTTGAGGCAAATAATAGATGGAATTTGAATGATAGCTGTCATTGAAAATAGCTCTTTATTTATTCATTGAAAAGAGCTCTTTAAAGTGTCGTTTAATTGACTTTTAAATGGCATGTGAACTGGATAGGCATTGTGGGATTCTTCTGCATTTCTTTTTTTTTTTTTTTTTGCATTTCTTTTATGATTGTAAGATGTGGGAAATAATACATTGATTTGTTTTACTGTTAACATTGTTAAAAAGGACACAATGTCGAGGAAGGAGATTCTTGGGGAGAAATGGCCAAGTGCCCGACATTCAACACTTTAATAACGGCCAACGCAGCAAAGGGGTAGGGAACCAATGTAACAAGTTCCAGAACGTTGATATTTCAGAGCAACCTCCCCAACCATTTGTTTCTTCCCTCCTCCATCCCACTAACACAGTGGCGCAGTGGCAAAGGGCCATTTATTAGATGAGGCCATTTATAAGATGAAACAGTGAAGTTTCTTCGGAGTAGGGACCCGTTGGGTCATTGAGGGAAGACACAGGCTGGGAAGGGGGAAAGCACGGGCCCCACAGGCCTTGGTGAGGATGGCTGGGTGTTGACACAGCAGGACGTCAGGACGTCCTTGGTGGAGGGCTTCGGCCTTCTTTCAGCAATGAGCTCATCCCTTCACGTAAAGGCAGGCCGGAGCCCTCTAAAATCTTCCCTGGAGCTTAACCAATGGATTTGAACATGCTTATCAAAATGACTGCATAAATATTTTTCTTTGCCCGTTTCAGCGCATGCTAATCAGAAAGGCTCTTTGAAAACAGTATTTTTATCTGTACCTCAAATTCATCCATACCCATTAGCTGCTCAATTAGGCGCAACAAACTTTTAGTTGCATGCCAGGGGCTTAATTTAATTTGCCTGGGATAAGCAGTTGGCTATAACTGTGCAACCCTGTGTTTTTTTAGAAATTAAAGCAGAGTAGCGAAGCAAAAACTAAAAATACGGTGTGGAAATTGAAGCAGACCATAATTCATCTTGTGTGGAAATGCAAAGCAATTTAGTAAGCAGTGTGCAGGTATGTTAGTCACATCTTCCCAACTCGCTCACTTTCCAGTTACTGCTTGTTCTTTCTGTTGTTTTTTTGCTCTGTGGATTCTACAGCTGAGCAACTCAAGTGACATCAGTTCGTGATGATAAAAAGAAGCTTTTTTTTTTTTTTAAATCGTGGCTGGGTGGGTGTTTAGGTCAGGGAAGAACAGAGCAAAATAAAAACTGTCTTTATAAATCCTTTATAAATAATGTAATTTTCTTGGTTTCAGATCATAAGTTGTATTCATTTGCTTTTCAGTTATCCTATAATGTACTTAAGTGTTTCTAGGTAGTTAGACACATTTGGCCTAAGTGCAATAGGGGAAAAATTTTTAATTTTGCCAAAAAAAAAAAAACAAAAATAAAAACAAAAACCAACCCAGATTCTTTTGTTTTTCATTCAAAACAACATCCACAATCCACAGTTCTTATGAAAGGGAAATGGCAAAGTTGATTCTTGACGGTGCATACAATATTTAGGTAGGAGGCACCTGCCTAGAAAAGCAGTGGAATCCAGAGCAAAGCCTATTTCCTCTGTGTGTCACTCCCTGACACACGTGTTGTGTGGAAAAGCAGGAAGACCCTCAGATGGGGCGTGAGAGGCTCAGGGTGTGAGTTCTGCTCTGGGGCCGGTGTTAGCTGTGTGGCCGTGTGATGAGGTGGAAGGAGTACCGTGTGGGATGCAGGCCACAGCCTGGCTTTATCGGAGGGGGAAGGTGTGAACGTGGCGACTTATTTCCGGGGCCCAGGGAATGTGCACGGTGGGAGGCAGGTTGAGAGGGATTTGGGGGTGAAGAGTCGGGGGCCCTGCGTAGGGGCTGCGAGGAGCATGTGCAGAGGGGAAGCCCTGGCGGGCGAGTGCAGCGTGGGCGCGGGGACCGGGGCGTGCACCTGCTGCTGGGGGTGACCACCCCGCCATCAGGGCCAGTGGGATGTCAGAACCCCGGGAGCCAGGCCCGGGAGGAGCAGGGGCACCTCTGTTCTGTGTAGAGCCGGGACCCCCTGCCAGGGCCCAGGGTGGGGACAGTCCACACAGCTGCCGAGGGTGGAGCGGGGGCAGCTGAAGACACAGCCGAGGGAGGAGGGAGCCCGTCTGGGTGCCGGGGCCCTGGATTGCCCGTGGGCCGCGCCTGTCCCGCAGGAAGCAGGGACGGAGGGCAGCGGCCGGCGGGCCATCACTCCAGGGGGCTTGCTGGCCTACCTGCCGGGGGAGCTGCTGCCAGGGACGTGCCAGGGCGCACGGACATGACTTAGGTTAGGAAGTTAACAAAGGATGAATTTTAGGCGTCTTTCTGGAAGACACAGCCTGGTGGTAAGCCCCCTGGACCGTGAGATAGCCTGTTGGCGGGAAGGGGCGGGGAGGCATCGTGGAGGGTATTTAAGCCCGACCAGCTGAAGCGCCCGCCGGGGTCCCCTCCGGAGGGGCCCCTGCAGATGTGGCCAGCGCCGATGTCCGGGCTCCCGAGCCCTCCTTGCATTGGGAAGTGCCGGGGCCATCCCCTGGCCCCGGCCGCCCCGGCCTCCCCGGCCTCCTCATCTCCCCTCCCCCTCTGGTTCATCCGTGGAAGAAGATGAGCCTATTTTTTTTTATTTTATTTTATTTTATTTTATTTTATTTTATTTTATTTTATTTATTTATTTATTTATTTATTTATTTATTTATTTGAGTTAAATTTGCCAACATGTAGCATAACACCCAGTGCGATGAGCCTATTTTTAAAGAACAAGTCAGGTAGTGGCAGAGATTTAAAAAAAAAAAAAAAAAGGAAAGAGAAAACTCTGTTGAAGAAAGACAGCTCCCCACGTCCTGATGTACGTTAGGGACAGCGCTGCCAGTGCCAGAGCAGGTGCCGCGGGCTGGGCCCGGGGAGCGTCGTGGGCCGTGCGCGCCCCACAGCGGTGTCCACGGCGGCCTGCGCTCGGGCCGGGCCCCGCCAGCTGGGATTCCAGGCCCCCCGGCCGCCCAACTCGCTCCCCGGTGGCCCTCCTTGCAGGATGGACTGTCCTTCTAGGACGGTCGCTGGACAGGGGCCATGCCTGGGGGCACCGGCCGAAGGCAAGGGGCCCACGCAGCCTGCATGGCAGTCAGGCTGCCCGTCAGCTCGGGCTCGGGGCCAGCCTAGCCAGGGAAAAGGCGGGTGCAGATCAAAGTTGAAAACGTTCCTTTTGAATGGATTTGTCACAAGTTTGCCTTCCTTAATTTCCAGATGCCACCAAACCGGTGGCTTTGAATCGGCGTCCCCAGGGTGGTGCTTCCCCTGCCTATGCTGACACGGCCGCTGCGTGGAAAAGCCGAAAGAGCGGGGAAGGGGCCTCAGGAGCTCAGGCTAGGAGTCCTGGCTCTGACAGTTGTATTAGCTGCTTGATTTCTGACACGTTGCTGAACCATATTGTCTAGTTTCCTGGTGTGTGAAAAGGTGAAAAACAACAACAACAAAAAATCCCGATGTTTCATCCATAGCCCACAGGGTTAAGCTCTGCTAAATGAAGAAAAAAAAATGGAAGCAATTAGTATATTTATTCTGAGAGGAAAGCACTTAGATTAGAAAAACTTGCCCTATGGAAGCCGAGTCCTCTCTCCATTTAGGGACTAGAGCTTACCCTCTTCCCCTAGGCTCCGGCATTCCTTATTCTCCATCCCTGACTGTCCTAGTTCAGGCTGCAGCAATGATCTCGTGACCTGGGGGCCGAGACAGCAGAGGTGTATTGCCCACGGGCAAGGGGCTGGGATGTCGAAGCCCAAAGGGCTGGCAGGTCCGCTTTCTGCCGAGGGCCCTCCTGGTCTGCGCTGGACTCCTTGCGGTATTCCCCTATGGCAGAGAGACGGGATTTCTCTCCTGTATCTTCTTAAATGGGCCTTGATCCCATTCATGAGAGCTCCACCCTCGTGACTTAGTCACCTCTCAAAGTGTCCATCCCCTCGTTCCATCACATTAAGGAATAGGGCTTCAACGTACATCTTCTGGAGACACACACACACACACACATACAGTGCATAGCACTTGCCACCGATTTTCTCCTCTCTACTGGATGAGTCCCACAGGCTTGCACTTAACAATATTTCTAATCCTAAAACAAACTATAGAGCCCAAAACAATACTTTGAGTCATGTCTTCTCCCGCCCTTCCACCCACTGCCTACTTGCACGACTCTCTTTGCTAACACAACACCAACAGTTGTCTGTATACCCTGCTTCCACTCCATCAGTTGTCAGTGCTGTGTTGGACTCATTCCCTTGGGTCTTGTCCTCCCCAGTCTTTGAAACCATCATGGCAAAGTCTTCAATCACTTCCCTGTTACCGAATCTACTGGCCGCCTTACAGCCCATGAACTTCCGTGAACTTTTGGCCTCGTTGGCATCCACCTTCACTCTGGTTTTTGAAACCCTCTTCACTTGGCTTCTGGCCATCACGAGGGCCTGATATTCATTCTAGGACCTCCGCTACTTCTCGGGCTTCTCTGCCGGTTCCATCTCTTCCTTCTGGCCACTATTCTGGGGTGCTCCGGGGCTCACGTCTCAGATCTCTGTCTCCTCTCTGTCCACAGGTGATTGCATCTAGTGTCATGACTCTCAGCATTATGTGCTCCTGTCTCCACCCTCAGCCCCTCCTCTGAGCTCCAGACTCACATCGAGGTACGTTGTCGGCATCTGCAACATCTAATCACTTCTCAAACTCAGCACGTACAATAAATCTACTCAGTTTTTCAGGTCAAAATGACAGTAGACTGTTGATCTTCTGCTTCCTCCATTTCCTAGATTGTGCGCATAAGCAAATCCTGTCCACTCTTCAGATTTCATCTCAAATCGAACCACTCCTCAGTTGGAAGACTACCATTCTATTGCTTCACCATCTGCTCTCATTTAGTGCCGAAGCTTCCTAATGCATTGTCTTGCTTGAGCTTGAGGCGGCCCCAAATCCAATGCATTACTCGTGACCTGGCGGCCGAGACAGCAGAGGTGTATCAAAGCGTCCATCCCCTCGTTCCGTCTCTAATGCATTACTATCATTCTGAGAGGATGACGAAATTCAATGAATGACGAAATTCAAATTCTTTATCGAGCCAACGAGTCCCATATAATTTGCCTTCTACCTACCTCTCTAATCTGATCTCCTACTTCTCTGCCCATTATATGGTCTCTTTGGTCATGTGAGCTTTCTTAGTTCCGCGAACACACGAGGCTCACTTGGATAGGATCCTTGCAATTTCTCTTCCCTCTGTCTGAAGGTTGCTTCCAGAACTTCGAAAGAGTTTTCATGCAGACTCTTTCCCTGACCAACCTATCTCAGATAGTCCTTGCCCCCCACTGTCTTACCACAACCCCTCAACCTGATTCTATTTGCAGGGCATTTATCGGTGTCCGCGAAGTTATACCTTTTTTGTTTTCCCTTGCTTTTCTCTGTTGACCAATAAATATAAGTTCCTGATTAAGTTTACCACTGGATCTCCAGTACCTAGACTAAACCTGGCATACAGTAAGTACTCTGCCATAGTATGAATGCTTTTGTCCCCGTCTCCCTGTGCCCCTCCCACCAAATTCATATGTTGAAATCCTAACTCTTCAAAACTATGGTATTAGTAGGGAGAGCCTTTAGGAGGTGATTAGGTCATGTAGGTAAATCCACCATGAATGGAATCCGTGCTCTTATAAAAGAGATCCCACAGAGCTCCCTCACCTCTTCTACTGTGCGAGGACATACAGAGAAGATGCCAGCTCTGAGTCAGGAAGAGGGCCCTCACCAAAATGTGGCCATGTCGGCTAGTTGATCTTGAACTTCCCAGCCCCCAGCGCTATGCGAAATCTCTGTTGCTTATTATTTTTTAATTTAAATTTATTTTTTATTGGTGTTCAATTTGCCAACATACAGAATAACACCCAGTGCTCATCCCGTCAGGTGCCCCCCTCAGTGCCCGTCACCCATTCACCCCCACCCCCCGCCCACCTCCTCTTCCACCACCCCTAGTTCATTTCCCAGAGTTAGGAGTCTTTTATGTTCTGTCTCCCTTTCTGATATTTCCCACTCATTTTTTCTCCTTTCCCCTTTATTCCCTTTCACTATTTTTTATATTCCCCAAATGAATGAGACCATGCTTATAAGCTACCCAGCCCGTGGGGTTTGTTACAGCAGCCTGAACAGACTAACATGTGCTCCGTAGTGATTTTTATTTTTCTTTGCGCCTTGCTAATTCACCACATCTTTTACATTTCTTTAAAAATTGTTTTTGTTATGTTTGACTTTTGATGCATAAGGAAACCAGGCCTTCTTTATGGAGCCAGAAGATGCCTGCTGTACTGGCTAATTTCAACATGCTGTTCTTTATTCTCATGGTTGAGTAGCAGTATTTGTTTGGTGGCTGATTCTTTATGACTCCTGTGTTTTTCCTCCCTGAGGACTCCTAGATATGTCAGTGTATCATAGATCACAAGAGGAAATGACCACTTGTGTGTGCTTTGGAATTGGCTTTTTGATGAAACTATAAAAAAAATCTGGGTTCTTTTTTTTATTGGTTATCTTTTTTTTTCTTTTTTTATTATTTTTATTTTTATTTATTTATTTATTTTTTTGGTCATCTTGAAACACACATGTGTCAGTATGGGGAGGTGGGTTGAAGCAATTAGACTTGAGAGTAGAGGAGAGTGAGCTGACAAAAGAGTAAGCCAGGTTGATGCTTGGTCCCAGCACAGCTAAGAACGCAGAACTGAGGGCCTGGTGCACAGACTGATATAATGCCTTGGGGCAGACCAAAGAAGGCTGGTTGCTGCACAGCGGGGAGGCTAGTGAAGGCCAATGGCAAGGCAGGAGAGGTGATCATGGGACTGAGCCAGAGGAGTACAAAGCAGTCTGCAGAACAGAGGACACGGTGGCAGAGGAAAAACACACTTCCACTGGTGTCCCCCAGTGGGGGACAGATAGCTGTCTGGTCCCCCAGATAGCTCTTTGGAGCTTTGGAGCTCTTTGGAGCACTAACCACATGCTTCATCCAATGTAACTGATCATTTACAAAGAGCCCACATCTTCCAAGCTTTGTGATTAGAGGCTAAAAGATCCGTTCTGTGTCTTCCAAGGGCTCACACTCTGATGTGTGCGTTGACCTTGATAAACCCATGTGCATAACAAATCTTCATTAAACTAAGTAAATTTGGTTTAACTTTAGAAGATAAAGATAATGGAAATTGGTTGAGGTTAGGGGACAAAAGAAGGTTAAACCGAAGAGAGAAAATTTGAAGAGGTAAGGTGCCTCCTTGAAAATAAAAAAAAATCTCCTTTTTAGTTTTTCATTATTATTTCAGTATTTATCAAAGGCTTCCTCGGTGTATCTAGTGAGTGCTTCACTGTCAACAGGGAGATTTTTCCCTTTTTCTTTAGCTCACATCAGCAAAAGAGCCAGGATGATGAAATAGGAAATCTGAAGTCAGTTAGATAGGCACATTATTTCCAGGAGTGTCTGAAAAATTTTATACAGGAGAATTTTAGATGTAGGCAAACGTGTATAAATGCTGTTCTTATCTCCTGTGCTCTTCTTATTTTTTTTTCTTTTTTTTTTTCCCCCAGGACTCCTTGGAGAAGTTTGCATGACATTCTGTTTGACGTAAAATCAGCATGTGTCCCAAGTAAATCAACAACAGCTGTTTTAAATAGCAGATTGTATCCCAAAATATCATTATGAACGAAGGGAAGAATTGCTTGGATGCTTAGGTTTTCAGATTACACTGATGGGATCCTAGCATCTGGACATGGTGGCCATGGGTAGATAGAGTTCAAGTTGCCTGAGACATGGCAAGCTATTTAACAGAAGATGTGACCTTTGGGGGGAATTTTAATATGATCTCAGGGTTAGAGATGCCAGGAAGAAAGGAGCCCAGCTACACTGCAAGGAGTCATGCTTCAGTTACTTGAAGCTTTTACTTGGAGTCTTGGGGATTTCTCTGAATGGGCCAGCAAAGCCGTTCAATAACAGATGGTCCCCCCAAACACCCACATCAGTGTTCTAGCAAATCTTCAGTACCAAGAATTTGTTGTATAATAGGATGGCCTAATTGTATTGTGCAATGTTACTGAAAAAGTTTCTGTTCCGTGACTTAAAGAATGTTTTAGATTCAGGACAGAACCAGCTCTACCTTCAGTCTCTCGCATTGCCTCCCATTCATCGGGATTCCTTTGACAATGACTGTGGCACCCCCCCTACTTGGATATCTAGCCTAAGAGAAAGGGTTAGGCATTTCTTCTTCACCTCCTAACAATTGCCTCTGAGCAATATATTTCCTTTCCACATCCTGCCAAATGCAGGCGTTACCTGATGAAACTGTTCCACTGAATTGCACAAAGCTTCAGACTGTGGGTGGCTCATGCATATCTCAGGAGCTTCAGAGCAGACCCAGTGTGTCTTACCCATGCAGGCAGCACTTCCCTGGGGAGCCTCCTTTCTGCCTTATTTTGTAGGCTTGCTAAGGGGCATTGCACCAACTTTCACTTCTAAGAGCTCCCTCCCTGAATGAGCAGGGTTGTCCACTGGGCACTGCTTTATAAGTCCCTGTGCACCTCGTACTGACTGGGATGGCTACTTAAAAAAAATCAAAGGAATGCCTGGGTGGTTCAGTGGTTGAGCATCTGCCTTTGGCTCAGGGCGTGACCCCGGGGTCCTGGGATCAAGTCCCACATTGGGCTTCCTGCATGGAGCCTGCTTCTCCCTCTGCCTGGGTCTCTGCCTCTCTCTCTCTCTCTGTATGGGTCATTCATCAATAAATATCTTTATTAAAGATATTTAAATTAAACAAAATCTTTATTAAAAAAATCAGAAAATAAGTGTTGGCAGGATGTAGAGAAACTGGAACCCTTGTGCACTACTGGTGGCAATGTTAAATGGCACAGTTGCTGTGGAAAATAGTATGGTCATCCCTGAAAAAATTAAAAATGGAATTACTATGTGATCTCATAATTCCACTTCTGGATATATATCCAAAACAGTTGCAAGCAGGATCTGGAAAAACGATCTGTGCACCCACATTCATTGCAGCAACATTCACAATAGCCAAAAAGTAGAAACAGCCCAAGTGTCCATCGGTAAATGGAGGGATAAACAGAATGTGGTATATACATACAATGGAATAGTACTCAATCTTGAAAAGTAGGGAGATTCTAACAGATGCTACAGCACAGATGAAACTTGAGGACATTGTCCTAAGTGAAATAAACCAGCCACAAAGCAGACAAATATTATACAATATTTATCCAATGGAGAGTTGTTTAATGTGTATAAAGTTTTGGTTTTGCAAAATGAATAGAGTCCTGGAAAACTAGTCGTATGACAGTGTGAATGAGATTAGCACTATTTTTTCTAAAAGATTTTATTTATTTATTTGGGACAGAGAGACAGAGATAGCAACAGAGAGAACCAGAGGGGAGGAGAGCAGGGAGCCCGCTGTGGGGCTCCATCCCAGGACCCCGGGATCATGACCTGAGCTGAGGGCAGAAGCTTAACCGACTAAGCCACCCAGGGACCCCAAGCTTAGCGCTATTATACACTTAAAAATAACTAAAATGATAAATATCATGTTATATATGTTTTACTATAACCAGAAAATTTAAAAAGATTAAAGAAAAAAAAGCTATGTGGCCAGCCCCAGTGTCTCAAGAAACTGCCAGATTTGACCTCATGTCCCAGATTCTCCGTGACATCTACCTGCTCTCTTTGGGCTGACAGTCCTAGAGGGCTGGACTGGTGGCCAAAGCTCCTCTACTTTCCCCACATATCCTCCAAGGCTGAGGATGGTCCCTCCCTAAGCCCCACACTCAGCCATAGGCAGGGTTTTGGGCTCCCTGCTACTTTGGAATCAAGTCTGAATGTATCTCCATTGGTCATAAACCCTGAAACAAATCCATTTCTATCACTTATATCAAAGTTTTGCCGAGTACAAGGAAAAACGTGAATCTAGAAGGTTCACTAGTCCAGCTCGTATTTTCCCATTGACTCGGTGCCCTTTTATTTGAAGGGCTTGGAGTAGTACCTGGTGAAACAGTGGTTGCGCTCAGACCGCTCTTGCCACAGAGAAAATTTATCTATTTATTACTTATTTACTTTTAAATCACTTATTTATTTTTAAATATTTACTGTTAAAAAAATAGGAAAAAAGCTTGCAAATTTCAGTGCTTCTAGAATGCCTTCCAGTTCGGTCCGGATCATACCTACACTTTACGGCCCAGCTCCAATGCCCAAAGAGCCTCCGAGTCCAAAGTGATCAATAACTTCCTCTTCTGGATTCCCATAGCATCTTATCTTAAACTTTCTTAAGATAGTCATACTTTTTATCCTAGATTACGGTAATTGATATGTATCCATCTTTCATGTAGAGTGTGGCACAGGCTGTTGTATTGCTTGATCTCCCCCAGTGCCGATGCAAGAAAGATGCTTCCTATATATATTTGCTGAATACAAAATATAAAAATCCTTGGAAAGGTTATGCTAACTCTGCAAAAAACAAATTGAAAATGGCAAGATTTCAGGCCCCATAGTTCCTGGGTAGCACAGATGTCTTTGGCCAAGGGTGGTGGGCTCTTTCTGCTTCTTCCCATGTCAGCCTCCCCAGGCAGCTGAGACTCACAGGAAGCCTGACTCGACGTGTGAGGCTGTTAATGAGACAAATGCAAAGTGGTTTTGACCACTCATCCAAGTCACCGTGGAATCTAATTAACAAGCGTGGTCTTGACCAGCACATGAGCATAAGAGTTCACATGCATGCTAACATCGCCAGCGAGACCTTTTGGAGGAAAAGAGAGTCTCACCGAGTGACAGAAGTGGTCATTTCACAGAGAGAAGCCGCCGGGTTGTTCTAAGGGAGCACAGGCAGGGACATCTGTGCGGCCCGAGAGACCCAGACTTGACGCTTTCAAGTGAGCAACAAAGGACTCTCCAGCTTTCAAAATGCATTTCTTCTGTCTGGAGCTCTCTCCTAACTCAGGCCCAAGGTCAGAGGAAGGACGAAATTACACATGGAGTCACAAAAGAATCTATTATGAGTGCTGCTACTTTTCTCCTTGGAGGTTAACTCCAGTTGGGAACCCTCTTCATGGGAGAGCTTGGCAAAAACACAAAATAGAATCAACGGCAATAGCCTCTGGATTGCGCTTTCCCTGGGAAGGGGCTCTTGACAAACCCGTCCTGGGACACTCCACTGAGCAAGGCATTTTTGCTCTTCTCCCCTCGTTCATGAACGGGTTACGCTTCCCTGAGCTATGACAAGCAGGCATGTCACCTGCCCCTTGACCTAGATCCTCAAGGTCCTTCTAGTGCCTCGACCAACAACGATGAGCGTGGAGAACATAAAGCTCCTGCCTTCTGGTGCCCCCCCTTCACCGTGCGGTCTTGAACAGCCACGGACTAACCTCGCCAGGCCTCTGCCCTGCCGGATGTTTATTTCCTCTTGATTGGCCAACTACCTGCTGCTTCTAGGGGCCCGATTTTCATTATTGTTCAATATTTATTTGAGTGTCAACCCAAAGCAAAGTATAGAACATACGTTTAGATAATGGTTCTCCCCCTAAGGACGTGCAGGGTGAGGGGAAAGCAAAACGGTGATTAAAGGAATGCAGTGATTGGAGGATCAGGCAAGTGCCTGGTCCATTCTAGTTCCCTTTCCCTAGAGGAACCTGCCAGACGCCTTCTTTCTTCACAGATGTCCTCCTCCATCCCCCACCCACCAGCCCAACCCTTTTTTTGCTCCCACATCAGATGTGCTTACAGACTTGAGGACTGGCTCCAGCTCTTCTGAATCCCTGAACCATATGTTTAGATTCTTTGTTTTGAAAAGCACTGGGTGGTTCTACAAGAGACAGAGATTCATACCCAAACTCTATGGTAAGTGCTCCCTGCTTTGGGGGTGAAAATGTTGATGCTCAACAAGAGCCAATGTCACCCGAGTATAAACTGATTCTGTGCTAGTCACAGAGCTAGAAGGTGTGTTCAGGGGTGTCCTGTGACCTAACATGCGTGAGATGGTCAGAAGGGTCTTGGGGTTTTCCCAGTGGAAAATACAGAGGCTTTGGCCAGATGTATGTGGGAACTTCCATTTCCTCTTTATTACTCCTTTCTCCTTCAAAGTTTGACCTGATTCTTGAAAATAAGACAATAATCCTAGAATGCTCCACTCATTAATATGTCTTTCAGGTAACATTTACTGAGCATCTGCTACATGCAAATATGGTTCTCCAGACAAACAGAAGATACAGATATAGACACACACATGATTCCTAAAAAAGAATTGGTTTCCCATAATTATGGAGGCTAACAAATCCCACGATCTGCTGTCTGCAAGCTGGAAACCCAGGAAAGCCAATGGTGTAAACTCCACGCTAAGTCCAAAGGTGAGCACTGGGAACACCTGAGGGTCTAAGTCCCAGTCTGAGAAGACTGTCGTCTCAGCTCAGCAGTCAGGTAGAGACAGAAATTCAATTTCCTTCTGCTTTTTGTTCTCTTTGGGTCTTCAGTGGGTGGGTTGCCGCCCTCCCTCTGTGGGGAGGGCAACATGCTTTACTCAGTCTACCAGTTAAGAAGCTAATCTAGAGGGCGGGGGTGGGGGTGACTGGTTGGTGGGCACTGAGGGGGGCACTGGGTGTTATTCTATATGTTGGCAAATTGAACACCAATAAAAAATAAATTTATTATTAAAAAAATAATAATTATAAAAAAAAAGAAGCTAATCTATTCTGGAAGCAGCTTCGCAGATGCATCCAGAAATAATATTTAACCGGGTCCCCGGGCATCTTGGGGCTCAGTCAAGTTGACAAGTGAAATTAAGCCATCACAGCAGGTCTTCACTCTGGGTACCAAGAAGTAAGAGCTGGGCCTTGTTGTCAATGTACAAAACCACTACAATCATCTCTCCCCTCAAGGAGCCTCCTTCCCCTTTATTTCATCTCTCCTCACCAGGTGTGGCAAGACCAGTCTAGGATTACCTGGGTGAGCCGTACGCTCCCTGTCCTGAGACCCAGCACAAGCTATCTCCGTGGAAGGGAGCTGCCTCCTGGCCTTTGCGTCGCTACCGCACACTTACCCCTCAGATCTGGGCCCTCTTTGATGCATCCAGCCAAATTTGGATGCTCCTTCTTCAACATGCTGTGTGCACCGCCCCGTAGGCTTGCTGAGGACTATGTCCCACCCTCAAGCCGCAAGCTCCTCGAGAGCGGAGCGTGCATATTTTTATTTCTCTATTCCTGCCGTCTTCCCCCGTGGCCTGGGAGGTGCTCAACAGATATCTGCTGATTGAATAAATAACTCATTAACTGTAGAAAATGCTGAATCCTGGGAAGTGGCAGCAGTCGTCCATTGCACTCAGCGTTTTGTAGTCGTTGGGTCACTGTCCTGGTCGTTCCCCGTGTTGTACAGATGAGGAAACCAAGCGTGCCATGGTCGTTGCCTTGCGGGTTTGACACGTCTCATGTGATGGAGCCCGATCTGGGGTCAGGCCTGTGGGGTCTCCGTCCGATGGCGCGGGGCCTGTCCTCGGGGGCCGAGGCCACCCAGGAAGGCGGGCCTGTAACGGAGGCGCTCGCGGCTCTTGGCGAAGGCAGCAGTCGGGCCCACGGGTGGTGGCGGATGCGTCGCCCGTTCTTCCCCAGCTTGACCTACAGCCTCAGAGGACAATTCCGGAGGAGGCAGGCCCCGGGCTGGGGAGTGGGGGCAGCGGCGGGGGCCCGGGCACTGCGCAGTGTTGAACTGATGGCTGCTCCCGTCCAGATCTCGTCTGAATGTGGAAATTAAGGTTTTCGGCAGCGAACTCCAAGGGATTTTGTCAACATGAGATAACTGGCTTCTGAGATAATGACTGAGTTTAATCTCACAGAAGCCTGCCACCGGGCAATCCTCTCGACAGCCGTGCAGCCCGGGCTGGTGCGCGAGGGGCAGCCCAGGCGGGCGCAGGCGGCTCTGGAGGACCAAGGCCCAGGGCGCCCAGAGCTCAAAGCTCTGTCCAACGTACGTGCAATTATTATTATTATTATTATTATTATTATTATTATTGAAGCCTTAGAGGCAGTTTCAGATGTGTTCATTTCTATTTTTTTCTGTCTCTCTCTCTCTCTCTTTTAATGCCTACGTTCCTCTTCCCCAATAATGCTGCCCCGGAAACTGGTTTCTCCTCTTCAGCGTGAAACACAAGACGTAATATTTCCCCACTTCATACCCCAATCTAGAACCACTTGAACCTAAACATTTATTATTGTCCGTGATGCATTGGGTGCAGAGAAATTAGCCAGTGACTGAGGTCCGAGATCCTTCTACGTTTCCTTTAAAAGAAGACCTAAGTCCTCTTATTTGAACTCTGCTGGAATCTGACTCTGAATGGATTTCCTCTTTGTCTTCCCCATCGGCCGCTGAGAGTGATCAGGGCGTCCAGGGCCCACGAGGGTCCCTGCCCCTTGCTTGCTGGGCCGTATGGAAGGAAGGGCCACGGCCGGGGGCCCTGGAGCGCGAGGTGGGGGGGCTGTCTTTGTTGTTTAGGCCTTGTTACGTGTGAGGGTAGCTTTCCTGAGTTTCATTTCAAAGCTGCACGTCCACCCTCCCCAGCTCTCTCAGCCGGCCTAGTGCTGCAAGGACACCCAAGGTGAAGCGAACAGGCGGGGCCTGCTCCTCCCCGGGGTTACTGGCCACCTGCGGTCCCTCCCTGCGGCTGCGGGGGGCTCCTGGTCCGGCTACCGGCTCTTGCCATTCGAAGGGGCCAGATGAGGCCTTTGGCTGCCAAGGCGGGCGACCCCGAGCCGCTCCACGGTTGGGACAAAAGAAAGACGCTGCAATTACGGCTTGGAAGGCACCCCTGTTCGCATCACCGCCTCCCTCACCGAGGGGAGGATTACACCGAATTAGCGGGGACATCTGCGGGGACATCTGCGGGGACCAGGCGGGCCGGGCCTCCGCCGGCCGAGCAGCGTCACCTCTCTCTGACCTTCGGGAATGACAGGGTGCTGTGTCCTCCTGACGCGGCCGCGTGCTACGGGAGTGAGAAGCCGTGCCCGGACACGTGCACCATCCCTGCTGCACTTCTCTTTCTCTACGTCCCTCGTGGAACCCAAGGGTCTGCTGAAGAGTCTGGGCTGGAGGAGCCTGCGACGCCGGGGGGCCCCTGGGTGGCTCCGGGGAATTCAGTGAAGGGCCCCTCTGTGGCTCCCCTCGGAGGTTCCAGTTTGTGGTCACGGCCCGGAATGCGTGTTAGGGCTAAGGGAGGACGACGCTGTGGCCGGGTGCGGATGGAGCTTTTAATAAGACTCGGAGAGTGTAAAAGATGGTTCTGGACGGCAGAACAGGCCGGCAGGGGGCGGGGAGCAAGAGAGCTTCCCAGCCACCATCCCTCTGGGTGCCTTGGGCTCCCTGCTGCGGCCACCCGGCCGCTGTCACCCGCGGGCTCCTGGCGTCCCCTTCAGCCTGGGGCCCCAGCTCCACGTGCTGCCGGTCCCCGAGCGCCCGGGAGACGCCAGCGGCCGAGGCAAGAGCATTTGGCTCGGGAATAGGCCAGGCCTGGTGAGGCCACCACGGGCAGCTCGCGGCCCGGCCCCTCGGAGCGCGCGGAGGCCCCCGCCCGGGCAGGAGGTGGCTGCAGGCGGGGGGTGGGAGGGCACTGGCGGGGCTCGGGCCCCCCACCCGAGGATGCTCAGCAAGGGCACAACCTCCTTCTCTCCTTGTTTCACTGCAGGTCTTGCCAGGCTCTGGCTTTCTGGCCGCCGTTGCGTCTCCGCCTTAGATTTGTCCCCCGCCACACCCACCTTTGCTGTGTCTTCAGCACATGGCGGAAGTGGGTTCCCGGTTCTGCAGGACCCTCGTCCGGGTGAGCGGGTGAGCCGGTCCCCTGGGAGCCAGTTCCAAAGTTGCAGAGAGAAACCTGATTCGTTTAGATTAAGTCAGTGCAGGGAAAAGGGTCGGGACAGAGGATGTGATGACCACCCTGGTTCGGGTCATACAGTGCGTGGAGCATCTCGGGCCGGCACCCTCTGGGGCAGGGACCCTCCAGGCAGGGACCCTCCGGGGCAGGGACCCTCCAGGCAGGAGATAGGGTGGGAGGCCCAGGGCGGTGGTACTGGGGGGGATGGTCATAAAAGATTACTGTGCCTGCCTGGACCTTCATTCATTAGGGCTCAGAGGTGCGTGTGCATGTGTGTGCACGTGTGTGTGTGTGTGTGTGTGTGTGCACGTGTGGTCTTAGGGTTGGATGCAAACCTCCCAAGCACCTACCGCATCAGATAGATAACCAGATAGGGGAAGGTTGGATCCCCGTTTTGTCTAGAAATTTCTTTTTCTGAAGGCACCTTGCTGCTTTGCACACGAGCAAAGTTCCTCATTAACATGGCCCTTCTGAATCTGGGGATTTGGGCCCAGATTATGTAATCATCCTCTGTCTTCCCCGGGTGGATAAACTGATATATGCCGGGGAGCCTTTTGTGAATTTACATTTCCTTTAATATGCATCGGGCACAGATGGTTACCAGGTTGTCTCCGATCCATAAGTCTTCTTTCATCAAGGGCTGATCAAAATTTAGTGCAAGCAGGTTTAAAGGGACAAGCTTTTAGGCTTGGAAATGTGCATATAAATAAAAATGTTGCTGTAGCGGCTCCATTGTTAATGAAAGAAAAATGATCCATGTCCTCTTCTGGGATAACGGAGTCTCTGAATATATTTATTTCAAGATTTAGGTGCTGGGGGGACTGGCCACAAATCACCGAGCAACCATTAATGAGCCTCTGTCCCTACCTGTTAAGCTTATTAACCGCCTGTTACCTACAGCTCTATGTCCCACCTGGGGAAACAGAACGGATGCTTGGGCAGCACAACGGCTGGAAAATACAGAAGTTAATCAAACGCACGGGGGGGCCTGGAAGTGCCATCAGAAGACGTGTGCCCTCTGCAGTTACTGGGGGACCTGCGATTCTTGGGAGGAAGCCCCCGACCCTCTGATGTGAGGTTTAGCTCATCGAACCCACCGGCCCTGAGTCAGTGTCTCCTCACTAGGTGCTTGCAGAGGAGGTGAAGGAAGCGGATCTGGGGACCTGGCCCTTGAGGAGCCTGGTGCTCCGGGGGGGGGGGGGGGGGGGGCGCTCCAGGGGCCCGGGGCCTGGTGCTGGGGGTGGGGACGTGCTCCAGGGGCCCGAGTCCCAGGGCCTGGTGCTGGGGGGGGACGTGCTGCAGGGGCCCGAGTCATAGGGCCTGGTGCTCCCGAGGGGGGGGACGTGCTCCAGGGGCCCGAGTCCCGGGGCTTCTGAGGGAGGGAGCATCAGGGCAGTTATGCAGAGTGTGTTGGGATCCGCACTAAGGCGGTAAAAATCAGAGAGCGTGGTTGTGGTGGCGTGGGAGGGGTCCTCCGTGGGGACAGAGGAGACTGGGTTTTGCTCCAGTTGTACCAGTGACACTGTCTGTGCTGTTTATTCAATGTCTCCTCGGCCTGGTTTTCTTGTTGATAAAGTAAGAATTTGAACGTGTCGTTGCCAGAGTGTTCACAGGATGTGCCTTTACGTGTCCACGTGTGGAGCGGGTGCGGCGAGTGTCCACGGGGGGAGCAGGTGCGGTGAGTTGCCCAGAGGACAGGACAGTGGGTTTGAGCGTTTCAGAGCGGGGGACATGGGGCCTGGAGGTCCTGTGTGCTCCGAGGAGGGGTCCCCGAGGGGAGCCGGGGGGGTCCCCGCAGGCCGACAGGCCGCACCGCTGGGGGCGTGGGGAGGTCACGCTGGAGCCGGGGCCTGGTCCCTGACCCAGATTTTCGCCCTCCCGGTGGTCGCCTCGGGCTCCAAGGCAGCGTTCCCTCCCACTCGGGCCGCAGCAGTCTTTCTAAAGTCACTTGAAGGCAGAGAGAAATACTGGAAACTAAAAAGCCTTCACTCTGATTAATTAAAGGAATCATCTCAAATTTAGAAAATTGTTTAAATAAAGGAAGACACAAAATCGCATCAGCGGGCCTCCCTATGTTAATTAGGGCCATTTTTCCTTGTTCCTCGGCGCTGCTGCAGCCGCGGCCCATCCATCACGGCTCTCGGGCGTCCTGATCAATCGACTGTACCATAAACAACGTGTCCCACACGTGGCAGATGATAACATCATTTGACTCGACACAGGGTAGAAAACTCCCACGTTTTTATCCTTCCAGCCCCTCGGAAGAGAAAAAAGACAGCCTGGAATTAATTCCTCACTTGCCGAGACATTTTTTTGCAGCCTCCACCGGAGTAAAGAAGGGGGACGCAGCACCCCCAGGACGAGCCCCCCTCGGGTGGCAGCTCGGGAAGGGAAACCTGGACCCCGGACACCGAGCAGCCCCTGGCACAGCGTGGGCGCTCGGCTGCTTTCCGACAACGGAATCCCCACAGCTTATTTCAGAGTCTCTGGAAGAGGCGGGAAACCTGGGAGAGAAGCAGTATTCATCATCGGAAGAGGTGCTTCTACTCTGGAGGATTGCACATTTTTTGCTTGTTGAAAACAAGTAAATATCGAAGATCTGGTAAGGACTTCCGCTCCGCTGACCCCCCAACTCCCCATGGGATTGACCGGTGGTCTTCCACTCCTTCCCTGACACATGGTGACTGAGGCTCGTGACCCCCGAATCCAGGGGGTCAGTTGGCTGCTCGGCCTCGTGGCCGTGGGCCTCTGCTCCTTGGCTGAGCTGAGAATTTAATTAAATATGACATGAACGGATGATACCTTTAAGGAAAGAGAGTCTTCTTTATGAAAATAAGTTGTGTGCTTTGGAGGAACTCCATAAAGTCAAATGCTTTAAAAGTCGATGTGAAATCAGCGGGCAAGAAACCCGTAAATGACCGAAACGAAGTGAACATCTAGGAGGAAGACGCTTTTAGCTTTAAAGAAACTCAGTCTGGAGGTGATTGGCGATGCACGGTGGCGTGAGTGCGCGAGATGCAAGAAACACAGTGTGTAACTCCACTCGGCAGAGGAAAGTACACGGGAAGTTTCAAGGGAAAAGAAAAAATTTAAGCCACATACGTAGATTTTTTTTGAAAATGACTTGCTGCCTTCCCAAACCTTTTTTTTTCAATGATTTTTCCTGACCGGTAGACAGCATAAGAGTTCTACTAAAAAAAAAAAATAATAATAATAAATTCAAGAAAATTAAGGCCACACAAGCAGCAGCAGCCTGTGTTTAGTTTTCTTTTATTTCTTTTATTTTTTTTGAATTTTTAAATGTATATACTTATTCTTTTTTTAATAATAATTTTTTTCCATTTTTATTTTTATTTATTTTTTAATAATAAATTTACTTTTTTTGGTGTTCAATTTGCCAACATAGAGAATAACCCCCAGTGTTCATCCCGTCAAGTGCCCCCCTCAGTGCCCGTCACCCAGTCACCCCCACCCCCCGCCCTCCTCCCCTTCCACCACCCCTAGTTCATTTCCCAGAGTTAGGAGTCTTCATGTTCTGTCTCCCTTTCTGATATTTCCCACAGGGATTGGTGGTCACACCCTTGGAGACGGCAGCAATTCGGGGGCCTCGCCGAGCACCCCCAGGTGAAATGTGACCCCACCCAGTGGCCTTTCACGGAAGGGGATGGTGCCTTCAACAAATCCGTCTTGCCATCAATCACCTTGTTGTCTTGCTCTCTTGTTCTCTGTTTATGTAATGTTTTATGCAAATGTTTTATTTGGGAAAATTTTCCAACTTAACAGAAAAATGCAAGTGTGATGTGATGAACTTTGTATACCTTTCACCTAGATTCACACGTGTTGACGTCTTGCAGTAATTGTTTCATTTCTCTCTTTCTGCAGAACTTCCCACCACAATTCTCCATCTCCCCATCCCCTCTTTCCCCTCCTCTTCCTTCTTGCTAGAGGACTTGAGATGCCATGATATTGACCCCTGAATACTTCTGTGTGTATCTCTTAAAAACAAGAATATTCTTTTACGTATTCATCATATAATGATCCTAAGATTCAGGAAACTTAACATTGATACACTCTCTCCTAATATACAGCTCATATTTAGATCTCATCCCAATTGCATCTCTTTTTTTTAAAAAATTATTTTAGAGAGAAAGTTCCAGTGGGGGGGAGAGGGAGAGGGAGAGGGAGAGGAAGAGAATCCTCAAGGAGCCCCCCCCCCCGAGTGCGGAGCCATACACGGGGCTTGATCTCATGACCAGTGAGATCACAACCTGAGCCAAAATCACCAGTTGGATGTTTAACCCACTGAGCCACCCAGGCGCCCTTCAGTCCCATCTCTTATATCATGTTTTCTTGATCCATGATCAAATCTAAGATCACTCATTGCACTCATCGGGCCTTTTTAGTCTGGAATAGCTCCTCAGACTTTAGTTGTCTCTCATGGCCTTGACATTCTGAAAGAGTACCTGGACATTATTTTGTAAAACGCCCCGTGATTTGTTTCCCTGACTTTTTGGCGGGAATACTACATAAGTCATATTGCATCCAGCCTAATGTGTGATAGCGGGAGGCACCTGATGCCAGTTTGACTCGTTATTGGTGATGTTACTGGGATTGTGTAGTTGGGGGGCATCCACTGGAAAGTTGCCACTTTTTTCTTTCTACTGAACATAATGAAACTATAAATATACTACTTCCCATCAAACATTTACCCAACTGTTTTATCATCCTGTGATAATTTTTGCCCCAGTCCGTTATTACTATTAAAATTGCCAAATGCTGTACCTGTTTCTCTACCGTCCCACTTGTAAATGGAGAGATGCGAGTACTTGCTAGAATTTGGAGGTGAGGATGGGGAAAACCAACATGCGCTACTTCTTCGTCCCCTAGTTGGCCAACGAAACAAAAATGTATTCCTTTAGCTATTCCCTGTGCCTACAAGTGGCATTCTAGATTCTTGGGCATGTCATAGCCTTAGATTTCCTCCCATCCTTCCTTGAGCAAACCCTACAGTTTGTCAGTGGTTTTAACCCCTTTGTTTAGGTTTTAGGTTTTAATCCTTTATGTTTCTGCATTTCCTCTGTCCAGCCTCGAAACATGGGAGATTAGCCACTTTTTGTTCAGTCCATCCAGTTATTTGCTTTTTGTTTTAGGGTTTTTTTTTTTTTTTTTAATGGAGTAGGTGGGAAGGAAAGGGTCCATCCAGTTATTTGTTTTTTGTTTTAGTTTTTTGTTTTTTTTTTTAATGGTATAGGTGGGAAGGAAAGGATACCTATAAAAAGACCATATCCTGAGGATAAAAGAAGGGAGGGAGGATGACCCTCAGATATCTGTCCTCAGTAGAATAACTACAAAAACACAATCAGATGTCTTGCATTACAAAGCTGAATCTCCTCCTTGCATGGCATCTCCTTGTATCACCTTCTATGCTAAATGAGTGTCTACTTCCTGGCCTTGACTCACTTCTTTGCTTCATTTAATGCCCACCTGCACTTTTACTTGGCTTATCTCATTCACATCCCTCAATAACCCTGTGTCATTGTTATTACTGTCAGAGTCTCCATTTCACACAGGAGGAAACAGACGTCAAGAGGTTGGCCTAAGATCACGCAGCCAATAACTGAGGCTGTCTATTTCCAGAGGCCGCTCTTTTGGCCGCCGTGTTTCCTGAGAAGTGAGCAAAAGAGGCGGCATAAAGCTCATGTATGTAAGCCTGGAGTTCCCCTCTGGCCTCCAGTAGAGTCCACTGGCTACGTTTCGAGCCACATTATGCTTTGCAATATAATCACCTTGGTCATGTGGCCCCTCCGACGAGGTGGCAACTCGTCTCAAATCAAGCTGATTCTCATGAAATAACAGTGGCCACACTGACAGAGGGCAGCCGGGCAGCCGGACAGCTGGAAAGGGCCCGGATGGCCCACCGCCAGGCCAAGGCCGCTGTAGTGGACGTCCTGACACACCCAGCCCTCGGGACAACAGCCCAGAGCTCAGAGACCTATTCACACACCGATAAAACTGAAACAAGAAGAGAAGCATGCCTTGTGTATTAATCTCTTTTGACATTTTTTTTTTCTTTTTTTACTTTTGTGAATCTGCTCTTGCTCTATTAAGAATAGGGTACCGTGGTCCGGGGAGAATCGCTTCATTGCGGCTGCAGGATAAGGAAGCAGGATTCCCTGGTCTCTAAAAGGTCCCCTCTAGGTTCGTGTATCTAAGCATCAGCTGTTATTTGTAATCATCTGTTTCTAGAATATCAATAACTTCTTTATGTGACACATAAACATGGCCCACACCGAAGTTGATCTACAACTTTGAAGTTCAAACCACAGGAAAATTCCTAAGACGGTGCTCTCCTAATTGCTTCCCGGAGCAGGCACTTTTGGCAAATCGATTCTCCCAAGACTACGAAGAACACTGACATCATTACCATGGTCAGAAGACAAATGCATCACCTCATGAAAATGTTAATGGGCAACACTAATTGGAAGCGGAGGGCGGGCTGGGAGGTCCCCGTGGGCTGGCCCAGACGCGGCACCATCGAGGGCTGGGCGGGGAGTGTTCTGAGCCCCTCGGCCTCCCCCGATCCCTTTCCTCCCTTTGCTCTGCCCGCCTTCGTTGGAAGCTGCCGCCTCCGCCTGTCCCCGTCTCCTCTCCCGTAGGCCTCCTCCTCTCTGCTGCCCATTGCTGGCAGGACCGGGAGGATCAGTGATGCGAAGGAAAGACAACGAAACCAGGAGCAACAATGAGACATCAACGTGAAAATTATTTCAGAGTGACTGCGACATCTGATAGCAGGCATGTCACGCAGGCCGGGTCCCCTTCCCCGTAGCTCCGTCCTGCTCTTGTCTCGCCTCTGAAAGGTCAATTCACGACGGAAAAGAATATCCAAGTGATGAAGATACGAGCTGCATTCCATCCAGCTCCACCCTTGCTTTCACTTCTTTTGCTGCCACTTGGAAGTGACGCCATCCTACTGCATTTTACTTATGTTTGTTGGCTGTGCCATGCTCTTTCCAGAATGAGAGGGATTCAAACAACAAGCACGAACCGTCTTTCCCATTGCGAAGTGTGATCAATGGGTTTCTATTATTCATGATAATCAACACGTACATACTACATACCACGTACCAGGCACTGTTTTACCATTTCACGTATGTTGACTCAATTCTCCAACACTCCTGTGAGTTGAGCCCCATTATTGCCCCCTTCTCCCATTTTGAGGAGAAATGGAAACTTAGAGCCTTTAAGTAGCCCCTGCAAGATCATACATGTAAGAAGTGGAAGCAGTGCTTGAAATCATACACTCTGGTCCAGACCCCAGGCCTTTGCTGCTACGTGACTTTCCCTCTCCTGGTGCAACGGTCACACGTGTGATGAGTGGCCACGTGAACGAACCCACTGGTGCTCAGTGAACCCTTTCGGACCGGCTCTTCTGAAGGTGGGGACTACACACAGCTGCTCTCCAGGGGCTGCAATACATGTAGATTCAAATACGACCCAGCTGATTTCCTAAGGCCCAGGAGATGGAATTTTTTGACAAAACTAGATTCCAGCTTTAACACAGTTGATTGGTTGGATTTTGAAGAGTTTTCTGTGGGTTTCTTTTGGTCATTTTTAACTCTGATAAGAAATATGCTCTTCCCTGGAGCCTTCACCTTTTCTTAGGCATTTTGAATGTCTCATCTTCCTCTTTGTCATATCTAAAGTGGTCCCTTGGCATGCCTTCAACCTTTTCTGCCCAACAGCAAGTAGTTTATTGCCTCCTAAGCAGGACCATCCAGAACAGGTTTCAACTTGAAACCTCATTCGACTCTTCTGCTGGAGGGCAAAGCTTGCTCAGCACAGAGGCCCTCATCCGTGGGGGCCGGTGGATCCTGTGTCCTCTTGAGGAATGGCCACGGCAGGGTTTCCTTGAGATGTCCATTGACTTCTTGGTGGACTGTGTTGCTGATGTTTGTGGATGTTGGCCTCCCTGGATGTAATATTCTAGCTAATTCTAGGTCTTCTGACACTCTGAGGGTCATCTCCTGGTAGAAGAGAAGAGATGCAAATTTTCCTTTGAAACTCAGCCATGGGTTGGCCCCAGCCTTGGCCCCAGTCACTAAAGCCAGCAGTGGTTTTCAGTTTGCCCACAGAGCTTTCAGCTAGAGGTGATGGAGAGAAGGGACCAAATAAAAATGTCAGGTTGGTATATGCCACTTGTGCAGAAGGATACACTTATTAGCGCTTAAATCTTAACCAAGAAATAGCTTTATGAAGCAGGAATCGGCATGACTGGTGGAAGCCTGCTCTCCCGTTTGGAAATCACTAAAAGTCCATTTCAAGTTTTCTGTCTTTGATGACAACCCAACAGCATGGCTTCCTCTCAAGTACAATCATTTTGAGTCGCTGCACTGGTTAACTTGTCCCTGCTGGTGTTCTCTTAGGGATGGTTTCCCGGGACACAAAAATGACTCCGTGAAGTGAGTTCCACTCAGCTGACAACATTTTATTTCTTTGTCAGGTTGTGACACAGTTCTTATGTGCATGGGTGTGTGTAGGGTGGCCTGTAGGAGGCCTTTGGCTATATTTCATACTTTTCCCACCTTACTTAGGATAACTATTCCCAGTTTTCCTTGGCCAGTCCAAATTTATGCCCATTGCTCCAGCATTATTATGAATAACCTTTCCCTCTAAAATTGTCCCAATTTAGATGGTAAATGACAGATGTCTGCTATTTCTAGGGAACCCAGAACAAATATCCCATGGGCACCCATTGTGGTAGAGTTGAACAATGAGGTTTAGAGCTAAGCAGCTTCTTTGAAACCCTGAATTTTCCGTGGCCGACAGGACAATGTAAATCTGAGTCCTAGTCTCATCATCCAGAGAATAGAAATAATAGCACCTCGTAGTTTTCGTGAGAATTAACTGGGTTAATTCAATATATTTATGAAAACACTCAGACGTGTGCATGAAACCCAATAAGGAGGGGCGATGTCTGTTTAAAGACAGTTTTTCACCCGGGGTGAGTGAGGGCAGGGATGGATTATACCTGGTTGTGGTGTAAATGAGTCTTGTGGTGGAAATGGGGCAGAGACTTGAGTGAAAGAAGCCAGGCGATAGGGAAAAGAGGAGATGAATTAGAAGTAATTCTCGTGCAAGACACAAGAATGTTGATTTTAAACGCAGCGTGGAGATCGTTTCCACTCGGCTCCGCGGTGATTGCACACGGCTCCTCCAGGCGTGCTGGAAGTTTCTCAATGTATTTTATGTCTGGAGGTTTGGATGCTTTTCTGTGTCCTGGCCCCTCTCTCATGTTCTCTTGCAGCAAGCTCGCTTCCCCTGAAAACACGGCATTTCTGTGCAAAGGCTTATGGGTACTGGGAGACGTGAGTCTCCAATAACGGAAAAAAATTAATCTGATCACACAGAATGAGCCAGATCGCCATGCTGGGCAGAGCAGGAGAAGAGGTGACCCTCACGGCGCCTCCCAGGCAGTCGGCTTCAGCTCAATCATGAATTACGACAAGGACAGCACAGGTGTCGTGTCTGCGCGATGCACAGGCCGGACGCAACCAGATTCTACTTTTTCCTGTATCTACGACCCATTTACTGCCTCACCCAGAATGAAGATAACCTCCTGAGAAGTGAAAGCCTTCGACACGTCATCCTCATCATCGAGGTAGTGCGAGTTTTTTATGGGGAATAGGTCTCCGTTTGTACCATTCACAGGCCGCCACTGTTTTGGCATATCTTATTTGGTCATATTTCTACCATTTTGCATTCCTTTTCTTAAAAATTTTTTGGCTCACACCATGTTATAGTGTTACCATGTTGCAATTACCCTGGATTGGTTTTCCAAAATTCACATAATTATTCTCCAAATATTGGATTTTGTTTGTTTCGAATTGACGAAGTACACGTTTGTGTACAAATCCTTGTCGGCGTTTGGGATTATTACTTTAGTGTAAGAATTAAGAAAGAGTAATTATAGGGACCAAGGTATGAACCTTTTTAAAGTTCTTTACGTTTATCGAAAAGCTGGGAAGCTACATTAAAACACCGTTATCAGTTCACAACTAATTTAATATTCTTTTCAAAATCATTTTAATGACGTATAGTAGGCGCAAAGTATAATCGTTGTAATTAATCCTTACAGCACTGCGTAGCACACGCTAGTCAAGCTAGCATATAGGTTAATCCAGACTTCAGTATAAAAATTCTGATTTCCTCTGTACTCAGTACTGATAATTCTAGAATACTGGAAGTTGATTCCATTGCTCTTATGGTTTCTCACGGTCTCGTGTTTTTCTGGGAGTCCTGATGGTAACTTTTCTTGCTCATCTTTGTATTCAAATTATTTTAGACACCAGGCTGGCAGCAGGAAGGGAGGAAGGGCAGAGATTTCTTCCTTTAGAAACAGCTTAAGGAGTCACGGGTGGGCTACACTTCTGGCATTTGCAGCATGTTTCGGCACAAATTGTGGAAAAGATGCTTTAGTTCTAAAAAGGAGTGATTTTTGTGTTCTGTTAGCTTCCGCGGAAGAGCATTGTACAAGTCGGGCAGAAGCCTTGGAATGGACTTCGTGGGGCCTGGGGGTCTGCGGTTGCTTCGCGTCTCCTTGAGGTGAACGCACGGGTCCCAGACGACAACTTCCGACTCTCTTCGGCTCTCTCAGAACTTGTCCCTGGCGAGACAGAACCCTCGCCCCTGCAGAGAGACTGGCCCTCTGGATCGTCTTTCTCCTTCTCTGGCCGAGGGAGAAGAGTCCCTCAGAACCAAGGGCAGGCCCGGGCCTCGGATCACGATGCCGCGTCTGAGAGCAAGGGTGCCGGCAGGCCCAGGCCTCGCGCTGCCACTTGGCGGTGCGCCGACTTTCTTTGGAAAATCCAGCATTCACACGTCTACCCTGTGGGCCAGGGAGAGGACGGTGCTAGTTTTGAGCTCAGACGTTTTTTGGTCAAGATGGACCTGTTTAAAGTTGACGTTGGCACTTTCTACAACTTCAACAGCATTTTCACTAACACCGTAAACTTCTCTTCTCCTGGCGTAAACATCCTCAGTTTCTTCAATGATTATTCCTTTCTTTTAATTTTTAATTTTGATTTAAAATTTTTTTAATTTAAATTCAGTTTGCCAACATATAGTCTAATACCCAGTGCTCATCCCGTCAAGTGCCCCCCTCAGTGCCCGTCACCCAGTCACCCCCACCCCCCGCCCACCTCCCCTTCCACCACCCCTTGTTCGTTTCTCAGAGTTAGGAGTCTCTCATGTTCTGTCTCCCTCTCTGATTTTCCCCACTCAGTTTCCCTCCTTTTCCCTTTAATCCCTTTCACTATTTCTTATATTCCCCATATGAGTGAGACCATATGATGATTGTCCTTCTCCAACTGACTTACTTCACTCAGCATCATACCCTCCAGTTCCATCCACATCGAAGCCAATGGTGGGTATTTGTCGTTTCTAATGGCTGAGGAATATTCCATTGTCTACAGAGACCACATCTTCTTTATCCATTCATCTGTTGATGGACACCGAGGCTCCTCCCACAGTTTGGCTATTGTGGACATTCAATAATTATTCTCATGGAGCAGCTTCTAGAACTTTGCCTCTGGTCAGCCTCCTCCAACAGGGCCAACAAGCTTATTGGTTTCACCTGGAATTTTTCTTGAACTACTTTTCTTCAAGTATTTTTTTTTTTTTTAATGTATCGTATCCACATTAACAAAATCCCTCATGCATCACCTCGTGTGGCCAGTGCACATTTAATAGTGCAATGTATTCATGTGATCAGGATGCTAGTGTTGTAACAGAGCAAAGTTAAATGGCCCCCACCTCACAGACATGCACATACCCTGTTCTTTGCTTCTCAGGCCTGTGGTCTGCTACAGCCTTGGGAGTTGCTAGCAGTGCAATCTCCAGCCTCTTTATTCTTTTTTTTTTAAATACATTTATTTTTTATTGGTGTTCAATTTGCCAACATACAGCATAACAACCAGTGCTCATCCCATCAATTGCCCCCCTCAGTGCCTGTCACCCAGTCACCCCCACCCCCCACCACCTCCCCTTCCACCACCTAGTTCATTTCCCAGAGTTAGGAGTCTTCCATGTTGTGTCTCCCTCTCTGGTACTTCCCACTCATTTTTTCTCCTTTCCCCTTTATTCCCTTTCACTATTTTTTATATTCCCCAAATGAATGAGACCATATAATGTTCGTCCTTCTCCGACAGCCTCTTTATTCTGACCGTGTGGAATTGCCTCTTCTATTTTCTGTTTATCTGGATACAAGACTGTGCATCTATATGGCTTTAAACACATCTAGTTCAAGCTTAAGGCTATAGTATCACACTGTGTACCCAGAAGGTGTTTAATAAATGCTTATGAACAAAATGCTTAATCTATGCTTCTCCAGTAATTAGGTGACCACAGAGTCTTTCTGCTATTGTTAGAAGGCTTTAATTCTTCTCATCTTTTCTTTTTTTCCTTTTTACTGTATTTTAAATTCTTCCTGAAGTTGTCAGTGAGGGAATCTGTTTCTCTTTCATCTCCCTACTTGCATTAACTGAACAGCAGAATTTGTCTTTACTGGTCCTAGTGCCACATTTTTTTCTTTAATTTTTAAAATTTTTTTTATTTTTTTATTTTTTTAGTGCCACATTTTAAAAGAAAGGGGAAAAAAGGAAAAAGAAGGGCGTTAGGGATGTGTTGCCCTCCTTAGTAATACATGTTTTCTGTTCTCTGGATGGTTTATGATTTAGAAACTGTGGACTCCAGTATCTTTCCTATAGCAAACAGAAACAACCGAGGGTACATCAGGGTGATTAGTATGCAAGGGGCCGATTCTGGGATATTCACTATAGCTTGTCCTTTCAATGTGTCTTCTTTTGACATCTTCACCCCGGGTATCCTGGCAACACAGCACTTCACAAAAAAACAAAAGTCCCATAGACACTGTTTGCTGAATTCCATCAGAATAATAAAAAGACTGTTTTATTGAAGCATTTGTTGAAGACGGTAATTTAGAAAAATAGCAAGACCGCAGCTCAATGTACTAGATTCAAAAGTGACTGACACTGAAGGAAACCTTAGTGCAAAGGGTGGTGACTTTGGGTCCTGTAATTCCTCGACCATTTGCAGGAAGAGGAGCGTGAAAGAGAGACGATTTGTGGACTAAAGTGGGAAGTAAACCAACATGGGAGGACTTAGAGTCAGGAATCCCTCGAAGGGCCTGCTGTGCCCCATGGGGTGCCTGTCTCCCCCGGGCCGGAGAGGGTCTTCACGGCCTGTGCGACCGACCTCAGAAGAGTCCCCGCCGCGGCCCGGAGCCCTGCCCGCCCGCCCGGCGCCCCATCCGCGCCTGCTGGAGTCCGGGCCGCCCGCTGAGGGCCGCACACCGACTCTTGCTAGGCCTTTGGGGGTCCAGCGACCTTAGCAAGACATTTGGAACTTGGGATCCATTCAGTGCAGCGACCACGCCGTCACTGATCCCCTGGTTCCCTGTGGGCCTCGCCAGGTGAGCTGCGGCACCTCCGTGCGACCCGGGGACAGGCGGCCGCCCGCCCGGAGCAGGTGGGGGACGTGTGTCGGGCCAGGGCTTCCCCTGTCGCCGTGGGCCCTGTGTGCGCCTCCCGAGGGCAGGCCTGCCCGTGCCATCCCGCCCCGAGGTCGCTGGCTGCGGGGGACCCCGGACTCACAGGGAGGACAGGGCTCCCCCAGGAGGTGCGGGCACGCGGGCTGTGGGCCGGCGCAGAGCCCTGGGCTTGGCGGCCACCCCCTGGGCAGCGCAGCCCCCGGCTCCCTCCTGCGGGGCCCCCGGGACCAGGCCCGCACCCCTGACCCCGTGTCCCCCGCCAGCACCCGGGAATTTGGAAATGCGAGTCAGCAAGGGTTGTCACCTCAGCAGTTTTGACCTGGGGATGTTTGTCCTTGGAGGGCCAGGTCCCGTGGGGCCCATCCCTGCGGGGATGACAGCCGCGGCCAGCTGGGGGGGGGGGGACGGGGCGGGGGAGAAGGGCGCGGAGGGGAAAGGACAGAAGGACAGAGGGGCAGGAACTGTCTTGGGTCTTGGTCTCTTTCCAGGCTTGAGTTCCAGTTTCGCCTGAGGACCAAGTGTCCTGGGTTCCCTTGGGACCAGGGTTCCCAGGAAAGACCAGGAATGTGACGGCCTGGGCTCATTGAGCGGGTTTAGCCGAATTACCATTAGAAAGAAAAAGGCAAGAAAAAGGCTCACCGATGACAAGCTGATCAGAGAAAGCTTCAGGGCTGGAAGCAGGCGTCTGTCTGTCCCCAGGGGGTCCTGTTGTCCCCTCCCGGGCCTGTGTCTGTCCCCCAGCCCCAGACCGCGGGGAGGACCTATTTCCTTGACAGCTGAGCTATGTCGAGGGGGCGCCGGGGGCACAGACCACAGGTCATTCCGGGGATCCGCCGGCCTACCGATCCCTGAGCTGCAGTCACTGGGGGGACGGGACGGTGCTGCAGTCCCCTGCCTGCCATGTGGGTGCCCGGCGGTGGGGCCAGGGTCTGGGGTCTGGGGTCTGGAGTCTGGTGTCTGGGTCCAGGGTCCGGGGTCTGGGGTCCAGGGTCTGGGTCCAGGGTCCGGGCCAGGGTCCAGGGTCTGGGGTCCGGGTCCAGGGCAGGGCTGCACCCAGATGCCTGGGCAGCAGGGTGCAGTGTGTGCCCCCTGAGCTCGCTCCTGGGCCGCGGGGCACCTGTCTCCGGGCAGCTCCTGTTCTCGGGGGCGGCCCAGGTCCCAGGGGTGCAGCGGTGGCCTCGGCTGAGGCTGTGCAGGCCGCCTGGGCGGCGACAGAAGGCGGCAGCGAGCCGGTGCTGGTGTCTGGGGGTTGCGCACCGACAGGAGCCAACTACTGGTGTGGAGCAAGCATAGAATTAGTGACATGAAGGGTCCTCTAGAAGCTTCTGACCCCTGCCAGGCGGCTCACAGGGGAGCCCAAATGATGCCGATGAGGCCATAACCGCGTCGGTGGTGGTGGTGGTGTGGGGCGACTCCTGCCTCACGGGGCACCAGGCATGGTCTGGGGGGTGGCTCCCGTCCTCAGGGCCCGTTGTCACAGCAGCAGCGTCCTCTTTGGAGGATGAAGCGGCTTCTGGGGGCAGGAGGCCGTGCGCTGCTAGGCAGAGCTGGGACAGGTCAGCCTCCAGAGGGGTGGAGGCCCTGGGCCTGCCCAAAATGCATGCAGGCAGGGCCACGCGGGCACACGGGGGCACTCGCGGGCACATGGCCACCCGGCCCGCAGCCCAGGCCCCGGGGGTCAGCAGATCGCCCGCTAACTGGCCTTAGGAGGAGCCCGGCCTTGGAGGCCCGCCAGTGCGTGCTGCGCTGCAGGGGGCTCCCCAGGCAGCGCGGGTCCCCCAGGCCGGGGCCCGACCAGGTGGGCTCCGGGGCCCGCGGCTCGGGGTGTCTTCCAAGCCTGGGGTGGAGGCGTCGGCAGAGGCTGGTGTGGGGCCGGGGACAGCAGTCCCCTCCGCGGGCCCCCATGGGAGGGCCGGCAGCCCGCCTGCTGCTCGTGAGCAAGACGTGAAGAAAGGCAAAGAAGGCACCCAAGACGGAAGTCACCTACTCCTGAGGGTGGCGCCCCCCTCACCTCTGCGCCCTGCTCGCCAGGAGCGAGTCCCCGAGTTGGGCAGAGTCAAGGAGAGGGGGTTACACAAGGGCACCATCGCTGGCACCATCGCTAGGGGGTGAGGCGCGGGGATTGTTTCCAAGCTGCCCACCGACCACCAGCCCCACCCGCTGAGACCCTCAGCACCCACGTCTCTGCTTGCACACTCGCCTATGGGAGGCTTAGTCAATTTGAGGCCAATGTTTCCATTTGACTTTTGAGATCCCTGAGACGGAATCAAAACCAGCTCTCAGAGTGGGCCTGTTTCGCTTGTGGCCGCCCAGCTTCTCCTTCCTTCCTGGGGCTGGTCCCTCACCTTTCCTGCGGAGGCCCGCTCTTCCTCCGTCTTTGGTCTAGATTCAGGGTGGGCAAAGGGCCTCACCACGGGCAATCAGAATTTGGCGTCTTCTTGCTCGCAGGGATTGCTTACGGAAGGGTGCGTTCCTCAAGCGGGTCCAGTGTACACACCCTGAGATCGCTTTTCACCATTTCCGTGAACCACCTCCCTTCTCTACCTTGGGAGGCGCCCTCTACCTTTAATGTGTTCTCGAGGGCCAGCCAGGCTCATCCTTCTGAAGACCAGTCTTGGGCGACGCCAAGCACGTTGCCCCAGCCACAGACACCTGGAGGTGTTGGACAATTTATACTACGCGCCCCCTGTTTTTGTTTTCATTTTTCACGATTTTGACCAGCTTTCTAAAAAAAAAATGATAATAATTGAGCTGTAAGTCACGTATCCTACACGTCAGCCATTTAAATGTACAGTTCGGTGGTTGTTACATGTTCACAAACGCGTGCAGCGATCACCACGATTTTCGCACATTTTCATCACCTCAAAAGTAACACACGCACTCTTTAGCCACCACCCTTCTATCCGTCGTCCGCCCCTGAGCGATTGCTAATCAACTTTGTGCGTCTCTATACTTGCCAATTCTGGACATTCCACATGAACGGGGTCAAACGTGGTGTCCGGTGACAGGCGGCCTTCCCCGAGCGTAAGGTTTTGGAGGTTCGGCCACCGTGTTGCGTGCTTTATTCCTTTTAGGGCTTTATTCCTTTTTGTGGTCATATAAACTTCCATCTTTCGGTCACACCACATTTTGTTTGGATCATTTCCACTTTCTGGCTGCCACGTCTAATGCTGCTATAAACGTGTACGTACGTGGTTTTCTACGGACAAGTGTTTCCATTTCCCTCGTACACATACTGAGGAGTAGGAGCCATAAGGCCATAAGTCGTGAGTCATAAGTCGCTGGGTCATAAGGTAACTGGAATTTAATTGTACAAGGACTTGCAGGACCACTTTTTGAGGTGACGGCACAGCATTTCACCTTCTTCTACCCTCAGTGTGTCTATCATGGTGGTTCTGATTTTCCCACGGCCTCACCAACATTTGTTATTATGTGGCTTTCTCTGGTTCTCGTCATCCGAGTGGGTGGAAGGTGGTATCTTATTGTTTTATTATTATTATTTTTATTATTTTTATTTATTATTTTATTATTTTTTAATTTATCTTTATTTTTTAAATTTTTTTCATTGTGGTTTTAATTTACATTTTCCTTGAGGACCGATGATGTAGAACAGTATTTTTTTTTTTTTTTAATGCACGTACTGGCCGTATGTGTATCTTTCTTGGAGAAATGTTTACTGAGGTCCTTTGCCTACTGCTTAGGTTGGGGTCCCCCACCCTGTTGACACCGTTGGGTGTGAGAACGTGAAGCTTAGCTGCAATCTCTTAGGCTAAGACAACTCTGAGGCAGGCCTTTCTCCCCACAGTTCCTTGAAAGAATCGGGTGGAAGCCAACACCCTGAGACTTCTGACAACCCTTCCCTATCAGACCCCTCGGGGAACATGCGGTGCTTGTCTTGAAAAACGCCTGCCTACCTTCAGCTCCTTCCCTGCCTGTGTGCACGTCCTTCCTCCTCGGGAGGCAGAGCGTGTGCCTCTACCGGCCTGAATCTGGGCTGACTTGTGACTGCTTTGTCCAACCCAGAAGTGGCGCTGCCCACCTGCAGACCTAGAATTGAGACTGGCAGCAGGTTCTACAATCGCTCTTGAATAATTGCCTAAGAAGTCCGAGGGGTGGTTGGAATCTTATCCACCCTCTGGGGTTTCCTTCTGAGTTTTCAGACCAATTCTGTTTTTATTTTACTACAAAATATTTTCTCATTATAAACTACAGTTTCTCATTGGAGCAAATTGGGGGGGAACCCCAAAGTTATATGGGAGGGGGCAGGGAGAGGGATGAAATGTTAACTTGGAGGATTTCTAGGGCAGTAAAAACACCCTGTATGTAATATGACGATAGGAATGTGTCATTGCACACTCTCTCAAACCCTTGGGATGCACAACACCAAGAGGGGATCTGGGGTAAACTATGGACTTTGGATGATTATCATGTATTAAAGTCCAGTCATCAGAAAAAAATGCATTGCATTACTCTGGTGGGGGCTGCTGATATCGGGGGAGGTGATGCTTATTGGAGGCAGGGTATGTCTGGGAAACCTCTGTACCTTCCCCTCAATTTTGCCGTGAGCTTAAACTGCTCTAAAAAAATGATTTTTTTAAAAGCATACATAAAATAATAAAAATCATTGGAAATATACTCCTCAGTGACAATTGCTGCTAATGTTTTGCTATATATTCTTGCAATTCTGCATTGCTAATAAATCCATATCTGGCCATCATTTGTCTACCAATCAATTTATCTTTATGTATTTTATCAAAAATGTGCAGCTTGATTTATAGGTACCTTTCCAAACCCTGCCAAGTTTCTGACCAGGGTTGTTATTCTCATGGTCTTAGAAGCCTGGGACACTCTGACAAAGGACAATAAAGTATTTGACTCCAGGAGTTATAAATTAAGAAAGAGAGCTTGGAAGAGAGCATTGTGGAGGAGGGATGGGGAAGAAAGGTCACAATTTCCCCCTGAATAATATATCAAGATCTCTGACCCTTAGCATAGCCAGGGTCCTTATTTTTTATTATTATTATTTTTTTTTGGGGGGGTCTCCATCTTTTAATGCTCAAAACCTTTTTGTTTTGTTTTATCATTTCAGAGGACCCACTTTTGTTAAGGGGATGGAATGGATGAGCTACAGAAAAAAGTTCTCCAGGTTAAAGCACTTACTCAGTGGAGGCCCCATCATCGCCTGAAACACTTCACCTCATTCAAAGAAGAGATAGCCCACATCTACCTGCAAGTTTTACATGATGGGACTTTAAGGTAATGGGTTCTGCCTCAGGTAACACAGGTAGAAATAGAATCGCAGGAGAGGATTCTCGAATGCTGACCACAAGGCGTGGGGGTGAACTGCCTGGGTCGGGGGGGGGGGGGCGGCAAAGGGCTGGGATAGAACAGGTGGGATGCTGTCCAGCTAGAGGTCCCTCGGAGGACAGCTGGTCCAGCAGCGGCACGTCGCAAGCAAAGCCCACGCATCATTTGTTGCTCTAGAGTAACATAAAATACAAGATACAGCATCTGCTCTAGTAGGGTGGTGAGGGAGGGAGGGGGCACCAACGGGGGCGGGGGGGAGGATGCACTGACGAGTACCAGCTATTGTCACTATGAAGAACCAATAGAAGGTGGATTGCAAATAGATCCCCACTGGGAGTCATGTAAAATTCAAGGAAATCTGCTTTGGCACCGTCTTGCGACAGCATACGTATGCAGCAGCAGATGAGTAAAAGTGGCGAGTCCTTCTGGGAATGCAGTGGTTACCTTTCCCCACCCCATGGATATCGAAAATGTCACTTGTTACACCCAAGCCCAGGGGAGCGGAGGGAAGCGGCTCGCCCTGCAGCATCTGCTCTCCCTGCCGGCCTCCCGCCTCGCTGGCGGAGGCTGCTTCCGAGGCTTGCAACGCCCGACGCTCCCATGCCTGTTCCGTGGCAGTGTCGTGTGGTGTAGGTGCCTACAACCCAGTGTGTCCGAGCTTCCCGCCGTTAGCCACCAAAGGCTACCATCTTCACGTTTCTGAAATAGGATTTAATGAATTTACATCCATTGAAAGAAACCCCTTTCCCTGACTGCGGCGATGCTGGAAAAGGAATACGTATTTGTGGCAACTTATCTGATCCAGTGCAGTTCCGCACAAAACAATAACTGCCTCGATTCCAGCACCACCTTTTTTTTTTTTTTCCTCCTGGAGTGCATTTTTGCAAATCAGGGATTGCGGCAGCGTTAATTAGAGAGACCTTTGACTTTATTAGATGGCAGCCGTTGACCTCGGTTGGCTTCCCAAGCTGAACTGAGTCCAAATGACTGGTTGACGGGCTGGGTGTTGTGACAGATTTCTTGACTGTGCCGGTTTGCCTCAACGAAAGTCAGCATTGGGACAAAACAATGTTACATGCAAAGTCAACAGGTATGTGTTAGAAAACGGTGAAATGGAGACACACAGACTCTTTCCAGGGAATAAATTCCAATCATAAATATTGGACCTTACAGACTGGATTTCGGATAATAAAATACAGGCCACGTGGTTCTCCCCATCGTTGCGCGTCGGCGCCCCTGCTCCCGGAGTGCCCACCGCAGCACCCTCAGGTATAGCAGCAGGGGCTGCCACCTCTCAGATGGGACTGCGGTGGTGGGGATGAGGAAGAGGGATCTGATGGGCGGATTCCACAGAGGAGCCCCCTGAGAGTGATTCCATGTAGGGGCGGAAGGATTTGGAAAACTGAGCTTTTCCTCTTGGAGACAGCATTAACGGAGCGCTGGGCATGTTCAGCTCAAGGTGCCAGGTGATGTGAAGGTGACAGAAAGTGAATGGTTGAGCATGGTATCCTGATGGAAGGGAGCCGCGGCCTGAAGATGTCCCTCGGCCCCCAGAGAAGCAGGACTGAGCCTCCGGGCTGGGGGTGGCCGTGGGATCCCAAGGCCAGTTGCTGTCCGGGCCTGGACTCGGTGTGTGCATGTCTCGGGGACACTGAAGAGACACTAACGACTGGGGGGAGGCACAGTAAAAGGCCAGCAGGGTGTCGAGACCCATATGGGAGCTCATTCCAATGCACCTCATTTGCAGAAGAAACTTGGGGTGTTCTGAAGACCAGCTTGATCTGGGAGCCTGCGTGGCCCGTCCTGGTCAGTTGGTGGCACACGCCGTCTCCATGCCTGGGGTTCCTGCTTCTCCCGGGGCTGCACCTGGCAGCTCCTGTGTCCACGCCACACGGATGCAGGCTGCTGGGCCCTCGGGTGCCCACAGAGCCACGTCTCTCTGAGGCCGCTGTACTGCATGGTGCCAGCCCCAGGTCCTCTCCGGGTGCCCAGCGGCGTGGGTCCCCGCCCAGGGGGACCCTGTCCTGCATGCGCCGCCTCCCCCCGGCTCCCCTGCAGCTGCTGTCAGGTGGCCTCCTCCAGGGGGCCCGGGGTGAAGGACCCCGACTCCAAAAATCCCACAGGCTTCTTGGTTCGGTCCTTGCCCCGTACCTGCCCTGAGGCAGCGAGAGAAGCACAGAGCTGGGGACCTGCTTGGGCTGCGACCTGGGGTGGGGATGGGGTGGAGCAGGCACACAGGAAGTTCTGGGTTTGAGAGCCAGTGCCCCAAAGCCTGGGGACCCACAGGCTGGGCCAGGTGGGGGGAGGCGGGACCCAAGATCGCTCCTTCCTCGGTGCTGCCCTGGCCGCAGGACGCTTGGCTCCTGCAAATGCAGGGAGGGGGACGCATGGATTTCCCACTTCGACATTTCCTTCCAAGGAGCTGACACAGTAGAGGTTTACGCTCAAAAGGAGATTGGGTTTCCCTTGCTTTCTGTAGAGTGATCTGGCCTTGCAGGCTGTCCCCCCCCCCCCGCCCTCCCCTGCAGGCCCCAGGTACACGGGCTGCCCCCCCCCGCAGGCCCCGGGTGCATAGGCTGCCCCCCCCCCCGCAGGCCCCAGGTACACAGGCTGTGGGCCAGTGGGGATGCGGGGGCTCCCGGCCGGCGGTGACAGGCTGATGCAGCATAGAGGACACGGCCTATGGTGCTCTTCAAAATAAATCCGTATTCTGGGTACCGGAAGGGAAACCAGGCCTGAGGGGCTTGCAAGGCAGGCTGAGCAAGGATGCAGCCGAGGAGGGTGGGAAGCGCCATGGGGTCCTGGCCCTGACTGAGGGAGGCTTTTCCCTGAAGACTGCTGGCGAGGAGGGAAGGCAGGGGTGGGGTTGGGGGGACAGCACCCCCTCCGGGCGCCCCATTCTAGTGTGGCCTGCCCCGCCGCGTGTGCACGCAGAGGAGATCCAGAGGAGGAGCCAGGAGCGGGTGAAAGTGGTGGCTCGGGGGCTCTGGGGTGACGGGCGGGGGCCCGGGCGTCGGAGGAAGGAAGCAGCGCCGCGGGGCTGCGAGGGGTCGCTCGGGCGTGGATGCCACCCTGGGGTGGGCTCAGGCTGGCGGAAGGGCCTGCTCTCCGTCCCTGCCAGCGGCGTCAAGTGCTAGAAATGTCACGGGGCCTGGGCGCAGGGCTAGCTTCCCTCCCCGCTGTGGGTGTGCAGGGGGTCCCGCAGGTGATGGGGTGACGGGGTGACGGGGTGAGGGCCCTAGCTGGTGCAGCCAGCGCCCACCACTTGCGTGGCCTCGCTCGGCCCTGGGTGTCTCGCCTGCACGATGAGGATGGCCTTTGGAGCTGCGGGATTAAATGAGGTCACCTAGCGATTTATTCGTTAAGTCATTCCTCTTTGTCCCCCTTGGGTAGCGAGGACACCAGTGTCGGGGGACAGTCTGCCTCCACAGAGGGTACAGACCACAGACAGCTGGATGTGGACATACAGAAGAGAGGGTCAGGCCCTCATCAGCGTCCGAAGCGGGTGGAGGAGACACGGTGATGGGGTGTGAGGCAGGGCCTCCTGACTAAGGGGGTGTTTGGGGAGCCGGGGAATGAGCGCTGGGAACAGGCCATGCCTCTCCCAGAGGGAAGAGCGCGCCAGGCTGTGGGGCAACAACAGAGGAAACTCTGAGACGGGAGCCCACTTGGCGCACTTGGGCAACGACCGAAGGCCGGTGGGACAGGGAAGGGTCGTGGGAGAGGAGGCCCGAGGAGGGGCGGCTGACGCAGGGCCTCGTTGGGGATGCGAGGCCCTGACATGTGCAGAGGCCGGAATTAAAGTCTACAGAAGGCGCTTGGTGTGTGTCGGCTCCGTCCTAGAGCCTCCCTAACTCAGTCCTCGCACGGCCCCGAGCTGGGCCCGGGACTGGGACGCTGCGTGAGCTGCCGGCCGGGAGCGGGGCCAGGTCTGAGCCGTCACTGCCGCCTCGGCACAGCCTGGGCCCCGCAGCAAGCAGGTTGCCCCGCTGTGTGCAAACCTCCAAGGACAAGGGAACCCACAAAGCAAAGCCCTTGACGGCTTCTCAGCGTCCCAGGAAAATATCCCTACCCCTCAGTAGGGTCCGTGGGGCTCGTGCAGAGGCCGCTGCCTCCGCCTGGAATGCTCTTGGCCCTCAGAGCCCCGCTCAGGGTTGCTCTTCCCGGGCGGCCCTACTCACCCCACTTCTCGGAGCTGGCCCACCCTCCAGTGATTTGCTTTCTTGGTTTCTTGTTCCTTCATGGCTCGCTTCACCCGGCGATGCTTTCATTTGTTTATTTACTCATTATTTTTATCTCTGTGTCTCCATTCCCCTTGACCCTAAGCTCCATAGGAGTAGGCGCAATTGGCTAAGTATTCCTGGGGCCAGCACTCAAGACGTATTTTTTTGAATAAATTAATAAATGGACAAATTAATATTTTTTGAGCAGATTTTATGGGAAATTTCAATTTTTTTTCTTTTTAAACAATATAGCCATTTGGAGATGGCTTGATTGAAGAGTCACAGTCACTTACATCAAAGTGTTCGTGGTTTTTCTTTTCTGTAGATGAGAAGGGACAAATAGGACTTTGATGTACCTCCCATTATTTACATCATTAATTTCATGTATTGTTTATGGTTTTTTATGTGGCTGCTGCTTATGATAGGTTTCTTTCTAAGGGGGAGTATTCTAAAAGCCAAGAGGCATCAAAATGATGATTCTTTTTTAGCCTGAGCAGGTACTATTTACATACGAATATTTGGAAATATGGGAAATTACATGAATATACATGATTCTTTAATCATTAATTAAGGCATTGGTTCAAACAATAATTGAGCACATCTACACAGCTGACAATGTGGTACGTCCCGGAGCAAAAAGATAAAGAAGTCAAAGTCTTTCTGTCTGGGGAGTCTATAATTGAATGAGAAAGACAGCTAAACACAACGAAAACCCATTTCGACAGGTTCTACGCTAGAAGGAAGCCCAAGGCATAAGGGGAACCTCATCCCGTCAGGGGGCATTTGTCAGGGAAGGCTCCCTCCATGGGTAAGTTGCCTGGGAAGGAAGGCAAAGGACCAGAAATGGGATTCCTGGCTGAGGGAACAGTGTGTCCAAGGGTACAGGGGCATGAGGGGGCCTGGAACATTCTAGGGGCTGCAGGCAGAGCCATTAGAGTCCGTCCTACGTGGATATCCTGAAAAGGCTCCATACTGGTCACACGCAGGCTCTATCCCCCGACGTGCAGATTTCTCCCCAGGTTTACCCCCCTTTCCCCTGATAGCTGTCTTCCCCTCCGTTCAGGGTTAGCCTGGATACTCCATACTTACTCCAACCCACAAGTCCTCTCTCATGATGTCCCTAATCCCTAGGATCTTTCCTAGTCTCTTACGGCAAGTCGAGCTCTTCGCTGCCCTTCACGGCCTGTCTCCACTGCTGCCCCTTCCAGAAAGATTTCTCCAACTGCAACCTGTCCGTGGTGATCTCTCCCAGCTTTGAAATGATTTCACCCTTAAGACAACACCCTTAAGAGTCTATTCTATCATCTTCCATCATCTTTCAGTTATTTCAAGTGTTAAGTTCGCATTCCCGACTCATTCATGAGTTTAGCAATGGTCAGAACCCCTTTGTGACTTGAATTTATCTAGCTCAGTTGTGGGACACGATGAACACGTGTGGACATATTACAGTTTGGTAAATACTAGCTGACGCCTTTTTTTCCCCCCAAGGGCATGGCTGTGTGTTGATTGTGGTTTGGCGTGCCTCGCCTCGTGAACCTGGGTGGTAAAATGAGCACCGGTGTGTCCTGTGACCTTGGGCAATTGAGAAGAATCAACTAGATCTGTATATGTCAATATGTACACGTCACCCAAATGTTGACGATGTTGAGTGGAGATAGCAACTTGCACAAAGGTACAGGATGACACTATCTGGGTAAATTAAAAAATATATATATACTATATCATATTTTCTAATGGTAATATATACTAAACATATTTAAAAACATGTACATACAATGGAATATTCCTCAGCCATTAGAAACCACAAATACCCGCCATTTGCGTCGACGAGGATGGACCTGGAGGGTATGATGCTGAGTGAAGTAAGTCAATCGGAGACGGACAAACATTATATGGTCTCATTCATTTAGGGAATATAAAAAATAGTGAAAGGGAATAAAGGGGAAAGGAGAGAAAATGAGTGGGAAATATCAGAAAGGGAGACAGAACATGAGAGACTCCTAACACTGGGAAATGAACTAGGGGTGGTGGAAGGGGAGGAGGGCGGGGTTGGGGTGACTGGGTGACGGGCACTGACGGGGGCACTTGACAGGATGAGCACTGGGTGTTATGCTATATGTTGGCAAATTGAACACCAATAAAATATAAATTTATAAAAAAAAAAATTAAAAAATTAAAAAACGTATACATATATAAATATATACATACATATAAATACATACATACATACATACGTATTTTCTGATGGCCATATATATGTGTGTTAGAGTATACCCGACATCTACACATGCCAATTCATGTTCGTGGATTCAGAGGGCAAGGGTCAAAGATGATTGCAACGTGATCTATTTTAGTTTTAAAAAACAAAAAAATCCTGAAGCACGGAAAACATTTCCAATAGTTAATACGTTGCAGGGTGGTTTGTTGTATTATTTCTTCTACTTTTTCCCTATTTAAGGATTTTCCTCGAATGCGTGAATATGTATGCGCACATAGAAATTGCACGTGTGCTCAGGAGCTGCAACGTCCAGGAGGAACGGAGGCCACGAAGGTGCAGGCCTACAGCTTGAGCAGCTCTGTCACTGTGAGGAGGACGTTTTTCTCATAAAATATTCAAGCCCCTGTGTCTCCCCCATTATTGCACCTTGTAGCTCTGGAGATAATTCTTGTAAAAATAACTTCTGTGGCCTCTGCATGGTGTTTGGTTTTGCAGGAGGCTTCGTGAGGCGATGTGGGAGCTGTCCCAGGGGACCTCAGCTAGCTCGCTCTGAGTGAGCCGAGGCCTTCTCTCCACCTGCTCGGAGCTGGGATTTCAGGTGAGGCTAATGGGCTTTAGTTTTGCCGGTAGGTGGACTCCACGGGGCCTGGATTTTAATGCATGAGCCCCTGACGTCCCACGGTGAAGAGTGACTCAGGAGAGTTACTAACAGGGAGAAAGCGTCAGGGCCTGCTGTTAGGATTCCTGTTAGAACTGAGGGGGTGGGCTGGGTCGGGAGGTGGGGGCCACCCAGGGACCCCAGGACAGCGCCAGCTTCCGGGGTCTGAGCTGCTCTTGCTTAAACTCACGTCAGCGGCAACGACGGGAAGACCTTGAATGAACAGACTGAGCCGAGTCAACAAGGCGGTGCGACCTTGCAGCCTAGCAGCCGGCGGAGACCGCGGAGACGCGTGGCTCCTGACGGCAGCGCCAGGCTCTTACCACCAGCTCACAGACGGGGAGGTTTCCTTGAGATCCGCGGTGGCCTGGGTTCCCAAGGGTAGGCCTTGAGGTGCGCATCCCAAAATCTTGGAAAATTGTGCCCGTGGACCTGTGTGTACGTGCATGTGTACGTGTGGAGATGCCAGTACGGCAGCGCCTGTGATCAAGCAACGGAGCAAAGCAGCACGTTGGCACATGGCAGCTACTAAATTGCAGGTTCCTGTTGATGTTGTTTTTTTTTTTTTTTAGGATTTGATTTGTTTTTTCATGAGAGACAGAGAGGGGCAGAGACACAGGCAGGGGGAGAAGCAGGCCCCCTGCAGGGAGCCCCATGTGGGACTCGATCCTGGGACCCCGGGGTCACGCCCTGGGTCGAAGGCAGATGCTCAACTGCTGAGGCACCCAGGTGTGCCCCCACTATTGTTATTATTTACAATAATGATGACATTTGTTGGTTTAAACTTAGAGGGGGAAAGCGCACCGAGGGGG
Organism: Canis lupus familiaris; assembly: GCF_011100685.1. NCBI lineage: Eukaryota > Metazoa > Chordata > Mammalia > Carnivora > Canidae > Canis > Canis lupus. The sequence goes on along the minus strand of NC_049224.1, from coordinate 2,269,417 downwards.
GCCTCGGTAGAGGCGAAATGGTCCGCCCTAGTGCACACACCTGACTCACACGCTGGCGGCACGGAAGGTCCCCTGGAAGCGGCCCCCCCCTTGGCTGTTGAACAAAGGCATTGAGCTTCCATGGGGCTCGCTCCACAGTGCTCGCTGCCTTTCTCCAGCGCTTACACTGACCTTGCAGCATGTCGTGACCACCACCCCTCGAGAGCTTCAGAAACTGAGGCGCAGTGAGGTGAAGTAACCTTCCCAAGGCCGCAGAACGACCAAGTGGCAGGTCTGGGATTTGGGCACAAGGGCGGTGTCCCTGCACCCACATTGTGCAATGAGGTTGATCCGCAACCCCCTGGATGGTGCTCGAGCAGACCTCGTTTTGTCTTTGAATGAGCGGTTTCTCTCCAAACAAAGATTTCTCATTCCTGAGGGGGCCCACGTGCGCCTTTGTCATCGCGGATACACTCGCAGAAGGAAGAGAGCCGAATGGTCAGTGTTAACAGCTGATGTGCATTTGGCACCTACTGTGAACCGGGCACTGCTTTCGGGGCTGCCCCTGTGTCAGTCTTTCAATCACTTGATCCTTGCGATGCCCCCCGAGGTAGGTGCCACCATTACCCGGTTTTACAGTCGAAGAAGTGGGGCGTTCGGGGGCAGAGCTAGGATTTCAGCCCAGGAGTCCAGTGGAGGCCGACTGGCTGCTCGTCGCCCTGCGGGCTTTAGGTCACGGCGACACAGTCGTGCGCAAAGCCAAGCGGCAGTTGGCGGAAAGCGTTCCCTCTGCCTCGCAACCCAAGGGCTCTGCTTCCCAGAGTGAAAGACGTGCCCCCCCCAGGACGTGTCGCCGGCATCTAACGTCGGAGCAGTTAGGCAGCAGCAGGCATTCTAGCCCATATTTACTGAAATCCGGTTAAATGTCTGCCCGGTCTGTGATCTTGGAAATCTACCTGGCGGTGACGACCTGCTAAGCGGGTACAGTGTCCTGGCGGGATCACAGAGTGCCGTCTCCGGTGGCTCTGCACAGGCGGGCTTTTGCGATGTTATTTTTATGGAAAGTCGTGTTTTTGGTTGTCTGATTATGCGCACTCCCGGCTTCGCTTATGTTCCACGTTTTGCTTGTTCTCCTTTCACAAATTTGCCTTCCTTGTGATGGGGCAGCGTATTTTGGGTTCCAATGGGTACGGTAGCCTGGGACGCTGCAGGCCCCAGGAGGCCTCAAGTAGTCAGAGAGAAACAGGTGGAGGGGGTGGTGGTAAGAAGCACGCAGGGGAGCACAGATGCTAAGTGTCATCCTGCTCATCACCCTTCCTCGCGCACCTGGAGGCAGGGCTTGGGCCCCGCGTGCGGCGGGACGGCCGGGGCTCCTGGCGCTCCAGCGGGGCTGCGGAAGCCAGCGGCCTCGCCCTTTCTCCCCACGGTGCGTCTGTGGTGCCCGCCGGGGCCCATCCGCTGCTCTACAGTCGCCCGGGGCCGCGTCCAGGGAGCCGCGGGTGTTTGGAGACCCGCCATCCGTTACCGGGCAGATGGGGATCCATGGAGCCGTGTTCCCTTGATGCCACGGTCTTTACCCTCAGATGGTGGAGGTCAGGAGGGCCTTGCCGGAGGCACAGACAGCTGCACGCGCACGCGAGGTGGGGACGTGGGTGGGTTGTGCCGTGTTGAGCTCCTCCGACGTGCACGCCCTGTTCCTGGGAGGACGAGGCCGCTGGGGGGGAGCGTGCCCACGGCCTCACCTTCCTGCTCCTCTCAGATGTGGGACTTGTGAGAATAATTCAAGACAATCGCTTGCAGTCGTGGGTGACCTGTTTATTTAGATGGTGTTCCGGGGCATCTGCATTTTAACCCAACTTCAATCTTCCTCCAAGGGCATTGATGCATTCTAGAAGGAAGAAACTGGGCAAGCAAGGGCAAGCAAGCCTATTTCTGGAACTGGACATTGCTTCCCGGTGCCCTTGGATGTTGAATTGCCACCTGTTTGCTATGACTTAGATGTTTGAATTTCTTAGCACTTAATAGTTTGTGTATTTTGTATTAATAAAGCAATTCTTTAACAGAAAAAAAAAACAAAACCCACAAATGGCCGTATCGGCTGCATGCGTTGGGGACTGAGTGTGGGTAGCGAACACTCACGTGTAGAGGCGCCTGAAATGTGTGCCGAGACTCTGTCAACTACCAGACACAAATTATAGCAGTGACTGTAGCTCGCTCTTTCTTTCTTCTTTCTTTCTTTCTTTCTTTCTTTCTTTCTTTCTTTCTTTCTTTCTTTCTTTCTTTCTTTCTTTCTTTCCTTCTTTCTTTCTTTCTTTCTTTCTTTCTTCTTTCTTTCTTTCTTTCTTTCTTCCTTCCTTCCTTTCTTTCTTTCTTTCTTTCTTTCTTTCTTTCTTTCTTTCTTTCTTTCTTTCTTTCTTTCTTTCTTTTTCTTTCTTTTAAAGATTTTGTTTATTTGAGAGAGCCAGAGAGCGAGCAAGCACAGGTGAGCACAGGTGAGTCAGGGGAGGCAGTGGCAAGGCGGCAGCAGGCGGCCCAAGGGGCTCCAACCCCAGGACCCCAGGGTCATGACCTGAGCCCCCCGGCACCTCCATACGTAGCTCTAGCTTGAAGGACCCACGCGACTAGGAGGGACTGCAGAGGACTAAGCCCTGGGCTCCCTCACGTCTCCGGTTGCTGGAAGGACCGTGCGGCCCTTCTCTTGGGGGCCCGGGCTGTCACCCCTTCCTGGCTCTGGGGGCCATGCCCGCCCGTGTGCTTCTGGCTGGGGGCACGTCACCACTGAAAATCATTCCCATGACAAGCCCACGTCGGGCAAGGGCCGCAGGACAGAGCTGTCCCCGGCGTGATGTGCCCCCTGGACACCCGCAGAGCTTGGGGAAGTGCAGACTGCTGGGCTCACCCCGAGTCCTGCGTGCTGCTTCCCGGGGGGCCCGCGTGGGTCTTTCCTGCTTTGAGAAACCTGACCCAGGCCTGCTTTCCATTCGCGGTGGCCAACACGAGCCTGTGGGATAACCCCCCCGGGCTGAGGTTAGAGAGCCCGGCCGCCCGAGAGCCCAGGGCTGACCCCACAGCCGCTGCCCCTGGCGAGCAGCACCCGTTTCTCATCTGAGTTCAGATCTTTGTGACAAAGATGATAACACTATGGGCAGGAGGGATCCTCTGTCCTCCCTCATGAGACGTGACCTTTTTGGAAGCAACGCACCTCCTCTCGTAATGATGAATGAGAGGCAAGGCACCTGGAGGGGAGGTAGGAAAGGAGATGGGGGGTAGGGGTGTGGGGGGTTAAGGGCCAGCCCAGGGAAGCCCTGACAGCTTCCAGCAGGATGACCCACCAGCTGGGCCTTCGGGTAAGGTCCACGGGCTGGCCAGGGCCACCCACAGGGGTAAAAGGTAGGAGGAGACCTACCATGAAGCCTTGTCCAGAGCAAAGCGATGGAGAATGTTCCAGAAGGATAAACACTTACACTAATGCCTGAACGATTAGCTCTGGGATGGCCCTTGTCACAGCTGCAAGAGCAGTGGTCGCCTGAAATGGGACTCCTCCACGGGAGTGAGGACGCAGCCGAACTGAGCTCCGGATCTGTGGATGTAGTGGGAGGAGAGTCTTGAGTGACGGGGGAGGTGGAAATGCAGACAGAGCACAAGACAGAACCCAACCACGTGCAACAGGAAGCACGTCTGCGTGTGGGGCTGGGGAGATGAGCGCCCCTCGGTGATCAACACAGAGTACAGAATAGGTGCATTTATATGTGGAAAAACCAACGCCATAGCCTAAAAGCTTTTTTTTTTTTTTTCTTAATGAAAATTTGGAAATTTGGACTAAAGTTGGTGTCCCAGAGCATGGTTTTGAGAGAGGCCATATTCTGTATCCTTTCAACTTTGGGCTCTTTCAGTAAATTTTGGGGATAAGAAAATTTAGTCGTACCCTTGGTCAGGTCTCCCCACTTCTGTTAGTTCCCAATACAAAGTCACAGGATGTTTAAAAAAACAAAAAAACGAAACGCGACACGGTCAGTCGGCGTACTCACTGTCTTGCCATCTCTCCATCCTTGGCTTGGAAGCCTGCTCGCCCCCACGAACCTGTCCGTCCGGTTCCTCCCAGGTGCCTGTTCAGTACAGGGCCTTGCACACTCCACCTGGTTTTGAAACAGTAGTGGTTTCCATAGTTTCTAGGCTTCCTTCCCAACCAGACGAACTCCCTGGTTCCAAGCCCGAGGCTAACACGGGTCTAAGAGCAGCTCTGGGGAGAGTAGGGGCGGCAAAGAGGGTAGACTAATGTCTAGGGCGGGTGGGCAGGGGTAGCATCCCTGTCTACACCACAGCTATCCCGGCTACAGGCTTCCTGCCTCTGTCCTCCGAGCGACAGAGCAAAAGATTCAGACCAGTACATCCTCTCCCTTTCGCCCCCATAACGAACGATCGTGCTGTCGTGAAATGATAAGATCTGACGCGTTCTCTGCAGACCACGTCTTCCCAGGCAGGCATCTGCCTTAAAGCCATCTGTCCGCTTCTCTTCCTTATCTGTCACGTCTCCGAGAAACCAGCTGCGGAGTCTACTTCATCCTGAAAGGCCATGAAATATTATTGATCAGAAATTGGAGAGCATGAGGCTTAGTTGCTCCGTCTCCATCCATACAGTGTGGAATAAAATAAAGCATGGTGAATTCGATTAATTTTCATCGGTATAGAAAGCCAAATGAGAAAACTCATTCCTCAGGGTGTAGTTTTCTTTCTTTCTTCTTCTTCTTCTTCTTCTTCTTTTTTTTTTTTTTTTTTCTATGTCTCTCCCTTTTCTTCTAGTTAGTTGGTGGGAATTCTCATCTGTTTTGTGTCCTGGTACTGATTAGGATACATATTTTGGCCTAATTATTTTTACTTGCTTACTTGTCATAACTTCTGTGCACAAAGAGGTGATTATTCACCCAAGCCACTTAATCCTAATCCTTTCCCAAACTTGAAGTTTAATCTAGAGGGTGGTTTATTTTTTATTTTTTTATTTTTTTATTTTTTATTTTTTTAGAGGGTGTTTTGAAATTAGCATCAGAGAAAGAGCACTGGCTTTTTGGTCCGATAGCCTAGCATCGAGATTGGTTCTTATACTAACTTGCCCTGAAATCTGGGTAGGATATTTTGACACGATTTACTTTTTTACATATAATTTAAAACGAAATGACCTAATATATTCATTAATTAATGATCATTCAATCATGTACCCACCCATCTTTCCATTTATCTATCCCACCAAAAATTTGTTCTTTCAAAAGATATTATTTATTAGAACATGGGCCAGGAGGTAGGGGGAAAGCAAACTAACCAGAAAATGTCTGCTCTTGTAAAGCTTAAAATCTAGTAAAGAAAAAAGAAAACAGGTTACAGATAGTCATACAGTGTGTCCAATGATCATGGGGGCTATGGAGAAAAATTAAGTTGGAATGTGCTAGAGAGTTATGATTTTCAATTGAGCAAGCAGGGAAGGCTTCCCAGAGACGGTGGCACTTGAGCCAAGACCTAAAGGAGGTGAGGGAGTGAGTCATACAAATATCTGGGTACAAAGTGTTTCAACCAAAGAAACTAAAATACCTGAGGCAGGAATGCACCTGCCATTTTCAAGGAAAATCTGGAAATCAGTGTGGCTGGACTGGCTTGGGGAGGGGGCTGAGGGCGGAAGAGCGGGGAGACAGTGGGGGCGGATGACATAGGGTCCCACAGGCCACTGAAAGGATTTTGGGTTCATTTCTGGAGGAGATGGGGACTCACGGGAGATTTGGGACCAGGGAGGGACATGATCTGACTAGGGTTTTGGGGTCTGTGCTGAGAACAGGCTGTGCTGGGTGGGAGGTGGACGCAGAGAGAGTCGTCAGGGGAATAGGCCGGGGAAGTAGTGGTGAGGTCCCCGGTGAGAAGTCATAAATTCTGATGTTTTGAAAGTCGACCTGGGTAGATTTGCTATTGAGTAGTGCAGTTGCTGGGTCATGGGTGACGGGCACTGAGGGGGGCACTTGATGGGATGAGCACTGGGTGTTAGACTCTATGTTGGCAAATCCAACTTCAATAAAAATGAATTTTAAAAAATTTAAAAAAATGCTATTCAGGAAGGGGAAAAAAAGAGAAATTAGGGACATTTATAGGATTTGGGCCTGAGGGATTTGAACCATAAGCTGCCCGGTACCGGGATGGTAGCATGGGACCAACAGGAGGGAGGAGCAACTGGACGGGGTGAATCAAGAGGCAGGTGCTGGACTGATGGGCTTGAGATACCTGCATCCCGTCGTGCTGCACGCTGGAGCCCAAGCACGCTGCGTCCTTGGGGGGGGGGATGGGCAGGGGAGCCAGCGGCAGGGCCGACGATGGGGCAGCCTCCCCAGGCCTCAAAGTCCTCATTCCTTATGAGCCTGAGTACCCATAACCACGACCAGTGGACACAGTGGCCCAGGCTGCAGGAACGAGTCATTTTTACCCAGAACTTTCCTCCAGGATACAGATGGGCAGCCCTCCCCGTAGCCCAGACTTTCCATCACTCATTCAGCTTTCAGACCAGGCACAGATGCCACAGCTCGTCTGATCCCAGTCCCTCTGTGGACACCGTGGGGCACGAGACTGGGAGACCCTCTCTGGCCCCATGCACACCTGCACGCCACACCTTGATGGGGATGCAATTAGGTACCTAAAAGTTTCAGGTGAAATCAAATCCCCCTGCTGGTATTTCTGACGTCCGCCTTTTCATTCTATGTATTTTTGCCCAATTTTTCGCCTGAAGCTAGGAGTTGTGCAGATTAAAGTGTGTATTCGCCAGCATGCCAACAGAAAAGAAATCGTTTTGCCACCATGCGCGATGACCACGGAGACCATGTGTTTTTGGAAAATTGTCTAAGATTGGTTTTGAATGAAATAAAGGGGTATCAAAAATATAGTTAGGGCAATTTATTTTATTTCTTTTGAAGATTTATTTATCTGAGAGAGAGAGAGAGAGAGAGAGAGAGATGGGGGGAAGAGGAGTGGAGATGGGGGAGCCAAAGAGAGAATCTCAAGCAGAGTCCCTGTGGAGAGCAGAGCCTGACGTGGGGCTCGATCCCATGACCCTGAGAGCGTGACCTGAGCCAAAATGAAGAGTCAGGTGCTTGACCCACTGTGCCACCCAGGTGTCCCTACTCCAGGCAGTTTAAAATTCATGTCTACATCTGAGTGAACTCCTCTAAGAATTAAAGTAAATGTGCTGGGTGGTAGATTATAAGTGTTTTACTTTTCTCTTTTCAAGGTTTTTATTATTTGAAGATATACAGGAAAAAAAATACCCATTGCCATGGTTGTGTATTAGGTTGATAGCATGTGCTTGAATATTTGATATTTGAATATTTCCTGGAACCCCCAGGAAGAGGTTTAGAAGCAACACGCGGTCAAGAGCAGGAACAATGAGAAGGCATCTTTTTCGTTTCCTGGGGGGTCTCCTGTCCTGTGGGGTTTGGGGCTTGAGGTTTTTTAGAGAGTCTCTCTCTGTGTGTCTGTCTTTGCTGGATGCTCGTAAGACAACTTGGGCTCTGTAGACTTGGACCGTGACGGGCTCACTGAGGAGAGAGAGCTCGTGCTGGCCACCCCGTTCTCTGGCTCGCCCCAAGCTTGGAGAGGACAGCAGGTGCAGGAATAACTGTTGTGGCCTCTTCACTAATAGCACTCACTTCCCCAGCTAACTGGTTCTTTTCCACTCAGCGTGATTTTGCAAGAAATGGTACCCACAGCTCTTACGTCTCGGGCCTGACTGGGGGGTCTGTGGACCAGGCCTTACACAATCCATGTCCTGCGCTGCAACTGAGAGGACCACCGCCCGCACAGACAGGACTTCAGGGCCGCAGGTGCCCCAGACTGTGGGAGGTAGCAGATGGGATGAGGTCAATGAGGACAGAAGCCAGGTGAGAAATAGGGCCAAGTGGAGTGGATGGGGTGGAGGCAGTGAGAATACGTTACCTCGTCTCAGGCCTGCGTCCCTCGGACTCTCCACCGCTTCCCTTCTGTCCTTCAGGTCTGGGATCCAGTAAATCACCTTTAATTTTTTTTTAATTCTTTGAATTTTGCTGCTGTTATTTTTAGCCAAATAATAGAGGTGAAGACAGTGGGATGGCCACTTTGTTCTGGAAGTCCGAGTCCATGTCTCCAACATAGGCAGAGGCAGGCGAGAGAGAGAGTAAGAGAGAGAGAGAGAGAGAGAGAGAGACATTGGTGGCATATGGACACACATGGAGGTTTTTGTGCTGTGCTGAATTTTTTGCGTATCTTTCCCCTCAATTTGGATCTTAAAGGATCGCATCTTCCAGAGGGACGGAGGGGGAGGAAGGAGGTGTGAGGAGGGGGGAAAGGGAGGAAGGGAATAGAGGGAGAAGAGAAAAGTAAGAAAAGTCCTTTCTCCCAAAGAAGAAAGGAAGGGCAAATCCCTCCCCATCTCCCTCCTGCTTCCGCAAGCATACATACAGGCCCTCTCGCCTTCCTCCCTCGCTTCCTTCCCTCCCTCCTTCCCTCCCTCCTTCCCTCCCTCTCTTCCTTCCTTCCATCCATCCTGAAATTGAGCATAAGAGGGCAGAAGTAGATGAAGACCCCGATAGTAGCAGAGGACACATGGTAATTAACTGAGTTAATCACATTTACTGGACTTACTAATAACTGTTTAATGTACAGCGTCCAATTTAAGCGAGGATTTAATGAAGTAGAAGCATTCGAGGGAGGAAGGGGCCTATGGTCGATGGGAAGGGGCCTATGACGTGGTCGACGGGAGCTAGACGCTCTGTATCCTTCGCCTTGTTCAGGTTTATGAGGGGCTCTAAGTAACCCTATAAATTACGTGTGCTTCCTGACCTACCTTAGGTGAGAAAGAAAACCTATTGGCTCCCATAATTGACTAACTCCAAGCTGAGAACTGATTTTGGGAGGGGCTTCACTCAGTGCTTAGGTGACGTCATCAGATCCATGTGTGGGTCAGGGCCCTGTGTCCTGTGGCTCCGGGCCCAGGGGTAATCACGTGGGTGGTGCTCCCTGGCCTCGAGCAGCTGTGCCCTCTCTTTCCCCTCACGTTGCCCTTGCTGTTCGGCCTACTGGGCGCACCCTGGAACCTGGAACCTGAGGTTCCTATTATGCCAGCGTCTGTGGAGGAGACTCGGTTTCCATTACAGCACGAACCAAAGTCCTAGAACTGAGCCTTGTTAGCCTTTCTCTACATTTGCAAGAACAGTTCAGATTATTGCAGTTCTTTGGAGCCGGACCACGGTGATGCTAAGTCCTGACACTGGCTGTGTGACCTGAGATATGTCCTTGAGTTCTCTGAACCTCAGACATGGTCAGAGCCTTCCAGCTAAAATTGAGTGCCAGGCGTCTGCTATGAGATAATGAGCATCATATAACCTGATTTGTTTTCGTAGAGATCCGAGCAGCCAACACTTGGGGTCAGGACCTACAATATACTTAACTCAGGAAACTTGGTGCCTCGATTCTTCTGCTGACTTCAGATAGATTTTATTTTTTTCATCTTTAATTTGCCTTTGATTTTTATTCTTAGCAGTAGCCAGAAGACAACCTATTGAAAGACAAAGGTTATGGTTGCCCAACTTTTGCCTGAGAGACTCGACTCTGATGTTTTCTTTCCAAGTAGAAAGAAGCTTTTAGTAATTCATTCTAAACTTTTCTCCTCTCCTCAAAATCTGAAACTTTTGTATAATTAGCCCCCCCAGGTTGTTCTAACACTGATTTCAATTGTACACGTTTATTTTATTTATTTTATTTTTTATTTTTGTACACGTTTATTTTAAAGGACACTATGGAGACTGTGATTTTTCAGTCTTGTACATGCTTATTTTAAAGGATCGCTATTTCTGTTTTTCTTAGATTTTTAGCTTTCCAAAGGCTACATCCGTGGTAACGACGTATTAAAAACTGGACTCATATCTGTCATATGTGAAATTATACACAGGGAGGGACAGTAAGTAGCTCCTCGGCCCTCTCTAATCTCCAGTGTGCCCGTCCTGCCCAGAGAGGTCCCTGATGCTCAGGCTGTGTGACACATATCGTAAGGTGGGGTAACATCCCTTTTGATAGGAACGATCACAGAAAGATATTTAGCACAAACAAGTATGCTCTTGGGATTCATTTTGAAAAATTAGGGGGAATTTAGCATTTGTCATCTTAGATTCCCTTTGAAGTGAGTTTGGGTTATGAGAACACATACTCATCAACAAGGCTGAAGTAGCCGAGGCGCACCGTGAGGCTGGGAACTCACACAACATTGATGTAGTTCAAAGGTGGAGACGCGGCTTCTGCCCACTGAGGCATCCTCGTGCGTAAACGCTTCGGGGATCCAGTTCTGTGAGCTTGGAAGATTATCTTTCATTGTCAGAACTTTCATGTTCTTAGGACATAACCATAAAAAAGAGGAGATCTTCAGGCCTCCTTCTCCGCCTTCTGGTAGAGTCCTACATCACCGACAGTATCGCACACTTTGAAACCAGGCACATTCCCCTGTGGGGAACGTGGGCAGCTTTTTGTGAAAAACATCAGGGGCTTCGGGCTTAGAGGAGATAGGAGAGCTGCCCCCAAATATTTGGTGAGTTTTCAAGTGAAGAGGGCCCCCAACGGCCAACCGGGTGGAAGAAGAACCGGTTGGATGGCAGATTTTAGAGGACGCCAATTGAATGAGAAGTTTCCTAAGACTTGTAACGGTTCAACAAAAGAACAAGTGTCCCCAAGGTCTTCAAGGAAGGGGGCCACCTGATATCAGCCAGGGGTAGAGGACAGAAGCAAGAGGTTCAGCCTAAGGTTCACGGGCCCTCAGCATCTCCTGAAAAGAAAGGATTCCAAGTAATTTCTTGGTCCTGTTGGCTACATTGACATTCTGAGTTGTGAAGAAGGTCGTTTATCCTGTCCCAGTCTCAGAATCACCTCCGTGTATTATTTTCCCCCCAAATAGTGGAATGTAAATACTCCAAAGGGCACAGGGGGTTTGCGGGAAGGAAACATAAAGGAACAAAACGAGTCAGATGGGCATTGGGATAAAATGGAGCTAAAGTCTGTTGAGAAGGGCTTGTACCTCCTGCTTCCTTTTGCCATGTGGAAATTGAGACCCAGGGTTGCCAACTCTGAATTTTCAAGGAAAGCAGGAAATAAAGGTTTTTTTGTTTTTGTTTTTTGATGTGAAAGCTCTTGATCTTTGAAATGTTGGTGACTAAAAAACATTCAAAACACTGCAGGATTGAAGGGGGGGCAGGGTTTCAAACTGCAAAGCCAGTTTAGCCCTCAGGTCCCTTTCCTGTGACATCTGGAACAAGCAGGGAGATAATAAAGTGAATGAATAAGTAACTATCTTGGTCACAAATGAGAGCCACAGATGAGACTTTGTGATTTTTCAGTCTTGTATCACTAACTTTGTCATCATTTATGCCATGTGATACCTTAATCGTGGGGCTTGGGTCTCCTAAACACATTCGCTGTCCTCAGAGCAGGAAAGAGATCTCAAGAGTGTAAAAATACTCCAGGTGCATGTATGTAGTCAGGGCTCCTTTGCAGAATATCGTCAACAGCGTACCATATTGGGGGTATGATGGGGTGGTGCAGTCGGAGAGACTTGAGGTGACATTCCTATGTCCTCCTCACCAGTGGGTGACAGTGGGAAGGTCACTTAACCTACTTGAGTCCTAGGTTTTGGGCCCAAAAGTTGGGGAATAAGATACATACTCACAAGGTGGGTGTGGGTTTGAGTGGAAGGAGGTTTATGAAGCACCCAGCAGAGGGCTTGATGCAAAGTTGAGTTCCCTAAATTTTTCTCTGGAATCTTCCCTCTCACTCATTTAGAGGATTTTCTATTGAGGGGCATCTGGGTGGCTCAGCGGTTGACTGCCTGCCTTCAGCTCAGAGTGTGATCCCGGGATCCAGGGATCGAGTCCTGCGTCGGGCTCCCTGCATGGAGCCTGCTCCTCCCTCTGCCTGTGTCTCTGCCTCTCTCTGTGTGTGTCTCTCATGAATAAATAAATCTTTAAGAAAAAAGAGATGATTTTCTGTTGAAAAATATGATGATTGTCGGAGTTCCTCCAGGAAAAACAAACGAATGAATCAAATAAAACAAAGGACATAACCAACACAATTCATGTGATGGTTAATTTTATACATCTTAGCCGGGCCACAGTGCTCGTATTTGGTCAGACATTATTCTGCATGTATCTGTGGAGTTTTTTTTTGGGGGGGTAAGTCTAATATTTAAGTCGGTAAACTTTGAGTAAAGCAGATTTACCTCCATGATGAGTGTGGGCCTCACCCAATCAGTTGAAGATCTTAATAAAACAAAAGCTGGCTTTCCCAGAGCAAGAAGGGATTGTACAGCAGAGAGCCTTTGGGCTCCGACTGTGTATGTAGACAATACATGTGGATGTGTGTGCATCTCTACCCATCCCACTGGCTCTGCTTCTCTGCAGATCCTAGCCTGATAGGACCAGCAATGCCTCGACCTGCAGTATAGGATGTATAAGAGGGTAATTGATCCATTTCAAGTGGTGATGACTTATGCAGGGGCTTTGTTTTGTGATATTTTTGTGTCCTGAACTGTGTACCCCCACCTATGGTCCTGGAAGTAGGGCCAGATGCGTCCAGTGCCAAGTGCTTTGTTAGTGTGACTTCACTAAAAATCCCAACCAGTGGGAAATACAGAAGACAGAGTCGCAGCTGCTGCCCATTGGATGACTCATCTTTCAAATCCTCCTTCCCCAGTGCTGGGGAAGAAGAAAAATTCCTGCTCTTGGTAGTTTATATCCTCCCCCTTCAGCAAAGGCTCCTAATGTTGCCGGGAGGGAGCGTGCAGAGTTGAGCTAGTTAGGATTTCACGTGCACGTGCTCACGAAGTCTCCATGTGAGGGAAATCTAATAACTGCAGAAGTTTCACGTGGGGTCCTTTGGGGCCCATATATTGTCATGTTTTGTGTTTGAGCAGATTTCAGCAGTGATGATACTAACTAAAGGGATCTGCCTTATCCTGACTGTATTCAAAGTAAAAACGGGCGTGGGTGGACAGTCGTCCAGGAATCATGCCATTGACACGGTGCTGTGACATCACAGGGTGAGGAAAAGACAGTCACTTCGCTGCCACCACTAAACACGCCCGTTTGTCCCACACCCACGCTACAAGGCATGGCTGGGTGACGCTCCTCACATGTAACCTGAACTAGCTATGGGTCATAACCCAGGGCCTCCTTCCCACCGTGAACAGGATTGCACCAATCAACATTCGTTCTGTAGTTTATGGGGGATTGAATGTCTCATCGTTTGGGGGCTGGACGGGGATGACACTGGAGGTGGGAAGGAGAACCTTACCTTTCTTTCATAAAATGAGAGCAGCCCTACGGGGAAGGTGGATGTGTATAAACTCTTGAAAGAAAAAAGAAAGGCTGGCCAGGCGCTTGTAGAAAACCAGAAGGTGTTGAGGGGGTCATCAGGAGGTTCTTGGGGCTGAAAGAGGGTCTGAGTCTCTTAACGGAGCGAACCTTCAGTTTTGAACGTCGCTTACAATCCAGGGGCATCAGTGCCCCTTGACATGCCACGCAGGGCCTCCAGCTCCCAGCCGGACACCTACAGAGCCCTTGGAGCAGCGGCGCCCCAATAGGGATTCAGACCTCTATTAACTGGAAAGGCCTGGAAAGTTGCTCCCACCAGATGTTGGACGGCACCCATTAACTGAAAGCAATGGCTAGTCACCATTTTTACGTTAAGGCCTTATTAAATAGATTCTTCACTCTTTCTTCCTTCTGATGCTGCTTTTACACAAATTTCATCTCACATAATTCATTCCTCCTCAATTTCCTCCCATAATGTCAAGATTTTTCAGACATTTCTCTTAGTTTTGTTTTATTTTTTTCAATGTCTTCAACTCCTTCCACATCACCATGATAGGTCTTTTGCTTTGAATGTGGCTCATCATTGTAGCATCAGTCTTCTAAAATATCCGTACGAGGACCTTTTACTCACAGAGGAACGATCATCTACATTCAAATGTCTTCTCATACTTTTTACATCTTTTGCAAGAGGGTAAAAGAAGAGAGTAAACAGTTGTATCCGGCCTTGGCTTCGCTGTGTCTGTGGCGGTGCAAGCTGGCACACCCAGATGTGCACACCCCAGGCTTGGTGCATGGCTCCCGCCGTTCACCCAGTCACCCAACACAGCCACCCAGGCCTGAGCCCACTCCCTTGTTCCCCAAGTACTCTGTAACCCTCTTCCTGGACGCGGTTGGCTCCCTGATGTCTCTGTATCAGCCTCCAACCCTGCTGCAGGTGCCATGATGGGAAGATCCTAGGGATCTACCCCGCCCCCCGGACTATTTCAGCTGCCTCCTGTTTCTATCTCGCCTCCTCCATTTATTCCATGAATATTCTTGAGATTCCCTACCATCCGCTGTGTTGGGGCGCTCATCATGTTGGGCAAGACTGACGATCACACCGTAATGGATGTTCCAGTTAACGAGGGGAGGGAAACGTGAATTCTGTGATCACAAAAATGTGTGAGCATAGAGTCTCAGCTGCCACAGTACCCACTGCATCCCCACCACACCCAAGTCTCTTCCCAGTGTTTACAATCCTCTAGTACCTTCCCATTGCCTTTAGGATAAATCCCAAACCTAGTGAAGTGCATGGCATGTGTGTCCTCTGTGCTCTGGTCCCTAAGGTCTTTCCGACCGCTTCTCCCCACACCGGCATCCCCAGCAGCCTGCTTTGGCTTAGGCTCTTTTTGCTGCTTGAATGTTCTTAGCTGCACTAAAACTGATGACTTTCCTAGACTCAACTCAAACATCAACTTTAATTTTTGAAAGCCTTCTTACCTTTTGCATATCCTTTTTGTTTCTCCAGCATGTGACATGACCTACCTTTGTGTCCCTCTGTCCCTATTTATTTTTTTAAAAGACTTTATTTATCCATGAGAGACTCACAGAGAGAGACACAGAGACACAGGCAGAGGGAGAGGCAGAGGGCTCCTGCTGGGAGCCTGATGTGGGCCTCGATCCCAGGTCTCCAGGCTCATGCCCTGAGCCCCCCAGGTGCCCCCTCTGTACCTATTTAAAGGTGCATCTCACCCCGCAGCACTTCATTGCTCTTGCACATCCACGTGAGCACCCGACCCAGTAGATGAGAAATGCGGCGCGGTCCCAGGCCCTCCTTCATTCTGCACCTCTGCATCCTCGGGGCCGGCTCCTATGACTGACACCTGGCAAGATAGCTCACTGCAGACGAGCATGTGAATGAGTAATACAGCGTCAGCAAGGGGTGGCACGTGCTTGTTCTGCACACATGGTATCCATCCTGCCATCAACCCAAAAGGAAGGGTTGCCCATTCACAGATGGGCTCAGCAGGCCACACACGTGTAAGGGACGGAGCTCGGCCGTGAGCAGGAGTGAACGACTGAGCGCATCAGTGACTCAGGGGAGCAACTCAGGAAATCTATGATCGCGTCCTGAAGTTCAAGTGGTCTTTCTTCTGTGGCTTTGGCGGAAATGATCTGTAGTTGGGGCTGCTCCGACTCTACCCAACCGGCCGTGTGGGCAAGGCCTTTGGTCCTCATGTATCAATGAGGAGGCCGTGGCATTGCTGTCCCAGGTTTTCGGCGAGGACCGACCGAGATCCTGCGTGGAAGGTGCTTTGCACCGCGGCAGGCACGTGGGGAGGGCTACAGGGCTGCAGCTCCCACTCTCACCTGCCCTCACGCCAGGCATTCTTTTTTTCCCCCCTCCTTCTAAAGTTTTAAAGAGAGTGCAGAAAACACTAACACAGACCTCGGTGCACACACAGGAACCCAGTGCAAATCTCATTTACAGATGGAGTCAGAACATCACAACACTTTACGGTTATTGCTGCAGTCGTCTTGTGCCTCCCTTCCCAGAGGTAAGGCCTCTACTGATGTTGGAGCTTGCTCTTCCTCTTAATTACTTTTTATACTTTTGTCACTCCTGTGTTTATGGAAGGACGATGTACACAATCGTTCTCTACGTGCCACTAAAATCTGTGTAAAAGAGTTATATTCTGTCTTTTTCCTGCAGCTTGCTTTTTCATGTTACACTTCTGAAGTTTACCTATGTGGGCACATCTGTCACTGGCTCGTTTATTCTATGTCGTGGAGATGCTACCAATTTACCCATGACGTGAACATATATTCATGGATATACATTTTTTAAAAATATTGGCTATTAAAACTCATTGACTATCCTCAATATACATCTTACTGTGCACATATGAAAGAGTTTCTTTTTGTCCTTTTGCAGCTAGGATTTTGGGGGAGAATTAAGCCTCCTCTAAGGCCTCTGTCACATGTAATGAATGAATACGCTCCTACGAATCTAGAATGGAACCAGCAATGTACTTGGGTGAACAGACAAAATTGTTACCCAAATTATTTTTCTATAGGACAGTTTTCTTACAGAACCCTGACTGAGAGGGGCTATATACAGAAAGAGAAATACTAGGTTATAGGGTATATATTGGTTCAACCATGTGAAATTGTCAATATGTGATCACCTCTGATTTTACAAAAACGGCAATTTTATATAACTTGACACGCATGCCTTTAACTCTGAAACACTTTGCCTGTCTGATGAGATGGCATTTTATTGTTTATGGTATTTTATTGTTTTAATTTGAATTTACTGAATTACAAGAGAGTCTAAGAATCTTTTTATATATTTACAATTTGGCTTTTCTTTTCTATTTATTATAATTTTTGCCTCTCCCTTCCTCCCCGCCCCCATTTCTCTAACCTTTTGCCTTTAAACATGCATATATGTATGTGATAGTAAATATCTTCTTTCTATCTTTGGGCCTTTACAATTTTTGTACATGGTATCATTTTATGCAGAAGTTTAAATTTCACTATGATCGAAATTGTCATTCTTTTCCTTTAGAAGTTTTTCTTGTTATTTAAGACTCCTTTTCTTTGAGGTCAAAGTCTTTTTCTGTATTTCCCCTAACAGTTTCAAAGTTTTGCTTTTTTATGTTGTTTTTTAAAATATTTAGACTTTAATTTTGTTGGTTCTTAAAATATTTAGACTTTAATTGTTTTGTTTGGGATTTGGTAGTGATGTAACATAAGTTTTTCCTGCCACCCCACCTTGCCTCCTCAAACCCACTCACAATCTAGAAATTAAAGGATTAATATCTGACACACCCAGGGGCTCTGGGATCAGTGCCAGAGCCCTTCTGTGTGATAAGTGCCCTTGCTTTTTGAATGTTTGGGCTCATGTTCCAACCAATACTCACTATCTTCAGTGATAGTTTAATAATTTCTTAATATGTGGGAGAAAAATTGCCCATGCTATGTTGTTGGTCTTCAAAATTGTCACACAACTTCTTTGCTTTTTGTTCTGTAAATTTTTAAGATCAGTTTATCAATTAAGTTCCACCTAAAAAACATCTAGAGATTTTTAAGAAAATGGTTTGTTATTTGGATCAAAACTGAAAATGGAAATGATAATTTTTTTTTTTTTTTTTTTGGTCCCTGTGTGTCTTTGAATCTGTAGGTCTTCTCTTGTTTGGTTCCTCTTGAAATGTATTTATTAGAACAACCACCACCACAACAAAACAAGCAAATGTGTTCTGTGTACTGTTCCTCACGAAAACAGACTGTTGTTTTCTGGTTGCGTTTTCAAGGCATCCTTCAACATGTTTCTCTGGCCCTGGTATTTCCTATAAATTGCTTGTTAGAGCTGAATGATTGATCAGATTCCGGCTTGACTTCTTTTCTTCAGTTGCATGACTCCATCAAAGACAGGACTATAAACTTTAATCAAGAAACAGAATGTGTTGTTACTTCCCTTATGCCATGGCATCAGCTTTGATGATTTTTGCCCAGATCCTGAATTGAACAGAGGTGGAAAAATGGTGATATTCTAATTCTATCTCATTCTTCCTTCATTTATGAGCCAGAATGCAACCATCGAGAAGAGCTTTCCTTTCCCAACTATTTGATTACTCTGAAATGCAGTTTGTGTACAAAAGGCAAGATGAGGTCTTAACTTTTTTTCCCTCTTGTATCAGTTTCCAAAACAATGGGTTGGTTATCTAGCAGACCTCAAGGAGATCTTTAGCATCATTTTTAACTCAGGGCTTTAAACATATTTGATATGTCTTAGTCCATTCCATTTTATCATCATCATTGATATCTAAACTGTCACTGAATCCTCATAATGGCTCCATCAGGGCTGGCTTCATCAGCACGTGGCCTGTGCAGTCCCACGGGTCCCCACACTCAGGAGGGTCCTGCATTAGTCTCCTGTGCCCGATATAACAAAAGACTACACGCTGGAGGTCTTACAACAGCACAAGTTTTATTTTCTCACAGTTCTGGAGGCCAGAAGTGCAAAATCAAGGTGTTGACTGAGCTGTACTCCCTCCAAAGGCTCTAAAGGCAAACCTTCCTTGCCTTTTCTGGCTTCTGGAGGCTCCAGGTGTTTCTTGGCTTGGGACTATGTAACTCTAATCTCTACTTCTGTCTTCACGTGGCACTCTCCTCCCCGTGTGTCTCATAGAGGCACAGTTGTCACTGGATGTGGGGCCCACCAGGATAATCCAGGATGATCTCATCTCAAGATCCTTAATTACACTGGCAAAGACCTTTTCACTAAAGACGACTATATTCGCTGGTTCTAGAGGTCAGGATGTGGGCCTGTCTTTCTGGAGGGCTACTCTTCACCCCACCATGGGCCATACGCTTGGGTTAATCTCAGTGTGGCTACATTTTATCATTGTTTTTCTCTAGGATGAGTGCCTTTTGTGTCCTATTTTAGGAAAGCTTCACTTTTTTTTTTTTTTTTTGGAAAGCTTCACTTATTCATAAGTCGTGAATATATATTCTATGTTTTCTTCCAAACATTTTGCTTATTTTGGCGTTGGATCTGCAATCCACCTGAAAGTATTTTTTGTGTAAAGTGGGAGATTGCATTCTACATTTGTATTTTAGTATATATTAATTTGCCTGACACAGTTTTTTGAAAGATCGTTCATTCTTCTTGTGCTACACTGTCATCTTCAGGAGTCATGGCACTGACTCTATTCTAGTCCACTGGCCTATTTGTATATCATAATTGTTTTTGAATCTTTGAGTAGAAGTTCCCCAGTGTTCATCTTCTTCAGGATTGCCTTGGTTTGAGCACCTGGGTGGTTCAGTCAGTTAAGCGTCTGCCTTCAGCTTAGGTCATGATCCGAGGGTCCTGGGATTGAGCCCCGCATTGGGCTCCCTGCTCTGTGGGGAGTCTGCTTCTCCCTGTCCATCTGCCCCTCTCCCCTGCTTATTCTCTCTCTCAAATAAATAGTCTTTTTTTTTTTTTTTTTTTTAAAGATTGGCTTGGTTTTGTAGGGTCTTTGCGCTTATATGTATATTTGAGAATATATGTGAAATATAGAATTTTAGAAGCCTGTTAATTTGCATGATCTGAGGGGATTTTGTTTGGGAGCAAACCGTATCTGCAGATCAATTTTGACATTACTGACATTCGCAATGCCGAACTTTACAAAACCTGTATGGGATAAATCTCTCCATTTATTTAGAATCTTATTTTGTCATTGTATCATTCATTTTAGTGTAGAAGACTTTTACAATTTTGCTAGATATAATCCTAGGCATTTGATATATTTTAGTGCCACTGTAAATAGTATTGTTAAATTTTATTTTTATTAGTTTTCTATTAAATATGGCCAAGTGGCTCCTAAGATTTGCTTGCCACTTCTCTACAACCCCGATCAGCAAGCAAATGAAGCCAAACTGGATGTAGACCGTTTATTGGTCGTGGCACATGTTACACCACTTTCCTCAGCCACGTCCCTCCCCAGCTCCCCATCAAGTCCATGCAGGGGGTGGCAGTGGGGCCAACGGGAATTCAGCCCACATGGGCCTGTGTGGCAGCTGAGCAACACTGAGCATTGGCAACTCCTCAAATCTAATGAAACCTGCCCATTCTCCCTGCAAGAGATTAGGTTTATTATCCACGAGTGTAAGCAAATGGATCCAGAGAGATACATCTCCAAATCTCTCTAGAACCATATATTATTTACTCCCTCCAAAGTCTTTGTTATTCACACTTGCCTCCTTGCTTAGCACGTCAGGACTACGCAGAAATGAAGCCATTCATGGAAGATTTTTTTATCAAATCTATGTAAATTCACTTAAGAATTCTAATTGTTGGTGGATTTTCAGTTGATTAATTAATTGAATTTTCTATACACACAATCATATCTTCTGTGAATAATGGCAGTTTTATTTTTCCATTTCCAATCGTTAAGCCTTGGATTTCATTTTCTCGCCTCACTGCATTGCTTGGAATCTCCAATCAGGGTTGCGTAGAAATGGGGATAGTGAGTCTCCGGGTTCATTCTTCACTTCAGGGAGAAACTATTCATTATGTGTGTTGTTAGGCTGTTGTAGATAACTTATGTCAGATTCAGGAAGTCCTTTTTTTTTTTTCTAATTTACTCACAGTTTTTTTTAAAGATAATAAATGGGTATTGAATTTTCATGGAATGCTTTTTTTTTTTACCTCTATTGACAGATAATTATATAATGTCTCTACTTTTTGCTCTTAATATGGTAAATTACACTGATAACATTTCTGAATGTTAAATCACTTTTGCCCACCTGAAATTCCATTTGGTAGTGATGTATTAACCTTTTTATGGGTGAAATTTTCTAATATTTTGTTTGGGATTTCGCATCTAAGCTCATTAGATAATATATGGTCTATAATTTTCCGGTCTTGTAATGATCTTTTCAGATATTGATATCAAGGTTAGGCTGCCCTCAGGAAATGAATTTGAAAGCATTTACTATTTCCCTTTTCTGGAGGTATTTGTATGAGTGTGAGTTTTTTAAATATTTGAAATAATTCACCAGTGAATCCATCCAGACATGGGGTATTCTTTTTGTGGGAAGGTTTTAATGATGAATTCAATTGTTTTAATAGATATTAAACTAGTATTTCTTCTTCTTTTTCTCAGTTCTGATCAGTCTCTTTTTAAAGAAAATCATTCATGTATATTTTAAAATTCATTGAATTTTGAATGTATCTTTACTAAGTTCTTCCTATTTCCTTTGGGGTTGAGTTGCTTTATTTTATTTATCTTCTTTAATCAAAAGATCAGAATGTTGCTTTTTTTTAGCCTTTTCTTTTTAAGTATCTTTTTGAAGATTAAAAATTTCTTTATTTTGAAAACTGTTTTAGTTGTATCCTTCAAGTTTCCAATTTTGGTAAATCGTGTCTTCATCATCATTTAATTTACAATCTGTTCTGATAATCTTCACTTTTTGTTGGAGGAGATAATGGATAAGGAGCACCTGCTGGTTGACCCTGGACCTGCACCTGGGCAGTTAGAGGCTCCCAATCCTCTGCACCTGCCCTTAGACTGTTGGCTCTGCCCACGTTTGCACGGGAAGAACCATTTTAAAGGATGCAGGCTTGAGTGAACACAGTGTTGCTGAGACTCTGGGGACGGTGTGTGTGAGGGAACCCAGGTAAGACTCCCATAAAAATTTTTAAGATTTGGGGGGGGGAGGTTGGGGAGATGCAGTCGTCTTATGACGCCCTCAACAAACCTCCAAAGTTCCCTTGCTTCTAAAAACTGGCGCCAACCAACGTGAAGCGGCGTCCCACTTTCTTCCATCTCCTTGCCCGCCAGGTGCAGGGCCGGTTTGCAAACCTACAGTTTTCTTTTTGATTTATGAGCATTTACAAGTGTGCTGCTTCGTTTTCAAGCAGTGAGGGGTTTTCTAGTTATGTTCATGTGATTTTTTTTTCAAGCCATTTGATTTATTTCTAGCTTGACCCCATGATGGGGAAGAAATGCTGAAATTATTTAAATCCTTTGCAGTTTGTTGAGATTTGTTTTATGGGGCAGCATATGGTCTGCCTTTGTAAATATTCCACCTGCGTTTCAGAGATCTTGTATTGTTCACTTGTTGGATGCAATGTTCTACATATATCAGTATCCCTACTGATTTTTTTTATCTGCTTATTTTATCGCCTAAGATTGTACAACTAATTCTTCTTTATTTTGCTACATATTTTTTTCAAATGTCAACCTGTGGGGGAGGGGCAAGACAGCAGAAGAGTAGGGTCTCCAAATCACCTGTCTCCACCAAATTACCTAGAAAACCTTCAAATTATCCTGAAAATCTACGAATTCGGCCTGAGAAAGAGAGACCAGGGAATGCTACAGTGAGAAGAGTTCGCGCTTCTATCCAGGTAGGAAGACGGGGAAAAAGAAATAAAGAAACAAAAGGCCTCCAAGGGGGAGGGGCCCGCGAGGAGCCGGGCTGAGGCCGGGGCGAGTGTCCCCAGGACAGGAGAGCCCCGTCCCGGAGGAGCAGGAGCTGCACCGACCTTCCCGGGCGGAAAGGGGCTCGCGGGGAGGTGGGGCAGGACCCAGGAGGGCGGGGATGCCCTCGGGTTCCCCGGGACAGTAACAGAGCAACTGCGCGCCCAGGAGAGTGCGCCGAGCTCCCTAAGGGCTGCAGCGCGCACGGCGGGACCCGGAGCAGCTCGGGGGGCTCGGAGGCGGCTCCGCGGAGGGGGCTGCGGGGCGGGAGCGCGAATCCAGCAGCACAGGCGCCGGAGCACAGGGCGCCGGGACACAGCCCAGGATCCCGCCTCCCCCGGGACAGGCAGAGGTCGGGAGGGCCCCGGACAGCAAGGACGCTCCTGCCCCAGCTGAGCAGATCAGCGGCCCCGCCCGGAGCCTCCAGGCCCTGCAGACGGAGTTCCTGCCGGAGCTGAATCCAGGTTTCCAGAGCTGCCCCGCCACTGGGGCTGTTGCTCCGGCAGCCTCACGGGGTAAACAACCCCCCCGGAGCCCTGCACCAGGCAGGGGCACAGCAGCTCCCCCAACTGCTAACACCTGAAAATCAGCACAGCAGGCCCCTCCCCCAGAAGACCAGCTGGACGGACAAGTACCAGGGGAAGCCAAGGGACTTGAAGTACACAGAATCAGAAGATACTCCCCCGTGGTTCTTTTTTTTTTTCTTTTCTTTTTTTTTTTTTTTTTGTTTTGCTTTTTGATTTGTTTCCTTCCCCCACCCCCCTTTCTTCTCCTTTCTTTCTTTTTCTTTCTCTTTTTCTTCTTTTTTTTTTCGTTTTTTTTCTTCCTTTTTTTTCTCTTTCTCTTTTCTTTCCTTCTTTCTCTCCTCTTTTTCTCCTTTTCCCAGTACAACTTGCTTTTGGCCACACTGCACTGAGCAAAATGACTAGAAGGAAAACTTCACCTCAAAAGAAAGAATCAGAAACAGTCCTCTCTCCCACAGAGTTACAAAATCTGGATTACAATTCAGTGTCAGAAAGCCAATTCAGAAGCACTATTATACAGCTACTGGTGGCTCTAGAAAAAAGCATAAAGGACTCAAGAGACTTCATGACTGCAGAATTTAGAGCTAATCAGGCAGAAATTAAAAATCAATTGAATGAGATGCAATCCAAACTAGAAGTCCTAACGACGAGGGTTAACGAGGTGGAAGAACGAGTCAGTGACATAGAAGACAAGTTGATGGCAAAGAGGGAAAGTGAGGAAAAAAGAGACAAACAATTAAAAGACCATGAAGATAGAATAAGGGAAATAAAAGACAGCCTGAGGAAGAAAAAACTACGTTTAATTGGTGTTCCCGAGGGTGCCGAAAGGGCCAGAGGGCCAGAATATGTATTTGAACAAATTCTAGCTGAAAACTTTCCTAATCTGGGAAGGGAAACAGGCATTCAGATCCAGGAAATAGAGAGATCCCCCCCTAAAATCAATAAAAACCGTTCAACACCTCGACATTTAATAGTGAAGCTTGCAAATTCCAAAGATAAAGAGAAGATCCTTAAAGCAGCAAGAGACAAGAAATCCCTGACTTTTATGGGGAGGAGTATTAGGGTAACAGCAGACCTCTCCACAGAGACCTGGCAGGCCAGAAAGGGCTGGCAGGATATATTCAGGGTCCTAAATGAGAAGAACATGCAACCAAGAATACTTTATCCAGCAAGGCTCTCATTCAAAATGGAAGGAGAGATAAAGAGCTTCCAAGACAGGCAGCAACTAAAAGAATATGTGACCTCCAAACCAGCTCTGCAAGAAATTTTAAGGGGGACTCTTAAAATTCCCCTTTAAGAAGAAGTTCAGTGGAACATCCACAAAAACAAGGACTGAATAGTTATCATGATGACACTAAATTCATATCTCTCAATAGTAACTCTGAATGTGAACGGGCTTAATGACCCCATCAAAAGGCACAGGGTTTCAGACTGGATAAAAAAGCAGGACCCATCTATTTGCTGTCTACAAGAGACTCATTTTAGACAGAAGGACACCTACAGCCTGAAAATAAAAGGTTGGAGAACCATTTACCATTCGAATGGTCCTCAAAAGAAAGCAGGGGTAGCCATCCTTCTATCAGATAAACTAAAATTTACCCCAAAGACTGTAGTGAGAGATGAAGAGGGACACTATATCATACTTAAAGGATCTATTCAACAAGAGGACTTAACAATCCTCAATATATATGCCCCGAATGTGGGAGCTGCCAAATATATAAATCCATTATTAACCAAAGTGAAGAAATACTTAGATAATAATACACTTATACTTGGTGGCTTCAATCTAGCTCTTTCTATACTCGATAGGTCTTCTAAGCACAACATCTCCAAAGAAACGAGAGCTTTAAATGATACACTGGACCAGATGGATTTCACAGATATCTACAGAACTTTACATCCAAACTCAACTGAATACACATTCTTCTCAAGTGCACATGGAACTTTCTCCAGAATAGACCACATATTGGGTCACAAATCGGGTCTGAACCAATACCAAAAGATTGGGATCGTCCCCTGCATATTCTCAGACCATAATGCCTTGAAATTAGAACTAAATCACAACAAGAAGTTTGGAAGGACCTCAAACATGTGGAGGTTAAGGACCATCCTGCTAAAAGATGAAAGGGTCAACCAGGAAATTAAGGAAGAATTAAAAACATTCATGGAAACTAATGAGAATGAAGATACAACCATCCAAAATCTTTGGGATGCAGCAAAAGCAGTCCTAAGGGGGAAATACATCACAATACAAGCATCCATTCAAAAACTGGAAAGAACTCAAATACAAAAGCTAACCTTACACATAAAGGAGCTAGAGAAAAAACAGCAAATAGATCCTACACCCAAGAGAAGAAGGGAGTTAATAAAGATTCGAGCAGAACTCAACGAAATCGAGACCAGAAGAACTGTGGAACAGATCAACAAAACCAGGAGTTGGTTCTTTGAAAGAATTAACAAGATAAACCATTAGCCAGCCTTATTAAAAAGAAGAGAGAGAAGACTCAAATTAATAAAATCATGAATGAGAAAGGAGAGATCACTACCAACACCAAGGAAATATAAACGATTTTAAAAACATATTATGAACAGCTATACGCCAATAAATTAGGCAATCTAGGAGAAATGGACGCATTCCTGGAAAGCCACAAACTACCAAAACTGGAACAGGAAGAAATAGAAAACCTGAACAGGCCAATAACCAGGGAGGAAATTGAAGCAGTCATCAAAAACCTCCCAAGACACAAGAGTCCAGGGCCAGATGGCTTCCCTGGGGAATTTTATCAAACGTTTCAAGAAGAAACCATACCTATTCTCCTAAAGCTGTTTGGAAAGATAGAAAGAGATGGAGTACTTCCAAATTCGTTCTATGAGGCCAGCATCACCTTAATTCCAAAACCAGACAAAGACCCCACCAAAAAGGAGAATTACAGACCAATATCCTTGATGAACATGGATGCAAAAATTCTCAACAAGATACTGGCCAATAGGATCCAACAGTACATTAAGAAAATTATTCACCATGACCAAGTAGGATTTATCCCTGGGACACAAGGCTTGTTCAACACCCGTAAAACAATCAATGTGATTCATCATATCAGCAAGAGAAAAACCAAGAACCATATGATCCTCTCATTAGATGCAGAGAAAGCATTTGACAAAATACAGCATCCATTTCTGATCAAAACTCTTCAGAGTGTAGGGATAGAGGGAACATTCCTCGACATCTTAAAAGTCATCTATGAAAAGCCCACAGCAAATCTCATTCTCAATGGGGAAGCACTGGGAGCCTTTCCCCTAAGATCAGGAACAAGACAGGGATGTCCACTCTCACCACTGCTGTTCAACATAGGACTGGAAGTCCTAGCCTCAGCAATCAGGCAACAAAAAGACATTAAAGGCATTCAAATTGGCAAAGAAGAAGTCAAACTCTCCCTCTTCGCCGATGACATGATACTCTACATAGAAAACCCAAAAGTCTCCACCCCAAGATTGCTAGAACTCATACAGCAATTTGGTAGCGTGGCAGGATACAAAATCAATGCCCAGAAGTCAGTGGCATTTCTATACACTAACAATGAGACTGAAGAAAGAGAAATTAAGGAGTCAATCCCATTTACAATTGCACCCAAAAGCATAAGATACCTAGGAATAAACCTCACCAAAGATGTAAAGGATCTATACCCTCAAAACTATAGAACACTTCTGAAAGAAATTGAGGAAGACACAAAGAGATGGAAAAATATTCCATGCTCATGGATTGGCAGAATTAATATTGTGAAAATGTCAATGTTACCCAGGGCAATATACACGTTTAACGCAATCCCTATCAAAATACCATGGACTTTCTTCAGAGAGTTAGAACAAATTATTTTAAGATTTGTGTGGAATCAGAGAAGACCCCAAATAGCCAGGGGAATTTTAAAAAAGAAAACCATACCTGGGGGCATCACAATGCCAGATTTCAGGTTGTACTACAAAGCTGTGGTCATCAAGACAGTGTGGTACTGGCACAAAAACAGACACTTAGATCAATGGAACAGAATAGAGAACCCAGAAGTGGACCCTGAACTTTATGGGCAACTAATATTCGATAAAGGAGGAAAGACTATCCATTGGAAGAAAGACAGTCTCTTCAATAAATGGTGCTGGGAAAATTGGACATCCACATGCAGAAGAATGAAACTAGACCACTCTCTTGCACCAGACACAAAGATAAACTCAAAATGGATGAAAGATCTAAATGTGAGACAAGATTCCATCAAAATCCTAGAGGAGAACACAGGCAACACCCTTTTTGAACTCGGCCATAGTAACTTCTTGCAAGATACATCCACGAAGGCAAAAGAAACAAAAGCAAAAATGAACTATTGGGACTTCATCAAGATAAGAAGCTTTTGCACAGCAAAGGATACAGTCAACAAAACTCAAAGACAACCTACAGAATGGGAGAAGATATTTGCAAATGACATATCAGATAAAGGGCTAGTTTCCAAGATCTATAAAGAACTTTAAACTCAACACCAAAGAAACAAACAATCCAATCATGAAATGGGCAAAAGACATGAAGAGAAATCTCACAGAGGAAGACATAGACATGGCCAACACGCACATGAGAAAATGCTCTGCATCACTTGCCATCAGGGAAATACAAATCAAAACCACAATGAGATCCCACCTCACCCCAGTGAGAATGGGGAACATTAACAAGACAGGAAACCACAAATGTTGGAGAGGATGCGGAGAAAAGGGAACACTCTTACACTGTTGGTGGGAATGTGAACTGGTGCAGCCACTCTGGAAAACTGTGTGGAGGTTCCTCAAACAGTTAAAAATAGACCTGCCCTACGACCCAGCAATTGCACTGTTGGGGATTTACCCCAAAGATACAAATGCAATGAAACGCCGGGACACCTGCACCCCGATGTTTCTAGCAGCAATGGCCACGATAGCCAAACTGTGGAAGGAGCCTCGGTGTCCAACGAAAGATGAATGGATAAAGAAGATGTGGTTTATGTATACAATGGAATATTACTCAGCTATTAGAAATGACAAATACCCACCATTTGCTTCAACGTGGATGGAACTGGAGGGTATTATGCTGAGTGAAGTAAGTCAGTCGGTGAAGGACAAACATTATATGTTCTCATTCATTTGGGGAATATAAATAATAGTGAAAGGGAATATAAGGGAAGGGAGAAGAAATGTGTGGGAAATATCAGAAAGGGAGACAGAACGTAAAGTCTGCTAACTCTGGGAAACGAACTAGGGGTGGTGGAAGGGGAGAAGGGCGGGGGGTGGGAGTGAATGGGTGACGGGCACTGGGGGTTATTCTGTATGTTAGTAAATTGAACACCAATAAAAAATAAATTAAAAAAAAAGTATAATCAGCATAAAAACAAAACAAAACAAAACAAAAAAAGCAAATGTCAACCTGTTATTGATAGCCAGACTATCAGTAAGTATTTGGAACCTCTGTTGTTGAAGGAATACAGATTTAGAACTATTATATCTTTCTGGTGGATTGGCTCATTTATCATTATAAAATACACCATTAATCTCTGCTAATGCTTTTGCCTTAAAATTTTCTTCACCTGACTCTGCTTAGGTTTCCATGGTGCATCTTTTGCCATCCTATTGCTTTCAACCTTTTCCTGTCTTTACACTTTAAATTTGTCTCTTGAAGCAACTTAAATACTGTATTTTTGAGTCTTAGACTATAATCTTAGTCTTTTAATGGTAGCATTAAATCCCTTTATGCTAATATGACTACATATATATTTGTATTTAACATTTTATTTGACCTCTCTGCTTTATATTCCTTTTTGCTTTTTCTTTTTTAAACCTCTCCTTCTTGGATGAATCAAAGATATTTTTATTATTTTTTTCTCCTCTACGGTTTATTCTTTTTCATTTTCTAGAGATTAAAGCATGCATATTCATTTTGATATAAGCTAATATTATTTTACTACTACTTTAAAACTGTATAACCTTAGAACACTTTAATTCACCCTTTTCTGTATTATTTTTGTCATTTACTTATTTTTAAAGATTTTATTTAGAGAAAGAGCACACATTATCCGGGGAGGAGCAGAGGGAGAGAGACATGTAGACTGTGCTCAGCCCCTCACCCTCCCTGCAGGGCTTGATCCACATCCTTGAGATCATGACCTGAGCTGAAATCAATAGTAAGATGCTCAGCCCACTGAGTCCCCCAGGTGTCCCTAGTTTTTGTTATTGAAAGTCTATTGGAAATGCTTTTTTTTAAACTTTGTAATAAGGGACACCTGGGGAGCTCAGTGGTTGAGCTTCTGCC
This sequence comes from Canis lupus familiaris, assembly GCF_011100685.1. NCBI lineage: Eukaryota > Metazoa > Chordata > Mammalia > Carnivora > Canidae > Canis > Canis lupus. Next base: position 2,240,295 of record NC_049224.1, on the reverse strand, counting down.
TTTGGCTCAGGGCGTGACCCTCGGGGTCTTGGGATCAAGTCCCTGCAGGGAGCCTGCTTCTCCCTCTGCCTGTGTCTCTGCCTCTCTCTTTCTCTGTGTGTCTCTCATGAATGAATAAATAAAATCTTAAAAAAAAAAAACCTTTGTAATAAAAATGTTTTTATTTTACCTTTGTTTTAAAATATTCTAGGTATAGAATTTTAAGTTGACAGTGTATCATTACTTTGTTTTCTGGTTTTCATTATTTCTTTGGAAAAATAGCTTCAATCTTTTCATAGCCACCTTTGAAGATGAAATTTCTTTTTTCAATCTGAATAGTTAATATTGTCTTTTTTTTTTAGCACTTTTTAAATAGCCTGGCTTTAAAATAAATTCTTTTCAAAAGGATTTTTATTTTCTTCCCACTTTCATCTTCCACTAACCTAAGGTAAAGATATGTCTTTTAAATGTTTTGGGAGACAAAAACTTAAATCTCTGGAGCTGATGTTTAATTTATGGGTAGAGCTTTTAAAATTTCTCGTGTAATTTCTTTGTTATTGGACAACACAGGCTTTATTTTACTTATTCAGGTATCTGTTTTGGCAATGTATATTTTTCTATAACCTTTTATCTGGGTTGTCAGATTTACTGTTAAATGGTTCTTTCTATTTCCACCCTCCCTCCTTCCGTCTGTTTCCCCCTTTCTCTCTTCCTCTGCATTTTTTTTCTCTTTGCTTTTTCTTTGTAGCTCAGTTGTATGGTTACAATTTTTAAATATATTTCTATATAGCATTTCTAAAAATTTATTTTGCTAGGGAAGACCATGTAACTCCAGTAATCTTAGTAATTTAATAGTCCTGTAACCAACAGTAACCAGGTTGCTGGAAAGTCAGACCCAGGCAGATTCAGCAGGACACTTTCACACTCTCAGGAAACAAAGCACTAGTTGTATTACTTTCCCAAACAACAAAGTTCCTTTTGTGAGATGGTTGTGGCTTATAATTTATTTATTTTCCTATCCTAATTCTTTTTTTATTGCTCTACGTTTTCATCTCTGTTTATTTTCCTCCTCTATTTTGGGGAGAACACAGGGGCATTTTCAAATACCTGCCATTGTAGGAAAAAGAATATACCTTTGGCCATTCCAAAAAATTAAGAAACATTAAATATATCAAGATAATATGTTTCATCCAAACAGATGCATACTGTAGAGATGTTGTAATACTTTTTCTGATCTATTGTATTTTTAGCAAAATTTGTCCTGCAGTTTGAATAACTCCTCCCCATGTGCCCATGGGAATCCATCTGCATTGCTTCTCTTCTGAGAGACGACTTTTTTTCATACCTAGAAGGGAGCCAATTGTGGGCCAAAGGCTAGAGACAAGCTACCTAGTGATTCTTTTCCTTGGCTTTGCCATCCTAACAAACCTTGTTATTACGCAGAAATGAATCCCTTCAATAATCCTTTAGGGGCTACAAACAATCTTCCCAAACTATGAGAAATCATATTTTCTTACTTCTTTACCTATTTCTTAATTTTTGAATGGATTGTGGACAATTTTATGTTGATGAATACAGCTTCTTTTGGTCTTCCTTTAGAAAGTTTGACAGGTCAGTAAGCTACTTTTAGATTCCTCTGAGAATTATTTCAAAGCTTTTAGAGTATATCTAGAAGAGCTTTTATTCCAGGGCCACTTTAGTCCTACTTTTAAGCAGTGACACATCTGGGATCTCTGTTGAGTCCCTGGGTGGTCTCCCTAAGCTAAATGCCAGAATTAAAATATCTCCCAGAGCTGGGATCTGAGAATTGTTGAACTTCCTGCTTCCTTGCTGGCAGTTGTCCTCGATTCTTTACCCATTGGCAGTCTCCATCGGTGCATACACATCTAGAGATGCAGCCGAAGCCCCCAAGAGGACACCTGTGCACATATGTAGAGCTCATCCTCTGCGTTTCTGTTCTGCCTCACAAATCTCCCTGCATCCCTGACCACGGCCTTTCTGCTTTCCCAGCGAGGTGAGACCACCATGGTTGCTTGCATTCTGTCTTCCTGAACCCTGGTTTGCAAAGTGCCTCCTTGTAGGAAGCTCTAGGGATATCTCCAGGCTTCCTTATTTGTTCCTCCTCTTGTGGATCACATACTGGTACCACCTACTGTTCAATATCTGTGTATATTTGCTTCATCTATTTTGTTAAGTTTTTCGGTTGTTGATGCAGAGTTAAGTCTGATGGCCATTTCTTTGTCATGGATTGAAACAGAACCATTGGCCAGTATGATTCAAAGTCAACTAAGAATTTATTTTTCCTTGACTTCGGGAGGGAATTCTGTTACATTCTCCAAGGATACTTGGAAATACAAAATGAATTCCACATATGATACGAAAATGGATGAACTATAATAAAATTCATAGGTCAGGCAAACTCTTTAACAGTGTTTTCTTGCCTCTAAATCTTAATGGATACATGAACGGAATTCTTTCTCCAGTGAATGACCATCAGACTTTTTTTTTTTAATAGAAGGCCAGCTGTTAGCAATAGAATGGATATTGATTGAACTCAGTATTTCCCTTAGCAAACTATCAAAGAATTGACAAAACTAGAACCATGTTAAAAATATACATGTACAGCCCAGAGAACAGATGGAATAAATAACAGAGGAATTTAGAAATAATTTTTAAAATCCTTAGTGACTGTATTTCTCATGCTTCAGAATTGCCAATCATACTCCCTAAATCACAGTAATATTGAACTTAAAATAAAATCTGGTTTGCATATCTTTTCTATCTGATATGACACACTGTAGTTAACATGCCATTTGCAAAAAAAAACAAACATACTATTAAATAAATTGAATTAGTCATCCAGATAGCATCTACCTATTTCTTTCCTGAAACTTCGAAGAAGAGAAAGAGGAGATGGAGATATGAAGTGATAGCCCGGCTCTTCCTGGATGACAGTAGATCCATACCACACTATTACCCTCCCAACTCCTTAGCTGTATTATTTAGAAGAATATCGGTGTTAGGTCACAGGACTCTATCCACAGTTTGTTCTTGATTATCTAGTTGACTTAAGGGCTACTGAATATTGTCCTCTTCACTATTTTTCTAGCAGCCTGCCGAGGGCTTCCCATCATACAGACGCTAAGGGTTAAAGATCCCTATTAAATCGACAACATCTTGATAATTGTTGAAGTGAAGGGCTCATGGGGTTAGGTTCCCCTCTTGCTCCATATCAGCCTTTTGGTCTTCCTTTCTCTGCTTCAAGGGTTTTCCCTTTCTCCGCTGAGGCCTCGTTATTCCCAGAGCTCCATAACCCTCTCCCCGTGTAACTCCACTCGCCAGTCTCTCCATTCTCTGATGACAATTCCTGGTCTTCGATGTCGTCCTCTTCCCTTCATCATTGAGAACCTACAGTTTGCTTTATCATGAACTCCAGCTTTGCCATGAACTCCTTGCCCCTTCTCAGGGTCCATTGTCCCTTTCAGCACCCTTTGTGTGCACTCATGTCTTATAGCCATTCACAGAAACCTTTATTAGAATCTTCCAAAACCTCAGGCCTGTGCTGTCTGGTTTCTTTATGTCTGATCTGTGTGTTGCTGAGGAAAATCTCTCCTGCACACTCACGCTAATTGTAAACTGGGTACTTGCAGCTCTTTGGGAACCTATTAATTCATCTCCTTTGACTGGCAACTGTTCAGACACTGACCCTACTACTGATTTCCTTATTCCTAAAAAACTGCCTTATCTCTCACTTTAAAGATATCAGATGAATGAGCGTAAATTCTCTCAACTTTCATTTTTCTTTGTCAATTTCTCTGCACTGTTTTTCTTCCCCCCACCCTTTCTCTGTGTTTTAGAATGAGAGCCCTTCTCCTTTCTAGGGATAGATCCTCCATACACTGCTTGAGTCTTTAACAGTCTTCAGAACCCCCTCCGCCAACCCAGCTGCCATCTCCAGACAATGCTTTATCCAAATCTCTGCTTCTCGAACACATAGTACATATATACTTCTTGGTCCTTTGGTCACCTGGGGGCTCTTGGTCATCATATATAGTAACGCAGATCGTTGTTATCATTGGTGCTATTGACTTTCTATTCAGAACTTTTTTCCTTTCTACTTTTTTAGTGCCTGAATCTTCCCTGACTTCATGAAGGAATTGGCGACGGGCAAGAGGAACACTAACAAGGTGGCCAGACAAGGCTGTGATGAAATAGGCTGATTGTATTCACGACCCTGGTGCTGCCTGGGAATTAGAAGTGCGGGCTCCTGGGAGTCTGGAAGGCCACCTGCTAAGATAAATTTCAAATCTGAGGACACAAAGGAAGGATCATAACTGGAGTTACAGAGCCAATAATTTAGAGCTGGGAAGACTCTATCACAGCAGAAGCAGCTGGAACTGGACAGGGAATGTGGAGTTGGGGGAGTTCGTCCTGAGTGACAGCTTGCACCCTGGCTGGTGTTTGAGGATTGCCTTTGTGAGCTGGCAGGGGCAAGATGCTTGGGCAGACCTGTCTGGTTCTAAGGCCATAGAAGAATCTACCGCCTAACTTTTCTGAGACTGTCACGGGCAGGGTTGGGATGGCCTCACCTTATGTGTTCCCAGTAGAAAGCCTTGATGTGGCCTAGTGCATTTTTAAAATAATACTTGTTCCCAAAAAGTCCTTGAGCCCCTGTGTTTTTTGGTTGGTCCAGGTATTCGTGAATTAAAAATTGCCATCACTGCCAGATCTGGGTCCCTATTTCTTTCTGGTCGAATGGGCTGAATGTGGGTCTATATGTTCTTCAAAAGACAACCAAGTGAGGTTGAGGTCAGGTTAAGGGTAAGTTGCAGATGCATATTACCCGCTCACAGGGATCTCTCCCTTAGCACCTCAACTGAGGATGTCGTGTGCATCAAGGAGACACACCAGGGAAGGATATCATCCCTTATTGATCTGGGCGGTGGTGAGAGAACTGGAGGGATTGGATGAGAAGGCTGGCTGATTGGGCTCAGTGTGATGTGTTGTTCCACGACACTTCCTTATGTTCTTGATTTCCCCACTGGGTGTGAGGCCCTCATTCACTCAATTCCAAAGACCTATAAAATCTGGCCTCTGCCCCACTGGCAGCAACTAGCATTCACTGATCGGGAATGTACACTGGAGCCTGATGGCCTCCCCCTTTACCTATGGGCGGCATTTAAATGTGGGCGATATGTTTGTGTGTGGTTCCTGTTCCATGATTTCTTCCTGACTTTTTGCAAGCATTTTCTATATTACTGTTGTGCTCTTTGATAGCAGTAACCCTGACTTCTTCGTTCAAGTGAAGATTTTTTTTGTCACTCTGACAACAGTAACTTTGGTGTTCATCGGTCATTCTGGACACGGGGTTAGTGTGCATGAATGTGCTGTGATTTGATCAGAGGTAAAGAAAATAACCTTGCTGATAACCTTAGTCTCAAACACAGGTGAACCTCCATTTCTGAATTTTCAGTCTTTGTGTCCGTTTGTTCCCTTAATACATACTATTGTCTCCCGCCCCCCCCCCCCCCCCCCGTTAGATTCCTATGCAACCACCTGAAATGACTCAATGACTGTTTGATTGCCCAGGGCTATCCAGTGGTCCCATTGGATTATTTTATGTCCTTGGATTGATTTCCTTTGTTGCTGGTAGTGCTGCAGGTTCTCCTGTTCCCTTTCCCTTACCGTTGCCTCACATTAATTTGATTACCCAAGGTGGCTTTGTTGAGAGTACTATATACAATACGGTGTATTATTAGCAGTCGTTTTTAAAATCATTTGGAAGCAAATTGCTATGTCAATGCCCCATAATAACATTGATGAGTTCTGTTCTTTGCAAAGTCCTTCTTATCCTTCAGAAATAAGTCCTACTCTTAAGAACTTTGGCTCTAAACTAAAATATGAGCCAGCAGGCATCATCCTAGAACACCCTCCAGGGTAATAACATTATTTCCATCATAAGGTGACTGTACATTTAGTAGACCTAAGAAAAAGAGCCATTCTTCATGTTAGGGTTGTGTTCTAGTCTTCTCATTTTAACTTTTTTCCACTCTGTTGATGAGTGTGAGGCTTGTGTTTGAATTTGGAAGGACATTTCTGAGGACATTTCTTTGCTCCCTAATCCCTGTGTGAGCTGCTCGTGTTAGCCGTGCGGTCCCGACTCGTAGTTTATTGCCTTCATTCATCCAGCTTTGTTCTCTCAGTCCCTTTAAAACCTCTAAATTCTTTAAAGCACACAGTTCTGCTCCTACTCTCCTTTCCGTATGATAGCATCAAAAAACCCAAAGTGGAAATATTTTCCTTTCTAGGACAGCCTTTGAGTATCAGTAGAACAGGGGTAGAGGTCATGATAATGTGTGAAGTCAGGGTGAATTAGATTAAATTTCCTCAATTTGGGCTTCAGCTGACTCTTCAAGAACCATTGTGGGCAGAAGGGGGAACAACGTCCTCCCCTGGATCAGGAGCCCACGTCAGGCAAAATATATGAATTCAGCTTTGGGGAGTGAAGACCGACAGAATTTTAATTTGCCTCAAGAAGACTACCAGCTTGTGCCTAGTGGGAAATTGCATTTTTGACACTTTTGTAATGATCAGATCCTGCCTTGAGTTGCTTTCTAATAATAGGTTCCATTTGTTGAACTCCTATGATCCAGGTCTATATAAAAGTGCCTTCCGTATGTAGTGGTTGTGAATTTTAGTCTATAACTCAAATGTGCAAACACAGATCTATTTTATTGAGCTAATTCACATATCACAAAATTCACCCTTTTTAAAAGTGTATAATTTGGTGGTTTTTTAAATTATTATTTTCACTAAGTTGTGCAATCAACACCACTATCTAATTCCAGAAAATTTTCATCACCCCAATAAGAAACCCCGTGCCCATTAGTGGTCACCCTTTACTTCCCCTTTTCCTCAGACCCTGGCATCCACTAATCCACCTTCTGCCTTAATGGATTTGCCTTTTTTAGACATTTCACACAAATTGATCACACAGTATTTGAGCTTTTGCGTCTGTCTGGCTTTCTTAGTGTAACGTTCATTGCTATTACAGCATGAATCACTACTCCATTCTTTTTTATGGCCAAGTAATATTCCATTGTATGGATGTATTACAGTTTGTTCATTCGTCACTTGATGGACATTTGGAGTCTTTCCACGTTTTGTGGAAATGGATAATGCTGCTATGAAAATTTGTGTACAAGTTTTTGAACATTCGTGTACATATGTTTTCATTTCTCTTGGGTGAAATAGAATTTCTGGGCCATATGGTAACTACATTTAACTTTTCAAGGAATTGCCAAACTGTCTTCCCAAGCAGCTGTACCATTTACATTCTCATCAGCAACGTACGAGGGTTCCCCAATTGCTCCACATCCTCGCCAGTGCATCTTATCTTTATTATAACAATTATATCTTTATTATGTGTGTGAAGAGTATCTAATTGTAGTCCTTGTAGATCTTATGATCTTCAAGTCAACTTATTTTCTACTGTAAGCTTCCATCCTGCCAGGCTTAAGCTCAGTGATTCTCCGTGTTTGCTAACTGAGGTCACATCAAGATCCTAGGAGACTTCTACAATACCTGGATTTTGGCAGGTGATGAATGAAGCTATCTGGTCACTTGAATTACCCACACAGGTAACTCCTAAACATCCAGAGGTTGGGTCCACATGGCCAGGATGTGTACACAGTCATCTCGATCCCTCTTAGGACACCCAGACCTTTCGTGAGGGGACCAAGGGTTACGTCTGCATACGGACATCATGAACCGTGTATTGCTTTGTTTTACTCTGCCCATCGTGGAGTTTGAGTGGTTGAGTTTGAGTACACATCCCCCCTACCCAAGGATCTCTATAGTTCTCCTTTAGTCCCAAAGGAATCTAGCCTGGGGGAAATTTTTTTCCCTTCATGTTATGTTTCTCCCACCCAAAAAAAAAAAAAAAATCTTTTTTTTTCCCCACTCTCCACTCAGGGACTTAAAATTATATAAACAAAAACCATGAAGGCAAATGACTTATAAGCAAAAAAAAAAAAAAAACCAAACATTTCTGCCATGCTATCTACTTCATCTTAGGCAATAAGCATAGAGGCCATTCCCTGCTTTTGCAGGGGTGAAGGGGGGAATGAAACATTTTAGGGTAGGATAGGCCTTCATCTGGCTTCACTCTGCAGACCACTACCTAACACATAGACAACTAAATTTGCCATCTCAAAATGTTATCTGGTCACTGATGCAATTTATTATTGGATTCTCTTAACATGAGAAGTGGGGATTATCACCCCTTTTGCAGATGGGGAAACTGAGAGCCTAAGTAGCCTATTAGGCAGATAATAAATATTGGTGTAATGACTTGGACTTAAACAGAGTTAACAGTTCATAAGTGATAAAACTGAGAATGAAAACTCAAGCTTTCCACTCAGCCTCACTATTTAAACTTATTTGAGAGGTTGGTTCCGGATGACTACTTGCAGTCTAATAATGAATTTTGTCCCTGAATTCCCTAGACAGTGTAGTATTTCTTCTCTTTTGTACTGGAAACAAGGGTGATCAGTTGTACTATAGACATGAGTCTTCAGTCCCTCCTGTGCTGCTTCAAGTCAGGAAAAATGTAACCGGACATATGTGCGAAAACCATGGAATCTGGATTTTTGTTATGTGGTTATAGTGGTGGTGGTTTTAATCTCCCAAGAACAAACTTTGCCACCAGGGCTTGATTTGCAAAAGGCTGAATTGAACCCAACGTAGGAGCGATTAAGTGTGGCATTTTCCATCTGTGGGGAATGACTGCCTTGGTCACTGGAATTTGGGATGTTGGTGTTTTCTGAGACTATTTCCTGTTCCATCCTCTCAATAGCTGTGGCCAGTGACTTATGTCCCACTGCACTTGGCTCAAAAACCACACCCTCTCCTCAGAGTTTACCTTAACCACCGTGAAGCCAGGTATTACTGGCAAGCAGGTGAATTTACCTTTTGCAGAGGATGCCTTTTCTTTCCATACTTTAATTCCAGGAGTTCCATAGGCCCTCCTCTGCCCATATTTCTCCCTGACCAAAATGTATGGGGTGCCTGGGTGTTCAGTGAGTTAAGCCTCTGCCTTTGGCTCAGATGGTAATCCCAGGTCCTGAGTTCAAGTTCCACATTGGGCTCTCTGTTCAGCTTTTCCTCTCCCTCTGTCCCTCCTTCACCCTGCCATTCTCTCTCTCTCTCTCTCTCACTCTTTCTCTCTCTCTCAAATAAAATATTTAAAAAAATGTGCTCCTCAAAATGCTATCATCCATCATTCATACCTTCCATCAAGTCCCCTAAGGTTACTAGGAATGTGTTTGTGTTTTGAGAAGCTTTATTTTGATTTGGGAGTAAAAGACTTGTTTATTAGCAGAATTTTAACTTCAGTGCAATAGACTACCTTGTGGTTGGATTTTCTAGAAATAAGGCTTATGTTGAGGGTGGCAGTGAATGCTGGTATTTAGAGAAGACTTAACTCCAAGCCAGGAGAGAACTAATGCCTTCTATGTTTTACGTCATTTAACAAGAACAGCCCTTCGATGTAGGTATTATTGTCATGCTATTTTACAGATGAGAGCATTGAGGCTTAGTAATACTAAGTGATTCTTCCACGGTTACTCCATTAATAAGTGATGGGGCTAGAAATTTGATGCAAGGATTTCTGACTCCAAATATTCCTTCTAGCTGGCTGTTGACTCTTTTCATGCTTGCTTTTGAGATCTCAAAGACCGATCAGAGTGCTGAACCTGGAAACCAATGAATTCCCAGGAAAGGCAGAGCACCTATAGATCACGTAGAAGAGGTGTGGAGTATTATTTAAGAGTTACATGAGGACCTCTTATGGACTGAATATTTGTGCCCCAGCCCCAAATTCATACATTGGGCCCTTAACCCCCCAGTGTGATGGTATTAGGTTGGGGCTTTTGAGAGGTGATCAGGTTTAGATGAGGTCATCAGGGTGGAGCCCCAATGATGGGATTAGGGCCCTTATAAGAAGAGGAAGACACCAGAGCTCTCTTCTCTTCTCCAGGTAAGGATACAGAGAGAAGCCATCTGTTTGCAAGCCCTCACCAAGAACTGAATCTGTTGGCACCTTGATCTTAACTTCCTAGCCTCCAGAACCATGAGAAATAAATTCCTGTTGTTGAAGCCACTTACTGTGCAATATTTTGTTATAGCAGCCTTGGCTGACTAAGTCAGTGCTCCATCTGAAAATATCGCCAGCCCCAAATTCCTCTTAGCTCCCCAAGGAATGATTCAGGATTATATTCTTGGGTGCCGGAAGGTTTTGGATGCCCAGCGTTCATATTCCCATGTGTCTGCACATTTGTGTGTATGTTCATAGTAGGGCCCATCACGCCAATGGCCATTACCAGCCAGCTAGCTGCCACTGTAGCTGCGATTAATTTAATAAAAACCAGTGCTAAAGAAACGGAACACAGACAGACTTACCCTCTGAGGCAAGACGGGTAGAGGGTGAAGAGAGTACAGGGACTAGTGCGAAGTGCATGCACCCTCCGGGAGGCTGCCCTCTGCTCTACTGACTTGTCTATTGATACAGAGCATTGCAAGAGTAGTCTGAGGACTGACAGAGAATTTTCTGTAGACCTGTCAGGGTTGCCTGCCTTGCAGTGATGAGAATAGAATCTCTCATGAGTGCTGAGGTTTCTGCAGAAGCAGAGAGGTAATTTGGGGGAGAGGCAACATAATGATAAGTTGTTGTATTTTCAGCCTAATCTTGTTTTAGCTTCTTTGCATTCTACAGCCCGACCCAGTTCTCCATCCTATAGAAAACTCCTTTGAAGGCTATAGACACGTAGGTCCTTTTTCCATAGTTTCCCTCTACTTGCTTGCTTCTCTTTGGACTCCTCATCCCCTTATAATTGGGCTTCTGGCTTCATTCTACGAAGGTGAGTGTCACTGAGAATATTCAGAAACAAAATACAACCAGACTCTGGAGAGTTAAGTCCAAAGGACATTTTCCCATCTCCTGCCACCATAACCATCTGCAGTATTTGGCTCTTGGGATTGTACCTTCCTCGAATTTCTCCTCCTCATGCTCTTGTAGTACTTTCTTCATTCTCTTTGGTTCAACACCTTCATATGTTTATTCATTCTATGTGTTAGTTTCCTGGACTGCCATTACAAAGTACCTCAAACTGGGGGACTTACACAACAAATTTGTTATCTCACAGTTCTGGAGGCTGGAAGCCTTAAATAAAGGTGCTCCCAGGGTTGGGTCCTTTTGAGGGCTGTGAGGGAAGGATCATTCTAGATTTTTATCTTGGCTTGTAGATAACCATTTTTCCTTTGTGAATCTTCATATTGTCTTGTTTCTATGCATGTTTATCTGTCTCTGTGTCCAAAATCCCCCTCTATATCAGCACAGCAGTCATATTGGATTAGGGCCCACCCTAATGACCACACTTAACTTGATTACCTCTATCAAGACCCTGTTTCCAACTAAGGTCACATTCCAAGATACTGGCAGGGCTATGGCATATCTTTTTTTTGGGAGAGGACACAATTCAACCTACAACATTCAGTCAACTAGATTTGGTTGAACGTAATTTGCCTGACATTGAGCTAGGAGCTGGGGGTTTGGATCTTAAATGATGGATCCAATGATGGATGATCTTGGAAAGACTCAGAATCTAATGGGGAGATAAACCCAGACCTCGGGTTGTGTTGGGGGCTCAACAGGTGGTAGATTAACGTAACCTGCTATCTGGTTCCACAGCCCAACCCTGGAGATTTCCTAGAAGTAAAGGAACATCTGGGGTTCTAAAGAATGAAAGCAAAGCCTGAGAAACCCTTGGAAGGAGGATTGTGATTCTGACATTAAGTGTTGTTAGTGACAAAGGCAGAGAGAAGAGGTGCCACAGGGGGAGTCACAGTGTTGCCCCCTTCTCTCCATCACACTGCCTGGAATGCCTAACGGGCACTTCTCTCTCACCATGATGGGATAGGAAAACATTCCAACATCAGCTCAGTTGGTAGGGCAAAGGGGATTGTGGGATAATCTCAACCTAGGAGAAGAGTAGGTTAGGAGCAAAAAACATGGATGCAGGCTGATTGGCTTATTTTCAGGCATTTTCTTCTTTTACCCCCTTTTTACCTCACGTCTCCAGGCTGTTAGAGCTAAGGGTTTATGGCTTTCAGAGAGGAGCAGTGCTTGGGGCCAAGAAATGGTTTCCTCAGGTGCAGGATCACTTGATAAGCAGAAACCAGTCAGGGGTATGCTCAGACCAGGCTGCGAATATATTTCCAGTCAAGACAGTTGATCCCAGCAGAGGAGGAAAAAGTCACAGCCCAAGTCATCAAATAGTGGATAGCCTAACCAAGAAAAAAAAGATAAACGGTGAATATACTATACAGCACCAGAATAAATGGACCAGAGATAAAAACTTTTAAAGATACGTAGTATCGTCAAGGAAGTGAGAGAAAGCGCTGTAATATGAAGCAAGGACAAGCATGGCTGTGTGTGGAGGGAACCCGGGTGCCCATTACTACGGGAATGGGAAGTTTAAATGAGATAGGTCTACCGGTAGCAAGCTCTAGCCAAGTGGGGAGCCACTAATTTGATGTAAAACACCCATTTGATTCTTACAAGAGAAAAAGAGCATTCAGTGGCCAAAGTAGAAAATAAGATTTTCACACCATGTTTATTAAAACTAAAAGCTCATATATTGATAAAACAAAAGTATACATTTTATAAAAAGCAGAGCGTGTATGAGATCGTGCGCGGAACACATTGAATGACTGTCTATGCGACATTTGTTGGGAAGGAGAGTGGAGATCTGGGAGAGAAGGTGAAAAAGTAAAAAAGAAAAAGAGAGGGACTCAACTCTGCGTCTTGAAATAAAACCCATTGCTCCCAGCTCTGTGGCCAGTGCTTCAAGGTTTCTGCCCTCTTCCCTTTCCTTCTTACCACTCCTTGGAATCTCGATGTTCCAGTCACTGGTAAGGACTTCCACTGTAGCTGAGGCATCAGCGCTAGCCGGTTGCTGATGGGCGGCTCCAGCCTCCTCTGGTCTCCTCTCTGGTCCTAGAATTCCAGCTCTTGACTGTTCCACCCCGTGTCTTTAGACATGCCAGGCCCAGCTCCATGCTCCTGGACCTCGCAGAGAACATGGTGTGTGGAAATGGTGACCAAATGCTTGTTTGGGTTTCCCATCTTCTAAACTTGACTGTGGCCTCCTATGTGGTTCCTGATGGTGAAATGGTGCCAGGGAGGAGAAGGAGGTACAATCCTGACAGAGGTCAGACCATCTGATGGCTTTCTAATAGTTCTGAGACTTCCTACTGCCCCAGAAATGGGATTAGGAGCTGAACTTCTAGGACTATCTCTTTAGGGCTTTCTACACAGTTGTCCTCATGTTGTCCCAGTTGGTCTTAGGACTAGTTTGTTATAACATGGCCACAATCTGCTTGAAAACAGAAGTATGGAAGCATTTGGAGGTGAAGTAAATATTAGTCGGCATGGAATTTTATAGTTCTCAAACTCTATAGAGCCTCATGGCCTCCTGTGAAGCCCTAGAGACAGGCTTGTCACCTGCCCACATCACTTCACAGGTGCTTTGGTTGAGAATGGAGCGGCTGAGTGCAGACCCTGTTGTCTCAGATCTATGGCTCTCAGACTTGGAAAAGTTTCTTGACCTCTCCGTTCTTTATTTCTGCCTCTGTAAAATAGAATTTATAACCAGACTTAACCTCATAGGGATCTGTGAGGATTAAGACGAGGAAAATACACATGAAACATTTAGAACCAAGTCTCCCGCAGAGCATATGCTCAGTGAGCATTCTTGTTGTGACTTACTTCAGATAATGGGACTTGGGGTAAGATTTGACTTGACAAAGGAGTTTTTAAGAAAGTTTAGGACTTCTGCTTTTTAGTTCTTTCTGTAATTTCACAGATGGAAAGACTATGACTCATTCATAATCACCCAGTTAGTAGTAGAGTGTGAATAATGTCTTGCCCCCCCACCCCCACCCCCAGCACCGTGCTCTGTGCCCGCCTCTTCTCCCATCAGCTACTTTGGATGTCTTCACTTCCTTCCTGTGTTAGTCATTTCCCCTGGGTCACAAGCAACAGAAAACAATGCCAACTTGCTTAATCAGAATAAAGTTTTATCTAGCTTTGGGGACCCCTGTATCCAGATCTACTAATTCTTATCTCCTTAGCTTCTCCTATCCTCCCTCTTCCCAATGAAAAGGTCTTTCCTCCTAATTATGGGAAAAATCCAGTGACACACTCATGCTCTCATTAGTCGGGTGTGTGGTATGTGTGCCCTTTTTTGACCCAGATTTTGTGACCAAGGGGCCCACATGCTCTGGCTAGGAATGGATCAGATGTCTGATCCTGGAGTTGGAGATGAGTAGCTAAGTCCTCAGCACATTCTACAGTGGCTTTGAGTGCAAGGGAAGATGCTCCCAATGGAGAGTTGGGAACAGAGGAATGATTTCTGGGAAGACAGCAATGACACAGGTCCTCATTTCCAAAACTTGACTTAACTCCCACAGAACTGACTACCTCAAGGTAAGCATCTTATAGCTTATAGGAGCTGGGCCATGTCAGTTTACATTACCAAACGGTTCACTGCTGGTTTAACTCCATGCACCCTCACCCTTTGCTCCCCTTGGTGGTTGCCATTTCTTTTCTGCCCCCATGGCTCTCCTGATTTCTTGTTCCTTTCCCCTTTTGGGGTGGGGAGGGGCAGAGGGAGAAGGAGAGGAAAAAATCTTAAGCAGACTCCACACCCAGCATGGAGCCCAGTGTGCGGCTCAGTCTCACAAACCTGAGATCATGACCTGTGCCAAAATCAAGAGTCAGATGTTTAACCACTCAGGTGCCCCATCTTGTTCCTTTCTTTTTAATCAAAGATTCTCAGGTGGATGCTTTTGGAGACGAGTATCTAAACTTTAGACTGGGAAAGTGTGATTGGCATGGAACCTCTTAGGTGACTTTACATTGCCAACAGTGTCCCCTCGGTCTCTGAGTTTTTAGTTATAATTTGAGTGACAGTGTTGGGCCCTAGAGATCCTATGGGAATGTAGCATGTCCCCTATGGCCGCTAAGTGGGGTGAGCTACCTGCCCCGGTGAGTCAGGCAGCCTTTTCTGTGCAACTTTAACTAAGACACTGGCCTCTAAGTCCCTAAACAACCCCAGTCTTAGAAATTGCACCTCTTCCCATGTGCACCATCTCAATTAGCATGACTTGAAGCATTCCAGCTACAGTTTAGAAATTCAGGCTTCAGGAAAAGAACTGCAGAGGCTTCCTATGGAGGGTCCTCATTTGTGGAATCTTCTCTGCCTGCCCTGATTGCAAAGCCCCAGTGAGAAAAGCCTTCATTTTATTATGGGAAGTTATTGATGCTAATATATGGCAGTCGGTGTTGTTTGCAATCTATTTAAACATTATTTTGTACTGGCTCCCCGAAGAGTCTGTATTGCAAAAAAAAAAAAAAAAAAAAAAAACACACACACAATTTCATAAATCTAATAAACAACTAAACAAATACATGCCTTTGTGGATTGACACCACGTGGAATGGCTGCATTTTGGTTAGTTTGTTCAATAGGATTGCGAAGACAGCTATTTGTACTTATTTGTGCATGAGTAATTCCTGTTTCCTTGGAAGTAAAGCCAAAGGCAGACATTGGCTGCTTCTCTGCGCATCTCTATGTGTACACGGGGATCTATAAATATGAATGCGCCTATTTCCAGAGTTTGAAAATAAAACGACCAAATATTTTTTGAATGAAACTGGTCTTGCTTTTAATTCATACCAGCTCTCTGGAACACATGCTAATAAATCACTGCAACCATCGTGTGTTTCTTTGGAAACCTCCGTGTAATTAGCCCTTTCAAGAAGGGAACGAAACGGATTGGAAACCTCAATTTGAAATACAGTGAAGCCAAATACAGTGTCTGATTACTGTGATCCAGTTTTTTCCCTGTGCTTTGATTCCCCAGCAAGTCATTATTTTAGGCCTTTGTCCCCTTTCAACGACAGTGATAGTCCTGGCATAAATTTTGCCAGGTAGCTGAGAAACTTCCAATCCGGTGGGCGTGTTTCTTATTTTCTTTCTTTCTTCATTCTTTTCCTCCTTTCTTAGGGTATTCTTAGAAGTAACCAACCAGGTGGTGTGCTTAGAGGGTCACCCCTGGAAAGTCAGGAGTCCCTCTTGAGCCAGGCTCCAGACAGACCTTTCCATCTCTTCCCCTTCGTCTGTATCCCAAGATACTCAGACCCTTGAGTCTCCTCTTCCCCCTGGTTGCAATCCCTTCTGCTGAAGGGAAGGATTATATTGGGGTGAGCTTTCATGGTAGAGACCTTGGAGGAATCTGGGAGGGCTGATAGAGGTACCTCCTGGAAGAGTTGAGCTAGAGTCCTCAGCTGCCTCCTCCATGGGCTTCTGTCATTTGAGCTTTGTGTATGGAATGAAATCTTTTGTGTCCTGTGAAAGGAATCCCTCTGTGAGCCGATGGGAAAACTCTTCGTGCCTTGGGAGTCTTCCTCTGGGGGAAGGGAACTAGAAGAACAAATACCAAAAGCATAATAAATCCTGCCACTGAAAGCTGGAATTTCCAAGTGACTGCTCTGGTTCTCCTACGGGCTCTTGGGGTTAGGCCTTAAAACGCTTCGCTATGCACCTGACTCAGTGACTACCCTGAGGGAAGATTTGTTCTGACTGATTGAATTAGATTTGCCTGATTTACCCCAAAAGCATGCATTGAGTTGAGCAACGAGGATCCTCCATACCCCAGTCTCATTCCACCATCACAATGTCTAAAGTAACCCTGTTTCTACTATTACGTGGATTTCCACCCATTGCCATAGGATCGCAATGAAGGCTCTTACTGCAGATTATGGACTGTAGAGGAAAAACCAAACAGGTGGCAGCACTGAATTCAATTTATAGGAAACTACTCCTTTCAGGTTCTCCTTGTAATTAGTTTTCGTCAAATATGGCAATGGATTGCAAAATCTCAAATGAAAATTATGTTTGAAACCTGTCTTGAGACCCAAAGTACCATCATCCGTAGGAATTCTCTTTCCTCTGGAAATGATAATAGATGTCCTAAGCCGGTAGCTTCTGAGGCACTTGGGATAAACCTGAAATAATCGACAGTGGTTTCCCAGGACTTCAGCACCAGGCCCCGCCTGACACTTGGCCTTGTCTTGTTCTCACCTACTGGTCGGTGTGGCTTCTCCGTGCCCACAGTCTACCCTGTTTGTCTTGCTTCTGGGGGTAAGTGCTATTCCCTTAGGCTGGAGCACTCTGCACCCCCCTGTTCACCTGAGAAATCTCACTTTCCAGATTTCCTGTTAAACATGCTGTCCTCTCCTGTACTGCAGAAGAGGTCAGTTCCCTTGTCAGCTGTGCCTGAATTACAGGGGGCCCATCCTCCCATATTTGTGGTTACTTTTTCAGTATCTTTGTCATCAGAACAGAAGCTTCCTGAAGGCAGGCACTGTATAGATTTCTTTCTCTTATTTGCAAATTTGCAGCTGTCAGCACTAGCTTTGGTGTCTAACAGTTACCTGGTAAATCTGTGTTGGACAGATGTATGCCTGGGACAAGAATTTACTGTATGTAAAACTTTTTCTCTGCTCTCTTTTTAAAAAGAGCACACACTGCACTCTGCATCATTTCTGTATGAGAGCTAATAAATTAAAAACCATGGCGTCATTTTCAACGTAATTAGCTCAAAATAGGCTCTGTTCTCTTTCAGGCATGATCTAGGGCCTCATGGGTTGCTCACAGGGCCTCTTGGTAGTTATTTCCAAGTTCCCCAGTATGAGCCCAGTAATAGATATCCCAAGAATGGGCTTTGACTTCACATTGGTCCTTTTCTCTGGTGTGTGTTGGAAACACTAATCTTATCCCCTCCACCCTCACCTCCAAACTCCAGGATATTCAGTTAGGTCTGGATAGAATGTTCTAGAAATTTTGACTGGAAAATGAAGTAGAGACGGAGCAGAGATGCTTAGTCCTCATTCATTTGATTATAATGGCACCAGACTCCCAGGACATCTAGAGCATAAGGAAGTCAAACTTTAGTAAATCCCGGGCATCCAACTCTTCGACCCTGGGAAGGCTGGCATGGAATGTTCTCACCAGGCTTGTGTCTCCACACTGACCACTTCCACAGCAGCTGCCTTGCGCCCGTCCCAGGAGTCAGGCTGAGGGCCCGGGCTTCCCTTTTGCTGGAAGATGAGCCATCCCAGCTGTAAAGAAGGACTCCCTTTACTCCTGATTTAACCTTAATGCTTTCTTAAATCTTTGCTGTGTACTCTTGGAATCCTCAGAACTTTTCATTCGTAATGCAGTTTTATTTTGGACCATTAAACTGCCTGAATTCTAATCAGCATTTAAAAATTATTAACTTCTCAGCTTCTAAAATGTTTTGAGGCACGTGGGTCTTGAGTCGTCTATACATAGCACTAAATCTCCATAGGCGGTGTGCACACAGAATCAAATGATGGTTTTTAATGGAAAGTTACACCTTTGAAAATTTACATAGGAAATAATTTTTTGATCAAGTGAAGGATATATGTTGTAATGATTTCTTTGGGTGGCACAAAACTTTACGGCCGTAGGAAATCTTCCCCCTGCCTTCCCATCCAAGCGTATCGTGGTGTTAATGACTTCTTTGGGAAGGGTGAAGTCTGGAACCAATTTATGAGAACTTCATCTTTGCAGCACTTATTGAACTTGCTCCGAGAAGTTAGAATCTTTTCAGGCTAAGAAAATAGACTTTCAGACAAACATCAGTTTACCAGTGAAGCATTTCCTAAGAATGGTACCCATCTACCCATTATAAAACCGTTGAACACAAGTTTCTTCTGCCTTCATACTTTCCTGGATTGGTTCTAGCCATGCAGGGCCAAGTCAACAGCTTCAGGGATAACCGGGAAAGGGCAAAGGCTGTGTTGATGAAGGCGGGAGCTTTCTGACTGAACGGACTGTCTTCTGGATCCCCTTCAGTTTCCTAACGTTCAGCGTTGATTAAGCATTGCCTGTGTGCCCGGTGCTGTCTGGGGCTTTAGAAGGCTGCAAGGTGTATAGGTGCAGTCCTTGCACCCAGGGTTCCTTGCTTCTAGTCTTCTGAAGGCGTTCAGAGTAGGCCTTGTACGAGCACAGGTAATGGGGTATAAAATGAGGCCTGAGAGTACCTGGTGCGACCTCCCTGAGTTACCCTAAAGGGCATAAAGCCACTTTAGAGGTGAAGAAAGTTTTGGTTTAGGATTGGAAACACGAGCTTGAGGAATTCATCTCAAAGTTAATGTCTGAAGCTGGCAGCAACTTCTCTGGCCTTCGCTTCAAGTTTCCTCTGGGATGAGTTGCAGACTCTGTCTCTGAGTTAGCTCATTACCACAGTGGTGTCTGGGTTATTACTTCACCACTTCTTCCTCCTTTTAATCACGGCAGAGAAAGGACAGAGTGGCAGCCGGAGTGCAGAGACAGCTCCTTAGCATGAGGAGGTTGATAAAAAAAAAAAAAAAAAAAAGGCAAAATGTTAAGTCAAAAACATAAAAGCACCTTTCTTTATGAAAAATTCAAGTTGCACAGGGCCTTCTGGAATTAAACAATTGCCTATGTTTGTCAGTGTCTGGATTTATTCATTGATGCCCTGCCTTTTTCTAGAATGATCTCAAGTAGACTGAAGCACCACGTGAAATACGCCAAAATAACACAGGTGAAAGTGGGAGAGAAGGGGACCTACAGACGGGTGAACGCAAGGTGCTTTTGGAATAAGCACCCGACAACATTCTTAGCACGTGGTGGGTGCTGAGTACACACTGGCTGGCAGGCCAGGAACATGAGGAAGTTAGGAAGTGTAAACCCAGGCATCTGCCAAGTTGGAGCAAGGGCTAATGGTTTTGTTTAGATGATCAGGGACATTCCGGGATTCCAGCAGATTGCAGTTTGCAGCGTTATATATACAATGAAGGTAGACTTGCAAATAAAAGTAAATATATTCCTAGAAATCACTTAGCGATTAATAAAATTAGGTACTAGTCACTCATAAAACTCTAGCATATAGCATTTTATTTTATTTTATTTTAATTTAATCTTTATTTTTATTTTTGCATGTAGCATTTTAATACGTCTTAAGAAAACCTCAATAGAGCTGGTTTTCACAATAAATTATTTTTTAAAAAGAAGGGATCCCTGGGTGGCGCAGTGGTTTGGCGCCTGCCTTTGGCCCAGGGTGCGATCCTGGAGACCCGGGATCGAGTCCCACATCGGGCTCCCGGTGCATGGAGCCTGCTTCTCCCTCTGCCTATGTCTCTGCCTCTCTCTCTCTTTCTCTCTCTGTGACTATCATAAATAAATAAAAATAAAAAAAAATAAAAAGAAAGCGGCTCATAAAAACCTGGTTTAAATTTTCTAGAAGGCAGAGCCGGAAGGAACCCTCCAGAATGCTTCATGTGCCCCCATCTCCCACCCTTGTTCTGCAGGTGAAGAGGCAAACCAGGGAGTTGACAGTTCTTGCTCAGGTTTGTGGAAGAGTCAGGTGGTGGCTCTGAGTAACTTTCCCTCTGATCCAAGCCCAGCCCGACCACCATTTCGTCGCCCCAGTTTGGTCGGCTGATGTGTGGCTCAGAAAGTAAAATGGAATAAAGCCTCGGGAGGTGCATGAGGGGATGCTGAAAACGTAAGGGTCTGTGTAATTGTTTGGCGAATTTTACCAGCGGTGATAGATCAAGATTTTAATTTGCCTGGTGATGCGTCTGCTCCCCCGTAAGCCGTATCCAGCTTGAATTTGATAGGATTTACTACCAGTGGTGATGACTTTGATTCAATAGCTGATGTATTTACAGAAATTCAGGAACAGGTGTTTGTGATTCGGCAATGGCTCCAGCACCTCATTCGATATGCAAGTTAGTAGGGCATGTATCATACTTATAAGAACCCCGTTACATTCCTAATAGGGGGATTTTTTTTTCCCCTGGGCAAAATCTTGAAGTTCATCGGGGAAGTTACTACATATTCGTGGCCATGTACGCGAAAGTTGGTGAATCTGAACTTAAATTTCCCTCCCTTTGTTCTTTCTGAATTATCTTGCTGTCTGAGAAGGAAAGCATGGAGGAGCTTTTACTCTCTAAATTCTCAGCTTTGTTTTCTAGCGGCCCAGTGGTGAGAGGTAATGCGTTAGGAAGTGCTTGGAAGTGATGTTAAGTGAAAATCTTGGCACCTCAGGAGAGGGGCCAGTAGGACATTTAGTAAGGCCTGAGTAATGCCGCTGGATGTTGGGATAAAGAGCTCATTCGGTCTCCTGGGTCTCTAGGCCTTGTTCTTGCTCCGGGGCTGTGAACAAGATGCTAAAATACATCGCTGATCCCCTGCCGCTGGGAGCTGCATCGAGGCTTAAGCTTGATTTAAGCACACAACACCTGGAAATGTTTTTATCCTCTTCACTCCAGGCTGGATTTGAACTGCTGACTCGGAGATGAAGTGTCCTACCGTCCGGATCCAATCCCTACCGTCAATCAAGCTCCTTCCTCAGACGTTTTCTATTGTGCTGGGTCCAAAAAGGTGATATTAAGTGGCCCTGCGGAAAAGCAGGAGGTTGCCGCTATGGTTGGCATCGATGGTTAATATTGACGTGCCGTGGTTTGGCTAGAGTTCTTTTATTAAAATAAAAAGTGAAAATGAGCTTGTATACCGTAAACCCAGACCAGAAAGACAGGCCATGGTCTGTGCAAAGAGGACAGTTTGTACCGTTTGGCACAAAAGAAACAGATGTATTTTTCCGAAGGGGCTTGGCGACCCCACACCTCGTGACCATGTGCACCACGGATGGTCTAATTCCTCATTTACGTGGGAGGCCACGCTGCTTTTCCACGCTACTTCCCCTTCTGCCGAGTTTTGGATGAGACAGCGAGGTGGCCTTGCAGTCCCGAGGCCTGCTCGTCTTCCACATCGCTTCTGTCTTCACGACCAGTGTTTTATTGTCACTTCTGATAGGATTCCTAGTTTGTTCAGTCCGTTGTCTGTCTTTGCAGAGTTCACGAGTTTCCATGAAGCTTCTGAGAATAATTTTTAGACCCTTGAGTTATCCCGGCTCTTCAAAAGTGAACTCTATTCCTTTATGCGTGAATAAGACAGACTGGAAACAATCCTGTGACCTATTCATGTGCATTGGAACGCAATAATTTACGTCCGAATAATGTTTCCCTTTGTGCATATTGATCCATAAAACTGTTACAGTCACTTGGTTAGACAGGTAAGGCATTTGTTTGTTCATTCGTTCATGTATTCAGCACCGACTGGGCATTGGGCTAGGTTCTAGGGATACAAAATATGAAAAGGAACCATCCCTGTCTTCTGGAAGCTTCTAGATGCTCCCTTCTAGTGAGTACTAACAAAATCTAATGCTGGAAAGTATATACAAAGCATAGATGGAGAAACAGGGAAGGATTATTAAAGTCTATTGGGAGGAAGAAGAAAAGACTTCATAGGGAGCACAACTTTAGGGTAAGATGTGTTAAAAAAAAAATGTCTTCCAGACTGGCCAAGGGAGGATAGTGAAGTAGGGGTGCTATTACCATTGTTTTATAGATGAAGTAACTGAGGCTAGCAAAATTGCAAGACTTGCTACAAGGTATGAACCAGTAGATGAGAATTCAGGTAATTGAACTGAGATCTTCCATTCTGTTTTCATTATACCCCAGTTACCAATCAACAACTTAACAGATGGATTTTTCAAATTTCCATAATTCTTTTAAGAGCCAGAGTGCTATATACATTTGTCGTCTTTGAGTATGCAAAAGCATTGAGGTCTTAGGCAGAGAGAGAAAAATCTAATTTCTATTTATAATTTTAATTTGTATATTATTTTTACTGATGTATGAACCATATATAATGTATAGCTTGATGAACTCTTAGAAAATGGACATACCCATAATCAAACACTTGAATACTACAAGCCCCCCACAGCCTCCCTCATGTCAACTCTTAGTAATTATACCCCCTATAAATTAACCATGATTTTGTCATCTATACAGACAGGTTTTTGAGTTTTAGAACTCAATACACACACACACACACACACACACACACACACACATATATATATATAATTTATATATATATTTATATATATATAAAACTATACCCCTGTATAATGGGGTAAAAGTGTGCTTTTCCCTCATACGTGTGTAGTTGATCTGGTGCTATTAATTGAAAAGAGCATCCTTTCATGACTGTATTGTTTTGTCAATACAGTGGCACTTTTGTCAAATGTACTTTGCCAAATATATGATTTTTGTCATATAAATGTGAGTCTGATTCTGGATTCTCTGTGTCACTAGTGTCTAATTATCTATATATATGCCAAAACAATGCCCCCTTAATTACTGAAGCTTTATGATGTCTTAATATCTGGCACTATAAGCCCTGTCATTTTGTTGCTGTTCTTCGGGTAGTCTTTCCTATTCTTGGCCTTTGCCATTTCTACATAGAAAGCTGCATTTTAATTAGGACTCTACTGAACCCATTTGGGAAGAAAAGTTTTATAAAAATAGTCCAATCCATAAATGTGATTTATCCTTTTATGTACTTAAGTGTTCTTAAATTTCTTTCACTATGGTTTTTATTTTTATATGTAGAGGTTTTACATAAGTTTTATTTTTTTCTAGGTATTTGAGGATTTTTTTTTAAGAGAGCAAGCGAGTTGAGGGGTGCAGAGGGGGAGAGAGAGAGAGAATCTCAAGCAGGCTCCAAACCCAGCACAGAGCCTGATGTGGCTCGATGTCATGACCCTGAGATCATGACCGAGCTGAAATCCAGTGTTGGGCACTCAACAGACTGAGCCACCCAGGTGCCCCTTAAGGATTTTTGATGCTATTATAAAAGTTCTGAATTTAAAAACTTTCCTAATTTTATGCTATTTCTATCTATCTCTGTCTATCATCTATCTCTGTATCTACCTACCTACCTATATACCTACCTATCTATACAGGTAAAATGTATTGATTCTGAATTTCAATTAAGAAATCTTGTTCAGCAATCTTGGGGTGGAGTCTTTGGGGTTTTCTATGTACAGAATCATGTCATCTGCGAAGAGGGAGAGTCTGACTTCTTCTTTGCCAATTTGAATGCCTTTAATGTCTTTTTGTTGTCTGATTGCTGAGGCCGGGACTTCTAGGACTATGTTGAACAGCAGTGGTGAGAGTGGACATCCCTGTCCTGTTCCTGATCTTAGGGGAAAGGCTCCCAGTGCTTCCCCATTGAGAATGATATTTGCTGTGGGCTTTTCGTAGATGGCTTTTAAGATGCTGAGGAATGTTCCTCTACCCTACACTCTGAAGAGTTGTGATCAGGAATGGATGCTGTATTTTGTCAAATGCTTTCTCTGCATCTATTGAGAGGATCATATGGTTCTTGTTTTTTTTTTCTTGCTGATATGATCAATCACATTGATTGCTTTACGACTGTTGAACCAGCCTTGCATCCTGGGGATAAATCCCACTTGGTCATGGTGAATAGTGAAAGGGAATAAAGGGGAAAGGATAAAAAATGAGTGGGAAATATCAGAAAGGGAGACAGAACATGAGACTCCTAACTCTGGGAAATGAACTAAGGGTGGTAGAAAGGGAGGTGGGCGGGCGGTGGTGGGTGACAGGCACTGAGGGGGGCACTTGATGGGGTGAGCGCTGGGTGTTATTCTATATGTTGACAAATTGAACACCAATAAGAAATAAATTAAAAAAAATTCCAGTTCTAAACAAACAAAAAAACATTGTTCAAATCATTTACTAATGTCATTCAAGAAGTTTCCAGTATACATAATTATATTATCTGAGAATAAGAACACTTTCTTTCTGCTACAGACTAAATGATTGCTTCCCCCTGCCCCCTCCCTGCAAATTCATATGTTGGCTCTGGGTGGCTCAGGATGCCTGGGTGGCTCTGAGGTTTGGCATCTGCCTATGGCTCAGGGTGTGATCCTGGTGTCCTGGGACCGAGTCCCATGTTGGGTTCCCCACAGGGAGCCTGCTTCTCCCTCTGCCTGTGTCTCTGCCTCTCTCTGTGTGTCTCATGAATAAATAAATAAAATCTAAAAAAAGAAATTTAACCCTCACTATGATAAAATTAGGAAGGGCCTTTGGGAGGCGGGTGGAGCCCTCATGAGTGACGTTAGTGCCCTCATAGAGGAGGTCCCAGAGACCTCCTTCTCTCCTCTTTCATGTTGAGGACACAGTAATATGACAGCTGTGTACAAACCTGAAAGCGTGTCCTCGCCAGACACCAGTCTGCTGGTCCTTTGGTCTTGGACTTCCCAGCCTCCAGAGCTGTGCGAGAGAAACTTCTGTTGTTTATAAGCCACATAGCCTATGGTCTTGTTAGAGCAGCGTGGATAGACTAAGATGTTTTCCAGGACTTAAAAGAGTGTATTTTTATTTTCTGTTGCACTGTCTAGCACCACCAGTACATGAGTCAGTGATAACTGACATCCTTGTCTTGTTCCTGATCTTCGGCAGAGAAAATTTTAACATGTCACTATTGAAACTCCTATTAAATATGACATTAGTTATAGGAGTTTTCCATAACCTATAATCAGATTAAAGATGTCTGCTTCTATTCCTAGCTTGCTAAGAATAGAGTACCTACAAGGTAAATTGCTCCTCTCCTTCAGGGAGGAGGAGGAGGAGGAGATGGAAGTTGGCGAGAAGTTCTGGAAATGTCCCAATATGAGCCCTGGCCAGTGGCACCTGGGGGAATGGGGGCTTTGCCCAGAACAAAAAAGTAGAAGAGCAGAGAAAAGGCTAAGTAGGGATAGATACAAAGCAATTTCTTCTCTCTGTGATTTTTCTCTCCTGAGTCACATTTCTCCTGTCATGAGCCTCTCCATTGATTTGACTTCTCTCCTGATTCTTTTACAGACTGTAGTTCACATATGCCCTTGCTATTTTAAACAGATCTGCACCCTTTACCCATTCCCCTGTTCCTTTTACCTGGGAAACTACTTCTAATTTGTAGTGTGAGTGACTGGTGACCAGCCCAGCCAGTCCTGTCCCATGAGCCACAGTAGCAGATGTCTACTGACCTCACGTTTAGGGCAACGAGGTAAGCTCTGGTGCTTTGCAGCTCCCTTCTGGAACTTTCTGCCCCAACCCCTCCTATTTTCTAGCAACAGCTGTGCCATTGGAGTCTTGGTGATTAACAAAGTATCAAACCATTCCCGTGGAACCCTCTAGAATTGCCTCTCATGGGGAATCTGCTGGATCTCTACCTCACAGATGGTTTATCAGTACATCAAGTAATAACTTGCTCTTCTGTCTCCATTCTCCTGGGTACATTTTAGAGAAAAAAAAAATCTCCAGGTCTTATGATAGGTGTTTCATCTTAGTGAACACAAGCACCTGGTAATGAATCTTTATAATATTAGCTGCGTGCTGAACCAGCCCTATCCCTGAATTCACTTGGACATCCTATAACTCTACATTTGCTTTAGCTTTCTTACAAAAGCTTGAGATTACTTATTTTCTCTGTGTGTATTCTTGGCATATTTCTGCCTAGAGGAAGAGCAAAATCAATAAGTCCTACAGTTTTATTAAGTTTCTTAAAGAGCACGGTATCTGATCTGCCGGCTTAAGTTGGTTAATCACTATCCTGTATGAATCCATCTTTGGATGGTGGTTTTTTTTTTTTTCTGCATGTTTTTAAGTTGTCTTCAGTAATAATGTTGTCTAACTTGCTAACCTTATTTAAAGGATTATTGTGGCTCCTAGCAGTGAGTATATAGCCTTTGGATGTAACCCAAAGCAGCCAGAGGTAAAGACTGTCTTCCTACAAGCACATCCTTTTGCCCTTCAGCCTGCTGCACTGTCGTTCAGTTTCTCTTCTCTTTCCTCCTATGGGTCTAATTGTGGCTGCCACTCCTCCCACCCCAGTTTGCAATAAAAGTCAAGTGAGATGACATGATGTGTATCCAATTTCACTCTAGCATGGAGAGTCATGTACACGGGGCTTGGGATAAACGAGTCCGTACCCAGGTTACCGTGCTCCACTGGGGGAAATCCCCCAGCTAGTTGCACAGACTCTTCTGTCTCAGCCCGACTCTTGGGGCTGCTTGGAGTCCTGCCTCACACAGCTGGCCAGCTGCTACTCCCTTTTGGCTCAGTAGCTATTCCAGATGTTCATTACTTTCTTCAGATCCCTTCCCTCGGCCCTGGCTTCACTTGCTCTTGGCATATGATCCTGCCTTCTCCTTCGCTCAGAAAGACGAGGAGTGATACACCCTCACAACCCAAACCACCCATAGAATGCATTTCCATCAAGACCAAGCGCTCAGTCCTTCTTGTTTTCTGTACAGGACTGTCCGTCCCACCATGAGGGTCTCCCTTATCTACCCAACCCTGCGCTGGAGTCTGTCCTCTGCCTTGACAGAGACCTGGGGCCATCCGCTGTCCACTTTGTATTGTTTGCTCCCTTCGACATATGAACATGCTCTCTCTCTTGATGCCCTCTGACCATGTGCCACCCTCTGGCTAGTGTTGTAGATCTCTTTTCATTTGCAGCCAAACTTATAAAAGAGCCATTTACATTTCCCAAGTCCCTTCCTCACCGGCCATTTACTGCTCAATGGACAGCAGTTTGTCTTCTGGCCCCAAAACAGCAATGAAATGATTTCCACCACTTCATATTCTTAAACCTGATGGCTATTTTCTTTTTCCTCTAATTATTTGGCAGTGCTAATTATGTTCAACCTCTTCTAATTTTCATAACATTTTTCTTCTCTGGTTGTCCTTTTATGTCTCTGGATACTCCTCTCAGTCTCCCTCATTGGTTCCTTTTCTTGTGATCCCTCTAAATGGTGGTGGTCACAAAGGTTTCCTCCCACGTGTGGGTCCGTTTTTCCATGCTGACTTCTACAACCACTTAGATACGGCTGACTCATAACTGTAAATATACAGCTCATTCCTCTCTGCAGCATTTCAGACTCACATTCACCTGACTCTTAGTCACCAGAACTCAACATCTCCAGACTAGTCTTATTGTCTTTTTTCCTAAGCAGGCTGCTTCTACATTATTCTTAAAGAATAGCGCCCGGAGGCCTAGAAGGAAACCTGAGTCATCCTTGAATTTTCCTTCTTAGCCACTACATCTTTGTATGCTTTATCTTCTAGATGTAGCATAAATCTGTGTTCTCATTGTCACTGCCTTATCCTACCTAATTGTCTGCATAGCTTTCTAGCTGGTCTTTTAAAAATTCAGTCTGACCCCAGAAAACCTAATACACTTGCTTTTGCTAGAATGATGCTTCTGAAATGTGGATCCATGTAAATTTCACCAAAATTTATCTATAGAGTTGAAGCAAGTCCAATAAATATTGTGGACTTTTTTTTTTTTTTTATGGGTTTAAAAAAGTGACCAAAGAGCTAGGACCAACCAAAACATTTGTGAGGAAGATTAGGATGGACACAATTTATTGATATAAACGTTTATTCTAAAGCCATAATTAAGGCAGTGTGTTACTGTCTTATGGATAGACGATCGACCAGTGATGTATAATAGAAAACTGAGGAAGAGACCCACTTATAAATGGAACTGTGATCTTTGACTGAATGAATTAGGGAAAATGGAAACTATCCCATATTCTAAGTATGAAGGATTAAAACAAGGAAACAGGAATATATAGATTATTGAAGGGCTGGAAGGGCAAAGGTGTGGGACACAGTGGTGGTGTTAGCTTTGCAATTCACAGCCACAACCATCAAGAGTGTCAATATTTGGCTGCTACTCAGAGGTCAGCAAACTACAGGACAGTCCTACTGAAGTCATGGCATCCCCACGCCTGACAACTAGCATAGGAATTCTGAGTTCATCAGGCTCCTGAAAATCCTCTTATACACCCACATCTGTATTTATTTTGCCATTGTTGCTGGGAATGAATTGTTTGTACCTCCCCACTGGTTTCCAAATTTGCATAAGTGCTTTTCTCTGACAGTATCTAAACTGCACCTCAAAGCTTGCTGGTAAAGAAGGTTTGAAAAGTCAATTCCTAGGTTTTCTAGCCTTTGTGATACTGGGGAGAGCAAGAAGAGGGAATCAATGGGTGCCAAGAGCCACAGAAACATCTAGCATAGGGAGCATTGAAGATCAATGAAGAAAAGAAGAACTATTCAGTAAATAGTGCTAGGACAACTGGATATCCATTCAAAAAACTGAAATTGAATTCCTGCCTCATGCTAGTCACAGGAGTCAACTCAGAGAGAGAAGGACTTTGCAAAAAGAAAAACTTTAGGAAGAAAATGCAGAAGGATATTTTTCTAGTTATGGGGTAGGGAAAGTTTGTCAAATAAGATATAAGAAGTTTTAACCATAAAGGAAATTATTAATTCGATTATAATAAGTTGTTTACCAAAAAACAAAGTGAAAAGGCAACAGAGTGATAGAACATATTCATCACACAGATAACACAGAAGTTTAATACCCAGAGTATATAAAAAAAGAAATTCAGTCAATAAGAAAGACACACACACACACACACACACACACACACACACACACACATAGAAAAATGGGCAAATGACATGTTAAGTATATGGCCATGAACACAAAAAGTATTTAATCTCTTGTTAATCAGGAAAATAAAAATGATCAAACTTAAATACTGCACTTAACCTATTGGTAAATATTAATAAGTAAATATTGAGTCCTCCTGAATTCTTGTCCTTACCCATCACATCTTTGCATGTTTAATTTCCTAAATGCAACCTGTATTTTTTTTTTAACATTTTCACCATGTTAACTCACAAAGTGTTAACTTTCCTATGGATCAATAGGAATTCTTATATAATGGCCTTGAAGAGGTAAATTAGCAAATCACTTTGGAAAAACCATTTGGAATCAGCTTGGGAATCTGAACATGGAAACACCACATAACTGAGTAATTTTGTGCCTAATAGAGACTCCAGAGAAAATTCTTGAACACAGGCTCATCAGGCTCCTAGAAAACAATTTGTAATTGCCAAGAGTTAGAATTCTTTAGAATCCATTCTTAAGAGAATCGTTGTACATGTTGTACTACATTTATATGATGGGATATTATATGGTGGTGAAAATGGAAGGATCCATGGCTATACTCAGTAACTTAAAAATCATGGAAATCTAATGTTGAATTTGAAAAAGTCTTAAAAGACATAATCACTATGACACCATTAAGATAATGCTCAAACACAACAATTAAGCAATATAGTTAGATATACACACACATATGTAATAAAGCTATTTTTAAAAAGCAAGGTAAAGATAGATGTGGAATTCAGAGTATCTTTGGCTTAGTGGGGAAGGGATGAGAGGAGGTAAAGGGAAAGTTCTTATTCATTTTGTGTTCTCTGGATGGTAGGGTCATAAGAATTTCCTATATTATGCTTTTCAGCATGAATGTAGGTGAATAAACTATATTGTATGTGTGAGAAATAACATGAAAAACTCAAAAGTAATCCATATTTTAAGAAATTTAGCTTAAGAACAAGAGCTATTCTACAATCTTTCATTTTTGATGTTCAGTAAATTAATTAAAACCTGTTCTCTGTCATATGTCTCCATTGCACATATGACCACACAATTGCTAAAAATATTAATTTTAGCTTCGTACCAGAACAGCTTTCTGCCCACCAAAATGTAAAGCCGTGTACGGAAAGCAAATAAACTCTGATTTACTAAACTGGAGGAGATGTAACCTACATTGAAAAGCACCTGGGGATTTTATGTGCTCACATGCAGCAAGGGAAGCAAACCTGTGAAAATGACAAAGCAGAGTTGGGATCAATCACTGTGGGTTTTGGTTTTCTTTTGAAATCTTAGCACATTTCACTGTTGGAAGTAGGGATGGGAAAAAGCCAAAAGGAAATAAAAGATGAAATTGCTCATTGTCTCTCTTTTTAACCCTCCATTATCTCCCTGTTCCTCTTTGGACAAGGCTCCGACGCCTTAGCTGTACACACAAGCCCCCTCCTCATAGGGTGTCACCTTCTCCTGCGGGTCCCGCCTTCACTACTCCTTACAAGCCACGTTCCCGGCCCCGGGTGGGCCCTCTGTGTCACGCTCTGTGCCTCTGTCCAGGCTGTTCGCTTGTCCACTCCCCTCCCCTCCCCTCCCCTCCCACCGGGAGTCTTGTGACTGACCCTTCAGCGTGAGGCTCCGGGCCCTCGTGTAATTCTCACCGTACTCCTCGTGCCCCATGCAAGTTAATTTTCCTATTTTTTTTTTAAATTTTTTTTAATGACACAGTGCCACCCGGTACTTAACACAGCGCTTTACAGTCGGTGATGTTAACTGAATCAACGTGTTTGGGGAAAGTACTATTTTGGGCTTAAACTTCTTTACCGCATTGAGCGCTCTCTCCTCCACTGCTCTTTCCAAGGGCTGGAGTCCTCCTCCCACTTACCTCACCTACGTATCCCTGTACTCATTTTCTCAGGAATCTTTTAAGATTTTATTTATTTATTCATGAGAGACACAGAGGCAGAGACACAGGCAGAGGGAGAAGCAGGCTCTATGCAGGGAGCCGATGCAGGACTCGATCCCAGGATCCTGGGGTCACACCCTGAGCCAAAGGCAGATGCTCAACCGCTGAGCCACCCAGGCGTCCATCTCAGAAATCTTTTATTTCCATGACTAGGTGATGTTCCCCTGTGTGTGCCCTTCATAGGACACTTTTACTCTCGTTGCATTTGTACCTTTATGTCAACTTGTTCTCTGAGTAATGTTAAGTATATGGCCATGAACACAAAAAGTATTTAATCTCTTATTAAACAATCAGGAAAACAAAAAGCATCAAACAAATAGTGCACTTAACCTATTGGTAAATATTAATAAGTCTCACTAGACTGTAAGCTCCATGAGGGTAGGGACCAGGTCTGCTTTTGTTTAGTATCTCACTTCCATATGGCCTAGGGTAGAGCTGCAATAAGTACTGACTGACTGAATGAACGAGCTCTGGGCAAGGCTGGAATTCAGGACACAAGGGGCATGTGTGATGCACTGGGAGGGAACGTGCAGTCACCTGTTCCCTGAGTGCACGGCGAGCAGATGTGGCCTATTCCAGGATGGTTCCCGTGGGTACCCACAGGAAGGTGAACACGGGGAGTCCAGCATGGTACTTGTTTTAGGTGCCGTTCTCCATTTCTGGCCCGTGGACTTGCATCTGAGTCTAAAGGAGAGGAGGTTTACAGGCAGAGGGTAAGGGATCCACGAGGGAGACTGAGGTGAAGAGGAACGCGGCTGTGAGGCCCCGCTGACAAAGTCCTACAAGTGGGAGGGGAGGAGAAAATCCCCTGGCTGCTGCGGAGTCCAGGGCGGTGCTCTGGGTGGAGGGTGATTGGACGGCACAGGCTGGAAGCCAGGGCAGCCTTAGCTTGACCCTGAGGCCTCCCTCTGTGACGTCAGGCGCACCCCCAGGGCCAGACTTAGGGCAGCTACCTAGAGTAAAGGTGCGGGGCTGGGGTGGGGAGGAGAACCCTACGCACTTCTAGGAGATGACCCGAGGCAGAAGTGATGAATATCACGGAGCCCTAGGAATCCTGCCCTTTGCGCGTGGGGCATATGGCAGTGTAATTAGAAGGTTATAAAATTTTGAAATGTTGAGCCTTTTAAATCCGTAGGGTGCTGAGGTCTGGAAAAGTCAGGATAGGTCACCAGAGTTCTCGGTGTTTCCAGGTAAGAGCTAGGGTTTCTGAATTATTTGAAGTTTTACGCTGGATCTAGTTTCTAGCCTCAGTCTTTAGTGATGTGTTTTACTGGCCAATTTACATAGTTTATAGTCTGACTTGTAAAAAGAGCCCTCTAGTTTGACCATCTGGAAGTAGTACAAATTATTGATGTTAATTACTCCTCTTCCATATTCTATTTTTGTGATCCTCTCAGTTTTCAGCCTTTGGTGATACATATGACCATCATTAATATTTCATGTCACATAAGACAGCCTCTAGGTCTTCATTAAGTGAGCTTATATTGCCAAATAAATATGTTAAATCTGGGAGAACAAAGGCATTTATTGCCCCAGAGTTTTTGCCCGAACCGGCTTATTTTTTTCCATATTATCTTCACATTGAACCTCCTTTTATTCTTAAGCCTTCCATTACTCTGAAAGCAATCTTTATTATCTACAAGATACTTGACGCGGACAGACTTTCCCCTGCACGTGCACTTCAATCCAGTTACCAAGGACAGCGCCTCCCTCCTTCGCCAGATGGCAGGAGAGGGAACCCGAAATGTTGCTGGGGGAGGACACCCATGCCCACGGTGTCCTTAGGGGGAGCTTTGATGTGTTTCTGGCTCGTCCACTGACTCTCTGGGCCTCAGATCTTCCCCCAACAGTGAAGTTGATGACTGATGTAATCAAGCAAAACAGAACAGATCAGCACTCGGTAGTGGTAGGAAGGTCAGGACAGACACTGCAAAAACTCAATAAATACACGCAATGGACACACACGCGCACACCCCAAGTATGGAGAAGACTGGATGCATTTCAACGTGGTGGAGGAGGCTGTGGCCCGGACCTAGAGTTTTGCTGTGGGGCTAAGTGGGTCCAAGCAAGTCTTACGCTGTTGCCTTCTCTCCCAGCTTCTATCCACAGAGAAATCCCATAGTTAAGCTAATCCTTCATACCTCTTCTCTCTCCCTCACTGACCTGCTTTCCTCCTCTGGCATCTCTTAGGTAGGATACTTTCCGCTCTAGCTTAGACTTCTCTCTTCTCATGTATTTGAACCTACAGCCTCAAGTAGTTTGGATAAAGCTAGTCCTGGTTTAGTTCCCATGGGTCCCTGTGACCTTCATGAGCTCCATGTCAGTTGTGTCAGGCCATCAAGCCTACCATCTACCTTCAGAAAATCCAGCCACAGTGAATGCTCACTTGTTGGATCTTTCCAGAGCCCAGTGGTCTAGAATTTCCGGCGCATGAACATTAATGTTCACTAAGACTCAGATTCACAAGCCCCAAGGGGGAACCCTAGCAATGAGTAGGAGATGAGAAGCTTTCCTCCTGTTCTAGTGCAGCCACCACTCCACCAGCGAGACCTACCAGCCCGAGTGGAGGCCTGAATTTAATAAGAGCATCTGAAGATAAATGTTAATTTTTTAGTGTTCACATTACTTAAACCCCACACCGAGGAAGGGATGTTTCCCTTCTTACGAGCCCCGTTCTTTAGA
This sequence comes from Canis lupus familiaris, assembly GCF_011100685.1. Lineage (NCBI taxonomy): Eukaryota > Metazoa > Chordata > Mammalia > Carnivora > Canidae > Canis > Canis lupus. Next base: position 2,206,126 of record NC_049224.1, on the reverse strand, counting down.
AACGATGGTCTCTGGCTATTGCTCTGCTGAGTATTGGGTTGTCGCATGTCTGCTCTCAGATCTGGAGGCACCAGCAAAGTCTTCAAGTGGGTTTAGTTAAATTATTTTAATTTTAAGCTTCTCTCTGGGAGGAGATCTATTGGTACTTTATTTTTTATCAGTTTCTTTATTTTCCACTTTCTCCATTATCTAATATTTTCCTTTACAACAAATGAAAACATGATATAAATGCTTTTTTAATGAACCAGCTTGGTTTTCACATAGATAGCATTTTGTTCCAACAATTTTCTGTGTAAGTTGTTCTAGTATTCCATAGATTGTATGTTCTATATTTATTTACCACATTCCGGATTGTTGATCACTTAAAAATACAGGCACATTTTAAAATCTGTCTTTGGGTGTATGATTTTGATATCTGCTGCACAATGTATATATAGTTCCATCACTTGGGTGACTCATGTAATTCCTGTGTTTGACTTATGCTCACCCAAGGTTCGGAGCTGTCTCATGCTATTGGTTTCAACTGACCCAGTGCCTCCCCTTTTAATGCAAAACTGGGATTCTTTCCCTCTCTTGGTCACCTCCATCGAAGGGAAGCCTGTAAACAGCTGAAATTTCCCGGGAAGGCTTGAATTCTGACCTATCTCATAGGGCCCGGGATGAGAATTCAATTTTCATAGTATTCAGTTTCCTGTTCTAGAAACCTGACACGTAAAAAACTCATCCCTGCAAACCCATAGGCAACAGACCAGTTGCGTTAGTTTCCTGGGGCGTCATAACCAAGACCCAGACTGAGTGCCATAGACTGAGCTCAACACGAGAGCCTCCTTTGGAGACCCTGTTCCGTGCCCCTCAATGACGTGGTGGTCGTTGGCAATCTTTGGCATTCCTTGGCTTCGGGTAAATTATTCCAGCCCCTGCCCTGTCTTCCTGTGCCATTCTCCTCTACATGTCTCTGTCCAAAATTCTCTCTTGTTAAAAAGATACAAGTCAAATCAGATTTCTGTCAAGCATTCCCCTGATCCAGTATTACTTCCTCTTACCTTGATTATATCTACACAAATTACATTTCCAAATAAGGTTGCATTCGCATGTTCTGGGTACATACAAACTTGGGGGGACAATATTCAACCCCGTATGCTAACCAGCTTTCATTTGGCTTCTCTTCTTGAGGGCTGGGGGAAAGGGAGAGGGAGGATTTCTATCTCTCCCAGTTTTTAATGGATAACTCCTCTAAAAATTAGAAATAGAATTGGATGTAAGTCAAAGAAAACCCAAAGAACATTTTTTTTTCTTAGTATGTGACAGGAAGTCTGGAGACAGATGGTGCAGAGTAGGTACCGTGGCTCACAGCGCCAACTGGGAGCCAGGTGCTCCCTGTCTTCCTGCTCAGTTGCCCTTAGCATGTGGATTTTGACCTTATGCTTCTGCCTTTGGTCACATGATGATGACAACTCCGCTTCATCACAGTTGAACAAAAGGTACCCAACAACGGCTTCTTTTCAGAGAGCTTTCTCCTAGAGGTCCTATGAAGGGCCTTCCATGAAGATCTCATTGTTCAGAGACAAACTTATTTGCCAGGAAGATGGGAAAAGCTTTTTTTTTTTTTCCTAATTATTATTATTTTTTAAGAGCAAAATGACTGTCCTAGAACAAATTATGTTTCAGTTAGTAAGGAAAGAGGGAAGATAGATAATGCAAAAGTAAACTAGTACCAGCCACTGAATCCGAGTGAGGACTCTGGTTCTCAGTGAGGGATTAGGGCTGTTTGCAGGGGTCAGTGTCCACGTGTGTGAACAGACATGCACATGCGCGATATGGACCCACGACTGGCTCCTTACAGATCCTGGCTGGACATGCTGTTACCTACCACCTAACAACCACCTGTACAAGCTTCAGAGACCCCAACACTGTCACAGCTTGCTTAGGAGGCCCGTGTTCTGAGGGACATGATGCTGTAACTCAAAGCCACAGACCTCAATCACTGGTTGTGTGGTCTTCCGGTAAATGTATATTATACTGTTGATGGAGCCAGACCCCCTTTAGTGGACTTTTATATTCTGATAGATTTTTTGTCTTGCATGATTTTCTAATTGGGTGACTTTCAAAGTTGCCTCTGTGGTCCTGTAAGACTCAACTGTGTAAAGCTGAGATGTCTAGAGGGGCTTGATTTTATCCGGACTGGTGTCAACCTGGGTGGGATGTACTGAATTGTTCTATTTGGGTGCAGTGCTGTTCTATGCTGTTGGTGTGCAGGTTTAACCAGGCAAGGAAGCAGTGGCTGGGAGTCAACAGGGAACTGATAGGAGAGTAAAGGGAAGAGAATATTCAACAGTCCTCTTTTTCAGTTTTCCCTTTGTGTCTCCCCCCATGCTTGGCTTTGGGCCCAGTCGTCCTTCCCCATTATCATCATGTTACCTACCTCTACAATCACCCCAAAGGTCTTAGTGGGTAGTTAATTCTTTAAGGCAGGTTTTTAAAAAAATGAGTCTTCACCACCAACTGCATTTCATCTCCTCCCCTCTTCAGCTCCTTTGATGCTGACACAACCAGCTGACCCCGTGCTTCAGACTTGGGCTCGAGCATCCAACAGACGCTCGGCTTTTCTGTATCTTTCTTCCCTTTGTTCCCGGGCATGTCTGCCAGGGACTGACTTCTAAGGCAGGAAGAAGCCCAGCATTGCACCTTTTCCCAGACCGCACGCAGCATACTAATGCTCGCTCCCCGGGCACTTGTAATTGCAGATATGGACTGTTTATGTCAGGGATGAAAGTGGGTGAACAGCTGCAGCTGCCAGGCAAAAGATAATGCAGGGATGAGACTGTCAGAGCAGCTTTCCTGGGCCTTAAATTAACCTCGCTTGTTTCCCTTCTCTCGCTCTCTCTCCCATTCAGTCTCTCCGCCTTGGCGTTCCCCGCATCCTTCCCCAGACGCACATCTGTTCTGCGGCCCTCACGGAGTTGGCTGCTGCGGACGGCCTGGCAGCCCTTGTGGGAGGGGGCGGGTAGAGTGTGGTGTGGGGGGCCGGCAGGTGGAGGTAGGCTGGGAGGGTGCTGAAGGAGAGTCTATCACAGATCACAGCACCTTGCTACGGGCACTGACGAGAGCACGTCTGCGATGGTACTTCTGTCCGGGTGCTCCCCCTCGGCCAGCATGTCGAAGGATACGCGGCACGGCTCCTGATGCGATGCCCACCCGGAATCTTAATACTGGCCGGTTGTACCTGCCTCCAGGGATTAAAATGAATGATGCGATGCACAAGCAGTGAGGTTTTCTCCGCCCTCCTGCTCTGCACGGTGGGAGCGCAGCTCATCTGGGCACCCCTGGCTTGCTGACGTTTTATTCTTGCTCCGCCAGTCCTCGTCCCCCCTTATCGGGCAGGAGGAGAAGTGGCTATTTGTTCCTCTCTGTGCCTTGCAGCCCAGCACTGAGATAATTCACCCTTCCCGTCCTCACTGACAGACACACACGTCACTCTGGGAGCGGGGACAGAGACGAGCTAGCTGGCCGCTGCCCGAGCCTGACCTGGCTCCGTGCGGGAGGCCCGGCAGAGGTGCTCTGGGAAGCTCCGCGGGCCCCCCATCAGCGGCCCCTCCGCTGGTGCCTCCAATAGCTCTGCTCCCCCGTGACCTGGCCCTTTGACAGCACCATTTGTTGTCATCGATTTCTTGATGCTCGGAAGGCTGGTGCAATCCACAGGCAGCTGCTTAAACCTTAGAGGAAAGGCTGTGGACTAACCCTGGTGGGACCCGCGGGCTTTCGTGGCTGGAAAGAGGCCCATCTAGGATCTGAGTAAGCCCACAGCAGTCGGATCCATTTATTTCCGCAGATATTTATTGAGAAGTTGCTTGAAGTCAGATGTCACGCGAGGCAGGACAAGGCATGAAAGATGAATGGGACCCCGGCCTCCTCCTCTGGGAGCCCCTCAAGGCCTGGCGAGGGTGAGAGTAAGACCCCTTCGTGAACAGCTCGCGGGTCTGACCACAGCCGGAGTCCTGAGATGCCTTGCACTTTGGGGAGACTGAACGTGGTACGTTTGCTCTGCCTGGGAGAAGAGCCGGGAGGTTTGAGAAGGCGGTGACGTGAGGAATGGAACCGGGAAGAATGTGTTCAGCAGGAGTGGGTGTGGGCATGCGGTAGGCAGGCCGGCGGGTATGAAAGACGGTGTTCCAGAGGGGAAGGGCAGGAATAAAGGGGCTTCTCGAGGATTGAATCCTGCAGGTGTGTGTGTCTTAGCTTGAGCTACCATAGCGAAATACCATACGTGGGAGCTTGCACAACAGACATTTATTTTCTGTTCTGGAAGCTGGAGGTTCAACATCGGGGTGCCAGCATTGGGTTCTGGTGAAGTCTTTCTTTTTGGCTTGCGCTTGGTTGTATCTTCCCTGCCATGTCCTTAACATAGGAGAGAGAGAAAGAGAGAGGGTGAGCTCTCTGGCGTCTCCCACAGGGGCACTAATCCCATCGGACTAGGGCCCCATCCTCCTGAGCTCATCTAAATCTTACTTCTTCCCAAAGGACCCATCTCCACAGAACCTTCATACTGGGGGTAGGGCCTCAACATAGGAATTCTGGAGGGACACAGACATTTGGTCCATCAGGATGGTTCAGAGACACCAATTTATTTTTTTTTAATATAACTTTTTCCAGTGACTTACATAAAATAACCTAGACTATCCTGTAATCAATATAACACCGCTCTTTGCTGAGCATTTCTATCCCCCCTATACCTTCCCTAGGGTTTCTATTCTTAGAAAGCGCTGCTCTGTTCCATAGGTTTTGGAGTTGTACAACGGTGATGGAGGGCACCACTTTGCTCCCTCTGGTCAGCTTCTCTGGGTCTCAGTTATATACTTGAAAAATGAGAGAGTGGCACTAAGTAACTCCGTGGGCAACCGAATTCTTCTCCCTTCTGCCCTTTCCATCCCTTCTACCTTTTCTTTCTCCTTCCCTCCTTTTCTTTCTTTGAACAAATACTTGTTGAGCACTCAAGAAAAATTGGGTATTATGCAGTTGGTAATGGGATAGCGCTGCTGTGGTCATCTTGTTGTCCAGGTGAGCTTTTTGGAAGGACACATCGGTTGTGTAGCACCTTGTCTGACCACCTTTATCTAGTCCATATGCAGAGGTGGCCAGGCTCATTTCCTCCAGGGTCCACACCTTCCGTCTTTCAGTCTGGCTTTTGCTAGTCTTCTTACTGGGTGGAAATCTACTTTAGCCCATAAAGAAGAAGCCAGGAGAATCTTTTTCTGTGCATGCTGAGTTAATGGATTGGAAGACACACAATCTCCTCTGATGGTCTGCATGATCATGGAGTAAGAAGACTCCATTTCTCCATCGGCAGACTTAGAGATTAATCCCCTCCTATTAATTATCCAGGGATGAGCCTAGGCTGACAACTACAAAATATTAAGAAAATACAGCCTTTGTGGGTCCAGTGGTACATATGGGACGGGGTCACTAAGAAAGTGAGTGAGTTTTGTTAGAGTTACATCTAGTAGTGGCTGGTGCCTCAGTCCCCTCTCTCTTCCTGTGACACTCCCCTCCTAGACTTAGGTGGGATATCTTTACTTTCCTGTACATGAGTTTTCTAGGTAGACAAAACTTTGAGTTTCTGGTGTCCTAGAATTTTTCTGGACTGTCAGGAGGTGATTGCGCTGATGGCTACTACCTTCTCTAAAATGGGTAGTGCTCAGTACATCAGTGCCATTTCCACTCAGTTGAGATAAACCGAACTCAATTAGCAGGAAGGCTTGAGAATTCCAAGAGATTTTTCTTGCCAGTTTTGGCAAACAAAGTGGAAGAGCAAATCTGCACGACACATCCACGATGGCGCATGTATGAGGCTCTTTGGTCTTCATGTTGCACATCTGCTCCGGGATGCCCCGTGGGAGCAGGGAGCCAGTGGAGACCTCTCTGTCCAGATCCTTCTCTCTGAAGAAGGAGGACTCCAGACACAGTTTGGTTTTACTCTTATCAGTTGCTGAAAACTCGTGATTAGCTGGAGACTGTCAATCATCTGCACCCCGGTCTCTTTTGGCACCACTATAGTCTTCTTGTTTTGGATCCGTCTCACTGCCCGAGGTTATTATGCCCTGGCTACTCATTACCCAAAGTAAAGCTCTTTCCAGCTCCCATTACTTTAGATCCCCTCTTTCATGGCTACTTTAAACACACGATTACTAGGGAAGAAGAGGTGGCTTTGAGGGATAATGTCAACATCGACACCTTGCTCTCACAGTAGTGTGACAGTGTCTACCTCGCAGAATTACAGGTTCTGTTTTGATAATATGGTTTCATCTGGTTTATTTTATTAATCTGAAATTTTGTATACATTTGCACACACACGTACACATACTTTCAGGACACCACGTACACAGGAGACCACAATAATGACAGTTTTTATTGAACAAAATAGAAACCACATCACCTCTCAATGACTGGATAAGCAGTGAGCAAAATCATCTACCAGATAGTTTTTGCTTATACAGAATCTGATTATTCCTAATAATAATGATAATGACAATATCACTTGTTGAGTGTTATATGCTGGACACATTTCTAGGCAGTTGAATGTATTAAACTCATTTAAAGACTCTAAATCTGAAAAAATACTTAATGTAGGCACTGTTTCAGATCATCAATACTGTACTTGGAAATTTATAGGTCTTAAGTCTTAGGTTTTCAGGATAAGTTCTCTCTCTCTTTCTCTCTTTCTTTTTCTTTTTCCACAGGACTTAGACGTAGGTTGAGCAGAAAGGGCCTCCCTGAGGAGTCAGCTCAGCATGTGGCCCCGTCTCCCCCTGACAGGAGCCCCTCCTCACTGGTGCACACGGACATGTGTGCACTTCATCTTCCCCACGTCCAGTGCCCTGCAAAATGCGGCCCAAGTTTCGTGGCAAAACATGATGTGGCGAATTTGCAGTCCCCGCCCCCCTGCTTGTTTACCCTTGGTCTCCCGGCCACCACCCTTGAGGGTTTTACCCCGGATAGATAACATGGAAGGTCTAAGTGCCTGTGCCAGCCCATGTGGGAGTTAGCTTGTGGGTTGTCCTTCCCCAGAGCTCCAGCGATCTCAACCTGTGCTTTCCTCTCCTACTTTCTAGGATGTTTGTGGCTCCCGCAGCGCTGGGATTAGGGAACGGGATGGGAAGTAGGAGGTAGGTGTGTGTATGTGTACATTCTCACTGACTGACGTTGTCGTGTGTTGGCCTCGGCATGGTGTGGGTCACATTTGTGGAGCTTTCGGGGCCCTCTCCCGCACTGTCCCTGAGAAGGGCTCTCCTCGCACCTCACCTCCGTATCGGCAAGTGAATTTTTCAGGGAAGTTCCTTCTTATTCCTCAGCCACAAGGCATGTCGTCATGCACTTTCAGCTTTCCTCTACTGGGACTACTCTACCTCTACAACAGGGCCTCCAGAACAAGATGTAAGACCACCTCAAGCCTGACCTTGTCATACGCATGGACCACTTCTGGTCCAGAGAAATCTGATCCAATAAATTCTTTGTTCATGAAGATCTGGGAAAGGGCCTCCTTGTCATCGGCCTGCTGAGTGGCTGGCTACCCCTAGTAACCTCCTTTAGATTTCCCAGGAGTGATTGAGACCTCAGGCCCCTTGGTCCCTAAGACGTGGATTCAGTTTCAGGTTAGGGGAGGGTGTTTTTAAAGACCGTATCACTATTTTTGAGCAAGAGAAATGTGTCTTCAGTTCCTACATTTCCCTTGTCTCTCCTCCAAATCCCCTTCATTTCCACTCTTTCTCAGCCTTTCCAAGTTCTTTTAAGGGTTAGAGATAGATCTTCATCTAAATATCCCCAAACTGGTTCTCATCCACCTACTCTGAAAGTCCTGCTTTTGCTTTCTCATGGCTCATCTGTAAGTTGCCTCGATCCCACATCTTACAGCCCTGGTCAAAAATGTGCTGCAGTGGTTCCATTCGAACATTCTGTTTCACCTCCATCCAAACAGAATGCTGGCAAAAGTAATGACTAATCAATTCATAGATGCATTCATGTAAAGAGCTAACACACGTCGTACAAGATGCTCCGCATAATTATATAATCTTGGAAATGTGATCAGAGCAATTAGATAACATACTTATTTATCACATCGGTGGGACGTAAATGATGGAAAACAGCCAGTACGAGTGGCATCTAGGAATGTGAAGCACTGTTGGTAGGGTGTGCGTCGGTATAGTCTTCTCTGGAGAGCCCTCCGTCAGTCTCCATTAGGAGAAGAAAAGTGCACGTTCTTTGAGCGATCGCTTTATACCTCACTTTGTACCTTGTACCTACAAAGACGGGTGAAAAGACATTCGTCGCAGCATTACCTATGAGAACGAAACCTGGAAACAACCAGCCTATCAGTGGGCTATTATTTAACTATTAATAGTTAAATGAGCAATTTCCAAATCCCCCTCGAAGTTATTAGCATAACAATCGTGGAGGTCACGTGGGTCACTTCTAGGCTACATCCTTTTAAAAAGTAGAGGTGTCTCCTCTAGGCTCCTCTACTGGATGCAGATGACAGCAAGACCCTGGGAGGTGGCCAGCAACCGGGGGAAGGACTTGGCTCCTGAAAGGAGGGAAAGCTACCTCTTGGCCTGCATTACTCTCACGGGACCTGTAGGCGAAGAAGACATAAACTTCTGTCCCAAAGCCATTGTTTTTTTGGGGGGATCTATTTGTTAAAGTAGCTACTGTTACCCTAATTTAAAAAAAAAAGTAACAGTTAACAAGGAAATCGATGACTATGTCTTGATTGAATTTTATTCCTATTAAAGAACACATTGCCTAATACAGGTATAAATGCACAGGAAAAGTTCCGGAAGGTAAAAACCAAACTAGTGATAATGGATTCCTCCAAAGAGGGGAGTGGGATGGAGTATGGTGGTCACTGGGGACTTCTGCTTCATGTTACTGAAATTTTTATGAGGAGGAGATTTCTTGAATTACTTATGTAATTAAAAATCATAAAAGAAATTGGATTGCCTCCCTGGGCAATTGCTTGGCTTTAAGAACTCCTTTTTGTGTCTGTTCTCATTTATGTGAAGGAAATAGATAAAAACTTTTCATCCTGGCCCGTTCACCGATATCCCGTAATCGTGAGAGATTATTGGGAATAATTCCCAGATTAGGGTTTTTGGCAGTTATGAGGAAATTCATCGAAAATTTTTTTAAAAACCCCACAGAACACCCTAAAAGGACTTAGAAGAAAAATGCTAACAGATCAACCATGATAGCAAGAACAACTGTGTGCAAGTCTAGATATATTTCGGTGCGACTGGCAAGGTAGTGCGAGTGAATTCATAAATAGGTCTTTTAAAGAAAACGACACTCAACGGAACCGTCCCCCTTGGTGGTTGCACGAGCAGTCCTGGACAGCACCTTTGAGCTGGTGGCCTGAGGCGTCACTTAGGATGGCGCGTGACAGCAGTGGACTGCGAGCGAGCAGGAGCGCTGGGCCTCCGGGGAGTCATCGGGGCGCCTTGTGAGGCGGTAAGAATGGGGCAGGTGGCGGCCACGAGTGACCAGCAGTCAGCAGAACAAAGTGCCGCCTCCTGTCCCAGCGCTCGGCTGTCAGGCCCTGGATGGCCCACTGTTTGCCGCTGTCATCGGCGTGTCCTCGGTGACCCCTTGGGCTCCGGAGGTGACTGCCTGGCCTCAGGTCCCTTGGGGAAAAAGCAGGGTGGCGGCCTTGGAGGCTGTGTGGTCTAGAAGCTGCTGGGCGCCTCCGCTGGGCACCCTTGGGTGCACGGCCCGCGGGCCCACCATGCCCACCGTGCCCCAGGGTCACAGCCTGTTCCCAGGTCCAGGGAAGCCTCACCTTCCTGAGCCGGGCGCCAGCGGGCTTCCTGCTGCCGGTTTCCTTCCTCTTGGGGTGTCGGCCCTGCAGTTCCCACTGCACTTAGGGACCTGCAGGCTGGAGCTCGGGCCCCAGGGTGTCGGCCCCCGCAGCTGCCACTGTCGCGTTTAGGGACCTACAGTTGGGCCTTCGCGTTTCCAGAGCTGGGACATGAACCGGAGCACTTGCAGGAGCTCAGCAACCTCGCTGGCTCCTCGCGGTTCCTGGTGCCTTAGGTTCCGTGGGTGGGTTTTCCCCACTTGTCACCCCATCGCCTGCCGCCCTCGTGTTCCCGAGTTGGGGTCTCACGGCGCATCTCCCCGCCTGAGCCCCCGGCCCCCGCCTTCCCTTACCGGCTCTGTCACTGCCTCTTAGGGTCCCCGCGGGAGCGAGCCGGCCTGCACCCAGCAGGTGGCAGCCGAGACGTAGTGGGGTCACCAACGGGGAGCCCGGGAGCCGGGGCGGACGCGGCCTAGTGCGGAGGCTCCGGTGCCCGGGACCGCCCGGCGGGAGGCAGGCCTGGTCGCCAACGCCCTTCAATTCCAGCACATGACAGCTGCGATGAGGGTCAGGGGAGAGCGGCAGAGAGGCTGTGCCTGGGATCCCCTGGTGCGGGCGGCGTCCCCGTGGGCCAGGCCTTGCCCCGCTCCTTGGGCCTCTGCTCCCCCCGGCCCAGGCTGCCTGAGGCCCAGAAGCGCGGGTGCCTGGGTGCCCTGGTGCCTCAATGCCTCGGTGCCTCAATGTCCTGCTGCCCCGCTGCCTTGCTGCTGGGTTCCTCGATGTCCTGCTGCCCAGTTACCTTGACGTCCCACTGACTCAGTGCCTTGATGCCCCGATGCCCCAGTGCCCAGGTGCCTCCATGTTCTGCTGCCCAGGTGCCCCGATGTCCCACTGCCTCAGTGCCTCGATGCCTGGGTGCCTTGATGTCCTGCTGCCCTGCTGCCTGGGTGCCTCGACGCCCAGGTGCCTTGATGTCCCACTGCCCGGGTGCCTGGGTGCCCGGGTGCCTCGGTGTAGGGCCTCCTGCAGCTGCCGAGAGGCCGGCCGCCCCCCAGGCCCCTGCTCCTCGGTTCCCTTCCTTGAGAGAAACTCCACCGCCCCCCCCAGGACCGCCCTGCCCGGGGGAGCCCCTCCCAACCTCTGAGCCGCTGGTGCCTCCAGGGCTTCGGGAGCTCCTCGGTTGTCTCCCTGCCCCTGCCCCTCTCTGTGTCCTTAGTAATTTTAACACTTTGTGCATTTCTTTCTCTTCTGCCCTCTTGGGACTCGGGTGAACGACCCCAGTCTCCTCCTCCTGGGTTCAGCTCAACGCTGACATCGTCCCGATCTCCGTCTGCCCAAGTTCCATCCACTCGAGGGTCAGCTCGAAAGCTCTCGGTGTCCGTGGCCTTCCCTGATCCTGGCAGCGGGAGCTACGAGTCCCCAGCCTTCTCCGGGTGCCTGTGCTCCTTTACGCGTATGATTTTATGCTTTTAAAATGTTTGATCTTAAAAGATAGCTCATGGTTCCCCTTGTTTAAAAAATAAGATGTTGAAGGACAAGAACTATGTCGTCTTCATATTTGTTATTTCTACCAACCGTGTCCCAGAACCTCACTTTACACTCGGCACGCGGAGCGCGCTTAATAATGTTCATTTGGAGACTGAGTGATGACGCTTCTTATCTTTCTGTGTCCTAAACTATGAGATCTAAATCTCAAGAGCTCCAGGAACTCTCTGGATCCCTGGATCGCTTCTGCGATGCTGCTTTGGGTTATTCGGTCATATTTCCAATCCCTGGAGGTTGTAGGTTGAGCCGTGTCCTAAACGGTGGTGAATGAGAGAGAGCGTGTTCTCCCTGACCCAGCACGCAGCCAGTCTCCCACCCCTGCCTGGGGCTAGGCAAGGGGGGACCCCGCCGCCCCCTTGAACCGCGTCACCTGACTAGGCTTATAAATTAGGGGCAGGGGAGGCCCCAAAGAAGGAACATGTGTCGCCCACATTTCCCCCGCTCGGTTCCTTCCCTGTCTTCAGAGCCGCCCCTTCAGTCCATCTGAACAAGTCCTATTTTGTTGAAAATCCTTCCGTGGCTTTCTGCGTTAGGTTCAAGGACCCACTTGAGCAGATCCAGCTTTCTTGGGCTTCCTTCCTCTTTCACTAAGCCACATGTATGCCCACCCTTTAATCATGCCAGCCTCCTTTTAGTTCTTAAACCTGGCATGCTATCTTGAGCATCTGTGATTTCTTCACTTCTTATGTTTTTTTTTTTTCTTTCTAAAATGGTTTCCTTCTTTCCTCCCGCCCCCCCCCCCCCCCGCTAACTCCCCCCCGCCCATTTCAACCTAGTATGTTAGCCAGCTCAGGCTGCCATAGCCAACCACCCAGTCACCACCGACGGGGGCGCTTAACCAACAGACATTCGTGTCTCCCGCTCGGGGGGCTGTGAAGTCCAAGATCAAGGTGCTGACAGATGCCGTTCTTGCTGAGAGCCCTTCCAGGCTTGCAGACAGCTCCCATCTCCCTGGGGGCTTGCATGACCTCCTCTGCGTGCACTTGGCAGGGAGGGAGAGCACACGAGAGGGTGAGAGCGCAAGGACACTAATCCCCCTATAGGGACGCAGGCCGCGTGACCTCCCGCCTCCTAATACCATCTCAGTGAGGGTCAGGGCCTCAACATAGGAATTCTCTTTAGGGGTTGGGGTGGGGGCAGACATTCCATCTTACAGACTTTTCACCCTTTACACTCAGTCTAAGGATTGTCCTGGCAGTCCCCCGTTGACGGCCCTATTTAAATATCCCCTCTCCGTTCTCACATCACTACGTGGTTTGCTGTGTCAGAGCACTTGTCACACCCCCAGTAACAGTCTACATGTCTAATTTCATTTTACTCTGTGTCCTTCTGTTTTGTTCAGGTTTTATGTCCTCAGCACAGACTGAAGCCTGGCTCATATTAAGAACTTAGTAGCTTGCTTGTTTTATTATTTATTTATTTATTCATTCATTCATATTTTTATTTATATTTTATTTAGATTTTATATTTTATTTATAATTTATTTTATTTTTTAATATTTAATTTATTTATTTTTAATAAACTTATTTTTTATTGGTGTTCAATTTGTCAACATTACAGAATAACACCCAGTGCTCATCCCATCAAGTGCCCCCCTCAGTGCCCGTCACCCAGTCACCCCCATCCCCTGCCCTCCTCCCCTTCCACCACCCCTAGTTCATTTCCCAGAGTTAGGAGTCTCTCATGTTCTGTCTCCCTTTCTGATATTTCCCACTTATTTTTTTCTCCTTTCCCCTTTATTCCCTTTCACTATTATTTATATTCCCCAAATGAATGAGACCATATAATGTTTGTCCTTCTCTGATTGACTTACTTCACTCAGCATAATACCCTCCAGGTCCATCCACGTCGAAGCAAATGGTGGGTATTTGTTGTTTCTAATGGCTGAGGAATATTCCATTGTATACATAAACCACATCATCTTTATCCATTCATAAAGATGATGTGGTTTATGTATTTTTATTTTTATTTATTTTTATTTATTTATTTTTATTTATTATTTATTTATATTCACATTTATAGAACTTAGTAGCTTTAAAGGGTTGGACTCTCAGAGCTTTTTAGGTCCTAAAAACAAACCATCGCTTCGTTTATTTACCTTCCTCACTTTCGGAACTGTTGCTATTGGGCAGGTCTATCAGTTGGTTCTAGAATTTTGTGAAACGTCGTATTCCTTTCTGTTTGGATGACTATTGTGTTTGCAGTTGGATGATGATGAAGAGTCTAGTTGGATGATGACTAAGAATGATGACTATGCTGCTGTCGCCGCACTTGCAGGACGCACTGATGCCAGGCAGTCATGAGCTCGCTGTCGGTCGCGCTGGGTGGTGAGGCGCCCCTGGTGGGGTGCACGCCTCCTCGTTGTTGCGCAGCCAATGCCCGGCTCACTGAATGTTCACTAAAGGAGTACGAACACACGCCTCGGTTTTCCAGCGAGGTCCCCGCCGCCTTGAACTGAAATCAGCTCCCCTCCTTTTCACAGTCGCGGGTCCTACGTCTCTGCGTCCGTCAGGAGCTGCTGCCTTCACGGTTATCCCCCTCGTGTCTAACTGGGAAACCGAGGCACCAGGTGCAGCACGTGCTGAGGATGCTCCACCACCTACGGGGCTCGGCCGGACACAGGGAGGTGCCAGGAACCCCGTGGGGCGACACAGTGGCTGCTGGCCCCGAGCACACGGCGCTGCGGGCTCTGAGAGTCCGGGCCGGACGGCGCAGAGGCCAGGGGCCCGTTTGGCCAGAGCCTCTGTGGCCGCCCTTGCTCTGCTGTTGAGGGTTAGGAGACGCCGTGCCTGAACGGACGGCCCTGGAGTAAGAGGCCGAAGGTGGGAGTCTCAGCAGCAGGTTTCTGGGGGCTTCTTTCTGCCTTGATGCCAAGTGTTGAGCAAGTCCCGAGCCTTGGGCCCCGTATCTCTGGTGTGGGGCGGTCGCACCTGCACCTCACCTCACAGGCTTGCTTGTAGGATCAATGAGATAAGGGCTGTGCAACCAGCTGCAAGTCATTAATCCATTTATCAGTGTTAGAGCCGTTTCGGTCACAGCTGGTTTACAAAGAGGTGGCCTTGTCGCGGAGTTCCCGGGTCTACAGAGGGGACGACACTGCCTGCTTTGCAGGCTCCTACCACCTCCTGTCCTCTTCCGAGGAGGGGGTTTCGTCTCGTTCGACAGTCGCAGGGCATAAATGGCCGTCTAGGGTGTATTTCTATTTTTCCCTCTTCTTTTCTCTTCAGATTGAGTCTTTTCTCTTTTTTCTCTTTTCTTTTCAGATTGAGTCTTTTTTCTTTTCTCTTTTTTTCTCTTTTCTCTTTTTTTTCTTTTCAGATTGAGTCTTTTTTCTCTTTTCTCTTTTCTCTTCTCTTCTCTTTTTTTCTTTTCAGATTGAGTCTTTTCTTTTTTCTTTTTTCTTTTCCTTTCCTTCTTTCTTTTTTCTTTTCTTTTCTCTTTTCTCTTTTCTCTCCTCCCTCTCCTCTCCTCTCCTCTCCCTCTCCTCTCCCTCTCCTCTCCCTCTCCTCTCTTTCCTTTTTCCTTTTTCCTTTTTCCTTTTCAAGGTATTTGAGAGAGCCCGTGCACACAGGAGAGCACCAGTCAGGGGCAGGGAGGGGCAGGGGCAGAGGGAGCAGCAGAGTTCCCCGCTGAACAGGGAGCCCGATGCAGAACTCGATCCCAGGACCCCGGGATCATGACCTGAGCTGAAGGTGGCCCCTCACCGACTGGGCCCGTCTGGTTTTCAAAAGGTTTTACGTACATTGCAAAGGGAGGAGAAAGTGCTTCCAAGTTTTCTCAAGTGAAGGTCGGAGAAGAAGGAAGGGAGGAGACTCTGCCCTTATTTTCAACAGGGAGAATGAAGCCTCTTATTTCAGATTTTTATTTGTCCTACACAGGGCGCTAATGTAAGGATTGCAAAAGTGGAAAAATGTTCGCCTCGCAAAGACGCCGCGGGCAGTGTGCCCTCCTCACTAAGGGGTCAGCGCGCGGGGAGTTCAGGGCGCCCTTTATTCGGCAGCCCTGGCGTGTGTCTTAACAGGGTCGTCTTTCCGACTTGGAAGTTCGTGGTACATGTTAGTGCCCCAAACCACGAAGGCTCCTCGCCCCCCAGAAACTGGGGGCCCAGCTTCAGTGAGATTCCATCTATTGAAAGTGTTAAAATTCCACCCTATAAGCAAACAAGTGCCAGGCACCAGAGCTGGGTGCTCCCCAACCCGCGCCCCTTCTGACTTGGGACTTAGGGGTCGTCCAAATAGTGGCGGTGGTCACGGCCGTGTCCTAACCCGATAGTGTCCCAGCCTCCTAACCTCGCCCCTCGCGAGTCCTGGGCCCGGGATGCGGTCGGTGAACCTTGGCTGGTCCAGTAGGTGCATGGGTGCAGGGGGCGATGTGTCTATATGGGGCCACTGCAGGGCTGCCCGGCTGACCACCCCCCGGCCCCCGCTGGCTCCCTGGGGATGGGCGCCTCGGCCTTCTCCTGTCCTTGGCCTACCCTTGGGGAGCTTCTGGGGGGGGTGCACGGCCCCAGGAGGGTCCACAGCCTCGGGGGATCCACAGCCTTGGAGGGTGCACAAACTTGGAGCGCCCAGGGCCTCAAGGGGTGCACGCCTGGGGGGCGTCCACAGCTTCGGGGGGTGCACGGCCTGGGGGGGTCCATGGCCTCTGGGGTCCACGGCCTGGGAGGGCGCATGATTTGGGGCACCCATGGCCTCGGGGGGCGCATGCCTGGGGGCTCCACGGTCTTGGGGGGGCTCCATGGCCTTGGGGAGCTTCCGGGGTGCACAGCCTCAGGGGGCCCACGGCCCCAGGGGGCATGCCTGTCCCCACAGCCCCTCCTGCATCCACGGGGGGCGATCGCTCCCAGTTCACAGGCACGTGTGGGTAATTGCTGAGGGCCTCAGTTTCCCGTTTTGAAAATCGCAAAAGCCGATGAACATGGAGTTGCCTCGCGGGGACTCCCCAGGACTCTGCATAGACAGCTTAGCATCGAGCCGTCCCGTGGCGTCTGTGCCATTCTCACCCCGACTGGTGATGCCCGCCCTGCACCGCGGGTTCGAGCCCTCCCGGGGAGATGTGTGTCATCCTGCGGATGGGGATACAGGGACACCTTCACCCCCGTGATAGGGACACGAGGACACCTTCACCCCCCCCCCACCCCTGTGCCGGGGCTCAGAGCCTGTCTGGGCTTGGCCGTCTGGGCTTTCGCTCTTAACCAACAAAACGGGCTTGAATCAGTCGCGTGTGGAGCGTTGCGTGAACCCGATGAACCAGGTGTAAACCAGGAAACGGATGCGGCAGGTGAACCGAGCAAGGACCGCTGCTGGTCCCGGGGAACTGGTCCTAGGGAACTGGTCCTTTTAGTGACGACTCTTCAACATGGTTCTTGTTCTGCCTTGTAGGGTTTCTCTTCTTTGCCTTTTCCCCCCTGTGGAACCTGATGGCACGTCAGGAGCGGAGCAAAGACCATTGGGTCCTGGCCTCCTGACACAAGCCAGGTGTGCTCCGGGAGGAGGCGGGGCTGCGGCAGGTGACCCGGGCACCTGGTGCTCCTGGGGGGTAGTGGCACCCATGCCCCGGGGGAGAGGGGCACAGCACCCATGCCCTGGGAGGGGCTCCCAGTACAAGCCAGGTGTGCTCTGGGAGGAGGCGGGGCCACGGCAGGTGACCTGGGCACCTGGTGCTCCTGGGGGAGTAGCGGCACCCATGCCCCGGGGAGGCCCTGCCAAGGCCCATTGCCCGGCTCCCTAAGCCCGGGGCCGCCAGCAGCCGAGCTCCGCCGGGTACCGGGCCTCGGAGCCCCATGAAACTGTGTCATTCAGCTGCTTTCATTCACCCTGAAGACACCCTCCTCTATAGGTTATGCATGAATTTCTCCCATTTGTGGGAGTGAAGCACAGAAGCCAAAAGTCATCCATGTTTTATAAACTGTGACTAATCCCCTACATAGTCTCCCCCCTTTCCTACTGTTCAGTTGTAGGTTCTTTTTTCTGTATTTCCTGATACTCAGCTGCTGCTTTTCAGTGTTGTTATTGGTATTATTATTTTTTTATTTTTATTTTTTTTGGTCACTCGAGACCATGGCATACCCTGAGGTTTAGGATTGATAGGGTTATTAGGATAGCCTGCTCTCCCAAGCCTTTAGGTTGCTTTGAAATATTTTGCTTGAAAATAGCAACAAGTAAGGGCAGCCCAGGTGGCTCAGCAGTTTAGTGCCCCCTTCAGTCCGGGGCATGATCCTGGAAACCCGGGATCGAGTCCCACATCGGGCTCCCTGCATGGAGCCTGCTTCTCCCTCTGCCTGTGTCTCTGCCTCTCTCTCTCTATGAACAAATAAATCTTAAAAAAGAAAAATAAATAAATCTGACGCTCTGCCTTCCGGAAGCAGCCACGTGGCGTATGTCCAGGGTCCTCCTGGTTTTCCGTGAGCTGTTGCTCGTGGGTGTTCAGCAGGTCACCGTAATGAACGTGGCAAGGACGGACGGGCCGGCGTGTTTTCTTCATCGAGCACCATTCAGCACAGAGAGGCCTCTCCGCCGTTTGGGCAGATGACTCCTGAGAAGGGGAGGGCAGCGGGGCCCGGGCCCACAGAGCGCCGCGCTGCACCTGCTGAGGGAGTCGCTGCCGCCGCCCCGGCCGCCTCTGAGCACAAGCGGGGCCCAGGGCACAGGGGGTCCTCCGCTCTCGTCCTCCAGGGTTTCGGTGGAAGGCTCGCCCGTCCCTGCCCGGCGTCTCCGGGTTCCCAGGGCCCGGCTGCAGGGGTGCCGGGGCCATGACCCCCATTGCCAGGACGGTGGAGACCTCAGCCGCGGTGCCACTGGCTTGGGGCCCGGGTCACATACGCGCTCCCGACATGCCTGCAACTCAGACGGGCTCCCTGCGTGGCGCCTCCACGGGAGGTCGAGCCGCCAGACGTGGTCCTGGGCCCGATTCAGAGACGAGTCGTCGGAAAGGGAAGCCCATCTGAAGGGAGTTCCGAATGTAGTCAGTCTTCTAAGAAAACATCAGATGGGAAGCGGAAGGAGGAGGAGATGGAGGAGATGCACGTGAAAGCACATGTAGACGCAGCAAAAGTCCTGCTCGGCCTTTGTGGTTCTTGCAGCCTCTGCACCAAGGGCTGATGGCGCCCCGACTCCCCGTCAGGTGGTCTCTCCCGGCCGAGGGTCCCCCCAGCACAGCTCGCAGGCCAGAGCCACCAGCTGTTCCCGTGTCCTACCCTGCCTGTGCTTTTTGTTCTGTTACTGTTCAGTCCTTAAAAAAAAAAAAAAGCATATATATATATGCATATATATATACACACACACACGCATATGATATATAGATTATATAATACACATAAATCAGGAATGTCTTTTTTGGTGCAAACCCTGTTTCCCTGGAGTTTCCCTGGAGTTCTTCCTGGTTCCCCCTCTTGACCCTTGCCCGAGTGCCGCAGGTTTCGGGAGCCGTCCTTGCTCCGTCGTTGAGAGGACAGAGGAATTCTCTTTCGCAGGAGAAAGGCTAGGAATACTTATATTGTGATAATTTTTTAATGGCTGCAGCCTTGTCCCTGGAGACACGTGACCTTCTAAAAATAAGAAAACTGTACTGTTCTCTGCCTTTCAGTAGAGCCGGGGGGATGGGGGGGAGTGTCAGGTGTTTCATATGGTGCAACGTATCCCCCGAGACCTTTATGACTGGAGGTGGATGGAGTTAACAAAGAGACTTAGGAAGAATGAAGGCTTTTTCATATCATTTAACTGTGTCATTTAATCCTTAGATATAATTTTTTTAGAAAAGGTTTTATATATTGAGAGAGCACGGGCAGAGGGAGAGGGAGAAGCAGGCTCCCCGCTGAGCAGGGGGCCCGACACAGGGCTCGATCCCAGGACTCTGGGATCATGACCTGAGCTGAAGGGAGGTGCTTAACTGACTGAACCACCCAGGTGCCTCTGAAATATAATTTTGTGTATTTTGGTCAATGAATCACTCTATCTTTGTCTGTAAGAGTTGAACATTTTATTTTATTTTATTTAAAGATTTTATTTATTCATGAGAGACTGAGAGAGAGAGAGAGAGGCAGAGACACAGGCAGAGGGAGAAGCAGGCTCCATGCAGGGAGCCCAACACGGGACTCGATCCCAAGAATCCAAGGTCACGCCCTGGGCCAAAGGCAGGCGCTAAACCGCTGAGCCACCCAGGCTCCCAGAGTTGAACATTTTAAATAAACATTCTCGAAGCCTATGGATTTGGTTACTTGGTCGCTAAATGGTTCCGAGGACCAAGAAGTCCTAACCTCTTCCAACAGCGTTTGTGGGGGTGAGGACCCCTGACCTCCCGGAGAGCTTCCTTCGTGTCAGGTGCGTCTAGCAACTTTCCGAGTATGGATTAATGTGATCTTCATGACAACCTCGTGAGGAGCTTCTCTTAATTCGACTTCTCGTTGCAAGAAGACCGAGAAGCCTCTGTACCTGGTCAAGTGGGTTTGGTGCCAAGGTGCTCGCGCGGCCCCAGCACAAGCCGTGCCTCGCTCCTTAATAAACGGCCAAACGGAGCTTCTCCCAGGGCTGCCTTCGTGGGCTGTCAGCCAGCCCGCCGCCTCTGCTCCCCATTTATCTCTATTAGAAACACAGATTGCAAAGTTGCCACTGGCTTCTGATGTCAGATGGTGTGCCATCCAACTACACATTAATAAATAAGGACAGAAAATAGAATCAGAGCTTTGGGCCTATCTGTGGCAGGCAGACTGGCCCCGCGGGCACCCAACTGCTGAACAAATTAAAGGAATTGCTATAGAATGACGGTTAGCAGTCTTCAAATCTGAGCATCTGCTATTTTGTGCCCAGTCCTGTGCTGGATAAAGATAACAGAAAACACAAAAAAAAGAGAAAAAGACTATTATCGGCCTTAGAGCCACCTGCAGTTTCATCGGGAAGACGGGCCGTCGCACTGGAAACGGATAACGGGACACAGTCTGTTCGAGGGGGGGTTCGGGGTCATCCACGAGCCCCGGGAAGTCCACGAGGTCATCCGGTGGTCACACCTTCAAGACCTTTGAATGTGGCCGGACTCCCGGCGTGGAGGCGCAGATCGGCCTGGAGTTTTCCCCCACGTTTGCTTTGGACTCTCCGGTGATGGAAGAATTCGAATCGGCAACGAGAAGTGTGGCGCGACCCCTCGAAGTGTCTTCGCCACTTGCCGGGAAGGCCTGGGCCGTTGTGCTTCTTTGGCTCTGCAACGTCCGGGGACACGGCGTGACCCAAAGGGCTCAGACGGGCCTGCGCTCGTTCCCGGAGTCCCTAATTAGAAGTCGCTTCTGTGGGCCCGGTTGGCAGCTCGCCTTCTCCGATTGCAAGTTCTAGGAAGAGAGAGCAGCGGAATTCGGGGTTGGGGACTCTGGGTTCTAATCCTGGCTCCGTCCTCAATTTATCGTGAGGCAGTGAAAGTCAATTTACCTGCCTTGGCTCCAACTCCCCATTTGTGAGAAATTGGCTACATCCATTGTTTACCAACTGTGCTCCACGGAGTTTGGTGATTCTTTCTCAAGGTTGCCTGGGGGATATTCTAGAACAACCTGGAGCAGCGCCTCACCCTTCCCCTCACCCCCTGTACAACAATTTGGGGTGGTGTCGTGGGAGATTTGTTTGCTCTTGGCATCTAGTGTAGAGGCCACGGGTGCTGCAAGAGGTGGCCCCCACCGCAAAGGATGATGTGGCCCTAATGCCCGTAGCGCCCGGGCTGAGAAACCCCACTGGGGGAGGTGTGTGGGAGAGTGTAGGGGCCTGAGCTGGTGAGGTACGGGGGCCCCCAGCCCACTAACCCCGAAGCACACCTACTTGTATTTGCCGGGTGCAGCAGGTGCACATTTGTCAGGCAGTGAACAAATGTGCAAACGGTACATCCTATAGCTGAGCTTAAATTCTGTCTTCGTTCCCCCACTTTGGTTCTCAGTCGATTCCGAGTCTACGCTAAGGGATTTCAAGGTTCTCCCCCTTTCTCTTTCCCTCTTCAGCTCTGAATCGGTCTCTGGGGCTTAAAACCCATGTTGGCATTGGGGACGGGCCTGTGGGTCCCGTCCCGCTGCCCCTTTGATTCTACACCCTTACCTGCTGTCACCCCTCCCAATCTTCAGCCATTGGGGCTTCTGTTCTCTTTAAGATTCAGTTTTTTTAGAGCAGGTTGAAGGGGTAGAAGGTGTAGAGACTTCCCACGGAGCCTCCCCCACCATCAAGCTCTCCCACCGGGCGGCATACTCGTTGCCGTGAACCTGCAGTGACCCATCAGTCCCCCTAGGGTCCAAGGTTTACCTTAGGGCTCCCCCTCGATGTTGTGCATCCTGCGGGCTTGGACAGACGCACGGTGGCCTGTACCCGCATCCCCCATCAGGGGCCATCCAGAGCGTCTCCACTGCCCTAAAAATGCCTTGATGCACCTGTTAGTCATCCCATCTCCTCCTCAGCCCCTGGCAGCCGTTGGTCTTCTTGCCGTTTCCGTCGTTTCTCCTTTCCTGGGTGCCCTGGAGTTAAAATCAGGTGGCCTGCAGCCCCCTGGGGCTGGCCGCTTTCACCCTGTGAGCCGACCTCCCTGTCCTCTGTGTCCTTCCCCACGTGACAGCTCATTCCCTCCTAGTTCCCAAGGACCCTCCCTCCCTAGGTATACGGCGGCTGGTGGCTCCTCACCTGCTGAGGGACGTCCCGGTGGTTTCCAAGTTCTGGGGGTGCAGGGGGAAAGCCCTGTTTGTCGTCCGTGTGCGCGTTTCCCTGTGTTCCCAAGTGTGCAGCCTGCGTCGCCCTCCTTCCGTCTTGCAGCTCTGTCCCTGACCTGCCGTGACCACTAGCTCGGGCCCGCTGCACGCACACCTGCACACCTGCACGCTCCCCCACGCTCGTCTGGTTCGTTCTCTCCCCACCTGCGCTCCCGTTTGGAGGTGTCCCTGGCAGTTCTCAGATTTGTTCTGTTACCCTTGAGGCTGTGGGTCCTGGAGTCGGGCTCTCCCAGCTCCTCCCGGCCCACCCCTGACCTGCCACCGTTTCTACTCCAGGTTCTGGTCCCAGCCTGGGGAGGAGGACTTCTCTGTGAGGCTCCCCAGCCCCCTTGTGGGGGCTGAGAAATGGGCACATTTTTCTCCAGCTCTCGGACTCCCCGATCCTGTCTAGATTTCCTTTGCGGGGCCCCGCACCAGCAGCCCTCTGTTGTTATTATTCCCCTCCTCCATCCCTTCCTGCTCCCAGCTGGTTGAAGCTATCTCTCTGTAAGAGTAGCAAATGCCTCCTACAAAATCTGGCTCTTTTTTTTTTTTCTAACCTTATTGTATATAGCATAAAATTAATGCTCTTATTTTCTTTTTTATCAAAACTGCTATTTCGATAAATGCTTTCTTTCAGAATCCTTCCTCTCAAAACAGACAAATTTTGTCTTTTAAGCTACGAACTCTACCATGAATTTCAAAGCCCCAAATGTAAGAATTGCCTTCTTTGAAGCTCGGCAGTGTCCGGCCTCTCCTAATGATATGAAGTGCCACTGACTCGGTGGATGGGTACGGTTTCGGTGCGCTTAAAAAATGTGATTTGATGCTTAAAAAAGGGAAAGGAAGAAGGGTGGAAGGAAGGGTTGGGAAGATCAGGTTTAATTTATTCTTGCTGTTTCATCCTAAAGTGGTTTGAATCCGTGCAGAGCCTGGGTCTGTCGTCTATGCCTGTTGCCGTCCTTCCTCCATGTGTATGCTTCTTCCCGAAAGGGACCGTGGGAATACAGGCCTCTGGAGTTTCCCTAGGAAAGTGAGGAGATCCACCCAGAATTTTTCCTTTGAAACTCACTGGGGAAAACAAGATTGGATAATCAGAAACATTCTACATCTACATTAGTCTAAATGCTACTTGTATATTATTTCCACCCAGAGGATTTGCTTCTGATCACCTGGAAATATTCCAAGAGAGAAAACGATTTTTCCTAAATGGGGAAAAATAATATAATTTCCCAAACTTAGGGATTAATGAATCACTCTATCTTCCTGAATCTTGAATCTCTCTTTTTATCAAGTGTCCTATTACTCTGCCATGATATATCTACTGAATATTAGGTATAGGTGGTGATTTCTGCCTATTATTTAGGAGACCAAGATGTAGGTCTCCAAGCGGTGGGGCAAGAGTTTATTTGAAAGGCACTGCATTTAATTCATTCATTACAAAAATATTTATTGAAAGTACACCCGATGGATAAACCCTTTGGCCTGGTTGGATGTTAGAAGACTAGGGCCTGGTCCTGCCCGGGTTATTAACGGGTGATCTGATCCTGAAAAAAAGTCATTTACTCTTTATATGGCTCAATTCTCAAATCTTTAAAACCGAGGGCTCTTTCTGTAGTCCTGTTTTAATGGTTAGAAATGTGTACCTTTTTCCACTCAGTACCCTACAATATACACAGCTTTCATGAAACCTAATGTGCGCATGAATGTAACTCCTACGGTTAATGATTTAAACTGTCAATGGTTAAATAGTCAATCAGTTCTTTTTCACCCGTGTTATCTTACTTAGCAATAATTATCTGATCAACCGCACAGCAAGTAACAATTACCGATCTAATGAATGGAAGCCATTGGAAACCCAGGAACTCAAATCCATTTTGACTACAAACAAACTTTCTGCATTTCAGATAAAGTCTAAACTAGAACATGTAAATTTTTATTTAAAGTAATCTGACAAATAAGACACTTGGGCTGAAAACCTAGTAAACCCAATCTTATTTTCCCTTTTCTTTCCATTTAATTTTCTAAGTTGGGCAAAATTTAATCAATGAAGGGTCATGTTGAAAGCTAACACATTTATCTGGTGGTCAGGCTTCTGATTAAAGAAGGAATATTGAACCTGTAGTCAGGACAACATTCTGGGAAATGCAGCTCTTCAGTCATGTTGTATCTGCTGTTGGAATCATTTATTATGAAATTCATTCATTTAAAAGAAGGTGCAGATAATTAGATTTTTTCGCCTCAAAGCTTTGCTGTCAGGTGGGAGCTAACATTTTTAAATTGAGGGGACTTTGGGAAGGGCACATTCATATGGGGATTGCTAGAGTTCCGAGGAAAAATAATCTATGTGCCATTGCCAAACCACATGGCATGCTATGAAAATGCTTCCCTGGGGGTTTTCCATCTGTGTTAATGCCATATTCCTATGAGCATTATAGGACTTGAGAAAGGGACTATCCTGTTATTGATCCTGGGTGATGATTCTCAGAGTTGGCATGTTCACAGTTACCTTCAAATTAGAGTAGCTAATAACTCTACTCATTTTCCCTGGAGTTCTGGTTTAAGATAAGACCTCACTTGCAATCTCCAGATGGAACAGGTGCTCGTGTTTGAAAGTACGTGCATGTGTGTACTTGTGTATGTGAGAGGCAGAAATAGTGCACCAGGAGCGCAACATAGACCTTGCTGTAGATCCCGTTCTTATCCTTCCCACAGTCTAATAGATTGATCGCAATGCTGGTCTGAAAGCTGGCTCTACGTTGGGTTATTGTGAAATGCTGGCCAAGGCACTCACTTCCTCTCTCTTCCTTGCCAAAGTGTTTGTTGAAGACATTGATGGGCTCCAAAGTAATTTCTGTTGCTATTAGTCAACATGGAGTAAAACCCTAGTCTACTACTTTTTTTTTTTTTTTTTTTGCAAACATGAACAAGCCAGGAGTTCCACCCTTTAAAAATTGACATGGCTTTAAGATGAATAAGCAAACTGACTTTGTCATATACCGCTGTCATCTGAAATTTCATTTGTGGCAGGGACTGTTGCGGTGTTTCTGTTACTACAGGCTCCATATTGCCTGGGTTGCATCTGGACCCCTATCGCCCAGCTATTCTGCGGGTGAGGGATAGAAGAACATTGGCTGGGTCACTCGGCTGCTGCTGCTGCTGCTGCTGCTTTACATAATCTGCTTTTATGCAGAGCTCTGAGTGCCTTGGTATTTAAAGTGAGCACAACCAAGGATCCTCTTTAGAACTAATAAGATCTAATCTCTGGAAGACTAAGCCTGCATTTGTTTCTTCTTCCCAAATGTTCAGAGAAAAAAAAAAAAAAAAAACAGGGCAGAGAGTTGATGGATCCTCCGAAGCATGTCAGGACTGTTCGACGTGGAGTGGCATTTGGGGCCGCGTGCTTTCCATCGTGCAAAGGATGCCAGCAGGAGGTAGAGGCAGTCGGGGCTCCTCTGGAGGTGACCTGTGTGGCACGGGTCCGGCTGCCGCCCGCTGAGGTTTGCACGGCAGGAGGAGCTTGCTGCTGAGGGTCTGGTGGCTTCCGCGGAGGCCTGGCCGATGCGGCGCAGGGACGAGGTCTCGGGCACTGGCTCCTACCATGGGGCAGAGTGTTCCAGGACCTTGTGCTTGTGTGGCACCTGGCTCTGGGGCCCTCGCAGCACCCCCGCAGCGTCAGGGGGCCGGGTGCAAGCAGAGGCCAGTGGCGGCCGGCCCACTGGGGCAGGTGGCTCGGACCGGCCAGCGGGACGGCCTCTAGTCACATGCCCCACTGAGTGCAGAGCTGGGCTCCAGGGGAGGAGGGCGGCCACGGTTGGTCATATTAAAAAAGATGCTGGGCTGTGTGGGTTCCCATCAAGAAGCCGACTAAGAGATCAGTTATCAAGAGGACGGTTGTCCGGCTCGTTGAGTCGGTCTAATGGCCACTTGCTCCCACCTGCCAGTGGCCCGACACGCGGGAGGGAGCTCTGCTCGTGGTGGCCTGTGTGGTTGCCAGGTGCTGCGTGGGGGGTGTGTGACCCAGGCGGAGGACACCTGCGGCCCAGGGGCCATCGTGAGTGTCCAGGTCCCCGGGCATTGGTAGGTCTCCCAGGTCAGCAATCTAACACACTTATTGGGAGTAATGGGAAGCACCTCTACATCACAGGGATGTGTCCTCAGTCTCCCACATCGTATTCCCTGGACAAGGAGTCGCAGTGTGTCCGCTGCTGTGCTGTGAAGCGGACAAGGTCCTCAGAGCCCAGAAAAGCACGTGGCTGAGATTTCCACTCAACAGTAATGGCCCAGTCTAGACGCTTACAACAAACTAATGATACTGACGTTGCTGCCCATCCCCTGCCCCCAACCATCACCACCACCTTTTTTCCTGGCATCTGGCACATGGGCTGAGGGCAACGATCCCTTATCTC
Source organism: Canis lupus familiaris (assembly GCF_011100685.1). Classification (NCBI taxonomy): domain Eukaryota; kingdom Metazoa; phylum Chordata; class Mammalia; order Carnivora; family Canidae; genus Canis; species Canis lupus. The sequence continues at coordinate 2,179,626 of NC_049224.1, read as the reverse complement.
CTTGACCGGCCTGGCCTGATATTTACAGGTGCAATGAGAATCCTCTCCTCTTCATATGTCAGAAGACCCAGCTAAACCTTTAGGAACCAAAGCATGATTAGGACATTGATTTGTATATATTTTTAAGATGTTTTTATTCATGAAAGACAGAGAGAGAGGCAGAGACACAGGCCTAGGGAGAAGCAGGCTTCCCTGTGGGGAGCCCAATGTGAGACTCAATCCCAGGACCCTGAGATCACAACCTGAGCTCAACCACCGAGCCACCCAGGTGCCCCTGGACATTGATCCATATTGAATGTCTTGCCAATATATTGTCATCACTCTCAGAGGGAAAGAATGGAATGAAATTCATAACTGTGGGTCATTATGACTGGTGTAGGGACACTTCAGGTCTTTTTCTTCAGTACTCAGAATGAATGAATGTATAACAGACCAAAGACCATCTTAGACCTCAACAACTGTGACTCTTGCTCTAGGCTCGGGGTGTTAGTAGAACCCCCTCTAGTCTTGTTCACTCCTTATGGGAAAAGAAGTGCCTTGAGGGCCAAGGGAACCTGTCTACTTAAAACCTGCTCTCCCCTTATAGACCATGTCCTAGGTACCCATGGTCTGCTATCAACTGGCCCCAGATCCACTTCCAGTGATTTTGTGTGCCTTTTTCTGAGAGGTCTCTGAGGATAAGGGACAGTTGTTTGAGGTGTGTGGATGGAGCTTGGGTTTCTGGGTTGCATGTCCCGGGTGTGCTTGTGAGGTCCTGCAACATGTGATCACGAGTAGTTAGTTACGAGATGGGGAAGCGGATGTCCTGTGAGCTGGGTCGCTATTGGTACTCTTGCCCTGTACCCTGCAAATAGTAGGTGTGGGTGAGTGTAGACACATGCCAAACAAACTCGGTCCCCTCCGCCATGTCTATCAGTATACTTCCTTAGTGAATTTCAGGCTTCTGGCTATAGAAGTTGAATTTTTACTTTTTTTCTTGAATTGCTTCAAAGCTTTGGCCCTCTTCCTTTTTGTTAAAACCCAAAGGCCAACCTCAGATTACATTCTACTTTTTCAATCATCTTAAATCTTTGTAGGGACAAAGAATGCCAAAGGCAGCACACATATACTCAATCAAGAAAGTAATTTTGGAAATGATGGTCTGCACAAATGGATAAGGCAATTAGGTAAGATGCCAGTAGGCACGGTTTTAATGCTCAGGGTGAAACTATGTTGAGGCATTTTGTGTATGTGTATCACTGATTGCCCCCTGGCCAGCTTCATTCCCTGCTTGTTGGAAATGGTTTTCATATCCTGTGTTTTCCGTCAATGCTTTCTTTCCTGTCTACATGCAAGTGTGAGTCTGGCAAGACTCAGTATCAGCAGGACTCCGAGATGAGTAGATAGAGTGGCTGTTGGGGGATAGCCACGTCTGTCCTCGTTTCAATCTAGGGCCTCTCCTAATCTGCAGTTCATGCCTTGGGAAGTGGGGGTACGGGACGGCAAAGGGAGCAGAAATGGAAGGCTCTGGGGACTTGAGAGAAGGGAAAGGGGATCAGTGAAGAGGCATGGAAGGGGGATGGCAACCAAACTTGGTCTTTGATAAAATTTTAACAAGGAGAGGCGTGGCAAAGTGAATACTTGTTTATAAATAATATCATAAGCATTTAGAATAATTTTTAGGGCAGATTTCCCAGAGTGAGCATAAGTGGGTCAGAGGATAGCAGTGTTTTGAGGCCCTTCCTGTCTTTGTCAGACGGTAACCTGTACTCCAACCAGAAATGTCTGAGGGTTCCTGTTCTATTGCATCTTTGCTGGTGTTAGCAATCGCTTCTTTCTTTCATTATTTAAAAAGTATTTTGCTTCATAGCCAAAACGTTACCTTACTATTTTCATTTTGTCTTCTACTATTATTAGTGAATCAAATGGCTTTCAAGCTGCCCGTTGCCTTATATTTTCTCTTTTAAAATTATTTGTTTACTTGACGGGATGAGCACTGGGTGTTGTGCTATGTGTTGGCAAATTGAACTCCAATAAAAAATATACAAAAAAAATTGTTTATGGGGCTACAGAGAAAAAAATTATCAATAAAGTGAAAAAAAATACTTTCTAACTTTGGCCATCAGGAAAAAAAAAACTTTTTGTGTAGGTCTTTTAGTTTAGTATTTCAGTTAGGTAAAACTTCCTTTTAGATACCAAATGGCACAAGTAGTATATCTATGTACAAAACAGCGTGCCATGCAAAGTTCTATAAAGTGGTAAGATATCAAACGGCACAGCTAGTGTATGTATGTAAAAAGCAACCTATGTAATGTATTTTCAACCCAATGAACTTTTTTTTTTTTTGATGTGTATATGCAGGCATGGTCTTTCCTATTATTATTTTTTTTTAAAAAATTCATTTGAGATATTATAGCAGTTGCATGATTTAGGATGAGGATAAAACTGATTTTGTCCCATTAAAAGACTGTTTTTAAAGACCGGTCGATTAAAATCCAGCCAGAAGTGACTGTAGGTCATCGACTGATTATAACTGTAGCTAATTCTAACTTGTTTTTAAATCAGCTAACAAATGCTTTTCATGTAAACATTGACATGTGATACATATAAGGTGATTTTCTGAGCAGTGAAAACATAAATTCAAAGAGCTTTTTGCTCCTTTGGGAAATAATACAGAGAGATCTGTTAAGAGGGAGGGAAGCTTGTGCCAAGGACTTTCCTCTGGTCCCCAGAGACAGTAGAAATGAAATGGCTACTTGAATCCATCTCCATCTGCTACAGGAGTTTATAATGAAACCCTCTTTCACTTAATTTTCTGGACTAGATTATTTCTAAATCATTCTTTTTCTTTTTCTTTTTTTTTTAATTTATTTTTTATTGGTGTTCAATTTACTAACATACATTCTTTTTCTTTAAAAGAATAACACCACATACCATGGGTGAAGAATGGTAAGACATGGTAAAATGTACTTGTATCTCAAACTAAATCAAAATATTTTCTGGATGGTTCCAAAGGTTACTTTTTTTTCATTCATTTTTTTTTCATTTGTTCAATTAGTATTTATTGAGCTTTGTGCTTAAGGCATGAAGCTAAGGGTAATGGGGATAGAAAAACAAATAACTCAGGACGTTGCCTCGGCAGCATGTGTGGTTGAGTAGGTATGATGCGTGACACATTCTTAAACTGAAATAATCTAAGTAAAAGTCATAAACACAGAAGAGGTTCAGCCAAAGTGCCCGCCCTGGAAGTTCAATTGTGAGGAGAGTGTCCAAATAATCCTACCTGGACCAGACTTTGGAACTGTTGCTTAGTGTTCCATTTCCTTGAGCTTGTGAAGTCTGAGCAGCTACACTGCAAATAAAGAACTTCCTGGGTATGAAGCTCGACTGCCTGGTAGTCCAGCAGAGGATCCCTCTGTGGTTAAAGCAGACAGTTGATGTTTTGTGGCAAGGTAGCATATTTTTCTTCTACTTTGCAATTGGGATATTATTTCTTACCCATTGAGTATAATCTGATGGTGCTGCATTAGGAATGTTGTCCTTCTTAGCTAAATTTTTAAAAAGATTTTATTTTTATTTATTCACGAGAGCCTCAGAGAGAGAGGCAGAGGGAGAAGCAGGCTCCCTGCAGGGAGTCCGATGAGGGATTCGATCCCAGGACCCTGGGGTCATGACCTGAGCCAAAGGCAGATGCTCAACCGCTGAGCCACCCAGGCATCCCTTTTTTAGCTAAGGGGACACATTAACCAGGCTACACTAAATCTGTAAATCCACTCTAGAATTTGAGTCTAGAATAAAGTGACAGAAATCATCCTCCTTGGATTATTCCTACAGTTCCTATTTCCAGTTTGGTTTCTCCTCATTTCTGAGTCTGGTTCTCTAACCTTCCTGAGGTTATATTTCAAAATCTTCACCTGAGGTAGGCTAGCTAGAGTTGAGTTTTTGGTACCATATGGAATATCTGCTGTTTCCTGTTCTGGACCCATTTGACTCTTCTCCACTTTTTCTATGTGTCGGTCCAGGAGGCTGACTTGAATGGATTGTATCAAGAAACTTCTCTTTGCCTCTGGTTTCTGACTGAGTTTTGACAGAGAGGAGTTTGTATAGGAGTCAGAAGGAGAGTGAGATATCTCTTGATCCCGTCCTTATGAGGTTAACCTTGGGTTACTGTGTCCACTAGGTTCTGATTATAAGAGATGAAGAACTGCCATGCTAAGTAAACACACAACACCGCAAATCTCTTATGCTAAAGGGGTGAGACCCTGAGTAATTGAACAGGATTAGACATGAACAAGGCTGAGAAAATCTTACTTCTGGTTTTCCCAGAATGCCTTCTTGAAGATGGAGCCTACTCTTACTCTTTTTCCATCTGAGGGAACTAGCTCTCCTCTGCTTAAAGTTTTTCAAGGATTGCCCTTGGGACAGCATTTCAGTTGCTTCAGAAGTTGATAACCATCTTCTTGAGCATTCACCCACCCACCCGCACATTTCCTTATGGTCATTGAAAAGACATCTCAACATTGACCAGAACTGCTTAAAAAAAAAAGAAAAAGAAAAAAAGCCTGTAAAGCCTAGTAAGAGTAAATGGCCTTATTAAATGAGTTTGGGAGTATTCTTTTTTTAAATTTCTTGAGTTTTAGAAAGCTTCATGTTGATTATTTTTAAAATGTTTGGTAGAATTTACCAGTGAAGCCATTCGGTCCTGGGTTATTCTTTGTTGGGAAAATTTATTTTATTTTATTTTTTTTATTTTTAGTACTTTATTTATTCATGAGAGACGCACACAGAGAAAGGCAGAGACACAGGCAGAGGGAGAAGCAGGCTCCATGAAGGGAGCCCTATGTGGGACTTGATCCTGGGACTCCAGGATCACGCCCTGGGCTGAAGGTGGCACTAAACCGCTGAGCCACCTGGGCTGCCCCAATTTTTTAATTTTTGATTCAATCTTCTTTTTAATTATTGGTCTGTTTAGTTTTTCTGTTTTCATAATTCAGTCTTATTAGGGTGTATATTTTTAAGAACTAACTTCTTCTAGGTTATCCAATTTGTGGTGTGTAGTTGTACAGAGTACTCTCAGCATTACTCTGATATCAAAATGAGACAAAGTTATTACAAAACAAGCAAATTAACAAACTGTAGGTGAATACCCACAATAAACATAGATGCAAAAATCCTCAACAAAATGCCACATTTGCTACATTAAAAGGATATCATATACCATAACCAAGTAGGATTTCATCCTGGGATTCAAGTAAGGTTCAACATACACAAATCAACTATCGTGATATACCACCTTAATAGAATGAAGGGGAAAAATACAAGCTACATGACCATCTCAATAGATACAAAAGAGCATTTGATAAAATCCAGCATCCATTTATGACAAAAATGAGGCATAGAAGGAATTCACCTCAACATAATGGAGTCCATATATGAAAATCCCACAACTAACATCACACTCAAAGGTGAAAAATCAAAAAGCTTTCTTTTAAGATTATGAAGAAGGCAAGGATGCTCACTCTCACCACTTGAATTAAACATAGTGCTGGAAGTCCTAGCCAAAACAGACAATAGCAAGAAATAAAAGGCATACAAATCAGAAAGAATTAAAATTACCTGTTTGCAGATGATGTGATTTTTATATACAGGAAACCCTAAAGACTCCATGAAAATAAAAACAGAATTAGATAAATTTGTAGAATACAAAATCAACATGCAAAAGTGAGTTTCTGTACACTAAAAAGGAATGATTCACAAAGGAAATTAAAGTCATCCCACTTATAATAGTACCAAAAGGAATAAAAATACTTAGGAGTAACCTTAACCAAGGGGATAAAAGACTTGTACATTGAAAACTCTAGAACATTCATGAAAAAAATTTAAAGACACAAATAAATGGAAAGATATTCAACGCTCACAGGTTGAAAGACTTAATATTAAAATGTTCATACCACCCGAAGTGATATACAGATTTGATGCAATCAAATCCCAATGACTTTTTTTTTTACAGAAATAGAAAAAAAAATCCTAAAATTCATATGGAGAGGCAAAAACCTAAAATAGCCAAAGCAATCTTAAGAAGAACAAAGATAGAGGCATAAAAACAGGCATATAGACCAATGGAACAGAATAGAATCCAAAAATAAACCTATGCATATAGAGTCAACAGATCTTTAACAAAGGTGCCAAGAATGCGTAATGGGGAAAGGATTGTCTCTTTAACAAATGGTGATGGGAAAACTGGCTATCCATATGCAAAAGAATGGAATTGGAACATTATCTTACACTGTACACAAAAATCAATTCAAAGTGGATTAAAGACTTAAACATAAGACTGAAACTGTAAAATTCTTAGAAGAAAACATAGGGGAAGGCTTCACGATATTGGTCTGGGCAACTATTTCTTGGATATAACACCAAAGGCACATGGAACAAAAACAGCAAAAACAGACAAGAGGGATTATGTCAAAGTAAAATGCTTTTGCTGAGCAAAAGAAATAGTCAACAGAGTAAATGGCAACTTAGGAAGTGGAAGAAAGTATTTCCAAATTGTGTATTTGATAAAGGGTTGATATTTTAAATGTATAAGGAACTCCTACAACTCAATAGCTTAAGAACCAATAATCTGATTTTAAAGGAGGTGAAGAACTTGAATAGACATTTTTCTAGAGAAGACCTACAAATGGCCAACAGATACATGAAAAGATGCTCTCATTGTTAACCGTCAGGTAAGTGCAAAGCGAACCACATTGAGGTATCACTTAACACTTAGGATGGTAAAATATTAAAAAAACCAAACAAACAAAAGGCAGCAGGTATTGGTGAGAATGTAGAGAAGTTAGGACCTTTGAATGCTTTTGGTGGGAATGTAAGATGTGCAGCCACTATGGAAAACAGTATGGAGGTCTCTTAAAAACCTGAAAGAATTATGGTATGAAATTTGCTAGAAAATATGCAATTGCTGGATCATATTTTCTATTCTCTCTGAGGATGTGTGTGTGTGTGTGTGTGTGTGTGTGTGTGTGTGTGTAAAGATTTATTTATTTTAGGAGACTGCGAGCAGGAGGAGCAGAGGGGGAGGGAATCTCAAGCGCCCTCAGCACTGAGCACAGAGTCTAGCTCAGGGCTCCATCCCAGGGCCCTGAAATCATGATCTGAGACAAAACCAAGAGTTAGGTTCTTAACCAACTGCACCATGCAGGTGCCCCACGTCTGACTATATATTGAAATCAGGATTTTTAAAAAGATATTATTTATTCATGAGAAACACACAGGCGGAGGGAGAAGCAGGCTCCCTGCAGGGAGCCCGATGAGGGACTTGATCCTGAGACCCCGGGGTCACGCCCTGAGCTGAAGGCAGATGCTTGATGACAGAACCACCCAGGTGTCCCTGAAATCAGGATCTTAAAGAGGTACCTACACTGCCATGGTCATTGCAGAATTACTCACAATAGCTAAGATACAGAAGTAACCAAAATGTTCATTGATAGATGAATGGATAAAGAAAATATGGTATATAAATACATTATTCAGCCTTAAAAAAAAAAAAAGGAAATCCTGCCTTATTCAATAACATGGATGAATGTGGAGCACGTTATGCTAAGTGGGATCAACTAGTCCCAGAAAGACACATACTGCATGATCCCATTACTGTGAGGTAGCTAAAATACTCCGATTCCTAGAAACAGAGTGGATTGGTGGTTGCAGGGCCCTCAGGGGAGAAGGAAATGGGGAATCGCTATTCATTGCATATAAAGTTTCAGTTATATAAAATAAATTGTGAGAACTGCTGGACAACATGTGTCCATAGTTAGCAATAGTAGATTGTGCACTTCAAAATTTGTTAAGATAGTTCATAACTGTTCTTACCACAATTATTAAAAAAAAAGTTTGCTTCCAAACAATAAATACGTATTTCATTATCTGGCGAAAAATAATTATAGAGGATATTATCAGGACAAGTGGTGGATTTCAAATACAGATTAATGAATTATATCACCGGGTGTATCTAAATCAAATTTTCTAGTTTTGGTAATTGTATAGTGGTTATGTAAGAGGATGTCCTTGCTCTCGGGAAATACATACAGAAGTATTTTGGGGGTAACATTGCACGATGTCTGCAGTGTCCTCAGATGGCAAATGATTCAGAAAAAAATGGTGAATGAGGATGTTTACATAGAGAAAGAAGGAAGATTATAAATTGGGCAAAAGATTAATGCTCATTGAATCTAGGTGAAGGTTGCATTAAAGTTCTTCATACCATTCATGCAACCATAATGTGTTCTTGAGGTTGTATCTCCATAAAATAAATGAAGAAAAATACATTTGCCAAAAACAATACACAAAACCCCCACAAAACAACAAAATGGCCTTGCCATTCTCTATCATTGGGAACCTGGAAAGTAAGGTATGAGCGGTTTCTTGGTAGGTTTAAGCAACACTGATGAAATGTAATCAGAGAAGGCTAAATCCGTGGAAATGCATATACTCATTTGGGATTCAGAACGTAATATTTTGGCTTCAGTACTTGGTAGAGACATGAGTAGTTGCTGGACTGATTGATCTAAACTTGTACCCAAAGTTGGCTTCCAGTTAATAAGGTTAAAATGCTAGCTCGCTCCAGGTCTGCATTGTGAGGAGGGGGGAGTCTGTGCTGCAGGAAATGGGAGGGTCGGGACGGGTTTGTTACGTGCAAACAGCTCAGCCGCTTGCAATCACACATTCTGGGAAAATGTGGAGGGTGCTGTCTTCATTGAAGCTTTAGGAAATCGTTGGTAAGGAGCACACCACCATCTTTGAAGACTTCTGACTTAACCGGTTGTACTCTGTAGGTCGCATACAGTGTAGAGACATTTTAGTGGAATTTTTTTTTTTTATCTCAATGGGAATAATGTCATATGGAGTCCTAGAGAACAGGTGGTAGTACAATTGCTGCAAGAAAATCATGTCTAAAATGGTAATTAGAGGATTTTGACCTGCAGGAGTTTCTAGCAATTTCTCCTTAGAAATGATCTAGGTGGGCAGCCTGATAGAATGCTTTTTGAAATATTCTTTCAAAGATTTTATTTATTCATGAGAGACACAGAGGCAGAGACACAGGCAGAGGGAGAAGCCGGCTCCCTGCGGGGAGCCCGACGTGGGACTCAATCCAGGGACCCCAGGACCATGCCCTGACCTGAAAGCAAACACTCAACCCCTGAACCACCCAGGGGCCCACTTTTTGCAGTATTTGTAAATACAGAACAACAAAAAAGTGTATGTGTGGGGGGCTGCCTGGGAAGAAAACAGTTACCTACGATGGGATTTCTCCATTTCCTAAGTGAGAGCGCAGCCCTGAGCCCCTTAAGTGAAGGTGAAGTGAAATCCCCGTGAGAAGCAAGCATGTAACAGACCCACAAGCCTTTTGCAGAGATTCCTGGAGCTATTTTCCAGGGTGACTGTGCACGAGGGAGAGTGGAGCTCAGCTCTTTGGGGTTTGTTGGGTCCTGGCTCTGAGCTTAGGGTGCTCCCGGACCCCATAAGGATATGGTAATTCACCCATTGTAAGAGGAGCCCTGCACGGGCCTATTAGGGGGTCCAGGTCCAGGGGAATAGGACCCGGGCTGAGGGTTTTCCCCCAGTCATAGGACATAAGCTTAGTCACTGGAAACCCTCAGTGGTGGCTCCCTGACTTGTGGATGGAGGAGGGGAGAGCGAAAGCGCCTGTGTCCGTCCGTGGGGGTGGCCGGAGGCTGGCGCTGCATTGACCCCACTCAGGACACGGGAGATGCTGGAGCAGAAGTCCCCCGTGGGGCTGAGCCCGCTGCGGAGCACCTGGCGGTTCATCCTGCGTGACGAGGGGACAGCCTAAGGTATAGGCCTTGGTGGCTCGTGGGCAGCCGCTAGCAGGCCAGGGGACTGATGCGGGCTTGGGAGGTGACAGCGGCTCCCGGGAGAAGGGGCCTGAGCAGGTGTCCCGGGCCCGGCGCAGCGTGTGCAGGTGCCCAGGTTCTGCACTGCGTGCCTCAGAGGGTGCCCACCGCAGGGCTGGACGAGACGCTGTCCCCCAGCTGCTGATCTTTGTCCCTCGGTCGCCTTCCCCTAACCCTGTGAGTACAGCTCCCCGGTGTGTAGCGCCGGGTGGGAGGCACGCACGGCTCACAGTGTGGTCTTCCCTTCGGGCGGCTGCTGTCGCTCCTGACCGCCCGAACCATCCACAGGATGCACCGACGCTGAATTCCTGAGAAGGCACCACTGTGTGTCTTTTTTTTTTATTTTAGATTCATTTATTTGAGAGTGAGCAAGAGAAAGAGAGAGAATCTCAAGCAGACTCCCCATGGGGGAGATTTGATGTCAGGGCCCTGAGATCACAGCCTGAGCCAAAAGCAAGAGTTGAGTGTGCCATTTTCAAGGGAGGCCCAGCAGGCCCCCCGGTGGCATAGTGGTTATCTGGGACCTCTCATTAGATAGGGAGGGCTTTCTCCTTACGGTGGTTGAGTCGCATTTCCGGAAAGCTCAACCCACCATCCACGTGTCTGAGGAGCTTTTTCCTCATTGCGGGGTTTACCAGATGGCCTCACCTCTAGCCAGGGCACACTTTTCACAGTAGAGGAAGTGCAGAGACATGGGCACGTGATCACACCCTGTGCCCCCCTGAGAAGCTGAGAGGCGCGACTTGGCTCCGTGGACTGTTGGGATGGTCTGCTGGAAGGTCACTTACGTTTCTAGCTAGGAAACATTGTGAGGCTGAGGTGCTACATGATAGGGTGCGGATAACAGAAACGGCATTGCCCTGGGGTATTCACACACTAGCTTCCCTGATAGCCGGAATACCTGCCTCCTGACCCAAAAAGCGAAGGAGAGAGAGAGTCTGACCATGACATGTAACAACCCATTTGGGAAACGTTTGCTCCTGATTGCTGCAATTTTGGCCTTGGTTGTTTTGGGGAACTTAGGGTGAAAAGGAAGAACTGTTGTAATGTAGGGGACACTCTGGTCATTTAGGTTTCCTTGTGGCAGAGAAGAGCAGCATTGTCCTATCTGGGGTGATGGTCCCAATTACCAGGAAGCAACATGATTTCTGAAAATCAGTGAGAGCAGAGAGTAGCAGGGGACCCAGGGAATTTCATGGGGGAATTTCTTGTACAATCAACAATATGCTTCAATAGTAGTTCTGGTCAATGGAAAACTAAAACAAATCCAATGAAAACTGCTGAAACCTTAGATTTTGTAGAAATAATTTGGGTCACACTGTCATGTACAGCTTTGTCTAGTTGAAGTCCTGGTGGAGATGATGGCCCCATAGGATGGGAGATGATTATCAATTCAGGTTTTACGACCAGGTACTGAAGCAGCAACTGTAGCGTCATGTTTTGTTCTGTTTTTCTTCCCTCCTTTCCTCCTCTTCCTCATTCGATGGACAAAAATAGTGACTGACATTTTAATTTTGAGTAGCACTTGACTAAATAGATATGGGCCTACCGAGTGCATTAACGGAAGAGACCTCCTGTAACAACTGTACTGGGGACAGAGGACTTGAAATTTTTTTGAATTTAACTTTATCGAGGAAGAATTGATAAATATAATCCTACATACGTTAAGCCTTCAATGTGATGAAGTCTCCAATGTGTGGAATGATTACCAAGATCAAGATAATTAATACATCTATCATCTCACATAGTGACTCTTTTCTTTCCTCCTGTGATGAGGATGATTAAGATCTACTCTAAGCAACTTTCAAGTATGTGAGTATTATTAATAGAGTCACCATGCTATCCATTAGAGCCTCAGAACTTATTCTAAAACTTATTACTAAAAATTTATACTGACATCACCCCATTGCCCTCTTTCCCAGCCCATGGCAACAGCCATTCTATTCTCTCTTTCTAAGAAATTAGCTTTTATTTATTTTTAGATTCCACCTATAAGGGATCATACTCCACAGTATTTGTCTTTCTCTGGTTTATTTCCCTCTAGTTGCATCCACGTTGTCACAAATGGCAGGATTTTCTTCTTTATAGTTCTGAATACTATTCCGTTATATATCTATATACTTATATATGTCACATTGTCTTGATCCATCAAAGGCCATTTTAGGTTTTTTCCATATCTTGGCTGCTGTGAATTTGCTGTGGTGAAAATGGGTGTGCAGGTATCTTTTTTAGATACTGGTTTCACTTGCTTGGAATATATACCCAGAGGTGGGATCGCTAGATCATGTGGGATGGCTAGATCATTGAATTTTTAATTTTTTGAGAACCTGTCATACTGTTTTTCCAAAATGGCTGACACACTTTTTATCTGAATAAAGGAAAAGAGTAGACGCTGGTGGAGAAAAAGGGAGGATCATTCTAAATATCTTCTGATATCTCCCCAGAGTCTCTTCATTTTTCTCCATCCTAGTGTCTACCTCAGAAGGCCATGACTTCCAGTTTGTTTCAGCCATTAGGAGTCTCTGTAGGATGGCTTCCGGTGTGCTGGTCCCTTGACTAGGGGTGGCCTCTTTTACACAGCTCCCTTCTTCCAGGTTTGGTTAACCCGTCTGTCTTTGTTATTGCACTTTCCTTTGTGGTCCTTCTGCGCTGACCCACAGCCGTGTGACTAGCTTCTGGACCTTCCTTGACATATTCCAGAATATGTTATCCATTTCTTGTCGAGTCCCTGACTGATAGAGTTGCTTAACACAATACAGTGGCAAATACAATAAACCACAATCCTAGTGTGCATCTACCTCCCCTTCATTTATATGTTGACCCTATGGTGACTACTGACCTTCTGAGTCATCAACAAGATTAAATTATGTGTAGTAAAAGTTTAAGATGTGAAACACTTTGATATCACATGCTTAATACATAGGATATTATTTTAGTACTTTGATAAACTTTAGAAATATTTTATAACATCTTAAGAACTGAGGAAATGGAGCCAGAAATGTTTTTTTAAATATTTTGTTTAAATTCAGTTTGCCAACATAGTCTAACACCCAGTGCTCATCCCGTCAAGTGCTCCCCTCAGTGCCCGTCATCCAGTCACCCCCGCCCCCCCACCTCCCCTTCCACTACCCCTTGTTCATTTCCCATAGTTAGGAATCACTCATGGTTTGTCTCCCTCTCTAATTTTTCCCATTCAATTCCCCTCCTTTCCCTTATGCTCCCTTTCACTATTTCTTATATTCCCCATATGAGTGAGACCATATGATGATTGTCCTTCTCTGATTGACTGACTTCACTCAGCATCATACCCTCCAGGTCCATCCACGTCGATGTAAATGGTGGGTGTTCATCCTTTCTGATGGCTGAGGAATATTCCATTGTAGCTATAGGCCAGATCTCCTTATCCATCATCTGTTGAAGGACATTGCGGCTCCTTCCACAGTTTGGCTATTGCAGACGTTGCTGCTGTGAACATTGGGGTGCAGGTGTCCCAGCGTTTCCTGCATCTGTATCTTTGGGGTAAATCCCCAGCAGGACAATTGCTGGGTTGTAGGGCAGGTCTATTTTTAACTTCTTGAGGACCCTCCACACTGATTTCCAGAGACAGAGCCAGAAATATTAAGAGACTTTAGCCAAAATGTGGAAGTAGTACCAGAAATGTGACTAGAATCTTGTGCTTTTCTTAGAATAACCTCTCTTCTTTGGCTCGTGCAATTTCAAAACCTTGGTGTTTTTATTTATCCTCGTTAGCAAGGCTTTTCCATAATTCATTTAGATCGGTTTGTTCTGTCTTTATGGATATAGTACAATTACTACAGTCAAGTCATTGGAAATGATTTCACAGAATCTTTAACAAATCTAGTGAATTTTAGATTGTAATTTTATATTTGTTTTTCAAATTATACACTGAACTTCCTGAGGTCTAGACTTTGATTTTGATTTCTGTGCACTGAATGCTTACTGTAACGTCTATCACTATACTAAGCATTAAGTATACTCGGATCTATTCAGTATAATAGATTGTTGAATAAATAAGTGTCCATCACAAGCTGGGTAAAAAGTTGGATAAGTCTTTCCTGAATGGCCAGCTTTCCCTGTCTTTAAATGGTATAAAATCTTTTAAATTTGTTTTTCTGGACGTGCCGAATGTGGAGCCAAGAGCCTATGCTTTTATAAAGTGTCCTTTTCATCTTCAAAGTTTAGATCACAGCGCTGCAGTCAGCATTGTCTTATAACCAGGAACATACCTTCTTATTTAAGTTCCTCCTCATTCCCCAGGAGCTTTCTGTGACTTCACCCTCCGCTCTGTAATTATAGAATCAGGAAGCACGTCTTTGCAATTCCGAACTTGCTCTTCAGGCGGTCTGTTGGGACATCCTCAGGTGTTTATGTATGGTGAGATTTATTGATAAAATCCCCTCTACTTTCCTAGAGAGACGGAGAGCCTGGCCAGGCCCATACAGCCAGGGTTCTGCGTCAAGGGCAGGAGTCCCCTGAGGATACACGTTCTGGAGACTGAGGCACGCCAAGGTCATTTGCAGCCTGTCCCTGCAGGTAGCAGTGATATACATGCACACAAGCTGAGATTGTTAGAAGAGGGACCTGATACCTAATATAGTTCAGATCACTCAATTTTGGAACTTCTCGTCTTCAAGTGCAAAGGAGTAAAACGAAGCCTTTAGACCCTGTGTGTTGGGCTACCAGAGGCAATTGTATTTAGTGATCGCATGTACAGTCCACGTGAGAGTGCGTGTGTGAACATGTGAGGGAAGGACCTGCAACCCCATTAAATCCTAACAATCCAAGAGGCTGGGGAACACACGAGCGTGTTTTTGTTTTTGTTTCCCCCCCCCAACCAGTCTTTGTAGCGCCTCTCACAATACATGAGCGTGCTGTGTTTCCTCACGGCAGCTGCCTAATATTGTTCTGTCTCTGCAGAGTCCCGGATAAAGGAATTGCTCATTCTTTTCAGTTTTCACTTTAAGCTGTTAAATTGCATCTTCCAGGAAAGGGAAAATGACAGTTGCTAAGAAGTGGCACCATCCTATGACTTCTTGGTTTTCTTAGCCTGGTGCCGTTTAGGAGTCAGCAGCTGAGAGCGGCGGCAGGAAGTGGGGCGGCAGAGGGCGGCCGAGACCAGCGTTGGCAGGCCCGTGGGACCTTAGACAGCGCCACGCGGGGGGTTCACGCCTGGAGGAAAGGAAAGGACTCTGAGTGCTTGCAAAAGGGAAAACTAAAGTGTATGAAGAGTCATTCGGGGGGGAAAAGAAGTTGTTTCTGCTTTTGATGTTTGACCCGGAGGTCGTCAACTTGTGTGTGGCCGCTAGGACGTGGAGGTCCTTTTCCTGGCATTTGGCAGGGTAGGGGGGTGGGGGATGAAACGGATATTGCTACTCGTCCGTAGAACCGACAGTAGGGGGTTCAGAAGGATGGGGACAAATGGCTTTCCCAGGTACACCTGCTGCTGTGTGCTTGCCGTGCCGGCGGGATGGAGCGAGCGGCGGAGGCGAGGCGCCCTCGCTGGAGGCAGAGGACGCGGGGCAGGCCACGCTGCTGGCCGCTGGCGGGGGCTGGGCTGGCCCGTCTACTTTCCAGGACCTGTTTGTTTGTTTGTTTTTTTAAAGATTTTATTTATTTATTCATGACAGACACAGAGAGAGAGGCAGAGACCCAGGCAGAGGGAGAAGCAGGCTCCTTGCAGGGAGCCCCACGTGGGACTCGATCCCCAAACTAGGATCATGTCTTGAGCCAAAGGCAGACGCTCAACCACTGAGCCACCCAGGCATCCCCCCTCCCTTTTTCTTTTTTTTTAAACACCCAGGACCTCTTTGTCTTTGGTTTTCTCCTCACGTTCACAGCTGTGCACAGTGACATTTGGAAACCCCAGTTGGCCTCTTCTCTGGTTTGGGTGTCCATGGAATGCCAATGGCGTGAGGGGATGGGCAGTCCTGACACAGGTCCCCGGGCTGGTGGCTGCTCCGTAGGTGGAGGTTCCCACTGATGTGTTTACCATATGACCCCAGAAGGTGGCCCTGCCCCAAAGGGACACTCGTGCATTGGGGCACCTCCAGGGCGGCGGCCGGCCTGGTGGGCAGAGGGCATGGCCCAGGCCGCTGTGGCTCATGGACAGCGGGCAAGGCGGTACCTGAGAGTGAGTCCAGAACCGGCCCATCCCTCGACTCCCCCAGCTAAAACCCTGGCCTCTGGGGACTCCGGCGTCCCAGGCACCGTTGCTGCCTTTGTGCGTCAGTCACTCGTGAAGTTGAGCCAGGTCTTCCTGACCCAGGACAAGGCTGCAGCACTGGGTGAGGATGGGGGAGCTCCAGAGAGGGCTGGGCGTGCAGGGAGGAAGGCTTTTTTTAGGGAAAATTTGGTTATTCCCTCATAAAATAGACAGGGATCCGTGGCCCTCCTCAGTCTATTATTTCTACCTTATTTTTCACTCATTCTTTTATCAATCCAACATTTATGGAAAACCTACTTGGTCACCAAGTACGTGGAGACACATGTAGATGGGATTCACCATTGGAGTGTCCCGGGGTTCCAGGCACACACCTACTTCTCTATCAAAAACACTTGACCCCAGCTATGTGGTTGGCCAGTTCCTGAAGCAGTCTGACGAATTGTGTGTGTGTGTGTGTGTGTGTGTGTGTGTGTGTGCGCACGCGTGCAGAGAAGACCCATAATCATTCTAATTGTTGTTCCTGGCAATTTGAGTAGACACGGGGATGTGTTTGATTAAATCGGCAGATTTTAGACACACAGAGAAGCCAAAAATGGACAAACTAAAAGAGGTCACAAAACAGTTGTGCAAGAGTATCTAACTTCCACAGAGCAGAGACTCTTGTTCACGCACTTCACTGGGCAACTGGGGCCTTGTAGAAGAAGTGATCGCTCAACACGTTGCACAGATAAATACCGCAAAACCGAAGAATTGGATTCACTGTCAGCCACTGCTCTACTTTCTACAAATCTAGCTATTTTTTAGTCATTTTATAACTTTCCTTTGACTTTTTAGAAACTAGGATGTTCTTTGAAGTCCCCGTTGTCTATGCTCCAACTAAACAATGTTGGAAAATAAACTTCTCTTTAATGGGCCGCGGGAGGAAAGGCTGTCGGGTAGGAATGGGCTGGGGTGTCAGAAGCGCATCCCCCTGCGGGCTAAGTCGGTGCGGGCCTCCTGGATCTGGCTCTGCAGCTCGCGGGTGGCGTCCTCACAGTTGTGAAAAGTGGCCACGCGGTAGCCCACCGTGCCCAGGGCATAGCAGCCGGCGGACACTAGCAAGTAGGCCGGAGTGGCCACAGTACCTCCCGGCATGGCGAGGGCAGCTCCAGGCCCAGGGCCCCCGTGGTCAGGGCCGCCCAGGTGGAGCCCAGGAGTGCCAGTCCCCAAAGCCACTGCAAAAAAACAAAACAAAACAAAAAACAAAAAAACTTTTTTTTTTCAAGGTTAATACTTTTTATTAAGTCATTGCAAGCTTTGGCTAGGAAGGAAACTTGAAGAAATGAAGACATGTGGAAGAACATTTCCACATTATCATCCGTTATCTGTGTTTTCGCAGTATAGGCGTAGTCAAGGAACGCCTTCACGGCTTTGGAGGACAGGTTAGTGATGGTGACACTCCCACCGTCTCTCTCATGTTTACCTCAAACATAGCCCTGAAAAAGTCACCGCACGCTGCTAAGACACAGCGATGACATGGGATTATTTCATCTTTCATGATGATTTCGAAATCATAAAAGACATTTTGTTCTCTAAAATTCTGCAGTACGCTTAAGATTTTCTGTCCATGATCTTCGGACACAAGGAAGTTTTGCTACAGTTTACCGTCTAGGGATATTTATTGTTGTGATCTATTTTAAACTTTGCAGTATAAATAATCAATGTAATTCGGGATGACAGGCAGCAAAGTACTGACCTGGCTACTTCGCTGTTAGAAAAACATAACCATTGTTGACTTAAGAGTAGAAAAAGTCACAAATTATAAAATGTCTCCAATTTTATTTACCACCTTTATTGACATTATCTTAAGTTTCATGACAACCCTATTAGATAAGAACTGCTATCCCTGGATTACAGACGTGACACTGATGCTTAATTACGTTCAACCTGCTTTGAAATTATTAGCTATGCTTGACATTAGATAACCAAAGCAGATGGGTCCCCTTATTAGTCAAATCTAAATATAACATTTGCTGAATGTTTTATCTAATGTATTAAATATAGATGGCTTTACTGCATGCAAAAATCGTGAGTTTTCAATACTGTGTCAACACAATCTTTGATTAATAAATGTGTAGTCAGTGTTCCTTGTTGAGCACACTTACCTTTTTATACCTTTGTTCTGTTGGATCAGAATGTTGCTAGATTCAGCAGTTGCCTATCACAGAATTTTAGAGTAGATAGAAATGCTAGTGGTATTTTTAGGAAGCTAACAAAAACGCTACCATTTGCCAGGTGTACAGCAGGTGCTTTACACGCATGAACATGGACTTGTAAAAACAAACCTTTGTGGTAGAAAATATTTCAGAGGAGGAAATTTGTGTTCAGAAAGTTGAAAACCTTTTTAAAGTTACTCAATCCATGAGATGTTCACCTGAGATTTCAGTTTAAATCCTTTTGATTCGAAAACTCCTCCCGTTACCCATGAGCTCTTCTAGGAGCAAATTTAGAGGAGACACTGAAAAATGAAGTTAACTGCTATGACTCTCACATTAGTTATCTGCCCACTGGGTCACGTGTTCTCCTGGAGACCAGTGATGGAAAGGCAATGCCAGCCCAGGCTGATAGAAACTGACCGAAGACATGCCTGTTGCTGATTTGTCTTTCCATTTCCTCCCCGAGAGTCGATGTAATGACTGCACAAACACTATCCAAATGTGAAGAATTGTTTAGGGTCACTCAAAATGAATAGCCACTATTAGTCTCTGACTCAAGAGGAGCAGGATAAAGTTGGCAAGTTATCTCTGCTCCTGTTCTTTGGCCCTGAAAGTCATCATCCCCAAAAGCATTGGTGCCTCAGTGACTATTGACACTACCGTTCTGAGAGGACTGCTGTCTGTAGAGGGTGGAGACACTGAAGCATCTCTTGAAGGATCTCGAGTAGCACTATGAGGTTTAGCAGAATCAGTAATTCCATATTTGAGTCTCTGAATATAGTCTTCAGGCGATTCCGTGTACGTGGGTGTTATGTGTGTTTATGCCTAGGTCATATTAACACACAAAAACACATGCCGTATATCAAGAACTAACATTCACCAAATAAGGCCTACTTCTGAATATGCTGTATTTATGATCTTGATATTAAATCTGATCTTGATATTAAATCTGTAAGACATTATCATCCCAATTTTATAAATGAGTAAACTGAGTCCCATGAAAACTAATATTCCCCAGACCCCCTAGTACACTATTTTAGTCTACTGTGCTGCCTTAGACACTAAATGCATTGTTTGGTGCGGACCCAGATACGTACATGTAAACCCCCTTATGGATAATGTCAGGGACAGAACTTTTAAATTTATGTTTCAGAACAATGTCATTAGAATAAGTAGTCCTATATAATAAAAATAATTTCTATTTCTTCAATTATTTTTTATTTAACTAGTTTGCCTGAATCCATAGCAAAGTGGCAAAAGCATCGAATTTCAGTGATTAATTTGACATGAAAAGTTGAAAAAGAGATGAATTATTTTAATAAAAATGAAAAAAAATCCACAAACCCTCTCCATGACAAGTCATTTTCTTTAAAAGGGAAAAAAGAACGAGGGGTCTTTTTGCCTTGTCCTCTCTGAGGACACCTGTGAAATGTAAAGGTGCCTATGTGACAGGTATAGTGAGCTAATGTGCTGCAGATTCTATGACGGAATCTATAATTGCATTTTCCCTTTTTATTTCTTTAGAAAGAGAACTATAGACAGCTTTCATGTGTGAAATCACGTAACAGGGTAAAAACTTCATCTCAGAGATCTGAGCACAGAGAGAAGGTATTTGATATTGAGTGTTGGAAAGGAGGTTTGAAATTTCTACTTACACCAGGGGCAAGAAAGAAGTAGGAAGGAAGAAGGCCCAGCTTAGCCTGTAGTGGCCAAAGGAAGAATTTCATCCTTTAGTTTGTTAATATAAGGAGACCAGCTGCCTGATTACAGGAGCACGTACCATCTGCACTCCTCACTCGGTTGGTTAGCTGTGGAAAGATGCCTCTTTCCGACGCAAGCCCTGGATTCCCTGGGCTCAAACCAACAGGAGCAGGAATGGCAAACTCAAGGGCATGAGTAGGTCACACAGGGAGCCGCAGTGTAGGAGGAAACCTAGGATGGATTCCTCAGGGAGCCACATGGGCCTCCTCAGCCTCGCTCTTCTGGATCCTGTGTTCTTTCTGAATGGAGAAGACCAGTGCCCACCTCATGACAGTACAGTAGTTAGCCGGTGGCCCTGCTACTTAACCTACCTGTAGTGGGTAGCTGCTGTCTATGGGATTAATTGGATTATTGTTTCTTGGTGTGAACATTAAAACAACAACAAAAACATCTTCTCCAAGTGGCGTCTGATTCTGTTTTTCTATTTTTTTTTTTCTTGAGAGAGAGAGAGAACGTGTGAGTGGGGCAGGAGCAGAGAGAGAGGGACAAGCAGACTCCACACTGAGTGCTGAGTGCAACCTGGGGCTCGATCCCATGACCCCGAGACCATGACCTGAGCTGAAACCAAGAGTCAGACACTGGACGGACTCCTGGACATACAAAAAGAAGAGGAAAACATAGACTTGGTTCTTTGGAATAACTCATAATTCTCACCACCGCATATGGGATACCATGCACAGAGCCTGCGGTACCTTAACCTTCACAGTATCCTTGTGGGGTGGATATTGCATAATGGCCCCTGGCAGTTACTGTGGGCTCCGGGGTCTGGGCCAGTCGTGCAGGGTCTTTTGGCAAGTGACCTAACTTTTCTCAGTGTTTTCACTGAACACCTTCAGTGTTTTCGTATGGGGATAACAGCACGTACCTTGTAAAAGTAACCTGTGAAATGCCTCGCACAATGCCTGGCACAGTGGGAACTATTCATTGTTAGTTTTTATGACAAATACGGAAAGCTTAAACAATTTAGTCAAGGTCGCAAAGGTAGTGTGTGGCAGAGGAGAGATTCCCGTGCAGTTCTGGTTGGCTCCAAAGCTCCTTTTGCTCTCTGTGCCACCAATCGCATTTATTTCTTTGCTTTGAAAAATAAGACGGTTTCTTCTGAAAACCAAAACTCATGTGCAGAGATAGAGGGATGCTTTCAAATGGTACAAAATTCCAGATCTAGATTAGATATCAAACGCCATCCTTGGCCTCAGTGCTGAGAAAGGGAAAGAGACAGAAACAGAGACACAGAGAGAGGAGAGAAAGGGAAGGAGAGAAGAAGGAAGAGGAAGTTCATATTTAACGAATCCTATCCTAGGGCACAAGGATTCACTAGAAATGGCTTAGAAAGAATAATGAGGAACAGAGTCCTCCTAACCAAGCAGAATGCTTAGGAGGAAAGTTGTAGCTGACACAGATCTACTTCTCGCCACCTTGGGCAAAAAAGAGGGAGTTTGTGGGAAGGCTTTGGGAGTAAGGCATGTGCTCACATGTTGTGTCGAACAGGGGCAGTGATCCTTCTGTGCTCCAGCAACAATTGAAACCAGTAACCAGATGATACCAGAACTCCTTTGGGATGTTTCCCATCATCTTCAATCTGTATTTCAGCTTTATTCTGATTTTTAAATACAGACTTGTGGAGACCATGGCTGCGGACAGTGTCCACACACGTACGGCCTTGCTGCTTTCATCACAGTAGAGCCTAAATAAAGAAATTGGTCACCATTTCAAGTCCCAAGGAAGACCTCCAATGACCCCCTGAGGTCCAGCAGAAGGGCTGCGGGACCATGGCAGTAAGAACCCTTTAGAATTAGGAGAAGAGCAGCTCTTTACAAAATGGAGACTTGCAGATCGACGACTCTCCAGCTACATCAGGAAGCTGGAAAGCAGAAGGCCATTTGTGTTCAAAACAGGT
Organism: Canis lupus familiaris; assembly: GCF_011100685.1. Classification (NCBI taxonomy): domain Eukaryota; kingdom Metazoa; phylum Chordata; class Mammalia; order Carnivora; family Canidae; genus Canis; species Canis lupus. The sequence continues at coordinate 2,157,699 of NC_049224.1, read as the reverse complement.
TCACCAAAGTGTAAACTTATGATTTGTGAGGCTTACATATGGGCATACATGTTTAAAATATGTGTGTGGGGACTCTTTTCTCGGAAAACTTAAAACACCATACTATTCTTGAGCAGATTTTCCTAAAATGCGTGACAATCAAACTATCTTGCTCATCTCATTTTGCAGACTTTTATTCTCGAAATGTACAGTGGAACTCTGCAAGAAGCCAAAGCATTGGGGGAGATGGGGTTTAACTTTTAAAGATAATGGTAAAAAGCACGGTTACATTTTTCTAAAACATGCCGCTGAGGTTTCAAATCCCAAACTTGATCGATCCAGTAACATACCTGTTGAAGCTCTTCTGTTTATTTGAAAATGCACACAAATTACCCCTGATCTTCTCTTTTCCCTTTTCCTGTTAATTCCCATCACTAATTGCCTCCTTTATGGGCATGTAGAACTGGTGTTTTCCAGAACCCCAGTTTACTCCAAATCCATTATATTTTTAAACCTGAGCTTTCCCCTAATGAAAAAATTAAAGTCAGAATGTGGTCTTTCCTTTTTCATCTTCTTCCTAAATGTGGATATTTCCCCAAAAGTGTTTGTTTTCATCCTTTTTTTTTCTCCTGTCTTTTGGTAAATGTATTAACTCCCATTGTTCTAACAATTCCCTTTTATTGGTTGACTCCCAAATCTACAACCCTACCTTTTCTCTGTTTCTCTGTCTTTCATATCCAGGGTCCATGAGTCTATCCACATCTACAGCTCAAGACATGCAAGGTAGGTTCTTCCTCAAGTTATGACTACTAATTGCTCAGTCACTGATGCTTGGGTCAGACTCTCAGATGACCCCTCGGCCCCCTACCAACCTCAGTGAGCATCGGATTCTTACCAGTTCTGCTTCTTGTTCTCCCAGTTCTCAAAGCCATCACCCTGGTTCAGAGCCCTATCTTCTCTTGCCTGGACTTAAGGAATAAAAGAAAACCTAAAACCTTTTTTTTTTTTTTAAAGATTTTATTTATTTATTCAAGAGAGAGGGAGAAGCAGGCTCCATGCAGGGAGCCCAACGTGGGACTCGATCCCGGGTCTCCAGGATCATGCCCTGGGCTGAAGGCGGCGCTAAACTGCTGAGCCACCCGGGCTGCCCCTAAAACCTTTTTATTTGAAATAAGTCTAGGCTTACAGAAAAGTTACATAAATAATAGAGATCTTACATCTTTCGTTCAGCTTTCCTAAGTTGACAACTTGTCTAACCACGATGCGGATATCAAAATTAACATGGGTCACCATGTTATCACCTGAACTATAGCCTGTATTTGAATTTCACCAGTTTTCCCATTAACGTCCTTGATCTGTCCCAGGATCCAATCCCGGATGCATACCGCACTTAGTTGTCATGAATCCTTCATTCTCAACAACCTGTCACACTTCCTCAGTCTTGTCTTTTATGACCTTGACCCTTTTGAGGAGGCCACTTATTTCATAGAATGCCCTTTCATCTGGATTTGTCTGATTGTTTTTCATGATTACATTGGGGGTGTGCATTGTGTTGCGGCCTGTACTTTTGCAGCCACCCTTTAAAAGGCTACTTTGCTTCTAGTTCCCGTTCCAGCTTCTTTATCACATTGCATATGCAGTTATGCTTTTGAAGTATGCAATTTATCCGTCTCCTTACTCTTGCACAAAATCACTTTTAGGGATATCCTATCATTTTTTAGATGAAGTCCACATCTTTTAGCCTGACATTCAAGGCCATGTATAGATGATCCCAAGCCATATTTCCAGACTACTCTTGACTCATCTTGAGCTGGTGATCCTGAAGGCAGACTGATCTGACTTTTCCATTTTCTGTGCTGGTCTCTGTGGCCTTGAGTCTCCTCCCTCTTCATGCTTAGCCTATATGATATATATTATTATTAGCCTCATTTTACAAACGAGGAAACCAGAACTCCGATCCATAAACTTACCCCAGGTTAACAACCAGACTTGATATGCAAACTCAGATTATTTCCCCTTCAGAAGTCAGGGGATTTAGCTTTTCTGCTATACTCTAAGCCCCATTAGTAAAAACCCTAGGTCTTACTAATCTTGAATTTTCTCACAGAATCCAATACAATGTCTTGTCCATAGTATGGCTCCAATAGATGTTGGCTGAATGGATGAAGGAGTAAATATTGGATTTCAGGATTAAAAAAATATACAGTTGTGATTGTGAAGGGTGGAAAAAGAATCAGAAATTGCTTATATCAGCATTACACTCCAATAATGATTTATTGTCATGCGTCCTGCACAGCAGCCATGTTTCCTCACTAGCAAGGTGCATCCTGAAGCTGTGTCTATACTTAGTTCTTTCTCTAGTCATCTTTGGAATTTAAATTATTTGTAGAAGTCTGCGTATTTTCCTAATCACACTCGCTCTCAGCACAGTCCCTGGTGCATGACTGGCAGCTTGGTGACTCCCAGCAGTTGCCATGTTGGAATGGAGAATGGGCTTGCAGAGCTCCAGCAGAAAGATGCCTCAGCCTCTCCGTTCAGGCTGGGAGCCGGGAGCTGCTGGAAAGAAAGGGCTGGAAGGTAGAGGATGTTGATACCCCTGCAGGGAGCTGACCCTCTACCCTTTCTTTGTGTGCTGGCTTGCATTGAAACGTAGCTTCTGAGTGGCCTCAGGCCTGCGGGGGCTGTGGAGCACAGCGTGTGGGTGCAACCCTTCAGCGGCTGGCGGGCACTAATGTTTCCCTCAACAATTTTGATTTGTGTTTTAATTTTCCTTCAGAGAGCGTGTAATATATTTTCGGAGCTGGTTAATTCTCAAAACCTCTGGGTGCTATTGAAAAGTGGCATTTAAATACTCTGCTTTCAAAAGAGCAGTGCTTTCTCATTTTCAAACTTTCAGGTATCAAAGACCCAGCGAGGGTATTATAAACGCTGTCCTCTCGATGGCACCTTTGTGAGCAAATCTGTCCCCCAAATTAACAATGTGTTGACATTGGGTGAGAGAGAACATTGTACAATATATTTTACATCTACTCAGTGAATCGCCTTTTTGATTTTATGATTCTCCCCCAAATAAAAACTTGTTTGGGAGTCTATTGGCAGTGACATTTGTAATCGACCAAAATCAAATTTTCAAAAGTTATTCCTTTCCAGTGGAAACAAAGTTCATAACCCTGTATTAAAATGAGATTTGGTTTTGTGCTTGAGAGAGAATAATATTTTTCTTTTTTTACCTCATCATTTTGAATTTTTAGAAGCAGGAACTGTTATTGATAAACTGGGCAAGGTATGTTCGGATTCAGTCTAAATATCATCAAACTATTTGCTTTATTATTTTTTATTTTTTTATTGGCGTTCAATTTGCCAACATATAGCCTACACCCAGTGCTTATCTGTCAAGTGCCCCCCTCAGTGCCCATCACCCAGTCACCCCAACCCCCCACCCACTTCCCCTTCTACGACCTCTTGTTTGATTCCCAGAGTTAGGAGTCTCTCATGTGGTGTCACCCTCTCTGATATTTCCACTCATTTTCTCTCCTTTCCCCTTTATTCCCTTTCACTATTTTTTATATTCCCCGAATGAATGAGACCATATAATGCTTGTCCTTCTCCGACTGACTCACTTCACTCAGCATCATACCCTCCAGTTCCATCCACATTGAAGCAAATGGTGGGTGTTTGTCGTTTCTAATGGCTGAGGAATATTCCATTGTACACATAGACCACAGCTGCTTTATCTATTCATCCTTCGATGGACACCGAGACTCATTCCTCAACTCTATGGGCAACTGATATTTGACAAAGCAGGAAAGACCATCCACTGGAAAAAGGACAGTCTCATCAACAAATGGTGCTGGGAAAATTGAAAAGCCACGTGCAGAAGAATGAAACTAGACCACTCTCTTACACCAGACACAAAAGCTATTTGCTTTAAAAGGTGAACTATAATTGATGACTCAGTTGCTGGAGCTACCTCACTCCCAGAATTGCAAAACAAAGAAGAATGTGCTTCCAGTGATGCCTCATGGAAGATTCACATTAAACTAGATCAAATATCATTCAATGATCATTTATGGATTTTTTTCCTCACAGATACCTGTCAATTCAGCCTCTTCTTTTTATCCTGTGGTTGCTTTGATGATCCACGTTAACCTCTCCTCTACTCTGCTTGGTTGCAGCCTCCCATTTGGTCTCCTGCTTCTACCCTTGTTTGTTCTTACAGTCTTTCTCCGTGACGCCAGCCTCATCACCCTAACAAAATGCAATTCTGATCTATGTCATATGTCTGCTTAAAACTCTCTAAGGGGTTCCATTGTTTTAAAAAATAAGGGCCACAGTTCTTTTTCTTTCTCTAGCTTTATTGACATGACTGACTAATACCATATGTGTTTAAGGTGTATGAGGTGATGTTTTGGTATATGAATACGTTGCAAAAGGATTCCCCCGGTTGACCTAAATCACCTATCCATCACCTGTTTAGCTTTTTTTTGGGGGGGGTAATGAGACTTTAATATCTGCTCTCTTAATGCATTTCAAGTATTCAATGGATTATTAAACATGATTAAATATGATCTCCACACTGAACATTATACCTCCAGAATGTATTCACCCTAGAACTGAAAGCTTGTATCCTTTAACCAATATCTCGTTCCCTCCACTCCTCAGCCCCTGCCAATCACTGTTCTATTCTCTGTGAGTTTAGCTTTCTATTCATTTATACTTTTAAAAAAATATTTATTTATTCATTAGAGACACAGAGAAGCAGAGACATAGGGAGAGGGAGAAATAGGCTCCCTCTGGGGAGCCTGATGTGGGACTCGATCCCAGGACCCTGGGGTCACGCCTTGAGCCAAAGGCAGATGCTCAGCATCCCAAGTTCAGCTTTTTAGACTTCACATACAAGTAAGAGCATGCAGTATTTGTCATCATTGTTTAGTTTATTTTACTTAGTGTAACATTTCTTTCATTCATCTTGTGGCAAATGGCAGGATTTTCTCCTTTTTATGGCTGAATGATCTTCCGTTGCATATGTATACTACATTTTATTTATCTATTCATCTGTCAGTGGACACTTAATGAGATGGTTTCCAAATATTGGCTCTTATGAATAATGCTACATGAACATGGAGTACAGATATCTCTTCAATACATGGTTTCATTTGCTTTGAATGTATTTTTGAAGGTGGGATTGCTGAATCATATGGTTATTCTATTCTTAATTTTTTGAAGAAACTCCATTGCTTTCCGTGGTGGCTGTACCAATTTACGGTCTCACCAACAGTTCCAGCTTCCCCACATTCTCGCCAACACTTGTTAATTTTTGACTCTTTGATCATAACCATCCCCACAGGTATCAGAAGATATCTTATTGGTTTTTATTTTCATTTCCCTGACCATTAGTGATGTTGAATGCATTTTTATGGACTTGTTGGCCATTTGTATGTCTTCTTTGTAAAAATGTCTATTCAGGTCCTTTGCCCATTTTTTTTTTTAGTTAATTTGTTTTTTGCTATTAAGTTGTATGAGTTTTTTAAAATATAATTTGGATATCAGCCCTTTCTTGAATATATGGTTTGCAAATTTTTTCTCCTCTTCTGCAAGGTGCTTTTGTATTTTACTGATGGTTTTCTTTGCTGTGCTTTGCTTGGTTTGTTTGTTTGTTTTTTTGCTTTTGTTTCCAGTTCTTTTGGTGTCATATCTGAAAAAAATTGCCAGTGCCAACATCAAGGGGATTTCCCACTATGTTTTCTTCTAGGAGTTTTAGTTTTAATTGCTATGTTTAAGTCTTTAATCAGTTTTGAATTAATTTTTGTGTGTGGGATGAGATAAAGATCCAGTTTCATTCTTTTGCTTTTAGATCTCCAGTTTTCCCTGTGCCATTTACTAGAGACTGTCCTTTCCCTAGTGACACAAATAAATGGGATGATGGCCCATGGTCACATAGATTGGAAGAATTGAGATGTCCGTACTATCCAAATTTATCTATAGATTCAGTGCAATCCCTAATAAAATTCTAGTGATATATTTCACTGAAATAGGAAAAAAAAAATAACCTAAACTTCACATAATCCTTGTTTAGAACAAAGCACCTAATTAAAGTCAGTTTTTTTTTTTTTGGAGAGGGGCGGTGCTTAACTTCATATTAATTTTGATGTGTAAAGTGTTTCCATTTGTTTATTGGTTCGTTCAACAACATGTTGAATGAATACCTATTATATGCCACATTGTGTCTCATCAGTGCCAGAAATGAAAGCAAACTAGAAATAGTATCCAGAGAGTACTTTAACATTTTCAAATCGCTTATACATAAATGAACTTATTTGATCCTTAGCACAGCCCAATGAAGAGGAAGCAGGAGTTTCTGGCACTATAGTGAGGTCAGTATTAAAAATGTTAACTTTGAAGATCAAGTTGGAGAGGGATGTAAGTTAAATGCATAACTGGAGTGACAACCTGATGAATTTAGACGAAGTGAGGGCAAAGAGTAAAGAGATGAGAGACACAAATGCGGAGGGGAGTGATCAGAGGGAAGAATTTGTCAGTCTCACTATAACCCCAAAGACCACAGACTCCAACGGCTCTTGAGTTTAATGGCTCAGGCTACCTTATAAGCAAGTGGCATTTCCATGGTGAGCATGGTGTTACTTGTAGTCTTCTGGAAGCCTAAGAGTCACTCACATTGGGATTCTGGTGTCCCAGGGAGATGTATGGCCTGCTTCATAGTCCACTTCTTAGCCTGGTCTGTTTATAAACTCTAGGAGTTTAGACATGAATAGGAATATGGTAATGGATTTTTACTGGTGTTACTCAAAACCCAAGAATTCAAAGGGTTAAAATGAGAAGAAGTAGCTTAATCTATCAACTTATTTTCATTTTAAGTTTCACCTAACATCCTTTTCTCAACTGATAAAAACCTATTCTATTTTAAATTTCTCCAAGCTCTTATGAGTGGTGGGGGAGGTGACTTTCTTGAAATGGGCAGGTGTGCTCCCATGACCTGGTGTGTAGGAAAAGTAAATAGTATTCTGATGTCAACATTTAGGTCAATGACTGTATCCAATAACGTGTTGACAATATACTTTCATTACTTAGTAGAACTCCTAGGGTGATACTGACCTATTAATAACAGCCTTGAGTTGTCTTTAGGTTGTCTGTGGTCAGACCACATTTGCCTATTCATTGATGAATATGCCAGAGGGGATGAAATCTAAGCCTCAGTAAAGTCAAAATATATTATCACTATCCGTTTTCGGGATGTCTCACTCTGTCAGAGAACATTAAGGTAGCCTGACCAAACATTCTAAACATTACCCTGATCTTATTTTTCCCTAACTGTCCAAAAATGGGTCTTAGGATGATCTTTCCCAGTATCTTTTCAGTCCAGACCTTCAGGTGAATGCTCAAAATTAGCTTTTTTTTTTTTTTTTTTTTTTTTTTTTTGAGAGAGAGAGTGTGTGTGCGCACATGAGCTCATATGCACGGATGAGAGGGGAGGGGCAGAGGAAGAGGGAGAGAGAGAATCCCAAGCAGGCTCCACACCTAGGGCCAAGCCAGTGCAGGGCTCGATATCATGACCCAAAGATCATGACCTGAGCCAAAATCAAAAGTTGGACACTTCACTGACTGAGCCACCCAGAAACCCTTAAGTTAATTTTGTCTTTTCATGTAATTCAGGGATCTATGAGTGAATTATAAACATGGGATTTAGCAGAACTTTTCTCTGAATTTTTCCACCTGGGCCTCACCAATTTAATGGGGTAGATTTCCTCAGTGCCTAAATCAAAACTTTAAATGTTGCCCTTCATACCAAAGATGACACTTCCACAAGTCTATCCATGGAGGTTGAATTCTGAGTTTGTTTTCTCAGTACTATGTTACTGAATTTGCTCTGGTCTTGCTACATACTTTGCCCAGTATCCTTGTGACCATGGTGCATTGTTATGAGATGGTTATTAAGCCCCACTGTGACCTAGCCTACGCAGGCACAGATAAATTGATGCACTAACCACCTACGCAAATCACACGTAGCTAAGTTACCCCAAGTTAGGAAAGGAAAATGATAATATTTGCCTAATGAAGCATGAACATATCCATTATTTAATATGTATAAAGAGCCAAAATTGGTATATATCATTTTTAGGAATGAGTATTTCAACCAAAATGCTTAGAATCAAGGGGAAGAGACCATAATAATATATGAGAAACAAAGAAAAACATATGATGCATATACTCGTGGCATGCAGAGATATTCTAATAGTAGTGGCCAGGTTTTAAAAAAAATAAACTGAGGAAGGAATGGGGTTGGTGTAATGCAGGCAGTTTCACAAAGGCACTATGACCTGAATCCCCAAAGAGGGAATAGAACTTATGCAAATCTAAGGGAGTAAGAAGAGTCCACATATTTTTACTATGGAAACAACTGCTTTGTTTTCCTTCTTATTTTCTGCTTCCCTAGAAGGACCCAACCCATTCTGGGGAATGCACTTCACTGCACACACCCCACCAACAGGGACAGATGCAAATATTTTCCCTCACCTCAGGGGAGTGTTTGAAAACACTCTCTTGGAAAGGAAACTAATTTATTTGGTCACTAATTATTTTGGCTCTGGTTTTAATGAGCCATCCACTGTAAAAGATAAAGAGGATAATAAGGTTTTTCCCTGTCTCTCTTTCTCTTTTTGGTAAAGTGATTAAAAGAGTATGGATGGGTATCATGTAGTGTTTAAAGTCATGGACCCTGGTGCCAGACTCTCTGTGTTTCTATCCCCACTTATTAAATGTGTGACCTTAGGGAAATTGTTTATCCTCTCTGTTCCTTAGAGTCATTGTCTATAAAAAGAATAATAATGACACCTATCTTAAAGGTTTGTAATGAGGATGTAAACTGTGGTGATTATTGTTGTTGTTATTATTTATTGTTATATTATTGTTGGCTTGCAACCCTGAGAAAGGATGGGGAATAGATGGTATGGACAGATGAGACCACAGCACCTTCAAAATGATCCCAGTGAAATTGCCTATAGTGTGTGTGTGTGTGTGTGTGTGTGTGTGTATGTGTGTGTGTGTTGGGGAAGGATAGGCTAGGCAAGAAGCAAACTGTTGCCTGGAGAGTGTCTGTTGAGTGCACTAGAGAAGGGCTCCATGAAGAACACTATTATGGTTCCCAATCAGATTTATTCCCAGCTGCCAACTGCTTTGTCTGAGTCTAGTAGAGAATCTACTTTTGTCTTCACCTGGGATCCAGCCAATGGATCCCACAGCCTCTGAGGGAAGGAATATTATTATATCTGCTGTTTTCACCAGTGTTTTCTTGATCACTTGGTCATCTCACAGAAGCGAGGGTCACCAGTACTACTCGTAGAATCGGGTTTGCCTCCATCTGATTAACCTGGGGTGGACAAGTATGAATGTTGCAAAACAAACAGTAAAGCAAACCAACCAACAAAGAATGGAACACTTATCTCAAACGGGGGTCCCCTGGATCTGTGAAAGAGTTGGAGGAGTTCCTTTAAGCCTGTACACCTAGGGTGTCTGAATTACACAAGCTTGAGACCCTTCATATGCAATAGTATTTAGCAAATACCAACTATTAGCAAATAGCAAAGTCTTGAAATTGCAAAAGGACCTATTTTTAGAGAACTACTTGTTCTATGGAAGCTCCTCAGACAAGTACCTCAGGGAGTACCAAGTAGGGTGGCCCTTGGACCAGCAGCATCAGTGTCAGCTGGAAGCTCATAAGATATGAAGCACTCCAGCCTCCACTCTAGACCTGCCAAGTCAGAATCTCCCTTTAAAAGGTCCCAGGGTACCCTAAAAACTACAGAACACTCCAGAAAGAAATTGAGGAAGACACAAAGAGATGGAAAAATATTCCATTATCATGGACTGGAAGAATTAATATTGTGAAAATGTCTATGCTATCCAGGGCAATGTACATGTTCAATGCAATCCCTATCAAAATACCATGGACTTTCTTCAGAGAGTTGGAACAGATCATCTTAAGATTTGTGTGGAATCAGAAAAGACCCCGAGTAGCCAGGGGAATATTGAAAAAGAAAACCAGAGCCAGAGGCATCACAATGCCGGATTTCAAGCTGTACTGCAAAGCTGTGATCATCAAGACAGTGTGGTCCTGGCACAAAACAGACACAGAGATCAATGGAACAGAATAGAGAATCCAGAAATGGGCCCTCGACTCCGTGGTCAACTAAGATTCGACAAGGCAAGAAAGACTATCCACTGGAAAAAGGATAGTCTCCAATAAATGGTGCTGGGAAAATTGGACAGCTACGTGCAGAAGAATGAAACTGGACCATTCTCCTACCCCAGACACAAAGATAAACTCAAAATGGATGAAAGATCTAAATGTGAGACAAGAATCCATCAAAATTCTAGAGCAGAACACAGGCAACACCCTTTTTGAACTTGGCCACAGCAACTTCTTGCAAGATGCATCTATGAAGGCAAGGGAAACAAAAGCAAAAATGAACTATTGGGACTTAAGATAAAAAGCTTCTGCACAGCAAAGGAAACAGTCAATAAAACTAAAAGACAACCTACAGAATGGGAGAAGATGTTTGCAAATGACGTATCAGATAAAGGGCTAGTTTCCAAGATCTATGAAGAACTTATTAAACTCAACACCAAAGAAACAAACAATCCAATCATGAAGTGGCCAGAAGACATGAACAGAAATCTCACGGAGGAAGACATACACGTGGCCAACAAGCACATGAGAAAATGCTCCGTATCACTTGCCATCAGGGAAATACAAATCAAAACCACAGTGAGATCCTACCTCACACCAGTGAGAATGGGGAAAATTAACAAGGCAGGAAACAACAGATGTTGGAGAGGATGCGGAGAAAGGGGAACCCTCCTGCACTGTTGGTGGGAAGGTGATCTGGTGCAGCCACTCTGGAAAACTGTGTGGAGGTTCCTCAAAGGGTTAAAAATAGACCTGCCCTATGACCCAGCAATTGCACTGCTGGGGATTTACCCCAAAGATACAGATGCAGTGAAACGCCGGAACACCTGCACCCTGATGTTTATGGCAGCAATGTCCACGATAGCCAAACTGTGGAAGGAGCCTCGGTGTCCATCGACAGACGATGGATAGAGAAGCTATGGTCTATGTGTACAGTGGGATATTCCTCAGCCATTAGAAAAGACAAATACCCACCATTTGCTTCAACGTGGATAGAACTGGGAGGATATGATGCTGAGTGAAGTGAGTCAGTAGGCAAAGGACAGACATTATATGGTCTCACTCATTCGAGGAAAATAAAAAATAGTGAAAGGGAATAAAGGGGAAAGGAGAGAAAGTGAGTGGGCAATATCAGTGAGAATGACACAACATGAGAGACTCCTAACTCTGGGAAACGAACAAGGGGTAGTGGAAGGGGAGGAGGGCGGGGGTGGGGGTGACTGGGTGATGGGCACTGAGGGGGGCCCTTGATGGGATGAGCACTGGGTGATATGCTATATGTTGGCAAATTGAACACCAATAGAAAAATATTCAAAATGAAATAAGAGGTCCCAGGAGATTCATGTGCACGTTCAACTTTGGGAGGGTCCGCTCCAGTAGACTCTAATGGGTCACACATCCTTTTAGAGGCTCTAGTTCATCATCCCGACGTAACAAAGCATTGTGAGAGAATGTGGTTAATCCCCTCCCAAAATCCAAGGAAAAATACCCCCAGAAAGCAGAGGTAACGCCAATACGGATGGCAATTGCAAGAGAATCGTCTCCTTTGACTTAGCAGTTGAAGGCATATCCCCAGAAATGTGTGCAGTCCTTCATTTTAGGACCTTTTAAACCCTCAGACGACTTGAGGTGAAAGACGCCTCTGGAATGCAGCACAAGACTCCGATCCCTTAGAAATTCAGATCAAAGGTGAGAGTCATCAAAGTGTGTGTGGCCTCCAAGGCAGAAAGGCATCAGTCGTGAAATACAAGAGTTGTGTTGAGACAGCTACTGTCCCTTTGTGCATCTTTAGGAGGAAAGAGTGCTTCTTGAGGCTTTGAACCCTGGGGACCGGCCAATGAGAGAGGCAAAGGCAGCATGTCCCTTCAAGCTACAGGTTGCCTTCTGCTCAGATCCTCCAGCGTCAAGGTCGGGCCCTGGTCAGAGTAGAGTAACCGAATGCTAATTGACTCACCGAGAATTAATGTGCATTATCTTGTTTACGCCAACGTTTTGCTGGCAGTTTGTAAATCATTCTCGCCGGCAGGCTCTGACATGGACTTGGAGCTTGTTTGTGTTTTATGGGACTCGGCTTCATGTCTAGCTGTGCTGGAGGGTTAGAGAAATTAGATGGGATGAGAGAGGGGGACCTCTTGCCTGCGCGCTCCTGCATCACGAATGATCGTTAGAGCTGACAGGACTTGGGGAGAACGCATTTGCCTCCAGGTAAGAAACACACTGGCTGCGTAATGATGCCAGCCCTTTCCGGGGAGACCTTGTTGTCGTGGTTTTACCTTTGCTAAGTGTACACAGGCTGCTGCTTGCTTGAGCATCCCCTTGGCAGCACAACGATGCACACGGACACACATGCGCACATGCACACAAGCACATGCACATGCACACACGCGCATGCACACGCACGCACATGCACGCACGCACATGCACATATGCACACGCAGTCCCAGAGTGGCCGGCAGGCTCCTGGAGCTCACCGAGATGGCCTCGGCATTGGCGCGGCCCGGCAGGTGGGGTGGGGCAGCCTTCCCAGGGCCGCCCTCGGGCAGCAGCCGCCTGCACTTGGGTGAACCCCAAGAGGAGACACACGTTCTCCTCCTGGTCCCACCAACTCCGTCCCACAGTTGTTTGCTTCCCTGGCCACGTGCTGGGAATTTGGGGTGAGTCCCTGTGGTTCATCTTCCTTCTGCAGCCCGCGAGGCTGCTGTCCTTGGCGGCCTGGCTGCCCAGTGCTTCTCCCCTGCCCAGGGCACCTGCGGGGGGCCACGGGGTGCAGGGAAGCTGGGGGCGCTCCTGGCCCCAGGCCAGGCTCTGGGGGTCCTCAGTGTGTCCCCATCCAGGGGAGACGAGCACCGGCTCAGGACCCCACACGCTGCGGGAGAGGGTGCGGGTGCAGGCGCGGGCAGGCGCTGTGCAGGGCAGGAGCTGGCCCGTGTGCGGGTTCGTGTCCAGGTTGGTCGCCCGGGCCTGGCCACGTCAGCATCACCGCACCGGAGCATCTGGGGGAAGGTGTCGGGCACGTGGGGTGGACATGGAGCTGGATCCGAGAAGCCCTGATCCAGAGTCAGGGGCATCTTCCTGCCTCCTCCACCCAAGAGCTGAAGATTGGCTGCGAGCAACAGGACAGCCGTCCTTGCAGCCGACCCCTGAAGTGGCTCCGGGCCCGACACCGCCTCCGAGGGGACATCGTCCTGTGGCCTTCTTCTCGAGCCCGACAGATTCATGACTTTCTTGCCCACGTGTTAAATGGAAGGACTCTCCGACGCGGCCGTTAGATGTGAACTTCCCGAGGACTGTGTATCTCCTGGGAACGGCCCAACTCGGGTTGCATTTGGTCCCCTTGCCAACTTTAGCCAGGGCACGGTTGAACTGTATCTTTGCCCCTTGGAGCGCTGCAGCCGGTAGTAGAGGGTGGAAGGCAAGGCTAGAGGAAGCAGAGCTGCAGCACGATGGGTTTCTACTTGGACAGTCTCGTTGCCCTTAGAGCAAGTCTGCAGCTGACCCTAGTAATATTCTGTGGTTCCTGGGCAACAGCGGTGGGATGAGTACCTGGGGTTGATGCAAATTGCTTCACAGGTGACAAAGGCTGAGGTTTGGTCCTTCCCTTCGCTGATCTGGCCCCACCGTGTCCAGGGATAGACTCGAGCTAGGTATTTATTTTAGAGCCACGATCCCAGGCAGGTGCCCATTAAGGACCCCAGGGGAAGCGGCAGGGGTGGAGGCGGGAGGAGAAAACAAAAACAAAAACAACCCCATCTAAAATACATGATGCAAAATTAAAGCAGCAAAGCAAACTCTCAGGAGGTAGACTTTTTGTCTTTATTTATCTCACTTTAGTTTTTCAGTGAAATAAGATAAGAACATCTGTCTCCTGCTAAAGGAGCCACATTCTTTCAGGTAAGAATGAGAATGCTGGGGGAACACATTTTTGCAAACTTGCCTTAATCTGTTTCTGGGGTAATGGACTTTCACAGCAGCCTCGAGTGCTGCTCTTAATAGCTTCTTGCTCCTTCCAGCAGAAACACACTCGAGCTGCTTTCAGATGTGTGTTCACTTTGAGGAAAAGAACAACAGAAACTTCTCAGAGAGAAAGATTAAACCTTTTCTTTAATCTAGCAGGAAAGAAGAAGAAATTACCTCAGTGCGTATCCCTACTGCTCTAACCCGCCGTCCTGGGGGAAAAGCTGCTTTCCTCGTGACTGAAGAACATTTAGGACGCAGAACTTGGTCCCCAGCTCCTCTCTATGTCCCCGGCTACTTTAATACAGTGAGCTCCAGACTCCAGGGAGAAAGCCTAAAAATACTAGAGCCTATTTGTTCAAAAGCAAGTACCAAAAGATGGCAAACACCTGCTTTTGCCTCAAAGGAAGAGAGGAATATAAATTCTTAATGTTTTTATTGTTAGACCCTAAATCAAAGTCAGACCTTGGAATATTGTTGTTCATTTTTATTTTAACAGGCAAGGTGAAGACCAGGCGACACAGATTCCAGTAGCACAAAAGGAAATAAGTTGTAAAGTCCCTGTTTCTCCCAGGGCTCCTGTTCCCTCCCTTGAGGCCACCTCTGATGCTCTTTTCTCAGGAAACCTTCCAGGGATGTTCCCTGCACACTGTGCATGAGCACGCGCATGTACAGGGCTCCTTCTCCCTTCTTTAACACGAATACTTTCATTGTGCACAGTCTCCTGCCCCTATGCTCTTTTCCCTGTAAAAGATGTCTTGGAGATGATTTCCTATCAGGCCAGAGAGACCAACCTTCATTCCAATCCCTCCTTAGGAGCCCACTGAGGTGTGTGTCATCATCCCCTTAACCAGCCCCGCCTGATGGGGGTTTAGGCCCTTGTGATCCATTCACCAGTACAGTGTTGGAATGAATATTCTTGTGTCTTAAAGCACAGAGTATTTTTGAATCATGAACGGACATCACATCCACTGGTTCCTACATCTCTCCTCTTGTGTGGGTGCAAGTTTCTCCCAGGCCTGGCAGAAAAACTTGAGCAGCCTTAAAATTGTATTTTATTTTTGAAATATTAGCTACAGACCGGAGCACAGCGCTGATTTCTGCATGTGGGATTTCCCTCTGATTTAGGTTAGCTGCTACCAACCTAGCCAGGGAAGACGCGAGAGCTGCTCCCACAAAGCTACCGGATCAGTTACGGAGCAAATAAGAGCCTCTCTGCTACAATAGTAGGGTCACAGAAGTCATCCTAACAGCCTGAGGAAATCAATTCCAGCAATAGTCTAGGAACCACCTCTGACTCAGGGCTTTCTGGATGCACAGAATTCCTGCCTCTGCATTGATAAGGTCATACATATGTATGCACCAGAACCCAGGGCTCCCCAGGGCTCTGCTTTTCAACTCTGAATAAACAGAAACTGGAGCACATTTGGAATGAAGACTGAAGGCTCTGGGAATATTGGAGCTTTGTACTTTTATTTTTTAAATAGCAGGCATGTTTTGGGGATGGATAAATTGGGAGCTAGCTACGCAGGGATGGTGAGGTAATCCTTCTACCCATCAGATGCAGCGCCATGCAAAGATAACCAAGGTCGTCCTTAAAAGCTACAAGCTTCCTATTCAGGGTACAATTGCCGGAGAAGATTTGTTCTTTGATTTGTTCTTCGATTGATAAAGGAAAAGGAAAACAGCACTGGGGAGGGGCAGGCAATACCTAGGGAGTGAGAAGAACACAGGTTGAGAGTTAGACGACCTGATGTTATCAGTTCAAGCAGTGCACGATTTCCTTGGAGTCAGAAAGCCCAGGTCGCACTTGAGTAAAAAAAAAAAAAAAAAAAAAAAAAAAAAAAAGACACGTATTCATTCTACATGATTACATGATTGTCTTGACTGGGATATAGAAGCATCATGCAGCCAGTCTCTCTTCACCTTTCAAGCTTTTGTCTTCTCCATGTTGGCTTTATTCTCAGGCTCCAAATGGTGTATTCTGGGCACCAGCAGCTCCTGCCCTGAATCTTCCCAGGCTCAAGGCTCCCAGACAGGAGAAGCTCCTTTTCCCCTAAGAGTTTAAACAGATGGCTAAGGGTCTAAGGTCAGAGTGCTCTTACCAAGTTCATGGGGGAATGGATATGGGGTGCCCCTGGATTTATAACTGCCCAAACCAACCTCTGAGGAATAGGCATATGGCTTTGGTTCAGCTAACTTCTTATTGTCTGACTTTCCTCGTTTGTAAAGTATGGTCAACCTGGATCTTTTTTTGTGAATAGCTCCAGTTCTAAATTAATTTCCTTTCTTCTATGCATCCTTTGCATTTTCACTTATATTGAGCATTGATCCTAGACAGGCAATCTCCTGGTTCCTGTTCTTGACTGTTTGTATTTTAATACATATAAGAAACAGACGTGTACCTAAAAAACCTATGTCATCTAGGAGGAGCAAGCATAAAGGGCATCAGGACCGTAGAGGAGAACAGCTAATTCACTTGTGATCATAGCATTTGAATCTAGTTTGAAACTTGACTCCAACACTAGGAGGCTGCATACATGGAAGAGAAGGGCAAAGTTGGAATTACTGGCAAGGAGGAAAGTGCATTGAGTTACTAGAGTCCTCTACACTGTTCCTCCTGGTGGTGTCCACAGGGGGTTGAGGAAAAACATAGAGATGAATCAGAGACGTCCACCAAATAAAGAGTGGACAAGCATGATTTCTGAGCATCAAGAAACTGAGTTAGGAAACAAATGCTCCAAGATAATTAGGTTATCCTATCTATAATTATCCTGTAATTATTATTCTAATAAGAGATTGTCAAGGAACAAAACAAATCCCACTTCATTAAGCCCAACTAAACCATGTCAACCACCGTCACACCAGGAAACAGCATAGCCCGTTGTATGAAGTTGGAAATCGACTGACAAGGGAGATTGGAATTTTTTTTTCCCCTAAAATTTTGAAACCGAAGAGAGTCTCCCTTGTGATGGATTGTGTGTTCATACCTGAAGTCAGACGAATAAATTAGAAGACCCCTTAAAGCCCTAGGGTCCTCACATTCTAATATTTGGTTTTACCTCAATGGCTGTTCTATGAAGTGACTTTACCCCAAATGAAAAATTGCTGCTGTTTAGTGGTTGATGCTGATGAAGGAGACGTGGGCCTGGGAACTATTTTAAAGAATACAAAGAGAATTCCATTCCCTCTAAATTGTGGCAGAAAATAACAACCAGAATTATCAGAAAAAAATAACATTTATCTTCTTGAGCATATTCTCGTCGAGAATGCCAGAAGGCATCCCAGGGAGGATCGCTGCAAAGACAGGAACTGTGGGAACAGAAGGGAGTTAATCAGGGTTGAAAGATTGAGTCTTCCTACTCTGACTTCCCTTTCTAATCCAGTTCTCCAGAGCACATTCTTAAGAGAATATATATATATATATATATATATATATATATATATATATATTCCTTTTTCTAGGCAGAGTTAATTGCAGTTTTATTTAGGAATAAGAGAGTGCCTTACTTTACCCTTTAAAGTTCCTTCTAGGACTATTGTGATTCTATTAGAATGCCTTAGGCATTAAATAGAGGCAGGAAACTAAATATGTGTTCTTGGCTCTCACATAAAAAGGAGAAAAATTGTTTCAAAGACAAGAAAGGGAAAAAAGGAAGTCTTTCCTCTTCAGTGTTTACTTTTCACAGGAATACAAATATTTAGCATTGTTGTGATTTTCACACTGGAGATGAATGTCAGTTTACTGCAAAGATGTGAATTAATTCTTGAAGTTAAGTCTTAATACTCAAAATGAATTTTCGATCACATATTAGGAAAAGCATGCTGTGCTAGGCACCATGGAGAATGCTGGAGACATAGTCAACATGTCAGGGGGCTTCCGCACTGATAGGGGTTAAGGTTTACACTGATGTAGGTACAATATGCTAGGAGACTTCCAAGGAGAGAAAACTGTCAGGATGAATTCTAAAGATGAATGGACACCTGGGTGGCCCAGCGGTGGAGCGACTGCCTTCGGCTCAGGGCATGACCCCAGAGTCCCGGAATCGAGTCCCACATGGGGCTCCCCGCATGGAGCCTGCTTCTCCCTCTGCCTGTGTCTCTGCCTCTCTGTGTGTGTCCCTTGAGAAAAAAATAAATAAAATCTAAATAAAAATAATTCTAAAGATGAAGTCAAATTTGGCATGGACCCTGAAACAAGTGTAGATTTTCTGACAAGAAAGAAAGCTGGGGAGGGTTTCAAGATGGAAGGCACATGGTGAGCAAAGAGACAGGTGGGAAAGACCAGGGGAACAGGTGTATCAGTGTGACTTACAAGGACTTCCTGTGGACTCTCCTAAGGATATCAGGCCTCTTCCTTCACCACCCCCCACCATCTTGTCCAGTCGACTCACGAAGTAGCCATTGTATTGGAGTTAGAGGTTATCTTCACACTCGGTGACGCAGATTTCCACTCACCAAGGCTGACTAGACTACAGCCACTGCTGAGTGCCCCAACCTGTCAACAGCAGACCGACACTCTGATAGCACACGTCCTCTGATAGCACGTTACTCCACGGGACTCAGCTGGTTACATGGGCCCACGTCCATCGTGGAAGAGACGCACGGTGTCCTCATGAGGACAGACACTAACTCTGGGCCCTGATTTGCTTTCCCTGCCAGAACTACCCCATTCATTGCCTTAAGGCATGTCTTATTCACTGTCACGGTGCATTAATTTTCAGTGTTGCATAACAGCTTGCCAGAAACTTATTGACTTGAAACAACACACATTTATTATCCCACGGTTTCCATGGGTCAAGATCGTGGGCATTGCTTATCTTGGTTCTCTGCTGTCTTAACAGTTTGCCAAGTATAGAGTCTGTGTTTTCATCTGGAGGTTCAGCTAGGGACAAATCTACTTCTAGTTTCATTTGGCTTATTACTGGCTGTCATCCGAAGAATGATCTCAGGCCGTAAAGGTCACAGGCAGTTCCTTCTCACGTGACTCACTCTCTAGACAGTTCAAAATAGGACTATTTACTTTTCAAGGCCAACAGGAGGATCTCCTTCTTCAGTGTGTTAAGATAAATCTTACATAATGAAATACAATCCTCAGAATAATATGCCATCACCTTTGTCATATCTGCAAAGGCCTTTGCATCGAAGGTAACATGTTTATAGGTTGTGGAATTAAATATGGGAATGTTTAGACAGCTATTATTCTGTGTACCACAGGGCTTCTAGTGATAGAAACCTTGGATGCTGTTCAACTTCTTACCATGAAGAGAATAGACCCCACAACAAAGAATTACCTGGCACAAAATGTCAAGAATATTGAAGTTTAAAAGTGATGTTATATGGTATTATTAGAGTAATTTGTTATATGGCATTATTAAGGCATTAGCTGAATAATGTGTTGATAGTGATGATTCCCTAAAATTCTTAGTCTTAGTGAATCTTGCAGGAAAAGCAAAGAATTAAGAGTCATCAGACTTGTTTTTAAATCCAAGATTTGTCATATATTAAATATCTGGAGGGTATGCCTGGGTGGCTCAGTAGGCCAAGCATCTGCCTTTGGCCCAGGTCATTATCCCAGGGTCCTGGGATTGAGCCCCATGTGCAGTACAGAAAATTTACTTCTAAATCTCAGTTTACCATTTATAAAATGGGAACAATAACACACTAGCTCATAGAGTTGCTTTAAGGCTTGAAAGAACTTATATACATAAGAGATCTTTGTAAGGAAATATATGAAACCAAGACAGGTTTTATTATTAGGATAACTGGAATTTAAAAAATACATTAGAAATATACATTGTTATTGTTATAGGACTAATAAAAATAGGTCAAAATGTTTACCACCAGATAATATGGATTTCATTAACCTATTATAGCTGATTTTGTAAAAAAAAAAAAATCACTGATATATTAGAAAAATCCTAAATAATACATACACATACATATAACATATATATCATATAGTTTTTAACATATATGTCATATATTTAATTTGTATATATGACACAACTTATATATATCATTGAAAATCAGTGATAATTTTTACTAAAAAGTTTGGGTTCTCTCGACTAAAAAGACTGACTTCTTTAAGCTCATTTCCTTTTATTTGGTAATATTCTGATATACACATATAGAGAATTTCATCGGGTGAAATTGGATGTAATAAGCTAGCAAATCCAAAAGGATATGCATAGATTCAAGATCACACGTAAAAGAGCAGAGCGGCTCAGGAAGGTGAGCTGCCGATTGTAGAATGTGTGCTTTTTGGACCCTGGGTGGTTTGGTCAAAGGGACACGGGAATTGCTAGGATTGAACTGTGCAGGCCTCGTTCCTGATTGCTTTCACTACAGGCCTCTTCCCTGTGTTACCAATACCAAGATGAGAACGAGATTCACGCAAACAAAGTCAGTATTAATCTAGAGCAAACCAACTTGTCCTATAGGAGCTTCATCTTAGAGAAGGTAGATTGCAAAGAAGTTTAGGAAAGTTTTGCTAAAAAGAAAGGGAAGAAATTTAGGGTTTATTTAAAAAGGGATTTTCTCGGCCTACATGCTTTTGTACCTGGAAACCTAATTGTGTCTCCCATTGACCCGATACCCTCTTTGTCAAAGTATCCTAATGCACCTAAGCAGCAGGTTTCTGTAACCCTGCCGCTCCACGAAGAGTGTGAGTTGGCATTTTCCATTCTGTGTTACAGTAATGGTGTATATGTTTTGCCAAAAGTGCAGACCTTGGGCCACCTTTGCAAATTTCTAAACTTTGGGAAGGCAAGTATATCTTAAGCGCTATTCTTTTGGAGAGGAGGCAGTGTGCGCAGATAGATTCCTTCCTCTCCCATAGATAACGGTAAATGCACAGTGACATTATTAGCTTTTGATGCAAATTTTGTTTTCTCAGATAAAGACATTTCTTTACTCTAGAATCTTTAACATGGTAATACACAATAGGAGGCTCCAAAAGAGGGATAAAGATAGAGTTTTCCAATTTTGTTTTCTAAGAATTCCTTCTTATTTTTCTTTTCTTTTTTTAAGGAAGCATTTGTTAAAAAAAAAAAAAAAAAGTTGCATGCTCTGGCTTTGATGGGCATGGTACTCATAAGGAAGCATTTGTTTTTCAGAACAAATTTTGGGACTTGCGGGCAGTGAGTACAAGTGCTTTAAAATACCAGGAATGACATAGTATCTGAAAATACCAGCAAGATTTTTCTTGAATTATGTTCATAGATGGCCAACATCCTTCTTCCCCCACCCTTTTTTTATTCAGAGAACCCTGAGTCTCTGTCTGGTCTGAAAAATGAAGTGCTCTTCTTAGGCGCGTAACCTTGCCTGGAATATGCAGAGCAGCACACAGTTTCCGCTAGGCATTAAGAACGCCTCTGACTGAGACTGAACAGAACGAAAAGCTGAGAGGAGGCCCCTAGGACTTTGAGCTTTTAACTCTCAAGAGCAAGAAAATTTGATTTTGAAGTTTAACTTTTTTGGACTTAAATGTTCTGGATTTAAACTTGCAAGTAAATTTAATCTCTGATCTCTTCTCTCTGGGAATTTGTTAATAGGAAGCAGTTTATATTGAATCTTGGTACATCTCTGTGTTGGCATTTTATTATTCAAGTATCTTCATGTTGTCATTTAATTTTGTCGCAGGATTTATGATATGCTGTTTTGGATAATGTTGCTGGAAATAACTTGAGAACCAACATAGAGAAGAGAAAGACTTATTATCAGCCTTGAGTACACAGTGGAATTGATTTAATTAATGCTTTCTGACAATTTCCAGAATATACTGGAGTCAAATCTAAGCTGTCCACAAGTTGTCCCAGAATAAAACACAAAAGAGCAGTGGCTGGCCTTACGAGAGTGGTTTGATGAAGATGGGAGCGGGGCTCTGCCCTGAGCGGGAGGACCTCAGCTCTAGTTGACCACTGGCTTAATGATTAAGCTCAATAGTTAAGAGAAGGAAAACCTAGTGAATGTAAGCAGCAAATACTTCTCAACTCCAGATGTTGTCTTCCATGAAGAGGGAGCACAGATAGTGTTGTTCTTTCTCCTTAATTCCCTCTACCCAAGAATAAGGTGGGGAGCGTTCATCATAAATTTTAGATATAAGTCCTTTTGTCTTATGTATGATTTCATATGTTTCCTCTCCTTCTGTGATTTTTCATTCTCTTAACAGTTACTATCACAGAATAAAATTTTTAATTTTAATGAAGACTAATTTAATTTTTTTTCCTTTATGAGTCCTTATTTTAGTATGTCTATGGGCTCTTCACCAAACTCTCGAGGTCATGAGTATGTTTCCTTTGTTGTATTCTAAAAGTTTTATGATTTTATGTTTACATTTAGATCTGTGATCTACTTTGAATTATTTTTTGTATAAGTGAGAAGTTTAGGTCATAGGTCACATTTTTTCCTGCATATTAATGTGTAATTGCTCTAATACCATTTCTTGAAAAGACCCTAATTTATCTATTAAATTTTTTACACCTTTGTCTAAAATCAGATTGCCACCTTTGTGTAGAAATATTTCTGGACTTTCTTCTGTTCGCTTGATTTGTGTGCTATTCCTTCACAATAGCACTCTGTTTTTGGTAAGTGTTAGATTCATTTGCTGGGTTTTTTTGAAATTATTTTAGCTATTCTAGTTTCTTTATTTCATATAAATTTTAGAATTAGTTCATATCTACAAAATATTATTCTAAAAAATATTCTAAGATTTTAGTTTGAATTCCAGTAATAGATCAATTTGGAGAGAATTAACATCTTTATCATGTTGAATCTTCTAATCCAGGATTATGATATGTCTCTTTGTTTAGACGGTCTTTTATTTTATTTAGAATTTTAAAGATTTTAATAAGAGCTCCTATACGTGTTTTTTTTATTTATAGTATTGGTATTTAATTTTTTTGCAACTATAAGTTTTTTTTTAAGTTTCCAATTATACATTGCTGGTATATGTGATTGATTTTTGTGTCCTGAACTTTTATCCTGTGATTTTGTTAAACTCAGTAATTCTGAGTAGCTTTCTTGTGGATTCTTAAGGATTTTTCACATAGCTAACCTTATAGTTCTGGAATCACGGTGTTCTTTTTTTCTTTTCTCTATGAATTTCTCTCTCTCTCTCTTTCTCTCTTTCATTTAATCAATTTTTGACAGGTTCATGGGGTTTGCATAAAAAAAATGGGCTTCAGGGCTTTCCAAGATGGTGATACCTTGGTCAGCTCTGTAGGTTGGAATTCTGAAAATTTGTATCTTGAAGGTTAAGAGTGAATTGGAAATAGACCTGTCCTCTTCGGCATTAAACCTTGCCTGAATCCTCCCTTTCTTTAAATAATTAAAGCTCTCTTGATTTGCTAGCATCCCTGGCATTGTGCCAGGGAAAAAATTAAATCCTCTGTGGGGGAAAAAAACAACATAACTCTAGATCTCAAATTGTCACTTTTAAATAAAATGGCTGACATTCAACAGAAAATACCTAAACGTGCAAGAAGAAAAAAATGTGGCCAAATCCCAGGAGGAACAACATACTGTAGCTAGGTGATACACAGAATCATACAAATAGTGAAAAAAGTCAGATATAGACTTTAAAATTACTCTGTCCAATATGTTTAAGGAAATGAGTGAAAATTTTGAAAGAGGACTGAAAACAAGAAGTAATAAATTATAGAACTTCTGTAACTAAAAAAAATATAATAGTGTAGGAATTTAATGAATAAGTTAAAAATATACAATACAATAATGAACTGGAAGACTTTTCAAAAGGAAATATCCAGAATGAAGCATGCAGAGGCAAAAAGAGGGAAAATACAAAAAACAGCATAAGACAAATAGGGATACATAAAGATTTCTACTAAAGGTTTACACTCTGGGGTTCCAGAAGGAGAGGAAAGAGGGTAAGAACAGGAGCAGTAACAAAGAATTGTTTTGAATTTTCTACAGAAGATGAAAGACACCAAACCACGGATTCAAGACACTATGAACAATAAGTAGGACATATAGCATAGCAAACCCACTAAAACTAATGAAAAAGTAAAAATCTGTAAAAGAGCCAGGAAAAAAGATAGTTTATCTAAAAAAGATGTAACATTCAGTGTGTCAACTGACTTTAACAGAAAGAATGGAAACCAGAGGGAAGAGAAATATCATTAAAGGATTAAAATAATTCATTAGCTAGAATTCAAAGTCTAGTAAATCTTCCTCCAAAATGGAGAACTAAAGACATTTGCATTTAAGCAAACACAGAGTATTTATTAATACTGGATAAACCACTAAAAAGCGTATTTGGGTTCAGGGTTTGTGGAACCTAGAATTCTTTACCTTTGGGTCCCTTTTTACAGGATAGAATTAAAATTTTGAGTATAAAGTTAATAAGTAAAATTGATTAGAATAAAAATAACGAAGAAATGCTTTCAAGAAACCACCCCACACAAATAACCCCAAATCCAAATTGTATATTTAAATTAAATAACTCTAAACATATCTATAATCCTTTTAAATATTTCTGAGTTACTTGCACCAATTTTGCCTATTGTTTCATTTAGACCACTAGATATTATCAGAAAAATATGCATCAAATACTCTAAAACACAATCCTTTCTGCTGATATGCATCAACACAAAAATAAATTTGATGTTTGTATATTACTTGTGTTTATACCACAAACAGAAATTCTGAAACATTTTACTTCACACATCTCCCATCAAGAAAGAAAATGTAAAAAGAAAAAAAAGAAACAAAGAAAATGTATATATTATTCATTTATAGTGCTTTCTTATTTAATGTATTCTTGATAAGGGAAACCTTTTGTTTTTATTAATCATCATTTAGAACTTAATCTTCCATTTATGATTTTGCATGTTTGATAAATTAAAGAATTTCCCACATACCCAAAGAACCATAGGATGTATTCTTGTGATACAACCCTGGCCCTCTATCTTTGTGTCATGATGCCAAGCGAATCAGCAAAACAGATGGTAGGAATATCCCAAGATGGTGAGAAATTATTTAACTATACACAGAAGTGACAGTGAATTGCAAAAATAGATTCCACTAAATCCAAGCTTAAGTGTATGTGCATCTCAGCCTTCTCTTAGCTTGTATTCAGTCAAGTACTATTTGTTGTGAAAGAAAGTTTGATGGGGAGGAAACATGAATGTAAGAATCTGTGGTCTTAACTCATTTCAGCTAAAACATCTTATTGTGCAAATTTTATACAAGTGTTTAATTGTATGGACAGACAAGAAAAGGCCGTTACCAGTAAGCTTTTCTAAAACTTAAGTTTCCATTTCTTCACAGCAGATCAGCCTCTGAGAAAGCATCTTCTTCAGGCACCAAGAAATAGCTGGAAATTCTGACAAGCAGAGAAGAATGAAGAAGCAAAAACTGGCAGCTATTAAGGGTGACTCTAGAAAAAAAAAAACAAAATTAAGTCAACTGTCACTTAAAACAGGTATGGAATTAAAGTACATAATAATGATAGACTGTAAGTCAAGAGGAATGAGAAATAATTATCTAAAGTTCCTGAGTTGTCTTGGGAAAGTGGTGCTAGCAGTGGGGGAACATTTGACTTTATTAAGTATAGGCGGTATGTTTTAGTCTACTGAAATCATTGGAAGGATAGTAAAGGAATGTACAACTACTTAATAAAGAGGAAAATGGAATCTTAAAAAATACTAGTCAAGAAAGGAGAGAAAAAGGAACAGAATGTAGACAAGACAAATAGAAAACATTTAATAAGATGTAGATTTAATTGCAAATTTATTCATGATTAGATGCAAGTGAACTATCCAACACCACTAGAAAACAAAGATTGTGAGACCAGATTAGAACCCAGTAACTTTACACCGCTTATAAATGATATGCATAAACTAGAAGATAGGGAACATTTGAAAGTGAAAGGGTAGGAAGAAATATGTAATTCACTTGCCAACAAGAAAACTGGTCTTGCTAAGATTAATAACAGCCAATGGCAAGAAATATTATTAAAGACAAGCTGGGATATTTTGTGATGATATACTATTAATTTCACCAGGAAGCTGTAATAATTCTAAACATATATGCTATATAAAGCAAATATTGACAAAACTAAAAGGAGAAATAAATCACATTCATAGGGGGCATATTTTAGCATACCTTTCTACTGTATATTTAAGAAACAACACGGATCTCGAGACAAAGAAAAAAGATACAAAGCAAAAGAGGGAATACTTGCCAAACTCAGTTTATAAAGCTAGCCTGACAGGGATATTAAAAGAAAAATTATAGGTCAATCTCACCCATAAACATAGATGCAAAACTATTAAACAACATGCTATCAAATCCTATCCAGCAATACATAAAAATGATAATATGCCATGACTAAGTTGGCTTTATTTTAGGAACACAAGACTGGTGTAATATATGGCAGCCAACCAATATAATTCATCACAGTAACAGAATGAAAAAGAAAACTCCTATATAATCCAAACAGATGTAGAAAACACTTTTGAAAAAAAAAAAATATTTTACATTCATTATGGGAAAACATGTAGAAAATAATGATTAAAAGAGAGCTCTCTTAATTCTGATGATAAATAACTTAAAAAAATACATCAATTTTAGTTGATATTGATCCCTCTGAGATCCATATTAAGACACAGAAGCCCCATAGAGCGCCTTTCATTATCATTCTGCAAGTAAGTGCCAATAAATTATAGCACGAATGCATAAATAAATGATGGGATTGGAAAAAAATAAAAATAAAATTATTATTTACAGACAATGGTTACATTTCTACATAGAATTTAAAATTCACTTGTGAAGTTTCAGAAAATACTTGTTGGGATTTTGATTATGATTACAATAATTCTTTGAATCAGTTTGTGGATCAGCAGCTTTACACTATTGAGTGTTCCAGTCTATGAAATGTTTTATTTCTCCATTTATTTAGATCATATTTTATTATTAGTTCTTTTGAATTCTTGTTTTGCATATTTTGAGAGCATAATTTTAGATATAAATATTTTCCTGGCATATCGAATTTATCATTTTGAAATCTTTCTCTGTATCCCTAATAACACTTCCTCTTAATAGTGTAATTTCTTGCAGATAATCTAGCTATATCAGTTTTTCTTTTGGTTAGTATGTGTAGGGTCTATTTTTCTTTACAAATTTTCTGTATCTGTGTTTTAGATGTCTCTTGTCACATCAGGTTATGATTTTCTTTAGTCTGATCAAATTTTTCTTAAAGCACTTAGTCTGTTTATGTGTAATATAATTGTTGATATATTTCTATTGAAATCTGTCATTTTTAAAAGTGCATTCTATTTGACCTCCTTGCTCTCTATTCCTTTTGTTTTCTCCAGCTTTATTAAGATATAATTGCTATGTAACATTGTGTAAGCTTAAATTGTCCAAAATGATATGATGTATGTATATATTGATAAATGATCAGCATATAAAGTTAATTAACACATCCACTGCAAATCATATAACTGATAAGGGTTTAATATCCAAAATATATAAGGAATGAATATATCTCAGTAGAAAAAAACAAATACTTTGATTAAACAGTGGACAAAGGACTTGAATACCCATTTTTTCAAAGAAGACACACCAGTGGTTAAGAGGTATAACCAGTCATCAGGGAAATAAATGCAAATCAAAACCATAATGACATATCACCTCACACTTGTTAAATGTCTATTATGAAAAGACAAGAAGTAATAAGTGTTAGTGAGGATGCAGAGAATAGGGAGCCCTTCCATTCTGCCGGTGGAATGGAAATTTGTGCAGCTGCTACGGAAAACAGTATGGATTTTCCTCAAAAAGATAAAAATAGAACAACCATATGATCCAGTAATTTCACTTCTAGGTGTTTATCTAAAGGAGACAAAAATCACTAACATGAAAAGATATCTACATCCCCATGTTCATTTCAGCATTATTTACAATAATCAAAACATGGAGGAAGCAATGCAAGTATCCATCAAAGGATGAAAGAATAAAGAAAAGATAATGCGTATGTACAATGGAATGGTTTTCAGCTATACAAAGAATGAAATCTTGCCATCTAAGGCAATGTGGGTAAACCTTGAGATCATTGTGGTATGTGAAATAAGTCAGGCAAAGACAAATGTTGCATGAGCTCATTAATATATGGAATCTAAAAGCATTAAAAAACACCTGAGCTCATAGATACAGAAAAACAAAACAAAACAAAACAAAAACTGGTGGCTGCCAGAGGTGGGGCATGGAGGTTGTGGGGATGGGCAAAAGCCATGAAGTTGATCAAAAGTTACAAACTGCCAGTTATAAAATAAACTAGTTCTGGGGATGTAACATAGAGTATGGTGACTGGAGTTCATAGTGTTGCGTATTTGAAAGTTAAGAGAATAGATTTTAAAAGTTCTTATCTCAAGAGAAGCGTTTGGCTAGTTGTGTGTGTGGTGCTGGATGTTAACTAGACTCATCAGGGTAGCCATTTTGCAATATATACAAATACCAGATCATTATGTTGTTCCCTTGAAACCATTATAATGTTAGATGCCAGTTAGACCTCAGTGAAGACCCACGTGAAGCCACAAGGAAAAGACAGCCATCTGTAGGCCAAGGAGAGAGGTTTTAGAAGGAACTGTCCTGGTTGACACCATGATCTTGGACGTATATCCTGGAGAACTGTGGGAAAATAAATGTTTGTTGTTTAAAGCACACACACACACACAGAGCACCACTGCTTTTTTCCCCATAAGTTAGGGTATCAATCTCCTGGAAGAATTTAAAGCTATGCCACAGCTCACATGTTATTACAGTTAATTGCCAGCCACCTAACCAGAAAAAAAAAAAATATATATATATATAAATATCTAAATGGTAGCACAATTGAAATTCTGATCCACGGCTAGTGAGCCTGTTGAGAGACTGAGAGGCAATAAATTCAATTCAGGGACATTTTCTGCATAGAAAATGACCCACCGTGTTGACCCTGAAATGAAATCAAGCTGAGAATTGATTGGGGAAAAATCATTTGGGATAGGTGTAACGCAGTTATTCATGATTTCATAGTCACTAAGAAATCAGAGGCCGTTTCTCTCATTACTGTATCTCTAAAATGACAAATCTCCATAAATATTCTAGGACTACGTAGATAGGCACCAAAGGTGGGGCTTACGTGGTGTGAGGTCATCCTGTGTCGGTGTTTTCTGTGCCTTGCACCTTATGCCCAGTTTTCATCTATGGAACATAATTGTCAGCAAAATCTCAGCACAAGTCCTCTAGGGATTTGAGGCTTTTTCTAATAAATTGGGTTCCTGATGAAATCACCTTACCCATCTGGCCGTGAAAGTCCACGGGCTGGATGAGAAGGGGTTGGGGTCAAGGAGATGTGAGCAAGAAAGGAGTTGATGGAGGAACGCGTGCCTTCTGTTTCACTGGCAATGTGTAAGAAAAGGAAAAAAAAAATCTGTGGCAAAATTTGGCTTTGAAAGAAGCTTAGATTACTCATCAGAAACCCAAATCGGTCAGGCTCCAGGATGCTAAGGGAACTGGAGAGGTTTGAAATTGGCAGATTGGTGGAAATTTTGCAGTGGCACGAGTCAGAGAGTGTGTTACTTGTCTTTGTGTCGCCTGTGTCTGAGATACAGGAAGCACCGAACACGTGTTTGTGAAAAGGAGAGAGGGAGGGGAGAAGAAAGGAAAGGAAGGGTACGGCTTGTTTGTAAGGTTGTCGGAAGATTTCTCAAGCTAGTTAAAGAAAAGGAATTTGAAATAAAGATCAGATTACAGGTGAAGTGAAGTCTGTATTTGTCATCTGTGGGATAGATGTGCAAAAATATACCTTTTCTGAGCAAAGCGCAGAAGTGTGTCGTGCAGGTGTGGGCAACTTGACATGTCAAAGGTTCCTGCAGAACAGATGGAGACAACCCGTAGCCTTAAGCGTCTGGTAATCCCTCTGGGATAACATCATTTATAATACAAGGGGATGTGGCCTGGAAAGCGTAGGTTCAAAGGGTCTTTGCAATCCCTGTTCCGTTTTGATATCGCAGATATTGTCCAAATCTGTATCCCAAAACATCTAAATTTGAAGTATTTTCAGATTTTTCAGTTGCCAGGTTTGTTGGGAATGAGACTGAATCTGGCAATGTAGTAACACCATCCCATTTTCATGAGTTTTAGTCAAAGGTTGGTACACATTTAGCTATGCTTATTACTCTGAAAAACTGAAATCATTGTGAATGGGCTGTATTATTCCATGACATTATTAAACTCACTGAATAAGTTATTAATTAATGACGCTGATAAATCCACAGGGAAATGCTGTACACTCCTTTTATGTCTTAAAAACATAGCTCCTAGAGTCCATAATCCACTCCACTGGGCTCCCTAATTCATGGGAATGAGATTTAAAAAAGTATTTAAAAAATCACTAGACCTTTAGGATATGATTGTTCCTGCGAAGAAAATCACAAGCAGACAAATGGAAGTGTATCTCTGATTCTAATTCATTTTTAAAGAAAATTTTGTGTATATTAGAATCATGTAATGGGCTCATTTAATTCATATGGTTGGCTCCCTACATCTTTCAAAATAAATTTGACTAATTCAATCACTTTAACAGCCATGGTCCATCTGCATCTCTGTGTCTACTCTTATGAACTGGTTCATGCCAGTTCATTGCCACATCATGATGGTTTATTCGATATTAGATGGAATAGTTGAAAAGGAGGCCATCCTCTACTGGGATGCTACAGGATGAAGGGAGGCAGAGGGAGGTGCATGGACCATGAATTTATTTGCTGATGTTATCTCCATAGTTGAACATAATGCCTAACATAATTGAATGTTTAAAATATAATTTGATAAGAAAATGCACGGATGAGTGAAAAGAAGAAAGATGGAGGCAGGTGGAACTGACATTAGACATTCAGATGAGGAAGCAAGACGTGATCCCCGTGGAATTTGATATTTTGTAGTAATAATATAGACACGTGGAAGACATCCTGATTTTAACTGTTGCTTCACATTTGGTGAAGGGCAGCATTTGTAAGTCAAAGGAGGCTAGCAGGCCTCACCCCAAAGGATTCATTGTTCATCAGTCTTTCCATGACTACAAAAGCCAAAGGTGGTGAGGGGGAGGGTATTGGCAAGAGCAAGGTAGACTTCCAGACCTTAAAGCCCCCATTATTTTATCATTTTAAAATAAAGTTTTAAAATTCAAGTATTGTAACATCATATAGTAATAATAAGAGTGTACATCTCATAAGCTTACAGTTCTATGAATGCTCACAAGATGAACAAAAACATGCAAAAAAGCCTATCTCAACAAACAGAATATTATTCCAACACCACAGGAAATCCTTTTTATGCCCCGTCTAGTCATTATTTATCCCTCCCCACCAGGGTAACCACTATCATGATTTCTAAAATGTATAGTCGTCATGCCTTATGTTTATATGTTATAAAAATGAAATCATACAACATGCAATTCGTTTGCATCTGCTTTTTTTTTTTTTTTTTGCTCATTATGTTTGAGGAACCCATCCATGCTGTTACATGCTGTAATTTGTTCATTCTTATTGCTGTATAGTGATTTGTTATGTGCATATAACACCTTTGATATATCCATCCTGTTTGGATTGTTTCCAGCTCTGGGCTGCTATAAATAGCATTGTTATGAATATGATCGTACAAGTCTCTTGGTGAACGTGCATACATATTTCTTCTGGGTGTGTAGTTAGAAGTATGATTATGGGACCATAGGTTGTGTTTATGATCCTTTTTAATAGATACTTGCACTCATATTTCCAAAGGGGTTGTGTAGGTCCTCAGTTTTTGAAAGGAAATCTTCTGTAGCTGTAGTGTAGGCAAGTGGAGACCCAGACAGAGGCTACATTCTAAGACTTGCTGAATGTCCTTGTGGGACTCAGGGTCAGAAAATCATGCATCCCAGCAGTTTATTGGATTGAGAAGTACTGTGGGGAGATAGGGCTCAACTTGAGAAACACTAATTTAATGGAAGACATGATGAGACTGCATCCTAAAACTCATGGCAGTGAGAAGGACAAAAGCTACCGAGGGGGAAGTTCCAGCGATGAGCATCTTGACCTAATCAGCTGTGTGGTCTACTGAGTTCAGCTACTGCCCAGACCCAAGCCTGTCCTACGGACCTTAGCTAATTTCCTAACCCCTCCTGGATAGCTCGCTAACCTTCACCATCAGTGCACCCTGTATTTCCACACCTCAGACTCCAAACTAAACTAGCCCTGATCCTTAAGAAAGAAGCAGGATTCTAAGAGTCTGTTCTTCATATCCTCCCCACGATATTAGCGGTGAGGACATCCATTCCCTTGTAAGTGAACTACCCACTTGGGAGTGGTCTGGTTAGGTGACAGCCTGACAAAAAAAAATATTAACCTTCAGAAATACTTTTCTCACATCTGGGTTATCAATGTCATCCTTGTTTGCGGTATGAAAATGTTCTAGTGAGCTTAAATTTCTTTTTATTTGTTTTTATTTAAATTCCAGGTAGTGAACGTGCAGTGTAATATTAGCTTCAGGTGTGCAAGTTGGTGACTCAGCAATTCCAGACAACACCTGGTGCTCATCACAGTAAGTACAGTCCTTAACAGCCATCACCTGTTTAGCCCATCCCCACGCTTCTGATCACCATTAGTTCTCTTTAGTTAAGAGTCTGTTTGTTTCCTGGTTGGCCTCTTGTTTCCCCCCCTGTGATCATTTCTGTCTTAGATTCCACATATGAGTGCAATCATACGGTGCTTGTCTTTTTCTGACTTATTTTGCTTAGCATAAAATTCTCAGGCTCTGTCCAAGTCATTGCAAATGGCAATTTCATTCTTATGGCTGAGCAGTGTCCCATTGTGTCTGTGTACGGCATCTTCTTTATCCATCCATCAGGGGACATTGGGCTCTTTCTATAATTTGGCTGTTGTGAATAAATGCTACCATAACCACCAGCGTGCATGTATCCCTTCAAATCAGTATTTTTTTGTGGTCTCTGGGTAAATACCTAGTAGTGAAGTTCCTGGATGGTAGGGTAGTTTTATTTGGAACTTTTTTGAGGACCCTCCATACTGTTTTCCGGAGTGGCTGCACCAGTTTGCATTCCCACCAACAGTGCTAGAGGATTCCTTTTTCTACACATCCTTGCCAACACTTGTTTCTTGTGTTGTTAATTTTTTACAAATATTTTAGAAGATTTTATTTGAGACACAGAGTGCATACGAGTAGAGAGGAGGGTCATTAGGAAGCTCTTGGTTTTAGTTGGTATTAATCCTGGCTCTGCCAGTTACTAGTTGTAAGTAACTTGTTTAACTGGATGAGTAACTATAGTTAATTGTTTAACTAGTTGAATAACTACTTGAGCAAATGTGTAGGGGGAGTTGCCTGCCTTCTGAGTTTCTTTTCCTCAGCTGAGAGAATTTAATTTGATAATATACATCAAGTAATTAACAGAAGGAAATACCAAGACAGTGGTGGCGGAGTGGTCTGCTCCAGATGCACTTGGGGGGTGGGGGGGGGGAATGCATTCCCTGAGAAAAATTTTCTTTTAAAGGGTTATTTATTTATTTTAGGGAGAGAGTGCACATGCATGCATGTGAGCAGGGGAGGGGCAGAGGGAGAGAGAGAATCCCAAGCAAACTCCCCTGTCCCAACCAGCTGTGGGGCCTGATGTGTGTCTCAATCCCAGGATCCTGAGATCATGACCTGATCTGAAATCAAGAGTCGGATGTTTAATGGTTGAGCCACCCAGGCATCTTTACAGAATTTAAAGAAATAATACCTACCAAAAGTTGGATTATAATTTATTAATACTCTGTACCATTGATTCTTAACAATTTCAGTAATAGAGTACTCCACCCTGCCAGATAACCCACCCTCATCATTTCTACATTGGTATTACCAGTGAGTAGTTAGAGGATATCACCCTCTTATGAGAGATATTGGTGTGTGCATAGATTTTCTTGGGAGGCCAAGTGAGATTAGATAAAATAATCTCAGCCTTAGGTTCTCATCCATCTGCGTGGGTGTGTGGAAATGAGGTTATGGAAGACCTCTTTTCTTTCTTCATGAAGACACAGCACAGCTGTGGGTTAATTCCCAAGATTTGACTCATTCAGAAACTCTATAGAATAGTTCAGGAGGCAAAATAAATTCGATTTCAAATTATCTTTTGACCTAAATAATCTGATAATCTGTCAATAATTACAGTTTTCCAAATCTTTCTTCCAAAGGAATAACCTAGTCATCTTCAGTATCCTACCAGGACAAAAGGGTTTGTGTACCTCCCAGAACAATAACCCAATTAGCTCAAAAAGAAGTGTTCACTATTAAGCAATTAAAATAAGTATTTGCTGAAGGTAACTTTGTGTCTTCTTTTCTGAATGTGATTCAAAGGCATAATTAGCTCCGGGAGGAAGCAATGTGGTTATCGCTCAGAAGAGTTCTCACATTAATCTTTTATTAGATGACATATTCTTTTTATCCTTGCAGTTCACCCTGCAGATATAATGGATTCAAATAGACCATAATTCCTAACTTACCTTCCTTTCATTTCCATGGATCTGGATTGGAATTGAAATAGAGGCTGATGTTCATGGTTTTTCTTCTCTTGAGGAGAAAGTATAACTTCTGATTGTTGGCAAGCCCATTGTACCTATATGAATTCTATAGCACAGCTAAAATATCCACTTAGCTGATGCTTCCCCCATTCCCCTTTGGTTGCATGTGCAATCACTTGCATAATGAGTAAAAATCCTGATACCAAATGAAAAATCAAGAGTAATTCCCATTTTTTTTTAAGCTGTAGTATTCTTTTTCCTCTAGGCACCAAAGTGCTGCTATTTCTCCTGCCCTGTGCTGATGTAATGTTTTTTGTTTTTTGTTTTTTTTCAACCTAAGGAGCTGTCTGGTAGATCACTTGAAGACACAGGTGTTCGACTTTATTCCTTGACAGAAGCAAAATGAAAATAATTTGCAATCTCCAGTAGACACTTGATTGTGAGAAAGGAGACATAACAATTTTGATAATCCCTATTCGTGTTATTTTTACTTTCCTCTGGACCATTTGAGCCAAAACGTATCTATTTCTCTAGCCTGATGCCCTTTGAAAGAAAAAAAAATCCCCAAATTTAACATGTACCTCAAGTCTTGATTGATGATTTCTGTGGCTTCAATGCACTCTCCCAGATGCTGGTGTCAGAGGCTTCAGACCCTCTTTTCCTGCCCTCGTCAGCCAGCTAAATGCCTATTGGATTTGGTGTTAAGCCACATCACCAAAGGAGTGAGAATCTGAATTGGCTTCCCTGTTGTCAGCTAGTCTCACACATTTATTTCAGAGTGAAAATTTGTCACTGCTTTTCCATTCAATTTTTGATATCATTCTCTGTTTCCAGAGCAGAGATTTATTTTCATCTTTGGAGTATTCTAACATAGAAGGAATAAAACACTTTGAATCAAGAGTTTTTACTGTAGCTCTCAAATGTTATTTAATGGAACAAGAGACTTGTAGGCCTATGACCAGACAAAGCCTTATCAATATATTTGAAATAAATGCTAAGATTCTCATGATAAGTCTCTCTGTAAAGTTCCTTTACCGATTTAGCAAGGATAAGGGCAAAATAACTTTCTATTTTTCTTTCTATCAATTTTTTTTTTTAAGAAAAGGTAGAACTAGTCATCCAATAAATGACAGTTTCTTAGGGGGAGAGCCTTAAAATGGGTGTTCCTGGATGTTACTGCCATCTGGGTGAAGGGAAACTGTAGGTCTGTTCTTGTTTTGATGGTACCATACTCTGCATCCAAGATAATGTTGAAAATGGTAAGAACATAGGAATTTTCTCTTCTACTTATAAAATCTGAAAGCGAAACTGGAAAACATGGTGCATAGGTAACAGACTGTCCAAAAAAGCATGCTCCTTTAGTTTATCATTATCTTGTTTGGCTTTACTATGTTGTTAAAAAAAAAAAAAAAAAAAAAAAAAAAAAGGATTTTTCTCCATTTTCTTTCTGCCCTTCCCAGATGAGTTGCTGTACACGGAAGGGCACATTCGTCAGCTCTCTCAGTGTAACAATTACCACAAAGTCCACACCGGCACCCTCCTCTTCCTACTCTCACATCCCATCTTGGTCTCATTTACAGCTACTTACTCTTCTTAGTTAAAATATCAGTTTTTCGGGAACCTTTCCCTGATCATCCACTCTGGTTTATGTTTGTTTATTGCATGTTTCCTTGGGAGGATAGTCCTAAAATCATTGGCATGATCATCTCATTAATTGTTTCTCACCCCCAAGATGGTAGGGCACCTGTGTCGTCTCCAACGTGGACTACGGTGTCTGCTTCACAGCCGAATCCCAAAAGTTGGTTGGCTAAATGCCCATAACAATGCCATTCAGTCTTCCAGGTATGCCTTATGGATACAGCTGTCTTATTCTGTGCCATCGGACACTAACAAAAAAGGCATTGTTGGATGCTGGGGCCTATAGCTGAGCACTGCATTTTCTTGATGACTTCAGACATAGGCGCTTGACCTTGTTTATAGTTACTCCTTTAAATTTCTGGCTCTAATCCTCAAGAGATAGGAGCAGAAAGGAATGAATAATGACGAAGAGTCCACATCTCTAAAGCGGTATGTGGTTTTCATGGTCTTATATTAATGCAGGCCTGCTGGTCTTCTTACTACTTGCCCATCCTTTCCTTTTTACCTGTGTTCCAGGCAGGTAGAGCTTGGAGGCCATGGTACCTTGAAGCTGCGATGAATATCTAGTCCCTGTATATGAATGTGTTCATGACATCTCCCATTATATCTCCAAGCACTGGGGACTCGAGCAGGCATGGGAAAGAGGAGCAAAATCAAGGAAAGAGCAATTATGGTATTGAGTTAGTCCAATAAGCAGACATGCACATGCATGTGTAAACATTGTGGACCTGCTATTTATCCAGACCGTTATCAAAGGTACAGTTCTGCAGCCCATATTATTACTCTTTGAAATAGGAACTATGTTGATTTTGTTCTGCAGTAAATCCCTAGCGTTTAGTACAGTACCTGGAACATAGTATATACCCCTTAAATATTTGTTGAATGAATACAAGATATACTTTCTATGTGACAGGATCTAAGTGCTTTATAGGAACTGGCATGTTTAATACTATTGATAACTCCATTATCGTTAACGTGCCTGCTAGGAGTTCACGGCCTCCCAGGTTCTTGTGCAAGTTCACACAGCTAGGAAGCAAGGACCTGGCACCTGAATCCAAGCGGTGTGGCTTTGGGGCCAAGGCACCTCACTACTGGGTTGAACTGCCTCTTATATGTAAAAATAATGAATATATTGTGTTTCACCAAGTTCCCAATTGTGTGATACAAAGCACCCTTTTTATTCGCCGCTTGATGGTGATGTACAAGCCATTACGTCCGCATACTAGGACTCGGATTCCATAGCTTTCCACCCTGTATCGTGTTTTGTACTGCGATGATTCTGTGATTCTTTATGTTTTCAAAGGAGAGGTACCATTAAATCATTTAAAATCTTCACTTCTGCCCCCCAATCGTGTGAATTTCTCCACTTTAGTCACCTTTAGTTTTATTATGTAGATATATATGTTTTGTGGGGAAGATTTCTGTGCTTATATTACCCAGGTACAGGTTGTGTGTCCCTTTGAGTGTTTCTTCAAAGTATCCTTAGAATGAACCATACGGCCAGGCCACCATGGTAAAATCGTGGAACATAGATAATATGCTAGTGTGACTTTTTGATACCTTATTATCATTTTGCCCCAGTAGAATATAAAAAAAAAAGTTAAAAAAGAGTTAAATGTTGAAAGGAAACAGAATGAAAGAAATGGATTAGTTAGAGGTGATGGTTATTGGCAGCCCGGAAATGATCCCACCATTTGCAAATGGATAATCTTGACTTCATCCTCCACCTTTCTGGAATTTGCTCACTTAAAAAGATAAAATCTCCATGAGAATTTGGGCTTCCTCTGTGTCCTAATTCACATTGCTCTTTATATTTGGTTTCTCTAAACAAACAAACAAACAAACAAACAAACAAAAAATTAACTGAAGAAAATTTAAGCTGTTAAGTCAATGACCTCTCACACTCTCAAAACAAAACTCCACAAAAAAAATCATTTTCAGTCTTGTAATTTGGAGTTTTGCATACTCCCTCTGGAAATGTACAGGTTTACCCTCACCCCCCGCCTCTGTCCAAAACCAAAATAATTTACTGGCTTGAAGAAAAACAAAACTCTAAACTTTACCATAGAAGACTGTGAATGAGTGAGGAGTGTTCCCACCTGTCAACCAAGCCAACGCAGCATCTTCTAACATTTACCTCGGCTCTACAGCTCGTTATTGCTGCCATCATTATATCTCCAATATGACAGCTTTTGTTTTCTGAAAAGAATTTAATTGGTTTAAAAAAATAATAATGCCTGTCCATTTGCCAGGAGCATGAAACTGTGGAGTGGAGATACCCCTTTGGACCTTCCTACTGCCTTTTCATTCCTCAACAGAAAGATTCCACGGAGATAATGTAGGGAGCTGCTGTGAACCAGAGCTGAGCTCCTGCACTTAGTCATGTGTGATTCAGAAACAATTCTCTGGTAAGTAGAGCATCTTGTTTGTAATATTTTTGAATATAATTTTAAAGATCTCTGGATGGCTGCATTTATTTTTCATTGTGTATAGACACGTGTCCGAACCTATGTTTACATATGGGTATGAGGTGTGTGTGTGATGCATTAGTCTATGTTTCCATAAATGCAAAATGACTGTTCGAGGTGCTGCTTCCATTGTGGGGTACCTGTGTACTGGTTATTTTGATTTTTTTCCTTAACAGTGCCCAAAGGATATTACTTTTATCCATTTTCACATGAATAAGCGCATGTTAGTTTTTTTTTCCATTTTGTCTTCTTTCAGTTAATTTTAACTTCATTATTAAGATGAATTGTAATGATGTTTAAAACCCCAGAGGCAAACTGGCTTCATTTGATTTCTTCTGGTAGATGGGGGAAAAAAAAAAAAACAAAACCTGTTAGCAGTTCCAATCTTCTGTGAAATGTGCCCTGTACTTTGTGCTTACATTTTTAATGTGCCTTTCAAAACAGAATTGATTTGGTTCTTTCTTTTAAAATATAAAATAATAAATATTTTATAAGGGAAAAGATAGCTTTTTTCTTTTGGGGGGTATGAGCAACTGAAACAGTAAAAAATAATCTCCCCATAATAACCACTTGAAAACAAAACAATACCGTTTTTTAATTAGTTTGAGTTTCCAAAAAAAATTTGTGCAATCAGGATGCAGCTTGTTTGGTATGTGGCATCTGAGGAAGAGAATCTTGTCA
This sequence comes from Canis lupus familiaris, assembly GCF_011100685.1. NCBI lineage: Eukaryota > Metazoa > Chordata > Mammalia > Carnivora > Canidae > Canis > Canis lupus. The sequence goes on along the minus strand of NC_049224.1, from coordinate 2,118,223 downwards.
TGGCACTTCATGAAGTCTGCACCCTGCTCAGGACTTCTGGTCTCCCAGACAAAAAGAGACGCAAGTAACAGATTATGTCTGGAATTATGTCTGTTCAAAGGAAAACATATTACAGATGTGCCAAGGATCATGATTTGTGATGGAATATCAGGCATCCCATGAAAGAAAGGGCACATTTTCATGAATGATGTAGGTTTTTATAATGTAAACTTTATGCAAAGAAGGGGGGCCGTTTTTTGCTAAGCTTCGTGTGGTCATCAGGATAGACCCTGTGTTACGTAGAACCTGCCCTCTTCCATTCATTTATATAAAAAAATATTTGTTGAACCTCTTCTCTGGGTCTTGTTCTGTAGGAGCTAAAAACATGAATTAAACACAGACTCTGCCCTCAAGGAACTTCAAGTCTAATAGCAGAGGCAGACCAGTGCATATCGTTTATCCTCCTAGAAGACCGAGAAAAAAAGGAAGAAGAAAAAGGATTTTTTTTTCATGCCACATGAAAGGAATATGAGTATTTATTGTGAGATCTCTTGGGGTGGAGGAGACCTGACTTAAAGACTGTTTCTTCTTTGCAGAAGGTAAAGTTTGCTTGGAAACTATTTTTCTGGGATGGAATTTAATCACACTTGAATATTTGAGAACAGAGGCATTTTCAGTTGCTTCTTCATCTTTTCTGTGTTGCTGGGGTGGAGGCTTCTGTGAACTCAGGGGCCCCTCATCCACCCTTTTGGTTGCAAACCCAAGCCTGCCTTCCCAGCCTAATTATTAGCAAATTGCTCTTGCTAGATCAATGGGCATGCTTTCAAGACTAATAAGAATGAAAAAAGTGTTCAAAGCTGAGATATTTTTAGTCGTACAGACTGACTGATTTTCTATGAGATTCTGAATTACCTTAAAAAAAACTTCTTTTAAATTCAAGCTAACATTTCTGGTTTGAGACTCATGATGATGAAAGACGGTTTTCTTCGATACCCCTCCTTCTCCAACTAGTTTCTCATGTCTCTAGGTTGGGAATTCATTCATGCTTTCTAGGTAAACATAACATCCTGATGGTATCAGCTTTTGCCATATTTTAAAAAAAGGGTAACTCAGATGCTTAAAATAAAAATATTTAGCATTTATCATAATTCTTCAAACTGTCTAAATGTTCTGGGCTGTGATGGGTCAGCTGGGGTGGGATGGCTGCATTTTCATGTTTGGAAACTCAGCTGGGAAAGCTGTGAGGGCTAGGATCTCTCCATGTAGTCCCTCATTATTGGAGACAGTAGGGGTCCCAGAAGCAAGCAAGGGCAGGCCCCAATGTATATTCTTGAAGTTTCTGCTTCTGGCATGTTGGCTAATGTCCCATTAACTAACGTAAGACATAAGACCAAGCTCAGATTCAAGAGTTGAAAAGAAGGCTGCATTTCTTGATAGGAAAGGTGGCAAAGTCATATTGCAAAAGGCAGTGCATAGGAGGAGCTGTGAACAAATTTGAGGCTCTTAACTGCTACAACAGTTCGCTGTATCAGTTTACCCCTGAGAGATGAGCAGGGGGCGAAATCACAAGAGGGAGCTGTTTGGGCGTCGCCATTCCGTCATAGGCCTTAAGGAGCTCCCTCCACCTATAGATGGATGACCCCAAATCTCCCCTTTATTGAAAGCTTCGTCCTCCTGCAAATCATTGCCTCTTAGAGGTTTCGGAAGCCGCCCTGAACTAGATGTTGACAGAGGCACTCGTGGCCAAGAGGGAGGCTCTGAAATGAGAGTAGAGCTTGTTAGAGGAAAAAATGGCACCAGACTAGATGAGGAGACAGAAGTTGATTTTATTTCAACACTACTGCCAGCACCAGGGCAGAGAGCCCAGAACAAGGCTGGATACTTAGCTTCATGGAAACAAAAGGTGGAGGGTTTTTAACCCTGAGAAAGAGCTCCTGGAAAAGTACTGGAGGGTGTTAAGAGACGAGATTGGTCAGTCAATGTGTTGAGCACATTTAGTTATTCCTGAATTTACAAATGCTTTTTTTTTTCTTTCTTTCTGGGATTAATCTACCTGTGTTTGCTAATTGGCAGCATGGGCGTTAGGCTCCTGTCCTCCACGGGGCCTGGGAGTGGGGGGTGCTGCCTTCGCCAGTGTTGACATTTCAAAAATGATTCCTAGGTCCTTGAGAAAAACATTTCCCAAGTTGTAAAGCTGGTAGGAGGCTGGGAGATTTACATATATTCCAAAGGGGCAGAGAAAGAACTTACAGTAAGTTCTCTAAAATACACTTTCTGGGAAAAGGGAGGTCGGGGCCTAGACTCAGGAATACGCCTGTCTACGGTATAGTCAAGCCGAGGGCATAATGAGGACCATCTTTATGATGCGGTCCAGGGGCAAAACCTGTTGCTTCCCTCTGCGTGGGCCTGCCTGGGCTAAATGTCCTCTTTGCCCCAACAACTGAGAGAATAGAATATTTCAACCAATTTCATATTTTAATAACCATTCAGAAAGTTTGTAAGGAATTTTAGGAAAGATCACTGTATGTATAATACTTTTGTTTTCTTTCTTTTTTAAAAAGATTTTATTTGTTTGAGAGAGAGCATGAGCAAGGGGGAGGGACAGAGGGAGAGGGAGAAGCAGACGCCCCCTTGAGCAGGTAATCCAACGTGGAGCTGGATCCCAGGACCCTGAGGTCATGACTTGATGCTTAACCAACTGAGCCACCCAGGTGCCCTCTCTGCTATTTTCTAACAAGAAGTTGATTTTGTTTTGTGTCCGTGTATCTCACCTGAGTGTCCCTCTGGGTCCCTCCTAGGGGGCTCTGACGCAGTCATATATCTATGGGGAGGTATCATTTACTGAAATTTGCATTAAAAGCAGGGTAGCTGGTATGTATTCTCTAGAAGAGGAAAGGAGGTCTAGAAACATTAGATGATTTGCCTGAAGTTTTCATACATGAGTAAGTACAACAAAGATGGAATTTGGACCAAAGTGTATCTGACTGTAAGACCCAGGCTCTTAGCACTCCTCGAATAAGCCAGTCTCAGAAGTAAAGCTGGAACTGGGTTCCTTGTGGGATACCCAACTATCTTAAATATCCTTTAACTTCCTCTTTATTTCTCATTTTTTCCCTCATTGTGGCATCTGTCCTTCCAAAATAGTTACCCTCTGGCTGACCCTCTGGCTTATTAAAACCCATAGTCAGGTGAGGTCTTGATGTCTGCCTTGCAGAGGAATTGGATTAAGGCATCCTTTTTAATTGGGAAATGAAATGTTGATAACCTATGAAGGAACATTTAATCAGCAGTCAAGTGGGCTGGGGAAACCTTGTTTCTGGTCGCTTTCTTTTTGTTTTTGAACTAGTGGGATGAAGAGGAGAGGGAAGACAGTGCCTGGCAAAGGTGCCTGGAGACCTAGCTGAGGATCAAGCAGTGTATAAAGGTGTAGCCTTCATTACCTGGACCTAGAAGTTCTCTTGGAAACATTCTCATGCTCTGAGAGGTTGCATTTCCGTCTGTAAGAGAATATCTTTGTTTTGAACTTGCTTGGAGTGAGGAGATTTCCTAATTTTCTTTAAGAAAGTTAATGTCCCAAGAGTACGACTTTCTTCTGGTAGAAGTTGATCTTCCCTCCCATCTTAATGCTGGGAGTAGCAAGGCTATCCTTTTTTTTTTTTAATAATAAATTAATTTTTTATTCGTGTTCAATTTGCCAACATACAGAATAACACCCAATGCTCATCCCGTCAAGTGCCCCCTTCAGTGCCCATCACCCAGTCACCTCCACCCTCTGCCCACCTCCCCTTCCACCACCCCTAGTTCGTTTCCCAGAGTTAGGGGTCTCTCATGTTCTGTATCCCTTTCTGGTATTTCCCACTCATTTTTTTGCTGTTCCCCTTTATTCCCTTTCACTATTTTTTATATTCCCCAAATGAATGAGACCATATAATGTTTGTCCTTCTCCGATTGACTCACTTCACTCAGCATAATACCCTCCAGTTCCATCCACATCGAAGCAGATGGTGGATATTTGTCGTTTCTAATGGCTGAGGAATATTCCATTGTATACATAAGCCACAGCTTCCTTATCCATTCATCTGTCGATGGACACCGAGGCTCCTCCCACAGTTTGGCTCTTTTGGACATTGTTGCTAGAAACATCAGGGTGCAGGTGTCCCGGCATTTCATTAACAAGGCTATCCTTAAAACCATCCCTAAAAAATAACAAGCCACCTGAACAGAAACTATGATAGGACATTTCTTCTTTCTCTCCGAAATTCTGTTTTGTGCCATTCCTGTTTGGAACATACGATGCAATTAAGAGTTTTCTAGCTGCTGTAGGTAGTAGGAAGAATGCTCATCGAACAGAGGCTGCAGATATGACCCTTCTGTATTTCAGGAATGGGGCAGCTGAGACTTAATTTAGTAGGACAGGGAGGGAAACAAGGTCCTCTCCTCTCGATGCCCCCATGTTTTATTTCTGAAATAAATAACCTGTAAATAATTGGCCTACAAATAGTACAATAAAATGGTTCAGTTTTATAAATGGTGATGTGTGGGAAGCACTATAGGACTTGTGCCTTTTTCCTAGTTTTTGGTTAAACCTTCGGAGGCATTGCTGCCCAGGAGGCGGTTATGTTGGTTCTGCCCTAATTATCTCAATAGGGGAGTCTGTTTGGCCCTAGGAAGGTGGCCAGATAATGAACGTGGACATCACTGTTCTCAGCTCGGATTCAAAAACCTGCCTTTCAGTGCCGCGTGGAAGGCAGAGGCTGTGGGCTCGCTCCGTGGAGCTGCCGTTACCCCGGGTGTAATCCCAAATCAAAGACCTCAGTTGTGAGCACTGTCCATCTGGCATCTTCCAAGATTAAAAAAAAAAAAAAAAAAAAAAAGGAATGTTCCCATTTGTGAAGATTCTGGTTGTAATGAGCTGCAGATCGCTGGAGAGCCTTCCTTTGGGAAGCTCAGAAGACAGAGATGCAGCGCAGAAGATGCTATTTTTAGAGTTCCAGGTAGGCTCATCTCAGCCGGCGTCTAGGCCGCGGCATCAAAACTATGACTAGGAATGTTCCAGAGGAGGAGGAGGTGGCATTCACTGACCTTTGGACACTCGAGAACTCAAATTCTGTGTCTCGCGAGCTGCCGAGTCCTCTCCGAATGGCCTTTGTGAGGGTGTCACCAGGCAGAGGGAGGGGAGGCAGGCACTCGGAGGTCACTGTTTCGAGGAAGTGTTCACATAATCCCGGTTGGCGAGGGGACGTGTGTCTGAGTCGGCGCTGCGGCGGGTCGGGCGGGCAGCAGGGCGTTACCTGCGGGTCGCGGAGCTGCTCCCGCCCTCAGTGCTGGCGCTCACTCCGCTGTCCGAGCCGTCGCCTCCCGTGTGCCTCCCGTGCGCCTCCCGTGTGTCCTCCCGTGTGTCCTCCCGTGTGTGCTCCCGTGTGTGCTCCCATGTGCACTCCCAGGTGGGAGCACTCCCGTGTGCCTCCCGTGGGCCTCCCATGGGCCTCCTGTGTGCCTCCCATATGTGCTCCAGTATGTGCTCCTGTGTGCCTCCCTTGTGTCCTCCCGTGTGTGCTCCCGTATGTGCTCCCATGTGCACTCCCAGGTGGGAGCACTCCCGTGTGCCTCCCGTGTGCCTCCCGTGTGTGCTCCTGTGTGCCTCCCATATGTGCTCCAGTGTGTGCTCCCGTGTGCCCTCCCGTGTGCACCTGTGTGCCCTCCCGTGCGCCTCCCGTGTGCCTCCCGTGCCTCCAGGGGTCATGGGCATCGCCTGGGCGTGCGCAAGGCCGGGAGGTGGTGAGGCGTGGTGGCATGGTGGCGTGGTGCTGTGGGCCAGCCCAGGTGCCGGCGTGGGACGCGGGGCTGGGACAGCAGCTGTCGTGGCCCTGGTCCGAGCAGAAGGCCCCGAGCCCAGCCTGGGCAGCGACGCTCCACACACCATCGTCGTAGCAGCAGGAGAGGGAGTCTCGCCGGAGATGCGAACATGCCAGCCGCCACCACGTGTGTCCCCTGGGCCGCCAGGCCTGGTTGCATCATGCACAGCCCGTGTGACCCGAGGAGGGGACGTAAGACCGCTGGCCGCGCTGTGCCCCGGTCACCGAGCTCCCTGCTGGCCCGGGCCGTGTCTGGGGCCCCACGGCGGGTCTGGGGGGGGGGCGCCCCGCCAGGGCAGGTGCCTCTGGAGCAGGTGCACCAACCTGGGTGTCGTGGGCCCGACGGCCAAGGACCCGTGAGAGCCGTGGCAGCCTGTGGCCGGCCGGGCAGACGGGAGGGGGCAGCAGGGGCACAGCCTCCGGCCACCGCAGGGGACCGCGGGAGACACGTCTCTGCCCCCGCCGGCCGTGGCCCCCGCGGCCTAGGCCACACGCCTCCCGAGCTGGCCTCGCCGGGCCCTCGCCGGGCCGCAGGAGCCGCGCTGCCCCGAGCCTCCTGTGCAGGGAGGCGCCTGGGCAGAGCCTCGACCAGAGAGCTGGCCTTCGCCAGCCGGCGCCCCCCAGCCACGCTGCCCTTGGCCCACGGGGCTTGTGCACGTGCTTTCTCCCGAGAACAAGCTCTAAGTGTGGACCCGGCACGGCCACGACTCGGCCCCACTCGGGGAGGAGGCCCCGGCCCGCACAGCTTCCCTCCGGGCTTGACACCGACCCCGTCACATCTGTCACCTCCAGGACTTCACGGGCGCTCTGCCTCACAGGACACTTGTGTCTCTACCCGCGGCCCATCCGTCCATACACCCTTTGCACGGATTCCCCCCAGAGGCTCTTAAAAAGAGGGGATCTTTCTCCTTACGCCGTGTAACCACCTCCTGCCTCGTGGGGACAAGAGTGGTCCCCACTGACCTCTCTCTCCCATGTCATCAATTTCTATTCCATGCTCTTTCCCCTCGTTTCAAGGGGCTCGCCTGCCTCCGTGTCCCCCCGGCCCAGCCTCTGGGCTGCGGCCCCACGGGTGTCCCCGACTCTCCTCGCCCTCGTCTCCCCGTAACAGTGACCGTGGTCTTGCCCACCGCTGAGCCCCGCCCCCGGTGGGCTGTGGTCTGCCCCCCTCCTGCCTCCCGCCTCCCGCCCTGGCTGCCCCCCTACAGGCCCGGTGGGCCACCTGCACCGAGGGCCACAGCCTCCTGGCCGGGCACCCGCCTGCCCTCGCTCGGTGGTCACCCTGCTGTCATCCGGTCGCCCATCCTGCCCTGTGACAGCAGAACTGTGCCCTTCCTTATTGTTGACGGTCTCCGGGACCCCAGGCTTTTACCTGCTGCCCAGTGTCCTTGTTTCCCAAAGTCTCTCTTAGTGCTCCCATTGCACCCCAGCCCTTCCCCTGTGGCCTCCCAGCCTGTGTTTTTCGGTTCTACTTTTATTCAGGTCTCTCTCCACATAACCTTGTTGGTACTGGGGACACTCAGGGGTCCCACACACTCCTCAGACTCCTTACGCTCCAAATTAGACATCAGTTCCCCTAAAATGTAGTCTTCCACCAGACTCACTTTTCAGAAATTCAAAAGTGCCAATATTTATAAAGAATAATTTAAGAGTCCCCAGTGTACGTGAGCGGCAGAGAGATAGATACAACATAGGATCAGGTTCAGGGACAGGAGCGTTACCTCCGCTTTCAGCTTTATGTAAAAAAGGCTACATTGGGTTTTCTGTTATGCAGAGGTAGGCGTGACAACTGACTTTGGATGGATCTTAAAACCCTAGCATTTAATTAAGGAACATCTTATTCAGTTCCTCCTCCATCCTAGACTTCTCTTATCCCCTTCCCTAATCTTACCTCAAACTTCAAGTATGAAAGTCTGTCTCCTGGAGATTTTTTTTTTTAAATTAAAACGTAGTTACCCAGAATTTCTTTTTCTTTTTATTTTTTAAATGTTTATTTACTTGAGAGAGACAGAGAAAAGACAGAGCAGGGAGTAGAGCAGAGGGAGAGGGACTAGCAGACGCCAAGCTGAGCGCAGGGCCTGACGCAGGGCTTCATCCCTGAGCCCTGAAATCATGACCTGAGCCAAAAGGAAGAGTTAGATGCTTAACCAACTGAGCTACCCAGGCGCCCTTGTTACCTAGATTTTCTCTGTACTTGAAGTGTATGTGTAAGGAGTGGAGGAGACAATAGAGAGTTATTCTTTTTTTTTTCCATCAATATTTAATTTTAAAAAACGTGACACCTATACAGGGCTCAGGATCCAGACTGCCTGGATTATTCTTGTACCTTTGTCTGCAATTGCCAGTTTACATGGAAGTAGTGGCAGGCACCCAGTGAATCCCTGAGTTCCAGAGCCCCCCATATACCCCCTCTGTAGTACTTTCCTACGTCCTTATGGTAATCAGAACTAATTCTCAGTGAGTGATCAGAATAATTAGTAACTGGCATGAAGTAGCCTATAAGCACAAAGAGCAAAAAATGACTAGCAGCAACCATAACTTTGAAATAATGACTGATCCGTTAAGTTGAGTCATTAAAATCAACTTTAGTGAAGAATTATTTTTTTTGAAGGATTATTTATATCCAACAAAATGAGCCACCTTAAGTATGGAGTCCTATGAGTGTTGAGCTCATTAGGTCACCATACTAATCCAAATAAAGGTCCTTTTTACCACACCCCAAATTTCCCTCATGCACCGCATTAGTTCGCCAGGACTGTTGTCAAAAGCATTTCTGACTGGGGACCTAAACAACAGAAATTTGTTGTCTCACAGATCTGGAGGCTGCAAGTCAGATAAGGGTTAGAAGGGTCGGTTCCTTCTGAGGAATAATCTGATCCATAGCCACCCTCTCTTACTTTCTTTTGGCTTCCTGGCAATCATTGGTGTCCCTTGGCCTGTAGATGTGTCACCTGGTCTCCGCCTTCTTCACATGGCCTTCTCCCTGTGGGACCGTCTCTGTGTCCTAGTTCCCTTGTTTTATGAGGACACAGGTCGTATTGGATTAGAGCCTCCCCTAACGGTCTCATCTTAACTTGACTACATTTGTAAAGATCCTATTTTCAAATAAGATCACCTTCTGAGACCCTGGGTGGCTGGAGGGTAAGGCTTAAGCATATCTTCTATCAACCCCCTTTTCCTGAAAGCATTCCCCAGTAGGCCATGTGAAAAAGAATTTCTGTTCAGTCTCTTTTTCTAGGAACCTGTGTCTTGGGTAGATAATATGGTCCAACAAGTTCATTGGTGCTCCAGGGGCATCTGAGGCTCTGCCCGGGGTCTGGAAAGCCCCCGTAGGAGAGTCACAGTGCAGACCTCTAAGACGCTGGGGAAAGTGCTGTGCTCTGGGGAAGAATAGGACTTACTGTTCGAAAAGCAGGTGGTGGTGTGCTGCGGTGCCTACTAGACAGTCTGAGGACGGAGCCTAGGTGGATATGCCACCAGCGGTGCTCATCATGCTCAGGGTGTTAACGGATCTTCTAAGGTGATAATGCCAGGCAGGTGCAGCAGGGTAGAATTTTATGATAGAACTATTCAAGCTGTTTCTGGAGGCACAAGCAAATCGCAGGAACAGGTGGTTCAAATTCCTGTCACCTCTCTCCAAAAAATCTACTGTTTCTGTGAAGTTTCCTTCAACAGCCAACAGAGCTCGGTACATTGCTCCTAGGCAAGAGTGGGTCCCCACAACGTTAAGGCCTTTTTAGACGTGGTGATGCAAGACGGTTATGAGGGGACATTTCCCCAGAGGGCAGAACCGCAAAGTGCACCTGAACGTTCATGCTGTAAGAACGAGGGCTTGCTCTAAGGTACGGGTGTACATGGCCATTTGCTTGGTTATTTGGGAATGTCGAGAGAGCAGGATGGTAAGATCGGAAATGAAGCAGTTTGAGGAAGAGATCCATGGACAGACTCATGAGACTGGTCACACGGATTGAGAATTTTTGCATCTCCTCTCCCACAGCACCTACGTCAGGGGCATCACGGAGTACCTGCTGAGTGGGAGGCCTCAGTTTGTGAACGTTAGCCCATCTTTCTCCTTGGTTATCTCCCCACCTGCACAATGGGCCTGTGAACAGAGCAGTGATTACGGCTGGCATAGAGGTTGCCTGTCACTGACGCTGAAGGTTTCTGGCTGCCCTCCTGCTGGCACAGATCAGCTGAGACCAACTCCTTGATTTAATATCATCCCTCAGGTCAGGCAACCATGTAGGGCCGGTTGATAATATCAGACTCATTTCAACACCAGACTCATTTCAACCCTGGCTCTGTCAACTCATTTCCCCTAACTCCACTTTCATAACCTGTAGTGCCTCTGCCAACACTGTCCTTTGAGGGCTTCTGATGGCTGACTCCCCAACATCAAATCTGCCCACTACGGCCTACACCACAGGGAACATTCTCATAAAGAAGGTATGATGACGGGTGCATGACACCCCCCCCCTCGTGTGATCCACTGCTACTGCCTTATCCACATCGTGTGGAAAAACTCGCCTAACAGGATGATAGAGTGGCTTATTAAGAACTCATTAAGGTACAATGAGCTTAGAGTATCATTCTCCGAAAGTTACAGGATCTTTTCACAACGTGGCTGTGTACACATGGAACTTAGGACCCATGTTTCATGCTATTGGCTCAATAGCTAAACCGCCTGGATTTGGGAACTATGTGGAAGTAGGATTGGTGCTCCCACTTTCGCTTCCAGGGATCTGCTTGTGAAATTGTATTTCTCATCTGTGCAGTCTTAGGATCTGCTAGATTAAAAGTCCTCATTTGCAGGGCTGGTGAAGGGATGCTTTCACTAAGGGATATAGTAACAGATCCATTGAGCCTGAAGCTGTGACTTCTACTTAGACCTTTTGGGCTCCTTGAGATACTGAACCAACAAAGAAAGGAATTGCCCTACCAGTTGGGGAAATTCACCCTAAATTCAAGAATCTTTATCCTTGTATCTCGATGAGGATTTAGGGTTATTGCTACACAAATGAGGACAGAAAGGAGTATATCAAAAATTCAGGGAACTCATCAAGTCATCTTTTGATACCTTTAAACTTAGTGTTAGTCATACATTGAAAATGGTAGCAGCACCGGCCCAACAAGGGTAAAGCACCTGAGGATGTGATGCCTCAGGGTTGGAAGGTCTGGGCCACCCTGCCAGGCAAGTAGGTTAGACCAACTTAAGCACCGGTTAAGGGTAAGACAATCCAGAACGAGTAATGAAATAAATAAAATACAAGAGTGTTCTTGCTTTGTGCTCTGATTTGGTTGAGCATAGGCGAAGACTTAAGACTTGACAAGACCTGTAGAGGGTCAAGCTAATGGAATTCACTTTTTTTTCATTCTTATCCTTCCCCCACCCCCATTCTTCTTTTGTTACTTTTTGTAAACTTTTTAAGTTTTATGCTAGTCTGCATTCATTGCCAGCTCCTTATTTCAGGGTTGGCGTGTTATTTGGAAGGCATTCTGGATCTTTGAAAAAATTTTAACTTAAGAAATCTATAAAGCATATAGAAAAGTATAAGGAATAATATTGCAGACATTCATTTTATCCACCAAATAAAATGTCTTAAATACAATTGAAATAATTTCTTAATGCTTTGCAGAACCACTCTGCTCCCCCTTCAGAGATAACCAGTGTACTAAAGCTGGTGCATATATTTCCATGTACATGTATTCATAAATAATATATAGCTACATACTTTTAAGTTAAATTATATCACATGGTATATAGTTTTCTGTGTAACTTATTTTCTATGCAACATGTTTTTGAGATTTATTTTTGTTGAGTAGGCTTGATTTTTTTAACGTCCAAAAGTTGGTTTTGTTGTATTTTGTTTTGTTTTTCCACCATTATTTTACTTATCCCTGTCCTAAGATCATCAACTCTTTTTATAACCCTAGAATGCTCCATTCTTATTAGCAGAGATCTTATAATCCTGGAACATAAGAGACACACTCTATTCCAGCCTAAGATATACACAACAGAATGAATGGCTGGCACTGAAGAGTGACTTGTTTTCTCTCCTCTGCAGTGTTGTGGTGGTGGTTTCAGGAAAACTCCTAGTTTTCAGCTTTGTAAGAGAATAAATTCCACGTTGAGACCCAGAATATTTAACAGAAGTTATTGACTCTGTTACCCAATTGCTTGCCAATAATTATATAGAATAAATTAGTTCTTTCTTTTGTTCTCTTTTCCAACAGAATGCCATTCTCATTGCTAAAAAATAGATTGTATTTGGAAGCAATAATAAAAAACAGGGCAAAGGATGAATAAGGCTTCAGTGGGTAACTGGGAAATAACTCTAAAATTCTTACAGAGAGCTACCACAGTAACTGAAAAGGATCAATAAACCCACAAGTAACATCAAACAACAGCACCTCTGTTAAACATAACAGCTATACCGTGGAGCTACTGTGCTAAATCCTTTCTTTTCCCCCTAAAAAAATGTGTTAAAACAGAGTTTTAGAAGTCTAACAAAGTCTTTATAAACACGACTACTCTCCAGAAATTTAGGATCCACGTCCATTTTTGAAGTTTTTATTTTTCCTCCTAACTTAGTACCAAGAGCCTCCTCTGTACCTGCGCTTAACGATGGTTAGTAGCCTTCCAAGGAACAGCCTGTACTGGACACCTCAGGGCAAGTGGTGGCTGGAAATGTTGCCTCTCGTTTAGAGTCCACCGCCCTCTCACAGGAATGGCCAGGCATTATATCACACACACTCCATTCTATCAAGTCACATAGTGGTGAGCAGTGTAGCCAGGAGGAATTTGGATATTTAAAAAAAAAAAAAAGGTGTAAGAGCAACTAGTAGAGTTTCATGGAGCTCTGCTTGGTTATTTTGGTTTGATACTTTTGCACAAATGATGACAAGAAAAATTCTGGGCTTTGAATTGAACTCTGGGAGTTGGAACATTGTCAATTCCACGTAGAGAAGGTATTCACCTGGTCTTTTAAGTGTGTAGGGGTCAGATCTCCTGCACTTTTTAGCTCATAGATTCCCAGGTTGAGAGCTGCTGCCTACAAAGATCTGCATTTGAACATGATGTAAATCATGAAATCCTTTCCGTATTGGCTTCTTTCACTTAGTGATATGCATTTAAGCTTCTTCCATGTCTTTTCATGGCTTGATAGCTCATTTCTTTTTAGCACTGAATAATATTCCATTGTCTGGATGCAACACAGTTTATTTATTCATCCACCTACTAAAGGACATCTTAGGTGCTTCCAAGTTTAGGCAATTATGAAGAAAGCTGCTGTAAACATCTGTGTGCAGGTTTTTTGTGTGGACATAAATTTTCATTTCCTTTGGATAAGTACCAAGGAGTGCAATTGCTGGATCTTATGGTGAGAGTATATTTAGTTCTGTTAGAAACCACCAGACTCCCTTCCAAAGTGGCTGTACCATTCCCACCAACAGTGAATGAGTGTTCCAGTTGCCCTGCATCCTCACCAGCATTTGGTGGTGGTAGCGTTCTGGATTTTGGCTATTCTAATAAGTATATAGTGGTAGTTTGTGCTTGTTTTAATTTGCATTTCCCTAAAGACATATGATGTGGAACATCTTTTCATATGCTTATTTCCCATCTGTATATCTTTTTTTTTCAACTATATGTTTATTTTGAAAGGAATCCTCATATTTAAAAACTGCTGACTTAGGCATATTAAAAAGTACTGACTTAGGCAATCCAACCAGATATTAGAGTTAGACAGCGGCCCATGTTTCAGTTACTTAATGAGTCAGAAAGGTGCTAGTGTTGGAGGGATGAGACCAACAACGAGTCTGGGAGGCAGTTCGTCGGTACCCAGGACACTCCTAGTACTTGTATTCAACGATGGTAGGATGCAGGTGCAGTGGTCCCTCATCCCTCCTGGGCCGAGCTCCTGGTTATAGGAGGAAAGGGATAGAAATCCTGCTGTTGTAACAGTGCAAGAACAATTGGCAAAAGACCATCACTATTAACATGACAAATGCTTATTTTTGGCATAGAAAATTTCACTCTGAAGTTGCTAGATACTCCACCAGTGGTCCGTATGACAAGTCTGCCCTTGGCCCTCAGAACTGAACGTTAAGGGCTTGGATCCTGGCCGTGTTGCTAGTGGACCGTGGGGAACAGGAAGGCTGGGGAGGGAGGGAGAAGGACTAGGAAGAAGCGGAGAGGAATTAATTCCCAACTGAGACTGAACTTAATGACTGAAAGGTGATTTGACTGGAAGAGTAAGGAAATTTTGGCACCAATATCTGAACCCTCAGACTTTATCATCACTTAGGAACAGTGTGACGGAGTAATGTTTTTGAAATGTTGACTTCTGTTTGTCCTCCTTTTCAAGCAGATAATAGCCTGCACACATTGCCACAGGGACAAAGCACAGAGCAGAAAGCCCATCGATTTTAAATCTCTTTCTGGGTTATGTGTTCAAAAATCCTGGGGCTTCAAGGTAACATGGACAAGAATAGTCCCAGGGGATGCCATGCACTAGAGAACTCGAAGTTTAGGGAATGTGGGTCTTCCCTTGGAGACTTAAAAATCATTTCCCAATTAAAGGGAAGAAAGTTATAGAGGAAAACTAGTGAGATAAGAGACCTGAGTGGGTCCTAAAGATGTACGCTACCGGTCATCACTGTTGTTCATCCTATGGATCTGGTTAGCTCCCCACCCCCTCACTCCCTTACCCCCCACCCCGCTACTTTAGGAAACATGGTAGGATTGCATTTCTCAATTCTCTTCAGATGGGTGTAGCCGTATGACTTACAGTGACAAATGCAGTGTGAATGCGAGTGATAAGCGCAGCTTTAAGAGCTGTGGTGTGACTCCCCACCTCCCCTCCCCACTGTGGTGGTTTTATGGGGGCGCATGTTGAGAGGAACCCTCACTGGGTACCTCAGTGAACACAAGGAGCCGGAGCTTGTCCAGCAACCTGTGTTGGACATGGCACGAGAAGCCAACTTCTCTGGCCTTGAGCAGTTGAGATTTGGGAGGCCCGGGTGTGTGTGTGTGTGTGTGTGTGTGTGTGTGTGTGTGTGGTTAGTCTCAGCAGGCCTTAAAAATAGAACCCTAATGTTTCTTTTTCTTTTTTTTAAGGGTTGGAAATAGTATATATTTAAATTCAAGATCAAGTAATAAATTGCAATTTCAATTCATCTTTAAAAATTGGAAAGTTACTTATTTCTATGCATTGTTTAAAAATTCCACATTTATTATTGGACAATAGTTTTTTGAGGTATTTTTTTGTTTTTTGTTGTTTTTTTTAATAAATTTATTTTTTATTCGTGTTCAATTCGTCAACATACAGAATAACCCCCTGTGCTCATCCTGTCAAGTGCCCACCTCAGTGCCCGCCACCCAGTCACCCCCACCCCCCTCCCACCTCCCCTTCCATCTCCCCTGGTTTGTTTCCCAGAGTTAAACCCTAATGTTTCTATCAAAAGTCTAGTTGCTGAAGCTCTTAGGTTCTGAGGTCACATTTCCTGGGTTGGAAGCTCTGCTCTGCCCCTGACTCACTATGCATTCTTGGGCAAGTTATTGACCTTTCTGTACCTCTGCTTCCTCCTTTGTAAAATGGGAGTGATCATAATCCTACTACAGGGTTGTAGAAGATTAAATAAGTTAATATTTGTCACATCCGTTTGGGGCACACTGGTAACACACAAATGCTGGCTTTGTCCCCCCCCTCCCCCCACCAGGCCCTCCCATCAGGCTTTCCCTAAGAGATAATCCAATGACAAAGAGATAAGCAAAATATTAATCTCCAAGGCGTTGAAATAGTAGCTTAATTCATTTGAAGTTTCAAAGAAGTATCAAAGAGAAGCCTTGGTGAGAATAAGAGAATGCCTCTTTTAATCATCTACACTTAACTGCATTTATTGCAGCTCTGTCTGTGTTCCCGTGAGGCAACGAGGCATTTACTGTTACCCAACTTCCACAGAGCTAGTCTCGTGCAAGAATTTTCCTCCCCTATTCGTGCTCTTCTCGACCCTCTTCCCTAGGAAAGGGGCCACCAAGCATTCAGGAAGAGAGCTAACTAACTTTTAGATGGTTTTATCTTCACACCCGCAGTGCATCCAGAAGCCTCCCTAAGCTATCTGGGTGAGTGCTGCAGCTTTTAAAGCCATCTTTTAATATATTCACTTGATTTTAAAGACAAAAACCTGCCTGGTACATCTAACCATGGGCACCACTTTGGCCTTTCTGAGTGGCTGCTCCCTGAACTTCTCTGAAGCTGGTGTTCGAGGTAGTTGGGATATATTTCCAAAGATTCAAGCTCTGTGCTGGACCATTAAGCCTTTGAGGTCCAAGAAAAACCACAAAGGATTGCCAGTGTCAGGACTGAGGGAGAAACCAGCTTTGAAATATGGGAGAGGATTAAAAGCAAAACCTCTGCAGGTAGATCATTCCCAATCAGATAAAAATACAAACCAAGTGGACAGTAAAGGTGAGCTTTGTAAAGCTGCTGCCCATGGGGTGGAAAAGTTTGGGAGGAGAGGGTCAGAGAAAGGGAGGATAAGAACCCCTCCTGCTACATTTAAACCTAAAACCTGCTGTTTAATTATACTATTACCACAAAAATTCGTTTGAGCCTGTGAAGGTAACCAAAAAGGAACAAAGTGGCACAGTGCACAGGTAGGCATTTTATAGGATTCTGGACACGGAGACCCTGTTCCCTGTTTAGAAAGTCTCAAAACCCTCAGTTCTAAATCACAGGTTTCATCTGCATGGCTCATCAAAAGAGCACAAATTTCAGTTTTTCCTCCAGGATGCTGACGAGAACATTTAACCAGAAAGAAGGTCACTGGTAAAGTGATTCAGGGTTTATTGGATTCTTAAGGTTGTTTTTCCAGGGATATTTATAAGAGAAATGTAATTTCGGAAAAGAAAAATATGTTGTGAATTGATGGCAATTCTTTCTGGCCACAGATCTTTATTAAGGGAAACGCATTGCAGCCACACAGAAGAATTTGAGTCTCAGCTTTAACTTTTTCTCACATAAAAATGCACCAGCCACAGTATTCTGTAGGAAGACCTGGAGTTTTTAATGCCTTTAGTTTTGTGCTTTCCTGATTTACATGGGGCATTGTGCATAAATATGCAGCGCCCCACTTCCTTGATGAAAATAGGCTTTCCTATTTTATGGGCCTGCATACATTGTACTGAATTTCTCCACAAGGGACAAAATTTATGTTGAAAGCTGATCCAAGGAAAATTGACTTGAAAGGATCTCTCCAAAAGTAGCAGAAGTGCTTATTTTGATCATAGCTCCTGGTAGCTGAGCTGAGTAGGTAAGATCCTGAGACATATATTGTCAATAATGTGAACACTTCCACACACACACACAAAAATCAATCAATTTAGGAAATTATAGATCACAGAGAACACTATCCATTTATCATGATTTTTTTTAAATATAGAATTTTCTATTTGCCTCCACTCAAGAGATTTGTCATGGTTCAGAATGTCTTCACACACATACTTTAGGAGCCCACGTACAAATTTTCCACAGTCTTGGCCTCACTTTCTAAGTATGGGCATATTCAACACACATCTTCTGCGACGAGGTCTTGTCAAGACCACATAGGACTCCATTTTTCTCTACAGCACGTTTCATCCAGCTCTTACCATAATTCCTGGGAGCAAGCTATTGTCCAATCCCTTAGTAGAAGTTTTATGCCATACCTCCTTCCCTTGCACCATCCTCCCTTTCTTGCTTGCTCTCTTCCTCCTCCTCCTCCTTTTCATCCATCTTCTCCTTTAGTGCGGCTATTGAGCGGCTTCCAAACACAATAAAATTCTAGGCTAAGAAACTTCCATCACTTCCAGTCTCTGTGCAGACTTGTGATACAGCAGCAGTGATATGGAGACTATTAGAGCAGATTTATTCATCAAACAAGAGCTGTGGGAAGTGTCTGAGGTCCGTAGTATTGAGAAACATCAAGCACACCATCTGCATCCAAAGAATTTACAGACTAGTAGGTCATAAAGGCAGGATAGTTGGAAAGTAGGGTCAGTTGTTCAAAACTCCTTATGACTTTCTCCCTTGTAAAGGATTACTTCACCCCATTTATACCCACAAGTGAGAAGAGTTTAAGGGCTTCAACTTTTTTTTTTTTTTTTTTTGCCATTTGAAATTTGTTTTAAACAAATTATCTTTCAGCAAGTGGGAATTTATATCAAAATCATTCTATTCATAATGCATTAAAGATCTAAAATATAATTTTCCTAAACCACGTAAGGCAAAAAGGTTGAAAATCAGATATGTGATGATATGAAAATAGTATTTGAGGGCAAACATCACCACGGAGGAGTACTGACTGCGACGGTTGTGGTTTGAGGAGACTCGACTGTAGGAGCTACGTGTGGGGTCCGTGTGTTGCAGCCAGAGCGACACTTTAGAAACCAGTAGGATTTCCTGCTTTTCATAATGATCTTATTGTTTGGGCAAAGGGTCAGGGTGTCTACAGGGTGTGTGTAGAGCAGCTCCAGACCGGGAGTGAGATTTGGGCACGTGGCCCTTCACTTGACTTCGTATAACTTTGACTCCACTTCCGATTGCCTTTTGGTTCCTGGAGGTTGTTGGTAGTTTTTCCCGGTGCTCTGCGTTGGTGAGGCAACTCGGGGTACACCCACCGTCCCAAGACCATTTTCCCTAACAAACCCTCTTTGCAACACAATGTATTTTTCCATCTGCTTAAGGGACCCTGCTTTTTTGTTTATTTTTGTTTTAAAGGATGATGTCCTCGGCCTGGTTCTCAAGGCCTCATTATGACTGTATGTGGTGCCTGCGTGGGGAAGGGGTTAGGTGCCCGGCATCCATTCTCAGGTGCTTTTTCTACCTTATCCTGTGTGGCAAAGGCTACAAGCCTGAGAAGTGCATTTTCTAG
Organism: Canis lupus familiaris; assembly: GCF_011100685.1. Taxonomy (NCBI): domain Eukaryota; kingdom Metazoa; phylum Chordata; class Mammalia; order Carnivora; family Canidae; genus Canis; species Canis lupus. The sequence goes on along the minus strand of NC_049224.1, from coordinate 2,099,480 downwards.
ACTTCGTCTCTAAGGTTTGGGATGGATTGACCTTCTGCCTCATAGACACACTTACACAAGATTTGGAAAGAAAGGAGGCAGAAGCCATTTCATTCTAACTCTCCTAGTAGACTAGGGCTTCCCTGACCTAAGTTTCATAATGACCTCTGTTCTCCTTTGCTGTTTACCTGCCACCGGCATGTGGAGGAACCACGTGGTGTTATTGGTTTTCTGTAGGTTCTTAACCTCTAGACGTGGGTTTCTGACTTTGTCCAGGCCTTTCTATGGTTCATAAGCTCCGAATTTCCTGTATTATATCCTTTTCTGTTTAAAATACATGTAACGGCTTCTCTTTCTCTTTTTTTTTTCCCTTTTTTTCTTTTCTGTTTTGTTTTTGCTTGTCTTTTTCTAACTGAACCCTGACTTTGTAATATAAACTCTCCTCTTGAAAAAACCCCTGAAAAAGACAAAACGAGGACTGATGCCATGCTTTGGTGTATTCCCTGGCCTCTCCATTTCTTCCACTTATTCAAATCTATCTGTGTCTGCCTCCGTGCAATATTTCCTGCTCCTGAGCCCCCACTTAATCCACATTTCTTAATTCTTTCGATGGTACCACCCTATAGTATGTTTATCGGTTTGTTTTTTTTAATAACAAATTTATTTTTTATTGGTGTTCAATTTGCCAACATACAGAATAACACCCAGGTGCTCATCCCGTCAAGTGCCCCCCTCAGTGCCCGTCACCCAGTCACCCCCACCCCCCACCCTCCTCCTCTTCCACCACCCCTAGTTCGTTTCCCAGAGTTAGGAGTCTTCATGTTCTGTCTCCCTTTCTGATATTTCCCACACATTTCTTCTCCCTTCCCTTATATTCCCTTTCACTATTATTTATATTCCCCAAATGAATGAGAATATATAATGTTTGTCCTTCTCCGATTGACTTATTTCACTCAGCATAATACCCTCCAGTTCCATCAGTTTCAGTTTTAATCCTCTTTTGTATGGCTATTTTTTAAAATCGTTTTTGTCTTAGTTAGTATCCCCCATTATATTGTAAGTTCCAGGAGAATCAGCCTATTATTTTATTTTTATTTTGATTCCCTTACAGAGGCAACATAGTAGGATACACATGATGGGCTTACTAAAAACACGCACATACACAAAAACCCTCTGTGGCTTTGTTTTGTGATTGTAAAAGTTATGTATGCTTATTATTTATAAAGAAGGTAACAGATAATGCTCTTAATTTTCTAATTCAGAAATGGTCACTGTTAACATATCAGTACATTTTATTCATGAATATTTAATTAAAATTTGAATTATATTAGGAATGAGAACCAATTTTCTTTGTATCTTTTTCCTACTAACATTTTAAGACAAATATTTTGCTATCATTAAACATTTCTCATGAGCGCTGAGCTGGCTTTATAGCACTTGATTGTATACATGTGCCACCATTTATTTAACCATTTTTCCAATGCTAAATATTTAGATTGTTTCTACATTCTTACTTTAAATAATGCCACAGTAAAAATAATTACACATTAATCTTAGCACAAAAAATTCTCAGTGCATCCTTTCCTTAAGATTGGAGATATTTAGGGGTTCCCTACAAAAAATAAATAGTATTATAAATGACTTGCAAAGAGCTTTGAGAATGCAGGGAAGAAAGCTTTCGATGATAGAGTGGCTTTCCTCAGGTTTTCACTTAGTAAATCAGTAAGTGAATAAATGATTGAGCAAAATAGTCCTGTTGCTAATCTATTTCACCTGTGGCACTTAAATAAGAAAGTCAGAGGCTGTATTTAGAAATGCATTTTGTATCCATTTGTGTCATGTATGCATGCACAGCTAATTTTACTCTCTCCTGTGTCTGTCACTGATTTTGAAGCTCCTCTTACATAAACCATTGATCAAAGTCTAGTCCATATTAACATTATCGAGTAAAGAATCCAATAAGTGACATTATTTCACTTCGTAATTTAAGAATGAATCACATAAGCTCAGTGAAATCCAGACTAAGGGGGATACTGAGGGCCCTTTGCAAGATAGATAGGTGGCACTTTGGTGTTAGAGTGGGCCTTATGCCCAGCAGAGAAGAAGAGTAGGAAGGGGAGCACCATTGAGTATCAATGTGGACCAGTGTAAGTGCTTTGGGCCAAAACAGAATTATTTCAAGGTTTACTCATTTTAGGGGACCACTCTCTGGACTAGAACCTAGATGAACAATATGATGAGATGATTTCTCACTTGAGGTTGTTTCAGTGGGTAAATGAAGATAGCTATTTCCAGGTTAGCCTCTGGGCGATCAATTCCCAGAATAGGCATTTAGCATATCAGACACTGTTCGTTTCTTTTTACCATATTGGTGCTTTCAAAAATGGAAAAGCACATCAAATACCAATATAACATAGGGGGAAAATAAAGGTCAGATTTCATATAATAAAGGAAATCCATTTTCTCTGCTGACAATCCCTAGAACTCGAACACTCCGGATGCTCAGAGATAGCTGCACGATGAAAAACATCAGAGGAGGAAGCTTTTTAAAAATTATAACAAATCTGATGAGCAAGATTGCTTTCAAAAAATGTTCCAGGAGGAAATCCTAAAGGAAGCAAAACACAGCATAATATAATGTTGGTTTAGGTAATGGAGTAAGGGTTCACCTTGCAGAAACTTGTAGACAGCCTTCTCTTTTGTTTGGCATGAGTGATTAATAGCTGGTTCTGCCCATAATTTGTCATCTCACACACTGGGCTCTCGGCACCCTGATGTATTTTCAGCCAACACGGCTCTTACTTTGGCACTGGCTCTTGACAGGAACAGCACTTAAGGCAGAGCGTATACTTTGTTAGTGCGCTCTGCAGGGTGACCTAGGAGTTAGGAAATGTGGGTCTCCCAAATACGTCTTAACAGGGGGTCACAAATGCGAAGGCCATTTTTGGAGACAGTAGTAAGAGATACGTTTTCTAAGCTACTTAATATGAAAATGCACTGTTTTAAGTCCTCTGCCTATGTTAGCTCAGTTGGTCCTTGCAATACCCGCAAGAGGGAGGCGCTGTTGGGGTGCCCTACAGCTGAGGAATCTAAGCACCTTCATAGCAACAGAAAGCAAGGGATTTCCACAGGTCGTAGAGCTGAATTATCTGGGATTCACACAGCACTCTTTTCCCTGAAGTTTCCCTGATGACTTCTAGTGCATGTGCCAGCTAAGTCTCTATTAATCTGGCCCCAGCCATCTTTCCTATCTCCTCTTCTGTTACTACACAATATGCTTTCTACATACGAGGCATTTAGACATTTGCCATTTGCAAGATGTGCTTGGTCTCGCCCTCTCCACATCTGTCTGACATGCCCTTTACACCTTCCCCGGCTGGCAAATTTCAGCTTCAAAGTTCAACAAATATCTCCTATTCCTAACGTCATCATGGATGTTTCCTTTGTAGGACAATATAATGATTCCCTTCTCTGTTCTCTAATAACCTTTCTTCCTTGCTCTGATTGGCACTTACTATGTCATATTGTCATTCTGTGTTTCAATGGCTTTCCCGGAGCGGGAGCAGGAATGAAGCGCTGCCCCCCCCCCCCCTTTTTTTAAAGATTACTCCACCTGTAGTAGAATGTGTGGCATCAAGTATGCAGTTGATAGGCCTGTTTTGAGTTAATAATTTGCAAATAAATGATCAGCAACATAAGTGATTACCAAATACCAGAAGAGTGGGGACATTATCAGACAAATTAGGAATAAATGGTGCTTATTTACCTGAAATTAAGGGTAATAAATATATTGATCTAATTATCTAATGCCGTTACTTATATGTATATATCTGGAGTTGGAAGCTACTAACATTCCCAGGATTGACCTTGAAGCCATTCTTCCCAGAAAGTCCTACCCTAACTTTTGCTTCACTGCCACCTTCTGCTGTTGCCTTCAATAATCCATGTCCCTCTGGTATAGTCATTTTCCATATTGATCACTGACTGTGAGGTCAGAGGAGCAGGTGCTGGTGAAGGCTCAGCACTGATCCCTCACCCTTGTCTCTCTCACTAACATCTGCTTCTCTGTACAGTTTATTTCATCCTTCCATGAATATTTGTGGATACCCTCTGTTTATGAGACATTGTTCTAGGGGCTTGGCACTGAGATGTAAACAAGGAGGACACAATCCCTTCCCTCATGGGGTGGCTGGAGTGGCATTGGAAACATAGATAAAGAGCCACTGTTTTGAGGTCTTCACTTCTCCACCTCTTCTCTCCTGATTCCACTCTTGGGGAGATCAATTGCCAAGATCAGGAACTTTGGTGTTGAGCAGTGTGAGTAAAAGGGTTAAGAGAGAAGGCTAGTATGGCTGGTGTAGCTGGTGAAATGGGAAGAAGGCAGCCTGAGAGAGGCCTACCAAGCCAGGAGAAGATGTGGAGAAATTCAACCAGAATGTAGCCATACTCTCTTCTAAATGCAAATACTCATAAACTTGAGAATAGACACGAACAAAATACAAGAGATAAAAATAGAGACAATAGTAGGTAACATTTATCTACAATACTCTTCTAAGTATTTTGTGTGTATGACTTCCTACCATCTTCATAAGACCCTAGTGAGTAGATAGCAGTAGTATCTTCATTTCACAGGTGAGAAGACTGAGGTACAGAGAAGTGACTTAAGCATGTGAGTGACAAAGGTAGGACTTGGACTCAGGCGGTAAAGCTTCAGAGTCCTTGCTCTGAACTATTAAATAATATTGTGCTTTAGCAAATACTTCTTTAACTAAAAACAGATGTAAGTGATCTTAGCACACGACAGGAAAATCAAGGACATTTTATATGTCTTGAAAGCTGGTTCAGCTAAATTTTAGTTATTATGAATTGATTTTCTGGTATATGGATTATTGAAGTGTTTCAGCTTTGCCTCCTCTCCTGCATCTTTGGGTCTGCTGATATGCCTTGTATGAAAGAGAACAAAGGAGGAAAGCTAATTGCACCCTTTCATAGAGGCCTAACCACTCAGTGCTCCTCCATGTCCTGCTGCTGGGCCAATTTTCAAAATTGTCATATATGAAAAGCAATTTTATGTAGAAATTTTGTTGAATTTATTAATAGAATTCTGGATGGTCACTGAAGTGGCCTATAGAGAGAGAGGGGTAGTTGATAAAACTGAGGACTATTCTCACATTGGCAACAGTCCCTAAAGTTGGGACATACCAGCTGTGGTAGGGAGCTGGAACTCGATCCAGCTCCCTAAGCATATGAGCATTCGTTATAAAATAAATGTGACAACCAGAGAAAAATGAGTCTTGATAATGGTTTAGAAAAGGGGTCAACAAACTTGCTCTGTGAAGGGCCCTATGGTAAATATTTTAGGCTGAGCTATTTCTGGCACACATGGTCTCAACTCTCTGGGACAACTACTCTTACTCTGCCTCTGTAGCACATGTAAAGCTAGAGGGAATCCTTGAATGAATGAGTATGACTGTGTTCTAATACAACTCTGTTAAAACAAATAGTGGGCCGGACTTGACTCGTGGGGGCCATAGTTTGCAGGATCCTGCTTTAGAACCACAGGTAAACAAAACAATTGTCACTAAAGAGTGTTGCTCACCATGATTTGTGTTTCTTCTTATTAAATGTTGTAGAATAAAACGGTATTGGCCAGGTTTTAAAGAGGAACTTCTCTGGTTGGAAGTCCAAGAAGTTCTACTTTGAAGAAAGGTATCAGGAAGGATGTTAGAAGTAAATATAAATCTGAAGAAGAATGGCCAAGAGTCCAAGAAAAGGAGTTGGGCAACTGTTTTAGGAAGCAGCTTTCTCACTTGTGGGTTTATGGCTAGGACCCTGACCATCAGTGGTAGGAGATGAGGAAGATGCCTAGCAATGGCCTCACAGTCTAAGGCCTGCAGACCTGACTCCATGGTTCTTATGTGGAGAAAAATAGGGAGCCTCCAGTGCTAGCTGTAGTGCCACCCCACGTTTGTCCCAGGAAAAAAGAGTAATGGGATAGAGATCAGAACAATTTCTGGGGCTTGGGTGTCTGGTAAAATGTGAGGCTGGCATAATTTTCCCACCTTCAGGCACATTTTATGTAGACTCATTGGCTTCTCTTTTTCTGTACTTTGTCTTTCTCTCATTTTTAAATGTTTTCCTCTGTTTTTTTTTTTTTAAAGGATTATTTTAGAAAAATTGCAAGTTTCATCTTACCTATATCTTTGCCTGCTCCTCTCTATCAGCTCCCACTGCATTCAGCCCCTGGGGTTTCTAGCCTGGATTATTACTGGAACAGGTTCATAGCCAGCCTCATTGCCTCTAGCCATAGCCTTGCATCCTTGTCTACTTCTCCGGCATTTCTTTGACACTCACTACTTTGAATTTCATATTTGAGCAGCATCAAATGGCTGAGCTACTTCTAGCCTCTGTACCTTTGGTCACACAAAAATTCTCACTCCTTGACCAGACTGCCTAACTTCATTCATCATTTAAGACTCAAATTTAAAAAAAAAAAAAAAAAAAAGAAAAGAAAAAAAAAAGACTCAGATTCTAGTCCCTTCTTATAGTCTGCGCACATTTCTCCCATTGTGCTAAAATATTCTGTTTCCTCACCTTCTCCTTCCCTGGAGTGTGAACAGGACCTATATTCTTATGTCTGTACCACAGGGCTTGATGCATACTATGTATGTTTTTAACATCAATCACAAATGAATCAGTATTTGTGGTAAGTAGGGGAACAGGATGTTCTCAGGGTTGAGATTCAAAACAGGAAAGGAGGAGCAAAGTCAGAACTTGGGATAGAGAAAATGGATAGAGTTTCCGTAATCGCTTAGTTACTTTCAGTGTCTGATGAGTTATGGATGAAAAATGATGCAGGGTAAGAAATAAATAAATTACCAGTCATTCCACATACTTTCTTCCTAATTATTTTTTTTAAAAAAGGACATTTATTGTAAGATGTGGACATTTGTATGAGTTCTGAGCAACACATACTCATAGGAATGTACACCTAATTTTTCCCCTGTCATAATTAATTACATTAACTTTTAATGATGGCCTCTGCCCTTGAGTCTGCAGGCATTCAAAACAATTTGGTTGGGCATTTTAATTCACAGGGAAAAAAATATATGGACCTATTTGAAACAGCCAAATCTTTAAGCCTTTTCTGCATTTCTCTGTGGCCATTGCCACACTAGCTTATTACCATGGTGATAAATAGTTGGTGGTGCTATCCCTAAAGTTTTGTGTACAATTCAATGAAAATGTCAATAATAACTATTCATTATTGGTTATGCCTGGCATCATGCTAAGCCCTTCACATACATTATTCCAATTAATCACAATAGCTCTGTGATGCAAATTAGGACTCTGAGGCCCAAGGTCACCCAGCAGCAGAGCTAAGATTCTGGCTCCAGTGACTATGACCTTAATCATCACACTGTGCATTTGCTCTAATTTATTAATTTGTTTAGGTCTTTCTGTTTCAAATGCCTTTAGTCAACACAGACGGTATGGGATCTGATGCATACTGGAAATAACGTGGTCTGCTAACTCCAACCCTTTGCTCACCGTGTAAGTCACTTCCTAGTTCCAAGTTCAGGCTCAAAGTGTAGACTCATGAGATTTCTGGCAGGAAGCAAGTGAAAGAAAGAATTCAAAACCACTTCTTTTGTTGGGAGAGACACGTCAAGTAGTTGGGAGGAATTGGGGCTGCCTTTCTGACATAGCTCCATTTAGCTCACAATCTAGTCTCTTGGAGAGCCTCACTAAAGTCTTTCCCGTAATTGCCTGCCTGGAAGGTGGGAAATGGGATGTGTGATGTCACAGCAAATGAGGGCGTGTGGAACCCAGTAGAGCACGTCAGTGAAATGTCTCAGGATTAGCTAGGCATCCTCACCCATTTTCTCATTTAGTATTTCTTCAAAAGAATACTGCATAAAATATATCACAGTAACCCACAGCTTATTGTAAATTGCTGTCTTCTGGCAGCTCACGTTAGCACCTGCTTAGAGTTGAAAACTGAGAAACTAGACCTTCTTCATTTGCTGGCCTGCTGTGTGAAAGGCAGTCAGGTAACCTACCCCAGGACCAACCAAGCCATAAGCATTTATTAAATATCTATTAGCAATCCAGCATGCATTTTCATGCTTTGGATACCAAAAGAGTATCAAGAGCAAAGTTTCAGTTTAACCCTAGCAATTACATGAGTCAAAATAATGCATTTCAGTCTTAAATGGCTATTGGAGCTATGGCAGTTGAGAAGATAAATAGGTGAATGACAGCTGGACTTGTCAGGCATAATGGGCATTTGCTCTTACTGCCCACAATGTTACTCATCTTTCCTCTAATAAAACGATGCAGATTTTTCTCTGGGGAATCATGCATCATCCACTCTCAGGCCATTTAGTTTGATAACTAAGACAGGCATGGGCGCATGACTGACGACTCCCAATGAGATTTTTTTAAAAAAATTCCTAGATTGCTGATAGTTAAAGCCAGTCTTACACACATGCACTTTCCAATTAGGTAAAATGATAAATTCCTTTTTATTTATTTATTTTTTTAGTATGGCAGTTTGCATTGAGTTGCTAGCTACTTGCAACCAAAGGATTCCTAACTTGGGTTTTTCTGCTTCTAGATAGGGCATAATAGATCTCTGGGTAGGAGAGAGTTGATGCCGCCAGGGTGATGTTCCCACCACAACAGTTTGAAACGGATGGGTAGGTTACAAAATTCATATTTCTGAGTTCATGAGAGAGCTATGGAAGTAACAGAGATGAGATAAACCATAACTTGAGAGAGAAGTAAGCCGCCTACCTCCAGCTGTTTTTCAACCTGAGTCATCTGCCGAGTTGGAGCGTGCTCCGAGGACTGGTCTCGTGGAAGCAGCAGGACTCTGCTGACAGGAGGAGCAACTACCTAGGCTCTCACCAGTTAAGTGGGGGTGGTGTGGCAATATGAAAACCTGAGAGGATTCGAACACTTGTTTTCCCCCAAACAAGTTCTGGAGTAACAGGGGAGCGACGCTAAAAGCTTCTAAAATGTGGAGTAAAATATCCAGAGATTCTTGGTGCTTAGGAAGTTAGATCTCCTGGTGATGGAGCTTGCATCAGGACAGTAATTACCTGCCACGGATTCAAGATATTGGCTTGGGGGCTGGATAAATTGCCTGAAACTTACAAAAAGTAGAAATGAACAACATTTACTGTTCTAGGGCTTGGTAGGCAGAGTCCTATCAGGGTTCTAATAAAAAAATCTAGGAGATGCATGTCCTTAGAGCAGTGAAAATCAGAAATGTACTGAATATTATAAATATTGCAATCTAGTTTTATCCCAAATGAGTTTCTAATTGGATTGGGATGATCATGCCCTCACTATATTTACTTATATGTGGAAAAAGCACTCTTCGGTGAAAGATAGAATGATCTGGACCTTCTATGATTATTTTATTCATTATATCTGGCATACAATTAAACATTAATAGATCTATGAAAAGGCAAGATCATATGATTGGTAATTAAGAGGCAGAGAAATAGATGTCAGTCCACGGATGATCTAGGTAACAGAAATCACAGATAAAGTATTATAAATAACATATTAAAGAAATTAGAGGAAAGGACCAAATAGACAAAAGAGATCTATAAAAATCAAATAATCATTCTAGAACTAAAACAGCAGCACCTCCAACAACAAAACAATACCCGGAACTGTCTGGATATAATAGCATAGGGATACAACTGAACACAGCTCAACAGAAAATATCCAAACTGATCTACCAAGGAAAAGAAATGGAAAAAACAGGACAGAGGGCAAAAAACATAGGAAATGAACTTAAAAATATATAGTATGTATCATAGGTATAGGAGGAGCCCTAACAGGAGAGCACAGAATGAAAGAGCAGTAATATTTGATAATGATTAAAATTTTTCAAAATTAAGATTCATCAACCCAAAGATTCAAAAATGTAGTGAATATAAAGTATAAAACAGATACGGGTACATCACAATAAATCTGGAAAAATATTGAAAGAAAAGAAAACCTTACAAGCATCCAGAGAAAGGTCACGTTACTTTCAAAGAAAATAAAATTAGATTGTTAGCTGCCTTCTTTAAAAACACAGTGGAAGCCAGATTGTGGTGGAATAGTATCTTTAAAGTGCTGAATGAAAATAACTGCCAAATAGAATTATGCATTCTGCAAGAATATCCTTCAGAATAGCACGAATGTTTTCAAAGATGGAGAGAACTTTTCTTTAGTAAGCCTGCAGTAAGAGAAAGCCTAAGTAAAATTCATCAGGCAGAAAGATTATTGTAGACGGAGACAAAGACATGCAGGAGAGAATGAAAAATTCCAGAAAGGTTGAAAGATAAATGTGCAATAAATATGTTAATAAATATATGAATATATATACTCAAGTATATATGAATATTGAATATCTGCGGAGGCTCATTTATATATAGCACTAAAATGTAGGACAATAAAAGTCAGGAGATTGAAAGTCCTGCTGCATTGACAGTACTACAAAGCGGTAAAGGTAATAAACGGAATTAACTATGAAATTCAAGGATGTGCTTTGTAAGGGCTATGAGTACCACTAATAGAAGAATATAAGAATATGTGAGTACATTTAATAGAAAGAAAATGAAGAATAATAAAATAGATGATTAAGTGAAAAGAAGAATGGAGAAAAAGTGAACAAATGGAAAAAATAGAAAATGAATGATAACACAGTAGATATGACCCTGTTATCAGAAATTTAACTGTAAATGGATTGACGCTCCGATAAAGATCTAAGGTAGGCTGAGTAACAACGAAAGTCCCATTATGTTGCTGACCAGAGCCAGAGACTACTCGAAGGACATAGAAAGTTTTAAAGTCAAAGGGTGGAAAAATGTTTTAGACATCAACCAAGAGAAAATAGCCAAACTAAGAGACAGAGTAGACACAAATAGCAAGAAGCAAGGGTATTTCTTAGCAAGGAGGTTCATCCAACAGAAAGATATTCAAGCCTGAAATTTATATGCACTCGACATTATAGCTACAAAATAGATGAAGCAGAAAACGAACAAATTTAAACCAGAACTAAAATGACTTTGGACAATTCCTACGATTGAAGTTGATTTAACAAGCAGACAGAAACTCAGTAATGGGATAGATCTGAACAACAAAATTAATAAACATGACTCAATTGACATACATAGAACACTGAAGTCAGCTTTAATAGAATTCAAACCATTTTCATGGGCACGTGCCAACATTGGCTGTACGTTGGGCCAAAAAGAAAGCCTCAAAAATTTGAAATGATGAAAATGATTCAGTCTGTTCTAGGACTATATTGACATTTAGCCAGAAACCAATAACAAACACATAATGAGGAAATTCCCGAGTTCACTGAAATTAAACAATCTTTTAAATAATCCCTGGGTGAAATGCACAATCAAAATGGAAATCAGAAAATATTTTACATGGAATGACAAGGAATATTAGCATATCAAAACTTTTAGAATGAATCTAAATCAGTGTTTGCAGGAAAATTTTTTGTTTAAATGCATTTAAAGAAAATAAGATGAAAATAAGTTTTTTAAAGCTTTTATTTCAAGGAACTAGAGAATTAAGAGCAAATCAAAGCTATGGAAAACATAGCTTTGGAAAACATAGCCACCCTGGGTGGCTCAGCGGTGTAGTGCCTGCCTTCAGCCCACGGTGTGACCCTGGGGTCCTGGGATGGAGTCCCGCCTCGGGCTCCCTGCATGGAGCCTGCTTCTCCCTCTGCCTGTGTCTCTGCTTCTCTCTCTCTCTCTCTCTCTGTCTCTCATGAATAAATAAATAAAATATTTTTAAAAAGCTATGGAAAACGGAAAAGAGAAATAATACAGTAAGGCCAGAGATAAATGATACAGAAAAAATGATACATGGGAGAAAAATCAACAAATATTTGTTTTTTCTTGAAGGATTCCTGAAATTGAAAATTTTTAACTGCCACCCATGATAAGGGAGGGAAGGAGAGACAGGAGAGAGAGAGAGAGAGTGCACTAGATTTTACTTTACAGATAAAAAGAATTTTGAACTTTAGGCAAATAAATTCAAAAATTTATAAAATGGCCAATATGGATGAAAATATCACATACTAATGTTAACAGAAGTAGAAGTAGACAATCTGAATAATCTTTTATCTGTTAATGAAATGGAAATCTGGTATTAAAAATTAGTTTTCAAAGATGCAGATGGCTCACCAGTGAATTCTTTTATTCACTCAAAAAGAAGAGCACTAACCTTGGACAAACCCTTGCAGAGAAAATTCAATGAGGGCTCTTTCTCTCATTCTGTCTATGGGACCACCTCACCGTAATGACAACACTTAACAGGGGTATTAAAAGAAAGGAAAATTATGGAGCAATTTCTCTTATGAATATGGATGCAAAAATCTTTAACAAAAATTAGGTAATTAAATCCAGTAACGTAGAAAAAAGGACAATACTTTACAATCAAACGTTGTAGACATTTAAGATTGATTTATTATTTGAAAGGTCAATATATAATTCACTACATTACTTAGAAGAGAGGGGAGTGCCATCATCAAGATGGTGACATAGATCATTCCACATTTTAGGTTTCCCCTGCGAGGAGACCAATTAGTGACTATCCACAGACAAGGTACTTTTGTGAAAATTCCAGAACCCAGGGGGAAGACTGAAGAAGCATCCTCCTTGGACAACAGAAACCTAGAAGAACCACATAATGTGAACAAGAGGAACAGTTTCCCTTTGACTGCATGGCCTTGCCCCCAGGCTGGGATAGAGCTGCAGTCAGAGCTCCCCTGTGCCTATGGCTGACTTCTAGTGGGAAGAAAACAACATGGGGTGGCCGTCTACATCCCCCAGCATTGTGGGACTCTTCCCAGGAGGCCTACCCTGGTCTCTCCCTTCAGGGATCATGAGGATGATGGGGAATCAGCGATGGAAGGTGGGGGTAGGGCTTACAGGAGGCAGAGCTCAGATCTCGGTGGACTGTGTGCTCTTCACAGAAGTGCCTGAGCAGAGATCCCAGCCAGGGGCTCCGTTAGCAGTTTTACTTGATTTGGATCCTCAACCAATGGGCCATACTGGCCATGGAGCCCATTGTATGGCTCCACCTGGGCAGGAGCAGATTCACAGGGAGCCAAGACAGCGGTCCTGCCCCCGTGGTTGACCATAGCCTCTGGAACCACAAAACCAGGGAGCCTGCTGAACGACCTGAGTAGCCCCAGGGCAGATCCTAAGGGGCGACCCCATCACACCAGAGAGCCCAAAGACTTTGTGTGACTGCATAGCCCAGTCTTGGGCCCCACTTGCATGTTGACTATGGCTACAGCCCCATTCAAGCAGGGGCCCAGCCAGTGGCCCCCCCCAGCAGAGCCCAGCTCAGGGCACAGCCTGGGGCCCCACCTGAATGCAGAGCATAGCTGGCATCACCATCTGGTCAGCGAGCACAGTCCGAGGCCTTCCTAGGCTGGGGGCAACTATGGAGCAGAGCCTGCAAGCCTGCCCTTTGCAGAATCCAGCCAGTGCTGCTGTCCTGCTAGGGAACGTCACCTGCGGCCCAGGCTGACTGGAGGGCGTTGGGGAAAGCCCAGTGGCTGGCCACCTCTGGCCGCAGAACGCTGCCTAGCCAGGGGCCCACCGGTGTCCCCACCTAAGCGTGGAGCCCAGTGTGCTGGGGATCTCACCCAGCGTGGTGACTATAGTTAACAACATTGTAGACTTGGAAAAAAAACAACAACAAAACAACAACATTGTAGACTTGGAAGTTACTGAGCGATCAGGTCTGGAAAGTTCTCACTGCAAAACACATATTTATCAAATTTACATTTATTACACAGTGCACCTAAACTTAGACAATGTACTATGTTAAATATATCTCCAAAAAAAATCTAGAAAAAAAAAAGAAAATAATTATATGGTCATCTTTATGTAAACTATAGCCTAATCAATTAAAAAACATTAAAAGAAATCCTAACTTATCCCTCGGGGAAAGCCAAATCAAGAAGTAATTTCTGTAGGCTCCTAACATGTGGATTATCATGTCCTTCACCGTTGATTTATCCAAACAGTGGAACAGTGTAAAAGACAATTTAGTGCGATTTTTTTAAGAGTGTGAGCTCTGGCACCAACACATCATGTCTTGCTCTGTTTTGCATGGGTTGTTATGAAAACTATTTTCCCTTTCTTTCTTTCTTTTCATTTTTTTGCTGTAGTTTTATAAGGGAGACCTGAGCCCTGGTGAACTCTATTACCTACAAGAAATTGTAGGTCATAGACACACACCAATTGAATTTCTACCCGCCCCCACCAAAAAACCCCCCAATTATTTTCTCATGTGTAAAACGAGAATACTAAATGTAACATCCTCATTGAACATTTATGAAAATTGAAGGAGGTCATCGATGTAAACTTTTAAGTCCGTACCCGGCACATGCACACATATTATGTGCTCAGTAAATAGTAACATACATAGTGATCCTTATTCCCATTTCCTTCCCCGTAAACAACAAAAGAAGCATAATTCTTGGAAATATGTTAAAGACATTTTTATTTGGCTCTGGCTGCCACTACTGACTTTCTCAACAATACTTTATTTCTTACACTTAGATGCGGTTGTAAATTAGAGGTCATTTCATCTTGCGGGCCTCCTTACCTAGCTCGACCACCACGCCATCCTTAAGCACAGTGAGACTGATGACAAGAGCAAGACCCCCTGCCACTTAGGTCTAATTGGATTTCTAACAATGAGGACAAAATGGAAAAGGTGTTAATTAATGGATGCTGCTTTTCTTTGGTAGCTACAGGGAATAATGTGTGCTTTTTAAAAAGATTTTATTTATTTATTCATGAGAGACAGAGAGAGGCAGAGACACAGGCAGAGGGAGAAGCAGGCTCCCAGTGGGGAGCCAAGGCGGGACTCGATCCCAGGTCACCAGGGTCACATCCTGGGCAGAAGGCAGCGCTAAACCGCTGCGCCACCGGGGCTGCCCAATGTGTGCTTTTATTTGGAAAAAGGCAGGCTTCACATGTGGCCCAGAGCTGGGTGGATGGCACACCATCGTGGCTTGGTTTCCTGGAGGCCAGCTTCTCCATGTGCCAAGATACTCCCCAGCCCGGTCAAGACACGTATACATGAGTGGTTCCATAGAGAGGAATCGGAGCTGCTTTTGTGGATCTCTTGGTGGAGTTCATTTTCTCTAAATAGTTTCACTTCATGCACAAACACTTGTGATTTATGTGCCCAGCAATGACGGGGCGAGTAGGGTTGTTGGACTGGGGGGGGAGGGGGAGACTTTTTACCAGACTCTAGTTAAGCTCTCACCAGCTCGGGTATATGGTTGAAGATGTTATCAAAGGCCGGTTGGCCTACCTGACAAAAGCTCTTTCCCGTCTCCAGGCCCTTTGCCTTAACTAATGGGGTCTGACTTTGGAGGTATCACTGAATGTTTGTGTCCCCTCAAAGTCCGTATCTTGAAACCTAATCCCTAAAGGGTATGGAATTTGGAGGTGGAACCTGTGGGGGTGGAGTCTTTGCCCCGGTGAATGGCATCCGTGGTCTTATCTAGACCCTGGAGATCTCTCCTGTTCCTTTGCTGCGTGAGAACACGGTGCAATGCCTGTCGACGAACCAGGGAGCTGGTCCTCCCCAGCCACATCCGCTGCTGCCACGGTCTCGGGCAACCGTGGGAATCAGGTGCTTGTGGTTTAACCCAGCCTGTCTGTGGTATTAGTTACGGCGGCCTGGCTGGCTAAGACAGGAAGGGCTAGGGAATGCTGTTCATGGCGGTAGGGTCCCAAGAAGATGACAGGTGTGTCTAGAACCTGCCCTGGCTCTGGGCCATTCCGGGTGGTGTGTGACTTGTGGATGTTGTTCCTGGAGGTAGGATGCCAAGAAGATGACAGGTGCGTGTAGGACCTGCCCTGGCTCTGGGCCCCTCTGGGCGGTTTGTGCCTTGTGGATGTTGTTGGTGGAGGTAGGATGCCAAGGTGACAGGTGCATCTAGAACCTGAGCTGGCTCTGGGCCCCTCCGTGGGGGGCGGTGCACACCTGGTGGGAGCCCAGGCCGGGTCGTTGTGTCTCAGGTGCTGGGAAGTACCTTCCCCCGACTGCGCAGCCTCCAGTTCCAGAACGAGCCTTGGCTGAGAGCGCCCCATACTCCTGACCCGTGACCTGGGAAGGCGGTGAATGCCGACCTGACCTAGGGCGTGGGGGTCCCGGGCAGGTCTCGCCGCTTGTCCTGGGGGAGGGAGGGAGGGAGGCCCGCGAGGGAGCGGAGCCTTCACCCGGCCTCTCAGCCCGCGGGGTGGGGGGGGGCACACCCGGGAAGGTGCGCACAGGGCCTGACCGCACGGCTCCGCCTGCAGACACGCGGGGTTCATGTGCTCCGGCCGCCTCATCACTAGCAGGGTGCCCCCGCGCCCTGGAGGTGCCCCCACACCCTGGGGGTGCCGCCTGCCCCGTTGGGTGGCCCATGTCCTGGAGGTGCCGCTGCCCGCCCCGCCGGTGGCCCCATGTCGTGGAGGTGCAGTGCCAGGTGCTAGTTGGAGAGGCGAGAGGAGGCCTGCTCTCAGGAACAGCAGAGGACAAGTGGCCCTGGGGTGAAAGAGGGGGACAGGAGCAGAGGGACGGAGCCACCAACCACCCATCAGGTGTGGACCTGGCTTGCAGGAGCCGACGGCTTCCCGGGGTGTGGAAGGCAAGGGTAGAAAGACCTGCTACCTCCCTCCAGGTGCACTTGCTGGCTCCAGCTGGAAGGCGCTCGTGCCCAAGAAGTCAGCAACACTGCGATGCCCTTTGATCCAATCTGTGCCCGGTGGCCTCAGAGCAAATAGCGGGGCGTTGTCAGGAGCTGGCAAAGGACCCCACCTTGGAAACAGGTATCAGAGCCTCAGCTTCCCTGTTTGATGCTCTGCAAACACTCGTCACCTTCCAAGGTGACAGCTATGCCACATCCACGAACACTTTCAAGAACATCCGCATGCTCCCTTGGAGCCCCAGAAACGCGGACTCCCGTCGCCCCGCAATGGGGACTGACCACCCGCTCCCCTAGGTTCACGTGCTGGAATCCCGGCCCCCGATGTGGTGATCTTAGCTGATGCATCAAGTGTGGAGGGTCAAGTCCTCACGAGTGGGATTCATGCTTTCAGAGAAGGGACACAGGAGAGCTGCCTCCAGGTGAGGACTGGATGCGGGGTGGCCTGTGCAAAGCAGGAGGGGGCTCCCCAAGTGCCAAATCTGCCGGCACTTGGGCCTTGCACCTCTGAGCTCCTGACCCGGTGAGGAGCTGCGGGCCACACTGGGGCAGCCTGTGCCACTGCCCTGCGCCGCCACCCCGTGCCACCACCCGCACCAGCCAGTGCTGTGTCTGGGCCTGGCCAAGAAGGCCTTGAAGCAGGAGCGAGCTGAAGGCCTTGGCGGGGCCACAGCCTGAGGCCGCCCGTCTGCGCTAAGCAAAGACCACAACTCCCGGGGCTGAGGGACCCCCACTCACCCCAGGTGTGAACGCCCCTACTGCAGATGGGGCTGATCAGACTGCGGTAGAGCAACAATATTCTCGCAAGTGCGCTCGCTTCCCGTGCATACACTAGCAGTCTGCGTAGACGCCTCTGTAAATGCATCGGGTCCGCGGTCGTCGCTTCGGGTTCCCGCATATTTCGCACTGTTTAGTGGGGAACAAAAGAGTGTTGTTTTTCCAACTGGCAGCTAGTCTTGGTTCTTTCTAGTACTTCGCGGTGACCCCGTGCCTCTCCGCCACTTCAAGCCCGTGTGGTCCGATTGTCCCTCTCACCGCTGATTCAAGGGTCTCTCTCGAAAGTCGCCGGGATCCTCCTCTGCCCAGCCCGCTCCCCCTTAGCTGCGCCCTTGGGCCTTTGGCGGGCGGCTTCTCTGCACGGCCTCTGCCTGGACGTCTGTGACCTGATGAGTTCTGGACGCTCTGCTTTCTCTGGCTGCTCCTGTCTGTGCTCTGTTCTCTGTGCTTCTCACTTGCTTGTTGGGATCGTCACGCTGCCTCAGCACGGCCTCCGCTTCTCTCTCTTGTCGCCAGCTTCTGCTCAGGTCGTTTGTTCTTGTGTCCGCGGTATCACTGTGCAGATGAGCACTGCCAAGTTGGGAATCAACAGCACCGGTTTTATCTTATTTATTTTATTTTTTAGAAGACTTTATGTATTTGGCAGAGAGAGCGCGTGCACACATACACAAGCAGGGGGAGCTGCAGAGGGACAGGGAGAGGCAGGCTCCCCGCTGCACGGGGGCCTACGTGTGCAGGGCTCCATCCCAGGACCCCGGGATCCTGGCCCGAGCCGAAGGCAGACACTGAGCCACCAGGCGCCCCAGGAGCCACTGTACTATGCCCCGGGCTTTCCAAAATGACGAACGTGTCAGTGTGCCTTAAAGTCAGCATAAATAATCTTTAAATGAACATATTTCCCCACAGATTTTGCTTTGTCTTCCAACTATTGCAGTTCCCATCTTTCTAGGACTAACCTCCTGTCGGAGGTCGTTGCCTTGCTGGCTTCTGGCCTCGCGTTCCAGCTCCCGCCCCTCTTTCCGGACACCGGTGAGGTCTGTCCCACCCAGCTCACTCCCGACCCCACGGATCTCATCCGGGGTTCGTCTCTGTCTCGGTTGCGGCCAACCCCACTGTGGAGCTGGGGCGGGCTCCCAGCTGGCTCCCCAGGGGCCTGGGGCCAGGGAGACAGGGCCCTATGGTCCCATCCTGGTGGCCCCCTGGCCTGGGGCCACTTCCCTGGACACCCGTCCCGGGTCTCTGAGCCCTGTCCACCCCCGCGCGGCCGCAGAGAGGAGGTTCTGGGTGCCGCCGTCTCAGCTCCCACTGCCAGCGGGATGCCCGGGGGTGGGCGGGAGGGAAGGGGAGGTGGCCCCAGGGTGGCTGCCCCCAGCTGCCTCCTGAGCCACCTCTTGAGCATCACCATGGCTACAAGTGCGCCGGACGCCCTCCCCGCTGCCCCACGGACGCCCTCTCCTCAAGGCCCCCTGCCGCGAGCCCCTACTGCTGGATCACCTGCGGGCAGAGATGCAGCTGCTGATGCTCCCGAGCTGGTAAAGAGAAGCGATGGCTTTGGTGTCGCCCTTCTCTCTGCCAGGGGTGGCCTCTCACTGCCCTGCGGCCTCTGCACGATGTTCCCTCCTGGTCCAGGCTCTCCTCCCACGCCGGCCGTCAGCGCCCCTTGGGTCCCACCCCTACCTGCTTAAGTTCCTTCAGGGAAAGTATCTTTACCCTCAGAAACCTCGAGCTACAATCACCAGTTATGAGGATATGTGCAGTGATCCCACCAGTTAAGGTGAGATATGCAGGTAACCCCACCAGTTATGATACATGCAGGTGACCCCACTAGTTATGGCGATGTATGTGGGTGGCCCTGCTAGCTACAGCCATATATGTCAGTGGGCCTGCTAGTTACGGCCATATACATGGGTGACCCCGCTAGTTACGGCCATATATGTTGGTGGCCCCATTGGCTATGGCCATATATGCTGGTGGCCCCACTAGCTGCAGCCATATATACGGATGACCCCCTGGCTATGGCCATATATATGGGTGGCCCTACTAGCTTCGACCATACATGCTGGTGGCCCCCCTGGTTATGTCTATATATGTGGTGGCCCCACTAGCTACAGCCATATATGCTGGTGGCCCCCCCAGCTATGGCCATACATGTGGTAGACCTGCTGGTGGACCCCTGGCTACGGCCATATATCCAGGTGGCCTCCCTGGCTACAGCCATATATGCGGTAAACCTGCTAACTATGGCCCTATATGCTGGTGGCCCCACCTGCTACGGCCATATATGCTGGTGGCCCCTCTGGCTACAGCCATATATGCCGGTCATCCTCCTGGCTACGACCATATATGCAGTGGCCCCCCTGGCTACGGCCCTATATGCAGGTGGCCCCACTAGCTGCAGCCCTATATGTGGTGGCCCCCCAGCAACAGTGATCTAGTACCAGTGGATGCAGCACCACGTGTCCGCCCCTCGTCACTGGCTGTCCTCGGGGTGCGGTCCCCCCCGCTGCAAGCTCCCTGTGTCAGGGGTCTCCCAGCTGCAGCCAGGAGATCAGGGGGTCAAGGGCCGTCATTTCTTGGGGTCGGCCTGGCAGACGTGGCCCTTAAGGCACAACTGCGGGTGGCGGGGTCGCCCCATTCTGCAGAGGCCAAGTGCCAGGCTGTTCCTGAACTCGGTACCTGCGTGTCTGTGTCTAGTCCGCGAACCCGCGAGGACAGCGTGTGGGGCATGGGCCCTGCGTGGGCGGAGGGGGCCTGGGCCACCGCGGGCGTTGGGTCCCCAGCGCAGCGGGCCTGTGAGCCAGCCCTTACTGGTGGTGGCCCTGCAGCACTCGGGCTCCCGGTGCAAGCCGTGGGCGGGCCTGGGCCGCGGGTTCTGGCGGGGGACACGGTGGGGGCCAGGCCCTGGGACAGTGCGGTGCTTGGGCTGCCACCTCCGTGTCTGTGTCCTGCGGTCGCTTACGGGGCGCTGCCGTGTGCCCCCACCGCGCCCCTGTCCCGCTCGTCGCCTGGGGCCTGAAGGCTGTGGAGCCCACCGGGGTCGGGCAGTTGGGGCTGCTGCTGTGCTGGGGAGAGGAATGCGCGGGCGGCCGCAGTTTCGGGGCTGCCCCCCAGTACTTTTTTTTTAAGAATTTTATTTATTCATGAGACAGAGAGAGAGGGAGAGAGACCCAGGCCGAGGGAGAAGCAGGCTCCCTGCAGGGAGCCTGACGTGGGACTCGATCCTGGGACCCCGGGGTCATGGCCTGGGCCGCAGGCAGGCGCTCAACCACTGAGCCCCCCAGGTGTCCCCCAAGTACATTTTTTAAGAGGGAGAGTCATGTGCATTGTCCCCAGAAGCGCCACTGCCCTGCTCAGAGAGGTTGGCTTTTCGGTGGGCCCAGAAACTTTCGAGGTGTCTCTAGAAAAAGGTGGCGGCTCTGAAAGTGTCCCAGTCCAGTCTAGGGAACCAAGAGGTGCCCTGACCTTGGTGGCCCAGCCTCTCTCATTAGCCGCACTGTTGCCAGAGCCTGGGCGCTGGGGCTCGGTGGCCCGGGAGCTCCGTGTGGCCCCGGCGCTGGTCCCACGGTGTCGCAGGCCGCCCGTCTTCGGTCCCGTCCTTCTTCCGACGGGCGCCCGGACCTCGCTGAAACGCCATGTGTGTCGTTGCCAGTTGGCCGTTGAGTTCACAGAAGAGCCTCGGGAGACTCAGAGGCTGGAGGCCGTGCAGGGGCCACGTCGCTTCGAGCTCCCGCTCGCGCTGGTGCCCGCGGAGGACCCGAGGGCCCGGGCCGTGGGAGCCGCGAGGGAGGACGCAGGCACTTGCCGTCGAGTCACGCTCCCCCGGACGGATCTGCTGGACCCGCGCGACGGTGCCCCATGGACGGCGGTCCCTGCTCCCCACAGCACACCGAAAGCATAAGGAAAAAGGAATTATGAAGCGGGAGTAGCAAGGATGGCTGCCGCGTCCCTGGGCCCGCAAGCCGGGACACGGGGCGCGGGAGGTTCCTGCATCCCGGGGCCTGATGCTCCTGCCCGAAGGCACGAGAGGGTCCTGCCTGCGCTCCCAGGCCCAGGACGGCGGGCGGCTGACTCCATGGACTGTTGTCCGGAAATCCAAACTGTTTGCAATCCCGGTCACCCTAGAAGTAAGGAGATACCTCAAGAGGCCTCACACCTTTGTCCCAGAGCCACGTTGCAGCCAACTGCTGGAAAGATAGTTATTTACAGTTTTATTTTGGAAATTATTATTTTTTTTTATATCAAGCCTTGACTTCCTACTGCGTCTGGTAGTGCGCTGGGGTGGCTCTGAGCTGAGAGAAGTAGGTGGTGTGAGCCCTCCTGGGTTGTGGCTCTGGCCGGAGCCTCGGTGGTGTACGTCCCTGGGTGGAGGGTGGGGTCCCCCTCCTCATGGGTGCTGGGTCCTCGGGAGCTGCTGCTGCGACACGCTCACCCATGACTTGGTCCCTGAGCATGGATTTGTCATTGAAGAATTAACCAGTTGCTGGGAAGGACGCCTTGCGCACGAGGAGGCGGGAAGAGTGCGCTGGGGGAAGGGTTTCCTTTTAAAATCGAGAGAGAGCCAGCAAGCGGAACACTCATGTTTGCAATCAGACCTTTTCCCTTTCCTTTTTAGGTCTCTGTTGGTTCATGGGAAGAGTCATGCTTTTAGTTACATCATCTACACTTCATAATGAAACCACTAGACCTTGAAGCCAAGTCGTGTCAAGTTGAAAGTGTTTTTAAGCTCTTCATGCATCTAAAACCTCATCTCAACACAGAACTTTTATTTTCCCTGAAGCTTTTCAAATTGACTTCTATCACAGGGAAAAAAAAAAATCTTTGCATGCATTAAGTTCTTTGGACTTCCCTATTTTTATTTCCAAACTGGCACATTATCATTTCCTCTGTCATACACAATCTGGCCTTATTGAATTCTTTGCCATTTGATCCCCTTAAGTAGCTCAGCGTCATCAGCCTCTTCAGTGACATTGAGAGCTTTTGCCTTATGCTGAATATAAATCACCCCATTCCAGTTCTATGAGAAATTACAGAGTTTCAGATCTTATCTGGTTTGCTCGTAGCATTAGACTCCAAGAAGAGCTTCACAATAGCTGATCAGATGATCTGATCGGATCTAAATTGGGGTGAGGATCAAATTCTCATTCATTTGGGGAATATAAAAAATAGTGAAGGGGAATAAAGGGGAAAGGAGAAAAAAATGAGTGGGAAATATCAGAAAGGGAGACAGCACATGAGAGACTCCTAACTCTGGGAAACGAACTAGGGGTGATGGAAGGGGAAGAGGGTGGGGGGTGGGGGTGACTGGGTGGCGGGCACTGAGGGGGGCACTCGACGGGATGAGCACTGGGTGTTATTCTGTATGTTGGCAAATTGAACACCAATAAAAAATTTTAAATCAAAAAAAAAATTTGCTGGCTCTTAAATGGTTCACTTGGGTGTACTGGGTAACGTAGGCATCATATCTCGGTTCTCCTTTCCCAAGACTTTGAGATTTCGTCTATCAAAAGAATAAATACCCTTTCTACGTAAGTGACTTCGTTTATAAAATGGAGCCATGAATAATACCTATTTCATGGGATTAGTGGATTAGAAGACATGCTACATGTTTGGTATTTAGAACAGAACCGAACGCATAGAGGCTGCTCCAAAATGGCAAGTTATTATTACTGTAATAATTATTAAGTAGGTGGTTGAAATTGGCGTGATGCATGTCCTTTAAAGGACATTTGGTTCCAAGTGTCGGATGTTCGGAATGTTGATATCGTTTATGACACAGTAGGATTCTCAAAACATACCTTGGTGGATGCCAAGGCCGTCCAGCCACGGTCCACAGGCATCTGCAACCAGTCACAACCACGTGGCATTAGTTTCCCCTCCCGACTAAGAGAAGGCCACTTTCTAACTCTTTTTCTTTTCTTTCTTTCTTTTTTTTAATGCTTTGTTCTTGAAGCACATGGTCTCGCTTAGTCTAATCTCTTTTGGTAATCACGTTGTGTTATCTTTGTTATCTTTGAAAATGGCCACTTTTTTAATAGACAACTTACACAACTATTTTCCATGCTTTAAAAAAAAAAAAAACCTATTTACCTATTTCACAGGGTCAAAAAAAATCCTTGAGGTCATTTCGTCCTCCGTCTGCCACTTCAGTCACCTCAAGTAGATGAGACACTCCTTTTAAGCAGGTACCTCCCGAGAAGGGCACTGCACATCGTTCTTTGTAATTTATGTTAAAATATGAAGGAAAGTTTTGATTAACTTAAATATTTTCAAGTTTTGTTAGCTTTACTATTTTTTGCTCCAGTATGTTTGTTTCTTCAAATACACTTAAAACGATTTCTTTAGGGAGCCTCTTATGCTGCTGGGTTGTTTTTTTTTATTTCTATTTTTATTTTATTTTAGTTTAGTTTATATTTTATTTTATTTTTTATTTTTTTATTTTTTATTTTATTTTGTTTTATTTTATTATTTTATTTTTTATTTTATTTTATTTTATTTATTTTATTTTTTTATTATTTTATTTATTTTATTTTATTTATTTCGTTTTATTTATTTTAGGTATTTTATTTTATTTTTGCCTTTAAATAATGTCCCTACTCATTTTTCCGTAGTAAGATGGAATTTACAATATCTTAAACTCAGATGGCAGGAAACCCAATTCAAATGGACGTAAGAAAGATTTAATAAATAATTAATCGAGAAGAGAAGGGCTAGGGTGGCTTTGGGCTCTGTGTAAGGCAAGAATCAAACATCAGGATTTGTTTTCTCCTTGGAGTCAGTTCTCTGCCTTCCCGTGGATTCCATTCTCCTTCCAGTCATCTCTTCCCTCCATAGATACTACAAAAGCTCTCCACTGTGGGCTCCACCGGTGGTCCAGAGGGAACAAGAGAGTCGTAGTAAAACAAAGTTGGGCATGTACAGACCCCGTTAAGAACGATGGTAGGGAGTTCTCACCATGGTGAGAGGGTGAGTACTTGGGATAGACAGTAGGACACAAAGTTTTTAGAAGGAATTATTTTTTTAAGGCCTAAATGAAGAAAGAGCCATGAAAATATCCTAAGAAAGACTGTTTATTAGAGAATAAGCAACAGGTGCAAATGTCCTGAGACAGAAATGATTTTTTTCTCAATATTTTATTTATTAGAGACAGGGGAGGGAGGCAGAGACACAGGCAGAGGGAGCAGCAGGCTCCATGCAGGGAGCCCGACCACGGACTTGATCCCAGGACTCCAGGATCACGACCTGGGTTAAAGGCGGCGCTAAACTGCTGAGCCCCCCCGGGCTGCTCCGGAGATGATCTTGATATATTTTAAGGGTAAGCAGAAGGCTGGTGTGGCCAGACCCGTACGTGAGGAGGCTCCGAGGGAGAGGCGGCCAGGAGTTGGCAGCATCACGCCGTGCGGGTTCCTATAGGCCATCCCAGAAAGCCGTGGTAATGCTTTCAGTCAGGGGTGAATTGGCTTGAATTAGCCTTCGGAAGGTAGCTTTGGCTGCTTTGAGGAAAATGGACTCTGGTGCATGTGATATCCTGGTTTCCTCGCTCCTCCATGCTCCTGAACATAGGGTGTTTGCGTAGCGTATGTGAGGGATGGTGACCCTGGGGACCCTGAGTGAGGGACCGAGGGAGAGAAATAGCCACATGGAAGTAAGCACAGCTTCCAGAAATGGTCCCCGTATTTCTCACCACCTCCGAGGAGGCTGTTTGCCCTTCTCTGTACCAGTCGCTCACCTAGGGACATACTCTGGATGTGACGTAGGTCACTCACTCCACTCTTGGGTCTGCAGCCAAACCTTTCCAGAGCACAGGAGCTAACGGGGGGAGGGGGGGGCGATGGCTCTGAGGGCAACTGAGGTACAATTACCAGAAAAATGATGAATGGATAATGGAGGGCATACGCAACAGATCGTTGTCATAGTTCCTCTTCCCTTAAGTCCATAGAAAAATAGGGTCCAAAAAATAATAGCAGCTGGTTTTATATATTAGAATCTCTTTATTTTTCTATGATATTGAATAATGGGCCTTTGATTTTATTGGACCTAAACAACACAGACGAAGCGCAGATGCGTAGCGCTGATGGTAGAAAAATGTTGAACGTAGGAAACCCAGAGCAGGTTTTGAGAAGACACTCTCTCTGCTGGACCTGACTAGATAACATTATTGTGATTTTTGGTGAGTAATTTATTTAAGGTGAGGCGTCTATTTAGCATCTGATGCATCTTATAAAAGGCTTATCTTTTGAAAGAAGCACTTTAAATATTTCATTATCTCTCAGTTAATTTGGATCTGAATCTCACAAAATAATCTTTGAGCTAATTTCAATTTCAGATTACTTTCGAATACCCTACCTCTTATTTGCTCTGGGGGAAAAAAAAAAAAAAAGGAAAAAAAAAAAAAGAAAAAACAAAGGAACCCAGGAAACGTTTTGAGACTGGAAGGTTTAACACCACAGGTGAAGATAAAAGAGTGACACATCTGTGTGTTTGTGTGTTTGGGATCGCTAACAAGGGGAGGCTCCGGAGAGACGTGCCTATCTTTCCATGGGGCAGAGGGTCAGCAAACACAGAAAGAACTCAAGCCAGGAAGCATTTGAAAGGATCCCACTAAAAGATAAAAAATAGGGAAGCGACCCCAGACTGCGAAAGATAGTATTGTTGACGGTATGGGGAAGCATTCCCCATGGAAGGAGAAAAAGAAACAAGAAATAAGGATACCCCAAGCAGAGAGGAATAATGTCGCTCACATAACTCAAAGGTCAGATGGCTGAGCAGCATCCACTTGCAGGTGCTGAGCAAGGAAGGCGGAGAAGTATTTGAACTTGGTTCAGTGGGCACTGGGGGCTGGCTCTCCCCTGGGAGACCAGTCGAGGTGTTTCCGTGGAGGCCTGATTTGCTAAAAATTAACGTCTTTATCCTGGTCTTATTTGCTACTTCCTTTAGTATCGCCGTGCAAGGATGAACGCTGGGTTTGTTATTGTTGGAGGACACACTTTCCTTCCTGAGGCATTTTAGATTCCGGCCCGCCCCCCACCTCTCTCTGAAGACCCTAAGGAATTTCAGGCCCCCAGACTTGGAGACTGTTTCTCCTAAAAAAAAAAAATAAAAAGTCAGCGTGCAGGTGGATTTTGTTTTTCAATGTAATTCCCACTCTGGGCCCGGGGAGTCGGGGGGGCGGGATGCTATCCACGGAGATCCATTTCTCTAGGCCGGATCTTCAGTAGCCTCCAAGTTGGAGCCGAGGCTTGGGGATTAGCCAGGGAAGCAATGGAGCTGGACACAGAACACAGCCAGGACGCTTACTGCAAAGCGGTCAAACAAAAGAAAACCCGCGTTGATTTTATATTAATTGAGGTGACACAAAACCAGAAGCACTCATTGTTGGGACGGACCGAGGAGTCCTGAAATCGCAGCGATTTACCAAAGTAAAATGCTGTCGTTGCTCATCTCAGGCCTGTTCGGGTCGGCAGGTGAATGGAGGCCTGGTGGGTGGAGGCCCCAGCGGGACAGGACTCGGCCCCGCAGCGTTAAGGACCCAGGTGCGGGCTTCCTGTGCCTCTGTAGCCCGAGTCTGCTGGGTCTTCTCCTTCCGGCTGGGCTGGCAGATGCGGGGAGGGAGATCAGATCTCAGGTCCAGGGTGGGGAGCGTGTCCTTCGTCAGTTCTGGAAGCCGAGTGGTCACTGGCCAAACTCGGGGGGCGAGGCCAGGCCCGGTGGGAAACCGCGCTCAACAGTCCCACGTAGGCTCCGCGCTTGCAGCTCCCCCTGCCCCAGCCCACCCATCACCCTCCCATCCTCCACGTGCTGCGTTAGGATCAATTCCAGTTCACAAGAGCCAGTTGCTAAGTTTTCAGGCATTGTGAAAGCCAGGTCTTGAACACAGCCATTATTTAAAAATAAATTTTATAAACCTACTATTTAAAAATATTTAAAACCTACTAATTAAAAATGAAGTATTTTAGAATTAGATACTGAAAACTCACCACTTTTTGCTGCTTCTCCGCCACCTCCCCCCCCGCCCCCCCAGGTTGTATCTGGTGTGTCTGTGCGGTGTGGGCCCGTCTCTCCCCGGATTCATATGCACTGACTGCGCTGCCGGCCCGACATCAGCCCAGATGGGAACATGTCACTTTAGCAGCAGGCAAATGCTGCACATCAGGGGTTGATGTCTTGTTTTGTTGATCGCCTGGGCTTGAGAAAACGTCAGTACTTCCGGTTGAATTTAGAAGTCCTGTCCAGCCTACAACCTCTACGTAGTAGATCGCGTTCAACTTGAGGAAATATTCCCTCAGTGTTAAACATCGTTGCCCAATTCAGCAGAGACGTGGTTTGCACCGCCAATGAAAGACTACATTTCCCCCAAACACCGTCGTCCAGAAGCCAGAAGAGATTGGAGTTTAATGATTCAAATTTGTGTACGGGTGAGCAATAGTGTGAAAAATAGGTCACACATCAAATTCAATCGCAACACGTTTATCAGGTACAGTTACTGCACTGGGATGCGACTCCCAACCGCCACACCGCGGTCAGCTGAAACTGTAGACTGGCCAAGGGTAGAGGAGTGCCGCAAAAAATCAGGGAAGCAGTTTTTGAGAGTCAGCTGACTATATGGAATTTACAATAATGAGTCAGGTTTTATTATTATTTCCCGATCGTGGGCGGCACATCGTTCATATCAACACAATTCACAAAAACTTGCATGTTACGTAGGGCTGTATGGCTGTATCTATGTATGGCGCGTGCGTGCATGTGTGTGCACATTTCCCCCTAGAGACCACAGTAAACTTACACATTTATCTACATACATATGTCTATACACACATATGGTATGAGTGCGTGTGTGCGCACATTTCCCCCAGAGCCCACAACACGCCAACAGACGCCTGTGGGTGTCCTGTGTCTACGTTTAGTTGTGTGTGTGCAGGTGTTAGACATTTACCGGCGCACACTCACCATGGCCAGTCTCCCTCGTCTCTCGTGCTGTTCTCTCCCCTCCTTCCTTCCTCCTCCCTCTACCCTTTACTTGCATGTCTTACCTCTTCCCAGCTCACCTCAGGTGGTGACCGCTGTCGGGTCTACCCTGATCCTCCCAGAGGGATTCCCTTCTTCACGGTGCAATGCCTGCCTTCTGGGCCAACTGCTCTTTTGACTTTCATGGTTGGCACCGGCTCCCTTTCTGTTGTAATTGAAATGCATTCAAATGTATCTCTAAATAATACCGTGTTTTTAAATTTATGTAAATTATGTGATATCTATGAATTCTTCTAAATCTTACTTTTTCTTAACTCGACCTTTTTGTGTCTGAGATACATTGAGGCCCAGCGCCACAGCACGCTTATTCCACCTCCTGAGAAGCACGCCACTACGTAAGTCCACCACGATTTATCCATCCTCTGCCTACAGACATGTCGATTTTCTCCACTTTTACATTATTAAAGACATTTAACTCTTAGAATTGCGCACATTATGGCATGACTTTCCTAGTTTTCATGTGCATGAGGCCAAAATTAAACCCTGCAAGACAACACCAAAATATCTTTTGTGTTGGTTTTATTAATGATTACTTCTACCTACAGGGTATGTGTGTTCCTAGTGATCTGCATCCCCTGCATTGACACTTTTTATCAGAGCGTCTTTCTTATTATTTTGACAGTTTTTGAAGCTTCTGTTTTCACTTTGTGGTATATTTCAATAACCACAAGTTTGTGATTTTAATGTATTCAGTTATTTATCTTATGGCTCATGTGGTTTGTTTAAGAGGGGTTTTTTTGCCCTCAGTTTACAGAGATATTGTTTTATAGTTCTTTTAAAAGTTTTCAAAGCTTTGCTTTTCCCCATCAAGTCTAATCTAATTTTATTTATCTATCTCTCTATTTATTTATTTACTTATTTATTATTTTAAGTCTAATCTAATTTTAGATGACTAATTCTTTCCTTGGCCCTATTCTTTCACCCTCATCCATCATAGGTCCTGTTTCAGTATCCGCATGAGTCTGTTTCAGGGTCCCAAATTCCAGCATCTTGCTCTTTATCTATCTCTGTACTAATACCACGTTATCATAGTTCTAATAATTAAAAATAATCATATCTAGAAAGGAGAGCTGTCCCTTCTTGGTCTTCTTCAGGAGTGTCTTAGTTATTTGGGGCCATTTTTATTCTATATCCATTCAAAATAAGCTTGTCAAGTTTTATGAAATACCTCATTGACAACTGATAGGACTTGCACTCAATGTTTAGTATAATTTTAGGAAAAGTGGTATCTTTATTATATTTTCCCCTAAGTAGACATAACTGTTCTCTCTTCTGTGGTCCTTTATCACTCTCACCTTTCTTGAATGTCTTTCAATAAGCTTTAATAATTTCTCCCATTAAGGTCTTGCAGATTTGTTAAATTTCTGCCTAAACACTTTATATCACTGTGACTGCTGTAAATAGCATCTTTTGAAAAATTATGTTTTAAACTAGTTGTGTGTGTGGGTATGTTGCATTAGATCACGCAGAGCAAGCTACCATGACAAAGACGCCAAAGCGGTGTGAGGGCTGTTCACAAAACGGTACTTGGCAGGTGTGCAGAATGGAGGCAGGCCCTCCTTCATGCCTTTCCCTGGGCCCCGGGCTGCCGTGGGCCCTGGTATCCTCAACACATGGCTCCCACAGTCGCCTGGGGAATTCACTGCACCCAGGCAGAAGGGAAAGGAGCTTGCAGAAACAGTGCTGGGAGGCTTTGAACGCCCTGGCTGTAGATGGCGTGTATCACTTTTGCTTTTATTTTGATGATCAGAAGTAGGCACAGAGCCGCCGAACTGCTGGTGGCAGGGAGTATGAGCGGCGGAGCCTGTGCCTAGAAGGCCAGGTCCCAGAAACTCTTCATTCCTGAAGTGGGGACACGCGGTTCTTCTGAGGACATCCCTGTGTCTGTCAGAGAGAGTGAGAGAACTGCTGGTTCCACCCCCAAGGTCGCTCTCAAAGGGACTTCAGACTGATGAGCGACAGGGGGCCATGGACGGGCTCCGAGCCAGTTCCCGCGACGGGGCATCCACTACACAAACCGTGCGCGTTGCCTCCAGTCCCTCAGCCATTAGGACCGTCCCATGTTCGATCCCCAGGCCTCCCGTGGACCAGGCTGCCTGTACCCCTGAGCTCCCCAGAGGCCGCAGACTGGAGGGCCCTGGGAGACAGCAGGTAGGAGTGGGAGGGAATCCGGTCCTGTTCTCAAAGAGCTTATGATCTTATTTGGGAGGTAGATGGCCGCGTGAAAGGATTTGGTAATCTTAAGGATCACATGAAATAACCAAATGAGTACATTGGTAAATATTTTAGTATATGTGCTGCCGAAGCGAGCACTACATTGGTAAATAAATGTGGGGAAAGGCAGCAGAAGGGGTCAGGAGGAAACGCAAGGGCAGCACACAGCTCTCAGCCAACTGGCTTTAGCACGAACAAGGCCAGTTGGTTGAGTGGCGGGTTTGAGATGACCGGAAATTCTTTGGCGTCCGTCCCATCAGGACATTGGCTCTCTCTCTCTCACTCCTTCGCTGAAACCGCTGTAACCAGCGAAGCGCCCCGGAAGGGAGGCCGTGCCAGCTCACGTAAAGGCAGCCGTTCCGAGGTCCCCGTGCGGGAAGCTCAGCCATCCTGAGGAAGAGCCGGCTTGCAGAGGCACAGGGCCTGGGACTCCTGGGACCCTCCAGTCTAGTCCACCTGCCTGCTGACTCCCATCTGGCGACCCAGCCAACACTCGCAGGGGAAGAATCACCCTCTTGAGCTCTGCCCAAGTCCCTGACTCGCGAAATTATGAGTTTGGTTGGGGAATGAAAGACCTGAAATGAGTGATTTATCACGGAAACGAGGCCTTGTAACACTGTGAGGGAAGCCAGAGATGAAGTCTAGAAGGGATGGTTGAGGATCAGAGAAGTCACTAACTAGGATCACGAAGGGGCAAAAAAAATCTAAGAGTCTCAGTCTGTTTAGATTTCTGGAATGAAATACAACAGACTGGTAGCTTACAAAGCCAGACGTTTATTCGTCAGAGTTCTGGAGGTCGGGAAGCCCAGGCCAAGGCCCCTGCGTGGGTGTGCTCTGACCAGTACCCTCTCCTTGGTTCAGAGCCGTTGCCTTCTCACTGTGCCTCCCACGGTGAGCTTCCGTCTGGACTTCTGCAATGGCTCTGAACGACCTACTGAGGGCCTTCCTGACCTGATCACCTCCCAAGTGCCTCACGTCCTCAAAACATCAGCTTTGGGGACTACGATTTCAACTTGTAGATTTAGTGAGGGACCCAAATATTTTGACGAGAGCACTGAGGCGAGCTCTTGCTTCTGCAACAGGGGTAGGCTGAAACCACCGTAGGCCCCAGGCAGGCAGTGGAGAGAGCAAGCTGGATGGAAAGCTGGGACCCACATTAGTCTCACCCTATATCTAGCTGGGATCATGGAGAAAATCTGCAGAAGGATCTTGCTGCAGAGCTGCCTATGTGCTCAGAAAAAAATGAGAAATTTGGAGGGAGGGCTGCCGGCCCAAGTAGCTGCTGCCTAACTCAACAAGGTGAGCCATCAAGTCATCAGCAGAGTGCATGAGTTTTCGAGGCTTCATCTGACCTTAATGCCCACTGCTACACCCCACTCCCAGATCTCATGCAAATTCCACTGTGGCAACCCTGACCTGCACCTATGAGCCAGAGTACCAGTTTAGCTAAAACACCAGTTTCATATTTGGATCTTCTACGTGCTATTTAGAGGCTTATGATGGTCAGAATAGGGCCTCCTGGGCCTGTTGGAAGGACTGAGTGACTCGGAACCCACCACAACATCATGCATTCTAGAATTTAATAAATGGAAAACCAAGACAAGCGACAATGAGTTGGTTGCTCTTGGATGTTTTAATGAGCCAGAAGTATAAATGGGAATAAAAACTAGGATCCTTGGCTCTGAGTCCACCTGCCTCCTCTACACTAAGTTAAGGAAACAGCGAATTCATTCATCTCAGTCTGCTTTATCTCCTAGACCCTTCAGAAGCTTGGAATTATTTAAGCGGCTTCTTTTTCTCCATAGAGGTAGATTTGTTGCATTAGTTCTCCCTTCCGTGGCAGGATTGAAAGTCACATCATTAGCAGATGTCGCAGTTTTCATTTCTCCTCAGGGGACATGATGGGTTGGAACTCAAGCGCAGGTGTTCAGTGAAGACCACAGCCTGTGATTCGGGTTAAATGTGACATAATTTTATAAGTACTCAGCTTCTTCACACCAAAGCAGCATTATCAAATATAGAAGGTCTTTCGTGGCTTTCTAGGATTTAGTGTGACCTCAGAATCTTGACACTTCACGTTTCTTTCGAGGGCAAACTTGAGCTCTCCTCTCTTGCTGTTTTCATGTCTAATGAATGTGTTTTTCTTGAGAGTCTTTGATGTCAGGTTATTTCTCACCCAGAGCTACACTTTAATGTGTTATCTGAGGAGGGCAACTACTAGAGCTCTACAGTGTCATTAACTTAGGTAGGCGTGGGAGTTGCTGCAGCAAAGGACGGCCGGAATCTTTCCATTTTACTACTAAAGAGTCCCCTTTGGAAAGGGAAGTGGGTTGTTTTTAATTTTTGTTTGACGAAAGGAAATTTTTATATGAAGAGTGGAAAGAAGAAGGTTTTCCATTTGCATTATGCCATTATGGGGTTTCCAATAATATACTGTACAAAGTGATTACAGTTAGTTTTAGTCCTTGGGAGAACTCAGCCAACAAGGCACAGTCCTCTCAAGGGGTTGGGGTGCACAGAGAATAGAAGGAATTACTGGTTTCATAATGGGGGGGGAGGGAAATTATATCAAGAAAGACAACTCCCAAAGACAACTCCCTCCCTTTTTTCTTAAGCTTGGGGAGAGAACTCCAACGCTGTTCTCTAGTGATTCCTGGTGCCAGTGGGATGACTCCAGTGGACTTTCAGGTCTAGGGATTTCTGGGCTTCTACAGGTTAATGAGCACCTAGACTAATAGCCCTATTGGGAATTCAATTTAGAGTTTTATGTAAGGTAATATCTACTTCCACGGGAATAAATATTTTTTATCTACATATAAGGTTTGGCTCTTCGGATTAAAGCAAAGTCATCTGCTGGGTAATTTTTTTTTCTCTGAGATTTCTTACTCCAGCTAAAACAGCAGCAAAGTCAAACCCAGTTTTATGATGATGATGATGATGATCATCATCATCATCATTAACACCTTCATTTTCTTTTAGTTCAGAATGGCTTATTCTTTAGAGCAAACATAAAGTGATCTGAGTCTATGCACAAGAGCATAATAAATGCTAAGAGAAATGCTACTCTGCATTAACGAATGGATTGCATTAGAGCCGGCTAGTAGTCTCTTGGCAATAGAGATGTTACTGGATGTCATTATATTTGGATTTAGCTTTTGTGACCTTTAGAGGCTAGCTAACATAGAGGAAGAAAGGAAGACATAGCTTATTGTGCAGACAATGCACACTGTAAGTAAGACAGGTTGCAAAAAGCTATTGGTTTCATCACATAAATCTCTTTGCCTCAGAGAGGTTGAAAAGATCTTAGTAATTCATGGGCACAAACTTTAATTTACTATTTTTCCTGGGTGCCGCTGAGGGATGGTAGGAGGGAACAAAACTTATTATGAGGGGCACTGTTCTATTAGGGGAAAAAAAGAATGTGAAGAGAGGACTCCAGTGTTGCTGATCATGATGCGTTTGCTTGTTATCAAGAAAATAAAATTTCTTTGTACATGATTGTTTGAGAAGTCTTACAGCAATATTAATTTTCTTTTGGACTGCATATATATATATACACACACACACACAAACACACACATACACCGAGGCACTAGGCTGGTATTTTGAGTGGTTATATTTTCTGTTATATGAGGATAAATTAAAGAAAATTGTTTTCATGGGTATCTCTTTTTATGAGAAACTATTTTTTTGGAATATCCCTTAAGGTAATGTATGTGGTAGATGAAAGGATTTGAGAATCTGGTGAGTGACAAAGTAGATCGTCTACCCCCCTTTTCTTAGTGGTATTTCTCATGATTTGAGGGGAGAAGTTTTCAGAATATGAAAACTAGGTAGAAAAAGCAACCTCTCTGGATTATGATCTTGACCTTGTTTGTGGTGTACTAAGATGCCCAAAGCATCCGGACTGTGGTTTTGTTTCCCGTAATGCTCTGTGGTCCCATTTCCCAGCCCTGAGGTGGAGCAGCAGCAGTAGTTGTTATTATTTTTTAAAAATTATTTATTTATTCATGAGAGTCCCAGAGAGAGAGAGAGAGAGGCAGAGACATAGGCAGAGGGAGAAGCAGGCCCCATGCAGGGAGCCCGACGTGGGACTCAATCCTGGGTCTCCAGGATTAGGCCCTGGGCTGAAGGTGGAGCTAAACCGCTGAGCCACCCAGGGATCTATTATTATTATTATTATTCCCAGTTGTCCTTGGGATGCAACAGCAAGTCATCTCTAGTAGAGACCAAACCCACAGCACGAACACTTCAACATATCATTTAGCACTTGAGACGGCATATCAGAGATGCAAAACCACAGGCAGTTCCTTGGAAAGTGCTCACGAGACAGCACGAGAAGTCCTCCCACCTGCCTTTCAGAGGTGGCCCTGGTTCTGTTTTGCAGATCATAAGCCTCCTTTCCCAAGACGCTTCCTAACGAGAGGCTCTCAAGGCAACACTCTAAACGCCGCACAAACTCGACAATGTACCCAGGGTCTCAAGAGCACAAATCATGCTGGCAAATAACATTTACTATATAAATCAAATAACACATTCATTATCTCCAAGGACCTTGAAACCAGCACAGGAAATTAAGTTGGGTTTCAGGCTGCCTCGGTTCTGCTTTGAGGAGAGTGGCAGGGAATCGGAAATGTTGACAGGAGCACCAGTAATACTGTGGTTTGGGAGCATGGAGCCCTAGAGAAAGTAGTGATTTCTACATCCTGAAAACAGGAATGATGATTAAAACAATAGACAAGAGTTTTTCTCTTCTCAATAAGTGTCACAAATGAACAGGTGAGACCACGAATGAAGTTTCTCATATGCCCCCCCTTTTTTTTTCATGGCACAGCGGGAGGAATATTCTGGATTCAGGGCCCAGCCCTCAGGGGCTGATGAGCTAGTCAGGGCAGCTCACAGCAGGCACATGGTGGGGCTTGCTACTACACGGGCGCGTTTGCTATTTCACACTTTGTTTTTTCTTGAATAATAGATTGTTCTGAAATCATAAGCATTGTATGTGTGTGACAAGAGAGTGTATTAAAATGTTAATTTTGATTTGCTTTTCCCAAGTTTTTTTTTCTAAGTGGGTAGACAGCTCCTTAGTATTTTCTGTTCTTCCAAGTGTTTTCATAGAGCTAAAAGCAGACGCTGCGTGAAGTCAGTGGTGGTGTCTGTCTTCTGTAACACCAGGGACTCTGAAGGCAAGAGAGGCTGGTCTGGAGGGAGGCAGGGTTGGGGGTGGTGGGAACAGGCTTCTCAGGAGGAGGGGGCGCAGACACCCGCCACCCCCTGGGTGCTACAGCACAGCAAAAGGTGCTTGCAGAGCCCTAGAGAAAGGAGAAGCCACCGTAGTGACTGCAGTGGAATTCAGAACTGGATTGAAATGTACTTAAAGAGAACCTATTTGTTATTTCCCATACACTAGAGCTCAGGAGTGACATGCATACCTTCCTGGGTTTTTTAATGTGTCCTGGCAGTTATGTGATGCTTTGTATATAGTTTGTCTACATCGTTGGGCCAGATTGTAAGCTGAAAGGGTATAGTAATTCAAGAGCCACTGTGTTCGGCCCTGGGGGGCCCAGGGTGTGACCCTGGGGTCTCAGGATTGAGTCCCACTTCGGGCTCCTTGCATGGAGCCTGCTTCTCCCTCTGCCTGGATCTCTGCCTCTCTCTCTCTCTCACTCTCTCTCTCTCTCTCTCTCTGTCTCACAAATAAATAAAATCTTTAAAAAAGGATGAACCAGAGTCTGAGCATGGGCCGCACAGCCTGACAGGTGCAGCAGAGAGTTCCCTTCGCCCTGCTGCCGCTCTCTGCATTAGGCCCTGGCACAGGGTGACCAGGCCGTGTGAGCCGTTGGAAGGGGAAAGGAAGGCTTCTGTCCCCCAGGAGCACCTCTCTGCTGCAGCTTATCCGCTGGGAGCTCTGGATTTTTCGTGGTCTCCCGGGCACCAGGGGCACCGCACTCTCCGGGGAGCAGCACCTGCAGGCCGGGCTCCCCCACCCCCTGCACCCCAGGCCCGGAGGCTCATTTCCCCGCGGGATCTGGCCACCAGATCGGGGTCTCCTGACTTCCACTTGACATGTGCTCAGGGATGTACCTCGGCTGGACTTAATTCATCGCTAAATACAGCAGAGCCTGGGGCAAGGGCCAAGAGCTCTGGAATTCGACAGGGATGGGTTCAAATCTCAGTTCTGCAACTTAGCAGCTGTATCATTTTAAGCAAGTTACTTGTTCCTTTGAAGGCTTTGTTTCCTCATCCGTAAAATGGACATAAATGAAGCGTCTATCTCCTAATGTTGTTGCCGGTATCAACGGGCCGCGGTAGGCAAAGCCCAGCACCTGGTCAGTGCTCAGTAAATAGTATAACACAGAGGAAGTTCCGAAGGAGAAGGGGAGTTTTCAAAGTCATGGGGCCTTGAAGGTGAAAGGGGAAGAAAAGGGAAAAGGTAAAGCACACAAGGAAGACGAGTGCATGTGGCAGGCTGGGGGGAGAATGGATGGTGATACAGGGAGGGCAGCGCACACCTAGGGGAGCAGGAACTGAACTGGTTTTCAGGAAAATGTGCAGTCTTATAATGAGGTGCACATCATGTGCTGCATCTCGTCCTTTGTCCACTTAGAAAATCCCGACAAGTCACAGAGATGTTTAATTTATGCAGTTTAAGGTAACTGAATTGCCAACTATCAAAAACTTCTAGGTATGCAACTGCTTGTGCTAGACACCTTTCTGAAGGAGATGACATATTTCATTACCTTCTTTTGTTCTTTCCACAGACTTATGCTTCGACAGAGAAATACTACTTCCCACCTTGATCACATGGCAAATGTTGCTTCTGGTCCCTTCCCGAAACCACTCCCTGCCTTTTCTGTTGAAGTGAAGTCTGTGCCCTTATGCACGTGTCTTGTCACAGTTCCATCACATCCTAAATTGTACTGTGGAAGCATGAAGTTACTTGCTCAAGCTGAGATTTCCATCTCAATTGTGTGGAATGACAAGCTGCAATTTGTGGATAGGTTCGCAAACTAATAATTGGGCTGAGCTCATATCATGTGATCGTTCTCCTGGTACATTTTCTAGTGTTTGTATGTTAAACGGGATGCCAGCTACGAGTTAGCCAGTGCCCATGCCGAGCACAGTGGCGAGTTTGAAAATAGTATTTCATGTCTTCAGAGGAGGTCTCCTGGGCCAAAGCACCCAGTGTATGTTGTCTTTAACAAATAAGTCAGTGAGGATGACATTAATTTGAGCTGACCTGTAACAATTGCTCAGGTTTTTGTTTTTTTTGTTTTTTAAAAGGCACTTTGCTTGCCACAGCACAACATGCATAGCACTAATGCTGGTCACCATGAATGTTGTCCAGATTTGTTTGTCCTTATACTGAATTGTTCTAGGTGTCTGTGATTCATGAAGGCAAGGTCAATGGTAAGAGCAGACACAAAACCTGTAGCATAAAACTCAAGTCATACTAGTTTTTGTAGCATATGTGCATCTATGTATGTACACATACATGGGGAATATACAAATACATATGTATGTGAAGCACGTTTCTCTCTGCTATAATCCATTGTCCCCTCCTGGGAAACGATGGGAGAAAAGGGTATTGCGACTGCTGCAGGTCCTGTGAAACTACAGTCAGGACGAGGAAACAGCAAAAGTGTGTGTGTGCATGCATGTGTGTGACTACGGGCATGGGTATATGTGTGTGTAAGAGAGAGGGGGAGAAGAGACAGAGTTAATGGTTAAGCCAGAAGACGCTCAGAAGCATCAGGGCAACTAGACATGGGTATCAGGACACAGAGCCAGAAAGATGCAAAAGCAGATTCTGCTGTTTGTTCAGTCATTTGTTTTGTTTTTTTTTTTAGATTCCGCATATGAGTGAGATCATCTAATATGTGTCTTTCTCGATCTGATCTATCTCACTTAGCGTTATACCCCTTAGGTCAATCCACGTTGTTGCAAATGGCAAGATTTCCTCCTTTTCTATGGCCAAGTGGCTGGGTCATACAGTGACAGACAATAGCTATGCCTGTGGTAAGCCCAGCCTAAGGTTTGAACCACTATGTTATATGCCTTAAATTAATGTAACATGTATGTCAGCTGTACTCAAAAAATTAAAAAGATACAAATCCAGTAGATGAGAAATGGTCAACAGAAGGCAGTCTCATTCAATATAAGTGACTGTCAATGACTTTGGCCGTTTATGTACAAAGCATATGTTTTAATGGACAGGAACAATTTAAAGGACCTAGGGCAGGAAACAAATGTTGGTGGGGATGAGGAGAAAGGGGAACTCTCTTGCACTGTTGGTGGGAATGGGAGCTGGTGCAGCCACTCTGGAAAACTGTGTGGAGGTTCCTCAAAGAGTTAAAAATAGACCTGCCCTACGACCCAGCAATTGCACTGCTGGGGATTTACCCCAAAGATACAGATGCAGTGAAACGCCGGGACACCTGCCCCCCGATGTTTCTAGCAGCAAAGTCCACAATAGCCAAACTGTGGAAGGAGCCTCAGTGTCCATCGAAAGATGAATGGATAAGGAAGATGTAGTCTATGTATACAGTGGGATATTCCTCAGCCATTAGAAACGATGAATACCCACCATTTTCTTCGACGTGGTTGGAGCTGGTGGGTATGATGCCGAGTGAAGTTAAGTCAATTGGTGAAGGACAATCATTATATGGTTTCACTCATACAGGGAATATAAGAAACAGTGAAAGGGATTATAGGGGAAAGGAGGGAAAATGAGTGAGAAAAAATTAGAGAGGGTGACAAAACATGGGAGACTCCTAACTCTGTGAAATGGGAACAAGGTGTAGTGGAAGGGGAGGCCGGTGGAGGGATGGGGTGACTGGGTGATGGGCATTAAGGAGGGCATGTGATGTGATGACAACTGATGAATTATTGAAAACTACATCTGAAACTAATGATATACTACATGTTGTCTAATTGAATTTGAATTAAAAAAAATAAAGGATCCAGGGCAGAGCAGAGTACAGTTTCCTAAATTCTTTTTCCTTACAGTTTTCTGCTTACAGTCCACCAGGGATTTAAGATTCAGATAACAAATTGTTAGACTATTCCTCACATTAAAGATAAAGCAGTTTTGGAGGAAATCATATATGTAGTAGAACATGTGTGGGATTTAACCCACAGATGGTTTGATATGTGTAATGGGTTCTCAGAGGTCTTTATTTTACATTCTTTCACTGGAGTTAAGACTTTAAGGAATGCAATTACCATATAAGGAAATAATGAATCATTATATTTTATTATTAAAGATGTTTGTGGAATAAGTCTAAGTTAAGACTGTGGAGAATTATAAAGCTTTTCTAATACAAGTATAATTTCACAATTATTTGGAAATTTTACATTCAAGAAGCTGTAAAACAATAATTAGGCATTTTATTAGGAAGAGTATTTATGACCACATGAAGAAAGAAGTATATTTAAAACAGTAACCTTTGCTAAGAACTTTATTTATAAATTATAGCAAACAAGAAGCTAAATATTTAATTAGAATGAAATAAAACTATTATGAATGCCCTGTAAAAGCTCTGCACTGAGCAAGAGGTTAAAACTCGGTGTCAATTTAAAAAGTCAAAGGGTAAAATCTGCACTTATATGAAAATTATTGGGAATGCAATTCCAATTAAGGACACTTTGAGTCTTTGCTCTGAATATCACCTTCTCATTCCCTCTAGTTGTACCCAAATGCACATTTATAAATTTCATTTCATTTATTCATTTATTCAGAACACGTTGCTGAGGTGTCCACCATATGCCCGAACTATTCAAGCCATCGGTAATAGAGCAGCGAACATGGCAGATAATGGTCTCCCTCCTCCTGGAGCCTATGTTTTAGTGAAGGAGACAGAAAATAACTTAGTAATCCAAGAAATACATCACGTGGATTCAAAAGAACTCAAGAGAGATCTCAGGGGAGCAAACAGGAAAAGGAATGTATGGGGACTGGTATGTGGCATATTAGACGCACCGGTGACTAGGGCCTCCTTGAGGAGGTGGCATTTGATCAGTCTTGAATGCAGTGAGGACATGAACCATGAAGGGACCCCCAACTTTCCAGGTATAGGCGGCTCCCAGTTCAAGGACCTGAGGAAAAAATAAGCCCGTCCTGTTCAAGGAAGAGCGAGAAGACCTTGGGCAAAGGTGGAATGAGGGAAGGGAAGCTGGTGGGAGATAAGGTTGGAGGGATGTATCAGTTATATATTGTTACCTGTTGTACGCTCTCAGTTTCCCCAAAATAGCAGCCATTTGCATGGTCACAATTCTGCAATTTGAGCTGGGCTTAGCCGAGTGGCTCTTCTGCTAACCATGTCCAGGCCATAGTCACCTGCTGATGAGACTGAGCCTGGTGGTCTCAGATGGTCTCGCATATCTGCTGGCTGATAGTTTCTGCTGGCCCTTGGCTGGGTCATGTGTCCCCAGGCAGTTTCTCTACATGGTCATAAAGTTATTCCAAGAATGTAAGCCCCAGTTTCCAAGCACTTAACAAGCATCTTCTGATATGTTTGCTGATGTCCCAAAGGCCAAAGCAAATCACATGTCCAAGTAGAGTGTCCAGGTGGAAGGAGAATGTGCAGGCATTAGGATGCTAGGGGGCATGATTCACTGGGATGTGAATTCTGGGCATGAAGGGGCCATGTGACTTTATTTCTTCTCATCTTCTGACTCTTCCTTTTTCCTTCTTAATGCTCTAGACTGTTTCACAGTTTTCCCAGGAATTCAGATAAAGGCCCTGCTATTTGAGCAATTAGAAACGCTCCCAACCCTGTTCGCATAATGCTACACATGCACAAATACCATTTCAATGGACTACTGGACTAATTAGATTAAATGTTTGCTGCTAGAAGTGACCGGCCCTGGTCAGCTCCTGTCAGCCCAGTGACAGCCTATAGACTCTGAGTGGCACACTAATTTACTCTGATGTGCTATTTAAGAGGTTCTAACATAAAGGACTTGAACCCCAAATTCTCTCTCTAATACTTTACTTGAGTCCCATTACTTTCAGATAGTAAGAACAGCTAACATTTATTTGAAAGACACTTGTTCTGACCCAGTATTCATTATCCTCTTCTCTCCTGCTTAGTAGAATACAGATTTTGTTTGAGGCAGGAATGTGCTGTTACCAAGAAATGAATCCAGATAGATCCACGTCAATCTTAGGGATTGTTTCCTTCCCTTTCTCAGGGTTTGTTTGAACTAGGAGTTTTCATGCTACCTATCTAGGTAAGGAAGAAATAAGAAAAGGCTGCTAGGGGGTGGGGTGTCACTTAATGGAAAGCTTTAACTTGGCAGGATGAACACTGGGTGTTATGCTCTATGTTGGCAAATTGAACTCCAATAAAAAAAAATTTAAAAAAGAAAGCTTTAACTTTCCTAATTCATGGTATAAATAGTATTTGTTGACATCCTTTCTCTATCATTTTTTTTTTTTCTTGAATATGGACATGACACCTGGAGCTGTGACAGCCATCTTGATAGAGGAGAGAAAGATTGGGAGATAGCCAGAAACATTGACCTTCAAATATGTATTAGTTTTTTAGGGCTTCTGCAACAAATTACCACAAACCAAATGGCTTGCAATATCAGGAAGTTATTCTTTCACAGTTCTGAAGGGCATGAGTCTGAAACCAGTGTGTCAGGAGAGCCATGTTCCTGCTGATGGCTTTAAGGACTAGCCTTCCTTGCCTATTCCAGCTTCTGGTGGCTCTGGGCAACCTTTGGCATTCTTTGGCTTGGAGTCGCATCCCTCCAATCTCCGCCTCCATCTTAATGTCACTATTGAGGCTTGACTCCCTCCCCCTCCGTTCTATTAATGTATCGCAGAAGCAGATTTTGACTCAGAGGTGCCATAGGATCAAAGGAGCGGAAATGCAGAGCTAAGACACGGAGGATAGGTCCTCAGAAACATGTCCACAGACAACTTGTCTGCCGAGGTGTTAGTCTGGAGGAGCTGTGGAAACGTTGAAGGATGTTTCCTGTCATAGAAAACCTAACCTGTCTTGACTCACACGCTGTCTTCATTGGGTAAAGAAGATGGAGAGTCTCTAAATATTAATATGTTAATATTCTTCATACATACGTCTTCTCATTTAATCATCCAGACAAACCCATAGGTAAGCACTACTTTTATATCTGCCTTAGAAGCAAGGGTACAATGGCTCAGAGAAGTCATGTTGCACAAAGGCCCACAGCTACTAAGGCAGGAGAGCTGGGGCTTATACTCAGAGCCCAGGCTCTTAGGGTTCCTGCTCTCATTGCCTCCACCCCCACCCCAGATGAGCCACTGGACTCTTTCACACTCATCACCATCCTCCCATATCTGGTTAGTGCCATTTCTTTTTTTTTTTTTTTTAATTTTTATTTATTTATGATAGTCACACACAGAGAGAGAGAGAGAGAGAGAGAGAGAGGCAGAGACACAGGCAGAAGGAGAAGCAGGCTCCATGCACTGGGAGCCCGACGTGGGATTCGATCCCGGGTCTCCAGGATCGCGCAGGCGCCAAACCGCTGCGCCACCCAGGGATCCCTGGTTAGTGCCATTTCTGTTCATGGTCTTATCCCAAATGATTGTCTACCAAATTTAATCATAGGTGTTTTTCTTGATTTAATGAACCGGTTACTTTCTGCTGGTTATAATGATTTGAGAAAACTAATGAAAAGAGAAATAGGCTGGTAGTTAATAATACTGTAATTATGCACTAAAAAAAATTGGTAAAAGAGTAGATTTCATGTTAAATGTTCTTACTACAATAAACGTGAGAAACGAGAAATTGGCTCTCTCACAAAATCGTCACAGATATGCAAATACACACGTGTATTATCATGGTAAAAAGACTCTTTCAAGTACTGAATAGACGATGGTTATTATACTTAATGTATATTGTTTTTATTTCTTTTTTTGTTTTGTTTTTATTTCTAAACTGGACATTAAGTGATCACTCATTCATGGGTTTGAATACATATCCGTGATGTACACGTAACTAATCTATGGAAGGCAGAGGTAAAGCCAGTCCATGAAAATAAGATTAGTTCATGCGAGGTGAGGTGCATTCAAATGACCTGTTTCATTTTAGTCCCTCTTTCCAGTTGATTGGTTCAACAGAAATTTTCATTTGTCTGAACTACGCCAATGATCCATTCTGCTGACCTCTCTCTCGGTTGCCTTTAGAAGTTGTAAGTTTCCCTTCAAACTACTCCAACTCTTACAGTAACCACACTTCACAAAGCTTTATGAAACATCTAGTTCTTGTCCCTGAAATAAAAGTCTAGTTCCATTCATTGTGAATGTTTTCCTTCAGCTGGGTGGAATAGAAACTTTTCCGTTTTCATCTCTTCGAATAACTGTCAGGTCACATAAAGGCCACAAAGAAATCAACAGAAAAACTCGCTGCTCAACAACACATCAGTGGTTCTAGCCATTGTTGTTGGAAAGTGAATAGGATGCATTTTCCTGACCTAAGCTCCCTACTTTTTAGTTTTGCCTGTGCCTTCCAAATTCAAGAAGCTATGAGTCAAAACACAAATGCAGTTTGCATGTTTACGTTAAAAGTCTACTCCAAATATTCTCACTGAGTAAAAGTGCATGAGTTTCAGATACAGATAAATAGGACTATAGACTATGACCTCTGGCCTCTAGACTTGCTATTGCATTTGATAAAAATTAGAGCAGTCAGATCTGGAGCAGTCGGATTCGATTATTAGTCCCTGATAAAGTAAACCTTT
Source organism: Canis lupus familiaris (assembly GCF_011100685.1). Classification (NCBI taxonomy): domain Eukaryota; kingdom Metazoa; phylum Chordata; class Mammalia; order Carnivora; family Canidae; genus Canis; species Canis lupus. Next base: position 2,054,998 of record NC_049224.1, on the reverse strand, counting down.
ATGTTTGAATCCTGCTTTAAAGGACATCAGGAAAACCAATTAGAATTTGTACAAGTATTCTGAACATTCTTACAAAGCAAGAAGAAGAAACACATCCTGAGTTTCTTGTTGCTTTTACTCTAACATAGGCTCCTTAAATTGCATTTAAAATATAAGGCGTTAACTGATATTTGAAGATGTCTAATTAAATGCTTACTGCTTAGAGCTGGTGAACATGAAATAAAGAGTCAGTAGAAAGTACCAATGGCGACTGCTTTCTACAAAGAGAAATTCAGCTAGTTTCATATTATAGCCCTATCCCAACTTTTTTCTAACTGTACCTTTCTACAGGATATGGATTCAGTTTCATTCCTTTGTTGAGTGCAGTGAGTCAGGGTGATGTTAGCAATTGCCTCTAAAAAGATAAAAGATTCCAAATTCACATAGTGTCACCACAGGGAGGACCCAAAGGTGAGTGTGGAGCATTTTGGTCCTAGAATCCTGGTGAAAACAACATGTACTTTACAGCAAAAGTCATGTACTTATCAATAGAAATGAAATTGGTTTTGTTTATATATTTGACCATCTTAAAACCCCCAAAGAGTCTTGTTTATAAGAAAAACAATAAATCATAGGTCATTTGCTATTCATAGAATTAAAATTATTCTTTACATGATAACAAGAATAGGGATCTATTTTAAGTTTAGACTTTGATGTATGCTGTGGTACTCAAGTATTGCATAAAACCTACTCCAAAATTTAATGATGTAAAACAAAGCCAAGTGGAGTAGGAGAAAATATTTGCAGACCATATATTTGATAAAGGGTTAATATCTAAAATATTTAAGGAACTCAAATAACTCAATAGCAAGAAAACAAGTTACCTGATTTTAAAATGGGCAGAGGACCTCAATAGATAGTTTTCAAAAGAAGATCTACAAATGGCCAACCAGTATATGAAAAGGTACCCAACATTAATACTCATAAGGGAAATACAGATAACCATAGTGAGATGTCACCTAACACCTGTTAGAATGGCCATTATAAAAAGGACAAAAGGTAACAAACTAGTGTTGGTGAGAATGTGGAGGAAAGAGGACCCTTGTGAACTAATGGTGGGAATGTAAATCGATACTCTCGTTGTCGAAAGCTATGGAGGCTCCTCAAAAAATTAAAAACAGAACTACCTTATGCAAAGGAAATTTGTATCTGGAAGAGATATCTGTATCTCCATGTTTATTGCTGCAGGATTACAGTAGCCAAGATATGGAAGGAAACAACCTACGTGTCCACTGATAAATGAATGGATAAAGGAAATGTGTGTACGTGTGTGTGTATACACACACACACACACACACACACACACACACATATATATATATATAAAGAGAGAACGATTGATATATATAATGAAATATTATTCAGCCGTAAAAAAAAACAAGGAGATCCTGTCATTTGAGACAACATGTATGAACTTGGGGGACATTATGTTAAGTAGAATAAGCCAGACACAAAAGGACATATATTGTATTACCTCACTTATATGAGTGAGGCATCTATGTGGCATCTAAAAAAAGTTGAGTTCATAGAAGCAGATTGTAGAATGGTGGTTACGGGGGGCTGGGAAGTGAGGGAAATGGGGATAATTTGTTGGTCACAGGCACAAGGTTTTAGATATGCAGGATGAATACATTCTGGGGATCTAATGTAGAGTAGTGCCTATAGTTAACAATACTGTGTTACATAATTAGAATTTTCTAAGAGAATAGAAAATTCTCACAGAAGGAAAAGTAAAACCAGATAACTATGTGAGGTGATGGATGTGTGGATTATCTTGATTGTGGTAATCGTTTCAAAATGTGTACATATATTAAAAGGTCACATTGTGCACCTTAAATATAGGCAATTTTTGTCAATTATACCTCAATAGAGCTGAAAAAATTAAAAACAAAACAATTACTCTCTCATGAATTATAATTGGGCAGAATTGTATGTGGTCAACTTGCCTCTTTTCTGTCTGGTACCAACTGGGGTGGTGCACTGTGGCTGATAGATCCACTTTTAAGTTGGTTCACACCCATGGGAAACAAATTGTTGACGGCTGTAAGCTGGGAAGCTCCACGAGGTTGTTGGTAAGAGACCTTGCTGCTTCTTAACATGGACCTGGCTATGCAGCTGCTAGGGCTTCCTCATAGCACTGGGTTTGGTTTCAAGAGGGAGAAAGGAAAAACCACCAGTCCTCTTAAAGCCCAGGCCCCAACCTGACACAACATCGTTCCTGCTGTATTTTTTTTATTGGAGTTCAATTTGCCAACATATACCATATCACTCAGTGCTCATCCCATCAAGTGCCCCCCTCAGTGCCCGTCACCCAGTCACCCCAACCCCTGCCCATCTCCCCTTCCACGACCCCTTGTTCATTTCCCAGAGTTAGGAGTCTCTCATGTGTGTCACCCTCACTGATATTTCCCACTCATTTTCTCTCCTTTCCCCTTTAATACCTTTCACTATTTTTTATATTCTCCAAATGAATGAGACCATATAATGTTTGTCCTTCTCCGACTGACTTACTTCACTCAGCATCATACCCTCCAGGTCCATCCACGTTGAAGCAAATGGTGGGTATTTGTCATTTCTAATGGCTGAGGAATATTCCATTGTATACATATACTACATTCCTGCTGTATTTTAATGGTCAAGCAGTCCCAGGCCAGCCTAGCTTCAAGAGAGTGAAGGAGTGGGCCCCATTTGATACAAGAGTGACATGCATGTACCTGGAAGGAATGAATTGATAGTGGCCATCTTTGCATCCAGGCCCCAATACTGTTTAATAGAAGACAATAGGTTTGAAAGCAAGAATGAGTAACATTAGACACTTGATCTTGGGTCCGTATGATCCCCTGTATTCATCTCAGGAGCTTTCAGTCATGCCTTTTCAATTGTTGAATAATTTATTTTTTGTAAGTGTCAGTTACCGGTGTTTATTTGAAAGATAGGGAAGACTGGTGTCCATCACAAAAGTCTATCAACACAGAGAACACTAGTTTGAAGGTGAGGCACTTGAAACCACAGTATGGTTCTCCATTAATAACCATCTGACGTGATAGAGTTCAGGACTACCTGGAAATCTGACTAACTTTCTGGATTGTCATATTTCTCAATATGATCATAACTAATATTAGGTACTTTTTTTGGCTAGAGATTAAAAAAGAATAAAGATAAAGATAAGAAATAGCAATATGTGAAACACGAAATAGTTGAATTTGCTAGATTTTGACTCAGAATAGAGGAATAAATACTTGCATCTCACAAAAGTAATTTTTTACCTAACTCCTTTGTAACACTTCCATCTGAGAGATGGTTTCTCTCCAGGCAAAATTTATATAATTTTTTTTTGTTTTTTTGGGTTTTTTTCTTTTGATACTGGTTTCAGTATCAACTTGGGCATTTTAAGCTTAATATAATATGGTCAGTAGCATTGAGAGGGTGGTATTAGGATCTCTCAACCTTGGGACTATTGACATCATAGGTTGGGTAATTCTATGTTAAAGGGAGCTATTCTGTGCATTATAGGATGATGAGTGACATCCCTGGCCTCTAGCCACTCGGTGCCAATAATTCATGCCAGTTGTGACATCAGAAATATCTCTAGACGTTGCCAAATGTTCTCTGGGGTAAAATTTTCCTTTTTGAGAACCACTGGGTTTTAATAAATTCATAATTAGAGAAAACTTTTTTTTTCTCTGAGGCCACTCTCTTTGTCTCAGTAGGTGTTCTTCTGTCTGCCCTTTCACAACTGGAGGTATCTTCATGAACTAGTTTTATCCTCCATCTAAATAATAATAAAACACTTCTTCAATTTAAATTTTGAATTGACATTTCAAGAAATATAAATGAATATGTTTGCTTATTCTTAATGCATTTTACCCCGGGGCTATTTGCGGGGGCCCCCAGTAAGTTACTTTTTAATTTAAGAATGCTAAGAAACAAAATTCGTAAAATAGAAAATAAAAGCAAGACATACGGATGATAGTGTTCAAGAGCACCTTCAATATCACCTATCACAGACTCACACGACGATGGAGCGTGAAGGGCTTTAGATGCATGTTGCTAAGCTGCTTATTTGCCGATGAAGAAGTTGAGGCTTAGAAAGATCATTTGACTTAGTCCCATCTTGAGGTAGACTCCAAAGTAGAAACCAAAATCTCCCCATTTTCAGCTCAGCTCTCTTTTCACTATCCCATGGTGCTTTTCAAGGGAGCCTTCCTTTATTATCTTCATGGTGCAGTATTTTTACATAAACATATGCTACAGTATTTTTAGACAGAGCCCAATAGCACTGTGGGTGTAAGATTGAGAAGCTGCAGGAAGGGAGGAGGTAGCAAGGAATGCTTATTTCAAGGAAATTCTATGTCTGCGGAGTCTGTTAAGGATGAGGTTAAACTGTACCAGTAAACACTTGTATATGTATTTTCTATTTCCAGTGTTTGGCTACGATTATATCTACTTATGAAACTATCTATTCTTCTGCTCTCCCACTCCCAGTAGCCTGGAGAGCTTATTTGGTATTGACACCGTGCTCTTGGGAGTATGATTTACCTTCCTATTTAAGAAACGGGCAAATCTAGTTCTGAAGTTATTCCCTAGGGTGACATTCACACTGTCGCTTGAATCTATTTTGACTATTCTCCCAGAGAAAGTAGGTCTGAATAACAAGATAAAAGGGGGTGTTCACAGCAGCCCACCTTGCAGTGATGGGGAAAAGCATCCAGAGAAAAGGCTGCTTCAGAGAGCTCTCAGAGCCAGAACTTTCTTCAACGAGGTTCTGCTGTCTCTACTTTCTAGGTTCCTCCCAAAACTCCCTGTGCTGCCCTTTTGCTATCCCTGATGCCAGAAAACTCTTCCTTTAGCGTAGCCAATTCATTTTACATTTAACCTTTAAAAATTTAGGATAACTCTTCTGAACATCCATTTGTTGTGAGGCAATTTACTGACCTAGCAAGTGGCTCAGGATGGGCGTGCGCTAAAGGAAGGTAAGACATTCATTTTATTCTGCAGACTGGGGAACGCAGGCACAAGAAGTTAAGGATGTGTCTGAAGACTCAAACCATTTCAGCATCAATGCTGATGACTCAGTGCTTTTCCCCAGACTCTGTTCTTTCAATAATTTTTAATGCACCATCTTTAAGATGAGCTAAAAAGAAATATTCAGCATCTCGTCTGCTGAAAAGGAGAAAATCTGAGATGTGGGAGTCAAAAGTAAATGTTAATAGTGTGGGAGGAAGGAGTGGGTATTCTCCGCTATTTTTCATCTTCCTCTCTCTGAATAGTATCTGAAAAAAGTTTAAAGAAAAAATAGAAGAATTAAATGAAACTACCATTGTTAGAATCTAGAACTTGATTCAAAATTATCGGTTAGGATCAGTGCTGTGGTAAGGATAGCAATGGTCATGAATTCTCAAAAAGACAGTTTCTGAAACATCTGGTGAGTTAACCACTTCAAATTCTTTTATTTTTTTATTTTATTTTTTATTTATTTATTTATTTTTATTTATTTATTTATGTTTTCACTTCAAATTCTTTTAGATACAGGCAGGTAACATATGCATTGATGAATGATAGGTAGACAGGTGAACTGCAGACAGGAAACATAGGCTTCTTATTACATCATTAAGTATGTAAATCAGCTTTCAACTGGTTGGAACTTTCTTCTGAGATTATATGTTTACTTTTTCATTCCTGTCTTGCCATTGCAAGGACAGGAATGAAATAGGAACATACTCCTGTTCCCTTTACCCCCAGATATGATCAATACCTGTTTCCCTGTTTCCTGGAAAGTGATAGAGACTTTGAGTTTCTGAACTCTTTCTACCCAATACCCAAAGAATCATGCTGTTCTCTGAAAGGAGCAAAGAAATATCACCAAAGAAAAGGGAAATACCCAGACTTCTTTCTTTTAAACATTGGTGATTTTTAGGGAGTCAAAACAACTAGGTACTTAAAGTTTTTAATGATTTCAAAAAGTTTGGATAATAAAGTCTCTATTACTGTGATGCTACTGTCTTAATCTTATTCTCACTTTGTATTCATTATTTATGTTTGATTTAACTGACAACCATTTTACTGATTTGAATAATGTGTACGGATCCCCGGGTGGCTCAATGATTTAGTGCCTGCCTTCAGCCCAGGGTGTAAACCTGGGGTCCTGGGATCGAGTCCCATGTCAGGCTCCCTGCATGGAGCCTGCTTCTCCCTCTGCCATGTCTCTACCTCTCTCTCTCTGCCTCTCTCTCTCTCTCTGTCTCATGAATAAATAAATCTTTTTAAAAAATGAATATATATGTGTAAACCTAGAGCATAGATACTTCTTTTTCCAGAAGCTTTGATTAATCAATAATTAACATCCTCTCTGTAAAAAACTTGTATATAATTGGTACCAGTAAGTTTCCAAACATTAGTTCTCTGTGTGTTTCCATTTTTAATTTTATCTGCTCTTGAGACCAGAATAATTCTGTTTCGGTCATTTAGAATAATATGCTCTATTTTTAACAGTTTACATAAGAAAAATTTGTTGTTGTCAGTGCGACAAAATTGTTAGTCTTTTGAAATGATGGGGAAACATTCCTAAAGACTAATGTATGTGAACATTTATCATAGCCTTATATATAAGAGGCGGGAAATGGGCACAATTAATACTCTGAAATAGATTAAATTAAAGTGCATCCAAACAGTGAAGCTATGAAAAAGCAAGCTTCAAAGATTTCATTAATTGACAAAATGCTCACCAAAAATGGCAGGTGCTGATCCCTGGGTTAGAGTGTGTATGTACAAAGATTATTCTCTGCACTTGAAGAAAGTAGCTTTCACAAAGGACAAGGCCACTGGTCATTCTGATAGAGGATAGATTTTTGAGTGTGGCCAAAAAACAAAAACAAGCAAAAAAACTCCAGTAATTCTAGTATTTGCATGGAAGCCATTCTTGAATTGCCTCACTCAGCTCTTAAAACACTTGTCTTCCTAGATTCTCTCTTGTAAAAGTCCATGGTAAGTGTAGGGGTCTTGGAGGAAGGGAAAAACAAGACCTGTTAATCTAATCCCAAACCAGAGGGGTTGACATGGTCCCTTATCTGATAGAGTTAAATTCCCTGGAGATGGGCTTCTATAAAGAGACTTAAAATTAAAGCCTAATATTAATACTAAGAGTAGCTGCTTTGAGGCTTTGGGAGTTTATGGTCCTTGTTGTCTCTCAATCTCATGCATGATATAATTTTACATAGAAAAATTCAGTCTACCAAATTGTATGCATGATACATATGAAATCTATCAAAGATGTGATGGATTTAACTCAAAACATCTATAGTGACTATTTTTGAATGGAAACAACATCGGTGGCTTCTATTATTTTTCTTGAATTTTTTTTTTATCAGTACAATTATACGTATGCAGACTTTTACACACATACATGCCTTAGGAATAAAAAGGAAGTGAGGGTGGAGTATATTTCAAATTCAAGGATCAAGATCAAAAAGCATACTTCAAATATGGTAATTGCTTATCCAAGAAAATAACACACTGTGATTTTCTTTGAATATTAGTTTAGATCAGTGTTCACCTGATTGTAATTCTTTTTTTTTTTTAAAGGATTTTATTTATTTATGAGAGGCACAGAGAGAGAGGCAGAGACACAGGCAGAGGGGGAAGCAGGCTCCCCACAAGGAGCCCGATGTGGGACTTGATCCTGGATCCTGGGATCACGCCCTGAGCCGAAGGCAGACGTTCAACCCCAGAGCCCCCCGGGCGCCCCTGATTGTGTTGCATTGTTGAGAGCTGCCTTATAATAGCACACCCTTATCTAAAAAGATTGGTCAGTCTCTGCTAAAGGATGGAATGAGCAGTTTACTGAACAAAGATAAAGATCTGTTTGCTTGGCTCGGTTTTCTCAGGGCCAATGATACAGGAGCTGGAAGCCAAGATGTCAGGAAAGCCAGCATTTCTCCCAATTTCTCATCTTGGTGAGGCCAAATGAATTCTTTTCAGTCAGATTTGGAGGGGCACCGTCACAGGAGGCTGTGGCCACACAGCATGAAAGCAGATTAGGCTGGCCCATTGTCCGCGCAACACCTCCGTCAGGGCCTGGAGGCCTTGGTAGCCAGATTTTTAGCGTGGAGAGCTTTCCACCTGCAAACTCCTGCCTGGAATTATGTCCCTCCTCTCTTCATAGGGGTCTCAGTGGAGCTACTGATACAATTCTGCACAAAATCCTAACCCTCTTAGCGTCCAGATGGAAAACTGAGCACCAAGAAAAAGAATAGAATGAGGAAAACTGGATTTTTTTCATATCTCACCCCTGAAACTCCTGGTCCATCCCCAGAAATATATACCTACCAGTGCCAGACACTATTCTGAGCGTTCATCAATTGCTCGTTTTGGTGTTCAGAAATCCTGGTGTTTCTAAGTCCTCTCCACATGGGTGACGTTTCCGAGTTAGCTGGGAGCCTGGAGAGCTGTGGGCATTGCTCTACACATTCTAGAGCCCACTTCAGCCTCCCCAGGAATTTGAAGCATCACCGACCTGGAGATGGTCCCACTGTCTCCGTCATCCTGAGGCCCATAGCAGACTATAAAATCAGCCCCCGGAGGCACACTTTGTTGGCCCAGAAAAGACCTTTAACTCGGTGAGAAACTCTAGGTGGCCATGGTGACTCGCATTTAGGGCTTTACGGTTGGAAAGCGCAGTGTGGTGGACAGAACTCCGAGATGTACCCCATGCAAGATCCCTGCCCCGTGGTGTACGTGCAAGGTGTGTAAGGCTCCCCCCTTGTGTGTGTCGAGAAGCTGTGACCATAAGGAGACAGCACTCCCATGGTGAGGTTATCAGTCAGTTGCCTTCACGTGACCCCAAAAGGGATATCATCTGGATGGTACTGACCTAATCACGTCAGCCTTGCAATGTTCTAGAGCCTTCTGGAAAGAGATTAGAAATATGGGGGTGTGAGGGGGCTTAAAGGGAACTGAGGGGAAGGACCCAAGAGTAGCGTCTAATAACCTAGAGGGACTCCTGGCCGAGGGCCAGGGAAGAAAAAAAGGACTTCAGTCCGAAGCCCGCAAGGAGCTGGACTCTGCCAGTGGCCTACATGAGCCTGGAAGAGGACCCCAGGCATCAGATGAGACCCTCGAACTAGCGGACTTGGAGAAATCTGGCTAATTCACATCCAGACTCCTGACGTATGGAAACTGCGAGATAATAAAGGTGTATTGTTTTATGTTGCTAATTGTATGGAAACTTGTTGCAGAGCAATAGAAACCCGATCTATACCACAACGTTCATTTCGTTTTTGAGGTAAAAACCATACAGTGTCCATAAAAGGTGACCATACAGCTTCTCTTTTACCTTCAGCTCATGGAACACATCCTCTCTCAAAGCAGCTCATTCAGTTGCATGAAAGCTTTGGATTATCTGGCATCACGGTCTTTCTCAGGTTGAGTGGAAACCTGGTCTGTGATTGTTACTCATTCAGCTTAGGTCTAAATTCTTAAACCGCCCTGACTTGGTACTTTTTTCTAGATATTTTGTCAACCTGTACGCTCAGACTTGTCAGACATTCTTTTTTTTTTTAAGATTTTATTTATTTATTCATGAGAGACACAGAGAAAGGCAGAGACACAGGCAGAGGGAGAAGCAGGCTCCATGCGGGGAGCCCGATGTGGGACTCGATCCCAGGACCCCGGGGTCACAACCTGAGCCGAAGGCAGGTGCTCAACAGCTGAGCCACCCAAGCGTCCTTGTCAGACATTCTTAAAATATGATCCCCAACACATTATCTGAACTATGGTCCTGTGCTTTCATCACCTCTCTTATTTGCATATGGACCAGCTAGTAATATGCTCAAAATTAATTTTTTAAGTTATTCCAGTATCGTTAACATACAGTGTCGCATTAGTTTCAGGTGTGCAATATAGTGATTCAGTCGTTCTGTACGTTACGCAGCACTCATCATGACAAGTGTACTCTCAAAATCCTTTACCTATTTCACCCATCCCTCCCCCCGCCCTGTACACATCGTTCTGTTCTCTATAGTTGAGTCTGGTTTACAGCTTGTTTATTTTTTTTCTTTGTTTCTTAAATTCCACGTATGAGTGAAGTAATAGAGTATTTGTCCTTCTCAGACTTAGTTCATTTAGTATTATACCATCTACATCCATTTGTGTTGTTGCAAATGGCAATATTTCATTCTTTTTATGGCCCAGTAATATTCCTCTGTGTGTGTGTGTACACATCACATCTTTTTTATCCACTCATTCATCAATGGACACTTGGGTTGCTTCCAAAATTTGGCTATTACAGATAATGCTGCAATAAATATAGGGATGCATATATCTTTTCAAATTAGTGTTCTCATATTCTTTGGGTATATTTCTAGTAGGGGAATTACTGGCCCTTAGGGTAATTGTATTTTAAATTTTGGGGGGAATCTTACTGTTTTCCATAGTCCAGTTTGCATTCCTACCAACAGTACACAGAGGTTCCTTTTTTTCAACACCTTTGGCGGTACGCAGTACTTGTTTCTTTAATTTTTTTATTTCAGCCATTCTGACAGGTATGAAGTTATTACCTCATTGTGGTCTTGATTTGCGTTTCTCTGATGATGAGGGATGTTCATCTTTTCATGTGTCTGTTGGCCAGCTGGATGTCTTCTGTAGAGAAATGTCTGTTCATGTCTTCCACCCAGGTTTAATGGGATTTTGTGTGGGATTTTTTTGTGCTAGGTTGTATAGATTCTTTATATTAGGTATGCCATTTGCAGATATCTTCTCCCATTCAGTAGATTGCCTTTTATTTTAGTTTCCTTTGCTGTGCAGAAGCCTCTAATTTGGTGTAGTCCCAATAGTTTATTTTCGATTTTGTTTTTCTTGCCTCAGGAGGCATCTAGAAAAACATTGTTATGGCCAATGTCAAAGAAATTACTGCCTGGGCTCTCTTCTAGGATTTTTATGGTTTCGAGTCTCATATTTATGTCTTTAATACATTTTGAGTTTATTTTTGTATATGGTGTGAAAACATGGTCCAGTTTCATCTGTTTGCATGTAACTGTCCAGCTTTCCCAGCACCATTTGTTGAAAAGACTGTGTTTTTCCCATTGCGTATTCTTGCCTCCTTTGTCAAAGATTCATTGATGATATAATTATGGGTTTATTTCTGGGCTCCCTATTCTGTTCCATTGATCCACATGTCTATTTTTGTGTTAGTACAATATTGTTTTGATTACTACAGTTTTATGGTATGTCTTGAAATCTGGAATTGTGAGATCCTCAGTTTTATTCTTCTTCCTCAAGATTGCCTTGGCTATTTGGGGTCTTCTGTGGTCCACACAAACTTCAGGATTGTTTGTTCTGTGAAGAATGCTCTTGGTATTTTGATAGAGATTGCATTAAATCTGTAGATTGCTTTGGGTAGTATGTTTGTCATCTTCAGTTTTTTTCATCAATGTTTTATAGTTTTCAGAGTACAGGCCTTTCATCTCTTTGGTTAAGTTTATTCCTAGGAATTTTGTTATTTTCAGTGCAGTTGTAAAGAGGACTGTTTCCTTAATTTCTCTTTCTGCTTCATTATTGGTGTATAGAAATACAACAGATATGTGTGCATTGATTTTGTATCTTGTGATGTTACTAAATTCGTGTATCAGTTCTAGTAGTATTTTTGGTGAGGTCTTTAGGGTTTTTATATATATAGTATCATGTCATCTGCAAATAGTGTAAATTTTACTTCTTCTTCACCAATCTGGATAGCTTTTGTTTCTTTTTCTTATTACTGTGGTTAGGACTTCCAGTGCTGTGTTGAATAAAAGTGGTGAGAGTGGACATTTTTGTCTTGTTCCTGATCTTAGGGAAAAAGCTCTCAGTTTTTTAAAATGGAGAATTATGTTAACTGCTGACTTTTCAGATATGGCCTTTATTACGTTGAGGTATTTCCCTACATACATTAGTGAGACTTTTATCATAAGTGGATGTTGTACTTTGTTAGATGCTTTTTCTGCATCTATTGAAATGATCATATAGTTTTTATCCTTTCCTTTATTGATGTGATGTATCCTGTTGATTGACTTGTGAATATTGAACCACCCTTGCATGACAGAATAAATCCCACTTGACTGTGGGAAACGGTTCCTTCTCATGTTTTGATAGTTCCAGTTTGCTAATATTTTATTGAGGATTTTTTCATTCATGTTAATCAGAGATATTGGTCTGTACTTCTCTTTTTGTAGTGTCTTTCTCTGATTTTGGTATCATGGTAATGCTATCCTCATAGGATGAATATGGAAGCTTTCCTTCATCTTCTGTTTTTTTTTTTTTAATAGTTTGAGAGGAATAGGTATGAATTTATTTTTTTCTTTTTAAAAAATATTTTATTTATTCATGAGAGAGAGAGACAGGCAGAGAGGCAGAGACACAGGCAGAGGGAGAAGCAGGCTCCATGAAGGGGGCCCGATGTGGGACTCGATCCCAGGACTCCAGGATCATGCCCTGGGCTGGAGGCAGATGCGTAACCGCTGAGCCACCCTGGCGTCCCTGAAGTTTTCTTTAAATGATAGAGTTCACCTGTGAAGCCATATGGTCCTGGAATTTTGGTTGTTGGAGGTTTTTTGATTACTGATTTGATTTCATTGCTGGTAATCAGTCTATTAACATTTTCTGTTTCTTCCTGATTCCATTTTGAGAAGTCATATGTTTCTAGGTATGTATCCCTTTCTTCTAGGTTGTTCAGTTTGTTGGTATGTAATTTTTGTATAATAGCCTCTTATAATCCTTTGTATTTCTGTGGTATCAGTTGTTATTTTTCCTCTCTTGTTTCTTATTTTGTTTGAGTCCTCTGTCTCTTTTGAGTAATCTGGGTATAAAAGTTTATTGATTTTTTTCAAAGAACCAGTTCTGGTATCATTGATTTGTTCTGTTGTTTAATTAGTTTCTATTTTGTTTATTTCTGCTCCAATCTTTATTGCTTCCTTCCTCCTTTACTGGTTTTGGGTTTTGTTTGTTCTTTTTCTAGCTCCTTTAAGTTAGTAAGGCTTAGTTTGAGATTTTTCTTGCTTCTCAAGGTAGGGCTATATTACTATAAATGTCCCTCTTTATGTTTTGTTTTGTTTTTCATTTTCTTAGGCCATTATTATTTTGATGACAAAAAAAGAATTTTTATTGTGAGTGGGTATTATATTTTGTTGGATTTAAATGTCCCTCTTTGAACCACTTTTGCTACATCCCAAAGATTTTGAACCATTGGGTTTTCATTTTCATTTGTTTCTATCTACTTTTTGCCTGCCTTTTTGATTTCTTGATTTAGTAGTTATTTAACATCCATGTATTTGTGTTTCCAGATTGTTTTCTTGTAGCTGATTTCTAGTTTCATAGTATTGTGGTCAGAAAATATGCATGTATGACTTTGATCTTTAGAATTTGTGGAGACTTGTTCTGTGGCCTGATACATGATCAGTTCTGGAGAATGTTCCGCATTCATTTGAGACGAATGTGCATTCTGATGTTTTAGGAATGGCCTTAATACATCTGTTAGACATACTGGTCCAAAGTGTCATTCAAATCCACTGTTTCCTTGCTGATTTTCTGTTTGGATGATAAGGGGCCCATTAAGGTCTCCTACTATTATTGTATTACTATAAATTATTTTCTTTATTTTTGTTATTAGCTGCTTTATGAATTATGGTGCTCCCATATTGGGTGCGTAAATATTTACAAATATTATATCTTATGTTGGATTGCTCCCTGTATGATTTGTTCGGTGTCCTTCTTGGTTTCTTGTTATAGTCTTTGTTTTAAAGTCTATTTTGTCTGATACAAGAATTGCTACCCTGACTTTCTTTTCACTTCCATTTACATGATTAATGTTTTTCCATCCCTGTACTTTTAATCTTCACGTGTCTTGAGGTCTGAAATGAGCCTCTTATAGGCAGCATGTAACTGGGTCTTGCTTTTTCATCTGCTCTGTCACCCTGTGTCTTTAATTAGAGTGTTTAGACCATTTATATTCTAGTTATTGAGAGGTATGTACTTATCACCATTTTGTTACTTGTTTTATGGCTGTTTTTGTAGTTCTTCCCTGTTCCTTTCTTGCTCTCCTTTCTCATAGTTTGTTGGCTTTCTTTAGCAATATACTTGGATCCCTTTCTCTTTATTTTTTGTGTATCTATTAGTGTTTTTTTTTTTTGATTTGTGGTTGCCATTAGGTTTGTATATAATACCTTTTTCATATAACATTCTATATTAGGTTGATGGTGGCTTAAGTTTGAACCCATTCTTTACTCCTCTCCTCTCCCATATTTTATGTATATGGTGTCACACTTTGCATCCTTTTATTTTGTGAATCTCTTGACTTATTTTTTTATATACTTAATTTCACTGCTTCCATGCTTCCTAATTTTCTTACTCCTGCTTATAGTCTTTCCTTGCCACTCGAAGTCCCTTTTAACATTTCTTATGAGGCTGGTCCAGCAGTAATGAATTCCTTTAGTTTTGTTTGTTTGGGAAATTCTTTTATCTGTCCTTCTATTCTGAATGGTAGCCTTGCTGAATAGAGTATTCTTGGCTGTAGGGTTTTTTTTTTTCTTTCAGCACTTGGAATATATCATACTGCTGCCATCTGGGCTGCAAAGTTTCTGCTAAAAAACTTTCTTGTGGGATAGCTTTGTGGGATTTCCCTTATATGGGACTATTTTCTCTTTCTGCTTCAAAAATATGTTTATCACTACTTTTCCCATTTTAATGACTACATGTCTTGGGTTGATTTTGTTGGGGACCCTCCATGCCTCCTGATCTGGGTTTCTGTTTCCTTCCCCAGATTCAGGAAGTTTTCAGGTATTATCTTTCTAAATAAAATTTCTACTCCCTATCTCCCTCTCTTTTCCTCCTGGAATCCTAATAAGGCAAATGTTATTGTGCTTAATGATGTCAATGAGTTCCCTTAGAGTATTCTCACTTATTATTTTTTCTCTCTCTTGTTCAGTGTAATTGTTTCCTATTACTCTGTCTTCCATGTTGGTGATCATTTCTTTTACTTCCTCTAGTCTACTATTTATTCCATCTCCTATATTTTTAATTTCAGTTATTGAGTTCTTAACCTCTGATAGGTTCTTTTGTGTTTCCTATCTCTTTGAGTGTCACTCTGGTCCTCCTTTTCTCAAGTCCAGTCAGTATCTTTATGAGCATTACTGTATTTTTTTAAAGATTTATTTATTTATTTTAGAGAAAGAGAGAGAGAAGGAGAGAGAACATGAGCAGAAGGCACAGAGGGAGAGGAAGAGAACATTCCAAGCAGACTCTGAGTGGAGTCTAATGTGGAGCTCGATCTCATGATGACCATGAGACCATGATCCAAGCCAATGCTCAATCAACTGTACCACTCAACCCAGCACCATGACTATTCCTTTAAATTATCTATTAGTCATGTTATTTATATCTATTTCTTTTTTTAAGAGATTTTATTTATTTATTCGAGAGAGAGCGAGAGAGAGCGAGAGAGAGACATAGGCCGAAAAAGAAGCAGGCTCCATGCAGGAAGCCTTATGTAGGACTTGATCCCGGGACTCTGGGATCACACCCTGAGCCAAAGGCAGACATCCAACTGCTAAGCTACCCAGGAATCCCTATTTATATCTATTTCATTTAGGTCTCTTACTGTGATTTTGTCCTATTCTTTCATTTGGGAACCTTATTTTGTCTGACTCTCTGTGTTTGTTCTATGTGTTGAGAAAGTTGACTATATCTTCTACTATTGGAAGTAGTAGCCTAATGAAGAGGAGGGTCTGTAGCACCCTCTGTACAATGCTTCCTGTTCACTAGAACCTGCCACTTTAGGAATGTCTCCTATGTGTGTTGCATTTGCTCTACTGTTGTGGCTGAGCCACTTTTGTCTTAATTGCAACCATCTGCAATGGTTCTTTTTCCCTGTCGTGGGCAGGCTTTGGTTCACATGTTAACAAGCCAGTCTGGGGCTGCTTGGGCTTGAGATGAGTCAGACCAGGGGTTTGCCAGAAATGCAGTAGCACTGAACTACAGGGCATTTCCCTGGTGTTGTCCCTTGAAGAGCTCTTTGGTGGGTGGGGCCTGCAGTCAGACCTGATGTTGGACTGGTGTGTATTGTCTTCTGCTGTCCCCAGGAGTGAGTTTGGAGTGGTGCTGGTCCCTCCCAGGGCTGCTTACACACTGTTGGACCTGTGGCACTGCTTTGGATGGATTCTGTCCAAGGGTGTATTGGAGGGACAGGTCCCTAGGAAGATACACAGGTGCAGTGTACAGTGCCAACCAGGTCCATGAGGGTTCATTGCAGGAGAAGGGCCCTGCAGCTGCCTGGGAGAAGTCATGCCAAGGCCTGCTGGGGTTGAGGGACTGCGTCTGGAAAAGAGCAAGGGAGCAGGGCAATTGTTAGCAAGTGAGCTGTGGGGTAGGGAGGACATGGTACCTGCCAGCTCTTTTGTTTTTGAAGAAGTCTCCCAAAGATTCCTGCCCCTGCAGCAAATGCTCTGAGATTGGTAAATGAATCTCCTTTCCTTATACCCCCAAGAGCTTTTCAAACTGCTGCTTTTATGAGTATCTCAGTGGGGTTGTTTGTTGTGCTGTCTCTTAAAGAATGGGACTCAGTTTCCTATCACCCTCCAGGCACTTCCAGACCTCACCCTGCTGATTTAAAGTTCCAGATGTTAAGCTCCACTAATTTCAAGAATTTCTGGAGTTAGACTTCTCTGGTTTCAAAGCCAAATGTTACAGGGATTCATCTTTCCCATGTGGGTGCCCCATACCTGGGGTGCCTGGTACGGGGTCTGCTCATCATCTGTCCCTCCCATGGACAGTCCTAGCAGCCCGTTTGGCTCCCTGCCAGGTCTCCACCTTTGCTATCCCCTGTTATGTGGCCTCTCTTCTATGCTTAGCTGTAGAGAGTCTGTCCTGCCAGTCTTTGGCTCATTTTCTGGGTTATTTACACTGATGTGGGTATTATCTAGGTGTCTGTGGGACAGCATGAGCTCAGGGTCCTCCTACTCTGCCATTTTTCCTGGAAATTCTCAAAACTTATTTTAAGTTAGGGACCCTGGGAAATAGACCCTCACACAGAGTTTCATTTGCATCATGTTCAGTGATGGGTGCTCTGGGGAGCAAAGTTAGTGAGGAACCAAGGCAAGCAGAGTTAGGCAGAGGAAACGTGGAAGTGCGTGCAAGCGCAGCAGAGGCTTCCAGCTACTCCCCAGAGAGCTCTGCAACCATGATGGCCTTGAGGAGGTGGCCTAAATTTAGGCAGGAGATCAGAGCCTTTGTAGGCTCATGTCAGCCAATTACTGGATGTAGCCTGTTCCTGAGGAGGAAATAAATGTCCCTCTCTTCAGCTGAGGCTAATTTCCAGGGAAGGAATAGTGTATGAGCCCTTGGCTGACAACACCCTGGCAGCTGGGGAAGGAGTGTCCCTGGAGATCTGGGTGGCACCCAGCAGCAGTCATTACGGTCCACTTATTGTGCTCCTCAGATCCACATGCTTCATTCGGAAACTCACCCCCCAGGGAAAAGCATTTCCAAGATTCTGGGTTGTTTCACTTCCCGGGGAACTGAAAAGAGGAAGTTGAGTGGCATCAACTGCAGCCTTTTGCCATTGAAATTCACTGCAGGATACACTTTAGACTCATTTTTATTCCTGTGTTACTCGGTTAGATTCTCCTGACCCTCAGCTAGCATCTCCGCTCGTCTGGGTGGTGAGATGACCCAAACTTGCATCAGTGAAAGATTGAAGCCCCTGGTCACCATGGCTCCCTCAGGCCACACTTGGCTGCAGTTGTCCACTTACTGATCAAATTGGGCAGGAGGGTAAAAAAGAGATGCTCCAGGGGATCCCCCGAACATCCAGGTGTTCTCCCCATCTCCCGCTGTGAAACAACAACGAGCCTGCCTCCTCCCCATGCTTAGCGTCCGTTCACCCTGACATGGTATTAACTCTTCCTTGCCTATTTGTCTTTTAGTTCAAGGAACCTGAAGTAATCAGGTGGCAGATATAGCTTAAAGTTTAACACGACTCTTTCTGTGTCTTCTGGTAAAAAGCATTTCTTCTTTGGAACTAGGACCTGAGACAGAGCCTAGAGTTGTGGAGAGAAAATACCAAAATTCTCTGATAGGGTCACTTGAAATAATATTAAGCAGCTCTGGCTGTTGATTCTTGAACCTGTGAATTTCACATATTGGGAACAGCACTTTCCCAGTATGACTTAGGGCATCTACTCTGTTCTGGTGGGTGGGTGTCCCAGAGTATCTTAACCAAAAGGCCATATGACTTATCATATTGGGGTGAAAGATGTGATAGGATTCGTAGCTGCCATACTTACTTACATACCCAATACCACACTTCTTTTACTGTAAAACAGGACCCTTAGGCAGATGCCCTGTTATACAAGATCCTGTTTCAGTGAATCATAACTGTAAATCTTCAAATATGTGGGCAGAAAAGAGACATGTGGGCAGAAAAGACAAATCTTTACCCAGAACAAGTATCAGTTTTAGTCAAGAGAACATCCTGCCTCTTTCAGCAGTTCTACTGTGGTGAGAGAGGTTCGGTGTCATGAACTTGCTCTTCACGGGGTGGTGTCTTACGAGGACTCAGGATGAATATCCTCACCCTTGGTGCCTGTTTCTATAGGTATATGCACATGCCTCTGTTTGGATTTCCTTATCACAATCTTCCAGTCTTTCTCCATCCTGTCCCCAGATTAACAAGCCAAGCCACTCATCAAAGTCAATAAGTTAATATGTATTATTGTATCAGGCTACTTCTCTTATCACCATAAAGCAAATGACCAACTCACTATTACTTAAAGCCTTGCTCATTGGGAAGAAGTTCTCTCGCTACTGCCTTTGAGCAGCATACACCGGGAGGCCAGTGGTGCTTCAGCAATTCATTTTCTGCCTGTACCAATGTATGCAGGAAACCTATCCATGAGTCATTCATAGATGGGTTTTCCCCCTCCTCTGTAAGCTGGTCATAAGGACTCACGTGGCACCATGGATGCGAGGAGAGGAACAGAGGCAGTGTCCCGGTGGTAGATGTCATGGGGATTGTCATACCTGTATATGTGGTTGACTCCTGCCCTCTGGCCTTGTTCATGCTAGTTCCCAAATGTAGCTCTTCCATCTTATGAATAATAGCTGTTGGGCCCACACAACTTAAAACATGATGGGTACACAAGAAACCAGCTCATGACAGTCTGGCTGCATGGCCACCTGTGTCTCCTGATGTTGCCCCACGCCTCCAGGACTGAATGACATGCCAGAAGCTATTTTTCAAATGCTAAAATCTTGCCATATCTTTTGTCTAAACCCAAGAGTTTTGTGTTGTGATTCAGCCCTTGGGGCTTTTGTAAATGCCAAAGGTTATCATCTCCTTTTACCATAGATACTTCTGCTGTCACTGAATCTCCTAGATTGTTTGCACCACCGCCAGGAAATACATTAGAAGCCTTTCCTGGCCTGCACCCCAAATTGGCAGTCATCTGTGTCACTCAAAAATGGTCAGAGCAGCATTCCTAAGAGTGAAGTATGCTGGTTGTAGAGCCTAATGAGGCCAATCAGACGTTATGCTTCCTTCTTAGTAATGAGAATCTTTAGATGCAATAATTTGTCTTTTACTTTGGGTAGTGAAGTCCTAGTATGTCCCTGGTTAGTGAACCCCTAAAAAGTTCACTGATAGGACAGGAGCCTGAACCTTTGTCAGGTTTATCGTCTGCAATCTGCAGCACGTGTATCTTTCTAAAGCCTTCAACATTTTTTGCCACTCCTTGCTCATATAACTCAATTAATATGATTTCATAAACATATGGACCAATGTAATTTTTTGCTGGATGTCCAAATAGTGTAGATCCCTCAGAACTATATTATGCAGAAGGAAGGAGAATTAACATGTGCCAGGGCAAAACTATAAATGTATACTGTTGTAAATTTAACTTGAACATAAACTTTAAGTCCTGACTTCTGACAAGATGGAAAAAAATTCATTTGCTGTGACAGTGGTCATCTACTAGGTGCCTGAGTTCATGTTAATTTGCTCTACTAAAAATAACAGAACTGTCATAGCAGCAACAAGTGAGATGACAACTTGGGTAAATGTGACATAGTTCATTATTTCCTCCAGGATGGTTTTTTTGTTTGTTTTGTTTTGTTTTGTTTTGTTTTCATATAGGTCACCCTGATGAGGTAAATGGATATGATGTGGACCATCCCCCAGACAATCCTTTAGGCCATTCAGAGTGGCATTAATTTATGCCATTCCACCCAGTATATACTTAACTATGATCATTAGGAAAGATGGGAGATAGTTTTAAAGGCTAATTAGCCCTCTTCCATGCTAGCTTTGACCCTACAGACTAGGAAAACACTCCAGCAAACTGTCAACTACCAAATATGTCATTATATATTCAAGGACTTGTAAAATGACCTCTGAGAAGGTTTATGGATCCCCTGTAGCTACCATGAGCTGTACCAACTCAAGAGTCCATTTATTTCCCTATTTCAAAAATCCCAGTATAACAGGAGGGCTATAATGACACTTTGAGTCCTCAAGTCATATGTCAACTTGATACCTGTTAAACCCGTGTTTAACACTTCCTTCACTAATGTGTTAATCTTAGTCAGTTTGGGCCACTATAACAAAATATCTCCAACTAGGTGGCTTATAAGTAACAGAAATTGATTTCTCACAGTTCTGAAGGCTACAAATCCAAGATCAGGGTGCCAGTACGGTCCAGTTCTGGTGAGAGCCTTCTGAGTTAAACATGGGCACCTTCCTCTTGTTTCCTCAACATGGCAGAGAGCAGAGAAAGGGAGAGCTCCCTCGTGAATACTCTAAGGTGTCTAGTCCCTTTCATGAGGTCTCTGCCTCTGTGACCTCATTCGATTTTAATCATCTCTTAAAGGTACCACCTCCTAATCCCATCACCTTGGGGGATAGAGTTTCGGCATTTTAATTTGGGGGAAACATAAATATTCAGATCATAACATGTGTGGTTAATGAAGTAAATGGTCATAGATTCCTTTGGGGAAGGTCTTAGTGAACCAGAGCCATGCTGCGGTGTTCCACAGTTTTTCTTCCTGGGCTCTTTTTCAACCAGTGGGTTCTGGGTCTAAAAATGGGATCATATCCAGAGTTTGGGCAAAAGATGATTACATTTCATTGAGGTATCTGCCTTCAACTTCCTCGTCTTTCTTTTTTCTTTTTTTTTTCCCAAATGTATAAATTAGGTACTAGACTTGTTGGCTACCATCTGTTTTGCTTCTAGCAACTCCATATTCCATATATCTCTGTGTGCCATTCGGGGCATGCCCCTCATTTAGACAGTTGTGTCTACCTTACTTCTGTGTCATCACTTAATTTCTAGTATTCTGAGATTCCTTCATCCCCATTGCTATCAGAGAGTAATAGCTTTTTGTATCATTAGCCCTGACCTACAAAAAGAAAAGCAAAACTGAATTTCTCATGATTTTCATCCCTTATTCTAGTAAACAGTTTGGATTTAGGATATACTTTTAGATCTAACCAAAAGGACTTGCTGAAAAATCAGATGTGGGAAATGAGAAAAAAAGAAGTATAGTGAATGACTCCTATATTTTAGGTTCAAGCAGTGAACCCGTTTACTGCTACATGGAAAAAACAAGAGTAGCAGGCTTGCTGGAAAGGGAAATTGGATGCGCTTGGACACTTGCATACGTGGGATTTACTTCTTGACTTGAAGATAAGACTTTGCTTATGTCCCTGCTATATTTCAGCAGCTTATTTTTGGTCTGCCTGGTTACCCTAATACATTAGAAAAATGGTTATCTGCCTTTAATCGGAACTTACCAACGCCTGAGTCAGAATCAAACCAACATCTGGGACAGTAAAACATGAGGTGAAGGAACAAGTCAAGATATTGGCACTCTTCCAGTGCTTCGCATTTCTCTCTATACCATATGGCTCTCTTTCTTGTGTTGCTGGAGGCAGCCTCCTTTCAGGGTTTAACATCTGCATGGAGAGTCGTTTTAGGAAGGAGATGGAGGAAGAAGGTGCCACCACTGCCATTATAAATCATGGATATTCAAAGAAATTAGATAAGACACGTCCCTGAAGAGCATACTCAACTGGAAATGGATCTAATATTATTCAGGCGCTAGAAAGCCTGACCTTCTCTGCTTTACTCATTAATGGGGTAGATAGCTCTCCTTACTGCACTTCTACAGCTTCCCTGAAAGAATTAACCATGAGATTTGAATGCTAGTTTGTCAGCAAGCTTTCCTCACACTCTGATTATAGAGGAGACCGAGCCAGCTGCCTCATTAAGAGCTTGGCTTTTAGACAGAGCATATTATGTCAGAGAACAGTAAATGGACACATCATTTTACAAATGGGAAAATGAGGGAGTGAGCGGAAGTTTTTGATTTTTCTAAATTCATATTTGAAAAATGCCAAAACTGTAAAAGAGGGGTACTGGCCAATTGTAGGACCAATTACAGGGAAATCTGCCCTGTGACACAGAAAAATATAGCAAAGAGATTGACTCTGGCAGCACCTGTGTTCATTGGCATGCTGATAAAATGACTGCAGTCGGACTGAAAATAAGATCCTACAGGCAAAAGTGGTTTTTAATGGTCCAGCTTCATTTTAACCCATTTATAAAGGATTATACAGGAAAGACCCTTTGCTGGAAGCCCTTCTAGCCCCCCCGTCAGCCTTTCTTCAGACAAATGTTCAGGCAAATTTCAGCTTCTATTTGGGATACACTGACTTTTTTTTTTTAAGTTCTCATTTTTCATTCACTAGAGATTTCGGTCTCAGATATCTTTGACATTTTGAAAAGCACCTACATTAGGCGGTTTCTTACATTGTATGATGATACTTTCTAATTTAGAAACATTTAAATTGGAAAGGATATTCTCCAAAGCAGCCAGACTCAGACCTTCAAGTTACTTGAGATGGCTAATAAAAAGGTACCATTCTCAGATGATAAAGACGTCAATCAATTCATACATTGGGAGGGCGAAACAGCTAAACACTGAATAGGGTAATTAGAATTAGGAGAAATTTTTCCTCATTGCATTCTATTTATTTTACAAGTCCCGTGTTAAATAATTACAGACCAACTGAGAAGCAATTAGGTCAAGAAACATATTATTAGAAATGGCTTCTCCCTTTGATGGTGTGGTAGGGAGAATAGCAGTTGCCCAAAGATGTCCCCATCCCACTTTCCAGAATCTGTGAATATGTTACTTTATTTATATGGCAAAAGGGATATTGCAGATGTGATTATAGTTGAGGACTTTGGGATGGAGAGATTATCCAGGATTATGTGGGTGGGTTAAGTCTAATCGCATGAGTCTTTAAAGTAGAAACCTTTCTGGCTGGGTCAGAGAGAATTGTGACGATAGATTGAAGGGTCAGAGAGATGTGATTTTGTTAGCTCTGAAGATAAAGGAATGGGCCAAAAGCCAAGGAATTCAGGCAGCCTCTAGAATCTGGAAAAGGCAAGGAAATAGATTTTCTCCTAGAGCTTCCAGAAAGGACCATAGTCTTGTAGGCTCCCAGGGAGACCTACGTTGGATTGCTAAATTCCAGAACTGTAAAATAATAAATGTGTGCTGTCTATGCTGATGAAATTGCGGCAGTCTGTTACAGTAACAATAAAAAAACATGCAGGACTTAGATACATTTTTCTATAATTGCGAAAATCTTTGTATAAATGTCATAATCATCAAGAGGTGAAGTACAAGAATGTGGGCAGATGGCTGTGGAAAATCCATTTTCTTTTTAAAAATACATATTTTATTGTGTTTATGATTCTAGAAATAATTCCTATCCAAAATAGAAATTATTAAAAATGAATAAAAACATAAATAAAAAAGAAAATATAGCGCCTTAGAAGTTTAGACATTCTTCATCAATTACTGTCAACATATTGTAATAACCCTATTTAAACTCTTCCTTAAGTATGTACACATACACATTTGTATGTGTACATATGTGTATCAGTGTTCGTATATACACATAAACATGCATAAATAGAATAATTAAATTTTATTACATATATGTAAAGAGAAGAAAAACCTATTTAGATTCTGTTTTCTGCTCCAAGAATACTATATCCAATCTGTTGTAAAGTCTTTGTTCCTGAGGCCCTTAATGGACTTATGAATATACTTGCATATGGTTTATATAGTCACCAAGCTAGAAATTTGGTAGTCATTCTAGACATGGTCTTCCTCATTCCTCACCACCAATCCGTCTTCAATCTCTGCCGATGTTATTGTTTTAAGATGTTAAATCTGTTTCTGTTTCTCTGTTACTACCACCTCTGTCCAGGCCACCATCACAGTCTCCCTAGACTACATCATTTTCCTTCTATGCTGTCTCACTCTGCTTTCAAAAGCAGATCTTCACTTGTATCCAGAATGATGTTTCCAAAATACATATCAAAATCATCCTGATAAAATATTTCAATGATGTTCCATCACTCTTAGAATCAGACCAACATATCCTGAATTTGACCAAAAATGACCTATATTATGTGTCTTCCTCCTGCTTGTCCAATGTTTTCTTGTGTGAATGAATGCTTTGGGGAAAATTTAAAGAAGTGTTAAGATTTGTGTCTTGATCACTCTATGTAGTGAGGAAACAATGCAAGAAAACATCCCCATGGATTAATTTTGAGATTTTTACCAAAGATGCCCCTGCTGAAAATTAAGTTCTGTATTGTTTGTATTTCTTCTTAAAAAAAAAATCACTTCCAGTATTTAACATAGAGTGCTATATTCATTTCAGGTATATAATATAGTGGTTCAACAATTACTCGGTGTTCATGATAAGTATACTCTTTAATCCCCATCAGCTGTTTCACCTATTTGCCCCACCCACCTTCCTCTGGTAATCATTAGTTCTTTGTCGTTAAGAGTGTCCTTTTTTTCCCTTTTTTCCCCTTTGTTTTCTTTAATTCAACATATGAGCAAAATAATGTGGTATTTGTCTTTCTCAGACTTAATTCCACTTAGTATTATACCTTCTAGATCCATCCATGTTGTTGCAAATGGCAAGATTTTATTCTTTTTTATGGCTAAGTAACATTCCATTGTGTGTGTGTACACACACACAACAGTCTTTATTGATTCATTTATTGATAGACCCTTGCTTCCATAAGTCGGCTATTGTAAATAATGCTGCAAAAAACATAAGAGTTCATATATCTTTTTGAACTAGTGTTTGGTATTCTTTGGGTAAATACCCAGTAATGAAATTACAGGATCATACAGTAATTCTATTTTTGGTTGGAACCTCCACACTGTTTTCCACAGGAGCTACACCAGTTTGCATTCACCAACTGCACGAGAGTTCCTTTTTCTCCACATTCCTGCAACATTTGCTGTTTCTTGTGGTTTTGATTTTAGCCATTATAAAAGGTGTGAGATGATACTTCATTGTGGTTTTGATTTACATTTTCCTGTTGATGAGTGATGTTCAATATCTCTTTAGGGGTCTGTTGTCCATCTGTATATCTTCTTTGGAGAAATTTCTGTTCATGTTTTCTGTCCATTTTTAAATTGAATTATTTGTTTTTTGTCTTGAGTTGTGTAAGTTATTTATATATTCTGGATACTAACTCTTTATTGAAGTTGTCACTTGCAAATATCCTCTCCCATTCAGTAGAACATCTTTTAGTTTTGTTGATTGTTTTCTTAACTATGTAGAAGCTTTTTATTTTTGCTGTAGTCCCAATAGTTTATTATTATTATTATTATTTTGCTTCTGTTTCCTTTGCCTCAGGAGATATACCTAGAAAAAAGTTGCTGTGGCTGATGTCAGAGAAATTACTGTCTATGCTCTTTTTAAAGGATCTTTATGGTTTCAAGTCTTACATTTAGGTCTTTAATCCATTTAGAATTCATTTTTGTGTGTGGTATAATAAAGTGATCACGTTTTATTCTTTTGCATGTAACTGTCCAGTTTTCCCAACATGATTTGTTGAAGAACTTTTTCCCATTGCATATTCTTGCCTCCTTTATCAAAGATTATTAATCATATAATATTGGCTCCCTTTCTGGGCTTTCCATACTGTTCTGTTGACCTACATGTCTGTTTTAGTGCCAGTACTATACTGTTTCAATAACAACAGCTTTGTAGTATGTCTTAAAATCTGGGATTATGATACTCACGGTTTTGTTCTTCTTTCTCAAGATTGTTTGGCTATCTGGGATCTTTTCTGGCCCCATATAAATTTTAGGATTGTTTGTTCTAGTTCTGTGAAGAATGCTCTTGATATTTTGATAGGGATTGTATTAAATCTATAGATTGCTTTGGGTAATATGAATATTTAAACAATACTTGTCCTCCCAATCCATGCCCATGGAATTTCTTTGCATCTTTAGTTTCTTCCATTGTTTATTTATAATGTTCAGAGTACAGGTCTTTCACCTCTTGGATTACATTTATTCCTAGGTATTTTATTATTTTTAGTACAATTTAAAGGGAACTATTTCCCTAAGTTTTCTTTCTGCTGCTTCATTATTATTAGGGTATAGAAATGCAATATATTTCTGTACGTTGATTTTGTGTTCTATGACCTTGCTGAAATCATTCATCAGGTCTAGTAGTATTTTTGGTGGAGTCTTTAGGGTTTTTATACATGTATATATAATTTTTATTTATAATAAATAATATATAATATATATATAATATATAATAATATATAATAAAATCTATATATATATAAAATCAATCATGTCATCTACAAATAGTGAAAGCTTTACTTCTTCCTTACCAATTTGAATGTCTTTTGTTTCTTTTTCTTCTCTGATTGCTGTGGCTGGCACTTCTAGTACTATGTTGAATAAAAGTGGTGTTGTTCCTAATCTTAGTGGAAAATCGTGAATGGATGTTATACTTTGTCAAAAGCTTTTTTGAATATATAGAAAGGAACATGTGGTTTTTATCCTTTCTCTTGGTGTGATGTATCATGTTGATTGATTTCCCAATCCATCCTTGCATTCCAGGAATAAAGCCCACTTGATTGTCGTGAATGATTTTGTGTTATATTTTGGTGAATGATCCAATTATTGTTGAATTCAGTTTGCTATTATTTTGATGAGAATTTTTGCATCTATGTTCATGAGTGTGGCCTGTAGTTCCCCTTTTTTGCAGTGTCTTCATCTGATTTTGGTATGAGGATAATGCTGGTCTCAGAATGAATTTAGAAGATTTTGTTCATCTTCTGATTTTTGGAATAGTTAGAGAAGACTAGATATTACCTCTTATTTAAATGTTTGGTAGAGTTCACCTGTGAAGCCATCTAGTTTTGTCTGTAATTCTACTTTTTAACTAAAAATTATGTGATGAATGTTTTTTTCATGTTATTAGAAGCTTTCACATGAAGTAGAGCAGAGGAGGAGAGACTTTTGAGGTGGTGTGATCCAAGGTATGCCTTATATAAGAGCGTAAATAATGATGGAATTTGTAGATCTTGTCAAAACAAACTCGAGGATTCTGCAGTTGCTGCAGATGGTGGGGCCCATGGTAACCATTTAATCCACTGGTCCCATGGAAGTGTCTCCTCTTCCTGCCTCAACAAAGTAAAGGAAAATAAGCTGCCATGCATTAAGAGTTTGTACTATGCCAAGCACTGTAATATTTAGAGATTATCTGAAGTATACAAGAAAGGCTAGTCTAATCATAGCCATTCTGTGAGAGAGGTCCATATTTAGTCATTTCTCTAAAGAGAAAAATCCATGGAGAGGTCAGGGGACTAGGGAAGACTATTAGGGCAAACTTTCACGCTTCAGATGTAGAACTGGGTGCCCTTTTGCTTTAGAAGCAGATTGAACCGAAAGAAAAGGGTGAGAATAAAACACATTACTGAGAGTCAGATACTGATGGTCTTGTAGCCATCTTATTTGCTGACATATTAATCTGATGGATCCTTATTATTTCCAAATTTTAATTGGTTTATCCCATCTTGTTCTAGAAAGGTTTTAAAGTAGACTATAAACTATATAAAATACAAAGAGATAACATTTATTGGAAGCAGCTGAAAAATTAAAAAGAGAAGAGTCAGTGGGGCACCTAGGTGGCTCAGTGGTTGAGTGTCTGCCTTCGGCTCAGATCATGATCCCGGGGTCCTGGGATGGAGCCCCATGTCGGGCTCTCCACGGGGAGCCTGCTTCTCCTTCTGCCTATGTGCCTCTCTCTGTGTGTCTCTCATGAGTAAATAAATGGAAATTTTTTAAAAAAAAGAAAGAAAGAAAAGGGTCAGGGATCATAAAGTGAATGATGAATTAAACAGAGAAAAGTTGTGTCCTAGGACATTTGTGGATTCTGAAGCACCAAACTCTGCCAGTGTCCCACCTTCAGGCAGTGGTGATTTAAGCTCTAATAAGGATAGGCTAGTGGGTCATCGCTGTAAGTTAAGGCCTATGTCTCATAGACTGATTCTCATCCTGTTTGCTCCTCAAGCACTTTCTGTTACCTCTTTCAAAATATTCATCATACTTATTGTTACCTGTGCAATGTTTAATTTTAGGGTTTAAGTCTAAGCCCCATAAACAATTCCTCTGGAACATGTAGTACTATATTTCATCATCTAACACAAAAATAGCATTTATTCATTACTCAATATGTTTTTTAAAAATTAATGCATACTTGATCAAGGCAGGAGAAATCAAAAACATGGGGAGAGTTAAAGTGGATTGAGCAAGAGCTGGGAATAATTTTTTTTTCAAAAATGTGACTTTATGGTTGTATAATAGACAATCCTATGGATGGTGTCATGATATGTTGAAACAATCTCCTATTGCTGGATATCATGTTTATTCCCAGTAGCACTCTGCTGAATATCTTCATTCACAAAGCTTTACCCCCACCATAGCCAGGCTGGATTTCTAAAGTGAAATAATTGATCATTGTATTGAAGGATGTGAACTATTAGAAATGAAGCATTGCCTTCTCTCTAAGGAGTATCTGCCTTAAAATACTATCTGGAATTTTATATTCCTATGTCTTTTGTTATTCAGTCTCCACTTTCAGGGATCATTTTAAACTTGTGACTTCTCAAAAAATACTACATATTTTTGAAAGGTGCTATGTTCTGACCCTCCCCAGTTTTATACCGGCCACCATGACATACCTTTGAAGGCAGGATAATCCCTCCTTACCCCTCATATGTCCAATGCCCATTTCCTAATCTCTGGAATCTGTGATTATGTTATGCTGCATGCCCAGAGAGAATTAGGTTGTAGATGGAATTAAGGATACTAACCAGCTGATTTGAAATATCCAGAGATTATCCTGGATAATTTAAGTGGGGCCTATGTAATTATAGAGGTTCTTTAAATGCCAAAGAGGAAGGCAGAAGGATTAGTGTCAGAGTGATGGGACATGAGAAAGACACAAATGGCCATTGATGACTTTGAAGATTGAAAGGGGCCAAGAATCAAAAAATGCAGGCAGCCTCCAGGAGCCGGCAAAAGCAAGGAAGGAAAGTCTTCCTTAGAGTCTCTATGGGGAGCCAACTCTGACCATACTTGGATTTTTTTTTTTTCAGCGAATCCTAACTTCTAGAGCTATAAGATAAATTTGTGTTGGTGTAAGCCACCAAATTGGTGGTAATTTATGAAAGCAGCCACAGGATGCTAATACAACACTCTTCAGCTTCCATGGACCCAGCTCTGCCTAAATGCACCTATGCCCTCTTTATCTTGGAAAATACCACTTTCCCATTCTGGAAGCGGATGTTCAGCCAGCCGTCCATGCTGCTGCACCTTCTGCTTTATGCTTGTGCCCCTTATGAGACGAAACAAGGAGGAATGGAGCTGTCAGTCTAAGCTGAAAACTCTAGTTTGAAATTTATATCCATTGATGTCTGCCCGGCAGA
Organism: Canis lupus familiaris; assembly: GCF_011100685.1. Lineage (NCBI taxonomy): Eukaryota > Metazoa > Chordata > Mammalia > Carnivora > Canidae > Canis > Canis lupus. The sequence goes on along the minus strand of NC_049224.1, from coordinate 2,025,104 downwards.
GCAACTGACGCTGCCAAACACCAAAGCTTGGCTCCAGCCCTATTCCTTTGGCTCTTGTCCAGAGTTCTCCCTCCTTAGATAGAGGCTAATCACATATTCTCAAGAGTCAAGAGTCATCTTTTAACACAGCTTCTTAACCTGTTTCTGAAGCATGCTCTTTCTCCCTGACGGATTCCAAACTGAAAAATCCTTACACATTTTAAAATACTTACAGCAGACTTGGGGACAGCAGATGACCTTAAACAAGGTAATTGTTTAGCCAATGTTTATTGCACCCTCTCTGTCAACCAGTCCCAAAGAGGAGATCAGTCTCTCTGAGAGTCTCACTGGGAAATAGATTATTGTTTTATGGGACTCTTGTTGCAAATCCCCATGAGGTCCAACATCAGTCATGGGCTGCAGCTGCAGTGAAGAAATTTAATAAATGAACACAGTCCTTGATTAAGAGCAACGCTTATGGATCAGATGCTTGGTCAGTGGTGCCATTGTCAGGTCCAGATTCAACTCATGTTTGACAAATACCCACGGTGTAGCAGACACTGTGCCAGGAGCCTTCCCATTATCTCACTGATCCTCACTACAGCCCTCATTTTGCAAAGAAGTAAACTGTGACTTATAAGCGCATTTCCCCAGCTCACATAAGCTGGTAAATGACAGTGTCAGCATCTGAACCTCCAGTCTTTGGATCTGGATTCAGTGCTCTTTCCACTCCACACAGTCCTGGTGGCCTCACAGCGCTTAGAGTAGGAGTAGGGGAAGCACAGGCATGAGACCAGCTCCCTGCTGCAGCCAGTCCCAGGCTTTGTACAGCCCCGCTCTTTCTGTTGATTTCCCTGCTCACAGGCTCCCATTGTGGCTAATGGAGAACAAGATACTGTTGGTACAAGCCATAAGGAAGGCAGCACAACTTCAGCAGTCTAGGAGCAGAAAGTGTGCCAAAAGAAGGAAGAACATATTTTGCAAAGGGAAAACTGATTTCTCCAAATGCAGCCCCATAGGGGGAATTATACATTAAAAAAAAATGGAACTGGAATCACAACATTATAGAACTGGAGATGACCATAGACATCATCCAGTTCTTTTCCTCACTTGGAAGATGAGGAAACCAGGGGTAGGAAAAATTAAGGTGCAAGGTCAAAATCTTACATAATACAACCACGGAGGCTGAATTAAAGCCTCACGATTTAGAACAATGGTTTTTGTTTATACGTGATGTTTTCTCTTGTAAAGGACTATGATTTTAAATAACAACCCTGTATAATTTGGCTATATAATATTCATGAGTCCTTATAAGAAAATTTAATTTCTTTATAGCAATATATCCTCTTAAAATGACTAAAAAATGCAATAGAGCTTTAGCGAATTTTGCAGCCATTTATTGCAAGATGCCAGAGTCGGATTGAAAAAAAAAAAGCAGATGAACATGATTTGTCTGCATGAGTGGAATCCTTTGTGGCTTTTCTTCAAACAAAACAAGGTGAAATAATGGTCATATACTTAAAGACAGATTTATCTTTCATAAAACTATAAACTACTGCTGCTAATGGTAATGACAACTAAAGAAAGCATAAAGATTTTGTTTCTAAAGCAGCCAAATGACCAGTAACTTCATCTTCGCTGCCTATATTTGTTATATGTAAGTGAACAATGGGATGAATAAGCCAGAACAAGGCGAACCGTCCATTCTGGAACAGTTTCTAAAGTGACTCAACACATCCATACATCTTAAGTTGACGATGATAATCCCCCACTGTGCGTTCCTTCATTGATCCTGAGAAGGACTCCGGTGACTTTTTATTGGAGGCAGTAAAAATAAAAACTATGAAGAATGAAGAACAGAACTTTGCATGGTACTATATTCTATTAAATTAAATTTGATGCAATTGGCTACTGAGTGTTCCTGTGATTTTGATTTATACGCACATTAGAAAACTTCATCTTTTTTAGATATACTATATAGAGTTGGTAAAATAGAATGTTCGTGGTAATTTCTATAAAGCTGGGTGGCAAAAATTTGTTCAGGAATATTAACTCTTATTATGCCACTTTATTTTAATGAGAAAATAAATTTTCAACTCCATGTAATTCTGACTTAGAGTACTTTATTCTAAATATGTAACCTGGTTTAAGTTTGATGAGCATTTGACTAAGAGTACCAAGTCCCAGCGCCTTAGTAAGTCGTCTATTCAGAAGGTTTTGTCTATGTCATCGTAGGACCCCAAAGAATTTTGGTTCAGAGTTTGTTTTAATCTGGATAATTTTTATAATTATAAATTCCCAGGATGGGAGCATCTTTCTCCCTTTCTCTCCATGGATAACAAAGTTTTCAATTCCTACCCACTGGGATAATTATCTGTAATTGGGTATACAGAACCCATTCATTAAGAGACAACATGCTGAATTCCTTGGTTTGGAAATGAGCCACCCTATATAACTTGATGCAATGGAGAGTTGTTCCATTTTAGGTGGTCAGTCTAAAATCTGTTTTCTTTCATCTAGATCCATGGGGGATAGCAGACAGTTATTTTCCTCCTAAATTACTTTAATTCTCCCTAGATAAAATAGGCAGCTGTATTTGCATTAATTTAATTAATACAGCTACTTACAGATTCTTATTGCCTAGTAAAAGTAGATCAATTGCAGGGAAAACTAATCACATTCGAAGCCTAATATATTTTTATTCAAAACTCAATAGCATTTAGCTTTTTATTCTTAACGATTCAATGATACACATAATGATATTGCTGACCACAGTGATTGCTGTAGTTGGTGGAATGTGCATGAGTGAATGTGTGTGTGTGTGCGCGCGTGTGCATGCGCGCATGCGCGCACTGGATTGAAGGTATATGTCTGCGTACCCGTCTATGCTTGCATACCTGACAAGCATCAGTGTAAGTTGAAATCTGAACTGAAAAGCATGCTAGGTGTTTTCCAAGAGTCTTGAAAATTTGGATTCTCACTAACCCCACTCCTAGGAGGGGGATCAGGAATGATACTGAGAGTTCAAATTTGATTCCAAGTCACTTTGTGAGCTAGTAAGTTGTTCTCTGAGATTTTTCTGAAACTTTGTCATTTTTTCCCCCAATTCCTTCAACATCCTGGCGAAGCTGCTGTTGTTTTCCATCTCATAGAGGAAACAATCTAAATATGGAATCCTGTAGGGATAGAATTATGTTTTTAAAAAAGGGGAGAATGGAGTGGGAAACGAAGACTCAAGATCTCTACACTGGAAAGTCTTGGCAGAGTCAGGCTGAGCTCTAATTCTGGGTAGAACGAGGACCTACTTGGCAAGGGCCTGTCTTCATGGTGCCAGCGCAGGAAGGCAAGATGTGAAAGTAGAGCGCGGACACATTCTTCTCGGGGGACTTTGATTCACTTCTTTGATTCTTTTTTTTTCTTTTGGCCAGATCTCTTTGCTTGGCTCAAAATTTTGTTTTTATTTTGGCACCAATGACTTACTTCTTAGGGATCTTCAGGAGATTATTCTAAATTTAAGAGTGTAGTTGAAGATGTTTCTACTAAGTTTAGTAGAGAGAAAACACTAAAAATGTCCACAAATAAAATATGGACGAGACGTATTCTTCAGTCATTGTAAAAAGAAAACATAATTGTGTTGATGTATATGTATTTATAGTCACTGCAGACATTCCTTCCCACACTAACCTCAGGGTCATAGATTATAGCTGATAATCACCCAAAATATTCTGCATCTTTAGTGGGACAGTATTAAAGTAAGAAGATTGGAAAGAAGATATCAGAAAAACACTAATACAAAGTAGTGAGAGAAACATTATAATAAAAATGAATAAATAAAATCACAGTGTTCTGAATTTGTAATATGGTGGGCTAAACAATGGGAATAAATTTCCAACTAAAAACATCTAAAATAGCCAAGTTTAATATTAAACACTAATAAAAATAGTTCAGATAGTCATATTCATTTCAGGCAAAATAGCATATAATGAAAAATCATTAATAGAGATAGAGTCACTTCATAATGATAAAAGGTTTAATTCACTAAGAATATATAACAATTTAAAATTTTTATGTACTTCTTAATGCAATTTCATATTTTTTAAACCCTAAAGTGCTGCCACTTCAAGAGAAATGTACAAGTCCACACTTCAATTGTGAGAGATTTTTTAACATCTCTCACAGAAACTGAAAGATCAGACAAAACAAATATGTAAAGATATAGAATTTTTAACAGCATAACAAAGAATTGCAATAACAGACATGTAAAAGGACATTTCTACTCAAAAGGCAGAGGCATCACTATTTTCAAAAATAGGTGAAAATTATAAAAATTGGCCATATACTGGGGCCTGACACCTAACTGGCTTTCTGGCCTTTGGGGTATTTTTTTAAACTCTGAGTCTCTATCTCCTCAACTTCAAGATGAAACTAATAGCAGCTGCCAGTTGTGAGGAGGGCATTAAGCAATGTAAGTAAACACCTGGAACGTACAAGGCTGCTGAGGAAACGGTATCTGTGCATTACCCTCACCTGAGTATAGAGAGGAGACACTCCTTATAAAGCTGAGCTAATAATTCAAGGATTTAGAAAATAAGCTTATATTCAGTTTCTCTCTTTTTTTATGGCTTTGTACAATTTCAATTTTTTTTCTGCTTCTTTCTTGTGCTTTATAGTCTAAATGTTTCAAATATTTAGTACCAAAAGATTCTACTCCCGGTTCTTCCATCGCTGTAGTTTACAAAAGTTAAATTTGTATTTTTTTTTTTACAGAGTCTCTTGACTTTCTCTAGTTTTATTCTACTTTGTAAGCATAATAATGACAGTTGCTTCTGGATGGTGAGTGCACTAATGTTTCTGGAATGGCTCCAAAGTTCAGAAGAAGCCGTTTTATTCAGAGGTCACAAATTCTTCCCCACGTAGATTCTAATTCAGTTTTAGTGAATGCTTACAGTAGCCAGATAGTATCCATGTGGTTTGTTTATGGCATTTAGAGAGTTCTGATATTTTATTTGTTTACAGGGTGAAGATGGATGGATAGATAGATAGATAGATAGATAAAGACCTATCTCTACCTATATCTCTATCTATAGACCTATCTCTACCTATATCTATCTATCTATCTATCATCTATCTGTCTATCATCTATCATCTAGTTAAGCTAGAATACAAACTCCTAGAAAGGCCCACAGTTAATATTCTCCTAGTATTCATCCACAATTCCTAGCAAGCATTATATATATTCAATGCTCAATAAGTACGTGTTTATTGGTAAAGGACTAATGAGACAATGGATTAGAGAAAGGTCAAGGAAGAGGAAGGCAGTAAGTGAGAGTTTGGAAGATAGCTTATGGAAAAGGGGAGATGGAAACAAACTTCAAAGGCTGAACATTTTGGAGAACCCTGCAAGTGCAATAACTTATGAAGTGCATGATGATGAGTGACTGCTCACAAGTCATTGATGATGTAGAGAGTATGTACATACAGTACAAACCAGAGCTGCAAGCCAGCTAATTTAATTTTTTCGTTAGCAGTGGCACACAGACTATAAAATATTTATGTTCATATTCTAAATATGTATGCCTGGAGTAAATAAATAATTTACTGTTCAGGCTATAAATTATTTACTCAGTTATTCCAAATATATATACTATTTGCATTTTACTGAAAGTAAAACAAATAGACTGGTGGTCTTTTAGGGTTCTAAAATTTTTTAAAAAATGAGGGAAAAAATTAAGACTTAAACTACAGTAGGAAGTTTTCTGTAATGGGGGAAGAAATACCAGAAGATAGCTCCAGATATATTGGAAAACCAAGAAAACTCAGCCTTCCATGCAGAAAATATCAATTTTACTTGATATCTCAAATGCCCAACCGTGAATTATCTGAATTTTCATTGAAATTTCTGAATGAAGCTTCTGGATTGAAAACTCTGTACCACAAGAACCTCTTTTTTTTTTTTAATTTCTTTAATTCCTTAAGGCTTACTGTGACTTCAGAGCAGTAAGCAAGATAATGTCCTATTTGGGTTGCAAGCTCAATAAAGTGTGGCTATATGGCTTGTTCATTCCTTGGAATCCCTCTGCCAAAGATTTCAACTCTCCAGCAGTGACTCAGAAGAAAGCTTCTTCTTGAATAAACTTGCTTTCTTTTTAAGCATATTATCTGTTGGTTGGCCAAACAATTCAGACTCATTTCCTTGGCAAGCAGAATTCTGAGTTAGAGTCATTTTTGGACACATCTGTTCCCTATCTCAAGCATGGACTCCTGCCTTCTTGTCTCCCACACACAGGCTGAGTGCACTACACCATGGTTTTTGAGAATTAAATCTACAGTGATAAAGGATGTGAGTCTGCTGCCCAGAGGTAGTAGACTCTACCAAACAGAATTTTTATCTTCATCCTTGAGACAGAACATGATGTTAATTTACAAATGAATGATTATTCCATATTAATGATTCCTCCAAGGAATTTCTCTCACACTGCATACTGACAAGGACATAGCCTCTAGAGTCTTCCCTATTTTATCTGGGTGATCTTGGGTAAGTTAACTTCTGTGTGTCTCAGCTTTCTCATTTTTGAAAGGGTGATAATGTTGTACACTATGGGCTTGTTAAGAGAATTAAAAGAGTTAAAATAGGGTCGCCTGTGTGGCTCAGTGGTTGAGTGTCTGCCTTTGGCTTAGAGCATGATCCTGGGGTCTCAGGCCTCACGCACATGTTCCCACGGCCCCCAGCGACCTGGCTCATACCCTCAGGTAGCCGATTCCCACTAAGGAATCAGGACTCAGTGCCCATACCCGTTGCCATGGTAGCCTTTCCTGGTGCCCCAGTGCAAAGCGTCCTGCCATGTGACTGTTTTACCGTCACCACAGTACCCATGGCCCTGAGGCTGACTCTTCTCTTTGCTTGCTTACCTATGTGCTACCTGTTGTCCCATTAGAATAGGAATCCCGTCTGTCTCACTTGTCACTGCACCTCCAGGGTCTACGGTGTCTGGCACATTCTGGACTTCCACTAATTAAACATTTTATGAGTTAACAAATAAAAACAGAAATAAGAACAAAGTCCAGTCCCAGTTACCACCACCTGGCAGTCCACTTGATGTAGAACTGGGACTAACCTGGCCGCAACCTCCTGTGACGATTGATTGCTCCTGACCCCCAGCGGCAAATCACTAATAACACTTAACAGATGACCCCCAAAATAAAATACTGTAATGCACACCATAAGGCTCTAGTATTTTTCATCAAGTGCAAGTCTTGGCTCATCAAAATTGAATATCAGAGCTAAAAGAGATCTTGAGTATATTATTGAAATGTAACGTTAAAAACAACAATAGCTGACATTCCTGGAGTATATACCATGTCTCCGTCACTGTCCTAAGTGCTCTGTAGGTCTTAACATATTTCATTTTTATCACAATTCCACAGGTTAGGTACTACTGGTATGTTCCTCTACAAATGGGAAAACCAATTTAGTAGCTCGTCCGTGGCCACACCGCTAATGAGAGTCAGAGCACCACTCGCATATGTGTGATACTCAATTTACAAACTCACCCTCCCATTTGGACAGCAGAAATCATATTCAACCCAAATATTCCCTTCTTGCTCGGTGATGTGGACTCCCAACTTGTGGAAGAGCAGCGTCCCAGGCAGGGCCTGCCAAAAGCATAGTACTGGTGCTCAGAGAAAAGCTCAGCCTTTACAATCTTAGAGATGATCTACTACAACCTTCCTGTTGTACAGATAGAGACTCAGTGGCCAGCAAAGTCAAGTAACTTTCCTGAGGCCGCGCAGCGTCAGGACTGAAACCTGACGAGTCCTTCCACTCTTTACAAAGTACCACAAGGAGTCATCGGGGGATGGTAAACATCAAAGCGGGCGTATTGATTTGGAGGTTAGAGAGAGTCACACCTAACATGAAGACGATGGCTGGGACCCGCGTGGTGTGCTGTTCTACTAAGGGAGCCTAGAATCCTCCGAGCTGCTGTTTCTAAACAGACCCTGCTGCAGATATCTCAGACTCAAATGACTTTGTCTTGTTTTGATTAGTACAGAGGAAAACAGCACCACTGAGTAAAGTATACAAATATTTACTGAACACTACATGCCCAGCGCCCTACTAGGTGGTGGTATGAGCTCAGATGAAAGCAGGTGAGATGAAAATTGGTCCCTGATCTCCTGCAAGGCAAAGCAGAATGGTTTTCTCCTGCCAAGCAGAGAAGATAAATGCAGTGAACAGGAAGTGGGGATATTATCCTTCCAGGAACTGGTAATGGCCTTCAGAAGCGTAGGCAGCTGTGCATAAGCTTTCCAGATGAATTGTTTAAAAACTACTTAGGGTGCACATTCTTTTCCTCATTTGTTCCTTTATTTGCAATTCTCCTGTTACCTTTGGAAATCATTAAGAGAAAGGAGCAAATCAAAGTGGGCAGGCTCTGTTTGCGTCCAGCTACCGAGTCAGCAAGATGAGCATAAATGCGTTTGGGGTGGAGCAAGTCCAGTATAGAGGGCGACATATGCTTCTTCCCAACGCCCCCGCCCCCCCCCCACCCCGCCATATCATCTAGCGTAGCCCGCTCCTACCTGCCAAGGCCCTAGGATGGGACCCCTGATGGATTCTGGGAGTCTGACTTGTAATATCCGCTGATTCTTTACTGGCAAAAGAGAATTAAATTTCTGAAAGCTCTAGAGACCAGGAAGCTTTTCCTGCTTACCCAGTGCTTTATCTTCAAAAGTAACTATAGGGGAAAATCTTGGCCTAATTTACTGGAACCATAACAAATATTTATTGGATGAATTCACAGGTCAGTTGTGCCTTCTTAGGAATCACTATTAAACCAAAAAAGCCAGTGTTGTGTGTCTATGCAGAAACCTCTGAATCCTAAAAACACTTCTTGTGAACAATTACCTCTGTAGCAAGTGGCCACATTGCTGTAGAGCACCAGCTTAATGCAAGTTCCCACCTAAGTTGATTTCTCTATTCTTTTATAACAAGAGAGTAAAACGAAACCTGAAAAATAAAATTATACAGCTGACTCCATTAAGGAGAAGAGAAAGCCCAGATTGCCTCATTTAAAAAAAAAAAAAAAAAAGACAAAAAACAAAACAAAAAAACCCTGAGTAGACCCGTTATCCAAATATATAGCAATTTGCCAAGCTTGACAGAATGGCTTTTTGCCTTATTCCTGCCAAGGATTCTAACCCATAGCAGCATGAGTTCCAAGGCAGGGAGGAGGAGGACAAAGCTGATTATCATTCTTTTTAACATAGAAAACTAAAATTCAAAGTCCAGACCTTTTGTGGTTCTTAAACAGGGGAGATTTCTGTTGGCTGTCACGACTACCCAGTACCTTCGTAAGCCTGAGAGCTCCTCTTAACTCATTCATCAAGCATTTTCTGATCACCTACTATGTCGTATGCACTATGTTAGGTCCCTGGGGATACAGGAGTGAATAAATCATGCCATTTGTCCTGGAGGAGCTCAAAATCTGGTAAAAGAGAAGGGCCTAAAAACAAGTCATTACAATACATTGGGATAAATGCATTGAAGAAATTATGCTCTTCTAATCCAAGATGTTTTGAGAATGTAGATTAAAAAGCTACTAATTCTGCAAGCTGAGCATATTTGCTTTTGAATGTGGTAGAAAGGTTTAGAATCTTTCACCAAAGAAACACTTCTGTATCAAAATTCCTAACATGATTAATAATAATAATGAGACATGGGTAATTACTGTTTTATTATTATTGACTTGTACTGGTGACCAAACACTACATTAATAGCTAAATTCTCACATTTTTCCAATGAGGAAATTGAGGTTCAAAATTTAATAAGTCCTTAACATAGAAATTGCCTTTAATTTGAGCTTCTTCAGGGGAACTCAAACTCTGAAAACATAGAAAGGACTTCATTTCTGCCACCATCATGAAAAAGAAGACCTGAGACACAGAGGAGAGGAACAAAGTACTACACGTGTTTACTGTGACCAATTCAGAGGATGTAACAAGAGGCCGAGGAGGGATCAAGGACTGCTGTGGGTCCTAACTCCAGCCACGCCACAGTCCCTGGACCACGTGGGGTGCTATCACCTTTCCCAACTGCTGCACCCATCACCAGTCTGAAGAGAAGAAGACAGGCAGAAATGGAAAAAGAGGCAGAAAGGGTAGTCAAATTCTATCACCTGAGATGCTGTGATTCCTTAAAGCTCTGAGATCATATCCTGGCTCCCGCTCGGAGCTAAGCCTGACAACTTTTCATTGTCACTGGTTGGCCAATTACAGCGCCAGTTGAGCCATCCATGTAGGAGTGGCGCGTGGTTGTTAAATACACAAAGATGCCCTGGTTGGCCATCCCAGGACCCAATATGTCAAATAAGGGGGAGGTTGCATTCAAGGAACTTCTGAGAAAGCAAAACTGATGTTTCCTAAATCTTGTCCATTTTCTCTCCATGCTCTGATTCTCTGGGAGGCATCTTTGACTGCAATTGCAGTGCTTTGCCATTCTGACATCGGAATATTCTTTTCCACAATTCAGGATAAGAATTACAGAGTCTACACGTTCAGTCACAATGTGAAAGAAATCGTTTTTAAAACTCCATGCAGATGACAACATCAAACCTATTGTTCCAAGGAGCAGTAAGAAAGTGGTGGGTTCCCAGTAGCCCCAAGAGGCAGAAATCTATTTTATTTTTTTTTAATTTTATTTATTCATGAGAAACAGAAAGAGAGAGAGGCAGAGACACAGGCAGAGGGATAAGCAGGCTCCATGCAGGGAGCCCGATGTGGGACTCGATCCCGGGTCTCAAGGATTACACCCTGGGCCGAAGGCAGGTGCTAAACCACTGAGCCACCTGGGCTGCCCATATTTTATTTTATTTTATTTTATTTTATTTTATTTTATTTTATTTTATTTTATTTTATTTTATTTGTTTTATTTTATTTTATTTTTTATTTTATTTTATTTTATATATTATATTATATATATTATTTTATTTTATTTATTTTATTTTATTATTTTATTTTATTTTACTTATCTAGCTCTGTGAGCTTGATGGCTGCTTTAACTCCTCCTCTTTCTCTTAATTTCTTCAATTGTGACATGTGGAGTTTGGACTAGAGTAATGTTACCCAGATACAAGTACACGGGCAGCCATACATGGGTCATTTAAAAGAAGTTCCCAAGCTGTTACTCCTGGATATGTAGGGGGAATTCTCAAGAGCTTATATTTTTTCAAGCGCCACCAAAAGTGGTATGTATGGAATACCATAGTGGTTCTTTCACCTCATGTTTTGTCCTTGTCAAACAACGGTTCAAAGAGGTGAACAAACATGAGAAAGAACCAAGGAAGAAATAGCCAAGCTCACATTTTTCAGAGTGTTAAGACTGCATTAAAGGCATTAAAGCACAGCTTTCTAATAAAGCAGCAAACAACTTGCACAGACTTGATGATCTTACTACCAAACAAAACTATCTTCCTTTAATCACAAATGGATAATTCCCTCGTAAATCGCAGGCATGATACTTAGATTTTTTTTTCATTTTAAATAAGGTATTAATAAAATACTACCTTATTTTGGTGATGACAAAACAAAAGGCAAAGTCAGCAACTGAGAACAAACAACTGTGCTGCAGCTTCTGATGAAGACAGAGTTTTACAAAGCCAAAGGCATGCCCAACCAGTGAAGCAGGTGCCTTGATCAGCAAGCACAGTTGAGAAAGAAAATTGAATTCTTTGAAAACAATTTGGAAAGGAACTTGGAAACCATATCCAAACAATGCTCAGGGGCTGACATTTCAAAAATGTATTTGCTCTTTATTCTAATCACTTTGGTACTTTCATCAAAGCGAAGACATGACATATGGAACAGAAGATATACAGTGAGATGAAGGAGTAGTCAAATGCAAATGGTTGGAAAAGGCCCAGAGATTACAATCTGGCTCACCTTGCACATCCAATCTCAGCTCCCAAAAGACGCCGAAGAGCTGTCATTTATGGAGAGCCTGTGAAAGAACAGGCTCTGCATGGCTTTCCACAATCGGCCGAGGAACGCTAGGGCGATTGCTGCCCAGAAAGATGAACTATTTTACACAAGGTCTCAGATGTGCTGAGAGCTGGAGCTGGGATTCGAACTCAGTTCGAGGCTTCTGCTGCTTCTGAACTCAATGCCCCGCTGACCATTATTCTAGTACCGTAGCTGCCCTACAAAGGCCGAGTACTCGGGCTCAGGCTCAGCGTCTCCTCATTGTGCGTCAGGGATCTGCAGATGGAACTTCCCCGGAATAGCTGAACGCCAGTAAGGAATCGCCATGGAAGAGGTGTCCTTTCCCTCCTGGGTTTCTTATTCTCGTTAGTGCCCGAGTGTCTTCTGATATCCAGTACAGCCCCCTGTTGCCTCATCATCTCTTCCTTGTGAGATGCACAGGCCTGGTGGAAAATGCGTGAAGAAGGTCATTTTCCCTTAAAACATCGCTTCTGCACAGACTTTCACATTTGTCTAAAATCTATTGTACTTATACACACAACCAACCAATTAAAACTACCTGCAGTAAGCGACTGGCCTACAAAGTGGTCTTGTACACCAAAGCCATAAACAACCGAGACCATTGATTTTACGTGGGGGCGGCCTCCTTGCATGTTGCGGAGCGGCCGAGGCTGGAACCAGCAGGGGCTGAAGGCAGAAAGCTGATGAGAGGGGACCAAGGGACCAGATTACTCGTCTTCATGTCACCACTTTCTTTTCTGGGGTGGGGAATAAACAGGCCATGTTAAACAGGCCACAGATCATGCCATTGATCTTGTCTGATATGAATGAAAACCAGAAAAACAAATGCAAGGGAAAAAAAGCATGGTCTCAATCAATCAAGAGCTGACATGGAATCAGTCACCAGAGCTTGGGCCTCGCTGCGGAGCACGTGGGCCTACTGTCCGCACGTTCCTGTCCCGGCAGGTGGATCCTTATAGTCCGGACCACTTGCCTCCACTGCACCTCATTTTCCCTTCTCCCTTGCCCTTGCTGGCCTCCACCCCGTCCTTCATCCTACCCTGAGAGCTGCCCCAAGGGTGGAAGAGTGAGCACCGGCGGGTCCTGCACGTAGAGGGGAGCTAGAGCCAGCTGCAGGTGTCTCAGATGCCATTTTCTCCGGAGCAGGCCTCAGCCTTGCCCTGCTGGGGCGGGCCTTCTGAAGGCCATCCCTCCGCGCTGGCCTCCTGCTGGCCTCCATGGAGCCTCTCCAAGGCTGGCATGGAAAGGCCCTGGGGCCAGTCTTCGCCTTGGAACTGAGGCCTTTCCCAGGAGGTCTGGCTCTGGTGCCACAAGGGATCCTCAGAGCCACCAGGATCAGCAGGGGTGTACCCCGTCCTCACCGGCGAGGCTGCAGAACCTACAGGCACCCCACCTGCACCCCACCAGTCTCTGATGCCGGTTCTTTTTATTTCCATGAAGCTACTTAATGAGATTCTTCATGCATAAAATTAATTTTTGCCCTCTTCTATCAGCTTGTACCACTAAAGGATTTACTTACAATTTTGTCAGATTTTATTTATACGTGCAATAAAGGGGACCCAAATCCTAATGAAGGCTTTTATGGGTAATGATGGGAGATACAGAAGGAAGCTGAAAGCGGGCAGACATCCAGGCCCCCTCTGGGTGCCAGGACGCACTCTGCAGGAGATGCCCCCACAGCAAGGCCCACGAGGCCCTGCCTTCCCAGAACGACACCTCAAATCAGATCCTAATTTGTTGCTGGGGGAGAGGAGGAGGAGAGGGCTATTAATAAACAGTGCAAATAATTAGGCTTTACGGGAATTTGGTTGTTTCCTTACACACTAGATTTGCTCTCAAACCCTTCACAAAGCTGTCCTGTGTGACTGCTTCGCAGCCAGTGGGTGTCCCCCGGGAAGCTGTCTGGAGCTGGAATGGAGCAAAGACGGACAACATTCTGGTTAGTCATAAAGACCCTTGCTTACGGACTGTCCCCTGAGGCTGGGCTCTGTGCCAGGCCCTGTGCTGACAGGATGTCACTTAATCTTCAAAACAGCTGGTAGGGTAGCTCTCCTCATTCCCACTTTAAAGATAAGGAAACTAAGACCCAGAGACATTCCACAGCTGCCTAAAGTCACATCTTATTCTTTGCAGGATTCACCACCACCCCCAAAGTCACTCTTTGTCCCCGTGCACCGTGCTCAGTCGCAAGCCTTCCTCTCCAGGCTAAAACGTTCAGTTCACTGTGTTTAGAATACGTACTGGACTGGGCACGAGGAACCCGACTTCCAGTTCTACTTCCATTTTTTATTACTAAATGCTCTGTGACCTTGAGCAAATGACTTCAATTCTCTGGTTGTCACAGTCCTCTCTTGAAAAATAAGATTATGATCTCAAGGAGCCGGCTCAGTTCTAGCATTTTTATCCTGTGGTACTGTCTAAACCGAGTAACAAAAGAGTGTGTGCAAAGTGCATGTGTTAGCTCACACACAGAAACTGAGCTCATTTTTCAGAGCTAAAGCACTTGGAGCTATGTTGCTGCACAGCCAACGTTGGGGTGGTCTCTGGATTTCCAAAGCTGCATGGGACTGCCAAGCTGCTGTGAAGCATTAGAGACTTTTTTCTAACTCACCCTTCTCTTGCCAGCACTGGAGATAAAGAATCCCGTAGATCAAAATTAAAGGCTGACAACTGGAAACCAAGAGCACGGTGGTGCAGTTTAACTCTTTCCATGAAGAGAACCTTGCTCTGGAGCTCCAGAGGCTAAAGGGAGACTCGACCTCCAGGAAAACCTGACTCCATCAGCATCTCACATTTCCAACGGGGAAAGAGATGTCACTAGCCATTTAAATCACAGGGAAGAACTTCTGTGACCTTGTCCTCTGCCATAGGTTCCGTGTCTTTGAAGCTGCAAAAGAAGGGCGAGAGCCACAAACTTCTATCCATTCAACAAACACTGAGATGCTCCTGTGCCCTAGGCTCATGCCGGGTATCCAGGGTAAAGAGGAAATGAAGACACAAAGCTTTCCCTGGACGCTCTCACAGCGCAGTGGCAAAAATAAACTATTTCATTGCAAGAGGATGAAGATGATGGTAGAGAGAGCTTGTGGCTGTTTGGAGGATGGTTCACCTCGTAAACGGGAGTGGGTGATGGGTAAAGGCATTTGTCGGAGTTGAGGGCGGAAGAAATAATTAATTCCAAGGATGACAGCTGCTTGGTTGAACCTTGAAAGACACGTAGAAATTGGTCCGGCTGATATGTGAGGGGAAGGTGTTCCAACAGAGAGGACAGCAGGTGACTCTCCATTGACCATGCCACACCTAAGGGCATGGTCAAACAAAAGGTTTCAACAGAGTCAGGACATTCTTCCCTCAGACTGGTTTTTAGGAACTTCAGTATGGATTGTTTAGGTCTCTGACACATGCAGCTTTCTTCTTTCTAAAGGTAGCTCTTCTTCCTTTCTTTCATAGGCTCTGACTGTGAAACCTCGTTCTTGGAGTCTCAGTGAATTCTACTTAATAAGAAAGGACCCAGAAAAGTTATATTTCTAATAAATAAAGAGAATGAAAGCATGGGAAAGACAGAAGAAACTGAGACCCAGCAAAGCCTCACTCATGTCCAGACACTCCAGAGAGTGAGGTACCAGGTTCAGTAAAGCCAAGGCCCAAATCCCAAAAGAAAGACTTATGGGCAGGAAAAGCAGAGAAGTAGCTGACCAAGGCAGCAACCCTTACCCAGACCTCAAATCAGCAGTGAACATGGAAACTGTAAGTATAGAAAAGCCATCTTTGCTCTCTTTTGAACTATTAAGAAATAAATGTAAAATGTAAAATTTTAAAAAATGTAAAAGACTGAAAATCAGTTGCCATGAGCTAGTGGCCAGATACGCATGGAAACCAAGAAGGGGAAGGGTTTTCCATATATCGTGGTGAGGAGAGGAAGAAATCGAGCATGACTTAGAGCATCACTTTCAATGATCGTGTGCCTAACTAGACATGGCCCCAGAGGTGGAGGAGGTATCTGGCTTTCCCCTTTTATATTCACACTCGGTTACAAAATGTGATGTGAGGAGATGGGGGGTGGGGAAGGAGATATAGCAGAGAGTCTAGAGTAGCAATCCATGCCATAAAGGTGGAGGAAGTACTTCATAGCACCATTGACAAATAGCATCTTCGTTTTCCCCTCTACAAGCTATCCTGGTACAAGAATAGAAGCCGGGGTGATGAAATGGGATGGGGGTCATGTAAAAGAGAGAGACTTGATGGAAATAAGAATAAAGCATTGAGCAATTTCTGGTGACTTACATGCAGAGAGAAAATGTTTTCATGGAAGAAAGCCAGGGGAAGGCCTCACGGGAAGTATTGCGAGCTTTTCTTTTGCAATTCCATTATGACTTTAATAGTTTTTTTCTGATCACAACAGCGATGGAGGTCCTTTGTATAATATTTAGAAAGTACACAGAAGCACACAAAAGAAAATAAAAATCATTCACCATCTTAAAGGAAAGCATTATTAGTATTTTAACTCCTACAGATCAAAGAATTTTTTTAAAAAAGAAAAACAGAAGAGGAGGCCGAAACCGAGGTGAACTTTGAACTTAAATTAGATGAAAAAAAATTAGTGACATAAAGCATTATCTCTATTAATGACTATATACTGAAACACATAGATTCTCATTGAAAAGTTCATTGCTAAAAGTAAAAATTGAGACAAGGGTATTTTGATGCAGTGTTCGTTTATATCAGAATGTTGACACGGCTTTATGGTGAAGTGTTAGTCACAATGGAGGTCCCTACCGCACCATCCCTGAGACTTACCCTCTCCTTCATCTCACCCAATATTCTTTCCCTTTTGGATAGTCCATTGCTGCTGTAAATGACACTGACTTGGTAAGGCTCAAGGATAGAGTGAATATCAAGGAAGAAATGAGGTTGAGCATCAAGAATGAGTTTTAGGCCAGATCAGAAGTTATGTGAATATCCTCCCCTGCATTCAGCCCTAATCCTTGTATATACAGAAATGAATAGAGCAAGAAAACCTCCCTTTTGAGTCTTCACAGGACGAATTCTTTGTTGTTGGCTTCCACTCTCCCCTGTTATATTCAGGCTGAGGATAGGATAGCTTGTTGCTAACCTAGGCTGCTGCTTCCTCTTACCGCCAATGATTCTCACTCGACAATGCAGATTTATTAGCTATGGTCCAGGCCACATCTCACCCTACCCATCCATAGCCTGGCAAATGGATGAATCCTAGCCCAGATCTGGGCCCTGGATTGCCCATGGAAAACTCAAAAAAATATTGCCACTGCTTTCCCCCTTTGGCTGCCACAAGTTCTCGCCAGATCTACCTTCACCAGACTCCATGCACTCAGGGGATTTACTGGTAGCAGTATTACCAGCGAAGGAGTGGGAAGTTACGGTGACTCTAGAGAGGTAAGTACAGTTGTTCCTAGGACGGAGCCCTGTTGTCTACCATTCTATCACCCAGAGATTGTTTGTAATAGAGGTTCACTGGTGGGAATCTCATAAGGGACACCCACAGTGTAACACTAAAAGCCCATCAAGATGTTAAAGAGATTATCCTTTCTGAGGACACCATTTTTACAAATTTCTAGGTAAATGCATCAGCCTATTGCATGCGGAAATCAAAGAGCAACATTTTTTTCAATTCTTTGATTCTTTGTCAAAGTGGGATGAAATTTTATCTGTTCAGGATTGACCAAGGGATCTCTGGTTAAATGATACATACATTATCAATAAGTTATTTAATTATATGACAATTATATTATACAGTTTTATATACATATAGTATGGACATGCTAAAAGTCAGTTACCCTGAATATTCTAAAAATTTAATAACTCACTGCGTTGATGTACGCATCTCACTCCAACTGCTCATTTATGAATTAATTCACTTATTTATACACAACCACTTATTCATTTATTCAAAAAGTATTATGAATCATATGACATGGCCCGTACTATACTGAAATCCCTTTTTAAAAAATCTCTTATTTTATTTTTAAAGATTTTATTTATTTATTTGAGAGAAAGAGAGAGAGAGTGAGAGAGCACACAAGCAGTGGGGAGGGGCAGAGAGAGAGGCAGACATCCTGCTGAGCAAGGAGCCCGACATGGGTTGACCCCAGAATCATGACCTGAGCCAAAGGCAGACACTTAACTGACCGAGCCACCCAAGCACCTCTTTTATTTTTTAATTTTACCATAATTAGCATATGTTATATTAGTTTCAGGTGCACAATATAGTAATTTAGCAATTCTATACCGTATTCAGTGCTCATCATGATAAGTATACCCTTAGCCTCCTTCACCTATTTCACCCATTTGCCTACCCACTTCCCCTCTGGCAACCACCATCTTGTTCTTTATATTTAAGATTCTGTTATTTGTTTTGCTCTTTTTTTTGTTTTGTTTTGTTTCTTAAATTCCACATATGAGTGAAATCATGTGGTATTTGTCTTTCACTAACTGACTCAATTCATGTAGCATTATATCCTCTAGATCCAACCATGCTGTTGCAAAGGACAAGATTTCATTCTTTATGTCTGAGTAATATTCCATTGCATGTGTATTGATGAAAAAAACCTGAAGATGACAACAAATGGAAAGATATTCCATGCCCATGGATTAGGAGGACAAATATTGTTAAAATGTCATATTACCCAAAGCAATCTACAGATTTAATGCAATCCCTATCAAAATACCAACAGTCTTCTTCACAGAACTAGAACAAACAATCCTAAAATTTGTATGGAACCAGAAAAGATCCTAGACAGCTAAAGCAATTTTGAAAAAGAACAACAACAACAACAACAACAACAACAACAACAACAAAACCCTGGAGGTTTCACAATCCCAGATTTCAAGATATACTACAAAGCTGTAGTAATTGAAACAGTATGCTACTGGCACAAAAGAGATGCATAGGTCAATAGAGTGGAATAGAGAGCCTAGTAATAAACCCATGATTATATGGCCAATTAATCTTTGACAAAGGAGGCAAGTCTATGCAATGGGAAAAAGTTTCTTCAACAAATGGCATTGAATAAACTGGACAGCTAAATGCAAAAGAATGAAATTGGACCATTTTCTAACACCACACACAAAAATGAACCCAAAATGTATTAAAGACTTAAATATGAGATTTGAAACCATAAAAATCCCAGAAGAGAGCACACGCAGTAATTTCTCTGACATTGGCCATAACAACATTTTTCTAAATATGTATCCTGAGGCAAAGGAAACAAAAGAAAAGTCCCCTTTTTAACCTCAAAATTTAATAAAGAAAACTAATATGAACCCATAATAACAATAACATCTACACTCATTAAACACTATGTAAAAGGCATTATTAAAGTGTTTTGTGTATTTTAACTCTTATTTTTTAATTTTTTAAAAGATTTTATTTATTTATTCAGGAGAGACACAGAGAGAAGCAGAGACATAGGCAGAGGAAGAAGCAGGCTCCCTGCAGGGGCCTGGTGGCAGCAAGGAACGAGGCCCAGGCACCGCCGGGGAGTGCCATAGGGACCCAATGGTTTGGGCCATGATCTCATCAGGATGAGAGCTGAGATTTTATTCCAAATGTATTAAGGAGCCATCTAACTGTTAAAAGCAGGGAAAGTGGCCCAATCTGATGGCGTTTTTAAAAACGTCATCCCGGTTACTTTGTGACAAACGGATTTTTGCAAATAAAAGTGAAATCAGGGTAACCAGGGGCCGCTACGCCAGAGAGGGCCTGGAAGGTGAAGGGAATAGGCAGGTTTGGGGTACGTCTCAGAGGCAGAGGTCTCAAGATTTGCTTCCAGAAGTGCTTAATGTTTAATGTGACGTGGGTCTCAGATGTGAGCACTTCCTGAAGGGCCACGAACCTGCCGTTTCCTTGGGTGTTTTCATTAGCCTGTAAGTGTCCCCCTTGGTGTTACGGAAGCCTGAGTGCATGGATACCCCTTTTCAGAGTATTTATCTGAGTGTTTATCTTGCTCCCCTGCAACTCCCACACCAAGAACCTGAATCAACAGGCCCGGTCAAAGTAACTGGAGGTGGCTCTGTGGCTTTCGTGTCATGGATCAGTTGATTGATTGATTGAAATGCATTACTGAAACTTCACGGCAAACGACTAAATGCCCTTAAGATCCTCCCCCGTTAGGATCTTCAGCGCAGGGCCCCCAAGCAAGCAGCGGGGTGGCCCCCAGCACCTGGGTGCGGCCCTTGTTCCCCCCTTCCGGCCAAGCCCTGGGGTGACAGGCCGGCTGCAGCAGCTAACTTCTCCCACCGACCGTCATCCCAGCGTCCCCGTCGCAGCACCTTTGTCCCTGCTACCGTCACTCCCTTGTTTATTAAGTCTTTGGACTTAATTGGGGCCTAGCAAAGCTGCAGGCATGTGTTGGGGCAGGTGTAGGATGCCTGCACATGTGCTCTGCGAGGCCCCTCCCAGGCCAGGGGAGGGCTGCTGGCCACCAGCCCCCAGGAGTGATCCGCCCTGCGGGTATGGCCCTCTCTTATCTGGTCACCTTCACCTCGAGTGGCAGACGCATTTTCCAGCATAACTGGACCTTCCTCGTGGGCAAAATCTGGCTGTTCATTCGGAAAGCACAGAATATGAGACGTAATCGCCTGGCCCGGCGGTACGCGGATCGCTTGGACCTTCGTGTTGACTCTCTACATTCCTAACATTTCTTCTCTAGTGTAAGCGGAAGGGACATTTGCTGGAAGGGTAGCAGGTGGGTCTTGAAGGGGAAGGAAGGACTGCGGGACTTCGCGGAGGGGAGGTGGCCACGGGAACCGTGTGGCAGGAGCTGCCTGGCCCTGAGTGGGCCACCTGCCGGCCTTGGTGCCCGGTGGCCCTGGGCAGGGCAATCATGCATTCCAGATGGCCCTGCTTCCCTCTCTGCTGCCTCTGCACCATCACATGGGGCTCTGGACCCTTCTAGCTCTGTGCAGCTACTTCCAGGCTGGGAGGCCCATGAGGCAGCCTTGAAGGAAACCGGGTTAGGGATGTGCCCTGCCCAGCTGGTGGGTGGTGCTCCCCTTTGGGTCTCTCATTTCGGTCTCCAGTTATTGTGGGAGAAATACTGTCTTTGGTAAAAAGTCTGTTGGGAGGAACTTACTGAATGGAAGAGAACCTTAAGTGTCTCTTTCTCTCTTTTTTCCAGTTTGGTTTCTAATTGACCTAACAAACTGCATGCGTTCGAGGTGTAGAATTTGACATGTTTTGAAATATATATTTACCTGTGAAATCATCACCGCAATCGAGAGCATGGACACATCTGTCACTTTGAAAAGTATTCTGCTTTTCCCTGACTCCTTCAAAGCAACTATAGGTCGATTTGAATTTTCTAAAATCATATGAAAATGTTACCATACTGTATTTTTTTTTTTACTTCTTTCACTCTAATTATTTCAGGTTCCCCCTTGTTGTGTTTTAATAGTTCTTGCTCCATAGTATTCCATTGCATGTATGTGCGGGTATCACAACTTCTTTGTCCACTCACCATTTTTTGGACATTTCGGTTATTTCTAAAGGTTCTGGCTATTACAAATAATATCTATTAATATTTTGTACAAGTTTCCGTGTAGACCTGTGCTTTTATTTCTCTTGAGAAAATATCCAGCAGTGGAAAGTCTGAGTCGCATTGTAAGTGTTGTTTGACTTTTTAAGAAACTGAAAAGTATTTTCCAAAGCATTTGTACATTTTGACCACCAGCGGTGCATAAAAGTCCCAGTTGCTCCATATCATCCCCAACTTTTGATAAAGTCAAAAACTGACATAGTCTTTCACAGCTCTGGTAACATATATTTACAGTTCATGAGAGAACATCTCCTTTCTAATATCTTATATAAAATAATATAAAATAAAATAAAAAATAAAATAAAATAATATAATATAATATAATATAATATAATATAATATAATATAATATAAAATATATTGCCCCACCTTGTCTGTGGAGAATGTGTTCGAAGACCTCCAGTGGGTGCCTAAACCAAGAACCAAACCCTATATATCCTATGCGTTTTCCTAATATACATACCTAGCATAACGTTTAATTTATAAATTAATCACAATAAGTGATTAACAACAACAATAATAAAATAGAACAATTATAACAAGATACTACAATAAAGTTTAAATAAATGTTGTCTTTCCCTCTGCCTTTCTTCTCCTTGTGATGATACAAGGGGTTAAAATAAAATGAGGTGAGTGACAGGAGTATTGTGACAGAGCTGTAAGCTCCTATTGACCTTCTGAGAGTACAAAAGGGCGTCAGAAGGAGGATCATTTGCTTGCAGACCACGGTTGACCATGGGTAACTGAAACCATGGCTTCACTCTCTGCCGATGAGAGGGGGGGATACTGTATTAAGAAATCATTCTTAAAAAAATAAAAAATGAAAAATAAAGAAATCATTCTATCAGTGTGCCACGCATTACCCTGTGATGCTCTTGTTTCAGAGAAGAGAGATACTGTGATTGGAAGGCCCAACATGGCCGCAGCAAACAAGACAATAGATGTCTTGAGTTTAAAGAGCATGGAAAATGTTACCCTGGTAACATTATCTAATAAATCTTGCGAATAATACACAGAGTAGACAGTATAATTCTGGCTTTCTGTGTCTACAGGGATCAAGACAAGAAGGGGAATAGTGGTTCAAGAAGAAACAGCTGGAGTGTGCAGTGCTATCATTAAGGACCCCTGGGCTAACCCAGAAGTGCTCAACGGGAGGTAATCAATGAGTCCTGGAATAATTCTCTAAGCCAAGGAAAAAAACAAGACAGTGGCTTTTTAGTATATTGTTAAGGCCTAAAAGTGCCTGTTGGGATTCCGTGCTTCATCTCTTAACTGATGACTCTTACCCATTCTCTCAGTAATTACGTATAAAACATAGAAAGTACGGAGTTCAGGAAATATTCAGTTACCGCCCAATTAAAACACCTCAAGTCTTGGCCTTCGAAAATGGTTTGTGTTATCTCTACATATTCTTTTGTTTGTTTGTTTAGGTCTGGTGCTCCTTTGAAAAGGAGCTCAGCTAGTGGAGATATATTTGATATATAATTTCCTCAGTACAATCAAAGATTGTGGTGATTTGCTTAATATTCGCATAGAAACGTAGAGTGTTATTTTGAGGTACCAATTTGTCTTCTGCTTCTATAAGCCTAATCGTTCTGTGTATTTTTATCTTTGGTGTGGACATGACATTTTTAGTAGTGATATCAATGATATGATGTAATTACAGTTTACTGAGGCCTCATAGAAATAGTATAGTATGGGGTATTGATGCCTCTCCAGTGGTTCAGAACTTAGATCAATCAAAGTGCTTTCATCTCTTCTGAGGTTTGAGTAATTATCTCATGAAACTCATATGACCTTATGGCTACAAAGAAGTAGTTCACTGAGAGCAATGTGGATGTTTGAGTTCTGAAACGAAGATAAGGAACATCATTTGACAGGCAGTATTTCAGTGTCTGTCTTGACACTGAAATGCTGGTTTGTCATCCCTACCCTGCCAACCTCATTTCTCTCTTATCTCATTAAGTTTTGGTGATAGAGCAGAGCATGAAGGCCCACCCAGGTAGCACGAATCACACTTTGGTTCTTTCACTGTCACACCGCAATAGCTCTGTTCTCTGTTTATCTATTGATTGTTTTTATCTTGTCTTCACTACCAGACTGCAAGGGAATGACTTTTTTCCTGACTTTTTTCTACTCCTCTAGTTGTAACCACAGTTTTGAGCACATATATCTTTAGCAAATATTCAGCTGTGTCATCACACCATAAAGATAGATGTTGGTCTATTTAATGAGTACCTAACATTTAACTACAGGCAGTGATACTGTTGTGATTTGTTTAGCACCTTTATAGATGTATAACTGACATGTCACAAAATTTACCCATGGTGAGTGTATAGTTAGTTTTTAGTAGATTTGTCCAGTTATGAATTATCACCCAATCCTGTTTTAGAATATTTCTATCACCTGAAAAGTTTCCCACATGCATGTTTTCTAGTCAATTTCCACTCCTGCCTCCAGCTATACTCATTAATCAGCTTTCTCTATTTATAAATTGGCCTTTTCTAGAAATTTCCATTATGTGGAGTCATATGCAATCTTTCATGAATGACTTCTTTCATTTAGCATAGTGTTTCTGACACATATTCATATGGTTGCATGAATAAGTAATTTGACCTTTTGCTCAGTAGTAACCCATTGTTTGGACATGCTACATTTTGTTTGTTCATTCACCATTTCATAGATATTTGGATTGTTTCCTTTTATGAACTATAATGAAAAAGGTTGCTTTAAACATTAGTGAACAAATCTTTGCGTAGACATACGTTTTCATTTTTCTAAGACAAATACCAAGGAGTGAAATTACTGAATCACATGGTAAATATATACATGCTCAACAATTTAAAAAACTGCCTCTTTTCCAAAGTGGCCCTACCAATTTGCATTTCCACAAGCAGTGGGTGAATCTTCCAGTTTCTCTACGTGTTGTCCAATACTTGTGATTTGCTTTTTGTTACGGCCATTCTTTTGTTTATGGCCATTTTGTCTATGGCTGTTTGTGATAGAATGTTGTCTTATTTTGTGGCCTTAGTTTTCATTTTCCTAATGTCTAATAGTGTTGAAAAACTCCATGTGATTATTGTCTATTTGTATGTAAACTTTTCCCCATTTTTAATTTTTTTTAAAAAAAAATCTCACGAATGTGAGATTCAGAGAGGCAGAGACACAGGCAGAGGGAGAAGCAGGCTCCCTATGGGGAGCCCGATGTGCAACTTGATCCCAGGACCTCCGGGGTCACGCCCTGGCCCAAAGGCAGACGCTCAAGCACTGAGCCACCTAGATGTCCTACTTTTCCCCATTTTAAAAGTAATTTTTTCTATATCATTGCATTTAACACTTTTTAATACATTCATACAAGATATACAACATTTTTAGGTAAGTGATTTGAAAATATTTCCCACACTCTGTGTCTTGTCTTTTCATTTTATTGTTGGTGTCTTTTGCAGAGAGCCTGTTTTTAAATGTCTAATTATCAGTATTTTCTTTTATGATTGAACTTTTACTGTTACAATGAAGAAATATTTGTCTAACCTAAAATCACAAGGATTTTCTTCAGTATTTTATTTTAAAAGATGCAGAGTTTTAATTTTTCACTTAAGTCTAAGATTATTTTTGAGTTATTTTCATGTGTTATATGAGGTCAGGATTAAAGTTCTTTAAAAAAAAAATGGCTATCCTATTGCTCCAGAAATTTTTTGAAAAGACTTTTCCCATTGAATTTCCTCACCACCTTTGTCAAAAATAGATTATTCATAAATATAAAGATATATATCTGGACACTTGATTCTGTTTCATTGATATAAATGTCTGTTCTGATACTGCAACTACCAGAAATCATGTAGCATGTCCTTCAGTTTTTGTTATTTTTCGAGATTATTTTCGCTAGTATAGGTGTTTTGCATTTCCATATAAATTTTAGAAATAGTTTGTCAATTTCTATAAGAATGACTTATGGGGTTTTGACAAGGATTTAATTGAATGATACAGGTTCATTTGGGAAGAAATGTCATCTTACAAATATTTGCTCTTCCTTTTCCAAATAGGATATATTTCTCAATTTATATATATTTTTAAAAATTTCTCGCAGCAATGTTTTATAGTTTTCAAATGTGCAGGTTTTGTTCTTTTTTGTTAAAAGTTTCCTTATTATTTTAATTCTTTTGGCATTATTTTGAATGTAATTTTCTTGATTGCAGCTTTGGATTTTTCTTTCCTAGTATGTAGAAATGCAATATGCCTTGATCTTATATCTTGATATTTTCTTAAGTTTGGTCATGGACTCTAGCAGATTTTGTGTGAATTTCTATAGACTATACCACCTACAAGATCATATTGTTTGTGAATAAAAACCCTTTTACATCTTCCTTTTCAAAATATACGCCTAGAACACCTTTTAGGATTTGACCTTTGAAAACCCTCCTTTTGTCTACTCCATTCTTCATTCATTACTCTCTGGCCGGCCCACTGACCTTTCTATGCTCTGAAGCTCATCGGTCATCATTTCTGTCTCAGGGCATTTGCATGAGTTACGCTTTTTCTTGCAATGCTCTTCACCCAAATAATTCAGGCAGCCTCCTGTCATTCTTGTCATTCTTGTCTCAAGTCCAAACGTTGTCACGTCAGAGAACTTCCCTGGCCAACGTAAGAAAGTCTCCAACATTACAACCATCCTATATCATTCTGTAGTTATTCCAAGCACTTACAACCCCTTTAAAATCTTTTCTTTTTACGTATTTGTTTTCTGTCCCCCAATCCTCATCTTGAATGTAATTTCCTGAAAGATAGTCACCTTGTCTACAATTTCTACCCCTTGATTCCGGGGCTTAGAATACTGCTTGTCTCACGGAAGGCACACTTTTTTTTTTTCTTTTTCTTTTTGTCCTACGATTGATGGAAGAAGGGAAAAGAGAGAAAACTTTAAAGCATGCAAACAGAAACTATTCAAGAGAGTAACTTTCATGCTTTAGTTATTACCATCAAATGGACTGGAAATTATCACAGGGATTAACTGTTGTAAAGGGGAGGAAAGGACCTTAAATAAAGGTAACCTGATCCATTTTGGTTATGTATTCAAGCTTTGAAATGCTACCGGACATGCTATCTTAGAGTACTCATGCACAGTCATGGGGATTGGGGGTCATACTTGGAGTCTGAGGAAGAAACAGTCGGTTGGGTCCGTGCAGATTCTTTCTGTTAGCTTGGGATTAGGAGTGCAAGCTCTAGGTCTGGAAGTTTCTCCAAAGCAGACCAGTTCATGACTTCTGGGCCTGTGGCTTGACCTTTGTTCTTTCTGACTTATGCCCCTTGCGTCCTGGCTTCTCAGCCTGAAGCTGAAGCAGAGTGTCCCCATCATGAGCTGCGGCCTGCAGGGTTTACGGAGCTGACTCAGGGCCGCAGAGACCACTCAGGCGCGCAGTAGCACCGCTGTTGGGCTGCCAGCTTATTTACTGGTTTCCTTGGTGTCATTGTCTTGACAAGTAACTCTGGGAATTCAGCGCATTTTTCCCCTTCAGCTAGACACCACCAGAATATTTGACTCTCTGGATGTGTCAGGCTGGCTCTGTAATTAAATGGCTCAGCATTTCTGTTTGTCAGGGTGATATAAAATAAGGGGAAAAAATGTTTGCTTTGTGAAGCCCTGCCATAAAGCCTTCAGGAAGGATTATACATCATCAGGCCTTTGGCTCCCACAGGAAGATGCTCTGAAAGACAAAACATCTTTAGTGTCAATTTTCAACCAGAAGAAAATTGAATGAAATGAAGTTTGACATATGGAATGGTTTTCATAAGTCGTTTCAAATGTGAGTCACCAGAAATGTCACTTTGAGGCTATGACAGCAGATCAGCTGAGATACTTCTAATAATTTGAATAGAGCCCTGAGCTGACTTACCTCTGTGTGCTCACGGGGCGTGCCATGGCCCACGTTCAGTTAAGGAAAAATGGAACCCATTCATCGGTAGTGACTGCAGAGCTTGTTCTCGTTGTCCTGGGGTTGCTTCTTTTGAAAGGGAGGCCAAAAGCAGCTTCAGAAACACTTTTGAAGACTGTCTCTAGCTTCATTTACCTAAACCTGTTGCCTGCAAATAGCCCTTTGATCAAACACTTTCATCCATGTGTACATTTTTGAATATTCTTTATACCAACAACGCTCATATATACGTCTAATAACATAATAAAATATGACCACCACAGTTGCGTGTTGAAGTCACATTAGAAATTCAATCTGTAAAATTCACTCTGATATGCTGTGATGTTGCTGCACAAAACCAAGACTATAAGAAGACTATATTTCTCAGGAACTATGGCCATGTAGACATTTTTGGGTGTTAATTAATATGATTCAGATATCACCCTGTAAAATATCCACTGAGACTGTTGGCTAGCCTCGGTTCTAGACTCAGTATACAGCCTAGAAGAGTTATTTCAGGTTCATTTTTTTTAAAGGAATAAGGATTTTTCAAGCTTTGTACCTGCACTTCTTTATGCATTTATGGGTTAAACTAGCACATCCTCTTCCTTGTCGGCTCTTTCGTCATTCTTCATCTCCAGTCTCCCCAGACACACACTAATAGGTACATTTGTTTCTGTTGTCCCGCAGTTCAGAGAGTTAAATGAAAAAAGATGATAAAACCAAGCATAGTCGTTCCCAATCCTGACTTACAGCCTCAGCAAAAGCAAGAAATGAGTGAATTAACCTTCCTTTGGAGAGTTTTGGCTAGAAGCTAGAAAGAATTGGGACCCCCAAAGTTTCTTCCAACATGTTGGACATAAGAAAAGAAAAGGGAACTTTTCATTTTATATTTATGAACATGGGTCACCGTCCCCTCCCCTACCATCTGAGCCATAATGGATTGTACTTCCTTTTTGGATTGCTGGCATGTCAGTTTAAGATTCATAGAGAATAATTGGTCCTCTAGGTGAGAGCAGCCCATCATCACAAGTAGCAGCAAGAAACATGAGATGATACAGGAGTGGATTGGCCTCCTGTCTGAGCTCCCTGCATCCCATTTCCTAGGGCTTTTTCTGTAGTAACTAGGGCAATTCTGTGTGAGAGCTTCTATGGCTGTGTTTCAGCCTCCCACACAGCCCAAATGCTAATCCTTAGTGGATTTAAAGCACCGGGCCCTTTAGTATTAGTCATGCTGATCAATTTTAATTGAAAAAGGGAAAGCACACATTTTGCACAGTATGGCACAAGGTACATCCACTAATGGAGTTGCTAGGAGGGAGGCCAGAGCATTTCCTACATGCTCCTCTCCTAAGAAGCCTGTCCCCTTTTGATGGAGTCTGTATTCTTGGAGGAGTACACAGAGAATACAGAAGGAGGAAAGGGGTCACTAGCCTGCTGGCCAGAGCAATCAGGTCATTTCTGGTTGCCTACATGAAGCAGAATGTCATAGCCATACCACACTCTCTGCTGCATCCCTGAAGAGAAATCCAGTTTGTGGGCAGTGGCTCTATTGTACCTTATTAATAATGAGCACCATTTGCTAGCTATGGGGGCTAAGCATGTAGAGTCCCATTTGCTCCTCATAGTGAACTGTGGCCATGGACCCATATAACCTGTGCCTACTTCCAACATTAATGCCAATGACTTCCCCGCACAGTGTAATCTGGAAGGTTGATCTTTCCTAAATATGCTTCTTTCCCTCCTTTTCCATGACTTTGCCTCTTTTCTCTCATAATATTGGTCTTTAAAATCCTTTTTAAAGTTTTCCGGACATCTTTGCCTAGCTGGCTGCTGCTTTTTCTGTTCTTTTCTCAAATATCGTCTTTTCAGAGAGACCTTTCTGGACCACTTGATCTAAAATCATCCCTCACCTCATCCTCACTCATTACTACCTATCCTGTTACTTTCCCTTAGGGCACTTTCCTCAGAGTAGAATTGTCTTGTTTCTTTACTTTACTTGTCCATCTTCTTCCCCAGAATGTGAGCTCTGTAGGGAGAGAGAGTTTAGCTGTATTCAACAGCACTTTGGCACAGCTGACACAAACGTGACGGCACCTAGTATCTGTTCACCCAACATTCATGGCAAAACAAATCTACAAGTCCAGATGATGACTGCCATTGAGTAAGTTAGTAAATTGGATTTTAGAGAAGCCAACTAACTTGCCTATAACTGCTAAATGGCAGTAATAGGATTGGAACCCAGGTTTGCTCAGATTAGTTCTAGTTGTACAAGATGACTGCAGAGCTATAAACATCTTTTCCCTCAGAATTGCCTTGTAATTTCTCCAGAAATGTAATTCATTCATGTAGCTTCTCTGCCAAAAAAGTCTAATCAGCAGCTAATCATTTTTCAAGATAATTTCATTCTAAATTCTCAGAGCTCCATCTAAACATTATTTTTTCCTCCTGTGACTACTTGATGCTTTCATCTAACCCCATGAGCAGTCTCTTGGCATTTGCCTTCCCCCAACCCCGGCTCCTGGCAACCACTAATCTGCTTTCTGAGTCTTTTCTGGATATTTACTATAAACAGAATCACACAACGTGGGTCTTTTGTGTCTGGCTTCTTTCATGTTATATATATCCAAGGTTTATCCATGTTGTAGCGTGCATCAATATTTCAGTCCTTTCATATGACCGGATGTTCCCTCTCCTACATCATCTGTATGTATTTATCAGTTGGATAATTGTAAATAATAGTACTAAGAACATTGGTGCACAAGTTTCTGTGTGGACACGTGTATATAATTTTCTTAGATATATACCTGGAAATGGAATTGTTGGGTCGTACAGTAACTCTGTGTTTATCGTTTTAGGAAAATAACAAACCATTTTCTAAAGTGACTCCACCATTTTATATTCCCACCAACCAGTGTGTGAGGGTTTCAATTTCTCCACATCTCCACCAATACATTTATTGTTTGTCTTCTTGATACTAGCCATCCTAGTGGGTATGACGAGGTGTCTCTTTATGGTTTTGATTTGTATTTCCCTAATGACTTTGAGCATTTTTTCATGTAGTAATTAACCATTTATTTATCTTTGGAGAAATATCTATTAAATCCTTTGTTCATTTTCAAACTGGGTTAGTTGGGGTCTTTTATATTTGAGTTGTAAGAATTATTTTAAACTCTGAGTAAAAGTTGCTTATATTAAGGTATGGTTTGGATATATTTTCTCCCATTCTGTGGGTTGTCTTTTCATTTTCTTGACGATGTCCTTTGAAACATGAGGCTTTTTAAAATTTTTAGATAAAGTCCAATTTATTTTTCATTTGCCGTCTGTGATTTTAGTGTCATATCTAAGAAATCATTGCTTAGTCCAGAATCACATAGCTTTAAGCTTAGGTTTTCTTCTAAGACTTTTATAATTTTAACTCTTCCATTTTGAATCAATTTTCGTATATGGTAAAAGTAGGAGTGTGGCTTCTTTTTTTTTTTTTTTTTTCTTTTTGCATGTATCTATCTAGTTGACTCAGCATCAGTTTTTGGAAAGACTATTCTTTCTCTGTTGAGTTGTCTTGATACCCTCATCAAAAATCATTTCACTATTTAAGCGGGGGCTTATCTATGGTGCAAAACTACCTCTTATTTCCTTATCTTCTGAAAAGTTCTTGATTTTTGGAGATACAAGCTCCAGATCCCAAACCTAAGAATCTCAAGCCACATTCTCTGGACAAGAAATTCTTTACTTCTAGTTCTTAAATTTTGTTTTTGTTTGGATTTTCCCAGGAGCAGATACTAAAACCAGAATCTAAGTGCAAGTGGCTTACTTTTAAAAGGTACAGAAAGTACTGGTTGAGAGTGGAAACAGGGCACATGCGAGGGATGGAAGACAATAAAGAGTGTATTATTAAGTGATCCCCCAGAATGGGCAGCCGGAGCTCAGTCCTGCAGATATTTGTATTTAGAAAAGACTTGAGCATACCAAACGGTAAGGTCAGAGGGATATGGGAAAGGCATTGGTAGTGTCTGCTACACGAACAAAGAAGAGGTTCTCTTCCTCAGTAGGTGCTTCAAACTCAGGCTCTACCTAATCGGGCACAGTCTTTACCCCTTGCATCAACTCCAGAGTTAGCTAGAAGGAACACAAAGCAAGGGAAAAATATCAAGATATACTTGCAGCAAGATACCATTCTGAGCTGATGTGCTACAGAAAAGAGAACTTAAATAAAATTTAATATAGCAGGAGGGTGAGACACTTTTATATTTGAAGTCAAATATATATAAACTGTATGTGTGTGTATATATATGTTTATATATGTGTGTGTATATATACATATATATATGGTTTCGGTCAGTCTGGTTGCAGGTGACAAAAATGAAATTTACTTAAAATTTACTTAAGCAAAAGAGAACTGTATTGGCTTGTGTAATCAAACTACAGAAACAGCAGGGAGCAGCTGGCCTTTGGGACTTCTAGAACTAGGGCCTCGGACATCATTGTGATTCTGTCCCCGTATTGCAGGTTTTTAAAATCTTCAACCCTTTTAGCAGAAGAAACCTGGCTTTCTGCGACTCCTGGCTCTCTCCCTTTTAGCCACCCAATTAGAAAAAAATGGGCACTTCTCTGGCAACTACAATTTAAAACATTCCCCAATTTGGCTTGCTTTGATAGCATATCCTCATGCTAACCATTCTGTCCAGAAAGATGTTGCTCTGACTTGGTTCATAGTGACACCCCTGTGGCCAGAGGGCAGGGCTTGTTACCAGAAGAACCATAGAGCTGGGCAGTTGAAACAAAGAACCTTTGATTTCCGGGTGGGGGACTGGAAATCACGGGCCACATAAAAACAGAGAAAAAAAAAAAAAAGGTCTTCCTGTCCTCTGAGTCTTGTGTGCACAGCGAATATCTCAGGAACCTCTGCTCACCCTGGGATGCTGCTTCAAGGCCTTATAGAGAAATACTTAGCCTCTTGCAATTCCTCTCTCCCCGCAGACCTACCCTTTGACATCACAGCATCACTGAGGGCCAGCTGATTTCCTGGTTGGTGTGATTGCAAGGAGGCAATGAAAAATCGGGACCAATCTCATTGATTTTGCTCCTCCTTTAATTGCCCAAATATTGGTTCATTCGGAAAGACGTTGCAAATTTCAATGCTGCCTAGCTACCTGAGAACCATTCAGCTGTGTTAGAAATAAGTGACAACAAATATCAAATAATCAGTTTTTGAGCAAACATTAGAATAGGAAAGGGTTTTAAAAAGCTTGGGAAACCGCGGTGGTTACTTCATTGCTTCCAAATAATTATCACCATTCATATCCTTCTGGAATCCTGCAGACTGCCAAGGGACCCGCCACCCTTCTTGGGGAGGGAGAGCTTGGGCTCTCCGCTGTGAAGGAGCGGTCTATCTAAGTAAGAAAAAATAAGAATGCTGGAACTACTTTTGCTAGTGATGTGACAAACATAGCAAGTAGTCGCATGCTAATTCAGGCTATCACCTTTAATTAGGACTTGGGGAGGCTGAGTTATGCTGTCTACAGTCTTTGGAAATGAGCACTCATGATCAAAGAGCTACCTTCTTTAAATAATTTAAGTAGATATCCATTTTAATTAAAGTAGATATTGAATATTGGATATGAAAATGGCTGCTTTTTTTTTTTTTTTTAACCTTTAGATTTGGCGGCTGCTGCTTAAATGAGTAGGTCCCTGTACAGAAGGAAACAGCATCTGGTGCAGCCCCTCTTCAGGGCTGAAGATCAAGCGCCCGCTCCGCTGGAGGCCTTCTAGGATCCCGCTACCTCCCTGGGCTGCAGCAGGTGGGAGGAAACCCCTTTCAGAGTCACCGGGTGGGTCCCTGTAGGTCTCAACAGCTGCCAGAGGACAAACCAGTCTGGTTCTGCTCTTCTGAAGGGCAGTGTTTCTCTCCCTGACTCAAAACGAGAGTGGTCTGGATTGGGGCAAAGCACCGGATGAATCATTAGACATATCCTCAACATTTCTTGAAAAGGTGTCAGCTGAAAAGATGCAGTCTTCAGCCCAGACAGACCTCAGTGTCCCTCATGCACACTCATCACGAGCACGCCCCGCGCCGCCCAGTAAGGGCGGGCGAAGATTCCTGCGGGAAGAGTCTGCGAAGCACGGTCAGACTACACAACGTCAGCCGCCTCCAAACTTTCCAGTAGTTGCCTCTTACCTTCTGCTTTATTATATCATTTTCTCTCTCCTCTCCGTTATCCACTGCTTTCTTCTTTTCTCTCAGATTCCCAGGCCATGAGAACATGGACACAATCGTCCGGACATCAATTCACAGGCATATTCAAAAGAAAATTAAAAAGGGGCGCCTGGGTGGCTCAGTAGGTTAAGCATCTGACTCCTGGTCTGGGCTCAGGTCACCATCTCGCCCTCGTGCAGTCGAGCCCTGCATCAGGCTCTGCGCTCAGTGTGCAGTCAGCTTCAGCTTCTCTCCCTCTCCTTCTGCCCTTCTCTGCTCATCCTCTCTATTTCTTAAATAAATAAATAAAACCTTAAAAAAAAGAAAATTAAGAACAGAAAGCAAGACAGGACAGAAAAAAGAATTGTGAAAGAGGGGCTCAATAGCAAAGGGCAAATTTCTCTTAGTTATGTGTCTGATTGCCATATCCCCACAAGCTTCCTTTTTAAAGCTGCTGGTGGTGGAATGGGGAAAGTCATGGCCTTTTTCTTCCTTCTCCTCCCTCTTTTTAAATGTTTACAGATCCCGGTTACAGATCCGAGGTGATTCCATTCATCTAACCTTCCATCGAAGTCGGAAGGACAGATTAAATTTTACTGCCACTCATTTTACAGAGAGATTCCATTAATCAATGAAAATCCATAAAAAAATCAATCCAGGATCATACTCTTCTTTTTTTTTAAGATTTTATTTATTGATTCATGAGAGACAGAGAGAGAGAGAGATAGAGGCAGAGGGGGAAGCAGGCTCCACACAGGGAGCCCACATGGGACTCGATCCTGGGTCTCCAGGATCCCGCCCTGGGCTGAAGGCGGCGCTAACCCACTGGGCCACCAGGGCTGCCCCATACTCTTCTATATGTTCATAAAAACCCAACAGCACACTGTGGCCCAGCTCCTCTGATGAGGTTTTGAGTTTTGTATCTTGTTCCTTTCACACTCTGACTGTTCAATGTCTTCTTGTCCCCACAGGTCAGACTCCCTTGGCCTGATTAACGCCTGGTGATCCATCACCAACTGGACACCCAGAACCTTCTTTGAGGTAGGCTTTAACAATTGTTTTCCAGCTTCATGCACTGCACCTATGGGCGAAAGTCGCTGTGTCTTTCAGTCAAAGGTTCAAACGCAAACACCCTTCTTCAATTCCCTACTTGGCCCTTACCCCGAAGAAGGAAGATCTTGTACAAAGGGTTGGAGACCATGCAAGTAACAGTTTTCTTAAAGGAAAATAAAAATAAATAGAAGCTAAGACTTCCAAGCCGTGGTAGTTGAGGCGGTGCACGCAGAATGTGGGTGGGCATGCAGAGGCAAAGGAGGGATGATAGGACAAGAGTAAGCAAGGCATCTTAAGGGTGGCAGTGATATAGGGTGCTCGGTATCGCATCATCAAAAGAGACGGACGGTCATGGGAGCTCAGTCATGATGGAAGCGAGAAGAGTAAGGGAGGGATGATGGAAGAAGTCTCAACAGGAGAGAGTGGTCATTGTCAGGAATATCAAAAAGAGACCTTCAGGGCATCTATGAAGTTGTGATATATTTAGACCAGGCCTCTGTGTTTCCTAACATCAGTGAAGACTGAATCGGCATGTGTCTGAGCAAAGAACCTATACACCTGGGCCACGGGACGGTGAGTTTGAAAACATTTTCCTTTGAAACAAACCTCGGACGCTAGAGAGCTCTGAAAGCAAAGTTTGTGCTGAAATAAAAGTAAAGTTTGTTTTAACAAATGCATTCAATTCTGAAACGAAGTGCAGCGGGCGTGAAAATCCAGCATCAGTCCACACTGAAGCGAAGCCAGCGCCCCGAGGCCGACAGGCAAGCTGCAGGTGAGCGGGTGCTGTGGGTGCTGCTAGCCCAGCAGGTCCGCCCACCCCGCCACTGCTCGCTGCTAACCGCGGGGTCCCGTCCACTTCAGGATTCCCCTTGAGGCCTGGAACGAGACACTTTGGGGTGGAAAGGGGGTGCAAGAAGGACTCCCAGCACACGATACGTCAGCCTCAGTTCCGATTTTCCCATGTGGGGGACCTGACTTGGGGCTGAGCCGCGACCCTGGGCCGATCGGGACCCATCGTCGCCAAGAGCCCCAGTGACGGACCACTCTGCGAAGCGTGCGGGTCGGCACACTAGGGCCCGTGCTCCACGCCGGCCTCACCGCAGGGCAGACAGGACGTCTTTTTTGGCCAAATATCTGGCCGAGCTCTTGTGTGACGTAGGACTCTTCATGCAGCAAGATAATCATAGGGGAATTATAGAATGTAATTATAACCTCTCCTTCCAAATAAAGGAATAAATAAATATGCTCAAGCATATTGAAGGGATATCGCAAATATGATAGTTTCTCGATAAAATATATGATCTATTGATTAATTCTACTAATCTAATTCTAGTGAGATTGTTTTTTTCAGAAGAACGTGTGTTGATCATCAAGATGTTACGTAAATTTAGGGATTATTCACGTGGGGATTTATTGTGATATTATATTGCTTATTGAGGGATTAAGTCAAGATCAAAGCGTACAGACGGCGCTGCCCTGTAGTCACAAAAGGATAGGAGTTACTGAGGGGGGTTTGCAGGAGTTTGGGGGGTGAAGAGGAGTAAACTAGGTGGAGAAGGGCTTGTGGTGGATGAAAGAAGCATGCAGAGGTCGCATGCCTAAGGGTACACTGAGGCCTGTGTGCAGCCCCGTGCCTGCCACATAGGCTCCCGGTGGCACACGCATCACTCGCCCAGCAGGGAGGGAACCGGGAAGGGCTCACATTGCCTTGGCTGCTCTCCTGCTCAGTCTTTAGGGTTCCTTTGTCAGAAGAGGAATTCCTGAGAGGTGGCTGCAGCATTCTCCAGCTGGTACCGTTGAGTTGGGTGGCAGCCTATTGCTTCATTTGTTCCCCTAGCCCCTTACCCCCTCGCCTCCCCAAAGAGCACTAAGGCAGCACGAAGGGGCGGGAGAGGGGTAGATGGATACGTAGATGAGGGAAACAGAATCTTGGCAAAATGAGTCGGTTGAGCAGAAGGCACAAGAAAGGTTGGGAAGTTCAGCGTCTTGGTAAAAAGAAATACGATTGGTGGATTGAATGAAATTGGGGAGGTGACTCCCCCCGACTCAGGAATGTGAACTGCCGTCTTCGCATTTCAGGCTGCTAGAGCAATACCGTGGACTGGGTGGCTTCTCTAAGGGACATTTGTCTCTCATACTCCTGGAGGTTGATAAATCCAAGATCAAGACTCCGGCTGAGGGTCCTGGTGATGGCCCACTTCCTGCTTGCAGACAGGTGTCCTCTCACTGTGTCCTCACATAATAGAGAAAGAAAGAGAAGAGGGATGGGGTTTGCTCTAGGGTCTCTCTCTCTCTCTCTCTCTCTCTTTATATAAAGACATGAATCCCATCCTGGGGGCCCCACACTCATGACCTCATCTAAACCTAATTACCTCCCAAAGGGCCAACCTCCAAATCCGGTGGCTTCAACATACGAATTTTGGAGGACAGAACATTCAGTTTATAAGAACTGTGTTAAAATCTTTTGTCCCAATGGCTTAACGTGGGGTCACTTTGTCAACCACAGTCAATGTACTTGCATGTCTGTACCTGGAAGAGATTGCTTGTTGTCCCTCAATATCTCATTTTCCCTCTATCAATAACAATGGACTATCTCACGTTTAGAAGTGAGTTGTTGAATTTCCATTTATCTTGTGATTTCCCAGATAGGTTTCTCTTACTGGTTTCCAGTTAGTTCTTTGAGGGTCTGAGAACATACCTTGAACAATTTATTTCACTTCTTTGAGTTTGTTGGGGGTTTTTTTATGATGCAGAATATGGCCCATTTTGAGGAACGTTCCACATGCACTGAGGAGAATATATATTCTGTTATAATTGAGTAGAATGTTCTAGAAATGCCAGGTGAAGTTTGTTGACAGCATTCTTCAGATCTTTTACATTTTCACTGATTTTCTGTCTCCTTGTTCTATCAACTGCTGAAAGAGAAGTGTTGAAGTATTCACATATAATTCTGGATTTGTCTTTTTTGCCTTTCAGTTTCATCACATTTTGCCTCATTATTTTGTAGCTTTGCTATCAGGTACGTAAATATCCTATTCTTGAAGAATGGACGCCTTTATCACCATGTAATATACCTCTTTATTCTGAGTATTACTGCTTTCTGCTGCTATTATCAATACTGCTGAGATTAATATACCTACTCCAGCTTTCTTTTGATTAGTATTTACATGGAACATCTTTTTTCCTTTTTTAAATTTTACTTTTAACCAGTCTATGTTTTTATAACTAAAAAGGATTTACCATAGATAGTGTATAAGTAGAACTTGCTTTTTAAATCTGATGTAACATTTTTTATCTTTTAGTTG
This sequence comes from Canis lupus familiaris, assembly GCF_011100685.1. Classification (NCBI taxonomy): domain Eukaryota; kingdom Metazoa; phylum Chordata; class Mammalia; order Carnivora; family Canidae; genus Canis; species Canis lupus. The sequence continues at coordinate 1,987,093 of NC_049224.1, read as the reverse complement.
ATGTCTTTATACAGTTTACCTTTAATGTATTATTATATGTGGATTAAAGACTATCATCTATCTAGCTGTTTCCTATTTGTTCCATCTGTTCTTTGTGTTCTTTTCTCTTTTTCTGCCTTTTTAAAAAAAATTGTTATTCCATTTTATCACCACTATCTGCTTATTGTTTATACCTCTTTTTAATATTTTAGCGGTTGCCCTAGAATTTATAACATACATCAGATAATTTATCACCCACTTCCCGATAGTGAAACATCCTTACAGTATATTCCCAATTCCTTCCTTTCATTTTATCTGCTATTTTGTCATGTATTTTACTTTTATATATGCTATAAACACCCAATACTTTGTTATTATGTTTGCTTTAGACAGTTGTTTCTCTTTTTTGACCAATTAAAAAATAATACAAGGGCAGCCCCGGTGGCACAGCGGTTTAGCGCCGCCTGCAGCCCAGGGTGTGATCCTGGAGACCCTGGATCGAGTCCCGCATGGGGCTTTCTGTATGATGCCTGCTCTCCCTCTGCCTGTGTCTCTGCCTCTCTCTCTCTCTGTCTCTATGAATAAATACAAAATCTAAAAAAAAAAAAAAAAAAAAGACAAAATGATCTTTAACTACATTTTAATGTATATCAAGTCCATTTCATTTGTTTGTAGAGACCTCAGTTCTTTTGGGTAGCCTATTCCTTCTACTTTCAAGTGTCAATCTTCATGCCATTAATTTGTTCATTTTTTTTGCTTCAGGAATCTTTATTGTTTTGCTTTTGAAAAAGAGGTTTTAACTAAATATTGAATTCTGAGTTGATAAGATTTTTTTACTTTCGTCGCTTAAAAAATGTAACTTCATTTCCTTCCTGTTTGAATATTTTCTCATGAGAAACCTATAATTCTCATACATATTTTCCCCCTATATGTAATATATTCTTTAGTTCTTGTCACCTTCAAGATTTTTTTCATTGTCTTTGATTTTCAGCATTTTGAATATAATATCCGAGGTGCCTTGGTTTGTTTGCCTGCTTGTTTATTTGTTAGTTTGTTTTTGTATTTATTCCGCTTGGTATTCTCTCATCTGAACTCTTGGATCTGTCATTTTGTGTGTGTCATTCATTTTGGAAATTCTTCAACAAATACATCTTCAAATATTTCCTGTGTTCTGTGTTCTCTCGCTCTCTTTCCTTTTCCTTGTGTTTTAGATTAAGCCATTTATTCTGACTCATCTTCAAGTTCACTGTTTTTTCTACTCAGCTATATTGTCTCTGATAAGCTCATTGAATGCATTCTTTGTTACTCTGCTTTTCATATCTAGAATTTATGTGTATTTCTTATATTTTTCTCTCTCTGCTGAATTATGTATTTGATCCATCGCGTTGTTCATCTTTTCCTCTAGAGCTTTTGCCATTTTGGTGATATTTATTTTAAATTCTCTAATAGGTATTTCTAACATCAGCATCATATCTGAGTCTGGTTCTTTGATTGCTTTGTTTCTTGACAGAGGTTGCTTTATTTGCTTTACATGCCTCATAGTTTTTTGCTAAAGATGAAGCTGGCCATCTTGTGTAGGACAGAAGAGCCTGAGGTAAGAACTTCTGATGCCTGGAAATGGACACAGCTCTCCCGTTGCTAGGCTTTGTTTTGTCTGTGTCTGTCTGTGTGTGTAGGTGTGTGTATGGTGGGAGTGGTTGGGTCATTATTGTTATGAGTTTAAATGGATTTTGGCGTTGTCACTAGGATTATTCTCAGTGCAACACAGGCTTCAAATCATTCAGGACTACTTTCTTTTCCCGTTTTAAAATATTTTTATTGTTTATTTATTCATGAGAGGCACAGAGAGAGGAAGAGACCGAGGCAGAGGGAGAAGCAGGCACCCTGTGGGGAGCCCGATGGGGGACTCAATCCTGGGACCCCAGGGTCACAACCTGAGACAAAGGCAGATGCTCAACCACTGAGACACCCAGGCGTCCCTCGGAACTACTTTCTATTTAACATGTGGACTGGCTCTCCAGATGGTTTTTGTTCATGACCTGCTCCATCCTCCATTTTGGGTCTTCCCTTTGCACTCTACCTGCAAGAGTGTCTCTCTGCATGCTCTCGCCCCTCTTCAAGCAGTAGACCACTGTTGTTTTGTTTAAGTGTCCTAGGCAGACACTGTGTTTCTGAATCTTGGGGGTATGTCTTTCTCCATTATCTTCTCCAACTCTCAACTGCAGGTCTGGTCCCAGCAGGTGTTTTCATACCTCTTTCAAGTGTATAAGGTTTTGTTTTATTTTCTTCTCCTAGCAACAGTGGGCTTTCATCAGTGCCTCAGGGCATCAGGTTTTCTCTCTCTCCCTCTAATAGCTTAAGCCCTTTCTTTCATAGAATATATAGGGGAGAATGACCTGTGCTTCCCAGTACCCTATGTCCATCATAAGGGGCATACTTTTAGTCCTCTTGTGTGATTATACCAGGTCCTTTGCAGAAAATCCTGTGATGAATGCAAGTTCTTCTTGTGCTTGTATCATCCAGGGGCTCTCTGTACCTTTGCCAGACTACAGTTGGCCTTTAGCAATCCACAAAAGAATTAAGTTGAATTCTTGTGGCAGATAACATCTATCCCAGGTAAGCAAGTACTCACATCTTTAACTCTTGTTAGATGTGTTTTCCTTAGATTTCACATTAGTTGGTAATCATCACTTCTCTGCTGAGTTCAAGAAAAGTTATGAATTTTCAAATTGTGTGGTGTTTTTGCTGCTCCTGCTGTTGTTATTGTTGTAAGTGCAAAAGCAATGCTCCTTACAGCGTTCTACATCCTGAGCAGAAACTGAAAGTCCCAGAACACACAATATTTAGCTGGGCATGTGACCAGTTGGAATCAAGACTGTTTCCTGGCCTCTCTTATGCCTAGATCTGGCCAATTCTATGTACATGGAAGTTGCGCAACTTCCAGCAAATAATCTTAAAGGAGGGAGCATGCACTTCTCCTTGCTTTTCCTTGTTCTGCTGACTCAAATGCAGACATGAGATCTGAAACTGTGACTATCTTGCACCACGAAGTGAATTTAGGAAAAGAGGCCATACCTGGTAGTATAGCAAGACAAAAGGAGCCTCATACAGCACTTTACCTATGCAGATATTCACCTCAGCAAGAGAAAAAATAAATAACATCTTTCCTGTTTAATTTGCTGGATATTCTTTTACTGCTAATTCTAACTTATTTTATAAGCATTCATATCAGCAATTAACAATTGGCATCAAAAGGAGACAATGTTCAAGTACCAGTTTTCTGGTGAGCATTTCTGAAGCAGTAGACTTGCTCTCTTGCCTCCCTCCTGCCCCCAACCTTGAGCACCCAGCACCTAGCTAAGGAGCTCACACATCACTGGTGCTGGATAAATATTCATTAATGAAAAACACAGGCATACCATCTGACTGTGACTTCTCCAGATGACAAATTTGCACTGATATTTTTGTTATTTTATGTAATCATGATTTATAAGCACCTTCCCACCTGCACCATTTAACTCCACCCTCAATCTTCAGTTAGAGATACATAATTAACAGAATGAATTCTTTTTCTTTCCTTTTGGTTTTTTTCCCCCTCTTAGGGATGTAAGGTGAGCTGAAAAGGCAACAACAGTCTTATACGGAAGAGGAAGATGAGAAGCAAGGAACTGAAAAACTCATACCAGAAAAAAAAATGGTTCCTTGTAACTAAAAGGTAGCTCTGGGTCATCTACTGGGATAACTCTTTAACTCTTTGATTCTGGTGGAGTGTCAGGCTGTAAAAATGTTCTTGGAAGAAATGCTTTCTTTCCTTTCCCAGAAAAATACTATCTTCAAGTTATTTATATCCCATGCTGAAGAGGAAAACAGTAAGACAGTTCTGCAATCTGTCACTGGACCATAGAGCAAATGCTTGAAGCTCCTACCAAGTAGCCAAATGTGGCCTGAGAGCACCTGTGCCATCTTAGGCAAACTCTAAATTCCTTAAGACCAGAATCTATGCCATCTGTTTAAATTTCAAATGTCACACCATAAAGAACATAATATGGAAGATATTTCTTACACCTACAGCTGCTGTTACTGCAAAAATACCAGAAGCTAACAACTTGAAGGATTTAATTGGAGATGAAGGAAACTGTATTGAGAAATAACATCTCTCCATGTAAGAAGCAAAGAAAAGGCATGTTTCTCTTTTCTGTGTATTATTAGAACTTGTCTGCCCTCCTCAGCACATCAGCACTAATGATGCTGAGGTCCATGAAAGATAATTGCCTTGAGTCATTCTCTAGCCACAGAGAAGGTAAGATTAATAAAGAACATTTGTTATAATTTTGCAACCAATTTATGTAATGGAACTCATAATAAATAACCACATTTAACACAAGCATTCATCAAAGCCAATTTACACATCAATTTGTTCACTATGTGTTAAACCAACCATTTGTAAGAATAAGTTGGTTTCTTCCTGTGTCCCCTTTTCTCTCTATTAAAGTAGAAATTATTGTTAGATATGGTAATTTGGGGGGCTTTTATAGAGGCAGCATTGATAGCGATATATGTTGACTTCTCAGCTGTTGCTGCATGATGTGTAATTTTGCACAGCATGTTGCTTCTGTCTGGACTAAGGGGAAATTATTGTTTTAAAAATATAAAACCATTATTGATAATCTTTTCTTCTCTCAGTAAATTGTCACCTCAGATGAACACAGTTCACCGTAAGAGAGGCTGTGTATTCCTATGGACTGTCACCTCTTAATGATTCATAGAAAGAGGGACAGGTGCAGTCTAGTAAATGAAATTCAAAAATTATCTCCAAGCATTTTATTAATTAAACACCATTTAATTAATAAGCCATTTTCAAGTTACCCTATTCCCAAGCTTTAGCCAACATTGTCACCTCTCCCATTTTTATTATCCCACTGTTGCAAGGATATGATGGCTGTCACCTGTGTATATCCTAGAAAATGCTGCCATTACATAGTCACTTACAAAGGAAAAAAAATGGGTACACAATCTTACATTCACAAAGAAAAATTGAAGTCAGAATGGTTGCTAATGTGTGAAACAAACTTCAGTAAGATGTCATAAATGGTTAGTGGTGCTCATTGTGGTAAACTGAATAAAGCCCCACCTTAAAATGTCTATTTAATCCCAGGAGCCCATGAGTATCTTACCTTATATGGCAAAAGAAATTGGCAGATGTAATTAAATTAAGGCCCTTGAGGTGGGGAGACTATCCTGGGTTATCAGTGTAATCGCAAGGATTCTTATGAGAAGAAAGCAGAAGGTCAGCATTAGAAAAATAGAGATACAGTAATAGAAGGAGAGGTGGGAGGGATGTAGGATCATGAGCCAAGGAATGCGAGTGATTTCTAGAAGCTATTAAAGCAACCATATTCCTACTGCATTCCTCTTTTATACCTTTGAACAAGAACCATGTATCGTTGTTCAGACATATAAAATATCTCTATGATGCCAGTGTATCAGATAGAGAGTTATGGAGGGGTAACAAGAGATAGTTGGGATCAAAGGCCCTGCTTGAAGAACACATTTGATGTTTCTAGAAATTGATGCTGTCATTATAAAGATGACAGTCATTTTGAGAATGATATGTGATTGAATTCTTTTCTCTTCTACCTCTTGTTCTTCAACCTTAGAAAGTCATTTTTACCATGAAGGCAATGCCTTAATATTCAAGAAGTCATCTCTGAATGATTCTGCTTTGGGAAGAGCATAAAATGCTAGTCTTTAAGATACTGAGTGCAATAAATTATAATCGAATTTACAACTTGAATAGGTCTTGTAATATCAAGTTTTGCCTGTTGCTAATCACTCTGGCTCTCATTGTATGAACTACAATGGATTCATCATCTTTTTTTTTTTGCTGGTAGTTCCATGCGTGTTAATCTTATTTCCATCTAGAAGTAGAGTTTCTTAAAGATATAGACCGAGTGTTCCGAGTCCTAAAGAAGTTCTCTGTAAATTTATGATTGGTTAAAAATAGACTCTATTTTATTATTTAAAATATTTATTTATTTATTTTAAAGAGAGAGCATGCACTCATTCGGTGGGGGGAGGGGCAGAAGGAGAGAGAGAGAGAGAGAGAAAGAGAGAAAGAGAGAATCTCAAGCAGAGTCTCCGTGAGTGTGGAGCCTAATGCAGGGCTCAGTCTCGTGACCCACAAGGTCATGACCCAAGCTGAAACCAAGAGCTGGATGCTTATGTGACAGAGCTTCCAGGTACCCCTAGACTATTTCATTTTAACCAAAGTTTTATCAGTGCTTTTGTCTGGAACAGGTCATTAATTGTTCTTTTAGCTTAATGATACTGAGGTTAAGTGTCTCTGAAACAACATCTTCAGGATTAAGTTTCACACAGTTGCTTTTTTCTTCTGAATTTTTATGAACTCTTTTGACTTTTCTGTCTCAAAAAAGGAACTTCACTGTAGTAAACGATAACTGATTCTAAAAATAGGCCTTGTTCTCCCTTGAAAAGGAAAGAATGTTAATCTTTTTTCTTAGGATCTTCTTAATCCTTGTTTCAATATTTTTTTATGGCATTTTTAGGGCATGTTGACTTTTAACACCTTTCTAAGACAATAGCTTCTGACCCTGAGTCATGGACTCCAGGCGGTCTGTGAAGGTGTTGCTCACCGGTTCTGAGATGCCCAAGGCAGCTGCAGGTTTGAGAGTATTAGCAGGATCCATGGCTGGTGCCACAGAGCCTACGGCCTCCCTTGCTTCTTGCCCCAGACAGATTGTACAGGCCGTTTCATAATCCATGGACTTTCATGCCACATACCGGTTACTTTTATTGAGTTTGTTTGGGAGCCGTGTGCTAAGTGAGTTTGTAGAGCACATAGGATGTGATGGCCACAGACCCTGTCCATGTGCTAAAAATGCCAGATCTGTGTATCCACACGGTTCCATTAAGCTAAGAGATTCAAAATGATTTCTTAATCTCTCTCCAGACCTCTAGATACGAGATTTCTTCCCACCTCATAGAAATTCTCCAATGGACAATGACTACAGTCACTACAGTGGTTGTTTAGCAAGACTATAAGCCACACAACGCCGAGACTAATCATTATAAATTAACAAACCAGTAATAAAAATCAGAGCAGAAGCCACGAGGTCTAGTATTGGCAGCTACAGTAGTGACCTCTGGTGTGGCAGTCGCAGCAGCGTCCCTGGCCCCAACACAGTGTGGGCGTGGAGGCTAGCCTTTTCCTCAGTCTTCCAAAGATTGTGTGGACTACCTGCACCCTTTGGTTCACCCCAGTCTGCTTAACCTAGGGGTTCTGGGGTGTGCCGGGAAGAAGCCTCAACAACACACCATTGAATCCAGAAAAGATTAAAAAAAAAAAAAAAAAGCTTACACGGCACAAAGGGCAGACAACTGTAGGAAGTGAGCTTTTGGTGACAGTTGCCTGTGTTCTGGGCCGGCCGTAATCCTGCCGTCAGCAGGCGTCCAGGTGCTTCCTGGAGGAAGTGCGAAGCCGCATTCCTGTAACAGGAGCAGCGGTGGCACCAGATGACAGGGAGCCGTCGGGCCGAGACCTCCTGTTAGCTCTGCTTCAAAACTTTGATAAAATCTCTGTTTTTTTCTTTTAAACTTACGGAAAACAGACTTAATCTTAGAGAGACACTGAGGCCACAGAAAATCCAAGGTATTTTTTCATTGATTAATTTTTAAAGAATGCTTGTGGGGGAAGAGGACAGATTTCGTAAAGAAAATGAGGCATAAAAAGAGAAAGAAATGGGTTCGAGTCCCCTGTGCTGTGACTCCGTGTCGAGCACGGAAACCACGATTTCCCGCAGGTCCTGCTCTGCCCCTCGTCACTGACCCACTCTTTGCCGGGGTTCCCTTTGCTGGCTCCCTCACCTCGGTGCCACCCCAACTGCTCTGCTCCGCACAGGCGGGGGCCGTCGGGCTCAGGGCCTTGCACCCCACTCGGAGGTGTCTCTCACCGCCAGCCAGCCATGGCCCCATTGCTGCGGCCCCCCTTACCCCGCCCCCGGGGGGCACATGCAGGCCTGGCCCCTGGCTCCCCCGTACCCGCTTTATCCTTCTTCCACAGTCAACCTGAACTCGTTCCTGCTAGTCTGAAAGCCATCTCAAGGTTACCCTGCACTGTCCTCCCTGCCTGTCCTCCCCACCCCTGCACCTGTCCTCCCCACTGACTTGAGTACCTGTGGGGCCAGTATTTTTTTTTTTAACAAGTAAAATGAATTTGAAATATGCCAACTTTTTAAAACTTTTGTTCATTCTTCATCTTTTAAGTAATAACTCAGTCTGAACCTGTCTGGCTGTGGGATGCTCTAAAGTCCTTCGAGGAGGCCGAAGGTTATGGGGTATGTTCAGATACCTGAAGAGTGTGCCCTTTGATACACACTGGGGCCAACCTGCACCTTCTTCCTGTTTTTTCTGCTATGAATATCTCTAGAGATAGAACACTGAATGGAAAATGGTCCATGGCTTGTAATGCAGGAGAAGGGTCCAGGTGAGAGCGGGAGGCAAGTCCAGACCCTGTGTGCAGTCTGGCTGTGCCCAACTCAGCGCCCAGCCACGTCGGTACCCTGAGGCTTTGCAAACTCCTGCACCTGTCCTCCCCACCTGCACGTGTCCTCCCCATCTGTCCCCCCACCCTGTCCCCCACACCTGTCCTCCCCACCTGTCCTCCTGCACTGTCCTCCCCACCTGCACCTGTCCTCCCCACCTGTCCTCCTGCACCTGTCCTCCCCACCCCTCACACCCTGCGATTCTCCCCAGTGTTCTTCCTTGTAGGTCACTGGAGTAGGATGTGGGCTCTGAAGCATTCTAGCTCTCTGTGATACCCATTGGCCCCTAAGTGACTCCAAAATAACACACATTAAACACAAACAGTATTCTTTTCACATATGTGGCCAATTCAAGACAAATTCCCTAGTTGTTCTTTTTTCTTCCTTGCTCACATGCCTATCCCCAGGACCTTTCTCTCTAGATATTCTAAAGCCACTGCTGAATTTTGAGCACACTCCCAATCCAAGGGTTAGTCTGTTCTCCCCAGACTCCCCACATTTCCTGACACTGATGTTTGATCAGCGCACATTCATCAGATTGCCTTTGGTAAAAGACCACTAAATTGTGTACTTTGTGGGGTGGACGTAGGAACACACACAAAATAATCCTTGGCCCTGAGTCCCTGGCATGCATTCTACAAAAGGAATTTTTTTAATGTGGCCCGTGGCCTGCCTTCCTTGGCGCTGTGCTGTCACGAAGGTTGCATGTTGACCGTCATATTGAGAACAGGTCCCCGCTCATCGTCCGCTCTCACTCACTCTTCCTCAGGTCGGGACAGAGGAGGGGAAAATGCACAGCTTGGAGCCGGAGAGGCTGAGAAGCATATTCCGGATGTTACACTCATGAAAGGTACGATCTTGAACTAATTATTTACCTTCTATGTATCTTGGTTTTCTTAGACGTGAAAGCAGAAATCATATGTCATGGTTTAGCTGCCATTTCGACATGAGAATTAGAACCTAAAATGAGATCATGAACGTGTGACCGGCCACATTACCATTATATGTGCAAATAAATAACATATTATTTTTCTGTATTAGTAAGAAGTCATATTTACTCTCAGAGAGCCCCCTTCGTAGAAGCCTGGATTAATCCAGATTAAAACAGGTGAGACACACACCCTGCTCAGTGCCTCAGTGACCAGGAGAAGTCAAATTGCCAATTCTTCCATTTTTGCATAGTATATTTCCAGAATCCAAATTAATTATGTTATGGTGTGCAGGATGCCTGAACTACAAGGGAATGAACTATTTAAAACTAATAAATAGTGTGATGACATTCATTGGGGAAAAAAATTGTCAGGAATAAGCAAAATCTTCTACTTCCTTAGACACATTTGGGCCCAAGTGGCGTATCTTTTGAGGTCACTGTTTTATCACGCGCGTTGATTTCCTGCTGGATTCTTTTGTTTCCTCGATGATTTTTTTAATAACAAATTTATTTTTATTGGTGTTCAGTCTGCCAACATACAGAATAACACCCAGAGCGCATCCCGTCAAGTGCCCCCCTCAGTGTCCGTCACCCAGTCACCCCCACCCCCCGCCCTCCTCCCCTTCCACCACCCCTAGTTCGTTTCCCAGAGTTAGGGGTCTTCATATTCTGTCTCCCTTTCTGGTATTTCCCACACATTTCTTCTCCCTTCCCTTCTATTCCCTTTCACTATTATTTATATTCCCCATTCCTCGATGATTTTAATCTAGCCCCTAAGTGAAGTCAGGTTTTTTTCTTTCTTCTCTATAATCATTAGGATGCAGACGCTTATGTGTCATTTTACCTCCTACTTCCAGTCTTTTTCCTAAAAGCAACATGTGTCAAAAACAACTTTTTGTCTCAGTATCTGGGAGCCTCGTGCCGCAGTAGAAAGACGCCCACTCTCCGAGGCTTCTGTTGGGTACGGATGAGGCTGGGGCGTTCTGGAGACCACCTGTCCACAGCCGCCGCGGCTTCACTAACGGATCTGAACAGCCACGTCAACCTTACTCCCTTCTTTGTTTGAAGATGCTCAGCGGCAAAACGGTGATTCGTTTTCCCAGGAAGCCCACGAGGTAAAACGCAGAGTCTAAAAGGAGCTTGACGTGAATGCAACATTCTTCTTTCAGCTTAGGACACTCCAGGATCTGAGATGAACAGGCTTCCTACAATTCAAGTAAGAATATTTAGGTTTCTCTAATTTATTTCTGTGTCTATAGCTGGATGACCAAACCGCTTACAGGCCAGGCATAAATCATGGCCTAGCACGTCCTGCCAAGCTCCCCGCAACAGATTCTTTTTCCCTTCCTCTGCTTATCCTCCCTCATTGGCTGGGCCCTGAAAAATCCCATCAGGCAACCCTTGGGGATTGGCTTAAGCTAGCTTACAAGTTTGACTTGAAAAATCATTTTGTTCGCTTAAATGTTGTGCTTAATAAGTATTTTTGAAATCGTATCTTACTACTTTTAAAGTTTAGTATCGTTGACATACGGTGTATATTAATTTCTCATGTACAATATAATGACTTAATTCTGTACATTGCTCGGTGTTCGTCATGATGGCTGCACTCCTAGTTCCCTTCACCCAGCTCATCTACCCCTCACCCTCCTCCCCTCTGCTAACCCTCAGTTTGTTCTCTTTGGTTAAGAATCTGTATTTTTGGTCTCTTTTCTTTTTCTTTGTTTTATTTCTTAAATTCCACATATGAGTGAAATCATATGGTTTTTGTCTTTCTCTGACTTCTCTTACTTAGCACTTTACCCTCTAGGTCCATCCATGTTGTTGCAAGTGGCAAGATTTCATCCTTTTTTATGGTGGAGTAATATTCCTGTGTGTGTGTGTGTGTTTGTGTGTGTGCATGTTTGTGCATATACATCCCGACTAATGCTGCGCTAAACATAGAGGTGTATATCCTTTCAAATTGGTGTTTTTGTATTCTTTGGGTAAATACCCTGTAGTGGAATTACTGGATCGTGTGATGATTTTATTTATGATCTTTTGAGTAACCTCTACAGTGTTCTGCAATGACACACCAGTGTGCATTCCCGCCAACAGTTTGCATTTTTCCAAATCCTCACCAACACTTGTTGTTTCTTGTGTTTTTCTTTTAGTCATACTGACAGGGGTGAGATGAATCTCACTGTGTTTAAGGGAAGAGACCTCAGTTTTTCACCATTGAGTATGATGTTAGCTGTGGATTTTTCATATATGGCTCTTATTATGTTGAGATATGTTCCCTCTAAACCGACTGTGTTGGATGTTGTACTTTGGCAAACACTTTTTCTGCATCTGTTGACACAATCATATGGACTTTATCCTCTGTCTTGATGTGATGTGTCACACTGATTGATTTGTGAATATTGAACCACCTTGCATCCCAGAAATAAATCCCACATGATCATAGTGAATGATTTTTTTAATGTATTGGTGGATTCAGTTTGCTAATATTTTGTCGTTGAAAATGTATGCGTCTAGGTTCATCAGATATTGGCCTGCACTTCTCCTTTATTGTACTGTCTTTGGTTTTGGTATCAGTGTGATGCTAGCCTCATAGAATGAATTTAGAAGATTTCCCTTTCTTATTTTTTTGAAACAGTTTGAGAAGTTTTTGGTTTTTTTGGTTTTTTAAGATTTTATTTATTTGAGAGCGTGAGAGACAGGAAGAGCAAGCAGGAGGCGGGAGTGGGGGGGGGTCAGAGGGAGAAGGAGAAGCAGACTTCCCACTGAGCAAGGAGCCTGACACCAGGCTCCATCCCAGGACCCCAGGGTCATGACTTGAGCCACAGGCAGATGCTCAACCGACTGAGCCCCCCAGGCGCCCCTGTTTGGAGTATTTTGGTTATTAGTTCAATTTCATTGCTAGTAATCAGTCAGTTCACATTTTCTATTTCTTCTTCATTCAGTTTTGCAAGGTGATATATTTCTAGGAGTTTATTTCTTTCAGATTGTTGACTTTGTTGGCATATAATTTTTCATGACATTCTCTCATCCTTTATATTTCTGTGGTGTCAATTGTCATTTCTCCTCTTTCATTTCTAATTCTGTTTCTCTCTCTCTCTCTCCCTCTCCCTCTCCCCCTCCCTCCGTCTCCTTTTTAAAAAAAATTTTTTTGATGAGTTTGGCTAAAAGTTTACAAGTTTTGTTGATTTCTTTTTTAAATAACCAGCTCCTGGTTCATTGATCTTTTCTATTGTTTTATTTTGTTTTTCAGTTTCTACATTGTTTATTTCTGCTTTATTCTTTATTATTCCCTTCCTTCTACTGGTTTTGGGTTTTGTTTGCTCTTTTTCTAGCTTCTTTAGATGTAAGGCTAGGTTGCTTTTTTTGGGAATTTTCATGCTTCTTGAGGTAAACCTGTATTACTCTAAACTTCCTTCTTAAAACCACTTTTGCTGCATCCCAAAGATTTTGGACCATTGTATTTTCATTTTCATTTGTCTCCATGTATTTAAGTTTTTATTTAAATTCTAGTTGTTAAAAAAATAAATAAATAAATAAATAAATTCTAGTTGTTAACATACAGTGTAATATTAGTTTCAGGTATATAATATAGTGATTCAGCCCTTCTATGGAATACCCAGTGCTCATCACTAGTGCTCTCCTTAATCCGCATCACTGATTTAACCCATTCCCTCTGCTAAATATCAGTTTGTTCACTATAGTTAAGAATCTGTTTCTTGGTTGCCCCCCCATCCTTTTTTTCCCCTTTGTTCATTTGTTCTGTTTCTTAAACTCCACACATGAGTGAAATCATATGGTATTTGTCTTTCTCTGATTAACTTATTTAGTTTAGCATAATACTCTCCAGCTCTATCCACGTTGTTGCAAATGATAAGATTTCATTCTTGTTTATGGCTGAGTAATATTCTGTTGTATGTCAATATGTGTGTGTATGTATGTAAGTATATTCATTCATCAATCAATGTACACTTGGGCTGTTTCCATAATTTGGCTATTGTAAATAATGCTGCTATATTGGGGTGCACATATCCTTTTGAATTAGTATTTTGAATTCTTTGGGTTAATACCCAGTAGCACAATTGCTGGATCATAAGGTAGTTCTATTTTTAACTTTTTGAGGACCCTCCATACTTTTTTTTTTTTTTAGTTAAGACTCCATTTATTGAATTCATATTTTCTAATATATGGGCTGTGGTATTTCTTTTGCACTATTAGTAAAAATAGATTTTGCTAATCAAGAACCACTTGAACTCTGACCAGTATTTGGCATTTAAAGGCATCTTAACTTAGTGGTTAAGAGTATGTTTAAGAGTCTCTCTGGATTGGAGTCTTAGTTCCAGTTTAGACATACAGCATAACCTCCTTGTGCCGGAGAGTGCATAAAATGAGGTACAGTTGAAAGAGAGGTTATATGGTAAATAGCACCAAGCTTTCTCCTCCATATAGCCCTTCCTCTGTATCCTATTCATCCTCATATTGGGTATATCACTGCACTGTAATTATATGTATACTTGTCTCCTCTACCAAATTTTTCTTCAAAAAGTATCAAGGCCTTTCCCCCACCTTTTTTCTATTCATAACTCCAAATGAAGTGCCTGGTATGTAGATAGACGAATTCCATACTGTTTTCCACAGTGGCTGCACCAGTTTGCATTCCCACCAACAGTGTATGAGGGTTCGTTTCTCTTCACATAGACACCAACACCTGTTGTTTCTTGTGTTGCTAATTGTCCCCTTTATAATTATATAATTTCCTTCTTTTTCTCTTGTTATAGTCTTTCTTTTAAAACCTGTTTTGTCCAATATAAATATTGCTACCCTGGCTATCTTTTCGTATCCATTTTCATGATAAATGTTTCTCCATCCACTCACTTTTTTTTTTCTCTAAAGACTTTATTTACTTATTCATGAGACACACACAGACACACAGAGGCAGAGGGAGAAGCAGACTCCATTCAGGGAGCCTGCTGCAGGACTTGATCCCAGACTCCAGGCTCACATCCTGAGCTGAAGGCTGTCCCATCATCTACTCACTCTCAACCTGCACGTGTCTTTAGGTTTGAAATGAGTCTCTTGTAGGCAGAGCATATAGATGGGTCTTGCTTTTTTATTCATTCCATCACCCTTTGTCATTTGATTGGAGCATTTAGTCCATTTGCATTCAAAGTAATTATTGATAGGTATGTATTGTTGCCATATTGTTACTTGTTTTATGGTTGTTTTTATTTTTTTTCTCTTTCTTTTCTTCCCTTGCTCTCTTCTTTCATGTTAAGTTGGGTTTCTTTAGCTATATAGTTGGATCCCTTTCTCTTTATTTTTTGCATATCTATTACTGGTTTGTGATTTGTGGGTAGCATTAGGTTGGTATGTAACATCTGCATAGAGCAGTTTGTATTAAGTGGATAGTCGCTTAAGTCTGAACCCCTTCTTAGTCCCACTACCTCTTCTCCCACATTTTAGGTATATGGTGCCATACTTTACATCCTTTTATTTTGTGAGTCCCTTGACTGGTTTTTATGGATACCCTTAATTTTACTGCTTTAGTGCTTCCTACTTTTTCTTACTTCTTATATTCTTTCCTTTCCACTCAAAGAGTTTCCTTTAACATATCTTGTAGGCCTGGCTGAGTAGTGATGAATTCCTTTAACTTTTGTGTGTCTGGGAAACTTTATCTCCCCTTCTATTCTGAATGAGAGCCTTCCTGGATAGAGTATTTTTGACTACAGATTTTTCCCTTTCAGCACAGTGAATATATCATGCCACTCCTCTCTGGCCTACAAAGTTTCTGTTAAAAAATCAGCTGATAGCCTAATGGGATTTCCCTCATATGTAGCTGTTTTCTTTTCTCTTACTTCTTTTAAATTTTTCTCTTCATCACTACCTTTTACCATTTTAATTACTATGTGTCTTGGTGCAGACACATAGTTGACTTTGTTGGGGGAAATCTCTACCTCCTGTGTCTAGATTTTTGTTTCCTTCCCCAGATTCAGGACATTTATAGCTATTATTTCTTCAAATACATTTTCTGCTCGCTTTTCTCTCTCTTCTCCTTCTGGGATCCCTATAATGCATATGTTATTACTCTTGCTGATGTTGCTCAGTTCCCTAGGTCTATTTTCGTATGTTATTACTATTTTTTCTCTCTCCTGTTCAGCTTGATTGCTTTCCATTACTCTGTCCTCCAGGTTGCTGATTCATTCTTCTGCTTCCTCTAGTCTACTATTTGTTTATTTCTTTTTTTTTTTTTTTAAAGATTTATTTATTCATGAGAGACACAGAGAGAGAGAGGCAGAGACACAGGCAGAGGGAGAAGCAGGCTCCATGCACCGGGAGCCCGACGTGGGACTCGATCTCGGGTCTCCAGGATCACGCCCTGGGCCAAAGGCAGGCGCTAAACCACTGCGCCACCCAGGGATCCCAATTTGTTTATTTCATATAATGTATGTTTAATTCAGTTATTGAGTTCTTCATCTCCGAATGGTTCTTTTTAATATTTTCTGTCTTTGTCAAAGGTCTCACTGAGATCTTCCACTCTTTCTTTTAAGTCCAGTGAGTATCTTTATGGCCATTACTTTAAATTCTCTATCAGGTGTGTTGCTTATGTCTGTTTTGTTTAAATCTTTTGCCATGATTTTATTCTATCCTTTTATTTGAGACATATTCCTCTATCATGTTCAGTCTCTGTGTCTTTTACTCTGTGTTAGGAAAATCATTTGCATCTCTTCTTGAAAATAGTAGTTTATGAAGAAAAGTTCCTGTATTGCCCTGCAATGCAATGTCCCCTGTTCACTGAACCTGGCACATCGGAAGTGTCTCCTATGTGTGTTTCACACACTCTACTATTGTGGCTAAGCAACTTTTGCCTTCAGTCTAATCATCTGTGTTGGCTCTCTTTGCATGTTGTGAGCATGATTTGGGCCCTTTGTTGTTAGTGGGCCAATCTGGGGCTGCTTTGGGCTTGAGTTGAGTCAGACCATGTGCTTACCAGAGATTGGTATCAAAGTGCAGGCTGCTTTCCCTCTGTTAGCCCTAGAGAAGCTTTTCTTGTTGGGTTGGACCTGCAGTCAGACCCAATATCTGCCCACAACCCATTCCTGAGATCACAGACTGATTTTGTAGTTTCCACCCCCTCTTTCTGTGGAAAGAGTCATTTTGGGAGTACTGGTCTTTATTAGAGCTGCTTCCATCCTGCCAGGCTTGTGGCACCTCTTTGGGTGGGCTCTGACCAAGAGCATAATGGAGAGGGTAGATCAGCAGAAGAACACAGGGCCAGAGCATGCAATGTTAGTAAAGTTTAAGTGGTCTGCTGTGGGAGGAGACCTGGAGCTGCTTTATGAAATTACCGCTGCAGGGTTGGAGAGGGTGTGTCCAGAGGAGAACATGGGGGTAAGCATGTGATACAGCATGGTCCTTGTGGGGGCCAATGGTGGAGGGGACCTGCACCCCCTCAAAACTCCTGCTGGCGCTGGCCAGGCTGGAGGGGGTATATATGTATAAGGGCTTGTGGGCAAGGCACACAATGTTTGCAAAGTTTGAGTGGGCCTGCTATGGGAGAAGACCTGGAACAGAAGGCCTGGAAGGGTATGTCCACAGGAGAACATGGCAGTATGGTGCACTGTTAAGCAAATTAGGCAGAGAGTGTTGCTGCTGCATTGGTTCCAGCTGGGAACAGGGCAGAGCATTGGTGCCTGCCAGCTCCCTTGTTCCTGGACAAGTCTCCCAAACACCCTTGGCCCTCCAGCACACACTCCGAGATTAGCAAACAAATGTTCCCCACGCATTTTTCAACTGCTGCTTCTATGCTGTAATTCAGTGAGGCTGTTTGTTGTGCTGTCTCTTGAAGGAATGGAACTCAGTTTCCTCTCCCCCTCCTGGCTCTCCCAGAGCCTGCTGAGCTTTAAAGATCCAGGTTTTAAGCTCTGTTGATTGAAAGAACTCACAGAATTATGGCCTTCTTGTTTTAAGGCCAAATGTCATAAGGTTCCCTTGTGGGTTCCCCATGCCCAGGCTGCTGGTGTGAGGGCTTGTTGTTCTGTGCCTGAGGTATCACCCCCTCCCATGGACAGTCCTGTGGGTCTCGTTGGTTCCCCATTATGTCTCTGCCCTTCAAGCCCTCTTCAGTGTGACCTTCTCTACAAAACTATACGTTATTTACACTGATATGGGTGTTATCAGGTTGTATGTGTGGGATGAGGTAAGCCTAGGGTTCTCCTGTTATGCCATTTTCCCCTAAAGTCTCTTAGTAAGTGTTTTATATGCCTCAAGTCTATATGGATTACCACATCCCAACTTTTAGTATAGGTCAGGAGTAGAATGCACACTGTTTTCCTGGGCTCACCCATATTTTTAAATATAATAAGCAGATTATTTGTATATTTTGGGAAAGCATCAAGCATCAATATTTTTGGCTACTTTTTAAAAGAAATCAGAAGAGCTAACATTACTGGGTTAGCCTTCCTGCAAAGCAGCAATTGGCCAGAGCCAAAGAGTGTTGCCCCATCTGAAGGGCATATGTTCTCCAGTGTCTGAGTCCTTATGATCCTATTATTTCTCTGAAAATGAGGGTGAGTTTCAGTTGACTTTTATTATTGCACTGGCATTGGTATTTTCCTCAGATTTAAGCACTGTCTTTAGGCACATATCTCCATCAGAGGTAGAAAATGAAGAGGTAAAGAAATCAAAGAATAAAAATGGGCTGTTATTTCTCTGTGGAAGTGAAAGTATCACAGATGACTCACCCATTTGCATCCTTGCTCACTCCCTACAGATACTTCAGTTTGCAATCCTAGCTCTAAACCCTTCTCGATTAGGAACACCAAAACTGCCTTTACCAATCCATCATTTTCTCCACATAGAAGATTGCTGCTTCTGCTTGAGATTGTTTCCTGACTAAATCTTTCACACCTTGTTGCAGTCCCACAGAGTATTTAAACAGCTCTTTCAGAACTTTTATTTAAATATTAAAACAAATATTTGTATTCTTAGGAAAGCAGAGACATATTATAAAGTAGCTAATTACTCTTAAAATCATCTAGCATCTCATTAACTTAGCACATTTGTATGAGTTGGTTTTCTTTGGTGTAAACAACACAAACAAACTAGGTGATTTAATTAAAAGGGAATTTATTAGAAGGACATGGGATGGCACCATGGACAGTGAGAGAACTGAAGAAAACCAGGCCTCACTTGATAGGAACAGATACAGCTCAGAGAAGTTGGGCGGATGGAGCAAATGACAGTTTTATCAACATGCTGCTGATGACAAGTAACATCTCCAAAAGGTTTTTGGTTTTTATTCTTCTATTAACTCAAGACTCAAAGTTCAGATGTGCAGATGGCCTGGGGTGAATGACCCTTGTCTCTAAGCGGGGGAAGTCTATATACCTTGAATGACAGTCTCAACGAAACTACAAAGAGTGAAGGAGAGGTAATTTCATATTAGAAAATCCAGATGTTGGGGCAGCCAGGTGGCTCAGTGGTTGAGCATCTGTCTTCAGCTCAGGTCGTGATCCCGGGGTCCTGGGATTGAGTCCCACATTGGGCTCCCTGCCTGGAGCCTGCTTCTCCCTCTGCCTGTGTCTCTGCCTCTCTCTGTGTCTCTCATGAATAAATAAATAAAATCTTTAAAAAAAATCCAGATGCCTTTGATGAGAAAAAATAGAGAATAGTTGCCAGAATACAGCTAAATCCCACTACAGGATCCGTTAAACGTAATCTAGCAGATGACTTCTAATGTCTTTAAATTGTGCAGTGTTTCCATACAAAAATAAGGTGACTTGCTTTGTTCTTTTGACACGTCCTCTGCTTATATTTGTACTCAGTTTTATATTCTTTTTCAGAAAACTCCCCCAAGTTAAATAAGCTTTAGGGTTCAAATACCTACATCTCTCCTGAAAGAATTAAACACAGCATTCACAATGCAATTTTTTAAATCAAGGAGACGTTAAGACAGACGCAAGGTAAGTCCTACGTGGGATCTGCATCAAACGCTTTTTTCTCCCACTCCATCGTCTTTCACCTTCTCTTCTGCCACTTTCTATCCCTCTCTTTCTACTCAAGAAACAGAAATGAAGATAAGGGTAAGACGTCATAACAAGACAGGGGAGGGTCAGAAAGCAAGAGAGATGCCATGTTGGAGGCAAAGAATTAGGGCGGATATCAGAGAAAGAAAAACAATTTTGAGGTACACTACGATTCTAAGTTAAGCCTCCAGCAAATTTAGATGTTGAAACTGCATTCATATATTCAACGTTACTGCATTTCAGTTTTGAAACATGAAGAAGGCACGACGGCAGAGGGCTGGAGGTGGGCCGGCAGTCCACGGGGAGTGTGGCGGAAAAGAGGGGTGGAAAGGGAGAGGCCAGGCCGTGGTCGGGGGGCAAAATAGGAGGAAATTTCATGCATGGAAAAGGCCTACACCCAGCCCACACCCACACCACTGTTTTGATCTTGTAACTAATTCTTCTTTGCTTCCCCTGTCTCCCAGCTCAGAGGATTTGCTTAAAGTTATAGCCAAGCCCTGCTCAACACATTCCCCTCTCCCACACCTTCCCTCCTCACTCCCAGCCCACACCACACGCAGCAGAAAAGCAGTTTAGAGATCTCCCGTTGCTCCCTCACAGGCCCACGCTGCACACTGATCACTTCCAGCTTACTGCTTTTTAAAGATTTTTGAATTATATTAAAAAATAGGGGCTCATAGTATATGCTAAACTCAGTTACCAGTTCATCAGCCCAAATCCCATTGTGTTTCTATTGTAATTCTTCCCTCCAGCATAAATAATTCCTCTGCTTTTAATAAGTCTGTGCGGCCAGTCTGCAGCTCATAAGCTTTAGATATTCTCTGATACCATTTTTTTTTTAAATTTCCTGAGCCATGAATGGTCCCTGACAGCTCTCTGCCAAGGAATTGTTTTAGCTTCTGACAATCTATGGATAGCTGAAGCCACATGGATCAAAGTAAGAATATGGGACATCCTCAGTTATCCCAGCAAATCCTGAGGGAAACGAGTGTTCTGTCCTGAAGCATCAGCGTAGATTAGTGGGTTTTATCTAGCTGAAAGTGATGGCAAAGAGGGCCCTACACATTGGGAGAAAACTCCCAAATACATTTTGACACTTAGGTCTATTCATCTTCTATTCATCTGCCTTATGGTAGTTTAAGTAGACTTTCTAATTCCATGCACAGTAGAAGAGATTTATCACTTAAAATTTTCCCTGGAATTGAAATACCAAGATTGAGGCTTGTCTGTGTGTACGAGGGACTTGGACCCTTCCTATAAGGAGTCAGGCTGACAGTATATGATTGTATAATCATGAAGGACAATCAGTAGAGGATGTGTCAAAAACATGAAGTGAGTCATCTTATTTTTCTTTGTATCGAAACGTCACAGAATTTAAAGACATTAGAAGTCGTCTCTAGATTACAGCGAACGGATCCTGTAGTGGGCTGGGAATATTCAGCTGCAGCGTGGGCCTGTGAGGGAGCAACGGGAGATCTCTAAACTGCTTTTCTGCTGCGTGTGGTGTGGGCTGGGAGTGAGGAGGGAAGGTGTGGGAGAGGGGAATGTGTTGAGCAGGGCTTGGCTATAACTTTAAGCAAATCCTCTGAGCTGGGAGACAGGGGAAGCAAAGAAGAATTAGTTACAAGATCAAAACAGTGGTGTGGGTGTGGGTTGGGTGTAGGCCTTTTCCATGCATGAAATTTCCTCCTGTTTTGCCCCCCGACCACGGCCTGGCCTCTCCCTTTCCACCCCTCTTTTCCGCCACACTCCCCGTGGACTGCCGGCCCACCTCCAGCCCTCTGCCGTCGTGCCTTCTTCATGTTTCAAAACTGAAATGCAGTAACGTTGAATATATGAATGCAGTTTCAACATCTAAATTTGCTGGAGGCTTAACTTAGAATCGTAGTGTACCTCAAAATTGTTTTTCTTTCTCTGATATCCGCCCTAATTCTTTGCCTCCAACATGGCATCTCTCTTGCTTTCTGACCCTCCCCTGTCTTGTTATGACGTCTTACCCTTATCTTCATTTCTGTTTCTTGAGTAGAAAGAGAGGGATAGAAAGTGGCAGAAGAGAAGGTGAAAGACGATGGAGTGGGAGAAAAAAGCGTTTGATGCAGATCCCACGTAGGACTTACCTTGCGTCTGTCTTAACGTCTCCTTGATTTAAAAAATTGCACTGTGGGGGCACCTGGCTACCTCGGTCAGTAGAGCATGTAACTCTTGATCTTGGGGTTGTGAGTTTGAACCCTATGCTGGAGGTAGAGATTACTTAAACATTTTTTTAAAATGTTTAAATGTTTTAACTTAAACTCAGAACCCAGAGATCAAGACCTGAGTTGAGATCAAGGGTTGGATGCTGTTAGTGAGTGAGCCATCCAAGAGCTCCTAATTTTTGTTTTTTAATTGCACTGTGAATGAAGTGTTTTAACTCTTTCAAGAGAGACGTAGTTATTAGAGCCCTACAGCTTATTTAATTTGGGGGAAATTTTGTGAAAAATAATATAAAACTATGAATACAAATTTAAGGTCAAACATGAATGGTCTCTGGCTTCCGATTCTAGTTTATATGGGGAATAACCAAGGAACCTTTATGAATCATACTAAGAGCAACATCAACAAAACGGATTAAGTGAACATCTTTTCCTAGCAGGATAATGGAAGAGAGTAGATAGAATAAAGGCTTGATAAACTGATTTCCAGAGAAGAGCAAGTGCTGCCTCGTTGAACAGAGTAACATAGCAACTTCTGTACCTGAGGGATGGTTGTTCCTCTGGATATGGGTGGATAGAGATGTAGGTCTGCTGTCGGCGAAGACTCTGCGGGGGCAGAAACAGCTGAGTTTTTCATGATACTGAGATGGCAGGAGATGTTTACATCTGGAAGAGTCCAAACAAAGAACAAATTACTTAGCCAAGTAAGTTTCCCTAATCTGAATATTACTAAGAAATCAGCCATGGAGGAGGGGCTGAGAAGCAGAGAGAAATCACATGTTGTTCCTTGGATCTCGGAGCACTGCCAAAGCTGAACTCAAAGATAAAACAAAATGCCTTACACTAAATCCCAACCTTCTTGCACCTGAAATATGGGCAAGATTAAAAAGGCAGTGATGATACAGGAAAACAGAGACAGGGCTGATCCCAGGTGAACTCAGGAACTAACGCTGTGAGTAGTTTCAGGTCACGTTGACTCTGTAAAGATTTTTAATGCCAGCACCTTTACCCTAACTGGCGAAGAGGGGCAGTGGCTTGCACTCTCTGGCAATGAAGCAAAATGAATTAAAAATTTCATACTGCTTTTTATATACAATATTCACAATATAGTAAAATATCATGATATATGATGAAGCACGAAAATTGGTTTCATTACCAAGGGGAAAAAGTCAATGTAAAAAAATTAGAAGTGCCTCAGATACTAAAATTAGCAGCTACAGAATTTAGCATAATTATGAAAAAGAAGGAATTCATGAGAAAAGATCAATAGAATGGTTCAAGAGATGAAGTATTCTGGGAAATGTGCAAATTCTAAAATAAAAGAAAAATGAATTCAATTTCTAAAATTGAAATTTATACCATCTCAAAACAAATTGGAGAGCATTACTTAAAGATCTTCAGTAGAAAATTTCTAACCAAAGAGCGTAGTAAGGAAAAAGGTAGGAGAAAAATAAATAGGGCAACTGTAACTTCTGGGAATTAATAAACCATCTAAAATGTGTGTATTTGGAGAATACACAGAAGGAGGGGGGAAAAAGAATGAGGCAGAAAGCATGTTTTACAAATAATGGCCAGAATTTCTCCAAATTTAACAAAAAATATCAATCTGTAGATCACAAAGCTTAACAAACTCCAAATAAAAACCTCAAGTAGGGGATCCCTGGGTGGCCCAGTGGTGCTTCTCCCTCTGCCTGTGTCTCTGCCTCTCTCTCTCTCTCTCATGAATAAATAAAATCTTTAAAAGAAAAAAAAAAAAACCTCAAGTAGGATAAAGAAAACCACACCTTGGGATACATAGTCAAGTTGCTGAAAGTCAAAAGGAAAGAAAATATTTTTAAAGCAGCCAGAGGAGAAAAAGACATATTATCTCCCAAAGGAATCACTGTCAGGATGATAGCTGGCTTCTCACCAGAACCCTCGCAAGCCAGTAGATGGCAGGATGACTGATTCTTCCAGATACTGCGGAAGATGTGGAGCAAACAGAACTTTCACGCACGGCTGGGGTGGCTGTAAAATACACCAACTGTGTAAGATGAGTTGTTGCTATGGAGGTCAACATTTACTATCTATGACCTAAGCGTCGTACCCTTAGCCACGGCCCTGGAGAAAGGTGTCGGATGGGCACGTGTGCTGCTGAAGCGGGAAGCGCTGGGGAGCAGGGCTGGGTGAGCACATGACGGGTGCGGCAGACACCTGAGAAGCCGAGCCCTGCAAGGGGCTGTCGTGGAAGCCGGCGGACCCTCCGCCGACCTCAGGCACAGGCATGACGGTGACACAGCTGCTGTGTTTGGCCAGCGTTGGGCGACGGTGTTGTGAAGGTCATCGCAGCAACGGGCAACCAGCCAACTCAAGAGGCCAACCCACCGCTTCCACTCACGTGCGTCTTGCTTCCGAGGCCCACAGTGCACCCTGTTGTTTGTTTCGCAGACAAACGTGGCGTTGTAGGTGAGCTCCCGGGAAGGGGCGCGTGTGCCACCAGCACCGGACCCCCGTCTCCTGTGTCTACCTCTCCTTCAGGGGAGCCCACGGTTGCCCGGGCGCCAAGGCCCGGTGCGGCCTTCCTGCAGGCGGGCCAGGTGGCGGGCCACGGCTCTTGCTCGGCTCACAGCAGTTGTTAGGGACCCTCCGCTGTAGGAGACACTCCAATTCTAAGATGCTAACATGTGGGTTAAATGTGCTTCTTAGAATCGCTGGAAAATGCCACATCCCCAGTCACTATATTTGCAGCCAGAGCTGCTGTTTCTGGAGCTGGACTCACCTTTCCCAGGGATGTCCATTCTCTTCAAAACGGCCTGATTTCAAGAAAGGCCTTAGAGAGGACTTCCTGTGTCTCTCCTACGCCTCTGTCTGCTGAGTACCTTTTGGCTCCCGCTGTATATTCTTTCTCTTTCTTTCTAAAATTCAGCATGTTCCAGAATTTCCTTCCTTTGCTGCTGCATAGCCTCCCGTGGTCTGTACAGAGCACTACGTGCTCCCCCATCAGTGGCCACACGGGTTACTTCCAGCTTTGGGCTAGTGGGAATGGCCCTGCTGCCACCCGGGGTGCCCACCCCTTCCACTACCGAATACTCAAATAATGGTGAGGGGACGCATATGGGAGGAGGAGGAGGGGAGAACAGGATCTACAATCCGTATTAGCCAAATATTTCAGAAGTATTGTTCCCGCTGTCATCCGGGAACATCTCCTTAATGCTGTGATCTCAGAGACACAGAGATAAGTCGTCAAACAAATCCACTCGGTTTTCAAGGATATTAGTGTGTACGTGAGAATGAATCTGTTATCAGTTCTCCTCACAGAGGAGTATGATCTTAACATTACAAATGCAAGTCAATAGAAGAACTAATTGCATTTGATGCTGGCGACACTGTTTTATCCCACTTCTTACAGCAGAAGAGGATTGGGAACTCAACCCCAAGCCGTCCCATCTCTTGAAAATACCGTTAGAGGAAAAGCCACTGCCAAATCGAGTCAAACCTGTTTTTTGTGCCATTGATATGGCAGCTGTAGGTGAATGAGGGCCACCTGAGGGCCACCGAAACACCCACATGCACCCATTCTGAGCCCCCACTGCGAATTGTGACTCTGCTTAAGGTCGGAGCAATCCTAGCCGTTGATGTGATCGATACATTCCTTTCTTATTGAGAAGAAATGAGAAAAATAGCCAAACTCTTTCTCTTTTTTGAATAGAGCACCAATAACACAAAGAGCATTCTTTTGCAGCATAAATTATGTATATTTTAATTAATTTATTTATTTTAAAAAATATTTATTTATTCATGGGAGACAGAGGGAGACGTGGGACTCGATCCCGGGACTCCAGGATCACGCCCTGGGCCGAAGGCGGGCGCTAAACCGCTGAGCCACCCAGGGATCCCCTATATTTTAATTTATAATGTACTTTTTTTCCAATACAACTTTAAGGTGGTTGAGTCAGTTTTAAGTTTTGTTGTTTGGTTTTACTTTCGTCAAGTTTTGTTTCCTACATTTTGTAAATCTCTAAACGTTTCCAGTAGGAAAAATATGTAGATTCATCTTTATGTTATAACTTACCCAAAGTGTTGGATTTAACTTGAAATCTTTTCAGCTCCTAAATCACCATTTTATGATTTAAGTTCTCAGCACAGCATATTAAGCCTTTGGTGAGTTAAATAACAACTTCAAATGAGAAATCATATTTTTTAACATAAATTTCACAGATTAGGCTAACGTTCTGGGTTTGTTTCAACATCCCCCTGTGATAATTTCCCACCACTCAGTAAAGATTCCAAACCGTGAACCGTGGCTTTCATAGTTCTGCGTGATATGGTCCAAATTTACTTCTAACTTCACCTCCTTTCCGTGCCTCTGGGGCCTGCTCTTCTCCAGCCCCTGTGGATTCCTCGCTTCTCTTCGAACAGACTCATGCGCTCCTATCGCATCAGGACAGGCTGGGTTATTCTGCAGTAATGTATTAACTCCAAAATAAAAAACTCTTAAAACCAAAGGTTTTGTCTTGTTGGGTCTACCTTTTTTATTAAAGGGTATACAGGTGAGAAAACGCTCAATACCTTGACCACCGTTAATTATTGCTCTGAAAGGAGAAAAGAAGAAACGTACGTTTTCCAGCTGACAAGTAAATGCTTCAATCCAGAAGTGACACACATTATTTCTTTCCACGATTTGTTGGACAGAATTTGCCGTAAGACCCATCACAACACAAAAGGGCCAGAAACTACATTCCATGTGCCTGGAAGGGAGGAAAAGAAGAAATATTAAGCAAAAATAAAAAACATGAATTACTACTTCAGGCATTTTTTTAAACTTGTTTTTAAAACTGATGGGGATGCTCTTCCCTCAGGAAATCAGATGACACATTCTCTTTCTTCCAATTTTGCCAAAATCCTTAGAAAGTTCATCCCTAATAACCCCATCTAAAACAACTTTCCCTCATTACTCTCTCCCTACCTGCTTTATTGTTATCCTCACATATCCCTATCTGACATTATATCCTATTTTGTTACTTGTTTTATACACCTAGACATATATATACACACCTATATATATTTTAATACATAAAGTACTATATTTTCTTTCATGTTCATTGATTCATTGATATACTCAGTTCCTAAAAGAGTCTCAGGAACTCAGCAGACAGCAAATATTAGCTAAATGAGTTAATAAATGAATGCATGTATCAGATTGTTATGTAGTATTTAGATTCTCTATCCATCTATATATTTAAGAGTAGGTTTCATTTATATGTTGCAAATTTAGTTTAATAATACATTTTAAATATAAAGAAAATAGATTCTGAGGGTTTTTTGTTGTTTATAGTTTTTTGAGAGTAGCTTTCATTTATATGTTGCAGGAATGTAAATTTAGTTTAATAATACATTTTAAATATAGAGAGAAAATTTAGTTTCTGAAGGGTTTTTGTTGTTGTTTAGTTCCTGAAGTTTTATAAAACTACTTGGATCTTCCTCAAGAGACTCCCTCTGCTGGTTATCCTGGGGCAGGGCAAAACTGAAGCTCCGTCTATTTTAAAATTGTAGGAAAATCAAGGAAATCAAAGAAAATCTAGGAAATCGAGACATTCTTTTTTAAAATTTTAATTTGGGGTAGTTAGTACAATATAGTGATTGAACAATTCCTTATATTACACAGTGCTCACCAAGACAAGAGTATTCTCAACCCCCTTATTTCAAGCACCACCACCCCCACCCCACCCCTCACCTCCCGCTCCATCCACCTGCCCTCTGGTAACTGTTCTCTATAGTTAAGATTGTGTTTTTTGGATGGTCTTTTTTTCCCCCTTGGTTCATGTATTGTTTCTGAAATTCTACTTATGAGTAAAATCCTACGATATTTGTCTTTCTCTGACTGGCTTATTTCACTTAGCATCATACTCCCTATTTCCACCCGTGCTGCTGACGGCAAGATTCCATTCCTTTGTATGGCGGAATATTATTCCATTGTATGGATATGTTGCTCCCTCTTTATCCATCTGTCAGTGGGCACTGGGGCTGCTCCTATAATTGGGCTATTATCCATGCTCCAGTAAACAGGGGTCCCTGTGTCTTCTTGAATCAGTGTTTTTCTGTTCTTTGGGTAAATATGCAGTAATGCAATTACTGGATCATTTGGTAGTTATATTTTTAATTTTTTGAGGAACCTCTATACTGTCTTCCACAGCGGCTATACCCGTTTGAATTCCCACCAACAGTGCATGAGGCTTCATTTTTCTCCATTATCTTCACCAATACTTGTTGTTACTTGTGCTTTTTATTTTAGCCATTTAGCCAGATGTGAAATGCTATGTCCTTGTGGTTTTGATTTGTGTTTCCCTGATGATGAGTGATGTTGAGCATCTTTTCATATGTCTTGACCATCTGTATGTCTTCTTTGGAGTAATGTCTGTTCATGTCCTCTGCCCATTTTTATTTATTTTTTTTCTTCTGTCCATTTTTAAATGGATTGTTTTCTTTGTGTCAAGTTGTGTGAGTTCTTTATATATTTTGGATACTAATGATCAGATACGTCATTTGCAGATATCTTCTCCTATTAGGGTAGGTGTCTTTTAGTTTTGTTGGGTATTTCCTTTGCTATGTGGAAGCTGTTTATTTTGATGTCATATTAATAGTTTATTTTTAATTTTATTTTCCTTGCCTCGGGAAAACATATCTAGGATGATGTTGTTGTGGCTGATGACAGAGAAATTACCACCTATCCTCTCATTGAGGAGTTTTATGGTTCCAGGTTTGCATTTAAGTCCTTAATTCATTTTGAGTCTACTTTTGTGTGTGGTGTAAGAAAGTGGTCCGCTTTCATTCCTTTGCATGTTGCTGTCCACTTTTCCTAACTCCATTGTTGAAGGCACTTTTCCCACTGCATATTCTTGCTTCCTTTATCAAAGAGTAATTGACCATATAATCCTAAATTCATTTCTGGGCTCTCTACTCTTTTTCTCTTAACCTATGTGTCTATTTTTGTGCTAGTACCATACTCTCTTGATTACTACAGCTTTGTAATATAACTTAAAATCTAGAATTTTGATACCTCTTTTTCAAGATTGCTTTGGCTATTCAGGGTCTTCTGTGGTTCATACAAATTTTAGGAGTGTTAGCAACAGTTCTGTGAAAAGTGCTGTTGGCATTTTGATAGGGATTTAATTAAATCTGTAGATTATTTTAGGAAGTATGGACATTTTTACAATATTTGTTCTTGCAATCCATAGGGATGGAATGTCTTTCCATTTGTTTGTGTCATCTTCAATTTCTTTCATCAATGTTTTACAGTTTTCAGAGTTAAGTGCTTTCATCTCCTTGGTTAAATTTAGACCGAGGTGTATTTTATTTTTGGTGCAACCATAAATGGGATTGTTCTCTTTTCTTTCTGCTGCTTCTTTATTAGTGTATAGAAATGCAGCTGATATGCGTACATTGATTTTGTATCCTGCAACCTTACTGAATTCATTTATCAGGTCTAATTGTTTATCAGTGGAATCTTTAAGGTTTTCTATGTAGAGTATCATTTCACCTGCAAAGAATGAAAGTTTTACTTCTTCCTTACCAGTTGGAATACCTTCCCCTTTTACTTTCTGATTGCTATAGCTATAGCTTCCAATACTATGTTGAATAAAAGTGGTGACAGTGGACATCGTTGTCTTGTTCCCAACCTTGGATGAGAAGCTCTCAGTTTTTCACCGTGAGAATGATGTTCTAATGCTATGGGTTTTTCATACACGGCCTTTATTATAGTGAGACATGTTCCCTCTAAACCTTATTTTGTGGAAGGTTTTTATGAAGAATTCATGTAGTACTTTGTTAAACGCTTTTCCTGCATCTATTGAGAGGATCATAGGGTTTTTACCTTTTGTCTCCATTGATGTGATGTATCATGTTGATTCATTTGTGAATATTGAACCACCCTTGCATCTAAAAATAAATCACACTTGATCATGGTGAATGATTTTTAAATGTATTGTTGGATTCAGTTTGCTAATATTTTATTGAGGATTTTTTCATCCGTGTTCATCAGACATATTGGCCTGTACTTCTCTTTTTTTGGTTAGTATTTTTATCTGATTCTGTTATCAGGGAAATGCTGGCCTCGTAGAATGAATTTAGAAGCTTTCCTTTGTCTTCTGTTTTTGGAATAGTTTGAGAAGAATAGCTATGAACTCTTCTTTAAATGTTTGATAGAATTTTCCTGTGAAGCCATCTGGTCCTGGAGTTTTGTTTGTTGGGAGTTGTGGATTACTGACTCAACTTCATTGCCGGTAGTCAGATTGTTCACATTTTCTATTTCTTCTTGATTCAGTTTTGGGTGGTGATATGTTTCTATGAATTTATCCATTTCTTCTAAGTTGTCCAATTTGGTATATAATTTTTCATTATTTTATAATCCTTTGTATTTCTTTAGTATCAATTGTTATTTCCACTCTTTCATTTCTGATTTTGAGTCTTTTCTCTCTCCTTCTCTCCCTCCCTCCCTCTGAATTTCTCCTATGAATCTGGCTAAATTTTATTGATCATTTCAAAGAACCAGCTCCTGGTTTCATTGATCTATTTTTTTTAGCTTCTATACCATTTATTTGTGTTCTACTCTTTATTATTTCCTTCCTTCTACTGTTTTGGGTTTTTGTTCTTTTTCTAGCTCCTTTAGGAACATGGTTAGGTTGTTTGAGATTTTTCTTGCTTCCTGAGGTAGGTCTGTATTGCTATAAACTTCCTTCTTATAACCACTTTTGTGACATCCCAAAGATTTTGGAATGTTGTGTTTTCATTCATTTGTCTCCATGCACTTTTTAAAATTTTCCTTTGATTTCTTGGTTGACCCATTCATTGTTTAGTAGCATGTTATTTAACCTACATGTATTTGTGCTTTTTCCAGGTTTTTTTTCCTGTGGTTTGTTTCTAGCTTCATACTATTCTGGTTGGAAAAGATATATGGTATGACTTCAATCTCTTTCAATTTGTTGAGACTTGTTTTGTGGCCTGCTATGTAATCTGTTCTGGAGAATGTTCTGTCTTCACTTGAATACAGTATGTATTCTGCTTTTTTAGGTTGTAACGCTCTCGATATATCTGTTAAATCCATCTGGTGCAATGTGTCATTCAAAGCCATTGTTTCCTTGTTGATTTTCTGTTTGGATGATCTTTCCATTGATGTAAGTGGGGTGTTCAAGTCCCCTACTATTATTGTATTACTATAGATTACTTCCTTTATGTTCGTTATGAACTATTTTAGGTATTTGGAAGCTCCCATGTTAGATGTGTAAATATTCACACGTGATATATCTTCTTTTTCTCTTGTTATCATTTTTGTTTTAAAGTCTATTTTGTCCAGTATTAATATTTCTGCTCTGGCTTTTTTTCACATCGCTTTACATAATAAGTGTTTCTCCATCCCCTCACTTTCAGTCTGCATATATCTTTAAGTCTGAAATGAGTCTCTTGACTATGAGGCAGCATATAGATGGGTCTTGAATTTTTATTCAT
Organism: Canis lupus familiaris; assembly: GCF_011100685.1. NCBI lineage: Eukaryota > Metazoa > Chordata > Mammalia > Carnivora > Canidae > Canis > Canis lupus. The sequence continues at coordinate 1,955,928 of NC_049224.1, read as the reverse complement.
TTCATCACCCTTTGTCATTTGATTGAAGCATTTAGTCCATTTGCATTCAAAGTAATTATTGATAGGTATGTATTGTTGCCATTTTGTTACTCATTTTGTGGTTGTGTATTTTTAATTTCATGCATTGTGTTCTTCATCTCTGATTGGTTCTTTTTATCTCTTTGTTAAGGCTCTCACTGATGTCCTCCACTATTTTTTAAAGTCCATTGAATGTCTTTATGATTATTACTTTGCCTTCTGGATCAGGCATTTTACCTATCTTCATTTCACTTAGGTATTATACTGTGGTTTTGTCCTGTTCTTTCTTTTGGGACTTATTCTTCTGATTCTTCATTTTTGTCTCACTCTCTCTTTTTCTGTGTTAGGAAAGTCAGCTACATCTTCTGCTCTTGAAAGTAGTAGCTTTATGAGGAAGAGATCCTGTAATGCCTTGCAGAGTCATCTTTGTACCAGAACCTGGCACTTCAGGGGTGTCTCCTATGTGTGTTGCATGCAGTCTGCTGTTATGGCTGAGGCACTTTGGCTTTTGGTCCAATCATCTGCAATGGCTCTTTGCTTGTTGTGGTCAGTGTTTGTTCCCTGTGATATTAGTGGACTCGTCTGAGGCATTTGTCAGAGATGCAGTAGCACCAAACTACAGGGTGCTTTCCCTGTGTTGTTCCTGAGAAATTTCATTGCTTGGCAGAGTTTGCAGCCAGACCAGCTTTCTTCCTCCCAACTGGCTACTGGGGCCACAGTCTAACCCACGTGTGTGGTTTTGTTTCCCTCTCCCCAGGGCAGGAGTTACTTTGGAGGGGTGAATGTCCATTAGAGCTCTTTGTACACTGCGAGGCTTGTGGCCCTGATTAGGATGGGCTCCCACCAACAGTGTATTGGAGGGGGTGGATCCACAACATGCTTGGGGGTGGGCATGCAGTTTTAGCAAGGTTCACATGATGGCCCTCTGTGAGAGAGGGTCTGCTGCTGCTGCTGCTGCTGGGACCACATCTGACTGGATTGGATTGGGCAGATCCACAGAGTGCATAAGGGCAAGGTGCCCAGTGTTTGCAATATTTGAACTGGTCTTCTGTGGTAGGGGCCTGCAGCATCTGGACTGAGGCCGGCCTGTTGAGAGAGGCCTGATCCACTGAAGTGCTGTTGGGCAGGTTGTGGTACAAAATTTAGGTAGGGAATGCTGGCACCGCGCTGGTTCCTGCAGGTGACCACAGCTGGTTCTAGCTGTTTATGCTGAGGGGCAAGGGAGGAAAATGGTGCCTGCCAGGTCCTTTGTTCCTACAGGAGTCTTCCAAGGTTTCTTGTTCCTCTGGAACATGCTTTGAGATTAGTAAATACCTCTCCCTTCTGTGTGTGTCAGGCAGTTTCCAACTGCTGCTTCTATGTATGATCTCTGTGGGCTGTTACGCGGTCTCCTTAAGGGCAAGGATTCAGTTTCCTGTCACCATCCAGGCTCTCCCAGAGTCCAGCCCACTGTTTCTTAAAATTCCAGGTTTTGAGTCCTGCTGGTTTTAAGAACTCACAAAATTTGGCCCCTCTGGTTTCCAAAGCCAGAAGTTACAGGGATCTGTCCTCCCTGTGCAGACACCGCCCCCTCCCCCCCCCCCCCCCCCCACGGTGAGATCGTCTGTTCCTCTTCCTCCCAATCACCCATGGATCCCTCCCTCCTGAAGACAGTCCTGGGGTCTGTTTTGCTTCCCACAAGGTCTCCACCCTTCCTACTCTCTTCTCTACAGTTAGCTGTGGAGTCGGTTCTACTAGCCTCAGGTTATTTACACTGATGTAGGTGTTATCTCGTTGCATCTGCAGGATGAGGGTCCTTCTACTTTGCCATGTTCCTAGAGAGATTATGTAAATATTGGCTTGTTTCTTTGGGGATAACTGCTTTGCCTTTTAGACCCTCTCCCTCCCATTCTCTTTTCTAAGATAGCAGTTGAACACACGGAGGAGAGATATGGCTCATGTAAGGTAGTGGGGGAGCAATTGAGTTCTGAAATCTCTCCAGGGTCTGCTGGGTTTTCCCTGACCCCTACTGCAGAGTGGACAGGCCAGTACACGTGCTGTACCAATGTGTCCCGACGTGTATCTAACCCTCTCTATTTGGGTTTCTTGTGCTAACACCAGAGCTCTGGCTTCTCATCTCACCCAGACATCACACTGTCTCTGCAAATGGCTGTATGTAATACCTCCCCCTACTTAACAGTTCCTCGGTGGTGCAGCAGGTCATGCACTAGCCTCAGGTGCTCAGGCTCCTTATCTATCTGGATATTTACAAGCACCCCTAACCTTGAGGTGGGAGGGCGTTAATCACTCTTAAGTCTACTGCTTCTAGTCCTTACTCTCCACAGTCTCCCTGCCCAGTGTAGGGTTGGGCCCTCTCTTCCTCAAGACCCATCTTTCCTCTCTTCTCACAGACCACAAGTCCTGTGACCTGGGAATCATGTTAGGAGGTGAATGTGGCCAAAGGAATTCTACTACAGGTATACTATGACCTTTGGTTTTGGTTGAGAAACTTTCGATGGAGAAGCCAAATGAGACATTAGAGCTAAAGATGGACAGGAGTTGATATATTTGTACAGTATCAGAAGCATGCCAGTATTTATAATACCTGTACAAAATTAATTTTCTAAAGGCTTTAATGTGCTCACAAAAGTAACGTGAATGTGAGGAAGAAATGTAACAGACTCTGTTAATGAACTTGGAGTCAGATAACCTGGGAAGGGTACTACCTTTTCTACACAACCCGGATGATTCTCCTTTCTCACAGAATCTTCCCCACTGTGTCCTGACTCCAATATTATAAATCCTGGCTTTGATGTCAGTTACAATGGGGTTAAACTACATCCCGTTTTGTGTGTTATGTGTGATGTGCAAGCCTTTTGCACTTATAATGGACATGGAGCCAGCAAGTAGATGGTAAGCTCCATGAGAGTAGGCCCACCATGACACCCACAGCACAACAGGCCATGGTGTAAAGGGGTACCCATTCACTGCTGTTTAATGAGCATGCTTCTCTAAATGAGCTTTTTAGTTTTATAAAAATATTTTAAACCCTCTCTCATGTCATTCATTCATTTATCCATCCATTCAATAATTCCAGAAACCTGTACTGAAAACTTGCTGTGGACTAGAAACTGTTATAAGTTCTGAGCAATAACATCATTGAGTAAAAATACAAAATCTTGGCTCTCAAGAAGTTTATCCTCTTTCTTTCATCATCCTTGTGACTGTCACTATTTTTAATCCTAACATTGCTATATCATTGCAGAGTCACTGTAGCACATTGCTTAAGAACACAGGCCTGGGAGTCACGTAAGTCTGATTCAAAAGTCCCACTTCTTAGCTCTGCAACCTTGAACATGTTGACTCACCTCTCAAAGCCTGGATTCCTCATATGTAAGAAGAGATAATAGTACATATGTCCAGAGTTGTGCAAAACTAATAATTAAATGTGAAGCATTAACATGGTATGGCCTACAGTAAAACATAAGGATTCAGTACACATTGGCTTTATCATCCTCCTCCTCCTTTTCATCTTCCTCCTCCTCATCACCATCCCCACATTCACTTGCCTGCTTATTATCCTTCTTTATAATTTGTGCCGTGCTATTTGGTTATCCAGGGCGATTTAAGGAGGCAAGTGAACAGGAAATGCAAGCTTTAGAATTATAGCAAAAGGTAAAGAAATAACAAGACCACCTTTGTAAATCCAGATTTTAATACCTACTTTAGTTTCCAAAACCTATTTCACTGTCCCCGGGGAAACAGACAGTGCTACGTCTACAGGCTTGGATTAATACTCCATTTCGCTTTTCACAGGCACATTTAAAATATAGCCATCTGTGTTCTTGTGAGGTATGGTGGTGCTTAAAATTACCTGCATTATATTGATGTAGAAGTGGTACAAGACATAAGAAAAAGAGTTAGGAAATCTGAGTTAAAATCCAAGGTTTGCCTTTTGAATTATTTATGCCTTATATCTAGTTGCAACTATTACCAAAATCCCTTTCTTTAAATTGTCTTTATGTGTATAATTGACACACAATGGCACATTAATTTTCAGGTATACAACATAGTGACTCAACTTCTCTGTATTTTATGCTGTGCTCACCACAAGTCTAGTGCCATCTGTCACTACACAGCAGTATTACAAGATATTAACTATATTCCCTATGGTGTGCCTTTTATTCCCATGACTTATTCATTCCATAACTGGAGGTTTCTGCCTCCCACTCACTTTCACCTATTTTGCCCATCCCTCCACTCATCTTCCCTCTGGAAGTTATTCAAAAAATTAAAAGAAATAACCATATAATCCAGTAATTCTCTGGGCATTTACCCAAAGAAAATGAAAACACTATTTCAAAAGGAAATGTGCACCCCTGTGTTTGTTGCAGCACTATTTACAGTAGCCGACATACAGAAGCAACCCAAGTGTCCACTGATAGACGAATGGATAAGGAAGATGTGATACAAAAATCCTTTTTAAAAACTGATTTTCTTCAAGGTTCAAACAATACCTAGTTCACAAATGCAACATGTCAGTAAAATAGAGTCAAGGAACAGGCAAGAAAATCTCCATTTGCCTGAATTGAGTGACTCTACAAAGAACACAGAAATGGCACAATCAAAACTTTTTCCTATTGGCTATACCTCTGCTTCCCAGATACAATTTGTTGTTTCCAAACCATCATAATAATAACTATACAATGGGATCAATACAGAGTAGTGTCTCTGAATGATCACTGAAAACAGACATGACCTCACTTGGCATTTCATGAATTGTCAAGCTTTTTAAGAATTTTAACTTTTTAATTCTTTTGAGACTCATTAAAACTTTATTATCAATTCAACTTTATATACTTGTATTTTTTCTTCTATATTCTCTAATTCATAAGTGGCATGATATGAGAACCTCAGAATGGTATCATAAGCAGAACTGTCCTTTGGGTAAGACTCTTGATTGCTATTATTTTTTCCAGATCTGTAAGGAAGTGCAGTGTGGTCGCTAAGAGCTCACAGACCTAAGTGACATCGTTGCACATTACTTCTAAAAGTCTCTGTTTTCTTGGGTTTCAGTAGACATGGTTGTACCAGCCATCTAGTTTTGCTGTATTCAGTGAACTAATAAATATCTCATGTTTAGCTTGGTGAACTGTAAGGGCTCAGTTTTCTCATCTGTAAAATGAAAGTGCTGGATTGTTGATTCTAAGCACTAGCACTAACATCTTATGAGCTATTTCATTCCTCCTTATCATCTCCCTATTTTCATGAGTATTGGTTTCATCCGTGTTGGCCCCAAGGGTCGTCATTGGTTCTAGGGTTTTTCTTCAAGGTAATTAAAGAATAACTAGGTGTTAGACTTATTTTCACCCTTCTCCTTAACCCGGGTATGGGGAATGATTGATGGCTAACTTAAAAGAAAGATGATTTCTCGGCAATATATTTCTCTTTGGCTTTTGGTTGTGTGGGCCCACCAGGAAGCTACCAGTGGTCAGTCCTCCTGAGAATTTAGCATTTAGTCAAACTCAGTTTTCCAATGAAATGAAAGAAATGTCTTTAATAGGAAACTTGAGAGTAAATAATCAAGGCATCACAGGAATTCTAGTAGTCTGTGTTTAACCCCTACCATGTTCATTAATTCATAAAAAAGAACTTGCCTTTTCCAATGTAGAGTAGGCTTGGGAAATTTCACTAGAAAGTTGGATACCACAAAGATCTTCCAACTAAAAAGTGCTCTGGAAATGCATTTCTTTTTGTTTACTTTTGACTTTCCAATGAAGCAGGAATAAAAAAATAACAAGGCACTAGGTATTATATTATGTAAATAGGTCCCTTAGCTAGAATGATTGGAGGAAAAAGTGAGCTTGAATAACATTAGAGCCAAATTATCCTTGAAATCTATGTCACTATGAAAAGTGCATGTAGCTCAAAAGTAACCAAATCATCAACAAAATTTGCAAAACTATATAAATATGTGAATTTATGCTATAGAAGATGATAATTTAAAATGAGTTTTTCTCTAAATTTCCAAACACATCCTACATGTCAGAGAAGATACCTAGAATTAGTACAAGGAGACTTAGAAATACTTTGTCTTAAGTGGCCAGCCTAAGACTGTGAAGTACAGTGTGGGCTGAGTTTATTACTAGACGTGTCTTAAAAAAATTTTTTTTTATTTATTCATGAGAGACACAGAGAGAGGCAGAGACACAGGCAGAGGAGAAGCAGGCTCCCTGTGGGGAGCCCAATGCCGGACTCGATCCCAGGACCCTGGGATCATGAACTGAGCTGAAGGTAGATGCTCAACCACTGAGCCACCCAGGTCCCCCTAGACATGTCTTCCTATACAGTCATTGGCAGAGCAGGTTTTCAGGACTTCTGTCTTTGTGTTCAGCCCACAGGAAAGGTGATAAATATCACCAATCACATATAAAATAAATAGGGGTCTTCTTGTTCGTATTTCCACTTCAGCAAATGGAGACAAGAGGAGGAATGACGTGACTTCATGAGACCTATGGTGATTTTAAGTGGGAGTCACCAGCTCATCAAAAGCGAGAGCTTCCTGTATAAGCAGTTGGACAAAATTTGAAAGCAATCACCAAGAAATTAACTTTGGAAGTCAAGGTCCGTGAAACTACAGGCCAGTCATTCTCAACCAGGAGAAATTCTATTCCCCAGGGTACTTTTGATGGTCTGAACTGGCAAGAGGGGGCGTGGGGGGAGGGGAGGCAGGGCTGCTACTTATATATTGTGGGTAGAGACCAAGGATGCTGCTTAAGTAGCTGAAAATACACAGAAGGCCCAACGCTCATTAAAATAATTTCCCAACTTAAAATGTCAAAAGTGTCACTACTGTAAATCCTTGCTATCGGACTATGTGGTATGGACATAGCAGGATGGTTGTGGTGGTACATGGAAAGAAGGAACTGCATTTACTACTCATACACTGTAACTTTCTTTGGATTTACTGATATAAAAGATTCCAAAAAAGTGAGAAAGATCATCATAATCAACTAGTAGACAGTTGCCATCGTATGTCCCAGAGAGGATTTTTACTGGTAAGAACAGAAGAATCAATTACTTGTATTATAATTGCTAAACATTATGATAGAGTTTCTAAAATTGTTGCTCTGAGTTTGTTTTTCTACTACCTCTTCATGCCCCCAAACACCCACTTAGTAATGTCAGAGTACAGATATTTATTTTGGGTGTTTTCTTCCCTAAACTTGTCTTTGGCATGCCCCACAAACCTTTCCAAATCTTTTGATTTACCTTTACTAAATAGCACTAGGGGAAATGCTAATTTTCTTGTTGCTGCTACTCAGAATTTATTTACTATTTGTCTTTTCTCTCTTTGTCCCCTAATGTATGTCTTTTAATTTCTAATACCCTAGTAAAACTGGCTAAAATTCCTATAAATATTTCATTCTCAGTAAGGTAAAACATTTATTAGGTAGTTTATGTGGAAAAGAAGCTGCTCTGTTAGTTGTTAAGAGAGATCTATAGAGAATTCATAGTAAATTAATGTAGGAAGACCTGGTTTTCTTCTTTCAAAATAAGTGTAAACATAGAGTGAAAGTAGCATAGAAACGAGTCATGGAAATGAGTTTTAGGTAGAAAGGGATTTAGACCCAGGGAAGGTAACACTTCCAAGCAATGGAGGCACTTAAAGATGAGTCAATATACACGGAATATGTTTCTCCTTCTTCTCTTTCTTCCTCCTACCAACTTGAAGTGAGAAGACTGGGAAAATAAGTAACTAGGGCTCAGAAACCATCAGCCGAACATACTGGAGTCACTGAGAGACTCCACCTGGTGCCCAACCCAGCCTGAGACTCAGACAACACTTGAGGAATCGTGAGGCAAAATCAATACGAAAAGTAAATGACAAAGAGTTCAGTTCGTGTTAGATTAAGTGCTTACTGGAAGGATAAGGGTTAGTAATAAAGATAAGTTATAATAAACTTGCTTTACATTTACATTAACTTAAAAGAAAGTGATCCTTTCTTCCAAGTTTGTTTGTTTATTATTTATTTATTTATTTATTTATTTATTTATTTATTTATTTATTTATTATTTATTTATGGTCTGCAGAAAGCTTACAGAAAAGAGGGCCAAAAATGCAGAAGAAAAAAGGGGTTGGATTAACTTGTAGTGCATGGACTAGTATGTTCTACATATATATATCATACTACGTGTTTTTCTTTTTCCAGTTATTTAACTAATGTCTTTCAGCCCCAAACCCCCCCTTCCATCTGCTTTGTGATACTGGGGACAGGGGCACTGGAGGAAGAGCTCAGGATGGCAAAGGAAGACTCTGACTCTTCCCATTTTCTTGCTCTTCTGCAGCGTGATTTGAGCCATAGACGATTTGTTCTTGTTCCCTTTTCTTTCCACGTCCCCCAAACTGCTTTATTGTGCCCTGTCAGGTCCCCGCAGCAGTAGGGCAGCACCTTCCTGTCAGAGGGCTGGGCCTCACTGTCTGCAGCTTGTCTTTCATGCTTCTGGACTCTAATAATCCAGCCCTCTTTCTTTCTGATGCTCGGGCCATAGAGGTGGAAGCAGTTTCTTGCACTTAGTGTTGTTTTTATGTTTCTTTTTCATGTTCTCAATTCTCTAACACCTTTCAAACAATTCCTTACATTGAATTCTCTCCTAAAATGACATTTTCCTCATTAAGTTCTGACTGAGGCCACTCTTTACACAAATTGTACCCATCTTATAAATGAGCAACCTGCAGCTCCAGAGGGTTCGGTGACATACCCAATGTTTCACAGCTAGCAGGAGGCATAGTTAGAATGGGAACCCAGATCCACAAGCCCCAGCCTTTTCTAACATTCCAGGGTATAGGAGGAAAATGAGGAGAGATGTGTGTTGCCAGATTCAAAGACTTTTAAAGAATAAGAATAATTTTAGAGAATAATTTAAGAATAAAGGTATAAACATTCTGACTAATCATCTCTCTCCCTCTCCATATGAGTGCGTATGTACACACACACACACACACACTATTCTTTTTTTGCTTCCTTACAAATCTCCACTACTATGATAGAAAAAGAATTACTTTTTTTAAAGGCATAAATCCATAAGGAGAAAATACGATAGTACACTGGGAAATACTAAGAAAACTGTGGAAGTCAGGAAGCAGATGAACAAGTGGGAACAGACTAAGCAGGGTAGAAAAATAATAAAAAAAACCTGCCTGCAGTGGGGGAGCCTTAAGGCAGGCTAATCCATGCCCCAGAGCACCTGAATGGTGCAGGAATTGGAAGCACCAGGTTTGTGTGAAAGTGGTTCTGAAACAGCAGGATTTGCTGACATTCTTCTAAGTGGTAGTGAAGTTTCCAGAGCTCCCTGCCCACAACTCCCAGCCCAGGGGTTTCCTCTCTCACAACCTATCAGAAAGGTTATGACCTAAAAGGGCGGGCTGGTGAGGCTGCTACCACTGCAGGGCCGAGGAGAGAGCAGTTGGAATGGAAGGACGGTAGAAAACTGTGGGTGGAAGTGAGGGATAAGGGATTCGTTCCTTCAAGGGGGATACTGAATAGTTGATGGAGCAAGATTTTCCACAGGATGAAATTCAGGGAAAGGAGACTGACTGGCCTGCTGTAGGAGAGATTTCCTTTCATATGTGAAGAAAGCACAGACTAATGAAGATACCTTCATTGGAAAGGTGCACTGGGAGGTACTGTCTCTGAGAACTGACTTAATCTCCGTAAGAGGAGACAAGGATGACATAAAAGGTTTGGGGAGAGCAACATATATTTGAAACATCCCTATTGGGAATCCATATAATGAAGATACCCTTCCTCCCTTCCATATTTCTATGGTGTTATTGTTGTCTTAAAGAATGATACTGTCAATTCACATAATATGGGTCACAAATTTATCCCAAAATTATGTGATTTTAAGAAGTCAGTTGCCAACGTTTTTAAGACTTAACAACTTTTATTTTAAAAAGTAACCCTATTTAAGATCTCCTTCTTGAAAGACTAGTGTAGTTGGGAACTCTACTTGGGTGGGGTAGGTAGTCCATGGCCCCTTTGACTTATGCTACCTTCCTAAGCTGGTAGGCATTTGAGTTTAACACCCCCTACAAAGTAACTGTTTTTTGAGTATCAGAGAAATTGAGGTGTGATCATTATCTATATTTTTCAGAAAAGGAGCGTGAGCCATCATGGGAACACCAACCCAATATTCTTATCCATTGAATGGGAGTTACAGAAGAATTGAAATGCGATTTTAAAAATGACTCCTAATTGGCTGAATCCCTCGGTAGGTGTTCCTGTACCTTCCAAGACCATCCACACCCATCCTCATAAACTCTTCTGACAAAAGGTAAAACCTGTGCCTCTCAGTGAGCTCCTTTGGTATCCACCAAAGACCAAATCATCTTGAGATGACTGATCTGTCCAAAGTTGTTTCTCTACTGCATCTTTTCAAATTCAAGTTTCTGACATATAGTTTGATGTGGTGTTGAGAAGGAAATACAAATCCAAGCAGGTGCCTTACTTCTTTAATTTGTATAATAGTTAATATAGGAGTATCCATTGGTGCGCATTCTATTTTCAAGAAACAATTCTTAATGTGGCTCATTAATAATTTGCAATTCGTTTCCATCTAACTGTCCACTGAAAACCAATGCTCTGAGAATCATTGATTACATAGGCTGTATGATCACAAGAAAAAAAGTCAATTATGAAAAGCTCTAGCCATTTTTTTGAAAATGTTTAGTAGAATCACTTCACTCAAATGCAAGTAAGAACTGCTAATTTAGGACTAAGGTATAACTATTCAAAAGTCTGCACTAGGATAACAATTCCTAAGAAATGGCTTCCAGTTAATTAGAAGAAATGTTTGCTAACATCTAGCTATCTTGGTCTCTTTCATGCAATTTCTGTCATATGAACTTCAGTTCATTGTGGGGTTTGTCATTTTATTTCTAATGAAACTACTTCAGTCCTAGGAGGAAGTTCATAGGGTTTGGTTTGCTTATGGAGTTTTTCTTCTCTTCTCTTCATAATTTCTCTGAAGTGTTTTTCTTCCTGTAACTCTTTGTCTTTACGTTCTTGGGCCTCACATGCTGCATCTTCTTTCTGTCGAATCTCAAGCTCTTTCTGCCACTGTCACAGAGAGAAAGTGTCATATAATTTTCCATGAAAAAAATGAAAAAAATTACTTTAGCTTCTCAAAATGCAGATCCTATTATCCAATTATCTCCTCAGTTTTTCTCAGAGATTCTTGGACTTTGAACCCAACCATAACTGGAAAAACACTGGCCACACTCAGGGAGGCTATCTCACTCCCTCCCCTCAAAAAAGAGAAAAAGAAGCTGGTGTTCCCTCTTAACATTTTTAATAATAGTAATTCAAAGGAAGAAATAATAGGATTTACTTTTTATATTACAAAGGAATTTCATTTCTTCATCAATATTGGTATTTACATGACATCATGGAATTGTAAAGTGAAAAATCAAGCCAAAGTAAAAAGAAAAACCAGATTAAGGCAGAAGGACAATTTTGATATTATTGTAGATGAAGTGGAAAATGAAATTAAAGGGAAGACAAATGCTGATTCTGTAACAGACAAATGTGGAGACTTCTAAGGGATTCACCTCAATTGAACATGTTAATTAATGACAAAATAACATTATCTGGAGGCAAAAGTTCTAAAACTCAGTAGTTGGAAGTAAGAACCATAAATCAACCAAACATCATCAGGAGGACCCTTCTTCCCTCTATCTTTAATGAACAAAGTGGTGAAAGAGATGATAATCTGTCTTCAAGCTGGATAAAAACGTCCAGAGGAGAATGACCTCAGCATGAAATGTTGGAAATTTCTAAAGACACTTCCTACCCTTGCTTATTTCTTGTTTTGTTACCCTAAGCCCACCAGTACTCACAGACAACCAAACTATCCTTGATGACCTATCAATTAACTTATAAATTACTATAAACTAGTGCTATGGATTATAACTGTTATTTAAGGTATATAGATATTAATAAGCAGGACTAAACCACAGAATTCACATCAAATCTCTTAGTAGCCTTCCTTTGGAAACATACTCAGAGTAAATATTGAACAAGAGATTTTAATAAAACTATATTCTTCATTGTTCTTACCCCCAGTTAAATTTTAAAGACATAAGAAATACAAAGTTACCTTGATAACTATAATACCCATCTGTGACATATAATTTTTGTCATAGAACAAACTAAATAATACTGTTTGGCAAAATGACCAATTTTATGTTGTAGCATGAGAGTGGTAGTTGGTGTAATAATGACAATATCTATAAACAAAGACAACTAATCTACCTTATAGGAGAGATTTCACTGTACTTCGTGACCTTGATCTTTACATTGTGAAAAATCAACAGAGGACTAATTCTTAAGAACTCTCAGTAAAATAGAATTCTTTGGTTTCCCAAACAGCATGTACAAAAGCAGTAATGGGGTGTATATTGCTAATGCCTGGGAGGTGGCTTCTGTAACGCTGGTATGAGAAGGTGGCATAGCTGAAATTCACCATCACATTATGATCCTTCTTTCGGTTATCCCCGGGAAAAAAGTAAACTTTTCTTCCCCCTTTATGTCTCTGTTGACCATGACAAATTCAATCTGGTTAAACCATTGTCTTGTCTTTACTTTTATCTGCCATTATTATCATCAGTTGTGAATGCAGCAAGCAGGACATAGGTATGCTTGATGCTGATGGGAAACAGAAGCACCATTTACTGCTTTATTTAGCCCATTCCATCAGGTTTTGATCACCAGGCTGTGGAATACCAGCAGTGCATCAGGCACCTTAATATATGCTGATGTAATAATTAGAGGTATGTGCCTGACTGTTTGCCTATTGTCGCCACTTGATAAAATTCAATTGACTTCATGGGACAGTTAAACTTGGAGTCTATGCGTGTTTTTGCTTCTTATCAATACCACAGATTCCACCTTTCCACCCCTGTTGGATTAGGAATTTTAAACCAAAAAATTAAGCAACTATGAAAACCTGAATAGAAAGGTGGGTTTGGAGTCTGGAAATCTGGTTTTGCGTGCCGACTCAGTCACTTACTAACCTCAAAACCTTGGGCAAGTAACTGCACTGTATACTACCATTTTTACTGATATGTTTTACAGGTTGGGAGGATCACATTAATACAAAAGCAAATACATGTACAGAGCACTACTGCTGAAGCTCTCTGAAGGGAAATGAGACATACATGAATTATTTTTTAAAAATGTAGTATTTGGAAAGAATTCCATAAACCTTCCCAAATCAATACTACAAACTATTTGCTGAGGCTAGCCACATATCAAACAATTTGGATACACTATCAACAGATCCAAGGCAGCAATTACCTATCCTTGGAAAGCAAAAAAGGTAATGTTTTTTATTTCCTGGCCTCCTCTCTACCATTCAAAAGAATGTCCTCTGTCTCTTTAGCCCTAGGAAGATGTGTTTAATTACAAAGTGATCAAAGTCTTATTAATCTTTCAAGAGTAAAGACTGGTCACTGTAAATTGAGTCAAAGACTTTTGTTCTGTGGAGTTTTTTTTTTTTTTTTTAAGATTTTATTTATTCATGAGAGACACAGAGAGGCAGAGACACAGGCAGAGGGAGAAGCAGGCTTCCGCGGGGAGCCCGATCCGGGACTTGATCCCGGGACCACAACCTGAGTTGAAGGCAGACACTCAAGCACTGAGCCCCCCAGGTGCCCCTGTTCTGTTTTTAAAACTACACTACATATATTTATATATACACATTGGCAATTTCCTATCCCTTGTAATCTATCCTAGATCATTTAGTTGAGGTGAATAGTAAAATACAGATGCTGTAATTTACGAACCCTTACCGATTCTTGATAATGCCCTGAATATATAATATACTGGTTTAGCAGAAACTTCATTAGTGAATAAAAGAACAATACCACAGCTCCCGTTTTGTGATTCCAGTCTCCAAATCCCAATACTTTTGCTAGAGTCACTTCAATGTTAGCTACATGATAACTATTCAGTGGAATCTGTAACTGAAATAATCATTTTTCTTTCTCAAAAGATCACTAATTCAATAGTGATTAATCATGGAAATATAAATAGTATTATGATACATAATACTGAAATGCTGGTGATAAAATTAATTTAAAACACATGTTGTATGCTATTTAGACCATTCTGTATTCAAAGAAAAACAGAAAATAAATACTTTCTCTCATATTCCAACTCAACTCCTAAAAAGAAGCAGTTATGAAATGATTTTATAAGAAATAATTGACTCAATATAGCTCAATGGATTAAAGTGTCTTAATTAAGTGAATGGCCTTGTATTGCCACTGTTTGTTTAACTCATACCAAGAAAAAGTAATTAAAGTCCCTCTAACATTTCAAGGGTAAAGAATGATCACCAAAAATTGAGTCAAAAGATTTTTGTTCTGTTATTAAAACTACACTATAAAAGAAATCAATGTTCAATATCAGATCCTTGTCACAAGAAATCAGTAACGAATTCAGGAAACAGGATAAGGCTAGTATCTCACAAATGATAGAAAACCAAATTTTATGGAAACCAATAAAGGCACTGAACTAAATAGATAGCACAGTCAGATATAATTAAGTTTGGCAAAGCCCAATCATGGTTTTATGTGTATGTTCCACATCTTAATGTTTCAATCTCACAACCACACTTTCTAATTCAAAGTGCCTTTAAAGAACAAAGCTTTTGCTGCTAATTTAAGGAAGTAAGTCTTACATGATGGTCAACAATTCTCGTCAACTCTTCATCAGCCTTGGTGAAGAAATCCGGATAAGAAAACAGGGGATGTTCTGATAGAAAAGGACGTTCCCTTCAAAATAGCACAAGAACAGAGCCAATATTAGGTCTAGATATTCCTCCTCCAAGGGATATATGGATTTGCAAGTCATTTCGTTACTAAGCATTTTGATGCTAAATTGTTAACATAAAGTACTATCTTTATTCTTTGTAGACTATTATATATAGCTTTTAATTTCTGTAAGTCATTTTGGGATACCTTAACTGACATTTTTTTAAAAGATTTATTTATTTGAGTGAGAGCATGAGGGTAAGAGGGAGAGCGAGCTCGAGTGGGGCAGGGGGCGGGGGGCAGAAAGAGAAGCAGACTCCCCACTAAGCAGGGAGCCCGATATGGGACTCCATCCCTAGACCCCAGGATCATGACCTGAGCTGAAGGCAAACGCTTAACTGAATGAGCCACCCAGGCACCCTAAACTAACATTATTATGGGTACAGAATGATACATAGTACAAGGACTAGAAAATAATAAAAAGGTCATCTTTTCCTGTATAAATACTACAGTGGGTCAGTAACACAGGAGATGTTGGGATATGAAGATTTAAGGAAGCCTGAAATAATTTTGCTCAATAGGGAGATGAAAGTGCCCACAGCCATATACAACTCCATGACCCTGGAAGTTCCGGTGGAAGTCTAAGCCTAAGAATTTGCTCTAAGATATACTAAAAAAAACAAAACTTTGATTTCAGTACTTCTCCAAGGCCTTTGTAGTGCTAAGGGTGAAACTATGGCAGAGAGTTTAGTGACAGTTCAATAGAAGTGTTGGCAATGCAAATCTAGGCCCCAAAGTAGTGGGGATTTAGTGTTAAACTGTCCATGTAATAGTTGTATTATATTAAAGTTATTATGAAGAAATGATTGTGAGTCCAGAAATACATAAAGCAACAAAATGGTGGCAGACAATGTGGTTTTAAAGGAAAGAGAGTGGGTTTAAAGTAAAAGCTCTTAGGAGACCAAGAAGAGACATAGCTCATGAAAATTTTCCATGGTCAAAAGTCTGATCACTTTTTAAGACTGCAGAGTCTAAATTTTTTTTTTTCAATTTGCTGCCTCTACCATTTTAGCTAGCTTTATATGTTTGATATCCTATGCTTCCCTCATATCACCAGGTCCTCTTGCTTTATGCTGCAACAAATGCTTCTCAAATCTATTTATCTTCATCTCCACTGACATTTCCCTGCTCTAAACCATCATCTTTCACCTGCACCCACACCTCCTTTTGGGAATCCCTGCATCCACCAGGCCTCACCCTTTTAATTCTTGTCTGTATACAGTAGCCAGAATTTTTTTTCCCCAAAATACAAAGGGTATCATGTCAATCCTGCACTTGGAAGTGTTCATAACTCCCAATTAATTTTATGATTGAGATCCCATTTGTCATTGAAGAGGCCTGAAGTAGACTGTGCAGCTGGTAAAGGGGCCTTGGCATGTTTTCCCCAGACTCATTTCTCTCCCTTCTTGGCCGAGGCCTATGCATTCCTAGCACATGGGCTTTTCGCAGTTGCTGCAGTGTTCCTTGCTCCACGCCACTACGGTTTGTCTGCACGTGCTCTCCTCCATTCTCCAGGGCTCTTCTCACCCACCACTCAAGCCCACTACCCTTGGCTTTTCCTTCCTTGTCCTTACTCAGTTGTAACTTCATATTGGTCTGTGCACCTGTGGGACTTCTGTTTTCCTGACTAGAGCATGAAGTGCTTGAAGGTGAGGACTCTCATTTGGTTACCCCTGGTCCCCTGGTCCCCTCGGCATCCAGCGCAGTGCCACCAGACACTGAGTGTCTACTCAGTGAGTGCCTGTGTGTTTGGTGGATTTTTGAATGAATAAATGAAAACTGTGATATGCTTTCATCCCCCTTACATTCCAGGCCATGAGTAGGAGTCTACCAGATGGCACTTTTCTGTCAGCGGAACAGTGAACAGCATCCAGGGCGGCAAGAGGGTGACAATCTCAGGGGACAAGTCACAGAATGAAGCCAATAGGAGGAGTTCAGAGGAAAACAACTCAAGTGGTAGGTCAACATAGCTGGTCCCCTCTCCTAATTCATAAGATTCAGAAGTATTGTGGGGAAGAAGAGCAATGGGCTTCCCACGGTACATTCAACAGAGGCCTGAGTCATTCTATTGAAAGATTGAAGGAAAATATGGCACTAGAATGCTGGAAATTGGGAGACCACTGGGGGCTGGTACTTGGCTTAACTATATTCATTCAATAAAATGTGGGCACTTCTGACATTCAAAGAATTGTGTTAAATGCTGTGAAAAGATAAATAAGACAGAACTTTCAAATTATTTAAAGGTTAAAAGTATTCATGCAAGTTGCCTCAATTCCTTCTTGAATTATAAAAGTTGAAAGAAATGTATTACAATATAAATAATATTAGAAAACCTTTAAAATAGGAAGATTAAATGGATATCCTTGTGCATCTGTGATTTTTAGTTATCTCAGTTGAATAGTTTGTACTAAAAATGTGTAGATATTTATAATAGAGGCAACATGAGACATAAACATTCAGTAATATAAACAAAAATAAAGGAAATGGGTTAAGCACGTGAGCCCTGCAGTCAGATCTCAAAGCAGATTTTCATTCTGCTACTTAGTACTATTTAATCCTTCTGTTCCTCAGTATTTTCATTTTAAATATTAAAAATAATAGTACCTGCCTTATGTTTTTATGAGGAAAATAAACAATAAAGCATAAAGTATGTTTGATGGGGCAAACACTAGCCACATTTCAGCTGTATTATCCTTATCATCAGCATTATCCAAAGAATGCAGAGAAAAAAAAAAAAGAATGCAGAGGAAGCAGCCATGGCTTTTAGCTGGTGCTAAAAAAAAAAAAAAAAAAGGAAAAAATAAAAGAAAATAGAGGACAAAACAATGAAGTCATTAATGAGATGTACAGTTTTGATGTTTGCAGTTAAATGGGAACTGGAGAGAAACCTGTTAGAAAGCCTCGTGTAACAGTCCAAGGTCTGCCATGACAAATGACCCCAAATTGATAGACTTTTTAAAGAAATCCATTTTCTTACAGTTCTTGAATCCAAAAGACCTAAATCAAAATGTTGGCAGGGTTGGTTCCCCTGGAGCCGCAGGGTGGGGTGGTGGAGGGACACATTCCATGCCTCTCTTGGCCTCTATGGCTAACATTCTTGGTTTACAGACACAACAGTCCCATGTGTCTCTGTCTTCACGTGACCTTCTCCTGTGTCTTTTCTGTCTTTCTCTTGTAGAACACAAGGCCCAACTGAGCAAGAAAGCCTTAACTTGCCCCTCAGGTTGACTAATAAACCTTCGACAAACCTCTTCCTCACCCTAGGCCCTTGGCCATCCCATGCAATCAATAAAGACAGTGCCTCTACCTTCTAGTCTCTGCGGTAGAGTAGGAGCCTAAGTTTGAAAGTGACAGCAAGCACCGACGACCTTATCACATTGACCACCCCTCCTCTAACATCCACTACAGCTTTTCGGCTACCTCCCCTCAGCACTTAAAAATCCTCCTGTCTTCTGTCTCAGAGGATTTGAATTCAGTCTCTGTCCTCTATCCAAGACTTGAATAAAGTCGTCTTCGTTTAATCTCTGGGGCAATTTTTCTTTCACAGACTATTTCAAGATGATCTTTATTATTATTATTTTTAAGTTTTTATTCTAGTTAGTTAACAATAGTCTACTATTGGTTTCAGGAACAGAACTTAGAGATACAGCACTAAGACACAACACCCATCGCTCATCACAAGTGCCCTCCTTCATTCCCTTCATGCATTTAGCTCAACTCCGCTCGCCTCCCACCCAGCGATGATTAGTGTCTCTCTAGCTCCATCCACATTGCTGCAAATGGCAAGATTTCATTCTTTAGGATGGCTGAGTCCTATTCCAGTGTGTATACACACCACATCTCCTTTAGCCATTCATCAGTTGATGAACACCTGGCCTCTTTCTATAATTTGGCTATTGTTGATAATGCTGCTGTAAACACTGGGGTGCAGGTGCCCCTTTTGACACAGTATTTTTGTATTCTTTATAAATACCTAATAGTACAATTGCTAGGTCATAGGGTAGGCCTATTTTTAACTTTCTGAGGACCCTCCATACTGTTTTCTAGAGTGGTTGCACCAGTTTGGATTCCCACCAACATTATAGGAGGCTTCCCCCCTTTCTCCATTCTGACAGGTGTGAGGTGATATCTCATTGTGGTTTTGATTTGTATTTCCCTGATGATGAGTGATGTTGAGCATCTATTCACATGTCTGCTGGCCATCTGGATGTCTTCTTTGGAAAAATGTCTATTCATGTTGTCTGCCCCTTTTTTTCAACAGGATTACATCTTCTTTGAGCATTGAGTTTGATAAGTTCTTTATAGATTTTGGATACTAATCCTTTATCAGATATGTCATTTGTAGATATCCTTTCCCATTGTTTAGGTTGTCTTTTAGTTTTGTTGATTATTTCCTTTGCTGTGCAGAAGCTTTTTATCTTGATGACATCCCAATAGTTCATTTTTGCTTCTGTGTCCTTGCCTCCAGAGACATGTCTAGAAAGAAGTTGGCACAGCCAGTGTCAAGGAGGCTGCCTGTGTTCCTCCCTAGGATTTTGATGGATTCCTGTCTCACATTTAGGTCTTTCATACACTTTGAATTTATGTTTGTGCGTGGTGTAAGAAAGCAGTCCAGTTGCATTGTTTTGCATATTGCTGTTCAGCTTTCCCAACATCATTTGTTGAAGGGACTGTTTTTCCCCCCATTGGATATTCTTTCCTGCTTTGTCAAAAATGAATTGAGCATATAGTTGTGGGTTCATTTCTGAAATGTTCTCTTTAGTTCCCTTGATCTACGTGTCTGTGTTTGTGCCAGTACCATTCTGTCTTGATGATCACAGCTTTGTAATAGAACTTGAAGTTGGGAATCATGATACCTCCACCCTTGGTTTTCTTTTTCAACATTACTTTGGCTATTTGGGGTCTTTTGTGGTTCCATACAAATTTCAGGACTGTTTGTTCTAGCTCTGTGAACAGTGCTGGTGGTGTTTTGACAGGGATTGCATGAAGTGTGTAGATTGCTTTGGGTGGTAGAGACATTTTAGCAATATTTAATCTTCCAGTCCATGAGCATGGGATGTTTGCCATTTCTTTGTGTCATCAGATTCTTTCACATGTGCTCGATAGTTTTCAGAGTACAGATCTTTTACCTATTTGGTTAGGTTTATTCCTAGGTATCTTACGGGTTTCAGTATAATTGTAAATAGTAATAGTATTTCATCTTTTTCTGCTGCTTCATTATTGGTGTAAAGAAATGCAACAGATTTCTGTGCAATTGATTTTGTATCCTACAACTTTGCTGAATTCATGTATCAGTTCTAGCAATTTTTTGGTGGAGTCTTTCACAGTTTTTACTTAAAATATATCATCTGTAAATAGTCAAAGTTTGACTTCTTCTTTACAAATTTGAACGCCCTTTATTTCTTTTTGTTGTCTGATTGCTGAGGCCCAGACTTCTATTATTGTGTTGAGTAACAGTGGTGTGAGAGGACATCCCTATCTTGTTCCTGACCATAAAGGAAAGATTGTGTTTTTCCCCATTGAAGATGATATTAGCTCTGGGTCTTTCATACATGGCCTTTATGATGTTGAGGTATGTTTCCTTTATCCCTACTTTCTTGAAGGTTTTTATCAAGAATGGATTCTTTACTTTATGAAATGCTTTTTCTGCATCTATTCAGAGGATCATATAGTTCCTATCCTTTCTTTTATTGATTTAGTGTATCACATTGATTAATTTGCAAATACTTAACCACCCTTTCAGCCCAGGAATAAATATCACTTGATTGTGGTGAATAAATGTACTGCTAGTACATTCGCCAGTATTTTGTTAAGAATTTTTGCTTCCATATTCATCAGGGATATTGGCCTGTAATTCTCCTTTATAGTGGGGTCTTTTTCTGGTTTTGAAATCAAGGTAATGCTGGCCTCAGAGAATGAGTTTGAAAGTTGTTCTATTTCTATTTTTAAATTTTGTTTTAATTTTTTTCTTCAAATTTTTAGTTAAATTCTAATTAGTTAACACAGTGAAATATTGATTTGAGGAGAATTCAGTGATCCATCACTTACATGTAATACCCATGTCCAACACAAGTGCCCTCCTAAACACCCATCACTTCTATTTTTTGGAACAGTTTGGGAAGAATAGGTATTACCTCTTCTTTAAATGTTTAGTAGAATTTCCCTGGGAAGCCATCTGGTCCTGGGCTTGTTTGTTCAGAGGTTTGTTTTTTTTCCACTAAATCATTTTTTTTTTTGCTGGTTATGGGTCTCTTCATATTTTCTATTTCTTCCTGTTTCAGCTTTGGTAGTTCATATGTTTCTAGGAATTTATCCATTTCTTTTGGATTACCCAATTAATTGGCATAAATTTTTCATAATACTCTCTTATAATTGTTTGTATTTCTGTGGTGGTGGTTGTGATCTCTTCTCTTACAGTAGTGATTTAATTTATTTGGGTCCTTTCTCTTTTCTTTTTGATAAGCCTGGCTAGGAGGTTATCAATTTTGTTAATTCTTTTAAAGAACCAGCTCCTAGTATCATTGATCTTTTCTGCTGCTCTTGTTTGTTCTGTATCATTTATTTCTGCTCTAATCTTTATTATTTCTCTTCCTCTACTGGCTTTAGGCTTTATTTGCTTTTGCTTTTCTAGCTCCTCTAGGTGTGAGGTTAGGTTGTGTTGAGTCATTTCTTGCTCCCTCACCGTGGAGCCCACCTGAGCCATCTGAGCTGCTCCCTGGGCGGCGCGCACTCCAGCCCTTTAGGGAGCTCGGCCCGCGGGGTGTGGCGTACTCTCCCCGGGCCCAGTTCCTCCATTAGTGCCCCTGGGAGCCTGAGGGCATCCCCGCCCCTCCTGGGATCCTGCCTGCTTCTTGGGGCAGCCTGTGCTTCTCTCCTGTGACCACTTTTGCTGCATCCCAAAGGTTCTGGACCATCGTGTTTTCATTTTCATTTGTTTCTGTGCATTTTTTTAGTTCTTCTTTAATTTCCTGGTTGACCCACTCATTTCTTTAATAGGTTCTTTAACCTCCATGTATTTGTGGTCTTCCCAAATGTTTTCTTGTGGCTGACAAGTACATGGCATTGCGGTCTGAAAATATGCACAGTATGATCTCAATCACTTTGTACTTGTGGAGGCCAGATTTGTGACCCAGTTTGTGATCTATTGTGGAGAATGTCCCATGTGCACTAGAGAAGAATGTGTACTCTGCTGCTTTTTTTGGGAGGGGGATGTTCTGTATCTATCTGTGAAGTCCATCTGGTCCCACGTGTCATTCAAAGCCATGGTTCCCTTGTAGATTTTCTGCATAGATGATCTGTCCATTGCAGGAAGTGGGATGTTAAGCTCCCCTGCTATTATCGTATTGTTATCGAGTTTGCTATCGATTTATATATTTGGGTGCTCCCACATTGGGGCACACATATTTACAATTGTTAGATCTTCTTGTTGGGTAGACCCCTTTACTATGATCCATGCCCTTCCTCATCTTTGTGACAGTCTTTGGTTTAAAATCTAGTTTTTCTGATAGAAGGATGGCACCTTCAGCTTTCTTTTGATGTCCAATAGCCAGTTAAATGCTTCTCCATCCTTTCACTTTCAACCTGCAGGTGTCTTTAGGTCTAAAATGAGCCTCTTGCAAGCAGCATATAGACGGATCTTATTTTTTATCCGCTCTGATGCCCTCTGTCTTTTGATTGGAGCATTTACACTCAGAGTGATTACTGATAGAAATGAATTTAGTGCCATTGTATTATCTGTGAAGTCGGTGTCCTTTTGAGTCTTTGTTACTCTTGGTCTGTCTTTCCCACTCCAAGTCCCCTTTAATATTCTTTGCAGGGCTGGGTAGTTGCCATGAACTCCTTTAGTTTTTGTTTGTCTGGGAAACTCTATCTCTTCTTCTATTCTGAAGGACGGCCTTGATGGAGAAAGAATTCCTGGCTGCATAGTTTTCCCATTCCACAGGCGGAAGATACCACGCCACTCTCTCTGGCCTGCCAGGTCCCTGTGGAGAGATCTGCTACTAACCTTATTTGTCTTCCCTTGTAGATTAGGGATTTCTTTTCTGGCTGCTTTCAGGAACATTTCCTTATCTCCATTTTTTGCCAATTTTACTAGGACAAAAGGTCTTGGTGTTGGCTTGCTTTTGTTGATCTTGAGGGGAGTTCTCTGTGCCTCCTGGATTTGGATGTCCATTTCCTTCCCCAGATTAGGGAAGCTGGCAGCTATAAACTGCTCAAATAACCCTGCTCCCTTTCCCCCCTCTCTTCTGCTGGCACGCCTATGATATGAATGTTATTATGGCTTCTGGAGTCACTGAGTTCCCTAAGTCTACGTTCGTGATCCAATAATTGTCTTTCCCTTTTCTTTTCAGCTTCATTGTTTTCCAGAATTTTATCTTCTATATCATGTATTTGTCCTTGTGCCCCTTCCATCCTTGTGATCTTTATATCCAGTCAGTTTTTCCTCTTGGTTATAGCATTTTTATATTTCAGCCTGACTAGTTTTGAGGACTTGTATCTCTGTGGTAAGAGGCTCCCTGGTGTCTTCTTTGTTCAAGCCCCATTACTCTTCCTTATGATTGTTGTTTTAAATCCTGGTTCAGGCATATCACTTACATCTGTTTTGATTACATTCCTGGCTGTGACCTCTTCTTTTGGGATGAAATTCCTCCATCTTGGCATTTTGTCTTGGTCTCTGTCTCCTGTGTGTCAGGAAAGCCTATTATGGTTCTTGCTCCTAAGAGTAATGGCTACAGTAAGAAGAGGTCATATGCTGTCCAGGGCTTGGGGCTTCAGGAAGTGTCTCTGGTATGCTGTTCGCTCTGCTGCTGTTTTGGCTGCCCTTCCCCTCAGGTCAGTCCCCTACGGTTTCTCCTTGCCTGTGGGGGTGAGTGCTTGGACCTTTTCCACTGTGTGAGGAGTTTTTAACTAGGTGTGTTTTGGTCTGCTTGTTGAAAGAGGCTAGATCCTATTCCCCTGAAGCTGGAGCTTTTCAGCAGCCTGTGGTCAGTAGACTTGGGGCAGGCCTCCAAGGTGGGGGAGCGGGAGGGAGGGGAAGGGTATGTGCTGCTCTTCTGTGGGAGTGGCCCACTGCTGCTCTGTCTCCAGGCACTCTTGCCCTAGTGGAAAAGCTCTTGCCCTAGTGGAAAAGCACCTGTGGAGTACAGGAGGGGGAGCTTGGTTTAAGTGGCTCAAACCTCCACTCTGGATGTTGTACTTCACTGAGGTCGCCCTGTGCTGATGGGCAGGGCAAAAATAGATCATTTGTCCCCAGAGAGGGGAGTTTGGGCCTGCTGGTATTCAGGGAGCTCTCACAGAGGAGTGAACAGTCTCCGCTCATTTGTCCCAGGCATCCCTCAGATCTCTGCTTCACCCCGTCTGCGTCTGACCCATCTGCCCACCTGGCAGCACAGTGCTCCTGTGTTTTATCCAGGCAATTTGGCTGAGTCTCAAAACTCCAAATTTTAGGGACCCAGCATGGCATGAATCCACACGGATCCCCTGGGGAAGGGTCTCTCTGGGCTGTCACTGGTGCTGGTTTGTCCCCAAAGGGCAGTCCTATGGATGTGCAGGGGTTTGGAGTTTATGTTAAAATGCAAAAAACTGTATGTTAGTAAATTGAACACCAATAAAAAATAAATTAAAAAAAAAAAAAAAAAAAAGCTGGCGTCCAGTTTAGCTGCTCCTAGGGGCTGCCTCTGCCCTTACGCTGATAAGTGGGGGCAGCTCAATGTTGCCTGTTAACTGTTGTCCCCAGAGAGGCAGTGCCACTTCTCCAGATGCGCTCCAAGCAGGGGAACTCTGTCCCCATGCGACCCAGGGGATCAGACCACACTGTTTGCCCCAGAGCCTCTGCTCTCCTTCTCCAGGGGAGCACCCCTCCCCCCATCAGGCTCCACCCCAACACCAGCAGAGACTTCTAAAACTTAAGTCTTTGAGCGCTACTTCTTATAAAAACTTGGGATAATCAGCCCCTCTCCTTTTCGCAGGATGATCACAGATTTCTTAAGACACATTTAGAACCTGTTCAGTTTAACATGTCAAGGATGAAAGATGCGCGGTAATATTTACCCAAGAGAAACAACGAGCCATGACACAGTTCCTTGGACAGGGTTACGGTTTTGCAGGTTCCCAAGGTCGTCTAAGGACATGCAAGTGTGGAGCGAGCCTCCCACCACACAGGAGGTTTACTCCAGGAACGCAGGGCGTGCCCCTGCCTCGGGCCCCTCAAGTCCTGCATGAGTCAGTGTTGAAGCATCTACTGAACCTGTGAAATATGCTTTTATCTCAGGTAAACTAAAATAACCTGTGGAGTCACCCAACGAGCAAAACGTACCCCCAGAATTACATCCTTGTTTGGAAACTGAATGACTTGTGCCTTTATCTCACATTTTACTTCCTTATTTACTTACTTACTTACTTTATTTATTTATTGCAGAGGAAGTGGGCACCCCTACTCATTGGCTGGCTTTCTTTTTTCTAGTATATTCTATTTTCCTTATTGATGTTCATCATAGATTGATGATCCTCAAAAAACACTGTGGACACCACTTTTCACTGATTCCAAACTTGTTCCAATAAATTGTATACTTTTTTCCCCCCTCTTTGGGAAGCTTAAATTTTCCTTATTTGTCTACTGGAGCCCTCTGTTTAACTTCTTTCCTCAAAGACTCCCTCAGTTCTACTGCAATATTGAGACAGAATCGCCATGTAACACCATGTAAATTCAGGGCACACAACATGATGATTTCATGCAGGTATGTGTCACAAAATGGCTACCACAAAATTAGTTAATAACCAGCACTTTTTGTATGTGATGGGAACACTTACTCTCTGCTCGTATATATGCACAGCATTGCTGACTATGTTAACAGCATGACCAGGATATATATTCAATCTTCAGAACTTAAGTCATCTCATAATTGCAAGTTTGTACCCTATGATCAACATTTTCCCATTTCTCCCTCCCTCCCACCCCTGGCAAATACCAACCTACTCTCTGTTTTTATGAGTTCTGCTTTTTTTAGACTCCACGTATAAGTGGGAGGATATAGTATGTGTCGTTCTCTGTTGGGCTTATTTCATATTTCACTGAGCATCACGCCCTCCAGGTCAGCCTATGCTGTCACAAATGGCACCTGCCCCCCCCCACCTTTACGGCTGCTAATATCCCACTGCGCGTCTGTACCACCTTTCCTTATTCATCCGTCAGTGGACACTTAGTGGCCGAGACATGGACACACTTCCACACCTTGGCTACTATAAACGGTGCTGCAGTCAATATGGGGGTGCAATATCTTTGGAAGATAACGATTTCTGTTTCCTTTGGATATATACCCCAAAGTAGAATTGCCGGATCACACTGCAGTTCTGCTTTTAATTCTTGAGGGAACCTCCACATTATTTTCCAAAGCAGCTGTACTCAATTTACATTCCCATCGAGAGTGCACAAGGATTCCCTTTTCTCCGCATTCTTGCCAACACCTATCCTTCGTCTTTTTCATAACAGACATTCTATAAATGTGAAGGAATCTCTTATTGTGGTTTTGCTCTGCATGTCCCTGATGATTAGTGATGCCGAGTACCTGTTTTTGTACCTAACGGCCATTTGTATGTTTTCTTTGGGAAAAAAGGTCTATTCAAGTTTTTTTGACCATTTTACAGTTGGATTTTTTCTTTTTTTGCTACTGAGTTATATTAAGCTCCTTATACTTTTTGTATATTAACTCCTTATTACACATCGATGGTTTGGAAATATTTCCTCCCATTTTGTAGGTTACCTTTTCATGTTTTGATAGTTTCTTTTTCTGTGGAGAAGCTTTTTTGCTTGATGTACTCCCACCTGCTTATTTTTGTTTTTCTTCTCGTGTTTTTCACATCAGATGCAAAAAAAAAAAAAAAAAAATGTTGCCAAGACCAATATCGAGGTGCTTTTTTTGTTTTCCCCTAGAAATTTTAATTTCAATTCTTATATTTAAGTCTTTAATCCATTTCAGGTTAATTTTTCCAAGTGGTATAAGAGGGGAATCTTATGATTTTGAAATCTTATGATTTCATTATTTTGCATGTGAATACCCAATTTTCCCAGCACCAATTATGGAAGAGCCTAGCTTTTTTTCCATTGAGTATTCTCGGCTGCCTTGTCAAATATTAGTTAACTGTATATGCATAGGTTTATTTCTGGGCTCTTGATGCTGTTCCATTAGTCTGTATTTCTGTTTTTATGCCAGCACTATACCACTTTGATCATTATACCTTTGTAATATAGTTTGAAATTGGGAAGCATAATGCCTCCAATTTTGCCCTCAGGATTGCTTTGCCTAATGGTCTTCTGCAAATTTCATACAAATTTTAGGATTTTCCCTATTTCTGTGAAAAATTTCTTTGAAATTTTGATAGGGATTACATTCAATCTGTAGATTGCTTTGGGCAGTATGGACATTTTAACAAATGTTAAAATCTTCCAATATAGAGGCACAGGATATTTCCCATTTACTTGGTCTTTCTCAGTTTCTTTCATCATTGCCTTAAAGTTGTCAGTGTACAGAACTTGAACCTCTTTGATTAAATTTATTCCTAAGTATTTTATTGGTTTAGATGCTTTTGTAAAAGGTTATTTTTTACAGTTAGTTCACTGTCAGTGTGATTTTGTATGTTGATTTTCTATCCTGCAACTTTACTGAATTCATTTATTAATTCTAATAGTTTTTCATGGATCTTTTTTGTTTTCCTATATATAAAATCAAGTCCTCTGCAAAACAGAGACAGTTTTAAGTACTTCCTTTCTGACTTTAATTTCATTTTCTTGCTTAAATGCTCTAACTAGGACTACTGGTAGTATGCTTTCACCATTGAGTACAACGTTAGCTGTGGGCTTGTCAGTTATGGCTTTATCCTGTTGTAGTATGTTTCTTCTATACCCAATTGGTTGAGCATTTTTATCATGAAAGATGAAAAATCTGAATTTTGTCAAATGCCTTCTCTGCATCTATTGAGATGATCATGATTTTTATCTTTTAATCTATTAATATGCTGTATCACATTTATTGACTTACATACGTTAAAATATCCTTGTATCCCTCCCACTTCATGATATTTGATCCTTTTGATGATGTGCTATTGAATTTGGTTTGCTGGTATGTTGTTGAAAATTTTTGCATCTATAGTTATCAGAGTAAATGGCCTGTACTTTTGTTTTCTTGTAGTAGCCTTATCTGGCTTTGGTATTAAGGTAATGCTGGCATCATAAAATCAGTTTAGGAGTGTTCCCTTCTTTTTAGTTTTTTAGAAGACTTTAAGAAGGAGTAATGTTAATTCTTCTTTAAATGTTTGGTATAATTAACCAGTGAAGTTATTTGGTCTGAGATTTTCTTTGTTGAGAGATTTTTCTTTATTTTTTGATTCCTGATTCAGTCATCTTACTTGTTATTGTCTATTCAGATTTTCTATTTCTTCATGACTCATTCTTGGTAGATTTTACAGTTCAAAGAACTTACCCATTTCTTCTAGTTTATCCAGTTTGTTGGAATACTATTCATAGTATTTTTTATGATCCTTTGTATTTCTGTGGTATCTGTTATAGTACCATGTTCTTGAGTTTTCTCTTTTTTAGGGGGGAGGTCTAGATGAAGTTTTGTCATATTTTTATATTTTCAGAGCAAAAGATCTTAGTTTCATTAACCTTTTCCTAGTGTTTTCGGGTCTCTGTTATTTCATTTGTTTCTACTTTGATCTCTTATTTCTTTATTTCTGCTAACTTTATACTTCAAGGAATTAGATAAACAACAAAATAAGCCAAAAGTTAGGTCGAGATCCTTTTTTCTTTAGATGTTTATCACTATAAACTTCCCTCAGAACTGCTTTTGCTGCATACCATAAATTTTGTTATGTTCTGTTTCCATTTTCATTTGTTTCAAGATATTTTTTTGACTTCACATTTGATTTCTTCTATGCTCCACTGATTGTTCAGAAGTATGTTGTTTAATTTCCACATATTTCTGAATTTCCAGTTTTTCTTGTTACTGGTTTTTAGTTTTATATATCATTGTGATTGGAAAAACTACTTGGTATGATTCCAGTCCTCTTAAATTTCCTAAAGACATGTTTGTAGCCTAACATAGGATCTCTCCTGGAGAATGTTCCATGTGCACTTGAGAAGAATGTGTATTCTGCTGTTAAGTGGAATATTATGTAAATGTCTGTTAGGTCCATTTGGTCTAAAGTATAATTTAAGTACAATGTTCCTTTTTATTTTTTCTGTCTGTTCTATACATTGTTTAAAGTGGAGTATTAAAGTCTCCTACTATTTTTGTACTGTCCATTTCTCCCTTCAGATCTGTTAGTATTTGCTTAATATATTTTGGTACTCCGATGTTGGGTGCATATAAATTTACAACTGCTATATCCTCTTGATGATTTGACCCATTTTTCATTACGTTATGACCTTTTTTGTCTCTTGTTATAGTTTTTGACCTACTCTATTTTGTCCAATGTAAGTATAGCTGAGCTTCTTTTTCTAACTTCATTTGCATGGTCTATCTTTTCCATCCCTTTAACTCTGTGTGTGTCTTTAGAATTGAAGTGAGTCTCTTGTAGGCAGCATATAGTAGGTCTTGTTTTTGTTTTTGTTTTTTAATCCATTCATCACTCAATAGCTTTTTATTGGAAAATTTAGTACATTTACATTTAAAGCAATTATTGATAGGTAAGGATGAATTAATAATGCCATCTTATTGTTTCTTTCTTCCACTTTTGCTGTCTTCCTTTGTGAACTGACATTCTTCCATTTTGATAAGCTTTAATTTCACTTTTCTTTACCTTTTGTGTATGTTTGCTTTGTAGTTACCATGAGGCTTATATAAAACATCTTATTAAAAAATACATCTTAAAAAAAAATAAAAAATAAAAAAAATAAAAAAATAAAAATAAAAAAAATACATCTTATTGATATAATAGTCTATTTTAAGCTACTAACAACTCTGATCACATACAAAATTAGATCTTAAGTAGAACTGTCCTTTAATAGTTCAGCAGCATTTTTCTCAATTCCATTTCAATTCAGTAACCTTAGGATCCCTGGCACAGTCAAGAAATGAAAAGTTTCAAGTCTTTAGAGATACATTCAGGTATAACTTTCACACTCAGAACCTATTCAGATTTAAAAAAAAAAAAAAAAAAAAAAAAAAAAAAAAAAAAAGAACCTATTCAGATTTAATTTTTCATATACCTTTTTAAAAAGAAATTTTTAAAAAATGATTTTCTGGGCACATGAACGGAAGATTTTTATCTCAAATAAATAAGGTTGGTTTTCCATTTGGGAAAGGTGATTGGTTCAAGTAGTAAATCACAACTAGGTATTCTTTGAACATTATTTTTATTTTCTTTCACCACAATTAGCTTGCCCAAATCACAGAGCCTCAAGATTACAGCTTCCTACAAAGGGCAAGATTTAAAGCATATTTACAAGAAAATTATCCAAAATAGGTAGTAAAAGCAGACTAGTAAAGAAAAAAAATTGTTCTCAACTTAACCATTACTATTATCATTACTTAATCCTCCATTTAAAAAAAATCTGAAATCTATTTAGTTGCTACTGTTTTGTAGTTCCTGCATTTTAGACCATTCTATAAATACTGTCTTCTCAGTGAGAGTTAAAAAATTGTTCTACTCTCCCCCTTCAGCCTGGGCAGTGATTCCATTTCTGCTGGGCATGAAGAATTGCCAGTGAGGAGAAGCTCCAGGGTCATTGGGCTTTTGCCACTCCCAAAGATCCCATCCGAGGGGCTCTGTCTCAGACATCAGCTTCTAAAGTTTCAGTCTCACTTTCCTTTGCCAGTCAGACTATTGATCTGTTGGTTTCCATATACAGTGTCTGCTGGAAAGTTTCAGGTGTCATTTTCACATTAACTAGAGCTTATAGAGCAACTATGGAACTCAAAGTCAAGGCTCTTTGAATTTTAATATCTTTTAAGTCTAGTAAGTCAAAATTTCCAATAAATATGTTCCACTGAAATAATTCTTGCATTTCCAGATCCAAAATTCAGTGTGGAGCCAGGGATGGTCCTCTGCCCCCTTAGCATTGCAGCTTCATTTTCTACTTTAGTTTCTCTACAATCCCCTAAATCAATTTAGCCATTAAAGTCTGGGGTCATCTCATTATGTTCATGTCAGACATGTGTGATCATCACAACAGGATTGTGATGTGATTAACTGAAAGATGCCAAAATATGTGGTAAAATGATGTTAATGTTTAAAGATGTTAATTTTTTAAAGGGCACTTTATAGAAACTTATGTCAATGGTTTCACAAAGCAGGGGAAAAACTATAATCAGCTCCTGGGCAGAGATATGGCTCTAGGAATACCCCTGAAACAAATCTAGAAAGATGAGTAGGAGTTAGTATAGTGTTAGTGAAAATAAGGGTGCATATAATTTAACTGAGTACATGTTAGTCCCTGAGGGAACAGATTGCATGGAGAACAAGGGATAACTTCAGGTTTGAATGTGTTGAGTTTAAGTGTCTTTTTTACACCATTTGGAGCAGGTTGCTCTCTAGACCTGCTGTATCACTGTCATCCCGGAAACACCCTTGCCACTGTTCTCTGTTAGGGTCATTGTTTCCTAAACCCACTGTGTTCCTTTTCCTTGATTTTTTTTTTTTTTTGCCTCATTTGGGGGATATTCTCAAGAAGCTTCCAAAGACATGGTGAATAGAAAGTAAACTATTTGAAAATATTTTACCCTCACATTTAATAAGCTGAGGCAGGAAAATATTCAGGTGTCATTTGTTATCTGGACTTTATCCAAATTGAATAACAGAATAGATTCAGCTAAATTTTTATATGAATTATTGTTACCTATTTTCCAAACATTATGAGCCAAATATATCCAGTACCAAGGGATGTTTATGATTCTACATTGGATTACTCCATTGTCTTCTTGTTTCTGATGCTGATTTTGTGGCATCTGATGCCATCTTGATTCCCGGGCATTGGTAGTAGCTTGTTTAGTCTCTTTGGGGCTATATTATATACTTACTGCTAACTCTGTCAAGATGAACACTAAAATTTCAATTAAGAAACAAAGCTTTTTTTCTTGTTTATATAAAGTCTGATATGTTTCATTAGAAGCTCTTCTCCATCTAGTGACCCATAAATCCAAGTTCTTTCCATCTAGTAATGCCACCATATCAACATGTGGCTTTGAAGTTCTCTTTGACAAAGGAAGAAAGACTTGAAGGAAAGATACTAGGTCCTAATTGCTTTGGCACAGAAATGCCATATAATTTCAGCTCATAGTATTTTGGTAAAATATACATGATTCTAAACCAGTTTCTAAAGCTTGACCTATTTTTTAAAAAATATTTTTATTTATTTACTCATGAGAGACACACAGAGAGAGGCAGAGAAACAGGCAGAGAGAGAAGCAGGCTCCACCCAGGGAGCTCAATGTGGGACTCGACCCCAGGACCCTGGGATCATGAACTGAGCCAAAGGCAGATGCTTAACTGCTAAGCCACCCATGTGTCCCTAAATTTTGACCTATTAACATTTAGATATTGCTTTGTTATGGGGGCTGTCCTGTGCATTGTAGGATATGTGGCAACATCTCTGGTTTCCACATGAATGACAATAACACCCTCCAGTTATTAATGTTGGCAGGGTTCCCTGGGAGGCAAAATTACTCTTGACTGAGAACTACTACTCTAACTGCAAGGAAGTCTTCTAGAAAAACAAAAACACATAAAACATCTTATGATTGCTAATACTTTCTGTCACAGGAAGTTTTAAGCTTCTTTTTTTCCACAGTTTTTCAGTTTTCACAATGAAGTGTGCAATAGGCAGATCTCCAAAATGACCTCAGTAATCCCCATCTTATTCTACTCATGCCCTGGGTAATTCTCCTAGAGTATATATGGGCTAGCCCAATGACTTGCTTCTAGTCAATACAATATAAAGAATGTGATGGGATTTCACTTCCATGATTAGGTGTGACTTCAGTCTTATTAGCAAACTCTTTCTTTTGCCTTTTTGGCATTTATGAATTGGTAAATCAAGTTGCCATACTGAAGAGTCCTACAAGGCAAGTAACAAAGATGGTCTATGGCTAAGAGCAAGCTGTTTAGATTCTCAGTCTAACAACCCACGAGGAACTAAATCCTGCCAATAATTTGTGAGTGATCTTGAAAGTGGAGTCTTCCCAGGTTTGCCTTCGGAGGAGACCCTAATCTTGGCCAACACCTTGATTACAGCCTTGTGAGAGACCTTCCAAAAAGTGAACCCAGATAAATTATGTCTGATTCCTGACTCAAACTGTGAGATAATAAATGTGAGTTTTTAGTTGCTACATATTGTAGTCATTTATTACATACAATGGATAATACAAAGTGCCTTACAATAGGTCTTTAAAAAAATTTTTGAGCACTATTTGGACACCTTAAATGTCACTATGGACACGTCATTGATAAATAATTTCCGATGCTGTTTGTTTTCTTTTTCCTCTGGAATTCATTTTATTCTAATGTTAGACCTCTGGAACTGTGCTCTCATTTCTTATCTTTTGTGTTCCTCTTTTCCTCCTCTTTTACTTTCTGAGAGATCTCTTCAACTTTATCATCCAAACCGTCTGAATTTTTAGCTTCCACTATTATGTTTTTAATTTCTAAGAATTCTTTCTCTTATACTATTCTTTTTATCGCCTCCTTTTTTTTTCATGGATGAGAAAATTTTCATTTATTTCTCAGAAGATAATTAGAGATTTTTAAATTTTCTTCTGTCCTTATGCATGGTTTCAGTTTTCTGAATGACTTTTACGTTTTATTTGGGACCCTGCCTCTTATATTGGGAGTATTTTTACAAATAATTGGTGAATTTTATATCTCTATTCACATTTTAACAGCTTTATTGAGGTATAACTAGCACACAATAAGTTGTGCATGCTTAAGATAATATGTATAATTTCATACATTTTGATACTACATATATACCCATGGAAACGTCATCATGTTCAGGAAAATAAACATAACCATTATTTTGCAAGTTTTCCTCATGCTCCATTTCTCAATTATTTATGTTTGAAAGCAAAATAGTTAGAAGGCAATGGGAAGCTCTGGGTGGGTTGTTGGAGCTTGTTGAATAATGGCTCTCATCATGGTGTGATTAGGGAGTATATTAGTTACATATTACTGCATAAAAATTACCCCTAAATTAGCAGTTTTCATACATCTTTAGAAGCAGGAAGTTAATCATCTCATAGTTTCTCTGGGTCAGTAATTTGGATATGGCCTTAGGTTCAGTGTCTCTCACGGGGCTGAAATCAAGTACTAGCAGAGGTTGCAGGCATCTCACAGTTCCTTGGAGGAGACTTCACTTTTCAAACTTCTTCATATGACTCTTGGCAAGTCTTATCCCTTGCTGGTTATTGATAAGAGACATCAGTTTCTTACCACTTATGCCTCTCTTTGGGGCAACGTGGCAGTTGATTTCTCTCAGAGTGAGTGGGTGGGAGTCCCTCAGACAGAAACCTCTGACTTTTTGTATCCTAGTCTTAGAAGTGGCTTCTCCATTCAGCCACAGTCTAGTCATTGGAAGCGGAAACCTAAATCCAGCCCATACTCAGGGGGAAGGATTACACTGGGGCACGAATATCAAGAAGCATGGATCGATGGAGGACATTATAGGGGCTGCCTAGCACAGGAGCAAAGCCATTTTCTTGAAGAACCCAGAAATAGGATTTTTAGGCCTTTTCTTGCATGTGAGACAGAAACATGAGACTGTCTGCTATGTGGGGCATATCATTCTGGTCCCCAAGAAGAAGAGAGAAGGGAAGAAAGTGGAAGTGATAGAGATGGAAACTAGGGGCTCTGAACCTGACTCTTCTGTATGAAGATTTTGCCTTCATTTGGCACAACATCCTTGTAGTCTTTGAAGGCTTCTGAGCAGTAAAACAGTCTGATCAAAATTGTGTTTCAAAATGATTACTCTGACAGTTGTGCAGATTGAACAAGAAATACTTAAAGATGTGGGACCACTTCAGGGGTTATTAAAACAGAATGGAGGCAGAGTATGAAAGATTGGAAGAATTGTCTTACCTGAGGAGCAATTAATTGCCATAGCAACTCTATACATTTGGGGTGGGCAGATGGGGACCTGTAAGAGACCGTGTTTTTTTTCCTCTTTCCTGCTTCTGAAGGACTCAACTGTTGCTAGAGAACATAATAATATAGGACTCTAGGCTTGAAGCTAAACAACTGAGAATGCCTAAATATTAATAATCCACCAGCATTTTATTCTACAAGTTCTCAACTATTATTTGACACACTACCATGTTTCCATAACTATGAGATATACTACAACTATTTTGTTATTAATAATAGCTAAGGAAAAAATTCTGGAAATTATTCCTATTTTAAAAATACACTATGCTAGGTTTGCAGCATCCCCATAGTGATACTCTTACTCTTGTCCTTTGTATTGTATCTTTGGGAATTGATCAATGGAGTAGGCTAAAACAATAGGGTATAACCCAGAATCTTTACTTACTGTGTGGCAATCTTTAGTAATAGAGGAATCATGGGAACTGTATTTCAAAATGGAAGTGAGAACCCACTAGCAGCCTTCATACAGAAATAGGGAGAAATGCTTACAGGAAAGCAGGTAGTCCTTGCTCTATAACTGTTTGCTCACAATATCTTTACCAACCAATAATATAGGTACCAATTTTTACAGCACCTAAAGGGTTACTTTTCTCCTTCCCATATCCCCGATATATACAGTTAGCTTCTGCAGGCCATAAAAGTTAAATATTTAACAAAATTTAAAATTTTTCTTCTGTTTCTCTTTTGAGAAGGTAGGAAAGAGAAGCAGGGAGAGATGGAGGGGAATGGAGAAAAAGAATCCCCCAAGCAGGTTCCATGCCCAGCGCAGAGCCTGATGCAGGGCTGGATCTCACAACCCTGAGCTCATGACCTGAGCCGAAATCAAGAGTTGGACATTAACTACTGAGCCACCCAGGTGCCCCAAGTAGAAGAAAGTTGATGGGCAGATATCCTAGAAAGGCTAGTTTAACTGAAATTCTACTGAGGGTTAGAAGAATCTTGCAGAGATAGGAAGGGCCCTGTTTTCCAAAAAGAGAATAATAGTATGAAATACAGGTAGAATGGATAAAAAAAAAAACAAAAAACAAAAACCTCTCACATTCCAGCGTAGCCACATTAGATAAAAGCCGACTGAAACTGGGAACCATGCTATCCAGCTACTGATCTACCTTGGGGTATCCACTAGCATGCAAACATATGGTAAATCCTGTCTGTTGGCAAACACCAGTCCCATACAGACCTCTCCTCATTAAATGGCAAGTAGAAGAAAACTTCCAAAGCAACCTCTAACTTAGAGAAAGCCAAGAAGGATGGACCTCGTCACATGTATCTACAAGAAAATAAACTTTTAAAAAATTATCGACAGCAGGAATCTGAAAGTAGGTACAGAAAACAACTTGGCACTCAATAGGATATAAACTATATCTATGAAATAGGAACTAAAAGTCATAAGAATAGAAAACAAAGGATGATATGAAAAGATAAAAATGCCATGGTAAAAGACCAAGACATAAGAAAGCATTTTAAGAAAACAGAAAAGACATTATGAAAAATAAACCAGTGTTAAGGATCACCAATTCAAGATTTCCAGAGATAGCGAAAATATAAAGTTCAAGTAAAGAGAGAACTAAAATGGAATAACTGTTACATAACTTCCCAAGAATTATCAAGTTTTTAAAACCTGGAAAATTTGAAATAGAAGCAGTATTCAAAAAAAAAAAAAAAAGAAGTATTCAAAGATATGGCCACAGAAAACTTACGAGCTAAAGCAGACCCACGTATGTGTATTTAAATGATTTTCTAAGCCAGTCCCAAAACCAGTGAATAGGGACCCAAGAAAAACACTAACTATAAGGATAAAAGCAAAATCCTACAAATACGAAGAGCATTCACGCTACAAGATAAAATGATCAAATGATGATTTTTGTTCCCAAGAATTTTTAGGTTTCCAAGTACTTAAGTTCTCCACAAAAAAATGTTATATTGTTTTTAATTTATTCTAAAATGTTCTCTAATTGCATTTTTATTTTATTTTTTTTCTAATTGCATTTTTAAATGTTAATTCCGGTATACTTAACATATGGAGTCAAGGTAGTTTCAGGTGCTCAGTACAGTGGTTCAAGGATTCTTGTTATGAAAGTCCACTCTTAATCCTCTCGACCTGTTCCGTCCATCCCCCACCGATCTGAGGATAATGCGGGCCTCACAGAACGAATTTGGAAGTTTCTCTCATCTATTTTTTTTTTTTTTTTAGAATAATATGAGAAGAGTATGTATTAACTCTTCTGTAAACGTTTGGCAGAATTTACCTGTGGAGCCGTCTGGTCCTGGACTTTGGGGTATGGGGAGTGTTTTGGTGGCTGATTTCAGTTCATTGCTGGTAATCAGTCTCTTTAAATTTTCTATTTCTTCTTAATTCAGTTTTGAGAGTTTACATGCTTCTAGGAGTTTATCCACTTCTTCTAGGTTGTCCAGTTTGTTGGATAATAGTTTTTCAGGATAGTCTCTTATAATCCTTTGTAATTCTGTGGTGTCCGTTGGTATTTCTTTTTCTTTCTTTTTTTCTTTCTTTCTTTTTTTTTTTTTTTTTAGATTTTATTTATTTATAAGACACAGAGAGGCAGAGACACAGGCCGAGGGAGAAGCAGGCTCCATGCAGGGAGCCCAACGTGGGATTAGATCCCAGGTCTCCAGGGTCGCACCCTGGGCTGAAGGCGGTGCTAAACCACTGGGCCACCCGGGTGTCCCTCTCCTTTTTTATTTCTGATTTTGTTTGAATGTCCCTCTCTCTCTGTTTTAATGAACTTTTGAGTCTGGCTAAAGGTTTATCAATTTTGCTGATTTTTTTTTTTTTCAAAGAACCAGCTCCTGGGTTAATTGATCTATTGTATTCTTAGTTTCATTTTGTTTATTTCTGACTTACAAAAAAAAAAAAAAAAAAGGTAAGTAGGCTCCACGCTGGACTCAATGCAGGGCTTGAACTTACAACCCCGAGATCAAGAGTTGGATGCAAAACCAGCTGAGTGCCCCTCTGCTTTACTCTTTATTATTTCCTATCTTCTACTGGTTTTGAGTTTTGTTTGTTCTTTCTCTGGCTCCTGGAGGTATCAGGTTAGGCTATTTCACATTTGCCTTGCTTCTTGAGGTAGGCCTGTAATGCTATGGAATTTACGTTAGCACAGCTGTTGCTGCGTCCCAAAGATTTTGGACCTGGAGTGTTTTCATGTTCATTTGTCTCCATGTATTTTGGGACTTCTTTGACTTCCTGGTTATTTCATTCATCATGTTAGTAGCATATTATCTGATCTCCATGTATTTGTGCTCTTCCTAGATTTTTTTTCTTGTGGGTGATTTCTAGTTTCTCTTGCGCCCTGCAGTGCAGTATCCCCTGCTCGCCAGGACCTGGCACTTCAGAGTGTCTGTGTGTGCTGCTTGCACCCTGCTGTCGTG
Organism: Canis lupus familiaris; assembly: GCF_011100685.1. Classification (NCBI taxonomy): domain Eukaryota; kingdom Metazoa; phylum Chordata; class Mammalia; order Carnivora; family Canidae; genus Canis; species Canis lupus. The sequence continues at coordinate 1,917,527 of NC_049224.1, read as the reverse complement.
CCTCCGGTCCTCTTGTCTATGATGGCTCGCTTTGCGGGTGCTGGGCAGGGTTCATTCCCTGGGGTGTCGGGGTGGGGGGATGCCGCCTTGGCCTTGATCTGGGCTCTGGGGGTCTGCCAGAGGTACAGCCCCACTGAGCTGCAGGGGAGGGTGGGAGTAGGGGGCGTGGGGCGCGCAGGGCCAGGAGCTCTGTGCGGGAGGAGGGCACCTGCCATCGGGCCCAAGGCAGGACAGCTCGGAGGCTGCGGATGGCAGTACGGTGCTCGCGGGGCCCGGGGTGTCGGCAACGTTTGGTGAGGTCTGGTGTGGCAGGCGACCTGGAGCTGCAGCCTGGCTGGAAGGGCCCCGTCTGAACCGAGAGGTGTGGCCTGAGCAGGCCCCCCAGGTGTCTCTGTCCTCGGCGGGGATGCAGGAGAGCGTGGCAGCTGCCAACCCCTTGCAGCTGGAAGGGTCTCCCAGTGGTCCTGCCCCGCCAGCCCCCTGCGGACATCAGTGAACAGACCCCCTTGCCACATACCTGGTGAGGCTCAAAGTGCCACTTCTGCGCTGCGCTGTGTGTCCCTCAGGCTGTTGGGCCGTCCTCTCACCCTCGGAGCTCCCCACCAAGGCTGCTGACTTTAGGATGTTAGGTTTTAAGGCCTTGCTGGCCGTCAGAAGTCTTGGAACTGGGCCCCCATGGTTTTCACAGCTGCATGTGGTGAGGCCTGGCTTCCCGTGCAGGCCTCGGCCCTCCTGAGGCCTGGCCCTTCTGCATCCCATCCCTTCTGTGGCCCGGCCCTTCTGCGGCCTGGCCCTCTGCGTCCTGTCCCTTCCGTGGCCCGGCCCTTCTGCGGCCTGGCCCTCTGCATCCCGTCCCTCTGCGTCCTGTCCCTTCTGTGGCCCAGCCCTTCTGCGGCCTGGCCCTCTGCATCCTGTGCCTTCAGCGGCCTGTCCCTTCTGCGGCCCGTCCCTCTGCGTCCTGGCCCTTCTGTGTCCCGTCCCTCTGCGACCCATCCATTCTGTGGCCTGTCCTTGCTGTGGCCTGGCCCTCTGCATCCTGTCCCTTCTGCAGCCTGTCCCTCTGCGACCCCTCCCTCTGCATCCTGGCCCTTCTGCGACCCGTCTCTCTGCGGCTCATCCCTTCTGTGGCCCATCCCTTCTGCGGCCCATCTCTCTGCATCCTGTCCCTTCTGCGACCCGCCCTCTGCGACCCAGCCCTTCTGCATCCTGTCCGTTCCGCTGCCCTCTGGCCCCTGCGGGCTCGTCTCCACTGAGCTGTCCAGAGTCTGTTCGCAGCTGGGGCCGTGCCCCGGGGGTGCACACTGCTGGCGGGGGCCTTCATCTCACTGTATCCGTGGAAGGAGATGAACTTCGGGAGGTCCTGCTACTCTTCCATCTTTTTCCAGGAATCCAACGTTGAGATTTCTAAAAATTGAGTGGCTTGTTTTCAGTAGAGTAATTAAGAAATCTTGCACAAACCACAAAAGGTTTTCTTCATTTTTTCTGGCAGAAATTTTATGATTTTAAATGTGTTAATTTGTTTAACAAACAAATTAGATCCATTTTGAGTTAATTTTCTATATCATACAAGGGTATTTGTCCTTTTTTTGTTTTGTTTTTGGACATGGAGCTCCAGTCATCCCAGCACCATTTAGAGACTGTCCCTTATCCATGGTCACTACATTTGCACCTTGGTCAAAATACAAACGTGCAAATGTGTATGTCTCTTTGTGCACGTCTATTTCTAGATTCTTCTTCTGTTGATCTGTGTGTCTGTCTTGATGCCCATATCACACTCTCTTGCTGTAGTTTTATAACAAGTATAATATTCTTATTTTTTCAAAATGTCTTTTTAAATTCTAGTTGTTTTCTTTTTTCACCATGTAAGTTTCATGATCAATTTTATGAGCCATGGCTACAAAAACACTTTTGAGATATGATTGGGATTTCACTGAAGCTCTGGATCAGTTTCAAGAATATCCACATCTTCACAATATTGATTTCACCAATTCATGAATGCCATCTCTCTCTCCTCTGTAGATCTTTTTTGTAACTTTCTGCATGTTATATCTAATTATTGCATGGTTTGGTTTTGCTGCTATTGTAAAACATTTTTATTGTGGTTTCTAATTATTAATGACTAGTGTATAAAATTATAGATTTTGTATATTGGCCTTTTATTGTGTAATGTTGCTAAACCCAGTATCCTGGTGACTCTTGTAGATTTCATAGGATTTCAGCAGATAATTTTATCAGCTGTGAGTAGTTTTAAGTGTGCCTTTTCCTTTCTCCATTATATAGAATGTAACTATAGGTTTTCATAGAGTTCCTTTATTAGATTGAGGAAGTTCTACTTCTTGTTTTAAAAGAGCTTTTATTTTGAAGAAATATTTTTGTTAAATGTTTTTCTTCATTTATTTTTTTCCTTCTTCAGTCTAGAAATAACAGTTTTTATAAAGATTGATAATTTTCACTGTTCAAATGTCATTCCTGGAATAAAACCCACTGACTCATAATTTTTTTTATGTATTGCTGAATTTGATTTGCTATCATTTTGTTAAAAATTTTACATCTATGTTTGTGAAAGAGAGTCATCACTGATTTTTTTTTCTTGTAACACTTTTTTCTAGTTTTAATATCAGGACATTTGCTAGCCTCATAACATGAATGAGGAAATGTTACTTAGATGAAGAGCTTTTGTAGAGTAGATATGATTTCTTCCTTAAAAGTTTAGGAGAATTAATGAATCCATTGGGCTCAGTATTTTCTTTCTTGGAGGATTTTAACTATGATTCAGTTCCTTTATATTCGTCACATTAAACCCATTTCTTCTTGAATGAACTTTGATAGTTTTTTGGCTTTCAAGTAATTTGCCTATTGCATCTAAGCCGTTCGATTTATGAGCATTAGTTTTTAATATTACATTATTATCCTTTTAATGTCTGTAAGATCTGTAATGATGTTTCCTTTTTTAAATTTGATATTGATAATTTGTAACTTCCATTTTCATTTTGTTTTTTACGGTAATCCTGGCTAGGGGTTTATCATTCTTTAAAAATATTTTACTTATTTATTTGAGAGAGCACACAGAGGGAGAAGGAGAAGCAGGCTTCTCGTTGAGCATAGAACTGATGCGGAGCTTCATCTCATGACTGGGAGATCTGAGGTAGTTGCTTACCAATTGAGCCACCCAGGCACCCTGAGGTTTATCACTTTTATTGATATTTGCAAAGAACAAGCATTTGATTTCCACTTACTCTATTGTTTGTACTACTTTCAGTTTTATTATTTCAATTTTATTTATTATTCATACTTCTATTTAATTTGCTTTTATTCTCCCATTTTCTTAAAGTGGAAGCTTAGATCACCAATTTAAGATGTTTTGTTTTCTAATATAAAAATGTAATGTTATACATTTCCCTTTAAACATTGCTTTAACTGCAGTTTACATTTTTATATTAACTGCATTTTACATTAAAAATTTTTGTTTTCTTTTGAATTAAAGCATTTTCTCCTTTTCATAGGACTTCCTTTCTCATAAAATTAAAGTACACACTTCTAGATAACCCACATATTTGGGTTACCATGTATTTTCCAGACACCTGTGTTTTCTATAATTTAAGGGTTTTTTTTTTTACAGTCTTAAAATAAACCTTTTATAATTTTTATTAAATGTCAGAATATTGACATCTTAGTGAATTTTTCATGTATATATGACAATAACTTTTATTCTGCTGTTGTTAGTTGGAATATTCTATAATGTTAATTACATAAAGTTAGTTTATAGTGTTGTTTCAGGCTTTGATTTCCTTACTGATTTTCTGTCCACTTGTTACATTAATTGCCCAGAGAGAATTGTTGAAGTGTACAAGTATTATGGATACTTCAAATCCAAAGTATGGATTTTTCTGTTTCTCTTTTCAATCCTGTTATTTGTTTCATGTATTTGAAAGCACAAGTTTTAGGCCCCTGCATTTTTTGGATTTTTTTTTTTTATTCTTAGTGAATCAATTTCCACCCCTATCAGTTAGTAATGTCCTTTGTTAGTTTAGCCCTGGTAATGTTTTTTGTTCTGAAGTCTATGTCACACTCTTTAAGGTGTTTACCTTTTCTAATATTGGCCTTTATTTCTTGCCTTACAGAATTAAAACTGAGTCTTGGTTTTTATAAATTGAAAATGTAAAAGAACTAAACAGGTTGACTAAGTTGAACAACTCAGATGAGGAAACCAAGGCTCAGAGAGTTCAGACAAGGTAATAGAGGCTCAAATGAGAGTTTGAGATGCAGAAATTAAAGTGCTGAGAGGTTGGAGGCTGTGTCATAACCAGCTAGTTAGTAGCAGAACCAGAGCCAATATCCTTACACTGGGACATCTCGAGCTTCCCCCAAACTAAAAATGTGTCTGCCAATGAATTCGCTCTTAACAAGCATCTTATTATCTAATAGTTCTAAAGGTAAACAGTAGACATTTAAAGTCAAGTATCTTATGCCTGGGATTTTAAGGATGGGGATTCCGACCACCCCCCCCCCCCAAAAAAAAAAAAAAAAAACTACAGGGAACAGCTCATTGTGCTGCAGGTAAATGCACCAAAAGAAACTGTAAAGTCATTTCCATTTTCTATATTCTGGTCTCATGACACCAGTGAAATAATAAGTATGAGATAGCAATGTGACCCTCAAACAGCTCCAGGTTTTGGTGCAGTGGCTTTATGAATTAGCTCTTACTTTTTGGTTTTCCAAGTGCTGTGCTTTACAAAAAAGCTGTCTGTTAAGCACCTCACACACTGAAGAGATTATGTGCATGCATTCAAATACAGTGTTTTCCATTATATTTGGAACTGAACACTGCCCTTTATCACTTTTGAAGGAGAAATTATGATTGACAAGTGCTGTTGGCATAAAGTCATTAGTAGATTGCTCTCTGACTTTTTCTTTCAATGGTGTCATCCTTCTAAACCGATTAAACAGAAAATTAAAACATCAGGCTGTATATTGGGAAATTCTTTTATCAAAATATCTTTTTTATTTCCTGTCCTTTCTTCCATGTTCTCTTATTCAAATTGCTACAGTATTCTTGGAATTTTTATAGCTGTCCCTTTTAAGATACATTTTCAGAATTTGCTTGGAGAAGACTTGATGGAATCTATTTTCAGTCTCAGTAGGAGAATCCTAATTTGCATCTCCTCTTGGGTTGTCCTGGCCTAAATTGATCTACACTGACCTACTTCATTTTAAATCAATTCAAGTTTTTTTGTGTGTGCACACAGAACCAACTACTACCTGTACTTAGAGGCTGCAAAATCAATCCCAGGGAAATTTAAGCACTCTGGACAAGCTCTTCAAATAAAAGTGTACTGTGTTGTACTGTTCAGAATTCTGAAGGGCACTGAGGTGAAACTAAGAAGTTAGAAGAGTTTAATCAACCAGCTAGTCAAAATTTGTATCAGCTGTCTGTGATCCAAAATACATTTTGTTCCTTCTAATATCATCTGATGCCGTTGCTATAAAATCAAATCTAATGTCATGTTATTATATTTAAGTATACTTAATATTTTTGTGGCAAGAGGGACAAATGTTATTCTCCTACAGTTGTTAGGATTGTACTAGGCTATTTCTTAAGTCAAATTCTGTAGCCAACTCTACTTTAGAAGTGAGATGCTAAAAAAAAAAAAAAAAAAAAAAAAAAAAATCTAAACTAAATAAGGGTCATTGGTAGTTCACTTTGCTCGAACATGTTGTGCTATTTAGCCAGAGTCAACAAAAATAATAGTTGAAACTTCTCAGTATTTTAGCGCTTGCTTATAAACAAATTTTCTCCTAAGCTGCTAAACTATAAGGAGATAACAATTATAATTCCTGTTGTGTTTAGAAAAAGATCCCATACTGGAAATACATCACACTGTTGAGCTTTAAAAATATCAGAGGTACAATAAATGCTGTTCATAAATGCCTATAATATTAAACATAAATAATAAATACTGTAAGGAAGGTAGGGCTATAGGACTTCCTAGACGGGAAAGAAAACTTCTTTCCAGAAGGAATTAAGAAATGTTTAACTGATAATAAGTCACTTCCACAATTTACCTGCACTTGTGCGAAGCCAGGAAGAGTGAGAGTGAATCCAAGAGTTGTATACTTTAGCAAGATTGAATAAGCAATAGATTATAGAATGAGTCAAAAGTGCAGGGATTTATAGGTAATAAGATAATTTAGGAGGCTATTTCAAAAGTACAGATGAGGTTTGTGAAACATGAATAGAGAGTAGCCAGTAGAGATGAAGACCAAGTAGAAAAATAAAAACGTAACATCAGGCCACTATTCGGCTTCGAAAAGCAAGAGAGGGAGAGGAGTAAACTAACCAACTGACTAACTACCTACTAACTAAAGCAAGCCAGAGATGTTGAGCCTAGATAGATAGGTCAGAGGTTGATAGTGCTTTTACCAAAAGAGAGAACAAGAAAGAGGGCCAAAATTTTTAAGGACACATTAAATGTTTAGCTTTTTGAAGGCTAATGTAGATACTCATTTAATTACTGATGAATAACACTAATTACTTCAGTTTTAGACATAGTGTACTAAGTTTTCGTGTCACCAAGATGTTCAGGTAGAGGTGCTCACCATGTAGTTGCAAAGATAGAAGCACAGTAGAGAAGTAATAAAAACTTCGTGGGGCAAGGCAGTAGTTAAATCCACATGATTACGAGAAGGGAGGTAACAGCAAGGAAAGAAAATGTTGGAAGAATCCCTGTAGTTGGAGGGGAAGAAAATCCAGAGAAGACACAACCACAGGTGGAAGAGGAAAACTAGAAAGAAAAAAATGTCTTAGAAAAGAGAGAAGCAATTTTAAAAAGGGGTAGTTAGGCAACAGATCTCAGTCCACAGCCATGGATATATATGTTAAAAACAAAGAAAAAAGTTTAGAAACCAGTTACGTTTATTTGGTAGAAGGTTTTATTCTTTCTTTCACTTCTTTCCTTTCTAAATGTTTATGGGCATGAATCCATTAACAGTATGTGCCATGAAAGGGCAAATTGTCTATGATCATACCTCCTTGAGATAATTGTGGTTTAATTTGGCATATCTTCTTCCAGGCATTTTCAGTTTATGTGGAAATAGTCAATGGAGAATGCATTAGTTGTCAAATGTGCCATTTGTCAATATAACACTATGGTCTTTGAGCTATTTAAGGATTTCTGGCTAAAATTGAACTTTGTATGAAAATAGTGTTGCAACTCACCATATTTTAATGTTTGATGTTTCCCAACAAATCATTTGCATTCCTTTTCTCTTTTAAATTTAATCTCATTTTTAACAGTTTCTTCTCAGTTACACTTAGATTGATTTTTTCCTTTGTCTACTATGGAATTAATGGCATTTACTTTTCTTATTACAATTTCTATTTTTGTCTTTTTGTTTTATCTGATGTCTTGTATGATCTCTTGTTTTTACTGTGTATATTTTCTATTTAGAATTTTGTTATTCTAATTTACCCCCATGATTAGGAAGGCATATATATTCTGTTTTTAATTCATTACATCCACATTTCTAAAAAAACTCTATATATCAAAAGTTATTAGGGTAAAAAATATATTTTGAATCATATCCTCCTTTTGATTCTTTCCCCATTCTATATAAGAGGGGGGAATGTAACATATTTTTACTTCTCCATTTTCTCAGTTTTCTCATTAAAACTATAATGTATATTTTAAGAGCCACACTATTGAAACTTATTAAATTATAATTTGATCTCTATTCAATACTATTTTTATTCAATTTTATAACAAATTTAAAACAATTAGACTGAAACCTATGTTTAATTTGATTCAGCGTTCACTGCTAGTGTTCGTAGAATTATTCACTGGATGATAGTTTCTAGGACTACATAACAGATCATTGTCTTCAAAGAACATAGAGTCTAATGGCTTTCTTTCAATGGCATTACTTTCTTGTTCTCTATTTTGGTTGAAAGTATTCTGAAGCTTTAAGTCCATTCTTAATCTCCTAATTTAGGCACTTTTTAGAAATATAGAGGTGTTCCAGTGAAGATGGTGGAGTTGGAGGATACTAATCTCACACTGTCCCATGAATAGAACTAGATAATAGACACATCAGTGTTAATAACCTAGAAAATGGCCCAAAGACTAGAGGAACATACTCTTCACAGCTAACTGTAGACAAGAGTCTACATCAAAGAGGATAGGAAGAGCAGAGACAGGGTCAGGAGCTAAACAGACCAGCAGAAACATCCTCAGGAGGGAGGCACAGAAGGGACAGAAACAGACCCTCAGACTTGAAACTCCAGGTACAGGGAACTAGAATGGGATGGATGAGTCCCTATAACATTTGGCTTTGAAAACCAGAGGGGCCAAATTTTGTGAGTTCTTAGGATCAGTAGAGCTTAAAAGCTGGAATTTAAAAGATCAATAGGTTCCTAGGAGATCTGGGAAGGGAAGGGAAGCTGACTCTCCACCCTTAAAGAGACAACACAACAAACAGCCCCACAGAGACACAGCACAGAAGTGGCAATTTGAGAATCACCTGGAGTATGTGGGAGGGAGATTTGTCTACTGATGTCAGAGGGGGGGCTGGAGGGGCAGGGGTCACTGGAAGACCCAGCAACAAGGGGTTGGCAGCTGTCATGTCCCGCCCCTACTTCCCAGCCTAGAACAAGGAAACTTGTGGGAACCTCCACAGCACAGTACTCACTGCCTAACTTGCCAACTGTGCAAATCACACCACCTTGTTCTGCAGACATGGCCCTTCCAGCCAGGCCTCAGCTCCAGGTTACCTCCCACAGCACACTGTACAAAACAAGGCTAAACCTAGCCTCCCAACACTGTGGGATTCTTTAGATCTGCCCCCTCTGATCTGGCCTGCTTAGTTTCCTGGCAGCTACAGATTCCCTCCTGCCAGTGCAAAACAACTGGCACTGCATGCCCCACCCCTGCAATTTCCTGCTGTTGATACTATTGCATCACTGGCAAACGCCTGGTCTGACTCAACTTAAGCCCAGGTGACCCAAGACTGTGCACTAACAGGGGACCAAACCTTGCTCATCACAGGCAAAGAGAGCCATCACAGGTGACTAGACCAAAGGTAAAAGTAGCTCAGCCACAACCGCAGAGTGCAAGCAACACATGCGAAAAACACCCCTGAAGTGCCAGGTTTTGGTGAACAGAGGACATTGCACTACGGGGCACTACAGGAACTCTTCTTCATAAGGCCACTACCTTCAAGTTTAGGATACATACATTACTTTCATAACACAAGAAACAGAGTGAGATAAAATGAAGAGTCAAGGCAGTATGTCCCAAATGAAAAAACAGGACAAAAATCACAGCAAGAGACCTAAATGAAATGGAGATAAGTAACATGCCTGAAAGAGAATATAAAGTAGTCATCAAAAAGATACTCACTGGATTTGAGAAGAGTGAAGTATCTCAGTAAGACCCTTAACAAAGAGATAGGAAACATGAAAAGGAAACAGAAATGAAGAACTCAATAAATAGAATTTAAAATACACTAGATGCATTTATTAATCAGTAGACACTAGCTGCAATATATAGTAGACTAGAGGAAACAGAAGAACACATCAGTTACCTTGAAAAACAGAGTAATCAAAAGCAAACTAAACAGGAAAGACAATAATATATGAAAATAGACTAAAGGAATATAGTGACACCCTTAAGCATAATAACATTCACATTACAGGGATCCTAGAAGGAAAAATGAGATTAAGGGATGGATTGTACTTCAAGAAATAAGAGCTAAAAATTTCCCTAATCTGGAGAAGAAAACTGATACCCAGATCCAGGAGGCAAAGAGAGAGAGAACCCTCAACAAAATCAACACAAGGCAGTCCAATCAAGACACACAGTAATTAAAATGGTAAAAAGTAGTAATAAAAAGAATTTTAAAAGTAGCAAGAGAAAACAGTTACATACAAGGGAAACCCCAGCTGATTTTTTCAGAAGAAACTTTGCAGGCCAGAAGAGAGTGGCATGACATATTCAAAGTGCTGAAGGAAAAAAATCTGCAGCCAAGAACACTCTATCTAGCACAGCTATCTTTCAGAATAAAGAGGAGGTGAAGTTTCCCAGACAAACAAAAGCTAAGGTAATTCATGACCAGTAAACCAGCCCTACAAGAAATTTTAAAAGGGGGACTCTGAAAGGAAAGGAAAGACCATAAGGAGAAAGAAAATTAGAAGCACAAAAGCAGTAAAATTAAGTATATCTATAAAAATCAGGGGATTCACAAAATAGAAGGATGTAAAGACAAGAGGTGAGAAGAGTAAAGAATGGGTTTAAACTTAGGTGGCCATCAACTTAACATAGACTGCCATATGTAGAAGACATTATTTCCAAACCTAATGGTAACCACAAATCAAAAACCACTACAGATATGCAAAAAAATAAAGAGAAAGGACTCCAAGTATATCACTAAAGAAAGCCAGCAAAGCATAAGAGAGCAAGAAAGGAACAGAAAAGAACTGCAATAACAATCATAAAACAAAATGGTAAGTATATACCCATAATAATTACTCCAAATGTAAATGGACTGACTGCTCCAATCAAATACATAGGGTGATGGAACGGATTAAATTAAAAAGATTCATTTATATTCTGCCTACAAGAGACACATTTCAGACCTAAAGACACATACAGATTGAAAGTGAAAGGATGGAAAGCAGTTGGTTTGCAAATGGACGTAAAAAGAAAGCCAGGGTAGCAATATTTATATCAGACTAAATAGACTTTATTTTATTTTTTTTTAAATAGACTTTAAAACAAAGACAGTAACAAGAGAAAAAAGAACACATCATAAAGGGAATAATCTAACAAGATACAAACATTGTAAATATTTATGCATCCAACATGGGAGTACCCAAATACATAAAACACATAACAAACATGAATTAATAGTTACACAATAATAATAGGTGACTTTAACATACCACTTACATCAATAAATAGAGCATTCAAACAGAAAAATTACACAGGAAACGATGGCTTTGAATGACATATTGGAAGGATGGATCTAGATAGGTTCAGAATAATTCATCCTAAAACAATATACTTTCTTTTCAAGTGCATATGGAACCAGAATAGATCACATACTAAGCCACAACACAGTCTCAAATTAAAAAAGATTGAAGTCCTACCATGCATCTTTCACAACCACAATGCTATGAAACTAGACATTAACCACAGAATAAATCTGGAAAGAGCATAAATACATGGATGTTAAATAAGTTATCTGATTTGTTAGTAAATATTTGGTTATAGTAATCTGTTACTACACTAGGCATTTCTGTGTTTATCTGCTGTATTTTTCTCTTCTAGTTCTCATTTTGATTTTTGAGCCTACTTTCTTTTTTTCTTAGCTAATGTAGTTAAAGCATTGCAATTTTATTTTATTGGAAAAACTGGTCGTTACTTTTATTTTAAAAAATAATAACATGCTATTGCACAATGTGGGTCAACAAAGAAATCAAAAAGGAAATAAAAAATACTGGAGACAAGTGAAAATGACAACATGACAATCCAAAGTATTTGGGATACAATAAAAGCTATACTAAAAGGAAGTTTATAGCTATATGGGCCTATCTCAAAAATAAGAAAAAAAACTCAAAAAAAACCTAACCTAACATCTAAACAGAAAAAAAGAACAAACAAAACCCAAAACCAGTAAAAGGAAGGAAGTAAAAAATAGAGCAAAAATAAAATAGAAACTAAAAAAACCCAGTAGAACAAATCAGTGAAACCAGGACCGGTTCTTCGAAAAGATCAACAAAATTGATAAACCTTTAGCCAGACTCATTTAAAAAAAGAGAAAGAGGACTCAAACAAAATTAGAAATGAAAGAGATAACAACAGACACCACAAAAATACAGAAGTTTATAAGAGGATATTATAAAAAAAATTATAAAGCAACAAAGTGGAAAACCTAGAAGAAATGGATAAATTCCTAGAAACGTATTACCTGTCAAAACTGAAGCAGGAAGAAACAGAAAATTTGAATCTGTAATAAAAAACTCCCGATAAGCAGATTGGAGGAGACACACAACTGACATGTCTTCTTACCATGACTCTTACAGCCATTTCTCTCTTGGGCACAATGACAACCCTTTCTTTTTTCTTAAGATTTTATTTATTTATTCATGAGCGACACAGAGAGAGGCAGAGACACAGGCAGAGGGAGACACAGGCTCCCTGCGGGGATCCTGATGCGGGACTTGGTCCTAGGACCCTACAATCACGACCAGAGCTGAAGACAGTTGCTCAACCACTGAGCCACTCAGGTGTCCCTCCCACAGTGGCAACTCTCAAAGAAAAACTGATAGCACCAATTGCAGAATAGGCAACTGTCCCCCAAAATAATATCACTATAGTGGATGTTGGGCAAATCGGTATGGTATGTGCCATCAGAATTCTGAGAAAGTCTCTGGCAGATGAACTTGCCCTTTTGGATGTTTTGAAAAATAAAGGAGAAATGATGAGTCTGCAATATGGGAGCTTATTTCTTCAGACTCCTAAAATTATGGCAGATAAAGATGCCTCTGTGACTGCCAATTCTAAGACTTTGGTGGTAACAGTAGGAGCCCACCAGCAGAAGGGAGAAAGACATCTTGTCTGGTGCAGATGAATGTTCATGTTTTCAAATTCATTATTCTTCAGATAGTCAAGTACAGTCCTATTTGTATCATAATTGTGGTTTCCAACCCAGTGGATATTCTCACATATGTTACCCAGAAACTAAATGGACTATCCAAGCACAGTGAATAGAAATGGGTATGATCTGGATTTCACTATCTTATGGCTGAAAAATGTGGCATCCATCCCAGCAGCTGCCACTGATGGATTTGGGGGAAACATGGCAATTCACATGTGGCTGTGTGGAGTGAACATGGCAGGCGTTTCTCTCCAGGAACTAAATCCAGAAATGAGAACAGACAATGACAGTGAAAACTGGAAGGAAATGCATAAGATCTAGTTAAAAGGATATACCAGCTGGGCTACTGGATTAAGTGTGGCTGATCTCACTGAATCCATGTTTAAAAATCTATGCAAGATACACTCAGTGGCAAGAATGGTGAAGGGAATGTTTGGCCTTGAGAACAAAGCGTTTCAGAGTCTCCCATGTATCCTGAATGCTCAGGGATTAATCAGTGTTATCAACCAGAAGCTGAAGGATGATAAGGTTCCTCAGCTCAAGAAAAGTGCATACCTGTGGGACATCCAGAAAGACCTAAAAGATCTGTGACTTCAGGCTTCTAGGCTGTAGAAATTTAAAACTATAATGTGATTAACCATGAGTCTTTAGTTTTTCATCCATATACATGGATCACAGTTTGCTTCTTTCTTCCTAAATATATTAATCAGGGCTCACAGAATCAAAGCTCATGCTCTATTTAATGCTTGCACTGGGGGCCCTTGAATAAATAAGATTAAATATTGTCGTGTGCTTATAAAAACAAAACAAACAACAAAAACTAAAGTCTAGTCCCAGAAGGTTAAAGTTCACATATATTCTTCACAAACTATTCTAAAAAATAGAAGACAAAGATAAGCTTCCAAATTCATTCTATGGGACCGGCATTACCTTGATATTAAACTGAGATAGAGACACTGCAAAAAAGAGATCTAGAGGCCAGTATCTCTGATGAACATAGAGGCAATAATCCTCAACAAAATATTAGCAAGCCAAATCCAACAATACATTAAAAACATCATTCACTATAATCACAAGAGATTTCTCTTATGCAGGATTAGTCAATGTGATACATCACATGAGCAAAACTAAGGATAAATCCCATATGCTCATTTCAATAGATGCAGAGAAAGCATTTGACAGAGTACAACATAGATTCATGGTAGAAACCCTCAACCAAAAAAAGAAAAAAGAAACCCTCAACAAAGTAGTGAGAGGAAACAGGTCTCAACGTAATAAAGGCCATATATGAAAAAACCAACAGTGAACATCACTCAATGAGGAAAAACAGAGCATTTCCCCTAACATCAGGAACAAGACAGATGTCCACTCTCACCACTTTTATTCAACACAGCACTGGCTAGTCAGTCCTAGCCACAGCAACCAGACAAGAAAAACAAAAGGCATACAAATTGGCAAGAAAGAAGTAAAACTTTCACTGCTTGCAGATGACATGATACTATATATAGAAAACCCTAAAAACTCCACTAAAAATCTACTAGAACTGATAAATGAATTCAGTAAGGTCTTAAGATACAAAATCAACATACGAAAATCTCTTGCATTTCTATACATTAATAATGAAGCAGCAAAAAGAGAAATTAAAAAAGCAATCCCATTTACAATGGCACCAAAAATAATAAAATATCTAGGACTAAACTTAACCAAGAAGGTGAAAGAACTATATACTCTAAAAACTATAAAACAGAGAGAAAAGATATTGAAGATGAGACAAATAGATATTTCATGATCATGAATTAGAAGAACAAATATTGTTAAAATGCCCATACTACCCAAAGCAACCTACAGACTCAAGGCACTCTCTCCTAAAATACTAATAGCATTTTTTTTTTACAGAACTAGAATAATCTGAAAATTTGTATGGAATCATGAAAGACCCTGAATAGCCAACAATCTTGAAAAAGAAGAACAAAACTGGAGGTCTCATAATCCTGGACTTCAAGATATACTACAAACCTATAGTAATCAAAACAGTTCGATACTGGCAGAAAAGTAGACCCATAGACCATGGAACAGAATAGAAGAAGTCCAGAAATTAACCCCCAAATATATGGTCAGTTAATATTTGACAAAGGAGTCAAGAATATGCAGTGGGAGAAAAAACAGTCTCTTCAAACTATGGTGTTGGGAAAACTGTACAGCTAAATGCAAAAGAATCCTAACTCTGGGAAACAAAGGGTTGTGGAAGGGGAGGTGAGTGGGGGGATGGGGGGACTGGGTGATGGGCACTGAAGAGGGCACTTGATGGGATGAGCACTGGGTGTCATACTGTATATTGGGAAATTGAATTTGAATTAAAAAATGTAAAAAAAATGAAACTGGACCACTTTCTTACACCATATACAAAAATAAACTCAAAATGGATTAAAACCTCAATGTGAGACCTGAAACCACAATAATCCCATAAGAGAGCACAAGCAGTAATTTCTCTGACATTGGCCATGGCAACATTTTTCTAGATAAGTCTCTTGAGGCAAGGGAAATAAAAGCAAAAGTAAACTATTAGGACTATATCAAAATAAAAAGCTTCTGCACAGCAAAGAAAACAACAAAACTAAAAGGCCACCTACACAATGGGAGAAGATATTTGCAAATGACATATCTGATAAAGTGTTATTATCCAAAATATGTAAAGAACTTATAAAAGTCAACATAAAACCCCCCAAATAATCCAATTTAAAAATGGCAGAAGACATGAACAGACATTTAGAAGACATACAGATGGCCAGCAGATCCATGAAAAGGTGCTCAACATCACTCACCATCAGTGAAAGGCCAACCAAAATCACAATGAGATATCACTTCACACTTATTGGAAAGGCTAAAATCAAAAACAAGAAATAACAAGCATTGGTAAGGATGTGTAGGAAAAGGAACCCTCGGGGGATCCCTGGGTGGCTCAGCGGTTTGGCGCCTGCCTTCGGCCTGGGGTGTGATCCCGGAGTCCCAGGATCAAGTCCCATGTCAGGATCCTTGCATGGAGCCTGCTTCTTCCTCTGCCTGTGTCTCTGCCTCTCTCTCTCTATCATGAATAAATAAATAAAATCTTTAAAAAAAAAAAAAAAGAAAAAGGAACTCTCTTACGCTGTTGGTGGGAATGCAAACTGGTGCAGCCACTGTGGAAGACAGTATGGAGGATCCTCAAAAACTTAAATACAGAATTACCATATATGTGAGTAATTCTACTACTAGGTATTACCGAAAGAATATGAAAACAATAATTCAAAAAGATACATGTACTTGGATATTGACTTCATCTCTGTTTACAAGAGCCAAATTAGAGAAGCAACCCAAGTGTCTGTCTGTAGATGAATGGATACTGGAGATGGTGTGTGTGTGTGTGTATAATATATATATGTGTATTATTAATATATAATACACATATATACATGTATATATACATTAATATATATTAACGTATATTTATATATTAATGTATATTAATATACAATATATACATATAATACATATAACATGTATATATAATTATATAATAATTATATATGTACGTGTGTGTGTATATATATATATCTATATATACACACACACATGCAAAAGAATATTGCTTGGAGCACCTGGGTGACACAGTCATTTGGGCATCCAACTCTTGGGTTTGGCTCAGATCATGATCTCAGGGTCATGAGATCAGGCCCCACCTCAGGCTCCACGCTCAGCGCAGTCTGCTTAAGTTTCTCTCTTCCTCTGCTCCTCTCCCCCTTGCATACACTTGCTCTCTCACTAAAATAAATAAAACTTTTTTTTTCTATAAAGTTTGAGATCTTGCCATTTGCTGCAACATGGATGGATCTACAAAGCATAATCTTAAGTGAAATAAGTCAGTCATAGAAAGACAAATACCCTATGATTTCACTCATAAGTGGAAATCAACAAATGAACAAAGAAAAAAGGGACAAAGGAGAAAACAGACACTCAAGCATCATAACTGATGGTTACCTGAGGGGAGGTGGGAAGGGGAATGGGTGAAATAGGTGATGAAGATTTAGAGTGGACTCATGATGAGCACTGAGTAATGTATAGAATTGCTGAGTCACTATCTGGTACACCTGAAACTGATATAACACTGTATTTTAACAATACATAATTTTTAAAAGTCATTAATTGGACTTCATCAAAATTAAAACATTTTCTTTATGAAACATACTGCCTTAGAAGGTGTAAAGACACACCACAGATAGAAAATATCTGCAAAACAGGTATCTAACAACTTATATCCATGATTTTTTAAACTACCGAATATTTTACAAAACAAGATAGATGCTAAATAAGTACATGAACATTTGCTCTGCATTAGTAATCATTAGGCAAAGGAGATTTAAGAATGTCTACAAATAAAAAACAAAGATTAGGAAAAAAAAAAAACCCTGACAACTCACAACTAGAGCTTTGTTATGTTCCAGAGGGGAAGGCAAAAGAGTGGAGCCACTTTGGGTAACAGTGTGGCTGTTTTTTATAAAACTAAACATACTATAAACATAAGTTTTATAAAACTTTACATACAGTCCAGATATCTCACCATTAGGTATTTATCCAGGTAAAATAATAACACATTTATCCAAAAATGTTTATGGGTACATTTAGAGTGGCTATATTCATAGTCACCAAAAAACTGGAAACCAGATGGTCCTAGACTGAGGTATAGATAAAAACTTGCTCTATTCATGTGGTGAAATCTAGTCTGCTACGTAAAGGAATATACAAATATATGCAACAATGCGGACCAATCTCAAACACCTCATTTAGAGAAAGAAGTCACTGAAGACAACTTAGGGGCCATAGGCTAAAAGAATTCAAATATCTTCCAATAGAAATAATGCTATATGTTAGAGGGAACATCTCATCTTTTTTGTAAAAATCACTGCAAATGCCACAATTAGATAATAATAATGCATTCTAAAATTTGCATGTATTTTGACTGGACAAGGCAGCAAAGTAATGAAATACATGTATATAATAGTCAATAAAGTCAGATGTTATATATCATATATAATATACATATATATTCACTCTTTGCTTATGGTGATAAAGGCACTATATCCATATCTATCATCTACCCAAAGACAGAGAGAGAATCTTTATCATCATAGACTCCTTGAGGATGGGAATTGTGTTTTTCTGCCATTCTTTATCATAACTTCTTTAAGATTGTATTTATTTATTTATTTATTTATTTATTTATTTATTTATTTATTTATTTGAGAGAGAGAGAGAGCACAAGCAGGGGAGGGGCAGAGTAAGAGGAAGAAACAGACCTACCCCCTGAGCAGGGAGTCCGATGCGGGGCATTCCCAGGACCTGGGATCATGACCGGAGCCAAGGCAGACTCAACCAACTGAGTCACCCAGGCTCCCCTATCATAACTTCTTATAAATAAAGGAAGTTCTCTCATCAGTTATATCTTGAAGATCTGTGTGTGCTTATTATTTTTAATTTTCTTTCTGTTATTGTAGTTTCTTAATCCATCTTTCAACTGCTCATTTTCTTAATTCTCTTATAGTATTCATTTGTGGGAATTTTGGTTGCAAGCTAATTTTAAGTTAAGGTCTTAATTTCTCTCTCTCTCTCTCTCTCTCTCTGTCTCTCTCTCTGTCTCTCTCATCCTTCACTCTTCACTTGTTTTCCTCCTCACTCTCTTTGCTCAGCCTCTCCTGGGTCTTCAGGTCGTCCCTGTGATCTGGTTTCTAATACAAAACAAGGTCACCTGTTGGTTTTGTGGAGCTCTCCTGCTTTAGGTACCTGGAGATACTGCAAATCAATGAGCCAGCAGAGTCTTAGCTCAGTTCCTAGCTTAGAGGTTTGAGCTGTGTCATCCTGATTTTCTGGGAATGCAGCCTGATATAAGCCATGAGCCCAGGCATGATTAATAGCATCTATGGTCAGCGCCTTTCAGGACAGCAGGGGAGCTGACTGAAATTATGGCAGTTGGTCACAGCCCCCCACTCATGTTGGGGTGCTCTTATTCCCTGACACCCCACAGCAACTGAACCCAAGGAAGTCTACACCCGCTTTTGGCCACCATGCTAAGCCCCACTCACTACTCCAACTATTTTATGGTTTTTATTTATGGATAGGTTTTCCTCATTTTTTGCATGACTATGAATTACTTACTTTTAAAAGCCATTTTTATACACCTTCTATGTGTTTGGAGCAGTTAGAAGGGATGAAATAGTCTAGGGCTTAAAGTACGTACCTACTGTGCCAGCTTGGTTAGAAGTCCTGTATGTAAAAGACTCCAAGTATTTGCTAAGCTAACTTGTATAAAATTTCATCCCATGTGAAACATTACAGTTATGTTTCACTGAATTCCTTTTTTCCCATCCTGCATTGTGTATTGCATCAAATCGAAATGAATGTCTCTGTGAGGCTAATAGGAACTTATCCCTGGGGATGGTCATCAAACATCTTTGAGGAGGTAGGGCCACTGGATGGCATGGTAGCGACTGACCCGGGCACATTTCTTTTCCAGCTTTATTATTTTGCTTACATACTTCCCTGTAACAAATACAGATATTAGAGATCCTACTTTATGCTATTGCCTTGGAAACATCAACCTTCTGCTATTTTCAATGATATCTGTAGCAATCCTTGCCCCCGATGCTAGACAGAGTAGGACTCTTTTTAGACTACGTGCACCAACTCTTATTTGCACTAAAGCTTTTCTTCTTTGATCCATTAGCAGAATTGATGTCTCCTAATGTCAAAAGGTACACAAAGCTTCAAAGACACATAGCACTGAGTTTGATCTTAAAAATACAAAATCAAAGGTTTTTTTTTTTTTTTAATCTTAGGAATAAGTCCTGCCTTTTACCTCATACGACTGAATTAAAAAATATTACCAGCTCATGCCTACTGGCCATTGGTATTAAAAATAAGTTGCTGTGAAGTAGGACTTCCAAATATTCTTCAAAGTATTTGGTGAGCTATGAAGAGCCTTGGTTTCTTAATGGTTTCTAAATACTATTCCTCACTAAAAGGAGCCGGGGCTCATTGAAGAAATGGCTGACTTCAAAACTGAGGAAGGAATGATATAAAGTGAAAAGTATCTTGTCCCACAAGGTCTGGAAGCACTTTAAAAAAAGACTGAGTCAAAATGACACAGGAACTTGACCGAAGGGCTCTGATTGGCAATAGATAGAACCAAGTACATGATGAGAATAATAGATTAAAACTCATTGAAGAAAATAGTGATATAATAAGTAAATGAATAGATAAGCAAAGAAGGAAGAAGGAGAAAGCTCTTTTTGGAAAACAGTGGACTCGTAAGAAACACTAGAGGCAGAAAAATCACAATTTTGCAACTGTGATCGCTATGCAAGAAATATCATACAGAAGATATCCATGAACACTAAAACTAGTAGGTAGAGTTAGAATATAGAGTAACTCTGTGGTGGAAAAATCTATTAGACACAATCTTACCCAAGAAACAAAAAATCACCAGTAATGGAACTAATATCATCCTTGATATGATACACTGAGAAGGACACATCTTCTCTGTGTTTCTGTTGCTGAAGATGAAATAACCTGCATCTAATTATGAGGAAAATTTAAACTCACACTGTGTTTCATTCTACAATGCAGTTGCCTGTAGTCTGTAAAAATGGGCAAGGTAAAGAAACAAAGAAAGGCTGGAGAACGGTTGCATAATAAATGAGACAAGAGAGCTAGGACAATCAAGTGCAGGTATGATTCTGGACTAGATCCTGGACCTAGGGGGAGAAAATAGCTATAAAGGAATTTTCAGAAAAATTGGGAAATTTTGAATATGGATTGTGAATTACAGGACAATATTATATCAATTTTAATTTCCTAATTTCAGTAATTTTTTTGTGTTTATATAAGAGAATATTCCTGTTCTTGGAAAATACCCTATAGTATTTAGGGATAAAGGGTGTCTACAATTTACTTTCAAATGGTTTGGTAAAAATGTATGTTGTGCCTGACATACATACATCATATGTGTGTGTATGTGTTTGTGTGAAGAGACACACGGACAGATAACAGGCAATGCATAATAAAGTAAAAGCAGCAAAACGCTAACAATCTGTGATTCTGGAAAAAGGGTGTATGGATATCCTCTGTATTCCTCTGGCAAATTTTCTTTTGCTTGAAATTGCATCAGAACTAAAAGCCATCCCCCCAAAATACTTGCATTAGGATGCTAAACATTTATTCTAAAACTATTGCAAATCTTATTTTTGCTCAAATCATTTTTGAAGTACTTAAAAAAATTATCCTTAAAGATACTTTGCCCCTTCTCTCCGTCTCCCTCTGTCTCATGCGCACAAATGCTGCTATACATATCACAGCTGGATGTTTAGTAGATATCTTAAATGTGACATGTCCAAGCATACTGTTTTTGCCCATTTAGTCCTGTCTTTTCCCTTGATCTCATTCCAAACCATTCTTATTTTAGTTAAACAGCATAATTCTCCCTTTGCTGAGTTCAAACACGTGGGACTTATTCCCAAGACCTCTTTTCTCTTCCTTTTCTCCATCTTCAGTTGGTAAGTATTTACTGTTCTACCTTCAAACACTTCTCCAACCCCACCTTTCCATCCTTACTCCAGACCCTCCATTGCGTCTCACCTGTCCTAGGGTACCCACCCTCCCACCGAAGCTCCTGTATCTCCTTTGGCCTCTGTGTTCTCCATCCCAGGGGCTTTCTTTCTGCCCATTCCACAGGGCAGGCTGACAATTCTTATCTGAAGGCCTTTGTGCTTGCTATATGAGATACTCATCCTCTAGGGATTCACAAAGCTATATCTATTCATCAACCAGGTCTTCACTCAAATGTCACCTCATCTGAGAGGCCTTTCCTGACCACCCTGTTCAAGAAAGCCATATTCCACCTAATGTTTCTTCCCACTACTTGAACTTTTTCATAGCACTTCCCACACAGTGAACTTATGATAATACAGTTTTTTAAAATATAGTTATTTTTATTCCTACACTAAAAGAGCCAGAGGAGGGAATTGCCACTTCAGTGTTTTTTTTTTTAATCAGAAGAGTACAGTACCTGACAGATTGTAGACGCTCAATAAATATCAAATGAGTGAAAATGGACAAGAGCTGCACAAGAAATACAGACTTGTAATGTTGCTACTGGACAATAATATCTCACTACTCAATGCTTGAGTCAGCAACTTGGGACTGTGTTGATGGGGGCTGAAAAGTAGAAAAGCTGGGGAGAAGAGAAGGAAAA
The DNA here is from genome assembly GCF_011100685.1 of Canis lupus familiaris. Taxonomy (NCBI): domain Eukaryota; kingdom Metazoa; phylum Chordata; class Mammalia; order Carnivora; family Canidae; genus Canis; species Canis lupus. The sequence goes on along the minus strand of NC_049224.1, from coordinate 1,895,593 downwards.
AAAGCTGCAAGGCTAGACAAGACATTAGGGGGCCAGACTGAGTCTGGGATCTAAACTTATGCTGCCAGTTTGCTCAAAATGCCATTAATTAGTAGGCGGTTGCACCTGGAAGAATGGGATAAATGTAAATGACACCCAGGCGGCCAGCCCTGCTAGCATATGGTATGACCTTTAAGCTCAAATTTATTCAGGTATAACACAGCCATCAGTCAGAGGATATACAGTTCTCATATTCAAAAACATCTTTATAGAACAAGAGAAATCATTCCATATGAAATATAAATGAAGAAGAACTTTACATTTTGAACAAGAGACATAGCTGAGGACAAAATCAGAGAGGGAGACAAACTTTAAGAGACTCTTAATTATAGGAAATGAACTGAGGGTTGCTGCAGGGGAGGTGGGCGGGGGGCATGGGGTCACTGGGTGATGGGCATTAAGGAGAGGACTTGATGTAATGAGCAGTAGGTGTTTTATAAGACTGATGAATCACTACATTCTATCCCGAAACTAATAATACACCTATGTTAATTCAATTTAAATTAAAAACAATTTTTTACAAAGGGACATAGCTGAGATAATAGGAATCCATAGCATTTGGAAAGACCTGAGAGCTAAACTTACATATAGCATGAAACCAGTGTATATTCTGTATCATGAAACGACTATTAAAGCTCCATGCTTCCAGCGCACTAACTACAAAGGTTTTCCAAGGACTTTGAGGCAGGAAATTAAAAGCAAAGCATGCTAATGTCTGTCCTGGTAAAACACGGGAAACCAGGCTCCCCAGGTCAGTAAGATCCTTATGAGCAGGCCACGTTCCCGAAGAAACCTGAGGCCATCTAACAAACCACGCCAAGAGAAGCACTCCCAAAGGGCAGAGATCTTCAGTGTAGATGCAGAGGGAAAAATCTGTCTTCACTCTCTGCCCCTGCGTTAGCACGCTGTCAAATGAATACGCTGATAGACAAAGACAAGGAAAACCAGGTCAAGAAGAGCAGCCTGGTTGGGAAGCTGTCTTGATAAAATAATATATCAGTGAGGCATCAAACTGGAAGCTCCTCAGCGCTGTGGTTGTGTCTAGTTTTCTGTTCGTCACTGGGACCTCTACCTGACAAAGCTGTCACGTTCAACTTCTTAAGACATTCCTCAGTGTCATCTGTGATTGGTAGTTAACATCCTATGACAAGGCAGGGCCCACGAAAGGGTAGTCTGGAGCCCAGACCCTTTACCAGCCTTGAAGTTAGGCTGCCTACTATTTTAGCTGGATCCAATTTTCAGTAAAGGGATCTGAATACCACTTTCTTTCCTTAGAAATACCTCTCGTTGAAAGAACATTTCTATTTCAATTTGCTGTTTAAATAGAACCGCCCCTATCAGTGTTTTGGTATATAAATAAACATTATAAAGGTTGCTTTAACAATTTGGCAATTCCAAAAATTTAACACGTGTACAAAACTGCTAATTTAGGAACTTGAACTAAATAATAAAATGTGCCCAACCATGTGTCTACAAATTCAGTCGTCAGTGCATTTTTGGTAAAAATAAAACAGGATATAATGTCCAACATGATGACTGTAGCTAACACTGCTGTATGATATATAGAAAAGGCACTGGGAGAGCAAATCCTAAAAGTTCTCATCAAAGGAGAAATTTTCTTCTTTCTTTCTACTTATATGAGAAGATGGACGTTAACTGAACTGACTGTGGTAATCATCCCACAAAATATGTAAATCAAACTATCACTTTGTAGGTCTTAAAACTTATACAGTGATGTATGTCAATTATTTATCAATAAAACTGGGAGGAAAAATGAAATAGGCTTTTCAGAGCAGACTTTGGTGTAACAGCACCACTTCCAATCTGAAACAGCTGCAGAAATGTTAGGAAAATTCTATTTCTAATGACTCATAGCAAGTTTCTGAAAGGACACATTCAACGTTATCAAAATTATGTATTTTCTCCTAATAGGATATTAGGTATATGTATTATGAACAAAATGCAACAATAAATTATACTTTCTTTTAACTTAAAAAAAGTTAGACATTTGGATATTAACTAAATGACCAAGGACAGAGAATTGGTTAAACGAGCTAGGACTCCTGCTGGCAATATATGGTACTCAATACTACTAATTGACTAGTAGTCAATAGTTAAATAATAGTTCACTTATTGATTTATTCTCCCAATATTTGCTGAGCATGTACCATGTTAGCAATGAACAAGACATAAAAAAAAACCCTACTCTCATGACATTTTCATTCTAGAGAGACTTAATGAGCCGGAAAAACCTTCACATTCTAAGAATAACTGAAAATAGCAGATTACAAAATTGTATATACAAAATAATCTCAACTAAGTAAAATAAATAAGCTACTTACTAACTAAGTAAATACTGCTATTTGAGTAAAAAGGCATCTGTGGACAGATTGGGTGTTTGTAGTTAGTGGGCTGGAAGCATGGAACTTTAACAGTCATTTCATGATACAGAATATATACTAGTTTCATGCTATACGTAAGTTTAGCTCTCAGGTCTTTCCAAATGCTATGGATTCCTATTATCTCAGCTATGTCCCTTTGTAATAGAACAGCAACTACCCAGACAGAGCCCCACCATTTTATTCCCTCCGTACCTCAGAGACAGATGCATGTTACATCAATGCAGGAAGGTAGATCAGTCTCTAATGTAGATTTGTATAAACTAATTTTTAAAAATAGATGCACAAGAACAGAATGCCAGATATTGATTTACAAAAAGAACTAATTTAGCAGCATAATCTCTCCCTATAGGCAGTTCCACACAGGAAAGCAATTTTGTTTTGTTTTCAAGTTTGCATATCGAGCAAAAGATCAGAGCAAAGGAAATTAGAGCTGATTTCCGCAACACTCACTTTTCTCTGCTTCCACTGCTGACTAGACCCCTAAGTTGACCCATTCTTTCTTTAGATAGATGAGTTTTTTTTTTTCACTCAGAAGAGTAAAGTACCTTGATTGAATGAGGACTTTTTGATATTATAATCTTACCCCTTATCCATTAATGTATATTTATTTCTAGGTTTTGAAGTTCGTGGGGCCACAGTGATCCCTTAGTGGTTGGCCAAAGTATGTGGGTGTGTGTTTGTGTACTGGGTAAACCACCTCCAAAAAATAGATCTGGAAAGGATTATCTAAGGTTGATAGGAAAAGGGTAAGTGAGGGCTTATTTCTTTTTCTCAATTTGAATGAAAAATACATATTATGTTTATAACCAGAAAAGCAATTAAGATGGTATCAGACCTATATTCCCACCAAGAAAATGGGGGACACAAGTTTAGATCATTCACCTTGCTAAAGGCATAGTGCTGCTAAAACAACGAAGACCAGATAAGAAAGGTCTTCAAGGGAAGAAAACCAAACAGATGTGCTAATCCTTCCTGCATACTATTTCTCCATGTAGCTTGTCAATGCAGAATAAGAGGCTAAAAATCTGGGCTTTGCTTGCATGGAGGGACAGAAATATGATGAGAACTTTTGGTGGTCTGCTCAGGCTGGAGAGATAAAATTAAATAATTAATGAGTTCAGAATCCAGCCAGTTTTCCTTTAGAAGTATTGCCAAATTCCCGAAGTATGCAGCGTGGGAAGCTAACACTAGCAGAACACCTCTGAAAATCAAAGGAGCATTTGCAGCGTAGTTGCAAAACGATAAGAGCCATCCGTTCTAAAACTCACGAAATATTTCCAAAAAGCTTGCAAACAAAAAATAAGACAAAAACAAAGAAAATAACAGGCATATCATATTTAAAACTACTGAACACAAAAGATAAAAATCTTTCAGTGAGATCTGTTTAGCTCACTTGAACTCCTGTAAAGAAGAAATGTCACAAACTAAGGAGCATCAACAATAGAATTTTATAGTCTCATACTTTTGGAGGCTATTAGACAAGATCAATGTGTTGGCAAGGTTGTTCTCTCGTGAGAGCTGTGAGGGAGAAATATGTTCCATGTTTATATCTAAGCTTCTAATGGTTTTCTGACAATCTTGGCATTCCTTGGCTTTGGCTGCATCACCCTCCTATATGCCTTTATCTTCACCGCGCATTCTCCCTGTGTATCTGCATCCAGATTCTCCCTTTCTCTACAAACATTAGTCCTATTGATTTAGGGGTCCACTTCACTCAGCATGACCTCATAACTAATTCTATATGCAATACTTCTGTTTTTAAATAAGGTCACATTTTGAGGTACTGAGGGCTAGGACTTCAACATATTAATTTGGGGGAGATAGTTTGAGCTCATAACAAATTATTGCCTTAAATAAATTTATAGCTTTAAATATGAATGTAGAAAAGAAAGAGTAATAATTAATGATATTCCTTATGAGTAGGGATGTAATAATTGTAAATGAAACCTAAGCAAATCCTTTTGAGTGGTATATAAAAACTATATCATGATCATGAATACAAGTTCAGTTTATCAAATCTAAAATCAAACAATGTAATTTGTCAGTTTAACAGAATTCTTTTTAAAAAATCATCATTTTAAGAGATGCATGAATATATTTGATAAAATCCAAGATCATTTCATAATTTAAAAAATCTTAGTAAATGAGGAATATAAATTACTTAACTTGATTAAAGATGATTTCTAAAACACACAGCTAATAAAAAAAATAATGGTGATTTATTGAAAACTTTATCCATCTTAATTTTTTGAGGACCCTCCATACTGTTTTCCAGAGTGGCTGCACCAGCTTGCATTCCCACCAACAGTGTAAGAGGGCTCTCCTCTCTCCACATCTTCCCCAACATCTGTTGTTTCCTGTGTTGTTAATTTTAGCCACTCTGACTGGTTGTGAGTTGGTATCTCATTGTGGTTTTGATTTGTATTTCCTTGATGATGAGTGATGTTCAGCATCTGTTCACATGTCTGTTGGCCATCTGGAAGTCTTCTTTGGAAATATGTCATTCATGTCATCTTCCTCTTTTTCAACAGGATTACATCTTCTTTGAGCACTGAGTTTCGTAAGTTCTTTATTGATTTTGGATACTAATCCTTTATTAGTTGGAGAAGAAGATATCTTCTTCTCCCATTCTGTAGGTTGTCTTTCAGTTTTGTTGACTATTTCTTTTGCTGTGCAGAAGCTTTTTATCTTGATGATGTCCCAAGAGTTAATTTTTGCTTTTGTGTCCCTTGCCTCCAGAGACATGTCTAGAAAGAAGTTGGTACAGCCAGTGTCAAAGAGGCTGCTGCCTGTGTTCCTCCCTAGGATTTTGGTGGTTTCCTGTCTCACATGTAGATCCTTCACCCATTTTCAATTTATTTTTGTGTATGACATAAGAGAGCGGTCCAGTTTCATTCTTCATTCTGCACGTTGCTCTCCAGCTTTCCCAACATCATGTGTTGAAGACACTGCCTTTTTCATTGCATATTCCTCTCTGCTTTGTCAAAGACTAATTGAGCATACAGTTGTGGGTCCCTTTCTAGGTTTTGTATTTTCTCCCATTGATCTACGTGTCTCTTTTTGTGCCAAGACCATCCTGCCTTGATCACTACAGCTCTGTAACACAGCTTGAAGTATGGCATCATGATGCTCCAGCTTTGGTTTTCTTTTTCAAGATGGCTTTGGCTGTTTGAGGTCTTTTGTGGTTCCATACAAATTTCAGGATTGTTTGTTCTAGTTCTGTGAACAGTGCTGGTGGTATTTTGACAGGGATTGCATGAAGTGTGTAGATTGCTTTGGGTGGTATAGACATTTTAGCAATATTTAATCTTCCAGTCCATGAGCATGGGATGTTTGCCATTTCTTTGTGTCATCAGATTCTTTCACATGTGCTCGATAGTTTTCAGAGTACAGATCTTTTACCTATTTGGTTAGGTTTATTCCTAGATATCTTACAGGTTTCAGTATAATTGTAAATGGTATTCATTGCTTGATTTCATCTCTTTCTGCTACTTCATTATTGGTGTAAAGAAATGTAACCAACTTATAAATGTTGATTTTTTTATCCTGCAACTTTGTTGAATTTGTGTATCAGTTCTAGTAATTTTTTTGGTAGAGTCTTTTAGATTTTCTACACAGAGTATCATGTTGTCTGTGAATACTGTAAGTTTGACTTCTTCCTTGCCATAGAAAGCTACCCTATGACCCACCAATTGCACTACTAGGTATTTACACAGAGGATATAAAAATACTGATTCAAAGGAATACATGCACCCTGATGTTTACACCAGCATCATCAACAATAGCCAATTATGGAAAGAGCCCAAATGTCCATCAACTGATGAATAGATAAAGAAGATGTGGTGTATATATACACACACACACACACACACACACACACAAATGGAATATTATTCGGCCATAAAAAAAATAATGAAGTCTTGCCATTTGTAACAATGTAGATGAGCTAGAATGTATTATGCTAAGCAAAAAAAGTCAGATAAAGACTAATGCCATATGACTTCACTCATATGTGGAATTTAAGAAACAAAATAGATGAATGTGGGGGAAGGGAAATAAAAGAGGGTAGCAAACCATGGAGTCTCTTAGCTCTAGAGAACTATGGAGGGGAGGTGGGTAGGGGTGGGCTAAAGGGTGATGGGTATTGAGGGCATTTGTATTGAGCCCTGGGTGTTACATGTAAGTGATGAATCACTTACATAGAATTTAGTTACTACATGTTAACTAGAATTTAAATAAAAATTTGAAACAAAAGTCTATGGCAAATAAAGAAAAATAAAAAGATAGTTACTAATAAAGAACAAAGAAATCTTTATCCATGATAATGGGAATTATTCAGGAAATGTACTCTATCATCAATTCTATTCAACTATAACTTGAAGGTCCTGGCCACTATAATGAGGCAAGACAAGTACACAAAACACGTAAGTACTAGGATGGAGAAAGAAAAGGGAAACAGTATTATTATCCTCAGTAACTTTTGTATATAGCAGATAAATATATCCAAAGATATATTTTTAGACTTATTATCTATATTTAATAAGGCTGCTGTATACAAAATGCACAAAAACATTGCCAGTTCTTTATGACAATAAATAGCAAATACAATTTTAAAGATACTATTTATATATATAAAAAAAAACAAATATCCAGAAGAATAGTAACAAAAAATATTTAAGAGCTCTATACTGAATATTATCAGAAATTAAAGAACATCTTAGTAAATTTAGGAATATACTATGATTATGAACTGAAAGTCTCAATACTCAAGATAGTATTTTTCCCAAAATTAACTTCTGTATGCAACATTCATTAGGCAATGGTAAAATCTGTGTGAAAATTAAAAGGGCCTGAAGAGCCTTAAGGTAATACTGAAGTAGAAGAACAAATATTTTAAACAAGATTTATTATACATACAAAAATATTTTTGATACAATCACAGAAATTCAGACGATGATATTAGTTCAAGATATAGTTCAAGATATTAGTTCAAGATATATTAGTTCAAGATATAGAAGTAAATCAATGGCACAAAACACCGTCCAAGAAAAGACCACTCACATACAGTCACCTGATTTATGATCGAGATGACCCTGCAGTGCAATGAGGAAAGGCTATCTCTTTTTCTTTTTGAAAACTATGCTGGATCCATTGGATATCCATAGGAAAGAAACATTTTGATATCTATGGCACCTTTTACAAAATTCTATCCATTATAGATCGTAGTTTTAATATGGATGACAGTTTCTAGGCAGGATGAAGTAACTGAACTTAATGTATGTTCCTGTTTGAAAAACTGATTTTTTAAAACAGGAAAATTTATATAGATTTTTAAAAACCTATTGTCAACACATTAAACATCAGAAAATGATAGACAGCAATCCTCAGAGACAGGAAACAGAAAAGGCCCCATTATCCTAACCTGCCACCCAGGCAAAGTCATCAAACTAGGGTGTAGGGAGGGAGAATCCAGCCAGGACTCATCAGTTGCCTGCATTGAAGAAATGGAGGTGGCTATAAAAGGAGGCCAAAGCAGCTAGTTTGCAGGGCAAGTTGCTGGAGAGCTTAATAGAGAGGGAGCCCTGGAGATCTCTAGAAGGCCCCACTCAGCTGAGTAGTGATCAACATATGCATTTGAGAGAACTACCAGAGACTGGAAAAAGAACCTTTGGGAGGAAAAAAAAGAGAAAACAATCCTTGGTGCTCATACAGGAGCAGAAACAGTCCATTTCTAATTATATTTTTCCTTCCTTTCATTATCCCACCTTAGTGGCTAAAAATGCAGAAAGCAGTGATTATATTTCTATCTTTTGTTGTATTTACTATTTACAGTAAAAATTATAACATCTATTGTATGATTTGCAATCTAGGCAGAAGTAAAATTCATGACAAGAATAACACAGAGGCCAGGAGGGGAGAGATAAAAGTATAGTGTTCTTATACGATAGGTCAAGTATTACAATAGCACTGGGAAGTTGACTATGATGAGCTACAGATGTATACCGTGACCCATCTAGCAACCACCTAAATTAACACAGCAAAGAGCTATACCTAATACACCAACAAAGGAGATAAAATGCATCATAAAATGCTCAATTAATTCCAAACTAATTCAAAAATAAGGACAAAAGCATAGAACTGGATACATAGAAAAAAAGAGAAAGAGAGTAAAATTAAACCAAATCATATTAATAATTATGTTTGATGTATATAGTCTGAACATCCCAATTCAATGGTAAAGGATTGACAGATTGGCTAAAGAAAGACTAAAGTAAAATCTGCCAAAAGACACACACGCCTACCTACAAGTTGGTTGAAAGTAGAACAGAAAACCATATTCCATGCTAACACTAATCATACAACATGTTAACATTAATCAAAAGAATGCTGGAGTGACTATAAAAATGGCCATTTGAGGGAGAAAACACAGAAAGGCTGTTTGTAGCCTGCCCCAATGATCACGAGTGATCCTAAAGTGTAGACAGAGGTCAGTGCGAGCCAAGGTGACAGATGTGAGCCCATCAACTACATTCTCTCTGTCATTATTTCACCTTCCTCACTGGAACTACAGCAAGCAATTATTGAGTTTCTTTTGTTGTAACAAACATTGTATTTGGGCTCTTGTTTATAAAGACTATTCACCACGAGGGACAGGGTACTCAGAACAGAAGTTCAAGAGGCCACTGTCTCCATAGCCACATCTCATCTGGCTGCATTCAGTCCCCTCTATGCAAAACTATTATCCAAATACAATAGGATACTGACCTTTCATGAGGTTATAATCTATGTAGAAAATCTAACATGAGCTCTTTCACAGCCTTACCTGGAGCAAAGAGAGACATTGTCATAGTTTTTGTTGTAATTAAATTATTTATTTTATCTTGTTGTCAGAAGGCCTAGTTAGCAGATCAAGGGATGCATGAAAGCGAGTTTCTTAGTTAGAATAAAGGTGTTTTTATTTATAAAATACATTTCAGGACATGACTTTTTTATAGTCTAAAATAATAATTTGATATTATTAAAATGAAATTAGCTCTTGAGATAAAGAATTATTTTTCTCTAGAAATGCTGTTAAGTGTAGAAATGCTTTCATAGGCACTATTTCCTTTAATCCTTATAATCTCATGAAATTCAGGAGGCAGACAAAATTATTCCAATTTCATATTCAGAAACAGAGCCTCTGGTGAGTCCATTGCTTAAATTCACATAGCTAGTTGTGAACAAAAACTGGAGCTAAAGTTTTTCAATAACAATTGAAGTGTCATTAATGCTATATCACAGCTGCCTCATAACGTATGTTGCTAATGAATTTAACCTGAACAATTGACCCTTAAAGTGAAAATTATTTTTTAAACTATAATCTCTTTAAATTTGAAGGAGAGTAATGAGAAAAATGTAGGCTTATTCAGTATTGATTTTAATGTCAGAACCAGGGTCTATATTTAACTATCAAATTGACTATTTTATTTTTCCAGACATGTTAACCTAATTGAGTTGCTCTAGGACCATCCATTAAATTTAATCAAAGGCATTGGGAAAAACATTTTTCATTCCTGTAAAGACTCAAATCATGATTCAGTGGCTCACTCTTTCAAACATATTTGCTCCAATGTGTTATGTCCCCTACTTTTTCAAAATAATATAAGGTACCTCAAATTATGATTACTTATATCCTTAAAGGAATTATTTGACCCAGGAGTTCCATTTTAGCCCTATCAATAAATCAATTAGAATGCTCGTTGAACATTTATTATCAGATCAATACAGAAAACACAGGAATAAAATATATTATCCTAATTCTCAATAGGTTTACAATCTAGCATTAGAACATAAAGGTAAACACTAAGTTAAATAAAAGAATAAGGAGATAATGAAGGAAAACTAATTTTAAACTAAGGGAAGTAGGGATCCCTGGGTGGCTCAGTGGTTGAGCGTTTGCCTTTGGCTCAGGACATGATCCTAGAATCTGGGATCGAGTCCTACTTTGGGCTCCCTGCATGGGGCCTGCTTCACCCTCTTCCTGTGTCCTTGCCTCTCTCTGTCTCTCATGAATAAATAAATAAATCTTTTTTTAAAAAGAGGGAAGTAATAATAAATATGAGGTAATAAAATTATCAGCATACAAACCATGTAAAATAACATAATTTTAGGTCTAAACTTTGGGGCAAACGCTAAGTGCTATAACATTTCTGAGTTGGGAAAATAATGTAGGGTGGGATATCCAAGAACACTTCGTGAACTCCAAGAATTACTACTGAAATAGACATTACTCAGGACACAAGGTAAATGAGGGCAATTTTGTCATTGGATGCAGTGGTTCTTATTACCCTTGTAGAGATCAATCATACGTCAAGATTCCCTCTACTTCTCTTCTTAGAATAAAGAGATACCTCCTAGGTAAAATCATTCACTCAGGGAGGTAAACTATTAGTCCAATAGTAAAGCACAGATTGGTTTCAAGAGGGTCAAAACTGGAAGTGGAGAAGTCACTATAATAATCAAGGAAAGATGATGGTGGCTTGGACTTAGAGATTAACAGTGGAGAGGAGAAACATCTGTGTATTCAAATATATTTTGTCAGAACTCTCAAGAGTGCCACTGAACTGAATGTAGTGTCAAAGAGAAGATCTGCAGAGGAAAATGCACATCTTATTGACTTCTACTGTTTATTTGAGAAATATAAGTTTCTTAGCTTCAGATGGTAAAGACCTTCCCTTTGTTTTTCTATTCATTGTTCTCCTTCCATTTGGTTTACAGCTGAAGAACACAGCTGATGCTATTAGTAGTTAAGACCAAAGACAAAGTTTTAAATCTCTTGTAGCTAAGGAAGCTCCAGTACTGAAAAGTCAAGATTTGGGTCATACTTAAAAAGTGGAGAATAAAAAAGAGAAAAGACTTAGCCAGGATCAACATCCATCTTCAGACTGAAATTATGTGAAAAATAAAATTCATGGGGATCCATGGGTGGCTCAGTGGTTGAGCGTCTGCCTTCCGCCCAGAGCATGATCCTGGAGTCCCGGGGTCGAGTCCTGCCTCAGGTTCCCTGCGTGGAGCCTGCTTCTCCCTCTGCCTGTGTCTCTGCACCTCTCTCTCTGTGTGTCTCTCATGAAAAAATAAATTAAATCTTTAAAAAAAAGAAAAGAAAAGAAAAGAAAGAAAAAAGAAAAGAAAAGAAAAAAGAAAAGAAAAGAAAAGAAGAAAAGAAAAGAAAAGAAAAAAGAAAAGAAAAGAAAAGAAAAGAAAAGAAAAGAAAAGAAAAGAAAAGAAAAGAAAAGAAAAGAAAAGAAAAGAAAAAGAAGATTATTTAAAGACTTGTTTGAGAGAGAGAGTGTGTGGTCGGGGGGGGGGGGGGGGGCGGGAGGGGGCAGCGCAGAGGGAGAGGTAGACAGAAACTCAAGCCCTTACACAGGGCTCCATTTAAATCCTGATATCATGACCTAAGCGAAAACCATGAGTCACATGTTCAACCAAGTGTGCCACCCAGACACCCTGAAAATTAAGACTTAAAAATCAATAACATTTCTACTCAGGTTTGCTGTGAATTTAAAACTGCTCTTAAAAAATTGCATTCAAAATAAAAAAAATGAATAATATGACCCTGAATCTAAACAGCCAGGTTATTCTAAAAAAAAAAAAAAAAAAAAAGAATATTTCTGGAGGAAAATTTTTAAAACAATTGAATTTTTATTTTTTAAAGATTTCATTTATTTGTTTGAGAGAAAGAGAGAGAGAATGAGCAGTGGGGAGGGGCAGAGAGAGAGAGAGAGAGAAAAGCAGACTCCCTGCTGAGTTTGATGTGGGGCTCAATCCCAGGACACGGAGATCATGACCTGAGCTAAGGCAGATTCCTAACTCACTGAGCCACCCAGCTGCCCCAAAACAATTGAAATTTTTTTAATAGAATAAAGGGCAAATTGAAGAGGTAACAGATACCTACCTAAAATAGCTGCCATTTTTCGAACACTTACTATTTAGCAGGAATTATTTTAAATATTTAATCCTCTTGGCAATAAAAACCTGTACTTTTAATTATGTTTTAAAAAAGAAAAATATTTTTTTAAGATTTTATTTATTTACTCATGAGAGACACAGAGGGGAGGGTGGGCAGAGACACAGGCAGAGGAAGAAGCAGGCTCCATGCAGGGAACCCAATGTGGGACTCGATCCTGGGTCTCCAGGATCACACCCCGGGCCGAAGGTGGCACTAAACCTCTAAGCCACCAGGGCTGCCCAGAAAAAAAAATTTAAATATTAAAAACTAAAAAGGGGCACCTGGGTGGCTCAGTCAGTTGAGCATTAGACCCTCGTTTTTGGCTCAGGTCGTGATCTCAGCTTCACGTTTGCCTCCACACTGGGCATGAAGCCTGCCTGGGATTCTTTCTCTCCCACTCTCTCTCTCTGCCCCTCTACCTCCCCCCATTAAAAAAAAAATCACTTAACAATCACACTTAAACAATATGGCTTTCAAAAAGTAAGCAATGAGAAAGGAAACTTATTCACTTAACCCTAAAAAGAAATAGATGCTGAGATTGGAAAAATATAAAATAAAATCCCAAAATACTACTTTGTTAAAGCATACTGAAAAAAAGAAAATATAGAGATACTGAGAAAACAGAATGCAAAAAAGATGCTAAAAATTCCAATAAATCATAAAAAGCAGTGTTGGCAATATTGATAAAAATGAGGTAGAATAGATCAATAATGCAAGGAGAGCTCAACATTTAAGATTTTTCTATTTAATTTAACATTTATAAGGTTAGAGGGAAAAATTATTATTTTATCTCAATAGATGAAAAAAAATGATTCAGTCCCAAGATAAATGCATCTTAAAACTCTGTGAATTAAAGGGGGACTTATTTTTTTTTACAAGATTTATTCATTTGAGGGAGGGGGGGAACAGCATGAACAGGGGGGAGAGGCAAGGGCAAAGGCAGAAGCAGACTCCCCACTGAGCAGGGAACCTGATGCAGGACTCAATCCCAGGACCCCGGGATCATAACTCAAGCTGAAAGCAGGTGCTCCAAGGGGGACTTCTTTAACTTAAAAAAATATACCTCTCCAAAACTGCAGCAAAAAAAAAAAAAAAAAAGAAAGAAAAGAAAAGAAAAGAAAAGAAAAGAAAAGAAAAGAAAAATACACTTAATAGTGTGACTTTAGAGAAATCTCTTTTGATTCAGAGAAAAATGTCAAAGATGCTCATTATCACTTCTTTTCAAGATTACAGACATCCTAGTCAAGATATTAAAAGAAGGAATAGCATATAAATAATATTATTTGCATGTGATAAAATCTATACATAGAAATACAAAGGAATCCAAAAACTATCAACTGTAGTAAGATGTAGAGTGCTCAGTAGTTTATGCAGTATCCAATTAGAGGTTTTTCAAGAAATTTATATAATTTGATGAAGGAACAAAAGATCTAAGTAAATGGAGACCTATCATGGAGATTACAACATTCCCAAATGATCTATAAACTCATTACAATTCAAATAAAAGTTTTAACAAGACTGTATAGAATTGGACAAATTCAACCCAAAATCTATAAAAAATAAAGGATTGAGAATAGATAAGACCATGTTATACTTGAGAAACGAGAAAGGAAGATTTGCCCTGTCACCATCAAAGACTCATTAGAAAGCTATAATCATTAAAGCACTGAGTAATTGGGACAGAAACATAAAGACAAAGGACCAAGTAGAGAAACACGAGATGTGTATGGTAGATGACATAACATTACAAATTTGTTGCAAAGAGTAGGCTATTCAATAAAAGTATACCAAGACAATTTGTGATCCAGAATGGGAAATGGTAACAGATTCTTATTTTTTACTATACACAAAAATAAAGTGTTTTAACCAGGTGGGCTAAAGACCAAAATGTGAAGAACAAAACTGTGAAGATTTCTCAAGAAAATAAGGGAGAATAGTTTAGGATAACAAGAAAGGGAAGAATTTCTTAAGCAAGATACACAAATGCAGAATACTTAAAACTGTAAATTGAAAACAGTATGCAACTTTTATACCTCAAAACACATTTAAAGAAAATTAAAAGAAAGCTTCTATTTTGGGAAAAATCTGGGCAACACTTAAATTTAAATTTAAGAAATCAAATTAATGAGAAAAATTCAAACAACAGTAGAAAATGTAGCACAGGATATGGTCAGATATTTCATGAAAGAGGATTCAAAATGGCCCATCAACATATTAAGAAATGTACAACCAGAGAAGATAATGCAAATCAAAGCAACAATGGGATGCTCTTTCACATACTAGTGAAGAAATTTAAATCTCTTTAAGTTTTGTCAAGAATTTGAATTATCAGGAATTCTTACACATGCTCTGTAAATTAAACAATCACTTCAGAGAACAATTGGCAATAACAAGCAAAGTTTAATACCCACACCTGTATGACTCAACAGTTTTCTTCTGGGTGTGTCTCTCTTGGAAACTCTTACTCATGTTCCCAAAGAAACATGACCTAGAATATTCATTCTAACACTAGAAATGAGATATTTAAAAAATTGGAATTACCTAATTGTCCATTGGTAGCACAACAGATGATCTGAGGTTTGTATACACTGTATATAGCAGCAAACTAGATCTATAACCATTAGCATAGGTAGTTCTAAAATACATAATGTTGGGGAAAAAATAACTGGCACATTAGATAATTTCAGATCTACAATTTTGAGTAAAAAGTTAATTTCAGAACTACAATTTTGAGTAAAATGATTTGTTGCAATATTAGAATGTTAATAAAAATTTAAAACATTGGAACAAAGCAAGTAAATTGCTTATTGATATATCTAGAACATGTATAGACACCTGGACACAAATGACACCTGGAAATCTTAGGATAGTGATTTCTTCTGAAAAGAGAGGGAAGATACATGGATGGAAGTAAGAAAATGTCCTTGCAACTATAATTTCTTTTATCAATAAAAAAACAAAGAAAAAAATGAATATGAGCAAAGTGAAGAAAATGTGGAAAGAGCCCACCTCTTTTAAATACCCACCCTTGTGTGTTCTATTATTTTTACTATTTGACAATTTTTATATTTTCAGTTATATTTAAATGTAAGACTTAAGTATAAAATATAGGCCATATGAAGGTAAGAAGGCCATTCTAAGTTTGACACCAAAGACAGAAAAACATATGTGATAATACTGACTCATTGGACTAGAGAAAAACTGAAAATTAGACAAAATGTGTGTATGGCTAAGACAACAAAAAAGAAATTTAAATATAAATGATAACCAGGAGAACATAATACCAACATTTTAAAGTTTTAAAAATTCTTAGTAAATCAAAAGAGTTGAAACTCAATTAGAAATAAATTTAGACTATCTTTTTTAAACAATGGGCAATAGAAGGAAGCTGTGGGCCAATAAAATTAGTAAATAAAAATATTATGGCAGGTAAATCAGCAAAACACTGCACCTGCAAATCAGTAATAACCAGAGACCTGTAATTTTTAAAAATGTATAATTACAACCAACATTATGTAGTACTTTTCACTTTAAAATTGGAAAATATCCTCAAGAGTTAGTAACACATTAAAAGTTAAAAAGAAAATTTATATGGAACCACAAAAGACCCTGAATAGCCAAAGCCATCTTGAAAAAGAAAAAAACAAAACTGGTGGTATTGGAATTCCAGACTTTAAGTTATATTACAAAGCTGGAGTACTCACAACAGTATGGTACTGGCACAACATAGATACATAGATCAATAGAATAGAGAGCCCAGAAATAAACCCATAAGTATTTGGTCAATTCATCTTTGACAATGAAGGCCAGAATAGGCGAGGAGAAAAATGTCTCTTCAAGAAATGGTGCCGGGAGAACTGGACAGCTTCATGCAAAAGAAGAAACTGGACCACTTTTACATCACGCACAAAAATAAAACGGATTAAGGACCTAAATGTGAGACATAAACCATAAAAATCCTAAAAGAAAGCACAGGCAGCAATTTCTCTGACATTTGCCATAGCAACATTTTTTAAGATTTATCTCCTAAAGCTAGGGAAACAAAAGCAAAAACAAACTATTGGGACTACATCACAACAAAAAGCTTTTGCACAGCAAAGGAAACAAAGCTAAAGACAACCCACTAAATGGGAGAAGATACCTGTAAACAATATAACCAATAAAGGGTTAGTATTCAAAATATTTAAAGAGCTTATACGACTTAACACCCCCAAGTCAAATAATCCACTTAAAAAATATCAATGAGGGTGACAAAACATGAGAGACTCCTAACTCTGGGAAATGAACAAGGGGTGGTGGAAAGGGAGGTGGGTGGGAGGTTGGGGTGACTGAGTGACAGGCACTGAGGGGGGCACTTGGCAGAATGAGCACTGGGTGTTATGCTATATGTTGGCAAATTGAACTCCAATAATATATATATATAATAATAATAAATTTTTTTAAAAATAGGCAGAAGATACGCAGAGATGTTTCTCCAAAGAACACCTACAAATGTCAATAGGCTCATGGAAGCATGCTCAACATCACTCATCATCAGAGAAATATAAATCAAAACCAGAATGAGCTATGACCTCACACCTTCAAAATGGCTCAAATCAAAAACACAAAAAGCAAAGTGTTGGGGACGATGTGAATAAATGAGAACCCTCATGTAGTAGAAACGCAAACTGGTGTGGTCACTGTGGAAGACAGTTGGGTGGTTCCTCAAACTAAAAATAGAGCAGCCCTCGGTAGCGGTAATGGCGCTACTGTGTATCTTTCTTTCCAAAGAATGTAAAACCAGCTCATTCAAGTGGGTACGTGCAGCCCTGCTTCCTGCGGTGTTGTTGAATGATCATTTAGAGCAACTGTTCAGTGACTGCGGTCACTCTCTAGTTTCAGTACTTGGAACATGCACTCGCGCGCTGGGGACCGACTTGAGGTCACAGTAACGTCTCCGTCCTCCTTCCGGCTTGGAACCCATGCTGAGGACAGAGGACATGAGCCACATCTCCTGCTCCGAGAGCTCCGTTCCCGGCCGCCCGGACTTCTGGTCTCCCCGGGGTGCAGCAGCAGCACGACAAGCACCATGGCACCGACACCCAGGCTCACCTGGGCCTGCCTCCCACCTGCTGACCACCTCCAGGAGGTTCCTGGGAGTCAGGGCTCCTGTGGCCACACTGACTGCCCCCCACGGCCCACCCACTCCATCTGCTGCAGGTGGCATGGTCACATCCCCACTGTGAGAAGCCCTCGGGCGTTTCCTCTGGCCTGGCAATGTACAGGGTGTTCCACAAGAGGCACCTGTCCCCCGGACAGCCCAACGTGCACGGGGCACCTCGCTCAGCTGCAAGGCGACACGGCACAGAGAGCAGCCTGCACCAGAAGAGGCCCCCTTGGGCTAGAGGACACGTAGTCAGCGGTGCCCGGAGGCCACCTGCGATCACACCTGAGACGGCCCGGAGAGGGGACACACGGCTTACCGAGCACCTGCGTCCCTGCGGCCCTGCACATCCTCCTGGTGCCCCAAGCCGACTGAGGCAGGAACAGGCTCATTTGTGTCGATGTGGATTTAACACACACACACACACACACACACCTGAGGATATGTCCAGGTTAGGATGTCTATTCAATGAATGTTATCAGTAGTTGCCACCAGGAAGTAGAATTACAATGACTGTAGCTTTCCTTGTGTCTTTTTGTTTACCTATGTTTCCTCATTTTTCCATAATATACATATTTTTTTAATTCTCTTGTTAAGCTTAAGATACAGGTATTTCCTGGTGATGGGGGGGAAAGTCCCTAAAGACGGCATATAAATTTGTGCTCAAGGAACAATGGTGGAGAAAATGAATTAATGGAAACACCTCTCCCAGCTTGCCCCCCAGACTACTGAGGATTTACCGTCTGGTTGGAGCTACACATATGTTAAGTGTTCACAGCTCTACCTCTGCCTCTAATTCAGAGGCAGACTGGCAACTAGATGGATGTTTAACAAGGAAGTATGTGCAAAACCCCACCTGGATTTCAAGACAGTATAATTTCATTTCCTTTCTATTTTCTGCTCAGTGTCTTTGGCTGGTGGCCATGCAATAAAATCTTTCTTAAATCTGTTTGGTGGTCATATTTTAAGAGCTAGTTTTATGCATACACTAAAGGATAATATTCCTGACGTACCTTCTGCCATGATTGAGAGTTTTTTCCTCATCAGCCATAAGCCCGGGTACAAAATACCTAAATACCAGCCTTAAATTAATAAGTGACATACAAAAAATATCATCCATCCATCCACCCATCTGTGCATCCATCCAATTGTCTATTTACTTCCCTGATATTTATAGAGTGCCCAGGTCCTGTGCTAGGTGTGAAGTGCAATATATACTTATATAAATCATAGTCTCTCATCTCAAAGAACTTACTCCTCATAGGAAAAATAAGACGTAGAGTAGAAGGGGAATTCAATACACAGATAAATCTTTATCAGTGTAAAATTACAGTACAATGATATATTTGGGGTTCTGGTCAAAGATCTAGAAGAATAAATGTGACAATCCTTTCAATAAAGAATTCTTTTTTATGTTTTTTGAAGATCATATATTGTTATGGCTTTATCGCTAACTTTATAGTTGGTGTTGGGAACCTATTTTCACTTAATGCTTCAGGTTTTTTAATGCATGATATTAAATTCAAAGGATATCTTATTAGTATGTGTTATAAGCTGAACTATGTCTCCTAAAACTCCTGTGTTAAAGTTCTAACTTGCAGTTTCTCAGAATGTGAGTATAATTGGACAAAGGGCCTTTAAAAGGATAAGGTTAAAAGAGGTCATATAGATAAATCCTGGTCCCATCTGACTGGTATCTTTATAAAAAGAGGAAACTGCGAAATACAACAAGGCGTCAGGAACGCCCTTGCACAGAGAGAAGTCCACGTGTATGTGAGTCCCAAAGAGAAGGCAGCCATCTGCAACCCAAAAACGGATATTTCAGGAGCAACCATACCTTGCTGACACTTGGTCTTGGACTTTTAGCCTCTAGAACTGCCCCAGTCTGTGGTACTTTTTTTTTTTTTAATCGAAGACATAGCAAACTAATATAGTATGTGATGATAAAAAATGGAATCCTAACAAAATTACCCTAAAGATTTGTGATTAATAAAGAAGAAATATTGTCATAATGACTCTAGGTCTTCTTTTCATAAAAAGAAGTAATCAGACAGTGGATGGCCCATGTTATAATGAACAACTTGACAAGAGTATGACAAGCGTTATGGGAGACTAGCTCAACTCGGCCAGCATTTTCCAGATGTTATTCCTTCTGATTTTTCCTGAATGGCCTGTAGGATATATATGCTTGATGATTTGCATTTTTAGAAAAATAGCTTTTTCAGTTACCTTATTTCTTGTTTAGTGAAGACTGAACTTTTAATTTTCAGATTTTTGGCCTTGTATACAGCACCAAGAAACAAAGGATGATAACACAGATGGTCTCAGAAATACAAAATTCACTTATTTTAAGATAATCAACAAATAGGACAAGAAGGTATGGGAAATCAGACCTGCCTTTGTACTAGTCCATTTAAAAAATTGAAAAGCTTGAAAAGCAAACCCAAGGCCTATTTCAGATGTTAAAGAGTAAATATAAATGAAACACAATATTCTAAATACATTCAATAGAAAACATCCAACTACCTTGGCATTAAAGTATTTCTACAATAGAAAGCAAGCAATGGGTTTCCATTTTCCTCTTGAAATTATGGTTGGTTTGGCTTAGATGGTCGAGCTTCCACAAGAAGTCAAAAGCTATCTTACACAATGGGTCTTTGTATTATTTTTTTGTTTTGTTTTTAATTTTTTGTATTATAGGAGTATTTAGAAATATGGACTGATGCTATAGCCTTAATGGTATCACTGTTACTCACCAATCACTCAAAGTGACAAAACTAGTTTAGTCTAGTGAAGTAAAGCACTTTGAGAATGAGTTCAACTTTGTGTTGTGGTTTTCTGCTCAAATAATGATATTTATTATGTTTTGCCTGTCAGCACATTAAAATATGGAATAATATTAACAAGACTATTACATAAACTTCTTCGAGTATGTCAATCATACTGTCCTTCAGTTGTTAACTATTACTTCTTAAGGAAAACCAACCTCCAGCTAGTCAGAAACCTCTGTTGCCCCTCAACTTGAAAGTTGAATATCCTAAAACATCTGTATTTTCACTAATAAACTGCCTACAAGAATACAACAATTTCATAATGATGATAAGCCACTGTCAATTTACTACATCAACATATATCAAATGCATTGATTAAATCTACATGCTCATTTTGTATAATAGAAATACAATCACTGCAATAAAACACTGTCACGGGATTAATGTCTTCTACTCTGAAAATGTAAGTCTTGCCTTTGGCTTGGTATTTTATGAAGCAGCAGGAGACCATTATCCTGTGACAACATTTTATTTCATTGACGTCTCAAATATTCTTAATATCCTTTATATTTATGTTCAGTTTAGAATGAGAGGATTAGAATAGGTGTTATTATAGTGGAAAGGCATTCATTATTACATTCTGAATAGCATTATCATGTGACATGTCTCAGCCATCGAATCTCCCGGCAAGAACTGCATTTTTTATTATATATTCACAGCAAAGCTGACTATATCCCATGCTATGATTTTTTCCCCATGTTAATCATCAACACTGATCCAGTTTTGCTGCTATATGGTGCCCACTTTAATTTACATACTATGAAAATCAATCTGATCACTAAAATGTTAATGAAATATTAAGAAGAGCATGTTTTCTAACTTTAAGCCAAAATAATAACCATAAATTCAAATTCTTACTCTACTTTAAATAGATCCCTTCCTTTCATTTTGAAATCACTGCCCTCAGCACTTTTCTACACTCTGAATTCTAAGGATTTGCCTATGCATGTAAAATACAGAATTGCAATAATTATCCTTATAACTCCAACTAAGAGAAACACAACTTCATCTGAAATATCTAGGCAACTGGGGCCATTTTTTGGCTTGGATTATCCAGAAACTGACTTCAGTTTTCTACCACATTTTGCGTGTGTATATATAGAAACAGATACAGGGTAAATTATACAAAATAAGATTCGGAGTGTTAAAATGAAAAGTGGGAGATAGAATAAGAAACTATGAAAATTCATTTGTGGACATCGATATTGAAAGTTGATGCACAGCAAAGGGAGTTAACACAATTTTCAAGATGCTGATATCCTAAGGCGACGTTTTTAGTTTATGGAGCTTTTACTTGCCAAAGTTGCCTTGTTTGTGTTAGACCACTGCTGCAATTACAATTCAGCTAGCTCATGAAATGCTAAGCAGAGTTTTGTCTGAAGAAGTAGAACTTCTATTGTTACAGAAGAAGTAGAACTGTTTTAAGAGCAAATGGAGACATTGATTTTTTGGTTTTTTTTTGACTACTTCTTTGTGGTTTAAGAATAAGGTAGTAAAAACCCATGGATTGGTATCCTTGTTTGAGACTTCAAGTGTCCGTGAATTTACGGTTAGGTCTACATGGCCATGATAGAAATTTTTAAAAAATGGTTGGCTAGTTCCAATATACCATGGCCAGTCTATATAATTTTATGACTTCCCTTTTCTTCTAAAATATCCAAGAAGAACTCACGAGTTACAGCAATTAATGTCTTAAATAATCTGAGGTATTTATTTCACTAATTTTTTTTAAAGTCCAGCTGTTCCTGTCAAGATATATTTAGATGTAAGTCATAGTGGAGGTAGGAAGATTTCTTTTAGCCATATATCCTA
Organism: Canis lupus familiaris; assembly: GCF_011100685.1. NCBI lineage: Eukaryota > Metazoa > Chordata > Mammalia > Carnivora > Canidae > Canis > Canis lupus. Next base: position 1,873,375 of record NC_049224.1, on the reverse strand, counting down.
GATATTTTTCTCCATGTAGACCCAATTAAATTATTATACAGAAAATATTGCATAAGTGTACAACTTGATATATTACCACTAGGTGAATGCGCTCTGCATTATATTAAACAACACCCTTATCAAGAAATAAAATATTGCCAAAGTAACAAAAGGCCCTTTGTGCCCTCTTTCCAGTCACTGGTCCTTTCTACATTACAATACTTCATACCAGTTATGATTCTTTTTAAACTTTATGTAAGTGGCATTATAAGGTATACCATTTTTTTTGCATCTTGATTCTTTAGCTCAAACTTATTTAATAATAAGTTTGTATTATAGTTTATAGTACATAATTTATATGTAATAATTTATTATAGTGCATAATTTATATGTAAATATAATCCATTCATGTTCATTATGTAACATCTGATGACTATACTATGGTTTGGTCTACTGTCCATGCAGATTTGGGATTTTTCCAGTTGTCCACTAGCTTTTACTTAATAATCTCTGTTGTGTAGTAGTTATTCATTAAATGCATTATTTTCAAAATACGATTGTGTCAGTATCTGCCAAGGCACTAGCGAATACAACTGACTTTCTGTGTATAGTCAAGGGCTATATCCTAAAATCCAATTTTTTTTAGTAAAGGACTTAACTTCATACCAATTTGTATTAAGCATGTATTATACATATATCAAATTCAATATAATATTTAAAATGTATGATTTTTTCAACTGAGAGGAAGAATAGATAATTCTTAGTTTTCCTTTAAACCTGTGCAATTAATATACTAGTTCCTTTTCACATCTTAAACATTCATCCTTAAAATGGCTAGTCTTATTTCTGCATTCTTTTTCTTTTAGTTCTCAGTGACATTTACAACTTGTTTTACATCCTATAGAAATAAAAATTGGAACTTAAAGTTAAGTAAGCACAGTCTACTTCGGTGTTCCTTAAATAAATAGCAATGGAAGAAAAGGGAAACATCTACATTCTACATGAAAGAAATCATCTCCAGAGATTAAGGAATGAATTACTATTTCTTTTTTTAATACTCAGCTCTTACTAGATTAGTCTAACAGTAATTTTCATCATCTTTTGTTTATATCCATCTTCAAGCCTCTGAGCAATTCACCACACCAGTATGAAGAATTAAAAGATAATTTTCCTCCAAAGTAGTTAGAGATCATGAAAAGGATGAACAGTTAGAGTTTGTATTAAGCCACTGACCACAGCTAAGTAAAAGATTTGAGGACTTTTTGTTGTTGTCTACCTGTTTTCTAAAAGAATGAAGGGGAAGAAATTCTTCCAGATGCCCATTTTCCTACCCAAAACTTATAATACTTTTATTACAATGGGATTTATTTTTCCCTCATTTCCTTTGATAATGATGGGGACTCTACTTCAGCTGGTTCTCTGGAGCATGATCCAAGATTTTGAAAACTGGCAGAGACCTTTATTTTTTTTTTATTTTTTATTTTTTTGGCAGAGAGCTTTAAGAGGAGTTCTTGGGGTGCCTGGGCAGCTCAGCGGTTGAGTGTCTGCCTTTGGCTCAGGGCGTGACCACGGGGTCCTGGGATCGAGTCTCACATCCGGCTCCCCACAGGTAGCCTGCTTCTCCCTCTGTCTGGGTCTCTGCCTCTCTCTGTGTGTCTCATGAATAAAAAAATAAAATCTTTTTAAAAAAATTAAAAAATAAAATAAAAAATGAAAGGAGGTCCTATTCTGTATAAGAAAGAGATGTAGAGAGTAAGGTTAAAAGTCAACTCCCCATCATCATCTATAAAGGCATCTACTGAAATAAAATATTCCATTTTCTACTTGTATTTGTAAAATAAATATCAATTCATTTCACAATAACATATAATTAATAATTGTGCTCTCTGTAGTATTAAAGACTGATCAGTGCTGGCAAGTAAGCGAATGGCTTGTTTTGAATCCAAATGCCTGCTTCTCTGATTTATACTTGTTTTATACTTTAAGTTAGAAGATTACTACATATCATTTTTTCTTATATAAATAATATGCACTTGATATCTGTTATCTTTTAGCAGATATCTGTTACCAATAAATAACTCCTAAGTATTTGATAAAGACATTTGATGCATGGACCTTTATTTCTACATATTTTAAATGTTTTGTAATGAAAGTTTGAAAAAGATAAGAGCAAAAAAAACTGGAAATAAATCCAACAAAACATGTTTATTACGAAATTTAAAAAACTTTATTGAACTTATTTGAAAATCACTAAATGAAAAGCTATGCTATGTTCATAGAGTAGAAACTTAGTGTCATAAAGGAGTAAATTCCTAAAATTGTTCGATAAGCTCAGTGCAATTTTAGACAAAATCCATTAAAAAAAATTGTTCAAAAATCAATCTAATTCCGAAATTTATACAGGTTCAATAGTAAAAAAAAAAAAAAAAAAAAAAAAGCAAAGAAGTGAAAGAAACTGTCTTATAAAATGTGAAGACTCACTATCAATTTGTAGCAAATAACTAAAGTGGCATGATTTTAACAAAAGGATGAATAAATTCACAAATGGGACATAACTGAAAGCCCATATTAAGTCCATTGTATATATGGGAAATATAGAACATATAGAACATATCTGATAGTGTGAACAAAACAGTTTTCAATAAACAGTATAGGACTATTGGCTAACTATTTGGGGGAAACCCCTAGATTCCTATCCTAAACCGTAATCACAAATTCTTTAATGACCTTAATATGAGAGGCAATTTCACAACTTTGGGACTAGATATACAAAAACATATTTTTTATGATATAGATGTGGGGAATGATTTTTAGAACTGGACAAACTATTTGAATAAGGAGTAAATTCAACCTCATTGAAGTTAATAACTTTCACTCATCATAAAATAGTCTAACGAGTGTGGAAAGGCAAACTGAAATCAGCAAAATGAATAAACCAAAAGATAAATGGGCAAATGACAAGAACAGCCATTTCAGAAGAAGCTATCCAATAGGGAAATAAATATATAAAAATGTATTCAACTGACTAGAAATCACTACAGTGAACTATTGTTTTTACCCACTGGATTTCCCAAAATAAAGAACTCTGAGAGCAGTAAGTGTTGGGGAGACTGTGAAGCAGTGGAAAGTCTTACAACTGCTGGTGAGTGTTCAATCAACACAACCGTCTAAGGGACAGGGAGGGAACCAGCATGTTCTTTAATGGTCTGCATAGACATATCCTATGATCCAGAAATCCCACCCCTAGCTGTAGCCTAGGAAAATGGTATCATACATACACCAGGATCTGCATGAAAATGTTCATAGCAATTCCGTTTGCAATAACAAAAATTTAAAGGAAGTCCTGAAGATCCATTCAGAAGCGCTGAAAAATAGATTATTGCATATTGCCACAATGAAAAATTTTACCTCTGAAAATAATTGAATTACTATGGCTCCATGAGAGGAGCCATAGCATGAGAGGTCTCTTACGAGGTCTCTTACATAATACTAACTGAATAAAAAGGGTAAGGAATCCCAAATACTACATATATCAAGGATTCTTTTTTCAAATATTTATTTAAATTCTAGTCAGTTAACATATAGTGTAAAAGTGATTTCAGAAGTAGAATTTAGTGATTCCTCGCTTATATGTAACACCCGGTGCTCAACCCAATGCCCTCCTGAATCCCTATCCCCCATTTAGCCCATCCCCTCCCCACATCCTGTCCAACAACCTATAAAATCTATAGGTAAGCATCTCTTATAGTTTGTTTCTGTCTCAGTTTCCCTCTTATGGTCATCTGTTTGCTTCTAAATTCCATATGTAAATGAAATCATATGGAATTTGTCATTATCTGACTTATTTCACTTAGCAAAATATACTCTAGCTCCATTAATGTCACTGGAAACGGCAAGATTTCATACTTTTTCGTGGCAAGATTTCATACTTTTTCGTGGCTGAATAATATTCCATTTTCTATAACTTTTTCCATTCATCTTCTTTATCCATTCATCACTTGAAGGACATTTGGGTTCTTTCCATGATTTTGCTATGGTTGATAATGCTACTATAAACATCGGGGTGGATCTGCCCCTTTGAAATATTTTTGTATCCTTTGGATAAATACCAGCACTGCAATTGCTGGGTTGTAGGGTAGGTTTTTTTTTTTTAAGATTTTATTTATTTATTCATGAGAGTCACAAAGAGAGGCAGAGACACAGGCAGAAGGAGAAGCAGGCTCCCTGAGGGGAGCTCAATGTGGAACTTGATCCCGGGACCCCGGGGTCATGGCCTGGGCTGAAGACAGGCACTCCACTGCTGAGCCACCCAGGCGTCCCTCTACTTTTAACTTTTGAGGACCCTCCATACCATTTTCCATAGAGGCTGCACCGGTTTCCATCCCCAACAACAGTGGTAGGAGGGCTCCTCTTTCTCCATGTCCTCCCAACATCTATGGTTTCCTCTGTTGCTAATAATTAGCAACAACAAAAAATTTTTTTTATTAGTACAGTCTGGTTTTATTAACACAACAATAATTCATCTCCATTTCCTGATAGCTAAGTAGGACACTAACAAGGCTCCAACGATTAAGATTCCAGAAAGGCCTGCCATCCACAGAATTTGAGAGTCCACAGGAAAACTTGAGTATTTATGGAGCTTTTCTGAGTCTTTAGTGGCTCGGAGTAGAATCATGGGACCCTTGCTAGAAATGCTAGCAGTATGGTTGTGAAAATGGATGTTAGAGTTTCTTCTTCGCCTGGCAACAGGACAGGTTATCATACAGGACGGTGTTCCAGCAGGCTGGCAGACGGATGCACTACAGTGCAGATACACCGGTCCCCTGAGTGCCCACTTTGTCACCGAGTCTACAAAGCGAAGGTAAAATGCTGAAGCACTGGTAGTAAGATGGAAATGGAGGATCCAGGACTTTCTGGACAGGAATCAGCTGCGTCTGATAGTTGTCTCCAGTGTAGGGGCACCCTTTCACTAGCATGAGCCACTGGGGCTGAAGGAGCCACCCTTCTGACTGGAGGGAGGTGATATCTCACTGTAGTTTTGTATTTGTTTTTGTATTTCCCTGATGAGAGATGTTGAGCATCTTTTCATGTGTCTGAGGGCCATCTGGATGTCTTTTGGAAAAACATCTATTCATATCTTCTGACCATTTTTTAATTGGAGCATTTATTTTTGGAGAGTTCAGTTTGATGACTTCTTTATAGATTTTGGATACTAACCTGTTTTCAAATGTGTCACTTGCAAATATCTTCTCTCGTTCCATAGGCTGCCTTTTAGTTTTGTTGTTTCCTTCCCTGTGGAGCTTTTTATCTTGATGAAATCCCAAGAGTAAGAAGATGCTATGGCTAAGGTCAAAGAGGCTGCTGCCTCTATTCCTCACTAGGATTTTGATGGTTTCCTGTCTCACATGTAGATCCTTCACCCATTTTCAATTTATCTTTGTGTATGACGTAAGGGAGCAGTCCAGGCTCATTCTTCGTTCTGCATATGCTGCTGTCCAGCTTTCCCAACATCATGCATTGAAGACACTGTCTTTTTTCCATTGCATATTCCTCCCTGCTTTGACAAAGACTAATTGAGCATATATTTGTGGATCCCCTTCTAGGTTTTGTATTTTCTCCCATTGATCTACGGGTCTGTTTTTGTGCCAAGACCACCCTGCCTTGATCACTACAGCTCTGTAACACAGCTTGAAACACGGCATCATGATGCTCTGGCTTTGGTTTTCTTTTTCAAGATGGCTTTGGCTATTTGGGGTCTTTTGTCGTTCCATACCAGTTTCAGGATTGGGTGTTCTAGCTCTGTGAACAGTGCTGGTCATATTTTGACTGGAATTGCATGAAGTGTGTAGATTGCTTTGGGTGGTAGAGACATTTTAACAATACTTGTTCTTCCAGTCCATGGGCATGGGATGTTTGCCATTTCTTTGTGTCATCTTCAAATGCTTTCTTCAGTGTTCCATAGTTCGTAGACTATAGATCTTTGGTTTATGGATCTCTTTGGTTAGGTTTCTTCCTAGGTATCTCATGGCTTTTGGTTCAGTTGTAAATGGGATTGATTCCTTCCTTTCTCTTTCTGCTGCTTCATTATTGGTGTAAAGAAATGAACCAGATTTCTGTGCACTGATCTTATATCCTGTGATTTTGCCGAATTTGTGTATCATTCTAGCAATTTTCTAACGGAGTCTCTCAGATTTTCTACAGTGTCAGGTTGTCTGTGAATACTGTTAAGTTTGACTTCTCCCTTGCTGATTTTGGATGGCTTTTATTTCTTTTTGTTGTCTGATTGCTGAGGCCAAGACTTCCAGTACGATGTTAACAGTGGTGAGAGTGGACTCCCTGTCTCATTTCTGACTGCAGAGCAAAAGCTCTGTTTCTCCACATTGAGGATGATAGTAGTTCTGGGCCTTTGGATATAAGGTAGTACATTTCTAGCTCCTCTAGGTGTGAGGTTAGGTTGTATTCTGAGTCGTTTCTTGCTTCTTGGGGCAGCCTGTATTGCCGTGTGCTTCTCTGCTGTGACCACTTTTGCTGCATCCCAAAGGTTCTGGACCATCGTGTTTTCATTTTCATTTGTTTCTGTGCATTTTTTTAGTTCTTCTTCAATTTCCTGGTTGACCCACTCATTTCTTTAATAGGATGTTCTTTAACCTCCATGTATTTGTGGTCTTCCCAAATGTTTTCTTGTGGACTTCAAGTACATGGCATTGTGGTCTGAAAATATGCACAGTATGATCTCAATCACTTTGTACTTGTGGAGGCCAGATTTGTGACCCAGTCTGTGATCTATTGTGGAGAATGGCCCATGTGCACTAGAGAAGAATGTGTACTCTGCTGCTTTTGGGGGGATGTTCTGAATCTATCTGTGAAGTCCATCTGGTCCCACGTATCATTCAAAGCCATGGTTCCCTTGTAGATTTTCTGCATAGATGATCTGTCCATTGCAGGAAGTGGGGTGTTAAGCTCCCCTGCTATTATCATATTGTTATCAATGAGTTTGCTATTAATTGATTTATAAATTTGGGTGCTCCCACATTGGGGCACACATATTTACATTGTTAGATCTTCTTGTTGGATAGACCCCTTTACTATGATCCAGTGCCCTTCCTCATCTCTGTGACAGTCTTTGGTTTAAAATCTAGTTTTTCTGGTAGAAGGATGGCACCTCCAGCTTTCTTTTGATGTCCAATGGCAGGTTAAATGCTTCTCCATCCTTTCACTTTCAACCTGCAGGTGTCTTTAGGTCTAAAATGAGTCTCTTGCAAACAGCATATAGACGGATCTTATTTTTTTATCCATTCTGATGCCCTCTTTTGATTGGAGCATTTACATTCAGAGTGATTACTGATAGAAGTGAATTTAGTGCCATTGTATTATCTGCAAAGTCGATGTTTCTGGAGATGTTCTCTGTTCCTTTCGAGTCTTTGTTGCTCTTGGTCTTTCTTTCCCACTCAGAGTCCCCTTTAATATTCTTTGCAGGGCTGGGTAGCTGCCAGGAACTCCTTTAGATTTTGTTTGTCTGGGAAACTCTATCTCTCCTTCTACTCTGAAGGATGGCCTTGCTGAAGAAAGAATTCCTGGCTGCATATTTTTCCCATTCTACAGGTGGAACATACCACACCACTCTCTCTGGTCTCTGTGTGTTGTCCCCAGAGGGGGGAATTTGGGCCTGCTGCTATTCAGGGAGTCTTCACAGAAGAGGGAAGGGAATAATGTCTCCTCATTTGTCCCAGACATCCCTCGGATTTCTGCTTCATCCTGCCTGTGTCTGACCCATCTGCCCACCTGGAAGCACAGTGCTCCTATTTTTTCTTTTAATCTCATGCATGTTGACTCGGTTTCAAAACTCCAAATTTTAGGGACCCAGCATGGACCCACCCTGATCCTCTGGGGGAGGCTCTCTCTGGGCTGTCACTGGTGTTGGTTTATCCCAGAAGGGTAGTCCTATGGATGTACAGGGGCTTGGAGCTTATGTTAAGGTGTAGCAAAAAGCTGGCCCCCAGGTTAGCCACCCTCAGCAGCTGCCTCTGCTCCTATACTAACGAGTAAGGCAGCTCAATGATGCCCACTGGCTCTTTTGCCCCCAGAGAAGCAGTTCTCCTCCCAAATGCACTCCAAGAAGGGGAACTGTCCCAGCACAACCCAGGGGATACTCAAAGCTTACAGTTTGCTTCTGGGCCTCTGCCCAACTTTTCCAGAAGAGCACTACTACATCTACCAGTCTCAACCCTGGCATTGGCACAGACTTCTAAAACTTTAGACTTTCAGCTCCACTGATTATAAAAACGTGGGATAATCAGCCACTCTTTCCCAGTCCATGGTTTTCGGCAAGTGTTTTTCTTGTGAAATCCCCAGTGTGCTGCTTTATCTCTCTTTCTATTTCTCTCTCTCCTCTCTCAATGATCAGGGCTCCCTCCTCTCTGCAGCACCCATAATTCTTTTTACCCAAAATTAGGTCTCCACACCTCATACCTTCCACAGTGTGGCCTCTTTTCTCCCCCTAGTTGTGCAGTTTGTTCTCTCAGTCCTCAGATCGATTTCCTGGGTGCTCAGAATGACTTGATCATTACCTATGTTCAAGGGAAGAGGCAAACATAGGGTCCTCCTACACTGCCATCTGAACTCCTCCTTCCAATAAGAAACTTTTTAATAAAGCCTAAAACAAAGCTAAACTAGATAATAAGCTAGTCCTAGAATATGCGTGTTATAAACATTTTCACAAAAAACAAATGAAAGATAAACACAAAATTCAGGATAGTGATTACCTATGAACTCAAGCAGGTAAATGAGACTGTGAATAAGAACTTAGCACACATTACAATTTTTAATACTGAAGTAATATGGTAGGCTGATTGGTATTTATTATTTTAATTGAACTTTATAACATATTTACATTGCATATATTTCTCATATATCAAATATTACATATTGTGAATTGAAGCTTAGAAAAGGTAGAGAAATCAGAAGTTCATTGAAAAGCAAAAGACCTATGGTTTCAACTAGATTAGTCTTATCCTTACACAATGTCAACATTCTCCTACCTTTCCAGTGGTTCTCAAACTTGGATTCATATTGGAATCCTCTAAAGGATTTTTTAAAATAATGATATCTGGATTCAACCTTTAGAGAGTTTTATTTAATTGGACTGAGATAGGGCTTTGACATAGGATTTTAAAGATTCCAGATAATTCTATATGTAACAAAGTATACACATCAAATAATTATGTCACAGAAACTATCTCACTTGGTTGAAAAAACAAAATAAAAATAAACATGTTGACTAAATAAAAACAAACTCCATTTAGCCCAAATGCCTTACTTGTATGAAGAAATGTTGAAATTAAAATAGAGTAAATAATAAAAGTGCAAGATGTGAAAAATCATAATTTTCTTATCCAAAAATCTAGACAGAGGCAAGAGGTATATATATATATATATATCAATCATACTATATACTAGTATAACCATTTTAGTAACAAATGTAAAATAAAATTGAATAAATTTTCTATTTAACTCCAGGAAATAAATATAGACATTGCTGAACTATGAGAATAAACAGAATTAATGTCATTAACTTAATGCCACATTTGTAATTTTTATATTTGCTAGAACCAAAATGAAAGTGATCTGGTCTTTTTGGAAGAGTAATGAATCAATTATTAAGTATCAATTAAAGGGAATAAATATTTGTTAAATAAAAATGAGAACAAACTCATGCTCCTTTTGCTGGTAAAGAACCACTGAGCTATAAATACAATACCGACAAGGTGTAACAATTTAAATATTTCATGAAGAGGAGACACCCTGTTTATATTATTTTTCAAGTTAGATATGGTTTTTGTAATTTAAGGCTGTGATTTCTTAGTTAAATTGCATTCAAAGCACAAAATTAGGACAAAAAGAATTCTACTCACAAATTATTGGAAATTTAGAGGTTTTATTTAAAACTTCTGTAATCACTTTGGTAGTTCTATTCTGTAGTCCATTATAATAAGATTTTCAGTCCCTGCATGCTAAAAATTATGTGATTATATTAAATTTACTTATAGTATAGAATCGTTAAGCTCTTTAGCAATTTAAAATGATAGTGAATGCAGTTTTATTTCATAAAAACAATTGCTACTTTCTTCATATCAAGTTCTGAACAAAGAAGCTGCAAATAATTTTAATGAATTGAAGCTCATAAATAATGTTACTCATCTAGATTTTTGGATTAAAAAAGCATAGGTTTCAGAAATGTAAAGCCTTATGTTTTTTACTTCAGTGTTGCGTTATAGAAATTGATTTAGGATGCCATCGTGTGGTATAATGACTGTGTTCAGAAGGCAAATGCATACCAGAGTAGAATATAGATTCATTATAGCAATGCTACAGTGTTCTTAATAAAATTTAATTCTCTTTAAGAATTTATGAGAAAATAGGTAGTTCAGATTAGAGGACAAATTCTGTTCTTTCACAATCAGCATACTTCCTTGTCTGTAAGGCTCATAAAGGGAAATAGACACTATAAAAATCAAAATCTTATGAACAACAGAGTTAGGCTGATTTATAATCTTCTCCATTACCAAACTTAAGTGATTGGATGAGGCCATCAGATATTCTCAATTCAAGGGGAAAGATATTTTACATTATCTCTTTGGCTCTAAAGAATCTGACTCTGTCACTCAGATATCTTAAGGAAAAAGAACATGCAGGAAGAAACAGGATAAGTCCATCTTTTGATACTAAATGTAAGATACCTCATCCTAAATCTACTCAGTGCTAGGTCTTTGATGGAAAGAGAAACAAGAGGTTTGGAGTACTGGGATCTGGCCATCACCTTTCTGGTTGCTCATTGGTAAATCATTTAACTTACTGGGCCTTAGTTTCCTCATTTACCAAATAAAGGGCTTGCCTGGATGTATCTATGATCTCCAAATCAATAATCCTATAATTTCCCCTTCCCTCCCATTTCAAAAAAGCCTTATGTATCAACACCAACTATAAATTAATAAAAGAAAATTGAAAACCTACGGGAGAAATAAAGACACTGGGAACTGAAACACAATTCACAGTGTACAAAGGCAGTAAAATTAAGCCATAAAATGTTTTCTAAGACTATAAATATTGTAGATTTCACAGAAGGAGAAGATGAACAATGAAGACTGGAAGACTCTCAGTAGCTTTATGAGGATGCAAAACTTAAATTGCATGCATAGAAAATAGGACTTGGTAGATTTGCATGGGGGAACATTCCAAATGAATGAGGGAGAATAAGCAAATGGAAGACAAGCCAACAGCGGAAACATGTAGGCAATTAAAGAGACAAGACTTCTGTACGCTGAATGCTACAAACACAAAGTCTTACGTTGAAACTGTGTCCTCAGTGTGATGGTCTTCAGAGATGGTGCCTTTGGGACGTAGGTAAGTAGTAAGAACAGAGCCCTCATGAATGAGATCCATACCTTTATTAAAAAAACAAACAAACAAACAAACAAAAAAGGTCCTACAGAGCAACCTTGCCCTTGGTGCCACATGAGAACACAGCCAGAACCTGTCTGGCTATAAACCAGGAATCTGGACTCACTAGACACTGAATCTGCCAACACCCTGATCCTGAACCTCCCGGCCTCCAGAACTATGAGAAAGAAATGTTTGTTGTTTAAGCCACCAAGTCCACGGTATTCTGTTGTAGCAGCTTGATTAAGACATTAATCAAATATGTTTGATTTGACCTGAAAGGTATTTTATTAATAAGGATATCTCACAAAGAAATCCTTATCTTCAGCTTCTCTTAGAAGTGGAATATCTGGTAACAAGGCCCATAGATCCCTATATGCCAAAAGCTGATAAGGTTGACCTTTTATATAATGCATGTTTTCTTTACCTCATTTCCCAGAACTCTCTCATGTTCCCCCATGCTGGCCTGCTTTACGCATTTATGTTGTTTGCCTAGGCCTGCAGGCATTAGTTTGTTGAGTATGGAACCCCTAGATACAAAGTCATATCACCCAAGGTAGAGGGCATGAGAACGGAGGACAGTTAGAAAACAAGTGAAGAGAGTGGGTACTTTCAGTGTCTGATAACAGCTTAAATGCATCTATTTTATAAAACCTAAGTTAAGGGCCTTTGAAATACACATGGGAAATTATATAGAGTATATATAAAGTAAGGAATCACCAAAATTTGGAAGCTTTTATACTCCCTGATCTTATAAAATGAATTTTATATTAAAGCAAGAAGAAAACAATACTGTCTGTTTTCATCAATAAACCGTGTCCCTGTAACTGCATCACTGGATTCAACCTAAGCATGAAGAAACCAATGATAGAACTGACTTTAAAAAATAAGCAGGTTGAAAATGAATGAATGAGTGAATGAATGAATGCAGGTTGATCATGTCACTGCACAGATATATATTGTATATATTTAGATCATATGACTTGCTAAGCCCTGTGTGGCTCAGAATCTTCCTCAGCTGTTTTCTTAAGGGAGCCTTGATATAATTTTTCAAAAGTCATTTTCCAATTCCTCTTCTTGGCATTACAAAGTGGTGTAATTTTAGTTACCCTCCCAGAGATGATAGTCATTAACTCTAGATAAAATATGAAAACCAACTACTTAAAAGCACCGGAGAGCAATCAAAAGTAGGCCAACTGAAGGGAGTTGAACTCTCAAAAGAATGAGAACACAACTGCCCGTTTCTTGAAGGACACCAGTCTTCCCAGATCCAGAATAGCTAATACTTGAGCAAAATCTTCAGGTGTCAGAGGATGGAGTCTGAGGCTGTCATTGTGGTTGGAAATTAACAGGGGAAATTCCAGAAAGCAGGATTCCATAAAGGATGGAAGCCTGAAAATCTGTATACAAACTCCCTTTAATTCTTGGACAGCCCATGAACTGTACTCATTTGGAAGAGATTCTGAAGAGCAGAGTGGAAAGTTAAGAGCTTAAGGCTGAAGAGCTAAGCAGAAATTTAGGCTGACCACTGCAAGAGAGAATTTGGAATTTGCACATTGCTAAATCTAAAGAAGTTGGCAAAAACTGTTAGCTGGCCATTAAACTTCAAAAAGCCCACACACCTCAGGAGTAAAGAAGTTTCAAGACTAAGGAATGTTTCTTAGGATTAAAGGCTACAATGTAAAAGACCCTGCTAATAAAAGGAAAACCAAAGCTCCACAAGTGTAATGTGATCAGCCGGCAAATTGCGAGCACTAACAAAAATCAAAACTCTGCACAGGAAATTACCAGAATCCAGAGTTTCAACAATGTTCTTACATTTTATATGAAGTGATACAATACTAAAGATATGTTAAAGATGGATATTATAATACCTTAAACACCATCAAATAATATAAAAATATGACAAAAAAAGGCCATTGGGTAATATAAAATGGAATAGTAAAACATATTCAAGTAACCCAAAATAAAAGCAGGAAAGGAGGAACAGAAAGGGAGGAAGAGACGCAACATATGGGAAACAAATAGAAAAACTAGTAACAGAAAATTCAACCACAGCAATATTTACATTAAATTTACAGAAGCAAAGGGGCACCTGGGTGGCTCAGTCAGTTAAGTGTCTGATCTCAGTGTGTCATGATCTCAAGGTCCTGGGATCCAGGGCCAAGTCAGGCTCGGTGCTCAGCAGCAGGTCTGCTTCCTGCTTTCCCTCTCCTTCTGCCCCTCACCCCCACTTGTGCTTTCTTTCTCTATTGAATAAATAAATAATCTTTTTAAAAAGTTTACAGGAGCAATGAAGAAGAAAGAGACCGAGAGAGAGAAACTAAGAAACAGACTCTAACCTAGAGAACAAATTGATGGTTACGGGGTGGAGTGGAAGAGAGATGGGTGAAATAGGCCATGGGAGGTCAAGGGGTCCTCTTGTGATGAGCACGGGGGCATGTATGGCATCGGTGAATCACTATAGCATACACCTGAAGCTAATATAACACTGTGTCAACTTCACTGGAATTAAAATAAAATTTTTTAGAAACCTTTTATTATGAAAGAAAAAATATTGAATTGGAAAATTTTTTAAAAATTAAAAATTTAAGTGAAAGATTCCAATTAAATGTCAAACTAGATTTTTAAAAAAAGACCTAACCATATGCTATCTACAACATATTTTAAATAAAAAAAAAATTAGGTAAAGTGAAAGAAAAATGAGTGGAGAAAAATATAGAAAAATATATCATAAAAAAGTAAGCATTTAAAAAAATGGTGTAAATATTAATAACAGACCATGTAGATTTGTAGATGAGGCAGATTAACCAGAAGTAAAGAGGGATATTGGATAAATTCCTCAGGAAACATTAAAATAATAAATGTATGTGTACTTAATAGAAGAAATTCAATAAACACAAAACAAACTCTACAGGATAAAAAGGTGATATAATCAAAATTTATCATCAAAATTGGAGTTTTTACACCATACTCTAACAGATACAGCTATAAAAAAATTGTAAAAAAAAGTAGTAATGGTAGAGAAGATTTTATTTATACTACCAATCACTTTGAGCTAATTTGACATTTTACATATTACATACAACTGCAAAATGCATGCTATTTTCAAGAACACATGGAGTGCATTTACCAATATAGATCAAATGTTTGAGTGTAAAAAGAATTTCATCAAACTTTTAAAAATTGAATTTCACTCTAATAACAGTGGAATAAAATTTTATATGAATAAATGTTATCTATAAGCCTCCACATATTTTGAAATTAAAAGGCATAATTCTAAATAACCATGACTTGAAGAAGAAATCACAAGAATAACGAGAAAATATTTTGCACTGAGTTAAAATGAAAATATAACATCTCAAAGCAGAGATTAGAGGGAAATTTGTAGCTCTGAAGATATCTTATAAAAAATACAAGTTTTTAAATGAATGACCTAAGTTTCTAACTTATAAAGCTAAAAAAGGAGACCGAGTATACCCAAGGTAAATAGAAAGAAAGTAATGAGACAATAATCTAAGAAAAACAAAAACCAAAATACTGTGGGATAATGACACCAAACAGCCACAAAGCTAAGGCAGGATTAAAGGCAAGGGAACACCCGGCACGGAGAGCCGAGGACAGCCAACTCCGGGTGAGATATGCAAACTCATGGTGCTGTGGAAGTACAGGGCTTTCTAGGCATTTAAGTGGTTGTTTCACTCTGCAAAGAATTCTGAACACTCTTCTAAATTCTCATAAACTGGTCACAATACAAGGTGCAGTTTGAAAGCAAAAAGTCCTTCACCTGTTTTATAGGAATATGCATTTTATTTCTGTAATACCTGTACATGTTAATATCCCACTAAAATTTTCTCCAAAGAAAGCGACTTTCTCCCCACTGTTTCTAGAACACCTGCAAGCACAAATGGGTGTGATAAGCGGTCCAAATACCTTTTACCAGCTTACCGTGGAAGAAGAAAGAAAACCACCTGCCTTCTGTTATACTGTACACTGCACTAAATAAAAATGCTGAAGAAGCACTTGAGCTTGACATGAATCATAATCTAAAGCACTAAACTCTTTGAAGACAAAATATCAGCATCTAATCTATTAATTAGCTTATGTTTCTAAAGGAATTGCAAGAGAAAAGTAGAATGTAAATACTAATTAATCTTACTATAATTAATCATTATACTTCTTTATCCTTATGATAATGTTACATAACCCTTAAGAGGAAATTATGATGACATTTTAAGTATAACCAAGGACAAAAACTTTTGAGTGCCTACCTTACAAAGTTACAGGATAACTTTCCATGAGACAAATTTATCTCAGGCAGGTGTGGCCTTAGGATGAACGCAGCAGTAGATGTAATTTAAGGAAAGAAAGGCATTCCAGATCCCAAATAGCCCCCACATGACTTGGCTAGGTTCCTGGAATGTCCCCCATTAAAAATTCATTCTGTAGGGTCAATGGCTTTCAGGCCTTCATGTGACCTCTATGAAATTTTCATTAACTGTTGGAAGAAAAACCCCTTAAGACATTGTAAATTAACATCTCAAAAATCATTGGTTGACACTAACAAATGCTAACACAAGAGGTGGTTGTAGAAAACAAGAACCATCAGAAGTGGGAAAGGGCTCTAGCATATTTAGCTAATTTGTGTAGGTCTCATCTGTATTGAAAATATATTGTAGGGAAGTAAAGTTTTGTTTAGGGTCTAATAGATCGGTGTTGAATTATAGCCAGGAGCTATACCTAGGAGAAAATCTCAGAAGCTAAAGTATAGAAAGTGCATGCAATAGATGATAAGTGTTATAATTGAAATCACTATCAAAACTGGAATTTTCCTTGCTTATTGCTTGAAATTTTATGCTAACAGGAAAAGAGATGACTACCAGAGAAATGCATGTTATTATTGCCCTTGTTGGGATAGCAAATTTCTTAAGCATAAAATAACAGAAATGGTCACTAAAACAGAACTTCTAAATTTGTGAGTGTGTACGTTTTATTTTGTTTTTGCTATAAACTCCCTATGGACTGTGTGTATTTATGTTATGTATGTGTATGATTTTTAGGCAAG
Source organism: Canis lupus familiaris (assembly GCF_011100685.1). Lineage (NCBI taxonomy): Eukaryota > Metazoa > Chordata > Mammalia > Carnivora > Canidae > Canis > Canis lupus. The sequence goes on along the minus strand of NC_049224.1, from coordinate 1,856,895 downwards.
TTAAATACATGCAAACATCTCCATTAAAGCAAAACATCTAAAATTAAAGACCAACCTTAAAAGTCTGATCTTTAAGATCATAATTTAAAAATATCAGTATCATTTCATAAATGCTATTCTATTCTTATTATGCCAATCCCATTGAGTGAGTTGATCAAATAAATATTGCCCTCATCAGGCCAAAAATGGTTTACCAGCAAATTTTTGCAGTTTTAGGTGTTGAAACTATGGCCAGTTAATAGAGCTGTAGATGAAAATGGGAATTTCAATGATTGGGAAGGATGAGTCCTACCAAACGAATTTTCAACAGGCATTTATCATAAACCTAGGTCATTTTCAAGTCGAGTTTAAATCTTAAAAAGGGGATAAAAGGAATAAGAGCAATGCCAACTTAATTCAGCCTTCACCTTCAGACCATAATCTGTTCTCTTTAAAAGGTAAATTAGCTCTGTTACACCTCTGGTTAAAACCTTCCAGTGACTTGCTTTTGCAAGAGAACTAAACCAGGATTCCTTATCTGGATTGACAGCCTCTAAGGTCTGGCTTCAGGGACAACGTCACCTGCTCCCCCCTCACCTCACTCATTACCCTGCTACCACACTGAACACCATTTTCATTAAGTGGTGGGTGAGTGCTTTCCTTTCCCTGGGCTTCACACTCACTGTTCCCTCGGTCTTATATTCTCTCCCACAAGGCATGCTCCTTCTCCTCCAGCAGGTCTCTGCCCAAAAAATAAAAATAAAAATAAAAATCTCCACTCACAGAGATCTCTCCTATTCCTCCAATTACTTCCAATCTTATCCCGTAGCTGATGGTTCTTAAATCAATAAACAAACTGAGATAATCACAGATTATTTTATCAGTCTGCTATCTTAGATCATGAACTTCCTGAAGGTAAGCAGCACATTTGTCTAGGTCACCACTCTACCTCCAGTACTTAACACTGCGTCTGGTCTACAGAAGAGATTTCAGCTCTGTTCGGCTTCCTACCACTTTTACTCATATTGCAAGGCTTAAAAGAAGTCCAAGATAGACTATCCGGTCCCAAACATCAATTTGGGTTTTTTTTGTTTGTTTTTGGTTTTTTTTTTTTTTTTTTTTTTTTTTGAATCAAGTGGAAACAGCAGAAGTAGTGAATGAAAGACCTTGGAAATATCTTAAAGACTACAGGGTTATCTGACAGAGTGTACAACACAAGTGAATTTAGAGCCAAGGATGGTTTCAAAGTCTGAATTAACAAAAGGATTAGTTTTCCATTTATTGAGAATTGATGGAATAGGCAGGTTGGGACAGAAGGGAAAGGGAAAAAATTTGGTACGTTAAATTTGAGATGCTTACAAGACAGTCTAAGTGAAAGCAATGTGTCGGTGATTGTACACCTGAGTACAAGACCAAGAGGCGAACATAAAAATACTCCTCAGTCTGAATGTCACTAACTTGATTTATTTCACTTTTTATCCAGAAGTGTCTACTATATGCACCCAGATCCGAGTTTACTCAGGTTTGCATAGATTGAAATTCTATGGGATAAATTTGGCCAAGATCTTTGTTCTTCTCTATCTTTGTTCCTCTCTTCTTTGTTCTTAGCTATTAGCTCGTTTTTCTAGCCCTGAACAAAAATACAGAGCAAGCCTTAAATTTTGCTGAATTCATAGCAAATGTTTTCCCTTCACCTTATCTTCTAGTTCCAAAACACTTATCCATGTGGTTGTCAAATGCCTGAGCATTAAAGGGAGCTGTGTGACCTTTTTTTTTTTTTTTAAAGGAAAATGATGGATGACCTTGACTTCTATACCTAAGAAACTGACCCTTAAAATTGTATAAGAGCATTGGATAATTGATCCTTCATCTTTTTTCCTTTCTTCTCCCTGTTTGTTGCTTGCAAGTCATACCATGTATCCCTTGGAAGATCTGACAGCTTACAAGCCTGAATCAATCATGCAGTCTATAAACCTTAAACAAGTTGTATATGTGCAGCTATAGATGAAAATAGCTATTTGTCTATCTTTAGTTATAACGGTCACTTTAGAGAGTGTCATTCTAATTACTGTAAGTTCTGGTACTAGTCATCATCTTATAATGTGAATATTTTACTATCCTCTATTAAAACTCTCCTTTGAGATTTAGAGCTAAAGAATACAATAAAAAAAAAACACATGCAAGATATATTTTAATAAATCTGCTTGAGCATAGGAAAGTGGTTCCCTGTAAGTTTAAAATGTTGGGCTTTCCATAAGAGATGCTGAGGCTGGGCTACAGGAGAGCATAGCTGGAGCTCAAAGATAATATAAAAAAAATTGCCACAGTAACGATGACTAGGCATTTATTTTCATACAAGAATTCCTAAAGATTTTAGTTCAAGAAAGTCAGGAAAATTTTAATTGATAACTGTCCTTTTGAAAAAGGTCTATCTCAACTATTAGAGTGTTGCTACATCTCTGAAAATTACAGGAGTTTTCCAAAACCATCCTGGGAATGAGGAAATCTTGAGTTCTTATCCCAGATTTGCTGCCTTATTCCTTATCTTCTGAGTGATCTTGGGAAAGTCAGTTAACCTTGTGAAATCTTAGGTTCCTCAAATACAGGAAGAGCACTGGTCCAAATAACCCCTGTGGCTCTTCCATGGGAATGGCTCTTGAAACTGATGAGAGCTTTGCCTGCTTGGCCTCCTCATAGGTCGACGTGAACTTCCTAGTTCCTAGCTGAAAAGTCTTTGCAGTGGGCATGAGGTTAGCCGAGCAGAAGAGGCAAAGCAACACAGCCTGTTACCCCAAATTGTTTACACTGGTCGTGGTTGGCCGAAGTAGGTCTGCGGGACCTTTGGATGTTCTCAAACAGGATGCCTGGCCTCAGAGAATTAGAATTAACCTATTCTTCTTTCTTGATTTCCTGGGGTTTTTTTGTTTCAGTTTTTGCTTTTATGGTTATTCCACTTAAATGTGTTGACCAGGGAGAGGGGAGTGGTAATGAGGGGAAAAAGAATGAGAGGTGGAGGGGCCTGATTGGTGCCATCATGCTGCCTACTTGCAAGCCTGAATCAGACCTGCACATCTAATTCCTTGAATTTCCCCATCACTAAAACACAGAAGATATTTATTGTTCTGAAATACTTTCACCCCCAGTGATTCCCTAATAGTAACCTGGGGTTTTTATTTGGTTTTTAAACTCTAATATAATTAACATAGTTTTCTATTACTAATAGCAACCTGGTTTTTTCCCAAGGCAGTGCCAACACAGTAATCTTTTGCAGTCCCCGCAATATGAAAAGACTAGAAGCTTATTTTCAATCACACCTTAAAAATGCCAGTGGGTATTAAATTGACCTAACTTCTTTCCACCAACCTTACATTGTGGTGGTGGTGGTGTTTTGTTTACTTTTTTGTCTGGGGTTTTTTCTATTTTTGATTGTTTGGTGCAAGCCTATTTTCCTTCAGATTAAGTCTAGTTATGTTTTAAATCTACTGAAACTTGAACATATTAATGTATTTTATGGTCCGTTTTACCCCTCATCTTTTGAGTCCCCAATAATATAAATGCAAGTAGGCTGAGAAAACAGTATTGAAGGTGGTTTGTCCACAAAAGAGAGGGAAAATATGGCAATTATCTCACTGCTGTGATGCACTGAGACAGTCAAAAAGGATCATTGAAGTCCTAAAGGGAATTTCAGGGGCCTGAAGTGCCCACTTGGGCTGTCTACATCAATCAAATTAACTGCCCTCTTCTCCTGTTCTCAGTCATGCGATAATATATAGCCACAATTAAAGGTGAACGATACGGAATGGCTCTCTGACAGGGAGGTGAGCTCGGCAACACAGCATATGAACACTGACTGAATAATTGCCATCTCTGATGACTGGAAACCCCATTGAGTCACCGTTGGATTAGATGCATCCCTGAACATGGGAAGAAAAGGGAGAAAATGCCTTCTTGCAAACTTCAGTGCTCCAATTTAAGTACATTCTTAAGTACTAAATATATAGGGTTATATTTATATTTAAATATACATTTATATATGCAATTTTTATATATATTTATATAAATATATGCAATTTTTATATATGCAATTATTTTATATATTTGCCATTATATATATTTTTTATATATATGCAATTATATTTTTCTTTCTCATATCTTGCAGCCCAATTACCACTACTTCGGGCCTATCGCTTTGTCTCACTCCTGGACAGAATCTGACCTAGTGGCAATAATACTCTAAAATACCGCGCTAAAGTGACTGCTTCCTCAGCCAGGGGGCGAAGAACGTAGAGTCCTACTACTCACTGCTCCGATCTGGACTCATGTGCAGGGTCAGCAGCTTTCTGGATGTTGTAGCATCCAAAATTTAGAGACTTTCATAACATTGAGCTTATTCATAGAGTAGAATAAGGAATTTAACAAGAGAGGGGGGAAAGGGAGCTTGAGAATTGTTATTTATATAAAAATAATTTTATATAAATTTTTATGTAAAGTTTATATAAACATTTATATAAAATTTTATATGATTTTTATATAAATGCATTTGCCATAAACTCTCCCCACCTGTTATCCGTAGGCCCGGCGTGCCACTGATTCTTTGGCCAGCTGTGCTTAAGACTGCGTGACAGCAGGTGCTCTGTGAGGACTGAGGACAATTAGGATGAAGACAGATGCTGGAAGCCTTTCCCCAGTGAAGCAGAGGGTCTTGCAGGTGGTCCAGTTGTCTCGCCCACTCCTGCCCGCATCTGCCCTGCTCCATCCTCTCCTGCACCTCTACCTGCCGCCACTACCTGCTGGGATGCTGGACAGACTGGAACCTTCAGCCTGGGCCAATCCAGTTCACCCCTGATGGAACTTCCTGGGAAGCTGCTACACAGACTAGCGGCAGAGACGCACTGGCCCGGGCTCCCAGAGTGGGGCTGCCTGCCCGGCCTCTGCCCACGGCCTGGGTCCCCTCCAGGCCCCCCCTACCCATCAGATACGCTGCTTCCATCAGGGAAGGTGTCCCGAGAGCCAAATGGAATTCACCATGGATTATCCTTCCTCCTCTATCTTATCTATGGATAGAAAGGGACCATTATAGGAAAAAGATGCATGGGCATTTGGGAATTAGGGAGGAGGAGTATGTTACATTCTTTTTTTAATGCTTGCCCTTTGGAGACAGACTCCTGGAAAAAAAAAAATCACTGTAATACGTGCTATTTATAGCTCAGCAAGAAAAGCTGCCGAAATTATTCGATGTGACTTTTTTTTTTTTTTGGTACAATTCACTTATCACAGCTCTCCTTGCTTGATATTAGTATGCTAATAGGTGGTTGATTTGTCAGCCAGCTGTGCTTAGACTTCTGTGTGACAATATTCGTTTGCTCATGTAAATGATTTAGTAAGATTACAATGCTAAAGAGAGGCTCTTTCCTTTGAATAGCTTTATGTAGCGGGGGGGGGGGGGGGGGGGGGGGGGGGGGGGGAACCAGAAAGGGGACCACTCGACCTTAGTTCCAGCTTGACAAGACTCAGGTTAGTGAACTTTTGGGAACAGCCAAGAATTTAGTGACATATCACTTCAGATATGATGGATGCTTAGTAATTACTGATCTTATATTGCGGTGACAGTGTTGGCGCTGAAAGTGGAAGCTGTTCAGAATGATAAATGGATGTGACAATTTATTAAAGATAGAGGCATGATTAGTGTTGGGTGTAGATGTACCCTTTTAAGAGGGAGGTAGAAGATGAAAGAAAAAATAAAAAGGCATAGAGTGTGAGAATTAAGATTTAGGGAAAATATATTGGCAGCACATACCAAACTTATAAAGAATGCACAAATCCTAGAAATGGGGCAGCAAAATAGTTTGGGGATAATGAAGACATGCAGAAACAAGTGTCCCACAACTTTCATACATTCATGGTACCGTCTCCTACTTTCCTGATTGGCTTCTTCCAGCATATGCTCCCTTTCTGCCTTGCTCTTCTCCACCGGGCTCCATAGTGCACAACACCTGAAGCCTGTTGGGGAACGACCCCTGATTTCACTGCAGCTCTCACCATGAACATTTTCACAAAATTCAGTTAACTTGTTAGGGCGGAGAAACCTTTACTTTCTCAAGTGAAAGTGGAGGCTCTGAAGTACTGGTTCTAAAAGTGCTTGTGGAGAGGAATTAATCCCCTAAATATGCATCTCTGCGCCTTGCTTATTGGATAAAATGATAGAGGAGATGTACTGTGCCCTCGCTAATGATATAAATATCTCATTAACAAGTCTTACCTTAAAAATAATTGGAAGGACTAGGATATTTATTTATTTATTTATTTATTTATTGGAACACTTTTAAAAAGCCTGTACGCCTGTGAAGTAACCAGAAGGGCCAGTTGCATTTTGCTTCTATGTGACAATCTATCTCTATAATTTTTTGGTGTTTTGGTACTGATCTTAGGGTTTCTTGATGTGTACAAATGTTTGATTAGAGGATAGAAATTCATTACTGCTATGAGTACATAGATACACGTATATTATGAGCCATCTACCATACTACTGCCCTTCCTGACTAATGGATCTTTTCTACAAACTTGGAAAGCTTCATGCATTGGTTGGGCACTTAATGGTTTTCATTAGGTAGATACTGCAGGTTCTTTGATAGTATGCTTCACGTACAATTCTTTGCAATGTTTTTTTTCACTTGTACTTACATTTTTTGTGCAGCGAGCACAAAGTGCTGCTCAAAGATACTCAAGGAAGTTCTAGCACTATTTGGGTAGATTCTTTAAGAAAGTTTCATTATATGTCCTTGATATCAACATCTCCATATGCTTAAAATTTTTAAAAAGCATTACTGTACCATGCTTTACAGTTATCACAACCATCCACAAATTTTTTTTTTTTAAGTTGTTATAAGTCCTCCTGGATTTTCTCCTTCCTCTTCAACTGTACTTAAGGTTTGGTTTGTTTATTTTGCTTTCATTATTTTTTCAGACATTAACGGTGGTAATCCTCAAAATTCCACCCGAGCCTTGCCTCTCCTCTCATTTGTTCTTTACCAAGGCAGTGTTGCTTATGCCCATGACTCAGTCAACACCTTCATTCTATGACTCAGCTCAGCTTCTCTGAATTACAGAAATGAAATTCACTGCCTACAGGACATCTCCACTTGAATAACTCAAAAGCAGTACTTCAAATTCAACATGGCTAAACCAAATACAGTCTTCCCCTATCCCCAGCTACACCTTGATCTCCCCCACCATTCCTCATCTCAGTGAATGGCACCATTATTGGATTAGTTCCTCAACCTGAAAGAGACATTTCCGTCTCCTCACTCGTGTCACTTTTTCAACTCTAATCATCCTCAAATTTTGTTGCTTTTTCTTCCAAATATCATGCAGACCCATCTACCTCCTATCCATTTCTATTGCTACCAACATAGTGCAGGTTATACACAACAGCATCCTATGCTCTTTCCCTGTATAACAAAGCCACCAACAGCAATAGTGAAAATGGTTATGACGTAATCATATTGAGCAATATTGATCAATAGTGTATCATATATTTTATGTTTATTTAGTATAATTATACTACCATATATTTCATATAATAATGATCATTTTTGTGCTTTCCTTGTGCCAGACACTGTAATAAGTACTTTTAATTGACCTTTTCATAGTTACCCAATAAGAAAGCTGCTATTATTACCCAATTTTATAGAGAAAGACATTTAGGTTTAGAGAAGTTAAATGATTTGCCCAATATCACTTAGCTACAGTATTTCACACCTATGATCATGCCACAGCTCAAACACACACACACACACACACACACACACCCTTAAGCCATCCACTCCTCACTCCACTTTAAGAAAACATTTAATGCCTTCTTTGGCTCTAAGAGAAAGCTGAAAACTCTGACCATCTCTCCAGCATCAGCCACCCATGGTCTCAGTGACCCAGCCACACCAGTGTTCTTTTAGCTCTTTAGATGCTTGATAATCCCTTTCAACAAGGGGACTTTGTACATTCACCTTCCTTCCCTATCTCCTGTCCCAGCTCCAAGTCTTCATAATACCATGTACCTCTCCCTCAAGGCACTTATTTATAGCACAGGTAATTCTTCATAGCACTTAACCATTATAAAGCCTTAACACATATGTGTGATTTTAATTAACATCTAACTGCTACACTTGCTTTTAAGTTCCACCGGGAAAGAGTATAACTATTTTTACCCATGATTTTGTCTGAGATATATTCTTTCATAGTATTTGACCTATATTAGTCATTCAATAAATATTGAATAAATGAGTACATTAAAAAAATTTTGTGGGTGCAATTCCCAAATACAAAGTGGAGAGACTATCCTGATCTGATTAATGCCATACCAAAGTTTACATTCTAATTAAGTGGGTAATACTCAGTTGTCAACCACTGCAAATGCATTTCATCACAAGCTGCACAGTGTCCTTTTTTTCTGAAAGAGTTAAGTGCTGACATCAGCACCATGGGTCTGTGAGTTATTCCTTTTTTTTTTCTCTTCCCTTTGATTTACAACTAATTAGGCATCAATAACCAGGAGGATGTACACAGCATACCAGGACACCCAAGGAATCTATCCATCTGTGAACTCAAAAGTGTGTGGATTGGACTGTGGAGGAGGTGGCAGAGGGAAGTGGCAGTGTTGTGCACAACAGCAGAGGCAGTGACAACAGAGAAAACAGCGGAGGGTGTAGAGTAAGCCACCTCAACTTGTCTAACAGAGGAGGTAATGGATGGAAGTGGCAAGTGGGAGACTGCCCAGCCATAGGCACTGCAGTTGAAGAAACCAGTTGCTGTCTCTAAGGGAGACCTCAGTGACAGAGGGAAAGAAAGGAAAGGGAAGTAGGCAGACAAAGACTATGGAGGGAAAGCATCTTCTGCTGTCATCCCTGGGAGGCAAAAGGAGCATTCACACACCTCTTGCACCCCCTCAACTGAGAATCCCCCTACCAGACTCTGGGCAAACTCAAAGGCCCAAGTACTGAGGGTACATCCTCCTTCTGACTCCTGCCACCAACCCTCTTTTTTTTTTCCTCCCATGTGTACCACTCCCAATCTTAGTTGGCAAGAGAGACCAAAAAATTGTACTATAGCACCATCTTCTGGAAAACAAAGGAAGGCTCTTAACTATCAACCTGTTGAACTATTAAAACCAAAGTAAACAAAACCTTACTTAAACAAGAAAGGTGCTCACTACTTCAAATGCAGGGACAGAAGCATTTCTCATCAAACACAATGAAAAAGTCACAGTGATATAGTATCACAAGAAGAAAATAACAATTTTCCAGCAACTGAACCCAAAAATGCATGGAATATTGCAATCTGACTGATAAAGAATTTAAACAAGCCATTATAAAGAAATTCAATAAGCTATAAGAAAACTCAGAAAGGCAATACAATGATCTCAGAATAAAATTAACAAACAGAAGGAACACTTTACCAAAGAAATTAAAATTCTAAAAATGAACCAAGCAGAAATTCTAGAACTAAAAAACCTAATAAATGAAATGAAGAATGCATTAGAATGCACTGGAAATAGAGCAGATCATATGGAAGAGAGAATTAGCAAGCTTGAGGATAGAAATACAGAAATGATTCAGGTGGAAGAAGAAAAAGAACTAAGATTTTTTTAAAGTGAACCCTCTAAGAACTATATGACTCCATTACAAACGCCAACTTAAGAATAATGGGTATACCAGAAGGAGAGAGAGGGGAAGCAGAGAGAATATTTAAAGAAATAATAGCTGAGAACTTCCCATATCAGAGAAAGCAACTTGACATACACAAGTTCATAGAGCTAAAAGAACATCTTCTCAACATAGAAAGACCTTCTCCAAGAAACACTTTATTAAAACCATCAAAAGTCAATGATTCAAAAAAGAATTTCAGAGACAATGAAGAGAAAAGACAGTAACATACAGAGACACCCCCATTAAGCTATTACCAGATTTCTCAGCAGAAACTCTACAGGCCAAGAGAGAGTAGAACGACATATCCAAAATATTGAAGATAAAAACCACCAGCAAAGAAAATTCTCTCCGGTAGTTATCCTTCAGATGGAAAGAAGGAAGCTTTTTCCTGACAAGAAAAGCTTACCACAACTAGACCTGCCTTAAACATTGCAAGGAGTTCTTCAAATGGATACAAATAGACAGAAGTATGAAAAACTCTGATTAAGGTGATAAAAAGAATCAGAATATTATAACTTTTTAAGAATAGTATATTAAACTCAACTATTGCATGCAGGTTAAAGGAAAAGGGCATTAAAAATAACTTTAGCTACTACTACAACTTGGTAATGAAATCACAGCATAAAAAGAGATAATTTGTGACATCAAAAATACTGAATGGGAAGAGAAAAAGATGTAACTTTTATATGTGAATAAAGACAAGTTGCTATCAGCAGAAAAAGGACTTTTTTTTTTTAAGTAGGCTCCATGCTGTGCCTCCAATGCAGGTCCTGAACTCAGGATACTGAGATCAAGACCTGATCTGAGATCAAGAGTCAGATGCCTAATTGACTGAACCACCCAGGTGCTCTGAAAAAGACTGTTTTGTCTGAGATGCTTTATGTAAACTTCATGGTAACCACAAAGCAAAAATCTATGGCAGACACATGAAACGTAAAAAGGGGGGGGGTGGGTACATACTGAGCAAATCACCATGGAAAACCACCAATTTACAAAGGCAGGCAGAGAAGGAAAAAGAAACCATGGGGAAGCAAAATAACCAGAAGGCAAAAGACAAAATGGCAGCAGTAAATACTTCCATATCAATATCACCCTAAATGTAAATAGACTGAACTCACCAATCGAAAGGCACAGAGTGGCTGGCTAGGTTAAAAACAAAACAAAACAAAAGCCAACTATAAGCTGCCTGCAAGAGATTTATTTCAACTCTAAAGACACACATAGGCTCAGACTGAAAGCATGGTAGACAATATTCCAAGCAAACAGAAACAAAACAAAGGCTGATAAAGTCAAAATAGCAAGGCAGCCTAGGTGGCCCAGCAGTTTAGCGCCTGCCTTTGGCCCAGGGGGTGATTCTGGAGTCCCGGGATCTAGTCCCACATTGGGCTCCCTGCATGGAGCCTGCTTCTCTCTCTCTCTTTCTCTCTCTCTCTCTCTCATGAATATATAAATAAAATCTTTTAAAAAAATAGCCTTGAAGCCAAAAAGGGTAACAACAAAAAAGGTCATAGTATAATGATAAAGGGATCAATATATCAAGAAGATATGTCATAGACATATACACTCCCAACACCCAAGCACCAAAATATATTAAGCAACTAATAACAGACTTTAAGGGTGAAATGGACAATACAATAATCGTAGAGGACTTGAATACATTACTATCAGCAATCAATAGATTATACAGACAAAAAAAAAAAAACCAAAATGTTAGAATTGAATCATACTTTAGAACAAATGAACTCAGTAGACATCTACAGAACATTCCATCCAACAGCAGAATACACATTCTTCTCAATTGGACATGAAATAGGCCACTAAACAAATCTTAGCAAATTTAAGAAGATTGAAGTCCTATCATCTTCTCTGACTACAATGGTATGAAACAAGACATCAACAGTAAGAGAAAAGTGAGATCTACAAATATGTGAAAACTAAACAACATACTTCTAAACAACCGTTGGGTCAATGAGTAAATCAAAAGCAAAATAAAACAAATTATATCAAAATAAATGAAAACGCAACATATCAAATACTGCAAAAGGTTCTAAAAGGAAAGTTTATGGTAATAAATGCACATACTAAGAACTTAGAAGAATCTTAAATACACAACCAAACTTTATACTTCAGGAAACTAGAAAAAAAAAAAAAAGAAAAAAAAGAACAAAGGAAGCCCAAACATAGGAAAGGAAATATCAAGGATCAGTGCAGAAATAAATGGGAGAACTGAAACCAAACCAAACCAAACCAAACCCAAACAGTAGAAAAGATCAATAAAGCTAAGGGCTGGTTCTTTAAAAAGATTGACAAAATTAACAAACCTTATCCAGACTAACTTTAAAGGGTCGGGGGTGGGAGGGGGAGGAGAGGGCTCAAAATTAGAAATGAAAGAAGACATTACAACTGACATTACAGAAATACATGGAATCATGAGACTGCACCATGAACAATTACATGCCAACAAATTATATAACCTAGAAGAAATGAGTACATTTCTAGAAACACAAAATGTACCAAGACTGAATCAGGAATAGAAAATCTGAGCAGACCAGTAATAAGCAAAGACATCTGAGTAATCAAAACACTCCCAACACAGAGAACTCCAGGACCAGATGGCTTCACTACATAATTCTACCAAACACTTAAGAAATACCAATCCTCCCCAACTCTTCTAAAATATCAAGGAGAAGGAACACCTCCAAACTACTTCTACATGGCCAGCACTACTTTAACAAAACCAGACTGGATACTATAAGAAAGGAAAGCTACAGACCAATATCCATGATGAATATAGATACAAGAATTCTCAACAAAATATTAGCAAACCAAATTCAAGAACACACTGAAAGGATTATACACCATGACCAAAAGAGAGTTATCCCTGGAAGCAAGGATTGTTCAACAGATGCCAATCAATAAATGCAATTCATCACATTAAAAAAATGAAAGATAAAAATTACACAATCATCTCAATAGACCAAGGAAACGCATTTGACAAAACACAACATCTTTTCATGATAAAAACCCTTAAGAGAGTGGGTATAGAATGAATATACCTCAACATAACTAAAGCCATATAAGACGAACCCACAGCTAACATTATAGTCAATGGATAAAAATTGAAAACATTTTCCCTGAGAGGAGAAAAAAGGCAAAGATGTTCACTCCCACTATTCATTAAAGAACTAGAATTCCTAGCTAAAGCAATTAGGCAAGGTAAAGAGATACAAAGGATCCAAACTAGAAGGGGAAAAGCAGAATTGTTGTTCCTATATATGATCCTATATGTAGGAAATCCCAAAGAGTCAGTCAAAAAAATGCTGGAATTAATAATTTCAATACAGTAGTAAGATACAGAAATTAAAATACAGAAATCAACTGTATTCTTTTACACTAATAAAGTCTCTGAAAAAGAAACAAAATACCACTCACAACAGCATCAAAAACAACAAAATACTTAGGAATAAACCGAGCCAAAGAAGTGAGAGGGCCATACGATGAAAACTATGAAACTTTGCTGAAATTGAAGACACAAACAAATGGAAAGATATCCATGTTCATGGATAAGAATTAATACTGTTAAAATGCCCATACTGCTCAAAGTCAACTACAGATTCAATGCAATTCCCATGAAAATACCCAAGGTATACTACACACAAAAATACGAGACACAATTCTAAAATTTAAGTGGAACCACTTAAGTCCCCTAATAGCCAAAGCAAACCTGAGAAAAAAGAAAGAGGTACCATGTTTCTATATTTCCAATGTACTACAAACCCATAGTAATACAACAGGTTGGTACTGGCACAAAAATGAGACATCGACCAACAGAACAGAATAGAGAGCCCAGAATTAAACCTCAGCATATGTGGTCAAGTAGTGTTCCCCAAGGGAGCCACGAATATCCAGTGGGGAAAGGAAAGTCTTAATACATGGTGCTGGGAAACTGGAGAAATGCAGGCAGAATAATGAAACTGGACCCTTATCTCACACGATTCACACAAAAATTTAACTCAAAATCGATCAGAAACTTAAAACATAAGACTTGATACCATAAACTCCTAGAAGAAAACACAGGGAAGAAGCTCACTGATACTGGTCTTGGCAATACTTTGGGGGGAATGACACGAAAAGCCCACACAACAAAAGAAAAATTCAAAAAAAAAAAAAAAAAAAAAAAAAAAAAAGAAAAATTCAACAACCTGGATGACATTAGACTTAAACACTTCTCAACAGCAAAAAAATTAACTTAATGAAAAGAGACAAGGTACAGAATGGGAGAAATTTTCTGCAAAGCATATATTGAATAAGGAGTTAATTCCCAAAATATATGAAGAGCTCAGTCAACTTAGTAGCAAAAAAAATAAAATAAAATAAAAATCAATTTTTAAAATGGGCAAAAGAACTAAAGAGACATTTCTCCAAAGAGGACATCAAAATGATCAACAGACACATGAAAAAGGGCTCAGCATGACTAAATAGGAAAATGCAAACCCAAACCACAATGAGATATCACTTCACCCTGTTAGAATGCCTATCATCAAGACAACAGGTGTTGAGAAGGATGTGGTGAAAAAGAAACCATTATACATTGTTGGTGGGGATATAAACAGGTCCAACCATTATAGAAAACAATATGGAGATTTCTCAAAAAATCGAAAATAGGTCTACCATACAATCAATCCAGCAACTCTGGTAATGTATCCAAAGGGAATGTAAATAGGATTTCAAAGAAATACATGCACTCCTGTGTTTACTGAAGCATTACTCACAATAGCCCAGATATGGAAACACCCCAAATGTCTACCAATGGATGAATATATAAAAAAGACGTGGTATCAGTACACAATAGAACATTATTCAGGAGAATATCCTCCCATTTGTGACAACATGGACAGACCACAAGCACATTATACTAAGCAAGGTAAGTCAGAGAAAGACATACTATATATTCCTTGTAAGTGAAATCTAAAAAGTCAAACCTGTACGAAGCAGAGTAAAATGGTAGTTAACAGATGATAGAACAGGAAGAGTGATGATCTTCTGGGTCCACACTTGGAATGAGAAGCAAGTAAGCCATCAGCTATAACACCCGGTATAATGAATAGAGACAATAATATCCTACTATAATTATGTGCCAAATATCACTCTGTTGGCAATATTACAATTTATAAAGTGTATCAAAGTAATATCTGTACATCTTAAACTTATCCAATGTTACATGCCAAGTTTATTTTTTAAAAAAGAACACAGGGGATCCCTGGGTGGTTCAGTGGTTTAGCACCTGCCCTTGGTCCAGGGCGTGATCCTGGAGACCTGGGATCGAGTCCCATGTCAGGCTCCCTACATGGAGCCTGCTTCTCTCTCTGCCTGGGTCTCTGCCTCTGTCTCTGTGTCATAAATAAATAAATAATAAATAAATAAATAAATAAATAAATAAATAAATAAATAAATAAATAAAAATAAATAAAAATAAAAATAAATAAAAATATATAAAAATAAATATAAATAAAAATAAATCAATAAATAATAAAATCTTTAAAAAAAATAAAAAAAGAACACAATTCACATGATAAGCCAAACAAAACACAAAAGAAAACAAAAACAGATTTTATTTTTGTTTTCTGTCGCACAACTTTGTCTTCGCATAAGGCTATCCTTTTGACTCTACTTGACCTGCATTTGAAACAGGATCTTTTTTACACCTCACCTGTGCCATTTTTAAGATCCTACCTTCCCATCATGATACTATGAATGGAAAACTCTTGGGGTTGATGATGTATTGAAGCCAGACACCTGTCATCTGCATATAAAGACACTACAGTGAAGTGGCAGCTCAAGCTATAACCCCAATGACGCCATCCCTGTGCAGACCAAGGCTCCAGTGGAAAGGCAGGAGAGGACAGAGAACAGTACAGCTAGGTGAGGACTGACTGATCTCTCAGGCAAGACTGCAGGTCAACTGTAGTCGCGTGCTGGGGACGGGGTGGGGAGGGGGGCGAAGCACGTTTCTGTCACTGGGGGCTGGAGTTCACTTCTCACACCCCTTAGGTCTCTAGAAGTCTTAGCCCTTTAAATGACTGATGGGAGCTGATGATCTAACCAATTTTTTAATAATTAAATCACAAAGCCTCAAGGATCAGGAGCTCATCTCTGAAGACCCGTTCAGGCTCTTTTTCCTCTCTTAAGCTGAAAATTATGGTTAAGCCATGCTAACTATCAACATTTCCAAACTTTACTCTCCATAATGGATCTTGACACCATACCTTCAAAATGCATGTATGACACAGAACCACTGTCAACTGTGTTTTCATTCTAAAACTAGAAACGAGAAGGGAAACAAAACAGAACCAAAAAGGGAATCATCATGAAACTGTAAGCGTTCTTTGAAAAGTTGCTAGCATCAATTCATAGCTTCATATATAGGCACCACCATGTAAATCTTCCAGTTATTAATCATAATTTTCCTAAGAATTAAATATTATATTATAAAGAAAAAAAAAACCTTTTTAGAAAATCTACTAAATTATAGAACAGAGGGAAAAGGAACTAATGTATCCAGGCTCTTTATCTAGAGGTTTTCCTTGTAACTTCAAGACAAACCTGAGAAGATGTACAGTTTTTACAATTCAAAGATTAGAAGCTGAAGGCTCAGAGAAGTTAAATTACTTAATCTAAATTAATCAGAAAGCAACTATAAACAAACATATTTGATGTTTTGTGAAGGAGATACAGATTCCTTTTTTCCTTTCGTGAACTAGAAGCAGGAAGATTTAAGACATTTAGGAATTTTTTGCAGATCTTTTTTTTTTATTATTTTAATCTCCCTCTCTTCATATATATGCACTCCACATCAAGGAGGAGGCACTATCTAGTAAGTCACTATGATTTTCACTAAAGCCAGTGGAGGGAAAAAAAAAAAAAATCATACCACTTTCTAAAAGTGCCTCCACCTTCACATAGATTTCCTAATAATAACTAGAGAGATGCAGAGCGCAGAAAAAAAAAAAAAAAAAGTTCCTTAATCAAAATGAAGTTCTGAAAATCAAGAGACAGAAATTGAAAAAAATAAACATAAAAATCTTTTTCTTAATTTTTTTTTTTTAACTGCTCAAGGCTTTGCCATCAGATAAATTTCCCACAAGGGGAAAGAAAGCAGCACTGTAGACTCAGAAGTCAGGAGGTACCCAAGTTCCAACCCCTACACTTGAAGGTCGTTGGGTCCTTGGGCAAATTACTTAGCCTCTCAGATTTCACGTATATAAAAGTGGAGATTTTTATAGGTCTGTAAAATCTACAAAAAGGACAAAATAAACAGGATTGTTCAACTATGACCTCAGAGATTCATCTTAACTTGCCTGGCAACCAGCTAGCTAGAAGTAGGGGGCCTACGAGTGCTTCAGCTGGTGGAGTCCCCCTCCACCCCCGGGGCCTGGGCAGCTGGCACTTCCCGCCTGAACGGCCACAGGGGCTCTCAGCGTGCTTTTGCCAGGAGCACCTGGGCTCTCCTGCCAGCCGGGGTCCGAGTCTCCTGATGCAAAACTTGTGAGCCAACTAAGCAGCATCAGAGACAAAGTTTCAGGTCAGAACTTTCCCAGTCTTTGCAGATGTGCAAAAATCAGTTATTTGTCAGTTTACAGGGATTCAAGGCCTAAGCTTAGAAAATATGTTTATGAGAAACTTCAGAAGCAAACAGTAGATGTGGGAACTGGTTTTTGAAAATTTGGCCTTCAGAGTTCTCAATCCTTAGCCTTAAGGTAAATTTATGGTATTTTTAATAACAGAGAAAAGGAAAATACTATGCTTTGAAGTAGAAGAATTATATGCCTGGTTTTTTGGCTGTCGTTTTAGGATATAGTAAGAGAACCATAATGATTGTTTTTTTTAATGCTGAGGGACAAAAAAACATGCATCCAATAGCATGCCCCACTAACTTAAAGCAAACCCCTGCCCTAAAAAAAGACAATATAAAGTAGAAAAACAATGAATTTCCTTTTGAAATTTTTCAAAAAAGAAAGAAGTCAGATCTGCAAATCACTCAGAGTAAAATATCTGTTTATCAACATACAAAAGGCTGAATTCTTGGTTTCAAAGAAACAGGCTGAAAACACAAGTGAAGAAAAATATTTCTGGAAAAAAATTATAGGTCATGAGATGCAGCTGATGCTTCATCAGTAAGGAAGCTCCATTTTCTCCTTAATAGTAAATTTTCAAATTTTCACACCGAAATAAGTACACTTTAGGGCTCCAGGGCAATAATGAACCCTATTCTCCCAAGTTCCCTGTCCCCCTACCCAGCCTGCGGGGGGGGCTACTTGTGGGGGGGCTCCTTGCCCCCCGACACTCCAGGTATTTTAATGGCATGGATCTCAAAAAGTGAAAAATCATTTTTTCAAGATTAATGATGAATGATGGTCATCAGTGGACTGTAGGCTCTGATGGGAAGCTTAAGTCACCAATAAAAACCTACAAAAATAGGTTCAAACCTATTTCAAAACCTACAGGACTGGGAGTCATAACCTCACCCCACTACTCTTTTGTCTCATTTTCCTCTGCCTTTGCATATTCGCCTCACACCCCCCCCCCCCCCCCCCCCCCCGCAACCCTCGCCCACATCGCCCCATTGGTAACTGGCTCTAGCAGACCTCTTCTCAGTTGGTCTCTCATCTTTCCTGCTGCTCATAACACCTATTTCTCTCTTCTGGGGTTTAAGATTGGTTGATTGATTTGAGAGAGGGAGAGAGGATGTGCACGCATGAGAGAGAGGATCTGGAGCAGTCATTCACACTGGGCTGGATCCCACACCCTGGAGGCCGTGCCCTGAGCCAAAACCAAGAATCAGAGGCTTGACCCGCTGAGCTACTTGCCAACACGGCTCCTCTTCTCTCTCTCTCTCTGCTTTTCCTTTGTGTCCCAGCAGGAACCATTCATCTCCATCTGCCTTTTATTCTTTTACTATTTTATTGACCCTTTCCCCTATTTCCTTCATCTTCTCTTATCAATATCCAGTTTCTTCTGTTTTTCTAGTTTTCTATCTTTTCCTTTAACTGGCCATAATGAGAAGCCAAAGTCACTTGTTCAAGGTCCCCTCTCTGGTCCCAGATTGATTTTCTCCCATGTCTTTGGTCCTTGAGAATGTACGGAATACATTCGGGGATCCTAAAGTAAATCTCAATACCCCTGATATTTGAAGCTGGCATTTTCATTGTACTTTGATATACTGCAACCTAACAAATATTTATAGTATATGCTGAAGAATATTTTTATGATATTTATTTCTTTCAACGAGACTCCCAAAGTCCAGGCTGTGAGATCCTTCAATTCAAATGTATATGTCCTCCTCACTGATTTTAGAATTCTGGAAAAAATGTTCAAGACTATGTCAGAACTCCTCTCAAGCATTTGTCTATTTTTCTGTGGACCGTTTATGTATACAAAAGCCAAGCCTGCCCACTGGCCTTATTTCATCCAATTATTTTACCTCCAATAGAGTCTGCCTTTGGGTAGCAAAAGTCTCATAATTTTGGAGCACAAGTAATGAATTAGACAATGCTGAGTTCGAATCTAAAAGCTGGTTCATTGGGAAAATAATATAAAATGAATAAAACACTAATTAAGAAGAATAAAAGGGACAAAATGCAAATACACAAAATGAGAATTGGTTGAGGAAGAAAATAAACAGAAACAGAAGAATCTTAATAAACTACTTTGGTCTTGTGGCCAAATAAATTCTGACAAACGAGGTAATATTCAAAGAGCATAATCTGCTAAAATTGACTAAAGAAGATAGAGAAATATCTAAAGAGAATGACGTTCAGGAATGGCATGGATCTCAAACAGCAATAACCGAATTTAGCTCTACTGTGCATTCTGGCTGAATCGGCCTTGCCAATAGCCATTTAAAAATAGAAAAATTTAACAAAGAGTTACCCTAAGAAGAGGCATTAGGTACCAAACCTTGAATGAGTAGATATTCCAGATTACTGAAATTCTTTTAATTCTTTTAGATTAGTAAATACTTGCAAAGCTAAGTAAAAAAGATACAAATTCAATAGAAAAATGGGCAAAAGGAATAAAGAATTGATTCCCATATAAACAAAGGCTCTTAACAAATGAAAGTTATTTAAACCACTCACTTTAAGAAAACTATATTTAGAAACCACATTTCACTTTTCAGATTATCAAAGCCCAAAAGTTTGTCAACAGCTGCTATTGGAAAGACTAGAGAAACAAGTACTCCCAGATATCGCTGGTGGGGATATAAATGTGCACAATTCCTCTGAAAGACAATTTGGAAATATCTACCAAAATTATAAAGGCATATTCAGAAATCACACTTCCAAGAATTTATCCCACAGGCACTCTTCCACATGTATAAAAAGACAGATGACTGAAGGTTAAATTCTGTGATAGTACATAGTAGTAGACAATCTAAAACAACCCAGATGCAGGCTAATAGGAAGCCGATTTAATCAGTTACTGATTAAATAAACTATGGTACATCCATACTAAGAAAAACATTGTAACAGATTTAAAAAAATGATGAGAAAATTCTCTATATATTGGCATGAAAAAAAAATCTAAGAAATGAAGTTAAATAAAAAAATGTAAGATGCCACATGGTATATTTAGTATGCTAACTTTCATGTAAAAATGGAGAGAAAATGTAAAATATTCTTATAATTTATTTTGTTTTTACTTTATAGACCCTTGCTAATATACAAGCAATTAATGGTAGGGACAGATAGGGGTAGACTGGGCAAATGAAGGTTGGTAACCGGAGGGAGGCTTTCACCATATTAGAACATTGATGATATGTATTATATATATATATATATATATATATATTTCTTTTTTCTTAAACACAAGGAAATAGCTGCTTAGAAGAGAGTGCTTGCCTATGCTACAAGAGCTACAAGTTGTTGAAGCCAAGATTCGAATTGGAAAAGAGAAACTGAGTTAAATAACGTGGCATAGGGTTATTTATAATTTGTGTGACTTTGAAATGCAGGGTATTAGAATAACAGGACTATTTTGAATAATGCTTCACTTTACCTTACAGTAACACGTAGAACTCTCTTCTTCACGGAATCCTTCTTTTTCAGATATTTCACCGAATCCTGTTTTTTCGATGGTCCTTTCAAAGGAAGAAGGTGGGCATCGGCAGAAGAGAAGAACAGTTTGGAAAGAGCACTGGCAATTCTCCAGCCTATATATTTAGAGAAAATTTCATCCCCGACATCTGATGAGACTTTTGTACTATGATTAGTGAAGGGGTCTGTTGGATCATTTAACTCAGCCTATTGAAAGAAAAGAAAGGAATCAGTTGAAATAAATAGATGAGAGGGAAAATGATAGATTTTTAAATAAAAGATAAATGTATATTCATCTTCTCTAATGTTGCATTTTTTAAAGATTTTATTTATTTATTCATGAGAGACACAGAGAAGGAGAGAGAGAGAGAGAGAAGAGACATAAGCAGGCCCCATGCAGGGAGCCCAATGCAGGACTCGATCCCAGGACTCCAGAATCAGGCCCTGGGCTGAAGGCAGGCACTAAACCGCTGGGCCACCCAGGGATCCCCTCTAATGTTGCATCCTTCTTGCTAAATAAAAATAATCTTTATAAGGAAAAAAGCAGATTCCCCAAAATTATAAATTTTTAATGAAATAAACAATTAAGCCTGAACAAAACTCATCTTGAATTTCAAAAACTTTAAAATCCTTTTTAAAAAGGAAATTTATTGAGGGAGAGAGAAAGCACTAGTAGGGGGAGAAAAAAAAGGGGCGGGGGGAAGAGAGGGAAAGAGAATCCCAAGCAGACTTTGCACTAAGCACAAGGCCCACTGCCAGGCTTCATCTCACACCTGAGCCGAAACCAAGAGTCAGACTGTACCTGGTTGGACTGTGCCACCCAGGCACCCCTTAATTATATAATTTCTATTTTAAATTTGTATGGTTCTCATATGAATTTCATACTTAGAGTATTTATTAGGAAATTAAGCAATTGGTTGAAGTAATGTACAGGTTTCATTAAATCAAAATTTCTCTGTGCATCATCTAAACTTTGAAGCCAAAAAATGTCTATATGTCTATTGAACACAACTTGTGCTAAGCAAAAAAAAAAAAAAAAAAAAAACAAAAAAACAAAGGGGGGGGCTTTGTATTTGGCTCACATTGAAGATGTTCTAAGACTCAGACTTTAATATGTTCTAATCTTAAAAAAAAAAACTAACAAAAAAATTCCTCAATATTTAAGTAATTTTGTTAGGAAAGAGCTATTTTCTGAAATTTCCTTTTTATGTTCAATAATGTCCATGACTGATTTTTTAAATTATTTGAGAGAAGAGGGTGAGTGAGAGAGAGAGAGAATGGTGGTTCAAGTGGGGGAGAGGAGCAGAGGAAGGGGGAGAGGTTCCCCCCTGAGCAGGGAGCCCGATGCAGAACTCGACCCCAGGACCCTGAGATCATGACGTGACCCGAAGGCAGATGCTTAAAGAACAGAGCCACCCAGGCACCCCATCAGGACTTATTTTTCATTACATCTTCTCTTGAAATGGCTACAGGCATGTTTTTTCCTGCTAGAATTGGTAGTGATAAATGAAGATGTAAGTTCCAAAAGCTCACGTGTCACTTTTTTTTTTTTTAATGTTCACCATATGTTCATGTTAGGAACTCTTTCTTGTAAATAAATTGGATGCTGTCTCCTTCCATTAAGATCTTTATGTTTTTCTATTCAATATTACCCATCTTTAGGCAGTTTATACCAATCACTCAAGATTCACTTTTTTTTGTGCCTCTTGATCATATGGTTAGAAAATTAAGGAACAGAAAATGTTTTTCTACATATGAACATCCAACTTAAACTTTTTAAGATTCCAAGAACAGGTGTGGCTCAATCAAATTACTGTTTGACGACTGACTATTGCATTATTTAGACAAAATTATAGTGGGGGGGGGAATGAGAGCAATCTCATGATAAAAACTGAAAAAATATGAAGGGTTAAAGCAATGAAAAAAATAGCAAAAGGCAGGTAAGTAAGTGGGGAGGACTGTGAAAGCTCTGGGGGTGGGAAAGAGTAAAATGCAAAAAACATGTAGGTTTATAGTATATAGTCAAAAGAACAATTATTTTAAACTATTCCCAGTTATTGCATATCTTGATTATTTACTAGGTTGAAATCACAGAGCATTCAATGTGAAGAAATTAAACTGTATAGGACACTTCGTAGCTGCTGTGACTTTGAGGAAATTAATGCCTCAAAGCTGCAGGTTTAGCTGTTAAAAGGTAATTACAGTCCCTGTAGGTTTTTAGCCATTTCGTTTTATTTACAGTTTGTGTTCAATACAAATCCATTCCAGAACATGAGAAGTTACTGTGAATAAAGGCATAAATACCCAAACACAATACATAACCCAAAATAGATGCACGACATTCAGGTAGGAAACAAAAGGTCAGGTTCAATCACACACTCAGTAGCTGGAGATCTGCTGAATGTGGGTTCCTGGGGAGATGGCTAACGATGAAAAAAAAATGACCTTAGTTATCAAGACTACCACGGAGATAGTAGACACTGGAACACGTAAGCATCAGTGTGCGACCATGGGAACAAAAGACTTTAAGGAATATCTATTTTTAAAAGGTTTCTGTGCCTCGAGGCAGCTGTGAAAGACTTCTTTCCAGAATTCAGCCCGTGTTAGGCTTCGGGCCAGGCTCTATCTAAAAATATTGACTGATAACAGAAAGCGTTCCAAATGAGGCTATTCTGATTCATAGAGTTTCTTCAAAAAGTATTTACAAAAAAAGCACAAAAATTATTCCACGCTTCACTCCCCAAATAGTTGACTTACCGTTTGATTCACATATTTGCCTTTTTTTTTTTAAATTTTTTATTTATTTATGATAGGCACACAGTGAGAGAGAGAGAGAGAGAGGCAGAGACACAGGCAGAGGGAGAAGCAGGCTCCATGCACCGGGAGCCCGACGTGGGATTCGATCCCGGGTCTCCAGGATCGCGCCCTGGGCCAAAGGCAGGCGCCAAACCGCTGCGCCACCCAGGGATCCCATATTTGCCTTTTTAATTTCAAGGCGAGTCGATTTTACCTTCAAAACAGATCATCTTCTAAATTGTAAAAAGTATTCAGCATATGCAGAAATAAAGAGCATTTTGAAATTAGTGGAGGTCAGTGCACTTTTTTGGAACCATTTTATCTACGTGAACTGGACGCTTTTGTTGCCCAGGAAGTGGTGGTATCGATCCCGGGTCTTGGCACCAAAAAAAAAACCAAAAAGAAACAAAGAAAGAAAGAAAAGAAAGAGGTGATAAAGATTAAAGCAAAGTTTACCCATTATGCTTGGATTTGAGGTAGACTTAGTCCATCCCTATTGCCTGGTACACGGCAGTTACTACAGAAAAAAGGCCAATGCGATGTTCAATCCAGAGCCTAAAAGCCAAGAGTTCAGTTCTCGAGAAACAGTGAGAGCCTAACAACGTAAAGCTGCATCCAGAGCATCTTGGCCTTAAATGCGCCCGGCTGAAGCATCAGGGCATCACGGCCACACCTGGGAGCACCTGCCAACGTACCATCTATAGAAGCTTACAAGCTTTGTGTGTTCTCTTACGGCCCTGCCAAACCAAATGAAACCTGATTCTCTTCCCCATCTCATCCTTTCTCTCTAGAGAAGACAAAATCTACTCTCGTTTTCAAGGTAGGATTCTAGGTGCCTTGTACTTCTTAAACCACATTTAAGAAAATTATCTTCACTAATTTTGGATGTTGTTTCCCTTCATCTTGTACTTGCAACTCCAGCAGATTTAATATTGGGATTCACCATTTAGTCAAACGCTTCACCTGCTCTCCAAACCATTCAATTTTGGGATCCTCCACATTTTCTGTGTCAATAAAATAAGGTATGGAATTAGCAGATTCAATGAACACCTGTTTCTTCCTCCTTGCACTGGAGGTCTACACACCATCTGGATAGAATTTATTTTTTAAATCTTTTTTAAAGATTGTTATTTATTCATGAGAGACACAGAGACAGAGGTAGAGACACAGGCTGAGGGAGAAGCAGGCTCCATGCAGGGAATCCGATGTGGAACTCGATCCCAGGGCCCTGGGGGTCATGCCCTGAGCCCAAGGCAGGTGCTCAACTGCTGAGCCAGGTGCCCTGGATTGGATTTAGAAAAGAGAACCCCCCTCATCCATAGGGATGCGTTCCAAGACCCTCAGTGGATGCCTAAAACCATGATAGTATGGAACCCAATATGTATTATGTTTTTCCCTATAATCGGGTTTAAATTACAAATTAGGCACAGTAAAGATAAAAAGTTAACAATAACAAAATGGAACAATTATAACAATATTCCACAATAAAAGATAAGTGAATGTGGCCTCTCTTTGTCTCTCAGAATCTCTCTCTCCTAGTCACCGTTCTTCATGCGATGATGTGAGATGTTAAAACGCCTACGTGATGAGCTGGGAGGTGAAGGACGCAGGTGTGGTGACAGCATTTACATGATTGGTTGGGAGCATCAGCTGCTTCCAGACCCCAGGTGGCCACAGGTAACTAAAACCCCTGACGGAGAAGCTGCTGATAAAGGAGGCCTACCCTATAAATGGGTCTTGGCTTGAGCCTCCTAAGACTAGAGATCACAACAGTTGCTTGATTTGAATAAATCTGCTTGAGCAGGAGCCTCACGAGAAGCAGCAGCCCCGGGCTGCATCTGGCCCCCAAAGCTATGCCCAGGCTCCCCTCCTACTTGCACCCATGGGGCAGTCTCATCAGATGCCAGGTGCATGGACAACCTCCAGGCCGGGTCGGCGCAGCCAAGGTGGTCAGGACCCATACAGTTTATCCTGCTTACCTTCCCTGGCTCAATTTTTTTATAAGAAGATGTACTTCGAAACCAATAATAATGTGTAGTATTATACAAATACATTGCTATGAGCTCTTCTTCCACTGTAAGAGTGATGGATGAGGGGCACCTGGGTGGCTCAGCCGGTTAAAGACTTGCCTTTGGCTCGGGTCATGATCTCAGGGTCCCAGGACAGAGCCCCGCCTCCAGCTCCCTGGTCTGTGGGAGAGTCAGCTTCTCTTTCTCCCTCTGCCCCTTCCCCCACCACCCCCACTCCTGTTCGTGCTCACTCTTTCTCAAGTTCTCTAGCTCTCTCTGAAATAAAAAAAATCTTTTTTAAAAAAGAGTGATGGATCAATAAATGTGAGAGTAAATGAATAAACCAACAAAAATAATTTTTGGTAAATTTCTGGTAAAATACAGTGTTTCCAGATGCAACGTTACCCTGCATCACAGGACATTACAGGACGCTGATGGTGTTGTCATCATGATCCCTTTGGCAACTCGTTGCTTTCTTCCTTCCCCCTAACAGAAATAGTCTCAAATATCAGTCAAATGCATATTTGCCGTATCTAGAAAAGATTTTGTTTGCTTTCCTGGAGGAAGAACCAGCAAATCATATGAACTTTGCAAATGGATCTGAAACCAGCTGTGGGGGATCCCTGGGTGGCGCAGCGGTTTGGTGCCTGCCTTTGGCCCAGGGTGTGATCCTGGAGACCCGGGATCAAATCCCACATCAGGCTCCCTGCATGGAGCCTGCTTCTCCCTCTGCCTGTGTCTCTGCCTCTCTCTCTCTCTGTGTGTGTGTGTGTGTGACTATCATAAATAAAAATTTTTAAAAAATAAAAAAAAAATGAAACCAGCTGTGGCTTTTCCCTTGATTAGTTGAGAACGCAAACTTCGGGAGACGGTACCTCTCTAGGCCTGTGTTGTGTTTAGTTCAGTTCCGTCACGTTTTCCAATCGTGATATGGAGACAATAATAACCACTCTCAGAGTTCTGTGAGGGTCAACTTAACAGGCGGAGGGAAGCTCAAGTACCCGTTCCTGTCAGGAATTCCTTGAGACTAAGAGCACCAATGCTGCGGCCTTTGCGGGTCGCCCCAGAGAAGACTCACTACAGCCTCTCTGCAAGGCTGAAAACGGTTTTGTTAGATTGTCCCTTTTACATTATTAGCAAATTTGTGAAACAGAATCATGATTAGACTACCATAGTCATCTCTTTTTTAAAGAGTCTTCCTTCTCTTAAAGCCATTATTCTAATGTTATAATCCAGAGACTCAAAGGCCAACTACACATAAATATATATCTATACTTCTTGGAAGTAGACAACATATTAATGACCATTCCTTACATTAAATTCCAAATTCATGAATTTACTACTGCTTAGCCTACCAGTAAAACATGACCTCAAACTCCATTTTTTGACATTATTCATTACTTACATTTTTATCATTTTTGTCCCTATCTTTTAGCAATGCCCATGTAGGCTTTAAAATTCAGAATTTTCCTTATGGTATTATTGAAACTTGACATTTTTTACTAAGAAAAGACTATTGCTAAATTTTTATGTTAACTTTACTAATCTAGTATTAAAACTGGGAAAGTGGTGTTAAAGAATATTTCTCTCACACACATATTCTAGCCGTGTTGAGGAGAGATGCCCACCCTGCTGTTTTTGCATTGGGCATAATGGTGGTAAAAAACAAAAAACAGAAAACAAACAAAAAACCAACATTCATGTAGGTTAGCAAGAAGATGAACAAATCAGCACAAAGGGAAATTCTCCAAGGCATTATGTTGTAGTAGCAAATGGCAAATAAATAAATAAGAGCCTCTCCAGAGTTTTTAATTTTCTATCAATAATTCAGGAAATGTAACAAACACATCAACATGTAAGCTAGTTCACACTCTGTTTGATATGAAAGAATAAAAAAGAAAGGAACAGGGTGGTAGCCATTGCAGCAGAGTTTACAGCAAATTCTGTTTCTCTCATCTCTCTCTGTTGTGTCTCTACATCTCCTCAAGTGATCCTAGAGCTGGGAAGATTCAACTTGTTTGCAGGAAAAAAATGACAGTTTTATTCTTTAAATTTCAAAATTTAAATAGAAGTGAGTCACTGGTAGACTCAAAAGATCATTTCCTACAAGAGCTACAAAATCTCACAACCGAGGACAGCATGAGAAACTCCTATTAAAATAGTGATCCTTAGATCATCATCACCATCACTACTTGGGAGCATGTTAGAAATACAGAATTTCAGGGGCACCTGGGTGGCTCAGTGGTTGAGCGTCTGCCTTGGGCGCAGGTTGTGTCCCCGGGGTCCCGGGATGGAGTCCTGCTTGGGCCCCCCTGCTGGGAACCTGCTTCTTCCTCTGTGTCTCTGCCTCTCTCTGTGTGCCTTTCACAAATAAATAAAATCTTAAAAAAAAAAAAAGTTTCTTTCCTTCTAAAAAAAAAAGAAGAAGAAGAAGAAATCCAATTTTAGGTCCCAGTCCTATATGTCTTAAAGTCTAAGAAGAACTGATGTAGTAGATTAAGAAAAGGGCTAAGAGGGGCTAAGTGTCTCTCCACTTGTGTGATTTTTGCACAAGTTATTTAACGTCTCTGAGCATGCTTCCTTATTCCTAAAACGGGATGATCAAAATATTCTCCTTTATAGTCTTATTAAAAAGGTTAAACACAAAAACTGAATATATTTTCTAGCACGGTATCTGATAGACAAAAACTCTTCAATAAATATTAGTGCCTTGTTCATATTTAATCTTGGAGCGAGGACACAGCAGAATGGAAATAGCAGAGCCTTTGGGTTAAGCTCACTCATTGAGGTATCCACCACTAGCCACTTATTTAATGTGTTTAGGCTCAGACATTCCCATCTGTGTGGGTGATGGTGGCAGTGGGAGACTTACAGGGTATAGATGAGTTAAAATACGTAAGACACTTAGCATAGTGAGCCTGGTGCACTGTAAGTTCTACAAATAGTTTTGTTCTCTTAAAACAGTGTATCTGTTACATTACACTTCTATCGGTAAGTGTTTAAGAGACTGTACTCTTCCAAAAATACATCTCCCTTTCTACACTCAGAGTTTCCATTTATGTCAAAAAAAGAGCCATATGTGGAGGAGGAGAGAGGTAGATACTGAGAGAATAGAGGCTAATAGTGTTGTTTGTTCTATTTTGCTGCTTTATAGAGTGCCTTAGGAGTATGGGAATATCATTAAGAATAAAAATAAATTTTAGTTTAAAGATCCCACCATGAAATGTGAACCACGAAGTGCGTTAACTTGAGGAGTCAAAGGTACTCCGAGTAAAGTCACATATTCATTTTAGCTGTACATCTTTCTTTTTGATATTTTAGGTCATATACCAGATGGAAGAAAGCATTTATACATGATGACTTTTCCTAGATGTGCCAACATATGCTGCTGAATTGCCTGTACAGAAGAGCCTTGCTCATTGCAAGTCTCCCTGGAAGTATTTCAAACAAAGCACATCAATTAACATTTGTTTATTATGCCACTATGAGTATATGACGGTTTTTTATTTCTTTCCCAAGTACTCAGGCAACAGTTGGGTTTATATTGATTTTGTCAGATGAAGGGCTCATGTTTAGGGATCTATTTAGAATTGTTTTTCATTTCAAACATGCTATTAAATATTTCACCTCTCCTGTAACCTCCATTAAGCATCAAATTTCATGAACAGATAAAATCCGAATTATAGGTGATAGAATGCTATCATGGATTTAAAAAAGCACGCAAGACATGAGAGATTCCATAATAGAGTCAGTAAAAGATTTGCCAGGGATTAGATAAATTGAGGTATTAAGTACAAAATTTTATTCATTAAATTCAATAGTTTATCATATGAATTGCATATTTATGTTTAAAGTATAATAAGAGAAAATTTCTGCTTAATTCCATCAACATGGAGGCATATTCAGTCCTTCTGAAACAAATCCTTCCCATTGTAATGTATGATGATTTATAATTAAGGCTATGTTTCACTCTGTGTCGGTGATGTGATGATTACCTCATGTGAGTGAAGGTTCTGGCAACAAGGTGTTAGGAAGAAAAGAATAAACAAAGGTTATCCTATAAACACAGTCATTTGCATTAACTGAAATAAGAGTAGACTACATATTTGATTTTAGATGGAAGCATGTGAGACACAAGCCTTCATCGGTTTTTGTTCTTTTGGGTATCCTCTATTCACACTGAGCAGAGAGGGAGCACCTCATGAGTTATTAAAGTTATTAAGTTATTATATAAAGTTATTAAATTATTATTAAAGCTAAAACTCTTGGAGTTAAAAAAAAAAAAAACTCTTGGAGTTTTAACCACTTGTAAAAGAAATAAAAGAAAGCTTCTGCCCATTTTATACCATAGAACCCGTTGCCTAAAGAAGTATCACACGCTAGTAATATAAGTGGTTCAGTGGAATTTGGGAATTAGTAAATTATTAAGGAAAACTAAAAATGTTTAGGTATAAATAACCTTTGTAGTTTTATTACTGTAAATACGTGTTGCCGATGTAGTGTCAAAGAAGGAAAAAAAAAAGGAAGCCTTGATTTTATCATGCTCATGTTGTACTATAAAATTAAATATACTTCAAAGATCAGTTATATAGAAAGTGTTCAGACTATTCCAGGTAAGAAAGCACGATTTTAATACAATCAACATATTTGCTGTAACGCATTACATCTATAGACCGAATGTGCTCATTCTATTGAAATCATTTTGCTCTCGTCTTATTTAGGTATCTGTTTAGTTATTTAACTTATTCTACAGTATCACAATTAACTTCCTTAAAAAGGCAGCTTTTAAAATCTGAAATAAATAAAATCTGAAATAAATAATCTCTGACAATATTATTTTCGTCAGAGAAATTAAGCATGAAGGGAAATAAAGATCAGGTGTGGAATTTAGGAAAGAAGATCACACATCAGAGTAACACAAGAACAGAGCACAGAGACCACACAGAGAGAAACTGAGACCTGCATAGATGCTAATCACCTTGGTCCTTTGAATAATTAGGTGTGGGGAATTTAAAGGAGTTAGTTTAGCCACTATTATTCCCTAAACGACTGTGAATATGTTAATATGCAATTTAAACATTAGAATGGTACGAACTAATAATAAACTGAAAAAAAAAAAAAAGCTTTATGACTAAAGTCCTAAAAATGATGCAAGGAACCCCATTGCCTGGAAGAAGAATAAACAGAGCAACTGATTAGACACTTAGCTTTTTGTCATATCTATACCAACACCGAATTCTTAGCCAATAAAACTGAATAAAAACCTTTACAAGTAAATGAAAATTGACAGAGTTAGCCACCAGGAGATACTTACTAAAAGAATATGAAAGGGTTTTCTTTGAGCAGAAGAAAAATAATTCCATGCAGAAGGTCTGAGATTTAAGAAGAAAGAGTAAGGAAAGAAACATGTAAATATGTGGGTAAATTTAAAGAATATTGAGTTTAAAATAATAATATATTGATATCTATAAACCTACACACACACACAAACAACATCCATATACACACACAATTAAAATTTCAACAGGAAGATTATCTAAGTAAAAAAAATAATAAATGGAGTTAAAATATTTTAAGAGTCTAAGGCCTAGGAAAATATTAAATTTATTTATATTAGACTTCAATAACACAAGAATTCACTTTGTAACATCTTGGGTAACGAGAAAAAGGTGTAATCACAGATAGATAGAAGGGGTGGGATGAAATTGTATAATAAAAAAATCTTCCCAAAAGAGGCACAAAATGAGACTTGAAAAAGGAAAGGATGTACAAATAGAATGGTAAATGACAGTCTACAGAAATAAACACAAATATACTATAATGATTTTAAATGTAAATACAATAAGGGTCGAAATTTAAAGACCATAATCTTTGGGTTAAAAAATACTGCTTCTCCGGGATCCCTGGGTGGCGCAGCGGTTTAGCGCCTGCCTTTGGCCCAGGGCGCGATCCTAGAGACCAGGGATCGAATCCCACGTCCGGCTCCTGGTGCATGGAGCCTGCTTCTCCCTCTGCCTGTGTCTCTGCCTCTCTCTCTCTCTATCATAAATATTATAAAAATAAAAAAAATACTGCTTCTCCAAAGAGCTAAACATATAAGGATTCAGAGAGCTTGAAATAAAAAGATGGAAATAAATATGCAAACACTGATCAAAAGACTCCTCATGAAAGAAAGCTAACATGATTATACTCATAACCAAAAGGTAGACTTGTTATAAAGAAGAACATTTTATAATAATGAGAGCATCGTCACTGAACACAGTAGAATTGAACTAGAAATCAAAATTGTAAACATAACAGCAAAACTTCCATATGTGTGGATATTAAGTTATGAACTTGGGTAACCTGTGGCTTAAATAGAAATAATAGAAGTTAGAAACTCTTTTGAATTGGATGATAATTAAAATATTACTTTTCATAACTTTCAGGATACATCTAAGTTAACGTGTAGAGAGAAATTAATAGTATTAAAATCATATATTAGAAAAATGCTACAAGTCAGTGACAAGGAATACAGTTCAGTAATTTTGGAAAAGGAACAACAAATTGAATGCAAGGAAATTAGTAGAAAGAAATATAAATCTAATATTAGATATTAAAGAGATTAGAAAAACAACAGAGAATATCAATATCAAGAGAATCAAATTATTTTTTTTTAAAGATTTCTTTATTTTAGTGAGTGCGCACGTGCACGAGTAGAGGGAGGGGCAGAGGAAGAAGAGAGACTCTGGAGCAGACTCCATGCTCAGCGCAGAGCTGGACGGGGCTCCATCTCAGGACCCTGAGATCATGACCCAAGCCAAAATCAAGAGTCAGATACCTAACTGATTGAGCTGTCTTTTAAAAGACAAAGAAGTTGATTAAACCCTTAGCATGATAGATTAAAAAGGAGAACAAAAGCAAAAATAATAAGAGTCAGGAATGAAGGAGAGAATACCGTGTCAGATCCTTTTTTTTTTTTTTTAATTTTTTATTTATTTATGATAGTCACAGAGAGAGAGAGAGAGAGAGAGAGAGGCAGAGACACAGGCAGAGGGAGAAGCAGGCTCCATGCACTGAGAGCCCGATGTGGGATTCGATCCCCGGTCTCCGGGATCGCGCCCTGGGCCAAAGGCAGGCGCCAAACCACTGCGCCACCCAGGGATCCCATGGTGTCGGATCCTAAAGACACTGAGGTATCATAGAAAGATATTGTGAGCAACTTCATAAAATATTGCAGATGAAATTCCTAGGGTAAAAAATAACAAGGGAAGGAAAATTAAAGTCTAGGAAGGTATACATCTGTAAAAATACTCCACAGGGTACCTGGGTGGTTCAGTTAGTTAAGTGGACTCTTGAGCTCAGGTCCCTGAGATCAAGCCTTGCACTGGGCTCCAGGGCTGTGGGTGTGTGCAGCCTGCTTAAGATTCTCTCTCCCTTTCCCTCTGCCTCTCCCCTGCTGCTCTCTCTCTCTAAAAAAAAAAAAAAAGGATAATCAAAGGATTGATCAGTGAACTTATGGAAAGGATGTCAACCTTTCCATAAGTATCCATGACAAATGGCTTCTTGTGTCAATACTACAGAATTTTTAAGGAAGAAATTGTGACCATACTACAAAATTCTTCCAGGGAATTAGGAAAAAATAGAGAATCACTTCCCAATTCATTCCATAAATCCAGCATAACTTTGATGCAAACCTTATAGAAAATATTGTAAGAAAAAAAATTATGAAACAATTGTGTTCATTAGCATGGATGCAGAATCTTCTTTTAAAAAAAAATATTTTATTATTTATTTATTTGAAGGAGAGAGAGGGAGAGGGAGAAGCTGACTCCCCACTGAACAGAGAGCCTGATGTGGGGCTTGATCCCAGGATCCCAAGATCATGACCTGAGCCAACGGCAGACAGACACTTAACTGACTGAGCCACCCAGGCGCCGCAATATGGATGCAAATTTTTAAGCAAAATATTATCATAGCAAATAGGACAATATTAAAAATGTTATTACATCCTCATCAAATGTTAATGTAATTTCCAAGAGTATTCCTGGACAAGTTGCTTCACCTTTCAAAAAGTTTAAATGTCCTTATTTAAAGTTTCAAATTCCTTATCTGTAAAATCAAGAGTATGAAAATACAAATAACATATGGTTTTTATGAGAATTAAATAATTCATGCATGTAAAGTACTTAGCACATGGCGCACAGTAAATGCTCAACAAATCTATTACTGCCAATGCCTTTTAAAAAATGACAAAGGTGAAAAAAACAAAACATTTATATTGAATAATTCAGCAGACTAAAATCTCACTTTTGCAACTCTCTTACTATGCCAAAAACAAAAACAAAAAGTCACCCTAAAACTTAAGTGGTTTAGCACAACTATTGATTTAGCCCACAGTTGCACAGGTCAACAATTCAAGGGGGGCACAGCTGAACGGTTCCTCTGGCCTTAGGGGGGCTCATTCATGTGCCCGTAGTCAGCTGTTTGATCCATGAGGAGCTGGTGAATCTTGGGCGGGGGCCATGGGTCAACCATGACAGCTTGTCTCTGTGCCGTGTTGTCTCTCATCTTCCAACTGGGTAACTTGGGTTTGTTTGCAGGGCAGTCACTGTTCCAAGAGAATAAGGGAGCGCAGGCCCTAATACATAAGCGTTTTCCAAATCTCCATTTGGGGGCACCTGGGTGGCTCAGCTCGCTGAGTGTTTGCCTTGGGCTCAGGTCGTGACCCCGGGGTCCTGGCATCCAGCCCCGCCTTCAGCTCAGTGGGGAGTCTGCTTCTCCCCCTCCCCCTGCTGCATCCCCTGGCTGATGCTCTCTCTCTCTCTCACTTTCTTTCTCTCAAATAAAATCTTAAACATAGATAAACAAATATATTGTAAGTAAAAAAGGTAAAGTCTCTGCTTGGGTAACATTGGTATTGCCTTATTACTCCAATCAAGTCAAGTGGTCAAGCCAAGGTTTTGGGTATATCACGTCAAGGATATGAATATAGGGAGTCATGAATAAACTGGGGACAATTACTCTGACAATGAATCAAAAGTTCCAAAGTGGGAGCTAATCATTTTAAAAAGATATAAGAAAGTGTATACATGATTCACCTATATACAAAGTACCCACCTATTAAAATTCAATCAGAAAAATTTTCTCCCAAAACTAATTGTTTTACTTAGCATCTCTATTTTTATGAATCCATCTCTAAGTTCCTAAGACACGAACTTAGTAACCCAGACCTAACTTTCAAATGTAATGCCTACTACTGCCCAACCCAAAGCTTTTTCTTCAACTAGGAAGAAAACCAATGGCTTTTTCTTACAGTGTTTTTATTTCTGCTCCACTCACAACTTTTCCTTATCTAAGGGACGCGCTCCCTGACCCCGCTCCCTTGAGTCACTTAACGTGGACTCATCATTTAGGTTTCCGGCTCAAGTACTACTTAAAGATGACAACAGCATATTCCTCATTCATATAAGGAAAAAGTCGGAGACCAAACATTTACCTGAACTCCCACTGTGTGCCATGAACTTTGAGGGGACTGGCCATATACATAATATCCCATCTTCTTTTTTTAAAAAAAGATTTTATGTATTAATTTGAGAGAAGAGAGAGAGAGCACTAGGAGAG
The DNA here is from genome assembly GCF_011100685.1 of Canis lupus familiaris. NCBI lineage: Eukaryota > Metazoa > Chordata > Mammalia > Carnivora > Canidae > Canis > Canis lupus. Next base: position 1,821,714 of record NC_049224.1, on the reverse strand, counting down.
GGAGGGGCCGAGGAGAGGGAGGCTGCCCACACGGGCTCGATCCCAGAGCTGAAGGCAGACACTTAACCGACTGAGCCCCCCAGGTGCCCCTATAATATTCCATCTTCTGAATCTTCTGTCGTCTGAATGAGACAGTAAAAATTATTGTATAAAGGTCATTTTTTGGACTCCCTTGTGTTTTCCATGGAATTTAGCATAGCAAAATAGATCTAGGACACAATATGTACGTATTTATTTCATATTTTCTACTGAATTTGGTGGAAATTTTTACATAATTTCATAGTGTATAGACTGTAGTAGTATAATATTAAATAAGGGAATTCAAACTAAATTAAGTGATATTTCAAAGTCAGTGGCTAGGCACTCTATCATTTATACTCATAAATTACATATTTTGTTACTTAATAATCTCAATGTCTCTTTTAGTTAATACAGATCCAGAGTGAATTTTATCTTTTAATTAATCTATCTAATGCAAATAAGTGTATTTCTTATGTTAAATATGTACTATATTTAAACTAATTCAGCTGCCTCTAGAAATTTCTAGTTTAAGGGCCCCTGGGTGGCTCAGTTGGTCAGTTAAATGTCTGCTTTGGCGCAGGTCATGATCCTGGGGTCCTGGGATTGGGCTCCCTGCTCAGGCGGGAGTCTGCTTCTTACTCTCCCTCTGCCCTTCCTTCCTCTCCAGTGTGCTCTTTCTCTCAAATAAATCAATAAAAAAAAAATCTTTCAAAACAAAAAAGAAATTTACAGTTTAGTTTCTTTTTCCTGAGGAAAACTTGCCTTCCCACACATTTACTATTTAAAATGAATGAAAGCATCCTTAGAAGTCTTCCCACTAAGCATTAAAAACTAATTAGCACATCTAGTGCTAGCACATCTAGGTCTCCTCAGACCTGACTGCTTGATTAATGGGTTTTTCCTTGGACCTAGTAACTAAAAAATATTTTCTATGTCTGATTAACTGATTTACGTATTTCAAATGTAACTATCTATAGGTACTTCCTAAAATTTTGAAGAAAGAAACTATCCTATACCAAATGTTTGGCCCTGAAAACAGGCCCATGAATAGAATTCTAATTATAGAAATGGCAAATTTGATTTGGCTTATTTATTTGGTCACAGTATACAATCTGCCTGAGATGTGAAGTGGCGATCTACAAAGATAGATGCAAAACCAGAAAATAATATGAATGATTGAAAATTCACAGAAAAGGGAGAAAAGGAGAGAATAAAATGACTCGCTGAGATGAATACATTTGTCCTCTATGTCTATTTAGAAACTAGCTAAGATCTGACTCTCATATTTTTAAGACATTATTGAGCAGCTTATACAAAGTAAGGTTCAGAGATCACATGAAAATAAGGAAGATTTATTTCTTACATCGCAACAAAAGGGATACTGGGTGATATAGTGGTCATCACCGTAATAGATACAATAGTAATTATTTTTTTCTTTTTCTTTCCATGTTCTGTCCACAACCAAGAATAAAACTGAGGCATGTTTGCATAAACTCAAGCCCGTGGCATCTAAACCAATGTAGTTGAAGTAGAGGGCTCTTGATTGTCTTTCTCTATAAAAAAATATTAGATGTCTAGAGAAAAGGAATGCATGTTTTTAGAGAGTCCTCCATAAAGATTATTACTCCAAGTCAGATTTATGATTAAAAATCAAGGAGTTTAAGGTTCTACTAAGAATCTAGAGTGTCGACACTCTGTCGCAATAATGGCCCGCCCATATGCATTGCCAATCCATTAGGTAGACTGAATTCATTATTTACTCTTCTTACTTGCTAACATTAATTCACATCTCTAATTATTATTAGAAAGCAGGATATTAAGAGTGTTGGGATAATTGCACCTGTGAAAGCTAGAAAGAGCCAGAAACTTCAGTGACAGGGAAAAAAAAGTCTTCTTTAGGATAACAAACAAATTAACCTAGCTCCAAATAAGACATAGAAAAAATTTTAGAAAATAAAAAAGCTGGTGAGAGTTTTAAAATATCATAGGATACCATATGGATAAAGCATTCTGGAAAAAATCACATTTGCATTTCATGAAGAATGGATAGCTAATTTCACAATGGTTTTCTTTGAATGTGAGGAAAAACGATATATGGAGTCATTCAGCTAGAACTAGAAAAACCAAGAACTTGTAAGATACATATTTAACTGTAGAGAAAAAGAGTCGTGGTAAGTGAATCTAGAATGGCGATTTATATTATCTAATGCTGGAAGGAAAACCCTACAAGCAAGATAACCAAATAATTTATCATCCAAATTGAGACACTTGGAGAGTGGATTAATTCACCACTAAAAAGCAAGCTGGAAAATTTCGGCGTAGACCCGAACTGGAACTTTGCATACCTAATATGTCTCTCGGCACAAACCCAAAGCAGGACCGTTACTCTTCCCCCAAAGCACCCCCTCTCTTCAAGCTTCTCAGATGACTGCCGACCCTCCTATCTTTAGCTAAATGGAGATCAGTATTAAATTTTATCTTATTTTTTTTTCAGTATTAAATTTTAAACACGCTGCTCTCAGCTGTGAGTCGCTGACCCTCCCCGAGCACAGGCCTTCCCTGGCCCCCAGAGAGAGAGGACAAGCGCTTCCAACCACACAAGTACCACGTGATGCCTGGGCTTTGAGCTCACCTGAGCTATGTTTATGGCATTGCGGATTCGCCCATCTTTCTCCTGATCCTTTGTTCTCCGTACTGTTTGCCATATTTTGTTTCTAAATCCATCCTGATCATCATCTCCCCGAAGTTCCCATGACATTTTCACCAGGTTATACATTAAGCCGTAGTATCCAATCCATATCACTTGATCACCTGTTTGGAAAAGATACATCCTTTAGGAAAAACATCACTTTATTCACCTTAGAAAAAGCACAGTTTTGTGAAAGAGGAAAAAAAAAAACACACTTGATTTTGCTGATATTTTAAAGTCTGAAATTCTGAGCTTTGGAATTTGTTTTACTCTTCACAGCTCTTACTCCTTTCATTTTAAAAGATTCACAGATTATCTTAAAATTTCCAGCCATGAGAAAAGATCTGCAACTAACTAATACTGCACCTCATAAATTTAAAAGTTGGACAGGTAGATTAGGAACTATGTATTTAAAAAAAAAAAAACAACTTTGAGATTCAAGGAAAGAGGCATTTTTTCAAGGCAATATGAACACTTAGACCACCATGGTGAATTTTTATAATGAATTAGAGAACAGGAGAAAAATCACTGCCTTTTATAAAAATGATCAAGCTCTATGAAACTATGGCATTTGAACCAAGAAGAAAGCCTTGAAAATAATGTGAAAAGCAGACAAAAACTGCCGATATAATTATACGCTGGAAGAATTTTTTTTGGTAATAGAGACATAAATCAACTGAAATAGAGGAAAAGGGAACAATGAATCCAGAGGAGATTTTTAAAAGTCTAAGACACTCCTCCTTCTAAGACTTATACACCAATTAGTAATTTATATAAATTATCAAGGTCCAGTTTTTAAAATTTTTATTTAAATTTAATTATTAACATACAACGTATTACTGGTTTCAGAGGCAGAGGTGGGTGATTCATCAGTCTTCTATAAGAGCCGGTGCTCAGCACATCACATGCCACCCCCAGTGACCCCGTCCCCCATGACCCCCCCCCCCCGCCTCCCCTCCAGCCGCCCTCAGTTTGTTTCCTGTGATTGAGTCTCTGAGGGCTTGGCTCCCTCTCCGATCTCGTCTTGCTGTTCCTCTTCCTTCGGATCCTTCATAGGGCACCTCATTGGCTCAGACAGTTAAGTGTCTGCGCTCAGCTCAGGTCAGGATCTCAGGGTCCTGGGATCAAGGGCCTGTCCAGCTGTGGGGCTCCCTGCTTCTCTCTCTGCCTCTTGCCCCTCTGCCCACTTGCTCAAGTGCCAGGGCTTGCTCTCTCTCTCTCTCTTTATCTCAAATAAATAAAATCTTAAGAAATTTAAGAAAGGTCCACTCTTGAAATACACTTCTCCCATACAGAAAGGAGGAAGAAGTTCCTCTTTACTCTTTACCTTAACTATTTCTTACTTCTTACCTAGGAGGTACATCACCAGGCAACAGTCTTCGGGAAAAGAGAATTCTAACTTACGTACTAATGGGATAAAAGTGGAGAATAAAAAAATACGGCAGGTCTCAAAGGGGATATGAACTGAAGTTAGCCAAAGAGCAACATGAGAGTACCAAGTACGTGTGAGAAAAACAAGAGGAAGAGAAGGTTCAGGAGGGAAGATGGAAGGGTTTCAGAGTCCATTAAATTCTGTCTTGTATTGTCCCCTAAATCCTGCTGATAGCCTATATGACGCTGGAGCTCGTCAGTGCTCTTCTTGAATAAACATATAAGTACAACATGAAAAAATCAAAATCTTTAACTTTTCCTAATTCCATATAGATTTTTATGACCCAGTAATAATGATTATTATTAGAATTATAACCAGACAACGAGGGCCTTCCTGCTGCGTGCCCTCATTCTCGTCCTCACCACAGTCCTGCCATGAAGATCCTATTAGAGTGGAAGGGACAGATGACCTTCCCCTGGGTGGGAAGGGCCCGAGCATCACACAGCCCAAGAGGGACGAGCCAGGTGGCGGCGGGCCTAATCCTATCCCACGCAGTGCAGCCTTTCCCATTCGGACAAGTGCCTTTCTTCCCTTCTACCCCCTCATGGGAAAGTACACATTTAAAAGTGGGAGGAGGAAGGCAAGTGTCCAGCTTCCTAAATTCCGGCATCTTTCATCCTTTCTATGACACTTTGAAAGAGATGGTATAAACTGCAAATACAAGGCTACGGGTGAGAGGCCCATTCTTTTGAAAATGTAATTTTCCCCCATAAAAACTACAAATTACAGCAGGCATGCTGCAGTATTCGAAGTCATACGCATGAACTGATGTCAGCAACATGATAGAAAGGGAAGTCCCCAGCCCTCGTCCCCTTGTGGAAACAACCATTGGGCAGCCATCCAAAACTAAAAGTGCCTTCTCGGGACCTTGGCATCCAAGTAAGAGGTTGGGAAACCCCAGTGGAACCCGAGACTGAGAAGGCAGTCCCAGACCCCGGGGGCATACCTGTTGGCAGGTATGAGCCAGGAGGACCCTTGCCCGTTGGGGACCTGACTCCAGCCTCACTCTACTGTGGTCCAGAGGCAGCTCTTCTCACCCAGGAACCCACCCCTGGACCTGGCAGGAGCGTGCTCAGGGGAGTGGTGGGGGCCATACCCACTTGCACCCCGGGTATCAGGCCTAAGATCTGCAGATGCAGACGTGATTCCATAAGCAGGTTTCTGCCCTGCTCAACCATGGCCTGGAAGTAGTCCTATCTGCTTTGGGGCATCACAGGAACTGTGCCCTACTCATTTCTTTGGCAAAGGGCCACTGACTCCCAATAGAGAGGTAGCGATAAGGAGAGAGGAGGTAGAGGATGACAGTGAGGATCTCAAATTGAGGTGGATAAGGGGCACCTGGCTGGCTCAGTCAGCGGAGTATGCAATTCTTGGGTTGTGAGTTCAAGCCCCAAGTTGGGCATAGAGTTCACTTAAAAAAGAAAAAGGACTTGTTGGAGCTCCTGGCTGGCTCAGTCGGTAGGACATGCAACTCTTGATAACAAGGTTGTGAGTTAGAACCCCCAGTTGGGCACAGAATGACTTTTAAAAAATGGATAAGGTAAAATAACTAAAGATAAAAGGGGGGTCAGGTTGAGTGATAGATATTTGAGCAAAATAGTATTCAAGCAATAAACTGGGAAACCAATGAGGGAATTTTATCAGGTACTTTAGGTCTTTACTGTGATGAGCAACAGGAGCTTGGAAAGTAAAGGACAAAAACAAGACAGTGCGAAAAAGATCTAATATTTCTTAGCTATGGAGGAGGAGAAAAGCATGAAGTGGAAAGGAAAAGAACGTTTTTTAAGCTAAGGAACTTGAAATAATAACGAAATCAGCTGTAGAAAAGACACTACTGTAGAGAAGCCAGTTTGGGGAGAAAGGAGAAAAATAATATTTGGAAAATGTGGCATGATTGAGTGTGAGCAGGATCTAATTTTCAGAGGCCTATAGCTTATTGTAAAAACATAGCTAAAATTTAAGTGAAATTATGAATTTGTGAGTCTATCAGAAAAGTAAGTCTTGAAACCAATATAACAAAGCAATTTTGAGTTTTTAAATTAATAATTCTGGAGTTGTGAACCTCAAGAATAAAAAAAGCAGCTTTGAATAACAATATGATAAATAAAACATACTGTGAATTTTAACCTGTCTATGTATTTGTTTATAGACTCCCAAACTCTACATTAATAAGAAGGGTTGACCAAAGTACATATAAACCACCTTTATTTATTTTAAATTATTGGTTATTTTAAATTATTGGTTATTATTGGTTATATATAGGCAAATATATTTTATAAGCCTGTAATAGTTGGCTAATTGAACTAAATTTGGGGGTTTTTTTAGAATCCACAAGACCGGTGATTAATGCATAAGGTATATTCTGGTAACCTGAGTTCTCAAAACTCACTAAACTCTTAAAATGCCATTGATGATTTTTAAAGTGAGCTGTTCACCTGTTGATTACAGTGAATTACTGCTTACAAATAATATTTGTAGGGAAAATCTACTGCATCCACTTGACTGACAGTGAAAAAAAAAAACTTGTTAAGACAGATGAAGGGGGGCCTGGGTGGCTCAGTCCGTTAAGCCTTCTGCTCAGGTCATGATCCCAAGGTCATGAGATGCAGCTCCAGGTCGGGCTCTCTGTTCAGGAGCCTGCTTCTCCCCTCCCCTCTACCTCCCGCTCCCCGTGCCTGTGCTTTCTCTCTCTCTCCCGCTCTGTCAAATAAATAAGTAAAATTTCAAAAAAAAAAAAAAAGACATATGGAATGTGTTACAACTGTCATAAAAGGCAGACTGCAGTCTAATATGCATGCTAAGAAGACATGCATATTAGACGCTTGCTAAGAAGCATTCCTGCTCTGAAACTCCTCATCCGGGGACCCAGCTAAAGAATAAGGCCCTCTTCTGTTCTGCTTTGAGTGACCCTGTGGCAGCTATCAAAGATGTTACTTTAAATATCCTGAGAGAAAATGTGTCTGCCTGCAGCTAAGCAGACAGCACCCTAGGAAATAGCAAAGCTGAACCAAAACAAAATTCTTAATAAATCTTGAAAACTTATTAAGAAAGTCTGCTGTTTGGGGGACCCCTAGGGGACTCAGCGGTTGAGCATCCGCCTTCAGCTCAGGGTGTGACCCCGAGGTCCTGGGATCGAGTCCCACGTCGGGCTCCCCACAGGAAGCCTGCTTCTCCCTCTGCCTGGGTCTCTCATAAATAAATAAATAAAATCTTAAAAAATAATAAAAGAAAAAAGAAACAAGAAACTATGCTGTTTGAAAACCCATATCATGATCCTTTCTTTGCAGCAATGCTTTATTTTAGTATTTGAACTCCATAGAAGCCTTTAATTGCCAGTCTAGATATTTAGGTTCCAAAAATTCAGTGAATGTGTAACATGAATGAGTATAAATGAATATGGCCTTTACAATTTTGACAAATATAATTTGGCAGAATCAAATGTACCACTAAAAGGTAACCTGAGTGTAAGATGTTGTTTAAAACATAGTCTTTGTGAAATGTTACATAAAGGAAAGGAACTAGATCCATGCCAAGAAACCAATGGACAAGAACCAGTCAGCAAGCCAGCCATTTAACAAATATTTACTGAGTCAATGCTATGCGCCAACAGCTGTTCCACTGTGCCGAAAAAAAAGATGACGTTACTGCTCCCAGGACACTTTATTCTAGTAGAAAATGACAGATACTAAAAAAGTAAATAGTGTAGTATCAATTCATAATGAGTGTTAGGGAAATAATAGAAGGTGGTAATGTGTGCGACAACAACTAGAGAAGAAAGCCACTACAGACACAATGAGAGAAAGGCCACCTGAAGACATAGTATCCAAGGTAAGATATGATGGATTTTTAAAAAGTTAATCATCCAAGAAGCTGGGGGAATTGCAGCATCTGTGAGCACAGAGGCACATGCTGAATTATTACAGCCAATTTGTAGGCATGAAAAGGAGTTTGGAATTTATGCTTCGTGCAATGAAAAGTTAACACAGCATTTTAAACAAGGAAGGGAACTGACCTGCTTTATGTTAACAATCTTTCTGGCTTCTTTATGGAAAATGGATTTTAGGGAGTACAAGGGAAACAGGGAGAGACTTTCAGTTTTTGCAGCAGCCTAGAAGCAAAGTGATGACCACAAGACTCAAGAGTCGTACAGTAAAGAGTCAACAATGTCCAAGGGGGGCACTGGCCTTCGCCCTTGCTTTCTGGGAGGTGATGCGGAGGCATCAGAATGTCCTGTCTGACAAGAATGTCTTTGTTTGCCTGGTATCCTTAGTCCATGGCATCAATTTGGCCTCTGGAAGGACCAGAGACTGGGGTCTACCATGTGTAACGTGAATGAACCCCAATAAAAATTCTCAATACTAAAACTTGATGACCTTGCATAGTTGGCAATACTCTCTGCAAACTGTCATATGTCTTTGCAGGGAGAAGTAAATGATCTCTGCCCCATTCCACTGGGAAAGGACAATAGACTGTGCACCTGTCCTCGACTCTGCTTTATTCACCTTTTCCTTGGCTAACTTTGATCTTTATCCTTTTAGTGTAATAAACTATAACCATGAGTAAAACGGCTTTGTTGAGTTCAGGTAGCTCTTCTAACAAATCAGCAAACCTGAGGGTTATCTTGGGGATACTCAAGCTCATAGGTGATTTCAGTGAGAGTTGTCTTACAGACTCTTGAATTTCATAAGAAATAATGACAGACATTAGAGGGGGGTATATTTTGGATGACTAGTAGAATAAACAGGAATTCTAGGGTACTCTTTATTTTCAGAATTCTACTATAGTAATAATTATCTATGTCTATATACATATTAAATATTGATAGAGTTATTTTGTATATATCATCATATTTGATCCTTACACATATTAAGCAAATACCCAACAGAATCAAAGAGAATCAAAGAATTACTGAAGAGAATCAAAGTATTACTAATTTAGTCAGTGTTTGTTGAGGTAATATGGAAAACAAAAAACAAAAAAGCAAAAGTCAACTGATTCCTATATTGGCATGGAGCAGTTAACTGAAACATGATGGCAAGTCAGATGCCACAGTGAATACAAAAATTTAAGGAAATGCATAGAACTTGCCTTGCTTAACTTTTATGATTTTTTTTGCCATAGTCAGGTATGGACATCTGTGTATTAAAAATAATTATCTTCTAGAGCTATAACTGGGAACCAAAGAAGAAAGCAGTTCATTGCTTCTCAAGAACAACTGTGAATCTTATAAATAAATTAAAGAAATATCACTACCCAGGGCAACTTACACATTTAATGCAATCCCTATCAAAACACCATGAACTTTCTTCAGAGAGTTGGAACAAATCATCTTAAGATTTGTGTGGAATCAGAAAAGACCCCGAATAGCCAGGGGAATATTAAAAAAGAAAACCAGAGCTGGGGGCATCACAATGCCAGATTTCAGGTTGTACTACAAAGCTGTGGTCATCAAGACAGTGTGGTACTGGCACAAAAACAGACACAGAGATCAATGGAACAGAATAAAGAACCCAGAAATGAGCCCTCAACTCTATGGTCAACTAAGATTCAACAAAGCCAGAAAGACCATCCACTTGAAAAAGGACAGTCTCTTCAATAAATGGTGCTGGGAACATCGGACAGCCACATGCAGAAGAATGAAACTGACCACTCTCTTACCCCAGACACAAAGATCAACTCAAAATGGATGAAAGATCTAAATGTGAGATAAGAAGCCATCAAACTCCTAGAGGAGAACACAGGCAACACCCTTTTTGAACTTGGCCACAGCAACTTCTTGCAAGATCCACCAATGAAGGCAAGGGAAACAAAAGCAAAAATGAACTATTGGGACTTAATCAAGATAAAAGCTTCTACACAGCAAAAGAAACAGTCAACAAAAGTAAGGGACAACCTACAGAATGGGAGAAGATATTTGCAAATGACCTATCAGATAAAGAGCTAGTATCCAAGATCTATAAAGAACTTATTAAACTCAACAGCATTGTTTGTACAATGCAATCATGAAATGGGCAAAAGACATGAAGAGAAATCTCACTGAGGAAGACATAGACATGGCCAACAAGCACATGAGAAAATGCTCCGCATCACTGGCCGTCAGGGAAATACACATCAAAACCACAATGAGATCCCACCTCACCCCAGTGAGAATGGGGAAAATTAACACGACAGGAAACAAGTGTTGGAGAGGATGCGGAGAAAGGGGAATCCTCTTACACTGTTGGTGGGAAAGTGAACTGGTGCAGCCACTCTGGAAAACTGTGTGGAGGTTCCTCAAAGAGTTAAAAATAGACCTGCCCTACGACCCAGCAATTGCACTGTTGGGGATTTACCCCAAAGATACAGATGCAATGAAACACCGGGACACCTGCACCCCGATGTTTCTAGCAGCAATGGCCACAATAGCCAAGCTGTGGAAGGAGCCTCGGTGTCCATCGAAAGATGAATGGATAAAGATATGGTTTATGTATACAATGGAATATTCCTCAGCCATTAGAAATGACAAATACCCACCATTTGCTTCGACGTGGATGGAACTGGAGGGTATTATGCTGAGTGAAGTTAAGTCAATCAGAGTAGGACAAACATATGGTCTCATTCATTTGGGGAATATAAAAAATAGTGAAAGGGAATAAAGGGGAAAGGAGAGAAAATGAGTGGGAAATATCTGAGAGGGAGACAGAACATGAGAGACTCCTAACTCTGGGAAACAAACAAGGGGTCATGGGAGGGGAGGTGGGCGGGGGGTAGGGGTGACTGGGTAATGGGATGGGCACTGAGTGATATACTATATATTGGCAAATTGAACTCCAATAAAAAAATAATTAAAAAATAAAAATAAATATCAGACGTCTGATTTTTGGACTTCTTTTAAATTTCATTAAACTAAATAATGCCACCAAGATTTTTGGACTGTCTCTAGGGAAATAATTAATCCTCACAGGTTTTTGTATCCAAGGGGTAACAAAGAAAAAGGAAAACAAAATAACAAAGATTCTTTTGGAAATTAGGAAAAAGGAATAATTACTTTTACAAGCACGGTACATGCAACATTTCTTTTGAGATCCATAATCTTGAAGAAACTAAGATTCTGAAAGATATAACAAGCTGCCTAACATTATGCAGAACATGACAGCTGAGCTGAGACTCATCCTAAACTTCCGACACTCCAAATTTCTGACACCAAGTCTAGTCCAGTGCACGTATAGCACATGTATTCATCTACAACCGAGCCAGTTTGGTGCTGTTTTCCCTCCTCTTCTTACTAAATTTCTCAACCTTCACCCTATTTGGGGGACTTCTATTTTTCCTTCCTGTAAGTACTACTAAGAAAGCCTTTAGAAATTAAAACAACTGTTGGGGTGCCTGGGTGGCTCAGTTGGTTAAACGTCTGGGACTGTGTTTTCTGTTTTTAAGATTTTTAAGTTTAGTTATTGTGAGAGACACAGAGAGAGAGAGGCAGAGACACAGGCAGAGGGAGAAGCAGACCCCCTGCGGGGACCCCCGATGTGGGATTCTATCCTGGGACTCTGGGGTCACACCCTAAGCCTAAGGCAGATATTCAACCACTGAGCCCCCCAGGTGCCCCAAAATGTCTGACTTTCCATCAGGTCATGATCGCAGGGTCTGGGGATCAAGCTTTGTCAGGCTCCTCCATGCAGGGCTCCCACTGGGGAGGGGGGGAATCTGCTTCTCCCTCTGCCTCTGCCTCTCCCCCAGCCCGTGTACTTGCTCTCTCTCTCTTGCTCTCTCTCTCTCTTCCTGTCTCTCAAATAAATAAACAAAATCTTTAAAAAATTTGAAGTAACTGTTCACTCAAAACAGTAGGAAACATCTGGGTCAAACAGAGGAATACTGTATTAGATGAGAGACTTCTGTACCCCTGAACATATTATCAGGTTACTTTTGATAGATGTGAAGGGTAAAGAGCATCTCTGGACCAAGTTAAATACAAAAAAAAAAAAAAAGAAAAAGAAAATCAGAAGTGCTCTGGAGGATCTTAATATAATTCTGGCTGGTATAACAAAGGAAGTCACAAGTATCTAATTGAGTTATTTTCATTAGCATATATACATTAGCCTCTAAATTAATTTGAATAGAAAGCCAACATGTATCTTATTCTTTTTCTTCTCTGCTAAGATATTATAAAAAGGTATTATAAAAATTGATTTCTAAAATGGCATATTGTAATAGACCTTAATATGACTAATGCTTTCTTAAAATCTCACATGATTTCTAGTCCTTTTTTCACTAGGTTCAGCCACAGACAGATTTGAGACCTTTGGCTCAAATGTGATATATCTTTGTATTTATGCCTCAAAAATGTGAGGAATGTTCCTATGGGATTTTCAGCTCCTTTATTTGAATAAGTAAAGGCTTTTACGTGGTCAAAGACTTTTGAGTGGAAAGTCCAGTGTGTTGTTTTAGCCTGCCCCCCAAACAGAGGAATAGTAGCAATCAAAATAGAGAATAAACAGAATGAGATGTTAGGAATCCTCTAAACGTGTACAGAGCTAGATTAAGATTCACTTGTAGGATGAGAGCAAAACTTCCGGAAAAGCGTAGCAACACTTAACTTTCCAAAATAATGGCAACCCTTTATCCTGGTTATTTGTGCTTTATGATGATCCTCATGTAAACTTAGAAAATGAGGTCTTGCTTCTATAATCAATGACTATTGTCTACAATCAATACAGATTAAGTTTTAATTGCTCAGGCAGGAGTGACAGAGAAGAAAATGGTTCACTTTTCCATATTTATTGGGTCTAAGGTAATCTTAGATCCCAAAACACAGATCCTATCCAAGAAGTGTTTGACCACAGAGACTCTTCTTCCTTCACCTCATACTTAACAGTTTTCAGCTCTCCTGACACATTCTCAACTGAAACTACTGTCTTCTGCCCCCAAGGGCGCCGATGGCAGCTCAGCCAAAGGGAAAGACTAGTGCCTGTAGCCCTTCCTCACCCCGTCCCCACGGTCTCTGACACCCAGTCCAGGGCCAGCTGCCTGGCAACTGTCCTAACTCTCTCCCGCCCCCTCCCCCGATGAAGTTCTAATATAAAGAAGAAAGAGCAAAGGATCCTGCTGCATCCTAGAGATTTGAACACCTCTTTTCACACTGGACTCTTCTCAGAGAAAGGTTGTAGCTTTGGGAAACTATCTGGAGTTCCACGCTATAGACTTGGAGCCGAACCTGTGACACGTAAGGGCCGAGGGGCCAGTGGAGAGAAAGAAAGGCAGGTCAGATGCAGGTTTAGTCCTGGTCCACCTGGGGCCACCTGACAAGTTCTGAAGCCACACCGAGAGCTGAGGCTGGAGATAGTAATGCCAGTGATACGGCCGTTTATCATTATTATACCATTTCATATATGTGTGCGTACAATAGTTTTCAACTTTCACATGTATTTTAACTCTCATTTTTTCCTGCATGGATCTTACATTTTTCTGTAGTTATCTTCCAATCATGTCTTTCATGATTTTTTATTTTTCTCTTTTGTTCATGAAACCCTTTCCTGCATAACTTGTAAAGGTACTATGCCATATTTTCTTCTAGTTATTTTAAAGGTTTTAATTCATATGGAAATTATTTTTAAAAATTTACTGTGTGGTTATAATGCATGGTACTTAACTGTTAAAAAATCAAATATATAACTAATTGTCAAGACAAAAATCATTGATAATCCATTCTTTCCCACTTTATCAAATGCCAGGATAGACATCATATTCCCATATACGTCCTCACATCCAATTTCACTATCCTCTTTCTTTCTTTCACACACACACATTTAAATGTATACCAAGATTTTGTTTACATCCAAAACATTCTTTTTATTTTTTTAAGTTTTTATTTAAATTCCAGTTAGTCAACATATACTGCATTTTGTCTAGGTCTGTGTCTTCTTCTGTGTGTTAGGAAAGCCTGTTATGTTTCCTGCTCCTGATTAATGGCTTTATGGAGAAGAGGTCATACACTGTCCAGGGTCTGGTGCTTCAGGAAGTGTCTCTGGTGTGTGCTGTGTGTACTCTGCTGCTCTGTTTTGGTCAGTCCTTTGCAGAGTTTCTCCTTGCCTGCAGTGGGGAGCATTTGGACCTCAGCCAGAGTGTGGTGAGTTTTAACTAGCTGTGCCCTGGTCTGCTTGTTAAAAGAGATTTCATGCTGTTTCCACTTAGTAAGAAGAGATTTAAATTTTGTAATATTGATCTCTCTTTTGGTTCTTAGAATGAACAGTATAAATATAGTATATTATTCCTTTAACACACTGCTGGATTTGGCCTGTTAGCATTTTACTTAAGATTTGTACATGTCCATGCATTCATAAGAGAGAGTGGTCTATTTTTAATACTCTCATCGCCAAGTTTAGGAATTGGGAGAGAACGCATTTTGATTTATCGAAATTATTCCCAAAATTTTTCCTAAATTATATTATGAGTTTAATTTGCCCAGCACATTCTAATCATACATGCAACGCTAGATATGTACATGCATGCAGTTATATAAAGATAACACTGGCCTGTGGCAACAAGTCAAGAGCTCTTCCAAATTATAATTGAAAATAAAAGTTGTATAAAAATTTAAAAAAAAAAGCTGCTCAGTATATTCTTCTGTATTAATATACTTTTTATTACTTTTCCCTAAAAGCTAGTTGTGAGGATACCCAGAACAAATCATTTTGTAATGACAAGATTTGGGACTAGCAACCACACTGATGCATTCAAGAGGAAAAGATATATTCATTATCATTCAAAAATAATTTAATAATAACTTTAATTATTCTTCAACTCTATTTACAATTGTTTTTGCTAACTATAATTATCCTCAACACATTGAATAGTTTTTCTCAGTTACCTAAGAGGCTGGCAGATACTAAATTTAATTCAATAGACATAAACTTGATAGAATATTTACTGGATGTAAATGTTAATATTAATATGCAGGGTGGTTATGAGTTGCTAGTATTTAAGTTACTTCAACCTACGAGGCAGATTTAGATTTTATAAGAGGTAAAATGCATATAATCTTGAAGCCTTCTTTTTCAAAAACTATAAAAACTTTTTATTTTTGCCAATTCTAAAAAAGACATTTTTCTAAGAAGAGATATTCTTACTGTTCTTCGTAGGATATTAGAAGAGTCCTATGTGGTGAAAAGCCCTGAAAATTAAATGTCATTAGTTTCTCTGCAAATAAACCTGTGCTCATCAGGAAATTGAAGACTTTTATGCAGATAAATTGATGACATTTTTGAAGTAGCAATCCATAATCATCACAACAAGCCCTGCCTCCAAAGAACTGATAGAAGTCCAATGTTCAAGATAGGAGTAGAATGTATTTACTTAGCAAGTCTAGATATTCTGATGTCCAAATGAATTTTCCTAACATTCAAGTTTTGTCAAGTGCTACCAAAAACGTCCAATATTTAAAGAGAAATATAGACTCATCCTGAAACCCAATGCATTTAGTATTGTATATATCAAACTTAGGTTCCAGGACGAAGGATCCATTTCTTTTTTCTTTTTTCCCCAAGGATCCATTTCTGATCAGCTCATTTCCATAATGGCTTCTTAACTTTTCATGTTTATTTAGCACTCACCATCCTTACTTCCCCCACCAGCATCTTCTTCCTTTCAACAAATTCAGATTTAAACAAAATAGACCCTTCAAGCTACAGTTTGAGCCCACTTTCCATAACCACATCATAGCCATGTTTATCCAAAGTTGTTCTTAAGTGACTTTGATGCTCCATGAGTCATTAATATAGAATGATACACATAATGCACATTCACATTGTAATGAGCAAACAAATGGACAACTCTTCTCTTGTGAATTGAACAGAACTTATGCTAAACATTTTTGGAAAAAAAATGAGAATAAATAGAGTACTTATACATGCAATGTATAAAGATGATATTTAATGACCATTTTAAATTGGAAATATCATCTCATCAAATCTCAGTACAGCATCCATTTCCTTTCCTTCATCCATTCATGTATTTGACGCTTGTTTATTGAGAGGTTACTCTGAACAAGGCAATGCATTAGGTAATGTAGGGTGGAGCAATAAAAGCTAAAACATATTCCCTGACCAAGAGAGAACAAAATTTGGTAAAATAAGCTTTGTACAGATTGTAAGTTACTTCACAATATCCATTCTCCCTTTCTTCCTTTTAGTAATATGAAACACTACTTTAGGCTTGGCTGATTGATACTTAAAAAACAAAACAAATTCACCTTAGATGTGGCCATATGATTACATTTAAGCCAATGGATTTACAGCAATAATGCTATGTGTACTTTCTATTAAGAAGATTCAGCAGAAAATGATTATTCTTTCCTTCTGCACCTTCAGAATAGTAAAAGAAAATGGACCTGCTTCCCTGAGAACCTCTTAAGCCCCCAAAACCAACCTTAGACAGCCTATTTCTGGGTATATTTTATGTGGGAGAGAAATGAATTTTCATTTTGTTTAACCTAATGTACTTTTTTTACTACACGTAGCCAAACTCTACTCCTAATTAACAAAGAGATATAAAACAATTATTAAAAGCACAAGCTACAATTTGGTTAAGTCCATCGCATAGACACAAAACAAGTTCAGAGAAATATGAGGTTGCATTTAAGCAAGGAGTTGAGGTATTACAGAAGATTAAAGGTTTCATGTTAAAGCTTGTAAAAGTGAGTAAATTGGCTTTTCTGTTTCCACATGTTTATCTCATATGTTCACAGCAGGTAGCACATAGAAATATGAGGGGCAGAGAGAAAAAATATCTAAAATCCTTATTCAGTTGGACTGGGCTATCTATTTGTTCCTTAAGAACAACTGATTATCCATTTATTCTCTGTATTCTATACAAATAAAAACCAAACAGGTAACATTTTATGTTTTCAGCATCATGGCATCAACCAAATATTCTGCTTTTTTTTTTCTTTCTTTTTTTTTTTTTTTTTGGTCTCAGAAGGTTGACAGAATTGATAATTTTTTCAGGGTAGGGTTTAATTAATTTTCAGTGAGTGATATTTGGCTGCATTAAGTGGCACATGCCACCTATATGAACAAGCTGACAGATTATTTCAGCTGCATAGGGCTTTTAGAGAAATTGTGAGGTGATATCTCTTTTGAAAATTATATTTGATTTAAAAAGACAACAGAAAGAAATAAAGAATGATATACCAAGCAAGGTGAGTTATAGACCTACAAGTACATCCAAAAGAAGGCAGGGCATGTAGATTTTATAGATTGATGATTTCTGAATTCTTCTTCATTTTAAAAATACAACTGTGTTTTCTAAAAGATACAGACTAAACCTAGAGATAGCATACCTGAGAATAGGCCAACAATAAATCTCCAAATACACATCCTACATTGGGTAGTAAGAAGTAATAGAATCTGTCCTGGAATAGCTAAAAGAGGATTATTGCAAAAAGTTTTTAAATCACTTTTGTAATCTTATAACTAAAATTACAATAGAGCCAGTGGATGAAGAAAATGCAGTGTGCATCCACAACAGAATACTGCTAAGCCTTAAAAATGAAGCTGATTTGGTCATATGCAGCACCACGGATGAACCTTGAAGACATCATGCTGAGAGAAATAGGACAGCCACAGAAAGACAGATGCTGCACAGCCTCACCCATATGAGGTAGCTAACGTAGTCATATTCATAAAATCAAAGAGTATAATCAGAGTGTGGTTTCCAGAAAATGAAGGAGAGGAGAAAGTTGAGTCACCAACCAATGAACACAAAGTTTCAATCAAGTAAGATGAATAAGCTTTAGAAATCTATTGCACAACTGTACCCACTGTCAACAGTGATGTATTATACACTTAGGCTTTTAAGAAGGTAGATTTCATGTAATGTGCTCCTCCCACAATAAAATAACTTTTTTAAAAAAGAAAATGACAAATAGATACATTTGGTTAACTTCCACATTTATATATATATATATTATATAAAATAATAAATTATATAAAATAATAATATATAATTTATAAATAATATACATGATTTATATAAATAGAAAAATATATATATATATATATAAAACACTCAGGGATACTATACTTCTAGATTTGCCAACAAAGAATTGTGAATTATGAGGATTGCTTGAATTTTATCACTAACATGAATGTGGATTTTTAAAGGAGTTAAATATTCCCCATGTATACTAAACACAATCTCGTTACTGAATATTTTTCTGAATAACCTTCACCAAGATAAAAGGTATATTGAAGATTTAATAGGGTCCCATTAAATGTTTAAATTGGTTCTAAGATTTCAATTGACTTGCATTTGCTTTTTAAAAAGGAGTTATTGCTCTGTGCTAATGTTTTTTTCCTAAGATAAAATGAATGAAAATGTAGCATTCATTATTTTACAACTGTGGTGTATATTTCATTCACTAAATCATTGCAGAACCAGGTTAAGAAAGTAATTCTCAACAAAAGAAAGAAAAAGGAAGAATGTCCTATTTACTCTTCTCATTCAGAGACCACAATGAACGAAAAAATACTTAGGTCTCATGTGTCTTCACGTCATATTATAACGCGGGATCAAATTATTACCAATTCAAAGTTTAACAACATTACAGCCTTCCAGCAATCTTAAGAAGCTAATTATAAACCACACTGAAAATATGTTTTTCATGTATTAGGAGAAGTTAGCACAGGAGCTGGTCACTAAGCAGAGACGGGAGATGACGGCAAAGTACAGAGGTGGAGAGAGAGAACCAATGCAATTGTCATCGAATATTTGAAGGGCTTGCATGTGGGAAACAGAAGAAGTTTTTCTTTTCTTATTGTCTCTAGAAGAGAAAACTTAAAACAAAGTTAGAAAAATAGATTTCATTTTAATATAAGGAAGAATCTTTCATAGTGTTTAAAAGTAGAATGACCTAATTAGGAGAGAGGGAGTTTCATACCCCTGTTGGCTTTTAAGCAGAATGTGACTGTGGACTATTCACCAGTGGGTCTAGGAGGGATTTGTGCTTTGGATGAAGACAATATGATCAACAAGATTTTTACTATTCTATGATATAACTGATTCTATCACTCTCTACACATTTCCTGTACAAGGCACACTAAATCAGCCGCTGGAGCTTGCTCACAGAAAATCCCATTTTCAGGAGTTAATTTCATAACACAGATTCCAGATAATCAAGACTTGCTTAAAAGCCCATCATTCTAACATTCTGAAAAACAATGTAGGAGCATAGAAGATGGCATTTCAAATATGGTGTACAACACAAACTATGTTTCCCTCTTTGTAAAGCTATAGATAAATGCTCTCTGATTGGATGCGTAAAGGTCTGCAAGAACAAGTGAGAAAGGTATTTTCCTCTAGGATTAGAACAGCATTTTACCAGCTTGCTTAACAGCTAAATTTATAGGCTAGGTCTTTTCTAGGCTTAATAACACAGATTCCTACACTCCACTTTTAGGATTTTTGAACCAAAATTCTAGAACAAGGCCCAAGAATTTACATTACAAATAAGGATTGCATGTGATACAAAGTGTATGAAAATGCTTTTACAAACAGTGCTATAGGATAATGACGGTCAGAATTTCTCAAAGTCATCTTTTTTGCATTCTTCAAAATGCAAATAGGTAATTTTTTTTTATTTTCATTCAGTAGGTCAACTAATCTAGTTAGTTCAGCATAGGGAGATAGTTGGTATAGACTCTGACGTCAGCTGCCTAGGTTGTCTCAGATGTACTGTTTACTAACTATATTTTCCTGGACAAATAAACTCCTAGTACATCAGTTTTCTTGTCTTTGAAAGAGGATAATATCAGTATCTAGGCATACTCTTGTTGTAATGGTTAATGAATTAGCCTAGACTAGTGCCTGACATATAGTAAGAACTCAATAAATGTTAACTATTATCATCCTTTATGACCCATCAAGCAAAATGTTTCTCAAAATTGGAATTTCAAGAGATCAAGCAAAAATTCTGTGCATTTAAATACATTTTTATCATCTTCCCTCATGTTTTTCTTTTTTTTTTTTAAGATTTTATTTATTTATTCATGGGAGACACAGAGAGAGGCAGAGACACACAGGCAGAGGGAGAAGCAGGCTCCCTGTGGGGAGCCCAATGTGGGACTCGATTCCAGGACTCTGGGATCACACCCTGAGCCGAAGGCAGACTCTCAACTGCTGAGCCACTCAGGCGTCCCCCCATCATGTTTTTCCAGCTCAAAATTGTCTCATCTAGAGACTATGCTACCAATGTATCTCACACCTGAAACTAATATAACAGTATGTTAACTAATTGGAATTAAAAATTTATAAATAAGTAGAAAGAGAGTTAAGTAAATAAACAAATGAAAATAATGGGTGCCTGGGTGGCTCAGCACTTGACCATCTGCCTTCAGCTCAGGGTGTGACCCCAAGGTCCCGGGATCAAGTCCTGAATCGGGCTCCCCGCAGGGAGCCTGCTTCTCCCTCTGCCTGTGTCTCTGCCTCTCTCTGTGTCTCCCATGAATAAATAAATTAAATATTTTTAAGAAATTAAAATAAGTAAAAAATAGAGACCATGCTACAAAACTTTTTGTTTTGGCATTTGAGCACATGCAGACCTTCCTATACCACAATACCCATGGGGAGGCATATTAGTCTTCTTGGGCTGCATTAACAAAATACCATGGACTAAGAGTCTTAAACATAAGAAACTTATGTATTTTCTCACAGTTCTGAGGCTAGGATTTCCAAGATCAAGTTGCCAGTGGATTCTATTTATGGTGTGGGCTCTTTTCCTGGCTTTTAGATGGCTGCTGTCTCACTGTGTCCTCACGTAGGAGACAGTGAGATCTCTAGTGTCTTTTCGTATAAGGACACTACTAATTCAGACATGTCAAGTCCTACCATCATTACCTCATCTCCAAATACAGTTACATGGAAGGTTATAGTTTTAACAAATGAATTTTGGGGGACACAATTAAGTCCATAGAAGCAAATGTTAAATACAAAATTGGTATTTATAAGCATACATAGAAATTTCTGTTCAATCAAAAAACACTAAAAGGCAGCACTTTAGTGACTGGCCAGAGACCTCACTCTAGAATTAATAGATGTCTGACTCTGTGAAAAGCTTGTTTGATACAAAATCTCAAAATGAAAACGGAACATGCTGAGTAGTCATCCATTTTTCTAGATTCTTTAAGTTCTGCTCCCATATCAGATCAAATCACCAGGAAATTATCTTCACGAAAATTATTACTTTAGCTTTCCATAACACTGCCATCACAAAAGTATGATTTTAAGTGTTTTTTCATATTAAGGCCTTTATATAAAAATAGTCCATAAGAACACTATTTGACTCATTCATAAAAAGACTATTTATATATTTATATACCATTTAGAAAATATTTTTCACTATCATTTATATCTTTATATATAAATAAAATAGGATCCCCAGGATATAAGGTGTACATAGTAACAAATGTTAGGAAAAAAAAAATCCTTCCTCACTGACATTTTCTCATTATAACAACATTAACAACCACATTAACAACCATAACATCTATTAACATTTATTAGACCTTTACTATGCGTGAGGTGCTATGCCAGGTGTTTATATGCTTCCATGGCTTTTTCTCACAAAAAGTCCTATGATTTGAATGGCAGTCTTTTAATAATTATCAGGTAAAGAAATAAGTCAGGAAAATTAAATAATTTGACCTAGGATTCCAAGATATAAGTTGTAGAATTGAAATACAAATCTGTGTGACTTCAGACTGGTTCTCTCACTCTAAACTAAAAATTCACTTACTTGAAGGATAAAATTATGAGAAAAAATCATTTTCAATTAAATACAGCAACAGCTCCAAGTTCTTTAAATCATCTTCCAAAAAGACAAACTTATCTTCCCCCATAATCATGTTGACAACACCAGCACAGATGATACTACTTTTGGAGCTCTTTTCCGTGATCTTGAAAAACTGGTGATCATTATCAATGATCATGCACACAGGGCAACCAAGACAAAATCATTTTCCCCATGTGGAAAAATCAATCAGGGATGCTACAAGAATCAAGTTATAATGAATCACATCAACAGTTTTTAAAACCTATTATTTGACAGTTAAAATATTCAACTAGGCATTTGTACAGTCATGTTAAGTAATGTTTTTCCATGGTAATGACTGATACAGGAAAGCCAAAAATCCAGTATGAACATGAAGAGGAGACTAAAAATTTATGTCCAGAGGTTATACGTTCTTTGATTCTGACAAAGATGGAGAAAATTTTCTCATTCTTGACAACATGTCTTTAACAAAACAGTCATCAGATAATCAACGTACTTCAAACATTTCCCACAAGAAACCACAAAGATGCTGTAAGTATTGAGGACTTCAAATTATTCAGAATCATTAATGAGACAAATCTTACTTATACTATCTTTGGCTTGTACAATAAGTTTGATGTCATAGACTTTTGATTGTAGGGGAGGCAATTTTGATACGTGTATCCTCTTTATTGCAGATCAAATCTTTAAATAAATTGTACAACCAGAAACATCTATTTGTCCACTTGGATTGAGAAAATATTGACAAAATACTGGTTATTTATCTCATTGCTGACTTTAAGTATAAGCATAAAAAGGACAAAAATGAAAGCAAAAGAACCATCCATTGCGTCAGCATCATTTGTGAATATACAAAGGTCAACTCCAACCAGAATTCAGTTTATTAGAGCTCTCTACTGCTCTATTATAATACCAGTTAAAGAACAAAATAATGATACCATGTGATCTGTAGGAAACACTCTGTGATCTATAAATTGTTGGTTGGTTCAATGAGATTCAGAAACTCCTATAAGATTTAATCAATTACCAGAAATTAAACAAAAGTATCAACCTGAATGAAATATCATTTATGAATCCAGATGGCTATCTCACCTATGGTCACATATGAAAATATTCAGAATTTGCTGTTTTTTAGATGCCCTGCTTTTTCTTTGGTACTGATTTCACATCAAGCAGAAAGAAGTATGCTCATTCAGATTTACAAAGATGAGAAAACAATGACCAAGGATGAATATATGTTTGACAAGTTCAAGCTCACAGATAGATTTCTATAATGTGTGCATTTCTTGCAAGGAAGAAAACTCACATAAATGTCAGTGAAATTCTCAATAGGTCTGCTGTTGACAGAGAAACAATTATAGGGAAAGAGTATAACATTTGAGCTAGGACAATTTGGGGTGTGTTGTCTAGGAAGCCAAACAATATAAACCTATAGGTGATAAGCAGAAAGACAAAAATCTCTTCCAAGAACTCACCCAAATTCTGTATCTGTACCATTAAAATAAATTATTCAGGAGAAGATGAGAAACTTCAAAGAAGATCAGCAATTAGCAGTGAATGCAATGAAATCATCAACTGGCTAGAGAAAAAAAAAATCAGACTAAGGAGGAAAAAAATTTTGAGTATCCACAAAAAAACACAACCCGTCATCGTGAGATTATGCCAGTGGTCAGGGGTCATGGCCAGCAGGAAGCCAAGAGGCTGATGGGAATAGATATCCTCCCCATGGAGAAATGTCTACTGGACTCATCACTGAAGAGAACAGTTAAAGAAAACAGAAATAAATAATTCTACACAGCTAGAGAAAAAAAAATTGAAAACCTAAAATTTGTAGACAAATCTGTTCAGTGGCAGTTTTAAAATCATATATTGAGGAAGATTTCTGGTCATTTTGAATCCTTAACAGTGTGAACAGCAAAAGAGGTGAATGCCTTTTCACTTTATCAATACTATAAAAATGGAAGAAATATATATACTGATTTGTATACTAAAGACTAAGAATCTATTCAAAATTAACAATCTTAAAAAAATTGAAACAAATGAAAAATAATCTTCCTATAAAGTGGGAAAAGGAAGGACAAGCAAATTACACTCAGAAATGACAGGTTCCAAGTTATTGTATAAACCAAAAGTGTATTAAAAGTTATTTCAAAATATCAAGCAAGTTTTTTAAAAACTGAGATTAGTATCTCCTACTAAGTTCTTACTATTTAAAGTTATATTTACACATAATTTATGCCAAACCAGTGATTTAAGGTTCTGCAGTCAAATGCTCTACCACTGAGCTATATCCCCTGAATTATGGTTCTGAAGAAAGAAACTATATGCTGCCTCCTTCCATACTTTTAAAATCTTACAATTATATTTGAAATTCGGTGATTTAATTACATAATGAATCCACTATTATTAACTACCCATATAGTTAACTATTATGTGCTAGATACTGCTATGTTCTAGATGCTGGATTAATACAAATATACTTCAGACATGATTCAGTCTCAATTGTCTCATAATTTAATGGAAGTTAGAGTCATCTATACAATATACTATAATAATATATAGATTGCAATAATATTCATAAAGAAAAGGTCTAGTAATCCTAAAAGGAAACTTTTGAATTAATATTGTCCCTATAGTACTCTTTTATTTTTATTTTATTTTTTTAAAGATTTTATTTACTTATTCATGAGAAACACAGAGAGAGGCAGAGACACAGGCAGAGAGAGAAGCAGACTCCCTGAGGGGAGCTTGATGCGGGACTAGAGCCTAAGACCCTGGGATCACAACCTGAGCCAAAGGCAGACACTCAACCATTGAGCCACCCAGTTGTCCCAATATATAGTACTCTTTTAAAAATAGAAGTATTTTATCCTAATAGTTGCCTTAAATAATATCAAAATGACCTTTAATCTTGAGACTTAAGACAGGTATACTTTGATGGAGTATAAAATGTCAGATGTGAAGAATGTACTACAATATTTGAGTAATTGAAGAGAAATCCTCTGAATGGGAAGAGAACAAGACAAACAGTAGATACCTAGAGAAAATAGAGAAGATTGATAGAGAAGTCCTTATGGGGAAAAGAATAAAAAAACTTTATACACATTTCCTAAATTTTCCTACGGTTATCTTTGTTTTCCAGGAATATAATGTGAATCATAAACAAACTGAATCTACTTTATATTTAAGTTGTTTTAATATTGTCAATTAAAAATTTCCATGTTATGGAATATTCTTTCTGCATTTGTAAAAAGTCCAAATAAATTGAAGATTGTTGCCCACTTCACTTTCTGTGAAAGGCTTATTGCTATAACATAATAAAAGCCACATATGAAAAGCCCACAATGAATATCATATTCAATGGTTTCCCCCTGAGAGCTTTCCCCCTGAAGTCAGGAACAAGACAAGGATGTCCAGTCTCAGCACTTTTATTCTGCATAGTACTGGAAGTCTCAGGCACAGCAATCAGACAAGAAGAAGAAATAAAAGGCATCCCAAATGGTAAGGAAGAAGTAAAACTTTCACTATTTACAGATGACATGATACTGTATATAGAAAACCCTAAAAACTACATCAAAAAACTATTAGAACTGGTAAATGAATTCAGTAGTCTTAGGATACTAAAATCCTATGAGGATTTCCTGTGAGGAAATCTGTTGTATTTCAATACACTAATAATGAAGCAGAAAAAGAGAAATTAAGAAAATGATCCTATTTATAATTGCACCAAAACTGATAAGATACTTAGGAACAAAGCTAAGCAAAGAGATAAAAGACCTGTACTCTGAAAACTATAAAACACTGATGAAACAAATTGAGGAAGACACAAAGAAATGGAAAGACATTCCATGCCCAAGGGCTGGAAAAACAAATATTGTTAAAATGTCTATACTACCCAAAGCAATCTACACATTTAACGCAATCCCTGTCAAAATACCAGCAGCATTTTTCACAGAACTAGAACAACAATAACAAAAATCCTAAAATTTATATAGAACCACAAAAGACCTCAAGTAGCTAAAACCATCTTGAAAAAGCAAAGCAAAGCTGGAGGCATCACGGTTCCAGACTTCAAGTTATTTTACAAAGCTGTAATAATCACAAACACTATGGTACTGGCACAAAAATAGACACATAGATCAATGGAACAGAAAACCAGAAATAAGTCCACAACTAATCTTCAACAAAGCAGGAAAGAATATCCAATGAAAAAAAGTCTCTTCAACAAATGGTGCTGGGAAAACTGGGCAGCTCCATGCAGGAGAATGAAACTGGACCACTTCCTTACACCATACACAAAAATGAATTCAAAATTGATAAAAGACCTAAAGAAGACCTATACCCATAAAAATCCAAAAAGAAAACAAAGGCAGTACTGTCTCTGACATTGGCCATGGCAATATTTTTCTAGATATGTCTCCTGACCAAGGGGAAATAAAAGCAAAAGTAAACTATTGGGAATATATATATATATATATATATATATATATATATATATATATATATATATATATAAACATTTGCACAGCAAAGAAAATAACAAACAAAACCAAAAGGCCATCTACAAAATGGGAGAAGGTATTTGCAAATGACATATCTGATAAAGAGCTAGTATCCAAAATATATAAAGAATTTATACAACTCAACACTCAAAAAACCAAATAATCCAATGAAAAAAGTGGGCAGATGACATGAACAGACATGTCTCCAAAGAAGACATCCAGATGGCCAACAGATACATGAAAAGATGCTCAACATCACCCATCATCAGGGAAATGCAAATCAAAACCACAATGAGATATCACCTCACATCTGTTGGGATGGCTAAAATCAACAACACAAGAAACAGGTGTTGGTGAGAAAAATGAACTTTTGTGCACCATTGGTGGGAATGCAAACTGATGTAGTCAGTGTGGAAGACAGTATGGAGGTTCCTCAAAAAGTTAAAAATAAAACTACCCCACAATCCAGCAATTGCACTGGGTACTTACCCCCAAAATACAAAAACATTAATTCAAGTGGACACATGCACCCATGTGTTTCTAGCAGCATTATTTACAATAGCTAAATTATGGAAGCAGCCCAAGTGTCCATCAATAGATGAACTTTCCTATTCAAAGATGATGCAGTAAATATACACAATGAAATATTATTCAGCCACAAAAAGAATGAAATCTTGCCATTTGCAATAACATGGATGGAACTAGAGAGTATAATGCTAACCGAAATAAGTCTGAGAAAGACAAATACCATGTGATTTCATTTATATGTGGAATTTAAGAAAAAAAAATGAAAAAATGAGCAAAGGAAACAGAGAGAGAGACAAACCACAAAACAGACTCTTAGCTAAAGTGAACAAACTGATGGTAACCAGAGGGGAGATGGGTAGGGGGATGGGTTAAGTAAGTGGTGGGACTTAGGAGGGCACTTGTGATAAGTGCTGGGTGATGTATGGCGTTGTTGAGTCACTATATTATATACCTGAAACTAATACAACATTGTATGTTAAAAAATAAATAAAAGTAAATAAAAACAAAATATAAAATATAATAAAAGTCTTATTGCCATATGTAGACAGAGACATTGAGAAATAATTTACTTACAATTATCTGACATTCTTGAAGAGAAATATTCCAAAAGACCTAAAATACTTGTTTCCTTCAATTCTGGTGGTTCTTCTGATTTATCAATGAGCAAAATATTTTTTTGTGAACTTTTACAGACACAGAAACCAATAAAAGCAGTTTTTCGCAAATTAGAAGTGGTCGCATACAAGCAGATTTCTGCAAGAATTGTCGTATATATGTAGACTACATTCCAGGCCCAGGAAAAATTATCTACCTTGCAGCTTTCTTCCTAAAAGGAGAAAACGGTTATTAGATAATCAAAGTACATTCTGTCATAATTAAAACCGTATATTGTACTTGTGATAATAAATACCTTCAAATTCTATAGAGTTGTTAAAGGACCATAATCAATGAATATTTCTAAAATGTACTCATTAAAAAACAGATTTTCTGGGGGTAGATTGCATAAAATCTAGCTCAAAGGATAAAAAATACAAATAGCTAAAAGGAGTATAAAGAATAACTTTTCAATTTCCTTAGTAATCAATAGAATAAAAATTAATACAATGAGATACCAAAATGGTATTATATTATATAATATTATTATATTATATAATATAAATAATATAATTATTATTATAATTATTATATTACAAAATAATCTTTTTTATATAAAATTCAATTGTGTGTGGCACTGAATATATTTTTCATAGGAAAGCAAGACAGTTATATCTTCTGCATAGAAATCTGGAGATCTATCTACAAAAGTCTATTATTTAATAGACTATGCAATTTAATTTTATGCATCTATTCTGAAGTAACAGTCATAAACACAGATAAAAATTTTATGTTTGAGAATGCCAGTTCAACATTATTTGCAATTAGCTATGAATAATTAGAAACAAACTCAATGTTCAACAATGAAGAAACAGTTAAATTATCTCATGTACACCAAAATATAAATTTTAATAATATATAATTATAATGAAAAATGTTTTCATGATATGTTTTAAATTATAGGGAGCTAAACCATATATGACTCTATGATCTCAAGTTTGTGAATAAAATTCAAAGTCCCTCTCATGTATATGTGTGTGTGTGTGTCTATTATCTACCTTCATATCTCTACATCTCTATCTAACATCTATCTATCTATCCATACTGGGATATACGGCAAATGTGCATTTCCTTTTATATTTAATTAAAATTTTTATTACAAGGTTATTCTCATTATAAGCCTTGATATGATATACAGTTTAAGTAGTGGCAAAAATAAAATTTCTCTTCAAGTCTTTTAAAACACCTAAATTAACGATATATTGTTACCTGATTTTGAACAGACGTAATGCTTAAAAGAAAATCTCTCATTAGTTCCATTAAAGCTTTCAAGCAGGCCATGTTTAATTTGGCAGCCTCCCCAAGGACCAAAAAAGCCAGTATTGAATCCAACCTAGGAATTTGTGAATAAAACAACAAAGACCTTAATTAAAATAACAATAAATAATTTTTAATGAAAAAGATGGCCAGAGTTAATGAATATCTCAGATTACCAGATACATTTACTTTTAATAAAGACCAGTATTGGTCGACACTGGTTGTGATTTAAGTCTACAAGAAAGAGCCACAGTTTGACAAGATACTTGCATTCAGATACGTGTCCTGTCAAAACTTTGAGAACAATAAATACTACAAAAGATCACATTTCTTCATAGATCCTGTATAACGAGCAATCAAGGGCTCTGGTTCTACAGTGTTCCCCAGTGCACCTAAGAGGTGAATTTCAAGAGTGTTTTCCTTTAAAACAACAACAACAACAACAACAACAACAAATTGTAAAATGGTCTTCCTAAACACTCCAAAAGTTCAGATTCATTTTATAAAAAGTGTAATTTCTCAAAACCCATATTTCAGTTTGAAAAGAAGACTGTCAAGATTTATCACTCAGAATATTGTATAACTGGGAAATCACACAAGAATTTATTAGTCATAAATGTACATATATTTGATAGTTTCAGGAAATTACACATTTAGTGTTATTTTGACCCAAGTGAAAGAGATACAGTTTGAAAGAGACTTGGTAAGAATGCAAACGTAAAATTGCCTCTACCTACAACTGCATATTGCCTTGATTTATCAGCCATTGATAAAGAGTTAGCATATTTTACAACTATATTTGAATTTCACAACTGTGATATTTCAGGCCAGTAAGTCAAGTTCATTATCATTTTCAAAAGGAACCACCTCTAATCCTGGGGAAAAAAGACAATTCTTTATATTTGAATAGAGCTTTAAAGATCTCAATGTGCTTTCACATGAATTATCTCACTCATTGAACCAATTTTTTGACATATTCAAGACCTCTTTGAAATCTTTTTTTTTTTTAATATTAGAAAACTGAGACATAAACAGATCTGGGAGATTTATCCAGGTTCCTGTTTTAAACGAGGTTAATGATAACTAAAGCCTTCTCTCACCTATGGGTATTTCCTGTACTCCTTTTTCCAAGCCATTATTTACATACATAGAAACTAAACCTATCGTGGTGATCATTTCACAATATATACAAACATCAAATCATTATGTTGTACACCTGAAACGAACACGATGTTTTATGTTAATTTCACCTCAAAAAAAAATTAACCTTAATCTGACAATGCTGCCTATTGCCTACCTAATATTGTCTGTTCCTTCCTCTCAGAACTAAACCTCAGTTTTGTTCAAGATGGCAAAATGCTCGGTTAACATTGCTCCTCAAAATGGAAATACTCTGTATCTTGATTGTGATTACACAAGTGTATGCATTTGTCAAAATTCATAGATCTGTATACATAAAATATATGAATTTTATTATATGTAAATTACATCTTAATCGATTTGACTTAAAAAATGAATCCTCACATTCCCTTGAAGCTTGGAATAGCCACAAACTGTAGATTTAGTCAATGAGAGATACAAACGGAAGCCTATTATGAAAGGCTTCTGGGTAAACTATCATTTTTCTGATTAAGAAAAAGATTAAATTTAGATAACAGGTGATTTTTTCCCCCTTTGCTCATCCTTTCCCTGCCCCTTGGAAAACATACATGGTGCCAGATGGTAGACCAGATGTCTTGCAACAAAGCAGGTGCATGTCCAACACTACCAGTGGAAAAAAAGGAAGCTAGAAGGAGCTTGGGTCTTGAGTTTCTTAAGAATCTGCATATCAGTAGTGCACTGCTTGTTATGTGCAGTAATTAAAGCCCTACCTGGTAATGCAGTTGTAGTTAGGTTACTGTTACGTGCAGAACTGAATCCTGACTGATAGATTCGACATGATGCTTACCAGCATGATCTTGGAGTCAAAAATTACAGATGGAACCATAGCTCTGCCATTGATTAGGTATAGGACCTAGGGCAATTTGCGTAGTCTACCTCAGTCTTAATCTAGTCATCTAGTAAATACAGCAAAACCTACTTCTCAGAGACGATTATAAGATTTAAATAAAATACTCTATGTGAAATGGCTAGGTTCAAAACATTGACCTGAATCGAATTGCAGAAAGACTGTTCCTTCAAAGTCAAAGGCTATGAATTTGGTAACTTTTCTCTGTGAATTCCAAGAGTGACTGAGGTCCAGATACCCTCCAAGGTGAACAGCCGGTGAGTCATTCTCTGAGTACTCCTCACCCCACTTCACAAGAAGGTCAAGCAAAGGAGAGGATAGCCTCGGAGTTTACAAAAATTCCTTGCCCCTGAATATACCTCACTGTCCTACGATTTAGGTTCTTTTGTTCTCTTTTAAGTCAAGAAAATATTAACTAATGTAGGGCAGGCACTCGCACTAAAATAAGGATGAGAAAAGATCCATGAGTGTCAGCCACCTATAGTAGAAAAGTGTTTCAACACAAACACACTATTTTCAGTCAATGCTATTGAATGCAAAGTTTTCTGTAAGTGTAAATACCTTTGCCAAAAATAGCATAGAAACACCGATACTTACAAATTGGAGTTGGTTAAAATTCAAAACTTAAAATCAATGCACATGTTGATGAGGTTTAGGAATTTTGCACTAGCTTCTCTGTGAACTCACTGCAGTGCACCAAGTCTCAATTATTAGTAGACTAACCTGGTTTGACAGTGCTGTGAATTAAATATGCATAAAGTAATTAAAAATATGATAAATTCATATTTATGATAGATAAATATTATAAAATTTCCCCTAATTTTATAAATAAAGAAACTAAGGCAGAGGTTTACTGGCTCACCCAAAATAGCATAGTTACTTGATTCATTCTACCTTTAATTTTTTTCTCACTTTTAAAACTAATATGACTCACCGCACACTGGTAAATACCTCAGCTAGCCTTACTCCAGCCCAGTGTTCCTTCTGCACTAATATGAGCCAGCTAAAATATTTCAAATAAATAAATATGTAGATAGATCGGCTAAAACAGGAGGCTTTATAAAAAGCTACCGATCTATCTATCCGTCCACACACACCCTTATAAAAAGGTTAGGAGCATCAGCATTTAAGACATTTTCCTAGGTTCTCTTTACTCCTCTCTATCGCTTCTTCAATGACCAAATTCCAGTTTTGAAAGATGGAATGAAAATGTCTCCAAGTCACAATCCTTACAAGGGTTCTCTCAACCTTTCAGTAGATACCTCGGAAAACACTGAGAACGTCAAAAATCCACATAACCCTAAAAACGAGAGAGATGTCACTAAGAGCAGCACCTCCTAGGGAATTTCCAGAAGAATTTCCAGAATGGAAAATGGGAATTTCCAGAATGGAGCTGGATTAAGAACAGCAACAAGGAGCACACACGGGCCGCCACAGCAGCCTGGTTTGCCCCAAGGAAGGTTAAAAGGAAAAAAAGAGATCCCTACCATCTACGGGGTTTTTCCCAGATCCAGAAAAGGAAAGCCAGTCCCTTACTTTGGAGGGCTGGTTTTTTAAGGAGCCAGAGAATTGTTTCTGTGCTTCATCCTTGTCTCTCTCATCTGGCAACTTCCAGATGACGAAAAGGGTAGAAAACCAGGCGGTGGCAATGTGTGTGCAGGAGGTGGGAGAAGGGGAACACCGTGATGGGAACTCTGCAGGGCACCTTCTCCTCGAAAGCAAAATACCAAAATGTAGGAAGAATGCGGGAAGGTCCCTGAGGACCTGCGTGTTGAGTGTTGCTGCATTTAGCAACTCTGTGATGGAGGCTGTGAATACAAACCTCTTGTTTTAAAATACCAAGTTTTTACAGATTTCTCCTAGGTAATGAGGTAAGTAAAATAGAAAATGGGGGATATTAAAGCAAGGGCGAAGGGGACTAGCAGTCTGAATGCTCAGGGAGGAGGATCGTGAGGATCTGAAAATGATCCTTTACAGGCACCAGAAGACATTTTTTATTTTTAGAAGACTCTTAAGCACCTTTCCATAAAGCCAAGGAAGGGGAAAAGACCATCAAGAGCCTTGATCCCGACATGAAAGGAAGTGTGGTCAGAAACCAAGAGATTGCGAAGAGATTAAAATTAAAACATATAATTCAAATGCACGAGGAGGAAGTTACTGCAAAAGTTGCCTGGAAGGGAGCCCTCTGCCCTCCCCCTGCTGGAGTGCTCTGGCTCTCTCTCTCGCTCTCTCTCAATAAGTAAATAAAATCTTTTTTTTTTTTTTTTTTTTTTTTTTTAAAGAAACAACCAAGGAAACATAGAACCAAGGGGGGAAAAAATCTGTAGTACCATCAAAAAAAAAAAAAAAAAAAAAAAGGCACTTTAAAGATTTTAAAGTTCTGAAGAAAATGGAAAAAGAAAACCTTTCCAATGAACGATGAGAAGCCAAAAATTAAATATAAACTTTAGCGCGGGCGTATACGGCTGGTCCACTGCGGGGTAATGTATGATCCCAGCAGGCAGAGGAGCTGCCCACTGAGCACAGGCATGATGGGCATTCGGCGGGGAGGTCTCCAGGACCCACGGCGCCCACGGGGCCCACGGAGCCAGGCCTGTGCACAGCCTCCCGGGGCAGGCCCTGCTGGGCTCAGGGAGGATCGGGCCCAGCAACGTCCTGAGGCGGCCAGTGAGCCAAGGTGATGCCTTTCACATCCTGGCTGCCAAATCACAAAGACGCTCCTTAAAAATTAAATTAAAAAATCTGAATTGAGAATAAAATAGAAAAAAAAAAAGAAGTCAACTGGCTTTGAACACCTAATCATAACTGTAAGTTAGGAAATGACACAGCAACATTTGGAGATTTAAAGTGGGGATTAGAAAAAATAAAACTGTGAGCGCGGGAGTCTGTTTCCAGACAGAAGGAACATTCGGCTTTTCGGGGGGAAGAACAGTGATGAATGCTACGCTCGGGCCACAGCTGTGTGTCAGCAAGGCCGGCCCCATGCGGGGCTGTCCTGGCCCACGTGTCCCTGCCTGGTCGAGTGCACCCAAACCAACCAAGAAACGAACAGTACTTCACAGTTTCTGAGTGGGAAATCCCGGTGGTAACAGGAGGACAGTGAGGGGGGAAGACAAGGTAAAGTTTAATAAGTCAAAAGAATTTCATAAATATGACCCAGAAGATATGACCCTTACAAGTTAAATATAGATCCATGAACTCCTCCTTTCCGGAGGGGACGGAACACGTTCCCTAGTGATCTGACCTTTATGTTTATCAGAAACTCCAGGTTGTATTAACAGTCTCGGAAGGAAAGGTTGAGCCAAGTGAATGAATCTCGGTCCGCATTGCCCCTGACCAAGGCCCCGCGGAACTTGCTTCCTGATGTTGACCATTTAGGGAGCCTGATGAGCAGGATGCCTCTCGCCTGCGTGGCCCGGGTGCTGGCACTCAGAGACGACGGCCTCGTGGGCCTGGTGGTCTGCAGGCGGGCTCCTCCGGCTGGCCCAGCATCATTCTTGGAGCCTCAGGGCTGGCACGTGGGACAAGCCAGGGAGGCTCAGGTGGGCCACCGATGGTCACCCCCCCACACCGCAGTCCTCGCAGGTACTTCATCCGCTTGGCTCCTGGGGGGTAATTAATTGCAGTGATAGGACCTTTCAGGATGTTTTTGCTCCTCTTGTTTTGTTTTGTTTTTTGGATCATGGCAACTTATGAGGCCCCGATGTCCTGTCAAAATAGTGCATACAAAATGATTTTTGGCTGGAGAGTGGTGTAATCACGTGGAGGTTGTAACCCTGGGAGCAGAGGAGGCCAGATCATTGAGGGTAGGACATGGGCAAGGAGGCCAGTTCAAGAGCTCCAGGAGTCCCGCCCGGGACAGCAGAGGCCTACACCAGGGTGCGACAGGGCCGGTGGAGAGCTGAGGGACAGCCTGAAGGGCAGCAGCTCGGGGAAGAGGCCATGTGTCAGTAGGCAGAAGAAAAGACAAATCAGCTGTGACTCAGTAGGACATGGGGCGCTAGGAGAGCCCCCGAGGGCGCAAGGGGCCCTCAGAGCTCGTCCCCTCCACCTCCCTAAGGCTCTCCGAAACGGCAGCTGCCTCTGCCTGTCTGCCAGCCGATCTGCTCACAGGGGATGAGGGACTTAACCAAAATGACACACGCCGCAGGTGAGAGTACTGGAACCCAGGCCTTGTGACCTGAGGTCGAATGGTTCCTGCGGCGGCACCTTGACCTGCGGACCAAGGCCTGGCCACACGTTCACCCCTGGGTAGCCAACGTGGGCAACTTAGCCAGGGGATCGGAGGTGTGCTTAAAAATGCAGTAAAGGGATGTGCAGAGTGAGGACCGGGCTGCCACCTGCATCTGCACGCCGGGCGGGGCCGGCCTGACTGAGCCTGTCGCTGTGCTCGGCGCCCACCGGGCCGGCCACGTGGCCATCGGTGACTGAGGCACAACCGAGGGCCCTACTGCCACACAAAGCAGGTGACGCTTGGCCCGATTCATTTCAATGCAAACCCAAATACTATACCTCCGGAAACCACTTGCACGTCTACATAATTTCAAATTGTCAAGCATTTTTTTTGGGAATACATTCACGGGGTGCATTAAATCAGCTATTTTGCTTTGGGAGATATAATTTTATATGTTATACGGCTCTCCTGAAATGCCATGCTGCATTTCTCAGCAGTCTTCACTGGCTAATAATTCAATTACAAACACAATTCATTATTTTCCTGTTAGATTAGAAAGCCTTTTGCACTGGCTCGAGATATCTTCCCCGAGCAAATGGGGCAGTTTATAAAAGGCCAAACCGCAGGGTGGAGCATTGAGAGGAGAACGCCTCATAGAAAATTTAACCATATTAAATGGAAATCTGCCTTACAGCAAGCGGCTGATCTGCAGCTCAGGGCAGCTAACCTTCCCAGATAAAGGCTGGTGCAGGATAGCTGGGGCCGGGGGGGGGGGGGGGGGGGGGGGGGGGGGGGGGGGGGGCTCATGTAGGCCCTTCTCCCCCCCCCCCCCCCCCCCCCCCACTTCTTCACCCTGTTTTAGAATCTATTGTCTTTAGTGCATTTCCTCTTTCCTCTGCAGGGTTTCTGCGCCATCCGCTGGTGAGCAGAGGTCGCTCTAACTGTGATGCCTCTCCTGGGTCCTTTCATGGATCCTTTGCTATGGTAAAATCTTCATAAAGGGAGTTTTGAAAAGCAAGGCAGGGACCTATGTGATGAATTATTTACTGATGGAGAACATCAGAAATGGGCAGATGAAAACCACTCACTCGTCTGGGCACACGCAACTTTCGCCACTATGAATCAAAGATCTTCTGATCCATCAGTTGAATGGTCTCCCCTCTGCATTTTAAATCTCTGAACATTGATTTATCATCATTGTAACTTTACTGATACGCACAGAAAACAAAATTGTTCAGGTTACTCCTCTTAATGGTCTTTGGCATTGAATTTCAAGTACTACACCAAATTTATCTTCCAAGTGTCATGACTCCAGGGCTATTAGGTCCAGCAAATCCTGGCAAAGTCTCAATTTACGATCAAGGCCTGTGCCCCAATATTTCTATCTCATTCTAAATACATTGTTCATTTTCTTAATTCTTTACACGTACCCAATCTTAGGAGTATGTAAGATCAATATTCAAGTTTCCCCAGAAATGGAAAGCATTTCTGGTTTGATTTTCATAATTACATCACAGTTTGTTTTGCTTTATCTGGAATAATGACTTCTTGATGGCTGTATAGGCTATTACATAAATAAATACTTTGTAAGAAGAAACTTAATTCTTTAGAATTTGGTATAATATTAGCATTACAACAGAAAAATTGACTAGCAGAAGTTAGGCAAATTGCTAACTTGAACGTTAATCTTTTAATGCCAATGGATTATTTTTGTTTACTAGAGTCATCACTTTTTAAAAATAAAACGGCCATCATTTAAAAAAAAAACAGTATAAGAAACAGAATCAAAATTATTTGGCACGTTTTTTTTTAAACAATCGTCTTCTCTTTTGATTTTAAACAGTCACTGTGTTTCACAATTTTTTCAGCTTACCCCTCTGTTCATTCAGCATTGTCCAAACACTGCTATCCCCTCCCTCACTTAATTTCCACCATGTCTTCCCAGAACAGAAGAAGTCCGGATTTAGTGACAAGATGCCTCAAAATGGTCATCTCCTTACTCGTGCAGCCAGAATGATAGAGGGATGACGTACTGAAGCAGGCTATACTGCGACCCTAAAAATCTCATTCTGCTCACTAGTAAGCATAATAAACATGGCCCCCGTTTCTCCATTTGCAAAGTCAGAATAGTTATGCATGATCTCCAGTGGCCCCAAATATGTAAAACACGAAGTATAAAAAACAACTACCTTAAAGATCGTTAAGTAGCAAAAGTCAAGCAACTAAGTTTGTAGTTCCATGGATTTATTAAGTGATTCATCAACCAAGCAGCACCCAGAGCAAGTAGAGAGGAGCTCCAAGGAGTTGGAAGCTTTTGATAGAGGGAGGGTCACTGGGGCAAGAAAGTTATTTGCAAAAGAAAAGCATTGTTCCAGGCAAGGCTGCATCTAGGGAGACAGAGAGGGCCCAAGTAGCAGGCTCATTGGTGCAGACTGAAAAATTCCTAGCTAACCTTTTTTTAAGACTAAATTTCAGGGGGAGGTTGAAACTGCAATTCAAGTCTGTATTATGCACCAGTTTGGGAACTTGGTCTAAGTGAACACCAACTGGGGCCTGTGGTTAGTTGGTTTAACAAGACAAATCGTTAACAAATTGAATCAATGTTGATGGAGTCCAGTCAAACTGAAAGTTGGTTAAAGAAACAATTCCTTGACTTTTGGAATTAGCTATTCTTATCCACTTTTACTATCTTGGTAGTTCCTTAAACTTGTTTATTTGGTAATTATTAGAGTGCTTTGAAAATAAACTTTACGGTCGTGAAATACATATTTTTATGTTAAAATGTAATTTCTCTTATTTTTTTAAATCAAGTTAGAGTCTTCCAAGAGCTAAAATAGTTCTAGACCCTTTTGAAAACTAAATTGTATATGTGAATCCTCTACAACTTATTTTCTAAGGTACGAGTGGTCTGAAAGAACCACCATGGCTTTCAGAATAACCTACTTTGTACCAGTGAGGATCCCTAATTTTTGTTATATTTATCAGCTCTATATTATTATTTATTAAAATCTTATTCTAATTGCATTGTAATTTTCTTATTTAAAGATATTATCCTTAGTTTTAAAACATAAAAGAATCACAATCTTTGTTAGCTGCAATATTGAGTAGATGTCTCTCATCACAGGACAAGACAGATTTAAGTTCTTGATGAAACATCATCTGAACTAGTCTATTTCTAGGAAATTAAGCAAACTCTAAGCCACCTTCCAGAAATCTTTACTTGATCTAGAATTCCAAAAACTTCCAAACGAAAGTAGAAAAATAACTTTCCTTTTAAGGAACTCTCCAGACTCTTAGAATTTACATACATGAAGACCTTTGGTATAGAGTGGGCAGCCAGAGGCTTAAAAACAGGAACTAGTTTTAAGAAAACTATATGAGGATTAAATTTGCAACTTGGCTATAGCATGACACATCACTGTTATTGTTGTTGTTATTATTATTACCATTGGCATTGGAGGAGGAATTCAAAACTCTGAATGTCCCCAAATATTGAAAAGGGCTATCTCCTCTGATCACTTTCCTCAGAAATACTCCTTTAAAATTATTCTCTCCTCCATTGAA
Organism: Canis lupus familiaris; assembly: GCF_011100685.1. Classification (NCBI taxonomy): domain Eukaryota; kingdom Metazoa; phylum Chordata; class Mammalia; order Carnivora; family Canidae; genus Canis; species Canis lupus. The sequence continues at coordinate 1,783,082 of NC_049224.1, read as the reverse complement.
CCCATGTCCTCTTTCATAGTAATTTAAGATTTCTTTTTCCTTCTCAAATTAATATGTATACAGGAGGAAATGAACACTTACCAGTCAAGATTTATTTTTGTTATACTTTACAAGTAAGGCATAAAGAAACAGACTCTCAGTATACTTCCTCCAAGGATAACAAACTAGTACCTCACTGTTGTTGTTTAGCAACTTAAAAAAATAAATGATATTTTTAACGGGGGGGGGGGGGGATGCACTTCTTATCAATAACAAATTTCATTTGCCAAAGATAAATTATGCAATACATGCATGCAAGCTAGCAAAAAAAAAATGAGATAGGAACAATTTATTGATGAAATGAACTAATACAAAATATATAAATTGCACTTGCATTTGGAACTGAGATTATAAATTATTTTCCTAGTCAACTAAGGTGTGATTAACATTTAAATACAAAGGTTATTTAACATTTAAGCACAAAGATTTCTCCATGAATTACTTTGGATTTATAGAATCCCTCTTACCAGCATTTCTTTTGAAGCTGCATTTTATGAAAGATGAGATGTTCCAGCACCTTATTCAACTGAGGACTATTCTTCTGAACACATGACCAGGCAGCCACACAGTGCCAGAGCAGGTGGTTAACTTCATATCCTCCCTGATTAACCTGCAAGTGTTCCTGGAATTAAAACATAAAAATAAAAAATAAATAAATAAACAACAACATAAGAATATATCTGGGAAAGAGTTATTTGACTTGAATAAACATGAAAATAAATTTTAAATGTTCAAATGAAAATGCATTATTTTCTTAAACTTCATGTTACACCAAACAGAGCAATTTACTCAAGTATATATTTTGTAAGTATATATAGTGTGGAGGAGGAAAAGATAATTTTCCATCTACCCTTCCAGGTTCTTGGTTGAAACGTCTGCATCCCCTGTAATAAAAACATAGATTAACGGGAGAAAACCAAAGAGAAGATTAATAACAGGTATACCTCCTGTACCCATGGGGGAGACCCAGGAATACTTTTAAAAATGGCCCAGGCCACCATCGTCTGTAACATGTCTAGCTAAAGACAAAAAGGGGATTTGGGCAGTTATGGATGGTTAACAGGAAAAGCCTACAGTAAACAAGGGTAAGGTTGATATGCAGATTTATCATCGCCTTCTCCACTGATTAAGAGTTTCTAGAGACTCAGAGTCATCCTTCTCTTCCTGGTCCAGAGGGGGAGACACCCACACAAATGCAGACTTCTCTTAAAATGTAAATATCTCTTACAAAAAGGGTAACTTTTATTCAGTTTTCACAGCTTCTCCTGTGTTTGTGATTTCTTAAAAAATAACCAGCCTAAAATATCCCTATGCCAAAGAGGCCTATTTCGGGGCAGCAAATTTTGCTTCATTTGTTAACTTGAACCTAAGGTCTTCATTGATTTTCACATGGGTCCCTTCTGTTCAATGACATCAGTTCCACAGTAAGATAAAATCCTCTATCCTCTACAGGACAATCATTCGAATAATTGTGCTTCTTAGACCCTATACGACTTAGTTCTTCCTGACATCCAAAGAGGAGGGTAGCGGGAAAAGTTTGAACAATGATCAAACAGTAAATCGCGTTTTAAAATGTATATTTCCACTTTAAGGGCTAAATATACATGCCTAGCTGGACAAGGTCAATGTGTGCTAAGTAACTGTTTTAAAAGTCTACAAACTCAGGGAAAAAATAGGCTGTTATCTGTTTTTTCTTGGCGTGCTTTCTAATAGTTTCTTAGATTTAATTGGTCTAGTAAAGTAACTGGTATAAAGAAACCTGATTTTATTGTTAGATACTGATAGCATAGCACTCTCATTGAATTTTTGCCAACAATACAGATTCAAACACATATCTTGTGATAGGTACTTCATATCAGATGATATTTCATTCTTTTATGCTCAAAAGAAACACTTAAAGAGACTCCAAAAGGCTTTATAATTCTCATTTATTGTATAAACAACATCATATCTACAATTTAAAGATAATTTTCATGGTAAGTATTCTTAAGTTGAAAGGCCAGAAATTCATACATAAATCTTAAAGTTTCTAAGTAAACTATTTAGTTAAGTCCCACAGATGTGTATTGATTATGTTGGGAACTCAGATGCTGGAGATAAAAAGTCATGAGGAAGATAAAGTCTGTGCACAAGGCTACTGATTGTGGGGAACACTCACTCAGAAAGGCAAATGAAAACAAGCCGATGTTTAGAATGTTAGAATATTCCATAGAAAAGCTTTATATTTAAAATAGTGTACAGGGTGCCTGCATGACTTAGTAGATTGTCTGTCTTTGGCTGGGGTCATGATCCCAGGGTCCTGGGAATGAGCCCCATGGCAGGCTTTCTGTTCAGCGGGAAGCCTGCTTCTCCGTCTCCCTCTGCCTGCCAATCCACCTACTTGTGCTCAGGCTCTGTCAAATAAATAAAATCTAAAAAATAAAATAAAATAATGTAGGATGAGGGCACTGAGTGGCTCAGTCACTTAAGCTCCAACTCTTGATTTTGGCTCAAGTCATGGTATCACCGTCATGAGATCAAGCCCAGTCAGGCTCCATGCTCAGGGAGGAGTCTACTTGTCCCTCTCCCTCCCCTTATTTGTGCATTCTCTCTCTCTCAAATAAGTAAATAAAATCTTAAAAAAAAAAAAAAAGTTGAAAGGGCCCTTATAACACAGATTGAAAAATACTGAGCGGAGCATTAAATGACTCCCGAGAACCTTTTCTTTTTACCCCCTTACCACCTCCCCTCCCTCCCTCCTTCCTTCCCTTTCTCTCTTCCCTTTTTCCTTTTTTTCTTGGCTTTATGACCACTTCTTATAGGTCTTTCATCTCCCTGTCTTGCTGTCCACACAGAGGCCAAGACAGAGACAGGCCATTCCAGATTGGTAGGTGATAGGTCTAATAAGCCAGGGAACTTACTTAGGAAGCTTGTGTTAGGAGGTTGCAAGACAAGCAAATCTCTGGACCCACCTGTAGCTTAAAATTTATAAGGAGGCCTTAATGGGGTTCCATCACTTATACCACCCAGATGGTCTCAAGAACACATTGTTCTCTCAAGGCTGCATCCTTAAAAATGGCTCCAGCTGTGGGAAACGTGAGCAGAATGTGCATCCCAAGGAGGAGGCTCAGATTGCCCAGGTCCAGCTCATGGATCAACCAGTGGCCATATCCTCTCGCTTACATCCTCCAACAAGCTATCAGTTGCAGCTTATACAACACCTACTTTGAGAAGTCCACCTACAGAAGTGCTGTTCATCTAGTGTTGGCTGAAATTTCACATAACCACATCACATCAGCTTGGATTTTATGCAAATTTGAGTGCACAAGCTCTGAATGTCAGACCGGGCTCTCTTCTATAGCAGAAATGAGTTCTGAAGGATGAGCTGTATTTTTGCTGTTCAGAGATAGCTTTTGATCCCCCCATCATAGTGGGGATGGTTGAGATTGCCAGGATAGGAGCTCTCAACACAAATGTGCTACTTAGATAATAGGACATGAATCATCAGATAATACTCTTAATTTTAAAGGACCTGTGTCTCAGTCTAAGCCAATTCCTAGTAACCATGTACAATTGCAGTATAGCGTAAAATGTCCCAAATTTGGATAATGCCTTTGGCTTCCCAAGTACTTAAAGCATTAGAGGATGAGATTGCTAACCACATTTGAATGTAAACTCTGTTTATTTCCTAGTTTTCAGAAAACTATTTGTCCTTTAGGACAGATGCAGCTATTTAGTAAAGGGTCTACTGGATTTCACTTGAGTTTTAATCTACTATCTCCAAAAAAACTATGTTGTTATTATCAGGTGACAACTGTACTCAGCAAATTCAGCTCTGCTAGTGAGCAACAGACAGAGTGGAAAACTCAATCCAGTGTTCTGGCTCTGAAAGCCACAGAGCTAATTAAAGTGCACCATTTGTCAAAGCCAATGGAAACCTCGCGTCTGGATCAGCTTGAAAGGATATTAGAAGAAGAAATGGGTTCTAGCGGCAGGGAAAGGAAATTTCCTATTCTTAAAGAGAACCAACACCCATATTGTGTGTATCCTAATACGTAAATCCCACAGAATTATTTTTTCAGCAATATTATGGCAGCACTTGGAAAACAAAATGCTTAGGCTTTTACTCTAATGCCGATTAATACATTAAAAACAAAACATTTTGCAGTGGCCAAAAAATGCTGTCATGGACCTTTTAGCATTATTGGAGAATGATGGGCTGTAGGAACTAACCCACAAATCCTCTACTATGGCATGTCAATAACAAAGAAAGGAGGGGGATGAATACAGATGTATTATTTATATTCCCATTTTCCTCTCGGATTCCTCCTGTCTTCTCCTAGTAGGTGAGAGAGATGGGTATTGAATGGTAAGTACTCACTTGGAGAGGCTGGCTCAGACCACGCTACCCTGAAGAAGTTGGGCTGAAAATGGAGAACAATGCTCAAATATGTAACAAGCACTAAATTAGTTAGCTGAACCAGAAATTTTAGTAGCTACACTACCTTTCAAATTCTTTATATTGTGTGGGAATGAGAGGGAGAAAAAGGAAAGCAATAAATCTAATAAGCTACAATCTGTTCTAATACCTTCACAGAATTGCAGGTATAGAGCTGAAATAGAACTTAGAAAACATTGAAATTATGCTCTTTGTTCTTTGAAGAAAAAGGCACAGAGACTAATGACTTGTTCCACTCTAGGCAGAAACATTCTTTTTTTTTTTAATTTTTAAAAATTCATTTATTTGAGAGAGTGCAAAGTGAGGGGAGGTGCAGAGGGAAAAGGGACAAGCAGACTCCATGCTGAGTGCAGAGCCCAACTTGGAACCCAGTCTCAAGCCTCTAAGATCATGATCTGAGCTGAAACCAAGAGGCGGACACTTAAACAACTGAGCCACCCAGGTGCCCCTAAGCAGATACATACATTTTCTAGATAGCATCTTTCTTTTTTTAAATTTGTTATTTAAATTTAATTTAATTAGCATATGTTGTATTATTAGTTTCAGAGGTTCATCAGTTGCATACAACATCCTGTGTTCATTACTTCAAGTACCCTCCTTAATGCCCACTGCCCCTTTGCTCTATCCCCCCTCACCACCACCCCTTCAGGAGCCCTCAGTTTGTTTCCTATAGTTCAGAGTCTCATATGGTTTGTCTCCCTCTCTGTTTTCATCTTATTTTGTCTTCTCTTCCCATCTGTTCATCTGTTTTGTTTCTTAAATTCCACATATGAGTGAGATCATATGGTATTTTTCTTTCTCTGACTTATTTCTCCTAGCATAAAACTCTCTAGTTCCATCCATGTCATTACAAATGGCAAGATTTCATTCTTTTTGATGACTGAGTAATATTTCATTATCCATATATGCCACATCTTCTTTATCCATTCATCTGTTGATGGATATGTGGGCTCTTTCCATAGTTTGGCTATTGTGGACATTGCTGCTGTAGGCATTGGGGTGCACGTACTCCTTCAATTAGTAGTGCAATTGCTAGGTCATAGGTAGTTCTCTTTTTAACTTCCTGAGGAACCGCCATAGTGTTTTACAGAGTGGCAGCACCAGTTCACATTCCCACCAATAGTGTAAAAGGGTTCCCCTTTCTCCACATCCTCTCCAACATGTTGTTTCTTGACTTGTTCATTTTAGCCATTCTGACTGGTGGGAGATGGTATCACATTGTGGCTTTGATTTGCATTTCCCTGATGCTGAGTGACGTTGAGCATTTTTTCATGTGTCTGTTGACCATTTGTATGTCTTTGGAGAAATGTCTGTTCATGTCTTCTGCTCATTTCTTGACTGGGCAGAAGTTTTTGTTTTTGTTTTTCGGGTGTTGAGTTTGATAAGTTCTTTAGATTTTGGATACTAGCCCTTCATCTGATAAATCATTTGCAAATATCTTCTCCCATTCTGTAGGTTGTCTTTTAGTTTTATTGACTGTTTCCTTTGCTGTGCAAAAGTTTTTTATCTTGATAAAGTCCCAATAGTTCATTTTTGCTTTTGTTTCCTTTCCCTACAGACAAATGTCTAGCAACAAGTTATTGTGGCCGACGTCCAAGAGTTAGCTGCCTGTGTTTTCCTCCAGGATTTTGATGGATCCCTGTCTCACATTTAGGTCTTTCATCCATTTTGAGTTTATTTTTGTGTATGGTATAAGAAAGTGGTCCAGCTTCATTGTTCATTTTCACAATACCACTTGTTGAAGATACTTTTTTTTTTCCAGTGGATATTCTTTCCTGATTTGTCGAACATTTAGATTCTTAAATATAAGCAGAATCAACATTGAAGGTTGCCTGCTTCATAACCAAAACACTCGTATTGTCAAGATTTCACAATATCTTATTTTTTTAAGCAAAAACACTCAAGTCACTACATTAAGCACAATTAACTACATAGTAAAACATAATTATTTAGTCAGCATAATCATGTCCTTAGATGAAAATCATATTTTAACTGCCTAAGTTAAAGTGAGTTCCTAAATATAATATTCAATAATCATTGTTTAAATTTTCATGGCACTTAATTTACAAGGTACATGCTTTTTTTGTAATCTTCACCACTATCTTATAGACTAGTTAGGGTGAATATGATGATTATGATGATGACGATGGTGGTGGTGGTGATGATGTCTTTTTTAAAGATAAGCAAATGGGGATGTAGAGAGTTCAACGGACCTCTAAATCATATAGTCAGTTGCTAAGCAGGTCTTTCTTCCTCGCTGATCAATGTCCTTACCATTGTTCAACATCTTAGATTATAAATTTATTGTTAAAGTAGTCTTTAAACTTAAAAACAAGATCCCTTTGTGCATGAAGTGATTGGTGCTCGTTAGTAATTATAACTGAAAGATTCAAATTATTTAGCATATGTCACTTTATGTCAGTGATTCACCAAATAATGAGACAAAGAGAAAACACAAAAGCCTTTAATGATCACAAATAGATGTGGTTAAATGTGTTTCCTTAAGTACTTATATTTTAGTTGGTTTAGTTGGTTTCCCAAGAGAAGCATGGAAAACTGTGAGGCAACTCATAATACAACTATTTGAAAAAGGAATCTTAAATTTTTTTGTTTCAACCTCCCTTATGTTAGACATATGTTTTCCTTTTTTTCCTAAAGATTTGTTTATGTGTTTATATATTTTAGAGAGAGAACACGTGATCGGGGAGATTGGGAGAGGGAGAGGGAGATAGAGAATCTCAAGCAGACTTTAAGCTGTGTGTGGAGCCCAGCACAGGGCTTGATCCCACAACCCTGAAATTGTTACCTGAGCCAAAACCTAGAGTTGGATGCTTAACCAACTAAGCCACACAGGCACCCCATTATGTTTTCCTTTTTAAGAAATTATTAGAAAAACAAATTTTCTGTCCATAAACTATGAAATAATAAGTATATATAATGAAAAATAAAGTAACAAAAGAATCAAGGTTTCAGTGTTTTATGGCTCATTGTAGCTCTGTTCCCATGAGACATATTTTATTACATAGCAAGGAATTACATAACTGGACAGTTTTCTCTAATGTTGATCACTAATGTCCAAGTTAGAAACTAAAAGAAAATTTTTCATATACTAATGATTATTTTATTTTCTCAATTCTGAACCATTTAAAAACATTTTAGTTGATTTTAATAGCATTTTAAATGTTATTATATATGAATTATGGAAGCTTCCAGTATTAAAATTGCTCTCATTAATTGCCTCTATTTTATGTACTTTCTTTTAATACAAATGTAATTATCTTAAAATCCTCATTTGTGAGTTAATCTAAATTGCGTTGCAATTTCCAATTAATTAAATAGCTGAGATGGAATCTATAAGGAAAAAGGTAGTATGGCGTTGCTCTATTTAAAGTAGTAGTGGTACATATTGATGCTCCACTCCTAATCCTATTAACTACTGTCCAGGAAATGTACATATGGTTTAGTGTTTTTGCTGTTCACTCCTCTCGCCCTCCCCCGCACCACCTAAACTCAACTTCAACGATGTTACATGTATTGGCAAGCACAATTATTTCATCATAGTAATATTACCTGACTCATTATGGACTAGGATATACTCACCATCTCAGCATCTATGTTCTTATAGCTTTTCTTGTTTTCCACAGGGCTAAAAACTGACCCAGAAAGGAGCCCTCTTTTGCATATAATCTCCATGGTTTTCAAAATGAATTGCACATTTGAAAAGATGTTTGGATACTTGTAATATGACTCTCCAGAGGAAGAAAGTGCTATTGTAAGAAAAATAATTTATGATAAACATCTCATTAATATCTTGCATTGTGTTTCATTTGTCTTTTAGTTACTAAAATATAATTAAATTCAGTTCTTAGATGCTGAAACTGCTATCCGTGTCCCCATCTATTCAAGATTTATAATGTTATGTGTGACCCCTGGTGGCATAATAAAAAACTACAAGGTAGATAGTTAAGAGTTTATATAATTCAGAACAGCAATTGCATAATGATCGAATGCCCAATTAAGTATAGTTACTGTACAACAATGCTTGGAAACTTTCAGGCGAGAATAAATCAATTTATAACATACTCTATTCATAAACGGATACTTTGAAACTGCAATCCTACAAACAAATCATCATTTTTAACCCTACATTCTCCAGTTTTATTCCTTTTCAGGATGTTATTGCTGTTGTTTTTTTAAATATATTTTAAGTATAGCAACAATTATGTCATTCAACATAACACTATATCATACCTAACAGAACTATCTGTATTCTGTTCTTTTTGTACACCTTTAGATAATTTCTGAGTTTCAATATTCTGACATTGGAAAAATTAGTAGTAACTACCCTTCTACTGGATGGCTATATGGATAGGTAGCAATTGCTTCCTGCTATTGCAGGTAAAAATCACTCTGTTGCTAAAGACAGAAATGTAGCGTAAGTAAGGCTGTGTTTAACAATATTTGATTGAAGGGGCAAAATCTGGGGATTTTATCCTTATATGAAACAAGCTTATCGGTTTTCTTGGGATAGATCTACAATAGCAAGCTAAAGTGAGATCTTGAGGTTTTATTCAAATCATTTTTCAAAATTTATTTGCCACTATCATTTGATTATTTGATGAGTCATGCTGAACACAGTAAAGAGTAAAAAAGAGGATTATAATGTATGAAGAAATCAAAACAAGTGATACGATAGATATAAATTCTTATTCTGCTAAGTCTCCAGGCCTGTCTGGGTTTCATACCTGTCAGAATTTGTAGTAGTGGTGAAATTTATTGGTCAGTCTCCAAAACACTTCCACTGTTATGCCTATTCCCTCCTCCATGATTTTTCCACCAAATATTCCCTTTCTTATATCTTGAGTCCTTTTATCTCTTATCCTACAACATACTAATCTTTTCCTCTTTGACCTTTTTTTAAAGATTTTATTTATTTATTCATGAAAGACACAGAAAGAGGCAGAGACACAGGCAGAGGGAGAAGCAAGCTCCCTGCAGGAAGCCCGATGTGGGACTGGATCCCGGGTCTCCAGGATCACGCCCTGGGCCAAAGGCAGGCGTTAAACCACTGAGCAACCCAGGGATCCTCTGATATTTTTTTAATTCAATCAATTAAACTAAAAAGTTTATTTAAAACTAAAAAAAAAAGTTTTTGAAAAGATAAATTGATAAGCCTAGTCTAGCTAGACTCACCAACAGAAAATAGAGGACTCAAATAAATTAAGAAATGGACAAAATACTAGGAATATACAACCTACCAAGACTGAATCAAGATGAAATAAAAAATATGAACAGAGTGATTATTAGTAAGTAGACTGAATCAGTAATGAAAAACCTCTCAACAAACAAAAGTCCAGAACCACAGAGCCTCACTGATGAATTCTACCAAATATTCGAAGAGAGTACCAATCCTTCTCAAACTCGTACAAAATATAGGAGGAGGGAACTTTTAAACTTATTTTACAAGGCCAGCATTACCCTATCAAAATCATACAAGGATGCCACAAGAAAAGAAAATTATAGGCCAATATCCCTGATGAATATAGATTCAAAATCCTCAACAAAATACTAGCAAACCAAATTCAGCAACATATTAAAAGGATCATATACCATGACTAAGTGGGATTTATTCCAGAGACTCAAGGAGGGTTTAATATCCCCAAATCAGCCAATGTGATACACCACATTACCAAAATGAAAATTAAAAATCATACAATGATCTTAATCAATGTAGAAAACGTATGTGATAAAATTCAACATCCATTTATGGTGAAAAGAACTCACAATGAAGCAGGCATAGAGGGAGTGTAACTCAACATAATAAAGGCCGTGTACTACTAGTCCACCGCTAACATCATGGTCAAAGGTGAGGAGCGGACAGCTTTTCCTCCAAAATGAGGAACAAGACGAGGATGCCCACTCTCACCTACCTTATTCAACAAAGTACTGCAAGTCCTAACCAGGATAATTAGGCAAGAAAATAAATAAATAAATAAAAGGCATCTGAATTGGAAAGGGAGATGTGAAACTCTTTTTTTATTTTGTTTTTTCATTCAAACTACTGGCATATTTCTCCTTCTCTTTATAGCTTAGTTTTTTTTTTTCCTTTATAGCTTAGTTCTTTGTAATAGTTCACCATCTCTGTCTTATGCTTAAACCTTCCCTTCACCCTTTGTTTACCTCCAGTCTGAGTTTTGCTTCCCCATCTCCCCTGGGAATGCTCCCAAGATCAACAATGACTTTCTGCTTACAGAAACCCATAAACTTTTAGACCTTCTACTATTTCATATTTTTATAGCTCTTGATAATGCTGACCTTCTTGAACCTCCCCTCTTTTGATTTCTGTGTCACTATTCTCTCTTACTTCCCTTTCCTGATATATGGCACTCCAATTATCTATTAAATGTTTATGTTCTCTAAGCCTTTTCCTAGAATTAATTTCTCCCCTGAAACATCTTTCACTCTGAGGTTATTTCAGCCATATTAACGTGGATGACTGGCAAATCATCTGCATTAATATCTGTGATATAAGTGAATCCCAGCCTTCGTTTATTTCCCTACTTCCAAATCTGTATTTCCAACTGTTCACTGGGTGTATATATATATGTGTGTGTGTGTATATATATATATATATATATATATATATATATATATATGATCTTCAAAATCCAATATGTCCAATGTTTCTCCAAAATTTTTTCAATTTAAAGTACCATTATCTTGATCCTATTTGTCACTATGTTAAATTTAAAGATTCCTCCTGAATTCTTCATTTCCCCTTATATATAGACTAGATCCAATTGATCACCAAATTCAGTGTCTTTTTTCTTTTAAACATTTTTCAAAACTATTTTACTCTATCTCCTTCTCATTTTAAAAGTTCATAACCTTTAACACCTCCTGCCCAACTACTGTCATAGCTAACTGACACCCTGCTTCACCTTCTCCTTACTCCAGTTCAGCATCTCTAAGCCTGTCACTAGTGTTACCTTACTAAAATATAAAATTAACTTTCTTGAAATCTAGAAAGGTAGATTCTATTACAGATGAGGAAACTGAGTCACAGACAAGGTCATGCACTTAGTTAAGTAGGAAAGTTAAAAGTAAAACCCATGTAGTCTGGCCCAGAAACTGTGTTCAACAATACTGTACCTTTTACTTTTCATGAAAAATAAAATACAGCTTATGTTCTTTATAGTGATAGTCTGAGCTTCTCGAACTATAACATAAAACATTTATAAGTGCAGAAAATAAAAGAGAGTCTACCGTATAAATATGGTTGAAGCCTAAGTAAATGCTGTTTAAAACTTTCTAGGTGACCATGCAGGTAATATATAAAAAGTCGTAAGAAGACCAAATAGCCAATCTGTCAAAAGAAAAAGAAAAAAGTATATTTGTGTTGCATCAATAAATGTTTAGAAACTATAAGGAAACTAAACCATTTTATTATTACATTTCCTTTTGATGAAGCAATTTCAAACTCTCTTGAGTTCATGCGCTTTTGAAATAACTTTAAAACATTTATATCAAGGTTGAAATACTGGTTCAGCCAAGAGACTTTTATAAATCATCTCTACATTATATATAATGACCAATACTGAATGCTATTCTGTTCTGTGTCCTATAGAACAGTATTTTTCAAATTGCAAGTCATGCCCCTTAAGTGAGTCATGAAATCAATTGAGAGTGGATTTTTAAACAAAATGAAAGAGAAAAGAAAATTTCATAGTGCATTGCACAGTTCCTTGTTTTAGTATACAAATCAGTGTGTATTATGCATGTTTTGGTTTGCAATGCAAACGTCTCAGTCAAAACATTTTTAAAAACATTGATTTAGATGGTTTTGAGAAACATTCTTCCTGGGTATACTAGGCTACACTAAGATCCCAATTCCCTTATGAACACTACTAAATAAATAAATAAACACTAGTATCTTATCTCCGTGAAGTTCCATGTATAGCAAATTTATTTTACATAGAATACAGAAAGTGGAATATCTGCAAATTTATGATATGCAAGTTTTCACAGAAAATGGGACAAAACCCCACAAACCATAGAAATAAATGGAACAGAAATTCTTAGGTTGCTCAATCATAAGATTGTGGAAACAAAACAAAACAATATCACTATCAAGATACATGTAGTCAAATCCTCTTAACAACAATGCAGGCTATTGTCAGATCCATACGTAAAAAATAATAATAAAATTAAAAAGATCATTCTACCAAGTCTCTGATTCAACCAAGATAATTTAACAAATAAGTGGCATGATTGGACTTTGAACCCAAGACTGTGTTGCACCAAAAGGCATGAACTCTCTATTACAGCAGTGTTTCCCAAGTACTTTTATCATAAAATTCTGTTGGCAAAATAAATTCTAAGAATGCACCATCAATATTTATAAATATATCCATAAATTATAAATATGCACCATTTACAGACTTAAATAAAATTTAAAAACATTTATAAAGTATATCCAAGGGATCTCTTCATACAGACCACTTTGATATAGTATCGTGCTTCTCTAAGAGACTGAAGTTAGATGGAAAGAGGAAATTGTCAGATCACTTAAAAGAATACTGCAATATTCTAAGTGAGAATATTAAAATAAGAAATACTCATTGTTAAAGACAATGAATGAAAAATTAACCAAAGGGAAATAATTTGCAAGGAATTAGATGGATACTGAAAGGAAAATTCACATTCAAAAATTTGTAATATCATACAAAATAGAAAAATATATGAAAAACAGATGTTTGAATGATCACTGTATTTACCCCAATTTGGTTGTTTGACCTGACCCAGAGGCTATCCTTAGTTATAACCATGCTTGGAAAGCACTTTTCATTTATAACATTCTGAAAAGCTAAATTTTTATTTCAAAATCTGCCTTTCTGTATCTCTAAAATATTCTGGGACCTTCTGTGCATCTTTCCTCATGTCTCATTTTTGCACATATTCTTTCTGCAGCTTGACAGCTTGAGCTGTGCCTCCTAAACAGAATCTCTGCTTTTAGATGTCTCTTCACTCTATCTTTCCTTCCTTTATTCTTACTCTCCCTTCTTTCCTTCTCTTTCTATGGCTTATTCTCTTCATTTCTCTGTTTCTATTATCTAATTGTGAAATAAAAATGCTGAATAATATTTATTATGTGTTATATTTAATAGTTGGTTATGTGCTCCATTTTTTTTATAGAAGCTTGAAGAACACTTTATATTTATATCTAAAATATATTGAACTATTGTTGCTTATGTATTATTCTCTACACTTCAGTAAGTAGACTTTAATACTTAAGATGATTCTACGCTCAGGTAAATAATGAGGAAAGAATGCACACAAAATGTGAAAGTAAATAATAGTAGGGAATTCAGTATTTCTGGCTCTTCCTAATGCTGAGCTTTATCAACAAAATGGCGCCCATGAAGGTGGGTGATGCTTCCCTGGCAATACCTTTCAGTGTAGCATACTGAAGAAAAGATCAAAACCAAAGCTTCCAACTGACTATCAGATACATAATGAAAATTCTACAAAGTCAAGGAGGATAACTGAAATGGCTTCTTGCCTGAAATCAAAGGTACTTATAGAGCATGCTTACTTCCCCTAGCTAATTTATATTTTCTAGAACAATAAGAAGTAGACTTTAAAAGTAGTAAATCTGAGAGCCAAAATAAATGTGTAGTATTATGGCTGAGAGTCCACTGGACTCAGTTTCAAAATCTTCTCTGCTGAGAAACCTTGAATAATTCACTTATATGCCTTGGTCTGTAAAATAATGTCCAATAACAGCACCTACTTTTTAGGTTTGTTATAAGGATTGAATAAGTTAATTATGTCTGATACATCTAAAGCACTGATCACTGTGCAAGGTGTTGTGCAAGTTAAGTTATGTGTAAGTATTCACAGGTGTTATATGTGCAAATTGTTTAAACTGTCAGATAAGAAGATATAGGAATCTTTTAAAAAATAAGTGACATAGTAATCGGGTGCCTGGGTGGTCCGGTCAGTTTTAAGCATCTGACTCTTGGTTTTGGCTTAGGTCATGATTTCAGGGTTGTGGCATCAAGACCCATGTCAGGCTCCATGTTTAGTGGGGAAGCTGATTGAGATTCTCTCTCCCTCTTCCTCTGCTCCTCCTCTCCACTTTTGTGCTCTCTCTCTCTAAAATAAACGAATAAATCTTTAAAAATAAATAAATAAATGATGTAGTATATATAAATTATAAGTGATTTGTACAATGGCTAAAGCTGTATTTTATAGCATTTATTGGTAGCAAAAATATAAAAGGCAATGAATGGAAAATGGCCACTAAAGAAAATGAAAAGAAAAGGGGAGAAAAGCCAGCTTTGCTTTGTTTCTCCTTTCATTCTTTATTCATTAGAAAATATATAGAGATGTAGATACTTTTTAAATCTCTATAATAATTGTATAATCTTTTCTATATCTTCATAATGAATAGTTTGGGAAACAGAGGAAAAAGACAGAAGAAAAAGTCATCATGGTAACATCTTGTCTTTCTACTCCCATCCTCCTATGCAAAGCCTCAGTTCTTTGCACGCTCCATTTCTATTATGTGCTCTCTGAACCTCTCCTGGTCACCAGAAATCTTTTACCCCCAAACATGTCAGAGAGGATCCAGGCTTGATTTCTAAGGACTAAAATATAGTATCTTCCAAAAACGCCCTGGTTGACTTATGGACATTTCCATGGTAACTTTCTAACACTACATAGTGAAATTGAGTAAGAAATTCTTTTTGCAAATAATACTTAATAATTTTTGCAAATAATTATTAAAATATGCATATCCTAAAAATATCTATGTTTTTAAATTTTTCTTCTAGCTTTATATTTTCTTTGAAATAAAACTACTACATAACCTAATTTTTTTGACTCATAATAAATTTTGCCACAGGCAACCATAATCATCACAGGGAACAGAAACAAATAACATCCAAGACCTTGTAAAACATGAACCTCATGAAGATAGTTTCCCATCTTATGGCTTTAAATGCCACAGAATATTGAGAGAATAACTCTTCTCAAATTGGGCAACTAGCTAAGGTTATTGTCAGCATTTTTAAATGGAAAATGGCATTTAAAAATCCTTAAAATAGGACAAAAGTTAAACACATGCATACATAAATACTAACTTGATTTCAATTAAATATTATTTTCTTAGATGGTGAAGTTATATTTTCTCAAACTATCTTCATTTGGATATTAGGTAATAATGTATTATCCACATTTAAAGAAGATTAACATAAACTACCAAACGAGAATATTCCATAATAAAACCAAATGTCCTGTTTAGATCTTAAAACAGGGGTCATATGACTACATGTACTATGTGTAGTAATTAAAACACATTAAAAATATTTTACAACATACCTTTGTCAGCTTTATTTCAACTGAATATAAGTATGTCTTTTGGAATGCATCACAACAGAGTCTATATAAAACTGATTCCGCAACAAAAAATAAGGTAGGCAGATGCTCATAATCAAAGGAAGCATAGTCCAGGGAAGCATAAAGCATATTTAAAGCTTCTGAAATATTAAAAAGGTAGAAACTTCACAATTTATAGATCATGCTTTTGTCTACATGCTATAATTAAGCCTTACAATTAACTATTTGCTGTCACCAAAACCAGATTATGGTTTTAAAATATTAAAAATTTAAAAGGTTAAATATTTACAAATTCTTTGACACTCCTCCCATCAAAAAGTGAAGCCTACACCCCTTTCCCCTTGAACTTGAGTAGGTCTTGTGACTGTTTTAATCAATAAAACACTAGATCAGAAAAGTCAATACACCTGCCACTTGGATCTCTTTCTCAAGACAACAGCTCTGGCTAATGTAGGAAAGCTCTGGCTAGTATAAGAAAGACACTTAGCTCCATGTAAGAAATCTAATTACTCAGAAGTCACTAAACTGGAGAGACTACAGAGCTAGAGATAGAAGTGAGAGAAAAATGCACAAGGAGCTCCAGATGTTCCAGCCAACACAAAATAGATCACCAGACCACACAAATAATGAAGGGGCAAAGGGGCAGAACTAGATGACAAAAGAAAGCACTAAAGACAAGTGCTATAAAGAGCAGAGTGGAAAACTAGAAAATCAAGACAGACGATCTAGGCCCCAGGGGAGATGAAAGAGGAAGAAAATAGAGCTAAGGCCCTAGAGAAAATTACACCTCAAGTTATTGCAAAGATTTTGAAAAGAGCTGTCATGAAATATCTGAAAAGAACAGCAAATGCAGGGACTTGAGGAAGGAAAAGCCCTGACACATCCAAGGAATAGGAAGCAGACCAGTATGGCTGAGCATAATGAATAAGTAGGGAAGGCGGGCAGGAATCAAGTCAGACATAGTCGGGGCTTATTTTAAGTGTAATCAGAAGACACTGGAAATGATTTAAGCTTTAGTATGATCACTGCTGCATGGAGGGAGGACTACAGAATGAGCAGCAGATGAGAGAGGGAGGGGGGCGGGGGAGAGAGGCGCAAGACACAGATGTGGAGGGTTTTCAGTTGGGGAGCTGGTAAGAAGAATTCATATTTAGGGGTTTTATTTGGAGTTCAATATCTTGGTAAGCGAAAAGCCTTTGGCTATGTGTAACAGGAAATGCAAAGAAATATCTTCAAAGTGAGTATGTTTATTATTTCACAAGATCATAGGTGGAAAGACCGTAGGGCTGGCACTCACCTAACTGCCCTCTGTATGCATTTTTTTTTTTCATCTTCTAGTTCTGATGTACATGGTGACTGTGATGACCACACAAGCTCCAGGCATCTTTTTCTTACCAAGCCATTTAGAGAGGAATCAAAAGGTATAGGGAGGGAAGAGGTGCTTTCTTCCCAGAGGTGGGAAGAGGTACTTTCTTTCCAAAAGCAATTCAACAAAAAGTACTCCAAATAGATCTATTTTTACATCTCTGGGTAGAACCAGGTCTTGTGACCACTCCTAATCCAATCACTTGCAAGAAAGAGGGAATTCCCATGATTAGTTTAGATCAACCAGCCTCATTGCCCCTCCCATCCCCCCCCACGCTGCACCCAGGCTGGGAGGCTCAGTTCCCTTCTGAACCACATGACCACCTCCAGACACCTGAACAAAACAGGTTTAATGGACAAAAAAAAGCAAGTAGATGCTGGTTGTTGATAAGCCAGGGATGTTTACTTCAATATCATTTAAACATTTAATAGAGGTCAAGCTGTGGATAGCACTGGGATAAAAGTGCCATAAACTCAAGTCAAATACAAAATTGTTCTTAACTCTTCCTGTTGCTTGAAATCTCCCAGAAAGCCCTATAAAACTCAATTTACATGGGGCAATACTCTCTGACCTCATATGGTTAACATTCTAAATCTCATTTTAAAACGCATACACATAAAAATCAGGATAATGATAGGAGAAATTTTACCTCCTTAAAAATAATGTTTTTTAATTTCTTTTTGAGAGTGGTAGGATGATGCTTTGGAAGGAGACATATAAACGAGAAGTGATAAATGGAAAGGTAATGAGTAAAATGGCTGTTTGAAATAAGTGAAAAACAAAGGACCGTTTGGTTAACGTTTTATGAGTAAGACTTATAAAATGCCAAAACAAGTTTCTCCAAATGTATATAGTGCCTATTGTAATTAAAAATCACTTCAATGACACTTTATATTACTTTTTAATTAGTTACTAATTTTAGAAAAAAGCAATGAAGACTGTGCTGAACAAAAGTTTAAAACAATTTTGTAATTAAAAAGTTGAGCAGTCAAATTCATAAATTCAAAATTACAAAAGGAGCTTTCACAGTGAAATATTACAAGATATTTCTATAGAGAAAGGCAAATTTTCCTTGGCTCCTGCACAATTTCTAAATATAAAGGTCACAAGTTATACCTTTTCTGCTAATCTAGAGAACACTCAGGGAAACTGAGAAGAGCTTAGGAAGAGTACATACCATCTTGGATTTCTCCTTTGCACTGAGCGAGATACATTACTTCCATCCACGCAGTAGGAAGATGCACATGCTTTCCAGAGCCTAACGTTTTGAGACCCAGTTTTCTCTGTTATGGGGAAACATGAAAAAGGCAAATCAAAATGTATAGTTTCTTACAAATTTATTTGCTTATTTATTTTGATTATCCCTTACTTATATTCTGAAAGTCACCCTATGAGGCTGTGCTCTATAGCCAGGGTTATAGAAAACTTTATATTTTTGCTTTTATTACTTTATTTTTTGACATTTTATGTCAATGTATTAGTGCTAAAGTATAAAGAATGTTAATATTCTGAATTATATCATTATTTGCTACAAATAATTTTTACTCTTCACTTTCAAGGGATTATTTCTATTTCATTTCCCTACCTAGAGAATGCATCTCTGATTCTAGAAGGAAAAGTATATTGAATGTGATTCAACTGAAATTAGCTTAATGCCAACTTGCTGGAAAACTCTGGCTACTTCACTGTGAATGGTGTGAAATTAATGAGCATGCATTATTGGTGCCAAAGATTGCCACTCTTCCCTTAATGGGCCCACTCCTGGGGCTTCCCCAGGGAGCAGTTGGCCATTTGGACAGAAGCTCACTGATGAATGTACCTGCTAGCACCTCCCAGCATGCATACTTGCCAGAGAATATTCTTTTTTTAATTAATTTATTTTCAAAAATTTAAAATATATGAGCAAAAGTAAACTAAAACACTGGGAAATAATCCCAGCACAACAAATAAAATGGCTTAATTTATGCTCCATTTTTGTATGACTTTTATTTCATGAATATTTTGGTATATATTTTGGTAATATGGTATATTTGTACCATAGGTATATATAAATATACTATATATATACATGTATTTGTACCACATATAAGTATATTAGTATATATAGTACATTAGTATATTATTTCTCTGCCTAACATAAACTGGATCTAATGTAAGAAAAGCAAAACAAGGACTTACTTATTTCACTTCCTGTTCTGTTTTGATATGTGTTTGAAAGTTTGGAAACTAATAGCATTCTCTTAAAGAATGTATTTTCTAAGTTAGGGGAATAGTTTCTTATGGAGAAAGAATAGAGTATACTGTGCATGTATCATGAAGGTTTAGGGAAGCTTCCTTTCTTCTTTGGGACATTATGGTATATCAATCAACCCTTTTTTAGGAAAAAGTGGAGTTATCATAATCACAAGTTTATTTGCCAGCCTTTCACATTTTATGGTGAGTTCTTGGACTAGTGTCAACAGCTGTATCCCTCAATAATTTATGGAGAATCTTCACCAAAAAAGCCATTTGATGTTGAATTATTTGCTTATAAGCTTTAACTTTAGTTTTTACTTTGCATTAATATCTTTAATGATACTTAATAATCTAAAAAGGGTATTTCTTTTTATTTTTGATATTTCAGAACATGTAACCACCCACCTGACTAGCCTAGAAAGTCCATATACTGAATAATCAAATAGTGTACTATTTACCTTACACCTGAGAATGTTTTTTCTAGCTAGGTCCAACAACTCTTCTTTCTCTTTTGGATTTTCGGTTTGGTTGAATCTCACGATGAATTCTTTTGTGATTGAAAATGATGGACTAAACCAAAAACAAATCAATAATTATAGTTAACAGTTCCCAAATTTTAATTAACTTCCAGCGACTAAGTGCAACTGTTTTCTTTTTATTTTTTTAAATTATTTATTTATTTATTCACGAGAGACACACAGAGAAAGAGGGAGAGACACAGGCAGAGGGAGAAGCAGGCTCCATGCAGGGAGCCCGACGTGGGACCCAATCCTGGGTCTCCAGGATCACGCCCCTGGCTGAAGGCAGGTGCTAAACCGCTGAGCCACCCGGGCTACCCTCTTTTCTTTCTAAAAAGTACTTTACCTTAATAAAAATGTTTCATATACACACAGAGTAATCAGTAAAATTATTCTTATATATGTATGTATTTATATAAGAATACATATATAGGCTTCCTAGATTGATCTAATCATACTCTTGAATTGAGAAACATAGTTCTCATGATGTCAAAGAATTTTGTAGTCTCTGAAAAAAAAGTTTCTGAAATGGTTGCCAGAAGTCTTGTTGGTATATGCCTTCTTCAAAGGTAAAAACCAGCACAGCTCCATTATGTTGCAGGCTGATTTATCTCCTCACGTATATCAGTGTTGGTTCAATTTAGCTAAAGTTTTGTTCCCTCCATGCAAGTGAAATCAGTCCAACTATGGCTGCAGTAAAATAAACAAAGGAGGAAAGGTGTATGTGGGAAGGCCAGAGAGGTGACAAGAAGCCAGATTAACTCTGGACAAGATGGGAAATTATTGCAGGGTTTTGATAAAAGGAGTGGCATGATTTAAATTTAAGTTTTAATAGGATCATTCCAATGTCTATTGAGAGTTGGAGTGTGGAAAGGTGGGAGGTAGCAAGGCAGGAGACACATGTACACTTAGGTGAGTCTAACAGTGGCTGAGATCAAGATGATAGCAACGTCAGTAAAAAGAAGAGTTTGGATAATGGGTATATTTTGATGTTAGCTCCAACAAGACTGCCCAAAAAATTAGAAATTAGGCATGAGAGGAAAGGGAAAAAAAGGAGTCATGATTTAACTGAGTAACTGGAAGGATGGAATTGGGATTTTCTGAGATGGGGAAGATTGTTAAGAGAAGCAGATTTGGGATAAGGGTAGAGAATGAGGTCACTATTGGACATATTATGGTTGAGACAGCCATAGCCATCCCAGTGGAGACATAGGATAGGCAGTCAGATATATGAGTTTGAATTTCAGGGGGGAAAGTTCAGGCTAGATGCATCAATTTTGGATTCATTTTTGAGTCATTAGATAAACATGTTGTATTTAAAGCCTTACAAATGGGAAGGAACTCCTGGGGAAAGTGCAGAGAGAGTAGACAAGCACTTCAAAGAGAAGTGAGAAAAGTAAGTTGACGGTGTATGCAAGAGAATGAGCAGAGTGATTATAATAATATTCTACAGGATTTAAGAGGGATGTAGAATAAAAAGTGACATCAGAGGGATAGTGAATGGGTAGTAGAAGCAATAAGTTGTTTATTTGTGTGGTCAAATAACTGTTGGCCTCATGCTATTGGTAGGAGTGGTCTGGAGGAATAAAACACATTTTTTAACAACTTACTATACATTCAGAATTTATGTGAGAAACAAGGAAAAAATACATGAACAAAAATCAGACTTTTGCCCCTGCATAAGTCACAGTCCTATTGAGACAGATGTATGTTAAAGTAATGACGGTGCCTCCAGATCACAGAATAAGCAGAGGCAGTGGCACAGTGTCCTGTAAACTAGAACCCAGGAAAGAACAATCATGAAATAACCAACTCTTTAACTGCCATCCCAGAATGGGCATTTAGTCAGTCACCATTCAGTAACCATTTATTGATCATCTCCTAATAGGCCTGGAAGTGGGGATATTTGGATGAAATAGAAAGCTCTGCCCTCAAGGAGCTTGTAGTAGAATAGAGGGAGCGTTGAGGTGTCAGCACGCACAAACGCTGCTGGAACTGGACATTCTGAAATGAGTAATTTCATTCTTGATTTCGTTCTCTGTCCCACGCTCGCTCTGGGAGGTACCTGCTTAGATAGATAAGGGGAAGGTTGACAGAAAACTTTTTCAACCATCATCCGGGATGATGTACCTTGGATCCTCATGAAGAGTCCCAAAGAGTTTTGATCTTCGCATCTGTTCAAAGGACTATGGGAATTACAAGAAGGTGCCCCTTTATCCATTTACTTTTTTAATAAATTTCATTAGAAATTATATTTTTTAAACTATTAACATTACAGTGTTGTTTATAACAAACCGAGCATGTAGGGGATGCATAAGGAAACGTCAACAGACTGCCTCCCAACAGACTGCCTCCAGTTCTACTCGCCAGAAATAGCCACGATTAATGGTTTAGTGTGCATCCTCGTGTGCTCTTCCGAGCGCTCACAAACATAAGCTGGCCTATAAATGCTTACCTTTAAATAAGTGGGAACACGTATACAACACTGTAGCATTCTTTCTTCATTAAATTTATCAGACATTCCTCAAATTCAACTGATGCTAACATGTGGTAATACGATGTGACAGCAAATGTAGCAAGTCCTTTATGGATTGACATTTCCCATGACTTCTTGTATAATTTTGCCCACCCTAACCGAGGCTGTAATTTTTAAAGACCCTTGGACATGGCCTATTCAACAGGTACACATGATTCAGATTTAGCAATTCCCATACTATATTGACATTTAAATATTTTAATTAGCACCTCTGCTTATAAATATATTTATATTTAAAAATCATGAGAGAATGAAAAAGCAAAACTTCAAGTGATAGAACATATTTTCCACACGTATCACTAACTAAGGGCTCGTATCCAGAATATATAAAGAACTCTCAAACAATGGAAACATGGAGAAGAAACTCAAACAGGCAGTTCACAAAAGAAGACATCCACATGGCCAGCGCATCTGTGATGGATGATTGACATCATAAGTAGGGAAATCAAAACTTAAACTACAGTGAGAGGTTCCTGTACCTTGACTGGAATGACTAACATCGAAAATAACGGCAAGGCCAGGAATTTGAAAGGATGTAGGGTAACAGGAACTTTCATGAGCTACTTGTGGGCTTATAGAAAGCATTTACATCATTTTATTGCCAAAGTGAAATAAAGTCTTGGGGTAGAGATAATATAGGATTTGACTTCTATATTATGCTTAGGGTAGATTTTATAAATAATTTTAGTTTTGTCAATTATTTTTCGGTATGGTTTGTAGCCTATAATGAATCCTTGAAAATATGGGAAGTGAATGTCTTTCAGCTTTCTGTGTAGATATTGAGTCCCTTAATTGGTCTCCCATAGCTCATGTCAGTAAATACTTAGTGGGAAATAAATATAGCTATTTAAACCATGTATAGCCCATCACAAATAAACTGAGGTTGTCACACCAATTATTATATAATGATATACAAAAACACCTAGACAGCAAAAAAGACACTTGAAAGATTAATATAGGCATTTGAAAAGAAAATATGGTTTAGCTTCCCACATTCCAATTTCTTCACACATTCTACTTTCCTCAAAGATAAATGTAATGTGTTATAAGTATATAAGTGCAGGCCTGTGGAACACGTGGTACATAAAGAGCATCATTCTAATTTTACATATAAAGAAAATATACTTTGCATGAATACCCGACCTAAACTATTTAATAGAATTTTTATTTATTTGTTTGTTTGTTTGTTTATTTATTTATTTATTTATTATTTATTATTTTTATTTTTATTTTTAGCTGAGAACTCATTTGGTTCAGTTAATATTTAAGGGAAGACTCTTACACACAGATATTTTGCTATATACAATGTCAGCCTCAGCCTCAGAAGGTTCCCAATCTGGAAGGGAAGTGAGATGCAACAAAGAGGTATATTAAAAAAAGAAATGAGGGACGCCTGGGGGGCTCAGCGGTTGAGCGTCTGCCTTAGGGTCCCAGGATCGAGTCCCGCATGGGGCTCCCCACAGGGGGCCTGCTTCTCCCTCTGCCTGGGTCTCTGCTTCTGTGTGTGTCTCTCGTGAATAAATAAATTAAATCTTAAAAAAAAAAAAGGTTATGAACTCCTGTGGGAGTTTAGAAGTAGAAATCATAATTCCAATGGTTCCTAGTCATACAGTCTTTGCTTAATCACTTATAATCTGTGTGAACCATCATTTTTCGTCTGTGGAAATGAGGATAAAATCCTGTAGAATTCCGAGAAGTATCGAACCAGAACACAAAGTCTGATTCCCAGTACACATCCAGTGCTGGGTAACTGTTAGTTATAAGCATTACTGTTTGGGGTTAAAGATTCAGGAAAAGCTTCTTGGCAGAAATGGCACTTGAGCTGTAACCTGAATAGTGAGGAACTGGAAGGCGACGGACTGGCAGCTGTCCTTTCAAAATTCTTTCTCTGCCTTTTCTTTGGCACACGGTCACCTCGCTACTCTAGATCTCCCAGTCCTTCTGGCAGCTAGATGGGGGCACATGGCCAAGCTAGTGGGATGGGAGCAAATGTGATATAAGCGAATCTCAGGCCACCTCTAACTTCAAGACACACCATCTTCCCTAGGATCATACTTTTTCCTCCTTCCTGTGGACTGGAGCACACATGTGGTGCCGAATCAGCTTCGATTAGGCAGATGAGCACAACACCCTGTGAGATAATGACGAGCCTGGGTTTTTCACTGACCCCAAAAGCAGAGCTGTCTTGTCAACCTGGACCCATTGACTTCTTATGTCACATAAATACATTTCTATCATATATAAGCCACTGAAATTAGAAGCGTCTTTCTATAGTCATTTCAAATTTACCCTAATACAAGCAGGAACAAAGAGAAAACAAATTATTTGGACTCGGCATCCAGAGACAGACAAAATGCTTAAAATCAAGATAGGAAATGAAGACAGAACTTCTGGGTTGAGAACAAACATAAATGGCATTGAATAGTGGTCTGTGGCAGAGATTTATGGCTGCCTACATCAGTGTCTATTCTTCTCCTTTTCTCATGAAAATATTCTTTCTTGTAGTTAGGAATGCCTGTCTATGTCTCAGCCAGGAAATGTAAGTAAAATTCAGATAGTAGTTCTGGGAAGTTTACTAAAAAAAGAGCAGAAGCCCATCTACCCTTCCTCTATTCTGCTGCATGAAGCATGACTGTGAGAGCTGGAGCTTCAGCAGCCCCGCTACACACATGAGGTAGCCTTACGTGTGAGCCATGTGCAGCAGAGCAGCTAGTTAAATGGAACTTAGGTCCCAGATCACATCACCAGCTCTGGACTGACTACATTCAGAGAAAGAACCTTTATTTTATTTAAGTGGCATTGCTATTTTAGATATTCTTAGTTGCAGTGGTCACCAATTCTATATTATGCAAAGACTTCTGAATTTTATTTGAAAAATGAGGAATTATCGTGCAGAAGAGTTAAGAGTACACTGTACTGCAGGATGATTAAACTGAAAGTCATATATTGAATGGGTTTTTTTTTTTTAGATTTTTTATTTATTTGAGAGGGAGAGGGAAATAGCATGAGCACACACAAGAGGAAAGAGCAGAGGGAGAGGAAGAAGCAGGCTCCTGCTGAGCAGGGAGCCCGATGTGGGACTCAATCTCAAGACCCCAGGATCATGACCTGAGCTGAAGGCAGACGCTCAATCAACTGAACACCCCCAGGTGCCTCTATTGAATGGTTTTAAGTGAGGAATGACTGTTAGTAAACCACTAGGCAATTATTTCAACTATTTAGGTAAGAAGTAATAAATGTCTGAACTGCAGTTTGCACGGTACAAATAAGGAAGAGGAAATGAATACAAGAGATTGGTGGAAGCTAAATCAATAAGGCTTGAAGACTAATAGGATATGAGAAAAATTGTGAGGGTGGACATAAAATAATCTGGAGGTTTTGAGCCTGCGAGATTAGAGGTAGAGAGTTGACATCAAGACAATAAGATAGAGAAATGGGGCAGATGATCCATGCTGTTCTGGACAACTGACTATCATTTACCTGTGAGGCATCCAAGTGGAAAGGTCTGTAATCCAACAGACTTGTGAGGCAGGCATTAGGAAGTGGATAGGATTTCGAAATAAAGATTTCATATTTGCTTACTATCAGTGATAGTCACAGCCACAAAATTTCAAGAGGAAGGGTACGGAGAAAAAAAAATGGTCAAGGGAGATCTTGGGACATATTGCACAAATAGAGGCAAGAGGGAGGGAAGAAACAATAAAAATAATAGGAGGAGATTTGGGGAAGCATATTTGGATTTCAAATATGTGTATAATTTGGGTTGTAAATTCCTTCTCTGAGAATTGTTCATCACTCATATTCCCTACTGAACCAAAGGGTCCAACTTCTATACTAGGACTAGATGACTCTACCTCCCTGACTATAGATGAGGCAGACATCTAAATCAAGCTAGCAATCTAGTCCTCTCTCAGGGATTCTGAATAATTAGCTGATATTTTAATTAATTGATGTTAGAGCTGAATGGTCATGTAAAACCAAGAGGTGGCTTTTGCTGAGAGGTCATTCAAGACAACAAAGCACCCCATTGCAGAAGGCTACTTGCTCACCATCGTAGCATCCAATCAACATTTGTTGGATAACTTACTAATGTATAGCCAAAGCCCCGACCCTTTTCATGTTTAAGGTCTAGTAAATGTGGACTACATCTGTCCGGTTGACCATTTCATCTCCGATATCAATCAGAGAACATAATGAGTCCTGAATGAATAAACAAGGCCTGGCTATGCCTTCTGCTCTCAGGTTCCACAAGACAGCCTCGTATCCTTCCATTATATTTTTCTTTCACTTGACTTAATTTGAACATGTGTCTGTTCCATGCAAACAAGCAATTCTAAGACTGAGATAACAAAGAACAGAATGAATATATAAAGAGCATGACCAAAAACACGTATCTACAGGAATACCAAGACTGTGGACAAAGAGGTCAGTAGAGTTAATGTTCAGAAAGTGGAAATCACAGGGTGCCTGGGTGGCTCAATTGGCTAAGTGACTGACTCTTGGTTTTGGCTCAAGTTCAGATCTCAGCCCCATGTGGGGCTCCACACTCAGCGCAGTCTGATTTGGATTATCTTTCCCTCTGCCCCTCCCGCCACTCGTTCTCTCTCTCTCTCTCTCTCTCTCTCTCTCTCCCATAAATAAATATTTTTTTAGAGAGAGAGTAGTTTCACTAGTGAATTACTGATACTGAGTTGAGTTTAGGGATAGGAAAAATCTGATATCTGAAAACATTCTGCAAAATACAAAGCTCGTAAGGTCTCCTTGATTCGTGCCTGTATTGTCCATAAATATTGTGCAGAGTCTCAGATTCACTTGATCTTCATGGCCCAAACAGTGAGATTCCACTCCCCTTCTACACTGGGGTGGGGGGGTGGGGAGCCACATGCTGGATGACACAAACTAGAAGTATGGATGAGTTAGCATGTATGAGGTGTATCCTGACCAAGGAAAATACTAGACAGAAAGGAACAGATGAGATGAATAGTCCTCTTCTTTTTTCCATTCCATGGACTACTGTGAGATGTGGCTTCTTGAAAATTGTCTTAATAAGTCCCATTATGCCAAGTATGGACATGTCTGCTATATTTCACTGTGGCAAGTTGTGATTTAGTGCTCTAGGTAGTAATTATCAAGGTTTCCCACCTCATTTTCCTTTTTTTTTTTTCACCTTTAGTGCATTGACTTTGCATACCCCAAATAAAATATTAGAATTTTAATCCTCTTCTAATATTCCACCTTCTAGATACTTGGGCTAAGACAGTGGTATAAGCCCAAGTATAAGAGGACTGTGGGGGATCCCTGGGTGGCGTAGCGGTTTGGCGCCTGCCTTTGGCCCAGGGCGCGATCCTGGAGACCCGGGATCGAATCCCACGTCGGGCTCCCGGTGCATGGAGCCTGCTTCTCCCTCTGCCTATGTCTCCGCCTCTTTCTCTCTCTCTGTATGACTATCATAAATAAATAAAAATTTAAAAAAAAAAAAAAAAGAGGACTGTGGTTTCTATGATTTTGTTAAGACTCTACATACTTTGTACAGATGTTCTCATCAGGAGCTACTGATCTCTCATTTGGGGTACTACATTCTAAAGGAAGCTACATTTAATACATAACTGCATGTGTTCATGCTCTTTATGGCCATCCAGATCCTAAGTCACCATATTTTTGGCTAAATCACCCACTGTCATCTTCAAATGCCACAATATAGATGTCTTAGCTAAAATTAACAGATCTGATTACAAGGTCTTAACCATTTAGAATTTTACTTTCTAAAGCCTTATAATAATTCAAACAAATGAAAAACACATTATAGATAAAATGAGCAAATGATAAGAATGTAACTGTACATCTAGAAAAGTGTCTCCTTGCTGCTGATAGCACATATTTACAGTGCATACTACAAAGCTATATTGTATTATAAACGTATGTTTGTCAAAAATCAGTAATATTATACA
Source organism: Canis lupus familiaris (assembly GCF_011100685.1). Lineage (NCBI taxonomy): Eukaryota > Metazoa > Chordata > Mammalia > Carnivora > Canidae > Canis > Canis lupus. Next base: position 1,754,599 of record NC_049224.1, on the reverse strand, counting down.
GATATGTACACATATAGCATTTCAAAATATTTAGAGCATATATTTGTGGAGTATATTTTACAAACCATAAAAGTGTCAAAAACATTAATAAAAAGGAAAAATTTCAGGTTTATTAACATTTTAGGAAACTTTAAAGACTACAGTCTCCCAGATGTAAAAAAATAAGCAGCTTCTGTGAGAATGATGAAAAATAATCTAATATCTTGACTAAATCTTCCTAATGCAAGCCTTACATTCCCTTTCATTCTTTCCAGTCAGCTCAAATAAATGTATATATTTGATGTAAGTCTTCAAAATCTTCTGGTCTTCTCCATCTCTGAGATGAGGTAGAAATAAGTCAATCGGAGAAGGACAAACATTATATGTTGTCATTCATTTGGGGAATATAAATAATAGTGAAAGGGAATATAAGGGAAGGGAGAAGAAATGTGTGGGAAATATCAGAAAGGGAGACAGAACATAAAGACTCCTAACTCTGGGAAATAAACTAGGGGTGGTGGAAGGGGAGGAGGGCGGGGGGTGGGGGTGAATGGGTGACGGGCACTGAGGGGGGGCACTTGACAGGATGAGCACTGAGTGTTATTCTCTATGTTGGCAAATTGAACACCAATTAAAAAAATTTTTTTATTATTAAAAAAATAAAAAAGAAAAAGAAAAACAGACTATGCACAATAAAATAATCTTCATCATAAAAGAAAATTGTGACAAAATAGTATACTCTGAACCAGTAATCCACTGAAAGATTGTGTGATTTTCTCTTTGGTTCAGAATAGACTTCAATACCTCACTTGAGGGATTTACAGGGAGCTCTAACTGTATCTCTAAAAGAATCCACACGAGGCTTACAAAAACCCATGTTTCTAAGGAAGAATAAGTGAAGCAAACACAATATGAGGCGTATGACAATTCATGTGACACCTAAGAAGTAAAACAAAGGTTATGTCCCTTCATTCGAGATGGGTCTCTACTTCATCTCAAACAGCTGGTGACAGAAACAGAATCTGGTTTCCCCTGGTACCAGGGGCCATGGAGACAAGACCAGGTATGTTGACCGTGCAGTAAGCAAAAGCCAGGATTTTCAAGGTGTGGGAAACTTGGGTTCCCTCCATGTTGTCTGCCTAGATGCCTGAGGTAAAAGCAATCAGAAATAATCCCAATTCCTTCTCCCCAACCCCATGGAGCTGTAGAGAAGGCTGCCGTGGTGCTCAGCAGAAAAGGAGAAAGAAAAGGAAAAAAGTGTGTGTGTGTGTGTGTGTGTGTGTGTGTGTGCGCGCGCGTGTTGTCAAGATCAGTCTCCAGGCCGATGTACATGTCAGGCAGATTTTAAAACTCAGTGTGTAAATTTGGTAACAAGAGAAGTAGTCACACGGAAAATATCACAAATCAGAATAAATTAATCAAAGTACAGACCAAAAAAAAAGGAAAATGGAGACGAAAGAGTAAAAGGTCAAATATACAATGAGATGATTTAATACACATTTATTCAAGATTCCCAGAAGGAGTGAAAAGAGAAAATGAGTTGTCAAAGTAGTTTCTGAAGAAACAATATCGAATGACTTTTCAGGAATCATATAGTCCACAGATTTAAAAGGTTTGAAAGACCCAAGCAGAATAATTTCTTAAAAGTACATTCTGACATATCATAGTAAAACTGCAGAAAATGCAAGACAATGAGAAATTTTTGAAAGCACCCAAGGTGGAGGAACACAGATTAATATTACAGAAATGGCATCAAAATTTCACCTAGCTTCTCCACAGCAATAATGGAAGCCATGAGTAGAATAACAGCTATTTGCTGAGGAGAAAGAAAGGAATAAAAGTGATAACAGACCAAAGATAATTCCATATTCAGTTTTAAATTTCTTTCAAGAATAAAAATAAAATAAAAAATATTCAGAATAACAAAACCAGATTTTCTCAGCAACAAAATCTCACAAAGGAAAATTTTAGAAGTTGTTTATCTAGCAAAAGAAAAACAAGGTGTAAGAAGCAAAAAGGAATGGAAAGCAAGAGAAATGATACAGTAAGTAAAATGTAAAGGAAAATTAATTGCTTGAATTAGTAATGAAGTCTAGTGGAATTTTTAAAAAACCACAAATTAGAATTAAATTACTATTATAAGGTTTAGGACAGTAATTATATTTAATCATAAAATGTTCAGAATATTCTTTTTAAATCCGGATGGATTTGTATTTCCCTGATGGCAAGTGATGCAGAGCATTTTCTCATGTGCATGTTGGCCATGTCTATGTCTTCCTCTGTGAGATTTCTGTTCATGTCTTTTGCCCATTTCATGATTGGATTGTTTGTTTCTTGGGTGTTGAGTTTAAGAAGTTCTTTATAGATCTTGGAAACTAGCCCTTTATCTGATAGGTCATTTGCAAACATCTTCTCCCATTCTGTAGGTTGTCTTTGAGTTTTGTTTACTGTATCCTTTGCTGTGCAAAAGCTTATCTTGATGAAGTCCCAATAGTTCATTTTTGCTTTTGTTTCTTTTGCCTTCGTGAATGTATCTTGCAAGAAGTTACTGTGGCCGAGTTCAAAAAGGGTGTTGCCTGTGTTCTCCTCTAGGATTTTGATGGAATCTTGTCTCACATTTAGATCTTTCATCCGTTTTGAGTTTATCTTTGTGTATGGTGCAAGAGAGTGGTCTAGTTTCACTCTTCTGCATGTGGATGTCCAATTTTCCCAGCACCATTTATTGAAGAGACTGTCTTTCTTCCAATGGATAGTCTTTCCTCCTTTATCGAATATTAGTTGACCATGAAGTTCAGGGTTCATACTTGCCATCAGGGAAATACAAATCAAAACCACAATGAGATACCACCTCACACCAGTCAGAATGGGGAACATTAACAAGGCAGGAAACCACAAATGTTGGAGAGGATGCGGAGAAAAGGGAACCCTCTTACACTGTTGGTGGGAATGTGAACTGGTGCAGCCACTCTGGAAAACTGTGTGGAGGTTCCTCAAAGAGTTAAAAATAGACCTGCCCTACGACCCAGCAATTGCACTGTTGGGGATTTACCCCAAAGATTCAGATGCAATGAAACGCCAGGACACCTGCACCCCGATGTTTATAGCAGCAATGGCCACGATAGCCAAACTGTGGAAGGAACCTCGGTGTCCATCGAAAGATGAATGGATAAAGAAGATGTGGTTTATGTATACAATGGAATATTCCTCAGCCATTAGAAACGACAAATACCCACCATCTGCTTCGACGTGGATGGACCGGGAGGGTATGATGCTGAGTGAAGTAAGTCAATCGGAGAAGGACAAACATTATATGTTCTCATTCATTTGGGGAATATAAATAATAGTGAAAGGGAATATAAGGGAAGGGAGAAGAAATGTGTGGGAAATATCAGAAAGGGAGACAGAACATAGAGACTCCTAACTCTGGTAAACGAACTAGGGGTGGTGGAAGGGGAGGAGGGCGGGGGGTGGGGGTGAATGGGTGACAGGCACTGACGGGGGCACTTGAAGGGATGAGCACTGGGTTTTATTCTGTATGTTGGCAAAGTGAACACCAATAAAAAATAAATTTATTATAAAAAAATTGAATACAGTAATAAAGCCAAATTACTTAAAAAAATAAAATAAAATAAATAAATAAATCCGGATGGAGATAAGCATGTTTACAATTGATAGCAGTATAACTGCATGTAAAATCAATGTTTAAAATCAACTGTATTTCTCTCTTCTGGAAACAGCTAGAAAAAAAATCTACTAAAAAATATATGCATAAAACACATACTAGTATAAAAAATACCAAATACCTGGAAATAAACCTAACAAAAGATGCACAGCCATTAAAATGAGTGAAGACATAATTATCAATAATAAAACATAATTATCGGCATGGACTGAATTAAAAATCTAACACTGACTTCTTTTTTAAAAAATAAAATCACAGATAAATGAGTTAGTATAATTACACTGATATTTATATGGAAAAGGCAATTTCATATTCATGCATATCAAAGTGGAAAAATAAACTGAAATGTTATATACCACAATTATTTTAGTTGGGAGGGCAGGTCCTCAAAGAGCTTCAAGCTTATATGTTGATCTAATCTTTATCAAAGAAAAATATTTGAAACAAATGTAACCAAATGTCACCATTACATATTCTATAATTCTCATTTTTAAGTTCTTAAAAATTTCTTAAAGTCACACACAATTTTTAAATTATCAAAACTTTGATCTAGTAACTTCATTTAGAAACTTTATCCCAAGAAAATAATTTGAAATGCAGAAAGACATTCTATTTTGGCTTAATTTGAAATAGCAAAGGACACAAAAATAACTAAAGTGATCCACAATACAGTAGTTGTGAAATACTTTCTCTTATGCATTTCACAGATTATTATAGCAACTTAATAGACATATCTGATTATAAGAAAAATGCATATTTCAAACGAAAAGCATAGAATTCAAAATTTTAGAAATATATGATCATTGTAAATTATGAATTTATTTATTTGAAAATAGTAAACCTTATAGAACTATTTGTGATTTTAAAGAAATTGTTCATAATATTCTGTACTTTCTAAATTCTATAATGCATATGGGTCTGCTGGTTTAATAATTCAAAAAAATTTTTCAAACTTACTTTGATTTCTTATTCCTTCTTTTCCTTAAATTTTGAAAATTAAGCCTCAAGAGTTTTTCATGATAAGAGGAAGATATCACTCCTAATTTATTGGTCGTAGGTGATTTGTTAACAGGCATATTCACAGATCATAAACCTAAAGAAAAATATTAAATTTTATGTTAGAATATAAATGTACTTACAGTACCAAATAATACATTACATGCAAATTCCTGATTCATGGGGAAAGAGGTGGCAAGAAGGAAAATCAGGCTTAAGGAAGAAATTATAGTAAGGAAGAATTTAAATTTAAATTTAAAATGTTAGATGCAGGAGTCTAACCCCACTTTGAACTGAAAATCCATGCTCTTTCTATTATGTTACTATTAAAAACTTATACTTTCATATAATATTTAGCATTTATTATACTTTAGCTGTTTCATTGCAAAACCATTGGAAAAACATCATGGCATAGTAGTTAAGAGGATACAATCAAACTGATTTACTTAACTGTTCTGTGCCTCAGTTTCCCCACTTGTACTATGGGAATAGTACCTCTTTACTATAAGAAATAAATAGGTCAATATATGTAGATTGCTTAGAATAGGGCATGGCACATATGAAGCTAAAGCTTGTATGCATGTAGGAGCTCGTGATCATTATTAGATTACTATGCTTACTCTTTTTTATTTTTATTTTTGCTTTCTCTTTTTTAAAATTACTTGTCAATTTTTTTTGTCTTCTTTTTACCAGTTAGATTATGCTTTCTCAGCTTGTTCTCACATCCAGATTTATTTTCCTTTGCGAGTACACTTGAATACATTTTATGAGTGTAAGACCAAAACTAGAAGACGCTATTTTTGTTTAATGCAGTATTTAAGTAGCAGAGTGAAGTAATGAAATAGGTAGTCAGATTTACATTGAATTATTTTTTCACTTCGTTTTTAAGCTAGGTAATTTTTTAAAACTGATCATTAGTCAAGGTTCTGGCAGGGAGTCGACAGTACAGTCAAATGAAGTAACTGAATAAAGAGACTCCAAAGAGATGGGCAGAGTTATTTTTTTTTTAATTCAATAAAATAAAACCCGGAGATGGTGCCGTTCTTAGGGTCTGGAAGAAGGGGGTGAGCTTGCCACTCTCAGAACCACAGGAAAGAGGCACTCAGAAAGAATAGCTGTAGGAGAGTGGTGCTTAATTAAAAAACAAAACAAAAAAACAAAAAAAAAAAACACTTTGGCATTTGGTCTGACCTGCAGCCCACCTGAGGTCGCCTGCTGAGAGGGAGCCTGGAGAGCAGGAACTTTGATCTCACTCTCCTGCCCCCCACTCCAATCACCTGCCTGTGCTTCCCATTAGCTGAGCCAACTAGAAGCCAGAGAAGATGTAAGGCTGAGCGGAGAAGGATGGAAAATGGATCTGGAAGGGCGATTGTAAAATATCCAGCACAAAATGGATTATGAACATAAAACATTATTATCTATTGCTATTGGTTATAGCAAGGTCTGCTTCTAATAATCTATATCCATTAGAATATAAAGCAAAGCTATTTTTAAGTCGGCAGCTATATACTGGGCTATATATAAGGATGTCATTTAGAGTGGCCCTAATTTTAAGGCATACCTTGAAGTAAATTACTTTTAAAAATTTAATTCCAAAAGAATAAAAAAGAAAAAATAGAGGCCATCTAGGAAGAAAAATAGTTGAAGGGAAATGGAGTGGAAAGCAAACTGGTCTTTGTGTGCATGTGTTAGATGTACTGACCTAGAGCTCCCAGCCACTTGGTGATAATATCGTATAGGATCGACTACAGTCAGTCATATTTTTTGAAATTTCATGGTTAGAGACAAATTGTTTGAACTAATCATTGAAGCTATTTTCCAAAGACCCTGCACATCTGCTGGTACTGGTGGTAAGTATTTGCACCATCTGCTCAACATGAAGTTCCACAAAACCCTGTTGATGAGACTACGATGGGTAGAAAATGTCAAATTGCTGTAGAAGTTTCTACAGGCTCGCTCTCTATTCTGCTTTATCTTGGGAGAACCAATCTTGAAAGTAACAGCGCCAGTGTTTAACCAACAATACTTTGTAATTTAAATACTATTTGAATATCACTGTGATATAGAAGAAAGACAGTATGACTACCCAGTATATTTTATTAGTTAAAATTGTTTTTGTTAAAGTTGATAACATTTTTAGATTCTCTATTTTGAGGTATCTTTGGGGGATGGGGTGGGGAGAGAGTCATTTTAAACCTTGTTTTCTTTATTTACCCCACTGAGGATTTAATTCTAACATCTTATTGGGAAACATTTTTGAAGACATTCATCTTTTCTTTTTTTTTAATTTTTTAAATTTTTTTCATCTTTTCTTTTGAGAAAATTGAGATTATTTCGTTGCTGTTTCCTTTAGTCTCAGCAAGAAAAAAAATTTTTAACTAATAAAATACACTGGGGAGTCATATCATCTTTCTTCTATGTAAATCTAAAATAAGCTTTTTTATAAGTTAAATAGATCTTTAGGATTTAAGTACCCTTGAATTCTCCATAGTGCCCAAAACACATGGTGATGACGGAATTTGTGGATTGAAATGAAAACAAAATCTTAAGTGAATAAAAATGATCTTACAGATTGGATTATTCTCCTCTTTAAACAAAGTCTTATCTCAAATACTGAAGTGCAAGGTAAAAAAAAAAAAAATCATTCTTATTGCCAGCAACTACCTCTTCATTCTAATTTTCTTGATTTATACAACACTCCACTAAGGATGGTCTACAGTAACTCACATCTTTTCTATCACTTTCCAGGGATACTTTTCAATAATTTAAACAAATTCCACAGATTTACCTTGCATATCTATGTGAAGTGGGCAAGAAGACGGTGTAATTTTACCTTTAACTTACATCAGATACGATTTTTAAATTAAATTATATCTACCCTTAAATTTATTCCAGTGCAGAACATCCAGTATCTGGAATCTAGTCTCTGCTGTCCCAAGGCTGACGATGATTTCCAGGTAAATAATATCAGTAAGAGCTCTTCAGTCCTGATCTCACCTGGTCCTGCTGTAGTATCCCTCCTAGAAATAAATGTCCCCTGTTTTCATGTGTCATGACACTTTCCCCGTGGCTTGTCTCCATATTCTGTGAGGGACCCTCCTCACCCTCCTGTGTGGGCAGCGGGAACCAGGGAACCGTGCAAGTGTAGGAGTCAACGGCTCGCTTTAAATTCTGGCTCCAGCGCAGGTTATACCTGTGCAAACCACTTCACTGTCAGCTACCCCGGGTTCCTCATCTACAAATAGGGCTTCTAGCAGTTTAAGGTGATGTGGCCACAAGTGAAGGAGTGCTGGCAGCCACGGGGCAGAGTCCCAGGGAGAAGCGCAGCTCTGCTAACACCTGGCCTTATGCCTCCTGACACTGACTTAGGACTTCTGGCTTCCAGAATTGCGAGAAAATGAGTTTTACGCCAAGTTTGTGGTGATTTGTTACAGCAACCACGGGAGACTAATATACTATTCACTGATGCCTTCATAAAGACAGCAAATGTATTCTTTTAAATATTCATGATTAGCTGAAATGGAAAATTAAAATAAAAACCTTAGTTGTCCAAAATAATAATAATAGTGTCTCTTGTGAATGGGTCATTACTTTCCAAGTGAAGAGTAATACTCATTACTCACTATTTGTTCTTTGTATAATACTCTTCTAATTAATCGTATAAGTGCATTAATAAATACTTTAGACATAAAAATATTATATAATTAATACACCACAATGTATGAACTTAACTGATAATTATTAAATTATCAGTTGAGCTAAAAGTAAAAGGGGACTCATTTACTAATCTCCCAACTTTCCTGTATGATTGAAGCTTTCTATAAAAAAAATTTTTAAGGGGATCCCTGGGTGGCACAGCAGTTTGGCGCCTGCCTTTGGCCCAGGGTGCGATCCTGGAGACCCGGGATCGAATCCCACATCGGGCTCCCAGTGCATGGAGCCTGCTTCTCCCTCTGCCTATGTCTCTGCCTCTCTCTCTCTCTCTGTGACTATCATAAATAAATAAAAATTTAAAAAAAAATTTTAAGATTCACACTTACATAGACTTAATTTCTTCTTGGCATTTAATTAATTAAGGCCACCATATATATCATACAGACAAATAAATATGACATGATATGTATCCTTCTCTCTAATCATTTAATCAACTCCAAAACAGACAAAATACCTAATATTATAGCCAAAAGAATAAACAGAACACTTAAACAAAAACTGCTTTTAAAACTGCTAATATAATTATTTAAATTAGTTTGTCATTTCCTTTTATTCTTATGCTCATTCTTTCTTCCCAGAACACCTTCCTAAAGTTTTCCATAATTTTATTATTTTTATGCCTTTTTAGAGTTTCAACAATCTTAGCAGACCCTACGCAAAAAAGATAAATTTTAAATCACTTAAAGTTACAGGATTTGGATCAGTATGGGAAAATTAATTTATAGAAAAATCTTGCCTATTAACATAGCTGCAAAAATTCTAAAGCACAAGGAAAACAAATCCAGTAATGTCAGTAAAAACTAATTCATTATAAGTGAGAAGAATTAGTCTAGAAGAGCATAGATGATTTAATATTATAAAAATCTATTATCCTGGACCATAACATTAATGGACTTACAAAAGTAGGAGATATTTTTATATACACCAAAGATTAATTCAATTAAATTCAGTTTTCATTCATGATTATTAAAAAACAAAACAAACAAAACTGCAATCTAGGGATATCAGTTTTCCTTAATTTGATTAAATTAATTTTATTAAAGGTATCTAAGAAAAACATGATAATTAACAACAAAGTTTTAGAAGCTCTATCTGAAAAGCCAAGAACAATACAAAGGATATTCATATTCTTACTACTTAAGTCAATATTTTATAGGCAGCTCTAGCCAAAAAATATATATATAAGAAAAAGAAAAAAAAAGATAAAAATGTGGGAAAAGAGGGATAGTATATTGATTTGAAAAATACATAAGAATCTCAGAAGAATCTGCAAATACAAACAAAAATAGATTACATACAATTTAAAAAAGATTTGTGAATAAACAGTATAAAAAAAGTAGTGGTATGGGATTCAATGCCAGTAAAGATGACTAATTAACACAAGCTTTTGGCTCCTGTCTTTAAAAACAACCTTATAGGAATAAGAAATTTGAAATCCAAGAAATTATAGGGGAAAGGCCCTGAGCTAAGTGCTGGGGTGCTGAAAGTCCATTGAGAACTGGTATGTACATCGGTGGAGAAAGACATAGACAACGTGGCTCTGAGAAAATAAATTAGTAACAAGTAGTTTGAGTCACACTTTCCTACCTACTAATAAGTCAAGTAGGCGACAAAAAAAGAAAATCAGCCAAAGTACAAAAGATTTAAACAACATAATTAATATAATATGCCATACACACCAAATCGAATTCTGCATTTAATCAAAGAATATGCATTCTTCCCAAGCACACAAGTATAATTTCTAAAACTTGATCACATTCTAGCCTAGAGAGCAAGTCTTACTGTAGTACAAAAAGTAAGTGATGTATGTAAGTAGATTATATTTCCTGGCATCAAAACATGAACAAGTTAGCATATTAGAATAAAAAGATCAATTAACCCTCTATATAGTGAGACACAGAAAACGAAAATCGAAGTTACCTCCAGATCAAAGAGGAAATAACAATGGAACTTCAAAATACTTAGAACTAAATGATAATAAAAACATTGCATAGAAAAACATACACAGTACTATTCTTCTCGGTTCTACAAAACCAACTACTGCTACAGGCACCAAAAATACACAGAGTGAGCGAAGCCAAACACAAAAGCGTACACGCCGCGTGGTTCCACACACATGAAGTTTAACAACAGGCCAAACTGCTGGGTGGTGATGGTGTGGGGGGCGCAGAGACTCGGGGCTGGAGATTGAAAGGAAGGTACGGACAGGAAGGGGAGATCTTGGAGGGGCTGATGTGAGTGGAAATAGGTATCAGGACTCAAGGTCGCAGATCACATTGTTTTCAAAATGACACAGCAGTATCTCCCATCCCACAGGTTGTCGTGCAGTGTGGGCCTGTCACTCCCTCACAAGAGAGGAGTCTAATTTACTCTCCCTGTGGATCTGGGCCTGACTTAATGACTTGCTGGACGGACAGGATGTGGCCAAAGTGACACGTTGGCACAATGAAGCCAGGCCATAAAAAAGCCTTGCTGCTTCCTTCAAGGTCTCCCATGCATGTTCTCTCAGAGTCGAGCCACCACGCTGAGAGGCCCACGGCCGATGGAAGGCATGCACAGGAGCTCTCTGGTCGACAGCTCCAGCTGAGTCCCCAGCCTAGCTCCTGGGCGACAGCAAGTAGCAACTGGCATGTGAGTGAGTCATTTTGCGTGTCTAACCCAGCAAATCTAGTAATCTCTTGGATTACTAGAGACCCGGCTGACTTCCACCTGAAATCACAGGACAGCTCCCAAATGAGTTACCCAGTTGTATACGATCAACTCCAGGACCATGGGAGATGGTTTTTTTAAAAAAATATTTGAGCCACTAAGTTTTAGAGTGGTTGTGACCAGAAATAGATCCCCAGAATACTCATCATACAAGGAAGATTCACGCATTTCACCATATGCAAATTCTACCTCCATAAAAATAAGATTGAAAGAGAATATACTGTATTAGGATTAAATTTACTGACATAAAACAGAAGTAAAAATGACAATGGCTCAGACAAGATAGAGGGTACGTCTCTGATGTTAAACATTCTTTTAACCCCAGAGCTAGACAATTTGGGATCCATTTGGCAGCTTCACACTCACAAGAAACCAAGGCTACATCTGAATCTTCCTTTCAAGGTCATTGTCAGACCTCACCTTGCTTGGGTTTTTCACTGGCTTGTGTAGCATCAAACCAATGGGGAGGCACTATGTGTCGCTGTGTTGTATTGATTCCCATTTTCTAAAGAGCTCTGTTAATCAAGGCTCCTTCTAATCCTTTCTGCCATTCTCCTAAATCAGGACGCCATTACCTTGTCCTAGACTAATACAATAACTTCTTATCTTCCTCTAGCCTCATCTTTTACAAGGTCGCCAGAGTAACTTCTCAAAATATAAATCTCCTGATCGTTTCCCTCTTTCCCCAGATCTCCTCTTCTGTTTAAAACTCTTTAGTATAGCCCTACCGCCAGCTATAAGAATCCAAACTCAGACTAAGGAATGTTTAGATTGCTGGAGCATAAAGTTTGAGTATATGGATCATATTGACATTGACTATGTTTTTTAAATAGCTAATCATTCATTTGCAATTGCAAAATTAAATTATATGTATCAGTTACAAATCTTAATTACAGACATTTTGTGTAAAATATGATGGGAATTGGATTATCTCCTCCATTCTGGGGTCCTTTCACTTATATCAGAAACAAACAATTGATCTATTTTAACAAATGGCATGAGGGGAAAAGTGAGGAGATGTAAAACCATGTCCCTTTTGGAAATGGTGAAAAGATTAAAAATGTTCAGTTTGTAAAAGAGAAGTAGGAGTGATGGAGTATCATGGGTGCCTCTTAAGTACGATGGCTTTATATATTTTAGGAACTCTCCCTTTTGGTTTGTACTTCTCTATTCTAAGGATATAGATATAGATATAGATATAGATATAGATATAGATATATAGATATATTCTTTCTTTACTGCCGAATTTCTCCAAAGCGGAAAGCTAAAACTGCCTTCACTCTCTGGCTCCATACCATCTTTAAAAAGCAAAAACAAAAAATTAACCTCACTGAAGAGATGACACTGGGTGCCCTGTAAAAAGGGAAAAAAGCTTTGGGGATTGTGGAGAGAGATGTTTCCTGGAAGGTGACAGAGGGCATTCAGAGAGCCATCTCCCATCTTGTAGCAGCATCCCCTGGAGGTGACGGTACCATGGAAGAAATGTCTGGGTACCACATCTTGAGAAATTAGACCCCACAGCATAACAAGAAGCATAAAAATCTTCTCCTAGCCTCATTGTGGCCCAAATAGAGGACCACATAGATGTGACAATTGCTCCAGTGCCCCACGGTGACTCTCCAATGCTCTCATGATACATAAGTACCTAGGATCTTTGTATAACCCCAGGGCAGGGGCAACACTGAGCAAAACTAAGACTGAATATCTAACCAGTCAAGCAGAACAGAGGCTTGGAGTGTACATAGTCAATCCTAAAAATTACAGAAATATTCCATGCAATACATAAGTCCATTGACTATGATTCATCACTAGCACATGTATTTTAACTTTGTAGTAGCAAGCAAAATAAGTATTCACAATTAGTATGAATAGGAATATTCAAAATACTGGAAACTGAAGTGGTTAAAGTATTTGCAGATGATTTACAAAGCCTTGGACAATGAGGAAAATGAACTAAAAAGTACCAGTGAAGTTTAAACAGGAGCTACTACACTCATGCATCACTCATCAATCACTTATTTACTCATTGATTCAGGAAAATTAAAATGCCCTGGCACTTACATAATAAAGTCTTGTTCTGACTGACCTGTCTTAAATCTCTTTTACTCACTGTGAAAGGATTTCAATCTAAAATGGAACCAGAGGATATGGAATGGAGACACATAGGCCCTCAGGAAAATGAAATGCAAGAAATGAGAGACCGATTCCCCTGTGAATGCCTGGCTTTCAGAATATGTGAAATTATTTTCCAACCAATAAACATCCGCCAAGAATCCTTCCCCATCCTCAAGCCAATGAACTGACCGCTTGGCCTCTGGCTAGACTTCCCTCTTCTCTGCACTCCTTTCCCTTTAATCTAGCCTGCCCAAAACCTTCAACCAATTCATCTCTAGTTTATTATAGTTTGTGTTTCCCAAATTGCAATTCCTCTGCTATTCTTAAATAAACTCAATTTCTGGCAATTCAAGCTTGCCTCAGTTTACCTCTTTATTTAGGTTGATATTCACCACAGGGAAAACCATTTGGCTTTGATACAAACTACTAATGTGATCAATGGTCTGTGAAGGAATTGTAAAAATGGATGCAATTGTCCATGGATTCTTTTATTGGGTTTATGTTCTATGCCAGTACTTTTTATTCATTTGCAACATTCAACATACAAGATGAAATAAAGAAAACTACACACACACACACACACACACACACACACACACACGGACTTACATATAAGCAAGAGATAAGAGAATATTTTAGACCATTTTATATTTAGCACTGTCAAACAATACTCACATTATTCATTGTAAGTGGTTGCCATTTAGGGAATTCAATTTGGTTCAGTTTTTACGAAAATAAAAGCGGTAATGATGTCTAAGCTTCCTGTGTTTGGAAGATAATTAAAATATGGTCTCTTCCTCAAGAAATTATAATCGAGGGGAAAAAATATGGGCCTATAAACCAACATTAACACATTCCAAGATGCTGAATTCCATGATAGGACTCCAGGTAATTTTAGGAGGGAAAAACTGCCCAAGAAAAATATGGGGTCAATATGATATTCTATAAATACATGCCAAGATCTAGAAAATAGTTCAATTTCTATTTAAATATGAATAAGATATGCTTTCCACCTGTCTTGTCTCTTTTCAAAAATATCTTATTTATTCATGAGAGACACACACAGGGAGAGAGGCAGAGACAAAGGCAGAGGGAGAAGCAGGCTCCATGCAGGGAGCCCGATGTGGGACTCGATCCCGGGTCTCCAGGATCACACCCTGGGCTGAAGGCAGCAGTAAGCTGAGCCACCCAGGCTGCCCCACCTGTCTGTCTCTTAACAGGATTCCCTATTTTAGCCCTGAGTAAAAAGAATGTAAATATATTTACTTAATGTGCAGTACTTAAAAATTGAAAGTACTTAACTAACAAACTATGAATTAATATGGTGGTCTTTAATTGTTCTTTTAGGAATGTAAAATAAGCATAAATCAAAATCTCCATTCCTGAAGGAGCAAAAGAATCCTGAGAGAAGAAACAGGAATCAAAGGAATAACGGAAAGGGGCCTGGGTGACTCAGTCGGTTAAGTGTCTAACTTCAGCTCAGGTCATGATCTCTGCTCCCTCTCAGTGGGGAGTCTGCTTGTCCCTCTACCACTCCCCCTGCTTGTGCACATTCTCTCTTTCAAATAAATAAAATCTTTTTAAAAAAAATAATGGAACAATGTCCCTGAAGGATGACAAATTTTGGATTGAGAGAGAAAAAAATAATAATAATAATATAAACAAGACTATGAAGAGTAAAAGCAAATGACTAATAAACATATAAAACATATAAAATGATGTTAAGCTTTCCAAATAGGGGAAATGACTGATTTGTGGCTCAATAAGATAGACTTGACCATTAGAAAACAAACACTGAACATATCAATATCCAGAAGACAGACTACAGAAATGTAAAAAGCTTCATGGTATAAAAATATCTGCATGAAAAAAAATTTTTTTAAGATTTATTTATTTGAGAGAGAGAGAGCATGGGCAAGAGGAGGGGTAAAAGAGAGGGAGAGAGAGAATCTCCAGTAGACTCCCTGCTGTGCTTGGAGCCTGATGCAGGACTCCATCTTACAACCCTGAGATCATGATCTGAGCCAAGAGCTGGGTGCTCAACCAGCTGAACCACCCAGGCACCCTTGCATGCAAACATTTCTGCTGAAAATTACATTGTTGAATTTTCTAAGGTGATATCTGCTGAAAACCTTAGTTCTGAACCTGATGAAAGAGTTCTGTACTGCTGCTATGTTCTGGAAGAAATTAACCATTGCTGGGGAAAGGAAGGTGGCAGGTGTTAAGGACGCTAAGCACTGGGGTTGGCAGTTCTTAGGGTACTAACATAGGATGAACTTGGCAGTAATTAGAAAGCCTCAATGTCCACAGTATTTGAAGGATATACATGATTTGTCTATGCATCACTAAGCAAGCAAAGAAGTCTGAATAGCCAGAGAAGTAGTTGAGTGACCTAGGAGCTAAATGACCACTGTACCAGGTGCTCGCTGAAGCCATTATAGCAACCTGTACTGGAGGAAAACTGTCAAGTTCATTCTTCTCAACAACTGCTTTCTGTATCCTCTCCTGGACTTCTTGTAAAAAGTAATGTTTTCAGTGTTTGTTCAATATTTCTTTCCACTCCTGATACAATGTAACATTAGTGATAAACACACGTTGCCATAAAATTTTATATCCTGTAAATATAAGTATAAACTTGTCTTAACTGTGGACTTGCTGATACAGAGATCCAAGAATTCAAGAGGATCTGAATGAGTTCAGTCTTAGTGATTCCATTAATATTATTTACCAGTTTATCTGTGTACATATATTTCCAATTCTCTTGAGTAAATGCAAGGAATAAAAATACTGGACCATGTGGTAACTCCACATGGTTTAACCATTTGAGGAACTACCAGATTGTTTTCCAAAGTGCTGCACTATTTTACATTCTCACCAGGAGTGTGTCAGGAGTCTAATTTCTCCACATACTCACCAACACTTGTGTTTTTATTATTACTTTTTAAGTTCAATTATTTACATTATCTCTATAACAACCAGTGTCGGCTCAAACTCATAATCCCAAGATCAACAGTCACATGCTCCTCTGACTGAGCCAGCGAGGTACCCTCAAACTTGTCTTTTTAATTACAAATATCCAGTTTTTTTTTCAAATATCCACTTATGAAAATGTTTTATTTGAATTTTCCTGATGGCTAATGATATTGAACATTTTCTCATGTGCTGACTAGCCATTTGTATGTCTCCTTTAAAGAAATGTCTATTCAGATCCTTCGCCCATTTTTAATTGGGTTGTCTCTTTTTAACATTTTTATTAATTTATAAAATTGCAATTGTTTCTTATATCTTCTAGATACAAATCCTTTATCAAATGTATGATTCCCCAAAATTATCTCCCATTCTGTAGGTTGCCTTTTCACTTTGTTGATGGTGTCCTTTGAAGCACTAGGGCTTATAATTTTGATGACACATCAGCTATTTTTGCTTTGATTGTATGTGCTTTTGTTATAGCCAAAAGATCATTTCCTAAATCAGGGTCACAAAGATTTATACCTTTGTTTTCTTCTAAAGGTTTTTCTTAACTCTTATATTTACATCTTTGATCTATTTGAGTTAATTTCTGTATGTAGGTAAGATAAGAGTTCCAACTTCATTCTCTTGCATGTGATTTTTGTATAGTAGTCTTTATGCTGCAACCTTGCTGAACTTTTTATTAGACTTAATCATTTGTTAATGAATTAACACTTCTATATACACCATCATGATGTCTACAAATATAGTTTTACATTAAAAAAATAATCTAGTTGTTTTAATGGAAATACAAGCAAAAATAAAGAGTACAGTTTTTAGTTTAGAATAATAATTCCCAAATACATTTTGTGGAACACAGGTTCTTGGGATGCAATTACCTCCTAAAAGCTTTTTGTTGCGAAAGAAGTTTGGGAAATACTGCACTAAACAAAATTAAATTAGGTTTGCACACCCTCTCTAGGAGTGGTTATTATGTCCCTGTGCACTGCAAATCTCTCTGAGCAAGCAGTATAATGTATAATTTTTCCTACACTTGACCAGGAGAAACCTTTAGAACACTATCTCCTAGAGTCATGTGCGTGACACATTTTGTGAAATTCTAACGGACAGCACTAAACTATTTACTAAGCACTTGTGACCATGCCCTTTACTAGAAGCTCTGGATGGACAATGAACTTCAAGAGAGTAACACTTAACAAAATAACCATGGTAGCGAATGCTTCTGATAATGAATCAGATGTTCAATAAGAAAAGAGCATTAGTCACTAAGATCATAAAGGTTCATACAGAATAGTTCTTACTGAAATAAAAATCTGGTACCTTAAATCTAAATATTTATGTGAGGAGGCAAAACAAAAATATTTACACGTTGGAGAGATACGTTTCAGCTCTTAAAATGTCTCCAGCAAGCTAGCTGAGTGCTTGGCAGTTCATCTGCAACCTGGCATAAACCCAAAATTTAAAAGAAAAAAAAGAGTTTTTAACACTCAGCGCTAGTGGTATTTTTTTAAGCTCTGATTAAAATGGTGTTGGAAAGGTATACTTTAAAAGACAGTTTCTGAGAACCAGATAATATTAAAATTATATTAAGCCTTTGGGTAGGTAACATGAGTACAGAATGCAAGATTTAGGCTATAATCTTAAAGGTCAAAAGAGAATTTGATTGGGGGCACCTGGGTGGCTCAGTCACTTGAGCTTCTGACTCTTGGTTTCCGCTCAGGTCATGATCTAGGGCCGTGAGGTCTGGCGATTGCCAGCAGGGGTGGTGGCCAGAGGGGCCATTGGCCTCCTGTGCTCACTGGGGAACCCATTCCGAGATTCTCCTCCTCTGCCCCTCCCCTCACTCACACATCCCCCTTCTCTCTCTCTCTCTCTCAAATAAATCAATAAATCTTTCTTAAAAATAATAATTTGATCAAAGACCACCAAAAAGATAGAGTCCATTAAGACATATTGTTGAGATAAGGTAAATAAGGTGATCCTACCACCATCACTTTACCCCACACATACATGTAGATTTTTCCTAATCAGTAGCTTACACTTTTTTCTCAAGATTACCTTTAAAAAATCTTTTTATTCCACATCCTCAAGGTACACCCCATCTCACCCCCCCCCCCCCCATACACACAGAGTCACACACTTCCCCAAACTTTTGAAATTTCTCTTTTGAAGTACAAGAGTCTGCATACCAAAAAAGGCAGGGGGTGGGGAGGGGAGAGGCGAGGCCAGAGGTGGGGATAATTTCACCAAGAACAGAAAGACTTGGAAGGCCATCCAGCAAGGCAAGGAGGGCTCTGAATTAAAGGTTGCGAGGAGGACAAGCGAATCCAGCCCAGAGAAAATAACAAGCGTCTCCCTCACTAATGGCAAAAATTAAGTCATCACACCCCCTCTGGTCTCCCCAGCCAGGAGGCCACGGCCCTTTCCACTGCCTTGGGGCTGATTCCTGCCCCCGGGGGCTCCCAGCCAGACTCCCTGGAGGTGGGGGCCGGGGTAGCAGAGGATCCTGCCAACAGCCGAGCTATGCAGTCCTCCAGGAGGCTCCCAAATGCGGCCTTGGTGGGGATGTGGCTGCCCGGGGCCTCAGATCCAAGGGGACTCACCCAGGTTCTCAAGGGTGCAGCCTGGAGGCTGGTTGCTAAGGACGCTGTGTGAGTCACTCTCAGAGTCGGAAGGTTGCTCCGTGAGCCCCAGGGCTTGGCCAATCAGGACCCTTGAATCCAAGTCCACGTTCTCTCCCCTCCTTCATTACGTTTGTGTTCAGCTTCTGAGGAATAGATGCGATGATGTGTGAAAGGCCTTTATTAGCTTTAAAATGCAATCACAAAGCGTGCAGTTAGGATTCACTGTAAACACTGCCCTTGCTTTGCTATGCAGCCAGGAGCTCCAGCAAGAAGAGGCCTGGGGGTGCGTTAGTGGCTCCTCAACCTCTAAAGGCTTCCTCCAAAACCTTGCCTGCCCCCACCTCCATCTAAAGTTTAAAAATAAAGACAACATGATTTTACACGATTGCTATATAGGGGAGTTATGTCTTCTCATCAAATTGCTGTCTCTAAGCTCCTTTGACATAGGCCATCTACACCTGCCAATGTCCTCTGCATTTAGGAGAGTGGGTAAACAAAGATGTTCTGTATGTTCTAAGCACAAGAGGGCAAATTTAAACACAAAAGAATGCCTCCTTTAAAAAAATAGGATCCAATAAAATTAATTTAAATCCTTATAATATTCCTATCTACCATTGGGCGAGGAACTTCAAATAGTCTATGAATGTTCGCAAATATTTCAATGGAAACACATGGAAAAATAGAAACAATATGGAAGAGCAATTCTGATTAAATTCAAAGCTAATGTGCAGGTATTATCCTGGTGAAATAACTGCTTTAAAAATTTGAGAACTTCAAAAGAGAATTTAACTAATGGAAATGTGAAATACATCCATCTTGAATTATTTCTGTTCATAATAAGCACCAAATAAGTCTTCCCATTTTTTTCAGTACATTTTGATATTTAAAACAGAAATTATTGGCCCAAAGCCACAGAACGTATAACACCAAGAGTGAACTTTATTTATTTATTTTTAAAGATTTTATTTATTTATTAATGAGACACACACAGAGAGAGAGAGAGAGAGAGAGAGAGGCAGAGACACAGGCAGAGGGAGAAGTAGGCTCCATGCAGGGAACCTGACCTGGGACTCTATCCTTGGTCTTTAGGATCATGCCAGGGGCCAAAGGCAGTGCTAAACTGCTGAGCCACCCGGGCTGCCCAAGAGTGAACTTTAATATAAACTACAGACTCTGGGTGATTATGATGTGTTAGTGGAAGTCCATCAACTGTAACAAATTCTGGTTGAGGATGTTGATAATGAGGCTATGCATGTGTGGGGCTAGGGAGTGTATGGGAGATCTCTGTACCTTCCTTTTAATTTTGCTATGAACCTAAAACTGTTCTAAAAATAATAATACTCTTTAAAAAAAATAGCTAATTCTAAAAATTGATAAAATTTAAAAAAGCAGAAATTACAATATCAGATCCCAGGTTTTTCTGAAACACATTCTTCCTAGATCAGTAAGTTGAGAGTAAGAATAAAAGTGAAAGTGATGAACACTATAAAAGATATATCTTAGAAAGCAAATCTTAGAGTGCCAACCCACTTAGAATGAGTTCCAAAAAGAGAGAACAAAGATATAAATAATAATAAAGAATAGCTGGGGGAAAACCTCTTTGATCAAAAAAATACATATATTTGAGACAGAAAATCAAGAGTGCTTACCCTATTCCAGCCATAGCAACATTTTTGTAGATATGTGACAAGGAAACAAAAGCAACATAAACTGTTGGGACTTCATCAAAATAAAAATCTGCACAGCAAAGGAAACAATCAATAAAACTAAAAGACAACCTGCTGAATGGGATAAGATATATCCAAATGACATATCCAATAAAGGGTTAGTATCAAAACATTCAAAAAACAAACAATCCAATTAAAAATGACAAAAGATATGAACAGGCATTTCTCCAAAGACAGACATCTGGATGACCAACAGACACATGAAAAGATGCTCAACATCATTCATCATCAAGGAAATGCAAATCAAAACCACCGTGAGATATCACCTCAACACCTGTCAGAGTGGCTAAAATCAAGAACATAAGAAATAAGTAGCGTTGGCAAGGATGGGGAGAAAAAGCAACCCTTGTGCACTATCAGTGGGAACACAAATTGGTACAGCCAATGTGGGAAACAGTATGGAGTTTCCTCAAACTATCAAGCATTACATTACCCTATGATCCAGTAATTCCACTACTGGTTATATTTACCCAAAGAATATACAAACACCAATTTGAAAAGATATATGTATATATGTACTCCTGTTTATTGCAGCAGTATTTACAACAGCCCAAATATGGAAGTAGACCAAGTGTCCATCAATAAATGGATGGACAAAGAAGGTGTGATACGTATATCATTATTTTTATATAATGGAATATTACTCAGCCATAAAAAAGAATGACATCTTGCCAGATGCAACAATATAGATGGATCTAGAGCCCATAATGTAGTGAAATTTGCCAGTCAGAGAAAGACAAATACCAAGTGATTTTACTCATACATGGCATTTAAGAAACAAAACAAATAAACAAAGGAGAAAAGAGACAAAAAAAAATAGTAGACTCTTAAATAATAGAGAATAAACTGATGGTTACCAGAGGGGAGGTGGATGGGGGGATGGGTGCAATAAGAAAAAAAAAGGAGTGCTTACCATATTCCTAATAAAATTAATATGGAAAGACTGCGTACTCAAACATAGCTTGGTGGATTTTTTTTTTCTATTTCCTGAGATCTAGGAAAAATACGAGAAGCATTAAAAATACAAACTGTTAAATGGATTATTCACGATAAAATTTTGAATTAAAAACTCTTCAAATTTAAAAATCAGTTGATTCTGCAGAGCATGCATAGTTAGTCATGAATTCTACAGGGAAGACAGCTAAAGGGCATGTTTATATAAGGGAGAATCCACAAATTCTTCTCCTACTCCTCCTACACTTTAAGGTGAAACTACTAAAACACTCAAAGAAGACATCACTTAGACATTAACCAAAAATGCAAAAGTTGTGACCAGAAAGAACTGACATTGAGCTCTGAGACCAGATATACTAAATGATTAATGTTCCTTTGGTCACAAAATGAAACGACAAAAAAATTTTAAAGAGATATGTTTATAGCTTTTGTAATCCAAATAAAAATACAGAAGTGTGAGAAAAAAGTGGGGACAGTTCTCAATTTTCATAAAGAATTATAAAACAAAGATATTACACTATTGTTAGGAGGAGGAATTCAGTTAGATTTTCAATTCATACCATACACTAAAAGATGGATCTCAAAAAATACAAGTATTTAACATGTTTTTGGAAGCGAACACTTGGTGGCATAAATATAGACCTCAGCAAATAGAAAAGCATGCATCACAAAAGGAAATATTTCATAGAATATTTAAAAAAGAGTCTAACCTCTTAGAGTTACCATATAAATTTATGTGAGTACGCCTCAAATCCAAAGCATGCGTTTTTGTGTTTTAAAAGAATGGGAGTACGGTGCATGGAGCCTGCTTCTCCCTCTGCCTGTGTCTCTGCCTCTCTCTCTCTCTCTCTGTGACTATCATAAAAAAAAAAAAATTTAAAAGAATGGGAGTAAAGAATGAAATGTGTTTTTAAAGTTCATTTGGAAGAATAATGGGAATTAGTCAAGAAAATTATGAAAAGAGAAGCAAGGATACAAGGGTATGGCTTACTACATATTATAACTTATAGTGAAAACTTTTTCTTGGTCCACATAAATATTTGAAATAAATATTTTCATTATCTTCAAATTCCATCCTTGAGAAAATATACAGCTGCATCATAGTACCTAACAAAGGGACTTGTCCATAGTAGCGCTTAAGAATATTGCCAGGTGAATTCCTACATAAAAATGCAGATGATTTTGTTTGGCCTGGTGAGCTAAATTCATTCCATGTATGAATTTCTGAGTAAAATATCAGTATGAATGAATGATCTGCTTCTTTTGTACTTTTGTTTAGCAGGTCGAATCATTTTGTGCCGATTCTTGAAGTCCATCAAAATAATCTGCTATTCTTCATTTGTATTTCAACTTAAATCTAACTGAATAGCAACTGGACTTTTAAAAATACTAAACTATTTCGTGATTATAAATATTTCCATCATATGATTCTTTCCAATGCAATCTAATCAATCCTTCAAACCTATTTACTAAGGGAAAAAGTAAAAAAAAAAAAAAAAAAAATCCATGTCTTTCTATGAATAATATAAATTTTGCGAAGTTTTTCCTGATCTTTAATTTTTGATGCTTTCAACATCCTCTAACCATTCATTGCTGTGTAGTAGTTTAATAACTGTAGTTCTTTGAAAACATGAACATGAGTTGTTCGATCATCCATCCTGCAGAAGATGGAGCCAGATTCTTTCCACTGGAGTATGGAGCTGGGTTTAGTAACTCACTTCTAGAGACCTGAATGTAAGGGGAGTAAGGAGGTGGACTTACATCACAAAGACAATGTAGAATCCTCTTTGCTGTGTCTCACACCATGTGCCCAGGGAGGATGAGCCAGAGATCTGTGGAGAGAGGGGCCTGGGTCTCCGGATTTGGGCCCAGGTCGATAGGCAGGGCTTTGAGAGCAAGCCCTGGAGTCAGGCTCTGCGCTGGGCGTGGAGCCCGCTTAAGATCCACCCCCTGCTCCTCTGCCCGCCTCCCCACAACCTCCCCTCCTAAGCTAAAAACAAACAAACAAACAAACAAACAAACAAACAAACAAACCACAGTCCTATGGGGAGCTCCACGTGGCAAGGAACTAAGACTTCCTGACAGCAAACCAGCAATAAAGGGAGGCACTCTCTCCACCGTTAGCTGAGGGAGATATCTTGGAAGTGAATCCTCCGGCCCAGTCAAACCCAGTTAGGCCTGAAATAGCTGCACCTCCAAGTCTGGACAGCAGCTTCCTGAGCCCTGGGCCCTTCAGGGATGCCTGATCCTGCGAGGGTAGCACACCCCACATATGCCGTATTCTTAGGATGAAGTTTCATATATAAGTTAGGTGCAGCAAGAGATTAGCAGCAATAATTAATAATAAAATCAAACAATTATGACAACAGGCCATAATAAAAGCTTTGTGAATGTGGACTCTCTCAAAATATCCTACTGTCCGGTACCCACCCTTCTTGTTGTGAAGATGCGAGATGAGAAAATGCCCTGATGCTGCCATCCAGTGAGACAAGGGACACAGGCCTTGTGACAGCGTCAGGCTCCTGCTGCTCTTTTGACTGCACTTTGGGAGGGCCACCTGCTTCCTGCCTGCAGTTTGCTGTGGGAGACTGAAAAGCCCAGGAAACCGAAAACCTGGGAAAGAAAAACAACACTGTTTTGCTGTGTCTCGCCCAATTTTATTAAATATATACGTGTCATTATTTGACGTTGCCTTATATGTTTGTTTCATCATTTGACATGATATCGTTATCTGTTATCTCCCAACTGGAACGTGAGTTCCAACGATGCAAAGGCTTTGGCTTATTATTCTAAACCTCATTGCTCAGAACGGTAACTGTACACAGAATAGGTGCCCAATAAATACACTTTGCTTAAAAAAAACAGATGGATGAATCATTTTAATAATTAATGGATGACTAATATTTAGTATCCTGACAATTTTTCTTGCTATGAGCAGTTATATCATGAACATGTGCACAAGTAAACATATAGTAAACCCTATTTTTGTTTCCTAAGATTGAAGAGTCAAAAGAGCATCATTTTCATGGCTTTTTAGACTATTGCCAAACAGCCCTCCAAGAAAGAGTTGTTATATTTTATGCCACTCCATGAGTCACAGCTACTTTCTTCTCACATTGCATGAAAAGGTGTATTTTCCCTTTTACACATTGTCCTTTAAATGGGGGAAAGATAGTCATTAACCTTTCCTTTCCTCAATCACTGGAGGGCAGACATTTCTTCATAGAACTATTATGCACTTGTGTTTCTTTCTTTATGACTTGCCTCTTCATGTTCTTTGCTTGTATTTCTACCGATACACCCTTACTCGTGACTAAGAGCTTTTCTTCAATAATGTGACTTATTGTTTTTATCGTGTTAAACGTAATCTTCCCCAGTTTGTGGTTTTTCTTTCAACGGTGGTTACAATGTTTTTCCTTTTTTAATTTGCAGAGAGAATTTTATATGCTCAACTTGATTAGTCCTTCCCTATGTGGTTTTGGACCTTGCTGTCATTCTTAGAAAGTTTGTCAATTGACTGAAAAATAATCACCTACTATTTTCTCCCAATATTAAATCTTTCCAAAAATAAAGGAAAAAAAATATATATCGCAGCTGGAATTTCTGCGGGGTGAGCTGTGAAGGGGGCTGTTCTTGCTCCCTCCCCTCAACAGGCTGCCCAGCTCTCCTTCTACTACTGTATCCTTTCTTCATTGATATGGGATGTGAAATTGTGAAATGTTATTTTTATTAGAAGTGCGCGCGCACACACACACACAGCTGCCTTTTCCTCCTTCTCCTTTTAAAAGTTTTGGACCTGGGCCTGTGGCATCTTTAATTCAATCGTTTGTAAGGAACAGAGATATACTTTGCCTCACCAGGGGGCACAACTGGTTAGAAGTTAGTCGCCCAGTAGATCGGTCTGGGCTCCTGCGCTCCTGGGCAGCCCTAGGGCCTCGCCCAAGAGCCAGGCCGCCTAGCAGCCCAGGCGGTGGAGGCACCACCTGCAGGAAAGGGTGGCGTCGGGGTAGTGGGGGGCTCCGCTCACAGGGCCTCCCAGTTGTCCCCCGCGAGCCTCAATTTTCAACAGGATCATTGGGCTTTACATACACGGACTGATTTAGATGCACCCGGAAAAAAAGAAAGAAACCCGTTTGCAACTGTATTGTGGCCTTCGGGAAGCAACATGCTCGACTCCCCCCGTCCGGCGAGCAGTTTGTGCCGGGAGAGCCGACGGGGAAGGGGTTCCCTCCACCTAGGCCTCGACGGCCCCCCTACGGGCAGGACGCGGGGCGGGGCTGCACCGAGGCCAACAGCCCGCAACGCTAACGCCTGCGCGCTCCTGCACGCCCCCTGCAAGCTCCCAGCGAGCCAGCTGCGCACCCCCTGGGCGCTCCCTGAGCTCCCAGCGAACTCCCCGCCCGCCCCCTGCACGCCCCCTGAGAGCTCCATGCACGCCCCTCGCGCGCCCCCTGCACGCCCCCTGCGAACTCCCCGCGCGCCCCCCGCACGCCCCCTGCGCGCTCCCTGAGAGCCCCCTGCGCGCTCCCTGCACGCCCCCTGAGAGCTCCCTGCACGCCCCTCGCGCGCCCCCCGCACGCCCCCTGCGCGCTCCCTGAGAGCTCCCTGCACGCCCCTCGCGCGCCCCCTGCGCGTCCCCTGCACGCCCCCTGCGAACTCCCCGCGCGCCCCCTGCGGCCCTGCGCGCTCCCTGCGCGCTCCCTGCACGCCCCCTGCGAACTCCCTGCGCGCCCCGAGAGCTACCCGCGCACCTCCTGCGCCCTCCCCGCGCGCCCCCTGCACATTCCGAGAGCTCCGAGAGCTCCCTGCGCGCTCCCCCGCGCGACCCCTGCGCGCTCCCCGTGTGGGCCTCGGCGGCCGGGCCGGCCCGGAGTCAGCGGCACCGGCGCGTCCCGTGCCTCCGCGGACCGTGCGCAGCCAGCTTCCAGGCGGCCCGGGCCTCCGGCAGCTCGTCGGCACCCGCCCCCCAGGCCCGCGGCCCCTCCGCCGCCCCCCGCGAGCAGCCCCGGCCTGGCGGCTCCGCCCTAAGCTGCCGCCGCGTCTCCCTGGCAACCCCGTCCCGCGAGCGCCGGAAGACGCTGCGGTCACGTGGCCGGCGCACTTCCGGGTGGGCGCCGTGACTTCCGGTTGTCAGATTTCCCCGGACGCGGCGGCGGCGCGGTGTGGCCCGAGGTCGCGGCGGCCCCAGCGGCGGCTCGGGGGGGCGTCACCCTGCCGGCTCGCGATGCACCCGCGGCGCCCGGATGGCTTCGACGGCTTGGGCTACCGGGGCGGGGCCCGGGACGAGCAGGCTGTGGGCGGCGCCTTCCCCGCGCGGCCCTTCGGCTCGGCGTCCGACCCGACCCACTGGGTGACCAGCCCCCCGGACATCCCCGGGAGCCGCAACCTGCACTGGGCCGACCGGAGCCCGCCCTACGGCGCGCCCGGGCCCTCCACGCCGCTCGACGGCCCCGAACAGCCGTGTCCCGGAGGCGGCGGCGGCGGGGCGCCAGGGCGGAGCAGCGGTGAGGGCCGCGGGGGGCGGGGGAGGGAGGGGGAGGGGAGGGGAGGGGAAGCAGCGGTGAGGGCCGCGGGGGGGTGGGGAGGGGGCTGGGGGGAGCCCGGCTCGCAGCCTGCACACCGCGCGGGGCGCCGACGGTCGGTCCCGCCTCCCACGCCCTCTGCCCCCGTCCGTCCGTCCGTCCCCTCCTGTGTCCCCTCCTGTCCCCGCCCATTCCCTCTCGTCCCCTCCCCCTCCAGTTCGCCCTCATCCCCTCCGGTCCCTTCGCCCCGTCCCCTCCCGTCCCCTGTCCCCCCTCCTGTCCCCCATTCCCCTCCATCCCCCCGTCCCTCTCCAGTCCCCTTTCCCGACCCTCCCCTTTCTCCCTCCGTTCTCTCCCAGTCCCCTCTCCGTCCCTTCCCCCATCCCGTTCCCTGTCCCCCCATCCCCTCCCGTCCCTCCCCCCGTCCCTATTCCATCTCCTGACACCCCTCCCGTCCCCCTCCATCCCCTCCTCCCGTCTCCTATCCCACCCCCTCTTCACCTCTCCCGACCCTTCCCTTTCCCCCTCTGTCCCCTCCCAGTCCCCCCTGTTCTCCGTCCCTTCCCCCATCCTGTTCCCTGTCCCCACCTCCCGTCCCTCCCCCTTCCCCCCTCCCATTCTCTGTCCCCCCTCCTCCGCCCCCCGTCCCCTGCCATCCCCTCTCCCATCCTCCTCCATCCCCTCCCCCGTCCCCTGTCCCACCCCTCATCCCTCTCCCGTTCCCTCTCCCGACCCTCCCCTTTCCCCCTCCGTCCCCTTCCCCCGTGCTTTCTCCCCTCCCGTTCCCTGTTCTCTCCTCCGTCTCTCATCCCCTCCTGTTCCCCCTCCCATCTCCTGTCGCCCCCGGTCCCCCTCCTCCGCCTCCTCCCCTGCCCCGTCCCCCTCCATCGCCCCCCCCCGTCCGTCCCTCTCCCACCCACCCCCCAGTCGGTCTCCCGACCCTCCCTTTTCCCCCTCCGCCCCCTTCTCGTCCCCCTCCCATCCCGTTCCCTGTCCCCTCTCCCTCTCTCATCCCCTCGCGTTCCCCCTCCTGTCCTTCCCCCGTCTCCCCTCCCATCTCCTGTGCCCCCTCCCCCTCCTCCACCCCTGCGTCCCTCTGTCCCCCCTCCCGTCTACCCTCCTCCGCCCCCCCTCCGTCCGCCGCTCCGTCGTCCCTTCCCTGCAGCGCCGCTTCCTCCCCGCCCCACCCACAGCCCTCTCCTCCCGGGTGCTGTCAGGGAGGCTGGTGGTGGGAGGTCCCCGGGCCTCCATCCGGAGGGAGGAGATCGGGCTACTACCTGCTGCTTCCTGGGGAACGTGAGCGATACCTGGTTCCCTGCGCTCCCTGCCTTGACCTGCTGCCGAGCTCTGCATCTGTGCATCTGTGCTGGAGAGTCAGCCTCGGCAGCCCTGCTGCGAGCCCGGCTCTGCCTCCCTGGGAAGCGGAGGCCTTTTCTTGGCGTCTGGAGCCCTTAAGGTGGAGAGAAGAGTCATTCACAGCGCCAGGTGCTCATGAGCTGTGGTGGAGGCTTAGTAAGCCGGACCTACCCGGTTCCTTCCTTTTCTCTTAGTCTTAGCAATTGTATCTGTTTCCTAGACTCTCACACGCCCCCTCCGTGTTCCCATCCCCTGCTTTCCTATTTCTCACCTAGAAACACCACCAAAGAGTAAACAATTTCAAGACTTTGGAATCAAGGCGTAGTTATTCGCCCTGGGACGTCAGGAAGCCTGGGTTTTCATTGCAACGCTGTCGTCTAAACACTCTCAACTTTTTAAAATTCATAAAATGGGAATAATCACTGCCTCTTCCCATTTTGAAGTCATTAGACTCGACCATTCAATATTAAGTATATTCTCGACATGTTCGTTCTTCATTTTAACTTGGAAGTACAGTGATTTTTATTTGATTTGAGTCAACTGGGAGGCGTAGACTTTAAATATCACATAGGAGCAAACGAGGATGTGGAAGAGGATGCGTAACTTAGTGTCAGACACTTTGCTTTTCCACCCTGTCTGCTTTTCTTTCTGTAAGGTTCCAAAAGGAGTCCTGGAAGGTTATTAAATAATTCAAAATGCTCGTGCACACAGTTACTTTCTTAGGCAGCAAAGCTGATTTTTATCTTTTTATGATTTACACGGTTAAAATGAGGCATTTTCTGTTAATACTATGATCTGTATACTCAAAAAGGGAAAAGCTGAAAGGAGGAAAGCATGTTAATTGACAGAAGAAGCTTCTATCTGGCCTGTGCATTTTCCAAAGCAAGAGTTAACAAAATAGTTTCCCCAGACACCTGTTTACATGGCCATATTCTGACCGTAAGGAAATAGCGTATGGTATTATGATATAAATACTGTATTATAGTAGAAATTTATAATGTCTGGTCCCCCAAGGTTGCGGTATTTCACGATCACGATTTTGAGATTTTTAGCCAAGGAGAAATTTTGTGTGTTTTGACAGATGATAGAAATGTTTCCAGCTATAAACTCCCCTAATCAGACAGTAGAAATGCCATCGGCACTAACACCTGGTCTCTCACAGAGATCCAACTAAGCAATTATTCTCAAAATATTTAAAAAGTTTGAGACAGAGGAAGAGAGCCTTATTCAACCATTTTGATTACCCTAAGTACTCCTTCCATTTAATAATTTTGAGGTGTCTTGCTTGCGACCATCACTTAACATAGATGCTTTCCACCAAAACAGCAAATGACTAATTTTACAAGATGGGAAGTCAAGTTGTTAGTATAGGACAGTCAGAGCCTTCTATAGAAAGAAATATAAATTGTAGTTAGAAGTTGAAAACTGGTAATCCTTAGGTTCTACTTGCAGACATGTTTGATTTGGCTCACACAGTGTTTGAATACTTTTTAAAATAGTTCCAGCATTTTAAAATTGGAAGATATTATGTAAAAATGACTTATCTTTTTAGAAAAATAACAGTTTAGAAATCTTGGGCCTGCAGTCCCACATGTCGACCGTGAATTGGAGCTGGAGAGCAGCTCTGCCTTGCAACTTCCCACAACTTCCCTGGCCTGTATGAGAATTTAACTTCAGGACCTGGAACTTAAATAAATATGGTGTTAATTAAAGGAAAAAAATGTTTTACAGTGAACCTAAATATTGGTTATGAGTAATCTTATTTTTTCTGTTTTAGAGCAGTTGAATAGATTTGCTGGATTTGGTATTGGCCTTGCAAGGTAACGTTTTTTTCCTAAAGATTTTTAATTTAATGTGTTTTATTCAAAATGTTTTAAAGTAAAATATTAAATGATTAATATTGCTTCCTTTAGATTTGAGTCTTTGGAGCAGTAGATTAAATGTCAAATAATATTTTGCAGAAACACTTATTTAAAATTTATAACAATTTTTTTCAAGTACAGATAGAGAATAGTCATTCAATTTTATGATCACAAAATAATTTTGTTAAGTCATATTATACGACTTTCATGTGTCTATCCAAAAAATCTGATCTAATCTTCTCTTCCAAGAGAAAGTAGTTGTGCATCGAATCTTTTCCTAAACATTCTAAATATTATATTTAGCAACATAGAGTCTAGGTTTTGCTTACGATCAGCATCTAATGAAGTTATTTTTTAAAATTATTTTTAATGATCATTCTGTGGAAGAAAAACCTCCTATCTTGATTATGTGATCTCTAGTGAATATTATTTCGAATGCATCAGAATTGCACAAAAGGGTGCATGCCAGGGTAACTCATTGTTTTAAAATTATAATCAAGAAAAAATTATCTTATTTGCATAATTAAACCTGAAAGTATTAATGTAAATAAGAACAAAATTGTGTATTAAAGTTTTCCTTCTCCTAGAATTAATTTTTCTTTAGCCTCATTGTTTATACATAAAACTGTTGTTCACTTGATGTATTATTTATGTACATGGATGTGCGCACGCACATGTGCGCATGGCTATGCATCTGTCACTGTCAGTATGTAAGCCCACAGTTGTAATTATTTTGTAGGGAATGCTTTTAGAAGTATCTGGTACCCAAAGTAGTAGCCAATTAGCAGTCATTAAAATCCCTATAACTTAAATGCAGTGTACACCAAAACTAAAACTTATAGAAGGGGGTTTATGAAAAATAGATGACTTTTCTGATGGGAACTTTGTTCATAGGACATCTTCTAAAATAAATGGAAAGGAGCGTTTAAGTTGTCTAGGAAAGGAGTTTCCCATATCAGACAGATGGAGATGTAATTTCATCTTTAGACTATATATTCTACTGTTTTATTTTATTTCCCCTGCTTACTATATTTGCATTTCTGGCATTCTTTTCATATTGAATTTTGTTATTGGTAGAATGATTTGCAAACACATCTAGACTTTTTTTTTTTTTTTTTTACTTTTAGAATAGGAAACAATGCGTGATTCTTCAAGAGTAATTTTAGATATATATATATAATTGTAATTTAAGGTTTGGTTATTTTTTATATATACACACAAAAAAACTGTAAAAATTATTTCATACGTGTCTTTTACATATATACAAATTATTCTTTTACAGTCTCTTTACCGAAAATGTACTGGCCCATCCTTGCATTGTTCTACGCCGCCAATGTCAGGTAAATGTACTTTTCTGTGATCTTCTAAACCATGACCCTGACTCTGATTTAAAAGACAACTCAGGGGGATCCCTGGGTGGCGCAGCGGTTTGGCACCTGCCTTTGGCCCAGGGCGCCATCCTGGGGACCCGGGATCGAATCCCACGTCGGGCTCCCGGTGCATGGAGCCTGCTTCTCTCTCTGCCTGTGTCTCTGCCTCTCTCTCTCTCTCTCTGTGACTATCATAAATAAATAAAAAATTTAAAATAAATAAATAAATAAATAAATAAATAAATAAATAAATAAATAAAAAAAGACAACTCAGATAAATGGCTAAAACTATGTAACCATTAGTCCTTGTGAAATTTACCAGAATCTACAATATGTCAGTCTCAAACTTTTTGGTTTTGAAAACTCTTTTAAGTTGTAAAAATTGGTTTTGAAAGAAGAAGGTCTAACCTTATACACATTTGTATTTGAAAATAGAGTATTTTCTATCTTTTTCAGAAAATTGGCAGATTTTCTTCTTTGTTACTACACCAAAACTTATTAAGTAATCATATATTAAAAGTTACTTGCAATGAGACATTCAAGCCATGTAAGCTAATTTTTTGTACTCTGTTACATTAAATCTGTTGACCTATACTGTATGTTGAATGGATTTTTTTATCCATGTATGATTCTATAATATCATGTGTTGATTATTTGAAAAATATGGATTTACTGAGTTCTGTAGATCTTTTAAATGTTAAGACATTTGGTTATACAATATTTTTTTTAAATGTCATTAATTTACTACCAATCCCACCAGAAAAGTGTTTTAGTATTGGTAAGTTCTTGATGGTAGATGCAGTTTTTTCAGAATTCTAATTTTTGGGGAGCCCTGGTGGCGCAGCGGTTTAGCGCCGCCTGCAGCCCAGGGTGTGATCCTGGAGACCCTGGATCGAGTCCCACGTCAGGCTCTCTGCATGGAGCCTGCTTCTCCCTCTGCCTGTGTCTCTGCCTCTCTCTCTCTCTCTGTGTTTCTATGAATAAATAAATAAAATCTTAAAAAAAAAAAAAAAAAAACAGAATTCTAATTTTTGCTTATAAAGTCAGATTTATCATTGGCAGCATATAGTGCCAGTTTTTTTTAATCAACAGGCTCACTTTATTTATTCATTTTCATTTTTACTTTTTTTTAAAGATTTATTTCTTTTCGACATAGAGTAAGGGGAGAGGCAGACAGAGAATCTCAAATGGACTCCCTGCTGAGTGTAGAGTCCAATGTACAGCCCGATCCCGTGACCCATGAGATCATGACCTGAGCCAAAACCTGGACTCAGACATTTAGCCAACTGAGCCACCCAGGCTCAGGTGTTAATAACTATAGTCTGGCAGTCAGTTTTTGCAGAAGAAATGGTATTCCATAAAAAAAGTGGCTAGTTCAGCTTGCAGCTCCATCAGACAAGTGCTTTTACTCATAACAGCCATCTTACTTCATTATGCAACACATAGAATATTAATCAGAAAGATGTATACTTAAGAATCGAGATTTTTTTTTAAGAATCAAGATTTGATAAAATTATGTATTACTGTTTTACCAAGGACATTCTTAAGTGAAAGTGGCTTTTTCCTCCTTCCAAGTGAGTGGGATGAAGAATAAGTATGTACAAAAATACAGTTTGCTGCCAACTACCTTGATTCGTGCTAAGGAGTTAGCAACGTTAGCTGCCGTTGTTTTGCGCTATTATTGAAAAAGTCAACACAATAAAAAAGACTTTTATATGATGACTTAGTATCACTAAGGAAATAATTTTAAACTTGTAGATCCCATGAAAGCCCCCAGGGGTTAAGTGGACAACACTGCGGTGGAAGCTCCCATAATCTAACTTAATCTTCTTTGAAAACTGAGTCAGAAAATATGTAAATAATTACAAATTAAGCTGTTCATGCTTAGCACCAAAAAAAAAAAAAAAAGTCCTTTTAACAGCATGGACAGTGTATAGACCCTAGCACAGTGGATTTCAGACATATATTTTACAATCCGACAAGATCACATTGTAATCCACTGTATATATCTATATGAGTAACTTAAATGTTTTATGAAATAATGGCATTAGAATGTGTGATGCATTCTGATACTTTCTTTCTTGTTATTTTACTTAATAAGTATTGGTCCTTACCCCTTTACTGATTTCATAATTTACCAATTGTTTATGGCTTATGTGAAAAATGCTTAATATTGGAAGACATGAATCTACTGTTCCCTGAGTTCTTCAGTGGTTCCTGTGTGTTAAATGGCATGAATGTTTTGCTACACTGAAGGTAATTCCAGTGTTTATGGAAACAAATATCAAATGGCATTGCCTTCTTTATTATATATTCTAAATTACTGTATATATTATGCATTGATTTTCTGTGTTGCATATACGTATAACCACATGTATCATACTTTTAATGTTATTTAAATGTACTTTTAATAGTAGTAATTTTGTTTATGAGTAATTTCTGGTGAATTTAGAATTGAACTTTTGTTTATGCTGTGACTCCATTGTATATCTTTGATGGCCTTGTTATTTCTTGACAAAACAATAGCAAAAATAATTATGATATAATATCATTTTTATAGGTTAATTATCATGCCCGGCATTACCATCTCACTCCATTTACAGTGATCAATATTATGTACAGCTTCAATAAAACTCAGGTGAGAATTAGTCTCTAGGTTCTATTAAAATTATTTGTAATGTGAGTACCATTTGGTCTTAGTAATAATTAAAGCAAGAGTAATTCCTTTTAATTTAGTTAATAAAAATATTTTAACTCTTGTTCTAAAACTAATGTAAGATGGTAATGAAATCTTTCGATGTCACCGAATGATCAGTGAATTCATATGTTTGCCAAAATTAATTAAATATTAGGGCTATTTAATGAATATTAGAGGTGTAGTTAATTATAATATTCGTATTGGCCTAAACGTAGACCACTCAACAAATATTAAAATGATAGGAATTAATATAGTTGTATTTCTCTACTAAAATGTCTTAGAATAATGCCTTATTGGAAAATATCAGTAAATATTCAATATCAAATTTTATTAAGACATTTTATGTTTCTTATTTAGGCATTAACAGAAATAACAATATATTTTGTTCATTTTAGGGACCGAGGGCCCTTTGGAAAGGAATGGGAAGTACGTTTATTGTCCAGGGAGTCACACTTGGAGCAGAGGGAATAATAAGTGAATTCACACCTTTACCAAGGTATCTTTTTGTCATCTTTTCAATATTAGCTTCATATTAAATTTTGACAAAATATGATAGTTTCTAAAAAAAAACCTTGAATTGGAAAACTTGCCTGAAGTAGCTAAAGAGAAAAAACAGAAACTAAAATTAGTCATATCTTTTTTTTTTTAATTTTTTAAATTTATCTATTCATGAGAGAGGCAGAGACACAGGCAGAGGGAGAAGCAGGCTCCATGCAGAGAGCCTGACCTGGGACTCGATCCCAGATCCCAGGATCACGCCCTGAGCCGAAGGCAGACGCTCCACCACTGAGCCACCCCGGCATCCCTAAAATTAGTTATATCTTATTAAATCAGTATGTGATAAAGAAGATGAATCCTCACCTAGTATCTATTGAGATAGGTCTTTGAGCTCCTGCTGCTAAGTTTCAGCAACTGTCTGCGAAGGAGCAAACATGAGTATGTGAGCAGTTCTTACTGTTTAAGTAGCCACTTGGGTGAAGGAGACACATGTAAACAAGTTATAGTATATCGTGATTAGTGCTATAATTAAACCCTTTTCAGTGCCCAGAGGACACTTTGCATTAAGTTATTGGCAAGGGTTTCAAGAAAAAACTGAAACCTGAGCTGTATCTTGAATTATGAGTAGAAATTAACGTGGCAGAGAAGGAGAGCATTCCAAGTAGAAGTGACAGCATGCCCAATCTTACGGAAGTTGGAAAGTCTGGGTAATAAATGTCCTGTGCTTAGAATAGTGGGCATTGATGGAGTGGAATAATAGGAAAAGAGTCTGAGATGCTAGATGGAAGCCTGGCTATGCCTTTGTAAGGGACTCTGGCTTTATTTTCTATGAGTTTGGAATCCAAGGTGTTAGTTTCAATATATGGGTTCTTTGATCAAGGATTTACTCAAGTGGCAGTATTAAGTAAAAAAGTGGATTGGTGTAGCTAGAGACTTGTGGAGAACTGTTATAATAATCTAAGCCAGACTGAGAGGGGTCTGAAGTGTGGGATAGAACAGAAAGTCTAATAGATAATTGGTGATAGATTAGGGATCAGGGGATGGGAGAGAATTTTCAGCGGTGATAGATTTCTAGACTGGAATCAAGTTGGAGAATACATGAAGAAGTTGGAGTGGGAAAGAAGATACGGAATTTAACTTGATAGATGAAGTTTGCGGTTCCTTCAGGACTCCTAGGAGGACATGTGTAATATGTAGTTGGCACCATGGATTGGGGTCTTAGAAAAAACTTGAAGCTGGAAGCATAGCTTTGAATGTTGTGGCATAAAAGTAGCTATTGAAGCATTAGGATGGATGAATTTTCCTCAGGAGAAAGTGTACCCTAAATGACAGGAAGCGGACCAAGGACAGTTAGTAACGTGTGAAGACACATGTGAGTGCCATGTGTATACGTGGATGTGTGTGTGGTAGGAGGGGTAGTTGGGGGCAGTTGTAAGAGATACTCACAAAACCCATCAAGCATTGCAGTAACCTAGGATGACAGTGTCCTAGAAGCCAAGAGAAGAGAATTAGAATTGTACATACGTCTGGAGGGAGACAGAAGAGAAATTAGGGAAACTTGCTTGTGAGTCTGTTTTCTCTCTGAAATAGAATATAACGTCGTTAGATGAAAGAAGAGTGAGCATTACATTAAATTTTATTATCTGACTTTCTTACTCTATAGACTTAGAGATATGGCAGTTGTGTGGGGATGTATTTTCTCTTGGTCGTTTTGGATCTTATTAAAGAAGAAACAAAAGGCTATCTTTGTTGCATTCTACTTGGATAGTATTTCAGATAAATCCCACTCATTAATGGATTTATTTACTTAGCTGATATTTCGTGAATACCTACTATGTGCTAGGTCCTGTTCTAGAAATCAGGTATACAGTGAAGAGAAGAAACAAAAGACACCTGTGACCATGAAGCTTAGAATCCAGTGTAAGGGACATACATTCAGTGAAATAATCCTATTAATGAATAAATAATTACAAATTGGGATTTGTCCCCAGAGGGAAAAGAAAAGGTTTTGTGAGATTATTAAAGGGTGAGGAACCGTGTCCCTAATGAGATAATACTTGAGCTGACACCTGAGTGGTGATTAGGAGGCTCAGACCAGCCTGTGTGAAGACGGTGTTGCTGAGAGAAAGCTCATAGGGCTGAAGCTCAGAGAGCAAGGAGGAGAGCATGTGACAATGCTAAGAGACAGGTGAGAGCCGGGTTTCTGTACGGCCTTGTGGGCCACTTTAAAGATACTGAGGAGTTCTAAGAAGAGATCAGTGATATGATCGGGTTCATGTTTTTCAGGGGTCATTATAAATGGAGGTGAGAAGATTGCTGGGGGACCACAGTGGATAGGAGGACACGTGCTCGAATGCTACCACAGTGTTCTAGGTGACCAGCAATGGTAGCTAGGACCAGGGTGGCATCCGATGGACCCGAGAGGATACTCTTGAAATGTATTTAAGTAAAACTGATGGTCCTCAGTGATGGGCTAGGGATGGTAGGTGATAGGACGAGCTGTCCTGGAAGACGTCTAGGATTTGGCTTATGTAATTGATGTTGAGTAAAGCCATTGTCTGAAGTATAGTGTAAACTTTTTTGTTTTTTAATTCTGTTTTGGTCAGGATTGACCTTTCTTGGGGGAAAGCAAAGACATAGCACACAAGGCAGCAAAGCAGCCACCCAAAGTGATTCACAGAGGAAAATGAGCTTGGGGTTGTCCTAGGCTGAGGCTCCTAAATTGCACAGTGATCACTAAGTAAAGCAGGTGAGACAGTATGGATTCCCCATGATTTAGATTTTTATATTCATTTTGATCACATTTGAGAGAAAAAAGAGCAAGTTTGTAGTGCTCATGAAGTCACTAAGTTTAGAGTTTTATGCTATTACCACTTAAAAAAAAAAAAAAAAAAAGTAGGTAACCCAGGATCATCTTTCTTTATCTAGTGCCCAGGTCCCTCCAGTCCTTCCTCAGATCTCCCAGGTGGAGTGAGTGAGACTCTGTGTACCCTTTACTTTACGGGTCATTTCTCATAACAGTGTAAGGCGCACCTGTACCCAAGGCTACCCTATGTATTTCAGTCTCTCACAAAACCAGTATGGTTGACCTCCAACTTCATTTGACACATCTCACATTTGTGGTTGTACCAATATAAACACGTAGAGTTTCTCCTCACCACTCCCTGAATTCTCTGACTTTGAACATACTCTGTTTTAAGCACAATGAAATCTTTCTCCAATTTAGTAGGTTTTCTTTCTGATTAACAGTTACTGAGTAGGGAACATGAAGAGTCTAAGAGTAGGGAAGAAGATCATTAGCTTGATTTTGGACAAGTTCATTTTTAGATGCTTTGCCATATCCAGGTGGAGTTGTCAGGAGACAAATGATCCACATGGTTGACATACAGAGAAATCTAAACTGGAGCTAGTGGATTTGTTTCGGAGGTGTTGGAAGCACCATCTTGGTTAACATTGCCTCAGGAAGGACCATAACATGTAAAGAGAGGGCCTGAGCCTTTAGGAACCCTAGAATAGATGGCTGGGTCAAGAAAATCCTGCTGCAAAGGAGTCAAGTGTAGAGACTAGAGGGGAGGAGCAAAACCCAGAACGTACAGAATAGGGGAATACAGGGGCAGAGACGGCTTCAAGGAGCAGATGGAATGGCTTCCATCTGCTTTCTCTGGAGACATACCTGTGGGAGCCCTGAATTGGCATGTAAGAAGCTCGGCTATCCTAAAGGTGCCATCGTAGAGTCACCACATGGAGAAACTACGTAAAGTAAGGATATATCCAAGGAGTCCCAGCTGTTCAAGGCTTCCCAATTCAGGTGCCAGACAAGTGATGAAGATGCTTTCAAGATCTTCCTTCTGAAATCACTCACGAGGGTCCTGAGCCAAAGCTGTGCAGCCAAGCCTGACCCAAATTTCAGACGAATTGAAACAGTGAGTGATGATATGAGCATCTTACAAAATATCAAGTGGACAAATATTGGAACAATGCAAGAGTGATGGGGGGGTGAAGTCAAATGTCATTAAACAGAAAGTAGTTGCCTTATGTTCCAAAAATAGCATCTTCTAATAAATATCTAATATATTAAAAAAAAAAAAAAAAAGCCCCAAGGGCCTGATGGCTGTCGAAGGGGCAAATAAGGTATATCCAGCACAAGTATATCCAGCACCCAGTGCTCCTCACAAGCGCCCTCCTTAGTACCCAGCACCTACTAAGCCATCGCCCTGTCCACGTCCCCTCCTGTGACCCTCAGACTTAAAAATGTCTGTTAGATTCAGTGGCACAGAGATGATGGGGACCTTGACAAGAGCTGTCTTTGTAGAATAACGAGGTGGGTAAAAGCCAATTTGGAGTGGCCTCAAGGTGAATGGGACGTCAGGACATGGAAAGAGTAAGTTGGCAAGTTGGCTGTGCAGAGCAAAGATGAAGAGATGCGGCCCGAGGATGGGTTTGGTCGAGGGAAGATTTTTTTGAGGAGAGCAGCTACCCGAGCAAGTGAAAATGAGAGAGAATGATAAGTAAGGCCTTTAAAAATAGAGTTCTCTAAAACTCCATTGCCTTTGTGTATTGATTATGCATGGAAGCATGTATATCAATCTGTCAAATAGAGAACTATTTTAAGAAAAAGCAAGTCATGTCTCTTAACTTTGTTGCTCTTCTTCAAGGGCAGGTTTCACTTGTGAAAATAGTGCCTTGAGTTTATTTACCCATCTTTTGGTATTTGATAACGAAATATGAAGAGGTTTATTCACAAGCAGAATTTTATACTACTGTCTTTCCTAAAGCATTTCAGTGCGCCGATTTAAATTTCTAGAGTTATGACAATACGTTTTATCCACAGATAGAGATACAAGGAGGAGAGTTCTCATGATTTTATACTTGATTCTAAAGTTCATTTTTCCCACTTTTAAAAATCTTATTAAGAGTTGGCAGTAGTAATTAGTATTGTATTCCAAGGTGAAGTAGCCCTGTCCTTACAGGAATACTGATCGCAGACCCATCTATCTCTAATGTTAATGCTGGTTTCATCCTTAGAAGCAGTGTCCTAATACCCTGTGATAATACTCTCTGAGGCCAGGTAAGATAGGAGCAGTGCCAGATGATTTATAAACCATGTAGTATCTACTGTTTTAGAATCAGTAGAAAAAAAATGGAAAGCGATGGGACGTCCAGGTGGCTCAACGGCTGAGCTTCTGCCTTCGGCTCAGGATGTGACCCTGGGATCCTGGGATCAAGTCCCACGTCGGGCTCCCTGCATGGAGCCTGCTTCTCCCTCTGCCTGTGTCTCTCCCTTTCTCTCTCTCTGTGTCTCCCATGAATAAATAAATAAAATCTTATTTAAAAAAATAAGGAAAGCCTAACCTTTTTAATATTTTTCATCCAAATCCTTGGTGGTCATTTCAGCTATATTTTTCTGGGGTTGTTCAGGCTTAAATACTGGTCACTTTAGTATTAACTTAATCAGAACGCAATCCAGAAGGCTCTCTATGTTTTATTGATCAGAGGTGGTCAGTCTGTTTTCTAAAAGTTTCTCTGCAGATCTTTCATTCTCAGAAAGTCTGCACACCACCCATTGTAATTGTATGGAGTTTTTTAAAGGGCTTATTAGTGATTATTTCCTATACCTTTTGAATATAAAAGTATTCCCTACATCCTTCGGTTGGTCATATTCTCTCATTCCAGGTAGAAGCGGTTTCCTCAGCTCTCTGCTGTGGCCGTGGTGCCGTGGGTGCCAGTTTCATGACGGGAGCTTGGCAGTTCTCTTTATTTCACACTTCATTTATTTCACACTTGCCTCTCTGCTGTTCTCCCCCCCCCCCCCCCCGCCCTCTCTCTGCCTTCCCAGTTTATTCTGCTTTATCATTTACTTTTGCTCTCTCTCCATACTCTTTTCTCCTTTTTCACTTTCCTCTTGGTACAG
Source organism: Canis lupus familiaris (assembly GCF_011100685.1). Taxonomy (NCBI): domain Eukaryota; kingdom Metazoa; phylum Chordata; class Mammalia; order Carnivora; family Canidae; genus Canis; species Canis lupus. Next base: position 1,713,912 of record NC_049224.1, on the reverse strand, counting down.
CTTTCTCCTCTTGTGTTTTTTTGCAGCTTGCCTCTCTTCTTTTTCTTCTCTCTTTTCTGGTTTCTGAGGGTGACCTAAATAGCCAGGAGCACACAGTGGGAGACCTTGGCTCCAGACCTGGCACCCTGCCTGTCACCTTGAACATCTCCCTGTGGGTCTTCCAACCTTCCTTTCTCTCATAAGTAAAACAAATTGGACGATACCTGCTTTGCTGACCTCACGGGATATCTTCCTGTATCAAATGGGATGAGAGGCAGTGCAGGCAGAGAGTGTGCGGACTTCCAAGTCCTAGAGACCAGGGTTTATTTTATTTTATTCTATTTTTTTAATTTATTTTATTTTATTTATTTTATTTTATTTAAAGATTTTGTTTATTTATTCATGAGAGACACACAGAAGCAGAGACACAGGCAGAGGGATAAGCAGGCTTCCGGCGGGGAGGACTTTGTGGGACTCAACCCCAGGACCCCAAGATCACAACCTGAGCCAAAGGCAGATACTCCATCACTAGCCACCCAGGCTTCCTGAGACCAGGGTTTAGAACTCAGTTCCACCATTAACTATTTGTATGGCTTTGGCTGAGTTATGAACCCTCTCTGAGCCTATTTCCTCACCTGTGAAACGGGGATAACAAGGTCATTGTGAGGGTTAGAAGTAAGTCATGCAAAGCACTTTGCACCATGCCTGGCATTATAGTAGGTGGACAAAAAGATGATATAATAAAAGTCCCAAGATTAATGTCATCATAATAAGGAAAGGCGCTTGACAAATTTGGTGCTACACAAATGTCATGTGTCATTCAGTCTGCATTATAGTTCATTTTGTTTTGTCTTTAAATTCTTTCTTATTTTTTAAAGCTTTTTCTTCCTTTATCCAATTGCTTGTTTCCCTCCCCCCGCCCCGCAACTATTCTTTCTTTCTCAACCTGTCATTTTTATATCTTCTTGAAGTTTTCGTGTTCCTCCTTTAAGTTTTTTATAATCAGTGGTAGCTCTTCCTCCTCTGTCAGCCCCTCCTTTTGGCACATAGAAAAACACTTAGTATGTTTTTTACTTTTTAAACCACCGTAATTGTCTGAAGCGTGACCCAGAAAGGAAAATGTTCATCATTAGAGTATCTCTCTCCTCCATATATATATATATTTTAAATTACCATCGATTGATTACCTTTTTGAAAGTTGGGCTAATTCAAGATGTTGTAAATAACATGGTTTTTGTTTCCTCGAAATTTCTTTTTTAGGGAGATTTCACATAAATGGAATCCTAAACAAATAGGAGAACACCTTCTGCTGAAATCGTAAGTATCAAAAGTGGCACATACATTGAAAATTTGCATTAATTTCTATAGCATTAGAACTGGAAAAAATCTTAATACAATGAAGAAAATTAGGGCAATAAAATATTTGTGGGACTAGAACTTCAAAAGACAAGTAACATTGAATTGAGGAATAAAATCCTAAAATCTATATTACCTTTAAAATCAATCTTTCTAGTTTGAAAGGCTGAAATCACAACCTAATTTTTCTGTCTTCTTAGGAAGTTAGCAAAGGTCTTCAACTTATTTAACCCAAACTCTCAGAAAAATAGACAAAAATTAATTTGTATAGTGATGAGCAAACTCAAACCTTAGTGTCCTTAAAATGTAGTCACTTCATGATTTTACAACGCTGACATTTTTATAGATTAGAATTTTACTCTTTACTTCTTAATTTTTTTTGAAGATTGTGAATTGGAAATCCCCCAAGCTTGCTGGCTCCCTCTGGGAGACATTCCAGCACATTATTACTTAGTGATGTTCCATTCACCTTGAAAACTACTACTTGCCAGGACCTGGCCCATAGGGTTAGGTAAGTCCCACCTTGATATTATTTTAAATAACTATATTTTGCAGGCTTGCAAAGTTGTAATATTACATTTATGTCTAAATAGTGGCGTTAGGAAACAACTTTGCAAAGCTGTACAATATTGTTTCTTAATAATAAAAGGGGACTTCACTCACCATTGAAGACTGGCTTAGTCCTGCTGAGTGGGAAATCTGGGAATGGATAATGAGAGTCCATAGGATAATAGCAGAACAGTATACTTGTTCACATGTCACTAAAAAGGCAAATAATGGAATGGATCCCTCATCCTAACTTTTAAGTATCAGATTGATAGGCTATGTTAGCTCTGTGTAGGTAGACAACAAGGCTACATTAGCTACGTGCAGGTTGGATAATGAATCATAACCAACCCCACATTTTACTGCTCTGAAATAAAATCTGTTTTCTTTGAAGCCTTTCCCTGTGTTATTGTTAATACTTACATTTTTACACTAACTGATGAATAAGGCATCTTAATGATACAGGTCTCTTTAGTTATCTCTAGGCTATAAATATTAATAGTTGAAAACTTAAAACTTATTCAGGCTTGAATATGAATTATGTTGATATATTGAAGTCGATGTTAAAAATTTAGTGTAAGCAATAAATAAATAAATAAATAAATATTTAGTGTAAGCATGTTTCAGTATACTGATAATTGTGTTTTAATTTCTGCAGCCTGACTTACATGGTGGCAATGCCTTTTTATTCGGCAAGTCTAATTGAAACAGTACAGGTGAGCTACTTTTTATTGCCATTTTTTAGTTAATAAATATTTTTTGGAATAGTCAATATATTATTTATACAAGATCTGATTGTATACCAAAAAAATGTAAGACAGTATACTTATAAAATATTTCTCTTCCAGATACCACACATATCCCAACGATCATATAGTAGACAAACTGCTGTGTCTTTCCGTTGCAAACTGACTTCATACTTCTAGTTCTAATTCTTTTGATCCCTTCCATAGGCAGATGTACTCTTCATTGAGCTGAGAACACAGCTGAGAGCTTGTACTGAATACAAAGAATCTATAGAGTTTTTTTTTTTTTTCAACTTTTTAAGACCAGTATGTACAACTTCAATGCAAATGTGTATGGCTTGTCCCCAGACAGTGGATTACTAGTTACCAGAGCATAAAACATGCTGGATAATCATCCTGATGGTGAGCAGGTAGTCCCATGGTAGCCTACTAACCCCATGCTTTTTAAATGTGCCTTTTAAGGAGAATTTGATGCCATGGTGTGTTGAGTACTCAACTACAAGGCTAAAGTGCTCTTTTCAGCATTGTACAGTGTCTTACCATTTCCAGCCACTTGATGGCACTTCCAGCATATTGTATTGATCTACTTCTTCCTGTAGATCCCTACCCTCCAAACTGTAAGATGAAAGTACTTGAACTTCACATATACACAAAGTCCAATTAACTGTACACTCCCTATCTTTTGTCTCTAACACTAGGTCCTCTAGCTTCTTTCTTGTCTTCAGTATGGATACGTTTCCTCTCTGTAAAAACCTTCCTGGATCCGCCTTTGCTTTTCTAATTACTCTTTTCCACTTAGTTAATTTTCTGGCCTTAACGTTGACTGTTCACTTACTTATTTAAAGTGCCCAGCTCACTGTTGGTTAGTTTGGAAGTTTTTTACCCAGTGTCCAGTCCCTGTTTTTCCTTGTCCAGGTTCCACTTGCTGTCTCCTTTTGACTCCTTTTGTCTACTTTCTGGAAGTTTTTCTTTTACTTCTTAGAGTTTTTATCTTTTGAGCATCTTCCTCTCCTTTTAATAAGGTTTTTGCCATCTTTTCTGCTTTCCTTCAAGGTGTAATCCTTGGCCTGCTCTGCTTTGTATCCTATATTCACCATCCTGGACAACTCATTCCTCTTGTGAATCATTTTAATTCTAGTCTCTACAGGAATTAAATCCTCTTCCCCTTAAACTCAACTGCTGTAAACACTCTCATCTTATTACCCTGAAAATTAACTTCCTTTTAAGCCTCTTCTCCTTTCCTGTTCATGGTACTATTGATGTCTGCACCCAGAGACTCAAAACTATGCTTTCTTAGTTGTAACTGCAGCAAGTACACGAGATCTGTCTGCTTCTCCCCACTGACAGGCAGTCATTCTCATCCTTCCTTTAGCGTACGCTCAGCTTACATTAGCTGCTTGCTTCCTACTTCATTCATGTTCATTGGTATTTTTCCCTCTTCTGGGAAGCTCAGATTGCCAAGAACACTTTTTCTCTTGAAAAATACACACACATATATAGAGACATCTCCTGTTGAACATCTCCTGAAGCTCTTAAATATGAGGTTACTAGTCTGTGTCTTCATTAAAAATCTGTGATCTAGTTCCTGCATTTTAAAATCATTCTGTACACTCACACCATTGTTCTCAAGTTACAGTGCTTATATCCTTTTGCTGATCAAGAATATGTGTTGAGGGATCCCTGGGTGCGCAGCGGTTTGGCGCCTGCCTTTGGCCCAGGGCGCGATCCTGGAGACCTGGGATCGAATCCCACGTCGGGCTCCCGGTGCATGGAGCCTGCTTCTCCCTCTGCCTGTGTCTCTGCCTCTCTCTCTCTGTGTGACTATCATAAATAAACAAAAATTTTAAAAAAGAAAGATTTAAAAAAAAAAAAAGAATATGTGTTGACTCGTATTTCCTAATGTCAGTTGTAAAAAGACAGAGACGTTGTACCTAATGATGACTAGCACTGAGCGAATGCCTCAGGAAGCCAGGCCTGTTTTCATGTAATACTCCCAGCAATCCTATGCCTAAAAAGTAGGTCAGACAAATCCTCTTTTTATAGACCAATAAACTGGTTCTTAGGAGAAGTAACTTCCCTAGATTAAGTAGCGGAGGGAGAGTTTAAACCTGTACCTAAGAACTCAAAGCACTCCACGGCTTCTTCGGGTGTCCAGTAGCTGTTGCTTTTCAAAAATGAGTTCTGAGGAGCTCTCCTCCCTTGTTTTCCTTCCCAATAAGAATAGCTCCCAGCTTCACTGCTGTTAGGAAATTTCACTTGAAAAAAGAATCTAATGCCTATATAATACGTGAGGTTTGTCAGCCATTGATATTTTCCCTCTGTGGTCATAAATTAGGATTTAAAATGGACCAACAGAGTTCTTTCTCATGGCGCAGTAAGCAAGTGTTAACTTTTACTCGTTTCATCATTTTTTATTTCAGAGTGAGATAATTCGAGATAACACTGGAATTTTGGAATGTATAAGAGAAGGAATTGGAAGAGTGATTGGCCTTGGAGTGCCTCATAGCAAACGACTGCTCCCACTTCTTTCCTTGATCTTCCCTACGGTGCTGCATGGGGTTCTTCATTACATCATCAGCTCAGTCATTCAGAAGTTTGTCCTACTGATTCTAAAGAGAAAGACTTATAGTAGCCATCTAGCTGAGACCACTAGCCCGGTGCAGAGTATGTTGGATGCTTATTTTCCAGAACTGATTGCTAACTTTGCTGCCAGTCTTTGCTCTGATGTTATACTTTACCCATTGGAAACAGTTTTGCACCGCCTTCACATTCAAGGAACACGCACAATCATTGACAATACAGACCTTGGCTATGAAGTGCTTCCAATTAACACACAGTACGAGGGGATGAGAGACTGTATCAATACTATAAGGCAGGAAGAAGGAGTGCTTGGTTTTTATAAGGGGTTTGGTGCTGTTATAATACAGTACACACTGCATGCAGCTGTTCTACAGATTACCAAAATTATTTACTCCACCCTTCTTCAAAATAGCGTTTGAGGTGTAAGTTCCTGGTTAGTCTAAAAGACATAATCTGGATAATTTGTTATGAAATTATGAGGGATAAAAGTTGAAATACTGGGGGAAAAGTGGATTAGAAAGCAAAACTGGTAGAAAAAGCCCATGCTGATTATACTGACTCTTCATTTTTTAAAAGGCATAGGTATATATTTTGGATGAAAAGTATTCCAAATTTGGAAACTCAATGAAAGTAACACTCATGAATTGAATTCTAGCTAGTGTAGCACTCATGCTAAACTAAGAGTGATCCTGGGCAGAAGGAAAAATTTGTCAGCAAATATAAAACAAAATTTCACAGAGCCTGAATTTATTCCATCTGGCTTTAATACTTATTAGAAGTTTATTTCACCTTCTAGATTGGTATTGCGATGTCATCCTTAATATAGTGTACAGTATCAGTACACTTTAAGTAAGCCACGTCCTCGGTGATAAAGATGAGGAGGTTAGATTGGGCCACATGTATGCAGGACTTGAAGAATTTTAAATTTCATTGTTCCTGTATAACTTTTCAATGGCTGTTATATTTATTACATAACGCCATTTATGCACACACATGTAACTTGGAACTTCCTTCATGTCTGCAAATACCCCACTCTTAGATTAGCTTATTTCATAGAATGAACTCATGTACTTTCTGCTTGAATATCAGAATAAAACATTAAAAGACAAGGTAGCCGAGAGGTTCAAGGCAAACTGTGTACTTATCCATATCCAAACCCAGCGTTTCAATGCCAGCAACTGAAAATTCATCATAGGTTTATAAAGTTTGATTTGCTTACCTAGAGATCAGGATCATCAGGCTGTTTTAGAGCCACTCCCAAGAGAGAATAGAAAATAATCATGACAACTATTACTGTTTGCACATTTACACATTGTGTACTGAAAGGATGTCACTTGCCTTATGTTTCTGAATGACTATCTTAGAGAAGACACAATTAAAATTCACGTGGGAAAGTGTGCCTCTTTGCCTTCTGTGTGGTCCCCATTAAATAATGGTTTCAGTTTCCACTTCCTTCTAGTTTTTGTTTTGCAGTTTCATTCTCCAAACTAGATGCACACAAAGGGAAAAGCAAGTTTATCCTTACCACTTTTATTTAAACTCATTTGAATGAATAATGAAGAAAAAATGAAAACCTTAAAGGAAGCTTGTCCCTGCTTTTTGTGGATGAGGAAAAGAAGTAAAGCTCAACAAATAATAAGCAAAAATATTATCAGTTTTTAAAAAAAAAAAAAAGTGCTGCCTGTTCCTGAACTGAAGCTGGTGGGTGCAGTTCTTTGTATAATAAAATAATAAGCATTTGACTGATCATCATTAAACATTTTAGAGTTGCCTTTCCTCACGTGAGTGGCCACAGTTTTACTGCAAACCACTTAATGCATCTTAATGCAGATGTGCAGGGATTTTGCACTGGTGTCCAACCCAGAACTGAGATTTACTTGCTAAACGTCAGTGAAGCAGTTTTTTATGATTAGTAGTTTTAGGACCAGATAACGATACCTTAAAAAGTGTCGAACAGTATGTAAGTAGCGACTCTGTCTAAGATCTTGTGTGCTATGTGTGTGGTTTTCTAAAAATCACTCAAAATACGTATTTTCCATTTTTAAATTCCTCCAAGAGGGGAAAATAAACGTCACTGATCACATGTTGTATTTTATAGTTAATTTTTCGGTTACGGTTTACTTTGCCCTGCCTATGACACTTAAATTGTTTTCAATACTGTTGAACTGCTAAGTAAATTTTTAGATGTGTGTAATCTGTCCAACTTCCAATCATTTTTATTATAATCAACGATGGTTTCAAATAATAGTAAACTTCAGAAAATTTCAAGTTTCAGAAAATTTCTAGAAGAACAATCTGGAATTAAGTATTTACTAATAAAGACCCATGAAATCCATCATGTAGTTAAAAATGAGATTATTTCAAGATTATTTGGCAAAAATTAGTCTAAACATTCAGTTATATAAATCTTTCTCAATCATTACAAGATAGACTGAACCACACACAAGTGAAGTTGATCTTCTCTCTTTGTAAACAATACAAATTAATATTAAATATGGAATGTGGCAAGTAAAATACTAATTATTCTTTATTGCCATTTCAAATTAGTTGAAATATAAAAGTCATTTAAATTCAAGAACTTAAATGCTGGCCAAATACACTTAAATGAATTTAGAAAGGAATAAATATAATACACATTAGGCACACACTCCCACTTAAAAATTGTTCTGTTTCCTTAGCATACACGTGCCAAAGTCAAATATCCATTGGCTACATTTTTAAAGATGATAATAGCTCAGAATAATTTTTAGCTCAGTATAATAAATAGTAATATGAATAAAATTCTATTAAAATGTGCCCACAGGCCCAGTGGTCCTCTTAAGCCAGATTTGGCCGTGTACCTGAAGTGTGATGATGCTTGCTTTCCATATAGGATTTCTGTCATCTGAGTCAAATGGTATGAAAGCAATTGAGTTAAAAACTGAAAAACCTGGAAAATACTTAGTATCTTAAGTGAATTTATTAATTGAGTACATTTGCATATAAGTCTCTTCCCCTTCTCTATTTGAAGGGCCATCGAAAAATAACCCCTAGGTTTTTAAATTTTTTGAAGCCTCCAAACTCCCAGCACTAGATTTACAAATATGAAACAGTGAAAACAAACTGATTTCCCAAATGGCTGAGGTTTGGTGGATTTGATAACCGAGCCAGTGTTTTCAGAAACAACTGGAGAGTGAAGAAATCTCACTTTTGCCAACACGCCTGACTACTTACAGCTGTCCTTTGAGCACTGGCTTTGTTACAAGTGCACAAAGCATTCACTTTACCTACTGGGCCCCAGTGCTTCAATATTTGAATCTGTATCCATATATCTGCTCACAGAATAAAACACACTGCCCTAGTTTTTGTGGATCGCCCTCAGTTTGCTTCCTTGATCTTTTGGCACATGAAAGACTATTCGGCCCGCCCTTAAAAAGACATATTTGAATTAATTATTTTCAATAATAATAAGTAAAATCCTCTTGGTAGCAATTGACATCACATTAGAATTTGAGTGAGGCTTTGGCATTTCTGCTTTCTCTTCTCTTTCAAATAATTGCACATTTCTCTTGCTCTGATATAAACTGGATGCGTAATGTCTTTCCTTTGAGTCATTGAGTATCATTAATATCAAGTTGTGTAGCAGAGTAAAAAAAAAAAACTTGTGATACAGTGAGTCTTACACAATATTACCTCAGCTAGAAGAGGTGTTTGTCTGTGTGTGTTTAAGTTGTTTTTGTCCAGTATTTTAAATGTTTTCAGCAAATTGTGTATTATGAAAAGGTTCAATAAAATGTTGAAATAAAAACAGTATTTTTCTCTTACTGATGCTAGAGGATAACTCAGGCTTCTGAAAAAAGAACATCAGAAATGAAGATCACGAAAAATAAGTAAAACTTTTTTTTTCTCCACCATTTAAAAATGTCCTCGTGATGTAACTGTGATGTGGTTCACAAAACCAGTCCTCTGGTTTTCTAAAATAAGGTTTCATATGCGTTGCGTTTTGTGAAAGTCCTCCACGTTCCCATATTTGATCCTTACAACAGCCCTCAGGCATTTTCTGAATTTTGTTTAGGGAAAAAAGATACAGGGAAGTTGTGACTTGTCCAGTGTTACATAACTAGAGGAGTGATGACCGCAAGATGGCAAGTAAGCAGTTCTAAACTTCCTTCCCTCCATAGAAACTTAGAAAAAAAACCAGGCAGTGAGAACCAACTTTGTCAGAACTCCAGAAAAACAAGTTTAGGGAACCAAGTGAATGCAGAATAGAGAAAAAGGCAACACCTTACTGTAGGCCACCTCCACGGTGTTATCATCCTCGCTGCGCTCCTGGCATTCGCGGAGCCCATGGACCACTGTGGGACACGATCTTAGTTCTGGAAGAAACGGAGAAGTTACTTGCTAGTCACAGTCTTTGTGTGAACTAACCTCCGGAGGGGGCTCCTGCGGGACGAATGCAAGGTGCGCATCTGTTTTCCCGACCCGGAGCTCTGTCCAGGCCAGAGAAGACGGGAGGCGTGGCTTGAAAACATTGTAAGGTGACCAGAAAAGCCTCAGCCGCCTTAGGGCAAGGAATTACGGCTGAGCTGAGCGTACAAGAGGTTGTCCGAAGCCAGAGGGAGGTGCTTTGGGGGATCCGGGCACTGGAAAGTCATCACGTGGACTAGGGGATTTAGAGAGCCGCACACATGCTCGGGCCGGGACACACGCGCGGAAAAAGAACTGAGGCGACCTTCAGCTTTCACCACTGGCTCATCTGTAGGGCAAGTGCCAGCAGGAAGGGAGGGGGAGGCGCAGCTGTGAATGGCTGGCCGCGTGTTAAAGGGGTGCCCAGCACACAGCCGCCCCCAAAGCCCAGCAGCCAGCTGAAGCCAGAAGTCCAACCTCGCCTTGTATCTAGTTGAGGCCCACCAGAACAAGACCTCTCAGGGGCACGATATCTGCTCTTCAGGGAAAGAACAATAGCTAACATATTCGAGAACTTACTATAACGGCCAGATCATTAATAACTCACATGTGTTCTCTTGCAAATTCCCTACAGCAACCTTATAAAGTAGGTCTAAACAGTATCCTCATTTTACAGACGCAGGAACTGTGGCTGGGAGGTTAAGAGCTTTGTCCAACCGACATCATGCGTAGTTAGAAGAGCGAGGATTTGGCCCAGGACTTGCTCAATTCTTGCCATCCTCGGCGGGTTCCCAGGCCAAAGTTCGCCTTGCTTTGAATGGTGACCTCCAACTGAAGGACCAGGGGACACCACTGTTCTCACTAATTGATGAACTGCTTCTCAGCTTAATCTGTCCTGGCTCTAAAATGGAAGAGGTCTTGGGAGATCCCCCCAAGTCCTCCCATGCCCTGCCCCTCTTAGGTTAAAAACATCTCCCTTTCTCTCTGAGCTTCCATAGCCTCTTAACTCTGTGACATAGAGACTCTCTACCTTGTAGTTGTATGTGAGCATCTCTTAAACTCTTTGACTTTATCCTAGACACCATGTTTTCTCCCCACTCTCACTACACAGACATAGACATAGACATAGGGAATTACACAGATGTAGGAGATGTTGAATGAACAAATGAACCTATAAAATGGTGCACCAAGCCTTGTCTATATATTCTGAAACACTCCTTTTTAGTTAGAATTTCGATGCTAAGAGTGACCTTTGGGAATCATCTTGACTCAAGCTCTCATTTTACAAATGTATAAATTGAGTCCTTGAAGTGTTCAGTGAGTTTACTAATGTCACAGAATAACGGAGCTGGTGCCATAACCCAGATCTTCCCAATCCCATACTAGTCTTTTTCTCCTATGTCACCTGCCTCTTCCACTCATCATCTCCCTCCGTTCTAGCTACACGTTACCTATGCAAACATACACCTGAAACTCTGAACTCCGTGGCCCTTGATAGATTCTACTTTCAAAAAAATATATATATGACTTGCACATTCCTTATCTCATTTGTTACCTTTTTCCTTCCATTTTTGTCCCTGTCCCTGGCTCCAATTTTTCTAATCCTCACCTTAGAATTTTTCTGACTCTGTTCTAAGGCTTTACTTTTTTGTGACAGGACATAATGTGCTACCATTGTTTCAATTGACTTCTCAACATTCATCTTCAGCCTCGATTTGTCTTCTAAACTGTAAACCCACATCTCTAATTATTTCATGCACTTCGGCACTTGTGTTCCCCACCCACGTTCAATATAATAAGAACTAAATTCATTATCTTTTGCAAACTGGTTCCCTCCTCTCTAATAATGTCAGCATCTTCTCAAACATAAGCAACCAGTTGAAATCATCTTCAATTTCTCCCCAGATATTTCACAGTCAATCAATTATCAAAGTCTATCAACAAGAGCATGCCTTGGAGCCTGGATCACTTGGCTTTGAATTCTGTATCTGTGGCATACTAATAATCTCTCCGAGCCTCAGTTTCCTCCCCTGTGAAATGAAAATAAGGCCTGTCTCACTGAAGTTTAAATGAAATAGTGTCTGTAAATAACCTGCAGTACTGAAAGTGTTCCCCTTTCCCATCTCCTTTCGGCCTCTGGAGTTAAAGTCCTCATTATCTCGCTAATGAGTAGTAGATTTTCCCTGTGGCTTTACTCTTTATAATTATCCTCTTTTTGACATTGCTTCTCGCTCAGTTGCTTTCGTTAACCACCCATCCAGGTGCCTATGCCCTTCCAGGGCCTTGCCATGTCTTCCCGGGCTTTCTCTAACCTCTCCCTGCCTCTGCAGGAGCAGCAGCTACTTGAACCACAGTTACCTCGGCACTTGGGCTGCTCTCATTCCTGTCTTTGCATCTTTGCTTGCTTTCTGCTCCACCAAGATTGTATCCTTTCATCTTACCTGCACAAATCCTAACTGTCTCTGGGATTCCTGACTCAAATCCTAAAGCACCCCAAGAGCAGATGTTCCTTGAGGACGTAGTACATGCTAAGGGCCCTGAGGCAGCAGGAGAGACGCGGTGAATGAGGCACCATCACATGCACCAGGAACTGTTTCAACAAGACTGTAACCTCCATCATAATAAAGGCTCAATTTTGTTGAGTGTTGGATATGTAGGGGGAGAAGAGCTTTCCCCTCTTTCCTTCTAGATTCTTTGGCTGGTCTAACAATTCAATTGACACGAGACAGATTAACAGGAAGAAAACAAATTTAACTTTGTATGTATAGGAGCCCATACAAATACAAGACTCAAAAAAATGACCAAAGCAGGCATCTTTTGTACCTTTCAGACAAGAAAACAATAAATTTGTGAAGAATTGACAAGACAAAGACATTTGTGCTTGGGCTAGTAAATTAGTGAAGAAGTATCAAGGTTTGTTTATATACATCTCTTGGCCCTAAATGCCCTATCTCTGGTGATAAGGATGCCTTCTACCCTCCTGGTGGGTGCTTTCACATGGGAGATCTATTTCCTGCCCACAGGGCACAAAGGAGGGCCAGAGTGTCCTTTCTGCACTGGCTGTTTATTAAGTAATTGTAATTCAAAATAACCAAAAATAAATAAATAAACAAGCAAATAAATAAATTAAATAATTCAAAATAATCAATATGCCAATGTGGTATATTTTAGAGGACATATTGTGCTCCTCTTCAGATGTGTGCCACACACTATACTAAATGCTTGACAAATATTTATTATTTATAAATTTTAGAGACATTAGTTAATATCTACTGAGACCTCATGAGGTTATTGCCTTCATTTTATTTTATATATTATATAAACATTACCCATAATTTTAATATTATACTTTTAATCATCAACATTCTATAATTATATTAATATCATATTAATAATATAATTAATATTACTATATATTATTATCTCGTTTTTAAAATGTAATCTCTACACCCAGTGTTGGGCACAAACTCATGATCCTGGGATCAAGAGTCACACATGCTGTAAGCACTGAGCAAGCCTAGCACCCCTGTTATCCCATTTTAAATAAAGAAAACAGAAGCTTAGAAAAATTTATGAGGGTGAAAGTCACATACGTAGCAAGCACCTGACGTAGCAGATCCTCCAGCAGCCTAATTATAGACTTTTACTCATACTACCTCCTAAACGGCCTTCTTAAGATTTGAAATAAATTCACCACTCCATTCCACGCCAGCACCTAGAACATTTCTTGGCACACCTAGGTATTAAAATATATAAGCTATATTTACTATAAACAAGTAGCTTATTAAGCTCATAATTTACAGTGTAGAAGACGCCCTTTCAATAATCTCAAATTCTCCTTATCTAGGAAATGAGCTCAGGACTCCGAGAACTGCCAACCCGAAGTCCAAACTCTGAGACTAGAGCCTATCTACAGATCTCTCTTGAGGAATGGCTCAGAGCCTCAAACAAACCTTGACTTTTAAGGCTACTTAGAGAATTTCTTTACCCCCAAATCAGATTTACTGGAACCCAACTGCAAGTGTCTTTAAACAAAAGTATAAAGAGTGCTGAACAAAACCTGTATTGGGCTGTTATGAAACTTGTTCATCTGATCTGATGTACTGACGAGGGGAAACTTCCCACCCCTCCCTGTAGCACCCAGTGCCCAAGGAAAATACGTGTTTGATAGGTCAACTGCTTTATTTTTTATTTTAAAGATTGTATTTATTTATTCATGAGAGACCCAGAGAGAGGCAGAGACACAGACCGAGGGATAAGCAGGCTCCCTGCGGGGAGCCCGACTCGGGACTCCATCCCAGGATCTCAGGTCACGCCCTGAGACGAAGGCAGATGTTCAACCACTAAACCCCCCATGTGTCCCAGGTCAACTACTCTAAATTACTGATGTAGTCACAAGACTCCTGCATCCAACAATGGAAATGTATGGCCCAAGTACATTTTATTTATTTAAAAATAGACCTGTGATGTGCTGCAACTAGTGAGCAGGTGACTTCTTTGGGCTAGCTGAGGTCATTCTGAGCCAGAGAGAAAACATGGCCTGGAGTTTGTGGGAAAGAGAAACTTGGCATCATCAAGCTTTGGATAATAGAAGAGGTTCATTCTCAGTTACAACATTTGCCATAATTGCTACTGAAAAGTCCGTAACATTGACATCATTCCCAGTCTTTTATAACCAAGGGGGAAATTAAATAGAAAAATTGCCTGTATATAACTTTGGATGTAGCCTTTTCTTGAATTACACCCTGAAGCTAAATGAAGTTCCTTCCAAAGGTAACCAAAATACTCTCGATGATGGCTCTGTAAAAATATCGAATCCCACTTAAAATAAAATTGGAATATTTACAGTGACACGTATCTATGTACACGGTACAGCCAAAGAAGGCAGCATTTCATAATTCTACTCATTTATGCTCTTTATTTCAATATTCACTTTCAAAAGACATGATAAAAAAGCCACAGACTAGAAGAAAATGTGTTAAACATGTATCTGATTATGACTCGTATCTCTAAGATACACAAAGAACATTGGCACACCAATGGCAACTCAATAATAAAGAAAATAACTCCATTAAAAGTAATTAAAAGTAAAACAGTAAAAGCAACTAATAATTGGGCAAAAGATCTGGACCGATCCATAGACGTCTCACCAGAAAAAAATATGCGGATGGCAAAAAAGCATATAAAAAGATGCAGAACACCACATGCCATTAGAGATTGCAGACTGAACCAGAAAGATAGTACTGCGCAACTTCTAGAAGAGCTAACATCCTAGTCACTGACGGTACCAAATGCTGGTGAGGATAGAAAGCAACAGGAACTCTCATTCATTGCTGGTGGGGATGCGAAATGGCACAGCCACTCGGAAGAAGGTTTGGCAGGTTTCTTACACAACTGAGCACACTTATGCCATGCAGTCGAGGAATCAAGCTGCTAGGTGTTTATCCAACTGAGGTGAAAACTCACGCCCGCGCAAATACCTGCACACGAACGTTTATAGTGGCTTCACTTACAATTGCCAAAAATTGGAAGCAACGGAAAGGTCGTTCGATAAGTGAATGGATAAACAGACTGAGATGCATCCATAGAGCGGGATATGATTCAGTGATAAAAAGGGAAGGGAGCCACTGAGACACAGAAAGACAGGAGGAGACTTAAACGTTTATTGATAAGTGGAAGAGACCAGTCCGACAGGCCACGTACTCTGACTGCCACTCGATGACGTACTCAAAAGGCAAAACTGCAGAGACCCTAGAAGGATCAGTGGCTTCCAGGGGATGGGGAATGAAGAAGAGAGGGAGGGATGAATAGGTGAGAACAGGGGACTTTAGGGCCGTGGAGTTATTCTGTATGACACCGTCATGGGGAGTGTATTACAGCACGTATTCGTCGACACCCGCAGGCTGTGTGACACGAAGAACCAACGTTAATGTAAAGGATGGACTTTAGTTAATAGCAATGCATCCATTTCAGTTCATTAATTATAACATATGTACCACACTAGTGCAAGTTAGCAGGGGAAACTTTGTACCACGTGCGCATATTTTTCGTAAATCTAAAACTATTGTTTAAAAATCTCTTAATTAAAAAAAATACAAATAGTTGCCTTTTATCCCTCAAAATGCTTTGTCTTAATAATAAAATTTTATATGACCATGGTAAAATTAACAAAGATAATTAATATTGGAAAGATATTCATTAAACTACAGACTGTATTTGAATCCTACCATTTTTTCCACTAGTGTCCTTTCACTGTTCCAGGATACTATCCAGGGTCTCATAATGCATTTAGTTGTAAAAAATTCTGTTTTTTTTTTCTTTCATGATCTTAACACTTTTGAAAAGTACTGGTCAGTTATTTTATAACTTGTCCATTAATTTGGACTGGCCTTATGTTTTCTCATAATTGAAATGAGGTTGTGAGTTTTTGGCAAGAATCCCATAAAAATGGTACTGTGCCTTTCTTCTTATCAAGGGATTTATGTCACCACGTCTTATTACTGGTGATGTTAACCTTAATTACTCGATCAAGATGGGGTCTGCTGAGTCTCTCCTCTGTAAAGTCACTATATTTCTTTTGTATTTAATATAAATATCTTGAAAGTGATAGCTTTAAACTATGCAAATTCTATTTACTCTGAAATTTTTACCCACTAATTTTAATATTCATTGGTGTATCCTGCCTGCAAAAATTTGTACTGTGATATGTACCCAGTGCGATTCTCTGTTTCTATATTTCCTTTTATTTATTTTTTTTAAGGATTCTATTTATTTATTCATGAGAAACACAGAGAGAGAGGCAGAGACACAGGCAGAGGGAGACGCAGGCTCCCTGCGGGGACCTCGACATGGGACTCAATCCTGGGACCCCAGGACCACACCCTGGGCTGAAAGCAGCACTAAACCGCCAAGCCACCCAGGCTGCCCTATATTTCCTTTTAAATTTATTAACTGTAAAGTTATAAGAGTAATTTTTTCTTCTTATCTGTTTATACCAGAATAAACTCATGCATAGAAGGGCACATTGAATTTTTGAGTCAAAATCACAAAAAAATATATGGCATTTATAAATATTTATGCAACAAATATTTATAAATATTTATGCAACAAATAACAGAGATCACCTTTATAAAAACAAAAAATAATCAAAAGTGTAGTCAAAATGCAAAAAAAAGAAGATATAAGCTAATGATATCGAATTTTAACACGTCATTCTCGGTGTACTACAAATAAAGTGGACAAAAATAAATACTGATATTAAAGATCTAAACAACATAAGCAATTATGTAGATTTTATGGATATATATCAAATGTTATATCCTAACACTACAGAATAGATCTTCTACGTATACTATTGGAACAAAATATATTGACTGGATGTTTACAAAATATTGATCATATTTAGGTTACAAAGTCAACATCAATAAATTCTATAATGTAGAAATATTATTAATAACATTTTCTAAACATCGTGCAATAAAACTAGAAATTATTTTAAAAAATTTTAAGACTATTTCTCTTAAACTTAATAAAATTATTTACTTACTAGCTCCGGGTAAAAGAGGAAATAAAATCTGAAATCATAATAACAAAATACTAAATATCAAAATCTATGGGATATACTTAAAACAGTGATCAGAGGAAAATTTATAGTACCATATACTTTTATCAATTAAATCAAAGAATTAAAATTAAATCCTAAGTTTTAAAAAAAGTAAACAAAATGAAAGCATTAAAGGGAAATAATAAATTAGATAAAGCAGAATTAATGAGGTAGAGAAAAGAAATAGATTACATAGAATTCTGAAAAGATTAACAAAATAGACAAAGCACAAGAAAATTTGATCAAAAAACAATAGGTGAAGCACAAATTTACAAAATAAGAAGAGGAAAACAGTGGATATGGAGAAAATTTTAGAAAGAAGAGGAGGCCACTTTGCAGAGCTTTATGCAAATGTATTTGAAAACCTACCTAAACTGAATAACTAGCAAAATACAGATTAACAAAAGCAGCACAGTTTGAAAATGGAAACTTAGACTAATTTTAGTAGAAGATATTGAAAAGGTTATCAAGGAGCTATCCCACAGACGCACAGGCCAGATGGTTTCACAGGACAATTCTAAGAAATGCTTAAAGACCAGAGGTAGTCACAATGCCCCATAAATTGTTCCAGAGCACTAAAAGTGAAGGAAAACTCCCTAAGTTTTTTTATGTAGCAGATATAACCGAATCTTACAGTACAATGAAAATTACAAACCAATATCACTTATGAATATTGACACAATATTTAATAAAATATTAGCAGAGGCTACAATATCACATGAAAGAAGTAACATGCCATGATGAAGTGGAATTTATTACATGAATGCAGGATTGTTCAGTATTAAAAACTATTAACATAATACACCATATTAATAGGTCTAAGGAATAAAACACGCGATTATCTCCATACATGTTGAAAAATCCTTTGACAAAAATCCAACAGCCATTTCTAACAAAAAAAAAAAAATCAAGAAAAAAGGGCTTGCTAGATACTCTCTAACATAAATATATAAACCCAAGTTAAACTTAATAAATAAACCATAGGCATATTTCCACTCAAATTAAGAACAAAGCACAAATGTCCACAATCTTGACCCCATTTTACCTTGTACTGCTTGCTGTTATTAGCCAGTACAAATAGCCAAGAGAAATCAATTGGAGACATAAAAACTGATTTTAAAGATCTAAAGCTATCCTTATTTGCAGATGAAATTTTTGTTTGCCTAGAAAACCCTAACATATCAATAATAAAACTTAAAAATTTTAGTTAGGTATTCAGTTCAATAAAAATTAATATACAGAAAGTAATTACCTTTATATATTCAAATAATAGGATACAGTGGCAGGGAGAAAAATCCCTCTTTCAATAGCAACAAAGAAGATTAAATATTTAAGAACAAAATTAACAAAAAATATGCAATATCCATATAGGTTAAGGAAAAATTTTAAACCACTCCTGAAAGATACAAAGGTATATTTGAAGAAATGGAAAGCCTTCTATTCTTGGATAGGATGACTCAACATTGCAAAGATGTCAATTCTTCCTAAATGATTTCTAAAGCTGATGCAGTCCCAATAAAAATACCTATAAGATTTTATGGAGCTAGACAGTTAATACGAGAGTTCATGTGAAAAAAACAAATTTGCAGGCCAAGACAAAACTGACTTGGAAAACTCTGAGGGACACGTTGTCTTACTAAACATTATAATATATTGTAATATCTCTGTAATTAAAATAACGTAGGACCAGAGAAGTAATAGACAAACAGAATATATAAAGCCCAGAAATAGATCCAAGTGCATATGAAAAATTGGCACATGATAAAAGCGGCATCACAAATCACTCTGGGGTGGGGATGGCGAGGGGGAGGGGAAAATACTCTAAATAAAATGTGCTGAACAATAGTTTTGCTGCTTGGAAAAAGACAAAGTTAAATACATAACTCAAAGCTTCTCAAGAATAAATTCTAAGTGAATCAAAAATCAAAATATAAAAAAGGAAAAAAGGAAAAATCAAATAGTACAAGCACTAAAAAAAAAAAAAAATTCGTGAATTTCTTTATAACTTGGGTGTGTGAAAGGCTTTCTAACTATGACTGAAAATCCAGACCATACAATTTAAGGTTAATAAATGTGACTAAATTAAAAAGTTTAAACCTACATAGCAAACAAACAAAAAAAAAACCATAAACACATTCAAAAGACAACTGACACCAGAAGAAAGTATTTGCAACAGAAAGCTGCTATCTCAAATATATGAAAGACTCTTAAAAATGGATGAAATGGGGTGTCTGGGTGGCTCAGCCAGTTAAGTGACCAACTCTTGATTTTATCTCAGGTCATTTATCTCAAGGTGGTGAGATTAAGCCCCACAGCAGCCTGTGCACACAGTGCAGCCTGCTTGAGATTCTCTCCCTCTCCTCTGCCCTTCCCCATGCTCCTGCTCTTTCTCTTTCTCTCTCTAAATCAATAAAATAAAATAAAAATAAAATATTTTTTAAATATGGATAGAATAAAGTAAAAAACAAAAACACCTAATAGAAACATGGCAAAAGATATAGTGCAGAAAATGCATTAAAAAGATGTAAGAATGGGGCACCTGGGTGGTTCAGTCGGTTAAGCATCCAACTCTTGGTTTGGGTTCAGGTTGTGGTCTGCGGCTTGTGAGATCCATCTAGCCCCAAGTCGGGCTCTGGGCTCAGTGGTGAGTCTGCTGGAGATTATCTCCTCCCCCTCTACTCTTCTGCTCACAGGCTCCTTCTCTCTCAATCTCTCAAATGAATGAATGAATGAATGAATGAGTGAAAAATAAATAAATAAATAAATAAATAAATAAATAAATAAATAAATAAAATCTTTCCAAAAAAAGACATAAGAATGGCCTTTAAGTATGGGATAAAATTTTCATCTTCACTCATAGTTACAGATATATAAAACTACACAGATACTGTTTTTCACTTAACTTTTTAAGATAAAGAAAATGTAAAAGGTGTGGCATCTTGTGCTGCATAATGAGGAAACAGTCTGGTGCATTTCTGGTAGATATTCCAACTGGCACAACCCTTTCCGAATAGAATTTGTCAGTACCTAACAAAAAACAGATAAGCGTTTCCTATGTAACTCAGCGATCCCAAGTCTAGCTGGGGCCATGGCTTCAAAAAGAAGAGAAAAACGAACAGAGGCGTCATCTGTATTAAAAAAAAAAAAAAAAAAAAGGAAATGTTTTTCCTAAAATCCCCCAAAGACTTTCCCTATTACTCATCAGTTCCAAATGTGTCAAATGGTGACTCCGTATTGTAAGGAATTTGGGGAAGCAGGAAGTACTGTTGGTTGGGCACACGGACACTCTGAGTCTAGTTAGTAAGAGTTCTGTTACTAAGGAAAAGGAGGAGACTGGAAACTAGGGAGGCCACTCAGAGTGCCTGCCACAACTGGGCATATTTTTCTACACAGTGCTCTTGGCTTCTGACAGCCTTCTTGTATTTGTGGAATGTCCCACATTCTGAATCCCATCTCTCCAAGATAGAAACCAGAACTCACCTTTCTAGGATCTCTTGTGTCCAAGGCAGATACGTGTGACCTAGACTTTGTAGTCAATGTGCCCATGAGAAATGTCAGATCAGAAAATGAAAGATTACCATGAAATCCATCTTTGGGTGAGGATATAACCAAAACATTCTGCTTTTCAGGAGCAGTGATGACAAAAGAGTAGCACTGCTGTAAACTACGGTGTCTGTGTCCATTGGTGGCACATTAGGACCACTGCTAAAGCCTCAGTGCCTGTGGCTGGTGTGTTAGCTCCCACCGCACGTCCTCTAGGCCTGGTTCTTTGGTTCACCCAGGAGTGAATGCTTAGTCTAAATTTAATGTATTGTTTCCACTTAAACTTAAAGAATTTAAATATGTAAGTATCACAAATATCAGGTGATATAAATAATAATCTAAATATAAATATATATAAAATATACACAAAATAGATATGACTACCATTTACATTCTATCATTTATATTATATAATATATATAATCTGTTTGTTAACAATCCCTCCTGGAATGGGAGTCCATATGGACAGAAATCTTGTCTTCCTTTCTCTTCATTTTCTCCCTGGAACCCAGCATAGACCATAGCATGGACTCAGTAAATATTTACTGAATTAGCTAATTAATGTGGAAGGAAACTTTTCCTTGGATATGTGAGAAAAGAAGTAGGGAAGGCCACAAACTTAGATATGTTTGTAGGTGGGATGGTGGGAAAGTGAGATTCTATAGGAAGTTCTAATGTATCTTATACTTTATTCTAAGGAATTCAAGTAGATAAAGCAAAACTGAGTTTCTGATGGTTTGGCATAATCATTACAACTATCAATTGTTGACGATGCCTCAGTAAGGAGACGATAATACCGAAAGCCATATATGCTAACACTGGTGTTGCCCGTGATAAGGTACCCTATTCATGTTAGTTTTTTCCCCTCTTTCCTTCCAGCTATTCCCATGATCACCTCTTGTAATATTGGTAACTTGTCCGATTCCTGACTTTGAGGATTTGCATGGTATATTGGAAACGAAATGGATTTTAGAATTAAACCTACTCATTGAATTCTAACTATATCCTTTAACACCGTTATGTCCTTGACAATATTAAACACTTTGAGCTTCAGTTTCCTCTTTGATCAAGTGAAAATAATAATACCAAATAAACAAAAATGCTGAAAATGTTTATGAAGAGTGTGTAGGTTGTGGCGCACAGGAAGTGCTCATTGAAATGTAGCTGCCAGAAGAAAGTAGATCTTGATGGTTTTGGACCCCTCCACATCTTAGCCCATTTCTTTGCTCCATCGGGTACCTGTAAATGTTCGATGACCTCCTTCTGCTGTCAATGAGTCCATTTCCTTTTGTTTTCATTACAGCTTGTGTCCTGCTGATGTGGCTGTCGGTCCTAAAAATTATGACTTTTCTCTTCTTCCTGTCTCTTGTTTCCTTTTTTATTTTCTTCTCCAATTACAGCCATGTCTTCATCGCACTGTTGCAGTAAAATCTGATTCGGGTATATTATCTCATGAGCTAGGACTTGTCGTAGGTGCAAAATCACCCCACAGCCATTTTCTCTCTGCTAGTTTCTCCAAGTGTCTGGTTTTGTTTCTTTGGTCTCTCTCCTCAGGCAGAGGCTTTCATAGTTACCTTTGTTTCTGTGGTCAGAGGGGTCATTCGAGGGGTACTTATTTTAAATATGCTTTGCTGATTGAAGAAGACATAAGGCAGCCTCTCCCAATTTCCTATTGAAATACCTTCTAGAAAAAAATAAAAGGAAAAGAAAACTCAAAGCAGCAAAACTAGCACTGTCAGTCAACTTATTGTGAGAATCTTGGAGGATTTTCCACTTATTAGATACTATGAAACCTCACAGAACTTTGCTATCAGAGACTGACACACAGGAAATGAAGCACGAATTTCCAAATGTACATAGGAACACTATCTTTTTTATCTCCATTATCTGCTCTATCCTATATTTGCAGTTTAGTCAAGGAAGGAAATTTTATTATTATGTGCTGACAAAGTTCCCAAACTATCAAAAGGTCAATTGCCAGAAAGGACTCCTACAAAGCATTCACGTATCCAGTCTCAGTAGATATGTCTGTTTGGCTGTATGGACACAAGGAGCTCCTTAAATAGCTTCAGAAGCCAGAACTGTACAATTGGCTTCTCTGAAACCCAACCTTAGGAGCACCAGGAGGTCAGAGTTCATTGGAGCTCTAATTTAGGATTTGGACTGATAAACTCTATATAGTTCAAGAACATAATTTACTTAAAAGCAAATCACCTCTTGGGCATCCTTCAGGTAGATGTGGGTTTGTTTTACAGGTGTTTATTCTTCTCTCTACCAACACTCTCCCAACTCCAAGTGCACCAGCCTGAAGTGCAAAAGGCTGGAGGTGGTGCCAATAAGCAGCAGAGCTTGGATAGACCTAATTAACGATAATAGAGTGTACTAACTGCCTTGCTGTTTATCTTATCAGTGGTTGGCAAACAAGGGGATACATTTAATTTGGGCTTCTGTGGTTCATAATGGCCTACTTAGTCACTTGTGATAACTCTGGCTTTAGTCTATATCAAGATACACAGTACCCGAGGACATTGCTAATAACATAACTGGAGAAAGATGTGAGATAATAGGTGGTTGTGGTTATGGTGATGTGTTACACAGCAACTGATCATTAATACCATTAGTGATTTTACAATACTTTTTTAGAGAACCCTACGCAGATCAAGAAAGAAGGGAAAATTGCAGTTATTTATGGTCATTCAGAAAAAAGAAAAAATGAACACCTTATAACTGCAATGTCTTTTTACTTTAATCATCTTACTTTAGTCTCACACTCGTTTGGGTACAGGGGGTAATCTAGGAATCTGATAGTTTCAGAGAGACTCTCTGAGCAATACCATACAGCAAGTCAGCCAAATCTGGAGAGGACCTCCACCTTCCAGAGTTCTCCTCCCACGATCCTTGTTGCTAGACTACTCTGCCTCAGCTTACCATTCCTATCCAACAGTTGGTTGAGGGTTGATTAAATAAGGAAGCTGGGAAGCATTCAAGACTTTAACTCTAAACTCTAATACCCAGTTTAAGAGTGGGAGTTGGAATAAGAGCTACCCGCAGTTACATCATTTGTGCCATTATTTTATGAGATACTTTATTAAACCAGATAAACCATCATAATATGTGGAGACCATAACCTTATAGGCAGGCGTCCTGTCAGGTCTTCATATATCAGCTACTTGGTAAAACTGGTTCTCTTTTTCTGGTTTTATTGAGATATAATCGACAGACAGCACTCTGTAAGTTAAAGTATACAGAATCATGATGACTTACATATATTGTGAAATGATTATACCATAGTAAGTTTAGTTAACACCCATCATCTCATATAGATACAAAAAAAAGAAAAGAAAAAGAAGAAAAAGACTTTGTCCTTGTGATGAAAACTCTTAGGATCTACTCTCTTCACAACTTTCAAAAAGGGAGGTGGGCAGGGGGTGGGGGATGATTGGGTGACGGGCACTGAGGGGGGCACTTGATGGGATGAGCACCGGGTGTTATGCTATATGTTGGCAAATTGAACTCCAATAAAAAAAAAAAGCAATACAATGGTGTTAACTATCATCATCATGCTGTACTAGACATCCCTGGTACTTATTTATCTCATGACTGAGAGGTTGGACTTTTTGACCATTTTCATCTGACTCCCCCTTCCCACCACCCCCTGCCACTGGTAACCACAAATCTGATCTCTTTTTCTATAAGACCATGTTTTTCCTGCTTCTGGAGAAGAAATCTAGAAAAATGATCATGAGTGAGAAGGAATAGGGTCTAGAAAAGTAAAAGATTAAATCAGTTATGTTTATCAATTTTAATTCATATTATCTAAGAATAGATCATATTCTTTGGAAGGAAATAGCATAAACTTTGGAAGGAAACTGTGTGATATGAAGTACATGTCAGACATTAGAAATATTCTCTTACTCCATGAAATATATGCTCCAAAATATCCACCTGGCACTTAACCTATACACCTTTGAGAGCTAGTTACTTCACTTCTTCATTTAAGTTGTGATATACACAACCATCTTTCCTTAGTTGACACCTTGAAATGGGAAGTCTGGTTTCCAGACCCAGATGAGATGCCTCCTCTTCGGTAGGGCCTTACCTAAGTCCTTCAGGCACAGGCAGCTTTTCCCCCTGGGCCTCCCCAGACACTATTGCATAACTACTTCTGTTCCATGGTATTCCAGTTATTTACACACTGCTTTGCTCCACTAGATGGCAACCACCACAGAGGTACAAAGTTCATTTTTTTTCTTTTTATTTCTTCTGTTGCAGAAAGGTACATACATAAGCATTAGCTACGTAAGCAATGAAAGGAACCCAGCTGACCTACGTGGAATGGAACACATAGAAACACGCAGTCTATTGAGGTCTGTACCTACACGTCAGTACAGATAGGGCTATGCACACGTGGTCATTAGACAAAGAGACACTCTCCTGCTAGACCTCTGTGGTTCCTTCCAGTGGCTGAGACCAGAGCCAATCCTCTCTGCTCCCACAGCGGCTTCCCAGCAGCCCCTTCTGGCAGTCACTCTTGGCAGTGGCTCCTGGCACCGGCTCCCAACAGCTGCTCCCATCTGCAAGGGCTCCTCCCTGAAAGGGTCCCCGCTGCCAGAGAGCTCCATCACTAAACTCTGGGCAGCATCAACTTATTCTACCTTGAAGGACACTTGTTGTCCTTGTTCCCTTTGGTGCCTGTTTCCTGCTCTCTCTGCCCCACTTCCAGGGGTGGCTGGAGCAGGATCTGCACAGAGCGTGCCCCTTGGGCACTCATAGAGTGGAACTAAGCTCAAAGATAGGAAGATAAGAATTCTAAGTTATAGGATATGGTGCTGTGTAGCCTCTGTCATTTTCTATGGTCTACTCAGCACTTCCTGAGGTTTGGGATCTCCCTTCGGAGTTGGAACTGCTTGAGGACAGGCTACCAACCCTCCGTGACTGACAGAAGGATGTTTTGTGGTCTTACCTGACAGCACACATCTCCCCTTTTTTCTGGTGAAAGCCCTCTTTTGGAGACACTTCCCTCACCCTAGTTTCAGTGCACGTGGCTGAGGTGAAGACAGATGACACCTACCGACTCTTTTGTTCAAGGAGTTACACTATGTTCTATGTTGCACAGATTCTATGTTGATCCAAGTAACGGAATTCCAGGAATTTTATCTGGATATGTATCTAGGTGCTAAAAAAGATTAACTGTCTCTCTGATGGCCTTGTTAAAGATAAAGGACTATGTAATCTTTAGCTGCTGGTGGCAGTACATGGAATGGCCCATTTATGAGAATGTGTGTGTGCGTGTGAGAGGGAGGGATAAATAAATAGACAGAAAGACACACACACACACACACACACACACACACACACACAGACTGCTGAAAATAATATTTGAATGCCAGGACATAACCTGCCTGACCAGCTCTACCCATGGGCTTCTCTGTTATGTAACTTAATAAATTATTTTATTTTCATTCTTATTATTTGCATAAACTAGTTTGAATTAGAGTTCTGAAACTTATAAACAAAATGGCTCAACTAATTGATTAGGAAACTAAGAGACTGTTGGAAGCACAAATCCCACTTGCCCATCCTCTGAGTAGCAACCATACAACCAGGTAACTAGGATTCCTAGCACAGTTTTATTTCAAATACTTCCCTACTATTTTCCCTATCAATATAGTTCTATTTTCATATTTTATATTTTATTATTTTTGTAGAAATAAAAGGTAATTATGCCTACTGGACATAAGGGCAGCAATGAGAACCAAATTGCTCCATAGTTTCTTTGGGCCTTTCATTATTCCTTTGTAAAATCTTAAATTACAAAAGAGGTCAATGATAGCTGCATTTCCACGCAGAATTGTTGCAAAAAATTAATTAGCATTTGTAAAAATAGAAAGATATATATATCAAATAGTAATATATCAGTTTACATAATATATCAAATAAAAAGGGTATGCAAATCTGTGGCTTCAATACTATTATTCCTATCAAGGTCTTTGAAATGATTGCGAGGTGCTTGTGGGTGGCCATGTCTCCCCTAGTACATCAAAAGTCTTAGAGACAGGGATCCCTGGGTGGCGCAGCGGTTCAGCGCCTGCCTTTGGCCCAGGGCGCCATCCTGGAGATCGAATCCCATGTCGGGCTCCCAGTGCATGGAGCCTGCTTCTCCCTCTGCCTGTGTCTCTGCCTCTCTCTCTCTCTCTCTGTGACTATCATAAATAAATTTAAAAAATTTTTTTAAAAGTCTTAGAAACAGTGTCTGCATCCCGACAGCATTTAGCACAGCTTTTGTTGCATGTGAAATGCCCTTTGTTGGCCGCTGGATATGGATATGGTCCTCAGAAAAATTCTTGTTGAGAACACTTTATTAAAATCAGGTGGTTCCAATATGGAGGGGAAAAAAAAGGAAAATGCTCAACCAGATCATTCAACCTTCCCAAAAAGTATAAGAAAATTTCTAGAAAAATGAGGTATGTTGTAGGAATAACAGTTCATTGCTTTGTATTTGTGTTTCATTTTACATGTCCAGATGTCCCTCATACTTGGGTGATCCGGTTGGAATTCCATAATAAAGCCCCTACTTTTTCATTATAAAGGATGTAAGGGTTCAGAAATGGCTCATGGAGTCATTTCCTTACTCATGTATGAGTTGGGGTGCCAGGAAACAAGCTTCAGTCTTTCCTGGGAAGTCATCCTGGATCCAGTCATCAGTCAGTACAAAGACTATGAGAGGAACACCAAGAACTGAGAGCTCATCCATTTAATCCTCTCCCTTTTCACATGAATAAATCAAGCCTTAGAGAGTATCACTGATGCACGATGTTCACCTGCTGCTATAATCCATTGCCCAATGCTCTGTCACTCTGTCACCAATTCTACTGCACTGGGCATAATTTGGGCATACATAGATGAGCTTTTTATTTTAATAATCATATATTTAGCTTACTATACGTTTAAAAATTATAATAAACTTGAAATTTCACAAGTATTAGTACAAAAGATGAGAATAAGTTAAAAATAGTAGAGAGAGGTGGTTTAAGTAGGATTAATGAAAATTAAAATTACAATGTGACAGGTATGTGGCTATGGCCAAAAATGATAAACATGATCTGAGAATGGCTAAAATCAGAAAAACAATTAATCTTCATGACATGTGGTATGACAAAATATATACAGATATGTACTATCTTACAAAGATGCAAATTTGAAATAATTTTCATTTGAACAATTGATTCTATTGAAAACAATAAAAGTGCATGAATGTATAAAGCAGCATATATGCATTCAGTAAACATTTACTTTTTTTTTTAATTTCCTAACACGGAAGTTCAATTTTCCAGGAATTCTGTTTTCTTAAAAATTATTGGTTCTCTTTTTCCTACATATCTTGGCAAAAATAAATAAGTTATTTGGATAACTTAGAGAAATTAAACTTATTAATTATCTAGTGATCGTTTTTTCAAAAATGAAAGTTGGTAAACTTACTCATTTGATTAGTAATTATTAAGGGGTCCCCACAGGTTGGGCAGTAGGCATTGGGAATACAAGTGAGTAAAAAGTAAAATATTTGCTGTCATGGAGTTTATGTTAAAGTGAATGAAGAAGGCAATAAAAAATGGTTACATATTTTTAGTAAGTATTATCAGAAAGCAGGGCAAAGTGATAGAAATTGACCAGAAGATACTTTTGTGTTAAGAAAGTCTGTGTTAAGAGTCTCCTGGGGGCACCTCGGTGACTGTCTGTTAAGCATCTAACTCGATCTCAGCTCAGGTCTCAATCTCAGGGTTGTGAGTTCAGACCCCATGTTGGGTTCCATGCTGTGTGGGGAGCCTACTTAAAAACAAACAAAAACAAACAAAGAAACAAGAAAGTCCTCTCAGAAGAGACATTTGAACAGGGTCCAGTTTGAAGTAAGAGAGTGAGCCTTATGAATATCCGGGAAAGAACAATCTGGGCAGAAGGAAAAGCAAATGCCAATCACTCCATAAACCCAACATCTCTTCTTTATCCCTTAAGTAGTATATACTTAGACTGTCCCTATGATTCTCACCAACATGTGACAAAAGAAATTTCCAATCAGTATGAGATATTTAGCAGCATGCATGACCACTGTCTAATTATAAAGGTCTTTTATGTGTATTGTTGTATTTGGTATGCATTCCCACCTTGTAGTACCGGGAAAGCACTTTTTATCATCCCTACTTTTTAAGATAAAATTAAGTTTTAGGGAAGTTAAGTGATTTCCCTAAAACCATTCAGATAATAAACAATAAATCCTAGCCACAGATCTAGATCTGATGTTGGAAGCCTGGTATATTCCATTAAAGGAGAAGGAAAGAAGGAAGGAAGGAAGGAAGGAAGGAAGGAAGGAAGGAAGGAAGGAAGGAAGGAAGGAAGGAAGAATGATGATGAAGATACTATCTTGGTTGATTTTTCTGTTTTCTTTCTTTCTTTCTTTCTGTCTTTCTTCCTTCTTCGTTCCTTCTTCCTTCCTTCTCCTTCCTTCCTTCCTTCCTCCTTCTTCCCCCTCCCTCCCTCCCCCTTCCTCTCTGTAGGAGGGGGGATGAGCGAAGAAAAAAGTTTACTTTTATTTCTCAAAATTAGATTAATATATGTTTATTTTAAAAACACTTAACATGTAAAAGCAAAAGAAAAAAATTATATCTACACTTTGAAACACATCCAATTACTTCATTCATTTATTCAAACAGTAGTTATTGAGTTCCCACTATGTGCCAGGTATGGTGGCAGGTATTAGGGATACAGCAGTGAACAATTTAGGCAAAAATCTCTGCCCTAATGGGTCTTATATGAAGCCCTTCCAGCAGTGTGAGAAGGTGAATAAGTAAAATAAATCACTGCAATATAAACATGTTAAATAGTGGTAAGAACTGAGAAAAATAGAAAGGATATATACTATGAAACAATACATTTTACAAATAATGGTACCGAGAATATGTGGCTTAAATGAAACTCACTTCCCCTCTACTTTGAAGTCTAAGTGAAAAGACTAGTGTGGACTACAGGTATTTTGGTCCAAAAAAGGACCCTAACAAGAATAAACTGTTAGGTATAAATGCTTTGGAATCTTGAGTTGGAAGGAAAATTATGTAAGGAAAATCCTGGTGTAGCTCCAAACAGCCTAGAATAAAAAATTCTAAACTACTTTGGCAAAATGTAGAAATTGAGGATGAGGGTGGAGGGAGAAGAAAGACATTCAGTGGACTGAGGTGGGGATGGGAAGGTAAAGGAGTGGTGGAGAGTAAAAATATTTTACAGATCTCTCATCCTATTTAGGTTGTAAAGAAATAAGGGGAGGATGGCTGAGTGGCTCAGTGGTTGAGCATCTGCCTTCAGCTCAGGGCCTGGTCCTGGAGTCCAGGGATCGGGTCCCACATTGGGCTCCCTGCATGGAGCCTGCTTCTGCCCTCTGCTTATGTTCTCTGCCTCTTTCTCTCTGTGTCTCTCATAAATAGATAAAAATCTTAAAAAAAAAAAAAAAAGGAGAAAGAAAGAAGGAGGATAGTTTGTGTTGTGGGAGAATGTACCTGTATTTTATATCCAAACGCTATTAAAGAAATGAATATGATCATGAGAGTGGGGAGAAGGAAAGTAGACATTAGCAGAACAAAGGAGTGAAGTAGAACTTTCAAAAGCATGAGGAATAAATGAAAAAAAAAAACAATTTGATCAAACTAGCAAAAAAATGGAACTTGAAAACAGAGAAAAGACTAATATGAAATAAATTCAAAATATCATCCATTAGATGGAATGAATAAGCATGACTCCTTATACTGAGGGTAAATAGGCCATTTTCCCAAAACAGGAGAAAAAAAGATAGTCAAATTGGCTACTAAGATAAAAGCTATATGTTTTTTATAAAACACACACACCCATAAAATACAGTGGTAAGGATGGGTTAGAAATTAAGGGGATAGGCAAAGAAATGCCAGTTGAATCCAAGCAAAACAAAAAAAAATCCAGAATGAAAATATCAATAGTGAAAAATCACTATTTAAAATTTATATTAAAAGAATGAAACAAAATACAAATGAGTATCATATGATAACATACAATTTATAAAGATAAGCAGTTATAACTTCTATGGCTCAAAAACATAGCATATGAATATATAAAATCTTTTAAAGTGAGATGTTAAAAATGAAATTTTAGAGGAAGACTTTGAACTATAGATGTAGTGTATTAGAATATGTAAATCCCCTTATTCCTGGTTTAAAGAAAAAACAAACTACGGGAACAGCATAATACATACAGTCAATAACCTTGTCTCAGGAGAGCTATATAACCTCATGTAATACACAATACATGCATATGCAGATGCATAAGATTTAAGGGATATTATAGATTTTTAATTCATTGAATATTTACATAAATTGCACATGTACTTTACAGGCCAAAAAGAAACTTTAACATATTCTTAAAATTCACATTCTCTGACTGTAATCTAAAAATTAGAAACTAATATTAAAAACAATACCTCTGAATTTGGAAACACATTCTCAGATAACTCTTAAAGGATTTTAAAAGAAAAATCATAAACTATCTAGAAAGCAATAAAAAAATTTCATAGTAGAATCTTTGGACACAATGAAAATTGTGCCAAAGAAAGTTTAAAACATGTCTTTAAATGCTTTTATTAAGAAATACCAGTAAAAATCAGAAACATATGAAAATAAAAATAATTAAAAACTTGGAATAAAGGAAAAGAACAAAGCTGAAATGTATTAAATATAAAAATTTTAAAAAAGAGAAAAAGAGATAAATAAATCCTCTCCTAAACTTTCATGTAAATAAGAGAGAGGGAAAGAGGGGGAATGAAAGAAGGTGAAAGAGGATAGAAGTAGAGAGCAAACAAAAGCACAAAAATAAGCAATATTGGAGATCAGAAGATATAACTATGGATACAGGAAAGATAATAATTCTAAGAGAATACTACATGCAACTGTACTGAAACAAATTTGAAAACCTAAGAAGAAATATATATTTTCCAGGTAAAATATAAAAAAAAATTAACTCTAGTTGTGGAAAACATGAGTAGACCAATTTTCATAGAAAAGACTAGAGGGGCAACCTGGGTCGCTCAGTTGGTTAAGCATCCACCTCTTAATTTCAATTTAGATTATGGTCTCAGGGTCGTGAGATTGAGCCCCACATTGGGCTATGTGCTGGGTGTGGAGCCTGTTTAAGATTCTCTCTCTCCCTCTGTCTCTCCTCCTGCACATGCTCTCTCTCTCTCTCTGAAAAAAACAAAAACAAAACAAAAAAGAAAGAAAGAAAGAAAGAAAGAAAGAAAGAGAGAGAGAGAGAGAGAGAGAAAGAAAGAAAGAAAGAAAGAAAGAAAGAAAGAAAGAAAGAAAGAAAGAAGAAAGAAAGAAAGAAAAGAAAGAAAGAAAAAAGAAAGAGAAAGAAAGAGAGAGAAAGAAGAAAGAAAGAAAGAAAGAAAGAAAGAAAGAAAGAAAGAAGAAAGAAAGAAAGAAAGAAAGAAAGAAAGAAAGAAAGAAAGAAAGAAAGAAAGAAAGAAAGAAAAGATTGGAAAGGTCATTAAAGACCTATCTAGAAATAGGAACTCAGTGCATAGGACTAGTAGCAGACAGATCCAAAATGTGGGGGGCGGAAGGGGGAAGGCTCAGAATAAAGTTGCTTAAGGAATACTGGTTCAGAATGGTCATCTCATTCCCTGGGGTAGATGTAGTATCCAGAACCAGACACATGATCAGAAAAGACAGGAGAGAACCCTAGGCTTGCATCTCTGGCAGACATGTAGATTCTGTTCAACCAGGAGATGACAGCTAAGGCTGTTTTAAGCTACCTTAGTGATAAAGGAGTGATCAAGCTCAGAGTCAAGCTGCAAAAAACTGAGAGTGGGGTGCCTGGGTTATTCAGTTGGTTAAGCATCTGCCTTCGGCTCAGGTTGTGATCCTGGGATACTGGGGTCAGAGCCCCACATCAGGCTTCCCGCTTATCAGGGAGTCTGCTTCTCCCTCGCTCTCTGCCCCTCCTCCTGTTCATGGTCTCTCTCTCCCAAATAAAATAAATAAATTCTTTAAAAACTGAGAGAGTGGTATTTATTCTCATCTTCTTGGTTCTGACCATTTAAAGAAATCACTGTCAGGTCACTGACTGACACCTGAGATAACAGACAGACTTTAGTGTTAATGCATGATAAGGAATACAGTCTTTGCAAAAAATAGTTTGGAAAAGTCATCAAACAGTTGGATGACTGAAGCCCTCAATGGTTAACAAAGAACACTGGAGTAGAGAGAGAATTTGATTTCCTGCATTACTGCATGATAATATTCAACATCTCCAATTTTCAACAAAATAACAGTAATAAAAATCACACGGCATACAAAGAAACTGTGAAGTATGGCCCATTCAAAGGAAAACAGTAAGTTGACAGAAACTGGCCCTGAAGAAGTCCAAACATTAGACTTCTTGGATAAATGTTAAATCAACTGCATTCAGTATACTCAAAATGCTAAAGAAGACCATGGACAAAGAACTAGAGAAAACATGAAAAGTGATATATGTGCAAAATGAGAACCTCAATAAAGAGATAGAAATGTTACAAAAAGAACCAAAAAGAAACACTGGAAATAAAAATTACAAGAACTGAAATTAAAAGTTTCCTAGAAGGATTCAACAGCAGGCTTGAGCAGGCAAAAAGAATCTGTGAATTTGAAGATAAGACAAGTGAAATTATCCAATCTTAGGACCAGGAAGAAAAAAGAATGAAGAAAAGTAAACAGAGCCTGAGGGGCTGTCAAGAACCATTAAGTAAATCAACATATACTATATGGGAGTCCAAGAAAGGAAAGAGAGAGAGAAAAGTGAAGAAAGAATGTTTGGAAAAATAATGGCTGAAAACTTCCCACGTTTGATAAAAGACGTAAATCTACACAAACAAAAAAACTCAACAAACTCCCAAGTGGAGAGCAACACTCAGACACATAAAAATAAAAATAAATACAAATAAAAAATAAAAATAAAAATAGAAAGAAAAACAGAAAATATCAAAAATATCAAGAGAGAAGTGACTGGTCATGTATAAGTTACTCTTAATGAGATTACCAACAAACCTCTCATCAGAAACCATGAAGGCTAAAGACAGTGAGATGATTTATTTAAAGTCATAAAAAAAAAAAACATGAAGGAAGAATTCCATATCTGGAAAAACTACCCTTCAAAAATGAAGGACAAATTAAGACATCTCCAGAAACAAAAGTTAAGAGAGTTCTTTGCTTGTAGACCTGACCTACAAGAAATGCTAAAGAAAATCCCTCAATCTGAAATGAAAGATCACTAGACAATAACTTAAAGCCACATGAGGACATAAAGAACATTGATAAAGGCAACTACACAGATCAATTTAAAGCCAGTACTAATATATTCTTCAGTTTATAACACCTGTTTTTATTTTCCATATTATTTTGTTTAAGATTTTATTTATTTATTCATTCATTAAGAGAGAGAGGCAGAGACACAGGCAGAGGGAGAAGCAGGCTTCCTGCGGGGAGCCTGATGTGGGATTCGATCCCAGGACCCCAGGATCAGGCCCTGAGCCAGAGGCAGACGCTCAACTGCTGAGCCACTCAGGTGCCCCTATGTGCTGTTTTTGTTTCTTTTACTTTTCATATATAAATCCCATAATATAGTCTTATATTTTATTTAAATAATAACTTGTCTTTCAAGAACAGCCAGTTGCTGAGGCTAAGTCCTTGGGGAGGGCAGTTGAGTGGTGGGAGCTCCCTTCTTCCATCTGCCTCCACCTGCGGCAAGGAAGCTCTACCAATGACACAGCATCCTGAGAATTGGGCTCCAATTAGCCTTGCTTCAGCTCATGCAGTGTTGGTTCCACACCAGGAGAGGCAAACCAAAATGACACGAGGCTGCTTTCTCTCCTAACACCACGCACTTAGCTCTTAGAGTGAGGGTGTCACTCAGAAAGAAGCTGCCATTGTCCTCACACCCAGTTCCAGATCTCTGGCTCAGAAATTTCTCTGGCAGGTATGATGCTGAGTGAAGTTTAGGTCAATTGCAGAAGGACATGTGGTCTCACACATACGTGGAATATAAGAAATAGTGAAAGGGATTATAGGGCAAAGCAGGGGAAGAGAGTGGGGAAAATTAGAGAGGGAGACAAACCATGAGAGACTGCTAACTGGGAAACACACAAAGGGTAGTGGAAGGGGAGGCAGGGGGATGGGGTGACTGGGTGATGGGCACTGAGGGGGACACTTGACGGGATGAGTGTTAGACTATATGTTGACAAATTGAATTCAAATTAAAAAATGTAAAAAATAAATAAATAAATGAAATACAAGAAAGTTCTCTGGGTGGAGAAGCAGGTTATAAAATAGTTAATTCCTAATCTCTTCCAAAAGGAAATAACTTCATTTGCAAGAGAATTTAGAGAGGTTCTGACTAAAGGCCCAACAGTAGATGTTGTGGTGAAAGGTAATGGGAAGAAACTCAAGATACAGGATAAACTGTAAGCTGACTAGTTTTCAGGAAAGAATCAAGAAATAAGACAGCTCCCTCTCCCACCCCCGTTCAACTGTTAACAAATTATATTTATACGTTGTGTGTCCATTAACATAGGTTTGTAAAACCTTTAGCATCGGTCTATAATGACTATTTTATGCATTTGTCTTTTAAATAATATAGAAAATTGGGATGGGGCTGGATCT
This sequence comes from Canis lupus familiaris, assembly GCF_011100685.1. NCBI lineage: Eukaryota > Metazoa > Chordata > Mammalia > Carnivora > Canidae > Canis > Canis lupus. The sequence goes on along the minus strand of NC_049224.1, from coordinate 1,678,468 downwards.
CACCACCCTGAGATCATGACCTGAACCAAAATCAAGAGTCAGTCATTTAACCTCCTGAGCTACTCAGGTGCCCTTATGTTTTAAATTTAAATCCATGATCCATTTGGAATTCATGTTTATGTATTAAATGTAAGTGAAGGTATTTTTGTCTATGGATGTCCAATTGTTCCAGCACCATTTATTAAAAAGACTATCCTTCCTCCACTGAATTACTTTTAAACATTCATAAAAAATCAACAATCATATTGAAAAAACTTTCTTCTATTTTTAGTTTTGGAGCTTTTTATTAGGTTCCTACTAACTTAGGATTTTTATGTCTTCCTAAGAGACCCACTTATCACTACAATTTTTTTTTTATCTCTAGTAATTCCCTTTATTTTGAAGTCTTCTTTGACTGATATAGACACAGCCGTACCAGCTGACTTATGATTACCGTTTACGTGGTATGGTTTTTTAACTTTTGCTTTTCATTTCTGTGTCATTATATTTAAAGTACGTACATTATAGAAAACATACACTTGGTTGTTGATATTTTTTAATGTAACCTATCAATCTCTGCCTTTTTATTGGTGTCAATCTCTGCTTTTTATTTATAAAATACATTAATATTTATAAATGTAAAATATAATTATATTTACATTTAATACATATATTGATATATTTGACTTTACCATATTGCTATTTTTTCCTATTGTTACTATCTGGTTTTTGTTACTTTTCTGCTATTTACAGACCATTTTGTTTTCTCTAGTGACAAGTTAATTATACATCTTTGTATAAATTATTAAAGATAATTTCTGTATGGATTACAGTATTCACTATTAACTTATCATAGTCTATTTAGATACTAATATTGTGATACTGAAAAACCTTAGGATAGAAAAATTGTATTAAACTCCTCTGCATAGGGCTCCCCACACAGCACAGTCTGCTTAAGGTTCTCTCTCCCTCTCTTCCTCTGCCTCTCCCCCCGCTCTTACTCTCTAAATAATAAATAGATAGATAGATGATAGATAGATGATGATGATAGATAGATAGATAGATAGATAGATAGATAGATAGATAGATAGATAGAACCTTTTAAAAAAAATAGAAGAGGCACCTAGGTGGCTCAGTTGGTTAAGCATCTGCCTTTGGCTCAGGTCATGATCCTGGCATCCTGGGATCAGAGCCCCACATCAGGCTTCCCATTCATCAGGGAGTCTGCTTCTCCCTTTCCCTCTGACCCTCCCCCTTGCTTGTGCTTTTACCTTCACACTCTCTCTCTCAAATGAACAAATTTTAAAAAGTTAGGAAAAAATAAAAATAAATGTAAAACTACGAAGCTTTTAGATGAAAACATAGAACATCTTTGGGATTGAGGATTGAGATTTGTCAGACATGAATTAAATGCATGATCCCCAATAGAAAATAATAAGTTGGATTTTCTCAAAACCACTTTCTCACACCTCTGCACTGTGGAAGACTATTAAGAGGATGAAAAGACAAACGATAGATCCAGGAAGAAATATATGCAAACTATATACCCAAATATATTTTTATATGCCTAGACTATGTAAAATACTCTCAAAACTCAACAGAAAAAAAAGAACTACAAATAACCTATTATGAAGTGGACAAAATACATGAATGAATATGTCATCAAAGGGATAATATGGATGGCAAGTAAGCACACGAAAAATGATCAATATCTTTAGGCAAACCATAGATGTGGGAAACATTTTAGTAGTTGCCAAGGAACTGGGACTTGGAGGGGTGGGAGGTGGATGAGAGCACAACATGAGGGAGTCTTTTTGTGGTAATGGAACAGTCTGTACCTTGATTGCTGTAGTTACATGCATAGAGAGGCATAAGAAAACTGCATAGAACTATAATCATAAACACACACAATGACTGGAGTTATAGAAAATGATAAAAATTGGTAAGGTCTATTGTCCATTTAGCAGAGATATACCAATGTTACCTTCCTAGTTTTGATATTGTACCACACTTGTGTAAGAGGATTGGGGAAGCTGGGGGAAGGATGCACAAGACTCTACTATGTGATGAATGTGATGAATGTGATGAATGTGATGAACCCACAGAATATGTAAAGTATATAAAAAACCAGAGTATAAGCTGAGGGGTGAATCTAATTCAGGAGGTAGGATTTAAGTTCCATTTCTGATTCTGTTAAACTTAGAAATCGCTCAAGAGTAACTTCAAGGAAAAATTAAAAGGACATGACCTTCTTGCCCGCTAGCCCTACAAGAGTATTCTAAGGGCCTCGGATAGGTCTCCCTAAAGCTCCTATGAAGTATTTGAGCTTCTGACATTCATAATGCGGAATGAAAGGGCAAATAATGGCATCTTGTCCAAAGACGGCAAGGGATCACCCACCCTCAAAACAAGCCTAGATATAACAAGTGAGGTTTTTTCTTTTATGTGACGTTGGAGAGCAGCTGAGTGATTACAGCTGTGAATATAGGTGCACATTTCTGACTTACCCAGTCGGCTAAAATGCAGTTCCCAGGAAAAACTGACCATTCTGATTTTCACGTGTCCCTTAAGTGATGTCACTTCATTGCAAAAGCCAACAACCGAAGTTGAATTATTGCTTTTCACTTCCAGACCCTTCTCAACCCAGTCCTGTTCAGGCTGTGTGCTCATTAACTTCTGCCCGTTAATACTTCCTTGAGTGGAATTGTCCCTTTGCTTTCTTAATGGATACACATCTTCTTTATTTTTTTTTCTTATTTTCCTTTCAAGGTGTTTTGCTTTATTCTTTATTTTTACACTCAGGATTAATGCAAAAAGAGTTTTTATCAAGTGTTTTGTATAAGATTCTAGTTCTTGAGATGTCTTGCAGTTACACACTAAGGGAAATGAGACAAAGATATGAAACAAAGCTAAAGTATAACTGGGAAAGCACACTTTGATTAAGCTCATGGAATCTTCAGCAATTTTTTTTTAAGATTTTATGTATTTATTCATGAGAGACACACACAGAGAGGCAGAGACACAGGCAGAGGGAGAAGCAGGCTCCATGCAGGGAGCTCGTCATGGGACTCGATCCCAGGACCCCGGGGTCATGCTCTGGGCCGAAGGTAGGCACTTAACCACTAAGCCACCCAGGGATCCCTAATCTTCAGCGATTTTATAAATACCGTGATGCTCACTGACCCACAGGACCTAAGCTGTGAATCTTGCCCCATCTAGCTTAAAGAGAAACATTTGTTTTTAAGACTTCAACCATTTTAGTAACTTTATATAGTTGTGCAAACATCCCCATAACATCTCTTAACAAGGTTTTCATACATTTCAAAAAACTGCCATTCAGAATTACTAGTATTTCTGAAACTTAAACATTGACCCTAAAAGTTTGGCTTGAGGCTTCCTCATATTCAGGGTCAATTGATCAAGTAGATGCCAAAATTACTAATCATCATTAATAATGATTAGTAATCATCATTACTAACCTGAGGAAAAAGGCAAAAACAATCTGTCAAAATAAATTAAAAATATTAACAGATGGCTCTATTCAATAGATAAGGTAACAGAATTACAAACTAGCTTATTTAAGAAAATAAAAAGGGAAAAGAGGAGTTTTGCCTTAGCCACTTTTTTAAGCTAAAATTCTCTCCTAATTCAATGAGAGCCAATCCAACCACACATATTTCATATTGTAAATAAAGTTACATTCTGTGACGAAAGTAGATATAGATGTATGAATGAGAACAGATCAAGTTGAGGAAGCTATACATATTGACTAAGTGCATAGACTTAACATCATTTGTTTTAATACCCTACTGATTTAGTAGCTTGCAGAAAGACCAAACATTTCAGTTAATCCCTAATAGAATGAGCAGCATGACATTCGCTTTTACCTCTAAATATTTCTATTTCTCTTTACCTCTCCATCCTCTTGTTTTGCATTATCTGAATTATTAAAACTCTGACAATCCTCTCAGTGCCTAGCATGGTGCTGAAAACAGCATATTGTTAATACATTCTTTTTAGCTGAACTATAGCTTAAAGCATCAGTGACACACACAGAAGATGGCTCACACTAAAAGCCCCTAAGTGGAGAGGGGGGTAAGTCACGATGGGCCCAACGAGGAGGTGCCCCTAGTGAAAGTGGAAGGCGTAAGAGTGTGGAAGGATGAAAACGTGTAAAACCTGAGGCAATCAGGGTGAAGCAAGTTCCTTGAATCTCAGGTTTGGGAGGTGTGCGTTTCTCCTTGAGTTGCTCAGAGACCACGAAAGCTCAACGATGCGTGATCAAGTGGAAACAAACATGTTTATTCTCAGTCAAGAGTCCTGCAGCTCCATGTATGAGTGGGTATGGTTGGCTTGCACACTTAGAAACTGACTGTTTCACCTTCCCGCCCACTTTTACTTTTCCTGATAAAGATGAAACATCACAAAACAAAGGAATGAAACCACCATATCAGAGTTTCTGCCCTGGAAAGGCCAGCGAGAGACAAAGTCTGAGGTGCACATAGGGCGTCGAATGCTGCATTTCAGGCTCTTTGCTTAAAAATACTCAAAATTTTGAATGCTCAAAAAAATTTGCTAGGTGTTTGCAGAAAATGCCAAGGAGTCAGTTTGCAGGCTAGGTCTTCACAGGGTTTAGGAATGCCGGTTGCTCCTTTTGTTAAATAGTGAATTTTTCATTATGCAAAATGTAAAGATAGTACAGAAATAATGCAAGTGATGGCTCGTGTGTTTGTTTTTCCACAGCCCTCCCCTAAATCTCAGTTGCCTTTCCCTCCTCTGCCCGCCAGGCTTGCTTTCTCCCAAGTTTGCACTTCTAGCACCATCTTGGTCGATTTCAATACGCGTGTTGACAATCCATCATATAACCTGGGGTCAAAATTCCCTGATATAGTCAAATAATAAGGGGCTTTGTCTCTATTCCATACTCTGCTCTCATCAGTACTACCTGGACTTTGCCACCTTCTAGAACTGTCCTGTACCTGAAATCTTGTTTTAGAAAATTTTTTCCCTTCAATAAATATTGATAGTTATAGAGATTTTATTAAAGATGTTATTTATTTATTTATTTATTTATTCATTTATTTATTTATTTATTTGAGTGAGAGAGAGAGCATGAGCAGGGGTAGGGGTAGAGGGAGAAGCAGACTCCCCATTGAGCAAGAAGGCTGACGTGGGGCCCGATTCCCTGACTCTGAGATCACGACCTTAGCAAAAGGCAGATGCTTAACTGACTGAGCCGCCTGGACGCTCGATAATTATAGAAATTTTGAAAAAAAAAATCATTGACAATCCTATTATCTAGAACCATGTGAGAGTTCACTAGTGCCTCCTCCATCTTCTCAATTAGGGAATCCAGCAGTGAGAATGGGTTTACTCCTCGTTGGCTTCCTCCCCATCCTAGGGTTCAAGTATGGTTTTATCTGGTTCTGCTCAGTTCCACTCTCATTTTTCATCTTCCAAAATTCTTGGCATCTCCTTTTCAGCTGTATCTCCTTCTTTTAATCTCTGTAGGGTCATATCTTCTTATTTCTTTTAGCAGTTCGTGGGAGGGAGCAGAGATAAACAAATGTATTCCGTCTGCCACTTTGCACTTCCAAGATACCCTCAGTCCTCAGCACTGGCCTGCTTAGCTTGGCTTACGACCCTCCTAACCACACTTTTACCACCTTCATTCTCTTACTCTATTTTTTCCACTGCACATGCCAATCTCCAGACATATACATCCTTTGATACTACACGTAGGGAATCAAGGTCTTCAGAAGACGACATGAAGCCTGTCACTATTTGCTTATGGCCTTAGCCACACATTAAAGCCATTCAACAATCTTCTGAGGCTTTCATCTCTTTCTTTTTTACAACAGTTCTAAGTCTTCACTATGCTTTTCAGGTCATAAAGTATGGGTCTCTGGAGGTTTATTGCCTGAATTTGCATCCGGGTTCTAGAACTTACTAACTCAGTGACCCTGACCATGAGTATCCTGCATAAACTCGGTCTAAAATCCCTCATCTAAAAAAATTAAATTAAATTAAAAAATAAAATAAAATCCCTCATCTAAGAATAGGGTTGGTGATAGTTACTAATATCATTACAGGGACTGTATGAGTCATAGAAGTATTGTACTGATTAAATATATTAATGGAACGAAAGCTTCTAGAAGAGTTTCTTGTACCTAGAAAGTGTTATGACCCCTTTCCTTAAATAAATGAACTAGCTCCCTTCTACTCAGAGAAAATCAAAGCTTTCTCATTGCTAACTCCATTATTTTATCACACACTCTCCACGAATGTTCATATCTGTGTTCATATTTCTTTCCATCTTCTCTATTTCAGAGGAAAATGTGCACTACTACAAAGTAAAGTACACATAACATGTGCAGAGGAAAGTTGGCAGTTCCTAAGCCAACTCAGCACCCTGAGGAGGGCTTCAGGAAGAAGTGACGCAGCTGGGTTTTGAAGGGTGAATATAAGCCAGGTGACAGACTAGAGAAGGTACTTTAGGCAAGAACAATCTCTTGTACAAACCTTTAGGGAGGTACATAGTATGACGTTTTGAGAACTATAACCATTTTTAAGGGAGCAAAGAGTCCCTATCATATAGGGAAAGGTAAATACATGTTGTACGCGAGGGTTTCTCTTCATTTTTGTACAGTGCTTCTGAGCATTTTATTAGCTGAGTTACATTCTTATTCACTCATTTTTCAAATCAATCTCTTCGCCTCAGGTTGTACATCTCATATGGGTGGAATGATGTCTTGGACTGCCTCTGATTGCTTATAATACATACCACGTTGCCAAAAGTGATGTAAGCCCTCAGTAAATGATTATTCAATAATTAATTCTTTGAACTCAAAAATATTTCCATTACTTCAGTCAGCAATTTTTCTAGTAATCAAGAAAGAGCTCATTTAAATGCACAGAATTTTAAATCAAAAATAAACGTGTAAACAGGAGAGACATCAACACAAGTTGGAGCTTCGCATTGTACCTACAGAAATAGAGCAATGAGGGCAGGAAGAGAATGTAAGGATTTTCTATGCCACCTTGGTAAAGTGATAACCCGAATGGAAATGCAATCAAAGCAATATATGCTCTTAGATAAAACTTCTTTTATTAAAGGTAGCCATGCTTACAAAATGTGGATGCATCTAAAAAGCAGTGTTGATCAATGGTAATGCTTACAGGAAATGGAGTTTGCACAGTATAAGGGGAAAAATTCCTCTAAAATAGCTTTTACTTCTGCCTTTCAAGTGTAGCTCTGTACAAGAGGGCCGTCCACAAAGTCCATCTTCTGCATCAGGAGCTTCTCCCTCTGTCCTTCTCCTTCCTGCTCCATACTGGGGGCATTATTCTCTCCACTCTAAGCCCCCAGGGCCCTTCGACCTCCAGTGTCACATCCTGCTACTGAAAGATGGAACTGAGCCAACGTAACGTGGAACAGCCTCCAGCTTTTCACAACATGGTATTTCTACCACCTTTTGCTTTTCGGTTGCCCAGAGTCCTTTTTCTGAAAATTCCCTTCATTTTATGGACAAACAGGAAATGATGATGATATGAGACATTTACATATGATGAGCTTTGATGAGTTACATATTAATATGAAAACACTTGAGTCAACATGTTCCTTCAGACAGGATTTATATGTTGATTGGTTCTTTTTTCTGATGGCGAAATAAAAAATTTTTATTTCTGTTTAAGGAATTTAGGTTTCCTACCAGCAAGTGAAGAAATTTTTAATTTGTGTTCTTCAGGGATATTCTGAAGTCATGGCTTACCCAGACAGACGGAAGCTCTAGTCAAATAAAACCCCGTAAGTAGCCTGTTCATTTGGTGTTGTCGCCTCTAAACACCCCAACCTCGACGATCATGATCAGGAACAGCACCTTCACTTCAGGTACTTAGGAGCACTTATTTACCTTCGACTTCGTGGAAATGGAAAAATAATGATTTGTCAAATATAATCGAACAGCTTTTCGAGATACCCTAATAAAAACATAAAACGGGGTGCTGTCCCACTTTTTCCTGATTTAATCTACCAAATTCTATGAATCTCCTTTAGAGACACTTACTACACTTTACCTGTGGATATAATTCCTTGTTTGCATGTGTTAGTTTAATTCTTCTAAAGACAATAAAATTTGTTACATATTCGTTCTGTACAGACCACAAGGGCCACCCTACATCTTTGGTAGTTCTCCACAGTATTCCCTTGTTCAATCCAATATTTCCCTGGCCCATCTTTCAATATTTTATATTTTTCAATTATTAACCTTGAACTTCTCCCCAGTATTTCTCTGTCCAAGTTCCTTAACTTGTCCATGTTCTGTATTCTTTATGATCTCTTTCTCCATTTGGAATCGCTATGCTGATTTCTGTATGGGGTGGGGAGAAGCTCTTGCTGCAAAGGGGCACCTACACAGGCTGCCTGGCCACAGGCCACCTGGACAAGGTCGGCATACCCCACCTGAGCAGGCCCCTCACCTCTGCTATTGTCTGTCACCAGTGGGATGAGCTCCATACATCCTGGAAGACCGCAGGCCCAGTGTCTTTCCCACAGCAACTCATACCCCGCGCAACCTGGTCCCAAAGCATTTGGACATCCTTCACCTCATGGGAACCTCGCAAGATCCCTGTGAGGAGGACAGGATGGGTTATTGTACCCACTTTACAAATGAGGAAGGGGAGGCTCAGAGAGGAAAGGGGTTCCCCAAGGCTGCATGAGAACTGGTAAGAGGTGGAGGCTGAACTCATCCCAAGGTCTAGCCGAGTCCCTTGTACTTATTGACAACTGCTCCATTTTTGAAATCATTAATTCAGACATCCCCCTCTTATTGAGAATCCCTATTCCTCCAGCTTTTTTACTTTTTTATTTCTCCATAGAGTGGGTGATTGCATACCACAGTAGTTAATGGCATAGTCTCCAGAGCCAGATTTCCTGGGTCTAAATCCCATCCCTATCACTTACAATACATATAACTTTGTGAAAGCTGGTTAGTGTTTAGGGCCCTTAATTCCCTCATCTACATACAGAATGGAAAAAGTAGCATCTCACTCACAGAGAATTAGAGATCTGTGACCCATACATTAATAACATTTCTTGAATACATAGTACGTGTCAGGCACTACTTTACATGTTTTTAAAACATATTTTTAAATTAATTCATAAATTAATTTAATTTTCAAAGCAATCTTGTGAGTTAGATGTTATATACTGACTTTTTCACTATCTACAAACTGCTTCTTCCATTTTTCTTTCATTTCCTTTTCAGGATAATTTTTGTTAGATGAAAATTTTTCCTTTACTACCTTAGGTTGTAATGGATGGGTGCCTGGGAATTAACTAACAAGAGACAGATTAACAGACGAAAAGACAACATTTATTCATGTGCATATAGAAGAGCATAAAAGAAGTGGTTTTCTGAACATCTAGAACTAGGGGTTTATTTACCAGCTTAATAGAGGAAATCAAAAAAAGGGACATTTAGGAAAGACAACTGGGCTTTGGGAGAATAAATGAAAGGTATCACCACTTGTGAAAATGTTTATGTATGCAGTCTCTCATCCTGGTACTAATAACTAGGTTCCTCTCTAGGACATTTATGACAACTGTGTTTTTGAGAGGTATATACTGTCAGCCAAAAAAATTTAGGTAAGATTCATTTATAATTGTTTAGGTTAAAAAAATCTTCATGCCAGTACAGAGAGCTGAGAATCTAAACATTCGATGGTATGTATATTTTTTGCTAACAATCTCAAATACCTCTATGATATCTTTTTGTTGCAGCAGTCAGGCTGTATCACAGCTCAGGATCGAGGTAAGAATCTCCTTTGTCCACTCCTACATCTAAGGGACAGAATTTTATAGAATTGTCATAAGATGCACTCGTCTATTCAGGCTGACCTAACAAAATATTGTGGACTGGGTATCTTAAACAACACTAATTTTCTCACAGTTCAGGAGGCTGGATGTCCTGGATCAAGGTCTAGCGGGACTAATTTCTGATGAGGGCTCTCTTTCTAGCTTGCAGATAGCCACCTTCTCATGTGCTCTCACATGGCAAACAGGGTGATCTCTGAGTCCCTTCCTCTTTTTGGAGGACATGATTTAACCTTAATCACTTCTTTAGTGGCCTGATCTCCCATAGGGCTCCAACACATGGACTTGGGGGGAAACTCAGATATTCAGTCCATAACACATGACCATACAACCATACAGGTAGGTAAAACTATAAATTCATGTGATATACTTTGCCCATACCTTTTTTTAATTAAGACTTTATTTATTTATTCATGAGAGGCAGAAACACAGGCAGAAAGAGAAGCAGGCTCCTCACTTGGAGCCCGATGTAGGACTCGATCCCAGATCCTGGGATCACGCCCTGGGCTGAAGGCAGATGCTCAACTGCTGAGCCACCCAGGTGTCCCACCCATATCTTTAACATAAACGACAATCCTTCAGTTTTTACGATTCATTTTTTCCTCTCATTCTTCACAGTTACTATTTAAAATCTCTATCCTACTCAATCTTTGACTTTATCATCTTCATAGGTCCTGGGCCAACAACCCTGCTTATTTAATTTATAAAATAAAAATATAACAATTTCTGTTTTGAAACCTGCAAAAAATATTTTCATGCTCATTTAAAACATTTCAAATGAAAGAATTATTTAATCTTGCTTAAACCTAACTTGTTTATTTGTTTTATAGATATCATCCTCTTCCAGCTACTTGAGGATCACTTCTCACTCTTAAAATTCACTGTTTCCCTCTACAGACACCTTCTAACAGGAAGGTGCTGTTCCTGATCATGATCATCGAGGTTGGGGTGTCTAGAGGCGACAACACCAAATCAACAGGCTACTTACTCTGTGTTACTTATCTTAAAAGTATTAAACAGAAAACTTCCCTAGCTTCCCTGTCATCCTTCAGCTACTAGCCTATCTCTCTCCATCCATTTACCTCTTTAGAAGCAAACTTCCTACATTTCCTGTAGGTACTTATTTTCCCCCTAGAATCCATTTATAAACCTGTAACAGTCTGGCTTCAACCCCTGCAATGCCACCAAAATGCTATGAACAGATAAAGCAAATTGATAGTAAATCCAAGTAATTTTTCAATATTGACCTTTGCTACATTTGATTCTGTTAACCTCATATTCCCTTTTGGAAGACTTCCTCCTCTTGCTTCTGAAGATACAACTCTTTCTGGTTTCTAGCTGCCATTCTGGCATTTTGTATTCAATCATTTTTGTGAGGTCTTCTGACTTTCTGCAAAATGTTGGTGTTCCTAAGGATTCTATACTAGACCCTCTTCTCTTCTTCTTCTATACATTTATATTCAATAATCTCATCCACTTCTATGATTTCTATTCTACCAAATAGACTAATGATTCCAAATTGGCTTATCTCCCTCTTTTTTCTTTCCTGAGCTTCATTCAAGAGTACGAGGTTTCATTCAATGGTCCACTCAATATTTATGGATTTCCTATAAGCACGTAAAACTCAACATAGGAAAAAAATAAGATTCTTGCCATCTTATACAAAATCACTCTTTCCCAGTGACTTCTTTTTTTCCCCCAGACACTTCCAACAGAAATTCAGTCATTTGCTAGAAACCAAATTATCCTTATTAATCCAGAAATTATATACTCAAGGATTCCTATACATAATCTGTTCGCTGCTTTCTATCTTTCCCACTTCCCTTGATTAGACCATGACCATTTCTCATTAAGACTAGATATTGCCAAAGCATAAATACTGATGTCCTCCCTGCTCATGATTATACTTTCCTCTAATCCATCTTTCATATTCCACCCAGAATATCTTTCCTAGGATACAAATATGATCATATCTCTCTCCTGCTTCAGATTCTTCAGTGGCTTCTCATTGCACTTAAGAAAAAGTTTAGTCTTATCAGAGTTTACAAAACTTTCCAAGTTCCATCCCAGCTTGCCTCCATTCTTATCTCTGATCAACTTTCAATTCTATGATCCAACTGTTTAAAATTTTTTCAGTTCCTCAAACATACCATGTGCCACTTAGCTTTGATATATGTCTTTTCCAGGGTTATTGTTGGCATCTCTTCCTACTTTTTACCTAGATAAACTCATATCCATGCTTCTGATATTAAGTTAAATATCACTGCTTTCAGGAAGCCTTCTCTGAATCCCTAGTTTGAGTTAAATGCCTCTCCTTTGTATCACTGTTCACCTTATAAAATGTATCATTCTATTGCCCGTTTACTTGCCTTTATTTCCTACCGGTATGGAAGTTCTATGCAAGAAAGACTATTTCTTTCTTGTTCACCATTATATCATCAGGGTCTAGAAGAATGCCTAACACATAATAGGCATTAAACAGGTATCTCTAATACAAACATATAATGCATAAATATGCTAAACTTTTAAGATTTCCAAGGGCAGAGATCATTCCCAGATTATTTTGAAATTCCCAATAACGTCCTTATATGTTTAATAAATGCTCCCTTTTGCATGATTGCTACTCTTTTTAATTTGTTAAAACGTGTTTTATGGCACAGAATGTGAACTACCTCAGTGAGTATTCCATCTGAGCTTGAGAAAACTGTATATCTTTCTGGTGTTCTATGAAGTATTCTATAAATATCAATTAGATCCGGTTGATGGTGTTGTTTAGTTCAACAATGTCCTTACTGATTTTCTGCCTACTAGTTCTGTAATTTTTTTTAGACTTTATTTTTTCATGAGAGACACAGAGAGAGAGAGAGAGAGGCAGAGACACAGGCAGAGGGAGAAGCAGGCTCCTTGCAAGGAGCCCGATACGGGACTCGATCCCAGGACCCCGGGATCACGACCTGAGCTGAAGGCACTTGTTCAACTGCTGAGCCCCCCAGGCAACCTTGGTTCTGTAACTGTTAATAAAGAGATGTTGAAGTCTCTAACTACGCAAGTACATTGATCTATTCATTCCTGTTGTTTTATTAGCTGTTGGATCACATATTTTGATGCTCTATTGTTAAACACATACACATTAAAGATTGTTGTGTTTTCTAGAGAAGCAAATCCTATATCATCATGTAACACACCTGTTGGTCACTGACAATTTTCCTTGCTCTGAAGTCTGCTATGAACGCTGAAATTAAGTTAGCTACTCCAGCTTTCTTTTGATTAACATTAGCGTGTTACATCTTTTCTCCATAGCTTTACTTTTAGTCTATTTGAGTCTTTATATATAAAGTGGGTTTCTTGCATAAAATGGCCAGATGTGCAATTAAATACTGATTCATAGCTGGATGTTCAGAAACTTGGAAGGAGCATGATTGGAAAATTGGTTTCTAATCTATTTGGAGAAGATAGATGTTTACAGACCTCTCTGAATGGACAGAAAATGTGAGGATATCTGTGTCCCATGTGAATGTTCACCAAAAGGTGGCCTCAGCAGAGGAAGTTAATAATAATCAAGTAGATAGAATGACTCATTCTGTAGATGCCAGACAGCCTCTCTCCCCAACCACTCCTGTCATCTTTCAATTGGCTGATAAATAAAGTGACCATGGTGGCAGGGAGGAAGGTTATGCAGGGTTCAGCAGCACGGACTTCCATTCCCCAAGGAAGACTTGGCTATGGCCACCTCGGAGTGCCCAATCGGCCAGCAGCAGAAACCAACTCTGAGTTCCTGATATGACATCATTTCTCCAGGGGACGAGCCAGCTACCTGGTGGCAGGGTTATTATTCCAGACCACTTCCATTCGCACATGGATTTACTTTCCCCACATGCAATGCCTCTGCCAAAACTACTATCCATAATCTTATAAAATGTCTTACTGGGATCCCTGGGTGGCGCAGCGGTTTGGCGCCTGCCTTTGGCCCAGGGCGCGATCCTGGAGACCCGGGATCGAATCCCACGTCGGGCTCCCGGTGCATGGAGCCTGCTTCTCCCTCTGCCTGTGTCTCTGCCTCTCTCTCTCTGTGTGTGACTATCATAAATAAATAAAAATTTAAAAAAAAAAATGTCTTACTCACCATCATGGTATTTCACACAGCATTGTTTCTGATCAAGAACTCACTTCACTACAAAAGAAGTTCAGCAAAGGGCTCATGTTCACTGATCTTACCCAGCCTCCAGAACTGTGAGAAAATAAATTAATGTTGTTTAAATCACCCAGTTTGTATTTTTTCATTATGACAGCCTAAGCTGATTAAAACAATTATTAATTTTCATGTATGGTATGAAATAAAAATAAGGTTAAACTTTTTCTGTATGATATCTGATTGATCCAGCACCATTATTTTAAAAACTGTCTTTTCAGGGTGCCTGGGTGGTTCAGTCAGTTAAGCATCTGCCTTCAGCTCAGGTTCTGGGACTGAGCCCTGCATTAGGTGCTCCATTCAGTGGATAGTCAGCTTCTCCCTCTCCCTCTCCCTCTGTGATCTCTCTTATTCTCTCTCAAATAAATAAATAAAATTTTAAAAAATTAATAAATACAAAAAACTCTTTCCCCCCTGAATAGGAGTAGCATCTTTGCTATAAATCAGATCACTGTTATATGTGTGGATCTGTTTTAAGACCCTTTGCTTTCTTTGTTATTGTGTTTATTCCTATATCAATGTCTTAATTGCTGTGATTTATAGTAAAACTTGACATCTGCCAGTTAAGTCCTCAAATTTGCTCTTATTTTTTTAATATTTTTGAATTCTAGGTCCTTTGTATTTCCACAATGAATTTAGAATTAGTTCATCAATTTCCACAAAGAAAAAAAGCTCCTGAGATTATTCATTGAAATTGCACAGTATTTGTAGATTATTTTAAGAAAAACTGACATTTTAATATTAATCATCTAATTCATGATCATGACAGAGTTCTCCAGTTATTTAGGTGTTCTTGAACTTCTCTCAGCAACATTTTGAAACTTTCTGCATGGAGGTCTTGAACACTTTCATTCCAAAGTGCTTTAAGTTAAAGATGGATATATAAAATTTAAATTTCTCTTTTTACATAAAGCTCATTTGTGACTCATTACACTTTGGAAATGATGTTACTGTGCTAATGATGACATGAGAGTTTAGTTACTAAAAGCATTATAATATCTATTTATTGTCATAAATTAAGTTTTGAGACTATAAATATCTATGTGGAAGATCAATTAGTCACATCAAATTATTATTAAAAAATCACTGAGCTTATGATTTCAAACAAGGTCCAGGAGAGACAATTACTCTTTTGAGTATCTTTTTTATAATCTCAGGTAGGAAATTATTAGTGATAAACAGATTTTGGTTTAGTCTTGTTCAGATACGAAACAAACACACAGATATGTACACACACATATGCACACAGAAATTATTAGAAATTTAAAATCGTCTCTACTAAAGTTGAAATAAGACTAAATTTGCCAGCCCAATCCTGAGAATAAATATCTTTCAGCCACTTGCAATGCAGGCATATATGATAGTAGGAACAAGCGTCATCTAGAAGCTACTAGACTTGAAGACAAGATGAACAAAATACATAACAAGGTAACCTCACCAGAGTAAAACCAAAAAAATGTAGAGTGAAGGAAAGTAACCAAGTCATATCTTTTTGTCATATTGGATTTAGATTATGGAAGAAGTGGTTAACTAGATGAACAGAGGACTAAAAAAAACCCTAATTCTTGTGAGTTATCAAGTAATAATAATATTAATAATATAATTATTATATTGCCAGGCAACTATCTAATCACCACACATTAACTCATTTAACTTTCATAACAACCACACCAGGCATGTGTTGCTGTCAGTTCCACTTTAGGGTGCCAGAGGGAGGACTAAAACTAGGAGCTGGCTCCATAGACCATGCTCTGAAAGGGGCAGAGTACTCTAAAGATAAGAAGCCACAAATTTCAAACATTAACTAAATAAAATTGAGGAGACATAACACATGCATATCTCATTCTTTGTTGTAACCAGACTTTGGGGGGATTCCAAATTTTGGGATTAATTTACCCAAATCCTTTAAAGTATATTTAAGCCAAACATCTTCTACAAAATCTTGCCTTAATTGATATTCATGGGTGAATCTCTCCCTTTCCAAATGTTCTGTAACACCTATGGGCACCGTGTTATTGCTCTTGAAGTGATCTAGAATTTGGCTTTCAGAGCAATCTTCTAAGAAAAACTCCACTTGCATTTCTATGAAGAATGAACATTATCTTCAGGGATAGTCTGGCAGAGTTGGATGGCTGATTAAGGAGAGTAACTTCATACAAGAAGGAATTCCATTTAGATAAGAATGTTTTAGATTGCTCCCTTGATGGTTTCAAGAAGAGGAGACAAAATTAAACAAAGTTTATAAGTATTTTAGGTTTCTTTCTGTCCTGATGATAAGCAGACATACTGTATCTTTTGAAGCTTATCTCGGAACCTGGCTTTATACTTGCTCTGGTCAAGAAAATGACTCAAGTCACACCTGCATTCCTTCATTCATTAAGGAAGTTTTAAAAGGGGTGCGTGGGTGGCTCAGCCAGTTAGGCATCTGACTCCTGATTTTGGCTCAGGTCATGATCTCAGGGTGGTGGGATCAAGCCCCAGCTTGGGCTCCATGCTCAGTGGAGAGTCTGCTTGAGCTTCTCTCTCTCCCTTTCCCTCTGCCCGCCCCCACTCATGCTCTCTCTCTCAAATAAATAAATAATTCTTTAAAAAATAAAAGATGGGCAAAATGCAGAAAGGTGGAGCAAGTAAGAGGTCTGTTTGTTAGGTGAATATTTTTAAAGAAAAAAATGTATCTGTATTTTATTCCAATGAACACCCAACATCAAACATGTTTTCAAACATCTTTTTAAAAAAAACACCAAAAATTATAAGATCAATGATAAGAAGAAGTTGTATCATAGCACAAAAGTATAGACTGAAACACTCATTAGCTGACTCCAGCTTTAGTATCGTCTCCTCTCCTTGCCCTTCGCCATCCCAAGATACAGTAAAAGGAACAAAAATATAAACTCTGAATCTGGATTTGGCTGGTTTTTCTATACTTACACTAAGAAGACTGTCAACATGGTCCACAGTGAGCCAGTCTTCATCAAGACTATAGTAAAGACCTGCACCGTATCAGTGCTGGTGGTGGTACAACGTACTAGTTGTTATGGGTTGAAATGCATTGTCCCAAAATTCTTTTATTTTTTTAAGATTTTATTTATTTATTCATGAGAGAGACAGAGAGAGGCAGAGACACAGGCACAGGGAGAAGCAGGCTTCTTGCAGGGAGTCCGGTGTGGGACTCGATCCTGAGACCCCAGGGTCACACCCTGAGCCAAAGGCAGACACTTAACTGCTGAGCCACCCAGGTGTCCCACATTGTCCCAAAATTCTTGTGTTAAAGTTCCCAGTAGGGCAGCCCCGGTGGCCCAGCGGTTTAGCGCCGCCTTCAGCCCAGGGTGTGATCCTGGAGACCCGGGATCGAGTCCCACATCAGGCTCCCTGCATGGAGCCTGCTTCTCCCTCTGCTTATGTCTCTGCCTCTCTCTCTCTCTCTCTCTCTCTCTCTCTCTCTCTCTCTCATGAATAAATAAATAAAATCTTTAAAAAAAAAAATAAAGTTCCCAGTACCTCAGAATGTGATTGTGTTTGAAGACAGTGTGCTTAAAGGTGTAACTAAGTTAAAAAGAGGTCATATAGGTGGGCTCTACTCTAGCCTGACCAATGTCCTCATGAAACGAGGAGATTAAGACACAGACACACATAGAGGTTAGACCATGTGAAGACACAGGGAGAGGACTGTTGCCTCTAAGCCAAGGAGGGAGGCCTTAAAGGAAACCAACACTGTTTCTCCTTGATCTCAGACTTCTAGTCAACCAGAATTGCAAGAAAATATATTTGTTGTTTAAATCATCCAGTCTGTGGTACTTTGATATGGTGGTCCTTGCAAACTAACACACTGGGGTGGGCATGAAGAAAGCCAATGCTATATTATAGTTGAGAAGTCGAATTTAATTAAAAAGTAATCTCCAAAAAAAAAAAAAAAAAGTAATCTCCAATATTCAGAAGAAAAACATTGAACAAAATAACTCGAAAGCCAGCAACATTCTAGTGAGGTAAAATCCTCAGGAAAAGTTACCTAAATGGCCTTGAGCCCATATTTTATGACTCAAGCAGATTAGTCATGTGCTAAAGGGCAAGTATGAATTCTTTTTCCTAAGGAAGAGGAGAGAATAGAAAAGCAAATCAATATTCATCCTTCTATTCTTAACTCATAGAATTAGTCTTTGTTGCCCTTTATTGTCTTAAAATGTACTGAATACGGGACACTGGGATGACTCAGTGGTTGAGCGTCTGCCTTGGGCTCAGGTCGTGACTCCAGGGTCCTGGGATCAAGTCCCATATCAGGCTCCCCATAGGGAGCCTGCTTCTCTCTCTGCCTGTGTCTCTGCCTCTCTGTGTGTGCCTCTTATGAGTAAATAAATAAAATCTTTAAAAATAAATAAATAAATGTACTGAATACAAAGACATATGTTGGGGAATAGCATAATATTCAAACTTGCAGTCTTGATTAATCAGGCTCAATCATTTAAAATTTGAAAGCTCATATCCTTGATTGGCATTCAACAGATGTGGATTCTTTTTTTTTTTTTTTTTAAGTATTTATTCATTTGAGAGAGACATAGCAAGCGAGAGCACAGCAGGGGGAAGGGGCAAGAGGAAAAGGGAAAGGAAAAAGCAGACTCCCCAACACCAGGCTTGACCCCAGGACCCTGGCATCATGACCTGAGGTGAAGGCAGACGCTTAACCAATGGAGCCACCCAGGCGCCCCCTAGATGTGGATTCTGAATCTTAAATCTTTACCAATAGGCTGGTTGTCCCTGGTTATTTATTTTAGTTGTTCAAGATTCCCTTAATAGAGAGGAGCATAGAGTCTCCACTGTCTCTCTCTTCAGGAGCTTCCATGCCAGCATTTGTGATTTTCCCACTACTCCCATCTCCAGCTTATTGTTTAATTTAACAAAATATTAATTGTGTGCACTACTTTCTTGGTGTTACTGACAGAGTAGGAGAAGGCATGTGTACGTGTGTGCATATGCACACACACTTCATGATTACAAAATTTCAGGGAAAATCAAATACATTCACAAGAATATTGCGAGTTCTACCAAAGGTACCTTGAATTAAACTTTCCCTGAGGTTACGCCTTTGTCACATTTCAGGAGTCATCTCTTCCTTGTCATTTCTGGTTGAGCTATACACACAAAAAAGAAACACTCTCCTGTTTGTTCAAGCTACCTTGTTCAAGAATTCAGATGCTTCCTTTTAAAACTGAATTAAACTGAAAAAAAATCCTGATTTTTTTAATAATGAATTTATTTTTCATTGGTGTTCAACTTGCCAACATACAGAATAACACCCAGTGCTCATCCCCTCAAGTGCCCCCCTCAGTGCCCGTCACCCATTCACCCCCACCCCCCACCCTCCTCCCCTTCCACCACCCCTAGTTCGTTTCCCAGAGTTAGGAGTCTTCATATTCTGTCTCCCTTTCTGATATTTCCTACCCATTTCTTTTCCCTTCCCTTATATTCCCTTTCACTATTATTTATATCCCCCAAAAGAATGAGAACATATAATGTTTGTCCTTCTCTGATTGACTCATTTCACTCAGCATAATACCCTCCAGTTCCATCCACGTTGAAGCAAATGGTGGGTATTTGTCATTTCTAATGGCCGAGGAATATTCCATTGTATACATAAACCACATCTTCTTTATCCATTCATCTTTCAATGGACACTGAGGCTCCAAAATCCTGATTTTAAGGTGATTGTAATTCCCTTAAATCACACAGTCAAAGCTTAGCTTCTGTTTCTAAACTGATTAAACTACAGCTTTTACTCAGGTTTCTGAGTAAAAAAAATTAAATGGACTGGACTAGCTAGCTAATAAGCTGCTATTTATTTATTTTTTTTAAAGATTTTATTTATTTATTTATTCATGAGAGAGACAGGCAGAGGGAGAAGCAGGCTCCATGCAGGGAGCCTGACATGGGACTCAATCCTGGGTCTGTAGGATCACGTCCTGGGCTGAAGGCGGTGCTAAGCCACTGAGTCACCGGGGCTGCCCATCAGCTTTAAACCTTGCGGCCAAATAAATACACAAATACATAATCTATTCATTTATTCAGTCATTCAGGAAACAATGAGAATCTACTTTGCACTATGTATTGTGCAAATCTTTATGGTTTCAACAGTTTACTAACAGACATGGGTCAACCTTCATGAGGAGATTTTTGGTTTTCTTTTTAAGATTTTGTTTAAGATATAGAGCACAAGCAGGGGAAGGGGCAGAAGGAGAGGCAAGCAGACTCCCTGCTTGGTGGGGAGCCCAACACAGGCCTCTATCCCAGGACCCTGAGATCAGGACCTAAGCTGAAGTCAGATGTTTAACTGACCGAACCACCCAAGCGCCCCCACCTTCAAGGAGTTTGAATGAGTATTAAGAATATGGAAAGTAAGTAAAATATTGCAAGTAGTCTGGAATCTATTTTATAGAAACAAAAGTATAAATTAATAAAACCAAATATAATGTTCATTGCAAAACTAGTTGTAGGATCAAAACACAGATCAAAACTAGTTGTCTTATCTCAATCAAGCTGTACATCATGAAAAATCTAGTCGTTACAAAAATACAAATATATGAATCACTTGGAATCACCCATGACCCATGATTTGACTCAACAAAGCAGAAACAGTGAGATAAATGCTATAGTGACTAGAAAAACATGACTGGGAAAGACAGGTGTCATAGGACATTATTCCTTGAGGATTGATGATATCAAAATAATATTACTAAGAAATTTTCCTGCATATCATACTTTCAAAACTGAGATGAGCAGCACCCCCTATGATTTTATTTTCATTAAGATAAAATTCATGTAGTGGAATAATCATAATTTTACAATTCAGTGAATTTTAACAAATATATACACCTGAGTAACCAACATCCTAGTAAAGGTATAAGACATTTCCTTCATTCCAGACAGTTTTCTCATGCCCTCTTCTAGGCAAATTCTCCAACTTACAGAGGCAACCAGTGTAATCTTTTATCACCATAGGTTTGCA
The DNA here is from genome assembly GCF_011100685.1 of Canis lupus familiaris. NCBI lineage: Eukaryota > Metazoa > Chordata > Mammalia > Carnivora > Canidae > Canis > Canis lupus. The sequence continues at coordinate 1,657,432 of NC_049224.1, read as the reverse complement.
AGCATATAGATTGAAACACTCATTCTGTCCTCTTTTGTGTCTCTGTGCTTCCCTTAAGGGAACATAGCATTACATTAGCATTTTCATTATTTTTCCATGTTGCATGTATTAGTTTATTCTTTTTATTGCTGGAGAATATTCTATTACAATGATTATAGTGCAATTAGTTTATCCATTCTCCAAGTGAGGACTATTTGAATAAAGTTGCTATGAATATTTTTGTACAAATATTTTAAAACCTATATTTATTTTGAGTTGATACCTAGGAAGAATTGCTTGGTTCTAATAATATAAGGATTTCAGGGATCTATATTCTTGCCAATATTTGGTAAATTTTTTCTTTGGCCAAGTCTTTTGTTGTTTTTCATTTTTAACTATAGCCATTCTAGTGGGTATACAATGGCATCTCACTGTGGCTTTAATTTTCATATCCTTGACGACTATTAAGAACTTTTTAAAGTACTTACTGGTTTTTTAAATATCAATTTTATGAAGTATCTGTTCAAGAATTTTCCTGATTTGGGGAACGCCTGGGTGGCTCAGGGTTGAGTGTCTGCCTTTGGCTCAGATCATGAATGATCCTGGGGTCCTGGGATAGAATCTCACATCGGGCTCCCTGCAGGGAGCCTGCTTCTCCCTCTACATATGTCTCTGCCTCTGTGTCTCTCATGAACAAATAAATAAATTCTTTTTTTAAAAAAAGAATTGTGCTGATTCTTTAAATTGAGCTGTTTGTCTTATTTTTACAAGTTGTAACAGTACCTTATGCAGTTTGAATAAAAGACCCTCATCAAAAAAAAAAAAAAAAAAAAAAAAAAAAAAAAAAAAAAAAAAGACCCTCATCAAATATATTTATTATGAATACTTTCTCCTAGGACTTCTCACTTGCTTAAGAGTGTCTTTTGATGAGAGATACTTTTTTAATGTGAAAAAGCCAAATTTTATCTATTTTTCTTTTCTTTTTTTAAAGATTTATTTATTTATTTGAGAGAGAGAAAGAGAGTTGGAGGAGCAGGGGGAGAGAATCCTCAAGTAGACTCCCTGCTGAGAATGGAGCCTGACACAGGGCTCCATCCCATGATCCACAAGATCATGACCTGAGTTGAAACCAAGAGTCAGGTGCTCAACCAACTGAGCCACCTAGGCACCCCTATTTTTCTTTTATATCTCCTGCTTTTGACCACTCTAAAGTTGTGAAAATACTCTTTATTTTTGCTACAAGTTCTACATTTTTGGCTTTACATTTAGGTCCATGATACTTCCAAAATAAATATTTAAATATGCTATAAAATAGAAGTCAATATTAACTTCTAAAAAAAATTTTATAGAGTCATCTAGTTATTCCAGCATGATGTGCTGAAAAGATTTCCTTTCCATATGAAATGTCATTGGCATCTCTGCCAAAATTCAATTAACTCTATTTATCTGGACTCTGGATTCTATTCCATTGAGCTCTTTACCTTTTCTTTTGCCAAAATCACAGTGTCTTGATTACTGAACCTTCATAGTAACTCTTGATTGCAGATATTGTAAATCATCAAAATTTCTTATTCTTTCACAAGATCAATTTGACTATTCTAGTTCCTATGCATTTCCATACACATTTTAAAAACAGCTTGCCAACTTCCACAAAAACCTGATTGATAAGATTTCTAGTGTTGTTATGTTCAATTGGTTGATAAGTTTTGAAGAATTGACCTCTTCACAAACTTGAACTTTCCATGAACATGGTATATCTTTCCATTTATTTGGAACCTCTTTGATTTATCTCCATAATGTTTTGTAGTTTTTTAGTGTGGTGCATTTATTCTGGTTGGTATTTGCTGAGTTTCTTGGATTGTTAAGTTAGTGTTTGTGAGCATATTTGATAACTTTGGGGCCACTATTTCTTCAATATTTTTTGCCTTATTTTTCTATCTCTTCTTTTTATGTAATTCAAATTACACCTAGATAAATAGTTTAATATTGTTTCAAAAGGTCAATTTTGAGGCTCTTAATTTTTTTTTCTTTGCTATTTGGGTTAGATAATTTCTACTGACTTATCTTAAAGTTCACTGATCCTTATCTATAATACGTAAACTTCTTTTAAGTCCACCCAGTAAGATGGGTGATATGATAGTTTCATTTAGATATTATAATTCTTGTTTTTAAATTTTCCATTTATTTTTTATTGTTATAATTTTTCTGCTAGGATTCCATAACTTCATATATTAGATTCTTAAAAGCATTATTACTTTTTTGAAATTTTTGTGTGCTAATTTCAACATTAAAGACATCTTAATTGCATCTACTTCCTGCTTTTAATCTTGGTTACAGGATCCATTTTCCTGGTACTTGCCATGTACAGTAATTTTTATTGTACTACAGATAATGTGAGAATACATCATAGGAAGTATGGATTGATTTCTTCCATAAACAGTGTTGGTTTAGATGTGGCAAGTGGTAAAAGTATTGGCAAGTCATCCTGTTTCTATTAATCTCAGCTTTTGGCATGTAGTTCTTAGAGCACAACTATTTTGGGATCTTGTTGTGGACTGAATTATGTCCTCCTCAAAATTTACATGTTAAAGCCCTAGCCCCTAATATGGCTTGGAGAGATAGACTTTAAGGAGGTAATTAAGGTTAGATGAGGTCATAATGGTGAGGCCCTAATCTAATAGGTATAGTGTTATTATAAGAAGAAGGAGAAACACAGGGTTGCATCCATGCAGAAGAAAGATCTTGTGAATATACAGCAAAAAAAGTCAGTCATCTACAAGTTAGGAAGAGAGTTTTCACCAGAAACCAATGCTGCAGGCACACTGAGCTTATACTTCCAGCTTCTAGAACTGTAAGAAAGTCAATTTATTTTGGTTAAGCCTCTAGCATGTACTATTTTGTTATAACAGCCCAAGCAGACTAATAAGGTCTCAGTTGAATGCTCAATGAACTTAGTGAGGTCTCTCTGCTCTGACTGATTGAATACTCAGACTTTATCAGCATTGTATGACTTTAAGCTCTCTGCCTAAACATTAGCCACTCTGCTAGACTTTATGGAGTCTTGTGTGCATGCACAGCTTAGCTCTCAGCAGAAGGCCCAAGGGCCACAAAGACTTTTGGGGTTCACTTCATCCAAATATGCCTTCCAAATCCACTTGGAAACAAAGATCAGAGCCACACATCATTACATATCCAGTCTTGCCAAGAGGGGATCACAGCAGCTCCTCCATTATTTTCCTCCAGGTTCTTTCCATTCTGCCAATGCTCTAATCATGGCATTCTCCGGCAGGTAGGGAGTGGAGTGGAGAGCAAGGTGATGCATCTGACCCTGAGCACTCCCCAATGCTGTGTTGAAGACTTTTCTTATCATGACAGTTCCAAATGGGCCCAGAGCAAACCAGGCTTCAGCTTGCAGCACCACACCTGAATTAATTCTCCTGCCAAGAAGTCATGCTCCTTCCTGATTCCAGAGAAGAAAGAACTAGACTCTTTTCAAAGAGATTGTTACAAATGCTCTGCTGGCAGTCAAATTATTGACATCCAGGCTGCTGCTAAACTAACCACATCTCTAGCCAAGTGTATGCCAGGGAACCAGTGAGAAACAAAATAAGAGAAATGAACAGTTTAGGGTTTACTTAGCAGGAGGAGTCATATTTAATAAGACAGGGGGAAAAAAAGAGCAATTCCTGATAAGCTAGTCTTTGTTTCCAAAATCCTTTAGAAACCTTGCTGCCTACAAAAATACGCCACAAATATTGGATGATGAAATAAGTAATGGGTGGAGAGTAGGTTCTGCTGGGTTCTCTCAGGGCTCTACAATCCTCTAGTGGCATAATCTCAGACATTTTACCTTCTTCCTCTTGACTCAGTTTTCACATCTGTAGCATGAAGATATTAGATGAGATTTTCTCTGTGTCTTCTTCAAAGTCTCAGATCCTTTTTTCTAAAGAAATGTTTTATGATTCATACTTATTTGAATGATATCTCTTTCTATTTTTGACTAGCATTTTCTATTATATTGAAGGAGAATAAAGAATAATATCACATATGAATGCAGACAAATTACTGTCGCCTAATGCATGGTAAAGCACCAATTGGTCCAAAAACATTTATTTTTCAGGAATTGAATCTTAGAATGCAGAATTGAAAGAAAAATTTTAAATCATGTAGTCCAACCTCTTCATCTTACAGGTAAAAAAATATATATAGTATGAAGAAGTGGAGATATCTTCCCAACACTGACTGGCTTGTTAGATAAAGGATTAGTACAAAAACCCAGGATATCTGAATGCCTAGTTGTGTGGTTGCTGCACAACTTATCTCTGAGGAAGACTCTATCAGTTCCATCCTGGATACAAAGATGAATCAGACATGGCTTATAATTTATAGACAGAAAGAATCAGATAAAAAAATTAAAGGAGGAAATAAAGTGGATTATAAAAAAAATGGCACACCAACAGTAAATAGTTCCTGTGGACGCACAGAGGTGGGTGAGATTCATCATCCCTGTCAAAGGTCTGGAATATGATATCTCTGAATGAAGTCCACTTGTCCAGAAAAATCACCTACTATTAATACTACTTTAGCCATCTAGTTTTTCAAGTCAGTGCCAACAGATTGATTCATATCTCTTCCAGGGTTCTCTGCTTAGTGATTCCTGCTGGTGAAAGGAAAGAAAACTAGTCTCCATGGTGAAGCTAAAGTGAAAAACTAGAAACTAAAGTGAAAGCTGCGCTGTAGAAAGGATAGATGAGAGGATACTGGCAATGATATGAACAGGCAAACGGCAGTTTCATTAAGTGTAGTATTCCAGATGCTCCGAAGTGGTGCCCATTTTGCTACCAGAAGCAATCCATTCTTTATATTCTACGCATTTACTTTTTCTCTTCTCAGAGACCTTTGGCACTATCCTGTTTGCAATTTCCCTGGATTAATCCAACGAATCATGGCTAGGGATCTGTTTGGCTCTGAGAAGAGGTTTATGAAGCAAGGAGGACTCCCTAACTTCAGGACCACAAGACTGCTGCAGAATCACCTACATTTGCTTACATTCAGGTGAGTTTTGCTTTGCTTTATCTGGGACATCACACTTCATAAAATGCCCCATGAATGGTTTGGAACTCATGTACCTGGAGACAGTGGTATAGAAGGGTTCATGGTTCCCTTTTTGCCATTTGGTTTCAGTCTGGTTCAAACTTGCAGTAGTCTCTAAGTTGTTTTATCATAGCTAAGTCCCTGCCCAGTGCAGAGCTAATTGAGGTGGTCTAGTTACTTCTCCTTGGGCAACCTAAAGTCTGTTTTTTGCAGTCTTCATATTTGATCCAAATGGAAATCTACACCCACTGCATATAATATAGTATGATATGAAATAATACAATATAATAAATATTTGGAATGTATGAAACTTGGAAAAATCCAAACTGTTCTTTTTATTCCCACCCACACCCCTCACCCACTTCTTAGCCATCCCTCATTTGCTCCCCTCTACACATTTTGCAACCTATTCAGTAAATTTCTACTCATTGAATCTGAAGGAGGAGAAGAATATATTGTGTTATTGATGTGATGGCCTGGGTTGACTCTCAGCTTAGTACATGGGCCTGACCCCGTAGTCATCTTTATTTAAATCTGATGGAAGCCTTTGATACTCAGTTTCCCCACTTCTGAAAGGCTTACTCCCTGATTAATAATATTTTCCTGAGAGGACTGAGGTATTCTATGTTCATACTAAACATTTTCCCTCACTAGAAAAAACACATTCACTTCACAAACACATCCTTACTTCTAAGCCAGAACTTTTCAGAGTATACTCCTGCATATAATTACCTACAATATTAAGTCCCTTATAATACTAAATACATTCCCTGGGGGTTGAGATGACCATTGGTAATATCACCTTTGTAAGGAAACAATTAAAATAAGTAAGTTATACATTTATGGTTAGGAGGATGACTGATGATTATGCCTACACTAAATTAACTTCTAACATCCTCTTTTTCCCTTACTGATAGATAAGTTGGCAATGTACTGTCAATGATTTTAAATTTATATACAGAAAAAAAATTACACATTCAATTTAGCCACAAAACTTGCCTATATAATGAAACATAAGTGAAGGAGCCAATGATTTCTGGGGTATTTTTTTAACCCACAATATCAGATATAGGTTGAAAAAATAAACAATGTATATCCAAATACTTCTAAAATTTAAATTGATCTTAGAAATACCTCTGGTTTAAACAACCTGAAAATAGATTCTTTCTCCACTTCTGACAACAATAATTTTATTTTTTATAACCAGTAATTTTTACTTGCTGAAGAACAATGGTCTTCTGTTCCACTCCAAAAATCCCTCCCAACACCTATTCTGTTTTCACCCATCCCAAAAGACAAGGTAGTGATTTCAACATTCCCTTGGAAAATATGTAAATTGCTACAAATCCTCTAAAGGGCAATCATACCACATCTATTAAATAAAACACCCATTCCATATGACTAAGCATAAAGTATTTGCCTTACTAGCTATCCACCCTAGAGAAACACCATCATAATATAGACAAAGATATTTGTCCAAGAATATCTGATTATAGCTTTATGCGTAACAACAAAAATTGGAAAGAACCTCTTAGATCTGAGCTTGAATGGTATCAGTGGAGGTAGTGAGAAGTGAATGAATACTAGGACTTCATCAAGATAAACAGCTTTTGCACAGCAAAGGATACAGTCAACAAAACTCAAAGACAACCTACAGATGGGAGAAGATATTTGCAAATGACCTATCAGATAAAGGGCAAGTTTCCAAGATCTATAAAGAACTTATTAAACTCAACAGCAAAGAAACAAACAATCCAATCATGAAATGGGCAAAAGACACGAACAGAAATCTCACAGAGGAAGATATACACATGGCCAACAAGCACATGAGAAAATGCTCTGCATCACTTGCCATCAGGGAAATACAAATCAAAACCACAATGAGATCCCACCTCACCCCAGTGAGAATGGGGAAAATTAACAAGGCAGGAAATCACAAATGTTGGAGAGGACGCTGAGAAAAGGGAACCCTCTTACACTGTTGGTGGGAATGTGATCTGGTGCAGCCACTCTGGAAAACTGTGTGGAGGTTCCTCAAACAGTTAAAAATAGACCTGCCCTACGACCCAGCAATTGCACTGCTGGGGATTTACCCCAAAGATACAGATGCAGTGACACGCCGGGACACCTGCACCCCGATGTTTCCAGCAGCAATGTCCACAATAGCCAAACTGCGGAAGGAGCCTCGGTGTCCATCGAAAGATGAATGGATAAAGAAGATGTGGTTTATGTATACAATGGAATATTCCTCAGCCATTAGAAATGACAAATACCCACCATTTGCTTCAATGTGGATGGAACTGGAGGGTATTATGCTGAGTGAAATAAGTCAATCAGAGAAGGACAAACATTATATGGTCTCATTCGTTTGGGGAATATAAATAATAGTGAAAGGGAATAAAGGGGAAAGGAGAAAAAAATAAGTGGGAAATATCAGAGAGGGAGACAGAACATGAGAGACTCCTAACTCTGGGAAATGAACTAGGGGTGGTGGAAGGGGAGGAGGGCGGGGGGTTGGGGTGACTGGGTGGCGGGCACTGAGGGGGGCACTTGACAGGATGAGCACTGGGTTTTAGACTATATGTTGGCAAATTGAACACCAATAAAAAATAAATTTATTATTTAAAAAAAAGAAGTGAATGAATATGACACAGGCCTAGTTAACAGGATGTGTTGACTGATGAGATGAGAGTGGGAGACAAAGCACACAGCCTTGGAAGTCTCAAAGACCTCGGTCCCAAGAAACCTGGAAGAATAAAATTCCTATTTACTAAGATGAGGAAATCTGTGGTTAAAGCTACTTTGAGTGGTAGTGGTAGATGAAGGAATCAAGAGCTAGTTTTTAGTGAAGTTTTAGGTGCCTATTAGATTTATATACAAAGAGTCAAGTAGATAACTGGGTATATAAGTCTGGAGTTCAAAAGAGAAGTCTAGGCTAATGGCATAAATTGGGGAGTAATCAAATAGACAATATTTATAGACATAAGATTGGGTGAGTTCATCTAGGGATTGAATATAGAGAAGAATCTCAGAATTTAGAAGACAGGAAGATAAGCAGAATCAAACAGGAAGGGAAAAGGGCAAGAACTAAACTGGAAATCCAGGACAGGTTGTCACCTGAGAAGGCAAGTGAAAGAACAAGGTGCAATAAGAAAGTGATCAATTGTGTTAAAACGTGAAAATGCTAAAATGGTGTCAAATGCTGTGTTAAATTTTGAAAACAGCATTTGTGTTTAAGCCAAACTTTCAGAACATTGTAGTATATGTCAAAGCATTAAGGAGCAAACCTCAGTAATCTGTGTGGTTCATGGCCTTAGGAACCTCTGTTTGCAAAGCAAAGTGTGCTATTGGAATTTTATTGGGACACTTACAGAATTCGTATCTTATTTGAAGAAAAGACAGGTTTTCTTTTCACAGGTTTTCATGTGATTTTGGAACCAATTTGGTAACGACAGATTTAAGTTTCCAGTTCAGTTGTTCAGAATGGTTATATAAATGAAATTCTGATAGCTTGGAGCACGTCTAACATGAGTAAACCTGCTGCTTAAGTGAACTTTCAGTACCAGGTGGTATAGAGGTATTTTTGAAAGCCTCCCAATTTATCTGAATTGCATACCTGTTTGCACATGTCAATAGGCAGTTTGTACTTTTTCTTTTTTTTTTTTTAAGATTTTGATTCTATACCAACTACTCATTTGTTTATTACTACTGTAAAAAATTACAAAACTATGTAGTTTTAAATGGCACTATAAATTAATATTCTCCAATTATAGTTCAATTCTTAATGCTATCTGAGAATTCTCCTAGGTTTATCAGTTATTAGTTATTACTGCTATTGTTTCTATTTTCTGTGGTCTCCATTTGAGTCAAATCTTTAATCCCTCTAAACTTCCCAAATATTTCTCAAAATTAATAAAATCCATCTTATACAAACTCCCTCCCCCACAAAATCTACACATTTACATCCATACCATCCTTTCTCCCTTCTCTCCTGCTTGGGGAAATATCATCCATCTATATAAGGTGCACTGATAACGACATTCTGGACGCCCCCTCACTTAGAGACCTCCTTCGTCTACACTGTTATTTTTTTTCCTGTATCTTCAAATTTTTCCACTTCAATGGTTTGTTCTCATTGATATTAAAAATATTTTTAAGTTTCTATGATCTTAAAACAAAAGCTAAAAAACAAATTTCCCCATGGCCCTACACCCTCCGCAGCTACTTCCCCGCCATTCTCCTTTCTTTGCAAATCAAAGTCTTAGCAACAATGATTCCACCTCCACTTCAAATCACTTTTCAGTCCACGACAGTTTACCTTCTGGTCCTGCCACCCCATAGAAATTTCTCATGCCTGAAACACCAGTGATTTTTCTTTGTTCCTAAACCCAATGCACATTTTCTTTTAATGTAATCGAACCCTTTAGATTACTTTATTTATTCGTTTGTTTGTTTTTCTTTTTTTTGGTTGTTTGTTTAGATGAAAGATTCCTGGGGCACATGGGTGGCTCAGTCAAGTGTCTGACTCTTAATTTTGGCAGTCATGATCTCAGGGTTGTGAGACTGAGCCATGTGATAGGCTCTGCACTGGGTGTGGAGCCTGCTTAAGATTCCCTTGTCTGCCTCTCCCTATAGTCCACTCCCTCCCACCCCTGCTGTCTGTCAAAAAAATAATAATAAAATAAAATAAAATAAAATAAAATAAAATAAAATAAAATAAAATAAAATAAAATAAAATAAATAAAAAAATAAAATAAATAAATAACAACATAACATAACATAAAATAAAATAAAATAAAATAAATAAAATAAAATAAAATAATAAAATAAATAAAATAAAATAAAATAAAATAAAATAAAATAAAATAAAATAAAATAAAATAAAATAAAATAAAATAAAAAAGATTCCTATCCTTTGCCCTCTATGACATTACATTTGCTCCCTTGGTTTGCTTCCTCTCTCTTTGGCCATTTCTTCTCTATTTGAATCCTGTTCTGTCTTTCCTTTAAGTGCTGGTCTTTCTGAGGATCATGATTCAAGTCTTCGTTTTAGTGCATTTAATACATTCTCCCTGAAAATGTACTTCCATACATTATCATGTTTTCAATTACAACACCATAGTGATATTTACCTTTTGGGCAAAAGCCAAACTAAAATCATGATTACTAATACTTATAATAATGCACAAACTTTATAAAAAGTGCTGAGTTAGAAGTCAGGAAATCATGATTCCAATCTTGTTTCTACTATTCATAATTAAAACAGGTCTTTAGGAAAGTAGTAGTAAGTTTCCCCTTTAAAGATTCTATTTTTAAAAAACAGTAATTAAAAGATTTCCTCTACTTAAAGACAAAGTGGTTTTGAAATAGAGTAAGATTATTAAAGAGTAGTGAAAAGTAGATAGAAGAGTATGAATATAGATGATATTTTATGATTATATATAAATTTGTCCATATATACCAATGATTTTGTGCACATGTATATTGGCTCATTGGGTTAAGCATCTGCCTTCAACTCAAGTCATGATTCTGGGGTCCTGAGTTCAAGTCCCTGAGGCTCCCTGCTCAGTGGGGAGTCTGCTTCTCCCTCTCCCTTTGCTGCCCCCCATGTTTGCTTGCTTGCTCGCTTGCGCTCTCTTTCTGTCTCAATTAAATAAGTAAAAGTCTTTTTTAAAATGTGATTCATCAAATGGGACATTACTGTTCTGCTTAGACTGCTTGAAATACATATTTTTCTAAACTCAATGGGGGTTTATTTTATTCCCCATGTGCCTAGAACATATTTTAGAGAGCTATGAGGTAGTTATTATATTTTCAATAAACTACAGTTAAGAGATATTAAATAATTTGTCTAAAATCACACCTGTAGTAAATGTCAGAAGTATAATTGGACACAAAACTTATTTTTTAAAAAGCCCTCTTTCAACTCCTACCACATTATCAGTCTTTAGTCCTGCTTTCAAGACATATCTACTTTTAATCATTTTAGGAATAGAATGATATGGCTTCAGATATTTTTATAAAATAAGAACATGATAAATATCTGAAATATCTATATTTTGAAAGAACATAGATGAAACCATATAAGGCCTGATGAAAACAAAAATCCAGCAGTAAACTGTGTGTCTGTGTATGTATGTGTTTAATACCTTTATCCCTAGGTTGAACCAAGTTTATTAATAGATTTTTTTATCTGCTTTATAACACTTTACCAACAGGAGCTTAACAACTCTACTTTTTTTTTAAGTTAGACTAAGACATATGTGGAGAGAGGAAGGTAAAAAAACACTGTGGCAATTTCCAGAAATTTCAAACAAACTTGACATAGAGAAAATAACACCACTCCTGAATGACTCATTCTAATGGCTGAATACATCATGTGCATTGGATAGTTACAAAACTCTCCATTTTCTTACATCTGATTAGAGATAGGGATTGTCAAAGAATCACTAGAGTGAAGCTACTGGAAGGAAGTGAACTACAGAATTAGAATGTGGTAGTTAGAGAGTAAGGCACTGAAATTCAGAACAGGGAGATAGATAGTGCTGTTGTCTCAGGGACATTTGTTTCTAGTTTGTTTTCCTGGTGATTGTCATCAAATTTATACCTTAGATAGTTATGCCTCCATTACTTCATTTATTCAATTTTTAACAATATCTAGGGGTGCTAGATATTGGCTCAGTTGGTTAAGCATCTGCTTTCAGCTCAAGTCATGATCCCAGGGTCCTGGGATGAAGCCTCCAGACAGGCTCCCTGCTCAGTGGGGCATCTGCTTCTCTGTCTCCTGCTCCCCCTGCTTGTGCTCTCTGTCAAATAAATAAATTAAATCTTTCAAAAAAGAACCAATATCTATTGACTTTCTCTTGGGAATGTTGGAATACTTTAGCTCATTTATACTGTTTTTCACTTAATTTTCCCTACTTCTATATTTTAATTATTATTTTATTCAGTGGCATAGTAAATTAGAAGTTAATTTTTTTGCTTATACCATTCAGATGTGAGGTGATTTCCCTCCATTCATGGTAGGGGCCTTCAGTTTTATGGCTATATCATCCCAGAGATCTTCACTGTCCTCTGCATGAAACCAGTAGGAGTGTAGATTTTAACCAAAATTGAACATATGATTGCTTAATAGGATACAGTATAAAATGCATTCTTTTACCTGATTATGGAAAAGAAGTCATTTGGACTTTTTTTTTTAATACCAGCCAAGTAAATCTGACTGAAATTTGTTAAAATTATTGATCTTTCAGTTATTTGGGCCCTTTCAAAGAGCTGTAAGGGACTTAAAATTGATCTGTAAGAGTAATATGGGAATGAAGTAACTTGATTAGATAAATTTTGATCTAAGTTATGAAATTCAGGCCACATCTCCCTAGTCTCAGAAATTTCAACTCTTATTTGCTTAAGATAACATAAAAGTTCTATAAATGATCCTTACTGTCCTTCTTCCTTAAACAACTTAATTTTAAACATAAATTACAGCTGTATACCCCAACAAAAATATAATATCTTTAAGCAATTGGACAATTCAATTTGTCGTGTAAGAAGACAAGTGCCTGACTCCAACTTTTCCACAGTAAAGACAAAGGTAAAAACTAATATTGAGAGTCAAACACTATGACATGTAATAATGAATATAATGGAAAAATAGTGATAATAGAATAGAATACTGAATATAATTTAAAAAATGAAGATTTTACTGTGTTGCTGAGAGTTATTAAAGCTCCTGAATCCATATACTAAAATGTCTGATTTTTGATGTGTTTTTCTAACTTTGTTTTCTTTACGTTTAATTTAAATTCCAGTTAGTTAACTACAGTGTAATTAGTTTCAGGTGTACAATATAGTGATTCTACACTTCCATACATCAGCTGGTGCACTTGTGATGAGCACTAACTAACCCATAGCCCCACCCACCTTCTTCTGGTAACCATCAGTGTTTTCTCTATAGTTAAGAGTCTGTTGGGGCTCCTGGGTGGCTCAGTCAGTTAAGCAACTGACTTTTGGGTTCAGCTCAGGTCAAGATTTCAGGGTCCTGAGATTGAGCCAGCATCGGCAGGGAGTCTGCTTACTCTCTCCCTTTGCCCCTCCCCACTTCTCTCTCAAATAAACAAATCTAAAAAAAAAAAAAAAAAAAAAGTCTCTTTCTTGGTTTGTCTCTCTCTCTCTTTTCCCCTTTGTTCATTTGTTTTGTTTCTTAAACTCCACATGTGAGTGAAATCATATGGTATTTGTGTTTCTCTGAGGGGCTTATTTCACTTAGCATTATACCCTCTGGCTCCATCCATGTTGTTGCAAATGGAAAGGTTTCATTCTCTTTTATGGCCAATAACATTCCATACACACACACACACACACACACACACACACACACACACCCTATTTATCTGTTCATCAATCAATGGACACTTGTATTGCTTCTATATCTTGCTATTGTAAATAATCCTGCTATAAACATAGGGGTGCATATATTAATATCTTTGTATTCCTTGGGTAAATACCCAGTAGTACTATTGCTGAGTCATAGGGTAGTCCTATTTTTATCTTTTTGAAGACCCTCCATACTGTTTTCCATAGTGGCTACACCAGTTTGTATTCCCACCAACAGTATAGGAGTGTTCCTTTTTCTCCACATCTTTGCCAGCACCTATTGTTGTTTTTGATGTTAGCCATTCGGACAGGTGTGAGGTGATCCCTCATTGTAGTTTTGATCTGTATTTCCCTGATGATAAGTGGCAATGAGCATCTTTTCAAGTGTCTATTGACCATCTGTATGTCTTCTTTGGAGAAACGTCAGGTCATGTCTTCTGCCCATTTTTAAATTGGGTTGTCTTTGGGGTGTTGAGTTTTATGAGTTCTTTACATATTTTGGATACAAGCCCTTTATCAGATATGTCATTTGCAAATATATAAAATGTCTGATTTTGAATTCCAGCTTTGCTATTACTAGCTGTGTATCCTTAGGCAAATTACTTAACAGCTCCGACCTCAGCACCCTCATCTTTAAAATGGGGATGATGATAATGATGATACCTAAGTCATAAATCTATTGAGATGATTGTAGGAGGTAATAAAAGTAATTACTTAAAGCAATGCCTGGAATATGATGAGTACACAATAAATAACAGCTAATTATGATGAGGATGAGGATGATTATGATATCAATCTCACTAAATGTTACAGTTCTAAATGTTTAGTATATTAATAAAGTTTTAGAAATTTGGATATCTTTTAAATTTAATTGATATTCAAGTGTTGGGGGTCTAGAAGCAGAATTGTTGCGGTGACATGCAGTATCAGTCTTAGATTCTAGTTTATTTCCCTATAATACATATTAGGACATGATTTTTAATAATTATGTCTCATAACAAACTTCAGATGAGCTAGAAATTGTACCGTAAAGAGGTTCCAATGATGTCAGACTATCAGACAAAATATAGCATTAGAACTCTAAAGTTTCCTTCAGAAAAACGTTTCTTGGAAGCATCCTATCATCTTGCCAGCATGATGATATCATTAACTAGTAACCGAAACTTCTTTGTAGCACCTAAGTCCTTTGACCTTCTTATTGGCACTTAGCTTTGTAGTGCCAAAGAATACAAATTATTGCCATGCAAAAAACATAAACTACTACCTACAACCTGTTGCTGCATGTGAGAAAAACTCCCCAACAATTCTGTCTACACAATTAAGATATCATAAATTGTTTGGTTGAGCTGGCATAAATTTCACAGTGTACAAGGAGTAGAATGCCATATAAGGAAAAACTTGGCAAATCTCTTCAATTACTGGCATTAAGGGAGTGATGATTATACAAATATATCTGGAATTAAAGGTTTAAGCACCAAGTCATTACATCACTACTGTAAAAATTGTCTGATTAGAACATTTAATCTGACTTTATGTAAGTGCTTAAGAATATAAAAACTAAAGTATGATTCGGATCCAATGGACATTCAAATCAAATGATCTGTGGTCAACAGTAATCCCCAAGGCAAGGATGTCTTTCTCAATGACGATTTTTAAAGAGGTGTATCCTTGATTCTTTTAAGAAGCCACGTCTTCTGTTTCTAAATTTACCAAGACATTTTAGTTGATGGGTATTTCCTATCTATAGTAATTTTTGGATCAATTAATTCCATTTGCTTATTATATGAGACAAATAGCACTTACTTCTATTAGTCAAATTTTATCTCATTTACCTTTCAAATGCTCTTTCTTTGAGTCATCCGAAAAAGTTTCTGTTCATCTTATCTATCTTAATTGAGGTGTCAAAGTTTCTGGTCTTAATACCCTTCTCAGGCTATGGCTACGGCACCAGTCCATTTACCATCAAAATTGGGCAAGACAGTATGAAGAGGAATTCAAGCAGATTATGTAGCCACAAAACATATTCTTCCTCATTCTCACTGTGTAAAAGTACTTCTATTTCAGGGTCAATATTTCAATGTCAATTGCCTCTGCTTGCATGGTGTCTCCTTTAATTGCCAACTTTCTTGGTCAGCAGCCTGAAGTGTCAATGAGGCATTGGGTCTGCATCTTACTCTGAAATAATTCAGGGGAAAAAATTCTTCTTTTTTCTCTTTTCTATTCTGTAAAGTTGTGATTGTTTCATATATCTATAGTTAGATTGATAGTTACACACATGTACATATATGTGTGTATATGTATTAATATTAACTATTAATAATTGATATTAAAATCAAATATACATGTCTTGAAGCCTTGTTTATCTTTTGAGAGTTTAAATTGTTATTTCTCCCTCTATATTTGTGTAAGCTTGTTAATATTTACATAAAATTGTTAATATTTTCCTTAATATTTACATAAAATTGTTACATAAACTACTACCTACAATATTTACATAAAATTGTTATTATGTGATAGAATTCACCAGTAAAACTATCTGAACCTGGAAGTTACTACTGAGTACGATTATTGGTTTTGAATTCAATTCCTTTCTTTCTTCTCCATTGAATTCAATTTTTCAAAAATAGGTATAGAGCTATTTAGATTGTATATTTCATATTGTATCAGTTTTCATAGTTGTTTCTCAAGAACTATGCCCAATTCATCTTAGTTTTCAAATATTTTGGCTGAAAGTTGTTTATATAATTTATTACCTTTTTTAAATTTCTGCAGTGATATCCCTTTATTTATTCATGATATTTCTAATTTGTTTTTTTTAAGATTTTATTTATTTATTCATGAGAGACATAGAGAGAGAGAGAGAAAGATTGAGAGAGAGAAAGAGAGAGAGAGAGGCAGAGACACAGGCAGAGAGAGAAGCAGGCTCCATGCAGGGAGCCCCATGTAGAACTTGACCCTGGGATTCCGAGATCACACCCTGAGCCAAAGGCAGATGCTCAACTGCTGAGCCACCCAGGCATCCCATGATATTTCTAATTTGTACCTTTTCTCTGTGTTAGTAAAGTTTTAACCACAAAACAAAACCACTATGAATATCATAGAATAAATTATTTATTCCCCAAGGCAATCGTAAGAGATTGGAGAAAGGTCTATTAGTGGGTCAGAGAAAGCTCATTAAGGAGCTGAGTCAACCCTCCTGAAGAACTGTCTTAATTAGATAATTTGGGTCTGGCAAGAGAATTTAGGGAATCAGGCACGTCTAGCTGCCAGATCTGATGACCCTCAGAAAGTAATGGCTGCTGCTTCACTTTTGTCTTCCAAATTTTGTGTAAAATTCTCAGGTAGCCAACTCTAACTCAAAGTAGATTAATTACATCAGATCATTGTCATCATAAAAAAAGGAGGGGGGGACAGTACCTTGCTCTCATTGGAATGGATATTTACTCTAGAAAGCATTCAGCAACTGAAATATGGCAATGAGCCCATGCTGAGGGAACTTATTTGTCTTATCATGTTCTTTGTCACTCTAAAGCAGATGACCTGAGTCAACAGTGAAACCCATCTTTAATGTTACATTTACTCATTTGAAGTAGCCCATCTTACTTCTCTGGCTGTTTATGAGATTTTTCTATTTTTTGCTTTCAGCAATTGCACATTATATTTCTAGGTGTGATTTCTTTTTATTTGCTTTGCTTTGTATTTTTGGCCTCTGAATTTGCATATTGATATCTTCTATCATTATTAGGAATTCAACAATCATTATCTCTTTAAATAGTGCCTCTTCCCCATACCTTTTCTTCTATACCTCTTGGACTTCAATTAAATATATATGAGATCTTTATATTTTATCTTCTATGTTTTTTGCTCTCCCTCTCCTATTTCCTATCTTTTTTTTCTCTCATTATAGCATTTTTCATAGTGTCTTCTTGATTCTGTTGTTGATTGCTAATGTTCGTATTCCTCATGTATTTCCGAAAGTCCTCTTAAATCTATTATGGAACAAAGTGAAATAAACTACATAATTCTCCACATTTCCATGTTTCACAATATCTTCCAAGTTATTATTGCTTTCCTCTATATTTCTGTGAATTTTAACTGAAAAGTAGACAAGGACAAAGAGGCAGCAGCTTAAAAAACAGCAGTGTCAGCTTACTCATACACATAAGTATGTGAAGAAAAGCCAAACAAATCAGAAATGGAAAAAAAGGAAGCAGTAATTTGAAATATGGCTCATTTTTTAGTAACTTTGTTCACTTTGAGTAAATACTTTACTCATTAATATGAGTAGGGCAGTAAAACAAAAAAAAAGATCAGGAAAGAATAACTGAAAACACAGCAATTTTATCTTAGTATATAGTGAGTGATATAGATTTTACATAACTGTTCAACGTAATCAAGTCAGAAAAAATATTACAATGAGTGTTTTGTTTTTAAAATTTTACTCACAATTACAGTATCTGTGATGGTTTATGTCGTGCATTCCTCATTTCCTGCCACGTGCTTATTTGAATCATCAACAATTTACTGCTACCTTCAACAATAGGAGTAAGCGGGTGATAGCACACTGAACATAGTGTATCATGATATAAACACTTTCAACAGATAATAATGATGCAAGAATGTGTTTTCTTAAATTACTATATCAGATACTTCACATTAAAAATTGGTAACGTGCTTGAGGCATGTCTTCATGAGCACCAAGAAAAAAAGAGCTTTCTTCCTCACGTTGCCTTCAGCATTTTCCCCTCATATTAAAGCAAAATTAAAAAATATATAAAATAAAATAAAAATAAAGCAAAATAATAAAGTGGTTAAATGTACTTTTTAGACTGACTGAAATGGGTAGGTGTTTAAAATCTATTGTTTACTATCCATATTATTTCACCTCTTTAAGCACTAGCTTCTTAACTGGCAAAATGAAAATAAAATGTTCACTTACGTTATATATTTCATTGTATTCCCCTAATGAGAAAATGCACATAAAACACTTAGCAAGAGTCCTCGGCACCTAGTAAATGTCGCAAAAATTATAAGCTATCACTATAATCTCCTGCGGTGATTGCTTCCACGTAAGGATACACCTATATGAAAGGAAAAACTGAATTTTATTCACGGTAAAGGAGATTAGGGAGCACAAGGATCTCCAAGGTTACAAATGTTATGAAGTCCCTGAATATCTAACAATGTCACATGCTCAGGGTTACAAGAAGACCTAGACCTACCTCATACCACACCTGAATCTGTTCCCCAACCCAACAGTTTCATTCAGGGCTGCACAATACTTGAGCTTCCACATAAAACAAAACAAAAAACAAAACAAAACAAAACAATCATGGGGGGAAAATAGAGGCAAACCAAGGAAAGAGACTCTTAACCATAGAGAACAAACTGATAGTTACGGATGGGGGGTGGTGGTGGTGGTGGAGCGGGTAAGTAGGTTAAATAGGTTATGGGTATTAAGAGGGCACTTACTGTGATGAGCAACAGGAGTTGTATGCAAGTGTTGCATCACTAAATTGTACACCTGAAACTGATATTACATCGTAGATTAACTGGGCTTGAAATGAAAAATTTTTTAAAAAGGAAGTATATGGGGCACCTGGGTGGCTCAGTCACCTAAGCATCTGCCTTTGGCTCAGGTCATCTCAGGGTCCTAGGATCGAGCTCCATGTTGGGCTCCCTGCTCAGTGGGAAATCTGCTTCTCCCTCTCCCTTCCCCTCCCCCCGCTCATGCTCTCTTTCTCTCTCTCTATGTATCAAATAAATACATAAAATCATTCAATCTATAAAAAGAGCCATTTGCTTAGAAAAAAATAGAAGAGAGCAAATAGAAATTTCTAAAAATGCTTACCACAATGCAATCTAAGGATTTTTTTCTCATTAGTAGATTTATACCTCACCTTCAATTTTCTTAATATTTATATATTTCAAATTTATAAAAAGTAAGTTATACATGTGGAGGCAAGAGTATTATACATTTATAGATAGTGGAAATGACCACGTAGTTACACTGAACCCCCCAAAATATTTCACCATCAAAATAGAGGCTCATTACTTGTGAAAAATGAAGCAAATTTTAGTATTTAATTGTACTAATATAAAGATATTCCTCTTAAAGTAACAACTTAGAAAGGACATATATACAATATTAACTCCATAACGACTTCATAATTTCTTAAAGGAAACATTCTTGACTTCCAGTTAAAAGCTATCTATTAATGAAATTAACACCTCAGTATCCTCACTAAATGCTAATAAAAACAGCTATAACGAAAAATCAGAAAGCAAAACTAACTTAAACAAGAGAAATTAGTGAAATCAAACTATGCAGAGAGCTGCTGATAGCAGTAAAAATTGGAGAGAAAGCAACAAGGAGAATTTAATCTCTGTAGGCCTCGGGCAGGCACACAGTTCTCTGAAAATAAGTTTTACATTCTGAGGGACTGGACTAATTATCTCTTATTTGGAAAGTCAAGATTTGGGAGGGTAGGAAGCCTGAAAGTGCATTGTTGAGTCCCATTTGACTCCAAAGAAGGGCAGAAGCAAGATATACATAAAGGTGTGCCATCTTTGCAAAAAGTAGACTTTCAATGTGGAAATGTTGAGAATGCAACCAAAATGCATTCCATTCTTCAGCTGATTATTTTAGAAACAAATGCAAAACTCCATAGAAAGAACTCTTAAGATATAAGAATTCACTATCAGCCAGAAAGAATACCTGATCTTTGAGAGTGTAGATATACCCATAAGATAGTACTGTCCATAAAAGTATTCAAAAAAATTCAAGTATGTTGACTTACTCAATCCTTTAGCACCTCCTTCACACTATCCTTCAACAGATCATTGATCTATTAAGAATGGATGACATCTTAACATGACTATGAACAAGAAAGGAACCAGCAAGGAAAAGGGAAGAAGGCACATGTCAAAGGAAAGGACAATGAAGTGTATGAATCATAAAAATATACACACATAGTAGGTGAAAAATGCAAATACTTCCTTAAAAAGTCAACATTCTCTCTGTAAACTGCTAAAATAAGAACTATAGAAGCTCTGTGAAGACATAGTAAGATTATTAAAAGCATTAAAAAATGGCTCAGAAAAGAATCTAAGTCAAACTATTTCACTTAAAGGATGTACTCAGTAACATTCTTATATACCACGTCAATGTACAAAAATAGGTTCCTCTAAACCAGCAATTAAATAATATAGTCTTCTTAATCATATATAGCACACTTATGAGAGAAATCTAACTGAAAATAACTGAAGCAAATCATTTAAATGTAGATATGGCATCTGAAAATGTATTGGAATATAAAAAAAGAATAAAATAAACAAATGAGAGATATGTTTATAAATGAGAAGACTTAAAAAAAAATGAGAAGACTCAATATCATAATGATAGAAACTTTCACTAAATTTATCTTTCATTTTAATCAAATATTACTTTTGTAGAACATAAAATAATTCTAAATTTGATATGGGATGGTTTAAGCATCATGAATAATCAGAACAATTCTGAGTAAAAAGAGTATAAGAAAATAATGTATCCTATTGGATATCAAGTTATATTATAAAGTCATATTAATTTAAATAGTTTTGATGCAAGGTAGACAAATAGATCAAAATAGCCAATAGAAAGATATATATTATGTATATAAGAATATTCTTATAATAGATATAAGAATTTTGTAAATGAAATAGCACTGGAGTTCAATGAGATATAACATGAATTTATGGAAATTAATTAGATTCCCACTTTACACCATTCACAAAAATAGATTAAGTTAAAAGAATAGAATATTCAAAACCAAAAAGAAAGGAGCGCCTTGGTGGCTTAGTTGGTTGAGTGTCTGACACTTGTTCTCAGAACAGGTCTTGGTCTCAGGGTCATGAGTTCAAGCCTCACATTGGGAAAAACAAAAGAAAAAAGAAAACCAAAAAGGGAAATATATCAGATTATTTTTAGGAACTATAAGTAGGAATTTTTAAAGTAAGACTCAAACTTTACTGAATTCGTTGATTAGTCCCAACAGTTTTTGGTTGACCTTCAGGATTTCCTACATAGAAGATCATATCATCTGCAAATAAAGACAATTTTACTTCTTTCTTTATGATTTGGATCCCTTTTATTTCCCTATCTTGCCCAATTGATCTAGCTAGGACTTCCAATACTATATCGAATATGAGGGGTGATAGTAGGTTCCCCTGTCTTGTCCTGATCTCAGAGGAAAAGCTTTCAACCTTTCACCATTAGTATGATATAGCTGTGGGTTTGTCATATAAGGCTTTTACTGTGTTGAAGCACATTCTTTTATACCCAATTTTTTGAAGGTTTTATAATGAAAGGATGTCATATTTTGTCTTTTCTGCATCTATTGAGATGGTCATATAATTTTTGTCTTTCAATTAATGTAGTGTATTACATTTATTGATTTGCATATGTTGAACTATCTTTGCATTGCAGAGATAAATCCCACTTGGTCATGGTGTATGTGCTGTTGAATTTGGGGAATGTAAACTGAACCACTACAGAAAACAGCCACTATACAAAACAGTATGGGGGCTTCTTAAAAAACTAAAAATAGAATGATCATATGATTCAACAATCCCACTTCTAGCTATATACCCAAAGGAAGTGAAAACAGGCTATTAGAAAGATATATGCACCCCCATATTCACTGCAGCATTATTCACAATAGCCGAGGTATGGAAACAACCTAAGTGCCCATCAATGGATGAATGGATAAACTATTATACGTGTGTGTGTGTGTGTGTGAGAGAGAGAGAGAGAGAGAGAGAGAGAGAGAGGGAGGGAGAGAGAGAGAGAGAGAGAGAATGTTATTCAGCCATGAGGAAAAAAGAAATCCTGCCATTTGCAACAACAAGGATAAACCTTAAGGGCATTATGCTAAGTGAAATAAGTCAAAGAAAGAAAAATACTGAATGATCTCATTTATGTGTGAAATCTAAAAAAGGCTGAATTCATAGAAACAGAGAGTATGATGGTAGTTAGCAGGGGCTGAAGTGTGGAGGAATTGCGGGAATGTTGTAGTAGAAGCTGAATAAGTTCGGAGACCTGATGTACAGCATTGTGGTTATAGTTTGAAGTTGCTAAAAGGCTAGATTTTAAATGTGTTCACCACGAAAAAGAAATAATAACTATGTGAGGTCATGGAGGTGTTAGCTAACATGATGGGGGGAATCATATTGTAATATGTAAATGTAGCAAATCAACATATTGTACACCTTAAACTCACACAGTTATGTCAATTATATATCCATTTTTTAAAAATCTCCAAATCATAAAAAAAGATCAATAAAATATGAGATTTCTATATGACAAACAATACCATAAATAAAACAAAAAAGCAAGCCATGGGATGCCTGGGTAGGACTCAGTTGGTTAAGCAGCCAACTTTTGATTTCAGCTCAGGTCATGACCTCAGGCTCATGAGATTAAGCCTCATGTCAGCCTGCTTAAGATTCTCTCCCTCTCTCTGCCCATCCTCACTCCTCTCTCTTTCTCTCCCTCTCTAATACAAAACAGAAAATGAAACAAAACAACAACGTTGTTGACACACAACGTACCATTACTTTCAGGTGTGCGACAGGGATTCGGCTTCTCTATAAATGATGCTATGCTTGCCACAAGTACATTTCACGAAAAGAAAAAAAAGAAGGGGATCCCTGGGGGGGCTCAGTGGTTTAGCACCTGCCTTCGGCCCAGGGTGTAATCCTGGGGTCCTAGGATCGAGTCCCACATTGGGCTCCCCGCAAGGAGCCTGCTTCTCCCTCTGCCTGTGTCTCTGCCTCTCTGTGTCTCTCATGAATAAATAAATAAATAATCTTTAAAAAGAAAAAAAAAGAAAAAGGCTAAATGGATGAGAACACTCTCTCTGTGGGTGAGCTCTGCAAATCTGAAAGCCACAGCGAAGTAAATCTCCCCAAGGAGCCTGCAGTCCTGGCAGGGTGTCACAGTTTCAGAAAATGCCTGATTTCTAGGGATGTTAGTGTCTTAGACTCCTGTAACCTGTTGGCTGACGTAGGTCACCAATATACATGTGCAAATATTTAAACATAAAATACAAAGTAGAGAAAAAAATTTAAATGACCTGATAGATCTCAAAAATCAAATGCAGGAAGAAACTGAAGAAACATGAATGTTTTAAAACATGAAAATGTAAAAAGTATGTTACCGAGAAGTCAGGGAGAGGAGTCAACTCTTGTGTCTAAAGTAGTAACGTCACCATAAATATGTGAGCTACTTGTGTAATTTTTAATTTTCTGGTGGCCACATTAAAAAGAAACTGGCAAAATTAATTTTAGTGATATTTTTTGTTTAGCCCAACATACCCAAAATATTATCATTGCAGACCATATGATCATTATAAAAACTATGAATGAGTTATTTCACATTTTTTTCCTGAAAGTCTCTGAAATTGAATGTGAATTTTGCACGTAGAGCACATCACAAGCCACATTTCAAGTGCTCCCCAGCTCTCTGTGGCTAGTGCCTGCTTACTGTATACATAACAAAACAACTATCTGAAAGATTACCTCAAGAAATCAAAGATTAAGCATATTATGGCAATTATAAAAACAAACACTAGATGATCTAAAAAATGGGAACTGGACACGTAATGTTTTTACTTAGTTGTTGACCTTTTGTATTAAATTGATGTTCTTACTATATACCCAGCATAATATGTGTAAGAGAGACTCCTTTCATTTATTTGGATGATGCTTTTTTCCTGAATAGTTTGTTTGGCTATTTTAAGATAATATCTATATCTGGGGGGGGGGGGGGTCAAACATTCAAGAACTTATGGAACATATGACATCATAAACTACATTCACCACGTTTAAAATGGGTGCATTTTATTATATGCAAATGATATCTTATTTGAAAGAGTACTTTGTTGAGAATATAAAGAAAATATTAAAAGGAATCGATGCTTTTAAAATACTAATACACCTCTTTAAGGTCCTTTGCATTTGCTGTTCCTTATACCTTGAACATGTTGCTCCCACTTTCTTCTGGTTTTTACTCATATGTAAACTTTATATAAAGCCTTCCTTGGCTGACTAATCTAAAATGGCCAATGCTCCTGACAAGCCCTATCCCCTATGCCTTCTTACTTACCTACTATTTCCATTTAATATACCACATATTATTTATCTCAAGTATTGCTTGCTGTCTCTTGAGAGTGTAATGTCTTTAAGGGCAGGGGTTAAATTTTTGTATCTCCAGAGTCTAGAATTGTGTCCTGTATCTGAAACTAAATGTGTACACATTGAATTTGTGAATGAATTCGCACATTTATTCTATCACTCTATTTTAATAATTCATTTATTCATTCAATGAAACTTAATTCTGTCCCTTTTAAGCATTGTGCTAAGCACTGGAAAACTGAGGCTTGGATGCCAACTCTGGATTCAATAAATATCCTTTATAATTACCCCCAATCAATACCTAGAATTATAGATAGACCCTATGTTAGCTAACAAATAAGTAAAATAACTATGTTAATCTCAAGGATGAGAAACATGCATGATGACTTAAGTCATTTTGCCACCATGGTTTTTTTAAGAACGTGATTCACATTTGTTTCAAGTAGATATACATGCATTGCAAGAGTTAAAATAGACCACTAATGTTACCTTAAAACTACGTATGATTATGGTCTTCGTTACCTTAAAAGAAAATTCAGTTTAGTACAAAGAAATTCAAGAAGAAAATTTCAGGACCCTGGATCAGAAGCTTCAGTATTTGTTGTACTACTCTGGTGTACATAAAATTTCAGATAAGGCCAAGAAAGAAGAATGTTTCCTCTTCCCATTGAAGACACAATCCAAGAAATACATCAACTAGTGCTCTATGAACTAGCTAGCCATCAAGAAGTTACCAATAAAGGACACTTTGTGTGTGTGAGTACATTCAAGAGCCTTACCCAATATGACAAAAAGAAAACATTTAGAATATTATTTATGAATACAGGCATAATTGGTGTTTTGTCTTCTGTAAATAATCATCTTTAAAATACTAAAAATGAATTCCAACTGTGACTCTTTCATGGTGCGATAAGCTGTGGGTGCACATGGGATGATCTGCTGATTAACCGCCTCAAAGTATTCTGTGGAAGCAGTTGGATGTGGCATGATTGTAGGAGAATCCAGGTTGCTGGGCAGACTTCTCCGTGGATTTCCACAAACTGGAACACCTTCACCAAGCAGAGGGTTTCTTCCACACCGTGGCCCAGGAGAGAGAGATCATTGACACTCAAGTGCTTGATGCCTCCACTGGGGTCAATGATGAAAAGTCCTCTGAGAGCAACTACCTGGGCCTTCTAACAGCCCACTGTAGTCTCAGGAAATCTGTTTAGTCAAATCTGACAAGAATACAATGTTCATGCGGCCCAAACCACCATTCTTCCTTGGTGTGTTGATCTAGGCAAGATGGATGGAGAGGGGATGCACTGAAATTGCAACAACTTCACAGTTCATGTCATGAAATTCATTGGGCTTTGTCAGTAAAACAACAATTTTTTGTTAGGACACACAAAGATGAAGTCCAAATGACAGAAGAAAAGCACCAAATATTTGGTGATTTTAAAATCATCAAGGCTTAGGTCTTTGAACTCTCTGTTGACAATGGCAATGCCCTTACAATAGGGTGTGAGCTGGGTGATGCAAGAGCATGGTATGAGCAATTGGTGCGAAAAGTGAATTTTGTTTGACCGGAACCAGACCATAATACATTTGTCAGCCATGTTCTTTGGAAAGCAGCAGGGCTAGGGCTGCAGAAGCCTTACTTCTGACTTTCATATTCAAGCATTCAAACTGTCTGCTGTTGAGACTATTTCTGTGTAGGAATTTGAGAGACAAACTACACTGGCAGGATAATGAAGAATCACCCCTTCAAGTGTTTATTTCCATCCTATAACTGCTCCCTTTTCACTACTATTACCCTTCTCCTCTTTGGTTTCTGTGCGTGCGTGTGCTTCTGCATGAAAAACTTAAGAATGAATCGGTTACTAGGTTCATACCTGGATGAATGAACACAGGTTTACATTTAGCTGGTTGTCCTCATCATTAAGAGAGAAAAATGATCCTGGCATTGGTGCTGGTGGTGAATCAGCCAGTTAACTGGAGCTCTGACTAAACAATGATCTGAAACTTGCTGTGTGCATATACACAATCTTTTTGCTCAACAAAAAGTTTTGCAAAGGAAATATTCTTTTTTTTTCATTTTCAAAAGAAAGCTACATCTTTTTTGAGTAATAGGAGAAACCCATTTAAATCCATAGATGGTATGAATCATTCAGGCTTTCTTCTTACAAATTAGTGAAAAGAATAAGTAAAGTCAACCACCAAAGTTAGAGAAATTTTAGTCTTTTTTCCTGGACATGCACCACCCTTCAAATATTTTTAAGGAATCAGTTTTTGGAGGGGGTCTCAGAAAGAGCTGATCAGAAAGTATAGAAAAGGAGGACTCTGCCAACTGTTTTGAGCCAAAATTGTTTAGTCAGGAAGAGAGACTGTTATTTCAGTAAAAATCTGAAATAATATTACTAATATGACTTTTTTTTAAGAAAGCAAAAGTAGAGTCAGGTGCTTAACCAACTGACCATTCCATGTGCCCCACATTACTAATATGACTTTTACAGGCACCCGGGTGGCTCAGATGGTTGAGTGTCTGCCTTTGGCTCAGGTCGTGATCTCTAGGTCCTGGGATCGAGCCTCAGGTAGGGCTTCCAGCTCACTGGGGAGTCTACTCCTCCCTCTCCTTCTCCCTTTCCCACTGCTTGTGCTCTTGTGCTCGCTCTCCCCGCCCCCTCAAATGAATAAACAAGAAGTCTAAAAAGAAAAAAAGACTCTTAATGAAGTACAGTAAAAAGTAGAATGCGCAAATTAACATTCCCGTAAACATTCTTTTGTGTGTGTTCATGTTTCTTACTAGAAACTATTTCTGCAATATGCTGTCTCATATCTGTAGAATTTAAATTTTTTAATTATTATGTTGTAATTGCCAATGAAAAAATAATTCGTCAACTCCATGAAAAACTGAACATCTTTAATTTCAAAATTTAACTTCCACAAAGCAAAAACTGCCATATTACTCTTTGCCATATTATATATTTTATAAATTTAATTCATAATGTTGTCCCTCAAAGTTCCTCCACCAAATCACCTAGTCCAGTTTATTGAAATCATCTAGTCATCCAAGCTATAAACTTCTGCTCTTCTCTTTAATCATTTCACCTTTATAATACACTATACTTCCAAACTCCATGAATTATTCTCTCTTCTCCATCATGATTTTCATTACCCAATTCAGGCCCCTTAAAAATGCTCAAGTGGATCACCACAATGATCTCATAACCACTCTTATACTTGCCAGATGATCCTTATCCAAGGGAAAAAGAAAATAACAACAACAACAACAAAAAGTAAAAAGACTGATGGTTCCTGATGTTACCTCCAGAATAAAAATTTAAAAATCCTCACCAAGTGACTGAAGATGGTACGGAAAGAACATTGGTTTTATACCATTGTTCTCGTGTTTATTAGCTTTTCAATCTTATAGAAATTATTCAAATTCTCAGAGCCTTAATTTCTTTATTAGAGCTGGTAACACCTACCCAAGAAAGTAGTGGTATTAGTAAAATAAGACTATTCACATGAGACTGTTAGTAGAGCAGAAAATCTAGAAATCAGTTTTTCTTCCTTCTTTTCTCAGCATATTCCCAAACTGCTTTGTAGATCCTCCGGCCAAGTCCAGCCCCTTGCAATCCAAGCTCTAACATTCCAATTTCCCACAAACATGCACATCTGTATCCTATTTCTTTTGCCCGGAATTCGTCACGTCTCTTAGCCTTCTTCACTCATCCAGCTTGTACTCGTGTTTCAAGACTTAACATCAGGTATCACATCTCCAGGGTAGTTTCTTTCAGCCTCCTCCCCCTACCCCCCACCCCCCCAGTCAGAAGAGATTTCTGAGCCCATCTAGGCTGACAATAGCACATTTCTATGTTTTCACATGCTTTTTGTCAAGAACTGTAAAGGATGTGAATTTTTATCTACTCTCACCTGACAAGTTAGTCTGTCACATACTCATGTTGGCAGAAGACGAGAGAATCCTGCACTAGAGACAAGAGACTTCGCTAATCATAGCACCGCAAGCACTGCGAGTTGGTTTTCCTTGCTTCCCGAGTCCCATGGTGTTGAGGCTGAGAGGGCCCGGGTGCATGCAGAGCATGGAGTAGAACTCTGAGCCCAGAGAACCTGAATCTGTTCATGAGCCGGGAACAAACCTGCCAATGTTTGCCCCAGAGGGAAACATTTTTATTATGCTGGACAACAAACAAGCAAACCTTTACTTGGCTCTACAAGGAAAGGCTAATTCCATCTTCTAAGGCTCTCACTCTACAAATATCTGTAAAAGGTTAATCTGGAATGAAAGAGCAATTAGTTCTACTTGCAAATTTTGCAGAAACATGAGAGTCTCACGGAGAACTGTGTCCCAACACTTTTGATGAGGGAGCAGGGCTAGCTGAGGACAAAGCACAGCTGATATCCCACAAAGGACCCCACCCAGGGTGGGATGCGTGTGAAATTCTTCAGGAAGCCTCCAGTTGCCTTTTTTTTTTTTAGATTGAAGTTCGATTTGCCAACATGTAGTAAGACATCCAGTGCTCATCCTGTCAAAAGCTAGAGGGAAAAACAATCTTTAACTTGACAATGGCAAGGCCTCCAGTATCTTCCTCCTTAGCATGTGAAAATCCTTTTGAAATCTCCCTTTTGCTTACTTCCCCCAACTCTTGGGTATATAATCAGCCACCTCATAAAGGCCCAGGGCAGCCACTCTCCCTGCCCACAGGTCCTGTCCTGGTGCTTTAATAAAACCACCATTTTGCACCAAAGATGTCTCAAGAATTCTTTCTTGGTCGTCAGCTCCAGACCTCACCTATATTCCAAAACTTCATCACGTTCATGGGAGCTTGCCCTTTATTTCCAAGGTGGTGGTTGAGAAGGCCTGATAGTTTCCAAAAATCCATCTACAAACTATGAAAAGTAGCTATATCTTGATAGATATCTGAGCCTCACCTTTTATCTACATCATTAATCCTCATAGCAGCCTCATGAGGAAATTTCTATATTCCAAACTTTTGGACTGGGGTGTGTAGGTGGCTCAGGAGGTTAAGTGTCTATCTTTGGCTCAGGTCACGATCCTGCTTTCTCCCTCTCCCCCCTGCTCATGCTCTCTTTTTTTTTTTTCCTCTCTCTCTCAAATAAATAAATAAAATCAATTTTTAAAAAAGTTTTAGACTGATTGGTTAAGTCGCTTACCCAAAGTGACAGAACTAATAAGTGGAGGACATATGTTATTTTTGAAACTAGTCTATTTGGTTCCAAATTCCATGAACTAAACTCCCTCATGTGAATTCTCCAGTAAGCTAACTCCTCTTAGCTCCATCAGCAGCTAGGACTGGAGAACCAAGTGAATGAGAGATGATTCTGGAGGTTGGCCCAGACTCAGGTCTGTGAGTGATTACATCGACAGTACTAAGCAGGAGCCACCAAGTGGAGAGAAAGAAGAGCATCTAAGTCTCACTTCACTTGCCTTCCAATTTTGGCTGAAGTCTGTCCTAATTGTAGATATACCAGAGCACACTGGTTCTCTTTTCACTTCATAGGAAGATTGGAGCAAATGCAAAGAGATGGGGCCACTTAGAAATGCAGTGCCGTGGCATTTCTATTTCTCAGATTAACATTGTTCATAAAATTTCAGATGGTTTCTTTTAATGATCGATTCATTCATCTCTCCATCAAGTCAAGAAATTTTTGTGGCAAGCTAATGAAGTCCCAGATAACTCTAGAATATAGAGGACTCAGCGTTAACGGAAGATATGTGAACTTTTAAATCAAACAGAGCTCAGTTGGAACCCTGCCTCTCCCACTTATAAGTTTTCTAACCTCTCTGAGCCTCTGTCTCACTGTATATAAGTGAAAGTAATAATCCCTATCTCTACGAATGTATAAAGATAAAACCAAGAATTATATCAGGGCGCCTGGGTGGCTCAGTTGGTTAAGTGTCTGCCTTTGGCTCAGGTAATGATCTCGTAGTCCTGGGATCGAGCCCCACATTGGCCTCCCTGCCCAGTGGAGAGTCTGTTTATCCCCTCCCTCTGCTCCTTCCTCCACCCATGGTCTCTTCCATGGGTTTCTTCCATGGGTCTCTTCCTCTCTCTCTCTCTCTCTCTCAAATAATAAATAAATAAATAAATAAATAAATAAATAAATAAATAAATAAATAAATAAATAAATAAACAAATAAATAAAATAAAATAAAATAAAGAGCTGTATCAGTTTCCTTACAGTACCCAAACAAGAATGATATCCTCTTCCTTTCTTTCAGATAGTACAAGGCTATGATGTATTATTTGCTACTCCTGAGAGACTAATGGATAACACAGACAAAGAAAAACTTGGCCTCAGATAACTGAAATATTTGATTTTAGATGAAGCTGTCTGCATGCTAGTTATGGATTTTGGACCAGAAATGAAGAAGTTTATCTTCTGCCTTGGAATGCCATTAAAAGAACATCAAACCCTTATTTATGCTCTGTGAAATTTTTTTCCAGAGGAAATTCAAAGTCTGGCTGGGGAGTTTTGAAAGTTGAATTATCCGTGGCTGCTGCACAGGTTGGGGCGGAGCACACAGAGATGATCAGCAGACCGTTCTCCAACTTAGCTAGTACCGAAACAGAGGCAAACTTGCAGAAATTCTGTAAAACATAGGTGATGAAAGAACTATTGTCTTTGCTGAAGCTAAGAAGAAAGCAGAGTTTATTGCAACTTTTTTTTTTCAAGAAAAAAAATAGAAACTTCTGCTACTGATGATGATCTGGGATAGAGAGAGAGAGAAAGAGAAAGAGAAAGAGAAAGAGAAACCTCTTGGGGATTTTCATTGGGAAAGTGTCCAGTCCTCTTAAATACTTCAGTAACTGCCAGAGAGCTGGATATTGAAAACGCTAATGTTATCAACTGGTACATTCCTTCCACTATTAGTGAAAGTGTCCAGTGAGTCTGGTGTACTGGTCACGCAGGAGCACTGGCAGAGGAGCTTCCCTTTTTTTGCTCAATCGGGCAACCCTCAGCTGAGTCACTGCAAGAGTACGGTTTGATGCTCAAGCTGAATGCTCCTGCGTAGTTGGGAGAAATGCCTTTAGCACATATGTCCTGGATTCAATGACAGTATGAGAGGACATGTGCACATCACTTAATACTCAAATGAATTATCAAGGCAAGAGCACTTTGGACATACAAAATCTTTTTCTTCACCAATTCCCAACCCAGTATGCTGATGAGACATGGGATCAAAGCCAAAATATTGAAGTTTGTGCTACTTTTGCTGCAAACAGGCAGAGAGTTCAGTTTTGATTTTTGAGCTTTTAGATATATTTAAATATATTTATATACATATATATTTATATATATATTTATATATAAAACATATTTAAAACCTAATATTCTTGTGTCTCCTGTCCTTCTCGTCTCACTTCGATCCTTTAAGAAATGAATTTTCACAGACTAGTTTAATGTGAGATGCCAAAAATAACACTGTTGTGGTTACTAATACAAGTGGTATTAACCAGAAAGATGAAAGCATTCTAAATGTCTTGGAAAAAAAAAAAGTCCTTTAAAGAGTTTATATTTTACTTGGGGAGAGAATAGAAAATAACCAGAATAGAAGACAAAATATTCTTCAGGCCATAAAACAGAGAGACAGTTGGTACAATGGGAATATAAAGGAAAAACTGCCTCCAGCCTGTGATGTTGAGAATTTCATCAACATGAACTTGCCCTTCCTAAATCAATAGTAATGATCTGTGGAGAGGACTTTCCCTCTAGCTAGTTTAATTGCTCCCTCTTTGCTTCTTCATTGGCTTCAGCATGATTAGAGGAACAGAGAGGAACAGTCAGATGGAAACAAGAAAAAGCACAACCCAAGAGAATCAACCTTTTTGCCCTTTCCAGGGAGAATGGTATTGACATCAGTTCTCCACCCAAACCTTCACCTTGTGATCCCGCCTAGCCCGTCGGTGATATTTGCCTAATCTTCCTTAATGAGCACTGGGTGTTATTCTGTATGTTGGCAAATTGAACACCAATAAAAAATAAATTTATTATTAAAAGAAAAAAGAGTCTGTTTGGTAGTGTCCCCTTGAATCCCACATGTGAGTGAGAGCCAAATGGCTTTGCAAACTACAGCTCATCTCTCCACACCTCTCACTGATGCCACCTGTTTACCCTGATGGTGGTGCAAGTCCTTTATAAATGCAACAGCCGATTACCTCCTTGCCTCTACTTTTACGCTACTTATCAATGATGTGTTTCCCAGCTCTTATTTTTTTTTCCTCTAGCCTCTTTCCTTTCTTAGGTAATTGTACTTTATTTTACCCTTTTGTTTTGATATAATTATAGATCCACAATTATTTGCAATGTAACCTTTACCCAATTCTCCCACTATTTCCATTGTTCATAATTATAGTATCAAAAGCAGGAATTTGGCATCAACAATGTATGTGCACAATGTGTAGCAGATTTTGCTTTCCTTATTGATTTTTTTCCCGTGTTTCTTGTGAGACTCACAATTTCTTACTGCGATTAATCCCCATGTTGGGCTCACAGTGTGCAGAAGGCAAAATGATGCCAGGCATATTGTGTCACTTTTTCTGTGGGCACAAACTTTCCAAGATAAACATGTCTCCAACATCAGGAAATCTTTCTACTTAAACTTTGGCAAGATGTTTAAAACACACACAATGAATGAAGGAAATGTGGTTTACTTAGGAAGATCTCAAAATAAGATAGTTGGTTAGCTTTTCTGCATTATACTTGTTATTATAGCCAATAGGTATAGACTATAATAGTTGCTTTATTGTGGTTACTTTGTTTGTTTGTTTGAAGTAGGCTCCATGCCCTGTGTGGAGCCCAACATGGAGCTTGAACTCATGACCCTGAGATCAAGGCCTGAGCTGAGATCAAAGTCGGATGCTTAACCAACTGAGCCACACAGGCACCTGGAGTATTTTTTAAAGATCTTATTTATTTATTTGAGAGAGAGACAGAGACAGAGAGCACATGGTGGTTGGGGGGGGGGGGGGTTAATAGGGACAGTGAAAGGCAGAGGGGGAGGGAAAATTAGACTTGATCCCAGGACCCCAGGATCATGACTTGAGTCGAATGCAGACACTTAATCAACTGAGTCACCCAGGCACCCCTCCAGTATACTTTTTTAAAGACTTTGTTTATTTTTTCAAGTAATCTCCACACCCAGAATGGGGCTCAAACTCATAACCTCGAGATCAAGGGTCATGTGCTCTCTCAACTGAGCCTGCCAGGCACCCCCATTATGGTTACTTTAAGTTACTTAATGTGGAATACTTTGCAGTTAATAAAGTGACCTTATATCCATTTTCTCATTTCACTTTTAAATTACATTTTGTTGAAAAGTATATATTGTTTTTCCTATTTAACAAATATAAAACTGTGGCTTAGAGACAGTAAAAAAAAAAAAAAAAAAAAAAAAAAAGACAAATGGGTGGAATGAGGGAGAAGACATTCAGTACTATGAGAAAATTGTCCTGCTCAAAATAAAAGTCATCTACAAACCAAAAAGAGAGCCCTCCGCAGAGAGTTCCTATTAGAACCTGACCATGCTGGCACCCTAATCTCAGACTTCCAGCCTCCAGAACTGTTAGGACACAAAGTTCTGTTGTTTAAACCACCCAGTCTATGGAATTTTGTTATGGCAGCTCAACTTGATTAAAATGACCTTATGGTTTGGAATAATGGTCTCCAAATTTCTATACTCTAAAGCTCAGTCAACAGCTCAGGGACTTACTAGAAATTGATTGAAAAGTGACTACAAACTTGAAAGTGTGGCTACCTCCTGAGAGAAAAATTAAGCATGAGAGCACAAATAAAGGTAGGGAAAAGAAGGCAAATGCTCTCATTTTTTTCAGTATATTTTGCATACTGTTCAATATTTGAATATTTTATAGTTAATGTATTTATAACTTTAAACCAAGAAATTAGTATTTCCAATGTTTTTGTGTGTGGGATGTGGGTGTGTGTGATAGTGTGTTTTGTTCTTCAAGTTGTAACAGGAAAAACTGGTCAAAAAAGTTTGGAAATTCAGGCTGTAACCTTTATTTGATTGTAAGGTAGCTGCTCAAGCCAAAAATGTTACCTTAACCTTCCTTACCCTCAAGCCATCACCATTAAAAAATCTACTACTCACTCAGCCACCTGCTATTATCTGCACTTTGGTTATATTTAGGGCCATCTGTAGAGGATTGCAGGGTCTGGGAAAAGTCACACTCTGTACTCCTCTCCAATATTTTTATTGAGAATAAATATTTGTAAATCATTTTCAAGAATAGTATTCAAGGGGAAAACCAAGCTAAATAACACAGTGTAAACAGAGGTTTGCACAGACAGGAATGCTGAGTTGTAAATCCAAGCAGGCAGCCCCAGATCTGAATCTGGGGTGTGTCATAGATCACTTTCGGAATCCATGACATCTCATTCCACAGATTGCTGTGAAGTCGCTGCAGCTGAGTCTCTACAGCAAAAGAGGCAAAGAATAGAGTCAGCTTTGATTTTAAAAAATAACTGTTCTTTTTCTAAAATCATTCACAGGTATTCAATGATTCAACAAGCATGTGTTGAATGATGTCCCAGGCACTGGACAAGGCTTTGGTTGAAGAGTGTGGGACAAGGAGTAGGGGGGACACAGTCTAAAGATTCTCAATACACATTTCTCCATAGGTCTAAGTCATAAGGGGCTGGAAAATTGACTTGTCTGATGCATGAGTGGAAAACGAGCAAACACATATCAAAGTTGGGGGACAGGCTAAGTTCAAAAGCAGAACTATGAGTCCGAGCCAAAGTCAAAGGCATCCATTCTATCCACTCATCTATCTCAGTGACCACTAGCCAAGTCTACTAAGCACAGGCATCTCCCCACCTGCTGTGAGGAATACACAGGTAAGAAAACCACAGGTCCTGCCCTCAGGGCGCTTACAAACTAATGAGGAAGACAGTATAGTCAAGTACATCGGACACAGACCAGTACGCATTACACGCCAGAACTTCTGGCTGGGCAAACCAAGAAGTCATTATGGAAGAGGTGGTATTTGAATAAAGAGAATCATCTTAACAGGACCAAACCATGGAAGATCAGACAAGGGGAAGGCCTTTGAGGCTGTGCCACCAGCAGAAACAAGGACATAAAATCAGTCAAGAAGCTGGGGGTGCTCAGTGCCCTAGGACCAGGGAGAGTCCACTGACCCAGAAATGGGGTAAGCAGATGATCGCCAAGACATCTTGAGACAGGTGGGCTGTATAGGTTATCTCTCAACCTAAGCCCTCCCATGGCATTATCTTTATCCCTTTTGTAACTTGAGTTTCTACATACAATTTTATTTGGAGAAAACAAGGCATTATTCACTAAAAGTATTTTAAAGCCTGAAAATCATTGAACTAGCACATTGGTTCATGTACGGAATGACAGAAATGTGCTCGGAAGAACTTTCAGGCCAGATCCTGAGAGTCATTAAGTGCCCAGAAGAATGTCATTTATACAGAGAACAGTAATAGAAACAAGAATACTGACTACTAAAGAAAGACTAAATTATGAAGTGACTCTTGGGTTTAAGATCAGGAAGGAGAAGAAAATGAGGCAAAGAATTTAATCAGAAGGGGAGATCAGCAGTTCAGGAAAAATATTCAGGGCCTGCAAGAGGGGATAGAGAGAAGGAAAAAAAAAAAAGAATTGTCATGGACATCCGTGCAAGCAAGTGAGAAGCAGACTGATAATCTAGGACTCTTTTAATATCTGTTTAATATTTATATTTGCAAGTGCTACACCCGCACACATTTTTAATAGACTATTTTTTTAACACTTTGAAATTTATAGAAACATTTCAAAAATAGTACAGAGGGTTCCCATATACCCTGCACCCAGTTTCTCCTACTAATATCTAATATCAGGAAGGTACATTTGTTATAACTAATAAACTATGTTGATATATTATTATTAGTTGTAGTCCTTACTATATTCATATTTCCTTATTTTTACCTAAGATCTTTTTTCTGTTCTAGGGTCCAGGATACCATTATTACATTTAGTCATCACGTCTCCTTAGGCTGTGACATTTTCTCAGACTACTTATTTTTAATGACCTTAACAATTTGGCCAATTATTTTGTAAAATGTCCCTCCTTTGGGGATTTTTCTTATGTTTTTCTCATGATTAGACAGGAGTATGGGTTCTTGGAAGGAAGACCACAGAATGGCAGAATGAAATGCCATTCTCATCACATTATATCAAAGATACATGCTGTCTAGGTGACATTATCAATGATCACCTGGCTGAGATAGTATTTGTCAGATTTCTTCACTGTAAAATTACTCTTTCTCCTTCTTTTCATATTTTGCCTTTTGGAAGGGAGTCACTATGTGAACATAAACATTTGCTAGAGAAGAAACCCTTTCCTTGATTCAGCTCTAATGCCTATTTGGATACTTCATTCACTAATATAAAAACCCTGCAGTAGGTTAAGCCCACAAGACTTAGAAGTCACCTAAGCAAACATCTGTGACTTGAGCAGGTCTAACTCCTAAACAATGTATGAAATATCACTTTCCACCATAAACACTGTTCTCCATAAGGACTTCAGATAGATCCGTTTTCTCTCCATCCTTTCTCACCTTTCCAGTTATGCTGTGGTTCCAGTGATGGTCAAACACCCTTCTAAAACAGGTCCAAGTTCACTTGGCTGAGGCTCCCGTGTGCATTCTTCCTAGCAGCCTGCCCATTCCTACCCCAGCAACTCACCTTCATTCCAAACAACTCACAGAACCGCTGCTTTTCCAGCCTCAATCTACCTCTCGGGT
This sequence comes from Canis lupus familiaris, assembly GCF_011100685.1. Classification (NCBI taxonomy): domain Eukaryota; kingdom Metazoa; phylum Chordata; class Mammalia; order Carnivora; family Canidae; genus Canis; species Canis lupus. The sequence continues at coordinate 1,620,013 of NC_049224.1, read as the reverse complement.
CAAGGCAGTGATCAAGCTCCCACTGCCGCCCTATCCTATGGGCTGTAGGATCTCTCCTCCACCCTACTTTCAAGCCACAGATGACACAAGAGAGGAAGGTTCAAGTCCCTTCCTCCTCCATGTCCTGGGGACCGTAGGGCTTCTCTCTCTTGGCATTCTTGCAGCAAACTGGGCCAACATCCCTTTCTGTCTAGGTGACTGTCCAAAACAGAAACTCTTCTGGCCACTGAACTCCTCCTAGTCTGCTCTAACTTTATATGGTATGACAAAATGTTAGAATGGAACTCTACCTGCCTAGTTTCAACCAAGGTGCTGACACATTATCTGTCATACTTCAAAGTCAGTATGAGACAGATCCCCACATGCAAACTGTGCAACGGAAATGTATCAGAATCATTGCACAACTCCCGTAACCCTTGACCAGATCAAGACTATCAGGAGACACCAGAGTGTGGAAAAAGAAAACTGGTAAGGAGATTCTTTTTAGTGCCAGCTACTATCTGGGCCCCCACTCCTACCTGAAGTTCTATGGTGGGGGCTTCTGTAGGATCCTGTAGAGAGTTTTGAAATATGTCTTGTGTAGCTGGAAGATGTAGCATACAGGTGCCTGACTCTTGAAAGAGAAAACTAAAAAGGACTCTGGTGGCAAAATGGAACTAATAGCCTGGAGTTTAGCCCTGTACTCCCAGAATTTGTCAGGGGCTATGGCAGCCAAAGAGGATCATAATTTCTTTAAATAGACTTTTTATAGGGGGTCTATTCCTTCCCCCTTGAGTTTTGATAAGCTGTGACTCTTTGACAAAAAAATACAGTGGAAATGACTCTCAATGCCAATTTCTGGTCCACTTTCTCTCTTTTAGAAAATTCTCTCTGGGATCCCTGAAGTACCACGTAATAGGTTCAAATACCCTGAGACCACCATGCTAGAGAAGCCCTGGGTATCCACTCTGGACAACCACCAACTTCCCAACCAATCCCAACGAAAGCACCAAACACTTAGGTCTTGGATCAGTTCATCCTCTAGCTAAATACCACTAAGTGACTTTCACCAAGGCCACATGGAGCCCATGAAATGGCCAGTTGAGCCTCTCTCAAACTCCTGGTATCATGAGGTATAATAAAATAGTTGTTGTTTTAAGCCCCTGAATTTTGGCATAATTTGTTACACAGCAATAGATAATGGAATGGCAGCAAAGGAATGTTTCTCACGGTACATGGGGGCCTTCCAGAAGAAAGCTGCAGCACAGTGTTAGCATTTGGGTTAGGTTTATGCCTAGAGTTGAGTCCTGTTTAAAATGCCTTCCTAGAGATGCTGGTGGACCCAAGCATTAGGAAGGTGGAGGTGAACACCAAACAGCTCGGGGATCTGGAAGGAGTTGAACGTGTCTACCCAGAATGAAATTTGTCTGCCCTGGTCAAGGGAACTGCAATTTAATGAGCTTAGCTGTGAATTCTGGAAAAGTCCATGAAAGTGTCCCATGGGAGAAGTTTTACATGATCTCTAGACCAGAGAATGTAGCTTGTACTGCACAGAAAAAAAAAATTACGTCCTGTTTTCTATTGATTTCTTTCTTCCCAGAGATGGTCATTGTTTTCCTTTGTCTCTATTTCTTGTGTCATTTGTCATAAAGAGGAAAACCATAGGGTAGAACATAGGCATGGGTCCTATAAGCCTGTTAGTCAAGCCAGCCTCGCAAACTGGTGAGTTCACAGTTCTCACAGAGCAGCATCTATTTAGACAAATTTTGTGGTGGGTCACCTGTGTAAAGACTGGATGAAGTTTTCCTCTCAGCTTGCTCAGCTTTGTAGCCAATGGAAATATTCTCTCCGGTCCAGAGACAGAAGATGCAAGTACCAGCTTGCGTGTGGTGTCTAGGTGAATAGACTGGCATTCTAAGACACGAGGCTGCAAACAGCATTCTCAGTGCTTGACCATGCAGTTCTCAGGGAAAAATTTTTTTAAAGATTTATGTGTTTACTCATGAGAGACACAGACTAAGAGAGAGAGGCAGAGAGAGAAGAGGCAGAGGGAGAAGCAGGCTCCCTGTGGGGAGCCCGATGTGGGACTCGATCCCTGGAATCCAGGATCACAACCTGAGCCGAAGGCAGGTGCCCAACAGCTGAGCCACCCAGGCGTCCTGCTCTCAGGGAAATTTGTCATGGGGTTCCCAGTCCCTAATGAGCCTTCAATGTCTCAACATTCATTGCCTTGTTAGTACCGAGAAAGTTCCATTCCAATAGCACCTGCCTGTGTCACAAATAGACACCTGTGACTGGAGGCATCTCGTGGTCCCATGGGAAACAGAGAACCCATTTTCATTCTAACCACCTGTGACACTCAAGGTCTTTATAGGTCTTTGTTTTCTTGGGCTAACTCTCCGGATCTTGTAATGGATTTACCTTTTGCATCCTCTTTGGGGACACTCCTTGCATCCTTGGTTAAGCCATAGAAGAGCTTACTAGTTTGAGTAACTACTGAAATGAACAGAAAATCCTATTTATTAATGACCAGAAGAAGGATCCTCTGAATCAGAAAATCTTCTATACTTAGGGGGAAAAATGGAGCTCTCTTCTTAAATAATTAATAATGATCTTATTGCTACCCATGGAAGGAGAAAATTAAAAAGTGGATACGAAGGAGTATAATGGCTAGCCCTAGGGACTCCCTTCACAAGATGAAAGGAAAGAAATTAGACTTAGAAAAAATAAAGTCTATGTTCAACATAAATCCCCCTCCTTAAAATCTGGCCCAATCTCCTCAACAAATTCCTTTAACTTCAAAAACTCCTCCACCTTCTTCAGAAAATGCCTTAAACACCCAATTGCCTATTTTAACCTCCCTTTCCCTACATGATTCATAGACAGCACTCCAGGGTGCTCCCTAAGGCCAGGGTGTACAAGTTATTCATGTAAATGCTGAAAGCCAGCAAGTGAATGTAGCAGAAGCGCCCAGGATGGACGACCAGGCTCACTTCGCAGGCCCTACAATCAGGCTGTGCCAGTGTCAGGCCTTCCTGTGCCATGTCTTTTGTGAACGTGTCCTGCCTTCTCTACTCACCTACTCCCGCCGGCAAAGAATTCATGTCCCTTGGACAGCAACAGGTCTTTTAAATTATGAAGTTCTTTTATCTCCACTTTCAGAAGATCCTACCAAACTGAGAAAGGAATTAAAAATCTTAGAGGCTCTTCACAACTCCACTCACGGGGATATTGATTGGCTGCTGAGGGATGTTCTCCCCACCAATGGTTATGACGTAGTTAACACACAAGCTGGATGGCTCAGATGAAACAGATGACCAGAATTTCTTGCAGGCCCTCCTCCAAATAGTCAGGAAATGAATCAGCTTGGACGCTGATGTTTCGGAGCTAATAGAAGCAAGACTATATATTGGCTTCCCGCCCTAAGGTGAACTGGTCTAAGGTTGATCTGTGCACTCAGAAAGGAGAACATCGGAAGGCCTTTACTGAACGCTTTTACAGACCTTTCAGAGGCTTATTACCCTAAACCCTGGAGATCTAGGACATAGGAATCTTTTAATTTCTGCCCTGCTGGGAAATTTTCTCCCTGATATAAAAAGGCAAATTCAAAATAGCATGTTTGGATAGTGAAACTCTAAGCATGATAATAGAAGCAGTTACACAATTCTTTGAAGATAGACTGCAGAAATGCAAGAAAAGGGCATTAAAAATCAGCATTTCTTGATTTGCAATTTGAATCTTTAGAGAAATAAAAGCATGACAATGAAAGCAACTCAAAGTCCACTCAGACCCTTTCCTATTTGCCTTTCAGACATTTGCAGATATCATTATTTTTAAAAAATCAGAACATTGGAAGTATAATTGTCCTGCACTTAAGAAAAAGAAGGAAAAATGTAAATAGTCATCATCCTAGACTTCTAATAACAGACAAATATATTCCAAAACTTCTAGGAGAAAACTTACATTCTTTCTCTGTCTCTTGAGGATGAAAATCTTACCATGTCTTTAAAATGTAAACATCCAGAAGATAACTAAACCATAGCCCACAGTCACCTGAGACTGAAGAAAATAGAAAGAGGAAAGACACTGTAAAATCCTAACATCTATAAATTTCCCTTGCCCATACTCAAGGCTACACCCTCCACAAAATTCCTTGTCAAGGACAAATACAAATCTTAAAAGTCTACTCCACAAACATTACTAAAAATCTTTAGCCATTTGAGGGCGGAACCTTATTTAACTTGTTCTATCTCACAGAGATACAATTTGAATTCAACAGCTATTTATAAACTAGTGAGTTTTATATGATTGTAACTGCTTCAGAGCTAAAATTTTAGAACGAGAGCTATACAATTCTGGCTGTGTCTGTGTGTTTCTGTATGTCTATATATATAGATTACAGATATGATATTTTTCATTTTCATTTTCCAGATGGTATTGGCAAAATTAATTTAATAAAGAACTCTATACAACTGGCTTAAAAGTAAGTGCTTATGAATGAAGTATTTCTAAAACTCAGAAATACACAAACTAACTCAGATGTTTTCAAGTTCACATGATCTGGGATAATCTGTGATAAATAAAAGCTGATTTAAGTTTATTGGTTTGGGATCCCTGGGTGGCTCATAGGTTTAACATCTGCCTTCAGCCCAGGGCATGACCCCGGGGTTCCGAGATTGAGTCCTACATCGGGCTCCCTGCATGGAGCCTGCTTCTCCCTCTGCCTGTGTCTCTGCCTCTCTCTCTCTCTCTCTGGCTCTCATAAATAAATAACATATTTAAAAAATAATGATAATAAGTTTGTTGGTTTAATTAAAATAGGCATGTCTTCAGAGTTATCAGCATTAAATATGATTCATTAAATATAATACCTGGGGTTACTAATCAAATAAACTTATGTTCTCTCTTTGTCAGCAACAAAAATAGCCTGGGATGGTGGCTGACATTTTCCAATGTCTCATGAAGCTTTCATGTATAATGTAAATGTATTTAAAGCAAGCATACAAATACAGTAAGTGGAATAAAAGTTTATAAACTTTTCAACAATAATTATGTTTCCCAAATATTTTTTGTAACTTGAGGCCTTAGAGTTTTACTAAGTTAAGTTAAATGGTGGATATTTATTAAATATCTAGATCATTTCCTGATAAGACAAAATACTGAAACATTAATTATTGAACATAGGCTTTTGGCTTATTACCAAGAACCTAATATATTTGGGTCTGTCAGTAAACATGTCCTGTGCTATACTGAAAGACTGCACTATGAGGAAGCTTATATTTCTAGAAATTATGAGCTGCATTCATAAATTTGCCAATGTAACATTTCACAAATACTTCTTAGTTTTACTAGAAATTAAGGTTTCTGAAGTTTAAAAATTCTAATTAATACATGTATTTAAAACTACTAGCAATAAGATGGGAGTTTTTGAGTTCAAAAAGAAAAGAAAAGGTATGGAGATGCACTTTTGCTAAGGAAAAGAAAATAAATTTGTCCTAGAGTAAAAGCAATTATTTCAGAATGGGAAGGAAGAAAATGAAGGACAAACTAAATGTATATAGAAAGCTGAAGACAGAGAATTTTACCTTGTGCAGTCAAGTTGGCTAAACACTGAATAGTTATAAGAGTTTTTAAAAATAAGCTATAGGGGTCCCTGGGTGGCTCAGTCAGTTGAGCATCTGCCTTCAGCTCAGGTCATGACCCGGGGTCCTGGGATTGAGCCCCATATCAGGTTCCTTGCTCGGCAGGAAGTCTGCTTCTCCCTCTCCCCCTGCCCCTTCTCCCATTCGTGTTCTCTCTCTCATTCACTCTCTCTCAAATAAATAAATAAATAAAGTCCTAAAAAATAAGCTTTAATATTAATAGTTTGATAATGTAATTTTCTGCTAAATCTGTTAAAAAAGAAAAAGATTTCTTGGACTATTGATCTGCTCTTGATGAAATATTATGAAAAGTTTTCCCTCACATTTTAAGTAATCTGCCTAGAAACCAAAGACCTTATATTTAACTATAATAATTTCCTGTGCTTTGTGTTGTCTTCATCAGGTTGTTGATTACTTAATTGTCATAACAGCATGAGTAAAGCTTTGCTTAAAATTATGTAACCTTCTGTATTTGTTTTTAAAATCCCTTTTTACTTTGGTTAAATAGATAGTTAAGGATTGTTTGTAATGATCTTTAATCCTTCTATATTCTAGTGTCCAAACTTTTTGGTATTTTTGACAAATTTTCCAAAATCGAATTCTGAATGAAGTTTTTTGACCTGGAAGAAATTTGGGACTTTTCAGAGCATCCCTGGAGCATCTCAAAAGATTAGTTCTCTCCTTATAAAAAAAGATTGTAAATTAATTTGGCTTATTTGATATGTTAAATTACAAGGAAGTATTGTCAAAGAAGTAATACTAAACCTTCTTAGATTATATTTGTGTGGATACATGTTATTAATATATGTTGTAATAATTACAAAAAATTCTGAAATATCCTGGTAAAATGTTATCAGTTGTAATTACAGTGTCATAGAAACAACTAAATTTCTTTGTTAATAATGAACTCTAGTCAGATCTTTAACCATGACCAGTTTTAAGCCTTTTTGCAATTTATGGAAGTTATTATTTTATTCTGATGCTTTTGCAAAAGTATTTCATCACGAGAGATTCAAGGAAAGGACCCTAACAAGCACAAGTTTCTAGTAACTTCCAGATCATACCATGATCTTAACTGAGTAAGAATTTACAGAACTCTAATGGAGAAACTGATGGTTTCATAAAACGTCTCATAAAATAAAAATAACAAAAATTAATTACCTGGTACTAAAGGAACTGACTAGGATAATAGTAATTTTTATGGTATTTTTATTTGAAACATAACTGGTTCTTTCATGCTTTGTTTTTCCAAGTTCTCTTAAGCTATCAGAAATTTGGTAAAATAAACTTTTGTGAACAAAAAAGAAACATTTATCTTTTTGACCTTGCCTGATCCTTTCAGAATTCAGAAACTCTTAGTGAATATTCTTATCTTCATGACACTGTAGTTATTTGCATGAACTCAATAAGAACCTGTTCTCCTTTTAACAGGACACAATTGAAACATTAGTTATATTACTAAGGCTTTGACTGTAATGTCATATTTGAGAATGATGTGCAGGAATCAGATATAAATAGACAGCTTTAAAGAACTAAGATTAAAAAAAAAGAAGAAGAACTAAGGTTGACTTTATGGAACAGATAAAGCCCCTAGTTTACAGGGTTCCAGACAACCTTACCAGGTGAGCAAGGAAGATCACTTCCTGACAAACTCAAAAACCCCCAAGCTATTTGGGGAATCTCAAGAGGAGAGCAATTTACCCAAATCTATAAGTATTGCAGGCAAAGTCTGATGGTAAGTCCTTGGCTTGGTTTCCTAGCCTCAAGTGTCTTTTAAAAGTTCAGCCTGAGATTCGTTATGAAAAATTCCAGCAAAGCAAATATAAAAGAGCCTACATTGCCAATTGCTATTCTTGCAATTGTAAGTGCAATGTAAATAACCATTGTATAGCATATGTAAATATAACCTATGTAAATAACCAGGCCAAGCTGAACAAGACTAGAGTTATTTTGCAAACAAATTAGTCTTGCTTTGATTATTTCTGATAGAAATGGAGGTAAACGTAGAGAGAAATTTTGTTTCAATAGAAACCTATAGCATACTCTTTTGGTTATCAGATTCTAGTGCTGTTAATTGTCTTTGAGTTTTTATTTCCTACCTGAAAACTAACGGATCCTGAATTCTTGTAACTTCCTCCAATATTTCGCTACAACTTTCCAAACTAACATTTCCAATTTTCTGCCGCTTTGACTTGAAATCACTAAGAACAAAAACTGCCCTTTTCTCAGAAGCCCTGCAAACTGAGTGTGAATGACTTTATATAACTTTTAGGGAAATCACCACAATAACTTGTGTTTAGATGATGTTTGTGCCTGTTGCTACTCAGAAAGTTTACCTGAACACTCAGCGGCATCATTAGAGATGTTCGGACTGCAAAAGATGCTTTGACCCTAACATCTAGAAATCTTCTTGATTGGTTTCCACCTGGGCTCAGAAACTGGTTTGTAATTTGCTTCAATCGTTAACCATTGTTTTTCTTTTGGGTACCTGACTTCTTTTTTTTTTTTTTTTTTTTAGGGTACCTGACTTCTTATACAATATAGATCTAACTTTGGGATCCCAGGTGCATCACCACCTCCAAAAATGAGATACAGCTGTTTAATCAAACTTCATTTTCATGACTAAGAGATTAAATCTGTGAAATAATGGATCAATCTACCAACTCATCTTCTTTTAAAAGAAAACAATTAGTTTTGTTTGTTTTAATGAATTTATCTATTTAGATAATCTCTACACCCGATGTGGAGCTCGAACACAGAACTCAAGAGTTCAAGAGCTACAAGCTCCACAGATTCAGCCAGGCACCACTACCAGTTCAGCTTCTAAATTGTGAAACTTCTTAAAATTTCAAAAGTGGTACTAAAGGGGAACAGAATACACCTCCCCAAAATATGCCACTTAGGCATACTGATTATTTTGAGTTAACGTTTCTTAAGAAACAGCCTATGCAAGAAATACTCTGACTTCCTTTGTTCTCTGAAAGTAGGAAATAAATCTCCCACATGAAATGTACCCTCTCTGTTCCAAGATGGTTGAAGACATCCTTACCACCAGAGACAGGGTATATTTAGGGTCAAAAAGGCTATATAAACAAAACTTGATACTTCACTAAATTACTACCCCAAGCCCAAATCTCTTTGTCTTATCAATTCTTCACAAATTTGTTGTTTCTTTGTCTAAAAGATTTAAAAGCTGCCTGCTTTGTTTGTGTTGGTTAAACTTTTTCAAGTCTCACATTGTTATGGGCTCCCATATGTACAGAATTAAATGATTTTTCTCCTGTTAATCTGTCTTATGTCAATTTAATTATCAGACCAGCCAAAGAACCTACACAAAAAAAAGGGAAAATGTTTCCTTCCCTATATGACAAATGCTTAGAGTACCATATAGATCAGTGCCAGCATACTAAAAATTTTCTTTTGTGTACAGCTAACCATTTAAAAAACATATATTCTAATAGCTCCAGCCTTTTTCTTGGACACAGTTTTACCAGTAGCTTAAACCTCACAGAGATCTAGAGTAGCAAGCATGCTTACAAGAGTAAACAGAAAAACAAGGAAACAAAAACACTTCACGTGCTAAGCCAAATGAGTCAATCAGAGAAAAGCAGTTATCATATGATTTCACTTATATGTGGATATTAAGAAACAAAACAGAAAATCCTAAGGGAAGAGAGGAAAAAATAAATGAAGAGAAAATCAGAGAGGGAGACAAACTATAAGAGATTCTTAACTCTAGGAAACAAACTGAGGGTCACTGGAGGGGTGGGAGGGATGGGGTAACTGGGGGATGGACATTATGGAGGGCATGTGATGTGATGAGCACTGGGTGTTATATAAGACTGATGAGGGATGCCTGGGTGGCTCAGGGGTTGAGCATCTCCCTTCCACCCAGGACGTGATCCCAGGGGCCTGGGATCGAGTCCCACATTGGGCTCCCCACAGGGAGCCTGCATCTCCCTCTACCTGTGTCTCTGCCTCTCTCTCTCTGTCTCTCATGAATAAACAAATAAAAATCTTTAAAAAAATGATAAATCACCAACCTCTACCTCTGAAACCAATAATACATGTTAATTAGTTGAATTTAAATGAAAAAACATCAAACAAACAAAACACTTTTTAGGAATAATGGCCAAATTTGCTTGAAAATAAACTAAGATTCAATTTAAAAGATTGTTTTAGGTTTGTTCTTATTTATCTGCACAGTGGAGAATACAAACGCCAAACAGGACATTATTCGTATGTATATACTAAGGGAATCACCATAAACAACAATTTTGATTGCTATCAACTTTACAAATTCTGTCTGACTGAGCTCTAAGGAAGTGATTCATAAATCCAAACTCCTTAATTCTCCTTTGTTTCCTTATTCTTATTCCTTTGATTCAACTCTTTACCTCTCAACTAAACTATTAAAATAATTTCCTAGCTGGTTTCCCTCAGGCAAGTGTCTCCTAACTGGAAACCTATCTATGTATTCTCCAAACTTAATCTTTTTAAAATCCAAATCTGGGACGCCCGGGTGGCTCACAGATTGAGCGTCTGCCTTTGGCTCAGGGTGTGATCCCAGAGTCCTGGGATTGAGTCCCACATCAGGCTCCCCGCAGGGAGCCTACTTCTTCCTCTGCCTGTGACTCTGCCCCTCTCTCTGTGTCTCTCATGAATAAATAAGTAAAATCTTTTAAGAAAAAAAATCTAAATCTGATTATATTTCTTTCTCAATTAAAAATTCATGCTAGTTTGCCATCAGGAAGATCCCCAAACTCCTTAACATGGCACACATATGACTTACTGACACTTCCAGCCAAACCCATGTACTTCACAAACACACCTAATTGACCACACAAAACTCATACCCATCACCCACACAGACAACCTGGCTTCTCCTCTATGGCTTTCTCCCCCATTCTTCTCTCTTTGCAAATATTTATCCTTCAAAACCCAATTAGGTTTCACCTCCTATGGAATCTTTCAGCACTTTTCAAAGTGAATTCACTTTTTTTCCTTGCTTTTTGTGTTCCCATGGCCCTTCACAGCATATTGTTTTGTGTAGTACTATTTTGGATGAAGTTTGAGCTTCCTAAAGGAAAGATACTGTCTTTCACCTTTGGTACCATCTTTAAGACCTAGAAAGTGCCTGGCTTATTTATTAGATAGCCTTTGGTAGATATTTGTGGTGTGAGTGAATGATTGATAGACTAGAATGTGAATCTAGACAGTCACACCAAAAAAAAAAAAAAAAAAAGGTAGAATCCTGAAAGGCTTTTGCTGGCCTATTCGTTTATTTTCTTTCCTAGGTTGCTTGTTAAATTGGAAAAGTGAGAACTGGGTGATCATGGGATAGAATAACAAGGCATAAAGTCAGCTCCATCACAAAAATATGTCTGACAAGAGGCATAAAAAATTAACATTACTCAGAGATGTTGTCTCCTGCATAATTCTGGGGCTCTGCTGTAATTGTTTACTACTGAAGTAGCTGTGATCATTTTTTTAAGCCTTTTGGCAATAGTTTGTATTTTAGATCAAAGGCAAGAGACACCCTCATATCATCAGCCACATATTAAATCATCTCTTAGAATGGGCCACTTTAGGAAAGACTTCATTTAGGAATGAGCCAGTTAATTAATTAATAAGACCCAGTGGTTTTATTTAGTAATTGTCTCCAGGTCTCATACATTGTGTGCATTCAGTTTTCCCCCTCTATGTATGAGCTGAGACAAATAAGAGCAAAAGAGCTAACATCATTAGCCCCTTAATACACACAGTATCTGCCTTCTTTCCTAATCTTCTTACCATATGGGATCCTGTGGGTCAGTCTACTCAAGCTGAGTAGAGTCAAAAATCTACTTAAGGAAGCTCTGAATGGACCTCAAAATTAGAGAGATAGGGCGTCTGTTCATTTATCCTGGATCGTCAGATGAATTTACATATTAGATAAATTTTTAATTTTTGAAACTAACTGTTTCCCAGGAGCAGCTGTTCTCAAACTAGAGTCTCAGATCTGATTTTCCCTTGGCTTTTCTCCTCTCTCCACCACTCACCTTACCTATGCTGTTGTCAAACATGAAGACTATTAATGTATGTGACTCCACTTGAATTAAGAATTCTTAACTTTTGAATAACAGTCTGTAAATATCTGAAAAAGACTTGTTCTTGGAGAGATTAGCTATCCATTATCATTTTTACATAAAATGATACGTACAAGAGAAAAAACATTTTAAACTATTATATCTACGAGGCTTAGACTTCCCATAATAGTACTTGTCCATCAGAAACATATAGTTAAGATATTTGGGTAATGTATGGATCCGACTCAGGAATACTTAATATATGAAGTACAAATACTGAAAAGTTCCTACATTCAGACTGAATCAAGAGACTCTGCTTGAAAAGTGTTTTGTAGTGATGCAACCATGCAAATGCCTCTGAAATTGGTTTTCTCCTATACTGACCTTGGAGGGAGCTCATCTGCTCTAAATAAACGAAGGTATGTGAACACTGCCCCCTCCCCCTTAATAAGTCTACCCACCTCTGTTCTATGCCATGAGTAGCTGCAGTGCTCTAGGCCCTGTGAAAGAAGATTCTAAGGAATTTAGACTTATCTCAGTTTGGACAAAGTCATACATGACTACGCGGGTTTACCCAAGCCATGTATAAATTATAGAGGAAAGAGCAACTGTTTAAAGTGGGTCTGAGGAGGCAGGTACAGGCATATGCTGCTGCATGAGTTGCTTTCCCCGTGGAGTTCCTGGAGATATTCAATAAATTCCTTGAAGGAATCATGTAACACTGTACTTGCCTTTAAGAGATGGATGCCAAGATTAAAACTTTGAACCTTTTAAGAGAAATACCTTATAAGTTAATGTAAGCATTCCAGACTCTGGAAAAGAATATGCATTACCAAGTATAAATCCTTTTTAAATATTGTAAAGGATCAGTCTCCTGTGAGCTGCTTTAGCCTGTTCTTCATGGGATGCTCCTATAAAGTTCACTGTCTGTGCCTAAAAGCCCTAAAGTCCTGGAGGAGAGAGAGCTCCAGGGTAAAACTACAACATTCTCACAAGTCTCCTGGTCACCCTCTGGCATGCCTCTGTGGAAGTGATGGTGTGGGGGCCAAGAGCAGGCTGCCCCAAGATGGGCCATTTGGCTTGAAGATGATGTTGAGCTGAAGGTAATTGAGACCCAGAGGGGTCAAGAGAAACTTCTGCCTCTCCCGTCACCACACAGAAGAATCTAATTAGGGGTCTTTCCAGAATAAAGATTATTACCAGAGATTAATTTCACCTGAATCATGCATGTTTGGCGAGGCAACAATCTAATTACCAAACATCTGCTCTTCTTCTTCCTGCCCTGTGAATTGCATTCCTTCTCTTCAATTTCTCAGACCGCTGCACACTTCCCCTTCGTTCAGCATGACTTACACACTTCATTTTCCTGACCGTCTTTGAAATTTCCAAGTCTTTGTGGATTCCTTGTACATAAATACCATTAAATTTAATTTTCTCCTGTTAATCTGTGTCATGTTCATTTAATTCTCAGTCCAGCTGGAAGGACCTTGAAGGAGACAGGAATTCTTGCTTCTCAACAATGGCATTCCTCCTCCTTTGCCCACTTTTCTCCATTTGAAATTTCCACAGTGACCAAATTAAATAATGAGTTTATGTAGGATCTAACTCCAAGGCTTTTTAAGTAACAATTACCTTTTTGGTATTTGTCTGCATACGCTTTAAAGAGAATTCTTACTACTTTTCTCAATAAAACGAGGCTCAGAGAGGTAAAATAATTTATCTAGGCTTATAACTAGTAGAGAGCAGAAGTGGGATTTGAACCCAAATCACTCTGCATGCATGCCAGTGTTAACTCCTGTGGACAACACAGTGATCTTTTTTTTTTTCAAATGAGTAGTTGAATATGTATGACTTGTCTATTTGAATAACTAGCATTTTGGCAAAGACGAACAAAAGATTATTAGAGTCTACTATGAACAAATATAAGCCAACAAATTGGATAATCTAGAAGCAACGAATAAATTCCTAGAAACATAGAGCCTACAAAGACTGAATCACAAGGAAATAGAAAATCTGAACAAATAATGAGTAAAAAAATTAAAGCAGTAATCAAAACCTCCCAACAACAACAAAAAGCCTCAGACCAAATGGGTTCATAAGTAAAAGCTACCAAACATTTAAAGAATTAATCCTGCTTCCTTTCAAACTCTTCCAAAAAATTGAAGAGGAAGGAATATTTCTAAACTTATTTTACAAGGCCAGCCAAGGCCTTACACCAAAGCCAGATAAGGGTCCTACAAGAAAAAAAATTACAGGCCACTATCTTTGGTGCAAAATCCACAAGAAAATACTAATAAGACACATTCAAAAACATGTTGAAAGGTGTATAAATCATGACTAATTGGGATTTATTCCCGGGATGTAAAGATGATTTGACATATGCAAATCAATAAATACAACACAACACTTTAACAAAATGAAGGATAAAAATTACATGATCAAGGATGCCTGGGCGGCTCAGTGGTTGAGTGTGCCTTCAGCTCACGTCGTGATCCCAGCGTCCTGAGATCGAGTCCCACATTGGGCTCCCCACAGGGAGCCTGATTCTCCCTCTGCTTGTGTCTCTGCCTCTCTCTCTGTGTCTCTCATGAATAAATAAAAACTTTTTTTAAAAAAATTATATGATCAGTTCAATAAATGCAGAAAATGCATTTGACAAAATTCAACATAATTCATGATAAAAATTCTAATAAATCATAAGTAGAAGGAATGTATCCCAACATAATAAAGGCCATATATGATAAGTTCACAGCTATTATCATCCTGAATGGTGAAAATGTGAGTTTTACTTCTAAGGTCAGGAATAAGACAAAAGTGACTGCTCACAACACTTTTATTCAACATAGTGCAGGCAGTCCTGGCCAGAGCAATTAAGTAAAAAATGTAAATAAAACGTAAAAGAAAAAAAGTGGAAAAGAAAGAAGTTAAATTTTCTCTGTTTCAAGCTGACATAACCTTATATATAGGAAGCCCTAAAGATTCCACCAAGAAACTGTTCAAACTAATAAATGAATTCAGTGAAGTTGTAGGATACAAAATCAAAGTACAGAAGTCATTTGCATTTCTATACGTTAACAATAATAGCATCGAAAAGAATTAAATAACTTAAGAATCTGTTTAACCAAAAGGCACCTGGTGGCTCAGTCAGTTAAGCAACCAACTCTTGGTTTCAGCTCAGGTTGTGATCTTAGGGTCGTAAGATGGAGCCCCGTGTCAGGCTCTGTGCTTAGCACTGAATCTGCCTGGGACTTTCTCTCCCTCGCCCTCTGCCCCTCCCCACTGCTCTCCCTCTATTTCTCTCTCTCTCTCAAATAAATAAATAAATATTTTTAAAAAAACAACCAACAAACAAAAGAATAAACTTAACCAAGTTGGTGAAAATCCGTACAGTGAAAATTATAATACAGTGAGAAAAAAACTAAAGACACAAATAAATTTAAAAAAACTCTTGGATTAGAAGAATTAATATTGTGAAAGTGTCCATACTACCAAACTTATCTAAAAATTCAGTGCAATCCTTATTAAAATTCCATGGGTATTTTCATACACATGTGCCTGGGTGGCTCAGTCAGTTAAGCATCAGACTCTTAATCTCAGCTCAGGTCTTCATCTCACAGTTGTGAGTTTGAGCCTCACCTTGGGCATGGAGCCTACTTAAAAATAAATAAAGCAATAAATAAACAAATATGTACAGCCAAGTAAATGATCAACAAAATGAAAAGGCAACCAATGGAATAAGAGAAAATATTTACAAAGAATATATCTGATAAGGGGTTAATATTCAAAATATATAAGGAATTCTTAAAACTTTATAGGAAAAGACTATAACCTGATCAAAACATGGACAAAGGGCCTGAATAGACATTTTTTCAAAGAAGACATATGAAGGGCCAACAGGTCCATGAAAAGGTGCTCATTATCATTAATCATCAGGGAAATGCTAACCAAAATAACAATGAGATATCACCTCACAACTGTTAGGATAGCTATTATCAAAAAGATAAGCAATAAGTTTTGGCAAGGATGTGGAGAAAAGCAAGCCCCTGTATACTGTTGGTGAGAATACAAATTGGTACAGCCAGTATGGAAAACAGTATGGAACTTACTCAAAAAGTTAAAAATGGAATTACCCTATGATCCAGCTGTCCCACTAGTGGATATATATCCAAAGAAAATGAAATCAGGATCTCAGAGATGTCTGCAGTGCCATGTCCACTGCAGTATTATTCACAATAGCCAAGATACAGAAATGACCCAAGTGCCCATCAGAAGATGGATAAAGAAAATGTGGCATATTTATATGTGTATATAAATTTGTAAATGTATTTAAATATATACATGCACACACGCATACACACAAACACGGGGAAATTACTAAGCCATTGAGAAAAAAGCAATCCTGTGGCACCCAGGTGACTTTGGTTCAGGTCTTGATCTCAAGATCCTGGGACTGGGCCCCACATTGGGCTCTCCACTCAGTGGGGAGCCTGCTTGTCTCTCTCCCTCTGCCCCTCCTCCCACTTGTGCTCACTCTCTCTCAAATAAGTAAATATTTAAAAAGAGAGAGAGAGAAATAAATCCTTTCATTTGTGACAACATGAATAAATCTTTAAGAAGCTATGCCAAGCGAAATAAGCCAGACAGAGTAAGATACATACTGTGTGGTCTCGCTTATATGTGGAATTTAAGATCTTCAACCCAGAACCGGAGGATAGAATAGCAGCTGCCTGGGGCTAGGGGGTGGGGGAAATGGGGATAGTGGTCAAAGGGTACAAAGTTTCAGTTATAGGATGAATAAATTCTAGGAATCTAATGTACAGTACAGTGAATATAGTTACTAATACTCTATTCTGTACTTGAAATTGGCTAAGAAAGTAGATCTTAAATGTTCTCACCACACCCTCCAAAATGGTACCCATGTGAGGTACTGGATGTGTCAATTAGCTTGACAGTGCTCATCCTTTCATGATGTGTGCATGTACCAAACTGTCACATGTATGTCTTAAACATATACAATTTTTATTTATCGTTACACCTCAACAAAGCTGGAGGCAAAGGAAGTCATGTTGTTGTTTATTAATTTTCAGTGGACAAAGTTTTTAGTTGGTGACTCCCGTTTCAATTTCATTGTTTTCTCAATTTTCTTCTATCAGGTATATGAGATAACATAAAAATCTTCAGTTTTCTTAGAATTAATAAAGCCAATTTCCCATTTCTGTCTTCTTTCTGATTTTTCTAGGATTGTCAGAAAGTGTTTATTTATTTGTCATATTAAAGAGATGAGGATTCTGAGTCTGACCTCACACCTAAACACGAAAAGGCATGAAACAGAGACTATACACCATGTAATAAATTAACTACCTTTTATTATGACTTTTACAATCTAAGTCTTATATAATCTATAACATTTTGTCTATGACTTTTATATCTATGACTTCTACAAACAGGAGTTTATTATAAAGTCAGCTTCCCAAAACTAGTAATATCTTCGGTCACGAAGACCAACTAGTAGATGATGTAGTCACCAGTGCATTACTGTGGGATTGACCATCCAACTCCTCTCTCCTTTTTAAAACTGCTCCGTCTTCCCCATCCACAGTCTGCAGGAGTAGCTACATTAATGCTTAGCCCTTGCATTATCTGGGTATTGGGAGTTGGACTGGATCTTAGCATCTCCTCCAAGCTGAGCCAGTGAGACTCTACCCTGGGGTTTTGCAAATGGGACTTAGAAGGTGATTGTTGATTTCCTCCCATTTTATTGTTTAACTGTCTCAAGCCTATGTATAAGTGGATTTTCTCATGTCTCTTCCTGTATTGTCCACGCAGACTTGATGTCACGGTCCTCACTGTGCTCTACCACTGTATTTCTAGCTTCTCCGTAAGAAAACATTACGTCACAACTGGTCACCCCCTATCTGCTGGGATGCAGTCACCTCAATAATATAGTGCTTTCTGTGCCAATAAAAGTTGGTACTGGTACCAACAAATATTAGTAGGATACATTTCCTGTATTGTCTGTTCTTCAGTTCCACGGAGTATCATTAAATGAGATTGAACAACTGCATCAGTCTTTACAGAAAGATTTATGTTAACTAAAAGAAATTATGACATAAAACGGAGAAAATTAAACTAAATAATTAGCATAACATCTACCACAGTGTTTTGTAACTTCATGTGGAGAAGATGTTCAGACCATGAACCATACAAAGGCGACCATCCAAAAGTATGAATAACCTGATAATGTTACAGATGACTTCTTTTTGGCCAAATGTATTAAGTGTGTTTAAATATGTCTTGCTAAATTGGACATCACCAGTACTAACGTGCCTCTGAATCACACACAAGGAACACAGACAATGGCAAAGGAAGGTGATGAGTACTTCCTCAGACTTGTGGAAATCTGCTTTGGGCAAGTCACTCCATATATCTCATGAAATATGGGTCTGCTGGCCTGTGAATTTCTGTGGGACCAAGGGGTGCATGGGGATCTTCCCTGTGCCCTGTACCCACGATGATGCCACATTATCTCGTTTCTTTTCTAGACAGATATTCTTGAAACTAAGTAGCTTTCTATAATGATATATTTGTTGACTATCATCTGCTGTATACACTACCCTAAAAAAAGGGAACCAGGGGGATCCCTGGGTGGCGCAGTGGTTTAGCACCTGCCTTTGGCCCAGGGTGTGATCCTGGAGTCCCGGGATTGAGTCCCGCGTTGGGCTCCCAGCATGGAGCCTGCTTCTCCCTCTGCCTGTGTCTCTGCCTCTCTCTCTCTTTCTGTGTCTATCATGAATATATAAGTAAATAAATAATCTAAAAAAAAAGGGGGGGAACCAAGAAGTTAAAAATGTACAGACTAGCTTCTCATGGATGTCCCTGATCCCTGATCTCATGCCTTTCTCTTCTGCCCTGTCCCTTTCTTTAATGTTTCATATGCCTTTTGGGAAAGTATGGCCATGATGACAGGAGTCTATTTTGCTTTAAGATGCATCTGACTTCTCTCTGCAGCAGATTTTTACAGGTCAGAGTTATTCAGTCCGAAATAATTGCTCACGGGTTCTAAAATTCTCTGCACCAGTAGTAGTCACAGAACTTGTCTTATTATTCTTCCTATTTCTGGCAAGTACACACACACACACACACACACACACACACACACACACCTCAAAGTATAAATATCAATTGTTATAAAACAGCATAATACTAATTCATAAAGCAGAAGATAAATACTTTTCTTACCAGCTGTTAAGACCAGAAATCTCACAATTAAATATTTAATATTCTTATTTTGCAGATCAGTGCTAATTCCTATCTTTCATCCCTATTTTGCACAAAATAAATTTTTGGCCAAGAAATATCCTATTCAGATCATCTTTCCCCTCCACCTCTTCTTCCCCTCCTTTCTCCATCTCTTCTTCTTTCTCCTCCTTCTTTTTCTTAGAGAAAAGGGGGACATAGTTTCTTTCTTCCAATTAGAAAGCTACATTTAGATGTTAGTAAGAGGTCAGGTTTTCGACCACATGTAGAAAGCCAGTCTATACACATAGGGAAAGGGTCAATAGGAAAAGGAAAGAGCCCTGAGAGTATTGCAGAGCCTGGGGTTGCGGCTTCTAAGGCCCAGGTGAATTCCTGCCCTTCTTACAGCTAGATTGTTCTCTTTTCATTTCACTGTATATCATCGTGTCTCTCCAATCAATTTCCTAACTAAGAAGGCTAATCCAAACGTGCTTTATGTCACTTATAAGCAAAAGAAATCTCACTAGTAAACCAAACTAATAACAAAAAAAAAAAATGCTTCCTTGTCTCAGACCACCTGGTCCTGTTTGACAAAAGGCAGACGTTTACTCCAGACTTCATCATTTGCATAATTGTTGTACAGTGTTGACTCAAAATATTAGTAGCATGCTTTCTGTGCATTTCACTCCCCCTTTCACTCTTATTCAAGAGCTAGGTCTCCTCCTCCAGCCTACAACAAAGCAGAAGCAAAATTAAATCTGAGAGGAGGATTCTCAGATCTGTGCTTACAGAGCCAGCTTTCTCAATAGACTACGGGATTTGGAGGCGGCGGCATTGGACAAAAGGCAAAGAATACGTATAAGCTGGAGCAAAGTTAGATGAGAGAGAAAAACCCATAGTCTTTGAAGAGGGAAGAAGAAGGAATATCTTTGTCTCAATAGCAGCAAACAGAATAGAATGGACAACAACGAGCAAATGCCCTAAAGAGTCAGCACCAGTCCATGTCATCCACAAGGACAAGCCACGGTTCAACAGCTCTGCAAGCCTACTAGCCCCTTAGGAGGAGAATAAACATTTGACCATCCCGTATGAGATGGAAGCATGAAGGGAGCATTTGCTCCTGATCAATGGGGAATGAAAAGAACCAACCGGGGATATCCCTATGTGAACCGTCAGTAACTGTGTAGAACCGGCACCAACGAAAGCCAGAGCCCAAAGAAAAGCCCAAGATTACAACACTTCTCTGTGGAACTAAAACCTTACTCAAGCCAAGAGAGACCTTAGGGTTTACGCATGAAAGATTACAACTTGCCAGAAAAAGAAGATAAAGAACCAAATAATAGTTGGTTTAAAACACAAAGCTGTAAGTAGTAATTGCTGACTGCTTTTTATTTCTCTACTTTCCCAGTTGTCTTCACCATCTACCATCCTGAAGGATCGACTATAGTAGCAGTTTTGCAGGAGTTAACAGTCATCTGCTACTGCCTTCCCCTATCCTGCCTTCCCTGGGATTTCCCAAGGGCTCTTTCTTACCCATTTTTCATGTTGAAGATGGTTAACACAAACATAGGGCTTCTTGAAAGCATTCCAAGTCTGTCTTCACAGCACGCCCCCAAAGCAGCAAAACTCCCCATTTTAAAAATACAAACTTTCACTCATCTATGACCTATGTAATACGTATGGAATAAACAGGAGATACGACAACCAATACTACCGAAAGGCTTGGTTTCAACATCTTAGTTTGTTAATGGTGAGTTTCTTGGAGCTCCAAGCTTGATGCTGGATGACCTCTCCTGCTTTTCCAAAGAAGATGACTGAACTCCTTTGTTTACCTATCTTTTCTTGTCATTTATTTTTCTCACCCACCTTCCCTCGTAACTTGAATCCCTGGAGGCCTTTATTCCATATAAGTAACCCAAAGACCATACTTCCAATCTGTTTCCAGATATTTGGGGTAGTGGCAAGAAGAGTAAAATTAAAGGGTTAGTTAGCTTGATTTTTTATACAGGAAAGTAATGGGAAAGATGGCAACACATGGCATTATTCCACATTCAAACTCAGATTAACCTATCTGATTCAAATGCCTGTCATCTTCACTCTAGCTGTCTCTCTCTTCCACTCAGCTGTGTTATGATTTTTAAAGCTATAAGAAGGGGTAGATTTGCTTTAAAAAAAAAAAAAAGACAAGACTTGTTTAGCTCCTTTGATTCCTTGTTGATATTCTAGGAATAGAAATGTCATACAAAAAAAAAAAAAAAAAGAAATGTCATACAATTCCTTCTTTGAAATATGTTTATCTATTTATCCAATCTTTCTTCTTTTTCCTCATCTATTCCCTATCTTCCTAAAAGTCACCAAGTGTCTATATTTTTCCTACACGTTTCTTAACATCTTTCTCCAAAAATTATTCCTCCTTTCTTCTTCCTTACTCTGCGTAAGGTTAAGTGGCTTGGTTAAGAGGCATTGAAAAGATTTAAGCAAAAGAGATAACTATAACCAAATTGGCATTTTGGCAAAATTTTTCTGAATACAGTCATTTGAACAGTGACCACAAATAAAACATTAGATAAACATTCCTCTCGAGGCTCATCCTGAATGCAACTGAACTCTGAATGCTTGAGCTTCATGTTCGCCAGGGTAACATTAGCTCTTTTCTTCAACTGCTCTTATTCTGACCTGAGAGTCAGAAATGTCCAGAGATATTCATTCTGTTTTCTCTGTCACTGCCAATGAAATTCTTGAACTCCTGTATTCTCCTTACTTTCCTCTTTTTAAGATTTATTTTCTATGGTCCAAACTCCCACTGTGTGATCTCATTCTTCACTCCTCCCTTGGGCACTCCCATTCCAAGATTAACAAACCCATATATCTTCACATTCTTCATTCATATTTTTTTCAATGTTTATCATTTACTAAAATGTGATTGTCTCCAGAGGGACTCCCTGAATTTACTCAATCACTTTCCTGCATTTTAAGTGCAAGACTGCAAGAGGATTTCCAGGATCCTCCTTACTCTCCACTCACTTCTGGACAATTACTCCTCTCCTTTTAAGCCTACCTTCTACTCTTTCATCTCACTGCCACATAACAAAATCATTCCCCCTTCTCTTTACACATTGACGTCTTTGTCCTTTCCTTCATCCCCAAATCCTGTCATCCCCTCAGGGACACATAGCTGATCCATCCCAAATCATAGCTCCTTAGGTTTCATCACCTCCTTATTCCTAAGGACCTCTCCTTAGCTCTATTTCAGGCACTTACTTCAATGGCCACATCTTGAGCCTTGTCTTTATATGCAGCTACTTCACCACTAAAATAATGCATGTGACTCCTCTAAAACCATACCTTCCTATCCTTCCTGCTTACTTTGTTTATTATGCTCAGTCCCACAGATCTTGCCCATCATCAAGATCATCAGGCCATGAATTCCTCTATTATTGTCTAGCAACCATTCTTCTCTTTAATTTTTTTTCAGTTTCAACTTTTTATTTAAATTCTAATTAGCTAAAATATAGTGCAATATTAGTTTCAGGAGTAGAATTTAGTGAAACAACGCTTACATTCAATACCTGGTGCTCATCACAATGCTCTCCTTAAAACACATTATCCCTGCCCACCTCCCATCCAGCAACCCTCAGTTTGTTCTCTATAGTTAAGAATCTCTTTTGGTTTGTCTCCATCTCCTTTTTTTTTTAAACCCCCCCTCCTATGTTCATCTGTTTTGTTTCTTAAATTCCACATATGAGTGACATCATATGGTTTTTGTCTTTCTCTAACTTATTTCACTTAGCCTAATACACTCTAGCTCTATCCACGTCTTTGGAAATGGTAACATTTCATTCTCTTTGGTGACTGAGTAATATTCCATTATATATACCACATCTTCTTTATCTATTCATCATCAGTGGACTTTTAGGCTCTTTCCATAATTTGGCAGTTGTTGATAATGCTGCTATAAACATCACGGTGCATGTGCCCCTTTGAATTGGTATTTTTGTATCCTTTGGGTAAATACCTAGTAGTACAATTGCTGAGTCATAGGTCATAGTTCTATTTTTAACTTTTTGAGGAACCTCCATACCCTTCTCTTTAGTTGGAGAAATATGTTGACCAGAGGTAAAGAAAAAATGAAAATTTTAAATGGGGCCTAATACACTGTGAGATTACAAGCAATCTGACAGCAATTCCTCATTTTCTCCCCATTAAATGTCCAAAAACATGGGCCTGAACTCAGTTTGCTGCTTCTTCTCTTATACAATGTAGGTATTGTACATCTTGAGTTGTGCTCTGGAGATTACAACTTGCCTTTGCAAGGACTCAATGCCAGGAATTATCTCTTTTCACTTGTGCATCATCACTGTCAGCCTCTTCACAGTTCGATCCTGATTACCCGTGATCTTCCATCTTTCGCCTTTAAGCATCTCATTAACATTCAATGCTCCTGACTTCCTCTGCCTTAGAATACTTTCTTCTTTTGGCTTGGGTGACTGTGTAATCTCCCAGTTTCCCTTCTATCTTCTGTGCTGGCATATTGTCCTA
Source organism: Canis lupus familiaris (assembly GCF_011100685.1). Classification (NCBI taxonomy): domain Eukaryota; kingdom Metazoa; phylum Chordata; class Mammalia; order Carnivora; family Canidae; genus Canis; species Canis lupus. The sequence goes on along the minus strand of NC_049224.1, from coordinate 1,596,549 downwards.
CTCTAAGCTCTAAGTATTGGAGAGCCTTTTATCTCAGTCCTAGGCTGCCTTCTTTTTTTACACAGATTCTCTGGGTAATCTTGTCCAGTCTCATGATTTTAAACAAATACCCACCATTTGCTTCAACGTGGATGGAACTGGAGGGTATTATATGCTGAGTGAAATGAGTCAATCGGAGAAGGACAAACATTATATGTTCTCATTCATTTGGGGAATATAAATAATAGTGAAAGGGAATATAAGGGAAGGGAGAAGAAATGTGTGGGAAATATCAGAAAGGGAGACAGAACGTAAAGATTGCTAACTCTGGGAAACGAACTAGGGGTGGTGGAAGGGGAGGAGAGTGGGGGGTGGGAGTGACTGGGTGACGGGCACTGGGGGTTATTCTGTATGTTAGTAAATTGAACACCAATAAAAAATAAATTAAAAAATAAATAAATAAATAAATAAATAAATAAATAAATAAATAAATAAATAAATACCATGTATATGCTGTGTACACTGAAAACTCCCATCATCATATCTCTAACTCCTGACCTTTCCATTTGGAAGTCAAAGAAGCACCTTAAACTTCAAATTGTGTTTGGCTTCTCCCTTATGCAATTAAAAAGTTAATTCAGCAGACTCAAACTGCCCAAATTCTGCACATCCCAAAGGTCTAGCCTGGCTCTTTATTGGCTTCTAGGAGATAACCTTTGAGCCCTTAAAATATTCTGCCTAATAAAGAGCCTTTGTATTCCTGGAGCACCGAGTTATGCTCTATCAGTTTAAACTTGGGGACCTGGGGATTGGACATTGATTACCTGAAGTCGGCCATGTGGGTATCCCAGGCCTATGTGAATGATCCCCAGGAAAAGCCCTGGACACTCAGTCGCAGATGAGCTTCCTTGGTCGGCAATACTTCCATGCCTGTTATCCTACATTGCTGCTGGGAGAATTAAACACTGCCTGTATGACTCCACTGAGATAGAATTAGAAGAAGCTTGTGCCTGGTTTCTTCTAAACTTCACCCACATAGGGTGACTTTTTCCTTTGCTGCTTTTAATCTATACATTTTTGCATAATTATAGCTATGAATATAATAGCTTTTCTGAGTTTTGTGAGTCCTTGTAGTGAATCATGGAACCTGAGGTTGGTCTTGGGAGCCCCCAACACTCCCCTGAAACTTGTCCCTCTTCCGCTTTTCCTGTATTAGGAACTGCCATCACATCTGCACACTCAAGCCAAGAATCTAGCAATCATTTTTGAATTGTACTTTCTTCTTATCCCACTCATCTAATCCATCACCAAGTTCTCACTGTTTCAGCCCCGAAGTATATCCTAAATCTATGTGTTTCTCTCCATCTCATTAATTACATTCCAGTCCAAGTCAAAGCCATCATTCACATGGACTGTTGCAATAGCCTAACTGCTCCCTTCTGTTCCATACTTAAATCCTATAACCCAGCCCTTAGTACAAAAAGTAACCATCCACATTTGCATCCCTACAGCAATTTCTCCCTGCACTTACAATAAAATCCAAACTGCTTTACGTTGCCTACAAGATCTTATATGATCTGTCCTGTCTATATCATCTTCCACCACTCTTCTCATGAACACTGCTCAGGCCCTCAGTCCTTCTCCCTACTTGTCCAACATTCCAAACTCATTCCTGCCTCAGGGCAGGTATATCTACTTAAATAGTCCTCCCCAAGATTACAACTTGGCTTACTATTCAGACACAGCTCAAGTGTTAACCTCCCAAGAGGCCTTTTCTAACACATCTACCACTGCCTTCTAGCACTTTCCCTCTCAGTTGTATACCCCTGTTGCAGTTCCTTCATTGTCCTTATCATGAAATGAAAGCCTGTTTTATGCTCTGCTTAGTGATCTATTATATGCATCCCCAACTATAACATATGCAACATAAAAGCATACCATCTTACTCTTTAGCAGACCTTAAAATTGTCAAATATGTAATTGTTGATTGGCAGTTAAAAGATTTAAAACCATGGAAATTAGAGAGGACAGTCACAGGGAGATATTGGCAGTTTCTGCTCAAGCCTTGATAAGAGAGAAATTAATTACAATATGTAATATATCTCCTATGCTTATATAAGATAAATGTGTCAGGTTACTTTTGTCTGACTCCAGTAGATGTATCTACCTAAACCCCTTTCCACTAAGTCCATGCTTTTTGTCTTCACAGATAAACCTTTTTGTCCTCATATATAAACCAAGTGATGGATTTTGCCAAAGACACTTAAAATTTACATTATAAATCAATTTATATAATCTATGTATAATAATAAATATTATTATTTGCATTCTTTTCATGGCACATAGCCATGCTGCCTAATAATATTTGAGTTTCTACTTTATCTTCGATACTGTTCATGTTCTACTTGTCCAGTTCCCTCAGTTCCTTCTCTGGCCTCTTGCCTATCTCTACTTTGTCCTTCCATTTCCTAAATGAGATATTAACAGTTCAGTCCTGAGCCCTCTGTGTTTCCCAATCTATACTTGCTTTCATACACAAACTGCCATTCCTAGCTCAAAGATATCAGTTAGGCTTCCATGAAACCCAAATCTTAATCTTACTTTAGGGAACAATAATTGATCATTGAATTGATTATTGAATGAATTTCAACTTTTATTCTGGTCCCTCTAGTCCTCATATCTGGACAGTTAAGCATTCCTCTTAGATGTTTACATTTTGGCCAACTATTTTCCACTACCAGATTAATTCCCTTAAAACATCTCTTTATGCATGTCACTCATTCTCTCAAATAATTTTACTGGTGTCCTCTACCTGGGTCTCCCTGGAATTCATAATGTCACATCAAAATACTCTTCTAGTTTAAATTCCCACTGATGACCTACATCAACAACAACACATATTAGTTAATCACGATGTCCCAAGCACTATTCTAGATATTGGAAGTCTGCAATACACAAAATTTTAAAACATCTTACTTTCACGCATCTTTCTGTTAGTTGGAAAAAAGCGACAATAACCAAATACACAAAAATAAGTAAATTATATAGTATATTAGAAGATAATAAGTGCTAAAGAAAAAAAGATGAGTGTCAGGAGGGTCTCTAATTATAAATAGAGTGATCAAGGCAGACCTCATGAAGTAGATAACATCTGAATAAAGACTCAATGGGCATACTGGCATAAGTCACAGGAATATCTAGAAGGAAGGTATTTGTAACATTAGAAAGAGCAACTGCAAAGGCCTGAAGCTGATCAATGTCTGGCAAGTTCAAGAAATAGCAAAAAGGCAAGTGTGGCTGGCATGGGAATGAATGAGATGGAGACTCAGAGGAAATGAGGTCAGAGAGGTGATGGAAGCCAGATCAGAGAGAGCCTTGTAGGCCAATATGAAGGATCTTGTCCTCCAACCAAACTGGCCACCACCTCCGTTTCCCACATGTACGTAACCATTCCGGCTTTTACAGATTTGCTTAGCAGGCTTCTTTTTCCCTGTCTGCTTATCTAAAGCTCACCAGGCCCAGATTACTTCTCCCTTCCTTTTTAACACCTTCCATACCTCCTGCAGACTACAGTGATTTTTTTCACATTTTATCACACTGTTGACACTTAGCATATTTATGTTTTTGAACATCTTTCTAACTTGTCTATGTCTTTGTAATAACATCTCATTTTATGGATATTATTAATATTAATTCATAATGATGATAATGATTGTATTTAGGGCTTTGGTTGGCAGGTAATGTTAGCTATCACCCCTCTGGCCCACCAATGAAAGATGAAATTATCCACATAGAGTTAGTATATGAAAAATGCATAGCATCTAATTGATTCTCAATAAATAGCAACATTTATTATTTATTTCCTAATCAATGTCATATTTCACTTGCAAACGAAGAAGGCCAACTTTTTTTTCATTGTCAAAATATGAGTGATTATTTGACCAACTCATGGTGATTTCTCCCTCTTACTAAATATCTGAACCACTCAAATCTTACACAGTCATATTCACTCTTGATACATTTCTTGTATTCTTAATTTACTCTTACTTGTTTTTACAAATTTATCTTTCATCTTCTCAATTAAATAGCCGGTCAGCTTGAGGGCAAAATCTTATACACTATTGCACCTAGCTCAGCATTTCATGCCACAAGTATTATGGAATGGGTGTATCAGGAAGAATGATATTCTTTCTCCAAGCTTTTTTGTATATTGCCACAAAATACCCTCTTCACAGGACACCTGGGTGGCTTAGTGGTTGAGCATCTGCCTTTGGCTCAGGTCATGAGCCCAGGGTCCTGGGATCAAGTCTCCCATCAGGCTCCCTGAAGGGAGCCTGCTTCTCCCTCTGCCTGTGTCTCTGCCTCTCTCTGTGTGTCTCTCATGAATAAATAAATAAGATCTTTAAAAAAGAGAGAGAGAGAAAGTAAAGAAATCCACTTCTCTTTTGAGCAAGAGCCATCTCAAGGCATCCTGAAAGAAAATGAATCAGGCACTAGTATTGGTGTTCTAATCACCTTTGGATGATTCACTCCTGTATGAGCACAGCTGGCTTTTTGCCAGGCAGATCCTTCCCAAGAACAAGCAGGCTCCTGCCCTTTGTCTGAAGCAGTGCTTTGCCAGGCCTTAAGCTAGTTGATGGGAAGAACAATTTCTCACTTCTATTCTTTATCTTAGATCTTTTGGAGGGTAGGAAAAGCAAGTGCCAAGATTTTTTAGAAAAAAATAAAAACAGACAAGAATATGCAGCTTCCCAAGGAACCAGAAAGCAGCCTCTTCTTTACCTCAGACCCTTAACATGACCTTACTAAAACCATCCCATAGAAATGGTTGGTTTACACCTGAGGAAACTAAGGCACAGAGAAGTCAGAAGCTTGTCAAATGTCACCCAGTGAGGAGGAGGCAGGGCCAAGTGACACTTGCTACCTATTTGGTCTTCTTCATATACCCCCTTAGTGTCCTTGGTCAGATGGGGAGATGGCATACAAGCAACACATTAGTTGGATTCAAAAAGTTAATTTTTAAAAAGGGGACACATTCAATAGGCATTTCATATTGCTACTTAAAATTATAAAACTTCAGAGTTTATTAAGAATAATATTCAGATCATTTCAAACCAACTACCTTAAATATTCCTTATTAGAAATGAATGATGGTGTGGGTTCATGTTTTTTGTCTGTTTTAACAAAGGCTGTAGGTAGGCAGGCACTCTGGGATACTGTATGCATTGTTGTTATCAGATAGGACGTTTTATATTTAAAATTGAAACAGATCTTAAGATCTCAACCTCATCCATGTATAATTCAATTATTAAAGGAACTTAATAGAGAAAACAACTTTATTTTCAGACACTGGCTTTTGACGAAAAAGCTAGTAAAATGAGCTAAGGGCTAATTCATATTATTTTCCAAATTTTCTCCTTTAGAGTCATCATCTGCCTTATCATTCTCTAAACATCTGATAAAGAGCAATAATTTAGATTTAGAAAAGGTTGATGGGTATATATTGTTTCAGTTCCTAGATGATAGCATCACTCCCTTTGTTTTAAGAAAGTGCTCTTATATTCCAACTCAGTCATTCCAGTAAGAGGCTTTGACCCCACCTCCCCACCAACAATGTGAGCTAAGCCAGGTCCATCAGAGTCCTATGACTTCTAAAAATTAGAGCCAATAAAAAGTGTCTTGTCCTTTTTGGTAATAAATCTGTATGTGGCTGATGGCCACAGTTCCAGATCTGAGGAAGAACTATTCAGGAGTGATTTCAACTCAAGAAACCAAAGATAGATGAGAGAAACTTTTGAGCCCCATGACAACTGTGCCCTTCCCATTGCCCATGTAAATTAATCAGTAAGTTGCAGGGTTTTTTTGGTCTAAGTTAAGGATGGGTTCATTCACTTGCAGCCAAAACAATGTAAACTACTACCAAGAAAATGCCTTAAATCATAGTTGCAACTTCCTTGAAGGTATGAGCTGAATGTGCTATATTCTTATCACTATGCTCACTCAATGAAGTACCAAGCATGTTGTGACTGCTTTTTAAAAATATGCTTGTTGGTTTTCACTAAACGGAATGACTCTAATCATTTGAGGCCGCAAAGCAGATTGGTTCAGACGTGGAGGGAGCAGATACTTTTGATCAGGAGGAAAATAGTGTGTCCCCCAATTCATTCTGCACAAGTAAATTTTTAGGCACAGTCCTGGCCCTAGTTATATAACGAGACCTCACTAAATACAACTTACAATATCAAATCATAGTCTTGTAAATAAAAAGCTCCTAAGGTATTACTTGATTAGTATAAACTTTTTCTTTCTTTCTGACTAAAACTGGTTGATGTTAAGATGCCTTGACTAATTTGAGCACAGACATTTAGGTCTTATTTAAAGACTTAGGATGTGTGGTAAATAAAATTGTCTGTTGTATGACTTCTCTAACTGGGAATATACAGTCTGATGAACTCATGACCGGGGAATAGTCTCACAAGATCAAATCCTGAAGAGGTCAATGACCACTGGCCAAAACGTGTTTACAGAGGCCATTTATGAAAAGGATTTAACTCCAGATCAACATCCTCAGCATCTGACCTTTATTCTTTCCTCATTTCAAAGGCCTGTATCCAGTACTTGGCTTCTTGCCTCATCACCAAAGGCATTTTGATTTCCCAAAAGATAAATATTAATAGCATAGCAAACACATGTGCTTTACAGAATGCAGAGCTAAGAGTTAGACATTACTAGTTTATAAATTTGCTGAGAGCTTCCAGAACTACTTTAAAAGACAGAGTCCCAACCTCAAAACACTTAAGGACAACAGAGGAGACAAGACAAGAACATGTCAGCTACCAAAAAATAAAAGTACAAAGTGTATTGCTGGGAAAAAAGAGATAGGAGATTATATTGATAGCCTGAAGAATATGCTATAGGACATGCTGTACAATAATAGATGGGATGAGTACTGGGTGTTATACTATATGTTGGCAAATTGAATTTAAATTAAAAAATGTAAAAAAAATAAAAATAATAAAAAAGCAATAGAAGCTATCATTTATTAGAGCAATTACCACATGGCAAGTGCTATATCTCAGTAACTTTGCAGAATTTCCCCCACCAAACAGAACAGAAAGCTGGATATTGATAAGAGTTAAGTGGTCGGCCAGATGCCATGTAATTAGTAACAGAGCTAGGGTTCAATCCAGATCTATGCCCAACTTTTAGTCGTTTTTCAATTGTTCTTATTTCTTGCCTTGGAGCTGACTGTTGGACTCCCTTTTCCTGTCCTCCTTGGTTTTATGTTCCATTTTCAGTTTATCTAATTCAGCAGCTAGGTACTTCCTATTTATCACACTTCTTTGGAACCCCAAATGTTTCCTAAATGAACATAGGTCCCTTCTACTCTGTCTGTAGAAACCTCTCATCAAAACAGAAAGACGATGGGTTAAAGGAGAAGAATTTGAGGTATTGATTTATTCTATTCTCTGTGAAACTGTGCCAGTGGCAAAGGACAGCACTTTTGCTCTCTTTCATTACTCTCTCCTCTGTGGAAGACCGCTGCCCTTTTAAGGGAAAAAGAAGGAACGGTGTGGACAGGGATACATAGAGAGAAAAGTTTCTAGCCCCAAAGAATGTTTCAGATTATGTAAGCAGTTGACACATGGTATAAATCCAATGGCACTAAAAATCTCCCCCACCAGCCTGCTGCATAGCTGGCATTCCTTCCCTCTTTATTCCCTCTTTAAGGTCTTTTTAACTACAATGTAATAATGTTAAAAGAAACAAGTCACTAAATGACATTTAATGAAGACATAATCAACTAATTCACTACATAGAGATCCAGCAGAAAAGCAGATTCGAACAAAATGGGATTTCAAATAAGTGTGTATTTTGATAAGGAGGGACGCGTAGGTGAATATTCCCAAGAGAAGACGTCCAGCGTAATGTCATGAAGTAAGTTGGAAAACTAAAATTTTCACTTATATGACAATCTTTATTATCTTATTTTGCTCAGACAGTATTTCCCAAATCAAGTCAGAGTTTTCTGAACTGCAATGACACATAAACACCTATTTTGCTGACCCTATGTCATTTTGTAGGACTAATACAGTTATCGACCTAAGTCCATGTCCTTTTATCATGGCCAATGGTATTCTTTTATCCATGAACAAAAAACTGGTTATCGGTGCCCTAGGAAAAAAATCAGCAAATCACAGTCTTGAACCAGACTCAAAGTTGAGGGTTACTACCCAAGGGCCAAATGAGAACTTCCTCTAGGCAGAGCATGGTAAAGAGCTGTCTGAACTGGAGAGCACCCCCGGGCCTGTCCTCCCTTTTCCATTCTCATCTCAGTTCTCATGTACCGTCTTTGCCCCCAAAACCTTCAACCAAATTCCTACCAAGGGCAATGGTGTTGTCTTTAGATGATTCCCATCATAACATCTGAAATTTTCTGTGTATCAAATCTGAAAAATTTTGTCTTTGAAAAACACATGTACTCTGCCCTATGTAAAGATAATACACTGACAATAGGTTCCAATGTCTAGACTAAGACGATGCCAAAACTAGAGCAGGAAAGAATAGGACAGCAAGCTCAGAGAACAGGCCTGGGCCAAGTAGCTCAGAGGGACCACAGCAATTGTCCTGACTCCCCATATTCTTAGGATGCTTTCCCTGGCAAGTGGAGAAAGTACAGAGGTTGCCAGACTTCCTCTGACTCACTCTTACTTATGAGTTGGCACCAGTGATGATGAAAGAGGGCACAAACACAGCTGAGCTGCCTCCTGTCCACACTGTCTTCCCAGCAGAATGGTCCTCATAGCCAAACTGAATACACTTCAGATGTGTCTGACAGCAGCTAGGAATGTAGTTGCTTCTCCATTTCAAGTCGCTCTGCCTCTGTTCATGCAATTTAAGATTTCATTACCTTTATGTCAAACTGTAAATTCATATTGAGTTTCCTTCCATCCAACCAAATTCTCAAAGTTCAACAAGCACTGCTGTTGGAATAGTTAGTTCTTCATCCTAGAGATATATGTATTTGTGGAATACAGGATTGAGGCTTTACATAATTCTGTTATATTTTAGAAAGAAGAAAAGAGGGGTGCCTGGATGGCTCAGTCAGTTCAGTGTCCAGTGCTTAATTTCGGCTCCAGTCATGATCTCAGTATCATGAGATCAAGTCCCAGGACAAACTCTGCACTGAGTAGAGCCTGTATAGGATTCTCTCTCTCAAAAAATAAAAAATAAAAAAAATAAAGATTCTCTCTCTCCCTCTACCCCTTCCCTGCTCAGGTGCATGTACATGCACATGTGTGTGCTCTCTAAAATAAGTAATTGATTTTAAAAAGAAAAGGAAGATGTTCAATAAGAAGAAAAGTAAAAAGACACAAAAGGAAAACAAATGTGCAAAACAATAGAATGCCTTTTTTATGAAGACTCAAAACAAGTGTTGTTGATCCAGATTGTATACAGGAATACCTGTAGACGGGAAATGAGTAAAGTTTTATAAGATATAGTTTCTGGAGCTGATATTTACTCTGACTACAGTCCAGTCAGTTGGTACAGAAGTCTGAAAATGAAACTTGAAAATTGCCCAAAGATCGAAAACTGAAAAATGAAAATAGATATCTATTCAATAAAATCTAATTTCTTGCTTTATCATAGATTTAAAAAGGGGGGCGGGATTTTCCTAAAGGAGTTAGAGAAACTTAAGAGGAGTTATAAGTCTTTTCAAATATTTAATGCTATGTGGCAGAAAACATGGACAATATAGCTGCAGAGACAGAACAACGAACAAGTTTAATGCAGTGAATGTTACTGCCACAGAAGCAGAGTGCAGAAATGTCACTACTTCACTTATTCAAAATAGAGTTGATGACCTGCCAATACGGAACCATCCATTGCTGGAAGAGTGAAAAAGAGCCTTGATATGAAGAACCAGGTGACAAAGATCCTGATACTACATGGAAGCCTATGAAAATCACATATACACCACCCTCCATCCCGCTACCAAAAATCTGAGAATCTCAGAGCTATCTACTCAGGTTTGCAGGTTTCAAGAGTTGTGTTTATTTAGGACTATGATTATTAAGAGAAGTTTTAGGTTCACAGCAAAATTGTGAGGGAGGTACCCTACCCCCACACATGCATACCTGTCCTCATTATCTAGGTCGCCCACTAGAGTGGTGCTTTATTATAATGGATGATTCTTCACTGACACGTCTTCACTCCCCCAGAGTATGTAATTTACCTTAGGGTTCACTCTGGGTGTTGTATATTCTATGGGTTTGAACAGATGTATAATAACACATGTCTATCATCACGGCATCATACGCAGGATCTTCACCGGTGTTCAGCCTATTGGTCCTGCCCAGCCCACCCCAACTCTTCGCAACCACTGATCTTTTTACTGTTCCATAGTTTTGGCTTTTCCAGAGTGTCATTTAGTTGAAATCACACAGTATGCAGCCTTCTCAGATTGGCTGCCATCACTTAGTTGTATGCATTTAAGGCTCATCATGTCTTTCTGTGTGGCTTGGCAGCTCATTTTCTTTTAGAGCTAATTAATAATATTCCATTGTCTGGATGCACCACAGTTTATTTACCCATTCACCTACTGAAGGACATCTTGGTTGCTTCCAAGTCTGAGTAATTATAAACAAAGCTGCTATAAACATCAACGTGCAGGTTTTCTCCTGGACAAAATTTTTTTACTCCTTTGGGTAAATACCAAGGAACATGACCACTAGACTGTACAGGAAGAGTATGTTTAGTTTTGCAAGAAACTGCCAAGATGTCTTCCAAAGTGGCTGCACCATTTCGTATTCCTTTGTATACCAGCAATAAATGAGAGTTCCCGTCACACTATAACTTTCCCAGTTGAGTGTTGTCAGTATTCCAGCTTTGGGCCATTCTAACAAGTTTATAGTGGTACCTCATTGTTTTAATTTGTATCTTCCTGATGACATGTGATGTGGAACATCTTTCCATATGCTTGTGTGCTTGTACATCTTCTTTGGTGCATTGCATATTAAGCTCTTTAATCAGGTTGCTATTTTTATTTGTAGGTTTTTTTTTTAAGTATATATTAGTGGAAAATATTTGTATGCATTTAACCATATCATGATAAACTTGCTGTGAGATCATGAAGACATCATATTTACCTGATATTTGCCCATCCTAATTGCTAAAATATGAAGAAAAGTTACTCGGGCTGAACTCTTTTAGTCACTCTCTAGTCTCCTTTTTAATCTCATACCAATAAAACAGCAAATCTTATTGATTCTATCACCAAAATACATCTAGAATCTGTCTACTTCTCATCCCATCAATTATTTCCACCTTCACACAAGTCACCACCATCTCTTGCCTGGCTTGTGTGGAAAAACTTTGGGACTGGTCTCCCTGCTTTCCACCCCCATATCGTGTATGTTCAACACAGCAGCCAGAGAAATCCTTTTAAATAAAGAGCATGTTATTTCTTTGCCCAAAGCTACTTAATGATTTTCTTTTTTACACAACAGTGTCTGACACACGATTAGGCACTCAAAAATTTGATTATTTTTGTAGGCTTCCCAAGAGATTCTGTGACATAAATTTAAGAACCATTAATCTGTGAAAAGAAAGGGCTGTTTAGTGTAAAGAAATTTGGGATTAGACAGTTTATTTTGTTGAAGGATTAAAGGTTTGAGTATCGTCATACAAAGAAAAAATGTATAGAATATCATTCTTATCAGATCTTCCTTTAAACATAGTTTCTCTGGCTTTATATTTCATACTACTATTTGTCTTATAATAAAGTAATAAAATTAAATTTTTCTCTCTTTAAAAACATTCTTAAATGTTGGGAAGGGATATATATCATTCAGAAAACAAGACCCAAGGGATTGAGGAAGGATCTGAAAACTTAGAAATCCTAGGAGAAGGAAAATCCAAAGGTGAATAATATGGCTATAAAGGAGAGTTTGGGGTAAACTGACAACACTAGAATGTGAAAGTAAGTGAAATTAAATTACTGTAACAACGATAAATATATCGAAGTTGGTAACTGTACTGTGATTATGTAGGATAATATTTCTAGTCATAGGAAACACTCACTGAAGTATTTAGGGATGCCACAACATGGCAAAAAAATTCTTTTTGGATCCTAAAGTCAGGTGCCATAACACAGACCAGCTTTTGAGAAGAGTCTTGATCTACCTTTCTATAAAGGAGATTCTCCACTCGGAAATTAAGGTCTTTCTTTCTCCTTCCTTGTTCAACCATCAGAGCATGTTTCATCATTACATATACAAAAAAGGGGGGAGCTTTAAAAAAAAGAATCATGAAGATATCTTCAACGTCCAGCTGTTCCTACCACACATCTACTCAGGTTTAAGACAGGCATCAGAACACTTCGGCAGTCATAAAATAAGAAAATAGACACTTTAGCTACAAAAATAAAAAATAAATGAGGTAGATAAAGCTTTCACACCCATGACTTGCCCATTCAAATATCGTAGCCTTCATGCAACACTCAAGAACAATCTTCATACTAACTTGGCATAAGCTGCCCCAAGGACATTTTTTTGTACAAAATAGTATGTGAAACTGTAAGAAACATGTCCTTTCTGTGAGTTTCTTCAAGAAGGAAAACCCAGGTCTTTGATCAAGTAGGCCATGGCGAACCAAATTAAGTCACCTGAGGGTCCCTGCTCAGGTGCCTTGCCCTCCTGGTGGCTCAGGAAGGAGGCATCTGGAAAGCATAGGAGTACACGGGCACTCTTGGGGCTCCAAAGGAACTCTCTTTAAATAAGCAGCAACACACATTGACTCCCTAAGGACTAAACCAGTCCATTTGAGGGTATCCTACCTAAGGTCCCAAGTTTGAAGGAATTTTGTAATTCTACAACCTTAGTTAAAAAAAAAAAAAGTACATTCAGGAAGAAGGAAGGAAGGAAGGAAGGGAGGGAGGGAGGGAGGGAGGGAGGGAGGGAGGGAGGGAGGGAGGGAGGGAGGGAGGGAACGTACGTACAGGGTTGGGGAGTCATACAAAACAGGTCCCTAAACAGATGCCACATCTTGTCCATGTACCTGCATACAGTCACCAGTATAAGTGCCCCCCCGCCATTAGGCTAACATTTGTCTTGTCCATTGTAGTTCACTAAGTTCCAACTTGAAATAGGAGGACAGTCTTTGGAAATACTCTCGGTTAAATAGTGATATTTTAAAAATAAAAATTTTAAATATCATTGCTTAATGTTTCAGTACAGAAAGAATTTCACCCGTAAGATTTTTGTCCTTATCCTGATGTAATCTTACTCACTCAAAGCTAGGCTTGCTGAGGATTTGAAGTGGTGATGTTATAAAACCAATTTGCCATATTCAATCCCGTTCTCTCTATTCAAGACCAGGTAACTGACATGTAAACAGCAAGGGGCTAATGACTTCAAATCTTCCTCATTATCATTCTTTAGAGTAGCCCTTCTCAATCAAAAGCTATATGAAGAAGATAACGGAAATCTTTGGGAAGAGCAAAGAAGCCAATTTCTTTGCATTTCAATGAGAATCAAATTATGTGGGTGACTGAGGAAATCTGTTCTGCTTATCCAGATAGCAGAGTAGAGTCCTCTTCTCTGACTCCCTTGGCTCCTTTTATAGATTTCCTTGCCTTAAGTGTCCCAAATTGGGGCCATCATCATCTCCATTTACTTACTCTCTGTATATATAAAGTACTAATTTCCTCCTGTGAATTAAACTCTTACAGAGCCATATTTAGGAGATTCCCTAGGACCCTACTAATAAACTCTTCAGAAATCTGGCTGTGCATAAAACTAGTCCTTGATAGTTATGGTTTACAGAGTCTCTGGTTTAAACCAAGCAAACAAATCTACATGTATAGACCTGCCTGCTGCTTTTATCCCCTTTAAGGGATTTGCTTATCTCATTTATAGTCTAGATGATCGACAGTAATTGTGTCTAATGACAACTTTTCCTTCTCATTAAGGCATCAAGAGGTAGGCATCCATTATTCCCTATCAGAGATATACAAAGATAACAAGTATGTAAAATCATCACAATAAAGCACAGAATGTTAAGACAAAAAATAATTGCATGTACTTATCCCATCTAGTTATATCTTAAGTAATCCCTATCTTGAGAAAATAGAATCCATCTTTCTCAACTATTTCTTAATAGTTTACTAGGTCTCTGTGCTTAGAGTTGAAGGAAGAAGTATCATATGCCAGATGGCCAAGAAAATCTCCTTGGCTCGCCAAGGCAGGGCTATAAGGTCACCCAGGTTACTGGGAGCCTATTTCTCCAATACAAAATCTGAACCAAGTAATAAGTGGAACAAGAGCCAAGTCTGAGTTTAAATTTATTCCCACTTTTGTTGTTTGCAAAGTGGAGTTTGGAGGCGGGAGCTTGGATCCATAGTCAACATGTGGTCCTCCCACTACTTCTCTCAAGCATAGATCTTGGGATCTACATGTGGGATGAAATGAAACTACAGAGCACATTCAGTGCTTCCTTGAGATTCAAGGAAGACAGCCAGCCTATCCTGTCTGAACCTAGGAACAAAGAGAGAAATCTGTAAGTTTGGGCTGCAGCTTTCAACATGCTAACTCCACCCAATGAGAATCAGGTTCTTGTCCAAACTGCATGCTCCCTTTGATGGAGAGAAGTAGCAAAGAAAGTGGGGAGAGAGTTCAGAAGCATTTCACCAATCCTGATTCCTCTTGGGCAGTGGGGTGGGAAATCTCTCCCTTCTGCAGAAATGTGAGATGTGTGGCACTAACCCATCTTCCCATAAAAGAAGAAAGTAGAGTGTCAAAGTCAAGGAGTTTAGAAAGTGGAAGGTCCTAGTAGTTTGAGATGCAACCTAAGAGGAGGACAATGACTCCAGAGCCCAATTCTACTGGATGTTGGCAGCTTCAGAGAAAGTTTGTAAAAAGTGGCCATTGCCAAATCAAGGCAAAATTCTTGCTAGTGGTGTCTTTTGGTTTTGGATTTTTTTTTTCCAGATATGGTATAATTTATTTTGCTATGGTTGTCATTGCTCTCACCTCAGGAAAGCGATAGTTGGGTATTTCAAAACACTCTGAGTAGCAGGGTAAGAAGAAAGAATGGAGTAAATGCTTGGAGGCAGGAATTTTGTTAGTCATACTTTCATTTGTTAAAGAGAAAAGAAAGTAAGCCCTTGCCAGGCATGCGTCTTAAGGCTGGTGTGGGAAGTAGGTGAAATTTTTCAATTATTAGCAGGTGTTCACTTGGCTGTGCTGTCAGAAACTTCTCCTTCTTTATATTTCATTTTTACTGAGATAAAACTGACAAATTGTACAACCTAATAATATGAGATATGTATGTATTATGAAATGATTATCACAATTAATCAACATCTATCACCTCATGGAGTTACAAATTTTTTTCTTGTGATGAGAACTTCTAAAATCTACTGTCAGCAACTTCCAAACATACAACATAGTGTTGTTAACTATCATCACCAGGCAGTTCATTACATCCCCAGAATTTATTTATCTTATAACTGGAAGTTTGTATCTTTTGACCACTTCCCTTCATTTCCCCTATTCCTCACCACCCATCTCTGGAAAACACCCATCTCTTCTCTATTTCTGTGAGTTTCAACGAACCTATTCTTCTATTAGTAAAGACAAATATAGATAACCTGACAGCTGAAATATGATGAAATATTCTGGTTTTGTTTTGCTATGACATTTTTAGAATGCCTACAATTCTAGTTCAAATAAAACTAAAAAGGAAGTTAGAATGGAGTGTCTCTGATCTTATGATCCCATAATATGACTTTAGGCCTGGCTATACCTCAACCCTAAAAATCTGGATCAAGTAAGCTTAAACAGCACTATACTATGGTCCTTTTTTCTTTGCTGGGGCTTTTATTTTCTTACAGGTGTCTTGGCTTCCATGTCCTCACATTGTTGTTCTGATACCAATAATATTGACATGAGTATGAAAATGAACTCCTTTTTCAGTTTTCAAACACACACACATGCCCCTAAACACGATCTTATTTATTGACTCTTATAAAAGATTAGAAATTTCCTATAATATATCCTTGTTCTGGCCATTTGTCTTTGTTATATTGTATTATTTTTTCTATTGATCATCTTCATGACTTTACATAATATATAAAAACCTCATTTTGTATTGTTTTAACTTCAAAGAGTAACTTCTCACTCTGTTACATAAGATGAGAAAAGTACATAGTATATTTATACCTCTTTCCACGGACATCTTCCTCCTAACATTTCCCAAACTCTGTCAAGTATAATGTTTTCTAATGTTGTTAGATTTTCTAATACTTGGATTCTGTGCTATACCCATGACTTTTCTTTTTCCAATCTTTGATCATAGGTTGATTTGGGAAATCAAAAGCAAATATATCATTAAGAATATTATGATAGTAACTATGCGTATTCACTGCAACTCCAAACCATATAAATGGAGCTAAGAGAAGAACGCCTATATCTTATGTCACAAAATCTGTTCCCCTTGAAGAGGAATGTTTCACATAATAATGTCAAAAGGATTATCTCTAGTTATACCACATTAACCATGCCTTCTTGTCATTTCCCTTATATTTGGTTCTTGATTTTTTTTTTTATGAATTTTGCTTGACTTTCATTTTTCTCGGCTGAAAAAAACACTTCTCATCTAATCACTAAGATATTCCAAAATATCATACATGCTGTTTGTGGAAGGCTTTAATATTTAACAATTTAAATGCAAGAACTGTTAATATGAGATTTTTTTCATTGCAATCCTACTGAATTTTATATTCCATATTCATTTGTTTCTGATTCTTTGTTTTGCTAGAGTATTTTCACAAGGATTTTTTTGAGATAAGAAGCATGGGAACAAATTTTGAATGCGCATGTCTGAAAACTATTCTGCTTTCACACTTGATTGATAATTGTACTGATTATAGATTTTGGATACAAAATCATTCCTTGTCATAACTTTGATGGAATTTTACTGTCTTCAAGTATCCAAAAGATGTGTGTCCACAGCCTGAAAAAAATGTCTAATATCCTTGCGTACTAAAGTTGCATGTTATTTCAAATATATTATTTTGACTTTATGTCTTCTGGATTAATCTTCTAAAGCTCAACATTTTCTCTTATCTTCTATCTTTTTGCTATATCTTCTTGAGATTTTTCTCAACTTTTTCTTAGGGCCTCACTATCAAATAAATATTTACTTAATAATATTTTTTAATTTTCAAGATCTTCTTGAGTTTAGAAGGGTTGCTTACACTTGGTTTGTTTTGGGGTTCAAAGGTTTGGTTCATTATTTTTGCTTTGTAATAGATATACTATCTTCATAAATCTTTTTGAAGAAAATAAATACAATTCTTATAAATTTAAGAAGTCCATCTCATACATTGTCTACCTGACACGTCTGACAGTAAAAGAGGTGTGTTATCAATTAAAACCTAAGAAATCAGAAACCAAGGTTTTCATGCAAACTGGGAAGTGTTAGCATCCTTTATAAAGTACTTTTATGTTTTTTGATTACCTATTTCCTCTAAGTTAGATGTTCTGTTTGTTCTTCTTGATATGGCTTATTTGTGCGGCTATTTTTTCCCAAACGCCTAGAGAAGCATGATTGTTTAAAATTGTTTATAAAGACAAGCTCCTTGATTTAGTTAGCATATATAGGTTTTCTCTTAAATCATTGACCTTTCCTTTAAATAGGTGATGTAACCACAAGCTCTGTGATCCTAGGTGGACCTTTTGACACGCAAGCATCACTAGGTATACAGGTAGGGAAGAGTTAAGGGCCAAAATCTGGAGGCCTGCTCTGGAACTCAACCCCCACTCTGAAGGCCTTGGCCTTCTAGGAAGATCACTCAATTGCATTAAGATTCTTTGCCTGATTTAATTGCACTGTGAACAATTTGTCCCAGTGTTGGGTTGAGGGATCAGTAACACACAAAGAATTAATCAATTCTCTCATTTCATATCTGTTCCCAAATGTCATTCCTATTCTCAGTACATGTTAGTTTGTGGTAGTTTTGCTCTGGAAGAAAAATCTGGTTCTTACTTCTGCTTCAGCCATTTCTCATATAGGCCTGGACTTCAGCTCCTTGTTCTATAGGGTAACCACTGCTATAAAAGCATCTACTTTTCATTTTCCTGAAAAGTACCAATCTCTTTGACTGATGCCTTTACTATAATTCTCAGCACTTCTTCTTTAGATTAATTTTAATGTTTTTCAAAATGAAGAGAACTAATATTTATGCTTTGTCTACAAGCTATTATTTAGCAAACATTCACCAATCATGTTTACTGGTGAAATTTATTTCCCAAGTGATTTTTATGCACCAAGAACTATGTTATACAGGTAGGAATACAAAGATAAATAACACATGGTACATAAAAGTGCTTCAAATCTAATGGACAATTTTTTTCTACCACTCTGAGCTTGATTCTTTAATTTTAAAATGAAAAGGTAAGACTATGAATTATCATGTTTATATTTTTAGACCAAGAGCCTGTAAGATCTTCCTCCAAAGTTGTGTTGCTCAAGAACAATGCCTTTTAGCTTACTATCCAACCATCTAGGCCCACTGGAGTAGCAGCATCCCTCCCACAGATCTGTAGTTAGGGGACAGCCCTGCTCCTTTGGTTCTGTGGGGGGTACCCACAATCCTTCAGCTTGGGGAGAAGTTGTGAGCTGACCCCTCTGGTTCTCTGTGAAGGACCCCACCGTGTGGTTCTCTGCAGGAGCCAGCCTTCTGAAACCAATGGGGAAGCAGCCTTGCCCCGGACTTGTAATGGGAGTGACAGCCCTGTGATCTCTGAATTGCTTTAAAGGTCATTCTTCCCTTGCTTGAAGAATAGTACACATCTACAGCCAAAGAGCTCTATGGACCCAAGAAGTCTGACAGCCTTCCTTTACCTTGTCCTACTTTTTCTGCCCCTTTTCATTCAAAATGACAGTATCTCTGCTGATATAATCCCATCTCTATTCCTGGCTTCTGTTGAGATGTCTAATTAAGTCCATGAGTTGTACTCAATATCTCTTTATCCTGTGGTTAGTGTTCTCTTCAGAACATGCTTTCTCATTTTTTATAATATGGAAAGGATGAGAATTATCCAAATCTCCAAGTACTGGTTCCTTTTTCAATTCATATCTCTCCTTCCAAATTTTACTATAAAGCAGTAAGGAGGACTTCGCTTAGAAATCTCCCCTGCCAAATACCCCTTTCATCACTCACAAGGTCTATCTTCTGCAAAACAGTAGAATATAATTCAGCCAACTTATCTGCCACTCACAATGATCACGTTTCCTCTAGTTTCCAATAACCTGGTCATCATTTCTTTGTGAGACCTCACCAGAATGGTCTTTAAAATCCAGTATTTCTAGGAGTGCCTGGGTGGCACAGTCAGTTAAGCATCTGACCCTAGGTTTCAGCTCAGGTCGTGATTTCAGCATAGTGATTTCAGGGTCTTAAGCCCCAGCCCCATGTCCTGCCCTGCATTCAGGGTAGAGTCTGCTTGGGTTTTTCTCTCCTGCCTCTGCCCTTTCCACCGCTCTCTTTCTCTCTCTAAAATAAATGAATAAATCTTTAAAAAAATAAATAAAATAAAATCCAGTACTTCTACAAACAATCCCTTTTTAGCAATCTCAGATTTTTCTAACACTTGACTCAAAACTCTTCTAGCCATAATATATCACCCAGTTCCAAGGCCACAGTCACATTTTTAGGTATTTGTTACAGCAGCACCCCACACCTACTGCCAAAACCTGTTTTAGTCAGCTAGGGCTGCCATAACAAAATACCATAGTCTGGGTAGCTTAAACAACAAATTAATTTTCTCACAATTCTGGAGGTTGGAAGTCCAAGATGAAGGTGCCAGCTGATTCCATTCCTGGTGAGAGCTCTCCTCCTGGCTTGTAGACAGTCACCTTTTCACTTTGTCCTCACTTGATGGGAAAAAAAAAAATCAAAAACAAAAAAGATGAAGAGAAGGTACTGTGGTGTCTCTTCTTATAAGGACACTAATCCCATCAAATCAGGGCCCTTCCCTTATGACCTCATTTAACCATAATTGCTTCCTTATTCCAAATACATTTATATTGCAGGTCAGAGCTTCAACATATGAATTTGGGGGCAGGGGGAGGAAGGACACAAATATTCAGTCCATAATGGCAGGCATGTGCAGGTCTTTCAAAAGAGGATCCCAAATCAATGTCTCCTCTTTGTTCATGTCATACTGGCCTATAGTCAGTACTTGCTAGGTATTAAACACACAAAAGAGACTAAGATTCCACCATCAAGGAGAGATCAGAACAGGAAACAATAACTATAATAAAAGACAATTTTCTTTTTCCTTAAGAGAAGTAGAGACAGTGTTTTACGAGGGCTCAGTAGAATGAAAACTCAGTAAAGGGGATTCAGAAAATGCTTCGTGGAGAAAGTCATGCTTAAGGAGGTCTTGAGGTAACAGGAGGGAGGATTTCAGGATTTAGAGGGACAGATTATAGTGAAAAGGAATTGCATAAGGAAAGGCTCAAAATGAAGAAAGTGTAGACACAGTCGGGAAACAGCAAGTAAGCCAAGATTGCCAGAACAGAAGATGCATCAAGACAGGAGTAACCAATAAGGCTAAGGAAGTAGGTAACATATTATGAAAATCTTCAATGCTAGAGTGAGAAATTTATAATTAATTGAGTCAGCAATGTGAAATTGAAAATTTCTGGAAAAGAACCGTGTGACCAGAGCTAGTGTTCATATTTTAAGTCTCCAAAGCAGGAACACATCTTCTGTTAATTGTAATTCAGCAAAGAACAATGAAGAGGGTTGTGATTAAAACCATTAAAATAAAACTCATCTTAATACTCATTACTAACCCAAATTCGTAAGGTTATCCCATAAAGATTAAACCTAGCCCACCCCCAGTATTACTATTTCCCACTATATTCTAGAATTCAAAGGAGTACATGGCACACAATGGAAATGCAACATATATATGTCTTAAGTGAATAAATGAATGCTATTAAAAATTACACAAAAACTTTAGTTTTTCCTTAAGATCAAATACAACTGTTACAAACTGACTCCAATAGCATTATTTTAAAATCTTAGAAATCAGTAAAAGACTATTGAAATTACATGATTTCAGTAAGAACTACCTTTTAGTATCCCTAACTATACTTCTGATTTTATTTATTTTACTATGTTACTTCCCTTGAAGTCACCAAATTGGAAGATAAAAAAATTATTTTCTGCTTTAGCATAAAGGTTTACCTAGTATCATTCATTGAAAAATATTACTTTCAACTATAAAGGTTGATGGGACTGGCTCCTAAAATCAGCTCTTCTGCACTAACATTGTGGCAACCACTGTTTCTGAATATTAATATTACAACTAATGTACAATATTATATTCCACTTACTCTTAGACTAGTATCACTAATTCATCATCACTACACAGACTTGGAGAACAGAGGACTTACAACCCAGAAAATTAGGGCGCTGACTTCCTCCTACCATTCTGGACCTTCAGCTCTGTAGAGCAGAGCTCTCTGTTCTTCTTTTACCCTTTTTCTCCCATCACTTTCCTACAACCAGGAAGCACTCTCACTCTTAACAACTGTGAAGCACAAAGAAAGAAAAAATGAAAGCCTATATATCATATGTCTATTTAAAATTTATAAATTAAGCTTAAAAACCCAAATAAAATGTCATATCTTCCTATATTTGAAAATATATCTCCATAATAATGTATAAGTTTAGGTTGTGTTTTGGAATTCCAGATTTCCTCAGGGTTCTGTATTGAGATGTGCCTACCCAAGAAGTCAGCTTCTGGCTCTCAGCCCATAGCACCCCCTCTTCTTTTCCCACACCCTGGACCAGCCTGCCCACAAAGAGCCATTTGCTCAGCAGGTGGTCACCCTAGTCTTCATACCTAAGACTGGTCATTCTACTTACCACCTCTAAGAAGCATCTCTAGGCACTACTAAAGCCAACAAATGGACACCCCAGTGCAAAGTACAGCATTCAACAAGATGGACCAGAGAAGAGCACTGTGGAAGTCCAAAAAGTGAGTTTGGGGCCATTTGGATGGAAAAGTCTGGAGATTCAGAGGCCCTTTATGTGTGTAACAAGAGGATGAGAGGGCTACAGGTGCACGCTTCTCACTGGACTCATAGACAACTACCCCTGTGGGCTTAGGCATGGCTGGAAATGACTCAGAGTTGGGTACTCTACAGTATACAGCCTCTTGCCCAAGTTTCAGAGTGGTACCATCGGATTTCAGAGAATATATAAGTGGAATGGAAGAGAAATTGAAACTGACAGTGTAGGGACTCCTGGGTGGCTCAGTGGTTGAGCATCTGCCTACGGCTCAGGGCATGATCCCGGGGTCCTGGGATTGAGTCCCACATCGGGCTCCCTGCATGGAGCCTGCTTCTCCCTCTGCCTGTGTCTCTGCCTCTCTCTCTGTGTCTCTCAGGAATAAATAAATAAAATCTTTTTTAAAAAAAGAATAAGAAACTGATAGTGTAACAATGAGTTTTAAGGGTTGTGGCACCCACAATTTAAGCACTATGTGGGGAAAGCGGAAAAGAGAAATCCTTATAACAGCAAATTCTAAAATTAAGCATTACACAAAAATCAGTTTAGATTACTATGCAGGAGTGGAAAGAACATCCAATAAAAAATAGAGAAGAGGCACCATATATTTGGAGCTATGCCAATTAGCACAATTTCCAGTTGTAGATTTAAGCCAAGGATCCTATATCCTATATATATATATATATATATATAAAAAAAAATAAAATATCTAGTAATTATACCACTAAAAAAAAAAAAACCAACCCAATGGACAGAGTAGTAAAATCAGAGCCTGGCTATATTTCACCTTTTTTGAAGGATGCAAAAAAGGAAGACAAAAAAAATTAAAAAGAGACCTGGGTCGGGGGGTGAGGGGAGTGGTACAAAGTAAAAGGAAATACATCCTGAGGGCTTCACAAGTTATTGAAGAATCTAGGAGAAATTTTAGGAACTTCACTGGTAACCTACAAAGAGTAAAAAATCTGCTTCTATAAATTGGAAGAAAACATATAAAGGGGGAAATACTGAAATGAGAAGATAACAGAAAAATAAAAATAAAAATAGAATAATGAAATGAAAGACAACAGAATGAGTGAAGAAGATGGGTGTGATGAAGAAGATTTCAGAAAATCTAAACTGTAAAACAGCAACTGACCCACATTAGAGGCAGTTAAGAGTATAATTAAAGTCTCAAACAACTGAATCACTGAACATGAGGAACGTGCTAAGAATACAGAAGAAAAATGAAAGGAAATTAAAACAATAAACTAAAATACTAGGTTATTCTACTCAATAACTCCTACAGCAAACTGACTTAGAGATTATCTGGATGCTAAAAATAATGAAAATGGGGCACCTGGATGGCTCAGGTGGTTGGTTAATGTGTCTGCCATGGGCTCAGGTCATGACCCCAGGGTCCTAGGGCGGAGCCCACATCAGGCCCCTCTCAGTGAGGAGCCTGCTTCTCCCTCTCCCTCTGCCGCTCCCCATACTCATGCTCTCTCTACTTCTCTCTCTCAAATAAATAAATAAAATCTTAAAGAAAAAACAATGAAAATGCTAAAACTGTACTAAGAAAATTTAGAACATTATGAGTATTTCTTAGACACAGTAAAAAGAAAATGAACAAAGTAAACTTTTAGAATAATAGGAACTAGATAAATAAAAACAATATGTGCCTACAAAAAGAAAATAAATAAGAACTAAATTTAGAATTAATAGTAAATTTTAAAACAGGATAAATATGTAAGTTCAAGAACCAGTCTCTGAAAAAACAACAACAACATGAAATGGCAAGAGTGATCCAAAAAAAGCAGGGAAAAAGGAACAAAATATTTAACGATTAGAATAAGAAATAAAATAATGGTAGAAACTTACGACAATGTGCCACAAACTATATTGAATGATTCACAATCAATGATATCAACTTACCACATAAATATCATTTGTATTCTAACTTTCAGGTGAGTAAATGAGTCACGGAGCATTAAGAGTCTTGTCCAAACCACAAAACAAGGAAGCGATAATGCGAGTCGGTAGTCTGCAATCTCAATCTGGAAGACAAACACCAAACCAGAGGAAAAAAAAAATTGTAAATTATGAGAGATACTAGGTGCCACTCTAGTGAAAAACTAAAGTCTTTAATGAACAGGATCCATTTCTAAGAAAATGTAAATCATCTGTAGGAAAAATTCCCCACGGAGAATTCATCTGAATCAATATAAAAATCTCTATCCCAAAAGCTCTGCATCCATGTATTTTTAAAAGTAAGTTCCAGAATACTGGTGGATCATACCTACCCTACTTATTTTCCAGAAGACAGAAAAAGATGAAAAACTGCTCAATCTGTATGAGGCCAAATCAGGAGCTGATGTGGCAGACCAAAGATGAGCAGCACGTAAAGGAAAATAAAGTAACTTACCTATGAATAGAAAATTCACAAATCTATAGATTTGTCTATAGAAAAATCTACAAATAAAACTTTAGAAATGGAATCTTCCGGCGCATCTACCGCTGAGACAGCAGGACGACGCTAGTGCACCTGGTACCCAACCCTCTGCCTCCCTGACGACCCGGTCACTAGGATCAGTGCTGATGCTCAGGTGCGTGCACCTGGGGGAGCTGCCCCGCCCCCGCCAGGTGCGCCCCTGGGCGGGGCTTTAAGGAGCTCGAGGGCCGCTCCCGCAGGTGCGTGCTCTGCAGGTGAACGCCTCACGGCACCTGGGAAACTGGGCGCGGACGAGCGGGATCCGCGCTCAGGCCCCACCCCGGTCGCGTCAGCGCAGGAAACGCCACCCTTGGTTTGTCCGCGGGGCGGAGAATGCATTTTTGGCTTGAAATGTCATTTCAACCATCGAAATGTTTACAGGTGCAGCGGCTGTGAAGTGTGCTTTAGGGTTTGATTCTCCACCTGTGCGAAGGGTCTCGGTCGATGAGCGTTTACAAGAATTCAAGAGCCGGAGGCAGGCGGCGGGCGGAGGAGGGGGCACCCCGGGCAGCCCACCCCGGCAGCTTCCCAGCCCTGCACCCCCGGATCCGCCGGATGTAAACGGGGACCGGGGAGGAAGGCGGACGGAAGGAAGAACCAGGGGGGAGGGGCGGGGGGAGCCCCGATCCCTGGGGGGGGCACCGGGTGGAGGGGGCTGAGCCCCGATCCCTGGGGGGGCACCGGGCAGAGGGGGCTGAGCCCCGGTCCCTGGGGGGGCACCGGGTGGAGGGGGCTGAGCCCCAATCTCTGGGGGGGCACCGGGCGGAGGGGGCTGAGCCCCGATCCCTGGGGGGGCACCGGGCGGAGGGGGCTGAGCCCTGATCCCTGGGGGGGCACCGGGCGGAGGGGGCTGAGCCCCGATCCCTGGGGGGGCACCGGGCGGAGGGGGCTGAGCCCCGATCCCTGGGGGGGCACCGGGTGGAGGGGGCTGAGCCCCGGTCCCTGGGGGGGCACCGGGTGGAGGGGGCTGAGCCCCAATCTCTGGGGGGGGGCACCGGGCGGAGGGGGCTGAGCCCTGATCCCTGGGGGGGCACCGGGCGGAGGGGGCTGAGCCCTGATCCCTGGGGGGGCACCGGGCGGAGGGGGCTGAGCCCCGATCCCTGGGGGGGCACCGGGCGGAGGGGGCTGAGCCCTGATCCCTGGGGGGGCACCGGGCGGAGGGGGCTGAGCCCCGATCCCTGGGGGGGGCACCGGGCAGAGGGGGCTGAGCCCTGATCCCTGGGGGAGGGGTGCACCGGGCAGAGGGGGCTGAGCCCTGATCCCGGGGGGTGGGGCACCAGATGGAGGGGGCTGAGCCCCGATCCCTGGGAGGGCTCCAGGAGGAGAGGGCTGAGCCCTGATCCCTGGGGGAGGGCTCCTGGCGGAGAGGGCTGAGCCCCGATCCCTGGGGGGACTCTGGGCGGAGGGGGCTGAGCCCCGATCCCTGGGAGGGGCTCCAGGCGGAGAGGGCTGAGCCCCGATCCCTGGGGGGGTGTTCGTCCTTTCTAATGGCTGAAGAATATCCCATTGTATACATAGACCACAGCTTCTTTATCCATCATCTGTCGATGGACACCGAGGCTCCTTGCACAGGGTGGCTATTGTGGACATTGCTGCCATAAACGTTGGGACGCAGGTGTCTCGGGGGGATGGGGGGGTTGAATATTTTTTAATTGGAGTTCAATTTGCCAATATATAGCATAACACCCAGTGTTCATCCCATCAAGTGCCCCCCTCAGTGCCCATCACCCAGTCATCCTAAAATGGCAGAAGTTAATACCTTCTAAAATATGACCACCATACACCCAGAACCAAGTGGTATACTGTGCTGGTTCATTCTGTGAGATTATATTCTCTCCTCATTCCCATTCTGCCCCCCTCTTTTATCTCCTTTATGTTATGGTGGGCAGTGTTGGGGCTCTCTACAAGTATTTCTCATTTATATAAATTTGGGACTGAGCATCTTCTAACATACAGAACTTAATATACTCAGAAGCAAGAGGATCACCCTCTAGGACCCCTCAGGTAGACTACATTCTCCCTCCACTACAACTTGGTCACCACCACCATCTCCCAGTTCCTGCCTTTTTAAAATTTTTTCTCTTTTTCCTCTTTATTTTTTTTTCTTTTTTGTTTTTCTTCTTCTTTGGGATTTTTGGCTTTTATTTTTTACTACTTTGCTTTAAGATTTCTTTTTCACTTTAGTGGTCCTTTTTTTTTTATTTTGTTCTGATCTTCTTTTTCATTTTCTGGCCTCTGACCTCTTTGGAATCATCTAGGGCAGATTTTACTTAGGTCATGGCTGATATTTTTGACTCAGCCCACTCATACAGCCACTCTGCACTGAGCAAAAATGACTAGAAGGAGGAATTCACCACAAAAGAAAGAACTGGAAACTATTCTCTGCCACAGAGTTACAGAATATGGATTGCAATTCGATGTCAGAAAGCCAATTCAGAAGCACAATTATAAAGCTACTGGTGGCTCTGGAATAAAGCATAAAGGATTCAAGAGACTTCATGACTGCAGAATTGAGATCTAATCAGGACAAAATTAACAATCAATTAAATGAGGTACAATCCAAACTGGATGTCCTAACGACGAGGGTTAATGAGGTAGAAAAAAGAGTGAGTGACATAGAAGACAAGTTGGTGGTAAGGAAGGAAGCTGAGGAAAAAGAACAATTAAGATACCATGAGGAAATAATGACAGCCTCAGAAAGAAAAATCTATGTATAATTGGGGTTCCAGAGGGTACTGAGAGGGACAGAGGACCAGACAGCATATTTGAACAAATCATAGCTAATTTGGGGAGTGAAACAGGCATTCAGATCCAGGAGATAGAGAGGTCCTCCCCCTAAAATCAATAAAAACCATTCAACACCTCGACATTTAATAGTGAAACTTGCAAATTCCAAAGTTAAAGAGAAAATCCTTAAAGCAACAGGAGACAAGAGATTCTTAACTTACCGGGAGAAATATCAGATTAATACCAGACCTCTCCACAGAGACATGGCAGGCCAGAAAGGGCTGGCAGGATGTATTCAGGGTCCTAAATGAGAAGAACATGCAACCAAGAATACTTTATCCAGCAAGGCTCTCATTCAGAATAGAAGGAGAGATGAAGAGCTTCCAAGATAGGCAGAAACTGAAAGAATATGTGACCTCCAAACCAGCTCTGCAAGAAATATTAAGGGGGCCCCCTATAAGAGAAAGTCCAAGAATCCACAAAAACAGGGACTGAATAGATATCATGATGACACTAAATTCATATCTTTCAATAGTTACTCTGAACGTGAATGAGCTAAATGATCCCATGAAAAGACACAGGGTATTGGACTAGATAAAAAGCAAGACCCATCTATTTGCTGTCTACAAGAGACTCGTTTTAGACCTAAGAACACCTCTGCCTGAAAATGAAAGGTTGGAGAACCATTTACCATTCAAATGGTCCTCAAAAGAAAGCAGGGGTAACAATCCTCATATCAGATAAATTAAAGTTTATCCCAAAGACTGTAGTAAGAGATGAAGAGGGACACTGTATCATACTTAAAGGATCTATCCAACAAGAAGACCTAATAATCATGAATATTTATGCCCCTAATGTGGGAGCTGCCAAGTATATCGATTAATTAAAAACCAAAGTAAAGAGATACTTAGATAATAATACGGTAATATTAGGAGACTTCAACGTGGCACTTTCTGCGAATGACAGATTTTCTAAGCACAACATCTCCAAAGAAACAAGAGCTTTAAATGATACACTGGACCAGATAGATTTCACAGATATTTACAGAATTTTACATCTAAACGCAACTGAATACACATTCTTCTCAAGCGCACATGGAACTTTCTCCAGAATAGACCACATACTCGGTCACAAATCAGGTCTCAACCAATACCAAAAGACTGGAATGTCCCCTGCATATTTTCAGACCACAATGATTTGAAACTAGAACTCAATCACTAGAAGAAATTTGGAAGAAACTCAAACACATGGAGGTTAAAGAGCACCCAACTAAAAGATGAATGGGGGCAGCCCGGGTGGCTCAGCGGTTTAGCGCTGCATTCAGCCCAGGGTGTGATCCTGGAGACCCAGGATTGAGTCCCACCTTGGGCTCCCTGCGTGAAGCCTGCTTCTCACTCTGCCTGTGTCTCTGCCTCTCTCTGTGTGTGTCTCTCATGAATAAATAAATAAAATCTTTAAAAAAATAAAAATAAAATAAAAGATGAATGGGTCAACCAGGAAATTAGAGAATAATTAAAAAGATTCACAGAAACTAATGAAAATGAAGATACAACCATTCAAAATCTTAGAGATACAGCAAAAAAGGTCCTAAGAGGGAAACACATCACAATACAAGCCTCCCTCAAAAAATTGAAAAAACTCAAATACACAAGCTAACCTCACACCTAAAGGAACCAGAGAAAGAATAGCAAATAAAACCTACACCAGGCAGAAGGGGGATAATAAAGATTTGAGCAGAACTCAATGAAATAGAGACCAGAAGAATTGTGGAACAGATCAACAAAACCAGAACCAAAGCTGGTTCTTTGAAAGAATTAATAAGATAGATAAACCACTAGCCAGCCTTAATAAAAAGGGAAAATACTCAAATTAATAAAGTCATGAATGAAGGAGGAGAGATCACAACCATAACCAAGGAAATACAAATGATTTTAAAAACTTATTATGAGCAGCTATATACCAACAAGTTAGGCAATCTAGAAGAAATTGATGCATTTCTGGAAAACCACAAATTACCAAAATTGGAACAGGAAGAAATAGAAGAACTGAACAGGCCAATAACCAGGGATGAAATTGAAGCAGTCATCAAAAACCTCCCATGACACAGAAGTCCAGGGCCAGATGGCTTCCCAGGGGAATTCTATCAAACATTTAAAGAAGAAACCATACCTATTCTAATAAAGCTGATAGAAATGGAGGGAATACTTCCAAACTCATTTTATGAGGCCAGCATCACCTTGATTCCAAAACCAGACAAAGACCCCACCAAAAAGGAGAATTATAGACCAATATTCCTGATGAACACAGATGCAAAAATTCTCAACAAGATACTAGCCAGTAGGATCCAACAATACATTAAGAAGATTTTTCACCACGACCAAGTGGGATTTATCCCCGGGATGCAAGGTTGGTTCAACACTCATAAAGCAATCAATGTGATTGATCATATCAACAAGAGAAAAAACAAGAACCATATGATCAGAGAAAGCATTTAACAAAATACAGCATCCATTCCCAATCAAAACTCTTTGGAGTGTAGGGAGAGAGAGAACATCCCTCAATATCTTAAAAGCCATCTACAAAAAGCCCACAGCAAATATCATTCTCAATGGGGAAGCACTGAGAGCCTTTCCCCTAAAATCAGGAACAAGACAGGGATGCCCACTCCCACCACTGCTATTCAACATAGTACTAGATCCTGGCCTCAGCAATCAGGCAACAAAGAGAAATAAAAGGCATTTAAATTGGCAAAGAAGAAGTCAAACTCTCCCTCTTTGCAGATGACATGAGAATGTACACAGAAAACCCAAAAGCCTCCACCCCAAGATTGCTAGAACTCATACAGCAATTTGGCAGCATGGCAGGATACAAAATCAATGCCCAGAAATCAGTGGCATTTCTATACACTAACAATGAGACTGAAGAAAGAGAAATTAAGGAGTCAATCCCATTTACAATTGCACCCAAAAGCATAAGATACTTAGGAATAAACCTAACCAAAGAGGTAAAGGATCTATACCCTAAAAACTACAGAACATTTCTGAAAGAAATGGAAGAAGACACAGAGATGGAAAAATATTCCATGCTCATGAATTGGCAGAATTAATATTGTGAAAATGTCTATGTTACCCAGGGCAATATACATGTTTAATGCAATCCCTATCAAAATACCATGGCCTCTCTTCAGAGAGTTGGAACAAATTATCTTAAGATTTGTATAGAATCAGGGCAGCCCAGGTGGCTCAGTGGTTTAGCGCCGCCTTCAGTCCAGGGCATGATCCCAGAGACTCGGGATCAAGTCCCACGTTGGGCTCCCTGTATGGAGCCTTTTACTCCCTCTGCCTGTGTCTCTGCCTCTGTCTCTCTCTCTCTCTCTCTGAATAAATAAATAAAATCTTAAAAAAAAAAAAGATTTGTGTGGAATCAGAAAAGACCCTGAATAGCCAGGGGAATATTGAAAAAGAAAACCAGAGCCAGGGGCCTCACAATGCCAGATTTCAAACTGTATTTCAAAGCTATGATCATCAAGAGAGTGTGGTACTGGCACAAAAACAGACACAAAGATCAATGGAACAGAATAGAGAACCCAGAAATGACTCCTCAACTCTATGGTCAACTAATATTCGACAAAGCAGGAAAGACCATCCACTGGAAAGGAAAATCTCTTCAATAAATGGTGCTGGGAACATTGGACAGCCACATGCAGAAGAATGAAACTGGACCATTCTCTTATACCAGACACAAAGATAAACTCAAAATGGATGAAAGATCTAAATGTGAGACAAGAAGCCATCAAACTCCTAGAGGAGAACACAGGCAACACCCTGTTTGAACTCGGCCACAGCAACTTCTTGCAAGATCCAGCTATGAAGGCAAGGGAAACAAAAGCAAAAATGAACTATTCGGACCAAATCAGGATAAAAAGCTTCTGCACAGCACAGGAAACAGTCAACAAAACTAAAAGACAATCTACAGATGGGAGAAGATATTTGCAAATGACCTATCAGATAAAGGGCTAGTTTCCAAGATCTATAAAGAACTTATTAATCTCAACAGCAAAGAAACAAACAATCCAATCATGAAATGGGCAAAAGACGGGAACAGAAATCTCACAGAGGAAGACATACACGTGGCCAAGAAGCACATGAGAAAATGCTCTGCATCACTTGCCATCAGGGAAATACACATCAAAACCACAATGAGATCCCACTTCATACCAGTGAGAATGGGGAAAATTAACAAGGCAGGAAACCACAAATGTTGGAGAGGATGCGGAGAAAAGGGAACCCTCTTGCATTGTTGGTGGGAATGTGAACTGGTGCAGCCTGATCAAAACTCTTCAGAGTGTAGGGATAGAGGGAACATTCCTCAACATCTAAAAAGCCATCTACGAAAAGCCCACAGCAAATCTCATTCTCAATGGGGAAGCACTGGGAGCCTTTCCCTGAAGATCAGGAACAAGACAGGGGTGTCCACTCTCACCACTGCTATTCAACATAGTACTGGAAGTCCTAGCCTCAGCAATCAGACAACAAAAAGACATTAAAGGCATTCAAATTGGCAAAGAAGAAGTTAAACTCTCCCTCTACGCCGATGACATGATACTCTACATAGAAAACCCAAAAGTCTCCACCCCAAGATTGCTAGAACTCATACAGCAATTCGGTAGCGTGGCAGGATACAAAATCAATGCCCAGAAGTCAGTGGCATTTCTATACACTAACAATGAGGCTGAAGGAAGAGAAATTAAGGAGTCAATCCCATTTACAATTGCACCCAAAAGCATAAGATACCTAGGAATAAACCTAACCAAAGAGGTAAAGGATCTATACCCTCAAAACTATAGAACACTTCTGAAAGAAATTGAGGAAGACACAAAGAGATGGGAAAATATTCCATGCTCATGGATTGGAAGAATTAATATTGTGAAAATGTCAATGTTACCCAGGGCAATATACACATTTAATGCAATCCCTATCAAAATACCATGGACTTTCTTCAGAGAGTTAGAACAAATTATTTTAAGATTTGTGTGGAATCAGAAAAGACCCCGAATAGCCAGGGGAATTTTAAAAAAGAAAACCATACCTGGAGGCATCATAATGCCAGATTTCAGGTTGTACAACAAAGCTGTGGTCATCAAGACAGTGTGGTCCTGGCACAAAAACAGATACATAGATCAATGGAACAGAATAGAGAATCCAGAAGTGGACCCTGAACTTTATGGTCAACTAATATTCGATAAAGGAGGAAAGACTATCCATTGGAAGAAAGACAGTTTCTTCAATACATGGTGCTGGGAACATTGGACATCCACATGCAGAAGAATGAAACTAGACCACTCTCTTTCACCATACACAAAGATAAACTCAAAATGGATGAAAGATCTAAATGTGAGACAAGATTCCATCAAAATCCTAGAGAAGAATACAGGCAACACCCTTTTTTAACTCGGCCACAGTAAACTTCTTGCAAGATACATCCACGAAGGCAAAAGAAACAAAAGCAAAAATGAACTGTTGGGACTTCATCAAGATAAGAAGCTTTTGCACAGCAAAGGATACAGTAAACAAAACTCAAAGACAACCTACAGAATGGGAGAAGATATTTGCAAATGACCTATCAGATAAAGGGCTAGTTCCCAAGATCTATAAAAAACTTATTAAACTCAACACCAAAGAAACAAACAATCCAATCATGAAATGGGCAAAAGACATGAAGAGAAATCTCACAGAGGAAGACATAGACATGGCCAACACGCACATGAGAAAATGCTCTGCATCACTTGCCATCAGGGAAATACAAATCAAAACCACAATGAGATACCACCTCACACCAGTGAGAATGGGGAAAATTAACAAGGCAGGAAACCACAAATGTTGGAGAGGATGCGGAGAAAGGGGAACCCTCTTACACTGTTGGTGGGAATGTGAACTGGTGCAGCCACTATGGGAAACTGTGTGGAGGTTCCTCAAAGAGTTAAAAATAGACCTGCCCTACGACCCAGTAATTGCACTGTTGGGGATTTACCCCAAAGATACAGATGCAATGAAACGCCGGGACACCTGCACCCCGATGTTTGCAGCAGCAATGGCCACAACAGCCACACTGTGGAAGGAGCCTCGGTGTCCATCGACAGACGATGGATAAAGAAGCTGTGGTCTATGTATTCAATGGGATATTCCTCAGCCATTAGAAAGGACGAACACCCACCATTTGCTTCGACGTGGATGGAACTGGAGGGTATGATGCTGAGTGAAGTAAGTCAATCGGAGAAGGACAAACATTATATGATTTCACTCATAAGGGGAATATAAGAAATAGTGAAAGGGATTATAAAGGATAGGAGAGAAAATGAGTGGAAAAAATTAGAGAGGGAGACAAACCATTAGAGACTCCTACCTCTGGGAAACGAACAAGGGGTAGTGTAAGGGGAGGCAGGCAGGGGGATGGGGTGACTGGGTGATGGGCACTGAGGGTGGTACTTGACGGGATGAGCACTGGGTGTTATACTATATGTTGGCAAATAGAACTTCAATAAAAATAAATGAATAAAAAATAAAGATCTTATCTCCAAATATGGTTATATTCTAAGCTTCAGAGAATTAGGACTTCAACATATGAATTTGGATGGGGTATGTAACAGAAGAGTACCATAGTACATTAAAGGAGCACTGTACTTCACTTAGACTTATTACTTGTCATAACTAAGGAATTATTCGAGAACAGGCAGTGTAACATCATGGTTAAAGTCATGGAGTTTTTAAATCACAAATAAGTTCAAATTCTAACTTCCCTTTTACTAGTTGAGAAAGCTGAAACATGTTATTTAAGTTTGTTTCAGTTTCTTGATCTGAAAATAACAAACATTCCTGAAGATTTGATTTTAAAAGTGTTTAAAGCATTTAGAATTTGAATTTAAAAAGACGTGGCTAATAAACCATGGCTATTCTTTTTTTAAAACCAAAAAAAATTAAAAAAGAACATCACCAAGCCTTCACCAGGGAATTGTGTGTAGTAACTATTTCAAGCATAAATCCTTACACATATCTACAAAAAAAAAAACTTTTAACAAAAGCTATGCCCATGGGAACAACAAAAACTTTCTCATTAGAAATTTAGAAAGTATTGGGATCCCTGGGTGGTGCAGCGGTTTGGCGCCTGCCTTTGGCCCAGGGCGCGATCCTGGAGACCCGGGATCGAGTCCCACATCAGGCTCCCGGTGCATGGAGCCTGCTTCTCCCTTTGCCTGTGTCTCTGCCTCTCTCTCTCTCTCTGTGTGACTATCATAAATAAATTTAAAAAATAAATAAATAAATTATTAAAAAAAAAAGAAATTTAGAAAGTATTTATTTGTAGGTTGGAAGCTTTATTCAAATTCAATTATTAATATCTTCCCCATTATGTTATATTTTATTTTTCTCATAAAATAAGGAAAATACAAAGATTATTTTCTCCGTATTCCATATAGGCAATGCTAAACTCCTTCCAGTGTACTTTGTGCAAACATTGTGGAGCCTCACGGATGAGATGGTTCTCAACTAAGTGACTAGAAGAGGAAGAAGGCTGTGTAGAAAGGTCGAAAATTGTAACTATTCGTACTTTGAGAAAAATGCCACAGAGTATTCTAAAATGTCCTCTGCCCTCAAACTGAGAGGAAAGAACCCTCTAAAGTTAGAAATATTATAGTAATAACTGCCATCACCATCATATCATTTTCATTCGCAAGATTAAATAACTAATTTATTGTGATTTTGTATATGGCTTACTACTATCTCCTGCCTTACACGGGCAAGGACCATAAAGGATAAACACATACAATTTGAAATACGACAAAACAACCACCATGACATACTTCTGTGTAATGTCTCGAATCCCTAAGAATTCAACTTAAAATAGTTACTGGACAAGTGCACAGACACATATGATCAAAGTTGCTTGACTACTATATATCAATCAAAAACTATAAAAAAGCCTTAATATCCAATAATAGAAAAATGTTTAAATATAATCATACCCATAACATTAAGAGAGGTTTAGTAGATGTGTTCCAGTTACCTTCTGCTGCTGTGGAAAAAAAAAAAATTCCCAAATTTTATGGCTCAAGAGAACAAAACATCTACTTTCCTCATAAATCTGTAATTTGTGCAGGGTTTGGTAGGACTTCTTGTGTCTCTGCTACTCAACGTCAGCTGGGGCAGCTCTAAGGCTGGGGCCTGAATGATCAAGTATCTGGTGACTCACACTGGGACGTCTCTCCCTCCGTCTCTCTCCCCCTCATGTCTATCTGTCTCAGATCCTGCCCCTCTGTTATTCCACATGGTCTCTCTAGTATGAATTTTTCAGGATAGCCAGACTTTTTAACATTTTAGGGCTCCCAAAGGAGGTATATTTTCCAAACCAGAAAGAGCCAAGTAGAAGCCGTAGTCATCTTTTACAATCTATTCCCAGAATAATCATAGTATCCTTCTGCCAACAAGTCACTAAGGCGGTCAGTCATATTCAAAAGGAAGAAGAAGTAAACTCCAACTCTGGATAAGATGGGATGGGAATATTGACAAATTCAAAAATGTGCTTTAAAACATCTACATGATGTATATTTACCGACCTTTTAAAAAAATCTTTATATATTATGAGTACAAACGTTATAAAACGTATATATGTGTTAATCACTTGATATGTTTATAGACATATATATAAATGTGAAAGTAAACCAAACATAATCTCAAGGTTATGCACCAAAGTATTAGCAATCTTTTAATGTGGATAAATGAGTCAAGTGGCAAATCCATTTATTTTAGTTGTTCTGTAGTCTTTCAGTAATTTCAGCAAACGTACACTACTGTATGATTTAGAAGCAATACACAAATAATCATTTGTGCTCTGGTGGAGCACTGAGGAGACATTCTTTCTCAGAAAAAGACGTTTTGTACATGAAGAAGGAGGTAAAAGCTTTCGCTAACCACTAACGTGCTTAGCAAGTCTCTGAAAGGTGGGTTCAGAGTTCTTCTTCATTTTTAATGTGGATCTTCTGCTTAACCTTTAACCCCTTAAAAATAAGCCAGCTCTTCTCAATGAATGATCTGCATGACAAATATCCCCCACAGGGCACAGAGCTTCAAGCAACACAGAAAACTTTAAGCAGTGACACATCTTCAATATACTTCAAGAGAAATAGAGAAAAGAAGTAACAAAAGAAACAAGAGTTAAAAATATAATCATTTAAATATAAAAATTTTAAAAGGAGAGAAATAGTTAGATATTCTTATATGATTAACTGGACTCTCTGCTCTTATTTCTTCCAAATTTAATTTCTTGAAGAGCACCAACATTTCTGGTGGAGAAGGGACAAAGCATTACTTATAAGTGATTAGATACCCTTCCAGTAAACATAACACACGGTGATTTTCCCAGTGCCGAGGACGAATGCCATTTCCTTGGGATTTATTCCAGAAGATGAACCTATTCAGAACCAATCTGTGAGCCTCAGGCCAGTCCTAGGCAGAACGGAGCAGTTGGCAACGTTTCTTGTAGGTGTCCTCCACAGCTTCCTTGAGGGTACTTTTTCACCTTGGTCCCTCTTTGTCTGACCCCACAGCCCACCGACCACATGTATCCTTAGAGCCCAGGGTCTTCCTCTGCACTGGATGTTCTTAATCTGTTGGCCCAGAAAAATTCCCTAGTTTGGGATCTTCCCAAACTCAATTCTTCATCCCTATCACCTCCAGCAAGCATTAGTTGTTTTATGAGTCAGTTCCCTCAGGGTCTTTTTCTTTACTTAGTGACATCCAAAGGTAAAAATAAACTCACATCTGTGGTGAATGAGGGGAATTCTTGAACTCTTAACATTTTCATACATTCAACCAGTGTTCAAATCCCACCTACTTTCCATGTTTAGAATTGAAGACACAGAGTTGAAAGAACTTGGCAGGCAAACATAATTACATTGTAATTAAAGTACAATTAAAAGATAATTATTAATATAGATTTATGAGAAAACGGAATGGCTATGCCATTTTAGGAGGGATTTTAAAGGTTTCATGCAGAAAATACTTGAGCTGAGACTGGAAGGATGATTTCTTTTATCTTTTATATTATATTTCAGTAGTTTTGAAATTCCCAAGGAAGAATGAAATGGACAAGGATATTTAAGAGAAACTAGTTATTCATCATGACTGGCAGATGTTTAGCTTGAAATGGAAATGATGTCAAGTCTTAAAGGAAAATTGGATCAGGAGGCCTGGAGGTTCTAAGAACTGAAGAGTTCAATCAGTTTTTATTTAAAACGTATTTATTATTCGCCTAATACACTGAGCTTGCACTGCTAAGCACTGGGGAAAAAGTACGGACGCCCAAGGGATTTATAGTCCAGTAGGAGAAATAAACATACAATTCGGTGCCAAGATGAAAATACATTTGAAGTATAAATTGGAGAATAAATAGAGAGTTCTTATTCTACCTAGAGAAGAATGAATAGGATAGTTGTTTAAAGATGGAAAGAAGCCACGATGTCCTTCGACAGATGATGGATAAGGAGATCTGGTCTATAGCTACAATGGAATATTCCTCAGCCATCAGAAAGGATGAACACCCACCATTTACATCGACGTGGTTGGACCTGGAGGGTATGATGCTGAGTGAAGTCAGTCAGTCAGAGAAGGACAATCATCATATGGTCTCACTCATACAGGGAACATAAGAAATAATGAAAGAGATTATAAGGGAAAGGAGGGGAACTGAGTGGAGAAAAAATAGAGAGGAAAACAACCATGAGACTCCTAACTTTGGGCAACAAAGGGTTGCAGAAAGAGAGGGTGGAGGCATGGGGTAACAGGGTGATGGGCACTGAGGAGGGCACATGATGGGATGAGCACTGGGTGTCATCCTATAGGTCGGCAAATTGAATTTCAAGAAATAAATTTTAAAATAAAATTAAAATAAAGATGGAAATATCCAAAGGACAGTAGTTTCTATTTGTAAAGTTCGTGTCTCCGCAGGTGGGGATTTTAAGGAGGAAATCTATAGCTGAGATTTCTGGCAGCCTGGTGGGAGAATTATATGAGGTTAGAATCTTTTTACATTGTACCACAAAGATTTAAAGGGTCATTATACTACCTGCCCCTGATGCAGCCACTCTAAAATCTTACTAAAGTATTAAAGGAAAAAGTGTGATAGCTAAAGCTATTAGTATTTACTATGTGGTAGGTAAGATTCAGAAAGCTATACCCTCATAGGACTATTATTACAGTCCTGAGGAACTGAGAGGTTAACTAGTTTGTCCAAGTTCACACAGCTAGTAAGTAGCTGAGCCCGTATTCCATCCCAGACAGTTTGGTCCCAAAACCATGATATAGCGACATTGCCTCCCATCAGATTGGGACCAGTCAAGGTATTTCCAGATCCAAAGAAGAGTTTCCAGATCCTATAATTTTTATGGGACTGCACTGAAATTGTTTGCTGGTCACCCCTTTGTGAACCTCTGTAGGTAGGCAGGAAAATCCATCACAATCTTCATTAAGGACTTCAACTGAGAAATAATAGGTAATTGCTAATTTGCTTTCCAAAAAAAGGATGATTCCTGTTAACTTCAGTTAACTTTGTTTCAGTGAATGGGGTTTGAGCTTTTAGCCTAGATTGCAAGAGACAGTTGAACTCTAAAAGTCTAGGGCTGCCACTCATAATCTTCCGTTTTCCCTTTTTCCTTAGTTGGCCCTCAGCTTACTAAGTAAATATTGAAGGAGTAGCTTAGTATTATCTGTTTGGTGGGGTGCGAGATAACCAGCCCCCCTGGGAAGACTAGGTATTTCATCTAAGTCCAACCTCCACCAATGACCACAGCTCATCACTGGACACTGGTTGGCATGGAAATTGAGTGCTTGGTTGACACAGTGACTCAATGAAAGTAAATCCACAACACTGGTCATCAATCCCTGCATCAGAGCTCTGAACCTAGGCTTCTGGCCAAGGGACCCACACCATCTGCCTGAGGCAAACTCAGTTCAGGGAGGGCTCTGAAGCAGAGATACGAGGAGAGACACCTGTTGTGGGCATTCCTACAACCCCCTTCCCCTTCACCTCTCCTTCTGCTCCTGGGAGCAGGGGCGGGCCCTTGACCTCAGCTCTCGGTGAGCACCTACTGCTGGGAAGCACCAAAACCCATGTGTAACTGGAAGAAGTGCACCCCTCTCCTCTCCATTCACCAAAATCCCCAACCCAGGTGCCCCCACGAAACAGCCAGCAAGGCTAAGGGCCGTTACTTGGGTATTTCTGACTACGGGGAGCAGAGAATTCCTCCGACTTCAAGGTTCTCTAACCTTTGCTTTCTTCTCTTGTGATTACAGGAAACGGCATCTGGGGAGCACATGCCCCTTCACGCCACCACTTCTCCAGCTTGAGGGAGAAAGAGGTTTCCTCTCCTCTCCCATATTCCCTCCACTGTCGTACTTCATCTCAAAGCAGGACTACTGAACAGCTGGCTCTTCTATGGAGGTGCTAAATGTAGATCAAGCATGCTTTTTTAATGTTTTCCAGTCAATGAGAAGGTGAAAAGAGGGAAAAAACATTGAAACACAATTCTAAATTGCAGGGATTTTCCTAAGAGCATATAAACAAAATTTATATTCAAAGGTAAAACTTGAGCACCTGGATGGCTCAGTGGTTGAGCGTCTGAGCTGAAGCTCAGGACATAATCCTGGGGTCCTGGGATCGAGCCCTGCATTGGGCTCCCTGCATGGAGCCTGCTTCTCCCTCTGCCTGTGTCTCTGCCTCTCTCTCTCTCTTTCTGTGTGTCTATCATAAATAAATAAATGAATAAATCTTTAAAAAAAGATAAAATAAAATTACACAGGCCGTGAGACACCTGGGTGGTTCAATGGTTGAGCATCGGCCTTTGGCTCAGGGCTTGACCCCGGGGTTCCAGGATCGAGTCCCACATCGGGCTCCCGGCATGGAGCCTGCTTCTCCCTCTGCCTGTGTCTCTGCCTCTCTCTGTCTCTCGTGAATAAATAAATAAAATCTTTTAAAAAAGAAAGGTAAAACTATTGACAGAGCCACTATTATCTGTTCTCAGATCACTTAACTTTTTAGACTATTATTTCACTTAAGATGGTAACTTCTTATGATTTTTTTTCCCTAATCTTCCATCCACCCTCAACTTTAGGGCAAGAATTTTGGGCCACACTAATGAGATAGAACTATAAAAGGAATAGTAAAAATTATCACTTTTTTCTTTGGCTTTCTTTCCTGGAAGATTTAAGGAAGTTATTAGCCTGCAAGTTTTCTTAACTTTCCCCTACAAGACTTGCTGCAAATGAGGTAATTATGATGACAAATACCCTTTTTTACTACTGCGGCCTCATTGCAATAAGAAAGATCCCTTGCCTATTTTTCTGAATGGAAAGGAATTTTCTAATTGGCAAAGCTACTATTGGCTGTGGCACTGCTGAGTATGCCAGGGCTAGAGGTAGGCTATGGCTCCTAGCAATGCAACCTGAATAATACAGTGACTGGCTGAAAAGGCATTTTGGCTAAGGCACACCATTGACACTCCCAAATAGCCAAAGGGGCATGATTTTGATGAATAACACAGTTTAAATTTTACTAACTCCTTTGAAAAATCTTTTGGTTTTCTTCATGCGAAATAGAGACTCTAGCTTTCCAATCAGATTGTGGGAAAATCTGATACATGTATCAGTGGAAATTATGAAAATTTGGAGAAGAAACCAAAGGAATTTAATTTAATTTAATTCCATTAAATTCAACCTTTTTTCCTATAAGTTATTTTTTAAAATGAGTAATGCCTTTTTGAAATTCCCAAACTAGAGGGTATATATTTCAGAGAAAGAAAAGGATAAAAATAATGATCTTAGGAATTCTCCCTAAATCAGAAAACTTAAGTCATTATAAACAATGTATGACCACCACTTCAATAGAGTAAAGAATAGAAGAGTATTCTCTCTTTGGACAACATCTTTTTATCTTAGATGAAAAAATCACATATGTGTATTTCCAAGCCGTACACATGGAGGAGCTCCTAAAGTCGTCTACACCACCGCTCTTCTTCAAAGTTCATATAAGAGCCTAATCAAAGTGACCTATCCTTTCTCCACGCACCTGTCCTACACATTTACTCTATTTTCAACTTTTACTAGTCTCCTATTCTCTCACTGTTCTGTTTATATAAACCTAACTTTCACAAAAAATCACAAGCTCTTTCCACTCAGGAATGTAACTTTGAGAATTCTCACAAAACCTACTACTACCTGCACAATAAGCATTTATATTAAATATACTTCATGATTTATTAATCTATTCTTCCCTCTGGTAAAATTCCTTTTTAACAGACTTCATCTCCAAAGTGTTATGATATGATGTGAAGATAAATATGTGGCAAGAAAGTACATTCCCAGTCAGAAGACCCTGGGGATAAAATAGTTGCTAATCATCACTGTAATTATTTAGCAAATGCAAGGAAGTAAATGCCCCTTCATTCACTGATGCATTTAGCATCTGGCTTAATGTCCTCCTCTGACCTCAGATTTTCCAGTAACCTGGCAGGCACCAGTGTCTACATGAATGACCCATCCCAAGCTTAGTAACTTTTTTTAACCTCTCATTTTCCACTCTATTTATTATACATTTGTAAACTACTTCCACGGCCAGGTACTAAAAATTATTATCCCACATAATTGCCCACTCTGGAAACTTCCAATTCTCTGACCATGACCTCAGACCGTGTCTGGTCTGTCACATCTATTTTCCTAATAAAAATTTTTCAATTCTCTGTTTTCTCCCAGTCCTCACTCCTCTCCTCACCTCCTTTTATATAGACCTTTAGTTAAATCACCCACCTGTCTCTTCATCCTCTATCTTGCCAATATTATTGGCTGTCTTGGCCCATTTTTCTTTCTGTCACATCTCTCTGGGAAAAAAATAAATCTGGACCAATGCAAAAGTCCTTCTGCATCAGAGCTGCTGAGCATTGCTGTTGAAAAACCCCATAGAATTGTACTATAGATGACCACAGAACTAGAAATTCGTGTTCTTTGATTTTAGTCGGGTCCCTACAGTGACCAAAAATTCTCTATTTCGTTTTACCGCTGAATCTCCACAGCAGCAATTATTACAATGTGCTGGGTTTCTGTTATTTTGCTTTTCCAGAATCATATCTTGTCTTCATCTGAGAAATTCTCCCTCGAACCAGAGACTGCACCTGTGCACAGGTACAACCGCTGTGTGCCGGGTGGTCGGGGTGGGCGCCAGGCCCGGCCTGAGCTGACCTAACTCCCCACTCGCCAGCCATCCTTGATTCATACAGAACAATATTAATATAGTCTTCCTGAAGATACTTTTAACACAAACTGGGGAAGGAGATGAGTAAGAAGGAAAGAGGAGGAGGAAAAATGGAGGAGAACCACAATTACAATTAAAGCAAATAAACACTCAAATTAATAAAATCATGAATGAGAAAGGAGAGATCACTACCAACACCAAGGAAATACAAACGATTTTAAAAACATATTATGAACAGCTATACGCCAATAAATTAGGCAATCTAGGAGAAATGGACGCATTCCTGGAAAGCCACAAACTACCAAAACTGGAACAGGAAGAAATAGAAAACCTGAACAGGCCAATAACCAGGGATGAAATTGAAGCAGTCATCAAAAACCTCCGAAGACACAAGAGTCCAGGGCCAGATGGCTTCCCAGGGGAATTCTATCAAACGTTTAAAGAAGAAACCATACCTATTCTGCTAAAGCTGTTTGGAAAGATAGAAAGAGATGGAGTACTTCCAAATTCGTTCTATGAGGCCAGCATCACCTTAATTCCAAAACCAGACAAAGACCCAATCAAAAAGGAGAATTACAGACCAATATCCCTGATGAACATGGATGCAAAAATTCTCAACAAGATCCTGGCCAATAGGATCCAACAGTACATTAAGAAAATTATTTACCATGACCAAGTAGGATTTATCCCAGGGACACAAGGCTGGTTCAACACCTGTAAAACAATCAATGTGATTCATCATATCAGCAAGAGAAAAACCAAGAACCATATGATCCTCTCATTAGATGCAGAGAAAGCATTTGACAAAATACAGCATCCATTCCTGATCAAAACTCTTCAGAGTGTAGGGATAGAGGGAACATTCCTCAACATCTAAAAAGCCATCTACGAAAAGCCCACAGCAAATCTCATTCTCAATGGGGAAGCACTGGGAGCCTTTCCCTGAAGATCAGGAACAAGACAGGGGTGTCCACTCTCACCACTGCTATTCAACATAGTACTGGAAGTCCTAGCCTCAGCAATCAGACAACAAAAAGACATTAAAGGCATTCAAATTGGCAAAGAAGAAGTTAAACTCTCCCTCTACGCCGATGACATGATACTCTACATAGAAAACCCAAAAGTCTCCACCCCAAGATTGCTAGAACTCATACAGCAATTCGGTAGCGTGGCAGGATACAAAATCAATGCCCAGAAGTCAGTGGCATTTCTATACACTAACAATGAGGCTGAAGGAAGAGAAATTAAGGAGTCAATCCCATTTACAATTGCACCCAAAAGCATAAGATACCTAGGAATAAACCTAACCAAAGAGGTAAAGGATCTATACCCTCAAAACTATAGAACACTTCTGAAAGAAATTGAGGAAGACACAAAGAGATGGGAAAATATTCCATGCTCATGGATTGGAAGAATTAATATTGTGAAAATGTCAATGTTACCCAGGGCAATATACACATTTAATGCAATCCCTATCAAAATACCATGGACTTTCTTCAGAGAGTTAGAACAAATTATTTTAAGATTTGTGTGGAATCAGAAAAGACCCCGAATAGCCAGGGGAATTTTAAAAAAGAAAACCATACCTGGAGGCAACATAATGCCAGATTTCAGGTTGTACAACAAAGCTGTGGTCATCAAGACAGTGTGGTCCTGGCACAAAAACAGACACATAGATCAATGGAACAGAATAGAGAATCCAGAAGTGGACCCTGAACTTTATGGTCAACTAATATTCGATAAAGGAGGAAAGACTATCCATTGGAAGAAAGACAGTTTCTTCAATACATGGTGCTGGGAACATTGGACATCCACATGCAGAAGAATGAAACTAGACCACTCTCTTTCACCATACACAAAGATAATCTGAAAATGGATGAAAGATCTAAATGTGAGACAAGATTCCATCAAAATCCTAGAGAAGAAAAAAAAAAAATCCTAGAGAAGAATACAGGCAACACCCTTTTTTAACTCAGCCACAGTAACTTCTTGCAAGATACATCCACGAAGGCAAAAGAAACAAAAGCAAAAATGAACTGTT
Organism: Canis lupus familiaris; assembly: GCF_011100685.1. Lineage (NCBI taxonomy): Eukaryota > Metazoa > Chordata > Mammalia > Carnivora > Canidae > Canis > Canis lupus. The sequence goes on along the minus strand of NC_049224.1, from coordinate 1,551,954 downwards.
GGGACTTCATCAAGATAAGAAGCTTTTGCACAGCAAAGGATACAGTAAACAAAACTCAAAGACAACCTACAGAATGGGAGAAGATATTTGCAAATGACCTATCAGATAAAGGGCTAGTTTCCAAGATCTATAAAAAACTTATTAAACTCAACACCAAAGAAACAAACAATCCAATCATGAAATGGGCAAAAGACATGAAGAGAAATCTCACAGAGGAAGACATAGACATGGCCAACACGCACATGAGAAAATGCTCTGCATCACTTGCCATCAGGGAAATACAAATCAAAACCACAATGAGATACCACCTCACACCAGTGAGAATGGGGAAAATTAACAAGGCAGGAAACCACAAATGTTGGAGAGGATGCGGAGAAAAGGGAACCCTCTTACACTGTTGGTGGGAATGTGAACTGGTGCAGCCACTCTGGAAAACTGTGTGGAGGTTCCTCAAAGAGTTAAAAATAGACCTGCCCTACGACCCAGCAATTGCACTGCTGGGGATTTACCCCAAAGATACAAATGCAATGAAACGCCGGGACACCTGCACCCCGATGTTTATAGCAGCAATGGCCACGATAGCCGAACTGTGGGAGGAGCCTCGGTGTCCATCGAAAGATGAATGGATAAAGAAGATGTGGTTTATGTATACAATGGAATATTCCTCAGCTATTAGAAATGACAAATACCCACCATTTGCTTCAACGTGGATGGAACTGGAGGGTATTATATGCTGAGTGAAATGAGTCAATCGGAGAAGGACAAACATTATATGTTCTCATTCATTTGGGGAATATAAATAATAGTGAAAGGGAATATAAGGGAAGGGAGAAGAAATGTGTGGGAAATATCAGAAAGGGAGACAGAACGTAAAGATTGCTAACTCTGGGAAACGAACTAGGGGTGGTGGAAGGGGAGGAGAGTGGGGGGTGGGAGTGACTGGGTGACGGGCACTGGGGGTTATTCTGTATGTTGGTAAATTGAACACCAATAAAAAATAAATTTAAAAAAAGGCAAATAAACATTAACCCCCAGAGTTACCCTCCCTCCAGGAGTCAGGGTGGAATTCTCAATGTGAATAGAGCTGAGCCAGAGGCTTTCTTGTGTGTGTGTTTTTCACTGAAGTAGAACTAACATACAAGTTATAGTCGTTTCAGGTATGCAACATCCTGATTCAACAATTCTGTATCACCTCACACCTGTCAGAACGGCTAGGAACAAAATTTAAAAAAAAATAACAAGCGTTGGCAAGGATGCAGAGAAAAAGGCGCCCTGCCACCCGGCTGGTGGAAGGCGAGCTAGTGCAGCCGGTGTGGGGAACAGGGTGGAGGGTCCTCAGAAAGTTAAAAATAGAGCTACCCTGTGATCCAGGAACTCCACGACTGGGCATTTACCTGAAGAACACAAAAGCACCAATTTGAAAAGACATGTGCAACCCCTTCTTTACTGCAGCCTTGTTTACAATAGCCGGGACAGAGAAGTGTCCCTCAGCAAAAAAGATGTGAGGAGATGGGCTGGACCTACGCTGGGCCGGGGGACGTATGCTGGAAAGACTGCCCTCTGAGCACTCGCAGCTCTGCCCACACTCGCACCCATCACCCTTCCCACTCAGAGGATCACCTTCATTCCCACTTTAAAGAGACCATATAAGTCTCAAGAGGGGCAATCCCTCAAATTCCTGCCATCACAACTGTACGTTTTCACATCACACATCCCCCCTTCCTCTCTCTCTCTTGAAAGCACAAAAGAGCATGTGCTCTTCAAAGATTGATGTTCCTAGTCCTCTTGTCCCAGCCCCCCTGGTCAGCACATCCTGCTCCTTTGGGTATTTTTCTTCTCTACTATGTCCCCAGCCTCTTTTCCAAGAGCATTGGACATTTTTTTTTTTTGCAAGACTTTTTAAGTCTTGCCATTCTTAAAAATAATAATAATAATAGAATAAGTTTCTCCAGCATGTCCCCTCCAAGTACTACCCTACTGTTTTCTTCCCCACATTATGGTCAAATATTTTTCTTCCATTTGACCTCAGGTTCATGAAACTAGATTAATCATAATTGATGATTCATCATGATTAGTAGTCATCACTCCAAGCCTGGTGCCCTACGTTTGATTGATTCCTTACTTTTAACTCCATAGTAAGCTGCTATGGAAGTACCATCCCCGACAAAAGGTAGGTCCTTCAAACAAGCATGCAGCCTTCTCATTCCATCTTCCCATCTTCCTTTTCTTTTATTTTTTCCTTCTGCCTTCCCCTTTTTGAGGTGTCTTCCTCCTTAATCCTACGTTAATCGTTCATGGGCTTTCCTTTTAAAATTAATAAAGAAATTCTCTTCTACTTCTAACCTACAATGACTTTTATATACTAATGCGTAATATTATCCAATGTTTCTTCTGGATTTTTGTTTTTGTTTTTGAGCGGTTATATGAATTTTTCCCTTTTTAATCTATTATGGGTTAGTTATATTCATGGATTTTTCTAATATTAAAACTTCCTTATAGTCTGGAATAAAACCAAATTGGCAGTAGTGTAATATCTGTTTTAAACGCAATTGGATTTTATTTGCAAGTATTTTTTAAATTTCTTCATATATATAGTAATAAGTGAAAAAGACATTTTTGCCATGTCTTTATCTTATTTTGGTATCAGGACTGTTTAAGCCTCATAAAAGTAGTTTGGAAGTAGTTTCTCTTTGTTATTTTCTGGAAGAGTTTACATGAAATTGGTGAAATTGGGATCATCTGTTCTTTGTTTACTCATATTAATAATGAAGAACACTGGGACACCCGGGTAGCTCAGCGGTTGAGCGTCTGCCTTCAGCCCAGGGCGTGATCCTGGGGTCCCAGGATCGAGTCCCACATCGGGCTCCCGGCATGGAGCCTGCTTCTCCCTCTGCCTGTGTCTCTGCCTCTCTCTCTCTGTCTCTCATGAATAAATAAATAAAATCTTTAAAAAAAAAATAAGAACACAATTTGGAAAAGATTTGTTGGATATGCTCCTAAAAGCACAGGCAATAAAAGAAAAAATGGATAAACTGGACTATATCAAAATTAAAAACTTCTTTGCTTCAAAGGACATAATTAAGGGAGTAAAACAGAAACCCACAGAATAAGAGAAAACATTTGCAAATCTGATAAAGGTTTAATATCCAGAACATGAAAATAACTCCTATAATTCAACAACAATAATTAAAAACAAGCTGATTTAAAAATGAGAAAAAGACTTGAATTTTCTAAAGAAAATACATAAATGGCCAATAAGCATATTAAAAGATTCTCAACATCCCTGATCATTAGAAGAATACAAATCGGGATCCCTGGGTGGCGCAGCGGTTTGGCGCCTGCCTTTGGCCCAGGGCGCGATCCCGGAGACCCGGGATCGAATCCCACGTCAGGCTCCCGGTGCATGGAGCCTGCTTCTCCCTCTGCCTGTGTCTCTGCCTCTCTCTCTGTCTCTGTGTGTGACTATCATAAATAAATAAAAATTTAAAAAAAATTAAAAAAAAAAAAAAAAGAAGAAGAATACAAATCAAAACCACAATGAGATACTACCTCAAATCCATTTAGATGGCTACCATCAAAAAATTAGAAAACACCAGGTTGTTAGCAAGGATGTGGAGAAACTGGAACCCTTGTGAACTGTTGGTGTGCATATAAAATGGTGCAGCTATTGTGGAAAACAGTATGGTGGTGGTGGCTCCTAAAAAAATTTAAAATAAAGATACATATTACTCATCAATTCCACTTCAGAGTATATACCCAAAGAACTGAAAGCAAGATCTCAAGCAGATATCTGTATATCTGTGTTCAGAGTAGCATTACTCAATATAGACAAAATGTAAAAGCAACCAAAGTGTCCATGGACAGATGAATAAACAAAATGTGGTATATACATGAAAGGGAATATATTTCAGCCTTAAAGAGGAAAGAAATCATGACACATGCTACAATATGGGTGAACTTTGAGGACATTGTGCCTAAGTAAAATAAGTCAGTCACAAAAAGACAAATACTGCCTGATTCCACTTACATGAGGTACTTAGAGTGATCAAATTCATAGAAGCAGAATGTAGAGTGGCAGTTGCCAGGGGCTGGGAAGGAGCAGAGAATGGGGAGATACTTTTTAATGGGCTTTACAGTTTTGCAGTCTGAGGAGTTCCCGAGGTGGACGATGGTGATGGTTGCAAACCAATGTGAATGTACTTAATACCACTGAACTATACACTTAAAAATGTTTAAGATGATAAGTTTTATGTTATGTTTATTTTATCACAATTAAACATATTTTTAGTGAAGAATACAGATATTATTCTGTGTAGCTGATGTGGTTTTCCTTTGCTTAAGGAAAGGAAGAAAGACTTTCCGAGTCTTTCTAAGAAAGACTTGGAATTAATTCGTTTAGCTTCTGCCCTACCTCCCACCCATTGCACCCTTAATAGTCACTAATTCTCAGCATGGGTGTTGTGTGACTACCACCAGTACCATCAGCTCCTATCTTCCCAATGCAACTTCCAGGATATATTCTGTGCTGTGGAGCTCTTTGCTATGTTTCATCCATCGATTTGTCTCCAAACACTTCCTTTTATATTTGTTGAAATTTCTTATTCATTGATGTCTTCTGCTCTCATATTTTTTCGCTATACATATTGGAACAGAGGATAGCCAATCCTCATAAGAAATGACTTTACTGCTGCCGACTACTGGAAAGCATCAATCACCAGATTACACCTTACACCAAGCCTTTTAGGATGTGCAATGATTACCTTTAGGTAGTCAAATAAGTAAGTTCAGGCTTCATGTCCTTTTAAATCTAAATCAACTTGAAGGAATCACCAGGAAATTATAATAACTAAAGTTAGCTACTTTGCTATCAATTAATAATGACCATAGAAAGTGTTTTCTAAGTTCTCTTTTGAAAATTTAACTGTGTCTGTGATAAAAATCAGGAAACTATTGGCAGCTACTCTCTAACATACTAGAGTAGACCAAAAAAACCCAGTTTAAGCATTAGCCAATCTCTATGTGGCCTTGGAATGATCATCCACTCAGATATGTATCTTAGAATCATGGGATCCCTGGGTGGCACAGCGGTTTGGCGCCTGCCTTTGGCCCAGGGCGCGATCCTGGAGACCCGGGATCGAATCCCACGTCGGGCTCCCGGTGCATGGAGCCTGCTTCTCCCTCTGCCTGTGTCTCTGCGCCTCTCTCTCTCTCTCTCTCTCTGTGTGACTATCATAAATAAATAAAAATTTAAAAAAAATTAAAAAAAAAAAGAATCAGTTAATACACCGCTGGTTTTTGATAAAAGCATATCAACTTTACATTCTCTTCCACTTGATCATATAATCTGTAAGAAAAACCTTAATGTAAATATTTACTATCTGCTTGGTTGCGAGACATAATATTCTTGGATAGCTGCCTAAAATAATGTGCAATTTATACCCTCTTCCAGGTATACTAGATTTTGTCTTGCATCTGGCCATAGCATCAAAGAGGTATACATATAACACATTGCTTTGGCTTCTTAAAAATAATTTTCTGTGTTGTAAGTTCATATCATGATATCTAATTATTTTGTGGAATAATGAAAAGCAACAAAATTCTCTCTATTTACCGTATTATTTAGTTAAGAGTTTGCCCACTACATCACTTAGCACCTAATTGAGGATGACTCATGGTAGAAAGGCCTTCAAGTATGACATTGTCCAAAAGCTTAATTAAGGATCAAATAAAGATGTGCCTTCTCCTCAGCTTATGGTTCTCCCGTGATCACTATGAGCATTGGTAGTGGGCTTGTTTCTCTTTCTGTTTTGTTGGAAGGAAGCTCAGAACCACTTTTGTATCTCACTTCCTACCAAAGATGTAGCATCTTTGTAGTACCAATTTTTAAATTAACTGTATCCCTGGTACATCATGATTTCTTATCCTGCTTTTACTTTCACTCATACTCATTCACCAGCGTTTTTTATCCTACTATAATTTATGTGTATATATATATGTGTGTGTGTGTGTGTGTGTGTCACCTTTATGCTTTTAGGAGAAAAGGATAATATAACACCAAAAGGATAATAAAACAGGGCAGCCCAGGGGGCTCAGTGGTTTAGCGCTGCCTTCAGCCCAGGGCCTGATCCTGGAGACCCAGAATCGAGTCCCACCTCGGGTTCCCTGCATGGAGCCTGCCTCTCCCTCTGCCTGTGTCTTTGCCTCTCTCTCTCTCTTTCTCTGTGTCTCTCATGAATAAATAAATAAAATCTTTTTAAAAAGAAAGGGATAATAAACAAAACAAAGCAAATCACACCATAGGACAAAATGTAAGCAAACAGCTAAACTACTGCACCACTTGCTCCACTGTCCTCTCTAACCTTGCACTAAGGTGGCTGTTATAAAAACAGAGACCTAAAAAAGCATTTATCGTGTATTTGTTCAACTATTGATTCAGAAACTTTCATGATATGCTTACTATGTGTTAGGTGCCATGATCATTGTTGAGCTTGCAAGATGTACAACTCATGGTCCTTAATACCCAAGAAACTCAATCTTCATTAGGAAAAGCAGATGAGTTCAATAGAGCATAGTAAGTGTAACACTAATAACAGAATTTTTAAAGTGACATTTATCTAGTGATATATAACACAAATATTTATATTACAATTGTCATGTTTTAGTTTGGTAAATTATAAAACTTAAAATGTATCTTAAAGAAAGAAGTAAAGCATGCCTGAAGATGAAGTATAGAAGGACAGTTGAAGCAAAAGAAACCACAAGTAAAAAGACATGGCGCTAAAAGACTATTTGGTATAATCAGGGTTTTATATGGCTGGAAACTCTTGTGTTTGTGTAGGTGTGGGGAACAGGAGCACCATGTGAAGCTGCACAGGTTGTGCATTGTGTAAATCCAGGTAATACCATTTACTTAGGTTGCAATGTGAAAGGTGTCCCAAGGGTGTCTAAAAACTTGCATAACTATATATAATGATAAGAGGTTGGGGATGGGCATGGAAGGAAATATGACATCCATAAAGCCTTGTTACCCACTGTAAGGACACTAAAATCAACTTCATTATAACAGTTCATCCTACTGGAGGGTATTATGCTGAGTGAAGTAAGTCAATCAGAGAAGGACAAACATTATATGTTCTCATTCATTTGGGGAATATAAATAATAGTGAAAGGGAATATAAGGGAAGGGAGAAGAAATGTGTGGGAAATATCAGAAAGGGAGACAGAACATAAAGACTCCTGACTCTGGGAAACGAACTAGGGGTGGTGGAAGGGGAGGAGAGGGGGTGGTGAATGGGTGACGGGCACTGAGGGGGGCACTTGATGGGATGAGCACCGGGTGTTAAACACCAATAAAAAATAAATTTATTATAAAAAAAATAACAGTTCATTCTTTGTAACATTATGCACCTTAATGAAATTTTGCCTACATTTCACTGCTTTGTTCACAGGACAATAATCATATCCATACACAAGCACATGATGTTGATTATATATCATCACCTAATCTGGGTGAGGCTGCAAACTATGGGAGAACTTTTGAACTTTAAAAAACCCTTGAGGGGATCTCTGGGTGGCGCAGCAGTTTGGCGCCTGCCGTTGGCCCAGGGCGCGATCCTGGAGACCCGGGATCGAATCCCACGTTGGGCTCCCCGCATAGAGCCTGCTTCTCCCTCTGCCTGTGTCTCTACCTCTCTCTCTCTCTGTGTGTGTGACTATCATAACTAAATAAAAAAAAAATAATAATAATAATAATAAAAACCTTGATGTAAATGCTTGCTTAGTCAGGGCCAACTTCCCGAAGGTTACTCCCTAAGAGTAAGTCTCATATAGACAGTGTACAGGTAGGTAGTAATTCTGGCACCATATATATTTACAAAATCATGTAACTGTCAGTCATAACTCTCTAAATTAAGACAAAGGTACCTAAAAACCAAGACTAAAGATATGTATCCCATGAGATAGAAAATATCCATTTAAATGAAAAGGGCAGAGAAGGGGCAAAAATCTATCCTAGATGAAGCCATAAGGCTTTAGCACAAATCTGGAGAGAACTAAAGTGGCAGCCACAGCTCTGAGTTTGTCACTGCTGATAACCCTAGTAGACATACCAAAAAAATTGAACTTAACCCTGTTCAAAAAAGGAGCAACATGACTGGGGCTAAAAGATAGTCTGGCCAAATGCAGACAGGGGCATAATCTCATATGAACATCTCAGGACTGATCTGGATGAACGAGGAGTTTACTGAAGAGTCATGTGGCGTTTCTAGATAAGCAACTAATAAAAGTATTCTTTCATGGTTCCTGCAAGTAATAATTAATCATGAACCACCTTAAAAAACCATGTCAAATATAAATGAGAGATTCTCTGTGAAAAAGTAGGGTTTTTAACTGAGGGGGCTCTAAATTTTTTTTTTTTTTTTTTTTTTTTTTTTTTAATGATAGTCACAGAGAGAGAGAAAGGCAGAGACACAGGCAGAGGGAGAAGCAGGCTCCATGTACCGGGAGCCCGATGTGGGATTCAGTCCCGGGTCTCCAGGATCGCACCCTGGGCCAAAGGCAGGCGCTAAACTGCTGCGCCACCCAGGGATCCCCCTGAGGGGGGTTTTAAATTTCATCTATTTTAATCCCTTCTTTTACTTATAAGGAATCAGAAAAACAAAGGATAAAGTGGCCTCCCTAACAGCAAAGAGAATTGGTAGGAGAGCAGAGTTAGCACTCTTCAATTTACCATGCTGACCTTGAAACCAATGTCTATAACATTCAACCTTTCTTCCTAAATTTTAAATGCATGCTGAGGTGTAGTTCAAATGACATAGGATCAAATGATCTGACTTCTCTCTTAGCAGTCGAGAATCTAAACATCCAAATGAAGGCCTGCTTTCTTTGGAGTTTCTAGATCCATCCTTACAATGTACTTGACCTGCACAGCTCTCTGCCCCTGAATTTTTGACCCTACTCTTGAAAAACCAAACCTAAACATAGTGACTAATATCACAAGGTTAATTCATTCATTCAACAAATGTTTACTCCCCAACTTTTTCAGAGTTTGTTTCCCAATATCCTTTTTCCTTTCCTAACAACAATGTAAAATTTTTTGAGGAATGACCTCTTTCTTATTTAATGCAACCTTGGTTAGATTTTAGTTAGCAAACTTTCCTCCCTGGGTGGAGGAGCATGAGACCTCAGGTAGTCCATTCAGATGTTCTTTTCCCTCATTTGTATCTTCAGCATCAAGTCTAAGAGATTGAAAGCAGTTGGAGTCCCATCCTGATCAGCAGCAGCAGCATTCTGATCATTGACAGAGGACCACTGGTGGTCTAGCTTCCAACAGCTCCAAGAACTTCCCAAACTCTTGCCACAATTTTGCTTTTACTTACATAAGCCATAGTTGTTTTTATCTTGTTTGAAACCAAAGCAGGGCAAACTATCTCTCATGTATTCACCACTATTTTTGATTCTAAATACTGATAGAAAAAGAATATAAATTAATTAAAAGGCAGAGCCCCATTCCTCCAACAATTTCCTGTATAGCTGAAAAGGCAAGACATGCATATAAGAAACAAATGCATAATGCAATAGGTCACATATTACCAAATTAGTTGTTCCAAACAATAAGAGTTGTAGGAATCAAGAGAAGAAAAAATGAAATCAGAAAAGGTTAGGTCTTAAAAGATGGGTATACATGCAATAGCAGGAAGGAAAGGAAATGACCGCTTAGATGGGGGCAATCAAATAAACCAAAACTTTGAATCCAGAATGAACAAAGTGTACCATAAGAGTAGTAAAAATTGATCTCCAAAAAGATGATAACCTTATTAAAAACCAGGCCACTTTTTTGAAGGCAAGTGAATAGAAAGAATGAGGACAAACAGCTGTTGTGAGCCATGGAATTCACACAGGAAGGTGGTAGTAGGGGAAGCCAGAAAAAAAGAAGCCAAAAAAAAAAAAAAAAAAAAAGTAGAAATGAGAGAACAATGAACAAAGGACATTTGAACTGGAGTTTAAGGCACATCCTGAACTTCCCCGGTCCTCAGTTCCTCATCCTCAGAATAGGGATAATCATGATACCACCCCATAGAGTGTGGTGATGATGAGTTATATATGTAAAACACTTAAAACATAGTTGGACTAGATTAATAAATGATACAAATCCAAGTTTCAAGAGCAGTGTGCTCTCTAACTCAAGTCTCCAAGAAATTCAAACCAAGAACAAATGCCACCAAATTTAGTTTTAGTTCATGGTTGACTATCAAGAAAACAATTCTAAGATAAAAGTGAGATCACAACAATTTAAAGAGAAAATAAATGGTGAAAACATGGAAGATGTGAGCTTTTTATTAAACAACTTGGTAGGGCAGCCCCGGGCTCAGCGGTTTAACACCGCCTTCAGCCCAGGGGGTGATCCTGGAGACCCAGGGTCGAGTCCCACATCGGGCTCCCTGCATGGAGCCTGCTTCTGCCTCTGCCTGTGTCTCTGCCTCTCTCTCCCTCTCTCTTTCTCTGTTTCTCATGAATAAATAAATAAAATATTTTTAAAAAATAAATAATTTGGTAATGAAATGAAAGTGACAGAAAATATTTTTTAAGACGTATTTTTTTAGAGAGAGTGTGTGCATGTATGAGTGGGGAAGGGACAGAGGGAGAGAATCTTTAAGCAGACTCCTCACTGAATGAGGAGCCTGATCTGGGGCTCAATCTCAGGGCCCTGAGATCATGACCTGAGCCAAAGCCAAGGGTCAATCAGTCACTTAACCAACTGACCCACCCGAGCACCCTAGAAGACACATACCACAACACTTTGAAGTCAGGGGAGAAGGATCCACAAGGAGGAAGAAGCAAGGAAGAGAATGAGATGAGTCTAGGCCTAAAAGATTTTCACTGGAGTCAAAAGGACTCAGTGAAAAGGACACAGAGCAATTCATCTTAGGAAAGTGAATCCTTCCTCCAATCTAGAAGAAAGATAAGCATACTAAGAGAGAAAATGATACAGTGAAGTAGAAAGTAAGTTCTATGATGAAATTCAGTAAGTTCTATGATGAAATCATAAGTTCTATGATGAAATTCAGGGCCACTGGGCATGACCTTATCAGGAAAGGAGGAAAGACCAAATGAAGTGAAGATGATGAGGTTATGGAGAGATATTATGACAAATCTTTGTACATCTCATTGAGACTCTACAATCTCAAGAAATTTCAATAGGGAAATTATAGAAAAACTATCCCTATAAGATGAAAGCATAAGATAAAAACTTATTTTAAATAGCCTGTTAGGCTGAGTGTTCATAACCAAAAGCCTAATTTATGAGGAGAGAAATGGAAGGGCTCAGAATGGATAAGAGATATCATGTAGCAGATTCCTGCAGTAGAAGGAAAGAAAAGAGAATGTCCAACACCCCATACATTTCTTTGATGTTATGAATCATCAAGATGGAAAATAAGGGGGCGCCTGTGTGGCTCAGTTGGTTGAGTGGCCAACTCACTTCAGCTCAAGTCATGATCTCAGGGTCCTGGGATCAAGCCCTGTGACAGGTTCTGCATTCAGTGGGGAGTCTGCTTGAGGATTCTCTCCCTCTGCTCCTCCTTCCCATTCTCTCTCTCTCTCTCTCTAAAATAAAATAAATAAATCTTGAAGAAGGAGGAGGACAAGCAGGAGGAGAGGAGGATGAATAGAAAATAAAATTTTATATCAGGAATTTTGTATCTAATAGGAACTCCAGGGAGTCAGGGTTTTCTGCATAATGTGTGAATCACAGGAAAAGGAGGCTTGACTTCTAGAAGGATGAACTTTCTTTATTCTCACAGTAATGCTTGCACGTCCCTAGATACCTATTATGTTATTTTCAGCTGACCCACTGAAATGACATAAGGACAGTCTCCAGGATTGGCTAATGGAAAGGAGGCTGCCAAGGGATCTGAATCTTTCTTACAGACTACTCTTTATCTAGGATTCCCTAGTGTAACAGAAATGTTCTAAGTCTCTTATCTCCCACAGCTTCACTTCTCTTTGAAGTTTCTCTTTGAATGTTTCAATCATTTTTTAAAATTTAAATTCAATTAGCCTACATATAGTACATCATTCATTTCTTATTTTGGAATTAGGAGAGCGATGCAAAGATGGTTCCTAATCTTATTTGGGCTGTGGTCCCCAATGAACATTTGATGAAAGCGTTAGAATGACTCCCAAGAAAAATGCACACAAAATATGAATGCAATCTCATTGAGGTCAAGGATTCCCTAAACACTGTCTAGAAATTAAATGAAGAAACACTGTCTATCCAGTAAGACTTGTAAGACCAGATATCCTCCCAAAATGTATATTCTAAAACTGCTTATTTCAAAAGGAATTTTAGTTGTGCATTGGAATTCCAGCACGTGGCATAGCTAATTTACATAAATTCAACCATTAAATCTTCTGCAAAAGTAGTTATTATAATAATAATTTAGGGACGCCTGAGTGGCTCAGTGGTTGAGCGTCTGCCTTTGGCCCAGCTGAGCCTAAGCTAGAGAGTGAGCACTACATGAGAGCCATGAATCCGTTTCCCTCTGTGGGTCCCAACATGTTGCTGACAGCATAGAATTCATGTTTTGCTGAACATCATTCTAGTTCACATAATATAGCCCCTGAACTCTAGCCACTTAGCTGGCACTTAGCTGGAAAAAAACTGATTTTTTTTCTGCTGAACTGGTATATTATATTTGTTGTTTCTTGACTTCCTGGTATCCAATAGCTCTCTGACCCCTTCTTAGTATCTTGATTTCCCTTTTAGGTGGAATTTCCCCATGATTAAGGTTCCCAGGGGAGGACAATTTCTAACCCCTGTCTCTCATGGTACATCCCATTACAAAATCCAAGAGACCTAGAATTTTTTCATTGTCTGACACTCGGTACAGCACATAACTTAAGCTTGACCAGTCAGAACTTTTAATCATAAGAAAAAGGTGCAGAGATGGAATAATGATTTGAAGGCCTAATTAATTGTAGTAAGCCACTGAAGCATGGACCAGACTGTCCCTGCAATCTAGCCTTTTTTAAAGAGCTCTTGATTTTTGCCCATTTGCAAAACCTAGTTACCAATTGATTCCCAATGAAGAATAATTCTCCATAATCTTCTAATAAATAACTCTTGCTTAAAAATGCCAGAGGCAGTTTTTGTTGCCTAAAACCAGAAGATGCTGATACTCCAGAGGAAAAACTAGCCAAGATGGACCAATGGAGAAACACAACATCAGTGTCACTCAATGCGATATTTCAAGTGGAAACTGCTTTAAGAGAATTTCAGATACAATTTTGTCTGAGATTTTTACCTTACATATTGACTAGAGACTAAGTTTTGTGTAATAAGTGACTCTAATATATTGTGCACCACAGTGAGATACTGGAAGCAACCAAAATGTTCTATAATAGGGGAATATTTAAAAATTAAAAATCTATAGTCTATGTATGGATTATTATGCAACCAATAAAATCATGTTATAAGAAAATACAAAATAACACTGAAAAACTGGAAAACACTGCTATATTATTACAAAATAGTTTGGCTAGTATGATTCTATGTTCACTTATTCTTATCCTCAGAAAAATGGCTGAAAATGTTATATATAGTCTGGGTTTATGAGTGATGTTTTTCCTGATGTTTTTATTTATCTTTAAATTTTCTTGAGATTAACATATATTACCTTTGAGATTATATTTTAATACTCTGATAATGTTACTGTAAATAAATAAGAAAAGTCCCTATCCTAGTGCCTAATGCTTTTCTATGATCTGAGATAAACCTTTACTTTCTCAATACAGCAAAAAAGGGTGGAATCATGCTTTTAAAAGAAATTACAGGCCCACCTGGGTGTCTCAGGTGGTTGAGGTCTAACTCTTGATTTCAGCAAGGTCAGGATCTCAGGGTCTTGGGATCCAGACCTATGGTCAAGCCTGGAGTTGGCTCTGCACTCAGTAGGGAGTCTGCTTAAGATTCCTTCTCCCTCGCCTTGTGTCCCTCCCCCTACACACATGCTCTCTTTCTTTTCTCTCTCTCTCTCTCTCTCTCACTCTCTCTCAAATAAAATAAATAAATAAATCTTTTAAAGAAAAGAAATTACAGCTCAAGCTATGGAAGAAATTTATGGAAATAAGTTTATGAAATGTCTCTTACAATTTGTCTTGTTAGTTTGATGTGAATATCTTTCACCAACCCATTGGTTTAAAGCTTTTTATCTTTTAGCTTTATGTTTCAGAAATTAAGACTCAGAAAAATCTCAGATTTAGGATTAAAAATTCCCCTATTGGGTCATTCTTTTTTTTTTTCCTGGATGACAACCCAAATGACACATGTCTTAGCAATCACATGACCTATAGAACTCATTTAGAAAATAAATTAACTGGAACACCTGGGTGGCTCAGTCAGTTAAGCAGCTGCCTTCGGCTCAGGTCATGATCCCGGGTCCTGGAGTCAGGCTCCCTGCAGGCAGGTAGTCTGCTTCTCCCTCTCATTGTCCCACCCCCTGCTCACATGCTCTCTCTCTCTCTCTCTCTTTCTCTCAATCTCTCCTTCAAATAAATGAATAAAACCTTTTTTTAAGAAAATAAATTAATTAAAAATTAAAGGAAAATAAATTACTTTGAAATGACAATTAGCCACGGCTGGGAAAAATCCTCAATGGGCCCCATCCTCTGTAAATCTCTCATGATCTTACTAGTTAGTTTTAGTTATTGTTTGCAGTGGTGGTTTTGGCATGAGCCATCAATCCAGACGAATATTCACCAGGAGTTCTGACTGCCCCATTTTATCACTGGTTTTAAGTATATAGTAATTATCATCTATTAATTATTTATTTCATAGGGTGTGAGATATAATTGATGCTTCCATCTATTATGAAAAATTTTCTTAGAATCTTCATACAGTGAACACATCATCCCTATTTTACAGATGAGGAAAGAAGATCACAGAGGTCGCAAGGGCTAGTGAGTGAGACAGTGAGATCTGCCTATCAGGGTCTCCACTATAACAATATACTCATTATTTAGGAAAAACACTATGACTATCTAAAATCTAAACACGTTCTAGGAAAATTGAGCATACCAACACTTCAGGATATTAGAAACCATAAAAGCACTAGAATAAAATATAAATTGCTATTTTCTAAGTATTATACCAAAGAAAGAAATTATAAAGTTTAAAACATTTGTAATAAAAAGCACAATATACAAAAGAAAATGAGAAACTGAGCTTCCTCAGTTTGTAGCAAATTGATAGCAAGAGGCCCTACTATCCTTCACATAAGAATACCTATGAAATTATTAAGATTTTCCCAGGTCAAATGAAGTTGTGGGGCACTTTTTACAGACACAGACACAGACACACACTCTCTTCCTGCTCTAAACATGCAGCAATAATTGATAAAATAATTTTTAAGTATAATTTTTAAAAAGACATAGCCTTACTAATTTTTTTAAAAGGTAAGCTATCACTGTAGTCCAGAAACAGAACAAAATAAGCAGTTAGCCTGGCAGCAGGAGGAGACAGTTGATTTGACCATCTATGGGAAATGAAAACTCAAAGTGGCCCACCTAGTTGGTAAGCTAAGGGACAGCATTAGGCTCATGGCACGGTGACTAGGAAAGGTTAGATCCCTCCTGAGTGCAAAGACAGACTAAGAAAAACAAAAACCTAAAAGATATCATTACACCATGTTGTCTTTTTTTTTTTTTTTTTAGGATTTTATTTATTTGTTTGAGAGAGTGATGGAGGGAGGGAGAACGTGATTGGGGGTGCAGAGAAAGGGACAGACTCCCTCCTGGGTGGGGAGCCGGACACCAGGACCCCGGGATCATGACCCGAGCCGAAGGCAGGTGCTTAACCCGCTGGGCCCCCCACCTGCCCCTGTTGCTCATACACTGCTTTTTAATGAGGGAAATAGAGGAAAGCAGAGACACCTGACAGCCAGGAACAATATAAAACTAGTCTTTGTCTAAACGGAGGCAGAAGCCTCAAACCTTGAATATGTCCTGGTCTGGGAATGAGAGCTTCCCAAAATATTTAAATATAAAGGAGAAATCAAAGGAAATGTCCCGATCACGATTAGCCTGCATATTACCCTTCCACTGCACATGGAGAGAATTCATGAAGACGCACAAGGCCTCGTTCTTCTTATGGCTGAGTCGTAGCCCACTGTGTCCGTGTGGGCCACGCCTTCTCTATCCATTCAGGGGCGCCTGGGCTGCTCCCACAGCTTGGCTGCTGCACATAATGCTGCAATGAACATAGGGGTGCGTACATCTTTCCAAAATAGCGTTCTCCTATTTCTTGGGTAGCTACCCAGTAGTGGAATTACTGTATTATTTGGCAATTCTATGTTTAATTTTTTGAGGACCCTCCATACCTTTTCCACAGTGGCTGCACCAGTTTGTACTCCCACCAACAGTGCAAGAGGGCTCCCCCTTCTCCACGTCCTCGCCAACACTTGTTTCTTGTGTCCTTGGGTTTAGCCATTCTGACCGCTGCGAGGCAATATCTCATTATGACTTTGCTCTGCATTTCCCTGATAATCAGTGATGCTGAGCAACTTTCCATGTGCCCATCAGGCATCTGTATGTCTTCTTTGAAGAAACAGCTATTCATGTCATCTGCCCATTTTTTAATTGGATTGTTTGACTTTGGAGTGCTGAGTTGTATGAGTTCTTCATAATAATTTGGGTACTAACTCCTTATCAGATATATCACTTGCAAGTGATTTGCCTTTTCTTTCTTTCTGTTGTCTGACTGCTGATGCTGGGACTTCTAGTACTATGTTAAATAGCAGTGGTGAGAGTGGACATCCCTGTCTTGTTCCTGACCATAGAGGAAAGGCACTCAGTTTTTCCCCGTTGAGGATGATATTAGCTGTGAATTTTTCATACATGACTTTTACTATGTTGAGGTAAACTTACCCCAAGCTTACTGTGTTGAGAGTTTTTAGCATGAATGGACTTTATACTTTGTAAAGTGCTTTTTCTGCATGTATTGAAATGATCATATGGTTCTTATTCTTTCTTCTATAAATGTGGTGTATCATATTGACTGATTAGTAAATATTGAACCACCCTTGCAATCCAGGAATAAATCCCACTTGATCATAGTTAATGATTTGTTTAATGTGTTGGATTCGGTTTGCTAGCATTTTGTTGAGGATGTTTGCATCTATGTTCATCAGGGATAACATTCAGTATTTTTTTAAAAGATAGATTGATTGATTGAATGATTTGACAGAGAGCGAGAGCAAGAGAGCCCACGCAGGGGAACAGCAGAGGGAGAGGGAGGAGTGGATTCCTTCCCGAGCATAGAGCCTGCATGGAGCCTGACCTGACCACACAGGGCTCGATCCCAGAACCCTAGGATCGTGACCTGAGCCGAAGGCACCTGCTTGACTGATGGAGCTACTTAGGTGCATCCAGTATTGATGCTGTTCCTCCCATATCCAGGATTCGTGGTCCTGGAACTAAGGGATGGAGACGTGAGTAGTGGCATCTCCCACTATTATCCCTAGAGACCCACTAGATAATGGTTTTCCTCCTGTTGCTATAACCCTATGCTTTGCTGGCCTGGACGACTTAAGTACAGAGGTGGGAGTCCTCCCACCAGGAGTCCCGATGACCCCACTCAGCTGGAGCTACTGTGCTGACCGAGGTGCCGAATCTTGACGGCCCAGGACAACTTGGGGGGCCCCTCCACGAAGGCAGCAGGGACGGCCAGACCCAGCCGTGCCTCGGCGGGTCGCACTGCCTCTCCTGAGTCCTAAGTAATTGTATCGCCACCAGGCCAACGCGAGAGCCAGATCTGGAATCAGTACTGACCACTTGACAAATAGTTTTTTATATTAAAATCCCGTGATCCAGAAATCAGAGATCTTACAGAACTAAAGGTCTAATCACAAGCAGCCAGAACCAGTCTCAATGTCACAGGCATAAAACTTACCCAATTTGCTTATTGTCCTTTGTGCCCTTGTTGGTGAGCTGGTGGCTCCTCCACAGGCACCTCCTGTATTGGGGCCACAGTAGCTCAAACTAGGAGGTACAGGAAGCTCATCTAGAAGGCTTTCTAAACGCACCCACATCCTGGGTGCCTGGGCGGCTCAGTCCATTAAGCACCTGCCTTCAGCTCAGGTCATGACCCTGGGATCGAGTCCCTGTTGGACTCCCCACTCAGTGAGGGGTCTGCTTCTCCCTCTCTCCGCCCCTCCCCCAGCTCGTGCTCCCTCTCCCTCTCAAATGAATAAATAAAATCTTTTAAAAAATACCCAAATCTAGAACCTAATGTTTGAGATTCCAATTTAAATGGCCTTGTGGAGGGAGGGGTGGGCAGGAGTGGGCACTGGTGATTCCACTGTGCTGCCTGAATTGAGAACCATATGCAGTATCCCTTTGACATGACATAAGATGAGAATCATGAACGTTCTCACCAGGTCTTGATGTCAGAGCAGACACACAAACCCTCATCAGACTGAATAAACTCACTACAGCACCTAGATCCCAGAGTGCCAGGTCTGAGAACATTAAAGGCCTACGTTCTCGGGACTGAGGACCTTAACACTGAGGCCACTGAGTGCCACTTGAGGCACAGTCAGTGGCAATCTCTGCCACAGGCAAGTATTTCCCCATCTTTTTATTTTCTATTTTCTAGCCATGTCTCCATTCCTTCTTTTCTCCTCCCTGGTTTTCTCAGCTCCCAGCCTACCTTTTAGCTCATCATATTCAACCGCTTTAGACCTTATCAGAAAATAAACCTTGTTATCCCTATTCCAGAGCCATGCACTTAAGTAGATGGCAGGATTTAGACTTGTCTATGTCAGATTTGTGCTAAATCAGGAAGGGTCTAAACTCATAACCAGTTTGACCGTGACAGGATTCGCCAAACAGGTGAAGAGTCACATCATGATCATTAGGGTTGCTCAGCCTCCGGAAGAGGGTTGTTTTCGAGTTTCAAAGGCACCCATTTATTAGCAGTATTTTCACTTGCTAAATTATTTATAGTTCTGCCCTGTTTATTAAAATATCAAAATAGTCTTCTAAAAATTTAGCTTTACACAAAATCAGATTGATGTTTCCTATCTACTGCTTCAGCATTTGTCTCTTTCTTTGGGTCACTACAACTTCTACAGCTCCCACTTCACACTGTCGCAGGAGGTAAGTCACGGCCACTGTTGAAGACACGTGTGGGCAAGACTGATTCTGTGGTCAAACGAGCTAGGAAATCTAGTTCAAGCACAAATTAAAGAGGTTGTTTGTTTTACAAAATTACTCATACATTTAAAACATTAGTGCGTATCATCATTCTCCAAAGTGTAGATACGTTACCCGTTTTGCAAACTTCATTGACCACAAGGGAAAAAAAGTAAAGGGTTATCCTGAGAAACTAACATTGCACAGAATACACTTAGCAAATGTTGTTGAGAGCTTTACAATTGGTGATGACAAGGGCAATAATCGTGAGTCTAAGAGCTCTCCCGGACTCTCCCATCCCAGAACCCTGCATTTCTGCGATTTGACATCCTGGAAGCAGAGGAAACTGCCTGTGAAGTTCATTCCCCTCCCCTCTCGGGAGCTCCATCCACCTCCCAGGGTAAACTCCACATTTTCTCAATGTGGAGAGACAGGAAAGTGGAGGCCCAAGGTCGTCCTGTAGTTTTCATCTCAGGGAACTGAATATTGCTTCAGGCCCCAAGATCTAGGGAAGAACATTCTGGGGAATGCCAGGCACTAAAGAGAACATATTTATGAGGAGGCAGGGGTGATGAGGGGAGAGGAGAGGTGGTGTTTGATGTGTACGTGCTATTTAAACATATTTATTCATTTTTGAATCTGTTTATACCTGCAAATAGTAATAGACTCAAAATATACATGAGAGTATGGAGTGGAAGGTAGGACTCTTCCTTTCCCATTTCCTAAAGTAACCCTATTTCCTGTCCTGCTTGCAAGAGTCACCTCCATTACTACTTCGTTGTGTATGCTTTCACGTTGTGTATCAGAGTCTCTCTGAAAGGATATTTTAGTAAATGAAAATGAGATAGATGGGGAGGTAGCTAGCTACTAGAATCCAGAAATTTTTCATAATTAAAAAAATTATTTAATGTTATGCATAAGAAAATATAGAAAATAATATGATTCATGTATAACAGAGGTAGTATTTCAAGTTGTGGGAGTAGGTGGGATTATTTATGTAGAGACTATGAAGTCAGTTACACAGCAAACTAGGAAAATAAGCAAATACCAACCCTAAAAAATTTCAAAGTGAAACTAAAGTGCTAGAAAATAATGTGTATATGCATGTACATATGTTTGGCATATACATACAATCTTAGCTAAGGAAGCCCTCCAGCTTTTCTAAGTCATAGAATAATAGGTTGCTCAATTTGAGTATAAAATTTTTTTTAAAAACAATCTCTATAGGGGCACCTGGGTGACTCAGTGGTTGAGAGTCTGCCTTCAGCTCAGGGCGTGATTCCCCAGGTCAAGTCCCACATCCGGCTCCTTGCAGGAGAGCCTGCTTCTCCCTCTGCCTATGTCTCTGGCTCTCTCTCTCTCTCTGTTTCTCATGAATAAATAAATAAAATGTTTTAAAAAGAAAAAACGTCTATAAATTCAATTAACAAATTAAAAAGATACATGGCAAATAAAAATTTTTTTCAACCTGTCAGTAGGAGAAAAGACTAATTCAGTTCAATAAGAAAATCCAAATTTCCAAATCAAAAAGTAGGGGAAAAATATAAATAGGCAGTTCACAAAAAATATAGAGAGAAATAGCCAATATACACATGAAGACCTCACTTACAATTAGAAAAATTGGAATTTAAAAGTGAAGTAGCAGTGTATCAAAGGTCACAAAGAACAGAGTGAAAAGGCAACAAAAGGACTTTTGTGAAAATATTTGCAAATCATATATCTAATAAGAGGTGATTATCCAAAATATATCGTGAACTACAACTCAACAAGAAAAACCCAAATTAACCCCAATAAAAAGTGAGTCTGCTGGAGATTCTCTCCCTCCCCCTCAGCCTCTCCTGCCCATTCTCTCTCTCTAATAAATACACAAATCTTTAAAAATAACTAAATAAAGGCATAT
This sequence comes from Canis lupus familiaris, assembly GCF_011100685.1. Taxonomy (NCBI): domain Eukaryota; kingdom Metazoa; phylum Chordata; class Mammalia; order Carnivora; family Canidae; genus Canis; species Canis lupus. The sequence continues at coordinate 1,530,866 of NC_049224.1, read as the reverse complement.
GCTCTGTTAGAATTCCTGACAGTGAGGATCACGCAGATCAGGGCATTAATGAAGATTTCAAATGCCATACAGAAACTCAGAGTGAAATGAACTCCTGGAGGCTCGGCCAATCTTTTTCCTCTTTTACTTCCCAGGAGTACTGCCTTGAACCACCCCAGGAAAAATTTAAAGGTGTTTTTCAAAGTGTATTAGTCAGGATAGGCCACACATTTACCAATGAGGTCAAGAGCATCCCTGGGGAGAAAAAAACTGGTTCTTGGTATGGAGGTAGGGAGCAAAGATAGCTTATTCTCTTTAATTAAGCACAGATAGGCACATAGTTCCTAAACAGAACAAAAGTATGCCTGTGGTATTAAAATTTCATGAAGGGGGCAATTATGAAAAAAAGCCTAGTCAGTCTACCTTGAGAAGTGATAAGAGTATGCTAAACTGCTAGGACAAACCCCCCCTCCCCCTCCCCCCCCCAATCTCAGTGGCTTTACCAAACACTTTCTTTGACAATAGGGGCCTGGAGTGTACTTTCTTCCACACAGTCATACAGGAACTCAGTCTCCTTCCATCTGGTGACTCTACTATTCCCCAGAACCCTTGAGAATCTTCCAGAATCCTCTTCATCTGGCAGCCCAATGTGGAAAGAAAGAGCAAGCGGAAGATAATAACAGGGTATTTTAGGGGCTAGGCGTGGCAGGAGGTGTACAATTTTCTCCGACTTTATATTGCCACAAGCTAGTAACATAGTCTCTATCAAATGCAAGACAACTGGGGAATATAGTCTAGCCCTGTGCAAGGAAAAATAGAATAGAAATACTGGAGTGGAAAAAGTTAATCTTTGCCTCATAAGACAGAGATTTTGAGGCTTTACAAGGGTCTCACAATTGATGAAAATTGAATTATATTTAATACTTGCAAAGATAAAATGTACCCAAGGAAAAAAATGGAGAAGGGTTTATTTTAATCCTATTCTTCAGCTTTGAGTTCTCTTCTGATCTTCTGTGAACTTTACTAGCGGTAAACATTTTTAACTGCTTTGATAAACAGAAAAAAAATTTAAAGTTTGTTTCCCAACATACTCCACATATTCAACGTTGGAAAGAATATGGAGAAAAAGGTACAATGACTGTGTAAGTTGTAAACACCTGTGAAGGGCACCTTGGCGATGTCTGTAAAAATTTCGCAGGCACATAACTCATTGACATAGCAACCTCCACGTCTAAACATTTATCCTGAAGATACATGACCTCAAGTAAAAGGAGTTCACCCTTGCGTACTGCTTACCATGTCCCTACTAATAACTGACAAAGTTGGGGTTTGAACCCACGCAGTTCATCTCCAGTCTCTGCTCTTAACCACTATCCCTCCCATGCACACACAGACGTGTCAAAGCAAAGACTGAAAACCACCTAAACATTCATTAATAGGAGACTGATTAAGTAAATTATGATAACAGATCACTACAAAGCTATTAAAAGTAATGAGCCACTGGTGTGAAACAATCTACAGAATTTACTACTATTTAGAAAAAAAAAAGATTATAGTGGAAAACAATGCATTTGGTAAGATATAATTGTATAAAAAATTTTGAAATGAATTTCTTTGGGGAAAAATTCTCAAGGAAAGAGAGAAATATTGATAGGCCCTTAAGAGAGACACTGAAGATGCCTGAGTGGCTCAGCGGTTGAGCGTCTGCCTTCAGCTCAGGGCGTCACCCTGGGGTCCCGGGATCGAGTCCCACGTCAGGCTCCCCAAAGGGAGCCTGCTTCTCCCTCTGCCTCTCTCTCTCTCTCTCTCTGTCTCTCAAGAATAAATAAATAAAATATTTTAAAAAAAGAGAGAGAGAGACACTGAAAATCTACTGGGAAACTTCCTCTGAATATCATGTTGTGCTACTGGAATTTTGAAGTAATAGGTGGTAGTTAATTGCTATTTGAAACAATTATGATTTTCACTAATGTGCAAGAATATACAAAGGTGATGGAAATGATGACAATTATATATGCATCCATTTAATCTTTTCTAACTCATAAACTTCCCTTGCCTAATCCAGCTAGAAGTAGAGAGGATCAACTGCTATGCATTACCATCTCTTCCCTCCCATTACCTGTGAAGCAGCAAATCACAGTTCTGTCACTGGGCTCTGATTACGTCAGCACATTACGGAGGTCTGGTCTATTGCCTCAACATATTTCTCATCGCCTTGGCCATCTTTGTCATCCTTGCTACGTGCTAGCTCAGACCGAAATACTAGCTGGATCCTCTCAAAACTCTCAATTCTAGCTCCTGGGATTTCCCAAGGCCTGATTCATGTTCTACCTAATTCAAAAAACTTCTTCCTGTGAGTTCTCTATCAGCATGGGTAGAGGCTTTCCCTGAAGTTAGTAGGATGTGAATCAGAGCTGCGTAAATCCCCTTGGATTAGAGGTAGCTTTTTATTTACACATTTATTTTGAATTTGTTTTAAATTTGTTATTTATTTACATGTTATTTTTTAAACCTCACAGAAAATAGAGAAAATGAAACTTTTAACAGCATTTTCAGGAATGGAGCTTAGGTTTCATAAGGTGGGGATAAAGCAAACAGAAGGTCAACACGAGGGCCAAAAAAATTAAGAAGCCTCATAAGGTTGTCTGTCCAATTGGATAAGACCTTTTACCTCACTTCTCTCTTTCAGTAAAGATCCCAGCATCTGAACTTCCTGAACATGTGGCAAAATTCCTCTTTTCAGTGTCACCTCTCCGGATGCATGAGAATCACCTATATGTGAGAGGACACATTCCTTCCCCCTTCTTGTCCATTTAAGGAAAGTTACATGGCCTTTCCTCACCGCGTGAAAGCTGCCAGCATTTCGTGCTTTTAGAGTTCCTTTGCAGTGCTTATCAAACTGTTTTGTACATTCATGGAGATTCTGTTAAAAATGCAGTTTCTAATTCAGTAGGCTTGCGGGAGGGGAGATGAGATTCCACGTTTCTACTGGGTGGTGCCAACGCTGCTGACCCAGAGAACACACCTCAAGTAGGAAGGCCCCGGAGACACCTTAATGCTAAGGAGCCACAGCGAGCAGTGCCGTTCTGAGTATGTGCAAAGGTGTCTGTGGCCATAAGGACTAGAACAGGGGGATGCTTAGCCCTATCATGAAAAGTTCCATGGAGCAGCTTATGCAGACGCAGAAGAGCATTTTGTTAAAAGCATGGGACCGGAGTCTGACAAGCTTTATTTCAAGCTACCAGTGTCATCATTCACATCTCCACTCACAATCTTGGAAAAGGAATTTAACCATGCTAAGTCTCTGCTCTCTTAGTAGTTGAGGAGGACGATAATAGGTAGAATTGTATGATATTATCATTTTTCTAAGTCAGAAATGGCCAAATGTGGATACTTTCACATGGTTCAATCTAATGGCATCACTTCCTAGAGCAGTTGTGAATATTTAAACGGATCGTATATGCGATGATCATACCACAGTTCCAGGAACCATAGAATAAGAGCACAATAAATTCTAGTACGTATTACTTTAGTGTCCACATGCACACTTTGAAGCATGAAGATGGGAAGAAATATTTTAGTTCCTTCTCCTTTATCACCTGGAGTCTTCTTGGATTTTTTTCTTTCCTTTTTTTTTCTATCAATATAATATTGTGTTTAAAATCACTAACTCTGGAGCCTGATTAATTGAATACCAATACACCAGGTATAAGCTGTATGAGTTTTAGAAATTTACTTTACCTTCCTATGCCTCAGTGTTCTCACCTGTAAAATGGAGAAATAATAGTATGTACTTCATTAGGATTGTTGTGATACTACATGAGCTAATATTTATAAATTGATTACAGCAGTGTCTGCCACACCCTAAATATTACGTACGTACATAGATAGATAGATAGATAGATAGATAGATATAGATAGATAGATAGATAGATAGATAGAGATAGGTAGAGAGATAGAGAGATAAAGATAGATACATAGAGATAGGTAGAGATAAAGAGAGAGAGATAGAGAGACAGAGATAGAGATAGATAGATAGAGATAGGTAGATATATAGAGAGATAGAGAGATAGAGATAGATAAAGATAGATAGATAGATAGATAGATAGATAGATAGATAGAGTCATACATAATACTTTACCTCTATCTCACTACTCTTCTCAACAGTACCTGTTGATAGTTGGTTAATTCCAATAAAACAATTACTGTTAACGAATAAAACAATTGGTCAGTAACCACTAAAAACAAGCCAATAAAAGTTTAATGTTTTTCCCTTTCCCTTGTTCTATTTGAACACTAGTGTTGAAAAAAACTAGAGCTGCGGAATCTGAAATCTGGAAGATATCTTAGAGGCAATCTATTACATTTATTCATATCACATAGGAAAATGAAATCCCTAAATATGTACCTAACTGACTTAGGGATGGGAGTTGTCCATGAAGTCACCCTAAAGCTTCTTGTCTCTCCTTAGCTACTGCCACCAATTTCCTCCCCAGCAGATCTTTTACCAGGAACTATCAAGCTACAGAATTTCTTGGTCTCATTCTTACTTTTTCCTCTACTTTTATTAATCACTCTGTGGAAATAGCAGAATTACCAGCTGTAGCCTTTGGAATAAATCTCCCAAACTCATATTTCAGTTGGCCATACAATCTGTACTCATGGCCTCAGGAGTGGTTCTTAGATGGGACTGCCTCAGGACCTCAGGGCTCATACAGATTTAAAAAATATACTTCTTTGTTGTTGTCTGCAGCGGCTCCAAAAACAAAACAAAACAACAAAACAGCCTAGACTGGAGCCTACGTTGAAAATACAAGAAAGAGTCTCAATTGTTCAGTACAAGCACAGTTTCAGATATTAATCAGAACTCCTACCCCTTCTGGGGCACCTGGGTGGCTCAGTTGGTTAAGTGTCTGCCTTTGGTTCAGGCCATGATCCTGTGGTCCTGGGATCGAGCCCCAAGCTCCACAGTGGGCTCTCTGCTCAGCAGGGAGTCTGTTTCTCCCTCTGCCCCTGCCCCTGCTCCCTCACTCTCTCTCTAAAAAATAAATAAAATCTTAAAAAAAAGAACTATTACCCCTTCTTACATATTTCATAATGGACATTGTGGCTCGTAGAAAAGCAATAGAAACAAAACCGATAAGCGATAGCTAAAGCCGAGGAGGAAAATTATACCTGGCCCCCCTTGGATATCTGGACTTGACTGAGTTGTATATGGTACCACCCATGATTCAAGTCCATAAGACTTTAAAGAAACAGGCAAAATTAGGTTTAACAATTCTCCAAGCAGAACACATCCCACAAAAACATATCAAAACATATGGCAAGTCTTACTCATCTTGAAGCTAGGTCATTTATTCTAAACTTGTCTTGATAAAATACCACTATGCTAATTGGGGCAGATCATCTATGGGAACAGAGTTCAGTCACTTAAGGAGCAAAGAATTGGATCCCTGGGTGGCTCAGCGGTTTAGCACCTGCCTTTGGCCCAGGGCGTGATCCTGGAGTCCCGGGATCGAGTCCCACTTTGGGCTCCCGGCATGGAGCCTGCTTCTCCCTCCTCCTCTCTCTCTCTCTCTCTCTCTGTGTGACTATCATAAATGAATAAAATTTTTTAAAAAAAGGAGTAAAGAATTTATTTCTCATATAACAAAGTAAAACATGCCTAGCTGCAAGGAGAGCTTGGAAAGAGTCTCTCGCTGGGCAATCACTTGTCAGTCACTATTTTATTAATGCCAAGGAAAAAAGAACAAGTTTTGAACAGCTAGAAGTCTCCACGACATTCATAAACACGATTTAATAAAACAAGACCTTAATGAATCATAGTGAGAATTTTAAAATCATCTGAAAGACAGGTCTCTGTGAAGATCTCTATCTTCTAAGTTTTTGAAGTTTTTGTGAACTAGTTTATGTCAGATTCCGGTATAAGCACTTTATATCCAGTAAAACTAAACCTGCAGTCCTACTATTCCACCACTATCAAAAGTGTCTTTTCTTTTAAAGATTTTATTTATTTGAGAGAGAATGAACAAGCAGGGAGGGGCAGAAGGGGAGAGAATGGAAGAGAGAACCCCAAGCAGTTTCCACACTGAGCATGAGCCCAATGCAGGGCTCAATCTCATGACCCTGAGACCATGACCCCAGCTGAAACCAAGAGTCCTACCTTAACCAACTAAGCCACCCAGTCACCCCAAAAGTGTCGTTTAGTGAAAATTCCAACCCACACTGATCTTCATTTTTCCTCATCTCCTATAATATTTATTCATACTAGTCTCTCCGGTGCTTCGTTATATATCGCTGCCCAATGCACACTTCTAAAAGACCACAACCTTCTTAAAGATTCCTTAATATCAGTAGTATTCAGTAAAATGCAAAACTTAGAAGGTACTTAATAAATACTTAATGATTTGAAGTAAAGGCTTCTGAGGCTGGAATCTGTCTAGTATGAACAAGATGGAATAGTTACTAAGTTTCCAATGGATACCAGCTTAATAATTTACTGACAACAATACTGTACAATTCCTTGTGACTAGAAAAGAGTGAAAGTAAAATGAGTGTGCAAAGTGGACCACAAAGCAAAAGTTTGCTCCTAGGAAAGTAGGAAAAGTCAGAAAGAAAGAAAGAAAGAAGAAAGAAAGAAAGAAGAAAGAAAGAAAGAAAGAAAGACACAGAAAGAAAGAAAGAAATAGAAAGAAAGAGAAAGGAGGGAGGGAGGTGAAGAAGAAAGAAAGAAAGCAAGAAAGAAAAGAAAGAAAGAAAGAGAAAGAAAGAAAAGAAAGAAAGAGAAGAAAGAAGAAGAAGAAAGCAGAAAGAAGCCCTACCTCCGAACCCCTCCCCCTCCATCCTCCTAACTCCAGATCCACTTGGTCTTTTGGGACTCCCTCATCCAGCACGCCCGCCCGCATCCAGCCTACGCCTCCAGCGGCATCCCCACTCTGCCCTCCTCCCTCCCTCCCTCCCTCCCTCCCTAGAAAAAACTCCAAGAAAAAGAAAAGGAGAGCGAGCAGAAACAGAGAAGAAAGCAGACATGGAAATGAAATCGTAAAAAGCGGTCAAATCAATCTTAAAGGAAACAAAATTGTAAAAAGACAAAGCACTTCAAGAAAAGAATAGCAGGGGCACCTGGGTGGCTCAGCAGTTGAGTGTCTACCTTTGGCTCAGGGCGTGATCCTGGGGTCCTGGGATCGAGTCCGACGACCGGCTCCCTGCATGGAGCCTGCTTCTCCCTCTGCCTGTGTCTCTGTCTCTCTCACAAATAAAAAAATAAAATCTTAAAAAAAAAAAAAAAAAGGAAAGAAAAGAATAGCAGGCCTTTGGCATCTCTTTAACAAGCTCATTAGTAAAGTCCCAGTTGGGGCTTGTCACCAATGAATGAAGAGCTGGAGGAGAATATGCCTTCCTCAAGATGAATGAAAAAAACAGAGTTTTTTCTAATCATTTATGTGAAATTTGGTCCACTTCCTCATTTGCCAGTCCGTTCTTCTAAAATAAAAACCCCAAATTACCTTTGGTTACCGCATTAACTCCTTTGGTGTAAGAGCTGATGCCTTTGTTTTGCTCCTCAGGTAGATTTCTCGTTATCTCCGCCTATCTTCTGAAACCGTGAATACTTTTTGCGTGAAGATTTAAAGCAGCCAGGGGTCAGGAGAAGCAGCAAGGAATTGAGACTTGCACGTTTTCTTTGAAAAAATAAAAGATGGGGAACATTGTCCAAGAGTCAAGTTAGAAAACCAAAGAAATAAAGAGATGTGGCACCCAGAAAACAAACAAACAAAAAACCCACCAAAAAGCAAAAACTTGTGTTGTGACACATCATAACCAAATATCTTACAACCAATAATGAAGATTTTATTCTTTTGATGCCATTATACATCAGACTGCTTTTAAATTTTTTCTTTCAATTAAAAATAAATTTAAAAAAATAAAATAAAATTTTTCTTTCATTGTTAGAGTACAGAAATGTACCTGATTTTTGCATATTAATTTTATGACCTGCAACTTTGCTGAATTTATTAGTTTTAAGTTTCTTTTTGTGGAGTCTTTTGGATTTTTTTTAATTTTTTATATATAATATCATGTGATCTGCAAATAAGACAATTTTACTTCTTCCTTTCTGATTTGGATGCCTTTTATTTCTTTTCCTTGCCTAACTGAGCTGGATAGGACTTCCAGTACTAAGATGAATATAAGTGGTGAGAGTGGGCATCCTCGTCTCCTTCCTGATCTCTGAGGAAAAATTTTCAGCTTTCAATACTGAGTGTGTTAGCTATGGACTTGTCACATATGGGCTTTATTTGTTGAGTTACATTCCCTCTATACCCATTTTGTTGAGAGTTTTTATCATGAAAGGATATCACATTTTGTCAAATGCTTTTTCTGCATCTATATTGAGATGACCATAAGATTTTTACTATTTGTTTTTGTTAATGTGGTGTGACACATTGATTGATTTGAGATGATGAACCATCCTTGCATCCCTGGAATAAATTCCACTTGATCATGGTGTATAATCCTTTTAATGTAACTGATGAACTCAGTTTATTAATATTTTATTGAAGATTTTTACTCCCATGTTCATCAGGGATACTGGCTTGAAACTTTCCTTTTTTGTTGTGCCTTCATCTGGTGTTGGTATCAGGGTAATGCTGGCCTCATAAAATGATCTTGGGAAGTGCTCCCTTCTTTTCTCTTGTTTGGGAGACTTGGAAAAGGATTGGTATTATTTATTCTCTAAGTGTTTAGTAGAATTCACCAGTGATGCCATCTGGTCTTTGTTAGATTAATTACTGACTCAATCTCCTTACTAGTAATTGGTCAGTTTAGATTTTTCATTTCTCCATGATTCATTCTTGGTAGACTGTATATTTCTAGGAATTTATCTACTTCTTTTCAGTTGTACAATTTGTTGGTGTATAATCATTCATGGTCGTCTCTTATGATCCTTTGTATTTGTGTGGAATCATTTGTAATGTCTACTGTCTCATTTGGAATTTTGAGTCTTCCTTTTTCTTGGTCAGTCTGGCTAAGGATCTATCTATTTTGTTTATATTTTCATTAAACTAGCTCTTACTTTTATTGATCTTATCTATTGATAAGATAATATTTACTTAATTGTGTCCACTTTGATCTTTGTTATATCCTTCCTCCTGTTAACTTTGCACTTAGTTTGTTCTTTTTCTTATTCTTTAATGTGCATAGTAAGGTCTTTTACCTGAGATCTTTCTTTTATGTTAATGTAGGCATTTATCACTATAAACTTCCCTCTTAGACTACTTAGACTATTGGACCGCTGCATCCTATAAGTTTTGGTATGTTGTGTTTCCTTTTTCATTCTTCTCAAGATTTTTATTTTTCTCAAGAGTTTTTCAGCTTCTCTGTTTTTTTTTAAAGACTTTATTTATTTATTCATGAGAGACAGAGAGAGAGGCAGAGACATAGGCAGAGGGAGAAGCAGGCTCCACGCAGGGAGCCCAATGTGGGACTTGATCCCAGGATTCCAGGATCACGCCCTGGGCCGAAGGCAGGCATTAAACCGCTGAGCCACCCAGGGATCTCCAACTTCTCTGTTTTAATTTTGTCTTTGATTCACTGGTTTTTCAAAGGCATGCTGTTTAGTGCATATATTTATGAATTTATAGTTTAATTGTCATAATTGATTTCTAGTTTCATACTATTATAGTCAAAAAGGATCCTTGACAGGTTTTCATATTCTTGATCTTCATGATGTAACCTGAAGAATGTTTCATATGTACTTGACAAGAATGTGTATTCTGCTACTGTTGGATGGTATATTCTGAAAATATCTAAGTCCATCTGGTCTAATGTGTCATTTAAATACAATATTTCCTGGGGCACCTGGATGGCTCAGTTGTTAAGACTCCAACTCTTTATTTCAGTTCAGGTCATGATCTCAGGGTCGTGGGATTGAGCTTCGCATCAGGCCCCAGGCCAGGCATGGACTCTGCTTAAGATTCTCTCTCCTGGGGTCCCTGGGTGGTGCAGCAGTTTGGCGCCCGCCTTCGGCCCAGGGCGTGATCCTGGAGACTGCGGATCCAGTCCCACATCAGGCTCTCAGCATGGAGCCTGCCTCTCCCTCTGCCTTGTCTCTGCCTCTCTCTCTCTCTCTCTGGCTCTCATAAATAAATAAATAAAAATAAAATCTTAAAAAAAAAAGAAAATCTTAAAAGCGGCCAGATGAAAAAGACATCTTATGTTCATTCTTGTATCATAAGAATGACCACAGATTTCCTTTTAAAGATAATGCAAACCATTAGACCTTAGAGGAAATCTTCAAAACAATGAAAGGGAAAACTATCTATTTTCAGGAAAATATCTTTGAAAATTGAAGGCAAAGAAAGCAGAGAGATTCAGATATACAAAGTCTGAAATAATTAATTACCTGCATATCTGACCTTAAAAAAAAAAAAATGCTTGGGCAGCCCCGGGTGGCTCAGCGATTTAGCGCCGCCTTCAGCCCAGGGTGTGATCCTGGAGTCCCGGGATCTAGTCCCACTGAAGGCTCCCTGCATGGAGCCTGCTTCTCTGTCTGCCTCTCTCTCTCTCTGTGTCTCTCATGAAGAACTAAATAAAAATCTTTTTAAAAAATAATAAAAATAAAAATAAATGCTAAAGAGAGTCCCTTACTGGGGCTCCTGGATGGCTCAGTCAGTTGGGCATCTGCCTTCAGCTCAGGTCATGATCCTAGGTTCCTGGGATCGAGCCCCACATTGGTCTCTCTGTTCATTGGGGAGCCTGCTTCTCCCTCTCCCACTCCCACTGCCTGGGTGCTCTCTCTCTCTCTGTGAAATAAATAAAAAAGAAAGTCCCTTACCAAAGAGAGAAATATGAATATACAATATAAAGAAGGACACAGGAAATAATAACTACATGAGTAAATATATAAGGTAAATCTTTCTTATTTTAAAAACTCTTTGAAAGATAATTGCTTTTTAAACATGATTAATGTGAAATTTAAAAAATATGTAGAAAAAATATGAGTGATTGGATGGAAGGGGGAAACAGAAATATACATTAATAACACATTACTACACATGAAATGGTATATTATATTACTTGAAAGTACACTATGATAATATAAAGATATGTACTATAAATTCGAAGGCAGCCACACACAAAAGAACTAAGCAAATAAGGCAATAAAATGGAATTAAAAATACTGAATTAATTCAAAAGAAGGCAGAGAAAAAGAAAAAAACAAAGGAAACAAAAAATTTTTAAATAATAATATAATTATATGCATGCATATAATTTTCCCTGCAGGAAATGTTCTGTTCCTGCAACTTGTCAGATAGATATATATGGTATGTAATGAATGGCTGTGTCCCCCCAAATTCAAATGTTGAAGCCCTAATCCAAAATGTGAAGGTATTTGGAGATGGAGTATGTTGGAAATCATCAGGTCATGAGTGTGGAGCTCTCATGATGGCATTAGTGGCCTGTTGAATCCTAATTAGTGTCCCAGTAAATGTCCTAAAAAGAGACACCAGAGAGATCACCTCTCTCTCCACCATGTAAGAATAGAGTTGTGTGCAAGCCAGGAAGAGAGCTCTAACCAAAACCCAAAGCAGCCAGCATCTTAGTCATTGACTCCCCAGCCTTTAGAATTGTGAGCAACAAATGTTAACAGTATTTTCTTTGGTAGCAGCTCAAGCAGAGGAAAACACACTTAGCCTCACTCTGCAATTGAAAAATAATGACTCATGAAGACTGTTACTCCGAGACCTTTGCAAAAGGAGATAAAAATGCCCACGGCTGTTCATTACATAACAGCTCCAGAACTGTTTCTCAGGTGCATGTGATGCTACACACTCCCACTGAGACACCTAGTGGTGGGCAGTTTTATCTGAAGACAAGAGGAGACCTGTATGCTCAGTGTTTTACATTTTTACTCATAAAATGCACAGTTGGGGCTTTCCCCAAATACTCAAAGGCTTTTGATATATTAATTTCTCTTTACATCACCCCAGTGAGGCATAAAGAGAAAACAGACGGCTGCCTGGGTGGCTCAGATGGTCAAGCATCTGCCTCAGGCTCAGGTCATGATCCCAGGGTCCTGGGATGGAGCCCTGCATCAGGCTCCCCGCTCAGCATGGAGTCTGCTTCTCCCTCTCCCTTTCCCCACCCCCTGCTCCTGCTTATGCTCGCTCTCTCTCTTTCAAATGAATACATAAAATCTTTTAAAAGGAGAGAGAGAAAAAACAATGTGTAAGCAAACTTCCCTGGGCCAAAGACAGAACTGTATACCTTCATCTCCTGACTCCTATACTAGTTGACTATTCATTAACTCACCACATTTAAATTTTAATTATTAATAATTAAATAATAATTTTAATTATTAACTCTCACATTTTAAAAAATCATGCATTTACAAAATAAAATGCCACATTATCTGAATCTTTGAATTTACTTTTGTGAAACTAATAGTTGCTTAAAAAACATTAACTAGAACTGAATTACATTAATATATAATGAGGCCATGTTCTAGACCCTAAACAGAATATGGATATAAGCATCATATCTGAATTCAAATACATAGGCTTAAAATTATCAAGATTATTCAAAAACTATTGTCCTCTAGAAGAAATCCTTTAAAAAATTAAGTCACCAATTGAAAAGCTCTGACTTTGCAAAAATTCAAGTATACATGGGAAAAGTAACTCAGCTCATTGTATCAGGGAAGTTTGGGGGTTTAGAGAGAATGCAAGTTTTCTTCATTTAATTAAATTACAATAAACTTACATATTGGCACATTCTTGTAATAGGAATAATGCTGACACTAATTTTATAAATTTCTTCTTTCAAATAGGTGAGAGAAGCCTATATCTCTAAGATATAGAGTTATTGAGGTTCATTTCTGGTTTTATATTTTATAAACTAACAAAGTATGAAGTACTTGCCGTAGGTCTTTGTTTTCAAATTCTATCTCCTCTTTTCAAATGCATTTTTGAAAAGAGGCCTGTAAACATTTTCTGTAAAAGGCTAGACACCAAATATTTTAAGCTTTGCAGGCCAGATGGTTTCTGTCTCAACATGCGACTCCGTCCTTGTAGTGCAAAGGGAGCCAGAGACAATGCTGTTAAAAAAAAAAAAAGAAAGAAAGAAAGAAAGAAAGGGCATGTCTGTATTCCAAAAAGCTTTATTTACCAAACAGGCAGGTGAACAGAATTCAGCCTACAAGCTGTAGTTTGCTTACCTCCTGCTCTAAATTCCCAGCATCTGTTCTAGATGATAGTCCCACCTGAGGACAGGCGCCAGGTCAAACTCTTAGATCCCAAATTTCTTTGCTGTCCACTTATCTTTCTCAATCTTGCACAGTCTCCTCCTTCTTTTCTATTTCTTCCTCTCTTCACCATCACCCTGCATCTGGAATTCCCAGGCAGCCCTTTCTCAGAAACTCTGACTGGCTGTATGGGCTTTAATGAGGCAGTGCCATAAAATGGTTATTAAAGACTTATTACATTTTAGAGAGGAAATACTTAGGGTGATTGTTTAGCCCAGATACATCATTGAAAATAGTGGGATTCAAGATAGGGGAATTACTTGGAGGGCCTCGGACATACCAGATGAGAAATATGCTAGTGGCTACCACCTGACTCACATAAGGATCACTTTTCTTAAAAGCATTTTATACATAAACAATGAGAGCTCAACTATGAAGCAAGTTACACAATAGAGCAAGTAGGTGTGTGTGTAGCTTACTTACAAATCCCAGCTGACGATATTACTAGGAAGAGATGTCATTTGGGGGAAAAAAAAAAGGAAGGAAAATTGCAGAATTTCTTATAACTCATCTTTCACGCTTAAAATGAGTAGTAAATTAGAATTTAATTATATAAGAACCACATTTCCTGTGTAAAAGTTGTAGAACTAGTATGCTGCCACAAGGCAGACACAAAAGGTGATGAAGCTGATAATTTCAAGTGAGTAATATACTGGTGACCATTGTAGGCAACTGTATCAGTAAGGGGGCCCACAGGAAACCAATGGTGCACTCAAGCTGGGTAATTGCAGAAGAGTCTAACAAAAGAATTATTTACAAAGGGCGTAAGTAGAGAAGTCAACAATAATCATGTAATTTATTGTTTAAATTGTGCAACTTTTAAGGGTAAAAAGCTTTATTAATAAATTATGCCAGGACATACATTATGTTCAGCCAAACTGCAACACTCAGCATAGAAGTGTACCCCTAGGCTAGAAAGAGTAAGGGGCCATTATCACCCTCAGGCCTAAAAATACAAAGAAAGGGAATGGTTATCAAACTCTGGAAGGTAGCAGGATGAACAGATCAACCAACAGGAGATAGGGCCCTCAGAAGAGGGAAGCATCAGTCTATGAGGAGCCAACATGAGGGAGTGGGTCAGTTAAGATCCCAACTTCATTGGTCTCCCTGGGTGCCGCCAAAATCTCCCACTGGCTGAACGTCACTTGAAGCTGTAGGTCAAGGGAGCCCATTCATGCAGTCCTTGTGGGCCAGGTTCCCTAGAGTACAAAGCAAGGTAGGGAAGGGTGGACGGTATATCTGGAGAAGAAAACAAGGTATTCGGTAGAGTGAATATCTTTGCAAAGGTATTGAAATTGGAGCTAACCTTCAGCTCTGACCTCTTCTACAGCTCTTTGGAAGCATTCTAAGGAAGCTCAACTGCTACCTTTTCCCTGAACAATCTTCTCCCTGTTCATTGCCTGTTAGATTGCAGAAGGGTAAAAGTAGGCAAGATCTTTTACCTCCAATTGGCTTAGGGTAAGATGGTTTCTTCACACAGAAATGAGTGCAAACCCTAGGTTTTCATGCATCTATTTGGCCTCTTTCATTCCCTAACTCAAAAATATCTGGGAACATTTCTTAGCCATAAGCTGATTATGTAGATATCATCAGCCTTAGAATAGAATAGGATAGGATAGAATAGAATAGAATAGAATAGAATAGAATAGAATAGAATAGAATAGAATAGAATAGAATAGAGTAGATCTGTTTGCATTTGTCATAAGAAACTCCCTCACTCCACGTTCTGGTCTAGAAGCGTCTCCAAAAGATCTTAGAGGAAGTATGGAGTTATGGAGTTTGCTAAAACCAATCAACAGTTCCAACCAATAGCAACACTGTTGTACAAATGCTTAATGCAAAATTAATGGGTGAATGGACATGTGCCAGAGTCATCACAAATCATACACTTCACATCACATAAACACTGCACCTGACTGTGACCAATGAAGGGAGAATATAAAGAAAGAATGTTTACTTCTGCAAAGTGTGGTCCTTTCTGCATAAGTGTGTGAGAACCAAGAGTTGGAGTGATTATATGACCAGCACCCTGGAAAATCCATTGAAATCACTTTACTTCCAGACTCAACTACTGGAGAAAGTGCATTTTCACACTTCCTAAAATACTACCAAGCAAAGGTTGGTGTCATCCACTTTTCTTACTCCACAGAAGATCTCTCCCCTTTCATCAGTAACCTATGTGACATCCTTTTCATTTTTTAAGTCCAATGACAACAGGCATTAATAAAGTAAAAAGTTTTAATTTAAAAAAAAAAAAAGCACCTCTCTTTCCTGACAGCTTGGATCTATGTCTTCAAACACAGACTGAATTTTGCATGAGGACTAGATTACTTTAAATATTCAGGATTGTTATAAGAAGAGGAGGAAGAAAGTAAGTTTAAAAGGAGGCAGGGAAAGAATAAGAATAAGAGAATGAAAAAGAAAGAGAACTATTATTAAAAACAATAACAAAAATATTAAGAAAAGAAATGAATGACAGATGTTTCTAATGAAGGTAAGAGAAAAGAGCTGTGTAACTGGTCATTTTCTGGCCCAGTTCTTGGGTAATCTGAGTAATCAGAGTGCTGCAAATGAACTTGCTTCTGTTTCCTAATATAAGAAAGTCATCATTCTTGACCTAAGCTAGTATTTCCCTAACTACACATATAGATACTGCTCACACCTTCAGCATGTGAACAAATGGAAAGAGAAAAAAAAAAAACAGAAATTTATTCAGCCCACCAGGAATTTTCAAAGATTCCCTTATCCGAATGGTAGTCCTAGCAAGCCATCAATGGATACTAGCAGGAAGACAGCAAAATGCTAGAAAGATCTCTCTAGAGAGATTCTTTAATATGAAATAATTTGCTTCCTAACAATGACCTTCACAGAAGGGTAATGTACTTTAATTGAGGATTTATTGAGTATCTACTACATGCAGTGCAGAAGACCAACCCCTTTGGTGGCTATGATGACAACCACAGGCATAAGATCAATTGGCTTCCCCAACAAACTTGTAGGCCCTTCCTTCCCATTGTCTCCTTTGCAGTAGTTGCTTGGAAAATTGGAACCATTTTTGAGCTTGTCTTAATTCTCCAGTTTTTTTTGTTTGTTTTAATTCGAGTATAGCTGACACGTGGTGTTACGTTGGTTTCAGGAGTGCAACATAGTTATTTGAACCTTTGACTATATTCCCTGTGTTGTACCTTTTATTCTCATGACTTATTCATCCATAACTGGACTCCTGTATCTCCCACTCCCCTTCACCTTTAATTCTCTAGTTCATAATAATGTTTTTCTATGGCTTCTTGTACCCAATCCACACTTCCTTTAGTTCTTTGGTTTCTTTCTTTTGCCTTATCTTGATGGTTTCTTACCTTCTGATACCAGTACATGTACTCCAAGTCACTTCAGATGGTTTTGTTAAAGGTAAATGGATGTTGAGAACAAATCATTTATCATAAAACATTTCTTGCTTCTAAAGAACTCAAAGTCTAATAAAAAATTACATCAAAAATATTATTGAAATATTACATCATGAATGGAGATCATAAAAGAGAAGCCCAAAATAAATATGTTGGGGATCCCTGGGTGGCTTAGTGGTTTAGCGCCTGCCTTCGGCCCAGGGCATGGTCCTGGAGACCCGGGATTGAGTCCCACGACTGGCTCCCTGCATGGAACCTGCTTCTCCCTCTGCCTGTGTTTCTGCCTCTGTATGTGTGTGTGTGTCTCCCATGAATAAATAAATAAAATCTTTAAAAAAAAAAGTATGTCTTAAAGGGGAGTGACACCACATCCAGGTGGGAGACCACTTTTGGAGATGTCCAGTGAAACCAGCGTCGAATGACAGGAGAATATCAACACCTGAGGGTGTGAGGCTGGGAAGAAGAAAGCTGAGGGTTTATGTGGAGCCTATTGAAGTCGGATACTATTTGGCAGAAGCCTAAGAGAAGGAAGGAGCTAAGGCTGGAAAGACAGCTTGGAGTCCAGCAATTGGAGATGTCAAGGCAACTATCTATCAAGAGTTTGTAAGCAGAAAAGTGATCTGATCAAAGTGATCTGAGAGCTCACATAATTACAGACAAGGAGATTGGGGGTCCTGGGCATAAGGGTTTAGCAGTGTGTGTAACAGGCAAAGAGATGACTTCCAGGATGCCTGAGGAGGAGGCACTCTGCATCATCTCTACAAAGACCCCCATGGATGCAAGGTTGTAAAAGAAGCAGCAAAGGCAGGGAGGCCACTCATTCACACCCTGGAGGAATGCAAGTGGAACCTCCAGGAAGGCTGCTTTCTTCTGCCCCTACTCCCATCCGCATAGCCCAGCCTAGTGAAGAAATCCGTCTGCAGCTCCTGCTTGCTGACCTCTTGCTTGCACCTCTGATGTCACAGCAGATGAATCAAGCTTTGGCATCGTCCCACAACACCCTGGGTGTTGACGGGGGCGAGGGGCAGCCAGATTTCTTTCCCAAAAGATGCTGCCATGACCCCCCAAAAATACAACCTTGGACTTGGAAGATTCCAGAAAAGCCCCTTTGTCAGTCATGGGTGAATGAGTGGCTTACTAGGACCCGGGTTAGAGCCCCGGGCTTTCTCCCGGGGGCCTAACCAGCGACTGGGGCCAGCTGCACCGGTGCAGCTGCTGGGCGCCTGCTGCGGGGAAAGCGCCCTTCTGGCCCGAGTCCCCCCACCCCCACCCCCGCCGCTGTCCCCAAGCACCCCGTGGCCCGTGACCTTTGCCGGGACTCTCGTGGGGGCCCTGCCTCGGCGGCCGGCCGATTCCTAGGAACTTCCCCAGGACCCGGGCTCCGCGGGGGGGGGGGAGGGGGGAGGGTGGACATCCCGGAGCCGCTGCACAGGCCCGTCGTTCCGACCCCGCTGGCGGGCTTCTCCGGGCGCCCCCCGACTCCCTCCGCTGGGCTGCAGCTCCCTAGGTCCGCGTAGACCCGCCGCCCCGCGGCCCGCGCGCTGGACAGCACCCTCCCCCGCGCGCCCCGCCTGGAGCGCCCAGGAGTCTCTTGACCCCTGTAGCACGTGCTAGGAGATACCGCAGCCCCCAAGGGACCCCCAGTCACCCAAGAGCAGGCGCGCCTCGCCCCGAGATTGGTAAGGGCGGAGAGAACCAGCTGGACTTGGCCCAGAGAAGTGCTCAGGAGGTACAGCAGGCGCGAGCATCCCTACCTGGCCCCTTGGGGTGTTTTCTAACCACGACAAAGGGGCTTAGCCATGGAAGTGGCCCCGGAGGAGAAAGGACAGGTACCTGTTTCCTAAAGCAGCTTCAGGTACAAGAGAGGGGCTTAGCCATGGAACTGGCCCCGGAGGAAAAGGGATAGGTGCCTGATTCCTAAAGCAGCTTCAGGTACAAGACAGGGGCTTAGCCATGGAAGTGGCCCCGGAGGAGAAAGGACAGGTACCTGTTTCCTAAAGCAGCTTCAGGTACAAGAGAGGGGCTTAGCCATGGAACTGGCCCCGGAGGAGAAAGGACAGGTACCTGTTTCCTAAAGTAGCTTCAGTAATAAGAAAGGGGCTTAGCCATGGAACTGGCCCTGTAGGAAAAAGGATAGGTGCCTGATTCCTAAAGCAGCTTCAGGTACAAGACAGGGGCTTAGCCATGAAGTGGCCCCAGAGGAGAAAGATATGGGTATCTGTTTCCTAAAGCACCTCCAGGTACATATCAATGGTTTAGGGCCAAGATAAAAAGAGGAAGGTGAGGGAAATTCCTGATGATTTTACCAATGTGAAAATGCCACAGATTTGGCTAGTTCTATCTTTTCTTTCATGTAATCAATTGAGAATTCTATAAAGAAAGGGAATGACATCAAGGAAAATCATTGGCCTAGAAGAAAAGAGCCCGTAGGCGTTTAGGTGTTATATATGTGGAGCCAGAAAGCTCTGGAGCATCAGGGAGACTCCAACTTAAGGCAACAGCATGGGTAAATATGGGCTTCAGGAGGCAAAGAGTGGTGTCTGGGCACACACCCCTAAGGCAGGCCTCGCACATCTAGGGGTGATGCAGGGCGGTTGGAAAGTTTCATGTGAAACTGGGGTTGAACTGGGTTTCCGAGTGTATTGCCTGATGCCTTATTATCTGTTCTGTCAGTGTTTTTCAGGAAGATCTTCGTCTTGCAGCTGGTAGGGCTGGTGCTAACCTACAATTTCATTGACTGTGACTTTGAGAAGATTAGATGGAAGTATCAGGAAGTCATTTACCAAGCCCTGGAGAAATACATGGATGGGGTAAGTGAATAAACATTTTTTAAAGATTATATTTATTCATGATAGACGGAGGGAGAGAGAGAGAGAGAGAGAGGCAGAGACACAGGCCGAGGGAGAGGCAGGCTCCACACTGGGAGTCTGATGCGGGACTCATCCTGGGACTCCAGGATCATGCCCTGGGCCAAAGGCAGGCTCTAAACTGCTGAGCCACCCAGGGATCCCTGAATAAACATTTTTTAAAAAACAAATGTGTTTTCATCAAAAGAACGGGTGTACACAAATATAAACTACAATTTAATTTTTAAGGAAAGAAAAATAATCTGGAAAAAGATCGCGGCCCGGCATTTTGTCAAAAATTTTTTTACAAGTGACACTTAAATATATTGGCCTCTCAAAGGACGACCTAGAAATCGGTGCACATGAGGTGTGCAGATATTGATGAGGAGCAATAGTGACAGATAACACATATCCAGGTGTGTTTTCTCTGCCCCAGCGCTGCTCCCCCAGGTGCAGGAGAGAGAAGACCGTGGGTGAGGGCCAGAGAGAAAAGGAAGGGTAAAAAGAGAGGGAATTCTTGTGAGCCAAGCCCTGGCCAGGGATCGCAGCCCTGGGTTTCTAGTGTTCCAGAAGCCTCGGAATGCCGTTATGGGATGGGGTGCGTTTCAGAGTTTTAATAGACAGCAGCGATCATTTCCCCTGATTACTGGTTCTGGATGGGGCACGCATGTGTGAATGCACAGGTGGCCACGAGGCAGAAGGCGGGGCCCTGGGAGCGCGGCCTCCCGGCTCCCTGCTGCAGTCGGACGGCGGCCAGCGTGCCCGGGGCGCTGGGGAGGGCGCTGTGGGGCCGGGCGTCCCGGGCCCTTCCCACGGCCACGCACCGAGGCACCCGCGACGCCGGGAGCCGCGGGCGGGCGCGGGCGGCGGCCTCGCCAGGGACCCGGCGCCTGACCCGCGTGTCGCACACGCTTCTCCTTCCTGCAGACCAGGAGCACGGAGTTCAGCCACCCCGTGTACTGCGCGGACCCGGTGAGCGGGCGGGCGGCACCGGCGGCGGGGGCGGGGGCATCCGCGGGGGCACCGGCGGGGCGGGCCGCGGGGGGCGGGGCGGCGCGGGCCTCCGGGCGGGCCTCGGGGCGGTGCCGGCCTGGCCCCGAGACCTGCCGCGGTCGGGGAGGGCGGGCGGAGCGGGCGCCGAGGGCGGGGAGCGGGGAGGGGCGCGGAGCAGGGGGGAGCGGGGAGGGGCGCGGAGCAGGAGGGGAGCGGGGAGCGGGCGGGCACCAGGGGCCAGGCCCGGAGCCGGGAGGAGTAGGGGGGAGCGGGGAGGGGCGCGGAGCAGGAGGGGAGCGGGGAGCGGGCGGGCACCAGGGGCCAGGCCCGGAGCCGGGAGGAGCAGGGGGGAGCGGGGAGGGGCGCGGAGCAGGAGGGGAGCGGGGAGCGGGCGGGCACTAGGGGCCAGGCGCGGAGCAGGGAGGGAGCGGGGAGGGGCGCCCAGGGGCGGGGCCGGGGGAGCGGGCGCGGAGCAGGGGGCGCCCCTGCGGCGAGAGCGCGGTCTGGGCGCCGCCGGTGGGCTGCGGCGGGGAGCGGGAACCGGGAACCGGGAACGGGCGCGGAGCGAGCCCCGCGCCTGCTCCCGCCGCGCCGCCCAAGGACCGGCTCCCTGCCGCTCCGGCCGTGCCCCCCGCGGCCCCCCACTGGTCTCCCGCCGACCGTCGCTCTTTGCCCCCGCCGGTCCCCGCCCCGCCCCGCCCCGCCCCGCCCCGCCCCCCGCAGCCCGACTGCCTGGCCAGGATCGAGCGGCTCACCCTGCACCGCATCCGCGGCTGCGCGTCGGGCGCCCGGGAGGCCTTCGCCGAGGGGACGGTCGCCGCGCTCGCCGCCGAGTGCCCGGGCTACGCCGCAGCGCCGGTAAGCCGCGGGCCGCGGGTCACGCTGGGGCCTGGGCCGGGGCCGTAGGAGCCCAAAGGCCCCCTGCAGGAGCAGGCCAGCGGGCGACAGCTGGCAACCAGCCCCTCGCTTGTTTCGGGGCTTCCGAGTCTTTGGGCAGAATTAGAATTCTGAACCTCGGGCAGCGTCTCAGGCTGTCCTCAGCGAGCCGCCTACATCTTGGCCGCCCGAGCCGGAGAGGCTGATCGTCCAAAATGCTGCCTCCCAAGGACCCAACCTTGCACGGGCCCCTAATGCCATCCTTATCCGCTACACACCTCGAGCGGCATTGCTTGGGTTTATCACCGATAATGCGTGCTGCTTTCTTACAATGCTAGATGATACATCAAGTCTCTACCCACACCTGCTTACTTGCTGGTACGGCTGGCTCTTTGCACAATGGATTTTTGCACACGCAGTTACCTGCCTCTGAATGGATGTGTAGCTTTAACTAGAAATAGTAGTGCGGAGTTAGGAGCAGGAAGTCTGCAGAAGGTCTGGCCTGACTTTGAATCCTAGCCCCAAAACTTTTTTTTTTTTTTTTTAAGATTTGATTTATTCATGAGAGACACGGAGAGAGGCAGAGACACAGGCAGAGGGAGAAGCAGGCTCCCTAGGGTCTCCATCCCGGATCCCACTCCGAGCCAAAGGCAGACACTCAACCGCTGAGCCACACCCAGGCATCCCTGGCCCCCAAACTTCTAACTTGACATCTTCAATTTAGAAGATGTTCAATTCAATGTCAATTGAACATTGACATGTTCAATTTCATCTGCAAGACCGAGCAGGAGGCCCTAAATGCCACAAGAGAAACTCCTCTGGGTCTAGTGAAGGCTGGTTGGTACTCATTAATTTCCAAAGTACAAGGTGGGGAAACAGATGGCAGTTTAAGTCCATTAACCCCATTTTACTAGGGTCATATTAGCAAGTCCCATATAGTGTTTATGTGGATTCAATGAGTCAATAGACGTAAAAGTACCTAAGGTAGTGCCTGGCAACATAACAAGTATTCGGTAAATATTTCCATAGGCAAGTAAAATAGGTCATTTATCTCTCTGATGACAAATTTTAAAAAGACAAAAGAGAGACGTGAGGATATGCATGATTACTGCCTATTAACGGGTGACTTTTCTCAGTCACTATTTTAGGGATTGAAGATTGAGCCATATGGCCCATCTGGATAGGGCTTGAGTTAAGCACTCAATACCCGACAGCCATATAAAAAAGCCTGTTTGGATCAATGCCTTCTATCAGAGATCCTGACAAATCTACAAATGGCCATAGTAGCATTAGTCTATGAAAGAAGAGTATAGAAGACAGTCTAGATCAGGTTCTGGACAGCATGTGATAAAGAGAAAGTCTCAGTAATTTATTTCAGCCCTCTCCTGAGCGCAAAGGGAGAGCCTAAGACCAATAATACTTAGGACTCGGCACATTTTAGAGTATAAGATTTTTGTTTAGTAACCTGATGAATTTGATTGCTCTGAACACTGTGTTTCTAGAAGGCCTACTCTGTTGCTACCCAAGAGTAATTCAGCTGAAGGAATAGGTAGGAAGATTATCACAATCTTTTCTCTTTTTTTTAAGTTTAGACTCCACCTTAGTCTTGGGCACATGTGGGTGGTAGGCGATGGGAGGGACAGAAAGCAGGAGCACTTGGGATCCAAATTATAGTCTACTGAATTATATCCATGAAGAGGTGTATACACCCTGTTCGGCAAGAACTTACGATCTTGTCAGGGAGATCATGAAACCATTAACTGAGTCATTTATTTAGCCAATCAGTAAATATTCAATGCTTCCCATGTAAAAGACATGCTCAGCACTAACAGGGAATATCCATGATGCAATAGTTAAAAACAGCACGTAAGTGAGAGCCCCGTTAAGTGAAACACACTCTGAAGCACCAGAAGAGTTTCCAAAAGAAAATTCTGAGCAATTAGCAGAGGCCTTGTAACAGAGGTGGAACTTGGCCCTGAAATGAGGTAGATGGGTGGAGAGATGGCAGGGCTTCCTCTGGAGAAAGCACACTGGAGCAGCGGGGGAGCAGGTGTTCAGGGGACATGCTGAGAGATTGATTTGCATAAAGAAGACCCTGCCATTCAAGGGCTTGTTAAAGGTAGTTACAGTCCTGATGATTGATTCTCCTATTCCACAGATAAATAATACCCAGGCAAAGAAGAAAAGAAAAAAAAGAGGAGTCACAACAAATAAATGCCGGGAACAAGTCGCACACTTAATAGGGCTGTGGCGTCGTTTCAGTCGCATTTCATAGAAACAAAATACACCTTCCTTAAGGCTATATTTCACAGCAACAGAATAAATCATCTTTTATTAGGTAGATGTAATGTTAACTCTAACTGTGACACCTAAAAGACCACCGATGTTTATTTTTTCATTGCGGTAGGGTTTCTTAACTTATTTTTGTAAGCTTTTATTGTTTGATGTACACATATAAGGCAGGGGAAATACTATCCCTCAAATGGAGGGGGAGACTCTTATAGGGGTGATGCCTGGGGCACTGTGTGTAGTAATTTTCGGCTGCAACTGCAAAAGCCTTTACTTCAAGGGAAGAACCTAAATGTGTAGTAGGAGGGGAAAGGAGAAGGTCAAGGAAGGAAAAGCTTGTAGACCTCTGTTTATAAAGGCAGGTGCTGCTTCTACATGTACTGATGCTTCTCGTGTTCTCATTCCAAAAGTATACAAAAGAAGAAAATAAAAGCAAAAGGGGTGCACAAAAAAGTTGTATGTTATAATGAAGCAATTTGTAAGAATTTCCAAGCAAAATATTGTGGGCATATTGTAAATCAAGTTCTAAAAATTATCTGACAAGAGTGATATGCAAGTAGATCCTGAAGAAGTGCCTTTGTTAAAGCTAAAATATATATATTTTTAAATTTATGGAATATATTTTTAACTTATTTGTAAGCACTTTTTAAAATGTACATATTACTTTGTAATTGACACTACATATTTCTTAATAAAACAGTTCTCAAATTAGCTTCTTACAAATGGTCTTTTTGATGTAGTTTGTAGACAGTCTCACACCATTTTCTGAGGGGCATCACTTTTCTTCAGTTCTTTTTTTTGTGGTCTAGCTTTAATTTTTATTTGTTCTAATTAAAAATGTTCTTTATGGAGGTATAATTGACATATAATATTATATCAGTTTCAAGTATAAGCACAGTGAATCTGTATTTGTGTGTACTGCAAAATGATCGCCACACTAAGTCTGGTCACTGTCTGCCAACGTACAGTTAGGGACTTTTTTCTTGCGGTGATTTTTTTTTCTTCAGTTCTTTGCAGCCCCCTGGCTACTCCCCTCTTGCTTTGTGGCTTGGTCCTGCCCTTCGGAGAGAATATTAGGGGATAGGTGGCTTCCAGATGCATCCCAGTGTCCTTTCTCCTAAGTTGTGCCTTTAGTCCTCTCTCCCCCTGTTTAATGTCCCCCACATCTAGAAGAGACAGTGGAGTCTAAGGTCAACA
This sequence comes from Canis lupus familiaris, assembly GCF_011100685.1. Taxonomy (NCBI): domain Eukaryota; kingdom Metazoa; phylum Chordata; class Mammalia; order Carnivora; family Canidae; genus Canis; species Canis lupus. Next base: position 1,505,982 of record NC_049224.1, on the reverse strand, counting down.
ATGCTAAATGCTTTCTCCTATTCTGGAATGCCTGCTGCACCCTATCAATCACCTTCCAGGGGGAGGGGCCGCCCCAGCCCTGAGCCCAGGCCAAAATAGAGCAGAGAGCAGTAGTTATTTGTTGAATTTTTCCTCTGGGGGGGCTGGGGGGGTGGGACTTGTCCCTGACCACTGCCGGGAGGGCTGATGCTCACAGAAGAGGAGAGGTTCAAGGTCCCTAAATCCATCTTAACCTGCCAACAGGTAAGAGGAAGCCTACTTACATTAGGTATCCATAATGCATTTACGGAGCACCTACTGTGTGCCATGCCTTCAGCCAAGTACCAGGGATACAAAAGTAGATAGAACACAGCTTTCACCCAGGGAAGCTGAGAGTGTTGCTCAATAGGCAGTTCCCTTGGCCCTGAGGGACTTTTCTTTGCCTTCTTTCCAAAGTCAAGTCCTTCAAAGAAAGACCGAGCAGGAGGCCCTAAATGCCACAAGAGAAACTCCTTTGGGTCTAGTGAAGGCTGGTTGGTACTCATTAATTTCCAAAGTACAAGGTGGGGAAACAGATGGCAGTTTAAGTCCATTAACCCCATTTTACTAGGGGTTAACTGACAAGATTTTAGTAACCCATGGAAAGAAATGCTTTCAGAATTTTTCTCAAGGTTTTTTCCAATCCCCTTATGAACAGAGAGGAATGAAGAACTGAGGATAGATGAGGCCGCTCAGAGTCATCCGATTGAATGCATTTTCTTTGAGTTTTCTGCTTTATCTTTAAAATCCTGGGTGATTTATATATTTTATTTTTCTATGTTTTAATATAAAAATAATCATTTACATTACTATCAATAAAAGTAATGTGCAAGAAGACACGCCACATTAATCTACTAAGAGCTTTTCCAAATATAAAGTGTGGATTATATGTGTCTACTTTTTAATTATTTTTATGTGTCTACTTTTGAAATGCACTGAGGTTTCCCAGGTGGATTCATATACAGTCAGTTTTATTTCCGTGGTCAGTGGAAAGTAGGTTGCAAATTGTGGTTTAAGCATATACCTACTGGGGCTCCTTTGTTAATCAGGCTGTTGACATCATCTGGATCCTCATCTCGTGAGCTGGAAACAAGCATGTCACAGCAATTGCAGGTGGCAGTTACTCTATGATCATCTTTCAGATGAAGCTGTGGATGGCAGAGAAATAAGATGGAAAGGACCTGAGGTTTCAGGTGTACAACTGAATGGGCAGATCAACCAAACTTGAAGTTCACCCTGTTTCTTCATTTGCCATTGTGGGAGCTAGCTGAGTAAAGGTTTTGTTTCCTCTTTGGTTTTGAACCTGTGTGGTTTATTGTTACTTCTTGCTGAAAGATGCAATTTATCCGAATGCGGACAACAGATAAGTGAGGCTTTGGTTTAAGGAATAATTTGAATTGAGGTGGGAGGTAGGAGGTGGTGAGTATCACGGAGGGGGGGGGGGGGTGCGGGCAAAGCCTCCTCTGTGACCTGGGATGGGAGGGGTGGTATGAGACAAGTTTGCATATGAGAGGATACCTCTCTTTAGCATATTTCATCTTGCTTCCTCTAAACAAGTCTCTTTTTGCCTTGGAGAGCATAGCCAAGCTGCTACTTTTCCAGAATGTGCCCACTGGTGCACTGCTTTTGGGAACCTGTTCCTCCCCTTCTATTCTCCGTTCCACTATTGAAGCTTCTCCTGAAAAGGAGACGGTAAGGGATTTCAGATTGTGTTGAGGATGAATTTAGACTGTTTGGAGCAGATATCTTGGATAGGAAAATTGGTGGAGTCATTGGGAATAAATAGATCACATGGATGTGGACTTTGAGGAAGACCTGGTGAAATCTTAGGAGTATGGCTCACACTTAATCTTGAAACAATATCTAATACATAGTGGATTCTCAATAAATATGCTGGGTAAATGAATACATGAATTAAATTGAAATTGAAAGTTAAATACCTGTTTCCCAAGAACAAACTGTTCCTTAAAGGCTGTCATGTATCAGAAATGGAATTGGCGGTGGCAGCAGCTATCAGATAGATGAGCTATCTGGTGTCTGCCACTTGCTTTCTCTCCCCACCCCATTACTTCTGTATGTATCTAAAAGATAAAAAGAAAAAAATTATCATATTACAAAATGAATCAATGTTGTTGCAGTCTGCCAGTATTCTCCACAGGCTTTTTTTTTTCTTAACAACCCTCCTCTATAAACTTCAAAGGCAAAGTCAGTCGATAGAGGTCTCCCTGGCTTCCCTCGTCAAGAATCACTACTCCACCCACACCAGTGGCACAGACTTGGGCCACACTGTTGTGCTGCTGCAATACATACCTACGTTGAGCACATCTACATTAAATTGATAATTAGTGCCAGTGAATGAAAACTAATATTGCAAGAGAAATTTGGAATTATGAATAATGTTGCCTTAGTAGGTGATGATGCTTGCTGTACTATGAGTCAGAACACAACATCACATTGTTAAAATAAAGTAGCATTTTATTTTCAACTGTTGAGAACATTCAACTGTTCTTAACCAGTTGGTATGAAAAAACGCCTACTGCAAAAGTATTTTCTCAGTTTTCCATAAATAGTGTTAATTTTAACATTCTTTTAGTGGCGCCTGGGTGGTTCAGTCATTTTGGTGTCTGATTTTGGCTCATGTCGTGACCTCAGGGTCAAAAGATGGAGCCCTGCATCAGGCTCCATGCTCAATGCAGTCTGCTTGAGATTCTCTCTCTCTCTCTCTCTCTCTCTCTCTCCCTCTCCCTCTCCCTCTCCCTCTCCCTCTCCCTCTCCCTCTCCGTCTACTTCTCCCCCAGGTCATGCTTGCTCATGCGCTCACACTCTCTCTCTCAAATACATACATACATACATACACACATACATAAAATCTTTTAAAAATATATGATTATTTTTACTAGAAAAAGAGAAATCATATTCAACTCTATTTCTGCAAGTTAAATTGACCTCTACAGCTCATCTCTGTGTTGCTAATGCTAACTAATAAAACCTCAGAGTCTATCCTTAAAATGCAACAATGCAGAATGCATTTTTTTAAAAGATTATTTATTTATTCATGAGAGACACAGAGAGAAAGGCAGAGACACAGGCAGAGGGAGAAGCAGGCCCCATGCAGGGAGCCCAAAGTGGGACTCGATCCTGGGACTCCAGGATCACACCCTGGGCCAAAGGCAGATGTTAAGCCACTGAGTCACCCAGGGATCCCCCAGAATGCTTTTTATATTACAGAAGGAAGCTTAGACAAAGATGAAGGAGCTCTCTCAACCCTGTACCCACAGAGGAGGAGAGATCATTCTTTGTCATTAAGTATTCCAAAGAATTTTATTTGAAAGAACATTGTATTATATATTTTTAATCAGAATAATCTGATTTTCCTATGAAATATTTGGATGTAAGTAAATAATCATAAATTTTATCAACGTCTTTTTTTCCCTTGTTACTATCAATCTGGTTTTGGAAGTAGTTTTTGGTTGGAAAGCTCTTGTAAGATTGAAAATTTTAGAAATTGTTGTCAGGATCCCTGGGTGGCTCAGTGGTGGAGTGTCTACCTTCGGCTCAGGGCGTGATCCTGGAGTCCTGGGATCAAGTCCCACGTCGGGCTCCCTGCATGGAGCCTGCTTCTCCTTCTGCCTGTGTCTCTGCCTCTCTGTGTGTGTCTCTCATGAATAAATAAATACAATCTTAAAGAAAAAAAGAAGGGAAAGAGAGTGTGTATTTGTCCCAGAAAACGAGCACTGGAGGAAGTGATACTTGGAAGTTCAGAGAAAGGAGAGCTTCTTACGGACTGAAAAACTCATAGAAGCCTTTGTGGAGGAGGGAGAACTTGAGCTGGGTTTGGAATAAAAGGGAGACTCTTATCCAGAAGGAAGGGGTGAGGACGCTGCGCAGAGAACAGAGCCTAAGCCGCAGCCTGAATGAGGTAACGGGATGTGTCGAGTGTCCCAGGCACCGCCACTGCAGGATAAGCCACTCTGGAACACACACTGTGTCGTGTTATGGCTCCTGTGTGCAGAAAGAGGACAGCAGAGATGCTGTGCCAGCTGAGAGAGCAGAAATCTGGGGGTGGCTCAGCACGACCCCCCCCCCCCCCCCCCCCCCCGGCCTGAAACAGTCTAGAGGCATCCGAGCTGTTGCGCCTGGTAGTTAGCTCTGGTTGTGAGCTGCGACCACGGCTGGTGACAGGGCGTAGGACCTGTCCACGCTCTCCACAGGGTCTCTCCACGTGAGTTTGGGCTTTCTCTCTGCATGGAGGCTGGCTCTGACAGTGGGCACCACCAGGGAGCAAGGTGGGAACGCAAGGGGTTTTTATGATCCGATCTTGAAAGTCACATGCTCACCATGCTTCATTATTCAAAGCAGTTAAAAAGATTCACCAGGCTCAAAGGGGAGGAGATAAAGATACCAAGACTGGATAGTAGTAGTGTCAAGATCACATTTTCGTAGGAGTGTAAGGATGGGCAATTGTGTTGCCATCACTTTTGGAATCTCAATCTGCTACAGCATGAAACTTCTTCTAAAGTCTCAAAGCTGGGAACAAGTAACTCTTCTCTCTCCCTGTCTAAGGAAACCTTGCAAGTCATTAATTGAGGACTTGCTTAAGAGATGGCCGGTGACTGTAACCAGATCATGACCCGAGAAAGACAGTTGTAATTAGAGGATTCTTTTAAAGAGAATTTGTAGATGTAGGGAGAGCTGTGGTTTCCCCAGCAATCCTTACCAAGAAGGGGGGACCTGCGTTGCCCAGTGCCTGCAATTCTTAAGCTAAATGATGTGCCCTCTCCAAAAAATTATAGAGATTAAGGGTATGGACAAGCAAGTGAGATTGATGATTTACTCCCGGTCTACTAGGCTGTAGAATTTTGTAGGCTCACCCCAAGCCTACCTAAACGAAACACAAGATGGTACTTGGAAGATCTTGTATTTTGAGGATGAGTCAGAGTACATTAAAAAAAAAGTTCTCATTGGGAGAATTCTATGGGGGGAAAACTAGTCATAATGGACTACAATGCCTAGGATCTTGAGATAGATCAAGAGTTGGTCAAGATGCATGAGACAGAGGACACTTGACAGTCAAGAGAGTACTACCAAGAGTACCTCGTGAATATGATGTCTGCTTTACATTTTCCTTTTCCTGATCCAAGCGGAGCGGACTCAAAGTCGTGGGGGCAAGGAGAGTAGAAGAAGACGTTAGTAGGAGTGGGTCCAGCTCCTGTCATTTTGAAGTATGGTTCTCTAATTTTTCCTTTGGTTCTGTAAGCATTCTCAGCCCTTAACCCCACCTCATGGATGAGGCACAATCGTTTTGTTTTAAAGTTTTCTTGCTTCTCTATGCTTCTGACCCAGACATTTCTAACCAATACAGATATAAAGGATATTAGGAGGGTGGGGAGAATGTGGGGGTGAAACAAGAGAGTCTTAGGAAAATTAGTTTCTTATTTTTGAAATATTTGGATATATCTCTCCTGTAGCATGAGGTTGCTGTCAAGACGTGTCAACAAGGCAGCTGTCATCTGAAGCCTACAGGCTTGACGGGGGCTGAAGGATGTGGCCTCAGGGTGCTTCTATTCACATATCTAGCAAGGTGTCCTGGTGGGTGGCAGGAGGCTCTCAATGCCTTGCCACGCGGAACCCTCTGTGGGACTCCTTGGGTATCCTCCCAACACGGCTGTTGAGTTCCTTCAGAGCAACTGACCCAAAAGGGAGCAAGTCAACATCTTGAACCGTCTTCATCTGTTGTGCTCAAGATTGCGAATCTGAGACACCACCAAAGAGCCGACACCAATGCAAGTACACGAGGGTTTATTAACAAGCTCGAGCTTGGGTCCAAGTATACCCAACACAGCGGAGCAGGGACTTGGACCCCAAGGTAGGTTACAGCTGGGTTTTTATGGGCTGGTCTAGGGGGTTTTCAGGTGGAGGAATTTTTTTCATTCTGATATGGGGGAAAGGGTGGGGGAGTTTCTTAAGATCTGTTTTCCTTCCAACACAGGACTTTCTGTCTCTTCTTTCTGATATAGGACTCTCTGTCAAGGGCGTTCTGTGGTTTTTCCTGTAAAGTTCAGCTCTTATTCACAGGGGCCTGAGATGGCTGTACTTGTGCTAATGTTAAACTTGAGCTGGAATGGCCTTAATTTTCTCGGCCTCCACATACCTTCATTGTCTTTTACGACCCAGCCTGGTCACACAAACCAACCCTATTTTGTGTGAGAGGGAACGAGGGCGTTGAATACCAGGAGGTAAGAATCATGCAGGGCCATCTTGGAGGCTGGTGGTCGCCATCCATGGAGTCACCCTCAAAAAAAAAAAGAAATGGTCTTTGTTATATACCCTACTCAGAAACCGTCCTATTGAACGTTTTTTAAAAAGCTGGAAATGACTACATAGCACAGCTGTAGACTTAACGTACCTAAATATTGTGAAGCCCTAGTGTGTTGAATCAAATAGGAAACGATCATTTGCCAACGGTCTACTATACACACATTTCCTTGTATTCTAACTGGGGGGCGTCTCTAAGCAAAGAGTGAGAGCTGGTCCTTTCTCCCGCTGCACATTCACGCAGGTCACTGGCAGCTGAAGAGCAAGCAACTAAGGGAGCCCACTGATGGGCAGGGGCGACCTGGGGCCCTTGTTGACCCAGTTAACCCCTCAGCCCACCCTCCCCGTAAGAGCTCGCTGCTGTGCTGCATCATCTGTCGCTGTGCCCATGCTCCTGTACATCCCTATACTACTGGATTTTCCAGGATGGCTCTCATTTTTTAGACTTTTGCCTTCCTGTCCAGATGTAGGTTAAAGAACAGGAATGTGATTGTGGGACAGACCCCAGTTCAAACTGCTACACGGCCGTCAAGTAAGCGACCCTCCACAGGTTAGGTAATCGGGCACTCCGGGTTCCTTGTCTTTCTTTCTTTCTTTCTTTCTTTCTTTCTTCTTTCTTTCTTTCTTTCTTTCTTTCTTTCTTTCTTTCTTTCTTTCTTTCTTTCTTTCTTTCTTTCTTTCTTTTCTTTCTTTCTTTCTTTCTTTCTTTCTTTCTTTCTTTCTTTCTTTCTTCTTCTTCTTCTTCTTCTTCTTCTTTCTTTCTCTCTTTCTCTCTCTCTCTTTCTTTCTTTTCTTTCTTTTCTTTCTTTCTTTCTTCCTTCCTTCTTTCTTTTCTTTCTTTCAAGATTTTATTTATTTATTCCCGAGACCCCCAGAGAGAGGCAGGGTCCCCGCGGGAGCCCGGCGCGGGGCTTGATCCCGCGACCCCGAGGGCGGAGGCTCCGCTGAGCGCCCGCGCCGGCCTCCGTCCCGGTTTTCTGCAGGTGTGACCAGGCCCCTAACGTGGCTGCACGTGTCGGCCCCCCCGCGACCGCCCTCTGCGGGCGCGACCCCTCCCATCGGCGGGGGCGGGGGCACAGCCCTGGGCCGTGGCGCGGAACCCAGGTCGCGCGGCCCTGGGCGCTCGGGGGAGCGGTTTGTCGGGCGCACGGGGCACCGCCCCCGCGGAGGCCATTGGCCGGGGCCCCGGAAGTGCGGTGTGGCGCGCGAGGCGGGGTCGGGCCGCCGCTTCCGCCGGGCCGGGCGCGGAGGCCGCCATGGAGCGCGGCGCGGGCAGCGCGCTCTTCGCGGGGTTCCGGGCCTTGGGGCTCTTCAGCACCGACGTCGCGCACGTGCTGCGGTTCAGTGCGCTGAAGCGCCGCTTCTTCGTGACCACGTGCGTGGGCAAGAGCTTCCACACCTATGACGTGAGTGGCCTCCCGCGTCGCCCGCTGCCCGGGACCCCGCGCCCCCGCGCCCCCGCGCCGTCCAGGCCCGCCCCTCCCCGCTCCCCGCTCCCCCCCACCTGCCCTGGGTCAGCCTGCCCTCCCCGCCTTCTCCCACTGCCCTGGGTCAGCCCCTCCCCCCCCGCCCTGTCGGCCCTCGTGCTGCCGGCCAGGCCCAGGCGGGCCGTGCGGCCGCGGGGGAACCCCGCGGGGACACCCGGTTCCGTGACGTCACGGCTGTTCCCTCACACCTGTGAAGGTGTCCTGAAGGTGTACATGTGAGGCACTCGGATCCTAGGCACACACACACCCCGAGATCTGCGCGAGAAACAGTCGTAAGACGCTTGGCTGTGCAGCTCTGGCCCAGGCTGGATTAGGCCCCCACGGGGGAGAGCGGGAGGGGGAGGCCCTCCTCCCCGAGGCCCCCTGCGTCCGTCCTCCCACGTGCAGTGTCTGGCCCCCAGCCTCCTGGCCTAAGCCGGGCAGCGATTTCTCTCTACCGTGCGGGTGGTCCTTCCGGAGCGCCCTGCTGTAAATCCCGAAACCGTTTCAGAAATCAAGGTACCTGCCCCGGGCCCTCCTGCCTGTGAGTTGAGGGTTTTTCTCCTTTAACTTGTCTCGGTCAGTCGTCCTAATCACCTTTGTTGCTGTTTCCCTTTATCTGCAAATAAATGTGCGGGGCCGACAGCCAGTGTTTTTTTTTTTTTTTTTTTTCCTCTTTTTTACGATTTCATTTATTTATTCATGAGACGCAGAGATGGAGAGGGAGAGACGCAGGCAGACGGAGGAGCAGGGAGCCGGATGCAGGTCTCCATCCGAGGACCCGGGGTCAGGTCCTGAGCCGAAGGCAGACGCTCCCCGGATGAGCCCCCAGGTGCCCCGAGCCAGTGTCAATTAAGTACTTTTTCTGGAAACCGAGCTGCAACCCTTCTTTGAAGGATTGTGGAAAGCAAAGGGGTTATTAGTAAGAAGAGGTGGTTGCTGGTAGCTGGTTGGGGTAGCGGAAGAGGAAAGTGAGGGCCATGCCCACGGTGCAGGTGGCGCTGGTGACGGCAGCTGAGGTTTATTGGGCATTAGCTATGACTAGCTCCTTTCTAACTGTTCTACTGCTAATCTAATAACCCCATAAGGCAGAAGTCTGTTTTAATTCTTATTTTATAGTTGGGACTTTGAGGAGGGGGCGGGGGGTGGTTGGGGTAACTGTCCAGGTCCTACTGCTGGGTCAGTAACCAAAGATTGGGGTCAGCCAACTACAGCCTGCAAGCCAGTGCTGCCCACCATTTGTTTTTGTATACTCCTGACATTTTTATTTATTTTACAGGTATGTTGGTGTTTTTCTAATATAACACTCCCCCAGTAAAATTTGCACACTAGTAGGATGCAGTGTAATTAAGCTTTGTCATGGGATGGAGACTTGCGTCTACTTCCATTTAAAAAATTAAGATATGGGACGCCTGGGTGGCTCAGTGGTTGGGCATCTGCCTTTGGCTCAGGGCATGATCCTGGAGTTCTGGGATCAAGTCCCACGTCGGGCTCCCTGCATGGAGCCTGCTTCTCCCTCTGCCTGTGTCTCTGCCTCTCTCTGTCTCTCGTGAATAAATAAATAAAATCTTAAAAAAATAAAAATAAAAAATAAGGTATTTAATATGACCTCCAAGGGCCTTTTCAATCTTAGGATCCTATCAGATCTGGGATTTGAATTTCCATTTATACCCCTCCGAGCTCTGTGCTTCAGAGATGGGTGGTTTTGACATTTATAAATGCTTGGGAAAAAGTCAGAAAAAAAAAGTCATATGTCATGGCATATACAAGTTACGTGAAAATCAAATTTCTGTATTCATAATTGGAATAGAGCCATACACATTTATTTATAAGTGGTTGTTTTCATGTTTTATTAGCAGTTCAGGAAAGACCAGATAGCCTACGAATCCCTAAATATGTACTGTATGACTCATTATAGAAAACGTTTGCCTATCCCTTCCATTAGTACTCCTGATGAAATAGTTGAAAAAATATGCTTTTCTAATAATGAAAAATTAGGATCAGTAAGTGTCTTTTTGACGAAAGATAGCATAGCAAACTTATGTATGAGATTATATTTCAGTTTTCAGGTGTTCAGTTTTCATTAACAAAAGCAATTACATTCTAATTTTTTTTTTTTTTTTTTAAACAGGTTCAGAAACTTAGTCTGGTTGCAGTAAGTAAGTGTAAACTCTTTTGAATTTATACGTTTGATGTCTTTTAAAAACCTTAGAAACGTTGACATTAATTTAAGACTTTCAGAGTATATAAGAAATCTAGTATTTAGTTCTGATAAACTTACATAGTGAAAAAAAGAATCCAGGGTAGGATCATATGTTGGATTTAGTTGTCCTGTCTCTTGAGTGTCTTTAAATTTGTGTTTCACAGCATTGACACTTTTAGAATATGGGTTCTTTTTTAGAGTGTCCTTCAATTGGACTTTTTTTTAATGTTTCCTCATGATTAGATTCAGGTTATGCCCTGTGGCAAGAAGAACATAGAAATAATGCAGAATTCTCAGTGAATCGTATCAGCAGGCATATGCTGTTGGTTAGTTCTTTTCCTGGCAGTGATAACTGATCATTTTATTAAGGTGACATTTGTCAGGTGGCTCCATTTTAAAGTTTTAGCTGTTGTAATTAATAAGTATCTTGTGGTAAGATCCACTGATCAATACCCTATTACTCTTCAAAGTTTTACTCATTTAGGGATGGTTCTTGCTGGAACCAGTTATTTTAATGATGATTACCAAATAGTGATTTTCTGATTCCATTCCTTCTACTGTAAGGAAGAGTTTTCCCTTTTCCTCCATTTTGATATTTTTTCCAATAGAAGGAGCATTTATTTTTTTGGAAACTATAGAACAGAATAAAGGGCTTGCTGGAGCTGAGAGAGTAGTTTTACCATCAAATATGATCACTGTAACAGAAACAGGATTTTTAGAAGTCTGATAAACAGAAAATCTAAAAAAGATTATAAAAGGCAAAGAAGGGCACTGTAACTTAAGTTGAATACAAAGTGAATGATAAACTTATAAAAGTAGTATTTGGGAAGTGGAATATGCAGCATGAAAAATACTTGAAACAATCTTTTATCTTTAACTCTCTTCCCAAAACAGGTAATAAAAAGAAAAGGCCAGGGTGACCATGATAGAGAGGAGTGAAAAAATCATATTCTCTGAGAAATGGCTAGAGATGATAGGCATATTTACCTTGGAGACTGAATAGATACCGTATTGTTCACTTTAAGGTCAGAAGGTAGAGTATCATAGAGTTTTTCTGAGGTTTTTCCAAAAGATCAAGTTAAATAGGGTTCTAGGTTTTGATTAACTTTAAAAATTTTCTTTGAGTTGTTAGTTTGATATTCCTGAAGGCATTTATATGAAAGGTGGATGACTGTCTGCCAGTTTTTTTATATTAAGTGAGGATATTTTTCCATAAAACCTCAAAAAGCTTCTCATTTCTTTAGGATTGTTTTTATGTCTGTAAGTCCTATACATTAACTCTCTTAGGGAAGGTCAAGATGATTTTATATTCTCAATCTGGTAGTTAATATTAGATGCATAAAATAACATTAAAGTCAAGTTTATCCTGATTCTCAGCTTTTACTTATATATACACACATTTACATTTTTTAAAAATTTTAGACATGAAAAATGTTCTATGTGTATTGAGGTTTCTATTTGTGCCAAGATTTTAAAATTTCATATTTATTTCATATTTCTCTTTACCTAGGTAACTCTCTTCCACAGGATATCTGCTGTATGGCAGCTGATGGGAGGCTAGTCTTTGCTGCTTATGGGAATGTTTTCTCTGCATTTGCCCGTAATAAAGAGGTTTGTATCACTGAACTATTTAAATTGTCCTTTGCAGTCAATAGTTGTCATAAAAGTAGAAGAAACTTTATTGTTGGCATTCTTCATCTGGGACATTCTGGACATGTATTTTTTTAATGTAAACATTTATTTTTCTGGAAGAGGAGAAAGCTGATGTCATCAAATTCTCAAAATTAGTTAAAACTTGTACTTAAGTTCAGTTTTATTTGTCATGGATGAACATCAGAATTATTTGGGCAGCTTCTTCAAACTTTTCTTGCCCAGTTGGGTCCCATCTCTTGAGCTCTCTACTTTGTATATTGGGTTGAAATAGGATTTAGGAAATGCCTTTGAAAATGCTTTCCCTCAAGAGTTTCATATTTATACCACTATTTTATGTGGATTGACTTTTTCATTATAAACAACTCAACCCATGACTTCCTTTTCTAAGAACCAAATGCTTGTTTTCTGTGGAGAGAAAACTAGCTTCTTTCTCGTACCCTGGTCTTTTCTAGTCTTAATCTATCAGCTGGCTTCTAAGTTTGTCCTGGAACAACTGATTTGAGAGATGACCTGGCTCTGGTGGCCCAGAATGAAAGGGAAAGTAGTAGTAGAGCTGCCTAAATAGCCAAGTAATTGAGTCACTGTACTTGTGAAGTCCTGACTTGGACTGACATTTGTTCCCAGAGTCCTCCATCATCACTGTCTGTGGCAGAGGGAGGTGGTTTACCTGTGGAGTGCTTTAATGGGACTTGTTTGGATTTTTAGAGAGTCGGGGAAAATGTCCTCTTGCCCGCCCCCCCTCCAAATACTCAAGTTTGTAGTTTTCCCTGTCTATATATATAGAGAAGGGGGCGGGGAAATAAGGGTGGCAAGGCATCAGAGACTTAACTGTAGGAATCTAGGGTCAGAAGGACAAGGAGAAGAAATAGTGTTTCTGGACCCTGGTGTGAACTGAATCCATGGTGTGAATTGAATCCATGGTGTGAACTGAATCCATGGCTGTAGTTCTTGAGGGATCTAGCTGCTGTAGAGATAAGGATCTCTGTCTAAACAGAAAGCTATGCAGAAGAAGTGCTCTATCTCCCCCATCATCTGGAAGCCAGCTGGTGATGGAGTCTGTAATGGTCAGCCTTTTAGAACATAACCACTATATTAGGATGCATGGAGTTGTGCTGGTTGGATCAGGTGAAAGACCCAGCTGTGTGGATGCGTCCTCCATAAGCTCAGAGGTCTCATTTCGGTGTTTCTACTCCATGCCTCTTTATTATTGGACTGACTGAGGAAGCAGGTGAAAATGCCTGGTTCCTTGCTATCTGTTAATCTAACCTTGGACAGTCAAAAGTTGGACCTCATTTCTCAGCATAAGCATCTTTAGGATTAGCATGTTTTTGGTTAATATGAATAATATTACATGGTGAATGAGTAATAATATGAAATTCTTTTGAACTTTGACATTGTAGGTAGTACACACCTATAAGGGTCATAAGGCAGAGATCCGTCTTTTGCAACCCTTTGGGGATCATGTTATTTCGGTTGATACCGACAGCGTTCTTATTATTTGGCACATATATTCAGAAGGTAAGAATGAACTAATTTATTGCATTAAATTGGTGGGTAGTATATATATAAGCTAAAATTAAAAACGTATGTAGGGCAGCCCAGGTGGCTCAGTGGTTTAGTGCCACCTTCAGTCCAGGGCCTGATCCTGGAGACCCAGGATCGAGTCCTGCGTTGGGCTCCCTGCATGGAGCCTGCTTCTCCTTCTGTCTGTGTCCCTGCACCCCCCCCTCACTCTGTGTGTGTGTGTCTCATGAATAAATAAATAAAATCTTAAAAAAAAAAAAAAGGTATGTAAACACAACTTCCATGTCAAAGGTTTCACATGTAATCAGAAAAAAATTTAGACTTTTTAATGTGTATTAGGAAAAAGATTTTAAGTAAAAAAAATGGATAAAGTTTTAGTCAGCCAGTGAGCTCACGTTTATAACCTGCTTAATGTGTTTCTCTCAGCTAAAAACATTTTCTATTGCAGTTCTCCAAGTTTAGGGACATGTTAATTATTTTCTTTGTGGAGTGAATTTTGGTATATGTTCTTAGTTCGTATTTTCAACTTTCAGTAAAGGAGATTATAGTAGTAAACTAAGATCCTATAATCTGAAGAAAAGAACCCATCTTTTTTCTGAGAATATGAATCCATGTCCTTTAACTGTGATACTCTTCTACGGTGGCCCTGAGCTATGTCTGTAGGACGGTGTTACCCTCAAAGAATTTATCCCCAGAATATCCACAGTAAAGGACTGTGGCTCTCCCATGAATTCAAGCTTTTATGTTTTTAAAATCTGTTTATATTTTTTAGCTTATATTACCTCTTGTTTAACCCATGGTTCTATGAGGTATATTTTTAGTAAAAATTGCTCTCCTGGGAGTTAATCCATGTTCTTCAAATTAGACCTTCTTTGTTCTGTCTTTGCCCAGGTAAGAGAGCAGAATTCCTGAAGTAGTCCTTGTGCAGATGGATGTTAAGAGGTCTTAATAAAGTCAGAGAATTGGTTTCTTATAGTCCAGGAGGCTTTCTGTTGTTGCTGGTGCTAGCTTTTTATTATTAGAGCAGCTCATTGAACCAGTGTCTTCAGGGAGCTATTTATATTGGTTATAAGTAAAATTGCTTGCAAATAGAGGCAAAGATCTTATAAAGTTTAAATGATTTTCATCATTTTCTTTGCTTTTTAAACTGAAGACAAATGTCTCTGGGAAAGTGAAGCAGTGTGCTAAACTAAAAATTAAATGAAATTTACCTTTGATACTCAAATTTTGGGGAAAATTCAGTGAAAAATAGTTTTCATCATGCATGAACTATGAAGTAGGAATAAAAATTTACATGTAAGAATTTTAAATATAGGTAAGATTTCAAAAAATGACTAGATTTACTATTTTCTACTCCACAAGGCTGTAAGTTTTTTCTCACATCTATTACAGGCTCAATGGAAATGTTTGAAAAGCACTATTCTTAGTTTCGCCAGGGTTTGCCTCTTTCTTTTTACATCTTTGAGTGGTCCGTCTTTGAGAGCTCAGTATAAGCACTTCACTTAGAATATTCACTCTGTCTCTTGATCAAATTAGAAATATGGCAAAGCTGATGCCTAAAGTCACTTCTTTTAATCCTTGTTTTTTATTCCTGTAAACCAGTTTAGCAGTGAGTGAAATTTTTAATAGTATTGATATCAGAACTTTTAGAAAAATTTTTGACAGTCTGTTATAGTTACAAGTTGCTCCTCATCATGTTTAATTTTTTCAAGGAATGTGTATAGGTTAGTATATAAGTCTTTGGTTTATATTAGGACATAAATTTTTTATATGGTAGACTTACGTTAAGGATTAAATATACAGGTACATGAAAAATAATTACATGTTATTTGTAACTTTTACTTTTGTAGAGGAATACCTACAATTGACTTTTGATAAATCAGTATTTAAAATTTCTGCAATTTTGCACCCAAGTACCTACTTGAATAAAATACTTCTTGGCAGTGAACAAGGAACCCTACAGCTGTGGAATATAAAATCCAAGTAAGTTATTTAGAATATAACGTGAGTGGTTCCCATCTTATCCTTATCTATTACTCCCTAATGCATACTTAAATCATTCAGTTCTCCCTGACTTTATATGTTTACTTGAAGGGCTTTCAATAAATATATCTGCTTTTGGAGTTGTTACTCATGACATGTGAAAGGTGGCACATGGTCCTGACACAGGGCAGCTTCATAATACCCATTGAAAAGTATATACTTAGAGCCCTAATCTGCTGTAAAGAGTCCGTATAGCTATAGAGATGACTCTGGCAAGGTAAGTTAAGAAAATAATTATGCTGGACAGCATCTAGTTTTCGATAAACTGAAAAGTTTGAAGAAGCCAAAGTAGGTCAGTGTTAATTTAGTATTAGCATTTAGGAATCATTTTCAGGGTAAAAGTACATTTGTTACCAACCACAAACTTGATGGACATCTATTATATTATTGGTAAAATTAGCTAGAGGGCTAGATAAATGGTTTTGAGTAACCTCTACCTCTTACTTAAACATTTATCTGGAGCAAAATGTGACAGCTCAGTTTTTGTATAGCATTAAAAAGACAAATATTTACCATCCAAATTGTTCTTTTTAAGGCCCTTATAAATTTGAAAAGGAAAAAAAGATTATTAGAGGTTTATCCTAATTCTTAGATTTTTTAAAAAATTTATTTTTTATTTTTTTTAAAAAAGATTTTATTTATTCATGAGAGACATAGAGAGAGGCAGAGACACAGGCAGAAGGAGAAGCAGGCTCCATGCAGGGAGCCTGATGTGGGACTTGATTCCAGGACTTCAGGATCACGCCCTGAGTTCTAGGCAGGTGCTTAACTGCTGAGCCACCCAGGCATCCCTAATTCTTGGTTTTAAATCCGTGTTTTTAGTTTAACAAATAACATTGGCTATCTACTCTGTGCTCAGCTTAGTGATAATGACTGAGAGATATTTTCTCTGCCCCTAATTTTATCTGTTGAGACTCTTTATGTAATGTTTAGACTATTATGCATTAAGTATCCCTTGGGTAATCATTGAGTAAACTAATTTGTGCCCACTTACTGAATTTACTATGTGATTTAATACTTTATTGAATATTGATATAATTTCAGAATATCTGTTTCTTCAAGGACTTATTTATCATTTGTGGCTTGATTCTGAAATTTAGAGCACCATCACTACTGTCATGCAGCAGTTCTACAACATTATATGATACATTATATCATATATATGATACATTATATTGTATCATAGTTATAATCCTTTCTGTAATATTTTCCTAGAGATCTTTCTACAGAGTATGATGGTTTTTTATGATCTGTAATGCAAAATGGATTTTAGCCTTTTTTTTTTTTTTTTTTTTTCTATTTCCTACAGAGTTGGTATAGTATAATAGTTACTAGCAGCATGGGGCATTGGATCTGGAATTGTCTGTCTGGGCTCTGAATTGTTAGCCATATAACCTTAGCTTGATTGTGTCACATAAATTAAGTTTCTTAGTTTCTGTGTCTGAAAAATGGTGATAGTATCTATCTTGTATTTTTTTTGAGTATTAAATAAGTTAACATGCATACTTAGAATAGTGTGGGGCAGAGTAATAACTTAGATGTCTTCTATTATTTCACTTTTTAATATGTAGTAGATTTTGTTTTCCTAAAATTAAAACCTTTCACCTATTTTCTTCTTGTAGTAAACTACTATATACATTTCAGGGATGGAAGTTTGGAGTAACAGCTCTCCAGCAGGTAAGTATTTTTCTGTTAAGTCAACCATATTTTTAGACCTGAGGACAAAAATAACATACAGAACCAGCTTATTTTTATAAATATTACCCTAAAAATAGTATTTTGGAAATGCAATTGAAAACAAATAATAATGCCTTTGCCTATAAACATTTGTGGAAATCTTTTTGCCTGGAATTAGGCTCTAACCATATAGTTGGTATGGGACTGTGTTTACCAATCATTTTGCAAGCTTGTAGTCCAGGGCCTTGTGTAGAGTAGAGATGATAGAGATGAGTTAGTTGTTCAGTAAAGCAATCTAATGATTAGGTACCTTGAGGACAAGGAGTCATAACTTGTTTTAGAAAACAAAACAAAAACTTGTTTTAGTATCCCCAGGGTCTAGTGCATAATAGTCACTTGATGGTAAATTAATAAAATGTTGAGATTGATTCTCTTCTGTAATAGTGTGGGACATTGATCTTCTGTGCTAAAATAGAGAAATTTTATTATGGAGCCTGTTTGTAAGACCATTGTATAAAACGAAGATTATAGTCATAGAATATTAGAGCTGGAACAGACTAATTGTAAAACTTTTTTGCCTTTTAACGTATTTATAGGCATTTCCTGTTTTCCTTGGATAAATAATTCTCCACTTTCTTTATAGTTGGCCTTTTATGGCATTTATGTTATGTTTTCTAAGAGTTGTCTCTTTTTTTCTGTTTCCATCCAGTTCATGATCTGTAGTGATATATAGGAGATTATTTTTCTTTTATAGTTGTTTTCTGTGTCAACTATGTTTTAGTGGTAAGGAGGTTGATGGTGGCTACCATATTTGAAACTGGAAAGTAACTTCAAAACATCATTCTTTAAAACATGCAAATAGCAATCAAAGTATGCTAGAATGGTAATATTGTTTTTTTGCCATCCTTCGGAGGATATTCCATGATTTGTTTCAATAACACACAAGTAATAACTGTTAACATCAGGATTATTAAAGATGTTTTGATTAAGAAAATAAAAAGCTGGGATCCCTGGGTGGCGCAGCGGTTTGGCGCCTGCCTTTGGCCCAGGGCGCGATCCTGGAGACCCGGGATCGAATCCCACATCGGGCTCCCGGTGCATGGAGCCTGCTTCTCCCTCTGCCTGTGTCTCTGCGCCTCTCTCTCTCTCTGTGACTATCATAAATAAATAAAAATTAAAAAAAAAAAAGAAAAGAAAAGAAAAAGCTGAGTAATTTAATTTTCAGGCACCAGCTGTGGATGTTGTTGCTGTTGGCCTTACATCAGGTCAGGTTATCATTCACAACATTAAATTTGATGAAACACTAATGAAATTTCGTCAAGACTGGGGACCTATTACTTCGATTTCATTTCGCACAGGTAACTTTTAATTTATTGATAAATATTAACATTTAAAATGCATAACTTCGAGGCTCATGGAAGTTTTCCAAATGGTTGTTTTCTTACAATTTAATATATTTGGAAGAAATTAGTGAAATATTACATCACAAATAGCCAAAGGAATAAGAATAGTTTAATAGTAGGTAGTCTTTTCTAACTCTATGTGTATGGATTAAAAAGGTGGAGAGAAGAATTACTAAGTTTGGTTGTTTTATGGTGCATTTTTTTTTTTTAATGTATTTTACTTTTGGTAACAGATGGTCATCCAATAATGGCAGCTGGAAGCCCGTGTGGCCACATTGGACTCTGGGATCTAGAAGACAAAAAATTAATCAATCAAATGAGAAATGCACATTCTACAGCAATTGCCGGGCTGACATTTCTCCATAGAGAGCCACTTCTTGTCACAAATGGTGCTGACAATGCTCTGAGGGTATTATGATTATTATTATCATTTTCTTGGCTTCTATCCTTGGAATTATAATAAGGCTATTGTAGAAGCTTAGAAGATGAAAGGAAAATGGAATAAGATAATGCTATAGATGAAACAGAAAGCATAGCAGGTTACATGATTGTAGTGAAATGAGACAGTTACAGTTTATCTTTTCCCCCTGCCCCCCTCTCCAGAGTCAGAAGCCTGGCAAGCACTACCCGGTGCCAGTTGATATATGTGAAAGTTGATCTCACTGCTTGAAGATCATTTAACACATTGCAAAATAACTCTATCTTTTTATTTCTTGGCAGATATGGATATTTGATGGTCCCACGGGTGAAGGTCGGCTTTTGAGATTCAGAATGGGGCATAGTGCTCCCCTTACCAAAATCAGATATTATGGACAAAACGGACAGCAAATTCTTAGTGCAAGTGAGTTTCTGCTTTGTGCTTTTAATTTATTCAAACAATTATTGAGAATAATTTAATTTGATTAATATTTATTAGGTTTGACATTTATGAATTTTTGAGTTTATTTTATTTTATTTTTTTAAAGATTTTATTTATTTATGATAGTCACAGAGAGAGAGAGAGGCAGAGACACAGGCAGAGGGAGAAGCAGGCTCCATGCACCGGGAGCCCGATGTGGGATTCGATCCCGCGTCTCCAGGATCACGCCCTGGGCCAAAGGCAGGCGCCAAACCGCTGCGCCACCCAGGGATCCCGAATTTTTGAGTTTAGATACTCCTTAGAGTGATTTGGAAATCTGGGGAAATGAGATTTTTTTGGAATACATCAGGAAGCATTGTAAATTATTTATCTTCATTTGGAGTGTTATTTTATTTACCAATTCTCAGAGACAGATGGTCAGATTCTGAAACTGTGGCCCTTCCCTAGTGTAATAATCTGAAAATTATTAGTACCTCATTTTATCCTTTATTCTTACTAAATGGCATTCTGTGCACAGGTGAATATGGTAATGAAGTAGTTGCAATCCAGCTCTCCTTTTAAAGTGTCCCAAACTGTAACTTCAGGTTTTAATAATCTAATTTTATAAGATCTGTCATTCAAATGATCCACTGTTGTGATGAAGTTTGACTAGGTATTTTCTATCTATATCAACAGGTCAAGATGGAACTCTTCAGTCATTTTCCACAATACATGAGAAATTTAACAAGAGTTTGGGACATGGTAGGTCACTTGCTAGGTGAAAATAAAGATGCTGGTCATAAAAGAAACATTTCGATACTGGGAGACAACCAGAGGAAGTTTCATTGATAAATTTCCTCTTTTCTTGGATAAAATTAAAAAACCTCTGTATAGAAGAGTAGTAGTAAGACTCTTAAGATCAGTGTTGCTATAGAAGTGGTTGACGTACTGCTATAAGATTATTGAAAAGAATTAGACTTTTTGGGTGGTAAAAACATACTCCTGCCACCCAGAAGATACCAGTGGTCTCACTGGACCCATGTTTAGAGTGCACAATTTTAAACATGGAAGGGACCTTAGAGAAAGCATCAAAGTAAGCAGTGTCCCATCTTTTTGCAGAAAGGGCTTGCTTTATTCTTTTTTCTCTATCCCTTCCCATTGTTTCCAACATTTGAAAGATTTTGTATATTAAAAATGTTTTTCTGTTTTATTCATAATTAGCCTTCTTTTTAGCTACTATCCTGGCTATTCATGTATATATGTACTTCCAAATGAGTTTCAAAGTCTTTTTTTTTTTTTTTTTGGATCATTTTTTAATCATCCAAAGTGATACTTGAAATTATGTTGGAGAGATTTGCTATCTTTAAGAATCTTCACATCTAGGGATACAATATATCCTCATTCAAGTTGTGTTTTACATTCCTTAGTGAAGTTCTTTTAGTTTTCCTCTTGTTGGTCCTATGTATTTGAGATAATTCAGTGGTATTTTATGTATTTTACTATAATTTGCTAATTTTCTTTTTTTGCTAGTATTATGGGTGTGATCTTTGCTCATTATATTTCGACCTTGCAGTATTTAATATTTAGTAACTAGTATAGAAGAATACATAGTTTATTGTAATTACAAAATAATAATTATATTAAATACTACTGCATCATAGGGAACTCACTGTTTTTTTATTTCTGTTTGGTTATAAAATGATTATGAAATGATTGTTACTGTAAATAGTTATTTGATTGTTTATCTTAATTGACATGACTATGTGACCATCTAAAAAATTATTTTTACCTTTGTTTTTCAATTTATATTTTCTTATGCAATTATATACATTAAATTTCATAAATGATTAAATAATAGTGGTAATAACATCTTTATTTGGCTCTTGACTTAAATAGGAATATCTTGAACTTTATAATTCTGTGATAAGGAATAGCTTTCTGTTACGTACATTTTTCATTAGGAAGAGTTCATAGCTATATTCCCTCCTTCAACCCCAGGATTAATAAATAAAAAAAAAGTCAAGCGGAAAGGACTTCAGAATGCCATGTCAGTGAGGCTTCCACCCATCACAAAGTTTGCAGCTGGTAAGTAACTTCTTTGTTTCAAGAAGTTCTGCTTTTCTTATTTCTCCTACTATTTATGTTTAAATTTCCTTCATTTAAAAAAATGTTTTTGCAAGTGTTTGAAAATAATGCTTGCAAGTGCGTGCAAATCCAATGTGAAGACTAAAGTTATTTATTTTTTCTAAAGTTATTTATAATTTGAAATTATTACCTTTTAATTTCAATTTGTTCTTTATAAGACCTATTGATAAACAGTATTTGATATTCCATTTTGTAACCTTTCTTATTGTATTATATGGTTGGTATAATGAAAATGACTAATGTTAAAATGGTAAGAATGGAGAATGTGTATCTCTAATCAAAATCAAAATATACTGAGGTCTTAGTATGCTACATCACTTGAGCAATGTTTCATTCAAAGAAGTGATTTTAAGGAAAATGTAGGTAGGTGATGGGATTGTTGAGTGAAAGCTATCATAGATAAAGTTCAAATAAAGTTGAGGTTGTTGTATCAACCACATGATGGTTTTTTCCTTTTTTTAACTTTAGTTTTGACCACCCTCCAGTCTTTTTTTATCTTAGAGCCTGAGTGATCTTCCTAAAACATCTAAATCCTGTCACTCACCTGCTTAAAAATCTTTTAGACTCCCCTTATTACTTGTAGGATGCATTCTCCTCTCTTTAACATGGCTTTCAAGACAACTTTTGTGATGTGTGGCCCCAGTTGCCTTGCCTGCTACTCATCCTTCTCAGGAAGATGCATCACTTAACTTGCTGGGCTTCATTTTGTTCAAGATACTCTTGGACCTGTTTGTCCCCCTGCTTCCTTGTTAATTGCTGTTGGTTTGACTGCTTCTTTCAGGAAGCCATTTATTACTGTCCTCCTATCTTCTTTTTTTTTTTTTTCTCCTATCTTCTTAGTAAACTCTTCCTGAGTGCTTTTATGAGATACTATCATTTTTTTATTATAGTTTTTTCTAAGCAGAATCTCTTGTTAGATTGGAAGCTCAGGGCTATCTAAAATTACCTGTAAACCATCAATCATATCTCTAGTGCTTAATGATAACATAAATATTATATGCTTTATAAATAATGAGGGAATGAAAAATAATGTGATTTATGATTTTTATTATGTTTTAGAGGAAGCTCGTGAAAGTGACTGGGATAGTATCATTGCTTGCCATCAAGGTAAATTATCATGTTCAACCTGGAACTATCAGAGATCTACAATAGGCGCTTACTTTCTCAAACCAAAAGAGCTGAAGAAAGATGACATAACTGCAACAGTAAGTGAGCTTGTTGATAAGAGCATTTTCTCCTATAAAACTGTCCAGTAGTAATCTTGTTATACTCAGGTTTATTAATGATAATGTTGGTTGAAAGAACATAGTTTAACATTTTGAAATTATTCCCTAATAATGTTATGTTTTGCAACTATAGAGAGTTACTTTAGGTTTAAGTTAAGCTTTGATTAATCAGATGTAGTATATTATTTTAGTCTTATCATTAATATAGGATTACTCAGAATACCCTTTGAAGATTCGGAGGGAATTCAGCATTTATCAATGAACTTCTTACCTTAATTATGTTAAGTATACAGTACTGTACTCAATGAATGTGTATCTTCAGGTTTCTTTTTTTTTTTCTTGATTTCCTTTGACAATAGGGATTAAGATTTAGCCAACTCTTGAATGAGTTATAGATGTAGAAGTTATTTAAAGCCTTTATGTCTTTTCTTATGTTTGTCTCTTGAAAAGTGCCTTGAAGAGAAATTCTGAGTCCTAAACCTTTCTTAAATATAGCTTTTAAATGCCAGTGTTTACTTAAAAGTTTATTTCCATTAAATTTTGTTTTTGTTTGCTTTTGTTAATACGTATGTCTACTTTTGTTGAGTTCAGATTTTAAGATATAAAGTAGTAGTGTCAAATTTGGTTTGCAGAATTGTTGCTCCTGTTTTTTTATAAAGTTAATTGATATAATTCACATACTAGAAAATTCTCTCATTTAAAGTGTATACAGTTCAGTGATTCTTAGTATGTTTATAGGATTGTGTAGGTCATCACTATAATCAGTCTAATTTTAGAACATTCTTATCACCTCAGAAAGAAACCCCATTCTCTCACTTCCCCTTTCCCATCTCCTTTTTTGTTTTATTATTATTTTAGCTTTTTAAAAATTTTATTTAAATTCAGTTAATTAACATATAATGTATCATTGGTTTCAGAGGTAGAGTTCAGTGATTCATCAGTCTTATATAACCCTGGTGCTCATCACATCACGTGCCCTCCTTAATGTCCATCCCCCAGGTACTCCATCCCCTCACCCCCCTCCCCTCCAGTGATCCTGTTTGTTTCCTATGATTAAGAGTGTCTTAAAAAAAAAAGTCTCTTATGGTTTGTCTCCCTCTGATTTTGTCTTGTTTTATTTTTTTCCTCTCTTCCCCTATCCTCTGTTTTGTTTGTTAAATTCCACTTGAGTAAGATCATATAATTGTCTTTGATTGACTTATTTCACTTAGCATAGTACCCTCTAGTTCCATCCACATCATTGCAAATGGCAAGATTTTGTTTGATGGCTGAGTAGTAGTCCATTATATATGTATACACCACATCTTTATCCATTCATCTGTCAGTGGACATCAGGGCTCTTTCCATAGTTTGACTATTGTGGACATTGCTGCTGTAAACATTAGGGTGCAGGAAACCCTTCACATCACTACATTTGTATCTTTGGGGTAAATATCTAGTAGAGCAATTGCTGGGTCATAGGGTAGCTCTATTCTCAACTCTTTAAGGAACCCCCATACTGTTTTCCAGACTGCACCAGCTTGCATTCCCACCAGCAGTGTAAGAGAATCCTCTTTTCTCTGCCTCCTTGCCAACGTCTGTCATTTTCCTGATTTGTTACTTTTAGCCATTCTGACTGGTGTGAGGTGGTATCTCATTGTGGTTGTGATTAGTATTTCCCTAATGAGAGATGTCGAGCATTTTTTTCATGTTTTGTTGGCCATTTGTATCTTTGGAGAAATGTCTGTTCATGTCTTTTGCCCATTTCTTTTTTTTTTTTTTTTTTTCTTTTGCCCATTTCTTGACTGGATTATTTGTTCTGTGGGTGTTGAGGTTGAGAAGTTCTTTATAGATTTTAGATACTAGCCCTTTATCTAATACATCATTTGCAAATATCTTCTCCCATTCTGTTGGTTGTCCTTTGGTTTTGTCAACTGTTTTCTTCACTGTGCAAAAGCTTTTTATCCTGATGAAGTGCCAATAGTTCATTTTTGCCTTTGTTTCTGTTGCCTTTGGAAGTGTGTCTAACAAGAAATTGCTGTGGCCAAGGGCAGAGTTTGCTGCTGTGTTCTCCTTTAGGTTTTTGATGGATTCCTGTCCACATTTAGGTCTTTCATCCATTTTGAGTCCGTTTTTGTGTATGGCATAAGAAAGTGGCTCAGTTTCATTCTTCTGCATATGGCTTCCCAACACTATTTGTTGAAGAGATTGTCCTTTTTCCAGTGGATTTTCTTTCCTGCTTTGTTGAAGATTAGTTGACCGTAGAGTTGAGTGCCCATTTCTGGGTTCTCTGTTCTGTTCCACTGATCTATGTGTCTGCTTTTGTGCCAAATACCATACTGTCTTGATGATCACAGCTTTGAAATACAGTTCGAAATCTGGAATTGTGATGCCACCAGTTTTGGTTTACCTTTTCAACATTCCTTTGGCTATTTGGGGTCTTTCCTGGTTCCATACAAATTTTAGGATTATTTGTTCCAACTCTGTGAAATAAGTTGATGGTATTTTGATAGGGATTGCATTGAATGTATAGATCGCTCTAGGTAATATAGACATTTTAACAATATTTGTTCTTCCAATCCATGAGCATGGAACGTTTTTCCATTTCTTTGTGTCTACCTCAATTTCTTCCATGAGTGTTCTATAGTTTTCTGAATATAGATCTTTTGCCTCCTTGGTTAGATTTATTCCTAGATGTCTTAAGGTTTTGACTGCAATTGTAAATAGGAATGACTCCTTAATTTCGCTATATTCTCATTGTTAGTGTTCTGTGCAGTGATTTTATATCCTGCCATTTTTCTGAATTCCTGTATGAGTTCCAGCAATTTTAGGGTGCAGTCTTTTGGGTTTTCCATATAGAGTATCATGTCATCTGTGAAGAATGAGAGTTTAATTTCTTTGCTGATTCGGATGCCCTTTATTTCTTTTTATTGTCTGATGCTGAGGCTAGGACTTCTAGTACTACGTTGTGCAGCAGTGGTGAGAGTGGATGTCCTTGCTGTGTTCTTGACCTTGGGGGATAAGCTCTCAGTTTTTCCCCATTGAGAATGGTATTCACTGTGGGCTTTTTGTATATGGCTCTTATGATATTGTGGTATATTCCTTCTATCCTTACACTGTGAAGAGCTTCAATCAAGAAAGGATACTGTACTTAATCAAATGCATTTTCTGCATCCATTGAGAAGATTGTATAGTTCTTGTCCTTTCTTTTATTAAAGTAGTGTATCACATTGGTTGATTTGCAGATGTTGAACCACATTGCAGCCCAGGAATAAATTCCACTTTGTTGTGGTAAATAATCCTTTTAATGTACTGTAGGATACTATTGGCTAGTATTTTGGTGAGAATTTTGGCATCCACGTTCATCAGAGATACTGGTCTGTGATTCTCCTTTTTTGTGGCATCTTTGTCTAGTTTTGGGATCAGGTAATGCCGGCCCCATAGAGTTTGGAAGTTTTCCTTCCATTTCTGTTTTTTGAAACAGCTTCAGAAGAATAGGTATTGTTTTTTAAATGTTTCGTAGAATTCCCCTGGGAAGCCTTCCAGCCCTGGACTCTTGTTTGTTGGGAGATTTTTGATTATTGCTTCAATATCCTTGCTGGTTATGGGTGTGTTCAGACTTTCTATTTCTTCCTGTTTCAGTTTTGGTAGTTTATATGTATCTAGGAACGCATCCATTTCTTCCAGATTGCCTAATTTGTTGGCTTATAGTTGGTCATAATATGTTCTTATAATTGTATTTATTTGGTGTTGGTTGTGATCTCTCCTCTTTCATTCACGATTATATTTATTTGGGTCCTTTTTCTTTCTTTCTTTCTTTGTTTTTTTTTTTGTTTGTTTGTTTTTTTTTTTTTGATAAGTCCATGGGTTTATCAATCTTATTATTTCTTTCAAAGAACCAGCTCTTAGTTTCAGTGATCTTTTCTACTGTTCTTTTGGTTTCTATTTCATTGATTTCTGTTTTAATCTTTATTACTTCTCTCTCCTGTTAGGTTTATGCTTTATTTGCTGTTCCTCCTCCAGCCCCTTTAGCTATAAAGTTAGGTGTGTATTTGAGACCTTTCTTATTTTTTGAGAAAGGCTTGTATTGCTATGTACTTCCCTCTTAGGACCATGAGGACCACCTTTTGCTGCATCTGAAAGATTTTGAACCATTATGCTTTCATTTTCATTTGTTTCATGGTTGACCCACTCATTCTTTAATAGGATGCTCTTTAGTCTCCATGTACTTGAGTTCTTTCCAAATTTCCTCTTGTGATTGAGTTAAGGTTTTAAAGCATGCGACCCAAAAATACGCAGGGAATGATCCCAGTCTTTTGGTGCCAGTTGAGACTGATTTGTGATCCAGTATGTGATCTATTCTGGAGAATGTGCGATGTGCACTAGAGAAGAATGTGTATTCTGTTGCTGTAGAATGGAATGTTCTGAATATATCCGTGAAGTCCATCTGGTCCTCCATGTCATTCAAAGCCCTTGGTTTCCTTGTTGATTTTCTGCTTAGATGCTTTGTCCATTGATGTTAAAGTCCTCTACTATTACTGTATTATTATCAATGTTTCTTTAATTTTATTATTAATTGGCCTGTATAACTGGCTGCTTCCATGTTAGGGGCATAAATATGTACAGTTGTTAGATCTTCTTGTTAGATAGAACCTTTAATTATGATATAGTGTCTTTCCTTGTCTCTTATTACAGTCTTTGGTTTTAAATTTAGTTTGTCTGATAGAAGGTTTACCACGCCCGTTTCCTTTTGATATCCATTATCATGAGAAATGGTTTTCCACCCCCTCACTTTAAATCTGGAGGTGTCTTTGGGTCTGAAATGAGTCTCTTACAGACAGCATATCGATGGGTCTTGCTTTCTTATCCAATCTGATACCCTATGTCTTTTGATTGGGGTATTTGGCCCATTTACGTTCAGAGTAACTATTGAAAGGTATGAATTTAGTGCCTTGTGTTACCTGTAAAGTCACTGTTTCTGTATATTGTCTCTGTTCCTTTCTGGTCTGTGTTACTTTTGAGCTCTCTTCACTTAAAGGATCATTTTTAATATTTATTGTAGGGCTGGTTTAGTGATCACAAATTCTTTTAGTTTGTTTGTCCTGGAAGCTTTTTATCTCTCCTTCTATTTGAATAACATCCTAGCGGGATAAAGTATTCTTGGCTGCATGTTTTTCTCATTTAGCACCCTGAATATATCATGCCAGTCCTTTCTGGCCTGCCAGGTCTCTGTGGAGAGGTCTGCTGCCAGTCTATTGTTTCTACCCTTGTAGGTTATGGACCTCTTGTCCCAAGCTGCTTTCAGGATTTTCTCTTTGACTCTGAGATTTGCAAGTTTCACCATTATATGTCAGGGCGTGGACCTATTTTTATTGATTTTAATGGGGGGTAGGGGGGATTCTCTGTGCCTCCTAGACTCAGACGCCTGTTTCCTTTCCCAGATTAGGGAAGTTCTCTACTATGATTTGCTCCAGTATATCTTCTGCCCCTCTCTCTTTGATTTTCTTCTGGGATCCTAAGTATTGTAATATTGTTTTCTTTTATGTTATCACTTGTCTTTTGGATTCTCCCCTCATCAAGTATTTGTTTCTTTTTCTCAGCTTCTTTATTCTCCATCATTTTGTCTTCTGTATCATTAATTCTCTCTTCTGCCTCATTTATCCTACCTGTTAGAGCCTCCATTTGTTATTGCATCTCATTACTAGCCTTTTTTATTTGACTTGGTTAGTTCTTTTATTTCTCCAGAAAGGGATTCTCTGGTGTCTTTTATGCTTTTTTCAAGCCCTGCTAGTATCTTTATAATTGTGATTCTGAACTCTACTTCTGACATCTACTTATATCCTTACTGATTAGGTCCTTGGCAGTCAGTATTACCTCTTGTTCTCTTTTTTTTTAGATAAAATTTTCCATCTTGTCATCCTGCCCACAGGAGAGTAGATGAAGGAGAGAACAAAATACTAAAATGGCAACAGTGATCCCAGAGAAATATGCACTAAACAAATCAGAAGAGACTTGAAACCGAAAAACAAAAAACAACCAAGAATTTAGTCAGACAGGTGAACAGAATAGTATAATACACTGGATCCAGCATGTATTTTGGTCCATTTGTTAGAAAACTGGATCCCAAAATTGTAATGAGAGAAAAACTTCTATGTACAAAATAAATATAATGAAAGGATAGAATGTAACTGTAAAAATGAAACTTTAAAGACAAAAAAAGAGAGAATATAAACAGACAGATTAATAAAACAGAGCAATACACTATATCCAGAGTATGTTTTGGTTGGTTTTTTAGAAGAAAGTGTATCCCAAAATTGTAAAGAAAGAAAACTGTGTGTGTGTGTGTGTGTGTGTGTGTGTGTGTGTGTGTGTTAAAAACAACGAAAGAGTAGAACGTAACCGTAAAAATGGGGGGAAAAGGAAAGAGAACAAAGTAAAAATGGAAGGACTAAACAATCGGGGTGGGGACCCCGTGAATTCTATATGCTCTCTTCCCCCTAGCGCTGGAGTTTTGCAGCTGTCAGTGATCAGTAAACTTGGTCTTGGCTGGATCTTCTTGCAGATCTTCTGGAGGAGGGACCTGTTGTGTTGATTCTCAAGTGTCTGCCCCGGGCAGAACTGCACTGCTCTTGCCAGGGGCCAGGCGAAGTCATCTTCTCTGGAATGCTTAATGTGGCTTGTGTTCCCTGAAAGCTTTCTGTGCCGCTTTAGAGGATGAGAGGAAAATGGGGGCCTCCCAGTCTCTATCCTCAGAGCCAAAGGTCCAGGCCCCACTCTTCAGCATGACCTCAGGAAAAAGCAATCATTCCCATCTTCCTGGTCTCCATCTACACCCTACACTGAGCATTTCTAAGATCTCAGGCACATGACCAGGTTTGGAGTCCCCAAACCATGCAGACTCCTGTCGTGCGCTTCCCTGCCAATCTTCCCTGGGGCCTCGCTGGTTCTGCCACTTGCTGGGCTCCTGTGTGGAGAGTGGTGGTCACCTGACTGTGCTGTGGTTTGTGTTTTATGGCAATGCTGAGCTGAACCCCCCCCCCCCCGCTCGCTGATGGCAGTTCTCAGATTCCTGGGAATCTGCTGCACACAGGCACCCCTGGTCTTCCTGTGACCCTGAGACTACACTGTCCCACCTAGGATTCCCCATCCCCGCTTCGCTGCTTGAGCACCTTTCAGGCAAGTTTGTCCCGGGAGCAGACTTTTAAAAATTCTGATTTGCTCTTTGCTGCTATGTACTTTCCAATGGCCAGCTTACAGAAGCTCCCTACCCCTCCCCCATTTATTTTCCATATATCATTTTGGATTCACTTCTCTGCATCTCCTACCTTGCAGAAAGTGGTCACTTTTCAGTTGGTAGAGTTGGAGCGATTCTCTTCTTAGATCGCCAGTTGAGTTCACAGGTGTTCAGAATGACTCAATAGCCATCCAACCGAATTCCTGGGACCAGATGAAACAAAGGTCTCCTAGTCCTCTGCCATCTTGGACTCTCCCCTGTGTCCCATCTCCTTAACCTAGGCAACCACAACGTGCTTTTTATTTCTATAGATTTCCTCTTTTCAAGGTTTATTCATGTTGTAGTATGTATCAATACTTTGCTCCTTTTATTGCTAAATCATATTCAATTCTGTGAATAAACCACGTTTTATTTAGGCATAGATCAGTTGATGGCATATATGTTGTTTCTATATGCCCAAGTATAATTACATTATGTTTAAGGAAATGAGACAATTCATTTAACATGTTTTTTTTTTAATGAGATAATTAGTAGATAAAAAGATATTTGGAAATCATACAGTACAGTAAAAATGTTGGTTATTTTCTGTATCATTTGTCTTTAAATTTTGTTTTCTAAGGCGGTAGATATAACTTCTTGCGGAAATTTTGCTGTAATTGGTCTCTCATCAGGAACAGTAGATGTATATAACATGCAGTCTGGTATACATCGAGGAAGTTTTGGAGAGGATCAAGGTATTGAATTTATTTCCTTTTTCTTACTTAAAAAATAATAATATGGAAAGAAAGAAAGCTAATGACTGTCTGGCATTTATTAAATTCTTGAGTGAGTGCCAGGCATTTTGCCAAGGTTATAGATGGGTTATTGTCAAACCTACCTAGCAGTTACTGCCATTACACTTACTATAAACCATGTTGAAATACTTAAAGAGAATGAAGCTATTGATAGATTGGGGAAAGCAGATATTATACAGAATTAAAATTTTTGTTTTCTTCCCGTTGCATGAAACAGAAAATCTTAACCTTTGTGGCATCAACCTGATGGGTGTGTTTTCTTTTCTTTTTTTTTTAAATATTTAAGTTTTTTTTTTTTTTTTAATTTTTTATTTATTTATGATAGTCACAGAGAGAGGGAGAGAAAGAGAGACAGGCAGAGGGAGAAGCAGGCTCCATGCACCGGGAGCCCGATGTGGGATTCGATCCCGGGTCTCCAGGATCGCGCCCTGGGCCAAAGGCAGGCGCCAAACTGCTGCGCCACCCAGGGATCCCTGATGGGTGTGTTTTCACTAGAGCAATATAATAACTTTCTCCTTATTCCCTGAAATCCAGCTTAATTTTAAGATTTTAAGGGAACTAAATAGTAGGAACTTATTTAATTGAACGAATCATTCTTTGTGTACTGTTCAGAGAGGCAGTGCCAATTCTTACTTCTTTTTTCTTTTAAACGTATGCTTAAAGCTCATAAAGGATCTGTTAGAGGTGTTGCAGTGGATGGATTAAACCAGTTGATTATTACAGCTGGTAGTGAAGGATTACTCAAGTTCTGGAACTTTAAAAACAAAATTTTAATCCATTCTGTGAGCCTCAGTTCATCTCCAAATATGATGCTGCTACATAGAGACAGGTAAAGTTTTTCCTTTAATGATTATGGATTTTCTTCTTGATGTTTTTGGTAAAAGTCTTAATGTGAGTACGTGATTTTCCAAGTGAGAAAATCAGACATTTAATGTAAAAGGACAGAATTTTGCTTAATTTCCCCACAGATATACTTGATTATTAGCAAAATTAAAATGACTATGAGATTTTAGTTAAAAGTTTGTTGGTTTGTTTACTAAAACTAGTATATTTATCTTACTAGTGGCATTCTGGGACTTGCCTTGGATGACTTCTCCATTTGTGTTCTGGACATTGAAACTAGGAAGATTGTCAGAGAGTTTTCTGGACACCAAGGCCAAATAAATGACCTGGTAAAATGAACTTGTGATGTTTAAATAAAACTGGACTAATTTGTTTCTATTTGGGTTAAAAATTTTCAAATTAATGAAATTGTTATCTTTTAGTAGCATTAAATTTATCATGAGGTATTCAAAATAAATAATTCAGAAACTAATTTTTAGAGAATAGATTTTTAAAGAAAATTTAGAAGTTAAAGAAGTTTAATATTTCTCAGGGAGTTAATGCCATCAGGTTAAAGCATAAATCCCAGAATTCATCTTTTTCTGTTAAACTCTAAACACAGCTGAAGTATACTTTGGAGAATAAGGACCTATTGAAACATCAGTATATCATTTTTAACTTAATATTAATCTAGGGTGAAAGAACTCATTTCTGATTTTTTGCATGCATAACAAATTAATACTAGGGAACCTGCAGCATCTGATACCTGTTTTTTTCTACTTTAGTGTAATTTCTAGTTTATATTTAACTGTAAAAGTTTAATCAATAAAAATGTATTTTAGCTTACTATTAGGTACGTAAAGTGGGATGAACGGTATGTATGATATGACATTTTATTCTTATAGTGGGATATGTAATTACATGATACAATATAGTAGGATATGATAGTTGGAAAACTATATATTGAGAACTACATTGAGTATATATTGTAACTTTTTATCAATCACAGTCACTTTGATTTACTTGAAAACAAAAAAGTTAAAATCTGAGCGATTCAGTGGCAATTCCAATAGCTACATTATGTATCTGTTCTCGCATCAAAAATCAGAACTTGCAGTGGTTATCCATTCCCTTAAAAATATGGGGAAAAGGGCAGCCTGGGTGGCTCAGCGGTTTAGTGCTGCCCTCAGCCCAGGGTGTGATCCTGGAGACCCGGGATTGAGTCCCACAAGTCCCACGCCGGGCTCCCTGCAGGGAGCCTGCTTCTCCCTCTGCCTGTCTCTGCCTCTCTCCCTGTGACTCTCATGAATAAATAAATAAAATCTTTAAAGTGGGGGGTGGTCAGGAAATTGTGTTGTTCTGCAGGTGGAGATTGGCAGGACTACCCATTGACAGAATATGTTGTGATAGCCTCTATAGAAATGAAAGCAGGAGTGGAGTAATTTTATTTTATTTTATTATTATTTTTTTATTATAAATTTATTTTTTATTGGTGTTCAATTTGCCAACATATAGAATAACACCCAGTGCTCATCCTGTCAAGTGCCTACCTCAGTGCCCATCACCCAGTCACCCCCCACCCCCTGCCCACCTCCCCTTCCACCACCCCTAGTTCGTTTCCCAGAGTTAGGAGTTTTTTGTGTTCTGTCTGGAGTGGAGTAATTTTGATGAAAATCTTTTTAAAACTTTTCTTTCGTCTTTTTTTTTTTTTAAGATTTTATTTATTATTCATGGGAGACCCAGAGAGAGAGGAGCAGAGACATAGGCAGAGGGAGAAGCACTCCCCCATGTGGGACTTGATCCTGGGACCCCAGGGTTACGCCCTGAGTTGAAGGCAGACGCTCAACCACTGAGCCACCCAGGTGTCCCTTGATGAAATTTTTTGAGGCATTTTTGAAACCAGTCAGTGTCAGCTTGTTCTTTGTATTTCTTTCCTTTTCAAACCTTACTTTGACCTTGTGTATCTGGAATATCTCCTACTTAATAATAAGTTACTCCTGTTTAATTAAACCTCTGAGCATTTATAACATGACTTTACCTATCAGAGTCATTTTTCCTCTTCCTTTGTTAATGTGCACTATTTTGTAAATTGAGTTCACTGTACCTTAAGATTTGCGTTTCCACAGTATCACTGCAACCCAGTGAACATCTGTTCATCTGTTTAGCCCATTATCATCTGTCAATATTGAAGGTCATAATCCTGGTGGTATTTAGACTCCTGGATAAAAATTAAATAAAATTTTGTTTTGGGTCTTGTTTCACATACGACCTGATCTAAGCTTCACAATACGTTTATGCTACAGGGAAATGAGAGCTGTTTCTCCACTATGTCAATAAAATAGATACAGCTTCTTTAAGGTGACATAAGTAATCTATTATTTAAATTTATTTTGAAATTCTGATTATTACAGGTTTTTTTTTTTTTTTTAAGATTTTATCTATTCATGAGAGACACAGAGAGAGGCAGAGACACAGGCAGAGGGAGAAGCAGGCTCCATGTGGAGAATTTGATGGCGGGACTCAATCCCAGGACCTGGGATCACAACCCTGAGCTGAAGGCAGACGCTCAACTACTGAGCCACCCAGAAGTCCCAGATTATTATAGTTTTAAATTTTATTTTGGAAATAAAACATCATTATAAAAGTTTTTTAATTGAAACTACAAGAAAAAGTTACTCATTAGTAACTTTAGTATTTTAAGAGTATTTACAGTCTTCAAAATCACTTTGGATTCTTAGAAAGTCAGTCGAAATATATAGACTCTTCAGTAGAACTTTTGTTTCTTTCACATAACTTTATAAATGAAATTAGGCTAACAAAATATTTGTAATGAATGTTCTTGGAATAGCAGTTTTATGCTAAAAATGTTTTGTAGTCAGTTAACTGTCTATAAGTATAGGAGATTATGGAGTAAATTGAAAATTGGATACTGTTAACTTGTAAAACTTCTTGTAATTCATATAAAAGCTTAATTATATTTATCCAACCAATGGTATATAAGAAGTGATACTTTTTTATACAATAAGGTAGTCTAAGTTTTACGCAGGCTTATTTTTAATGAAACCTACATCTTGTTTTCATTTCTTACATTTTTTAAGCTTTAAATATACAGACACAAGCATATGTATGTAAATACGCACACATGTTGTGTATATATATATTCTTTTTTTTTTTTTTTTTAATTTGAAGGCTTTCAGTCCTGATGGTCGTTGGTTAATAAGTGCTTCAATGGATTGTTCTGTTAGAACTTGGGACCTTCCATCTGGGTGGTGAGTTTATTTTTAAATCCCTAACCTCTGTCAGAAGATTTCTCAGTAATTATCTTTACATGTAACTTTTACCTATAGTTCAATAATTGTATGCCTTTTGAATGTAAATATATTTGGGGATTTTTCTGACCTTACTCTATTTTGTCCTTGGAGTGTTTTTGATCTTTTAAACAGCAAGGAGTAGTGCTGTAAAAAATAGTAGTAAGGAAATGCGGTGTCTCTTAGGTTTTCTGTTCCTGCAAAATTGAGATATAGAAGTGAGTTGCATAAACTTTAAGAAAGCTTACTTGACCCTTTTGATACTCCAGATACTGGTAGAGTTCAGATTTTAGAACTGCAAACTTCTGTTGAGTGTGTGTTGTTTATAGTGAATTTAGTTAAAAGGCCAAAAACCCTAACTTTCCTTTGTGTATATTATATCTTTTCTGTCTCTAACAAAATTCTTGAAAAAAGATGTTTGAGAGACCTTAAAGTAACGAAAATGTGTTAAGATTTGGGCAAAACCCGGGGCAGCCCAGGTGGCTCAGCGGTTTAGCGCCGCCTTCAGGCCAGGGCGTGATCCTGGAGACCCGGGATCAAGGCCCACATCAGACTTTCCTGCACAGAGCCTGCTTCTCCCTCTGCCTGTGTTTCTGCCTCTCTCTCTCTTTCTCTCTCTCTCTATGTGTGTGTGTCTCTCATGAATAAATAAATAAAATCTTTAAAAAGAAAAGAAGAAAAGATTTGGGCAAAACCCAGCAGTGTTCAGAAATCTGTTTCACATGAAACTTGTTAGAAAAAGAAGCACTTAAAAAAAATATCTACTTCTGTTACATAATTGGAACAGTGGAGACCTACAGAAAAGAGCAAGGGAGCTAGCTTTGTTGTTAAAAATTATGTAGGAATAGACACAGTTTAAAATCATCTCACTTAACAGAATTGCTTGGATGAATATGAAGATGTTAATGGGAATAGTGAAGTGTCCATTTTAACAGGAACATACTTTAAGGAAATGTGGGGAAAATGAGAAGGAAGATGGCACTTTCTAAGCCTCTGAAATATTCCTAAATTAATCTCTGTCCAAATGTACTTCCTCTTTTCTTAGGAATTGATAAGTTTATACCTGAAAGCAACTTGACCTTTAGAAAGGAAAAACCCTGATGTGCTCATTTCCCTTTAACTTTGATGCAGGAAGGAGGCACAGCTACTATCTAGAACACGTAGAAGATTTGGAATATGCACTTCAACAGTGTCTAATGGGTCCAGCCCTAATAACAGGGACCTTTGTCCACAGGGCTTTTTTTCACTTAAAATACAGTAAAACAAAATATAACTAGTTGGTTGTGTCTTCTGGCTTTAAAAGGTTCACATAAAGTTGGTATTTTCTTATTTTTAAAACCTTTTTTCGAAGGCTACATTAGAAATGCTAGTAGTCCTTTGTTTCTTGGAGTTTCACTGTCTTCTAAAAATGAATTTTATAATTGAATTTCTTTACAGTAGAAAAGTTGTACAAGTAGTAGAGTTAGTATAATTTACCTTTCACTTACCTTTTTCACATTAGATGGGAGAGATGGGTTAATATTTTTAAAGTGGTAAGCTTATATTTGGATCCGAAAGTAGTATTCAAAGACACCAGTCTTTGACTCAACCTTAGCCTTTTTGCTGAATTTCTTCAGTAGAAAGTTGAACACATTTAAATCTGGCAGGTTTTCCACTCTGATATCTTACTTTTAGATGAGCACTGAGATAGTATTAAGTGAATACAGAGGGAAGCTAGGAGACACACATGAGCAAGAAATGAGTCACAAAGAGATAGTTAAAAGAAAATGTAATAATTTCTACACCGGTTGATTGAACCAAAATATATTTTAATAAAGAAAAACATTGAGTGCTTTTTGGTTCAGCCATGAGGTAGGTCGAATGAGAGTTTGGAAAGCAGTATCACATAGCTGCTGCTGCCTGATTGCAACTAAGCTGACATTTACCATGAGTGCTAGGCACTTAATATGCTTTTATTTTCATCTTCCTGCATATCCTATTAGCTGTAGATACTACTACTGTTATTAGTTCCATTTTACATATAAGGAAATGGAGGCTCAGAGAGAAGTGATTTTACCCAAGGTAGCATAGTTTGTAAGTGACATTTTGCTATAATAAGCGTAGGAGAAAGAAACAGATTTCCCAATAGTTGGTGATAATCAACTTTGGTTGCATCATGTTCTAAGGATGAATTACTTCTGTTGATGTAGAAGATAATAAGGAAGTGAGGATTAGTATTTCATCATATGACCATAGGTAACTGTTGGGTTTTTTGGTTTCTCCCCCCCTTTTTAAAAACATAATTACTGGAGCAATCCTTGAATACTCCTAGTTCTTTCTTCAGTAAGCAGGTTCATCATTTACGTAACATGTTAAAGAGTGAGTTTACTTATTACATAGTCTGAAAAGTGAAGCCATCTGTGAGCAGACCTTTGAGTGTGGTTACATACAGGTGTATCCATTTGTTGTAATACCTATCTAAAGCAGATTGCATGGATTTTGAACTGTTACCGTAAAATGTTTTTAAGTGCTGAAAATTTTCATGTGTTTGTAGGATTCTCAGAGAAGCAGAGTTGAAATTTTTTATCCCTGAAATTATCTGGCGTCCCCTATCACTACCACCTCTTATTTCTGGTTGTTTTTAACCTATTAAGAAGTTCAAATTTGAACCCCTTTGGAGTGAGAAAAATGTAAAAGGAAATAGTTTAATAGAAATTTACATTTTCTTCTTTTTCACCCTCTGACCCCTGCTTTCAATGGAGCATTACATGAATATAGCTGGAAGAGAACATTGTTTTGTGATTCTCACTGAGGCAAAACCATCCCTTTTGTTCTGTTCATTAAAGATACCAGTGTGAGGGATCCCTGGGTGGCGCAGCGGTTTAGCGCCTGCCTTTGGCCCAGGGCGTGATCCTGGAGACCCGGGATCGAATCCCACGTCGGGTTCCTGGTGCATGGAGTCTGCTTCTCCCTCTGCCCGTGTCTCTGCCTCTCTCTCTCTCTCTCTCTGTGTGACTATCATAAATAAATAAAAATTTAAAAAAAATTAAAAAAAAGATACCAGTGTGAGATAATTCTGATACTTTGGAGATTGAACATCTAGACGCTGTTTACATTAGTTTAGAATATAATAAAAAATTACTTAAGGGTGCCTGGGTGGCACAGTTAGTTAAGCAAAAAGGTTCAGTCCAATGTGAACTTTGTATAA
This sequence comes from Canis lupus familiaris, assembly GCF_011100685.1. Taxonomy (NCBI): domain Eukaryota; kingdom Metazoa; phylum Chordata; class Mammalia; order Carnivora; family Canidae; genus Canis; species Canis lupus. The sequence continues at coordinate 1,468,147 of NC_049224.1, read as the reverse complement.
TACTGAGTTAATAAGGGTCAAATGAATCTTAAGGTAAATAAAATTGCAAAAAGACAAAAGCACTTTAAGAAAAGAATAGCAGAGTTTGAGTAGATCAGCAATTTTAACAGAAACTTGCCATAAGGGCAGCCTGGGTGGCTCAGTGGTTTAGCGCCGCCTTCAGCCCAGAGCATGATCCTGGAGACCCGGGATCGAGTCCCACATCGGGCTCCCTGCATGGAGCCTGCTTCTCCCTCTACCTGTGTCTCTCCCTCTCTCTCTCTCATGAATAAATTAAAAAAGAGAGAGAGAGAAACTTGCCATAAATACTCCCTTTCCAACCACCACTGATTTTTTTGGCAGCAGAGAGCCATTGGAATCTTACAGCAGTAAATGGATACAGGGAATGGGATGACTGTAGTTAAGTGACCATACATGGGGAGTTCAGGCAGATAAGGCAAAAGGGAAGAGGTAAGGAGTGAAAACCAAACCCAAAGAGATACTCTTCAAACACAAGGCTGTCCTATCATTGTCTGTATAGCACTGAAGCTGTGCTTGCATGTGGTGAAAACAAGCATCAGCTCACATGTGGACCAAAGTGAAGTGAAATAAAGCAAAGCTTTATTTTAAAGAGAACAGAAACATGGGAACAAAACAAATAATGGCTCAACAGTCAGTGTTGGAATGAAAAACAAATTGAACTGGGATAAGAAACTTTTATAACCAAATAATAAAGCAACAGTAAGATCAAATTTCTGATTGCAAGTACAAGCAAAGTTGCAATGACCAAGGCAACATAAAACCAATCCAGGGGCACCTAGGTGATGCAGTCAGTTAAGTGGCAGATCCCAGATTTTGGCTGGGATCAGGATCTGGGGGTCGTGAGATCAAGCCCCATGTGGGACTCCACACTCAGGAGTTTGCTTGAGATTCTCTCTCTCTCTCTCTCTGCCCCTCCTGCTCAAGCTCTCTCTAAAAATAAATAAATCTTAAAAAAAAAATTACTTCCTTAATGTTACTTGTATATGCAATTTTCTGTGCTTAAAAATCTGATCCCTTAGAATGGGAATTTTAATGTTCTCAAAAATATGTATCATTTACCTAGGACATTTCATTTTGTGGGATTAGCAGAAGACTATGTGGTAGTTTGGTGTAGCGTTAAGCCTGTTCACTTAAACTTTATGAACTAATGTGGCAATGTAAAATAAGCTGCGTATGTGGAAATCACCTTTCTCTGTTTGATACTTTTACATAATGTAGAGCCAATCTACCCAAACAAAACAGCTGTGGAACCCAGGTTACACAATGAATTTGGTGAAATAATTTCAGTATCAAGTAAAATAAATTTGTTCAAGCATTAGATTCTCTTTTTAACAGATTGTAAATATGTTAGGAAGTTTTAATGTTCACGGAAGTTTTAATGAACAAATATTGATCGAGACACAAGAAATGGTAAGATCTGAAATTGTGTTTAAGTTTGATCTTCATCTGTATACACTGAGGTAATGTTTCTGTTCTGGATTGCTGGGATTAAGTGAATTAGTATAAATAATTTAACTGCTTCTGTTATATAGTAATTGTTTAGCACATGTTTTGTTTTTCCCCAAATCCCCTTGATTTCTAAGAGAAGCCATTCTTATGAGCTTCCAAAGTAGGTTTGAACAGAAATTAGATAGGTTCTTACTTTTTTCCCATAACAATTAAAACATTGTCCTGAGCACACTTTGCTGTGTGTTTGTGTGTGTGTGTGTCTTTAGTACTAATTTTAGTCTTATTTTCCTATCTTGCGTTCATTACTGAAAGTTACATTTTTAATCTTAAATTTTTAATTTTAAATTCAGAAAGATTTTGTCATGAAAAAGTCACTTAATATCATCACTGGAGAATCTTTATTTCCATTTGAGCTGTTTAGAGTATGTTCCAGGGATCACCAGTGTAAGGATCCTCTGGGTCTGTATATGCCCTTGAGCTATTTATTGTATCTTTAGTTTTAGTAGTTTTGCTGAGTTTATAGAGATGAAGAGTTCAGCTGCTTGGATGACGGTCCTTAGCTCAGTTGCTTTCTACCTTGAGCAGGTTTTTAAATCTTACTAAACCTCATTTTTCTGATCTATGTAGGACAGATCTGCCTCAGAGAGTTGTGAGGATTAAATTAAGTGGACTCAAGCACTCAGGTTACTTCGTAGCATGGAGCACTAAAAAAGTGTTCACTGCTATTTTTTTTTTCTTGAAATAATGTTTTATTTCATGTGGATTTTTTCTTTGTTTTAGAGAGGTGAGGAGAAAAGGGAGGGGTGGGCAGGGGGAGAGACAGAACCTTAAGCAGGTGCCACATTCATCGTGGAGCCTGACACGGGTCTCCATCTCCGGACTCCGAGATCATGACCCGAGCTGAAATCAAGCGTCAGACACTTAGCTGACAGCCACCCAGGCGCCCCTTAATGTGGATTTTAAACTTCAGTCACTTTGCAGAGTTTTCCCATGGATAATGTATTGGCTTCAGTGAATAATGTAGTTTGCTGTGATTAAAACCAGTATGCTTCTCTTAAAATACAAAGTATTCACACTCAGCCAGCGTAAGAAGCCTCCTTTGCAAGATGCCAGTGGGTTAGACTTTTCTTTACTCCTTAGATCCACCTTTTCATTTCCTCCTGCCGCCATTGGTCAGGTGACTACTACCATAATCTCACTGTACTTCCTGTTCAGATGTATTCAACATTTTGATGGCAGATTTTCTTAGGAAGGTGAAGATTACACCACTATCTGCTGAAAAGCCTTTAGTGACTTTTCCATTGATTTAAAGATAAACTCATATGGTTGAATTCAAGATGCCGTACTCAGCCTTATGCTTATGCACCTGTTTATATACCAAACCAATACTCACTTGTACCTATTTGCATTTTCCTTCCCTTTGTGCCCCACATTTTCCTCAGCCAGGAAGTACTTTCTGTATCAACAACATCTGTGGAGACCTTGTTCATATGTAAGGCTCAGTCTCGATCTCTTTGACATTTGCGATGGGCCACTTAGTGACTGAGCCACGGTGGGGGCGGGGGGACGACGGGGGATGACTGGCTATCATATTTGGCTTTTATTTGCAGAATAGCTCAGTGAATTTTACAATGTTAGGGAAAAGGAGTCTCTAGCCAGGCCCTGGCCTTCAAGCCATAGCCCAGGACTACTTTATGACTTTGGCCAACTTTTCAACTCCTCTTTGTTCTTTGAAAATCCTCTTTTGGGGATCCCTGGGTAGCTCAGCGGTTTGGCGCCTGCCTTCGGCCCAGGGCCCAATCCTGGAGTCCTGGGATCGAGTCCCGCGTCAGGCTCCCAGCATGGAGCCTGCTTCTCCCTCTGCCTATGTCTCTGCCTCTCTCTCTCTCTCTCTCATAAATAAAAAATTAAAAAATCTTAAAAAAAGAAAATCCTCTTTTGTGTCTCCTACAGAGGTGTGATCACTCCCTTTTCCTCCCCAATTTTTAACTCTTCCAGCATTTTAAAGTTGTGAGACTGGCTTCCATAAGCTGTTCTGCGGTTATGCTCTGCAGACCGAATTTTCATGTTTCGCATATAGTACAGTTACCTATTTGAAAAATAGTTAGAATTACTCAAAGTTTTTTCCATTATTATTTTCTTATTCTTACTTACAGCTATTTTATTACTTCCTTATGTTGACTAAAACTTTTTAAAATTTCAATGGGATAACAAATATATAGGAGAATACTAGTAATCAGATTTATTTTAAATGTGTTACATCTTCAGAATTTGTCTCCAATTCAGTCTACCAAAATGGTATTCCAGAAAAATAGAGCATTTCCTTTAGTACACAGTAGGGAATATTGTTCAAACTTTCTTCAGTTAATTGGTCTGTTTAGTGTTCTTGGTCTTACTCATTAAGAGAAATGATTATTACATATTAACTTAATAAAGCTCTTTGTTAGTGATGGCTTTCTGGTATTCATTTGTGAATGTCAAAAATGAGTTTTCTTCATCTCTGATCCCTTGTTCTTTTACAAAGATATATTTTGTGAGTTATTTCCTTTTTTGGTACAGTTCAAATACTTTATAATTTTTTTTTTTTTTATAGCCTTATAGACAGCTTTTTGGTGGACTCTGCTCCTCTCAATGTTACCATGTCCCCTACTGGAGACTTTCTGGCCACTTCCCATGTGGACCACCTTGGAATTTATCTCTGGTAAGTTATTTCATACATTTTTGTTCTAGGTAAGGACGACAACGATATTGTCAGAAAGTCATGTTGCTAACATTGTCATTTAGTTTTGGTTTTTTTAATTTATAAAATAGAAATTTCACATAGAGTTAACTGGCCATAAGTTTGTGACTGATTCAGCATCTGCTTGATAATTTAGGTATCTTTGCCTGTGTGTGAAATTCTGAACCATATGACTGATTTTTATTTATCACGTTTGTTTGTTTGTTTTAAGATTTGTCAGTCTTAGAGCTGACTCCCTGCTGAGTGTAGAGCTCCATCCATGGCTCAATCCCAGGATTCCAAGACTTGAAGCAAAATCAAGAGTCAGCCACTTACCGACTGAGCCACGGGGCATGGGGGGGGACAATGGAGGATCACTGGTTATCATATTTGGCTTTTATTTGCAGAATAGCTCAAGTGAATTTTACAATGTTAGGGAAAGGGAGTCCCTAGCCAGGCCCTGGCCTTCTGCCACAGCCCAGGACTACTTTATGACTTTGGCCAACTTTTCAACTCAGCCTTCTTTATCTACAATGTAAGCTATAAGTATGGGCAAAATGCTTTCTAAGATTCATTCATTCTAGTTACATAACTCTTCATAACCATGTAAAGATATTTATGGTGGTGATGATGAACATGTAAGAGTTCAAGATAAGTGGTCCATTATCTGAGTCTAGAAAAATTTTACCTATTTTCTGAATTCACGTCTAATTCCTTTAATTCTTATTAAAGAGAAAAAAGTGGATTCCTTTAAAACTTTATAGATTTTTAGGATGTGAAAATAAATATATAATAGAAATAGCTGGCCACTCTAATATACAAAATAGAGTATCTGCTAGAATCTAAGAAGCTTGAACAGTCAAGACAAGAGAAGAATAGTAGAGTACCTGTGGGACCTCAGCAAGAGTATATAGTGCCACTATTAATGAAACTCAGGATCTGATACTCCCAATTGTTATTTTATATTCCAGATTTATAATGTATGGGAAAGAGAATCTGATTAGCCCACTTTGGGAGAGTTCTCTACATCTTGATTAGTCATCCAAGGCCATGGTGTACAGGGTTAAGTAGCAGACACATGACCACTTTAGAGGATCATTCTAAAGAAGGGAAAGTCCGTAACTTCAGCAACGCAAAGTATCTAATCAGCATAGTCTCTCTCTGACTTAATTCTCTGAGTCCATCTTTCCTTCAGTAATGATTTCCCTAAATGGACGTGTTGCCATTTGTCAAAACAATACAGATATATGTTATCTTGTAAAATTTTATCTACTACTGATCTCTCAAAAAAATACTTTTTTGTATTACATTGAAAATAAAGACTCTGGGGATCCCCTGGGTGGCGCAGCGGTTTAGCGCCTGCCTTTGGCCCAGGGCGTGATCCTGGAGACCCGGGATCAAATCTCACGTCAGGCTCCCGGTGCATGGAGCCTGCTTCTCCCTCTGCCTGTGTCTCTGCCTCTCTCTCTCTGTCTCTGTGTGACTATCATAAATAAATGAATAAATAAGACTCTGTTTATAATGTTTATGCACAGCTTTCTTGTGATGACATCTGTGACACAAATTGAGGCATTTTCAAAATAATACTTTGAGTTTTTTTTTTTTTTTTTACTTCAAAATGATGGAATCTGATGCTGAGCGCAGGATAGTAGAGATTATTGCCAGTTACTGAAGTTTCTCAGAAAAATCTATTTTTATAAGTTTTTAAAATTGTTTATATGTTTATTTCTCAGGTCCAATATTTCCCTGTATTCAGTTGTTTCACTACGGCCACTTCCCACAGATTATGTTCCTTTAGTAGTGATGCTTCCTGGTACTTGTCAAAACGAAGGTAATCACAAAATAGTAGTTTTGAAGTATAATATCATAAACCTAACATGAGGGATATTACTACTGAAGGCAAAGTTTAATGCATTCCTTCAAAGTATTTTCTAACTGGTAGGCAATATTTTGAATGACTTCATGAATTAATTGCAAAAATATAATTGATACAGTATTGATAAGAAATTAAATAGTATACCAGTGGATAAGTGTTTTGGAACTGGTCATGGGAGTTGTAGACAATATGAGAAGGTCAGGAAATGAAGTCAGTAGAGTTTATAAGGCTATGCTCAGTTAACATGGTATGAAATACTAATGGATTTAGAATAAATAAGTTGCTTTTTATCTGACAGAAATCTCATTCTGCATTAATTTGTTTCACCTGAAAATGTTTTGTTTTAAGATGTGGAATTTTCAGAAGAAACCATAGAACCAAGTGATGAAATGATAGAGTATGATTCCCCAGAACAGTTGAATGAGCAGTTGGTGACACTATCACTCCTCCCTGAATCACGGTGGAAAAATCTTCTTAATCTTGATGTTATTAAGGTAATGCTTAGAATGCTTAATATTGGCTCCTAAAGACACATTCCAGGAGCATTTTCTTTAGTAGAGATAGCTCCTCTATTTGGAGAGTTTCAGAAGGAACAGTTAATGCCTAAGGTAGTAGAAAATACTAGTTGAATACTGTTTGATCCAATATTATTCTTACAGGATTCTTTCCCTATAGAAATTGACTTTGAGGGCCCTGAGCAAAAGTACAGCCTACAACTAGAGAAAACTGGGTGTTTTAAATTTAATAAACTTTTTTTGACTTTTTTTAAATTTTTTTAATGGCTGCTATGATGTGTGATATTTCTATTGCTAGGTACTTGGGAATGAAAAGAAGACTTTTGCTGGTCTTTTAATTAAGCTTCATTTACTATTCCATATCTTACTGTCAACTCCAAGAATATTTTTATAGCTTGCTGTGTTGAGTCCAGGCACATAAATTAATATGAACTAAGTACTGGGTAATGTCCTGAGGACAACAGCAGTGAAAAAAATCCTAGTTCCTTTGTCCTTGAGGAATTTATAGTTTTACATGAGAAATGGAAAATTATGGCATAAGTTAGTATTTTCCAAAGCATATTTTATGACTCCACATTTGTGAATAGCAAATATAATTTAATAGAATAGAAAACTTCAAAGATTATCCTGATAGTAAGGATAAATGATGTTTTATGAAACTTGATTGTTTAGATATACATCTCCACATGCATTAGAGGTTATGTGTATACTAAGTGACATGGTGGGCCGGGCATAAAATAGTGTGAGAACTGACATAGATAACTATGACAAGATAGGATGTTTTTGTAATTGATTACTTAGCACCAAAAAAGATAGGTGTGTCTTGGATAAGAAGAGTTTTCATGTGTTAATTTTCCTCTCAGAAGTTAAATATTCTTGTTTCTACTTGCTCACTTTGTGAGAGATTGGGCATTAGCTTTAGCGTGCATTGTGTCGGAACATAGTTATGAAATCTGTCCATCATGTTGCCCAGGGTGTCAGCTGTAAAGGGAATACTTTATGGGATAGCTTTAAAAGCAATGCGTTAAGAAGTCCCAAGTAGACTAGTGTGAAGGGAGCAGTCAGAATAATGCCCAATTCATTGAGCTAAGGTGTTGAACAGCTCTGTTCTAGGCTCAGATACAGTTTTGTTCTGCATAAAAACTTACCTAGAAACCTGAGTGAAGGGGGACCCCTGGGGAGCTCAGTGGTTGAGTGTCTGCCTTTGGCCTGGGACATGATCCGGGGTCATGGGATCGAGTCCTGCATCAGGCTCCCTGCATGGAGCCTACTTCTCCCTCTGCCTTGTGTCTCTGCCTCTCTCTCTCTGTCTCTCATGAATAAATAAACTCTTCAAAAAAACAAAACAAAACAACAACAACAACAAAAACCCCTGAGTGAATGATCTTTATGGGAGAAATATGCTAAAAACCCCAATATTTTTATTTCTTACTGAATGAAAGAAGTTAGAATTTTTACATTTGCTCTGTGGTAACTTTTCTCCTTTTGGTTTTCCTTGTGAGGTTAGATAATTTCCAGAGCCCTATGGAGCACCTGCAGAAGCCTTTTGTTCTTATTTACATCTCGGTGTCTCTCCCTTCTAACTCAGTGTGACTGTGACCCTTATTGCAGTCTCCACCGTCATCAGGAAGGGCTGTGCTTACGCTGCAGGCAGTAGTACCTTGTCCTGCTTGCGTGCAGGAACTTTCTTTTATGGTATGCCTCCACAAGGACACCAGTATCCCTGGTGATAGCCCTGGTGGAATCAGGGCTATTCTTCACACACACAAAAAATTTCACCAAATTATTTCTAGTGGCAAAGTCTACCCCTGGTTCCAAATTTCTTTTGGAGAAAAAAAAAATTTGAGAAACTGTTGAGCACTTATCTAAGTTTTGCTTTCTAGCCCATTTTGCGAAAAAGGTCATATAAGTTCAAAATTACTTGTTACTTGTTTACCAAAATATTCATATAAATATGTTTGAGGAAAATGAGAACTCTCAGAGCTTCTCCAGAACCCTGTCATTCTTCTTCTCCCTCGTCAGCAAGGGCACTAGAGGTCTGCCTTGAGAAGCCTAGTTTATTTTTTTACTTATTTTTTATTTATTTTTTAAAAGATTTTATTTATTTATTAATGAGACATAGAGAAAGAGGTAGAGACAGAGAGAGAAGCAGGCTCCACACAGGAAGCCTGACGCGGAACCCGATCCCATGTGCCCAGGATCACACCCTGGGCCGAAGGCAGCACCAAACCACTGAGCCACCTGGGCTGCCCGAGAAGCCCAGTTTAATCTGTAATCTTGGTCAGTTGGGACTTTATTTTGGCATTCAAATTTGAGAAAGTTCATTCCTTCCGTTTACTTTTTGCACTTTGTTTTAAAATTGATTTGGAATTAAATATTAGAAACTGTTGGCAAGGTAATTACTAATTAGTCCTTTTTCCCGTTCTCATTTCCTTTTAATCAGAAAAAGAATAAACCAAAGGAACCACCCAAAGTACCCAAATCAGCACCATTTTTTATTCCAACAGTTCCTGGCCTTGTACCCAGATATGCTGTACCTGAGCAAAATAATGATCCCCATCAGGTAAAAACCAAATTGAAGCATTCTATGTTCTACGTTTATAGTTCTTTATCAAGACCTAGTTTTACAGATATAAAGCAAAATGTATGACAGCTTTTAATTATAAGCTATAATTTTTTTGTTACACTTGTATTCTTGGAATAATGTATTTTTGTTTTTGTTTAAGTCTAAAGTGGTAAATCTTGGAGTTTTAGCTCAAAAATCAGATTTCTGCTTGAAACTTGAAGAAGGACTGGTAAATAATAAATGTAAGTTAAATTATGAAATCTTTCACCAAATACCATCAATGTATTATATAATACATCTTATGAAGAGAAATTGAGTGAAATATTAGCAAGTTTTCCAGTAGTTGAAAAAATTTGAAAGGAGTGAAATTTTGATTTTAATGTGAAATAATTTTAGCTTTTGTATTGTTAATGTTAGACAAGTGACACTAAACGCAAATGAGTATCAATAATATAATAACTTTTTGAGAACCTTTCACATTTTCCATACGGAAAATTAGTGGGTTTTTTCTTCCTGTCTTTTTTGTTGTTATTTACAAATACAGTTTATAATACAGAGACTTTGATCTTAGGTGATTTTTAGATAGTCCCAAGTTACCCCATTAAGACAGTTTTTAAAATTTATTATGATAATAGATTCAAATTTTGAAAGCTAGAGTTTGTAGCTAATAGTGATCAACAATATGAACTATAAGCAATTAACAAAATCACGGTCATTCTCCTTTTCGATTTATCCTCTTGTTTTTTTGGATCCAAATGCTTTTGTTTTCATACTGGCATTACTTCAGTCCACCTTGGCAAAAGTCAAATAATGGTACTGATGGGCCATTATATAGATGACTAAAGAATAGCAGAATCATTAAGGAGTAACTTGTTATATTTCTGAAGGGACAAAGAAGAAAAGCACTATTATTTAGTATAGACTGAAGGACAGAAAATAAAATTTATTAGATTTTTGTCATTGGTGTTATTCCTTTTCTAAAAGCTAAAAGCATAGTTATTGCCATTATAATATCAAATGCCTGTTTTAAAAATAGTTGTAAGTGTATAGAATATGTACTTGTAGGATGCATATAAAACAAGAGTGCTTCTTTCTGGAAAAAAGGAGTAAATTTAGGTGGGTAAGAATAAGGTGTAGAGTCTTCCCCCTCTTAGATATTTCTGTATTGTTAGTGTTTCTTAATGATCATGTGCTTTAAAAAATTTTTTAGCAATAAAAGGAAAGAAAAATAAATACCCTCACCTCATTCTATTCTCCATGCAACTACTGTTAATTTGGTGTGTACCTTACAGCCTTCTTATATTTGGGTTTGTTCTGATTGATATGTGACCATCTGATTGATGTAAGACCATCTTGAAGTGTCTGTTGCTAGGCATTAATTAGATTTTAACAGCTTGAACAGCAGGGGAAAAAAACTTAGAATGCAAAAACTTTAGTGCTTTTAGTACTTTTTATTGTATTTCTCTCATCATTTGTATTGATTGGTACTTAATTTGGGGTTCATTCTACTACTTAAGAGGAAAAAATAAAGTCATGGGAAAACTTTCCTGTGTAATTTAAATAGATGTTGCTTGGGCATGAAATGAAACTACAGTTTTTTAAGTGAAGTGATTGTAGGTAATAACTGGATTCTTCTTCAAACTTAATGCAGATGAAGCTGCCCTTAACCTTCTGAAAGAATTAGGCCCATCAGGAATTGAAACAGAGCTGCGAAGCCTATCTCCTGATTGTGGTGGGTCTGTAGACATTATGCAGAGCTTCTTAAAGATGATCGGGATAATGTTGGACAAGAAGCGTGACTTTGAATTAGCCCAGGCTTATCTTGCATTGTTTCTAAAGGTAAGTCCAACGTAAGGCAGGAATCCTCAGCTTGCCTTCCTCTAGGGTGATGTCGTCTGATGGAATTGTCTGCAAGGATGGCAGTGTTCTCTGTCTGCTCTGTCCAGCATGTCAGCCCCTCGACACATTTCACTACCGAGCTACGGTAGTAGCACTACGCCAGTTACACTGAGAAATGTAGCTAATGTGACTGAGAAACTGGATTGCTTATTTTACAGAAATTTAATTAATTTTTTTTTTTTTTAATTTATTTATGATAGGCACACAGTGAGAGAGAGAGAGGCAGAGACACAGGCAGAGAGAGAAGCAGGCTCCATGCACCGGGAGCCTGACGTGGGATTCGATCCCGGATCTCCAGGATCACGCCCTGGGCCAAAGGCAGGCGCTAAACCGCTGCGCCACCCAGGGATCCCCCAGAAATTTAATTAAATAGCCATCTTTACCTAGTGATTATTGTATTGGACAGCTGAACAGCACAGCTTTGTAGTCTTTTCCTTTACTCAACACAATTTTGATACATTCCCCTGACTTTTCTGTGTCATCCATTTGATTCAATATACTAAACTAATAACTTTTTAAAGTCATTATATTTTGGCACTCTTATTATCATGAAGAGAAAATTAGGTTTCCTGTTTACTTTTTGTTTTTTTCTGCTGCTGAAATCAAGTACATCTATCCTGGTTGAAGGGGTTTCAAGTCTTTTGGCAAGAACAGTGGGTTTTATGACTAACGTAATGGAGAAATCATGTTTATTTCAATAGTATATTGTATTGAAGAAAGTAGATGATGTGACTTAGTGTTAACAGATGATATACTCCATCTATCCTATTAATATATATAAAATCAGTTTTCACTTGATCTAATTATTTAAAATTATTTTAAAAGTAAATATGCAGATGATACCATGTAGGTTGAGAAAACAAATGCTACAAATTTTTTCTATATCCCTTCCCAAATTTACCAACTATAGTTCCTGAATATAAATTTACTTTAATCTTTAGAAGATAAAGCGAAGATAAAGCCAAAGGCCATCAGTCATTCATTACCAGTGAGTTCCAGTGAAAGGAGAAACCTAAAGATACAGAAATATGGAGTTAAGTGTTAGAACTAGGACTTTGTTTCTCTATTTGTATCAGGGCGTTCCTTAGGTGGAGGAGAGTGATGACAACTTCAGTTCTCATAAGGGAGAGACAGTACCAGAAACGAACTCATAAGAAGGTTTGATAGAGGGGCTCCTGGGTGGCTCAGTGGTTGAGCATCTGCCTTCTGCTCAGGTCATGATCCTGGGGGGTCCTGGGATCGAGTCCTGCATCGGGCTCCTCCAGGGAGCTTGCTTCTCCCTCTGCCTGTGTCTCTCATGAATAAATAAATAAAATCTTAAAAAAAAATATATAGTATCTTGCAATGTTCCTTGGTAAGAAGGTTGAATCTAGAATAAACAAAAATTTAATTTTAAATGTTCTATTTTTCTTTTCAGTTACACCTTAAAATGCTTCCTTCAGAGCCAGTACTTCTAGAAGAAATAACAAAGTTATCATCACAGGTGGAAGAAAATTGGATCCATTTACAGTCACTCTTCAATCAAAGCATGTGTATTTTAAATTATATAAAAAGTGCTTTGTTATAAAAATAAAATTATGTGAGTAAATAAAGACTTTTATATTAAATGAGTTCAGTTTAACTCCTGTCTTGTTTTCTAAGTTTCACCATGAAAAGAAAATTGCTAAAACTACTAACTAGTTGTCACTTTTCACTTTAAATGCTAAATAGTTTCTTGAAATAAAATGATCCCCGCCTTTTGTCTTAAATACTTACAGAATCTACTCAAAATACTTATTTTCTGAGTCTCTTCACATCAGTTACTTGTGTATGACTTCTTTGAACTGTCGTCATCGGCTCCTGTTTTTTGACTATGTGTAACGTAAGAGGTGTTAGGTGTTTCATATAAAATATTGCTGAATGAAGATAAAACTGGTGTTAATAGAGTTGTAAAAGTGCCTTCATGATATGAAGTAAAAAGGCCTGTTTCCTTGGTGGCCTGTGGTGAAGACAGTTTGGATCGTGGAGTCTTAGAGTTTAAGTCACTGACTCAGACCTTAATGCAGCCAGAGCTCTTGGAAGGCAGGAGGGGAAGTTCCCCGGTGGTTGTGGGATCTCAGCAGCAGAGCAGGTTTATGACCCTGCCCCAGGCTCTCCCACTGGAGCCCTTTGTCACAGGGACTTGTTCTAAGGAAGGTGAGAGGCACTTTCCCAAGGCAAACCCGCCTTTGCCTCCGTAGGAGAGCGCTGACTGGGTACTTAGGGCGGGGCAGGGAAATTCTGAATTTCACTGGAGAGGTGGTTCTTCCTCACCCGTGACCTCTTCATTTGGGAGAAACTACTGCCCATACGCTTTCTCTCCTAACCGTTGTGAAACCAGATTGTTCTGGCAGGGTCTCTTACCTTTATTTTCGTGAGTTAAGACTTCAGCAATACACGAATTCAAAGTCAGCAATTCCTCTGCCCGGAAAAGTGCCAGAGGTCATCACGGCACCTGCTTGGGCCTGCTGTGTGTGTCTCCTTTCCCTGCTGCCAAAGAAGTCTTCCAAGGGTGCAGCTAAGGTCACCAATGAGTGAACAAGCTGCCAGTCTTTGCATCTATTAACTGAAGCTCCCTCAGAATGAGAGGTTGATAGAGGACTTTATGGTGGGATTGTGCTGTCCCAAACGTAGACACTTTCCTAATTAGCAGAAAAAGGCGGGGACAAGTTACGCCAGTTACACTGCAGGTCTTCAAGATACAATAGGACTGCTGTGGTGGTGTCTTAACTCAGTCCCTATTGCTACAGGCAATTTATTTAATAATTGGAAACCATATCGATAATGTATGTATTAATCTGAAAACAATTTTTAGTTTATACATTCAAGCGTAGTGTTATTCATAAAATGCAGCTTGTACTCGAATGCCAGTGTCATTCTCATTAGAATAAGGTTTTACAGAATAATCTCCAGAAAGAACAATGCTCACAAGGAGTTGATCAGTTGGTGACTTTAAATATCAAAGGATTTTTGTTTAAATGGTTGAGGTGGAATTAGTAAACTGCTAAAGAAATAGGCCAATCTGGATTTCAGAGATGTGTATAAATTTAATAAAAAACTACTGACTGGGATCCCTGGATGGCGCAGCGGTTTGGCGCCTGCCTTTGGCCCAGGGCGCGATCCTGGAGACCCGGGATCGAATCCCACGTCGGGCTCCCGGTGCATGGAGCCTGCTTCTCCCTCTGCCTGTGTCTCTGCCTCTCTCTCTCTCTGTGACTATCACAAATAAATAAATAAATACCTTAAAAAAAATTAAAAAAAAATAAAAAAAAATAAAAACTACTGACTGAAATGCTCATGACTTAAGTTTAGCCTTAAAAATTGTATTTCCCTCTGCCCCAAATACTGCCTTCTAAAGATAAGCAGAATTTCAGTGTACAATCATGTACCATGTGGATGTCAGAAGTCACTAAAAATAATAGGAGCTCTAAACAGATCCTGTATTGCTTTTACAAATCTTGAACTGAATTTTCCTTTCTTTCAAATGAGAATATAGGAGTTGAGTGTATCATTTCTACTGGAGATATCTTTGTACAGAATTAGCATCATTGTGGCAGGTAATCTCCCAGAACCTCACCTGTATGTTTACATCAAGGAAGGAAAGGAGGAAGAAATACAAATAATTTTGTGTATTTGTTTCTTAAAATGCATGTTTGTGCATACTGCTTTTTATCTTTGAGATTACAAATGTAGTATATGACTACACTTTACTAGTAAAAACATCAGAGATAAATCTATTTTCGGCCATCACCTTCAATCCTAATGCCTTCCCTGTAAGTACCAGTCGTTAACTTTCTACCTAGACCTTTGTCCATGGATGTACATACATGTTCTATGTAAGCACAGGAAATAAAATATATAGTTTCCATTTTTGCATAAATGTATGCTTTTTGTTCTGCAACTTTTCTACTTGGCTTATTTCAGTATAATCACACCTAATCTCTTTACTTTTATAAAATTAAGTTGTTCCGTAATCTAGTCTAAAATGGACGCTTAAGAGAGTTTCCCCATTTTTGTCCCGAATTACAAATGATGCTGAAAGAACACAGCACATCATCCTGTATGGCTCTTCAGTGCATATAAGGATCTCTCTGCAGGAGATAGTTTTAGAATTGTTGGACCAGAGTTAGGCAGTTTTAAAGAGATACTTCAGTTGGCTCCCAGAATGGCTTGTCAATTTATGGTTTGTCTGCAGTGAGTGAGTACCCGTTCCCCATATTACTAAGCACATTTGATACCAGATTTCTTAATTTTTTATTTAATGAGTGAAAAAATATTTTTATTTTAATTACAAACTGGCACTAGTAGGGATGGGCATCTTTTCATGTTTATTTTAGACCATTTTTATGTTAGGTGAAGTGCCTTTTCTAACATGACCCATTTTTCTGTTGAATGATTGTCTTTCTCTTTTTTGTTGTTTTTTTCATATAGTGTAGAGATTAGTCTTTTATGTTACCCATGTTTACTGATTGGTCACTTGTATTTGACTTATGTGGTCTTTTATTAATAGATGTTTTATATTTCTGTGTATTCAGATTGATACATTTTTTACTAATTTCAAAATATGAAGTATATTCTCTAAGACATCATGTATGCATCCAGCTAGATCTTTATCAATAATTGATTTTTTTTTTAAGATTTTAAAATTTTATTTATTCATGACGGGGGGGGGGGGGGGGGGACAGAGACACAGGCAGAGGCAAAGGGAGAGGGAGAGAAGCAGGCTCCATGCAGGGAGCCTGACGTGGGACTCGATCCCGGGCCTCCAGGATCACACCCTGAGCTGAAGGCAGCGCTAAACTGCTGGGCTACTGGGGCTGCCCAAGAATGGATTTTTTGAAGAGTAAGGTATAGAGCTACTTTTATTCAAAAGTTCAGAATCCAATTATTGAAGTCCACTCTTCTGATTTGAAATGCTAGTATGTACTAAATTCTTTGAGGTATTTGATATCCCAAATAAAATAATTGCTTTGATTCTGGTTTTCTGGTGTATTGTCAGATTTGATGGAGATAACACCCTACTAACGTATTTCGCAAAAATTTTCTTGACTATTGGTGAACATATCTTGGAAGTTTTTGGTTGTGCTAATAAATTCATGGGATTTGGAGAGATTTACAATCGTATTTCTCTTGAAGAACAACATACGTTTTCATTAAACCAGAGCTTTTTGTAGGCTTGGTTTTGTAAGATTTCTTACATTTTGTAACATTTTCTGGGCATTTAATTTTTGTTGCTGTACTGAAATATACCTTTTTCCTAATATATCTTATAACTGGCCATTGCTGTCATGGTAAAAGCAGTTTGGTTTTTATGCTAATCCGTTAAACTGCAGAACTCTTGTGAACATACTCTTACCTAGAAAATCCAAAAGAATCCCATCTTTCGCAATTGATAAAACTTTATTTCCTATATGATATTTAAGTGTTCTTAGGATTGCTTTAGCTATGGTCTAGCACAGATAACTGGATACTAGCAGTGTGTAACAAATACTTGCTTTGCTACAGACTTCAGTGGAAATGCTTTTAATGTTCCACCATTAACGATAATAAATGCTCTGAATTTCTTGCCGATACCCTTTCGTTAAATTCTATTAATTCCTACTTTAAAAAATTTAAACTAGAAAGAATAAAATTTATCAGGTTATTTTTCAGCATATATGGGAGGATCGGTATCTGCCTTAACTGGTGTAATTTGGTGAATTTTATTCACATATTCTTAAAAAATTATTTGAGAAAGAGCACAAGCTGGGAGGAAGGGCAGAGGAAGAGAGCAGCTCTCCCCGCTGAGCAGGGAGCCTGATCCAGGGCCAAAGCCAGACTCTGGGGTCATGGCCGGAGCAGAAGGCAGCTGCCTACCTGACTGAGCCCCCCCGCGCTCCTAGTCAAAGACTTACTCTTCACTTTTATTCTTGGGATAGAATTTTTAAGTAAGGTGAAACTGGTGGATTTTTCTGTTCCATAGAGTCATCCTTGATTTTTCTTTTTTTTAAGTAATCTTTACACCCATCGTGGGTGGGGCTTGGACTCCTTACCCTGAGGTCACGCGTGGCGTGCTGTACTGAGCCAGCCAGGTGCCCCTGACCTTGATAGGTCTTTAAAACTTGTTTAATCAAAGGGAAAAAGTCTTGCACAAAGTCTTTATTGAGATTTTCGCCTAGTTTTTTTTCCTATGGTTACTGAACGGGGTTTTCTGTCTCTTAGCCCATATGGGTAAATTACATCCTCCTTACACGTCAGGACTTTATTATTTTTAAAAATATTTTATTTATTTATTAATGACAGACACAGAGAAAGAGAGAGAGAGAGGCAGAGACCCAGGCAGAGGGAGGAGCAGGCCCCACGCAGGGAGCCCGACGCGGGCCTCCATCCCGGACCCCGGGGTCACGCCCTGGGCCGAGGGCGGCACTGAACCGCTCGGCCACCGGGGCTGCCCCACGTCAGGACTTTAGACTGAGTTTGAAATTTACTCGTGTAGGTTCTGTGAGGATCATGCTTTCTATTTTATTTTACTTTAATTTTTTAATTTTTATTTATTTATGATAGTCACACACGGAGAGAGAGAGAGGCAGAGACACAGGCAGAGGGAGAAGCAGGCTCCATGCACCGGGAGCCCGACGTGGGATTCGATCCCGGGTCTCCAGGATCGCGCCCCGGGCCAAAGGCAGGCGCCAAACCGCTGCGCCACCCAGGGATCCCCGGATCATGCTTTTTAATCAATCACCGGGTTGCGACTGCCCGGAACCGCAGGCCTGCGTGGGCGCCCCCAAGCCCCGGGCTAACGCCGGCCTCCCCTGCTCTTCTAGCGCGTTCCTCGGGATCCCCACGTCCCGCCTGGCCCAGGAACGCTCCCGCTCCTCCCCGGAGGCCGGAGGATGCGCTGCGGCCGCGGCTCCGAGTCTACCCGTCCTCTCCTTACCTCACTACAAGCGGTTCCCTTCAGACGCACCCGGGTAGGCCCCGCCTTGAGCTTGCCCCGCGGCGGCGGAGGGAGCGGCCTGTGAGGGGCGGCGGCCGCGACCCGGTGACCCCCGGAGGGCGCGGCGGGTCCCACGTGCGGCCCGACGGGAGGCCGGGGCGGCGGCCGGCGGGCACGGGGGCACCGGCGGGGTGAAGCAGGCCCGGGAGCAGGCGGCTGCCCCGCCAGGCCCTCCGGGAAGGAGCCCGAGCGCCTGCGCTGAGCAGACGTCCCAACCGGAACGTCACCTTGCCCTGCTCAGGCCCAGGCCGGCGTGGTGGGCCGCGTGCATGACGGGCGTGCGTGGGGGCGCGTGCGAGGGCGCGTATGTGGCAGCCCCGTGTGAGGACGTGTGTGTGACTGATGCGCGTGAGGGCGAGGGTGCGTGCGTGCACGCATGCGTGAGGGGCGTGCGTGGGGGCGCGGGGTAGCGCGTGCGTGACTGACGCGCGTGAGGGCGAGGGCGCATGCGTGCGCACATGCGTGAGGGACGTGCGTGAGGCGTGCGGACAGGCGCTGTCGGGCGGCCTGGGAGCGTCGGCGTGCCGTCGGCGGCGCGAGGCCCGGGTGCGGCGGGTCGGGGCCGCGTGCGTGCTGCTGGCGGCCGCTGTCGTTCTGCCCGGGGAGTCCTGAGCAGGAGCCAAGCGTCCGAAGAGACGACGTGCGGTCGCGGAAGGCCTCGCGTGGCTGCCGCCGGAGTCCCCGGGCGGAGTCCCCGGGGCCGAGCGCCCTTGCTCTCGGGTGATGGAGGCGCGGCCCGCGGGCGTGTGGAAGCGGCGGGAGGCCGGGAGCCGGGCGGGCCCGGAAGGTTGCGGAGAAGACGGCGGCTGCCGCGGACCCGGGGGAAAGGTGGGTGCGGGACGAGAGGCGGGCGGGCGGGGGGGGGGGGGGAGGGCGGGAAAGCGGGCGGCTGACCACGTGCTCGTCCTTACCTGTCGCGGCGCGAGCCCGAGGCCCCGCAGTCTCCATCGCGGGATTCAGGGAAAATCAGACAAAACAGGAAATGACGTGAACCGCAGACTCTGGGCTTTCTAATATTTCCGTTTCAGAATTCTCCGGCGGTTTTAAGTTTTTATGTAATTTTTCTCATAAAACGTGCACACACCCGTCCGTCCGCCCGTCCGCCCGCCCGCGCTCGCATCCTGGCACGTGCGTACATCCCGCGGCTCCGGCGGCGCTGCTCCTTCTGGAAGGCGACCCCTGCGCAGACCCGCAGGTACCCCGGCCTGAACCAGGGCGGCCCCTGCACGCAGTCTCGGCCCCCCGGGCGCCCGGCGCCGTCCTCGGCGTTTCGATGGAGCGCGTGGTGCCCAGGCCCCCTCCTCGCCCCCTCGCCTCCTGTCTCCTCGCCTGGCGGACGCGAGCTGCAGCTTAGAAGGCGCCCCGACGACCAGACAACGACGAGACGACGACGGGGACGACGACGACGCACCCTGAGTCACCGGGAGCCGGACCGAGCCTGGAGCTCCTCCAGGAGGCGGTGGGAAGGGCAGCTCTTGGCAGAAGCGATCCTCACCTGCATGGCGGGGTTTCCCAAGAAGCGGGAGGAATATTGAGGTGGAGAGTTTCACTTTCCTTCAGCGATAAACAGAAATAATCCGCTTGATTGCAGAGGAGTTAAATGTCAAAGGGAGACTTAATCCCAATTAGCTTATCTCCTTACCCTTTACCAGAGTGCAAAGCAGGAAATTACCATTTCCCTTCCTGCTGGGAAATGACAGTCACCTAACAGATACACCACACCTTTGTATCACTGGAAACCAATTTCGTCTTTAAAAAATGACTAATCTGTAAGAAAAATGTTGACTTTTTTTTTAAACCAAAGTATCTTTTTTTTAAAAAAAGTTATTATATGCAAAATCCCTAGACAAATAGCACTGCCTGGAGGCACTTGAGATAAATTTAGATCAGACACGAAAGTATCTCTATTTTTTTTTTCTCCTCTTCACAGTGGCTGGTTTCCTCCACTACTGCCAGCGTGGCAGCCACATTCTCACGCCTCTCCTTCGCATGAGCTGCACATTTGCTAGAGGCCGTTTCGATGTAGGGCAAACAACAGATGTTCAATAAATACCTAATTCCGTGGTTTTTGTACAGTGAGCCAGTGTTCCCTGGGGGTTCTCGAAATTCTTTCAGAGGATCAGTAAAAGTATTATGAAAAAGTTTCATAAGAGAGTAAAGTATTATGAAAACGTTTCATGAGTTTTTTGACTCTCTGTGATCTCATGATCTCAGTATTTCAAATATAGGAAATATCAGTAGATATAATCTGTATAACCAAAGCTTGGTGAAGTCCTTAGTAACTTTTAAGACTGAAGGGATGCTGAGACCAAAAATATTGAAAATTACTGCCCTAAATGATTGGTGAATGAAACATACAACTTGACCAAGATGTGCTAATATATATGTAATATAAGCTACGCGATACCTAATGCCCATCTATGAGAATGCCTTAAACCCCGATGTTCTGAGATACAGAATATGAATCAGTGTTACTCTCAGACCCTGAGAGGGCTAGTGGGGCCAGGGCAGCTCTCTGGTTTTGCGATCCAATTCACTTGCAGATCCATTGGGATCAGTGGTTTGTTGAGTTCAGTTAGTACTAGATAGATGGCTGACTTTGGGCTAGGACAAATGATAAATCAAGAATGTTTAAATTGTTAATATGAGATCCATCAGTCTGGGTGTTTAGAATCAGTTTTAGCTATTTTCAGCTGTATGCAGATTTATTAGAGAACATTAGTAATCTTTCCAAAATTTTTCTTTGTGGCTGAGAACAGTGTCTGGATCATCTCAAGGCACTTGTATGGCAGCACTGGCCCCGGGTTGCTGGGTATCCCTGGTACCTCTGAAGGCTGGTCGTCTTGGCCACTACCTCCCTGGAACAGATTACACACAGTGCCTCCTCCATACCAACGGCTTATAATTCATATTGTCCTGAGGGTACATCCAGTTGGGAACAGGCTAAGGATCACTCCTATACCCAAGTCACAAAGGAAGCCAAGAGAGTGAGGTTCTGAGTTCTATGTTGGGGATGCAGGAATTTTAAGTGGGAAATTCTCCAAACATAGAGTGTTCACAAGGTATTTGGTATCAAAAAGTAGGTCTTCCCATAATCTTCCGCTTGGCTGTCCAACACATACCATTAGTCTATACGTTAAATATCAACAATAATACAATATTAACCTTCATACAAATAAAAGCATATATACCCTCCCCATAGGAGAAACAGTTCTCTATCAGTTAAAAAATGATATCAGGATTAAGTAACAGAAAACCCCAATAACCATGGTCTTAACAGATGGAGGAGCCTTATTTTTTTTTTTTTTAATACATTAAGAAGTCTAGACGTAGGCAGTTTTTCACATTGGTTCAGTTTTTCAGTAATATTGTAAGGGACATAGGGTTTTCTTCTAGTTTCCTTTTTCATTTTTATGAGATTTTGTAAAAGATATTAAAGTTAGTTCCTCATATCTTATTTTGTGGTCAGGATGGTTACCAACAGCTGTAGACATCACACCTCATCAGACCTTTCCAAGAAGGAAAAAAATGGAAAGAGAAAATTATTTCTCCATATGAACTTTGTTCTTTTAACTGGAAAAACCCCCAACTACCAGCCAAGTATCCCTGGGCAGACCTGGCTCACATTGCTACCATTTGGCAAGTCACTGATAAAGAGGAATGATTAACTTAGATCAAACATGGTGTAGCCCCTAGGGCTAGGGAAAGAGCAATGGACACAATCTAAACATGAAGCTGGGATGCTGTTAGAAGGAAAGAAATGGCAGGTATTGCTGTTACAGTGGCAGTGGACACTGTCTTTTGGTTCATAATACCAAAAAAAAAAAAAAAAACAAAAACCTCTTACACTATTCATCGTTTACTGGAGATTATTTTTACTGAGTTATTGGTTAAATATTATTTAAACAAAATATATTTGTTTTGTGTATAATTTAGCAGTTGGTCAGATATTTTAGTATGATATGAAAGTGCATAGATGCTGAGGAATTAAAATTGTCCAAATAGTCCAGTTTTTTTCTGCCTTGTGAGCCTGTCTCACCATCTCTGAGTAGCTATGAGTGGTAAACACAATACTTCTTGAGTTGGTAGCAGTACAGCTCTTAGAAAAGAATCTAGAAGGGAAGATTTAAAGCTATAGATGACATTTATGACAAAGTCTCTTGTATGAATGTGACCTTGCTGTTTTATATAAATTTGCTCTTTTTAGAAACTACGCTCCATGCCAAGCATGGAGCCCAATGCTGCGCTTGAACTCATGACCCTGAGATCAGAAGTCAGATGCTTTATCGACTGAACCACTCAGCTGCTCCTATAACCTTCTTTTTAGTAGCCTCCTAAATTATAGGCTTTCTCCAGTTTAAGTGCTGGTGTCACATGATTTCATTGCTCTCAGTTGCCCTATTCCCCTCAGGTCCTTACTCAACTGATTAAGTCAGTATGAAAATAGTAGCTTCTTGGATAATTGGAGTTTCTTTTTAAAATTTTTTTTTAAGGTTTGTTTTTATTTATGATAAACATAGAGAGGCAGAGACACAGGCAGAGGGAGAAGCCAGGATCCACGCCAGGAGCCCGACGCGCGAAACCGCTGAGCCACCCAGGGATCCCCTGGAGTTTCTTTTTTCTTTTTTTTTTAATTTTATTTTATTTTTAATTTTTATTTATTTATGATAGTCACAGAGAGAGAGAGAGGCGCAGAGACACAGGCAGAGGGAGAAGCAGGCTCCATGCACCGGGAACCTGATGTGGGATTCGATCCCGGGTCTCCAGGATCGTGCCCTGGGCCAAAGGCAGGCGCCAAACCGCTGCGCCACCCAGGGATCCCTGGAGTTTCTTTTTTAAAGCTTTGTCAATGTATAATTGCACACATGTAGTATATATAGCTTGATGAGTTTGAACATGTGCCATGATACCCAGGATAGCATCGCCACAACCATGGCGGGGTCAGAGTGCCCTCTGCTGATCCCTGGAGTCCCATGCTCATTCAGCACAGGAAAGTAAAGTCACTCAGATCTAGTCCGGGTGTGTGGGCAAAGTGCTGAGGAGTCCCTCTTTTCAGCACCTCATCTGTCAATAGCAACACCCTGTGAAAGTTCAAGATTCAAAGGGTGTTTCAGTCAAGTGATGGTACGCACAGTTAGGTACATCTCTCTTTCTCATCTAAAAATATTAAATGATCTAATGTTAGAAAAAAGGTGTTAGGGAAGGCTTAGAATATTTTCAAGGAGTTTATATCGAATTAAAAGCTATCTCACAGTACACCTGGGTGGCTCTGTGGTTGAGCGTCTGCTTTCGGCTCAAGAGTGTGATGCCGGGGTCCTGGGATCAAGTCCCTCATCGGGCTCCCTGTGAGGAGCCTGCTTCTCCCTCTGCCTGTGTCTGCCTCTCTGTGTCTCAGGAATAAATAAAATCTTTAAAAAAATAATAAAATAATATCTCAAGTTGATCATCTATGTGAAAACATACTACATTTAGAAAAAAGTTTTACCTTTAAAAATAAAGACATATCTATAAATTTTAATTTCCATTAAAGAAATGACAGACCAGGAAATGCTATGTTTTAAGGAGAGAAAGCATGTGGCATCACTTTCTAGCAACAGTGCTGCATTTTTAAATGAATCCTGAAGAAATCAAATGTAAATAACAACGTAGAGTACTTTGTACTTTTTTTTTTTATTAAACTACAGCAACTTAAAAATACAAGTCTTCCTTCTTCCTCCTTAAAAAACAATAACCGCCAAACTGCCTCCTTAAAAACTATCATTTGGCACCTTTTCAGTGACAAAGTAATTGTGGAAAACTGAATTGCTAGTTAGAGTCCTGTAAAAGGTCTGTACTCCACACTTTTCTCAAGTTTAAGGCTTCAGTCTGCTCCCCAGCCAAGGGTTTGTGCTCCGCAGGAATGAGTGGTGGTGGCCACTGCAAACCTGATGTCCTGACTAGCCTCCCTGACCGTTTATTCTACAAGGTGCCTCTGAGGTGACGAAGTGAAGGGATATCGGGAAAGCAGGGAGAGGAAGAGACCATGGGTCAAGAGACTGCATACAGAGGGGTCCCCCTCCTCACTGCTCCGGCTGCACAGCCCTGCCCCTTGGGTGTGCATGTATCTGTATTCCCTGACTCTGTGTGGTCCACTTCCCAGCGCCATGGTTGCCCCGTTTGCCACTCGCGTCCAGAGTTCAGTACAATCCTGGCCTGTCCTCTGCCTTCTACAGTCCAGCCGCGCTCAGCCAGTTCCTCTCCTCAACACGTGCTGATCTACAGACACTTGCACTGCTTGCTGGAAATTTCCAGCTCTTCCTGTGGCTTTCCCATGCCCATGCTTTGGCTTGTGTTCACAATGTCCTCTCTGCCAGTTTCCAAGTATGAAAGGAGAAGATTTTGCTTCTGGAATGAGCCTCACCTGACAGCAGGCCTGATGGAAGCTCCAGAGTCTTTGCAGCTTTGAAGTGAGGGTTTAAAAAATGGGGATCCCTGGGTGGCGCAGCGGTTTGGCGCCTGCCTTTGGCCCAGGGCACGATCCTGGAGACCCGGGATCGAGTCCCACGTCGGGCTCCCGGTGCATGGAGCCTGCTTCTCCCTCTGCCTGTGTCTCTGCCTCTCTCTCTCTCTCTCTCTCACTGTGTGCCTATCATAAATAAAAATAAAAAATAAAAAATAAATTTAAAAAAATGCACTGCTCCCCAGGATTCTTGGAAAATGCCACATCCACCACAGAGCCTTTTTCATCATCCACGTGGGAGTGCATATCTCGTGGGCACCCCGTGTGCTATATATATGTCCGAGGGGGTTTGTTTGACTCTCGTTCTTAGATGGTGTCCTGCTGAAGTATCCCCAGGGTTAAGAATAAATCTGTATCCTGGGGGTCATATGTCTGAAAAAATTTGGCCTAGCTTTTTGGAAATTGCATTTTTTACACTTCATAGTATATGTGTGTGTTTTCATGTAAAATAATGCATAGGTTTTCAACTTCTGTGTGCCAAGACCCACTGGTAATTCAGCAAATGGTCTCTGAGTATGTGCTGGGATCTGGAATGCCCCTAGGCACATCTCCTCCAACTTTAAGTGGACCTGTCACTATACGTGACATGAGTGTGCTGCATGTATATTGGCACTTTGCCAGTGTGTGACAGACATTGAAAAACACTGCATAGTTGGTTTCTTGAACATGTCCTGTCTCCTGCAGTCTCGCATGGGAGAAGTGTGTCCCTGCCAGGTCACTGGGGGGACAGACAGAGCTGGGCTCTTACTCATCTGTAAATCCCCAGTACTGATGGGCAAGATGGCTTGGGTACCTCCTCAGTGAGTGTCTCCTCCAGGTAATTGAGTTGAATGTCAGAGAGAGGAAAGTGAATTCCCAAAGCAGACCAAATCAGACCTGCCATTGCAAAGCTGCAAGGATCCCAGAGCTTTCATTAGGCCTGCCAGAGTCTTAGGCTCGCTCTAGAAGCAGTGGCCTCTCTTTTACCTCATCTTCCTCCTTTCTCCCGATGGGCTATGGCCTCCGTACCAAACTCTTAGATCAATATTAATATAAGCCAAGGAGAAATTATGAAAGTAAAAGTAATAAGAAATACACTATCCCAGGAAGCAGAGAAGAGAGGCAGGCTTCCTGGCCAAATGCTGCTATTGCTGCATGAGTCTGGAATTCAGAACCTTGAGGATAGTGGTGCTGCCTGGCTGGTACCTGTGCCTTAGGAACTTTGAGGAGGTGCCACGCTGAGATGGAACCGCCTCTCAGATCAGCCATTGGTAGCATTGGCCAACTGGTGCTGGTGCCTCTGAGTGAATGCTATGAGGTCCTAGTCTAGAAGATATGCAAACAAGAACCAACCATTGCCTATGGAATGAATTACTGGTCTGGATTAAAGAAGTGCAGCTGGGGGACTGCTGGCTGGAACAGGAAGCAAACAAGAAAGGAATGTCTTAGGACGCCTGGGTGGCTCATTGGGTGAAGTGTCTGCCTTCGGCTCAGGTCATGATCTCCGGGTCCTGGGATGGAGCCCCACATCATCGGATGCCCTGCTCCACAGGGAGCCTGCTTCTCCCTCTCCCTCTCCTTTTGCCCCTCCCCCTCTGCTTGTGCTCTCTCTCAAATAAAAATCTAAAATAAAAAAGAGGGGGAGTGTCTTCTTCCCACACTAGCTTTGCAGCCTCCCTTCAGCAACCTCTTATCACTGAAGACTGACAGGACACTGGAGAGAATGCCAGCCTTCCTACCCCCAGGGAAATAGCAACACTTTCCCCATGGTCATCAGGAGAAGTCACCTAGACAGTAGAGCATCTTCTTTTTCTCCCTTTGTCTATTTGTTCAGTGGTGCAAGGAGCCCAAAAGATAAGTGGAATCTCCACTCCCAAGTCATGGAACCTTTGATTTGTTCTCTGACAAAGATACTATTTCTCCATTAGGAACCAAGAACAGCTCACACCAGAGGGGAAGGGAAGCAGGAATGCTGAGAAGGTTATTAAATGTCCTAGATTAGTCACACCTGCTCTACCACTTAGTTTTCAGATTCAAACATTCTAGCTATGGGAGAAACAGCACCATGTGTTGGGTTTGAATCAAGACATATACTGTCTTCTATAAGGTATTACCTATCCTTTCAGGATATTGTTTCTCAGCTGGCATCATAACTGAGACTTCAGTAAGCTGCTCTGTCGGTCTATCAAGTCCCTTTTCTCCCTGTAGTTTCAGGGTCATGTAAGACCAGTGAATTCCATAAGCATGAGCCCATTAATGCACCTTGATCACCATGACATGAGTTTCTTGATCCAAAATCGTATTCTGGCAATACCATGGTGGTGAATATGACATCCATAGGTCCATACGGGCGGTGCTGGCAGAGATTTTAAAGGCAGGGAGCACAAGTGCATATTCAGAATATCAGTCTACCCTGTGGAGGACAAAATGCTGTGTCCTCTATGATGGAAGAGGTCGGGTGTAATCCCTCTGTCCCCAGGTGTCTGCTGTTCTCCCAGGAAGTGCTGGCATACAGGCACCCAGCAGGAGTCTTCTTGTGTGCAAGCAGAGCACTCAGCAGTAACAGTACACAGATCGGCCTGTGTATTTTTTAAGCCTATATACTGCCTCTCTTCATGCTACCATGATCCCTTTGTACACGGGGTGCTTTAAAGAAACACCCGTGTGATGGAGGCAGGAGTCGGATTGACATCCACAGAATGTATCTTCTTGTCCATCTAATTATTGAAAGCTGCCTCTGCCATGGATGCTTTTAAGTGACACTCACATGAGACACAAATACTTCTATCTTTATTTTCTTTTTTTTTTATCTTTATTTTCTTAAAGATTTTACTTATTTATATGACTGAGAGAGCACAAGCAGGGGGATTGACAGGCAGAGGGAGAGGGAAGCAGGCTCCCTGTCGAGCAGGACTCGATCCCAGGATTCTAGAATCATGACCTGAGCTGAAGGCAGACACTTAACCAAATGAGCCACCCAAGCACCCTATTTCCATCTTTATCCATTCTAAGAATCATTGCTCTTGAGTGGTGAAACTAATTAAAATTGATATATGTTGTCTGGGTAAAATGCTTAGCATACTAATTAGCCAAGATAGATTAAGCCCAAGGGAATTCCTGTCTGGGTTAGATGCAGTAGCCCCTGAGCATTTCTTTAGCTATTTAATTCATCCAGAGTGATGTATACATAATGTTCGTGGCTTTGATTGATACCAGAGTGGAGGCTCATCATGTTCAGAGACCTCAAGCTCTTCTGTGTATAAAATCTCAGACAGGAGCTAGTAGTTAATTCAGTCTAGGAATTTATCATTTGATTTGATTTGATTTACTAATTCATGAGACACACACACACACACACACACACACACAGAGGCAGGCAGACAGACACACAGGTAGAGGGAGAAGCAGGCTCCATGCAGGGAGCCCAATGTGGGACTCGATCCCAGGACTCCAGGATCATGCCCTGGGCCGAAGGCGGCGCTAAACTGCTGAGCCACCCGGGCTGCCCGGAATCTATCATTTTAAAAGTGTCTCAAATCTGCTACCATGTCCCATTTTCTCCTCTGACAGTCCCCTTACATATTTCTCTGCCCTTGCTGTAGCACCAGGGACACACTGGGTAAGCAGTTCCAACCCTCCCCTTCTCCCCTTCTGTGCTTCAGAAGGGCCATATTCAATCAAGAGTCATAACGTTCTAAAGTTAAAAGGGGAGAAAAAAAACGCTAAGTAATTAAGAATCATCCAAATGATTGGCTCTCTTTCCTAATGCTTACAAATATTTTGACATTTTCTGTAGTAATTATGATAGCACAGAAGCAAGTAGCCTGATGGAATTGTGGGATCACTTACTGAAGACTCATTTATGTGTCAGTGTTTTCTTCAAAAGTATATGAAAGCCATTTTTCCACATACGTGTCTGGTATGCAGATTTCTGAGAAAGAGAGTGTCATCCAGGATTTATACTTATTAACATCCCTTGATGATCTCAAATCATTGTACTTAATTTTCCCTTTACCTCTGAGAAGTGAAGTCATTTGAGGAAGTTTGGCAAAGATCACTCTTTAGTTGGTGGTAGACAGTCTTTGTCTCCAAAGCCTATTCTACTTAAGGAAACTGGCACAGTGTCATTAATATTAAACAGGAATATTTTTGTACATCCCATAAATTCTGGGGTGTCCTGGCTGGGATTAATTAGTTACTAGAAAGCTCCTTTTCTCCACCTTGGGAATTGATCTGTACTTGCACAAATAAAAAAAAAGTAACCTATTAATTTTCTTATCAACTGGAGAATCTTCTCACTGATCTGGTACCTTGATAGGAATAGCTGTGAAAAGTTCATATCCAATTGCCCTCCAGACCAGTTTGGGAAGTAGATCTGAAAAACAACCTGGCTAATTAATCAAGGGCACATCTCATTAATCACTGGTTTTGATTTTCTTCAGAGCCCAGCATACTTAGGAGTATGGAATTATTTGGAAACTGACTTCCTGACTCACCTACTCTTCTGGTGAACCTCACTACTTCCAGAGGAGAAAAACTGTAGCCAGCCAGAAACTGATTATTTAGCTATAATCTCAGATTTCAAGAAGTCAATTGAAACTTCAGGGTCCTTGATTGATGGAAAGTGCTAGCAAGGCTGTTGGTAATATCTGATGGCCCTTTCTCTACTAAGTTTTCTTCTTGGAATTTAATTTGCATATATGTAAATGTACAGATATTAAATGCTCAGTTCAGGTGTACATCATGAATCTATTAAAACAAGATGTAAGAGGTGCCTGGGTGGCTCAGTCGGCTGTCTGCCTTCAGCTCAGGTCATGATGGTCCTCGGATAGATGCTTCTCCCTCTCTGTCTGCCACTGCCCCGCTTTGTGTTCTCTATCAAATAAAAGAATAAAATCTTAAAAAAAATAAATAAAACAGTTCTATCACCCAGAATGCTCCCTCTTGTCCCTTGCCAGTCAGTTCCCCTTTCTTCCACACACAGATCTCAGAAACAACTGCTGTTTTGATTTTTGTAACCGCAGAGTAGTGTTGCCTGTTCTTGGATTTCATATATATGGAACCATACATTGTTTAATTTGTGTCCGGCTTCTTTCACTCAACATAGTGTCTTGAGGTTCATCCATGTTTTTGTATATATCACACAATTTTTTATTGCTATTTAGTCTTCCTTTATATGAATTTACTATAATTTATTTCTTTGTTTATAGACATTTTGGTTGTTTCTAAGTTTTGGATTGTTTAAATTTCCTTTTCTTTCTTTTTTTTTTTTTTAGATTCAGATTTTTTTTTTAAGATTCTATTTATTTGAGAAAGCATGAGCAGGGGGAGGGGCAGAGGGTGAAGCTGACCCTCTGCTGAGCAGGGAGCCTGAAGACCCGGGCCTCCATACCAGGACCCTGGGATCATGACCTGAGCTGAAGGCAGATGCTTAACTGGGCCACCCAGGTACATCAGAGATTCAGATTCTCTAATTGGAGTAGACTTCATGTAAAATTATGAAAGGAGAATATATATTTTGCAAAGAGGAAGCTTCCTTAACTAAAATTTATTTCTTTATTGAACAGAAAGTAGGACTGGATTTGTTTTTGGAGCAAAGGGGATTTCAAATAGACTCCCCCAAAATTTCAGCTGTAAGGTTTGAGGGACCTGGAATTCTTTTCCAAGGGAACATGTGGCATCTCCTTTATTAAAGGACCTTAAGTGATATTTGTTCTGATTGATTTGGTATAATTTGGGTGAAATTCAGAAGCAAAAGGAAGAGCCAAATCCGTATCCTCCAGATGTTATTTTTAATCCTAAACTGATAGAGACACCATTCTTTCAAGAAACGACTTCATTAGCTACCCTGGTACAGAGACGTGCGAGACTCTGATTAAACTCTCTGCTTTGCTTGTTCAAAAAATTCAGCTTCCTTTCTCTAATAATGCTGGAAGTATATCCTATGCTTAATTCTTGTGTTCATTCAGTCATTTATTCATTTGACATGTTTGAGTATCGTCTCTGAGTTTTAACAGAGGTTACTGTTGAATAAAATGTACTTCTTTTGACATTATATAAATTGATTGAGGCCTCTTGTGAGGGCCCGGTATAAATGGATTCCATGTTATTGTTTGGTATTTGTTGAAGATACTAAATGTATAGGTAACAATCATTACATCTATTATGGCAAAAACCAAGCTTGTGCTTTTCTTCAGACTGGAAGGTGACTCCATGTATACCTGGGAGTAGGATGATCAGATCTGCTGAACTGTGGCAGCAGTGACCTGACACTTAATCTTCATTCCTGGCCTTTCTCCTCCAACTCACTAACTCCTGTCCAGGGAGAAAGAATTTTGCAAAGCTTAGTGCAGCCTGCCTCTGGAGAATGGAGGTAGTGGAAGGGCTGAAGCTGTCTGTTCTGCTAGGAATTGGTGAGCAAGTGAGTTTTTGTTTTTTTTTTTTAAAGATTTCACTTATTCATTCATGAGAGACAGAGAGACAGAGAAAGAGAGAGGCAGAGACACAGGCAGAGGGAGAAGCAGGCTCCACGCAGGGAGCCTGACGTGGGACTCGATCCCAAGTCTCTAGGATCAGGCCCTGGGCTGAAGGCGGCGTCCAACCACTGAGCCACCCGGGCTGCCCAGCAAGTGAGTTTAATTCAAGGGAAAAATATTGGCAGGACCGTTTGGTTCCAGTTCTAATCCCATATTCTCCAGTCAATTTTTCCTGTGAAGAAAGTAGGTATGTTGAATATATTATCTTGAGGTATACGACTATCTTTCCTAAAATGTTATCTTTTTCCTAATTTAACTTGCATTAGGGTGGGAAAGTGGAGTATGATAAAGTATAATTTTAAAACATTGAAAGTATAGCTCATAAAAATATGTGATGAGCACATATAAGAGATATGTTATTCACTCATTAATAATGGAATTATCAGGAAGGTAAAGCTGGTTCAAAGAGAATATAAGAGATTGAAAGAAAGTAAAAGAAAGACTGCTAAAATCAATTCCTAAGTTAGATATAAAACTAGTTAATGTTTTACAGAGCACTTAACTTCAAACTCTGGGGTATCTTTTTTTTTCTTCTTAAAGAAATTACTTTCATCTCTACTGGACAAAAAAAGTTACTACTTATCTATCTTATTAAAGTCAACAATTTTACAGAATTGAGGCCTTAATCAAAAGTCAAAATATTTTCCCTTATGTCATCAGATGACCATTGTTGACAGTGTAGCTTCTTTAGACAATGACTTAGTATGACTTTAAAAAGAGATGAAGTAATCTTATTGCCTTATTTCCAAGTCTGGACACTTTTTCTTCTTTAACAGTTATTCTTTATCAAGATACCACAAATCCGGGGATCCCTGGGTGGCTCAGCGGTTCGGCGCCTGCCTTTGGCCCAGGGCATGATCCTGGAGTCCCGGGATCGAGTCCCATGTCGGGCTCCCGGCATGGAGCCTGCTTCTCCCTCTGCCTGTGTCTCTGCCTCTCTCTCTCTCTCTCTCTCTATCATTAATAAATAAATAAAATCTTAAAAAAAAAAAGATACCACAAATCCTAAAAGACAGGTATTCTTTCTATAAATAAAAAATAGGAGAAAACACTCTGGCCTGGAATGTGGCCCACTGAAGGCAGTTGTCACTAACTGGGCACCTTTCCTTCCACAAACACATTACTAAAACTTGTTCATATTCTACAGCATTTGTTATAGACTGAATGTTTTTGTGTTTCCCTGAATTCATGCATTAAAATCCTGACACCTCCCCTGCCCCCCAGTGTGATAGTATTAGGAAGTGGAGTCTTTGGGAGACAATTAGGTCTGAAGAATGGATCCCTTCTTAGAAAGACAGGAGAGCTTGCTTCCCCCTTTCTCTGCTCTCTGCTCTTCGAGGATAAAAGAAAACAACCATTTGCAAAAGAAGAGGTCCTTCACCAAATACGAGATCTGCTGTAGCCTTGATCTTGGACTTCCCCACCTCCAGAACGATGAGAAATGAGTATCTGTTGTTTAAGTCACCCAGCTGTGGTATTCTTTTATAGAATTGACTAAGACAGCATCTGTATAGTGGTTGATTTTTGACAGAAATCTTTACCTTTTAGATGAGTAAGTCGCAAAATGTGCCTTCAGATTGTTAAATTGATTGACCTGTTTTATGAAGCTACTGCCTGGACCATCGTGTGTGTTTATGTAGGTGTTAGGTTCTGCTTTTATGGCCCACATGAATAGTAAGAAGCATGTGATATAGATTATGGTTTTATTGTCAATCATTAATATTTAACTCTTCTAACAAAAATTGTTCTGTTTCTTCTTGAAACTACACTGCGTTTCTATGCCATCAACATAGAACAGAGCATTTGTCTATCTCTTAGCCATGGCTGGAAGCCATGGAGCTCTTCATCTAAAAATGTATCTAGTCACTTTGACTAAAGATAGGTGGAACTGGGACACAAAACCATTTTATGCCATTTTGTAATGGAACTTGTTCTGTCAACTGCCTATTCCTAGTACTCAGAGAATCACAATTATTTTTAGGAAAAAGATTCTGAGGGAACAGTAATAGCCTGGTATCTATTTAAAGATGAAATAGCTTGGCTCTTTGACTGTTTCTGGTTATAGTATCAGGAATTGATAGCAAGAATATAATCAGAAATTGTATTATGATTCAAAACAGTAAAGGAAGTCCTAAATAGCTTTGCAATTTACTACATTGTAATAGTTCAATAATATGATATTTTGTCCAATATCTTTTTGTACTTTCATAGAATATTCAGTTGGAAAAGTTGGACTAGTATGTTATGTATAAAATTGGTATAGACTTACAAGGAAATTCTTAAAGAAATTCAGTGATGTGCTTTTACAGTAAGGGAATGATTGCATGGTGAAATATGTCGGAAAAGCCAACTTAAGGTATAGATAGATATTGATATGTAGCTTGTGTGCTTGGCTTGGGTTAAAATAGTTTTATATACTTATTTTACTGAGATGCATTAAGCTGAATTCAAAGCTTAACATTTCCCTTGTTCTTATATAAGACTATTTCGAAAGGAGCATTGTGAAAGTGAAAGATGCCAGGTGTAATGTGAATTTTCCTCTTTATTTCAGGATACTAAATTTTGCCAGAGAGCGTGAGATAAAAAACAAACGGACAGAACACACTTAGCTCTGTTAAGAGATAAGTAAATTGGTAACCCATGAGATATATGGCACAAATAAAGCAAGTAGAGAATATGTGTGTGGATACAGATGGAGAGTGATGGAGGAAACAAGTAGACACTAAGTATTTAATATACACTACCTATCTATGAGACACACAGTATTTGTGAGATCTTAAATCAGCCACCCATTAGGGACACCCATTCTGGCCCTGTCTATTCTCTGCCTGAGTAAAAACCGTAACTGCTCATCAGACCGATTGGTGAGCTACACTGTGGCCCCAGGCATTTGCCCCCAGAATAGCTTGCCTGATGATGTACTTACAGGCAACCATTGCAGCAAGGTGATTCCCTACATGACATCAGGAATTGAGAAAGGATGTTTCAAAATATCCTCAGGCAACGAGTTTTAGGTTTTTATACTTTTTATAGTTTCTCCCGTGTTTTTTATACTTTTTATAGTTTCTCCCGTGTTTTATCAGTCTTTCCCTCTAAGCCGCATTGCTAATTCTTACAGTGAGTCACTGATGGTAATGGCATTTATCATCCCCGTCAAGGGTTGGATTTGCAAGGTTCCCCGTCACCTAATAGTGTGTTTTATGCACCCCTTCTCTCTTCTTTCTTCCTTCCTCACTTCTTCCCTTCTTTCTGTCCCATTTCTTTTTTTCTTTCTCCTCCCCTCTCTTTTTCTAGTTTTCTCTCTTCCTCTCTGTTACTTTTGACCCTCCTTGCTGCTGCTTCTGCATGGTTTGTTTTAGAGATGTCTTAAGGTTGTTTAATGTTTAATAAGTGCAGCAAAATAGTACTTGTGAAAATAGGTGAAAAAGAAGCATGAAAATCTTGGGTGGAGATACAATATGAAGCTACCACAGAAACTTCCTTGTACAAGATGCGCCACAAAGTTGGTTCTAAGCCTTCTGAAATTTAATGTAAAAAGAAGAAATTGATCAGGAACTGCATTTCCAACTCTGGGACACAATGCTGGCTTGAACAAAATTTGATGCTGTTAGTAAGGAATAAAAGATCATTGAGCAGAAAACTAGAAGTATCTACCACTTTCTACTCCTTTGGCTTTGTAACATTCACGTACACCCTTTCTCCTATAAATTGAATACCTTCCCAGGCCGTTCCCAAGTTAAATCAGTCATGCATTGTGTGATATGTCTTGAGAAATACAGTTCCCTCTAAAATTGAGTAAGACTTTTAGTCTTTTCCAGTTAATTTCTGTTTGTGAACAACCACTGCCTAAGGTCTTACAAGATACAGTGTTAAGGCTTGAGAAATATTGGTTCCTAGTGACAGGTTTTTATTTTCCATACATCCTTTCCTTTATTTTCCTTTCCTCCTTTCCTCTTCTCTCCTCTTCTCTCCTCTCCTTTCCTCTTTTCTCCTTCCCTTTTTTTCTTTCTTTCTTTTAAAGATTTTATAAATTTGACTGAGAGAGACTAAAAGAACACAAGCAGGGAGAATGGCAGAGGGAGTCTTCTTCTCCTTTTCACTTAATTGCTATTAACAATATGAAATAATAAGTTTGGAGGTAAAGAAACACCTTTTATATCTCTTTTTACCAGCAGGTTTACCTCCTTTGTCCAGCAGAGGACATGAAACAAGAACTGGGAGCCCAATACCAGCCTCTGGTAAGGCTGCTGCTTCAGCTCTGGTAGAAAAGTAGTATTTGTTCCTCTTACAGTGGGAAGACTCCCATTATGGGCTTCACAGACAACTTAGATTGCAGTCTGCATGCAGAGACCTGCTCTCTTAGCTGTAAGACTAATCAACTCTCATCTGAATTCATTTTTCTCAGGTAGGACTTTGCAAAAATCATCAATAACGCACACATTTTGTATTTTCTTTTTTTAAAAAAATATTTTATTTATTCACTCATGAGAGACACAGAGAGAGAAAGAGAGGCAGAGACACAGGCAGAGGGAGAAGCAGGCTCCACGCAGGGAACCCGATGCAGGACTTGATCCTGGGACTCCAGGATCATGCCCTGGGCTGAAGGCAGGTGCTAAACTGCTGAGCCACCCAGGGATCCCCACACATTTTGTATTTTCATATCACTTTCTTCTAATACTAGAGCTGCAGTAGTAAACTCAAAGTCTGTGCATGAAATCACGTTTCATACTGCATAAGAAAGAATCTTCAAATTTCCAGACTGAAATAGGAGAGACCTAGTTGTCTGTCTCTCTGCCTTCTTTACTTGGAAAATTCACATTTTTGTTTCTTCTCTGTGCAGCATTCCACTGCTAGGTCCTACACTTTGCATCAATGTAGAATGCAAGTAACAGAAAATTTAATAAAATGGCCTAATCAGATGGGTGTTTGTATGAGTAGGCTTAGATTGCCATAACAAAAATATCACCGACTAGGTCAGTTAAACAATGGACATTTTTTCCTCAGTTCTGGAGGCTGGCAAGTGTGAGGTTAAGGTGCTACTTGATGAGGTTTCTGGTAAGAGTTCTCTTCCTGGCTTGTTGATGGCTGCCTTCTCACTCTGTCTTCACCTGGAGGGGTAGGGAGATCTCTTTCTCTGTAAGTTCAATTAAATATTTGATTTAATGTGTGGAGAAAGATCTGGCTTTCTCTTCTAAGGTAACACTAATCCTATCTGGTTAGGGACCCACCCTTATAATCTCAGTGAATAGTAATTATCTCCAAAAAGCTCCATTTCCAAATACTCTCATAGTAGAGATTAGGGCTTCAACATAGGAATTCAGTCCATAGTTAGATCCCCCCCCCCCCCAAATCCACTTTTTTCCTGTAAAATTCTAGAAGAAAGGATTTCAGGACTGGCATAGTAGCTCCATGATGTCACCATTGCCTCAGGCTCCATCTGTTTCCCTACTTTAGCTTGTGGCTTCTGTTCCAGCCTACTTTACATCTGCTCACCTGGCTGGCAGGATGAAAGGTTGTATGTTCATCAGAAAGCAGTTTTTTTTTTTTTTTTTCTCCAGCAGAGTCTTACATCGTAGAGAGACCCCTAACTGAGGGGGTGGAGTGCTAAACATCGAGTTTTGTAGCTTGGGATAATTTTGCTTGGAATTGTGTTAGAGAGGAAGAAGTGGTGAATGGATATGGAGAAAGTGACTCTCTCCAGACAGGCTGCAAAAATACCCAGAGCATAGTCAGTTAAAAAAAAAAAATCAGGAGATGCTCCTCACGTAACATATTCTAGATATATAACCTTTGATGTTTTTATTTAATCCACAGAAATACTGTAAATTTTTCTCTGTAAATATCCTTACAAATCTTTTTTGTGTATTAAAGCACAATGTGATCTACCACTGCTCTCATATTTAGGCCCAGCATCAGACTATTTGCTAGTATTAGTCTATACTGAAAAGGACCAAGACTGCTTGGAGGGTGGTTGAATCTATGTACTTGGGGCCAGGAAAAAACTGGTCTTCTCCAAAGTACATCACAATTCCCTTCGGAGAGGCGGCTTCTCTCCATTGCCCCTGTGAGTGTCCCCTCCAGATGCAGGGATGGGCTGTGGTATCACATTTAGCCAGTAGGTGGAAACACTGTCTAACACATGAAGATTGCTGACAGGCAGCCACACGCAGGAGGCTGAGCGCTGTCATTATTTGTGTGTACAGCTCTCCTTTTCTCTCCAAGACTCCAGCAGAATTGGATTAGCTTCCTGAGTGAAATGATAATGTGTTGATGCAGTAAGCTAAACACAGGGACAAACACAACACCTCTCCTAGGTGAGGGAGTTTTAACAAGAGATCTCAACACGCGATGCTTTGCTTCCCCCCAAAGTAACCAAAGAAAGGCCTAGAAGGATGTGGAAGATGATGTGGGGGGAAGGTTGCTTAAAAGTCTGTTTTGGGGATTTCCCCCTGGAATGCCGAATAGGACATCTGTAGCAGCCCACTACACCTACACTTAGGCTCTACACGAATACAGTTGCCTCGTAAGTTTTTCCAGAGGAAGGGATGTGTGTGGTTCATTTTGGAAAGGAGGGAATAGAAAGGAAAAATTAGAAGTTTTGAAGCTTCTTATCCTTTACTCTGAAAATATTTGAGTAAAAACTTGGCCATTACATTGTTAAGAAAATAGAAAACAGAACCTTGATTTCTGTAACTGTAATGGACATCTATGTAGCACCTACTATAAACTAGATGCTTCACACACAGCCTGCTTATAAATCCAGATTTGTAATTCACATCCTATGGTAAGGAGT
Organism: Canis lupus familiaris; assembly: GCF_011100685.1. Lineage (NCBI taxonomy): Eukaryota > Metazoa > Chordata > Mammalia > Carnivora > Canidae > Canis > Canis lupus. Next base: position 1,430,301 of record NC_049224.1, on the reverse strand, counting down.
CAGTGGCTCACGGGACTTAAGTGACTTGGAACTCTGTATTCTAAGCTTACCCTGAGCTCCAGATTTTCTTATCTCTTTACCTAATCTCAATAAAATGTTGCTTGATGGTAAGATATCAACACTGTCTAAAGGGTATCATCAGAGGAATTGGTAAGTGAAGACTGGAATCAAGTAACAGCCCTGCCACTGTCCAACTAAATAGGATGATTTTGGGGAAATTGCTCAATCTGTAAGAGACTTTATAGTTTTTTATATTTGAAAGCCTATGAAATAGCTATTTTTATAGATAAATAGATCAGAAGTCGACAGTTTAATGACACTGTTGAATCAGTAGGACCACATGACACATCATTGCTATCATTTCGCATAATTATAATTGGATAACCACCATGATCTCCATGGTAAAAGTTCAACCATGATCAGTAGTGATGAAGCTGCAAGATCAGAAAAGTCAGTTGATCCCTTAGAAGCTACATTACTTACTATTTATGTAGGATGATTCCACCCAACCATGATAAGAGGATTTCCTGTTGTTTCTGTGTGCTAGGTCAGAGCCTTTACACTTGTATACCAAAAGCAAGGAGGCAGTGAATCTTAGAATAGCTTACTGAAGTCTGGACATGTGACAAATTTAAAGTATAAGGCAGAGAACCCAAGGGAATTGATCTGAATTTTATTTTCCTCTTGCCATGTATCCCAATTATAATACCATTTCTAAGAGTGGCTGTCTCATGGCAAGCCCACAGATCTCTTTGTTGTAATCAGGACAGGAAGGATTCTGTAATTATCTTTCCATCAGCATTTTCCCTGGGGACTGGCTGCAGTATTCAGAAAACTCTCCTGAAGGAAATGGAGTTGTTCTGATTTAAAAGTCATGGTTTCTGCTGGAACTTGTGTGGTCCTAGCTTCAGGAGTTTAGGCCAAGAATCAAGGGGAAGGATCAAGTGGGACTTCTAGCCTCCAGAGTTGTGGGAAAATCAAGTTCTGTTCTTTAAGCCACCCAGTGTGTGGTTCTTTGTTATGGTAGCCTAAGCCGACTAATAAAGCAATGAATTCACATCAAGAGAGAAAAAATGAGAGCCTAGACAGAGGTAGTAGCTTTGGGTTTAGAGAAAGAGCTAGATTAATGAAATACAGAAAACAGGATATAGTGATCTATTGCATTTGGGGAGTAAGAATGAGGGGTCTAGGCCAACCACAAGATTTCTCACATTGGTACTAGGGTAGCAACTTGGTACTGATTTCATTGAAAGAACTGGTGAACTTATGAGTGTGTGTGCATGTATACGTGTGTGTGTGTGTTTGTGTGTATTAGCATAAGGCTGAGAAGCTAAAAAAAAGTCGCCCAATAATTATTCTTTTGCTTACAAATATAGACCTCTACTTGTCTCTCATATATTAGTACAAGAGCCACATTCCTGGTTAATGGGTACTTCTGCTTCTCAGCGACCCAGGTTTCTAGGTTGCTTCTTCATTCCCCAAAGCTTTGTCCTTATACTTGTGGTCGAGGTGGGGTTGCCACAGGTTCCAGCTGTTGAAAATGGCAGAGAAAATGAAATATGGAGGAAACAGATCTGGACATCCTAAATCTTAGAGCTGGAATTGGCAGACATCACATCTGTTTACATTGTTTGAAGAGAAATTAGCCATGTGGTCACAACTAACTTCAAGAAAAGCTGGAAAATTTTGTATGTCTGGGAAGTTCTGTGCCAAGCTAAGATTCTATTTCTATTAAAAGAAAAGGTAATGGATTTTGGTGGAAAGTGAACAGTGTCTGCTATAGTAAGGACATGAAGTGGCTAAAGGTGTTTATTTAGGAACCACAGAACTATGAAAATGGAGATGTCTAAAGAGTGTGTGCAGATGAGGGATTCATGCACAGAAGGGAACACCAGAATTTGGAAGAGGAGCCCATGAAGGAGATCAAGAAGAACTGGACACACCCTTATCTTTTTACGTAGGTATTTATCATTCTTTTAGTCTACCCAGCATCTAAGCCCTCTTCATATGTTTGAGGAAGTTCTTACCTCGCAAATTTTGATAGGAGAACCACCTCCAGAATACAGAAGTATGACGATGCCAGACACTTCTCTCCTAGATGGCCCTGTATCAGGTTTGTGAGCATGTGACCTAGCCCTGCCAACCAGATGCTTCTGATCAATCTCTAAGTTACAAGCTAGTAAGATAGAGCATGGACAGAGGAGTCCTCTGGCAGCAATAGTGGTGGCAGTGGGATGGAGTGTCCAGGGCAGCGCCATGGTGGTACCAGGGCAGTGTCTACATCCAGTGCTGGAGATGTTGGAACTGCTTGGTGCTTGTGGCAGTAATAATAGTAGTGGTGTCTCAAGCAGGTTACTTCTGCTGAATTATGTTAAGTATTGCTCCTGTCTGCCAAGCCTATGAGCCACCTTCTCCTCCTCTGAGATCCATTAGATTGATGCAGTAGCATTATAGTAAATTACTCCCTTTTTTCCTTAGAAAAAAAGAATCTCTTCTCTTTCTTCAAATGCAAATTTGTGGTTTGTCCTTTCAATTTTTGGAAGTCTAGTGAGTATGTTTCAGAATATTATCTAAGAAGGAAAGCATTTTCCCCAGAAACGTTTGAAGAACTAAATATGTCAAAAATAATAGGTATGTGCATAATGTAGGTCATGAGATGGATGTTGGAGGTGGTTACAAAAACCTTGCCATGTTCAAGCATGGTTTTGTTTTTAGTAATACAGGCTAGTGGTTTTGTTAAATTGCATGAACATTAATTTAGATAACAAGAGAAGCTGGGCCTGTACTTGTGGTTAAGTAATGGGAAGTCCAGAAGAGATACTAAGCTGCTAATGATGCAATTTACTTAATGATGCAAATTTCAAATATGATTTAAAATTTATTTTCCCAGTCAGTTGATGATTTCATAAGTTAACCTGTTCCCATGGGAATAAGAACATATTTTATAACTGCAGTTTTAGTATTTCTTTATCCATTTCTGGGCTTAGCTGTTAGGATAAATTATTTTTTATTTAAAGGACACATAATTAAATATAGAACATAGCTGATTATTGCATCAAAACCAGAATTCTTATGGCTTAATTATGGCATTATGATTACTTCTTAAAAATTTATTGTTTATGCTTCCTACTCTTTACCTTCTTCTCTTTTTTTCTACCTTCTTTCTAAATGGATACCAACTTCTCTATTTCTCATTCTCATCATTAGTCCTTTGTAAATTATCCAGCCATCCTCTTCATTTGTCACTTGAGGAAACAGAATAATTTTTGGAGTTTATGTGTATGTGATATCCTGTCACATAGCTTTTGATGCTCTCCACCTCCATCCTACCCCACCCCAATAGTTTTGTTTTCTAAGCCTTGGAGTAGAGTGAGAACAAGTGTCAGCCTTCCTGGATGGCACCTAGATCATTATCGCTCTTTTGATGCTCTCCAGTGCACACTTCAGTTCTCTGATTTGTCCAAATACTTCTGTGTTTTGAGGCTTTACTGAAAAATTGTTTCCTTTACTGGACTATCTCTAAAATTCCATTGGATTCCCAGTTTTTTCTAATGTTTATTTTTATTATCTAGAGACAGTTAGAAGGGTTTTTAAAAATAGGAACAGGCTCCCAGCAATTTGTTTCCATCCTGCTAAAGACCTAAGTTTATTGGGACACCTGGGTGGCTCAGCAGTTGAGCGTCTGCCTGTGGTTCAGGACATGATCCTGGAGACCCAGGAACGAGTCCCACATTGGGCTTCCTGCAGGGAACCTGCTTCTCCCTCTGCCTATGTCTTTGCCTTTCTCTCTGTCTCTCATGAATAAATAAATTAAAAAATCTTAAAAAAAAAAAGACCTTAAGTTTACCTACTAAATTTGCTGGCAAAAATGAGTGCATAGACTCTGTGAAACTTACTACCACAATCTTATAATCTTATAATAATGCAAACCTTTTAACACTGGTAGATAACTTCAGGAGATAAATTGATATCAACAGGGACTTTAAGCCTTCCTCCTGCCTCAGTGCTAGAATCTTGAAAAATCTGGGGTATTTTGCTCTTGATTGGGTCATCGCAGATGATATTGCTGCTGACATTCAGGATCATAACGCAGTGTTATTGAAACACCATACAGTGTAATTATTTTTCATAAGAATTAAGGAGAGAAAGATAAATAAAAGGAAGGAAAAGATGAAGAAAAAGGAGAGAGGCTGGGAAGAGGAAAGGTACCGAGAAGGAAGGAGATCTGGGAGAAGGACGCAGGAGCAGAGGGCAGGAGATGGGGAAGCCGGAGAAGGAAACACGTTGGAAACTGTGTTCTCAGGGAGTCCCAGGTGCAGATTTACGTTCTCATCAGCCTGGCCAGCCTCGCATTAGCTCCACCACAGAAAGAACTGGCCTCTCTCATGATACAGTCTCAGCTTGCCTTTTTGGCCTGAAACATGTGGGGGAAATGAGCACAAGATTTTAGGGTCTTTGTCGTTCCTCATAGGAGAGGCTGCCTTGCAGGCTTGTTGGGCTCTAAACCGCTACTTCAGATAAAAGTAATTTGATGTCTGAACTTTTGGTTGAATAGTGTGTCAGAACAGGTTTGGGTCACATATCTGATTAATTGGGATGATCTGCCTCATTCAGACAACAGGATCTGCCTCTCCTGTACATTAGACTGTTGTTTTCAGTGTGGTTTTTTGAAAAATATATTGAACTTACTAAGAGTCAGGAAATAGGGCTTATACTCTCAAACCTCAGGCTTAGTAACTCCTAGCAACTTGGTTTTGGGCAATTCACCTAACCTGCCTGGTTCAGGTGAGCCTCCATATCATGATCAAGCTGAATGAGTTCTCTTCATTTGGAACATTACACAATTATTTTAGACATTTGTTGAGATTCCCTGCATGTCTACTTTGAGGAGACAGCGGTCTCGTAGAAATGAACACAGCAGCCATACAGTGTCCTGGACAGTGTAGTGGTGAAGAGCACGGTCGCTCCAAGGCCTAATATAAATCCCAGCACTGTCCGTTAAACACAGGCATCCTTAATCCTTATTCCAACATTAATCTTTGTGTAGTAGGAGAAAAAAAATGATTATGTAACTAATCCTAGTTCAAGATTAGTCATTAAAAGAGTCAGAATAACGTGGCTCTCCCCTGACCTGTGTCCAGTCCAATAAAGAGTATGCACCCCCTCTCCACTGTTTTCGTCCAGCTTCCCTGTAACAGACACTCCTCCTCCCCTATGCAGGGTCACTGGCTGCCCTCCCCAAAGACATCCTTTATTTTGGTATCGTGAAATTCAGGACACTTTTTCTCTCCTCATCTGATTTTGTTTTTGTAGCTTGTGCTACAGTCAGCTACTTCCTCTTTCTTGAAAATATTCTCTTGATTTCTGAGACACCACTCTTCCCAGGTTGTCTCCAACCTCTTTGTCGTTTCTTCCCTCTGTGTCTTAGTCTCTTTTCTGTAACTTTCCCCATTAAATGTTGGTGTCCTTTCCAGTTCTTTTCCTAGAAACTCTTAATTACTCTCTGTATGCTCCTTAGAAGATGTCATTTGGCCTAAGACTCTAACAACTACATCTCCTAAAGAATCCTGTATTTTATCCTTTTTTTTTTCCCTCTCCCCCCCGCCCGTTTTTTAAAGCAACCCTTGTGTCCAAGGCTGACTTTCAATAGATTACAGTGAGGGGCTGCTCTGCTACTGATGAAATTGCAATCTTTTTTTTTAATGTTTATTTCTTTTTCATGGAACTTCCCACAAACTTATTTATTATTTTAATTTTTTAAAAAATTTCATCAAGGTTATTCAACTCTGTTGGTGTCCTCATGTAGTTCTGACTCCATACCTGCAACTGATGAGTTTTTACTGCTTATACTGCTATTTCTTAATTTTTCAGTCTTCTTTCTGTGGAAATTAAGAATTTAATGCTTTTTCCCACTTCCTCCACAGCCCACCAAATGAACACACACACACACACACACACACACACACGCACACACACACAGATCTTCCACAATCCTCTTGATGTAGTTGAACACAGTGGTGCTGTATGGCTCATAGCTGAGGAATGTAATATGTTATTATTTCATTTATTTTCTTATATAACTTTTTTATTAAAGATTTTAAAAATATTTTTTTTGGAAATTTATTTATTCATGAGAGACACAGAGAGAGAGGCAGAGACACAGGCAGAGGGAGAAGCAGGCTCCCTGCAGGGAGCCCCATATGAGACTGGATCCCAGGACCCCAGGGTCACACCCTGAGCCAAAGGCGCAGGTGCTCAACTGCTGAGCCCCCCAGGGGTCCTCTTTTCTTATGTAACTTTTTGTTTCCCTTGGAGAAGAGAATAAATGTCTTTTCTTCTAGTTTCCTATATAGCTCACTAAATCATCTGCATACTCTTTAACTTAAGAATTTCTGGGGCACCTGGGTGACTCAGTAGGTTAAGCATCTGATTCGTAATTTTGCCTCAGGTCATGATCTCAGGGTTATGAGATCTGCCTTGTGTGGGGCTCAGTGCTGGGTGTGGAGCATGCTTAGAATTCTCTATCTTGTTCTGCCCCCCTACCTACCCTCCCACCTGCTGCCACATGCACACACACTCTGAAAAAAAATTTTGTCAGTGATTCAAACATAATAGATATTTCTATGAATTTAATCTCCTTTTATTTCCCTCTTTTGGAGCCCACTATTCTCTTGCCAAAATTTGAAATGGTTTCTCTCTAAGCCTATAGCTCAGCTGTCATTCTAGGTTCACTATTATTCTGTAGATTCCCTTTGCCTCTCATTGTATTAGATTCTCCGTTCTATGTATCTTACTGTTTTCTGCTTTCCTAGTTTTTTTTTTTTTTAAGATTTTATTTATTTATTTGACAGAGAGAGAAAGAGGGAGCACATAAGTAGGCAGAGACACACAGAGGGAGAAGCAGACTCCTTGCTGAGCAGGGAGCTCAATACGGAACTTGATCCCAGGACCCCGAGATCATGATCTGAGCTGAACGCAGATGCTTTTTTTTTTTTAAGATTTTATTTATTTATTCATGAGAGGCGCAGAGAGAGAGAGGAGAGAGGCAGAGACGCAGGCAGAGGGAGAAGCAGGCTCCATGCAGGGAGCCTGACGTGGGACTCGATCCTGGGTCTCCAGGATCACGCCCTGGGCTGAAGGCAGCGCTAAACTGCTAAGCCACCTGGGCTGCCCCTTGAAGGCAGATGCTTAACTGACTGAACCATCTAGGTGCCCCCCAGTTTATTATCTTTAAACAGAGTATCTCTTTTTGAAGATTTCTAAGAAAGGGACAGTATAGAGATAAACATGTGAGACTTTGAAAGTCTGAAAATGTTTTTATTCTATTTAGATATTGTTGTCTTGTTTCATTTAGTTGATGTTGGTTGATAATGTTTTTCAAATATTCTGTATTTTTATTGATGCTTTCTTGTTCTATAAATTATTGAGAGGAGGATATAAATCTAACTGTTTGAGTTTGTCTATTTCCCTTTCCAGTTCTATCTGGTTTTGCCTCTTGTATTTATAATCTCTGTTATTAGGTACATACACATTAAGGATCATTATGGTTTCTTGATAAATTGCTGCATTTTAACTGTTCTTTAATTCTTCAGTGTTTAATTTGCTGTAAACCCTATCCACTGTGATTTTCATTTCAGGTATTATTGTTCATTTCTGGTAGTTTGGTTGGGCATTTTTTATGTCTTCCATTTTTTTTTATGGCACTACATTTATTGATAAATAGAGAAAAGTACATAGGTTATACAAATAAATAGTTTAAAGAATAATAGTAAAGGGTGCCTGGGTGGCTTAGTAGTCGAGCATCTGCCTTTGGCTCAGGTCGTGATCCCAGGGTCCTGGGATTGAGTCCCACATCAGGCTCCCTGCGTGGAGCCTGCTTCTTCCTCTGCCTGTGTCTCTGCCTCTTTCTCTGTGTCTTTCATGAATAAATTAATAAAATCTTAAAAAGAAGAATAATAGTAAAACAAATAGCCGTGTTCTCACCACTAGTTTCAGAAATGGAATATTGAATTCCTCTGTGTATCTCAACCCTATGGCATTCCCTTGCTTTCCATTAGATTTTTTTTAATTTTTTTTTTATTTATTTATGATAGGCACACAGTGAGAGAGAGAGAGGCAGAGACACAGGCAGAGGGAGAAGCAGGCTCCATGCACCAGGAGCCCGATGTGGGATTTGATCCCGGGTCTCCAGGATCACGCCCTGGGCCAAAGGCAGGCGCCAAACCGCTGCGCCACCCAGGGATCCCTCCATTAGATTTTCATATACATGTGTCTTCCTAAATGATACATTGACTTTTCCTTATTTGGCCTTTTATATAAGTAGAATCATTTAGTGTGCCTTTTATGATGTAATTTTTATTTTGTGTTAGATATTAGTTTCAAAGATACATCCATGTTGGGGCACCTGGGTGGCACAGTTGGTTAAGTGCCTGACTCTAGATTTTGGCTCAAGTCATGATATCAGGATACCAGGATCAAGCCCCACATTGGGCTCTGCACTCCACTTGGAATCTGCTTGAGATTCTGTCTCCCTCTCTCTCTCCCCCTCCCATGGGTATACACTCTCTCTCTCAAATCAATCAATCAATCAGTCTTTAAAAAAAAATAAAGGTAATCCATGTTGATGTATCCAATTGATTTATTTTTACTATTCACTAGTTCATAATTTAAATATGACCAATTTATCCAGTCATTTGAAGACTGTTTGAATGTTTCCAGCTTTTGCTGTAATGAAGGCAGTTCACTTATAACTGCTCTCTGCCTTGGATAAGAGTGGAACAGGGAATGTACTTGTCCATATGTACAATGTAATGACAGTTGATGTTCCCATTGACAGGCATGATGGGTCCTATTGTTCATCTTGCCAACCCTTTTGTTGTCATTCTTAACTGTTTGTCCAACTGTGAGGTGTAAAAATGTGTTTCATTGTGAGTTTAATCTGCATTTATCACTGATGACACTGAGCATCTTTTAAAATCTTCATTGGACATCCATATTTCACCTTCCTTGAAATGCCTCTTTATAGTTTTTTTGCCATCTTTTAACATCTATTTGTGCCACTTTGTGTCTTTTCCTTCTTTTCATGATACCTTTTTTTTGTTTTTATTTTAATCCCAGGGAGTCGATATACAGTGTAATATTAGTTTCAGGTGTACAGTATAGTGATTCAACACCTCCATATGGTGTTAATCACAAGCATATTCCTTAATACCCATCACCTATTTAACCTATTCCCGCCCCTGTCTCCCCTCTGTAACCATCCGTTTGTTCTTTATAATTAAGAATCTGTTTCTTAGTCCCTTTCTCTCTTTTTTCCCTTGCTCATTTGTTCTGCTTCTTAAATTTCACACAGAAGTGAAATCATATGGTACTTGTTTTTTTTCTGCCTTATTTCTAGCTCCATATGAATTGTTGCAAATGACAAGATTTCATTCTTTTTTATGGCTGAATAATATTCTGTTGTGTATATATTACCACATCTTCTTTATCCATTCATCAATCAATGTACACTCGGGCTGCTCCCATAATTTGGCTATTGTAAATAATGCTGCTGTAAACATTGGGGTATGTGTATCCCTTTGAATTAGTGTTTTCATATTATTTGGGTAAATACCTAGTGGTGGTATTGCTGGATTGTAGGCTAGTTCTATTTTTAACTTTTTGAGGAATCTCCATACTGTTTTCCAGAGTGGCTGTACCAGTTTGCATCCCCATCAATAGTGCATGAGAGTTCCTTTTTCTCCACATCCTCACCAACACCTGTTGTTTCTTGTGTTTTTGATTTTAGCCATTTTGACGGGTGTGAAGAAATATCTCATTGTTGTTTTGATTTGCATTCCCTTGTATATGTTCCATTTATTAACCATCATTTTCATGTTTTCTTATATCTTCTTAACATATAAATACATATAAACATATGTTCCCTATATATACTTTATATCCCTATGCTGTATATATTATATATAATCTATATATATTATATACACACACCATATATATATATATATATATATATATATTCTGTTTTAATATACTTACTCCCTAATTTTATCATTTTTAACATTTCTGTGCCTGTTTCCATTAATTAAGCTTATTTTTTTGTTATGGGACATATTTTCCTCCCTCTTTCATGCCTGACAATTTTAGATAAGATGCTAGACATTTTAGGGGATGTGGGTGGAGGGATGAGGTAACTGGGTGATGGGTTTTAAGGAGGACACGTGATGTGATGAGCACTGGGTGTCATGCAACTGATGAATTACTGAACTCTACATCTGAAACTAATGATGTACTATATGTTGGCTAACTGAATTTTTTTTTTTTTTGCTAATTGAATTTAAATTAAAAAATGAAGCTAGACATTTTCAATTTTAACTGATTGATTTTCAAAAATTTATTTTCTTACAGTTTTAAAGTTTGTTCTAGGACACAGTTATTTAGAGTTAGTTTCTTTCGCAGCTCACTTTAGAGCTTTATTAAACTAGAGCAGGATTAGTTTAATTAGATTAGGATTAGGGCCTAGAGCAGGATTAGTTTAGGACTACCAAAGCAATAAATTTCTGATGACTCCACCCAGTGATCCATGTAATAGGAAGTTTTTCCATTCTGGCTGGTGAGAATAGGCGCTAAGTATAGCCCTTTTTTAGCTATAGAAATTGTTTTGCTTACTCTGTTCCAATGGTTCTTTCCCCCCAGACTTGGGTAGTTTGATCACAAACATGGTTAGATCACAACTCAGCCAAACACTCAAGTGAACCCCTTTGTAGATCTTAGAGGTCTCCGTGAAACTCATCGCTCTCCGATCTCCACCTCCCCATACCTTCCACCCCACCTGCCTGCCCACTACACACAAATTTCAGCTACCTTAGCCTTTGAATTCCCAACCCTATCTTGCCAACTCAGCAAGATTACTGATGTCTCTTTGAAGTCCCCCTCTCTGAATGGCACACAGGAAATGCCCTCTAGCATGCGATGCCTTCTTACTCTTCAGATTTCATTTCTCAAAATCTTCTTAAATGACATACAAAGTATGCACTGTTTGCTTGTAATTCAGGTGAAAAGGCTTCTGGTAAACTTAGGGTTACAGCTTATGAAACATTGATATTTATTTTCATCCTAAAAGAATAAATCACTATGCCCTAAATCAGTAAAATTAATAATTTTTATTCTTGAATTTCCTAAAAGGCTGTCAGTCCATATAAGTAGGTCCCAGCCCTCACACTGATATAATTTGGCACTATTTTATTTCCTTTTGTGTTTAGCTTGATTCATCAAAAATTTGATATTTCAAGTATAGAGGCATAGCAGTCTTTGTCATTGAAAATCTAAACTCTTCCTGGAAATTCCCATGCAAGAACTTAGTTCTAATGGCCACTGTCTCAGCTGTGAACAGGTTTAAGAAAACTCTCATGTTCCAAAAGATTAAGATTCTTTATCTGCCTCAGAAAGCTCCCAACCACATTTGAAGGTGTCATTGCATTCCCGATTTAATACGCTTCAGTTACAAATACAGAAGACTTTTCATTCAGGGAAGATGACACTTAACCGTGGACAAGATGATTTATCTAGCATAAGCCCACCCAGCCTCATGGCATTCATGGGTAAGTAGGGGTTCTGCAAGCAAAATAAGTGCCTTTGAATATCCTATTTTCTTTTCTAAAACTGCAAGTTTTCTCTCTGCTCAGCAGGGAGTTGTCATCTCCTTCTGCTCCCCTATCCCCACGTTCATGCTCCCTCTCTCTCTGAAATAAATAAGTAAAATCCTAAAAAATGGGGGGAGGGTGCCTGTGGGTTAAAACTACAAGTTTCCCCAGAATCAAAGTGACATTAAAATCTATAAAGGTCACAGTTGTAGCATAGACCAAGCTGTAGCTACAAGTGCTTATTCTAGGAACAGTGTCATTATTTACATACAGCAGTAATCGAAGTATGTCAGCTGCTGAAAGATGCATACCTCTGTTTTGTGTTTGATGTGAGAAGGGGGGAAGAATGTCAATCTTGTTTATAAAGCAAGAACCTCCAAGTTGTTTTTTTTTTTTTTAAGATTTTATTTATGTATTTGACAGAGAGAGAGAGAGAGAGAGACCACAAGCAGGGGAAGTGGCAGGTAGAGGGAGGGGGAGAAGCAGAGTCCCTGTTATCAGGGAGCCTGACTCAGGGTTTGATCCCAGGACTCCGAGATCATGAATTGAGCCAAAGCAGATGCTTAATCGCTTGAGCCACCCGGGCACCAAAACCTCCAACTTTTCTAAGTATTTTCTCAGGTGGGAGGCTCCTATATCATAGGGCCTTTTCCATCCATGTTTTGAGTGTATGTTGTTAGATCCAGTGTTGGAAATGTAAGCATTTTGCATATTTTTTTGACAGCTCAGAAAATGTATTGTTACATTTTTATTATGGTATGGATCACCAATAATAAAGGGTATGGTAATAGACCTAGGTACAAACCCATAGCTTTTAGTATTTTTATTTTTTTAAAAATCTATTTATTTTTAAATAAATGAGAGTGAGAAAGCAAGCATAAGCAGGATGCCCAGAGGGAGAGAGAGGGAGACTCTCAAGTAGACTCTGTGCTGAGCACAGAGCCTGTCACAGGGCTCTATCCATGACTCCGAGATCATGACCAGAGCTGAAACCAAGAGTCAGAACTCAACTGACTACATCCCTAGTATTCTGTATTTTTAAAACATTGAGTAATTTTTGGATATTCATATGGCTCAAAAAATCAAAACAATAGAAAAAGGTATACACTGAAGAAGATTGTTCCCCTTCCAGCCTCCATTCGCTTTCACACTTCCCTCTCTTCTCCATCTTACTAGTTTCATATGTTGTCTTTCCAGTGTTTGTTTTTTAAATGCAAACACAAGCAAATATAAATATGTGAATTTTTATTTCCCTCTTTTTTTTTAAAAGATTTTATTTATTTAATCATGAGAGACACAGAGAGAAGCAGAGACACAGGCAGAGGGAGAAGCTGGGGAGCCCGATGTGGGACTCGATCCCAGGACTCCAGGATCATGTCCTGGGCTGAAGGCAGATGTCCAACCGCTGAGCCCAGGTGTCCCTATTTCCCTCTTTTTAATACAAATGTTAGCATAATATGTTGAGTGCTATGAATTTTGCTTTTTTTAACCTAATAATATGGCTTTGAGATCTTTTCACCTGAGCACTGATAAACTGTTGAGTAGTATTTCTTTATATGAATGTTATCATACTTTCTTTAACCAGACCCCTTCTGATGGATACTTGGGTTACTCCCTATAGTTTATTTTAACAGTGTTAGAGTGATACTTTCTTTGGCATGTGTACTCTCTTAGCTGTAGGATTAATTCCTTGATGTATAACTTAGGTCAAAGGGCAAATGCATTTATTATTTTATCAAATACAATCAGATTTCTTTCAAGATAGATGGTACTAGTTCTTACTCCTAAGCAATAGAGTGACTTTGCCCATAGCTTTGCCACCAGAATATATAGCCAAATTTGGATAATTGACAGTGTAATAAATGAGCAGTTTTAGTGTGGCTTCAATGTACATTTCTCCATTTATGAGTCAGGTTAAACAGCTTAATATGTATAATCATTTGTATTTATTTTTCTGTGAATTCTCTGTTGTTGCCTTTTACCTATTTTCTATAAATTTGTTTACCTTTTTCTTATTTATATTTAAGAAATATATATAAATCAGAGATTGGCTCTTGCCATATGAGTTTTAAATATTTATTTCCAGGGGATCCCTGTGTGGCTCAGCGGTTCAGCGCCTGCCTTTGGCCCAGGGCGTGATCCTGGAGACCCGGGATCGAGTCCCATGTCAGGTTCCCGGCATGGAGCCTGCTTCTCCCTCTGCCTGTGTCTCTGCCTCTCTCTCTCTGTCTCTCTCTCCCATGAATAAATAAATAAAATCTTTAAAAAATAAATAAGTAAATAAATATTTATTTCCAGTGTGTCATTTGGAGTTTTATCTGTGGTATATACTTGCCAATTAGTAGATTGTTTATTTTTTATATTTATTTACTTTTTTAAAGATTATTTATTTGAGAGAGAGTGTGAAGGGGAGGGGCTGGAGGAGAATGAGAGAGACAATCTCAGACTCCCTGGGAGGGCAGAGGCTGTTGCGGGGCTTGACCTCACCACCCTGAGATCACGACCTGAGCCCAAATCAAGAGTCAGGTGCTTAACTCACTGAGCCCTCATATGTCCCCTTTTTAAATTTAATTGTTCTTTTAGGCTTTCAGATTTTAAGTCGTAAAAAGGCCTAAGTACAAGGCTCTAAAGGAAGTCTTCCATATACTTTTATTTTTATGTTTTACATTTATATATTTGACTCATTTGGAATTTACTCAGGTGTTTAGTTGAGGTATGGATATAGTTTTATCCTTTTCCCTAAAAGACATGAACAGAAATTTCACCAAAGACATACACGTGGCCAACAAGCACATGAGAAAATGCTCCGTGTCACTGGCCATCAGGGAAAATATAAATCAAAACTGCAATGAGATACACCTCACACCAGTGAGAATGGTGAAAATGAACAAGACGGGAAACAACAGATGTTGGAGAGGATGTGGAGAAAGGGGAGCCCTCTTGCATTGTTGGTGGGAATGTGAACTGTGCAGCCACTCTGGGAAGAGTTAAAAATAGATCTGCCCTACGACCCAGCAAATGCACTGCTGGGGATTTACCCCAAAGATACAGATGCAGTGAAACGCCAGGACACCTGCACCCCAATGTTTTTATAGGAGCAATGTCCGTGATAGCCACACTGTGGAAGGAGCCTCGGTGTCCATCGAAAGATGAATGGATAAAGAAGATGTGGTTTATGTATAAAATGGAATATTCCTCAGCCATTAGAAACGACAAATACCCACCATTTGCTTCGACGTGGATGGACCTGGAGGGTATTATGCTGAGTGAAGTAAGTCAATCGGAGAAGGACAAACATTGTATGGTCTCATTCATTCAGGGAATATAAAAAATAGTGAAAAGGAATAAAGGGGAAAGGAGAGAAAATGGAAAATATCAGAGAGGGTGACACAACATGAAAGACTCCTAACTCTGGGAAACGACCAAGGGGTCGTGGAAGGGGAGGTGGGTGGGAGGTTGGAGTGACTGGGTGACAGGCACTGAGGGAGGCACTTGATGGGATGAGCACTGGGTGTTGTGCTATATGTTGGCAAATCGAGCTCCAATAAAAAATATACAAAAATAAAATGTTAAAAAAATAAATCTAAGTGTCAATTTAGTGCTACTTCCAGACTTCCTGTTTCATTCTTTCAACAGAGTTTGGGAAGTAGGAAGGGATCACAAATATGTCTGAAACTAAGTTAAATGTATTACTTGTTAAAGAAGATAAAAACATGTTTTTTGGACACAGTCTTACTGAAGAAAACAAAAAAACAAAAAAGTAGCCTTACAAAATTTGGGGAAACACGAAGGGTAGGCATTAGCTGACTTTCAGAGTGGGGATAAGGGCCAGGCTGGGGTGATTGATTGCAGCTCGTTTAAACCAGTTTTGTGATTACTTATTTACAACTCAGAATATGGGCAAGAGAGAGTCAAATTTAGAATGTAGGAACTTTTCTTCTCCATGTTCTGTCTACCTATTCATGTCCTATGCTAATTCAGGTCTATCATTTTATCACCAGAAGGCCTATATGCATGAACATGTTATGAGGGAGACAGTTTCATACTCATATGAGTTGTGAATATGTCTGGTTTCTGTATAAACCTTGTTGGGTTTATTTTCACAGTTCCATTTTGACCTTTTATTTCCCCCAATTGGTTCCGAGTGACATGAGCAAAGGAGATATTATTTGATCTTTAGGGTTTTGCAAGTTTCATTTGAAATACAGTTTATAAAATATACACCCTGCTAATTGGCAAGGATATTATGAACCTAGGGAGAAGTCATGTAAATGTTTCTTGCTTCCAATTATTGTATTAGTCTTCACATATAAATATGTATCTATCTATCCTGAAAAGATACATACAACTATTAAGATTTTTTTAATGGAATCGGTACTTATCATTTGAAAAAAATTAAGCTAAATGTCAAAAGAATTTTCTCTGATGTGGAAATATGAGTTGCCGGTATCTTGTCAGCTTTTCAACATTGTAGTCCTGACAGATTGAACAGGGAGTTCTGATAGTGTTGAACAACATGGGGACCTTTGGAACAATCTTAGATTTATGATATTTCGGATGTGCAAAGTTTCTCATTACTCATCCATCTGGGTTTCATCTTTATAAATTTCATTGCCATAATTTCTTCTATTCTTCCATGTGTGTTTAAACTTTAAACTTTTCGTTTTTATTATTTAAAAAGATTTTATTTATTTATTTGATGGAGACAGAGAAGGGGAGAGGGACAGAGGTGGAAGGAGAGGGACAAGCCGACTTTGTGCTGAACACGGAGCTCAACATGGGGTCCATCTCATGACCCTGAGATCATGACCTGAGCAGAAACCAAGAGTGAGACGTTTAACCAACTGAGCCACCCAGGAGTCCCCTAAACCTTTACATTTTTTAATTAAAATTTATCCTTTACTGTTATTTCAGTGGGATTTTAACTGGGAGTGAAGAGAAATGCACATATTCAGATATCTTCTTCAACTAGAAGCTGTCCCATAGCATTGTTAAGTCTTTTTAAATTCATTTATATCTTTGACTAATTTGAATATTCCCTGAGAGAATACCTATAGTCAAAGCTCTAGCCCATGGCAAACCATCACATGTTCTCAGTAGATTATTATTTTTGATTAATGTGTACATTGCAAAATACAGACACAACTGAAAGAAGTTCTTTTAAGGCTGTATTGACAGAGAATTTTCCATCATACTGTGTTGTGCTCTAATAGATTAGTTTGGATCCAATAGGAGGTGCAAGTTTTTCTATTCAGTTCTCATTATCTATTTTAATCCACTTATTCTCAATATAAGCAACTTGCTTAGCTTTGAAATAAGATTAAATCTTATCCAGAAAAAAAACAGAACATGGCAACAGAGCAAATTGTTGTCATTTTATATCAAGGAAAATAAATCTCATTTCATGATGATATATGGCACACTACAATAAATTCCCAGCACATTCAATGCCTGCTTTTTCCAGGAAAAAAAAAAAAAGTAAATGTTCCATTCCAGGAACTACTTTCTACTTAGAAAAAAAAATGTTTATGAAGTGATTAACTTTTCCTTTAGTCAAAATCACTGAACTGATAATGCTTTCTGTATGGAAGTCCTATGTCTATTCATAACAATGGACTGTACATTGGTCTCAGCTCAACACAAAAAAACACCTCATGTATTACAAATCTTAAAATATTTTTCAACCTGATTGAAAATTGAAATCTCATTTAGTTTTATTTTGTATTTTCTCTCTCTTTTTTAAAAAAGACTTTATTTATTTGAAGGAGAGGAGGGGCAGAAGAAGGGGGACAAGCAGATTCCTCACTGAGCAGGTTGCCCAATGACACAGGGCTCTATTTCAGGACGCTGGGACGGTGACTTGAGCCAAAGGCAGACACTTAACTGACTGAGCCACCTGAGTGTCCCTATTTTGTATTTTTCTTATTATAAACAAGGTTCAGCAGCTTTTCACGTTTTAAGTTTTACTGTCTATAATTTGTCTTTTCTTAATCTTTGCTCATTTTTCTTTTGGATGGTTGATTCATACACGTTTACTATGTTAATAATATTAGTTCTTGTCATCTTTTGTGTTGCAGAAGCTTTTTCCTAAATTTAATTTGTCATTTTAACTTGTTCACATGAAACTTTTTATTTTGGGGGTCAAAATGTATCTTATTTTCATTGCTTCTGAGCTCTGTTTGATTGCTGAAAGAGACAGAGTAAGAGAGAATTCAAAAATTTTTTCATATTTTTTTTAGTACTCTCATCTATCTTATTTTACATTGAAAAGAATGCTTTTCCTGGGATTTATTTTGGTGTAGAGTGACATATGAATCCAGACATCACAACGTCTATAATTTACTTTGAAAAAATGCTTTAGCATTTATATTGTATTATGTGTGTTAACTTACATGGAGCCATAATGCAAGTCAACAAACATTATATCAGAAACTCCTGGGAAGCGACTACAAGCTCTTCTATTATACCTGTCTCCATCAAGCCTTGCTTTTCTTTCTTTCTTTTTTTTTTTTTTTTTAAGATTTTATTTATTTATTCATGAGAGACACAGGCAGAGGGAGAAGCAGGCTCCATACAGGGAGCCCGACATGGGACTCGATTCTGGGACTCTAGGATCATGCCCTGAGCCGAAAGCAACGCTAAACCACTAAGCCACCCAGGCTGCCCTCTTTTCTTTTTTTTTTCTTTTCTTTCTTTTCTTTTCTTTTCTTCTTTTCTTTTCTTTCTTTTCTTTTCTTTTCTTTTCTTTTCTTTTCTTTTCTTTTCTTCTTTTTTCTTTTCTTTTCTTTCTTTTCTTTTCTTTTTTCTTTTCTCTTTCTTTCTTTCTTTCCTTCTTTCTTTCTAAGATTTTATTTATTTGATAGAGAAAGTGAGTGAAAGAGAAAATGCTAAACCGCTGAGCCAACCAGGCTCTGCCTGCTTGCTTTCTTTTCTTTCTTTCTTTCTTCTTTCTTTCTTTCTTTCTTTCTTTCTTTCTTTCTTTCTTTCTTCCTTTCTTTTTCTTTCATTTTATTTATTTGATAGAGAAAGTGAATGAGAGAGAGAGTGCACAAGCTGGGGGGAGAGGCGGATGGGGAGGGAGAAGCAGACTCCCTACTGAGTTAGGAGTCCTATGGAGGGAGCTCCATCCCAGGACCCTGGGATCATGACCTGAGCTAAAGGCAGATGTTTAACTGACTGAGCCACTGAGGTGCTCCAAGCCTTGCTTTTCTGATCAGCATATTGAATGTCATAAATTTTTTTAAACTATTGAATGTCATAAATTTTTTTTAAGTTTTCTGTTGAAAATTGTTACCTGTTTACTAATTTGATGAAAATTGGAAATGGAATATCACTGGTGAAATTAAAGGTGTTTAAGACATAGGAATGGGTCAAAAGATTTTAGAAACACTCAAACCGTGCATGAACAGAGTTTAAGAATTCATTGAAGTTCCAGTCTGCACCCTTTGGAATAAAGCTTGAGTCTTGAATCTCTAAGTCGTTCTGAATCCAGCCAGTAGTTTGAAAGGTTGGTTGGTTGGTTGGTTGTATGATGCTGATGATCCTTTCTTGGTAATGCTCTACTCTGGCTCATGTGAATCTATTATGCAAGGTAGTGGTAAGAGCATCTTGGACATTTATTTAAGATGTGTAATATGAATGTGTATGTGTGTTTGGAAGCTTGTTTTCATTCTGACTAAAGGAATATCTAATTAACAGAGGTGCAGTTTTAGTCAATAAAGAGTAAGTGACAGTCATTTCTCAGTGATTACAATCTGTGATATCAGAACTGGTGAGGCATACCTTCTAGTTATAAATCAAATTATAATGATTTTGCTTTGATCCTCCTTAAGCTAAGTGTGGGCGTTTTCATCCTGGGGGGTGGCTTTCCATCTAAAGGGCCGTTTTCTGCTGCCCTATGCTTTTCTAACCCACCCGTGCATAGTCTTCTTAAAGCTACCTCCCACATTCCCATAGCCAAAGCCATCTTGAAAAAGAAAAGCAAAGCAGGAGGCATCACAATTCTGGACTTTAAGTTACATTACAGAGCTGTAGTGATCAAGACAGGATGGTACCTGCACAGAAACAGACACATAGATCAATGGAACAGAACGGAAAACCCAGAAATGAACCTATAGCTGTATGGTCAACTAATCTTCAATAAAGCAAGAGAGTATCCAGTGGAAAAAAAGAGTGTCTTTAACAATTGGTGTTGGGAAAATTGGACAGCAACATGCAGGACAATGAAACTGGATCATTTTCTTAACACCATACACAAAAATAAATTCAAAATGAATGAAAGACCTAAATGTGACACAAGAAACCATCAAAATCCTAGAAGAGAACACAGGCAGTAACCTCTTTGACATCTGCCATAGCAACTCCTTACTTACACATGTCTCCTGAGGCAAAGAGCAAAAAGAATCTTTTGGGATTTCATCAAGATAAAAAGCTTCTGCACAATGGAGACAAGAAAACTAAAAGGCAACCTATGGAATGGGAAAAGATATTTGCAAATGACATGGCTGATAAAGGGTTAGTACCCAAAATATATATAAAGAACTTATAAAACTGAATGCCACCAAAACAAATAATCCAATTAAAAATGGGCAGAAGACATGAATAGACATTTTTCCAAAGAAGACATACAAATGGCTAAGAGACACATGAAAAGATGCTCAACATCAGGGAAATACAGATCAAAACTACACTGAGATATCACTTCACACTAGTCAGAATAGGTATGAAATAATCCAGGAAACAGCAGATGTTCATGGGGATGCAGAGAAAGGGGAACCCTCTTTCATTATTGGTCAGAATGCAAACTGGGGCAGCCACTTTGGAAAACAGTATGGAGGTTTCTCAGAAAGTTAAAAACAGAACTACTCTATGTCCCAACAACTGTATTACTAGATATTTACCCAAAGGATACAAAAATACTGATTTGAATGGATACATGAGCACCAATGTTTATAGCATAATTATTAACAATAGCCATATTATGGAAAGAGCCCAGGTGTTCATCAACTGTTGAATGGATAAAGGAAATATGGTGTATATACTATAACACTGGAATATGACTCACCCATCATAAAGAATGAAGTCTTGCCATTTGCAACAATGTGGGTGGAGCTAGAGTGTATTATGCTAGATGAAATAAGATAGTTGGACAAATACCATATGATTTCACTCATGTGGATTTAAGAAACAAAACAGATGAACATATGGGGAAAACGAGAGAGAGGCAAACCAGGTAATAGATTCTTAACTATAGAGAACAAACTAAAGGTTACTGGAGGGTAGGTGGGTGGAGGAGTGGGTTAAATGGATGATGGATATTAAAGAGGGCACTTGTAGTGATGAGTACTGCTGTTGTGTGTAACTGATGAATCACTGAATTCTACACTTGAAACTAATATTATACTATGTTAACTAATTGGAATTTAAAAACTTAAAAAAATAAATGTTTTAAAATCTTTTTTAAAAAAATTTATTTATTCATGAGAGACACAGAGAAAGAGAGAGGCAGGCTCCATGCAGGGAGCCCGATGTGGGACTTGATCCCAGGACTCCAGGATCACACCCTGGGCCAAAGGCAGGCGCTCAACTGCTGAGCTACTCAGGCGTCCCAGAAAATAAAATAAATACAAATCCTACAACTATGAAAAAATAAAAAGAATGGGTCCTGGACACAGAAAGAAAAAACTGCATGATCTCACTTATATGTGGAATCTAAAACAATCAAATATATAGCAGGAGAGAGTAGAATGGTGGTTACCAGGGTGGGAAAGATAGGGAGATTATTGGTCAAAGGACACAAAGTTGTAGTTATGTAGGATGAATAAATCTAGAGATCTAATGTACAGCATGATGACTATAGTTAATAATATTGTATTGACTCTTGGAAATTTGCTCAGAGAGTAGGTTTTAGATGCTCTCATCACAAAAAATTAACTACATTAGCTGTAGTAATCATTTCATGTATACCTTAAAGGTACATAAATATATCTTTTTACTGAAGAAAGAAAAATGGCCAACAATTTAAATGGGCAAAGGATATGAACAGGTAATTAGGAAATTTAAATTTATTTATTTACTTGTTTGTTTTATTTATTTTTTTTTTTTGGAAATTTAAGTTTAAATGTTGCTCAACCTTAGTCTTAACAAAAAGAAAATACAAATTAAAAAAAAAGGGGGAAGAGCTAAAGATGTATGTTTCTGTACCTTTGGATATATTTAGAATGATAACTGAGATCACCACATGAGAATCTATTCTCATAATTTATATAAATCAAATATATCAAATATATATAAATGAGTAAAAACTATATCAACTGTTTGAAAATCAAAGTATACCAAAATAATACATAAGCTGACTAATCTCAGTTTGAATAATTTATCCCAGGGGAAATTGATAGAATGAATATTTGGCATGTGTATTTATTTATTGATGAAATATTAAAAATATATGAAATTAGAAAATGACCTTTCAAATGTGTAAGATAATTTTACTTGCATTACAAAATTTTATGTATACATGTAAAAATATGTGAAAGGCGGGTAAACAGATTGTTAACCATGATTATATTTAGGTGGTTGGATTACAAGTAGTTTTATTTTTCTTTATATTTTCATGAAATGATATTTTATCATGAATAAGTATATTAAGATGATATAAAGATGTGTTAAATTTACTTCATGAGAGAGTTAAGACACTAGTAAAAAAATATATGTTATGAAACCAGAACAGAATGGTCTCCTAGTTGAAGAGATCAAAATAACTGCCTAAAGTGGAACACATTTTACTGTAACTTTTTAGTTATATTAAGAATTAGCCTTCTCAACTATAACAAATAGGTATAATGAAAATGATTGATGTTCAATTAAGTCATTAAACCTAAATAAAATAATTTATTTTTTTATTTGACAGAGAGAACACTTTAAAGTGCTTGTTTATATTAAAAAATACCAAAATTAAGGATCAAAATTAAAATGTTCGACAGCATTCCCTTTCTTTCTTTCTTTCTTTCTTTTTTTTTTTAAGAATTTATTTATTTATTAATGAGAGACACAGAGAGAGGCAGAGGCACAGGCAGAGGGAGAAGCAGGCTCCATGCAGGGAGCCCGATGTGGGCCTCGATCCCTCTTCTCCAGGATCATGCCCTGGGCTGAAGGCAGGCGCCCAAGCGCTGAGCCACCCAGGCATCCCAGCGTTCTCTTTAATATTCCTTCTACGATTTAATTTCACTGCTTTAAGCTTTACTATATTGTGATCACAAGCAGAATACGTAAAAGACTACAAGCTAGAACTTAGATCAATGTGACAATCCTCTGTAAAACATTTTCTTGTTTTTTCTCAAAAGCAAATTTTAAAACATTTTAAAAACTAGAGGGCAAATCTTAAGCTCCCTAAATTTTGATTTCTGTAGAAGTAAAGGAATCCAGATGTACAAGGCAAAGGAAAATCAGTAACATTGTTCCAGGCTGTATTTTTATTTTAAAAATTAAAATATATACTTGGAAATTCTTTCTTTAAATCTCACTGTAAACTTTTACTTGATGAATCATAAAATGACTATGAAACTCACCTTGCACTCTAACTTCTCTATGCAGAGAAAAGGTAGCCTATTTTGCCTCAAGCTTCTCCTGCCTTTATCTTGAGCCCTAAGATTAATGCTTCCTGCTGAAACCAAAAACCTGCCAAGTAGGTTTAGGTGAGAGCCTGCCTCTGCCCTCACACTTCCTCTTCTCTCCAACTGTATCAGATAGAGCAGACACCTGATAACATCACTCTCTTTCCTCTTTTTATCTTTTCCTTCTCTTTCTTTCCTCCAGAAGCAGAAAGGCATGTTTTTTTTTGTTTTGTTTTGTTTTTTACCTTACCCTTCCAGTTTCCTCTCCCCACAGTAATGATGCTAAAGAAGGAGATTAAAGCAAGTGGAAAGGTCCTTGCTTAAGGCAGTAGCTTGATTTGCAAGGTAATTCTAATGTGATAGCCTATTTTGAATGGAAGATGCCAAATATTATGTAATTTTTTTCTAGTAAAGAAAAAAAGGTTAATTTATGCTGTTATATTGGAAATTCCAATTTATTTCCAGCATCTTAGCTTATGCTTCCTATTTACCATGCTTTTTCTTTTCTTTTTTCCTCTATTGACTTCTTTTGAAATCATTCTACTTTTCCCTCTTCCACAGATTTAAAAGTTCTATTTTCTTTTATTTTTTTAATATTTATTTACCCATACTTTGTAATAAAAATCTGATTTTAGCCACATGCAGAAGAATGAAACTGGACCAGTTTCTTACACCATACACAAAAAATAGACTCAAAAAGGACGAAAGACCTATATGGGATACAGGAATCCATCAAAATCCTAGAGGAGAACATAGGCAGCAAACTCTGTGAGCTTGCCGTAGCAACATCTTGCCAGACGCATCTCCAAAGGAAAAGGAAGCAAAAGCAAAAATGAACTACTGGTACTTCATCAGGATAAAGAGCTTCTGCATAGCAGAGGAAACAGTCAACAAATCTAAAAGGCAACTGCAGAATGGCAGAAGATATTTGCAAATGACCAGATAAAGGGCTAGTATCTAAAATCTATAAAGAACTTATCAAACTCAACACCCAAAGAACAAATAATCCAATCATGAAGTGGGCAGAAGACACAAACAGACATTTCTCCAATGAAGACCAACAAATGGCCAACAGACACAGGAAAGAACGCTCAGCATCACTCATCATCAGGGAAATGCAAATCAAATCTTACTTCACACCTGTCAGAATGGCTAAAATGAACAAGTCACGAAACAACAGATGTTAGCGAGGAGGTGGAGAAAGGGGAGCCCTCTTGCGCTGTTGGTAGGAATCCAAACGAGTGCAGCCACTCTGGATAACGGTATGGAGGTTCCTCAGAAAATTAAAAAGAGAGCTACCCTTTGACCCAGCAATTGCACTACTAGGTATTGAGCCAAAGAATACAAACATGGTAATTCGAAGGGGCACCTGCACCCCATGTTTATAGCAGCAATGTCCACAATAGCCAAACTATAGAAAGAGCCCAGATGTCCATTGATGACAGATAAATGGATAAAGAAGATGTGATATATAGAGACACTGGAATATTACTCAGCCATCAAAAAGAATGAAATCTTCCCATTTGCAATGATATGGCTAGAGCTAGAGTGTATTATGCTAAGCAACATAAGACAATCAGAGAAAGACAAATACAGATTTCGTTCATGTAGAATTTAGGAAACAACACAGATAAACAGAGGGGGAGGGAAGGAAAAATAAAATGAGATGAAAACATAGAGGGAGACAAACCATAAGAGACTCTTAATCATAGAAAACAAACAGGATTGCTGGAGGAATGGTGGGTGGGGGGATGAGATAATTGGGCGATGGGCATACAGGAGGGCACTTGATGTAATGAGCACTGGAGGTTATATGCAACCAATGAATCATCAGATTCTATCCCTGACAGTATACATTAACTAAATTGAATTTAAATAAAAAATTAAGAAATTAAACAAAATAAAAATTAGAGCAGAATATATATAGTGAAAATGTGACAACATAATTAAATCTACAGATCACTGAATTTTTACAGATTTCACATACTGTGTAGTGGTATTTAATTCAAAGAGTAGAAGTTTATTAGCCCCCAGAAACTCCCCTTTGTGATCCTTATTAGGTATAGTTCCAGCAACCTGCTTCATTTCTAATCCCATAGACACTTTACTCCTCCTTTTGACTTTGTATAAGTAGAATCCTGTAGTATGTATTGTTTTGTGTGTGACTTCACTATTCAACTTTGTGAGATTTCTTTATACTGTTGTGAGTGGTTGTAAATAATTTATTCTCACTGCATATATGATTCAATTCTATGAATATACCACACTTTATTTACTTACCTGTTTAAGTGTTTTTGGTACTTGGACAGTTTTGGACTCACATGAGTACAGCTTCTATATACATTCTTCTGCCTATCTTTGGTGAAGCTATGGAAGCATTGTTTTAATCTAAGAGTGAAATTGTGGGTCATGTACAATATGCATATGTTCAGCTTTAGGAGATATTTCTACACAGTTTGACAACATGGTTGTGTCATTTTTCATTCCCACCAACAATGCTTGAGTCTGATTTCCCACATGCCCCTGAAATCCTGTCTCTTCATTTTAGTCAGTCTGATAGGTGTACAGTGGTGTTGCATTGTCATTTAAATTTCAGTATGCATTCTCCTAATTATTAATGAAGTTGAGACCAATAGAGGACAAATTGAATGTTGATGTAGGGAACTGGATGGGAGATGGAATAGATGGGTGATGGGTATTAATAGGACACTTGTTATGATGAGCTCTGGTGTTATGTGAAAATGATGAACCACTGAACTCTACTCCTGAATTCAATATTGACCATATGTCAACTAACTAGAATTGAAATAAGAAAAATTATGATGTTGAGTCCACATTAATATGTTTATTGGTTATTTGAATACTCTTTTTTGGGAAATGTCTGTCTTTTGTCTATAATTCTATTTGGTTGACTTTATTTTTCTATTGATTTGTAGGAGTTGTTTGTATTCCTGAATGAGTTGTTTTGTATATATGCTTGCTTTTCTTAAAAAAAATCTCATAATACTATCTTGATGCAAAGAAGTTATCAAGAAGTTGTATTTTAATATAGTCCCGTATATCCATTCTTTTAGCTTTTTGTCCCACTTTAAGAAATGTTTGCTTCCTTGACAGTCTTAAAGATATTCACTATTTTGTTGCCTTTTATTTTTAAATGTAAAATCCTTCTGAAATTGATTTTTATATATGGTGTGAGGTACAGTCAAGATAGGTCTCTTTTTAAAATATGGATATCCAGTTGACTATTGTGTATTGAAAAGACTGCAATGTCATTTTTGCCAGAAATTAAGTATGTTTTGGGGTCACCCAGGTAGCACAGGTTGAGCAGCTGACTCTTGGTTTCTACTTGGATTGTGGTCTCAGGGTCCTGAGGTTGAGCCCTGTGTTGGGGCTCCATGCTGATTGTGGAGTCTGCTTGAGAGTTTCTCCCTCCGCTCCTCCCCCTGCCCATCTCTCAAAAACAAATAAATATATCTTTTAAAAAAAACAAATCAAGTATGATTTTTTCCCCACTCTATTATATTTCACTGGTCAATTTGCTTATCTTTGTGTGGATGCCACATTGTTTTAAGTAATATACCCTTTTTTAAAAAAAGGTTTTTATTTATTTACTAGAGAGAGAGAGCATGAACAGTGGGGAGGGGGAGAAGGGGAGGGAGAAGCAGACCCCTCACTGAGCAGGGAGCTTGATGTGGGACTAGACCCCAGGACCCTGGGATCATGACCTGAACCAAAGGCAGATGCCTCACCAACTAAGCCACCCAGGGGCCCTAAGTAATATACCTCTTAATACATATTGATCTTTCTTTTTTTAAAAGATTTTATTTATTTATTTATTCATGAGAGAGACAGAGAGAGGGGCAGAGACACAGGCAGAAGGAGAAGCAGGCTCCTTGCAGGGAGCACAACTCGATCCTGTGACTCTGGAAACACGCCCTGAGCCAAAGGAAGATGCTCCACTGCTAAGCCATCCAGACGTCCCCATATTGATCTTTTGTTGTAATTTCTCTACCTTTTGATGATATTATAAATGACGGAATTTTATTTTCTCTTTTGTTGTTTTTGTTACTTACATGTAGAAATGTAATTACATTTTGTACATTGATCTTGTATCCAGGAACCTTTCTATATTCATTTATTCTATTGTGATGAAGATTAGATGAAATAGTGCTGGTAAAAATCACATAACATCATGCCTAAGAAGAAAAAGTACTTAATACATTTTAGTGTATTTTGAGAAGAAATTTCTTGAAAGATTAGGTGCTGTTTATTAAGGTTTCTTCTAACTCTGAAACTCTGTTATTACATCACTTATAGATAAGGCCATAAGGCTATAGATAAGGCTCTATACTCCTTATAAATTACATTTTCCCAGTAGTATACATCACAAGTCACAACCAAGGACATAGTTATGAGTGGAGAGAGAACTGTAAGGGTGGTAATCATATTCTTATTCAAGAAAAGCATTATGGCATTCTAGAAGGAGAACTCTAATTTGACTTTTACCAATTAGCTGTATAGGTAGCTAATATCAATTACAATGCAATTGATGTGAATGGTATTATAACAAAGTTTATTATTGTTAACCATAAATTAGTCATGTGATCTTAGTGAAATTATGCTTCTTAGATTCTTGGTTTTTTAAGTTGTAAAATGATAATATATTATCCCCCTCAAACATTTGGGATGAAGATTATTTATGTTTTGAGCATGACAGCATCTGGCACTGAATAGATATTCCATAAATTGTTTTTATTCTAAAGTATAAAGCTTGACAGAAAAAAAATGTTTTAGAGTCAAAGTTGGAAGTAAAACACTTATATATGTCTATTTATAAAAGGCCATCTCTCCCTACCAAATTAGGGCACAAGAAGCAGAAGACAAAACTAGAGGCAGGAAAGGGGACTTGCTCCTTCCAATTTTGCTTCCTGCTCATGTCAGTGTCATGGCAGCAATAGTTTTTTTCATCCTGGCAACTTATTTCCCATCCTTGCAGAACTGGCCTCATTTGTGTCCTCAAAGGTATCAGCACCAGCTTGCAGCTGGTCCCTAGTGTCCCTTCCTTCAATTTCTAAGTCCTAGCTACACACATCTCTCTTTTGAGGTCCTGGGATACCAGCACCAGCTGGCCAGTTGAAACAACCTCAACCTTTCTCTTTGCTCCTCCAGCCCTAAAGGTAGGAGTTGTTTTCTGTAATTCCTTCATCTGCTATTTAGTGATTCCTTTTACCTTTTACCCTTCAGTCACCCAATAACTCTTTAATAATTCCTTAAATTTACTCTGTTAAAATAACTGTGTGTTTCTCTTTCCACAACTAGGCCCTTGACTGATATATTCAGTATTTGAATAAGGCACAGAAAAGATGTACAAATTGTGTATTTATTAATGTAGATGGCAGTAAAATATCCAAAATAGAAAAAAAAATTCGAATTGCAATTCTAATTTTGGGGGATTAGGAGAGAAATTTACATTTTCAATAATTTGTGCATAATAAAGTATAAAATGACCATTTTTTAAAAGATTTATTTATTTATTTGAGAGAGAGATCATGAGCAGGGGGAGGAGCAAAGGGAGGGGGAGAAGCAGACTCCCTGCTGAGCAGAAAGCCTGATGCAGGGCTTTAATTCCAAGACCCTGAGATCATGATCTGAGCTGAAGGCAGATGCTTAACTGACTGAGCCACCCAGGTGCCCCAAAGTGACTACGTTTTTAAAACATGTTTTCCATTAAAAGTTTTGGGAACATTCTCTTGATTATTAGTCCTGATTATGCCTTACCTTACAGAATCTGTTCGTTACTTCAGAGTGGGTTTTGCAAGGCCCCAAGTTGTTACTGAAGTAGCTGCCCCTGGAGATTCCTCATTCACTTTTTCTCTGATTATATTCTCCCAATGCTGGTGCATTGTAAACTTGTGAGATTAACCTAAGGGTCTGATTTTAATGCCTTTTCTCCAAATAAGTCATTTTTATCTTACGAGGCTCAGAAGTTCAAGACAAAGAATTAAAAGTACACAAAATCATTGACATTCTGTGAAGAGAATTTGTTCAAATAGATGCCTCTGTATTCAAGTACAATTTGTTACAACATTCTGCTAAAGAAAGAACTAGACTAGATGTTTCCACCTACCCATTAATCCAAATAACATCTTCCTTTGTGAAATATCCATTCTGTGTATTAACCATGTGATCTTTCCACAGTGATATTAATAGACCAATCCCTTTTTTGTAATTGGAATCATCCTTCAGAAATTTGAACTGTAGTTAAGTTGCAATGGAAATGTTATCAGAAGACCTAATGTTTGTACATGAAACATTTATATTTTTCCCCTCTCAATTTCTTTAAATCTTTTTTGAGTTGGAGTTTTTTTTATTTTTTAAAAAAGATTTTATTTATTTATTCATGAGAGACACAGAGAGAGGCAGAGACACAGGCAGAGGGAGAAGCAGGCTCCATGCAGGGAGCCCAATGTGGGACTCCATCCCAGATCCCACAATCATGGCCTGAGCCAAAGGCAGATGCTCAACCACTGAGCCACCCAGGCATCCCAAATTGGAGATTTTATATAGTATACATATATATTATGACTGTCAAGTTTAAGCCCAGTTGTATTTAAGACTAAGTAGCTAACTGTAATATTGAAAATAACAGATATATAATGTCCACAATTTCTGGGAATTCAGGTTTCTGATGGATTATAGATTATTATTTGGTCAAGCAAAGCATGTAGTAGAGGATGATAAAGCAAACATATTACCCTCAAAAAGCTTATGAGCTCCTATGACCACTTGGGTCATGTATATAAATAGTCATAAAACAAAGTAGAAAGACTGACAAAGGGAAATATATTTGCCTTAACATAGTGCTGTGGAAATTGAGTCTAAAGAAAATTACTTCTATACAGGTGATGAGGGAAAGCTTTCTGTTAGTATTCAGCTTAATCTTGGAAAACTGACGGTGGGGAAAGCACACTCCAGGCAGGGTGACCAGCATCTGAGTAAAGGTAGGGGATGAGATTGGGAAGTACAAATGTTTTAGAAGGGACCTGGGAGAAAATATGTTGGCAGGGACAGTTAAAGAAAGAGGATGGAGAAAGTGAAATGCCATAATCACAATCATACCTATACCCATCTTCACAAAATCTTTGGGAAATCACATACATTTATGGCTCTCAGGTCTACAGAATCAGATACCTCATTCTGTGTTCTTTAATTACATGTAGAGAAAATAAAACCTAAAAATACATACTTTTGAAAAATAAAGCCTCAACTCCATTAAAATGGAAAATATAGTTCATATGCAATATATATTTCAATATGAAAATATTGAACGAGACTGTAATAGAAAACTTAATGAAGAAGCCAAATCTTTGCATGTTACCATAATGAATAAATTTGGACTTTAGTTGATCTAACACTTTAAGAACACAAGGAAATCATAGACCAGAGGTATAGGTGACATAAACCTAGAATTAGGATAGGTAATAAAAGAAGACTTACATGTATACAGTAAAAATGAAGTAACTTCAGTTGATGTGAGTATAACATATCAGACAATTACAGGCAATTACCTTCAGTCTCTGACACTATAAGGTCAGATAAAGGTTGAACTGAAACAAACACACACCAGGGCCCACCAGGTGCTGTCTGGCAGACTATGGGGACAGGGAAAAAGAGTAATCGGGAACCCCCAAATAAATAGTTATCATATGCAGTATTATAACCTAGATTTATCCTATGCTACAATTAGAAATTACATAGGAGGTATTAATATGAAACACTTAAAACTCTTTTATTGATAAATTCAGTAAGATTCCTACATGTCATATGTCTTTGCTCATTTAAAAATATTCAACTCTAAGTCTGTTAGAAAGAGTCTTGATCTCTTCTGTTACATATTTGCATGTGAATTAAGACTAAGAATAAAAATTTAAAAAAAAGGACTAAGAATACAGGCCAGTCAGTGG
The DNA here is from genome assembly GCF_011100685.1 of Canis lupus familiaris. NCBI lineage: Eukaryota > Metazoa > Chordata > Mammalia > Carnivora > Canidae > Canis > Canis lupus. The sequence continues at coordinate 1,399,083 of NC_049224.1, read as the reverse complement.
TGGTGTATTGTTTTGTCAACTCAAAACCACAAACAGCATTGCTTTCCCTAAAATGATTTCCTGAAATGATGGTCAGCCTTCTAGCTGCATTCTTAAAAAATAGTAAAACCATGAGAAAATACTTTGCGATTATGTTTTAAAGATTTTAAGTGTGTTTACATGCCAGATATTTTAAACTCAACTGATTATAAAATGATCTTTCAGTTGCATTAACATCTTGTCAAGTATTGGAAAGTTGGGCTCAAGCAAAGCACCTCTTAAGTATGAATGACCCGCACTTGCTACCAGCCCTAAATCTCTTACCCTGTCCACTAAGTGCCGTTCGCCATCCCTAGTCATTGTAGTGACCCTAAGTGGCCACACACACCTATGGAACTCTCCATAGGATATGGTATAATTGTCACTGAAAATCATTGTTGTTAGATGTGAATTATCAGTTTGCCAGGGTCAGACTCAAAGAATGAAAACTTTCAGCAATGATTTGAAAGATGACCAAATGATTTTTAAAGTTCAGCGTTCATTGAACTGCAAGAAGTAAGGTAATCAGGAGGGAATAAATACAGAAATGAAATTCAAAAATGAAATTATAGCCTCAAGTAATACAACATGTCCTATTTTTAAAAGTTTTTATCTGATTGCTACACTCAGAGGTTTTTGTAAGTAGTTGTGTACGTATATTCCATAAGCATCTTTCTATGTTGGTACTTTTAACTGTTTTTTAAAAAACTGGATTATGGTAATTCACGGGTCTTTTTTTTCTATAAAACTCAGTATCTCAACATGCTGTAGTAACTATTACATATTTCAATCACAATTGAGTGTTCTTTAGAACTATAATAATAAATATATCAGGATAAGTTCAGAAAAAAATTTAAAGTGGTTAAATTTGGAGGAGAGAAAGGAGCATTAAAAATTGTCAACTTTCTCAAGAGGATAAAGAGCAGTCAGTGACCTAAATGATGAAGTCACAACCTTGGGAGTCTCTCAGAACCTCTGCTAGTCAAGCACATCATGACAGCAGCAAATGTAATTTCGCCACCCTCTCATCCTGTAACTGTGATCATTTTAACTGCAACTGCAGATCGTTTTAAAGGACCTGTGACATCTGTTTTTATATTCTCATATATAAATGAGAAAAATGATTAATTATGGAGAATTTTTGCCCAGACATTTCCTTCTTTAAAAATATTTAATGAGGAAAAAAATATTTAATGAGAAAAAAAAGAAACTATTTAATGAAGATATCTGTGATCGAAAAAAGAAATCACATTTTCTTTTTTTGAAAAAAATTTCTACTTAAGTAAAGTCATAGGTATTTATTTCAGGTTATTTTGATGATGTACTTGTTAATATCTACTTTTAAACGAGGAAAAACTTTAGAAACAGAAAGTATATCCTTAAATGACCTTAAAGTATATCCCAGAATGGAACCACCTGCCCTAATCATGAGCTCCTGGAAACCAGAAACCAGCCTTATTTAACCTACTTTGTGTATGTAGCATCTACTAGAAAAGGAACTGATCTAGGGACATCCTGTATTCATTTCTACCTTAGCAGTTATTTCCCTATGTTATAATTGCCTGTCTGCTTGCCTGTCTCATTCCACTAATCCCAATAACTTTTAGAAAATCAGCCTCCTTTATATTAGATTAGCCTCTTAGTGATGTATTAAAATCTTCCCCTATAATTTTTTCAGTTTTATAGTTACAACAGTGATCACTGTGTTTCTAGTTATGCTCTTGTCTAATGCATACAAGTGTATAGCTATTACATCGTCTTGGCTAAGTAGTGATTGTATTTTGAAATTGTACCTTGTATATATTTCATTCTCTTTGTATTTACGTTTGCTTAGTAATTATTTTTCTATTTTTTTCCTGTCATTTTTAAAAAGATTATTTATTTTTATTTATTTTAAGATTTTATTTATTTATTCATAGAGACAGAGAGAGAGAGAGAGAGAGGCAGAGACACAGGCAGAGGGAGAAGCAGGCATCATACAGAGATCCTGACGTGGGACTTGATCCAGGGTCTCCAGGATCACTCCCTGGGCTGCAGGTGGCGCCAAACCGCTGCCCTATTTATTTATTTTGAGAGAGACAGAACATGAGCAGCAGGAAGGGCAGAGGGAGAGGGAGAGAATAAATCTCAAGCAGACTCTGCACAGAGCACAGAGCCTGACAGGGATTCCATCTCACAACCCTGAGATGATGACCTGAGCCAAAACCAAGAGTTGGATGCGTAACCTACTGAGGCACTCTTTACTGTCGTTTTAAAATTTATTACTTTAGGTATATTTCTTACAAATAGCATATACTTGGGTTTTGGTTTTTGTTTGTTTCATTTTTGAGATATAATTAACACATAACATTAGTTTCTGGTGTACAACATAATGATTCAATATTTGTATATCCAATTGATTCTTAAAACAGGTTTGAATTATAACAGTCCACTTATACACAGATTTTTTACAGTACTGTTAGTATATTTTCTTTCTTGTGATTTTCTTATGAACATTATTTTCTCTAACTTATTTTGTTGTAAGAATACAGTATATAATACATATTACATACAAAATATGTGTTAACTACTATTGGTAAGGCTTGTTTATAGGCAATAGTAGACTATTAGTAGTTAAGTTTTTGGAGAATCAAAAGTTCTATGTGGATTTTCAACACATTTAACCTCTATGTTGTTCAAGGGTCAACTGTACTATGAAATGAGCACCACATATAGTTACCTTTTTTTCTTGTGGTGAGAAGTTTTAAGATCTCTCCTAGCAACTTTCAAGTATACGATACAGTATTATTTATAGAGTCACCATGCTACATCTTATATCCCCAGAAAGTTTGTACCTTTTGACAACCTTCAGTCCTTTGCCTGCCCCCAACTCTGGCTCTGGCAACCACCAGTCTGTTCTCTGTATTTATTAATTTGGTTTTGGGGGCAGGGTGTTGTTGTTTTAGATTTCACACATAAGTAAAATCATAGGATATCTGACTTTCTCTGTCTATTGACTTTAAACAAAGCTGGAGTACTTTGGCCCATTCATACTTAAAATAAGAACTTGGATGCTTCCTGCCGTATTAATGTTTACTATTTATTTTATTGTTTCCTCCTTTACTTTTCCTCATTTCTCTTGATATGACCAAACTATACTTTATTCTGTTTACTAAGTTGAAAATTCAGCTTAATGTTTCAGTTGCACTAGGGGTTACCTTCCTGTTTCAAACACAAATTCGCACTTGTGTTATGAAAGCAAAATACTCACCATTCTCATTAGCGACATTGCTAGTTACCCTCCTGATCATATTTTCCTCTTTTTCTTTACTAATCAGAATGTAGATTTCTTTGGGGGAGACAGTTGCCACAAACTTGATTTCCCACACTTTCTTTTGACTAGGTGTGGCCAGGGAACTACTCTCTAGCTAATGAAAAACAAGCAGAAATATATTGGGTGGGGCTTTGGGTGGCTTTAGGGAGAATGATAATATGTGTATTCTCTCTTTCTCTTCTTTCTGCCTAAAATGCAAGTATCGTGCCCAAGGAACAACCCTCTTGTGATCATGATGACAGAAGCCACGGGGGGGGGGGGGGGGGGGGCGGGCTGAGTGGGAACACGGGCAATTAGGGCCTTGCTGGCAGTGTGGAGCTGTGCTAGCACAGTTGCCTGTGCCCAACTTCTCCTACTTGAGAAACACAAGACTTCGTAGGGTCAGACTGCTTGCTTTGAGCCGTTGAATGCTGTCCAAATGAAGATCGTCCATCCCGACCAAGGATAGCTGACCCTTGGTGCCCCCCTGAGATGGAGTAGATGAATGCTCTAATTCCCTATTCTCCCCAACCTATGATTTGAATCTTTTACTTCTGCCCCTTTCTCCTCATTCTCTACATAAAAAGTCTTGGTGAAATTATTTTGTGTTTTAATTCCATTAAAACTAAAAAATATTTTGTATTATTTTAGATAATGCCATTTTATTTCAAAGTCCTTTATTATTTCAAATCACTTCCCCATATATTGCAAAGTTCATTTCTCATCATCATTTTTAAGGGTTTTTTAAAATTATTTATTCATGAGAGACAGAGAGAGAGAGAGGCAGAGACATAAGAAGAGGGAGAAGCACGCTCCATGCAGGGAGCTCGACGTGGGACTCGATCCCAAGACCCCGGGGTCACACCGTGATCCCAAGGCAGACACTCAACCACTGAGCCACCCAGGCATCCCTCATCATCATTTTTTTTCTTCTTCTCCTTTGCTTATGTTAAGATACCTGTTCTGAGTATTCTTGTCAGAGACATGTGCATAAAACCTGTGAGTCCTTGCTTATCAGTCTGCAGTTTTTTCTCTGACTAGCCTGTCAGTGTTGTTTAAATTTAACCAGGTTTTTATTTTTATTTTTTTAATTTAAATTCAATTTGCTACACATATAGTATAACACAGTGCTCATCACATCTCGGGCATTAATTGGGACCTGTGGATGTTATTTAATGCCATCTACTTTCCAGGATGACAGGAAAGAAATCTGAAGTTAGTCTGTTCTTTTTCCTTTGTAACTAATACTCTTTGTCTAGAAACTTATAATATTTTTATCATTGGGATTCAAGTATTTCAACATGCTAGCCATAGATGTTGTCTTTTATAAGTTACTCCTGTTCAAATTCAGTGAGCATTTTTAACCTGCAGAATCAATTTCTTTCTTGAAGCCAAGGAATTTTCCCCTAGTATCTAATTATTGCATCTTTCCCTTTGTTTCTTTTTCTTCTGAATCATCTAGTATTTGCTCATTTGGACCCTCGTGTGTTTTCCAAATTACTTCTCTTTTCCCTCAGGATTTTTTTTTTTAATTTTTGTTCTGTTTTGAAACATTTCTATACTTTGATTTTTGGTGACAGTAATTCAGTTCTCAGTACTGCTCATTTTGTTCGTCATTGTGCCTAATGTATTACATTTTTTAAAAAATTAAAAACTGTGCTTTTCATTTCCTGAGAGTGTGTTTTGAAGCTGTGACCTACTGTCCTTAAGTCCTCTTCTTCTTTTGTTGCTGATGATGTTAAATGTGTAGCCTGTCCCCGTTAGAAATTCTCATCCCTGAGAGTTCCCTTTTTGCTGGGAGCCACAAGTGGTGCTTGCTCGTTCTTCCCTCATCTGGTGATGCACCCATTTGGGCACTGGTTTTTATTACCTTCAGGACTCAGGTTGACATCACCAACAGAATGGTGGGGCCATGTAAATTGATGATAGACAAGTGTGGCTTATTCCTAAGGAAGCCTCTTTCCTCTCCACTCTCAGCTACACACAGTTGGTGTCAGGCTTGAGAAGACACAGAAGTCAACATTGTTGTGACCATGTTATGCTTTAGGTCCTGTTCTAAGCAGTTTATGCAATTAAATATTACTATTATAACAACTCTTGGATCTATACACTGTTATCTCCATTTTATGAAAGAAGAATTAAGAAACCTGCCCAAGCTTTCACAGCTAGGAAGCAGTGGGGCCAGGACTTATATCCAGACATTCTTTATCCATAGCAAGGGAGTATATTATTCTGCCCACATGAGCATTCCTCACGTGTGTGTCCCTAATGGCTGTTCCAGGGTGAAGGAGAGGTACTAAAGCTCCTCCAGAGGTACCGAAGCTCCTCACGAATCAGAATCTCACCAGGAATCCCAGGGCTCAAATCCTTGCTTGTGGCTTTTCCACTGCTAGTTCTCAGATTCTGTTGGCCAAAGGAGGGAAACATCCTGTACCATTACCTCCTCAGAACCCAGCTAGGGCAAGGCTTTGTACACACCCTTTTACAAACTCTTGCTTCCTGACAGCTATCGTTTAGATTAGATTAGAGGAAGCTTTTGTTGGAGGCTGGAGCAGTTTGAATAGGCTGGAGTCAGGCACGTGCATCAATATTATACCATCCTCTGAGTGTAACCTGTTTGAGGCTGCTGACTGTGTGCATTAACCAGTCCATTCTCAATTTCCTGGACTTTATAGAGGGTGTAGTAGTAGCTCAATAAGTATTTACTAAATGAAATGATAAGAGGCCTTAATCATCTTAAAGCCATCCCCCTAAAGTAGGTTAGACCAACTAGACCTAGAACTCCATCCCCAAACTCTAATTCCCAAACCAATCCTTTTCTCAGTCTTTGGAAAGCAATCTCTGAGGTCTGTCCTTTTAGAAGAGGGAAAGGGAATTCTTTATTCATTCTTTTGGTTATGAGTTTACAACAATAATAAAAGTAAAGACTTTAATTTCTTATTCATAAATGAATAAACATTGTGAATATGGAAGTACTCTAGAAAACTCTTGTGTGTGTGTGCATGTGTCTATTTGTGTGTCTGTGATGATAAGGAAGAAAAGAGAAAGATCAAGCTGATGAAAAGTTAATATGGCAACCCAGCCCCACAAAGAAGGAAAATGTTGCTTAGCAACTAGAAGTTTCAGGAAGGAAAATTCTAAATTCCACTGGGGGGAAGTGTGGAAGGTAGGTAATACATATCTAAAATGAAGGCTTTTGAGATGACGGTGATGGTGAATAATCTGCTTTGAGAAATATGCTGCTGCTCTTCCTCTACATGCACTGAAAATTTGTCCCTGTCTCAAAGCATAACTAATAAATGGCCAAAATGAATGGAGTGACCAAATTGAGGTCAGCTTGTTCATTACAAATAGATGTGGCCAGGGACCAAAAAGGAAAATCATTTGCTACTTCACTGCTCTAATTGTTTTGTTTTTTTAATTACCAATTCATGAATATATTCTCATGGTAAAAAGTTTTTAAAATTCAGAAGTATTAAGAGCAAACCCTGAAATGACCCTTCTAGTGTGCTGCTCCTACTTTCCTTTCCAAGGTGGTACCACTGTCAGGAGTCTGCAGGCATCCTTCTGTCCTTGCCTGTGCATTTGTGTGTGTGTGTGTGTGTGTGTGTGTGTATTTGCTTTCTAATTTTTAAAAATATTTTATCTATTCATGAGAGACATGGAGAGAGAGGCAGAGACACAGGCAGAGGGAGAAGCAGGCTCCCTGCAGAGAGCCTGATGTGGGACTTGATCCCGGGACCACTGTGGGGTCACAACCTGAGCCGAAGGCAGATGCTCAACCACTGAGCCACCCAGGCGTCCCTGCTTTCTAATTTTTAACACAAAGGGAGTCAAACCCTACTATTTGAACTTGTATGTATATATGTTACATATATGTATATGTATGTTTAGAAGTCATTCTTTTTATGTGCCATACACAACTTTCCTATCGATGGGCATTTCATTGTTTCCAGTTTTACATTAATACAGGCAATAAGGTTATTGAATATATCATTGGTTACTTGAGAAAGTATTTTTTGAAAATGTGTTTCTAGAAGTAGAATTGCTAGCCTAAAGGGATTTAAGATTTAAAAAATATATTTCCTAATTACCTTCTCAAAAGACTTTAGACTTTCCTCTGCTTCATCTGAATGTGTCAGTTTCCCTGAAACTCTCTCACATTTGACAGTTTATACCATCTGATAAGTGAAAAACCACACACACAACTTACACACACATGATTGCCAGTGAGACTGACTATCCTTTATATTTACTGGCCATTTTGTTCTCTTTTTGAGAATTGCCATCTGGCATCCTTACTCATTTTAGTGTTGAATTGTTTGCCTTTTACTGAATTATTTATAATCATCCTTATACATTCCGGTTATTAATACCCTGTCTGCTAAATGTGTTACAGTAATTTATTTCCACCACATGTATTTTATATTTTTTAAGTCCCCCCCCCCAATTATACAGTGTTTTAAAGTTTTTTGAGAGAAATCTGTCACGTATACTTGGTTTCTGGGTTGAGGGTCTCACTTGAGAGGACCTTTGCTACCCCAACAGTTGAAAAGTATTCTGTATTTTACCTCTGACACATAGACATTTTTGCTTAATGTTTAGTGCTTTAAACTATCTAGAATTTGTTTTAGTAAATAACATGAGGAATGAATAGTATCTTGCTTTATTATTTCATATGATAGCTACTTTTCTACAAATTAGTAAATATATAATTTTTCCCACTGATTAAAAGTCCAAACTAATCATGAAGTCATATATGTGTGAGTCTGTTTATGTACCTATTCAGTTTTATTGACTTGTTTCCCTGTTCCCAAAATCTCCAGTTTTAATTAGAATAAACCTCACCACATGTATTTGTATTTCTTTAGAAGTCTTGTTCATTGATAGTCTTTCAGATGGTTTTTGCTCTCCTGGGGCATCTTCTTTTTCATATTATGAAAGAGGAGATTAGATAGATAAATAGATACACATACAGTCTTTTGGATTTTGTTTTCCAGGTATTTTATGTTTTTTGATGAGATCTATTTTTTCCACTGGGTATTGCTTATAAAAAGAAATGTGCTAGCTTTATATTTCTTTCTCCTATGCCTTCATTACACATCATTACTGTAACAGCTATCCTTTTTTGTGTGTCTTTAGTTACAATGCTTCTCATATTTTGCCATAAGGCATGATATTTTCTTAGATTTCATATAAGCACCCTTTATTTATTTTTTTAAGCACCCTTTATTAACAGGGGATATTTCCTTTTAGTTTTTGTTTGCTAATTTCTTGAATTATTAAAGAACATTGAATATAATCAAATGGATTTTTTCCTTAATCTGCTAATAATGATTTATATTTTTATGTCCTAATATTTAACCAGGTGTTCTGGGAAACCTTTGTTAGACATTTCCTTATAAGCATACATTTCAAGATTTTTCCTCTCATTTCTACCAATGAACAGAGAGGAATGACCCTATAATACAGTGTGAATACGGTAATAGAGAGAACTGGTTAGGCTTTGTGCCAGTCACAGCTGTACCAGAAGAGGTTGGACAGAGATCTGTCTACCTCACATAAAGTGCAGAGGAAAGGGGTTAATATTAGTTCAGATACATGAAAAAAAGAAACAATTTCACAGGCAAAAGACTGAAATAAGGGTGACAGTATCTGAATTTGTGTAATGTGTTGGTTATAGAATAAGTGGTCGGTGGAGTAATATTCTAATTTCTGAATCTCTTAATGTACTGAAATTTCTACCTCTTGATCACACACACATACATCCAGGAAGCAACTTTTATCTGATTTTGGCAAATACCTAAGAGATGACTTCTGTTTGTTTATGATGTATTCTTAAATTTTCTGCTGGGTTTAGAATATTAATATTTACTTCAGGATTATGATATCCATGCTCATGAGAAGAAGTTGGATTACATTTCTCTTTTTTATACACTTTTTCCTTTGTTGATAGTAGAGAATTGCTGTTCTCATAGGATGACTTAACAGCACTTTCATATTTTTTTTAAGATTTTATGTATTTATTCATAGAGACACAGAGAGAGAGAGAGAGAGAGAGAGAGGCAGGCAGAGACACAGGCAGAGGGAGAAGCAGGCTCCATGCAGGGAGCCCAACGTGGGACTCAATCCCGGGTCTCCAGGATCACACCCCGGGCTACAGGCAGTGCTAAACTGCTGTGCCACTGGGTCTGCCCCACTTTCATATTTTTTTTAATGCTCTGGAACAGTTTATGTATAATGTAGAAAATATCAGCTATTTGAAGTCTGATAGAGTTCTTCTATTAAATTACCTGGACCTGAAGTCCTTCAAAGAATAGATTTTAATTGCCTTGTTCATTTCTTTATTACTAATAATACTTCTATTCCTATTTTTATACTTTTTGAATTAATTATAATAATATGTACTTTTCTGTGAAGTGATACACTTCACCTAGTCTTCTAAATATGTGGCATAAGGATAACCATAATATTTTCTTATAATTCTTACCCTATTTAATGTAATATTATGTTCTTGTTCCACTGATAATGTTGGTTGCTGGTCTTTTCTAATTTTCTTTTCAATAGAATTGCAAGATGTTAATTTAATGGGATTTTCCAAAGATAAACTTTTGGTTTCACTTACTGTACTTAATCTTTTCATTGTATTTAGTCAATAACTGTTTATATTTATTAATTCTTTTAACTTTTGGGGGGTCTATTTGTAGTCTTGTTTCTTAAGTTATATGTGTAACAAGATGAGTAAATCAGATATTTATTGTCTCATTTTGTCTGAAACCCAAAGGCCAAAAGCAAAATAATAGGGGACAAGAAGCCCTATATTTCTAAATGAAGGGATAATTCACCTGTGTACAATTGACAGAAGAACTAGCTGAAAAGCAGTTTTGTGACCGTTGGCCCTAAACCCAACTTAAGGGGAATAAAAGGATTGAGGTTGGAGAGCCAGGGAAAAGAAGATATTGTGAGGAATGTTGTCACTTGGTGACATTGTCCAGCCATACTTCCCTTCACATTTAGTGTGTGGGGTGAACGAGTGGCAGCAATGTTACTCCTGACCTCTGGACAAGCTAGAGGGACTTCAAGAGACCTTCTTATAGAATTGTATATCCTTGCCTTCGCGTATTGCCCCTGGTGTTTGATGAGGCAGTTTTTGGTCTGCATTTACAGAAAATAAAAACAGAAAGTATGTGGCTAGAGCTATCTTCCTGGGGAAGAGCAAAGAGAGGTGCCTGCTTCCACTATGGCTGAAGAGAGGCATGTGTTTTCCTAGACCAGATGCTCTCATAAAAATGGGAGCAGTTGGGATGAACGGACCAAAAAGAGGCTGGAGGAAACATTAGATACTGAATGTGAGAGCAAAATCTTAAGTGGTAGGCCGGAAGCAAAGCTCTGCTCACATCGAGAGAGCTACAGTTGGATGTTCTGGTGAAGACATCTCTATAAATTATAAGCCACCAAAATACCCCATGAAGCCAGCAGTAAAAATCAGCAAACCCAGAGAGCACTCTCACCACATCACAACACCCCTCCTTTCCTGGAATAGCAGCCCCAGTACTCCCCTGGTAGGTTACGTTATGTTGTGTCAGGCCTTTATTCCCTTCTACCCCCTTATGCCATCTCTGATTCTGCCCAACTCCAACCTTGGAGGGTCCTAATATCACACAGCTTAAAGTGTGGCTTTGAGTGAGGAGGAACTGAAAGAGCAAGGACAGAAATTCCCACACACATCCTACCGTCTGAATTTCAGCTGAATTTCAGCCTGAAATGAACCTGAGCTGGGAGGAGGGGAAAAATGAAGGATTAACTAAATTCCCAGTGTAGACTATTTCACTAAAATGGACAGCTTAATTATTTGAATAAAAACAATTGGTATTAGAAGTTTTGGGGGTTTTTTTGTTTTAGTGTTTAAGGTTAATGATGAAAGCTATGATCTTTTCTCAATATTTTATCTGAGAGGGGAAGAATAAGACTGTATAATGGATTTAAGAGGATATGAAAAAATAAACTTGTATTATGTTTGCATCCTATCAATTTCTGCTAGTTCAACATACCAGTTACATAATCTTAACTCATTTATTTTCAATCTTTGTTGTTTACTAACACATGCATTTAAAATTGTATTTCTGTGAGTACTGTTGTGACTACATTACACAGATTATCATAATTAGTGCTTTCATTTTTACTCATAAAGGATTTAAATTATAATTGTAATTTCAATTTTAATTTTATCTGAAGGGCTTTTAAAAATTTACAAGTGCATGACTCTTTTTGCTATTTTTGCTAGTTTCTTATTTTACTGTATTTGGAAAGAAAACTTGTCCTGTATGATTAGTCTCTTTGAATACTGATAATTTTCTTTGTGGCTCAGCACACAGATTTCTACCTGAGGGCTTAAATTCAGTATCAAAAGGAGCAATTTGCATGCCCATAAATTCTTCCTTTTGCAATTTTATGTTCTGACCTCCTTGATTCAGAAATCTCAGGATCTAACTTTGTGCCACTCCATGTCAGCTGTGTCCTACAGCTCCTCAGACTATAGTCCCTTTCCTGGAATAGCAGCCCCACTACTTCCCTGATAAGTTATGTTGTGTTGTGACTTGATCCTCGTTATTAGTCTGGAGACCAGGGGGATGGTGAGAGGATAGGTGCTGAATGGGATGCTTACTATCTTGAAAGACTGTGGAGGAGCGGTGGGCCACATCTACAGGCCTAGATGGTCAAGGAAGTCTGTTGTTTCAAGTTTCTCCAGTGCATTAGCCAAGATGATTCCATACCAAAACTCAGAGTCTCATTTGTTTTGATAAAGGGCCTGACCTTGGCAAAGTAGACTTTCCAGGATTGAGAATTTCTCTTTCTCTGCCACTAGCTATCTTCATAATTAAGTCCTGTACCTGATTCACAACTCTTCCAATGTTCTATTGCAGGAGGTGGGATTTTCTTCAAAAGCTGCCACAGGGGATCCCTGGGTGGCGCAGTGGTTTAGCGCCTGCCTTTGGCCCAGGGCGTGGTCCTGGAGACCCGGGATCGAATCCCATATCGGGCTCCTGGTGCATGGAGCCTGCTTCTCTCTCTGCCTATGTCTCCGCCTCTCTCTCTCTCTCTGTGTGACTATCATAAATAAATAAAAATTAAAAAAAAAATAAACAAAAGCTGCCACAGAAACCCTCTACTCTTTCCTACTTTACCTTAAATTGGTGATTAATCATCCATGGCCTTTTATTTTCTTTTTCCAGTGCTTGATTGCACTCAATAAAATCCATCTGATTCCATTGTCTTTATAATTATGACTTTTCTTGGGATACCTGGGTGGCTCAGTGGTTGAGCGTCTGCCTTTGGCTCAGGGCGTGACCCCGGGGTCCTGGGATCGAGTCCCACATCAGGCTCCCTGCAGGGAGCCTGCTGCTCCCTCTGCCTGTGTCTCTGCCTCTCTCTGTTTGTCTCTCATGAATAAATAAAATCTTTTAAAAAAAATTATGACTTTTCTAAACCCGTCAAAGATTTGAGACATTGCACCATTGCTTTTCCTTCTACTATGATTCCATCTCAGTTCACCACTAGTGAAATTTTAACAGTTATACAGTAGTCTCCTAAGATGACCCCAATTCCATGGCATCCTACATGTATATGTCACACATCCTGTCTCCTCTCCCTTTGAATCTGGCTTATGCTTGTTAATTGCTCTCTGATCAATAGAATGTGGAATGAGTGATGCCTTTGGCCTAGCCTTTAGTTGACCTAGCAGTTTCCACATCCTCTCTTTTGGAATATTTATTCTTGGGATGTTCCCTCTTGGAACCCAGCTGCCATGCTGTGAAAAGCCTACTTGTAGACATTTTGATCACCAGTTCCAGGTGATCTCACAGTTGAAGCCTATGAATGAAGCTTCCAACCATATGAATGAGCTCAATTAAGCTCCTTGATGACTGCAACCCCAGTTGACCTTATTGAAGCTGGAGAACTGCCCAACCAAGCCCACAGAATAATGAGAAATAATTAAATAGTTATTTTAAGCCACTAAGCTTTGGAATTATTTGTTAGGCAACAATATGTAATCAGAATATGTTACCACAGTATGCCAGGAGCTACCATACTCCATTCACTACTAATGGGATCTTCATTGTTAACCAGCTGGTGAGTGATTTGGCTACAAAAATTCCATCTTTAAAGTCCACTTCCTTGGACCACTTAGCACCAACTGTCCGAAGCCAGGTGCCCTTAGATACATTTGTTGAGATAGAGAAGACAGAGATAATAATCATGCACAGAATGTATTGGGGAGCAATCAGGAATAATGCCTATGAGGGAATAAGGAAAGGATTGAGAAAAAAAAAAAAAAAGTTCAGTTCATTGATCTGTGATGTATTTGTCCCAGAGGTCTCAACCAATCCTGAAGGGAGCTTTAATTATGGGACCTTCAGAGGTGTCCTAAATTGAGGTAAAAAGTATGGGATGAGTAAGTGGATGCAAGCAGCTTCCAGGGAGGGAGCTAATTTTGAGGAGGCATCCTTGTCAGTGCACCACAGCATCCACTATACTTCCAATTTAAATATTTTATAGTACTGTTTTGTTTCTTTTCATTCCTTTGTCCTTTATCTATCAAACTGTCATTGTCCTATTTCCTCCCCTTTGTTATTTGAAGACTATAAACACTTTCTATTATTCCCATTTTTCCTTACATTTTTAAGTGTGTATTAACCTTATAACTTGCTATCGATGTCCAATGACTTTATAACTTGCTGTCAATGTCTGATTAATCAGAGTATCTCTTCTTTGCTTGGAAAGAATGGAATTTGTAGTCTACCTCTATGTTTTCTGCTCCTAACCTCTCTCCTCTGCTGCCTCTCATGCTTCTAGACTGATGTGTTATATTAACACACATTATTTTATTTGCACTAATAACTTTTAAAACTTAGTTTTTTGTTCATTTAGCATTCTTTCTTGTATTCTGTGTCGCTGTCTTTTACATATAAGCATTTTGTTGCAGTTCATCCTATAGTCATTATTTCTGAGAGGAAGAATGAGTGATAAATCTTCTGACTCCCTAAATACTCAGAAGTGTCTGTTACTTTGCTTCACTTGAAATGCTAGTTAACTTGGTCATATCATGAAGATTTAAAATCAGATTTTTTTCTTTCTTTCTTTCTTTTTTTTTTAGAGAGGGGGAAATGGTAGGTGGAGGGAGGTATTGTAAGAAGGCTCCATGCCCAGCATGGCACCCGACACAGGGCCCAAGGTGAAGCCTGAGGTGGGACTTGATCTCACAAGCCTGAAATAATGACCTGATATAAAATCAAGAGTCAGATGCTTAACTAACTGAGCCACCTGTTGGGTTTTTTCTTTGAACTTTGAAATGATTGCTTCTTTGTCTTTGTACATCCACTGTTACTGATGAGAAATCTAGTGAAATTCTATTATTTCTTTGTAGGTAACTTGGTTATTCTTCCCAGAAATTTTAGTATTCATAGCACTAAGATATATGTCTATGTGGGTCATTTTACCTTCACTTTTTGTTCTAGAATTTCAAATAAATCAAATCATACAATACATACTCTTTGGAGTCTACTTTCATTCAGCTTAATGTTTTTGAGACTCACTCATGTTTCTGTGTGTATTAATTGTTTATTACTTTTATTGATGAATAGTACAGTTTAAATTTTTCTTTTCTGATTATTTGTTGCTGGTATACAGAAACACAGTCTTATACTGAATTTTGCATGACTTTGTATTCATTGACTATAAACTCTTTAATTCTAATAATTTGTAATTGAAAATTTGGATTTTCAACATAAGTAATCCTATCATCTGTAAGTAATAACAAGTCTTTTCTTTCTTTTCAATATTTATTCCACTTAGTTTTGTTTCTTAATCTTGCCTTATTACATTGGTTAAGACCTACTATATAATACTGAATAAAAGTAGAGGAAGTGGTAGAGAGTATGTTTTCATCATTTCTGATCTCAGAGGGAAATTTTTACATTTCACAATTGTCTGATTTTGGCTGCAGATTCTGTGCCTACTTCACAGTGTCTTTTTTGGCTTTTATAATTAGTGGACTGGACTTTTATCACATTTTTCTCTATCTACTGAGATGGCTTTATGATTTTTCTTTAGCTCTGTCTGCTAATGTGGGTGAGAGGGTGAGATACATGATTGACTTTATAATATTAAACTAATCTTGGGTTCCTGGAATAAACCAAACTAGGTCATGATACAGATTTACATTTTTTTTTTTAATTCATGAGTGATATTGGCCTGAAAATTTTTTTCCTTGTAATGTTTTTCTTATAAACCTACTGATCCTGAATTCAAGAGTCGGTTAAAAATTAATCTTTCTTTTTATTTTCTGGAGTAGTTTGTGTAAAATTGATGTTCTTTTTTCTTAAAATGCAGAATTTACCAGTAAGCCCATCTGGGTCTAAAGTTTGTGTGTGTGTTTTCACTAGAGATTCAGTTTCTTTAATAAATATAGCGCTGGCCAGATTTTCATGTTTCCATATCCTCTTATGACTTTCTAAATCTCTATCAAATTTGTGGTAATTTCTCCTGCTTTAATCCCAATATTGGTTACTTGTGTCTCCTCTTTCTGTTGATGATCTGCGGAGAGAAGTTCATCAATTTCATTGGTCCTTTTGAAAAACTATATTTGGGGTTTCTGAGTATCTCTATATTTGTTTTCTATCTTACTGGTTTTCCCTCCTATCCCCTCTTTCTAGTTTATTTCCCTTTTTTACATATGATTTCTTTTTCGTTACTAATTCCTTGAGTTGGATACTGAGATCATTGTATTTCAAAGCCAGAAAATGTTAGGAAAGATGAACAAGGCAAGAAAAGCCAGGTCATCTAGCTAAAGAAAAGAACTCTGCAATTGTTTGGAAATCTGGGAAATTTAGACGATAATTTCGAAGACTCAGGACTCAGGCTATCCTCTGTGAAGTGGAAATTGAAAATAGAAATAAATAAGGCAGAGTACTAAGCTTTGTGACACTATATGATTTTTAAAAATACATCTTTATATTAGTTTCTTTAAAAATTAAGCTGGATAAAAATATAATGAATACAGTAATTTCAGTTATGCAAAATCCTAGAAAATGTGAACTTCTTTATAGCACCAAAAAGCAGACCAGTAGTTACTTGGGTTGGGGGTGGCAAGGCGAGATAGAAGGGAGAGATTACAAAGGAGCACCAGGGTTGGAGGTGATGAGTATATTCACTATTTTGATTGTGGTGATGGTTTGGCAGGTATATACATATATCAAAGCTTATAAAATTGTACATTTTAAATATTTACAGTTTATTTTATGTCAATTATACTTCAATAAAACTCTTTAGAAAACATACCATTAAGGAAATAACAGGAAAAAAAGATGTCACTTTATTGTCATCTTCCTTCTCTGACAGGAAGTTTATTGTAACTCTTATCTTTTTTCTTTGTATGTAATGTGTCTTTTTTTCTCACTACCTCCACATTTTCTCTTTGTCTTTTGTTTGCAGCAGATTAAATATAATATGCATTGGTGGTATATTAATAATGTACATACACAGATATGTAAGTACTTACATATGTATATAATATTTGATTTATATCCTTGTTCTTCTCTAAATTTCTTGAATTTGTAGTTTGATGTGTGTTACTAATTTTGGAAAATTCATAGCTATTACTGCCTCATACTTTTCTCCTGCTTTTTCTTTCTTCTCCGTCTGGAATTCTATTTAGGCATATGTTAGACTGTATAAAATTGTCCCATAGGTCTTGGATACTATATTCTGTGTTTCGATTTGGATAATTTCTATTATCTATCTATAAATTCACTGGTTGTATAACCAGTGATATATCTGTTGATATACATGTTGAAGATTTTCTTCATTTATTTTACTGTGGGGGTTTTTGTTTCTTAAAATTCCATTTGATTTTTTTCTCTTGGATCCCATTTCTTGGCTGAAATTTCCCACTGATCTTAAAGTTTTCACCTTTTCCATTAGAGTTTTTAACATAATAATCTCAGATATTTTTTAGATCTTTCTTAGATAACTAACATGCCCATCATATCTGAGTCTGGTTCAGTTTATAGTTATGTTCCTTAGCCATATGTTTATTTCTTGATCCTTTGTTTGCCCCATAATTTTGTGTTGTAAGTTGTGCATCTTGTTTTGGACAGTGGAAACTGTGGTACACAGATTTTATGTCTATAAGTAGGAGTGCCTTCCCTTCTTGTGGGGATTTTGTGTGGGAGTTTGAGTTAATCTAGTGAGGATTTTGGTTGGATTTGCATTTGTTTACGCTATGCTTAGCCTCACTGCACAACATGTTTTGTATTTCTCTACCAATATCTTTTGTTTAGGGTGGGGGCTGGTTTTTCTCAGCATTTTTCTCTGTGTTGCCCACCCTTAGCTTTAGGTCTTCTAGGTTGAACTAAGCCACAGAGTAGGCCTGTATCTGTGCTCTTGAAATATTCTACTGTTACTTGTTACTTGATGCTTGTTAGCTTGGTGGTGGGGAGCAGAGGAGACAGTCTCTGTTGTTCTGATTAAACTTTAGTGTTAGGTAGGTCCTGTGTTTTAGAGATGTGACTTTCTGAGAAGAAATCTAGCCTTTTCGCCATTTGTAGTTTCGTGTTTAGGACACATTCCTGCCTCTCCCTTCAGGGAAGAGCAAGTTTTCTGATCCCTTCCTTGTGGGTTTGTGCCTCTGCCTCGAGATGGCAATGTTTGTTGCCTCCCCCTTCCTGCAGAATAATGCAATTTCTTTTTTTTTTTTTTTTCACATAGTAGAGATAAGGGAGACAGTCATGGCTGGTTTTCCACCCCCTCCTAGTAGCTGCTGTCTCTTCTTCTAGATCTGCACCATGAGGCATGCTTTTTCAGGACTCTCACCCAGTTTTCTGTGTGCCCAGTAGAGTCTGTGGGGAAAAGTCTGCAAGGTGTGAGCTCTTCCTGCATATGTTGCTCCCAGGGGGTTCACATTCTGTTCTAAGCCCACATTCAACATCCCCCAATTTGTTAACTCTTCATAAATAATTTTTACTATTTTGTGGCTACGTTTGCCACAGGTAAGCAACTGCCATCTTTCCTGTGGAAGCTCTGTCCTAAGATTTTAGACTACTTGGTTGTCCTGTGACCTCAGTTCTCTGAAGTGGTAAGAAAATCTTGACCTTGCGTTCTGGCTTTTGGTTGTATTATAAAGATTGGAGCAGTGCTCTTTGCAGCTCTCTACATCCCTGAGTAGAAACCAGAAGTCTTTTAATTGTTTTTATTTAATCTTTGTATCAATTTCTAAGAAGTCTTTATGTATTCCAGGGACAAATTCTTTATCAGATATTTGTATTAAGAATATTGACTCCCAGTTTGTGACTTGTGTTTGTATTTTCTTAATTTTGTCTCTCAGTGTGTAGAAGGTTTAAAACTTAATAAATTCCAATTTTTAATTTTTTTCTTTTATCTTTAGAACTCACAGTATCTTGTCTAAGATATTTTTTCTCTTATAAATTCCTGAAGATATTCTTCAGTTTTTCTTTTTAGAAGTACTGCCATAGTTTTAGCTTATATGCATAGGTTTATCCATCTTAAATTAATTTTTGTTTGTGGTACAAGGAAAAGATTGAGGTTTGTTTTTCCCCATATATTTATCCAGTTCTAGTACCATTTACTGAAAAGACTTTCCTTTGCTCATTAAATTGGTTTGAATCTGCTTACGAAAATTAATTGACCACATGTATATAGTGAACTCCCTATTCAGATTTCATTTCTTTAGCTTTATTGTAAATGTTGAAATCAAAAGAGTGAAACCTCCAACTTTGTTCTTTTTCAGAATTGTTTTTGGGGCAGCCCTGGTGGCCCAGCGGTTTAGCGCCGCCTTCAGCCTGGGGTGTGATCCTGGAGACCCGGGATCGAATCCCACGTCAGGCTCCCTACATGGAGCCTGCTTCTCCCTCTGCCTGTGTCTCTGCCTCTTTCTCTCTCTCTCTGTCATGAATAAATAAATAAAATCTTAAAAAAAAAAAAGTTCTTGTATTCCAGGTATTTTGCACATTTTAGAGTAGACTTTTTAGTTTCCACAAAGACTACTAAAATTGGCCTATATAATTTAGGGGATAATTGACATGTTTACAATATTGAGTCTTTTAATCAATGAACATAGTATATCTTTACATTTATATGGATTTTATTTCATTTCACTTAGCAATATTTGGTAGGTTATGGTATAGAAGATTAAATTTTTATGCTTTTTCTGTTGTAAATGGAATATTTCTATTCCATTTTCCAAATATTTCTTGCTAGTATTTCAAAATATAATTGATTGTTTTATTTTTATCTTGCACCCTGTGACCTTTTTAAATTTACTTAATAATTTTAGTAGTCTAAGTCAAATCCCAGGATTTTCTGTGTAGAAAAATCAAATCATCTATAAATGGTGACAGTTTAACTTCTTCCTTTTTAATATTTATAGACTTTTGATTTTAGCTAAGTTAACGAATTGGCTACACGGTTACTATAATTTTTAATTGGCTATATTATATACAGTTTGCATGCAACTAATACATCAATTTTTAAAATATAAGTAAGGAGTTTTGACAAATCACATAATAAAATCATATAATCACCATCAAAATCATGATATAAAATTTTCTATCCCTCCCAAATCCCCTCAAACCTATTTTCAGTCAATTGTCTACCCTGCCTTGGACTCTGATAACCATTAATCTGCATTTCGTCACTAAATTTTACCTCTTCCTCATTATTATATAGAAGGATTTATATGTAGTATTTTGTATCATATTTTACTTCTATATATTATAACCCACAAAGTTCCATATTGTAGTTTTTACTTTAAACCATGAGTTGTTTTTTAAGTAAAAGGGAGAATAATAACTAGAGCTTTTTCTATTCCCACATATTTCCCATTTCTGCTATCTTCATTCCTTTCTGTGTATATGAGTTTTCATTTTTTTTTTTTTCCTTTCAGGCTAAAAATATTCCTTTAGGGGCACCTGGGTGGCTCAGTCGGGTGTCCAACTTGATTTTGGCTCAGGTCATGATCTCCGGGTTGTGAGATTGAGCCCCATTTTGGGCGCTGTGCTGGACATGGAGCCTGCTTAAGATGCTCTTTCTCTCCTTTTCCCTCGCCCCCCTCAAGAAAATCCCTTTAGAGTGGAATTCTGTAGCTACAAGGATTTTTAGTTTTTGTTTTTGTTGTAGTTAAATGTCTTCAAAGTTAAATAACTTTAGAGATACCATTCCATTATTTTTTGGCCTACATTATTTTTGATGAGGAATCATCTGTCATTTGTATTATTACTTTCCTATAATATATAATATACTTCCTTCTCTCTTTCTCTTTCTCCCCCATACCCTCAACAGGGGATGCTTTCGAACTGTTTTTTTTTTTTTTTTTATATCTATTGTTTTTAGGCATTTGACTTAAATGGGCCTATGGTGTGATTTTATTTCTTTTCTTTTTTTTATTTTTATTTTATTATTATTATTTATGATAGTCACAGAGAGAGAGAGAGAGAGAGAGAGAGGCAGAGACACAGGCAGAGGGAGAAGCAGGCTCCATGCACCGGGAGCCCGATGTGGGATTCGATCCTGAGTCTCCAGGATCGCGCCCTGGGCCAAAGGCAGGCACCAAACCGCTGCGCCACCCAGGGATCCCTGTGATTTTATTTCTACTTCTATTTGGGTTTCTGAAATTCTTGAATCTATAAGTTGATGTTGTTTACTTAAATTTGGGGAAATTTAAGCCATTTTTTTGAAAGAGGTTTCTGCTCTAGTTCTTTTCTATCTCCTGGGACCCCGGTGATATGTAAGATATCTTGACACTGTCCTATAATTCACTGAGACTCGACCCTCCCTTCCCACTTTTTTCGCAATTTTTTGTTTTCACTTGCTGTTGTTATTGTTCTCTAGATTAGATAATTTCGATAGTTGTGCTATTATTAATTCTCTATTGCTGCAAAACAAATTATTCCAAAACTTAGTGATTTATAACAGCAATAATCATTTATCTCCCACAGTTTCTGTGTATTCAGAATCCTGAATTATCTGAAATTCTGAATTATGTGGTTCAGCTCAGGTCTCTTAGGTTTTAGTCAGATGTTGGCTGGGGTTGCAGTCATTTGAAGGTTTGATTGGGGTTGGAGAATTTACTTTTATGATGACTGACTCACATGGCTAGTAAGTTGATTCCTCTCCACATTACTATCTCCATGGAGCTGTTTGGGAATCCCATAGAAGTTGGCTTCCCTTGGAATAAGCAATTCAAGAGATCAAGGCAGATTCTGTAATGCTTTTATGACTGTGGAAGTCACAGAACTTTACTTCTACATGCTCTATTTGTCACATAGGTCAACTCTGATTCAATGTGGTCAGTGAACCCAGAAAGTCATGATTATCAGGAGATGATTAGTGGAGACTCTCTTGGAGGTTAGATATCATAGTCTATCTTTGGGTTTGCCCACTATTTCTGCTGTAATCTGCACTCTTCTGTAAGCTCTTTGATTTTATTTTCTAATTTCAGATAATTTGCCCATTCAGCTTTTAAATTTCCAATTTTTCTTTTGAATGGTTTCCATTTCTACAATAGTATTATGCATGTATACATACTGTAATTATTTTTCTAAAAAATTATTTGAACATATTTATAATAACTATTTCAAATCCTTTGTCTATGAATACCAACTTATCTAAATCATCCTAGAGTTGGTTTCTGTTGATTGATATTTCTTTCGACTGTGGTTCAACTTTTTCTACCACTGCACGTATCTAGTATTTTTTTTTTAATTGTATACTGGATTGTCTGTGATTCTTTGCAGAGACTCTAGATTCTGTTATCTTTTCCCTAAAGAGAGTTTTTAAAAATTTATTTCTTGTAACACAGTTAAACTTGGTGAAACTCATACCCCAAACCATGTCTCTACTATGATAAGGAACAGCTAAAGTTTTTTCTCAGCTTTTCAACCTTCCAGTTACTGCTTTTTGTGCTTTCTGCTGAGTTCCTTGGAGTTTCCCACACATATGCATAGTTCAGAGATTGGCCTAGTATTTGAACACAGTTTATATGTAGATTTTTGGATTCTTCCACTGTGCTCCCTCCTTTCTGGAATTTCCCCCTCAATTTCTAGCCTCCCTGCCAGCCCTGAATTCTGTTTTCTGACACCTCAAGCTACTAAGAGTTGTGTTGCCTGCAGAGCCCTCAGAGGAAGAGCTAAATAAATGTGCATCTAATTCAGAAATTCCTTTCTTTTGAAGGTTACATCATTTTCAGTTTTCTGATTTTGGTGGATCTCTAGCACATTTAAATAATTCTTTTTATATTTAATCCAGAGATTATAATCGTTATGTGCGGCAGGTTTAGTCATACCAGCTACTCTGCCAAACCAGAATGGAACCTTATTCATCATGCATGTTTGAGTGAGACAAATGATAGACAACTAGAAGCTTTGGATCCCCAAGCCTGTTCAGTGATAGGCTTCACTGTAAGGTGTTGAGGAAAATCAGGATATTTTGTTGGGGTGGGGGGGGGGAGCATCCTAATTGTCAGTACCCATAGGTCCCTCTCTTCTTGGATTACTTAGTTTTCTCAGTGAGGAGTCCTTTAATTTCCTGTATGGTTGGGGATATGATTGATATATGCATTCTAGGAGCCCAGTGGACCTGGAAATCTCATATTTTGTTATGTAGAGTTTCATGAATCCCTGTTTTCAATATGGTCTGATCCATATCTTGTGATGTAAGACAGATTTCATTTTCTGTTTAAGATTTTCAAAGATTAAATAAATCTCCTCTCTTTTCCAAGGGTCTGGGAAGTGTGTTTTTGGTGTGAATGGTGAAAGAGAAACCTAGAAGCCTAAGAACTTCTTATAAAAGTGTTCAACTAATGTCTTACTTTCTATTCCAACTTTAGAAGGATCTGGTATTCAATTTTTGAGCATTTCTCGAATTTTGTGGTACAAATTAGATTTTTTTCTCATCGGCTTCTCCCATTATAAATCTGAGTTTCAGTTATACCTTGTCTTCTAAATCAGTTACCATCTGTCTGTCTGCTCTTAGATTCTGGGGTTTGGTTGATAATATTTCTCCCTTTCTTTTTTTATTTTTTTTAATTTCTCCCTTTCTTTTTGTTGATATATGCCTTTGCTCTTCTGATGATTTTAGATGATGTTTTGTAAGGAGAGAAAAATCACATGGATTCAATCTTGTTCTACTTGTTTTAAGGATAGTATTTATTTTCATCTTCTATTTTTAACTAAACATAAACTGATTTATTAAGCCAGATACCCTCTTTTGAAACATCAGCTAATAATGAAGTATTTCTCTGGCTGTTGTTCCCTAAAATAGCAAGAGTAGAAAGACTTATCTCTTTCAATGTAATATGCTTACTTTGAACTTATGTTGTAAAAGAATTGCTCACAACAGGCAAATGTATACATGCAGTGCTACTTCAGAACTTGCCTCAAAAACCTGTGAATAAAAAATGGCCTAGCAACTACTCCATGCCCCTCCTCCACCAGTTACTATAAGCCAAGGGAAACTTACTTCATGAGGACTAGAATTTACTTTACAGCTTTAATAGCTTGCTTTGAGTTGAGTATGATTTTCTAACATGAAGATTAATGAATCCATTCTCTGAAAAGTAATGTTGTGTGAGCATTTGCAGTCTTTCACCAAATCAGTATTTCACTGAATTTGTATGAATCTATGTATATTTGCTATGTTTTAGGCCATTTGTAAATTGAGCATATGCTCATCTTCATAAAATTACCTGTGAGGAAGTTTTTATATATTTTTTTTCATTTCTAATCAACCAAGGATCCTATTCCTTTCACTGGTTGGTTAATTTTTGTTCTTTTGGGTTTTTTTTTTATTTTTATTTTTATTTTTTTGGTAGTTCACCAATATAGCATGAAAGCTCTTAGAAGTCAGAAATAAATCAATAAATTAGAGGAGCATATTGGACTGTGTTTATTGGTGTCATCAGGAATAGGGACATGTGAGAAGAGTTTATTGCATGTTGGAGGAATGTAAAAAAAAATACTGAAAGTAACACCTGTGAGATAAGGTTAAAGAAAGGGCCTAGAGTCATTTACCCAGAGATAAGGTTGTGATGTTATAAGTATTTTTATATGTATTTATTACAGAATATGACTGACTGTTGCTTGTCTTTGCTGAAATCCACAGGGAAGAGAGTACAAGGGTGGCAGTACAAACGAACGCATGAAGCAGTACTCCGAAGAGTAGCCTGAAGGTTGACAGACACTGGAGTGCTTGTGATGGGACGCATCTCCTTGGAAGAGGAAAGAGCTTTGTAGCAGTCCGCTGTGTCGTGAACGGTGACAGGTCCTGCCTCCAGGCTTCTACAGGGCCCTCCCGGACCTGTGATTCCTGGGTCTGTGTGTTGTAGCCTTCAGAGGCTGAGCGCGAGCCAGACGCAGCAAACCCCGGCCCTCCCGGGGCTCCCCCCGCCAAGGGAGGCCGTGCCAGCGGCCGCGCAGCAGCAGCCCCTGCAACTGCAGACCTCACTCAGAGGTGAGCCGGGGCAGCGAGGACCCCCGGCCCCCGGCCCCCCGGCCCCCCGGCCCCGGCGGCAGGGCGCTGGGGGAGCCGGCCACGCAGGGCTCCCTCCCCGGCTGCGGCTGCGGGGGCGCGCTGGGACCGGGGGGCGGACGGGGGCGGCTGCCTCGCTGGCGCCAGGTGGGAGGGGCTCGCCGCCTCGAGCTCCGGGCTCCGGGGACCATGAGCGCCAGCGCCCGCCAGGTGCCTCCGTCGGCCCCCGCCCCCGCCCCCGCCCCCGCCCCCGGCCGGGTGGTCGCGACCCGGGGCTCCCCGCGCGCTCGGCGCCCGCCGCTCCCGCAGCCCGGCCCCCCGGCTCCCGGCACCTCCCGGCTCCGGCTCCCGCTCCCGCTCCCGCCCGGGCTCCGGCTCCCGCCCCGGCTCCGGCTCCCGCCCCGGCTCCGGCTCCGGCTCCCGGGCTTCCCCGGCCCCAGCCGCCGCGGCCCCCGCCCGGGTGGGGGAGGGGGAGGGGCAGGGGGCGAGGGGGGCGACGCCTCTCCTGCACGGTGCCTGCGCCTCGCGGTCCTCCGCCTGGCTGCTCGGGCTGCGGCGCCTGGGCGTCCCTGCACCCCCGCCCCGCGCCCCCTCCCCGGGCCCCTCCCCCTCCCCCTCCCCCTCCCCCTCCCCCTCCCCGGGCCCCGGCGGCGCGTGCGGGAGGGCCCGGGCGGCGGCGGCGGCGGTGGGCGTGCGCGGCAAGGACGCCACCTCTGGCTCCTGCGTTCGCAGGCGGCGGGCGGCGGGGCTTCTCGCTCCGGCAGCGGCGGCGGCGGCGACGGCGGTGGCGGCTTCCGGAGTCCCGCCGCCAAGATGCTCAAAGTCACGGTGCCCTCGTGCTCCGCCTCGTCCTGCTCTTCGGTCACTGCCAGCGTGGCCCCGGGGGCCGGGAGCCTCGTCCCGGATTACTGGATCGAAGGTTCCAACAGGGATGCCCTGAGCGATTTCTTCGAGGTGGAGTCGGAGCTGGGACGGTAAGGCGGGGGGCGCCCCGGGCGGGGTGGGGCGGGGTGGGGCGGGAGCCCTCGGCGGGGACAGCTCGGGGATGCGGGGACAGCTCTGGGGTGCGGGGACAGCTCCCGGGAGCGGAGACAGCTCCTGGGATGCGGAGACGCAGGTGCCAGCCCCGGGGATGCAGGGACAGCTCGGGGATGCGGGGACAGCTCCCGGGGGTGCGGGGACAGCTCCGGGGATGTGGGGACAGCTCCCAGGGATGCAGGCTCAGCCCTGGGGATGTGGGGACAGCCCTGGGGATGCGGGCGCCAGCCTTCCTGCCTGTCCTCTCCCGCAGCCGGGGTCCAGCACCGAGCTGTGCAGCTCCAGTTGGGAGGCAAGTCTGGGCGCCCAGGCCGGTGCCACTGCGAGCGCCCCGGCGGCTCTGCTCCTCGAGGCCGCCGCTTCCCCTGGGTGACAGCTCCCACTGCACGTGGGCCCTGCTCTCCTGGTTGCCGGCCTTGCTCACCATTATAGCTCGCCAGACGTCTTGTTTGTCTAGTGATTTTTTGGGGTCCAGGCGGAGGGTGTCCCTCCAAACCGTGACAGAATTATTAAATTAGGTTCTTCCAACTTCCTCTCATCAAACTCTCCAAAGCAAGTGGCACTAGAAATTAAACTTAAATACTAGCTTCCCTGCAGAGTCTGCTCAGGAGTGAAGGGGGGGGGAATGAATCATTTTAAGGGAGCTGAAGGCAGAATAATGAACTAGTGTGGCTTTAAAGAAAAAGCCGCACATGGGGTCTAGGCAGTGGTAATTAGCAGAGTTCTGCTCTTCTTTCATGCTGGAGTGATGTGTTTAAATTATGTATGCAAAAAGCTGTCTCTCTGGGGTTGCAGAAATGTCCCTCACCTGTCCTCTAAGGATCCAAACAGGTAGAGAACACTTTCCATGTGGATGGTGCCATACGTCCTCATGTTTTTATCCATAGAAAATAATATTTTTTCTTTCCCTTTTTCCTTTTTCCTTCTTTCCTTTCTGTTATTGGCAGGTAAGGAGAATTCTGTTCAACACTTGTTTTAGATCCAGGCCCTTTATGGGAGGGAATCTGAAAATGTAATTTCAAGTGTTGACAAGCTGAAGCATCTGTACTTAATACTTTGTAATTTCATTTTCTGTTCTTTTCGTTGGAAAGAGTTTAGCTAAGAGCCAATTAAAAAAAAAAATTGCCCCTGGAGACCACAGTGCGGGATTATGGGTGTTGGTACTTGGTGGGAAGGGGTAAGGGTCACTTCACGTTCTGTGTCCCCCCACCCCCATTTACCCCAGTTTGCCACTGCTGTTAGTGACTCATGGATATAGAAGGTGTGTAAGAAAGGTAAAACTTCAGGGTGCTTGAAGGCCTTGTTGGTTAAACATTCAACTCTTGATTTCTCCTGAGGTTATGATCTTAAGATCCTGGGATCCAGTTCAGCAAAGGGCTCCACACTCCGTGGGGAATGTGCTGGAGATTCTCCCTCTCCCTCTTTATTTAAAAATAAATCTTTAAAAAAAATGTTCCAAAATACTTGGGCATTGAATAGCGTATACATTAATCTACTGCTTTGATCAGAATTTTCAGTGCTCATCTGAAGATGTGCCATTGTCTGCATTTGCTAGTAGGTTGGCAATAAATGAAGTGCTTCCTCTTTTCAGGTTGGAACTTTACTATAATTGTATGGTAAGCTTCAGTGGAGCAGTATAAATTTCTGATCAAAGAGATAATCTACTTACAATTGTTTACTTGGTGTTTTAGAAACTGCCACCTAGTAGAGGAGGTGCCTGCTGGTGCTAAAGGGACTGTCCCACCACCAGATCTAACTGCTTTCTGAGTAACATTTACCCCACAAGCCTAATTGACTCGGACTTCTCATTAGCACATGTTAACTTTATGAATAAGCTTTGCCAGCAGGAAACTGAAGACATTTCTTTAATTTGAGCAATGGAAAAATGGTTAGAAAAAAATAAACTGCCAATTGTACACAACTGTGGGATGGTAGACTTTGAAGGGAAAACCTAAGGAATTTGAAGTTTATTTTTTTAAAAAGATTTGTGGTATATTTTGCAATACCTTTTGGAAGACAAATATACATCAGTTATATATTGGCTAAGATTCTCACTCTGCTATCTAGCTGTTTCATTACCTTGCAGATCACAGAGTTAAAATATTTTGAGAAAACCAAAAATTCTTTTGCTGCTTTCAGTAGTGATTGTATTAGGTAAGTTCTCTGTAGATGGCAGTATCGGTGAGGTGCATGCTTACTTCTTTTGGCTGAGACTGAGAAATGTCCCTTTATGATCATTTTTTTTTCAACAAAATAAACCTAAAACATAAAGCAACTAATATTACAGATATAATTACTAAGAATCTATATAACCAGAGAATGCAGAATTATAATTTTAGGTATTGACTGACAAAAGTCCTCTTTTCCTCCTCCACTAGGAATAAAGTTGAGACTCAGTCAGTGGGTTTCAAGTCTTTACTCTCTTAGCTCTCAGCCTTGGGCCAAATCTGCCTTGGTAACTCTAAGGCCAAAACATTTAATTTACTAGTAACACAGTTGTCATTAAGATGCTAAAGGAATGATGACCTTGGTGTTGTGGAGTGCCCCTGTGGTCAGTGTCAGGGTAGAGACAATCCCCACTAGATTAGGTTAATTTGAGAGTTAATTCCTCTGTTAAAATTATCTCCTGTAAGCTAGTGACTCCTGAATTAAAGAAGATTGGACATGTGACTATTAGGGCAATACCTCTGAGGGTATGTCTGGGAATTTTAGGGAGCTCAGTGAAAGCCAGATGCTGGCAGCACTGTTTTACAGGTAGCCCAAGGCCATGTGATAGCTCCTATTTTATTTTATTCTATTTTACATATATATATAAGGATATATTATAAATATATATATAAAGGATAGAGAGGTTGAGGGGTGGGAGTGGGGTGAGGAAGATTATTTAAAGGGTATCAGACAAACTAATTTTTCTTTTTCTTTTTTTTTAAAGATTTTATTTATTTATTCATGAGAGACACAGAGAGAGAGAGAGAGAGAGAGAGAGAGAGAGGCAGAGACCTAGGCAGAGGGAGAAGCAGGCTCCATGAAGGGAGCCCAACATGGGACTCAATCCCGGGTCTCCAGGATCACGCCCTGGGCTGAAGGCGGTGCTAAACCGCTGAGCCACACGGGCTACCCCTAATTTAATATTTCTAAAATCACATTTGAAAATACTGCTTTGTTTATAGAGTTCGTCAAAAAGTTTACAAAAACTGTGATGCCCCAACAAATTCAGTTCCGCTTATGAATATGAATTGGCTGTGATCCTATTCAGGGCTCCCTATCCTAGAGAGCAGTTGGTCCTTTGCCCAGTAATTTGAGAAATTGGCATTTTAAAGGCTTTTCTAAGGGAGAAAAGAGCCTACCTCTGATCCAGATTCTGTCCAGTGGTTTGGCACAAGGAGAACAGAATTTGGCCTGGGCTGTCCTGTGGTGGGGATTTGGCCTTGTGTATCCAAACCCACGTCCTGTTTTCAGTTATTTCCCAGCTTTTGTTTCTCTCTGCAGTATGAGACTGAAAGAATGTATGCAAAATTAGATGTGTTCCCATACACAAAAGTTAAGGGAAACCAAATGAAAGATAATTAGTACAAATTCCTTATTAATTTGCATTCTACTTACTATAGTTTCTTTAGGCCAGTGAAATGCAGTCACCACCTCCCCCTCCCCAACCTGATCCATAATTTAAAAGAGTACATTTATATGGCAGTGGAATTAAAGCAAAGTTTTATAGGATCCCTTGCTATATGTATTAATGCTTAGGAACCAAATAGATTTAGATAGTGAGACTTAGGTGTGTATAAAATAGAAACATGAAATTATGGTGTATAGATTGGAAACAAGTTTCATAAAACAATGTTTATTTTTACTACCAACAATATACTCTAATATTTCCTATTCAATGCCATTTGATTTTATTCTACTTCATTTATAATATTTGCTGAATCCACGTGATCTCACTAATGGATTGTGACTCAGTATGAAAATGCTGTTTTAGGCCACAAACCTATATTTTGGCCAGATTAAAATATTAGGCAGACCCCTTTTGAAAAATGCCTTGCAGACCAACTGGTAATGCTGAGTGGTCTCCATTTGCACAGCTCTGTAGAGAAAAGTTCTCCTGTCTTTGTCTCTGAGTTCTCCCTGGGTTTCCCTTCCAAACATTTTGGAAAAACTACTGTCTCCCCGTGATCTGCTGGGTGCAGTCTACTCTGAAATGGCTGACAGGGACAGGAGGCCCGGCCAGGAGCGCCTCCCCTGTATAGGCGACGAATTCAGAGGACTGAACACTTGTGCATTCCACTTGGTAACACTTCACTCTGGCTCTGGGTAATGGGCGGCAGGTACTTCCTGTAAGGAAACCTGAAAATCAGCATTTTCTAACAGCAGGGCTCCAACCAGTGCCCTTGGCTGGTGAGGAACCAGATCCTTCCTTCCCCATCCCTCTCTTTGTTCGAGCCCCTTCCTGAGCCATTTTCAGCCAGTACTTCTCAGACCCTTGGTTTTCCCCCACACTGTCCTTTAGGACCCCCCAGCTTATCCAGAATATACTACTGGTTATGGATCTCCTGCCACCCACACTTAGTATCACTTAATATGCACTTAATATCTTAAGCTCATTTGGGGATCTGACTGGGACTTAAAAATGGAACTGTTTGGTCCCTCTGTTGTTCTCTGGGCCTCCAGTTCTTTTCTCAGGCAGTTGGCTCAGGAGCATGGTGGGATTGGAGGCGGGAGAGTAGACACCCGGGTCCACATACTTCAACACTGACTGTAAGCGCCCAGAAGGCAATCTGTGGATGTGGCTGGTTCACTGTCATGTGCTCAGTGCCTCACCCAGTGCTCTGTACCGGGCAGGTGTTCATCAAATGATTTTAAGGAGAGTGAGTGAATGATAATGAAATGGGCCAGACATAGTGGGCATGACCCCAGGGAAAGGGAAATCTGGTGACTTGTTTATCTTCTCCCTTAAATTTGTGCGACCATAATCTCGTTTGTGCTGGTTTTCTTTCTTCACAGTGGGAGTCCTGATAACTGTCACCTCTTTTAGGTGTTGAAAATAATGCTGCTTTTCTGTTGGCAGAGAGCTTTGTGGCTCTGAAATGAAAAGGATTCAGTTTCACCTTCACTATCATTTTGCCACAGGCATCTCAGAATTAGGAATTAAATCAACTTGAACATAAAGGCATGAAATGCCTCCAAGCTATACCAACCACTAATACTAATACATAGTAAATGTTAAGTTAGGGAATCTACTCATTGTAAAGAACCTTAAAATTAAGTGATGACTATGATAGGATCACTAGTTTAAGAACACACTATTTTTTATGTTTGAATACTGTTACAAGGGTAAAAATTACTCCAAATTTGAAAAAAAAAAAAAAAAAGACACAGGTGCAATTTGCTTCTAAATTGTTCTAGAGAACATTACTCAACCAAAAAAAAAAAAAAAAGAAAGAAAGAGAAACAAAACACTAACCACAAAATAGCTTCAAAGAATTCTTGTAAACACTTTACCCTCAGAATATATGTATGTATTTGTATTTGTAGTAATGCATTTGAGACTATAGTGCCAAGTGTAGCCTTTTCAACTACTGGTTGTTATTTTTTTATGTTAATGTTTCTTGTTTGTTTGTTTTGCCTAGCTTTATAAGTAGTTCTCCTTAGACTCCCTTTTGGGACAGCTAACATAGCTAATATATTTAGTAAAAACTGTATTTTTAAAATTTCAAGGTAAGGTTTATTCTGCAAAATATATTTGAGTTAATAAATCATATAAATCAGGCGAAAGAGTAACTTTATGTGTAATCATGAAATCAATAGCAGCTAGAATGAGGTTTTACTCAAACTACATTAGTCTTTTTTTTCCGCCTCTTTAATAATGGGTCATCTGAAAATCTCTTAATTCCCATGGCTTAATTAGGAAGCTGTATCTAAATATTGATAGTATACTGTGAGCACATAAAGATTATGGACTCCTCAATACAGTCCATTTTAAAATTCTTACTGCTAACTGGGGGCAGTGGGTATCTGGATGGTATAAAATAGTGAAAGATTTGGGTGGAAGATTGTCCTCAGTAATCATATCAATGGTGAAGAGCAAATAGGGAAAGAAGTTCTGGACAGAGGGTGATTTATTAACAGTGGGCAAAGCTCTTACATGTGGAGCTTTCTCTTTTCCTTTAGAGCAAGATTTCTTAATCGTGGCACCACAGACTTTGGGGGCCAGATAATTCTTTCTGTAGGGGCTCTCCTGGCACTGTAGGGTGTCTAATAGTATCCCTAGCCTCTACCCACTAGATGACAGAAGCAGCTCCCCCAAACCCCCAGGTTGTGACAACCTAAAATGTCTCTAGACATTGTTGTGTGTTACTCCCTCCCCCTTCCTGTTAAGAACCACTGTTTCAGAAGCTTGAAGCTAGTCTTTTACATGATTTTCTTTTAGTTTTGTAGAAGGTTAACAAGAAGGAGGTTGATGGATTGAAATCATTTAACTTTGTTGAGTATCTGCTATAACCAAATGTTTCTTCCATTTCTAGGTTAATGCCATTAAGATTTCTGTCGTATGTGCATACCACCTGTGCTATAATTTGCTTAATATTTTTTTGTTTAAAGTATTCCATTTGTTAACCTAAAGTTATTTATTGAAAATACTTATTTTCATTACCTTGAAATTAAATTTCATTATTTTGTATTTATGCCAGAAACAGAAGGAAATTATAAAAATAAATTGCAGCAAAAACAAAGCATTTTTGTTAAACGGGGGCTGTGAATGTTTTCTTGCAGAAGGCTCCAAGCCTGAGGATTGTTCTCTTCTTTTTTAAAAAGGGAGATTATCAAAGATTAGCAGGGTTAAAATCATAGTAGCATAAATTGAGGATCTCTTTTGTGATGTAATCAGAAAAACTGAAAAATAATTGAAAAGAGAATAATGGTCTCATTTCTTGATTCTTTGTTATTTAATTCAATGTCTTTGTGCCACCTTAGTTCTGTTATGGGTCTGACCCTTTGTGTACCTATGAACTAGGTGATGTATGTTGGTAGCTTGTGTGACCAGGCAAGGAAGCTGGAATATGATGGATAGAACACTGTATACTGACTTCCAGTTGTGTAGTTCACTGTATACTTTACAACAATAAATTTAATATGAGATAAATAATACATAAAACTAATATGATATAGAGCTCAGACAGTCACCACAATCTAAATATGGATAATTCTGATTGGCAGGATTGAGGTGTCTTTGTGGGAGGGGTGGACCTTGAAATTCAGCAGAATTTTAACAGGTAGAGCTTTATTGAAGGACATAGCAGGTGGAAAGTACATTCTAGGGATGCCTGGGTGGCTCACTGGTTGAATGTCTGCCGTTGGCCCTGGGTGTGCCCCTGGGGTCCAGGATGGAGTCCCACATTGGGCTCCCTAGGGGGAGCCTGCTTCTCCCTCTGCCTGTGTCTCTGCCACTCTCTGTGTGTCTCTCATGAATAAATAAATCTAAAAAAAAAAAAGTACATTTTAAGAAAAGGCAAAAACTGGCAGAAAGTACATTCTAAGAAAAGGCAAAAACATGGAGGATACACATTTTATTTTGCAAACTTTATAAAACATGAACATTGTCATGGCATTTAAGGTTGGGAGGGTGAGTTGATGTCAGGCCAAAGAGAGCCTGTAAAAAAAAAAAAAAAAAAGAAAAAAAGACTGTGTCTCTACCAGTTAAAAACCAAAACTAGGTAAAGTAACCATTATGAGAGCAAAGAGTGGCTGTAGAAGCAGCTGCATCTTGGGTTGATGTTGTGGGACTCAGAATTTGCCATTAACCCATAAACCAGGGCGTGAGTAAGAGAGAACTTACCCTGTTTTTTAAAAAGGAAGGAAGAGAAGGAGGGCAGAAGGGAAAAGAAGGATTGAAAGAAAGGAAAGGAAGAAAAACACCTCCCACAGCCTATGATGAGATAAGAAAGGGGAAGTGGAATTTAAGCAATTGAGATCAGTTACCTAGACCTGGTAAAGAGCCCGTAAAGGAATAGACACTTAATATTTTAGGCTTCGTGAGCCCTGTGGTCTCTGCGGCTATTCGGGTCTGTGATGGCTGAGTGAAAACAGCCATAGACAACACAGAAACAAGTCCACGTGACTGTGTTCCAATAAAATTTTATTTATGATCATGAAATTTGAATATAATAATTTTCACATCACAAAACATTATTCTTCATCTGATTTTTAAAAAACTGTAAAAAGTATTTTTAGATTGCAGACTATAAAAAAACCAGTGACTGCCGAATTAGGCTCTTGGCCTGTGGTTTGCCAAACTCTGGCCTAGAATGTCAGTTCAAATTCTACCCCTCTTCAGTTACATGAGAACTTCAGGTTAAAATGATATCAAGACTTCATTTATTCAAGAAACCACCTTGAATTTCCCTTTCATTTTGAAAATGTTAACCTGATACCAGTTTTTCAGGTGGACATAAGCTTTAAAGCATACTCATCCTTTTTCTACATCTGTTGAAACTGAAACAGTTACGGTTTTTACCTGTGTAGCAAGTTGGCTAGCTCTGTTCATCATTTATGTTTTTGAAAATCAGTGTTTATATTGAGAGATTATTTCTTGGAGGTTAATTTATTTTTTATTTAATAATGAAATAGGTTTCAGATCATTCTATTGTATTTGAAGTGACAGTTTAAAAATAATATGCTAAATAATCTAGTGATAAGAGATTCACCTCTAACTAGTAAAGTTTAATTAATTTTTTCTGTTGGCTGATATATTAGCCACATGTTGAATAATCCTTCTATATGCCATGCATATAGCTCAGATGGACTAATTTAAATTGGGACTCTGTTTAGATAATCTTTTGAAAAAGTAGAATTGTTCTTGTTTATATTGAATACACTTAAGTGCTAAATTGAAGCATTTACTGACATTTTGACTAAAGTAGGATGTCCATATCTAGGGTATGCTTGAAGAGAGTATTAGAGAATTTATTTTTAAAAATATTTCTAATTTTTGCTTTCAATTTTGTTTTTGGATGTTTTAAAAAACACATTACAGATTGGTTCAGTAGCACATGTATTGCATCTGCAGGTGCATGAATATGCATAACTTTGGAGCATGTTCTTAAAAACGTTTCAGTTGGATGATTATTGGATCAAAGAATGGTAGTTACAAGTGGAAACTAAGTTTCTTTACTATATTTAAAACACATTCTATTTTTTGAAAATGATTTTAAAGCAGATACATAGATAAAAACTGACACACAAAAAAATCATGTGGCAAGGTGTGTCTTTGTGCAGACAGAGGAAGTGGGTACATATATGCACTTGTTATGCTCTTAAGACTGATAAAAGGGTTTGATAAGAGCTTACTGCAGTTGTAACCAAAGAAGTCACAAAGCAGAAAACAGAAAAAAGAGAAAAAAAATCCAGCCTGCCTGTCAAGCAGAAGGCTGAATGAATTTTGTTTTTCTTTATTGTTGAACCCCAAATTCATATCATTTGCAAGAATCTCAATTTCAACCTACCTGCTTTGTGGTGAATTTTGCCAACTGCTCCTTTATGCAGCTGAAGTGTTTGGTGGGCAGTGCTTGCAGAGTTGAGATCCTTAGTGCCGGGATGCCGGGCTTACCCCTGTCAACAAATGCGTTGTCATTGCTTCATCACTTCGTAAGTCATGCTTCAGGGTCATACGGTCGAAAAATTCACCAAGTGCAAAAATGCAAAATAGTTCTTAAAAGATAAAAAAGGCTAGACTTTAACAACCCTCTGACCGGAATGATCTTCTAGGAAGGTAATGGATATGACATAGAGTCTTAGCTGTTTTCTCTACTGGTTTGTAGTAGCCTTCTTTGTTAAAAGTGCACTTTCTTTGATGTATGTCATGATTATAGACAGAATCTGACTAATATTACAAACCAGAACAAAGAAGACTAGGCAATCACAAATCTGTTCATTGTGATCACATTTATTGCTACCTACAGTGCAGTATTTCAACAACTTCTCTTTACTTCGAGTCCTTATGGACTGTTTAATAGTCCTTTGCTTGCATTTTAGCCATCATTGCACTTTTTACTCGGTGTGCCTCACGTGTACTGGGGGCTACTTAGTGACTCTTTTAAGTTAGTAGGTGACAACCTTTCATTTGGTGCTCTGACAGCCGTATAGAGTTGCTGTTTAGGTGTGATGATTAGTCCGTGTAAGTTTGGTCTTTGGTAGGGTGTAAGTTTCCTATTACCTATTCATGCAAGTGAATCTTATATTTTTTTTCAAAGCTCTCTGTTAGGATAACCGCTGAGAAAATGAGTCTATATTATTAAATGTGACCAAATTCACAATATGTAATTCAATAAAACAGCCTGGCCTAAAGTGTTCTCAATCATAATAGGCCTCTAAAGGTTTCTTGTGTGAGTGGAAACATTTCTAGTGGCTCCTATGGGACTCTGGGTCCTTCCTTTCCTTTTTCCCTCAATGAGAACATGAAGCTAATAATCAGTGAGAGAGGCTCTCCTGAGTGTCACCT
Organism: Canis lupus familiaris; assembly: GCF_011100685.1. Classification (NCBI taxonomy): domain Eukaryota; kingdom Metazoa; phylum Chordata; class Mammalia; order Carnivora; family Canidae; genus Canis; species Canis lupus. Next base: position 1,362,703 of record NC_049224.1, on the reverse strand, counting down.
GTAACTAGAAACAAACTAACACCATAATAAACAAAGCTTTTCCTGTATACGTATGACATATGACGCGGCAGTGAGATAGAAAGCTGAGGAAAGTATCAGGATCATCTATGGCAAACCAGCACAGTTCTTTCAGATCTGGAAATACTGAGGAAATGAACCATCAGGACTGAGCAGACCCCCCGGGGGGGCAGTCGGGGGTGGGACCCAAGCCAGGAGCGGGCAGCAGAGTGGCAGCCCAGGGTCCTCAGGGAGCCACAGCCCAAGGCGGCTGCTTCCGGGGGCAGGGGCTGCAGGCTGTTGTGAACAGCGGTGGAGAGAGTGAAGAGGACTGCCGACTAAGGCAAGAGGTGAACTGGGTGCTTGGGGCAGGGAATAGGCAGGGGCAGATGGCTACTTGGTGGCCCTGTCCCTTTAGGCGTGACACTGAGTGAGCTTCACTTAGCCTTGTTTAAGAAATGAAGTACATCCTCCCAAGGTTGCTGTGACGGTGAAGTGAGACCACGTATGTCACACCTGAGCTCTGGTGCTGGCACAAAGCTTACTGCCATTCACCAGAAGGGACGTGAGGTGACAGTTTAGGGGGTAATGATTCCTACAGGCATCTGTATATGGGGAAAACCTTAGGCTAGCTTCTGGGCCCTTGTTAGTCTGACCCCAGCCTGCCTGCCGGGGTCACTCCCCACCACTTCTCTTCCTAATTACCAGTTTGGAGCTTGTGGTACAGCTTCTGTACCTTGCCAGTTATCTCGGTAGTACGAGATGATCACACCAGCAGGACCCTGAGGTTCAGAGGTTCAGAGGTTCAGAGTGTTCAAGCGGCTTGTTCAAGCTCCTGCAGCCTCAGGGACCTCTCCGAGATCTTCGTATCTCTGTGGTGTTGTCCATGAAACTCTCTCGGCCTGAAATGCTCTTGTCCTCCTGCTCCCTGCAGGACAGGACCTCCCCCCAAGGCAGGGGGTGCTTGCTGCCTCCCTGCCCTCCTATCACTTCATATGCTTATTGTCTTACAGGTAAATGCTTTGTGGTCTTTACCCTGTATCTCATCCATCTTTTATTCCCATTACTAAGCCAGTTCTTCATCAGCTCTCCCCCACTGTTACCTGCCCCTGTGAGTGCTTCATAAGTGTTTGTGGAATAGTGAGCACATAAATACAGGAATGCATAAATATTGAAAGAGTTAGGTGAACAGCAGCAGAAAAACAGGATTTAAATCTCTCCCTTTCTTCAAGATGTTTTTCCTTTGTAACTCTGCTAAACCAGCAGGAAGTTAAGGAAGTTACTTATGCAATGACTACGTCCATATCTTTTTCAGTGTGAACTGTTGTGGGCTGGGCCTCTGACCCCTTGTTCACTGCTGTGTCCTAAGCGCTTAGTGCGATGCTTGGCACATGGTAAGTACTTAGTAAACATTTGTTGGGTGAGTGAGTGAGTTGTGCCAGAGGGGCTTCTGTAGTTGAAAGTCCTCTTGAAACTCAGGGGCTCTGGTCTTTTGTCAGTCTACTGTCTTGAAGGGCCCCATCTCTGAGTGATGGAATAGTGTGACTTTCTGATTCGGTCATTTACCTCTAAGGTCCCTGACAGCCACAGGCATCTGAGCATCTGTGTTGTCTTCCAGTTGAATTCTCTGAATGATTATCTGAGATCTTTACTGTGTGTTCAGGAGACAGGGCAGGTTTTGGAGTAAAGTAGGGCTCTAAGCTTCAAAGCCTTTGTAAATGTGTCAGAAGATCCTTGGATAATTTCTATCCTCCTTCTGTGCTTTTTAAATGCCTCATCTCTTGTTAGAGTCATGTATTTAGTATTATATTTGCTCATTTTTGCTTCCATTAGTGAACTGTACAGATGCTGACGACGATTGTGGTATCTAGGACAAGGTTTTTCGCAGGAAGGATGCTTCCTGGCTTTTCCCCACTCCTCCAGTTTTGTTTTTGAAAGGAACCATCCTTTTAAAAAAGCTTGACTTGTGATTTGTTTGTGGCTGTGTAATCGATTAGCAATGTCCTGTAACACAGTCCTGTAACATGCATCTGGTGAAGGAAGAGCTAAGGAGATAATTGTGAAGGAGATAAGAATGTAGTCTTCCCTGTGTTTCTCTTTATTTGGGATTGTTATTTTAAAATGATCTATTGAAGTGTCTCATGCTTTAATCAGAAATAAAAATAATTCCTGGACATAACTTCCAGGTAGGGTCATTAACTTTATGTTCATGATTTGTTTGCACTGTTGAATTAATTATCCTGGAAAATTTGTATGTCTCCATCCCTGTTTTGACCAGAGCGGCCAGGGAGTCTGGTGAAAGAAAAGCTGTGTAGGAGGGAGAGGCAGAGACAGGGCTGAAGGGCAGAGGGCAGGCCACCCTTCACCCTGGTCCACTTCTTGTTTTCAGGGCCCATTTACCCCTCAACCCACAGGTGCCTCTCTGTCCTTGCCTGATTTCTCCATGTCCCATTGTGCCACCAGAGCCAGGGTCCTTCCCACCCTTGTTATGGACTGAATATCTATCCTCCCCACCCCCCACCCCAAGTTGCTAGGTTCAGGCCCCAACTCCCAACATGATGGTATTGGCGATAATTCAAGTCAGACAAGGTCACGAGGCTGGGGCCTTCCTGATGGGATCTGTGCCCATACTGTCTCTGCCATGCGAGGACTCAGCAGGAGGCAGATGTCTGAAATCCAGAAGAGCGCTCTTAGCAGAAGCCAGTCGTGCTAGCCCCTGATCTTAAGCTGCTAGCGTCCAGAAGTGTGAGGAAATACTTTGCCCTTGTTGAAGCCACCCACTTTATGAGATTTTGTTCTGGCCGCCGAAGCTAAGACAGCCTTTGTCCTTCTTCCCCACTTTGATGTCTGTCTGACTGGTCATAATCTCCGAGTTTGCTTCCTCGGCTCAAAAACTAAGCTAGGTTAATCTATGCTAATATGGCAAACAGGGTTTGAGAAAAATGATGTGCCTTTCCTTTCCCAAAGGCCCACCGTTGTTTCTCTGCCAGGTGTCGGGAGATGTAGTCCAAAGACTCACTTTGCAGAGATTATAGCCCCTGCATTTGGTTTATCTGGGATGGCGGAGTGGACTCGGAGTTGCTCTTTTTACACATACAAGAGGGCTTCCTAGCACACTGCCTTGCTGACCTTGGGCTGGGACACTTGTTCTGTGGTGATGCTCTTCCTTTCCTCTGCCATCTAGACCCTTCCGCCTTGGCATCCCCTGTGTGTCCATACCTGTTGGCTCTCCAGGGGCCAGTGCCTGCCAGCTCCCAGCACATTATTTCCTCAGCAGCTGGCACAGGATTTTTTTGTTGCCAGCTGGAAGCTCAGCTATTAAAAAATAAAACTTGGCCCATCTTGAGTATCATATGTTTCCATCAGGACTTGGATCAGCGTCCTGGCACAATGCACAGCCACTTGGACACCTCTCTAGGACTGAGAACCCGGTCTTCTTCTAGGTCTGGGACCACATTTTCACCTGCTACGCCAAATACAATTTCCTTGAGAAACCTGTGATGCTTATGATTAATTGAGGGCCACTTTACCATCATTTCATGTGGTCATATTGAATTTATTAACCTCTACAGTGTTTCTTCAGCATTAGGTTGCCTGCTCTGATAGTTACTGTCAGTTTCATATGGTAAATTGTAAATTCTCAGAATAAGGTTCATGTTTCTTAGGTTAATGAGCAGCTAACACACAACCCTCAAATGGTGGACATTTACTGCATAGCTTCACGTGAGCTGAGGAGATCCAAGAGCAAGAGATCTTAGTAAATACTTGACGAGTGTCCTTGGTATTTCACATGCTGAAAAGAACGTTTGGTAGAATGTTTTTTATATCTGCAAACAAAAGAATAATTGGGTAATTTAAAATAGTTACTGTAGCTGGGTCTTTCTGTATAATTCTTACACTGCTTTGCTTATAAGAAGGACATTAAAATTAGAAAATATTAATCATTTTGTAGCTTTGAGATCTTATTTGCACTAACTTCAACTCTTTGTCATGAATTCATTAATTTTTTATTCGGAATAATGTATTCTTCCCTGGAAAGTTAAATAAGCAGGCCTGGGATTACTGCAGCTTAACTGTGATTCAGAAATAAAGAGTCCTGGAAATCACTTACTGGTATTAAAAAATGTATACAGTAAGGAGGATTTTAAAGCAGTCTGTACTGTGTGTATACTGATAAAGAAAAACAGCACATTGAAGAGACTTCTTATATTTAAATGATGTCACTGTTAGTCATACCAAAAAAATGTATTTCTCTAATGTGGTACCTAGATGGTAAAGTAAAGATTGTCTTCTGGTTTCATCATGTATTTCTTTAGTAGCTGGTATGAATTGTCTGGTATCTATGAGATGTCTATTGTTAATGAAGGTTTTAAATTGTAATGAACTTCGCTTCCTTCATCTGTAGAATGAAATAGTAGTGCCTTTCTTACAGGATTATTATAAGGAATTTTAAAAGGTAAATTATATGGCTATATTAAACACAGAAAGCTGTGTACATAGTGCAATGATACATTTTATTATTTGAATAATAAATTTTTTTAACCTCTTAACTCCAGACTTTATTTAGATTTCACCAGCTTTTTCCATTAATGTCCTCTTTCTCTTCCAGGATCTAGTCCAGACAGCCACACTGGATTTAGTTGTTATGTTTTTCCTGCCTTCTCTGATAAGTCACCGCTTCTCAGTCTTTCCTTACTTTTCATGACCGTGACAATCCTGGGGAGTGTTGACAGGTATCCTGTAGAATGCCCCCCTCAATCTGGATTTGTCTGTCTTTTTACCACATGATTAACTGTGATTATACATTTTTGGAAAGAATACCATAGAGGTGAAGTGGCTTCCTTGTCCCATTGTATAAGGGGTGCATGATGTCACTGGTGATAGTACTTTCACTACTGGTGTTTGTCAGATTTCTCCACTCTACAGGTACTGTTTATCCCTTTCCCTTTCTATCTAGTCTTTGGAACTAGGTCACTAAGTCTAATGGACTCTTGGGAAGGAGTGTGATTAAGCCCCATCTCCTGGTGGGAATAGCGTCTGCATAAATTATTTATAGTTCTGTAACGAAGACTTGTAAGCTATTATTTTATCACTTAATAAATCCTTAATACATAAAATAATAAAGCATCTCAAATAATTTTCCAAAATTCTTGTAACAATATACTGCCACTATAGATCTTGCAAGACAGTGAGAAACTTTGGATCTGATAAAAGAAGCTGTCCCTGGAATTTTGTGCTTAGACAGTGAAGCATATTGGAAATGAGGACAGGAGAGATGCAAAGGTTATGGTTCTCTCCTGTGCTCAAAAATAGGCGTAGTGGGGATCCCTGGGTGGCGCAGCGGTTTGGCGTCTGCCTTTGGCCCAGGGCGCGATCCTGGAGACCCGGGATCGAGTCCCGCGTCGGGCTCCCGGTGCATGGAGCCTGCTTCTCCCTCTCCCTCTGCCTGTGTCTCTGCCTCTCTCTCTCTGTGTGACTATCATAAATAAATAAAAATTAAAAAAATAAAATAAATGGCAATTCGCCTTTAAAAAAAGAAATAGGCGTAGTATGTCAAACACTTAAGTTATGAAAACACCAAAGATCCTGTGATTGTTTCCTGTGCCTGGATCTACCTGGATCTACATCTACATCATTTATAAGGTTTTGGCTTAGATTTGCAGGAATGTAGAGTGGATACCACCTTAGAAATCAACCGGTCTGGTGTTTCTTTGTACAGGTGAAGAAATTGAAGCACAGAGAGGGCATATATCTTCCTCAGCACTCCAGAACTGGTTTGCACGGGGACAGATGGTAACTAGATTTATAGTGAGCATCATTTTGTAATGTATGAAATATCAAATCACTCTGATGTACCCCTGAATTAATAGGGTATTATATGTCAGTTATACTTTAATTTTAAAAAAGAAAAACCATAACAAAATAAATCACCTTTATTTGTTCTTCCTAACTCCAGAGAATTGGAATGTTTGAGCAGATGGCTTGATTAATAGCATAACCGAATTTTTTTTTTTTAGCATATCCGAATATTTAGTAGTACTTAAGAACTGGGAAAATTGCATGGAGGTGTTTTTGTGCCACCGCATGTTATGCGACCAAGCCTATTATCTTATTGACACTATTGACTCAAAAATTAATTCATAGGAAAGATATATTGGATATTTATTTTTAATTTTAATTAATGCTAATAACACCTGATTTGCATTGAGTAAATATTCTTGTCTTTTTTCCCTTCCCTAATAATTTTACTGACTGACTACTGTGGGGGGCTGGCAAGTTAGGTTTTCAATTCTTTTAGCTGATAGGAAAAATATTTTTACTTACTGTTGCTAGAAATGGCAGAAGTTGTTATTATCAGTAAGAGGGAGAGTTATGAGAGTGTCTTACTTGTTTCATTCACCTGCCTACATCTAAGCCTGGGCTGGAGTGCTGCACTCTTCATAGCAGTTCATGCCCTATCTTTGCTGCTCTTCGTGGTCCCCCCCTTCTCTGACGTGGGTCAGCACTGCTGTTTCCTTATTCCTCTCAAACAGCTTCTCCTTGGGGCCCTTCTATCTGGTTCTTATCCTGATTCTTCCATTAAAGGGACGGTTCAGTTCCACCTCCCAAACGGATTCACTGATCTCACTGATGAAACCTCCGAACTCCCTGTGAATCTGTTAATCACAAATTTTCCCTTGCCTTTTTTTTTTTTAGTTTTACTTATTTATTTGAGAGAGCACAAGGTGAGGGCGAGGTGGGGGGGGGCAGACCGCCCGCTGAGCAGGGAGCCTGGGCGGGAGGGGGGGCACTGGGCTCCATCCCAGGATGACCTGAGCTGAAGGCAGACATTCGTTTGCCTTCACCGCTGAACCCCCTGAGCCCCCCAGGGCCCTTCGCTTGCCCTTTTTAAAGTGATACGACTGTGCTTCCTGTGCGGTGCGATGCTAAGCATTTGTGGATTCGTATAGGAGGTTTAACTCACGTAAATACAACTTACCACAAAACTGGTGTCCGTGTCTGTCATAATCACCTGAGGACGGTTACCAATCCCAGGAGTAAATGGTTCTCACAAATAATTGGAATTTGTATGACCTGTGTTCTGCCCAACCATGTTTTTAGTTTTTTCTGTGTTGCTGTTTATAAAGAGCCATCACTGTTGATGGTTTTTCTTGCCACGACGAAGAGTTAGGGATTCCCAGTTTCACTCCATAGACCTCTGGGTTTTAGTACTACATGAAGCTCCTGAAATTGCAAGTTAGATTTTTCCGTGTTAAGCATTTTTCTGAGGCAACAGACCATAGCTTTCATCAAAGTTCCTAAGATGTTTAAGGAGCCGTGATGTTCAGGGTTCATCTACACACGTATTCTTACATAGACTCAGAGCAGTTGGCTAGCAGACTTCATTCATTCAGCAGACTTCTTTTCTCTCTTTTGCTGTCCTTCCCAGTTCCTCTGTATTCCCCACATAGCGCCTCCTGTATTTTTATATTCCTAGCTCTTACCTCTTCTATGCTCCCTTCTGTTAGTTAGGATGCTGTTAGGTGCAGGTGTAATTTAACAAATAGACATTGAAGCACCAAAAGAAACCTGACTCAGATTGCCTTAAACAATGGATTTATTGGCTCAACTAATGAAGGACAGAGATTGTTCAGATTTTACATGTGGTTTGACTTGGACCCAGATTTATTTCTCTGCATTTCTCTCACCTTTGCTCTCCTTCCTACATGTATTGCCTTTGTTCTCCTGCCAGCTTCCCTCATGGTAGCAAAAAGCAGCAGTTTTAGTCCTGATGTTGACAACCAGTCATCATCATCCAGTCCAGTAGGCGCTTCACTTCCTTCTATCATTAAATAAGCAGAACCAGTCAGGTTAGCCCGGGGGATGACTTAAGCGTGGTGTTACCACCATACCTGGATAAGTCACAGTGATGAAGGGGAAGAGATTACCATATTTGGTTTATGTCAATCAAGATCTACTTTTAGGACTTTAGCATTCCAACTTGGGTGTGGGTGTGGATGCTGGTAAGAAATCTGCTGAGCAGCAACTAACAGTATTTATCATATCCCTTAAATTATGTGGGGTTCTGACACACAGCTCCTGGTGTTTGACTGCAGTCATGTTTTGGAGATAGGATTTTACTGCTGTAGAAGTTGGGAATACACTGTGTTATGTGAAGAAAGTTATGTGAAACCTTAGTTCTTGGGATGTTTTACTAGTCAGAGATCTACCAGAGAAACAGAACCAACAGTGAACACACACACACACACACACACACACATATGCAGGTACTTTTTTATTTAAATATTATTAATGTTAAATTTTATTTACCTGTTTACCTATTAAACTTATTTATTTGAAGGCATTGATTTATGGGATTTGGAGGCTGCTAAACCTGAAATCCCAAATGCAGGCAGGCAGGCAGGCAGGCAGGCAATCTGGAAACTTGGGCAGGAGCTGATACTGTAGTCTTGAGGTAGAATTTCGTCCTCAGGGGACCCTTGGTTTTGTTCATAAGGCTTTTCAACTGATTGGATGAAGCCCACCCACATCACAGAGAATAATCTCCTATGCTTAATGTCACCTAATTGTAGATGTTAATGAGATTACAAAATACCTTCACAGCAACATCAAGACTAGCGTTTAATTGAGTAATAGCTTAGCCAAATTGGCACATAAAACTAATAATCATCGATGTTATTATTGTAACACCAAAGAAGGCTTCTGTTATTAAATAAATTTGAGAAATGTTATATTAGACATTGTTCTAGGCTTTTCATTCTTTAATATGCTTAAGCACATTGTGATTTTTAACTATTTCTTTAACTTGATCAAGGACCTTTTTTGTTCCCCTTAAGACTTTCTCACTGGACTAGTATTTCACAGAACTCATTTTGCAAAACATTGGATTAAACTAGGACTAGGAAGAAGGAGTTTACTATAATTATGGGCAGTTTTATTTATATGTCTCTGTTGTTTGTGCTCTTAAATTTTTAATGCGTATTCCTCTTCCTCTGTTAAATTATATGCCTCTTTTGGCATTGTGTCTTCACAAAGTGGAAATTCAATAATGTTGGCTGAAATATTTTTAGATAAATGAATGGTTGTTAAGTCTTGGGTTAATGATCTTTATATTTGCTCAGAGCCATCACTTTCCCTTGACAGACATTAAATGGTAATAGCTTTAAAATGTTTGCTGCTCTTTGGAGGTTTTCTCATTGTGGAGAACCAGCTAGTAAGATGGAGCTGGTTCTATGTCATGGGCATAATAAGCCTCATCTTACCACTTCACTTTTTAATGTGACAGGCTATAACTTTGTTTCACTTAAAAGATTATTTAAGTGGACAAATTATTTAAGAGAACAGAACAGGTTATGGTCTGAAAGCAACTCTGCTCGTTTTGTTTGTTTTGTTTTACTCCTCTCACGGTACCCAGCACGTTGTCTTACTTTCATTGGTGTTTGGTATATGTCAAGCCTGACTCTTAGAAGAGAAAAATAATTCCTCTTAACTTGGCTTCAGTTCCTTCTGTTTGTGATGATCTGTTATGAGATCAAACAGCTGAGATTTGCTCTCAGCCTGTAACCTCTCATAATGTCCTGTGGTCTAGAGATGGTCTAGAGTCTATATGTGGAGTGAGTCCTGTCCAAAGACCACGCCCAGTAATCAGATCACGTTGAGGGTAGATCCACTTGCCTGGAGGGGAGTGGAGCAGGCAAGACAGGAGTGTTTGTCCCCTGAATGTCCTGAGCATATGAGCTATTATCTTGGATCCCTTCCAGGTCCTTTGAGCTGTTTCCTGTATAGGATAGGAGCCACCCTAACCTGTTTGCATAGATGTTGTGAACAAGGAAAATCACTCTTGGAAAACAAATCAAAATTTAAAGTCTGATTGAATTAGAGGGGCACCTGGGTGGTTGCAGGCAGTTAAGCGTCTGACTCTTGGTTTTGGCTCAGGGCATGATCTCTAGTCATAAGATCAAACCCTGCTTCAGACTCTGTGGTCCGTGGGGAGTCTGTTTGAGATTCTCTCTCTCCCTCTCCCCCTGCACTTCCCCTCTGCATGCTTTCTCTCTTAAATAAATAAATCTTAAAAAAAATAAAGCGTGATTTGATTAGAAAGGCTCTAATTGTATCTGAAGAGGTTATTTTAAAATAACCAGTTTTGATTGAATTCAACATTTTGTGCAGGCATGAAAAACTGGACATGTTCATTTCTTTTCCTTGCCATACAAAAGAAAAAGATACTTCAAAGGTGTCATTGGTCATGGAGTTGGGATAAAGCCCAACCTTATAAAACTTAAAAGCGTTCTTCCTTCCAAGGACAGAGACAACCACAAAATTATCTGTGCTGCTTGAGACAATAGCCTGAAAACTGAAAAGAGCTAGCCTTAAACACTTTTTCCCAGATTAAAAATGAATAATCTAAATATTATTGTTATTTTTAATTTTTTATTTCAATTCAACTTAATTAACATATAAGGTATTACTAGTTTCAGAGGTAGAATTTAGTGATTCATCAGTTGCATGTAACACCCAGTGCTCATCACATCCCTGCCCTCCTTCTGTGCATTACCCAGTGACCATATCCTCCCACCTCCATCTCCCCTCCAGGGACCCTCAGTTTGTTCCCTAGAATTAAGAGTCTCTTACAATTTGCCTCCCTCACTGATTTCATCTTATTCTATTTTTTTCTCCCTTCCTCCGTGATCATCTGTTTTGTTTCTTAAATTCCACATATGAGTGAAATATATGGTATTTATCTTTCTCTGAGACTCCTTTGCCTTTGCATAATACCCTGTAGCTCCATCTACATGGTTACAAATGGCAAGATTTCGTTCTTTTTGATGGATGAGTAATATTCCATTGAATATATACATCACATTTTCTTTTAAATATTGTTTTATATATAATACAATATGTAAAATATCTACATTTACTATAAATATAATATATTTAAACATATTAAATATCTGAATAACTATAAAATAATAAATCCGGGCAGCCTGGGTGCCTCAGCGGTTTAGCGCTGCCTTCAGCCCAGGTCATGATCCTGGAGTCCTGGGATCGAGTCCCACGTTGGGCTCCCTGCATGGAGCCTGCTTCTCCCTCTGCCTGTGTCTCTGCCTCTCTCTGTCTCTCTCTGTGTCTCTCATGAATGAATAAATAAAATCTTAAAAAAAGTTAAAATAATCATTTTGATTGTAGAAATTTTGGAAATGACAGATAAAAGGCAGGCATTAAAAATTACATTTAATCCCATTACCCAGAAATGATCACTATTCACTCTGTACTTAGTTCTTATTGTATTCATATATGTACGTGTAACTGTTTTCACCTAATTATTTAGCTCCCCAAATAATTATTTTATTTTTAGAGCCTTAAGGTTAATGTTATAGAAGTTTATGAATATATTCCTTGTTGATTATTAATATGCTTTTATATGATTCATATAAAATATAAAAATACATCTTATATGTTCTTTTTTTTCTCCCACCTTCCAACCTTGTTAGAAGGACAAACTCTTTCTCTCTGTAGCGTTCCACCTGTTCTCTCTTTAAATCTCAGGTCGAATTCGTAGGTTTTCAGGATGATTTGAAAGTTATCTAGGTAAGTTGGTGGGAACAGGTGACTTGGGGACCCTACTCCTCCGCCATCTTGCTGCTCCCCCTTGTATGTTCTTTCATCGAATGTACAAAATCACACACAGTAATGGCAGCTGATCTTTAATAGGTGAATACCGTGAGCTGCATGCATTACCTGTATTTTCCTCAACCCTCACAATGAGGTGCTAGGTAGGTATTGTTTTTTTTGTTTTTTGTTTTTTTTGCTTTTTTTAAAATTTTTATTTATTTATGATAGTCACAGAGAGAGAGAGAGAGAGAGGCAGAGACACAGGCAGAGGGAGAAGCAGGCTCCATGCACCAGGAGCCCGACGCGGGATTCGATCCTGGGTCTCCAGGATCACGCCCTGGGCCAAAGGCAGGCGCTAAACCGCTGCGCCACCCAGGGATCCCCTAGGTAGGTATTGTTAACCCAAGGAAGCAGAGGCCGGGGGAAAGCAATAATTATTTATGTTACGTAGACAATAAGTGCCCGTGGTCGAGGACTTTCTGGTTATCTGACTCCAAAGCTTATACTCTTAAAACTATCATATTATCTCTTCTGAAGTAAATTTCATGTCAAATTTATCAGGTCCCAGACACAATATCTAAGACATGAAATTATGAGCAAACTGGCCATGCACACAGATTTGACATTCAAGACTTGACAGTGGTGATTCAGAGTGCTTTCACATTTCAGAGGGATAGTATGACTGTACAGTCCATCTAGGGATCACAGGGAGCCAGGGGGAGAGTCCTTTTGCCTGGTCCCACCTGAGTGAAGGCATGATGCACTTTATTTATTTATTTGTTTGTTTGTTTAAAGATTTTATTTATTTATTCATGAGACACACACACACACACACACACAGAGGGGCAGAGACACAGGCAGAGGGAGAAGCAGGCTCCATGCAGGGAGCCCAACGTGGGACTCGATCCTGGGTCTCCAGGATCACGCCCTGGGCTGAAGGCGGCGCTAAACCGCTGAGCCAACGGGGCTGCCTGATGCACTTCTTTAAAAAAGGAATATTTTCTCCACAGACTTTAAAAAATCAGGTTTGTTTTTGATAATGACCTCAAACCAGTATCAGGGGACCCGAGTTGGTGACTTGAAGGTTAGCTGATAACAGACTATATTTTGTTATCCATTATCATTGCCTGTGGGCTCATTATGGGCCTACTTTATATTCCTAGAAGAAAGCCCACGTACTGAAAGTTAACTCCACTTCCCAGGACACTGCTTCCCTGTCATTATGGTGTCTCCATCCCTTCAGTGTTCATTTTCCTTCCTCATACCTGTGTCATTCTTCATCCTTTCTAATCTTACCTGGATCCCACTTTACCATCTCTCTTCTTCCTTCTCTCGTTAAGTTTTCCATGCCCCATCGCCATTCTTCTGTCTCTCACTTCCCCTTTATCTTCCACTCAGATCTTCAATCCTGTGCCAGGCTGTACTCCATTCTGAGCCCTATCCTTGGTCGTCCCAGATTTTTCATACTCTTTATCTAGCACTTAGCCCCTCAGTGCAGTGTGACCTTTGTCAGCTCAATAGCTACGTTGGCTTTGTGAGTTAACTTCTTGGACTTTCTTCAGTGTTGCTTACAATACTCAGGTAAAACTTTTTCAGGAGTGGAGGGCATTTCTGTTTCTTTAAGACATAAAATGGGGGTAGCTGCATTTTATATTTTCCCCTCTCGTTAGCTGCACTTCATGAAGTGATTGTTTTGCTACTGGTAGAAAGATTTGTGTTGTGAGTAATCTGATTAGGTTTTACTCTCAACCCAAAGGCGTTTGACCCACAGAGTGATCTCCAGGTCATTGTCTACTTCATTCCAGAGGCACAGGTATCTTTCTTGAATTCTTTCTCCAGGGTCATTGAGTGTAAGAGAGGTCCTGTCCGCGTGCATGTCCCAAGTTGATGTTGGAAACACACAAGTACCCTGGTAGTAATATGGAGGCCTCCAAGACCATAGCAGAAGGGAACTACCTACAAGGACATGTGCGGTGTTTGCATGCCCACTACAGTACAACACCAGAAGGAGCATAGGGCCAGGTTGATTGCAGTTTTCTCCTCGCTTTCTTTTTAAAATAAATTAAACACACACATGCACACAGCTAAGAGGATTCAATTTGAGAGGGCTTTTACTTTTTTCCTGTGATTTTTATGGTGTCTGTGTTTTTCTTTAATTCTCTCCTTTTCCTTTTTATTTTTCTCCTTTCGGTCTAGTCTTTCCCTCCCTCTTCGAAATGTCAAATCTAAATAAGGAAGAATGTGATACATAGCTGTGATGGAAGGGACATTTCCATACGAATTCACTGGGAAAGGTTTCCTGATTCATGAGTACGTTGAGGAAGATTGCCCTTTTCTAGTTCATGTTGTGTGTTGTAAGCATGTGACTTTGAGGTATTGAGTTTGGGGATCACTGATGTGTTTCTTACTTCGGGCTTCCATGTTCATGCCTCCTTGCTGCTAATGAACCCTGGTGTGATGGACCAGGGCAGGGAATAATCATGAGTCCAGACTCAGGCATCTGTGCACAGTTTCTTTTTCTTTATGCCTGTATTTCTTCTTGAGTTGTGCTAGCGTGACAGAAGGCATCTGAGCTAGGGCAGAGTTATGGGATGCCAAGGCATAGTCATTATTACAGGATGCCAAGGCACCATCACGTTCATGGCAACTCTGGGAATTACTCCCCAAGTCTGTACTCAAATACTTTCCAAGAATATCTATTTGGAGAAGTATTTTAAACCTTGTCAAAGTCATTTGTCTTGGCTTCTTCAGTTGATGTATGTGGGGACTCTGATTGTTGGCTGCTGAAGTGCAATCTGTACATGGAGATATAGGACTCATGCTGTAAACAGTATGGCATATCATAAACCAGGGAAGAGTGAATGGCTTCTTACATATTTTTGTTTGGTATGGAGAAGTGTGGAAGAACACAAACACGACTGCTTCCTTATTTAGGCTCTCATGATATATTCAAGACCGGTGTTATCTTATATATGTTCTCTGGATTTCTCCATGTAGCCAACTATAAATTGAAAAACACTTGTGGGGAAGCAGTGGACACTAGTGGAGTGAGAACAAATCCGACAAGCTTCACCTGGAGAGCTCAGTGAGGACCTCCACAGTGCACTTACGTGGCATTACCGTTATTTTGAGTTAAAAGCAATTCAAACCCAGTGGATTCAGAAAAAGCTCTTTACCTCCCCTCAGCTGTCTGCTTATACCAGGAAGAAAGCTATTAACAGAGATTCATCTTTCCCTAAGGAACTTACCTACCTGCCACCTTTGTTTTCTGAACATATCCTTTCAGCTTCCTGCCAATAGCCTTTGTCCCCTTTGTACCCTGAGATCCCTTACCCTTCTCCTTAGCTCATGTAAGCTACGTGTTGTCTCATGTTGTCTCTGGAGTTTCCATGTCTGTGTGGATTCCTGTACATATGCTATTAAAGTTGATTTCCTCCTATAAAAAAGAAATCTATGATGGGATTTTTAGCAGTGGGCTAGTAACTAATACAGTAGTAATAATGTTGTAACAGGAAGTTAATTATAATGTAATGTTAACAAGTAAGATGGTGCTGGAGAAGCTTAGACTAAATTTTGTGTCACTCACTATATGTTTTCTGAAGAAATTCTTAAAATTTCTGACCTACTGATTTCCAAAATAAGGACTGAGTATGAAATCTGTCCCTGATTTAATGATAGTTATTGATGTAGCATTTGCCTGAACTAGAAAAATTATTCTAGTAGTCTACAAATTTTCACCAGTCTGACAATGACCTCGTAATAGTAAGTGAACCTGCTTGTATTGGTGACAGCTCTGCATGGACAATGCACAGAGATAGAGGCTCAGGCTATAAATTGTATTTGCATTTGTATTAGTTTCTTATTTTCATCAAGTCCAAATTCTTGTCAACAGAGTCTTATTCTTTTAGGTCATTTGGCCTCTGCTGATTAAGTAACCAGACACATGCACGCACACACACATAGGCACGTTAATGCCTTAGTCTGTGAGGTGGAGGTGGATGCCGTTTTCTGCCGAGATGGTTCTCCAGCGTGCCTCTCCTGCCCTACTACCCCTCCCTTCCATCTTCCTCTAAAAGCACTTTTGGGTTGGCAGCTACGTATGGGAAAAGCCTCAGAGCCATGTGCTGATCCTCCTCTTCTGAGCAGACTTCCCAAACCCAACATCAGGTGCTGGCCACCCTGCTTGCCCCTGGAGCCTGGGAGGAGAGACAGTTCCAATTCTGGACAGGGTCGGGCTGTTTTGCCACAACAGATGGCCAGCATTTGGTCTTTAGTCTTGTCACCTGGTGACTCCAATACTGTTTATAGTCTCTTATTTGCTTTTCATTTAAAAAGGCAGAAAAGGGGACCACAGTGCCATATCAAAACAGCCAACAGTTTCAACATGGACAGAAGTGAAACACAATACAAAAAAAAGAAAACGAGAGCGGAATAAACATGGCACGTTTGCTGAAATACTTAACTACAATTCTATGATCTTGATTTTATTTATTCCATTTTATGGAAGATTAAAAGGGTTTAGCTACTGAAAAACTATTGAATAGATTTTATAATGTAGTTTTTTCACTTTTCACAAATGAGTATGCCAGAAATTTCCATTTTAATTTTCTAATTTGATATTCATATATTCACACTGGTATTTCTTCATCTCAGACAAGACTTTTGTCATTATCAGCTCCATTTAGCTACATAATGACAGGTCAGTCAATTCATTATTTAAATCATTTCCAAATAAACTTCAGTTATTTAAATCACAAATTACTTGTTATGTTACACATAAATATTTTCTTTTCACCTAGAAAACATTTCAGAAGTCTTACTGTATTCAGATACAGAGCTCTGGTAATACTATCATAGTTTAAGATCTGACGATTGAATCTGACTTATGAAAAATAGAAACCCAGAGTATATGATCTTCCTCTAGATTACTGCTGCACATGAAGGTGGCAGTGACTCAAATTTTATTCTCAAATGTAGACAGGGTCTGTTTTGGGAGTTGAGGGCAAGGGCCTTAGTTCTGCCTCCTGGGATATAAGTAGCTGTGTTGCTGCTCATATTAACTCATTTTCTGAGCCCGGTACAAAGAGGGAAGCTGATAGGAAATGAGGTGAGGGTCGGGGGCATGTGAGACCCCAAGGAGAGTCACCAGGAGACTGGCTGAGATTGTTGCAGTGTGGTCATTGCAGTGTGGCTTGTAAGGTGACCCCCAGGCCCTGCTAGGAAAAGATCTAGGAATCTTTTCCTAGATGTGAGCAGTGTTAACACCCTTGAGAAAACATGGACCTGTTATCAGGTTTATTAACTCATTGTTTGTTTAACTCATTTATTAACTCCTTCCCACTCTGTAAGGACACGAACTGACACTAATATCAAAATACAGATTTGGGGGGGGACAGCCCAGGTGGCTCAGCGGGTTAGTGCTGCCTTCAGCCCAGGGCGTGATCCTGGAGACATGGGATCGAGTCCCATGTCGGGCTCCCTGCATGGAGCCTGCTTCTCCCTCTGCCTGTGTCTCTGCCCCCCGCCCCCGTTCCCCCACCCCCATGTATCTCATGAATAAATAAATCTTTAAAACACAAAAACCAACAAAATACAAATTTCAAAGTGTGACAGAGATGATGTTTATGTAAGATTGAATAAATTAACATGTTAAAGTAACTGAAGAACCAAGAGGTGTCTCTCAGGATTCACATAAATGCATTCATACAAATCTATGTGCTCATCTCATCTACTCTTAGTATTTAGATTTTCACTGAAAATTGCCAGCATCTGTAAGGCAAGGGGTTCTGTCTGCCTCAGTGTTGGCATCAATATTGGCACCTAGATTTCTTTGGGTGATGGTGATAAGAAATGAAACTAGTCAGGTATGTACTTCATTGGATAATGGAGGCCAGCTGCTCTCCATTCCCTGGGTTTTCTCTGTTTTTTGGTGTGGTTCCTGGGTGCTGTTTTCACACCCTGGCCGTTACTTGTGTTGACCTTGATGGGTCATCAAGTGCTGGAGGGAAACCTGAAACACCTCTTGACAATGGCATTGATGTGAACACAGTAACTGCAAAAGAATCCAACAAAATCTCAGTGTTTCTGGGGCCCTTTGGTGGCACATTGTTCAAACATCTGACTCTTGGTTTCAGCTCAGATCATGATGGTGATGAGATCGAGCCCCTTGTTGAGCCCCACATCGGGCTCCCAGGTCAGCACGGAGTTTCCCTAAGACTCTCTCTCCTCTGCTCCCCCCTTCAAATAAGTAAATAAATCTTTTTTAAAAAATCTCAATGCTCCTAAAGCTGAACTTTGTGCAATCTTTACTTAGAACTTCATTTATTTTTATTTTTTTTTACAAGATTTTATTTATTTATTCATGAGAGACACACACAGAGAGAGGCAGAGACACAGGCGGAGGGAGAAGCAGGCTCCCTGCGGGGAGTGCAGTGCACGACTGGATCTCAGGACCCGGGAGTCACGCCCTGAGCCGAAGGCAGATGCTCCACCACTGAGCCACCCAGGCGTTCCTTTACTTAGAACTTAAAAAAATCAACTTAGTGGTTTTATGTGTCTTTGAAAATGGAGACAATTATTGGAATCCCCCGGTGAGATTGAAGTACATTTCTTTTTTTTTTTTTTTTAAATTTTTTTAAAGATTTTATTTATTTATTCATGAGAGACACACACAGAGAGAGGCAGAGACACAGGCAGAGGGAGAAGCAGGCTCCATGCACCGGGAGCCCGACGTGGGATTCGATCCCGGGTCTCCAGGATCGCGCCCTGGGCCAAAGGCAGGCGCCAAACCGCTGCGCCACCCAGGGATCCCTGAAGTACATTTCTGATAGGATTTGTTGAAGTCCTAACATAGTTGAATGTTATCTGTGCTGCTATTGATGGCCGTGGAGACAGGGTTCCCGTGTCTTACAAATGACTTTGGTCAGCCTCACCCCATGCCATCGTCATCCCCATTGGATCTGCTCACTTTGGTGAGCTATGAATGGAGAACTTTCCAGGTACCAAACAATTATACTTCTCCTTACAAACAGAAAAGGTTTGCAGCAGTCTTTATTATATCTGAGTGGGTTTTCTTGAACTTACGCCCAGCAAGTTTTTTGTGTGTGTGTAGAGTAGGCTGATTTTCTGATTTTCTAATTTTCTGTGTACTTCTTGGTAGAGTTTCCGAAACTGTTTATCTTTGCTGACAACTTCAGGTTGGTCAGTTTGAGTGAATAAACAACACACTAGAGCCTTTAAAAAGCCATTATCTGAAATTACCTAAGATCTTTATTGCGGACTCTCAGAGTAACCATTTCTGCAGCAACCTTAGTTCAGCCTGACTGGGGAATGAAAGCAAGAGCTGAGTTTTGTGTTTGTATCCCCAAAGCTCCAAACTGTGCTTATAAAGTCTCTATTATTTATTTTTGTAGTCTCAGAAGCTTTGCATTATGGATTCATTGTATCATTGCCTTATGATTTGGAGTCTGTGATGATGTTCTAATTAAATGCTCATTTCCTAGTTACCACAACACTGTTTCACACAGCTTAAAATACCAGCCTCCCCCAGTGTATTTTTGGATTGTGAATAATGGGTTGGAATCAGCAGCATTGCAGGAAATAAGCGATTTTAAGGCTAATGGTATAAAGATTAAAAACATTTCCTCAAGGTAAGTTTTCACATCTTTTGAACACATACAAACACACATACTCTATATACAGTAGTACATATTTGGACATTGACTCACTGATCACAGAATCTAATGGCACATTTTATAAAAATGAGCCATTCTTGCATCCACGCAATGGCCACCACTCAGCAGTAAAAATAATAAACTATTGGTACATGAAACTACTTGGATGGATCTTAACAGCCATATGCTGAGCCACAAAGCCAGTGTCAGAGGTTGTATACTGTTTGATTTCATTTACATAACAGTCTTGAAATGAAAGAATTACAGAAGTATAGAACAGATTAGTTTTTGCCCGGGGTTTGGGATGGAAGTGATGGGAGGAAGTGGCATTGGGTGACCATAAAGGGGAGCATGAGTGAGATTGGTGGTGATGGAATAGTTTGTATCTTGATTTTGGTGGTGTGATGAGTGAGCACATATGATAAAAAAGGCATAGAAACACACACACACACTGCACTGATACCAGCTTTCTGGTTTTGATTTTGTATTATAGTTATGTAAAATGGGAAACTAGATAAAACTGGGTAAAATATAACCATTGGGGGGAACTCTCTAATTTTTTAATAGTTTTCTATGAACCTATAATTATTAAAACTTTTCTTTTCAAATGATGCAGTAGTTATAAGGATCCCTAGGGAAAACAAACCTTTCCTTACTGATGTAGATAATAAAGTTGTGCTAAGTGAGTCTCAGAGCTAAAAAAGACTTTCCATAATATTCACAGATAATGCTAGAATAATGTAATGGTCCTACCCTTTTTGTTGTGAAATTTGCTAATGTGGTGGAAGTTGTTTACTTTTTGTTTACTGTTTTTTAAAAAAAATCCTGAAATCCATATCCAGGCATTTAAGCTGGCTAAGAAAAGCAAGCATTTCAAGTTATGGCAAGGGGAACCTAGGAAAAACCCATAAGGAAGTAAACCTCAACATATGGTATGAAATTTATATAAAATTGTCAGCCCTAAATCTAGAGAAGAAAGGGAAGGATTTAGTGCTTTATTTATTTATTTATTTATTTATTTATTTGGTGTGTATGCTTTTCTTGAGTTGTCCAGTGGCAAGTCATTTCAGGAATATGCTGTTTTTACCTTCTCCACTTCTTCTCTTCCCCTTCCCCAGTAAAAGTAAAAGGAACAAGGAACAAGAACTCCTAGAGCAAAAAGAGTATGTTTTCATCACCTTCTTTTAGATAGAAGAGTATGTACATCTCAGAGGGTAATACATTTTATATTAATCTCTGTATCTCTCACTGCCATATCTTAGTGTTTGCCATACGGTGTAAGAGTTAACTCATTTGCCATAAAGTTTAATATTACACCTTCAGTAGTCTTTAAATATGGGAACTGAATTATTACTTTAAAAGCTGAGTGAAGTCCGGGGAAAAGTTGTAGCAATGACCCAAAATTAATGGATTCTTTGAGTATAATTTAAAATACAAGTAAAAAATGGTTTTCACCCAAGTATCTTAAAGGATATTCTTACAGAACTCATGGTATCCATGGAAAGAATGTTGAAGAGTACACAGGCAAGTTTCCAATAATCCATTGGAAATGCCAGGGATCTGCAGTCTTTGGAAGATGGGGTGTGGGTAAAGGTGCACTGCCATGAATTCTCTTCCGCAGATTGTGATGGTGACCCACATGCATTGTTCCAAGTGATTAGAAGATGGTGTAATATTTTTTAATACCATAGCCCTATGTGTGATTTCCTAATTGTCCTGCTTTGCATCAAGAAAATGTGATTTACAAAGTTTCCACTGTATGAAACTAATTAAAGTATTTCAAAAAGACTTCATATTAACAAAGAATTTCCTGTGACATTCATATAAGAGTGAATTCCTTCAGGGTGTGAAAGTTAATTTCTATTAATCATTAACAACCTGAAAGATTATGGGGGTAGAAAGATATAAAACCGTTGTTAGGAAGCAGTGCCAATTGAGGATCAATCAAAAGTGACATAAAGTAGTTCTGAAAACTTTAGATGAATTAAGCAGAAAAAATCTCAATTTATAAACCATTTGGCAAGAACATATCAATTATATACACTTAGTACACTGTCTATAAATTCTTTTAATCTCATGAATAATAGCTGAAAAGATTTTCAATAGACAAAATAAATCGATCTCTTTTTTATTTTACAGCTAACATTCTTGAGGGAGAAGTCAGTTCACTTATTTCTCCTCATTTTGGTATTCCACTCTCTTCTCTATCCAGGTCAGTCTTGATGCTATCCCACCAAGTCTCTGAAGCTCAAGCATGAAGGTCATCTTCTATCAGCCACATTCAACAGTTACTTTTATTCCTTATGTTAGTTGACTTCTTTCTGGCATTTGATAGCTTTAATCATATGATACTTTTGGAAACCTTTTCCTTTGGTCCCACTTATACCATGCCCTCTGGTAAAATCTCCTTCATACCTTACCAGACCTTCTCTGCCTTTTTCACTGGCTTTGCTTTCTTAGTCTACTCCCAAAGCCTGGGCTTCCCCCAGAGCTCCATCCTCAGCGCCCTACCCTAGTCTTCCTCTACAACCGTTGCTGGATGATCTTGTAAGTGCCAACATTCTTAGTTATAATTCAGTATTCTTACGTCAAATATGTATCTGCAACCCCTCCCCTCTCTGAAGGCCTGATTTTCCAGTCTTGAGTATTCTATCTTACTCAAAAAAACCCCTGCTTCTTTCCCTGAATACCTGCTCTTATGCCACCAAGTTCTCAGGCTCTTCCTAAGCTCTGTTTTCTCCTTATTTCCCAGTTCATTCCCTCATTTCACAGCCTTAAGATCCTTCAAATCCAGAAACTGCTCTGCATCCCTACTTTCACTATTTTTTCAAGCCCTCAACATTTCTTACCTGGATTATTTCAGTGGTAGTCTAGCATGTATCTTGATCCCCAATTTCTTCCTTTTAACATCCACCCTCCTCATAAAGTCAGAATTATCCTTCTAATTAAAATCTGATCATCTCAGTCATGATTCTTAAGACATTTTACCATCTGATCCCTGCCTACATTTCTGGGCACATAAATTGGCTTCCGATCCAACATTCACTTTTTGACATCTCCATCCTAGAATTCATTGTCACTTTTCCTAGAATTCCCTTTCTCAGACCTTGACCATCTGGTACACTCCTGTTAATTTGTGGTACAGTTTGTCAAACATGGTGAAGTTTTCTCTGGTTCTTCCAAAACCTGGAACCATTTGTCACAAAAAATCACAACAGTAATTGTCTTCATTTTCCTTACTTCATCATCCTTGGGATTTCATCTTCTGCTTCTGAAAATTACTCCTCTTATCACCAGAGTTAGTGAGGTCTTTTTTGTGCTTCCCATACTGGGAGTGAGTCACTTTTTCTATTTGACACCCACATTTACCGTGCAGAAAGGAATTTCCCACTTGTGTTAGTTACATTCTCTCCCAATTAGTGTATTGATCACAAGCAGATTTTGCCTCTTATTCCTTTAGTAATAAGGTTTTATCCCATGACTTACTTTTTCTTAACAGATCCTCTCCTCTCTTGAACCAGCTTAAGCTCATTGGGACTGGAATATGTTTCAGTCTGAGTGACTGACCCTGTGCTCTTTTTGAAAGTATTTCTTCCCTCCATGTGCTTAACCGTTATCTAGAGCAAAACTTGGATAACATATCTCTCCCTTTTTTCAAGGCATATAGTGCGAGTCAGTGAAGACAGGCCTTTGTCTCTGATAGTTTAACAGTTTGGGCACCTTACATCTGCAGACTCATCTTTGAGTTCATTCATTGATTGTGTCCTTGTTTGGATTCTTGAGCACCCTTTCTCCACCAACATATGTTCATGAGCCATGGAGACCCAATTTAGGTCTTCCTTCTACAACCTTGTTGTGTAGAAGAAACATTGTACCAAATCAAGTTAAACAGGCAAGGAAGATTTTATTTAAGACAATTGCATTAGGGGACAGAGACTATTGTAATAGGAGAGAGCACTTGAACTCCACTCTCCTGAAACAAAAGGCACGAGGTGGGAGCTAGTGGAAAAGTACTGGTGGACATTAGTGGTGAGGTTGATTGTAGTGATTAGGTCATCAGTGTTTGCTCAGTGCTTATGGAGGTTAGGCTTCTACCTTTCCACAGAGACTGGAGGAGGAAGATGCTATCTTTCTTGATGGTTAAATTTCAGAGGGATAGTTTTCACATCCTGGAGGAAGACATTCTGGGTTATAGCAGATTTATATCCCAAAGGGGCAGAGAAAAAATATTAATTTTAAGTTCCCTAAAGTAAATGCTCTAGGAGAAGGGAGGTCTGGGATCCATAGTCAGGAAGAAACCTGTCTAAAGTTTAGTCAAGCAGTTTTAAGTTCATCTTGGTCAGATGGGTAAGCATAAACTAAAAGATAAATAATGACCCACTTAACTTGCTTTCATGTGGCTTTTCATATTCCATCAATAACAATGAAATGGGTCATGCATTAGGACAGGTACCATTAGTTAATGAAATTTATATATACTTTATTCTAATAATTTGTTACGATTGTGAATAATTTCTCTCTTAGGTAATGTCCTTTTGAGGAGGAATGAAAAAGCACTTCAAAATGAATGCTTTACAATTATCACTGTTTTCTTCCTTCTAACTATTTATTAAAGGTGAATGCATTTATCACAGAGGCAAATGCTTATGTTTTGATTTATATTACTGCATTCCCTTTACTGTAGAAGTTCCCATTAGGGTAAGTCTTTCTGCAATGCAGGAAATAATAATTTAGTGCCCTAGCTGGGCTGTTTCTAATCTATGTGACTCATAACAAAGCCAGAGGCCGGGTAAGTTAACAGAAAGGGAAGTAGTGAAGTAGTGAAGAAGACAACAAAAACAGATCATAGGTCAATGTCACCATCTTTAAAGCATACACTTTAAAGGGTATATCTTGACTACATCAGGTGATTTTTTTTTCTCACTTGGTGGAAATGGTATAGACTTGTTTTCCCGTGCCTATTATGTAGAACAGATTTCATAAATACAGCTAGTGGTCCTAAGGCAATAGTGATTTTTTAAATTATATTACATGTATTATAATTATTACTGTGACCCGACCTTTTAGATAGAGCTGCATGGAACAGGGAAAATAAAGGAAGATAGGAATTGGGGCAGGACATAGAATGAGTGGCCAGTGAAGGCTGTCAGGGGACAGTCAGTAACTGTGCCCACGGAAGTATCCACGGAGGTCTCTGAGGTGGACACAACTTTCTGACATGACCTGAGGATTCAAGGCAGGGGAGCTGGCCATGGGCAGTCTTGCAAGGGGGCTAGGCGGGGAGACACTGTTCCAGCCTCTTTGGGCTCTTGGTTTGGGAAGTGGGTGGGCTCTTCTGGGTGCCCTCACCCCCAGTAAAGGAACTGGGTAGAGAAAAAAACAAACAATAACAAAACAAAAAAACATTGCCCAGCTTATTTCTGCCACAGAGCCTTTGCCCCTTCTGTTCCCTGCCTCTGGACAGCATGGCTACCGGCTTGGTGTTTGCTTTGCCACCTTAGTTTCCTGCTTCATCTCTTTGCTGCTGTACTGCTCCCACGCTAGGCTGCTTGTCCAAACCTCATCACTGTTGCCTCTCCGTTTTTGTGTCCACTCTAATCCAGTCCAGCTTCCCACATCTCTGCTGGATTGCTGCAGTAATATCTTTACAGATACACCAATTTTTATGGCCTCTCTACAATCTGTGTTTTATACAAAATAAGCTTTACAATGTAAACCGGACCAAATGGTCCTGCTCAGTACCTATAAGACTTGCCGATTGCTTTTCCATGTGGTCAGACTAAATTCAAACTTCTGTGGCCCTCAAAACCCAGTAGACTCTAGACTGTCTACCTCTTACTGTTCTCGTTCACGTTGCCCTCAGCACACCATCCTTTCTGTTCCTCGAAACTGCCAAGCTTATGTCTGCCATGGGGTCTTTGCCCCTACTGTTCCCTCCCTCTGGACAGCGTGGCTACCAGCTTGTTGTGTAGCAACAAGCTACCTTGCTGTTTATCTGTCAGCACAGATGTCCCCTCATCAGGGATGATTCCCTGACCACCCAGTCTGTGTCAGTCCCCTTCTCCCCATTCACCATCAGCCTATTACCTTCATCTGGTTTTGGTTTCGTTGTAATACTTAAATTACCTGAAGTTTCCTTGTTTGCTTTTTTTACTTTGCTTGTCTACAACTGTGAGACTGTAAGCTCCGTAAGGGTAAGGGTCTTGCCTGCCATATATACAGCTATCGCACAGGCACCAAAACACCCCTGAGACATTGATATACCCAATAAATATTAGAGCGAATGAATTAATTTACTAAATATCTTTTATTAATGGCTTACTGTCTTCCAGGTTCAATAAAACATTCTTTTGAGAATCATAAATGAATATTGCATGGCTCCCTACCTTATGAGCTTACTAGCTTGCTGTTACCTTTATCTGGGCATCTGGTTACCAAACTGTATTTCAAGATACATAACTTTTGTTTGGGAAAGCAAGATAAATGGATACGATGCGTGGTTAGCTGGATACTTTGGTTCTCTAAGTTTATGTTCTGCTTCCTTTGGAATGTCTGGTAGGTGATGAGAGCCATCAGATATGTGCTAGCAGGACAGACACTAATGCAGCACACTTAGAGCCAATTTGACATCTCTTGGCAGAATGGACTGAAATGTAGACAAACTGGAGGCACGCAGGCCAGTGGTTCGCAATCTTTTACAATATGACAGTCCAGAGATGACAGACTATGAGTTTGAAAGGTGGGAGGGGAGCTTTCCTGAAGAAATATATTCAACACACATATACACAGTCGTGCATCCAAAGAAACTTTTTCATTACTACATTTATCCTGAAGTTACTCCATTCTTCAGTCTGGGTTTTTCACCTTCACACTCATGAACTCTGTCCTCCTATAGTGTTTTTAGAAATAGATTTTTGGGTCTATTTTACTATTCTTAGGTATTTAAAAGCATGTTTAAAATCTCTTTAAATCCTGAAAATTTTCCATATTGCTAGCATAGTTGAAACATCCATATTTGAATTTGGCCACAGTGGTTTTTACTCTTAGGAATTACTGTCTTCCTATTTATTATACTTTCTTAACAGATTAGTGTAGTTGGCCTTATTTTCTCTGTAAATATTTCACTCCCGCCTCCCTCAACACACACACCAGATCACATCATACATGTATCAGAGATGTCTTGCCATACAAATCCCTTATCTAGCCCTATGAGTTTATACATGTCACTCATATCTCTTGGTTTTGCCATGTGCCATAGCTCCGAGGGTGCCAAGTGCTAAATCCACTGGATGTATTTCAGTCCTCACTCTCTTTGACTTCTTGGAGTATTTGATGTTGATGACTACTCTGTCCCTGAAACACTGTTTTCCATGGGTTCCCATGCCATAACATCCTCTCTGTTTCCTTTTCTCCTTGCCTCTTAGTCTGTTTCTACTCTGCTGGAATATTCTTTGCCTTGCCATTAAATATTGATGTTTTCCAAAACCTGGGTCCTCTTCTCTTCTAATTCTGCATGCTCTCCCAGCTGTTACCTCATTCTCACATTTTTGGCCAGTAAGATCCTCTCCAAGTTAGCTCCTGAATGCTTTTATGATCCTACTAGTCTCTGAATGTTTTCTAGCTACCTAGTTTGTAAAGATATTCTAGTCTCTCCATAATATTTCCTGCCCTCCACCTGCGATCAGCCATTTCTAGGAAGTCCTGGTTTCTTTTATTGGGAAATGCTGTTTCAAGACCATAATATGAGCTCTAGAGGTATAGAGCTCCTATAGAGGTATAGGTTGTGACAGGATTTGCCACTGTTTCTAGGTTTTTCCATTATATAAACATAAAGTGACACTAGTGTTTCTGTTTACAATTCTTTTTTTTTTTTAAGATTTTATTCATTTATTCATGAGAGACAGAGAGAGAGAGAGCCAGAGACATAGGCAGAGGGAGAAGCACGCTCCATGCAGGGAGCCCGATGCGGGACTCGATCCCAGGTCTCCAGGATCAGGCCGTGGGCTGATGGTGGCACTAAACCGCTGAGCCATCCAGGCTGCCCATCTCTTTACAATTCAAAACTATGGGGCAGCCTCGGTGGCACAGTGGTTTAGTGCCACCTGCAGCCCAGGGCGTGATCCTGGAGACCCGGGATCAAGTCCCACGTCAGGTTCTCTGTGGAGCCTGCTTCTCCCTCTGCCTGTGTCTCTGCCTCTCTCTCTGTGTCTGTCATGAATAAATGAATAAAATCTTAAAAAAAAAAAAGAAAAAAAAACAATTCAAGACAATGTGGTTCTTAATTCATCTATTTTACATCTGTATTTCCTTTCTTCCACGTTGATGATCTTGGTTCTGAAGGACACGGGATGCTAGAATTAGACTACCCCACATTACTAGCACAGCAGCCTCAGAATAACAGTTGTAACACTGTCATCACAGTGTGATGTATGTACTGCTTTTGACTTAGGACATGTTAGTGAGAATGCTGATGAATATGTGCACAATGTTCTAATCAATCTAGAAAGTTACAGACCTCTATATTATTTATTTGTATATGTAACAAATGGTACTGAGTAGTAGGAATGATTTTTCCTCGGTATTCCCTCCTTTATACTTGAGGTTGTCCTTGGTTTCCAAGGGAAGTCTTGTGGGGATTCCACACTCAACAGGCAGATGAATAATTAGGCTCAGTGAATTTTCACGGTGAGACAGCACCAGGTGGAGGCTAGAGGTGGGCCCACTACTGCTCATTATCATTCCACTTCAGTAAAGGGAACTTCCAGACTTATGAAAATATTAGATCTACTGGGGATCAGTGATTGTCCTTTGATATGTTTACTTCCAATGAATATAGTACTGATTTTGTATTTCCTGCTAGGATATAATGGCTACTCCCTTGAAAGCCACTTTTACAGGATCTTAATTATTGTTCAAGTAAGGATGGAGGTGTGTTTGTGATAGATCTAGGATGGTAAAGGAGTTTCATGGATTCATTTTGCAATGAGATATATAAGTGTTAATCCTTTTGAAAGAAAAGTGAGCTGAAACCTGTTTCAGTGGGAATAATGAGAACCCTGAAGACACTCTGGCAGCATCCCTGGAGTTTCCAACCTATGAATGATTCCTGCTCAGTTTTCTTTTAAGATTTATTTATTTATTTTTTTACAGCAGTATTAGGTTCTAAGTAAGATTGAGAGGAAATTACAGAGATTTCCCATATAGATCCCACTCAGTTTAGCTGTGTCAACAGCTACTTTGTACTTAGAAATCTTAACCTTTGCAGGAAATTAATGGAAAAAAGGTAGTCTTTTGAGTCTTTGTGCAGTTGGTTTTGGGGCAGCCAAATTCAAATCTAGCTCTGAAAACGTTTAGGAAGAAGAAAAGAACTTTGGTAGTGGAAATCACATTACATGCATTTACCATGTGATTTAATAGATGGAAAGGCTGATGTGTGATGTGTGGCATGTTGAGGACAATTTCTACTTCTTTTTAATGAGACATCACTAACTTGACATCCCTTTTTAGCTATTCCTAAACCTGAAAGGTATGAAAAATAAAGACATGTGGAGCAGGATAAGAAAACAGAATTAAGGAAATGTGGAGATGTATTTCAAAGAAAAGGTTTTATTTTTTTTTTTTTTTTTTTTTTTTTTTTTTTTTTTTTTTTTTTTTTTTTCAAAGAAAAGGTTTTAGAAGCTAATTACATACAACTTGAATTACATTGGTTAGGAAAGGATGTAACCTACAAATAATGAAAAGCAGCAAATAAATCTGAAAGCCGGCAAGATTTATTTGATGATGAAAGATATATGACCAGGAGGAATAAAATGAAATTAAGGTATGGGGAATTTAGTTTAAAAGTATTTTAATACTTACCAATAATGATAACTTGAAAGAAATACTTTTTTACGTTTGTGTGCATTGAAATTGTAAATTTGTACGCCGCATGCATATGTGCCAAGAAATGGAGGCATTTACTCTCCGATCTGTGAGCTGATCTAAATTGCATAGTGGAGATTGTATGAGGAGAATAGGAAGGCAAACCTTAAACTTGACAGTTTACTGTATCACAATATCTTCTGATTTAAATAACTTATTTTGGATAGTTTTGTCTTTACTAAGTTTAATATTCAATTTCAGTTTTTTATATTTCTTCCTCTCCTGCTTTTCCTCTCTAAAGTGGCATCTGATGGTATAGGATGGGGCTTACATGATCTCTTAGGACAAATGGGGGTTCCATAACCAGTCCACATCCTGGGCCTTCCTGGGTCCTTGCTGTGCAGTGGCTCGTTTGGTTTCCTTTTGAGATTGGTGGCTGCTGAAATCTGTCTGGCCGAGACTTGCATTGTGGGTACCATTGCGGGTGCCATGAAAGCACTTAGAGCTCCTGATCCCAGCTATTTGTCTTTGTTCACCAAGTCCCAGGTTCCTACACACTGTATTTATTTTTGTCCTACTCCCTAACCCTGCTTGCGCCTCCTCATCTTCTCCCCGCCTCATATGGAAAACTCTGGATTCCCTGCATAGATTTCCTAACGGAGAACATGGGGCTCTGCTTCGGCTTACTCATTGAGCCACTTCCTTCTACTTGTGTTTCTGCTGGATGTTGTACAGTGTTGGGCATGAGCATGTGAAGGACTTCTTCAGATAACAAATGTGTGCCACCAACAAAACTTTGCAGTGTTTTAGAGCTCCCAATACCTGCCTGAATGTTTATATTAATGCCCTGCCCCTCCCTAACATGGCAAGGTAGAGGACCTATGCACCTGACCTTTCAACTCTGCCTGTATCTTCTGCTTCCGAAATCTACCAGGCCGGGTCTGGCAGCCTTTTATCCCCTTCTCTAATCCTGCAGCATCTCTGGGCCATATGGTTCTCCATCTCAGGGTAAAGTTTTCCCTATCTCCTTCCTTGGTGTTATGATGTCAGAGTATCTACTGGAAAACCTGATTCACTAGGAGGAGAAGTAAAAACACATATAGGCAATATTTTTGAAATGTTAACTGTGTTATAATAATAAAAAATATTAAATGTAGGTTGTGGTGGAAAAGGTTGTGTAAAGCTCCTCCTGCCTTAAGGCTGTTACTACCCTACCAGCCCCTCCTCTTGCCTGTCCGTCTCTTACAGCATTCCCTGTCCTAAACTTAGCACGGACAGATAAGCACTTAGCCCACATCCGCTTTCTCCCTCCAGTGGCTGCCATCACCCTGGCCTCTGGATTCTTCACCCTTTTTGTCCTTAGTGACTTCCATCAAATTGTAGAATGGCTTCATACCCCAAACTGTCAACTCCTACACCCCAGTCTGGGGATACAGCCTTCCTTTTAGCTTTCTCACATGACCACTGTTAAAATACTTCCTTTTTCAGCCTTTGGCTCTTGTTTTCCCTTCTTGCCTTTTGGCTTCCCTATCCCCTTCCTTTCTCATTCCTCTTAAATCCCATTAACCATGCCTTCCATATGGTGTTAGTTTCACCGACCTGACAGGTCCGTTTGGACCCGCCTCACCCAGTTTTATCATGCTGCAGCCTGGATTTCAGAGCACAAGGCGCAGGGCCCAGCATACACTAAGTGCCTAGTATTTGCTGGATGAATGAAAGCCTGTGGAAAACGTACAATGGAGTATTTAAGATGATGGAATTTGGCTGAGACGCAGACACGGTTTCAAGCTGTAGGGCCTCGAGCATGTTAGTAAACCCCCTCTGTGTTTCAGTCCTTCACCACTAAGATGAAGATCGTAGTCGTGTTTACCAGATGTGAAGATTCAAGGGCACGACGAGGATAAACCATGTGGTGAGGGGCTGGCACATGGTGCCCTGCAGGGCCTGCCAGCCACCATGTGACGTTGAAACAGAATGGTCACCTGCATTTGCACCCTGGTTTCCATTCCTTGACTGCATGTTCCAAAGACTTATGATTGGACTGGCAGGAGAAGGGAACAAGGAGCCCACAGTTAGATGAATGTGAGATCACAGCAAGCAGGAGATGGGAGTGTGTGTCAGTGGCTAATAAAATGATTGTAGTATTTTCTTTTTTTTTTTTTTTTTTTTTTTAAGATTTTACTTATTCATGACAGAGAGAGAGAGTCAGACAACAGACAGACAGGCAGAAGGAGAAGCAGGCTCCATGCAGGGACTCTGGACATGCAACGTGGGACTCCATCCCAGGTCTCCGGGGTCACACCCTGGGCTGAAGGCAGGCACTAAACTGCTGAGCCACCCAGGGATCCCTATTGTAGTATTTTCATGACACCGTTTCTTGCTCAATGCCTAATGAACATGAGTATAAAAAACCTGTTACCGTGGGGTGCTTGGGTGGCTCAGTTGGGCAAAGTGGCCGACTCTTAATTTCATGTCAGGTCGTGATCTCAGAATCTTAGGATTGAGCCCCGCATCAGGCCCCATGTCAGGTGCGCGTCAGGCTCTGTGCTCAGCTGGGAGTCTGCTTGAGATTGATTTTCTCTCTCTCTCCCTCTACCCTTCCCCCTGCTAGCTCGTTCTTGCTCGTGCACTCTCTCTCTCTCTCAAATAAATTTTAAAAACCCCAAAAACAAAAGCAAAAACTTGTTACCACATAAGCAAATTCACAGAAAGACAGAATCATCCTAATTTTTGCTAAGATCACATTTTAGATTTTGATTGGGCTTATTCATTGCTCTTGCTTTGTTTTCCCCCCTCTCTTAAGCATCATTCTCACCCTCTTGTGTAGTTCCCAAGGTTTCCTACCAGGACTTCTCTTGCCTAGTTTCCAATATTTCCTACTTCTAACTATGCCGTAGAAGTTCATCTCAGCTCTGTTTTTGAGGCTTCAGCAAAGATACAAAGCAAAATGGGTATCATCATCCATGTGTTATTGGAGTTTCCTTAGCACTCATATTTTTCTTTGCATTCTTCAGTAAACTTTGCAGATACCCTGGGAAGTCTTCTGTGAATATCATCCAACCCAAAAACCTGAGAAGGCATGGGATTTGTCTTTTTTGCCCTATGATGCTATTCCCAATCATTCATGTCTGGCCCATAGACAGCTTTACGTGTGTGTGTGTGTGTGTGTGTGTGTGTGTGTGTGTTGTTTTCTAAATAATTTAAAAGGTGGGTAATTTGCCAGGAGGTCAGATACCCACAGATGTGATGGAACTTTGTGTTCCAACTTACAGTTTCTGGATTTCTTTGCTTTAGTTCTGCTAAAGAGGTCACTAGCCAGAGTCTTCACTGGGGCTTTTTTTTAAAGATTTTATTTTATTTTATTTTTTTGAGAGAGAGAGAGGGAGTGGGAGCACAAGCAGTAGGAGAGGCAGAGAGGGAAGCAGACTCCTCACTGAGCAGGATGCCCCACTGGAGGCCTGATCTTAGGCCCCTGGGATCATGACCTGAGCTGCAGACAGACACCTAACTAATTGAGCTCTCAGGCATCCCTTCACTGGGTTTTGTAAAAGTATTTTATGGTTTACTTTTTAAAAAATATTTTATTTATTTATTTATTTGTGAGAAACACAGAGAGAGAGAGAGTCAGAGACACAGGCAGAGGAAGAAGCAGGCTCCCTGCAGGAAGCCTCATGCAGACTCGATCCCAGGATCCCCAGGGTCATTCCCTGAGCCGAAGGCAGACGCTCAACCACTGAGCCACCTAGGTGTCCCATTTTATGGTCTACTTTTACTTTCTTCCTTCTATTTCCCCTCCTTCTTTACCGTCTTTCATTTATGTTATGGTATAGAGAAGGGGACCAAGATATACGTGCCTATAATGGTTTTTAAACATTTTCATAGATATTAAGTAATCACTTAACGTAAATGTGATTCCCACAAGCAAAATGTAATACCTATAATAACCCAAGAAGTGGATTTTATCTCTCCAGTTTGTAGATGAGAAAACTGAAGTGCTAAGAGGTTAAATAAATATTCCAAGGACATACAGCTTTTAAGGGGCCGGAACCTAGATTTGAAAGAACTATTTTGGGACTGTAATCTTGAGGGATGACAGCGTACACAAATTCACATAAAACTTATACTTGATTTAACATATTCGTGCCATGTACTATGCTAATGATTGCAAATTAGAAATTAGGTAATGTTACATATTTGACTTTTTGCAATTAAGATAATTAATTATTTGGAAATGTTGTGAATAAAATGCGTTCAAGTATTTCAACAAAGTTGCAAAGTGTCTGAGTGCCAGTTTGAAGGAAATAAATTTCTTTGATAGGAAAGATGGCCTTGTTAGGGGGAGTTACGGGTTGATCTACAGAATCCATAGACAACGTTTTAAAACGTTTCAAGTAATTTCTCTGTATAATTCTTGTCTCTCTGTACAGTGTTCATGAAATACGTGGCAATAAGAAAATTAATTTGCTAGGGCCTTTCGCATGCAATCATTAGACTGTGTACATCACCTTTCACAATTTCAGCCTAATCATCATTATCCATGGGATTGTCTTTCTAGGAAGGTACACACATAGCGTGTCTATTTCTGTGCTTCCCTGAGTCAGGAATCCTTGGGAAGTGACTGACCTTTTATCATGTTGGATATGTTATTGTGTAAATAAATTTTCCAACTGTTTCTCTGCACCAGTAGTCATTCAAGATTTTCATTATATATACATACATATATATGTGTGTGACTTTCATTATACGTGCATCATGTATATAAACCTATAGATCTATGTAAACATATATCCACGTACAACCACACATATACAAAAACAGAGTTGTCCAGAAAAAGGCAGTCTTTATGAACAATTATCATACTTATGTACCATTTTTATAGAAATTTACTTACAAAATTTCAAAGAGTTCACCTGGAGGAGACTGTAGTAACAATATTTACTTGTTAGAGATGCAGAGGTTTGCTGGATGGTTAAAGATTCTTTTTCTTTATCTAATTTTTAATCTAACAAATAGCACATGTATTCATTCTCATCATGAAGAAATTAAATATCATAAATTTACCAAAATTCCTTTTGGCAGTTTCTCCATTCCAGAGCACTCCTCAGAAAAATCACTGTTGCCTCTTTTGAACATATCCTTCCAACTATTTTTTTAAAAAATGTGTTTGTACACACACACACACACACACACATACGCACACATTTAGCTTTATGTGTCTTTTTGTTTTTATTATTATTTTAAAATTATAGTTAGCTCACAGTGATATATTAGTTTCAGGTGTACGACATATCGACAGTAATGTATGTCACACAGTGCTACCTGCAACAAGGGTAGTCACCGTCTGTCACCATACAGTTATTACAATATTGTTAACTTATTCCCTGTACACTTTTCATCCCTGTGACTTATTTTATAAGTTTGTACCTTTTAATCCCCTTCACCTGTTTTGCCCATCTCCCTACCCCTCTATTCTCTGGTAACCGTCAGTTTGTATTTTTTATTTATGAATCTGTTCATTTATTCATTTGTTTTTTAGACTCCATATATAAGTGAAATCATATAGTATTTGTCCTTTTTTGTCTGACTTACTTCACTTAGCATAATACTCTAGGTCCATCCATGTTGTCATAAGTGGCAAGGTTTCATTTCACATCGTGTGTGTGTAGGCACATCTGTATGTATACAGTCACATCTTCTTTATTCAGTCCTCTGTCGATGGCCACTCAGGTTGCTTCCATTTCTTGGCTCTTGTAGGTAATGCTGCAGTAAACATAGTGGTGTATGTATCTTTTCAAATTAGTATTTTTGTATTCTTTGGGTAAATACCCAGGAGTGGAATTACTGGATTGTGTGGTATTTCTATTTCTAATTGTTCGAGAAACCTCGATACTGTTTTCCACAGCGGCTGCACTAATTTGCATCCCCACCAACAGTGTGCAAGGCTTCTGTTTTCTCCACATTCTTGCCAGCTCTTGTTTCTTGTCTTTTTGATAATACTTATTTTGAATGGTACAAGGTGATACTCATTGTGGTTTTGAAACCATCCACAAAATGAAAAAGGAACCTGTGTGGAATGGGAGAAGATATTTGCAAGTGATATATCCAATAAGGGGTTAATATCCAAAATATGTAAAAAAAAAAAAAAAAACTCAGACAACTCAATACCCAAACCAAATAATCCAATTAAAAATGAGCACAGGACCCGAATAGACATTTTTCCAGAGGCCTACGGATGGCCAACAGACACATGAGATGTTCAGCATCACTCATCATCAGGAAAATCTGTGTGTTCTTACTAGAAAAGGTGCTATAGGCAGGTATTATTCTGCAAGTTCTTTGTTAGTCTGTATATACTACAGACTCTCTGTATCAGGCCATATACACGTAGATTGTTGATTTTAAGAGCTGCGTGGTGTCTTACCACTTTAGAATAAAGGTCAAGCCCTTACCTGATACAGTTCACAGAGTATGGCCACCTCATCTTAGTCTCCTCCTTGCTCACTTCTTTCCAGCCACCCTGGCTGTTTCTTGCTGTTTCTAGAATACGCTGAACATGGTCTTATCTGTGTCTTCTGACACAGGACTCCTGGATAGTTTCCCACCTTATTTCCTTCCTTCCTTCAAGTTTCCCCCAAAATGTTCTCTCATCAGAAACTCCTTGTCTGTTCACTCCATCTCTTGCACCCTTCCTTGCTCTGTCTCTTTCCGTCTTAGTGTCTCTTGCCCTTTCTTTCTCCCTCCCTCTGTCTTTCTCAGCTCTATCACTTTGTTCCCTCTTAACCTGCTTTATTTTTTTTGTAACGTGTACCACTCTCTGGCATGTAATAGATTTCTTTCTTCTTTGTCTGTCTTCCTCCACTGGAATGTAGGATTTACTTTAGGAGTAGGTTCACTGATAGATCCTCAGGACCTGGAACAGTTGCTTGCACATTATTGGTGTCCAAATAATACCATTATTGGTATTAAGCATTGGTATTAAGCATTGGTTTTTTTTTTAATTTTTATTTATTTATGATAGTCACACACACACACACACAGAGGCAGAGACACAGGCAGAGGGAGAAGCAGGCTCCATGCACCAGGAGCCCGACGTGGGATTCGATCCCGGGTCTCCATGGCCCATGCACCACGCCCTGGGCCAAAGGCAGGCGCCAAACCGCTGCGCCACCCAGGGAGCCCCTAAGCATTGGGTTTTTATGCTTGAGATCCTCCAGTGGGTTTTTTTTTTCCCTCCTTTTGTCCATTATTGTAGTGAATTGCATGGATATATTTTTTAGTGTTGAAACACTGTTGCATTCCTGGTGATAAATGACCTACTTTAACATGATGGAATCAATTAGCTACTCTTTTTTTTTTTAAGATTATATTTATTTATTCATGAGAGACACACACAGAGAGAGAGAGAGAGAGAGGCAGAAACACAGGCAGAAAGATAAGTAGGCTTCATGCAGGGAGCCCAATGTGGGACTCGATCCCGGACTCCAGGATCACGCCCTGGGCTCAAGGCACAGGTGCTAAACTTCTGAGCCACCCAGAGATCCCCAATTTGCTACTATTTTTATTAAGAATTTTTACTACATGTTTGTAAGTTAATACTGACTTTTGGTTTTTTTATTGACCTGTCTGACTGTGGTATAGGAGTTTATTTCAGCATTATAAAATGATTACAATAGCTTTTTCACTTTTTTACACTATGGAACAGTTGCTATAATCTGAGAATTATCTCCTTGAAGGGATGTAGAGATTAACTCATTAAACTATTTTAACAGCTAACTTTTTTAGGGGTAGATGTTTTTCTGTCTCTTATTGTTTTTGAACTTCTGAATGTTTCTGATTTATTTCGTGCCAATTTTGGTAATATGTTTTCCTAAAGAGATTATTTGCCTAGATTTGAAAAATTATGTAAAGCTCCTCACAGTGTTCTTTTATCATTTTTTACTTAAAATCTCTTAGCTATTATTACTGTCCCCTTTTTTGTTCCTTATTTGTTTCTTCTCCCCTCTCTCCCTTTTAAAAAATAGACTTGCCAACCCATTTGGATTTTAAGTAAATGGTCATAACTTTAAATATATAAGCCTAGGGATCCCTGGATGGCTCAGCGGTTAAGCATCTGCCTTCGGCCCAGGGTGTGGTCCTGGAGTCCCGGGATTGAGTCCCACATCAGGCTCCCTGCATGGGGCTTGCTTCTCTCTCCGCCTATGTCTCTGCATCTCTTTATGTGTCTCTCATGAATAAATAAATAAAATATTAAAAAAATATATGTATATAGGCCTACTGTCTTTTTGTATCAAATATTACTGAGAATTCTGTTTAAACCTAATATTTAACTTTGATTTCTTCAGTGTTTATACTGGAAGCTTAGTGTATTTTTTTTCTTTATTCTTGATGTTCTCAGATTATGATCTGTGTCTGCTTATTCTCCTCTGATTTCTCTCCTTCCTTTGATTATGAGGGCTAATGTCTTTATTTAGGTTTGAGAAGTGTTGTTATAAATTACTGAAGCATTTCCTCCAGTCTGTTTTATGTGTTCTCTGTTTCTGGAACTACTAAATAAGTGTTCCAAGATTAACATCTGTCCTCTAGGTTTCTGTGTTTTCTTTCCAGCTCTCATTTTCCTTTTTTGATGCATTTTGGTATAATTTTCTTGCTCAATTTCCCAGGTCACTTCTTCACTCTCCTTTTTATTGAAGTATAATTTATATATTTAAAAATGCACAGATCCCAGGTGCTTAACAAGGTCAAGATATAGTTCCATAATTCCAAAAAGTTCTCTTGAGCCCCTTCCTAGACAATCCTTACCCTCCACCAGAGACAGCCATTATTTTGATAGCTTTGTCACCATTTTTGAAATTTATATAATATGAAATTATGTAGCACATACACTTTTGTGTCTGCTTTCTTTCACTCAGTATGTCTGTGGGATATGAGAATAACTTCTCAAACATAGGTAAACTTTAGGGAAGTTCAGACTGAAAAATCCTTGCTGAATTAAGAAAAAAAATGTATGACTTTTGGCCATTTTTCTATTATCACTTGTGGTTCTTCACAATCACAAGAGTTTGGTCCCTTTTAACCTTCAAATGGTGTAAGAAATTTGATTTTAAAATTATACATATATATTTCTGTTCTTTAGCCATAGACAGTATTTTGCTAGATTGAAATTAATAGTTTTAAATGAAAAATCTCCACTTGATTGAATTGCAATTTCCCAGGAGGTGTTTTCACTTAGCCCAAAATATATATACTATTGGAAAGTTATCTTTTACCTATTTAATTTTCATTAAGATTTTAACACATGGATGATTAACTTTGAGAAGCTGGATTTACACATACAACACATGAAGCTCTCTGAGTAATGAAGTATTGGAATCCTAGGGATTTGGCCTTGGCTTTGTAGGCCACAAGCTTTCAACCACTTAAATTAAAATCTCACAGAAGCTAGAATAAGTCTTTGGTTTGCTCTTGTTGCAACTGGTAAAAAATATCCATTGAATTAAACAGTGACATGTGGGTATGCTATATCATGAAGTATTAGGAGCATAATACATCATAGACTCTGCGTGCAACTGATTTTCTGGGATTAAAAGTAATGTTTCAGTCAGCCAGTTGCTCGTTGCAATTTCAATAGACTTGAAGCCATTTTATTTTTATTTCCCTTTTTACCTCCCTCTTGAAATTTTCCTATAATACGATTTACAGTGACTTCAATTTTGGTAAGAAATCATAAATCTCAGTAGCCCTAAAAAGGGTGAACAGTCAGCATTAACTTGAAATCAAGATTGTTTTTAGATGTTAATAAAACAAAATAATAAATTTTTAAATGCTGGTTATGAAAATCAGGCACATTTTTCTTCTCTGAATTTGTTGCACGACTTTCTGTGTCTCTCAATTCTAGCTTCTAAACTACATGTAACATTTCATACATTTTATGTCACAACATTTATTGATGCTTAGAGGACCAATAGACTGTGAGCTACTTAGTTTTGAGAATTTAGAACATGTTATAAGTTTGTTTGTATATATGTATAAAAACTGTGAACCCGGAAAAATTTAAAATTCAGTATTGCCAGGGGTAATGTTTGATCTTTATACGTAATAAATTAATAAATTAATTTTAGGATGTGGTATAACTCGAAGAAAGAGGAAAAGCCAATACGTGGTGAATCTCTTCCATCTTAGAACTTAAAGAATCAACTTATTCTGTTACTTTATGTTTTAATAGTTGTAATACTGTTTTTAGGGCATTCCTCTGTATGCTGTATTTCTCCCCAACTGAAATGATAATGTCCACGAGGGCAGTTTTGCTTTTGCTTCTCTCTCCCATATGAATAATTACAGTACTTACAGAGTGTTCAGAAAAGAATGCTTGGAGCTTTGGAATCTCTTCCAGACCTCTGGACACTTGGGAATGCCTGCTTTTGTGTAGAAAAAGGGTATTGACTCAAACCCATGTAATAATCATTGCATTTTATAGATTAATGCTGTAATGAATTTCACTATGAAATTTGTAGACTTGAGCTTTTTTTCCCCTGACAGTGAGTTTAAATATTTCGGAATAATTTGGGAAGGGCCATTCACAATTACTAAAACCTTTATCTTAATGAAAAGTTTAAAAGTAATGTGCTTTTGTACGTTCGAATACATTAACAGTTTATATGTTGAATTGTATTATAATATAAACAGATTTCCTGTTAGGCTTATATAAATGAATAGTTAAGAAAACTAAACAGATTTTTTTTGGGTATTTATTGAGGCTTACCAAGCATCTTAAACTGGATCTCTGCATCTTGCAAAGAAACCCTACTCAGCTCTTTACTTTTCAAAGAAATGAGAGAGATTAAAAAAGGAATGTTTTCAAAGTGATTATGGAAATTTTAAAAATACTTTTTAATATATAGATAACTATATATATTTATATATAGTTCACATCTGCTTTTGTGGGAAAGAAGTGACCTTAGAGGTCCTAGAAAAGATTGTAAATGTCTTAGGACACTAACTCAATGACAGTAAAGTACCTTAGTCTAGACTCTGGGGACAGCCCTCTGAGAATATTCTAGTGAATGGTGCCCCCTGGAGCACAGCCTTAGTATGAATGGCATCCCTTGGAGTTTAGCAACACTTACTCAAAAAGATAACTCATGTCATTTACCTGAAATGAGTCCAGTTTGCACCCTAAATTCCCTTTGTTTGAAGAAATTTAGTCATAGGCTTGAATTGATCATGTGTATTGACTTGAGAACTCAGGGTAGAATAATGGAGACTACTGGGAAACATGAGTGAGGTCAGGCTGGGCTTCACAGAGACCTGGGTTCCCCACCCAGTAACTGTGGTTGGATATGACACACACTGGCTGAACGGCTTGGGAGCTTGAGCTCTGTCGCCATAGCAACGCTGGGACCTCTTCTGCAGATCTTAGCTGTAGCTGCCTCTGCCAATCAGCTCCGGCCCTGAGCCATCAAATCCATTTGTGATGAAGCCAGATGCTACATACTGAAGGATGCACAAACCAAGCACAGAGGAGCCCGAGGGAGGGAGGAAGTGAAATATTCTCTGAAAGTGATTTTTTCTTTCATATAGTAGAAAAAGTTAAAGAATCCAGTTATTCTACTTTGTGTCAAAGCACAACTGATTCAGCAAATCCGGACTCCCATTGCTCATCAGTTGCTTTTAAGAGCTCCTGGAGAACTTAATTTTTTATACTGCAAGTATAGAACTCACCATTATTGTATTTTTTTTGCAGTGCACATGCAAACACGTGTATTGTGTATTGGGTGTTTGTGTTTGTGTGTGTTCTCCAACGGGTTTGAAGTGCCCTATGGACAAGCATAATGTGGTATTTATCCTTGTGTTTTGTACCTACCACCGTGTCTGGCACTTGGTTAGGCACCCCATGAATGCTGTTTGACTTGCTGAATGTAATTAGGAATGGCTATGCTTAATAAATGATAGAGCCACTCATGAATAAATTTAATTGGTGACTGAACTGGAGGTGGCCAGAGGAAGAGAGTGTTACAGAGCAAGTATTACTGAGGTCAGACAGTAATGAAACACAATTGTCAATTGTATGTGTGCAGCTTGTAAATAAAAACATGAGAAGGCAATTTTCATAAGGAGCAGAAGAACCCTCTCGAAATGTGTGTTTTCATACATCTGATTGTGGTTTACTAATGGAATAATAATATTCCCCAGACATCACAGTGAGGGGGCCCCATTTTGAAACAGCAAGCTTTTAAGTTATTCTTCTGATAGATTATCAGGTAATAGCAATAACTTCTTAGTTTTAAAAATCAGCTCCAGTAAATTACAGGTTTGATAGGAAGAAGCATTCTGAAGTCACTGGCCAAGCATTTTGTACCTTAAAAGGCAGAAAAAGAATTCAGCAGTGCAAAATCTTTTCCTGGTTTTTGAGACCCAAAATAAGTCTGCCAGTTACATAAACTTGTTATTAACCAGGTTTTGAGACATCTACCAAAGGTCTTGTTTTAATGCTCATGCTTCTTCCCCTTTATCATGGTGCCTAATAATTAAAATATATGTGTTGATCAGTAACTTCACAAAGGAAACGAACACTCCAAAATTCTAAATATGGTTATTTCTATAGGAAAGCCAACTGTTCTGTTAAAAATCTAGGCTTGACTGACCTAGATCTCCAAACTGAAAGGTTTGCAGAGACACGTGCAGCCGTGTAAATCTCTGAGATGTGGGTTATTTAAACAGATGGTAACTGTGACACAGTGAGCTCTCCATGCAAATTGGCAGAGACCAAAACCAGAAAGGAAGCGAGCTAGAGAGGAAACATTACCTCACTATGGACCTCTGAGAATTTTAATTAAAACAGAACAAAATTCAGAGTGCTTGGATATACTTCTTTAGAATATTAATTGAATATCAGTATTGGTTGTATTGTTGCTATGATACTAATAGTTGGCAGGACTAGAGAGTTTTCAGAATCTTCCTTATACTTTCCCAAGTTTCTGGATGTTACTTGATTTGGCCTTGCCATTTATATACACTCAAGTAGGATGTGGAATGGGGAGCAGTGTTCCTGCTGTACTGTTGAGGCTGGCAAGTTAAGTTGTGAAGTTGGTTTGTCTATAACTGTGTTCTATGCAAGGCGCTGGCTTGGTTGGTGTCAGGACATAATTAAGGCAGAGACATCAACGGCATCCGGATCCATGGGTCTAGAAATCCCAGAATTTCTAATGGTGACATGGAGGACAGCTCTGTGGTCTTTTCTGAGATTCAGTGCTGGTCGCCTTGCCTCAGCTCCTCGTTTGCTGTATTGGCTTTTTAGCTTAAAAGAGCCTGAATAATTTTTCTTTCCCGTGTCCCAAACCTACCTGATACAGTACATGTAACAAAAGATTACTATTTCCTGCTGCACCCCATCTCCCAGATCTGTGGTACGTCTTTCATAAGCCTGTTTCCATGCTGAAGTGTAAAGAACACATCTTTCCCTTATTTATTTTTCTCTATAAGGAAGAGGAAAATAACATTTAAGGAGAAAGAGGTTAAGCTTATTCATTGAATAACTCAGACCATTTTGGAACATGAGAAGATTATCAAGAGTGATAAGGATAAAACACTGCATGAGAAGTCAAGTTCACAGGATTTAAAATCTGTTTACAACTTACATGACTCAAGAATAGAAGATGAAAGAGTGGCTACTTCTCCCAAAGAGCTGCTAAAATAGACAAGGAATTTCCTGGAATAAGGGCAATGGAGACCCCATTTATTGTGTATTTTCTTCATTGCGTTTTTTTCTCCATAGAGAGAGTCAAGGGGACAAAGCAAATACAGAACTGTTTGGCTCATGCTATTGGATGATGGCTCATGCTGTTTGGCTCTGATAGAAAGATACAATATTAAGTTCATGCTTGGTTATTTTGTCTGACATTTTAAAATACAAGTGTGTGATTAATTCCCTA
Organism: Canis lupus familiaris; assembly: GCF_011100685.1. NCBI lineage: Eukaryota > Metazoa > Chordata > Mammalia > Carnivora > Canidae > Canis > Canis lupus. The sequence continues at coordinate 1,319,631 of NC_049224.1, read as the reverse complement.
ATGTTATTTTAGTTTTGAAAATATGGGAGTTGATGTAGAAATTGAAAAAGTTCCAGCCTGAAAATAAAAGAGACTGATATCCCATTAACCACTGGTAATTAACTGCCAGTCAATATTTGTATCTATTTGCTTTTGGCCAGTTTTTCTAGGTACATAGGACTTGAAAACAATACAGTAATGTAAGAGTATATTTTCCAGTTTAGAAGTAGAACTTCATAAATGATCAGGTTAAATCACATTTTTCTGTGATCTCTAATTCTGATTCTCTTACCTCCATCTGGCCTGAATTAGTTTCTGTAATTAGCTTTGTGTTTTCCTTTCAGTGCATTTTTTATATTTTGACTGGAATGTGTATATGTAGCTACAAAAATACAGGTTATAATTTTATGTGAGTTCTTTTTACATGAATAGGATCATACTGCATGTATGTATATTTTTGTAATGTACTTTTTTCCTTCAACAATATGCGTTTGAGGGATCCCTGGGTGGTGCAGCGGTTTGGCGCCTGCCTTTGGCCCAGGGCGTGATCCTGGAGACCCGGGATCGAATCCCACGTCGGGCTCCTGGTGCATGGAGCCTGCTTCTCCCTCTGCCTGTCTCTCTGCCTGTCTCTCTCTCTCTGTGTGATGATCATAAATAATAAAACAAAAATTTTAAAAAAATTAAAAAAAAACAATATGCGTTTGAAATCTGTCCTTATATTTGCATATACATGTCTCATTCTCAGCTCCTCAACATTTTTGTATTAATTACTAAGATGGAAAAAAGCATGGCTAATTAAACTGACCTTCTTAGACTTATTTAGATGTAGTTTTATCACTTATTACTCTGTGTATTTAGAAAGGAAAATACAAGAAAAATTAACTAGTTAAGATAGTCCTAACATCTCTTCACATTCAGAATTAAATTCTTGAGTCACTGCTTGACTCAGTTACTGATGCATGTGTTTTTTCTAAACAGTATCATCCAGAGAATTGCTGAAAGAACACTTCTTTTCTTATTTTTTAAAAATATTTTATTTATTTATTCATGAGAGACACACAGAGGCAGACACACAGGCAGAGGGAGAAGCAGGCTCCCTATGGGGAGCCCAATGCAGGACTCAATCCTGGGACCCTGGGGTCACGCCCTGAGCTGAAAGCAGATGCTCCACCACTGAACCACCCAGGTGCCCCTGAAAGACCACTTCTTTAGAGAATGCTCTATTTTTGGGGCACCTGGGTGGCTCAGTAAGTTAAGCATCCAACTCTTGGTTTCAACTCAGGTCATGATATCAGGGCCGTGAGTTCAAGGCTCATGTCAGGCTGTCCACTTAGTATGGAGTCTGCTTGAGATTCTCTTTCTCCCTCTCCCTCTGCCCCTCTCTTCTCTCAAAAAATAAATTTTTTTTAAAGGATGCTCTATTATCTCCAGTATTTTTTCCAAGCAACTGGTACCCATTGTGTCAGTTTTGATGTTGGTACTTTTTTATTTTATTTTAAAGATTTTATTTATTTGAGAGACAGAATGAGCACAAGTGGAGGGAGGGCCAGAGGGAGGAGAACCAGACTCCCCACAGAGCAGGGAGCCTGACACAGGGCTCCATTCCAGGACCCTCAAATCATGACCTGAGCCCGAAGTAGACGCTTAACCCACTGAGCCACTGCCCAATGTCAGCACTTTCTTGGTCTGTCCAGGGGGTGAATAGAATGTTTGCAGATAGCAATCAAGATTGGTATACTCAGTTTTCAGGTAATCCGTAAGTGGTTTGCTGAGTACAGTGTTACAGGATGGCAGTTGTGCAGGTCTGCCATCAGGGATAGGTTGTTTGCAAGCTTAGTCAACAGAAGCATGCCTGCTGCCTGAACAAGAGACATTTTGTGATGCCATTGATTGTAAGAAGCAACAGTATTTCGAATATAGTAAAATGTGGAAAATAGTACAGCTTGGAATGATGAAATATGGCAGTTCATCTTTTAAGGTGCTATATATAGTATTCCATTAAAAAAAGCACAACCTACTTTAATGGTCTGTTCCTATACTCCTGAGCATTAAGGTGGTTACTTCTTTTTGCTATTGTATTTCACTTGGAAAGTATTTTTATTTTTGTGAATTGTGTCATAATGTTTACAATTTAATTTATGAGGCTTTCATAAAATACGACATTTCAGATATGGCTAAACTTTAATACGTAATTAAATAATTAAATTAATAACAAGTTTACAATTAAGTGGAAATTGTAGTTTCCCCTCCTTAAACCTGTCATCATCACAGTCAATTAAACAATGCATTTTATATCTCACAACTTTGTAAGCCAAAAGATTTTCAACATTTACATGGAATGATTGTAGGCAACAAACATTTCATATTTGGCTTTGACATATTGTTTAATTTATATATACTGTAAATGTGGATTTGTCAGATAAACATTAATCACCATATTCATTCAAAAGACCTTTATTGGTATTGCAAGGTAATGTGAGAAATATAAAGATGAGCTAACAAGAAACTGAAAAATCGTCTGGTCTTCCCAACATAACCCTTGCTCAGAATCTTCCCGTTTCTCACTTGTTATTTCAGACTTGGGATCTCCCGATGTTGAGGGCCTGCACGTGCAGACTCCATACCAGGTGCACCGAAGCCCTCTTTAGATGTGGGCAGAGCCCCGACCTCATTAGCTCCTCCTGCCCGCCTCCCAACCCCATTCCATGTGCACACTTAGTTTAGATTTGCAAATGCTTCTTTCCTGAAGTGCTGTGAGAAGAGAATGTTTAGGTTTAAAGGCTCCTACCAAGTTAAAGGGGCCCAGGGCTGGGAGACACACTGAGGACAATACCTCTTCTTCCTGTTGTTGTTTATGCTAATTTGGAAGTTAAACACACTAGTGATTTGTATGGGAAATAAACAGGAGTATAGTCAGATTTTTGTTGCCCACCTAATTTCTATTTTCTCTTGTTCATGATTTCTCTACTTCTTTTTAAGCCACGAAAAAGAGATTTTCAAAAAAAAACTCACTTTCTCACAAAATTGTATGTCCAACTGTATGTCAGTAGACTCTCATATGTTACAAACTTGGATATGTTGGATGATTTATAATTTTTCAACATTTCATGCATGGTACATATGGAACGTCTGTCACTAAAATAAGAGCTATATCACATACTGTTCTTTTGGCTGGAGCATAAAAATAAAACCCTAATCCAAAGAATCAAAACAAATGAAGATTGTCTTAAAAAGATCACGGTACACCAGAAGGAAAAAAAAAATACTGTGCTATGCAGAATATTCAGAACGACATACACTAATGAACAGCTTATTTACAATTTGAGAAATGAAATACATACACACACACATATCTGAGATATCCATGTATTTTTACGTGCATTGTAATGACTATTAAATTTGTACTTTTCCTAGTCTCTGATGTGCTTTACACAATTCACAGGTTGCCAGTGTGATTTTCATGAATATCAGAATGGCCTGGTACTTTACTAACTTAATTGTTCATTAGCATAATGTGTCATGTACTATTAGCAAGATGACGCCTGTTAGCTTTTCTAAAACATCTTCTATAAGCACAATTAAAAATGCTGCCAAAATTGAGGTTCCCATGCATACTGATGTCACCTACGGTGCTCTAAGCATGGCCCAGTAGATGCGTTTCAGAATTTATGCTTTTTCTTTTTTCTTGTTTTAAAGATTTTATTCATTTGAGAGAGAAAGAGCGTGTGAGTGCACACACGAGTGGGGGGGAGGGGCAGAGGGAGAAGCAGACTCTCCCCTCAGCATGGACCAGGACCCCAGGATCATGACCTGATCCAAAGGCAGGCACTCAACCAAGCCACCCAGGTGCCCCGAAATTCATGCTTTTTCATATACATAATTCCTCAAATCTTTTCTCTTTTTACATGAATGCAATTCTGTGTTCTAACTGTGTTCATTCTTGGAATGAAGTGGCATATTCATCTGTTTTTATGGTAATCCCCTTAATGATGGGTTGTTTATGTTCCTTGTCAAGGCTCTTCTGGCCAAATGACATCAGCAGGTACATCCCTGCTCTGTTACTGTGTAGTTGCCCCTGTGACGGCAGGCAGCCTTTGGGGAATTACATTGGCATGTACATGTGGTCATGCATTTTTCTGATAAAGTAAGCCCATGAGAAGAGTTCCATAGTCTGTTGAGAAGGACACTTCATCACTGACTCACTGTTAGCAGCATTGCTATGATGCCGCCATCGACCTAGCTTGGGATAAATGGAACATTATTAGCCAGAATCTGTCACGGCCTGGGCTGATATGTGACCAAAATACAAAGGATATGTTATCAAGCTGGAGACACCCTGCTGTAAGAAAAAATAGAGGTATGCAGAATGCAGTGAAATCCATATTCCAATAATGATGGTGACGTCTAAGAGTCCAAGGGCTCTAAGTTCTGTACATACTAGTGTATATCATATATCATCTCATTTAGTCATCATGACAGCTCTTTTGTGGTCATTCTTAGCATTTTCTCTTTATAAAGATGAATAAATGAAGCTCAGAGAGGGTAAATCCTTGATCCAGTACCACACAGCTATGTCATTTGGCATTTCACAATCCCGGATAGAGAGCTTTTACTTGATGATATGTAGTTGACAAATTGTATTCATATAATATGTCCACAGTATAGGAATAGTAAATATAAAATTAAATTAGCATAATTGTGAAAATTGATACAGTGTACTTTTATAGATTATGCAAGATTTTACATACCTTATTCCATTTAACAGTTCTTTGTGGCCCCCATTACAGATGATACTCAGAGTGTTCAAGAAGTTTGCCCCAAATCATATGTCTATTAAGTTTCAAAACCAAGACTCAGACTCAGTTTCTTAGGACTGAAGCTACATGCTATTTTCCAGGTACTAACAGTGATCTAAAGCCATTTTGTGAAGGTGACTTTTTGTTTCCACCTTTGGTGGTATTTCTAATAGGAATCCAAATAGGGAACACTAAAATTTAATCTACTCCTATTAGATGCAAATTGATGCATATTAGAAAGGAAAACCAGGGAAGTGCTACTGAAATTCATGTTTTTGATTCCTTAATCGTTAGACCTATTTGAAGTTAAAGTTTCCAGTATTTTTGGACAAATTCAGCCCTTCCTGATGCCTCCTCTCTCTCTCTCTCTCTCTCTCTCTCTCTCCCTCCCTCCTTCTCCCTCTCCCTCTTCCTCTCTCTCTCCCTCTCCCCTTTTTTCTCAGCAAAAGCATTTAGCCTTTATGTGTTCTGAGACTTTTTTAAAAGTCACAGGAGTCAAATTCCATGACCTCTTCAACCCCTGGTTACAATATGCTAGTTGGTGGGGATAGTAGTGTCTTTTGATCAGAATGGCCTCACTGAACCTTCTTTGACTTCTAGAATGTTCTTTATGTCAGATTCCTAGAGGTCTCTGCAGACAGAAGACCACTGCACTTTCCCTCTCTGAGTGTAAACAGGTCACTGGGAAAAACCTGAATGTTTCTCAGAGTATTCAGAGCATGCTAAAAGGGGTCTGAGGGATGAATCAGGCCAGGTGATACAGGTTAGGAACAAAGTCCCAGAGAAAGTTGGTGGGCAATTGAGTGAGCATAATAGTTAATAGAACTCATAGAGGTCACTAACAAAAAGCTTTGGTTAATGCTTAAGCATAAAATGTAACTTTTATACTTAGAGTTGATATGAAATCTTGAATAATTAAGATTTCATTTTTGTGTTTGAATTTTAAACTGTTGATGGCGATGGAAAGAATTATTAGATATAAAGTTATATTTTAAATATGTATAATATTTACTGTGACAATCATATTGCTTTGACAAAAATGTCAAAATACACTCACATTCTATTTTGTATTTTAACACTTTTAAAAGTGATGGAAAGATTAGATGCTTTTATAATAGTTTGTCTTTCAAATATTTATAGCATTTACTGACTGTTAGAGATGATGTAATGCTCAAAAAGTGACCATCTCATATAAAAAGCAAGTTAAAATTGCATTTTAATCTCCTTTTTGTAAAAATGAAAAAGAAACAACAAACCCACAGATAGAGAAAAATGGAAAATTGCCAACACTGAGGAGCTTCTTGCATGCCTTTTCCTAATCCTGTCCCCTTCCTTTCTATGATAATCAAGTTCCTTGGTTTCCTTTTACACAAGGTATGCATTCCTAAATAATATAGTTTCATTTTGCCTGTTTTGAATTTTATATCCATGAAATTATGCAGTGAATATCATTTTCTGGTCTGTTTCTTTTGCTCAAATTAAGTTTTTAAGACTTACTCATGTTTTGAGTATAGTAACAGCTATTTATTTTCATTGCTGTATAGTATTCTGTTGTAAAAATATACCACAATTTATTTTTCTGTTTTACTTTTCAGAGAAAGTTGGATTGTTCTTAGGTTTTGTTACTACAGATAATGATGCTCTGGGCATCTTGTTTGTAAGCTGGCACACATGCAAGTTTCTCTATGATGGATAATCAGAAGTGAAATTCATGCCTATAGGGGATACATGTTTAAACTTTATTAGATAACGCTGTTTTTCCCAAAGAGATTATGTGTCTTGACACTCCCACAATAGTGTATGAGAATCTTCATTGCTTCACATCTTTGCCAGACATGCTGTTTTGAGACTTTGCCTCTATTTTAATATACATTTTTATGGTTACTAATAATGTTGAACCTTATATAACTATTGTTATATATAAATGTCTCATATAACTGTTGCCTATTTAGATTTTCTCTTTCATGAAGTCTCTAGTCAAACCTTTTGTCCAGTTTTCTATTAGGTTGTCTATCTTTTTTGTGTTGATTTGTGAAAATACTTCATATATTTTGGTGACAAGCTCTCTTAGTCTTCCTTCCCCTTATAGCAGAGCTTGGGATGAAGGGTTTATCTGCTCCGTTAGGGAGTGCAATCTCAAGGAGAAGGCATGGGTAACAAGGAGAGCGAGGCAGAAATGGGGGGAGAGCCAAAGAAAGGAAGTATTACTGATTCCTGAGCAGTTTACCACTACATGTAACTAATTGCTCAATCTTAGACGATTGTCCCACAAGAACAGTAAATGCCTCTTGAGCCCTTCCATTCCAGGAGAAAAGTGACAGATAGCTACCTGCCAGCTCTTGCTTTCTGTTGGTCAGAGGTCCATACAGAGGGTGTTAACTACCTCACACTTCTGGGTTGCATATATGTGGGTACATATATGTGGATCTGCTAGTCCAGCTGCAACAAGGAAAGCTCATGGTGGGAGAAGAGAGTCTGAAACACAGGCCTGAGGTAAAGTATCCAGCTTTCATACAAGGCCTTTATCTTTTATAAGTACAAGATGTCCTCCTCATTTCTTCTTCTTTTTCTTCTTCTTCTTTTTTTTTTAAGATTTTATTTATTTATTCATGAGAGACGCACACAGAGAGGGAGGCAGAGACACAGGCAGAGGGAGAAGCAGGCTTACTGCAGGGAGCCTGACATGGGACTCGATCCCGGGACCCTGGGGTCACACTCTGAGCCAAAGGCAGATGCTCAACCACTGAGCCACCCATGGATCCCCCCTCCTTATTTCTTCTAATCAGTCACAGTAGCCCCTTCAAGATGGTAACCTGTCACGATGTCTGAAAGACTTAAGGCAAGAGGATTAATGAGACAAGTAATGGTTTCCATTATTGTGGGTAATCTCAATCTCAAAGCTGTAGTTGGTATTCATTGTAAATTTCCCTCACCATCAATTCTAGATTTTTTTCTTACTCTTAGATAATAATACACTCCCTCGTGGTTGCTTGTCTGTGAGTAGTTCCATATCTTTATCCCTGAGAGATTTCAACTCTTGGATGCCTTGTTCTTGTTGGCCTATAGCTGCTACATTTGGTTATTTACTATTATCACAGAGGCACCATGAGATGCCAATGAATAGTCCCACATTTATACTCCTTCTCACACCCATTGTGTGGCAGAAACTCTAGTTCCTTTTGATGATAGGGTTGATTATCTGTGATATTATAGTGAATCATTTATTTGCCAATGGAGCCTCAAGCATGAGGAGTCTAAAGTTTTGTAGAAATAATACTATATCTCCTGATGGAAGCAGTATCTTCTCGGGAGCTCATTATTTACCCTTCCATTGTTCAAGATTGTGGGGAAGTACAAATTCCACAAGTGGATCTTTGGGAGTACGGGTGAGAAGGGCCAATCCTACTTCTATCCCTAGATCCTCAGACCTGTGAATTCCAGACCTGTACTGTATCACGTATATGCCGTGGGCTCAATGTATATGCCATGGGCTCAATCCATAAACCTTGTGTTGGAAAATAGACTGCCCCCTTCTCAGACCTCATAGAATTTTCCCTGAGCCGATACCTAAGATGATCCTATAGCTGGCCGTTTTATTATGCTATTATGCCACCTGTTTCTTTTGTTAAAACGTTTTTTGAGTATAGTTGACTGATTTTAGGTGTACAACATAGTGATTCAGCCCCTTTGTGTGTTATGCCATGCCCACTACAAGTATAGATACCATCTGTCACCATGCAACACTATTACAAGATCACAGTTTCACTGTATTCCCTGAGCTGTACCTTAGGCCAATTGCTTCAATTTTAGTTGGAAGATTAGTGATTCCCATGATCATGCAAACATTTTTACACCTTTTTGCCATAAACTGATCCCTAGCCAGAAATCAGAATCTGAGGCAAAATTCTTAAGAACTATCACTTACTTAGGGAATTAAATCTCAGGCGTTGGGAATGAAGGACAAGAGAAATGAACTAGAAAATGAAGGCGAGCCAGTGTGTTACTGTGCTGGCAAGCAGTGAATGTAACGGATTGCTCAATTCCGTGAGACTGTCCCCTGGGAATCCTTCTCAGGGCTGTCTGACATAGGCAGGGATGGAGGCAGAGAAAGGGGAAGAATTTGTCCACTGGCTCTTGACCTGGTCATAGACAGTCATTAGGGAATATTAACTTTCCCACCCTTGCGGGTGGCACCCATGTAGGTGCCAGGTGAGATTCAGTGGTAGTAGTGGCAGGGATGCTGGGGTGGAGACATCCTGTGCAGGAAGGGTCCTGGGCCCACAGACCCTGCTGTCATCATTAGGGCCTAACATTGCACTCCTGTCAGAGGTTTCTAGAAAAGAATATCTAAGACTTCAGGAACCACACGTGTAGATTGGGACTCTGTCATGAAACTTGGGCTTATTATAGTCCAGATGTCACTTAAATTAGGAATATGCCACATGGCTTCTTATTCTAAGGGCAGAATTCTGAGGCAAGAATCTTAGTCTGTGTTGCCAGTTTGTTAGGTGTCTACCTTCAGCTCAGGTCATGATCCCCAGGTTCTGGGATTGAGCCCCACATCAGGCTCCCTGCCCAGGGGGAGCCTCATCTCCCTCGCCTTCTTCCCCTCCCCACTCATGCCCCTGCTTGCTCGCACTCGTTCTTTCTCATAAATAAGTGTAATCTTAAAAAAAAATAAAACTACAAATCCCATGATGTTAAAGATGTAATTCATAATTGGTAAATTTTGGGGAAAACCCCCTAATTTGCATTTAGTTTTACACAATACTTCGTTATTTTATACATATGTTCATGCATGATTTTAAATAGCACAGGCATTTTTTTGTATTTCTTTTTTACTTGGCATTAATGTGAGATATTAATTACAAGGAGCAACTTCAAAGGTTCAGGATGCCACAATATTCTCCCTCTTATTTTCACTCTGTGGTTTCCAGAGTCATGATTGAGAAATGTATCATTCAGGTTCAAAAGCAAGATGGTGATACCTGATGAATACTAGCACTAAGCTACAAAAACACACAAACTGATGCACATTGTTCTGTATTTTGTTGCAAATACTGCTAATTCCTAGTTCCTAGTGTTTTGGAGAGAATCAGGTGAGGCTAAGGAGCAAGCATCTGCATGATATTGAATATGCCCTGTGGCAGAGTCCTTGGTGCTGCAGTCTTTCATATCCCCAAACTAAAGGTTTTTCTTCCTTTTTTTTTTTTTTTTTCAAAGCAGGTTGTATCCTTCATGAGCAAATTTTTAAAAGTAAAGCTATAATTATTATTACTTATTATGAAATTGTTGCAGATGCTACTAAGCTGTGTTCAGTGCATGAAACTGTTGTATTTTCCACTTTGAATACAAAGTGATAAAAAGCTGATTGTAGTACAGCTCTGTCATCTATACAGGGAAGTAATTCTTCAAATAAAACATTTAGAGGCGAATTTCATGTTGGAAATTTGTGACTTTGAAAGTCTGCACAGATTTCAATTTCAAATTAAAAACATATTGCCAGCTGCTGTGGTTTAGTAGGGCTTAATTTGCAGTTGTTCTCGCTTTTAAATTTAACTCTTCATGATAATTGTCCCAAATTGGCTTTTCCCCCCTATCTTTCTTTTAAGACTTTAAAATAGAAAAGGAAGCCAGAATATCTGCAGATGAGTAGAACTGTGTGAAAGGGAGACAGTTACAGTAGGGAAGTCCAACAATAAACATCTTTAAAAGCATGACTGTTTTCCAGGCCCTTCTGCATCCAACAGATTTCTCATTAAGCTGCACCTCCACGCTCACTACCCCATATGAAATTGCCAGTATACTATTACTATAAAGCTGAAACTGAAGCAGATGGAATTTTGGTTTAAGTTCAGTTCAAGAACTCTAGACCTAAAATGATTACTTAAAGAAATTTTTTTAAAAGATTTTATTTACTCATGAGAGACACACACAAAGAGAGAGGCAGAGACCCAGGCAGAGGGAGGAGCAGGCTCCATGCAGGAGCCCGATGTGGGACTCGATCCCGGGACCCCGGGGTCATGCCCTGAGCCAAAGGCAGATACTCAACCGTTGAGCCACCTAGGCGTCCCAGATAACTTAAAAATTTAAGTTTATCCTTTAGCCTCCAACTTGGTGTCGCTGAAAACCATAACTAACGGCAATGTGCAGGATGAGATCATCCCAAGTCTGTATCAGTAAAAGCTCTCCCCATAGTAAGGCAAATGCATTTTAGAGAAGTAGTTACTAAAGCTATCATGGAATTACGGAATACATAGGAAAGAGTACTATCTTTATTTGCCCTTTAATTCCAGTATATCTTCGAAATTATTTCTGGGAGTTGTATAATATTCCAAAATACTCAGATGCTGGGCTTCTCTTTCTTCTCCCAACTAATTGTCTGTGTGTTATGGGGACAGGTGGAATAAGGACAGCTCAAAGCAACAGGTTGTTTTTTGTTTTTGGTTATAGGGTTTAAAAACATAGATTGAAGAATATAACTAAAATGAAAAGTTTTGAATGATCTGTGAATTCTGTTACCAGTCTTTGTTTACTATGTAGTTGGCCATAGTGACTTGCTTCTCAGAGGTATTATTGTATATTTGTATCATATATGTTGTGAAAAGGTTTCCCCATCTAGTTAATAAACATGGTCATCACCTCACATAGTTACCTCCTTTTTTTAGTGAGAACATTTAAGTTCTACTTTCTTAGTAAATTTCAGTTATATAAAACAATGCTATCAACCATATTCAACATATTATGTCATTCATCTTACAGCTGAAAGTTTGTACCTTACTATTAATTAACCTTTCCTTGTTCCTCCTTTCCCCGATCCTTGGCAACTACTTTTCTATAAGTTTGACTTATTATTTTTATTTTTTCTAATTTAAAGATTCCACGTATAAGTGATACCATGCAATATTTGTCTTCTTTGGTCTGACTTACTTCACTTGTAATGATTCATTTATTAATCATATCATAATAATAGATAATGGTAAGACCTCAAAGCTATTTTTATTTAGAAAGATAAACCTCATATAAATTTCTAAAAACAAAACAAGGCCCACACGCCTTCCTCTAGAAAATTAGCAGCTTTTTTGGCACCGTCTCAACATTCCCACCTCCACCCCTGTGGGTATGGAAAATAGCAGTTTGTGTTCATTGGCTGTGATGGAGAGAGAAGCATCTGGCACCTCAACATTAGCTTCCTTTATAAGAAGTTAGGCTTCCCTTCAGGAAGTATAAGGGAATGTTTAAGTCTAGTGAAGACAGCTTTGTTAAAAACTACCCTTACAGCCCATCCCTCAGGAAAATAGGAAAAGGTTCATGGATGGTCTTCATGTATAAAGTCCTAAACAAGAATTCCTGGTTCAGCAAATCATTTAAAAAGGGACACATAACTAACTTCTAATCTCTACTGTCAATTGCTTTTTTCATTTATTTAAGTTTGCGTTTGCATTCTGTGACTCTATTATCAAATAAATATCTTCTACCAAAAATTTGTCAAATGTACATGTGAATAAATTAATTAAATCTAAATTAGCATATTAGATGAATAACGTATGGCTTGAAAGAAGCTGGGCTGCATGAGAAAGTAATGAATGAATGAGTGGGTATTTAAACAATACTAGAACAAAACCTTTAGGATTTTGGCTTTGTTAGGATACTATTGCATACCCTTGGGAAATTCTGTTCATGATGGGCCCAGAGCTTGCAGAGCTAGACATTTCTGATACAGTAGCAGCAGTTCTGGCTCTGTGCATAATACTGAACAGATTACCAGTCATTCAGTTCTGAATCAATACATTTTAGACACAGATATAGCATAAATCAAGAAAGTGATTATAGTCCGTGAAACTGGTATTGATTAGAAACTTGATGAGGTTCTACAAAGGAAAATCCTAAGGAGCCTTCTCATAATTATTTAGGGTTGGCCAACAAACTGCATTTGGTTGCTTTGTCTGGTGGAGTTTCCAATTTGCTCGTAAGCTTCTTTAGGGTACAAAAGAGTCAGATGTTTTTATGATACACCAGGATTTCAGTTTCTTGAAAATTTGCTCAGTTAGAATCCCATTGTAAAAATGAGTTATTTCTAACTGCACTAAAAGATTAAATTTAAAAAACCTTTATAATCCAACTGAAAACAATGAAACATTCTCTTTTTCCAAAATTATTTAATACCTTTATGGACACCATACAATTAACTTTCAAGACTTGATTATGTAGGCAACTTAATAGATTCATAATTTTTTTTTAAGATTTTATTTATTTATTCATGACAGAGAGAGAGAGACAGGCAGAGGGAGAAGCAAGCTCCATGCAGGGAGCCTGATGTGGAACTCGATCCCAGGTCTCCAGGATCACACCCCAGGCTGAAGGCGGTGCTAAACCGCTGGGCCACCAGGGCTGCCCAGATTCAAAATTTCTAAAGTCTTTCCTGGGGCAATGTAGTATTCCAAAGTCAAGCTAAAATATGGAAAAATAGTTAAGTGTACTCTGTCACAGCCATTTGAAATAGATTTTTATTTAAATCCATTTGATACATGAGTGGTTCTCAATATTCTGCCAAGCCATATTGAAGCCTAAGGCAGAAGGAAACAGCTCTATGGATTCTATTTTTATTAAAAGTTCTAATATTTTGTTCAGCATGGATTTTTGCATTGACTTTAAGTATTGCACAAAAATGTTATTAATCTTGATTATTGTTTTTGTTGCCACTTTCAATTTTGCACCCAAGATGAACGCTCTCTGTCTTCACCCTGGCCTTGGCCTTGGCCCTGGTGGTTCTGATAAATAGATTTGAGAAGCAGATCTCGTTTTTTTCTACTTGTGGCAACACAAATGTCTGAATGTTATAGTTGCCAGACATCATCCTACAGGTGCTGGTTCCTCTTGGTTTAGAGCAGTCACCTCCACTGACATGCATACACGTCAGTTGAATTGGGTGCTTCTTATCTCTACTTCTGTTATCTCTAGTAAGGAATACTGTATTTCATCAATACTTAGGGGCACACACAGGCTTTACCTATTTTAACATCTATGAAATTCAGATATATTTTATAATAAAGGACATTTTACAATTATAATTGGTAGCTTTTTTTCTTTCTTGTGTGTCTTACAATTGGTAGTGCCTCTGAATTGATGAAGCACACTACTCTCTATAGCATAGAAGGTGGTAATACTAATTTTCTTTTAAGCTTCTCTATACTGAGAAGTAGGCATGTCACTTAATAGCATTCTAAGCCTAGACTCTATACTAGGACTTTTTTACAATTGGGAAATATTTCAGTAGGCTTTTATTTTTTAAATTCTTATTGGTCATTTAAAATTGTATGTATAAGTTCTAAATAGATAAAGATTATAAATATGCGTTATCAAATTGGAACGCATATAGATGAAGAATAGTAAAAGGATAAAGTGTGCAATAAGACCAATACACTTTTCACTGAAATATAATTAGTACACAATACACTTAATTTAGATTACTTTAAGTGATCTCTTTTGCAGAATTTTAAGAATAGCTAGAGAACTCAGCTTTGATCATACTGTATCCAGTGAGAATTATATTGCCTCTGTTTCTCCTCCCATCTGTCTCGTTACTCACAGGCCCTAGTTGTGCAGTGGGGGCATTGCCTGTGGAAATAGAGTTGGGCTAGGCAGGAGTTCTAAAGGCCATGTCGGGTGGAAGCAGAGGTCACCTGAGGTACCAGTCTTACTCTAAGTCAGTTAGAAAAGTGTAAATTAGTGTTATGGTCAAGACAAGACTGTTGCTAAGAAAATACTGCCAAGAGAGAAATCTAATAGATAAGGCAAAGATGAGGGACGCCTGGGTGGCTCGGTTGGTTAAATGTCTGACTCTTGTCTTCGGGTCAGGTCATGATCTCAGGCTTGTGAAATTGAGATCTAGCCTTGCATCCAGCTCTGTGCTGGGCCTGGAGCCTGCTTAAGATTCTCTTTCTCTCTCTCTCTCTCTCTCTCTCTCGGCCCCTCTCTCTGCTGTCTCTCTCTAAAATAAGTAAATAAATCTTTTTTTTTTTTAAAAAAAGATATGGCAAAGATGAAATGGGAGGATGAAGCTCACAGTGGGTAGTAGAAAGGTGGAGAGCCAAGTGAAATCAGCTGTGCAAGGAATGGATTTCAGAGTGCTGCCTGGAGAGAAGCGGAGAGCCGGATTATGCTAGAACTCCCTTTGCAAGGTGCCATCCCCCAGTGCTTCAGAAAGGTGGTGGCTGAAGGGGGCCTTAAAGACTAACTTCCTAAAAACCATAGTTGGCACTTTGTCTTTGCTTTTTCCCCTTTCAATTTATCCTCATCCCTCTCCAACCCTTCCACCTGTCAACCTGTACCACTCCAAGAAAACCATTCTCATTAAAATCAGTAGCAACTTATTAAATGCTGGCCCAATAAGCAAATTGTAGTCCATGACATTTAGAATTATTGATCCTTCCCTCCTTGTGAGTGATTGGATTTATGATCAAATGTGTGTGTGAATGTACTGTTGTTTGGGAAGAGGAGAGAAGAGTATTGTGGATTGTGTGGAGAGTTGGGATTGAGCTTGCTTTCATCCCAACTACTGGTTCAGGCCCATAGCAGAGGCAGTTCCATGCTTGGCGGCTGCTGCTCACTTCATGGGACTCCTGTCCTGTTGCCCAGCAGGGTTCTCAGGTAGGAGAAAGAAAGCTCCAGGTCGGACAGTTTCAGGGAGGACCTGAATGTCTCTTCAGAGGACATTGAAGAAAAGTAATGTAACATGAGAAGAAGAAAATGGATGAGGCCTGACAAAGTACATTTTAAGGATATTTGGGAAAATACACTGCCAATTTAGAGAGGAGTTTGAAATAGGGCTCTCTTCTGATTTTAGGGACTACTGTTCTTCCCCAAGACCATAAAAGGTCTTAATGCGTTTCTTGGAAAAGGAGAGATTACAGTAATTATAAGAAACTGGGGTATAGACTTTGCCTTATGGGAAATAACATTTAATTTAGGAATGAGAAATGCCTATTTATATTTACAGTGGAAGGCAGTCCCGAATCAAATGCTAAGAGAAGCTGTACAAATGACTTTCTCATTTATCTAACACGCAATCTCTGACAGCCCAAAGAGGGCTGGCAGCTGTGTGGGGTGTGGGGGAGCAGAGGGGGGTGACCGGAACCCGAGTGGCTGTGGGAGGCGTTGAGGACGCGGGATTCTGAGGCGTGACTTGGAGGGGGGTGTAGCTTGGAAAGGTGGGGGGAACGACGGTGTTGTAGGCAGCAGCCTGAGTTAAAGACACGAACCAAACCGAGTGACGAACAGGCTTCCAGGCATGCGGCAGTGCCTAATTGTATTATTCTCTAAAAAAAAAAACCAAAAACAAAAACAAAAAAAATAAACGAGTAAAGGGCAAAGTATTTGCTGGCGGTGGTGGAACCTGGCTTCCTCCCCCGGTCCTGGGTCGGTGCTGTCCGGCGCGGTGCGGCGCTGCTCCTGCGCACCTGGAGTGTGTCCGGTCTGCCTTGGGATGGGCTGTTCAGTGCCCTCACTGAGATGCGTACTAGGCTTTAAAGACCCAATGAGGACAGAAAATGTAAATTATCTCACTAATTTTATGCTGCCTACATATTGAAATGACAATATTTTAGAAATAGTTTATATTGGACATGTTTTTGGATATATTGGTAACGTTCCATATGTTCTTAACATGAACTTCACCTGTTCCTTTTTACTTTTTAAAATACGGCTCCCAGGAACCTTGCCTCCCATCCCCGGGCAGCATTTGCTGAGCAGCGTTTTGCTTCTGTTGGGCGGTGCTGTTCCATTTGCTGTAAAATAGGAGGGTCTGGTAACAAAAGATCTCTGTGAGGTTATTACCTCCCATTTACACATTTTTAAAAGCCTTCTATTATTCCTAGTCATATGCCTCATATTTGATACAATGCAGGTTTTTCTTTTTTGTTACAGTATTTTCAAACTATCTCTGCGGAACTTCCAAGGGGCCCGCCGCTGAACAAGCCCGCAGGCACCCGGGCAGCAGCCCGAGCTGGGCTTTCACCCGGGCCCCCTCTCTTTGCACTTCCGGCCTTGTCGTCTTCTCCATGATTTCACCTAGAGGCTAAAGAAAATGAGAAAAGGGCATAAGAAATGGCACAAAGCATGAGGTGATGAAGTAAGCTGAAATGGTAGAAATGATAGACCAATTGTATGCGGACGTGTGAACCATGGGACTGTTTAGTTCATAAGATTCATGAAACAAGATAGAATTGCTGCCCTTAATAAAACTAAAACTTGCAAGAGCAAAAGAGCACGTTTAGACTGGCTGCAGGTTCAGATGCTTACGTTTTCCCTTCTTTGTAATCTGAAGCTTTGTCTTGTCTGCGAATGTGACTTTGCCTCCTCCTCTACCAGCTTAAGGTAATTTTGAAATTCTAAAATTGTAGTTTTGAAGAAAGCTGGTGAGATAGACACCATTTCACTAAAAATTAAGTCACAGATAAAAAGTGTAGATAATCTTTGCAGTTGATAGTCTTTTTGTTCAAGCTTTCTTTTCAAAGAAAAAAATGTTAAATAATTGCCTCATTTCCCCCTACTCTAGTAAAATATTCAATTCGATATCTGTTTCTTGGCCATTGATATTATAGTGGAAGATGTCATAGATAAATTGTTGAAATAATACAACTGACTTTTTTTATTGAACAAATGAGTTTTTTTCTTTTGAGTGTTTCACAGAAACTGCCAAACTTCAACATCACTTTAAGGAGTTGACCCATTTAAATTTTTGCAACCTATTTCACGTTAGTTTGAGAGAGATGTTATGAAAAATAGATTAAACATGTTGGAATCAAAAGTACATGAGGTCATTTTAACATCATTTTTAAGCATGTTCTAAGAATGCTCCTGGTAAAAATTTGAGCTGCGTATTTAAATTAAGCTTAGTGGAATGCGTATGCATCAAAATTACCAGTTAAATTGTAGGGAAAAAAACCCCAAACCTCAAGAGCCAAAGTGCATTAAAAACACCTCTGTCCTGTGTTTGTAAAGTCAGTGACCATAATTTTAGATAAGAATTTTTATTTACCATTGGGAAAATTTGCAATTACTAATTTGCAGTTGGAACTGATCATAAACAAAATCCACATGCAGGAAAAGGGTTTAATGGCTTTGTGGCTAATTTTTTTCTAACCAGCAATTGTTCCAGTGCCTTTGGTAAGAGGATGGCTTGCCTCCTTCACCCAGTCGTTCATCTTGACTACAGATGTGATTTGCTGCCACGTTATCTCAGGCAAGATCTCTTCCTAGCAGTGGTGGAAAAGATTATTTACTGGGGAATGGCAACAGCAACAACATTTTTTTAAAAAGATAAATTTATTTATTTGAGAGAGCAAGAGAGAGAGAACAAGCAGGGGGAGGGGCAGAGGCAGAGGGACTCTATGGGGCAGGGAACCCAATGTGGGACTCGATCCAGGACCCTGAGATCATGACCTGAGCCAAAGGCAGTCGCTTAACCAACTGAGCCACACAGGTGCCCAACAAAACACTTTTTTAAGAGTAGCTCCTGTCCTTCTATTGTAGCGTTTACCTACTAACCAGTCACAGTTAATATAAATGTGTACATTTAAGTAACTTCAAAAGATAGCAATTAACCAAGAGAGATTCTAGTGATGACTGTTGATCTGCTCCCAGTTGGGTGTTGGTGAAACTTCTTGGAGCAGCCAAAGGAACCATGAGCTGTGATTGCGTTCTGACCATGCCCAAGATCAAAATGTCCCTGAGGAAAAGTCATTATATTCTCTTTGAAGGGCATGTGGGAAAGGACCTGGGTAGGAGGATGAATTTTCTTGATTAATGTAACTTCCATAGGGGTACCTGGGTCTGGAATGCACACACTAAGCAAATGACTTGGATTCTCCCATTTAAGAGATTTGGTCCCATTGTGTCCAGCCTCCTTACGCCTTGGTCCCACTGCATGTTGAAGACCCTGTTTTAACTAGACTTCAAACTTACCTTTACATAAACTTGATTCCATTTACAGATTTAGATTCATTTTTAGGACTGGACTGAAAGTGCAAGCCATTGTAGAGATTTTTTTGCATACTCTTATTGCTTATCATTCTTTCTGCAGTTCACTTGTAAAAATATTACATTTAGTTGGTTTTCATATGAGAGAGAGAAGTCCTTTGTTCAGTTGAGGATCATTTATTCTGAAGAGCTTTTGATGTAATTATTCCATTGGCATTTGAATTAGGTGAGGATGCTTACTGAAGAATGAATATTCTTAAATTGTAAAGCCTTGGCATCTTTAAACCTTTTAACTAACTACTGTTGATTTTAGATGGAAAAGAAATTTTAAAGAAGTTTATATTTATAGGCCACATTCTCTTTTATTTACTAATAAAATATAGGTATACTTTAATTATTAAAAACCCAGGGTTTAAAAAACCAAATAAATAGAATTATAAGATAGGAGGAAGATGATAATGGCTACAGAAGAATATTTTGTTTATAAAGCAACCAATAATCCCTCTAAAATAATCATTTATTTTACTGTACTACTTATTTATTTACAGATATGTATCTGTAGGTCACATAGTTTGCAGATTAAATTTGAGAGTTAATTTTCAGAGTCATCCATTTTTGTTTTACTTTTTAAAGATTTTATTTATTTGAGAGGGAGAGAGAGAACAAGTAAGAGTGCAAGAGCAGGGGGAGGAAGAAGCAGACTCCCTACTGAGCAGGAAACCCAATGAGCCTCAGGACTTGGAGATCATGACCTGAGCTGACCCTGAACCCACTGAGCTACTGAGGCATCCCCAGAGTCCTTTCCTAATCCAGCATAACAGCAGAACATCTTGGGAATTGAATTGCATTGCAGTGGGAAAACATGATGTGATTTAGAGATGTTTGGTTGACTCAGGTTTTAGAAAAAGTTAATTATGTAAAATATTCCTGGAATCGTTTATACAATGGGAAATAATAACTAATTATCTAGGCTTTAGCTCTTGTTATTGAACTTATTAAAGATGCCTACTGTAACCTCAAAGTGAAACCCAGTTAGTTATTTGAAAGGAAAAGGAAAATTAAATATCCAATAATTTGAAAGTAACACTTGTTTAACTATCAGTGAAAAATATAATAATCGAGACATGGTTGACCTTCCACTTGCCACATGGGGTTTACCGGTGTTATGGTTATATACGTTTAACTTCATCAGCTGATTGACTTCTTTATAAAACAAATATGTACTGTTCTTACTGAATGCCAGGGACTGTGATCTGTGCTGGAGACATGAACGGATAAGACTTGACCCCTGGACTTGAGGATCTTTGAGTCTTGTGGGATCAGACAAATAAGTCCGCAGAAGAGTGGCCCGGTGTCACAAGGCTGATAGCTGCTCCTTCAGGGCATCCTGAGGACACATAGGTTAATAATTCCGGGGCTTTGCAACTTAAAAACATCCTATTGTTAATAAGCATCCACACCGAATCAGTTGGCACCTGAATGGTGTTATCAGTTCTCCTGGGTAAGAGGAACAGGGCAGCATGATCAAAGGCCTGCATGTGTGTGGAACTCTTCAGGGTCTGGGCCAACACTCCATCCCCTCTCGGGCCCCTGATTACTTCGGGATGCAGTGAATGCCCATATTTCGCTGCAATTAACTATCCTTATAAAAACTCATTGCAGCTAAATGTAGCTCCTTAAGTTAAAGCCGCATCAAGGCTTGAGCTTTGGTATTTGGCCCTTCCTGTGTTGACCCTGGTCCTGAGCTGTTTACTGCCTGCTTCTGGTAGTGGTTCTTCCCCTGGGGGGGAGCTGTGACCTCTGTGCTCCTCGCTGCAGGTAGGCTGTTTTGTTTACTCCAGCTTGCTCTTTCTGCAATCATTGCCCCTCAGTTACCACCATCATCTCTTTAAAATCTCTGTTCTCTTTAATTTTTCTTATTTTTAAAAAGTGAGCTTGAAATAAATATAAACTGGGATTCAGGACTTTGTATTTATTCCATCTCCAGGACCAGCAGTGGCCAGAGTTGAGGGCAGAGGCTGAGTAAAGGATATCTAATGGGCTGGTGCCTTGACTTGTGGAAAGATAAATGGGCAATCTTGCAAGTGCTTGGAAATAATGGATGAACAGTTTCTTAAAGACAGGAGTACAGGACAAGGTTCAGTCGTTTTGTGACCTGCTGTTCACAACCTGAGGAGTGTTTTGCTGACACCTTCTTGAGTATCCTCCCCTGGCTCATACGTGGTGCTTAGCCTAACAAGGCATCATCAGCTTCCTTGTTTTTGGTGCAGGTCTGAGTTAACCACACTCCTCAGTCATGGCATCTTACATTCCAGATTGTGCAAGGTTTCTCTAGTTTAGTGCTTTATTCCCCTTCTGTCAGCCACCCTACCTCTCTGCCTCCACCCCAGTAAGCATCTGTTCTCATGTGTTTGGTGAATGTCTTTGGAAAGTAAAGTATCACCATGAAGTTCAGTGTTTTATGTATAAACACGCTTTTAGTATATGTCAGTGATACCGTGCTGCATGGTGAGGGATGCCAGGGCGTTGCCAGGAGCTCAGTAAGGCTCAAAGTGCTTCTAGGCACTAATAGCAAAAGACACAGGCAGGAGTCAGTTGATAGATGGTCTTATATGTCATGCTAAGGAATTTAGATTTTTTTTTTTAAAGATGTTATTTGTTTATTCATGAGAGACACAGAAAAAGAGAGACACAGGCAGTGGGAGAAGCAGGCTCCCTGTGGGGAGCTCAATGGGGGACTCGATCCCAAGACCCCTGGGTCATGCCCTGAGCTGAAGGCACTCAACCACTGAGCCACCTGGGCGTCCCAGGAATTTAGATTTTATCCATCGATAGTTGGGAGTTACTGGAAGATTTTAAAAGGGGCATGACAAAATCAGCTTTGAGGCTCAAAGTTACTTGGACAGTAGTGCAGAAGATGACTTACAGGGTGCCAAGTGGGCATTTAGTGCATAGGAACTTCTCAACGATGATAGCTACTGTTACTTTTTATGTGTCAGTAATCTCTGTCCTACTTAACACCATACAGCTTTAAAGTTAAGAATATATTCTGACACTGTCACTTAAAGATCTAGTAAACTACAAAAAATGTAATGGTCTGGTTTTATAGTAGTTGAACTGTATTAAGTCATTGTAAGCATACTCCTTTTTCTAGGACATAGGACAGTTATTTGTGTTCATTTGGGGAGGTTTGTGTAGTGTCCTGATCTGTGGGTGATGATGACACCCAGACCCCTTAGCTGTGTTCCTCTGCTCTCACTGGCATGTGACAGATCCACGCATACCTATTCTAAGAATGACATTAAAATACAGTGACCTTAAATTGTGAAGTTTATGTGCGGAGAGAATGTTATTAAAAAATCCTCAGGCTTGAGTCAGAGCAGTGCCTGGGCGGACGTGAACAACTTTAGGCCTCCCTCCCACGTCTTCCCTTACCCTCTCTGCTGTGATGAGGAGATGTGGCATCGCTTTAGCTGGCATAAGGTTGTAATTAGGTCCAAGGCAAAAAGGAAAAAAAAATATTCTAGTTCCTCTTCCTCAGATTTTCTAAAATTGGCTTGTGGAGGCGCAGCCTGCTGCCCCGGGCAGCCACCCCGCTGCCGGCCTCGGAGGACTTGCCAGAGAGCACTGGTATTACCCTGCCGCGTGCCTGTGATTTCTGTTGGAAGAAGGATGGAGCTTTCTGTGGAAAATCTCAGAAATAGGTGATACGTTCAGTCATTCTCTCTTCAGAAGGAAAAATGGTGCAAGAGAGCGTAGAAAAACTACATGGTGGTTGAGAGGCTGGTTTGTTCTGGATGGTATGTGACCTCCGTAGAATAGATCTGGGAATAGCCAGGCTTTGCAGAGCTAGCATCACACCCTCTGTTCATATGGCACAACTGTCATTCAAAAGGAAGTCGAAGGATTCCCTGCTTTTTTAAGGAAGTTTCTCAAAGCCTGATAATTGTAAATATTATATAAAAACAGCTGTGTTTGCTGTCGTCCTTGGTCTCATTCCAGTAGTGAATCAATGTGGTTGATTTGTCAGACTTCTCAATCTTCAGTAGCAGTGAGTTGGGGTTGTGTGGTTGCTGTTTTGTCACAGCCGATTCTCTTGGTATATGTAGAAAGCCAGATTAAAAGTTACAGTTTTTTGGAAAAGTCAAAGAACTAAAAATACGAGATGGATTTCTGCCCTAAAACTGTTAGTCCTTTTCTCTTTAAAGCAAAGCAAATTCCTTGGTTTTTAAATTGTGAATTTGGGTACAAAGAACTTGTTCATTCCAAGAAATACTTCCATTTCATTGCAGGGGGATGCACCCTGTAACATGGCACAAATGCGCCTCGTGCATTTGTTCGTGCCGGGACCTTACCACCAAAGCGGAGGGCTTCTCCTACACACCCAGAGATGGGGCTCTGAGAGATTGCCGAATAAGCCAGATACCATGATGGGTACAGGCGATGGCTCTAACAATAGGGACAACTGGGTTCAAACTCTAGCCTTACCTCTTACTAATTGTATGACTTTGAGCAAGTAAGTAACCTGGGCCTTAATCTTTTCATCGGTACAATGGGCGTAAAATAGCTATCTCATAAGGTTGTCCTGGGAGTTAGGTGAGATAATACGTGTAAAGAGCATAGTACAATGCCTGATCTAGAGAGACTGCTTATGAGCACACACACTCTCTCTCTCTCTCAAATAAATAAATAAAATCTTTTTTTAAAAACCTAACTTCTTTGCAAATTTAAAGCTCAATTTTAACTCAGACTAAGAATGAAGGATTTGAGAACTTTTATTACACCAGATGGATGTCCCTTCTATTCTGAGTATCCTGTATCTCCCTGAACAGCTTAGGATACTGTATTGGATCCGTCTCATCTTAAGCCCGGAGTTCTCAACCCAGCACTATTGGTGTGTTGGGTCAGTAATCCTTTGGGTGGAGGTGGGTGTCATTCTGTACAGCGTGGGAATTTTTTGCAACATCCCTGTGCTCTACTTACTAGAAGCCATAGCAAACACTGCTTCACTTGGATTTGACAACAAAAATGTCTGTAGAGATTTGTAAAGGTCACCTGGTGGGGGCAAAGTCACCCCCAGTTGAGAACCGTTAACTCTACTTAGCATACATAATTTTAGTAACAGTCCAGTTATGCAACTTTAACACTGCAGCTTTGAGAGAGTTTTCTTTCTTCCCTTGTCCTCTGTCTTGTTTGGAGCGTATTCATTTAAACTCTTCTCTTTGTACTTACCCTGTGTTGTGGTATCAGCCGTTACCTCCAGCCATGTGATACGCAGATTTTTCCACTCTGAACATCTTGACTGGAATTTTTAGTTTTAAACTCCATATATCAGAACTTGATTTAAAACTTCCTTCTAATTCTTTCTGCTTTGTTTGCCACTCTTCCGGTAGCTCAGGCTCAAATCTAATCACCACTGTCCATTCAGCTGTCTCTGTCTCCACCCACTTCTAACCATTCCTAGAGGTGACTTTTGAAATAAATCTCTCTTTCAACTTCCTGTTCTCTCCTTGCCTGCTACCACCGTCGTCCTCCTGTTTCCGCCATACTTGTGCTCCTGTAATGGCTTCTCCAGCAGTCTCCTGGATTTTGTTCCCTCCCCGACCAATATGTTCCTCATCCCTTATCCTCCTGTAGTGTACTGATCTTATTACTCCCATGCTTAGAAACCCCAATAACTTCCCTCTGCCTGCGGAGTTGGGAGTTGATAACAGATTTCCAATCTTAGCATACTCTGGCCTCATCTTATTTACATGAGAAGACTCCCTCATCCACCTCATGGAAAAGCCAGCCTAAGAGCTCTTGCTGTTCTTGTTGTCTGAGGTTGAGTCTTCAGTCCCAGCTTCTGAGCTATTGCTCACTTCCTTTGCCCAGAATGACCTTCGCCTTATCTCTTTCTGGTAAATTTTTCCTACCTTTGAAGGTAGTCAAATTATATTTCCTCCCTGAAGTTTTCCCTAATTCATCACTTTTCTTTAAGCTACCATTGTACTTTATCTGAGCTTCCTTACATCACTTGATCTTCTAGCAACATACCTAATTAGAGAATCAAGAAGATTTTTTTTAATATGTAAGCAAATGAATAGAGATAAGATCTCTTTGTTAACAGAATTAAAATTTAAAATGGTTTGTCCCTTCTACTGAAAGGTATGCTAGAAAGTCTTTGTTAATCAACTAATCTGTCATTCTACTTAAGAAATATGAATCATGGGGCACCTGGGTGGCTCAGTGGGTGACCATCTGCCATTGGCTCAGTTCCTAATCCCAGGAGTCCCATGTCTGGCTCCCTGCATGAAGCCTGTTTCTCCCTCTGCCTGTGTCTCTGCCTCTCTCTGTGTGTCTCTCATGAATAAATAAATAAAATCTTAAAAAAAAAAAAACAAATAGCCACACGACTTTTCTTAAAAATGCCAATAATGCAAGTCATCAGATTCTTCCTCCCCACCACATACTAGCTTTGTGACCTCGCCCATATTACTTTACTTCTCTGAACCTTAGTTGTCTCATCTCCTTAAATAGGTTGTTGTTATGAAATGGTATATGCAAAGTAGCCAGTACAATGCCTGGAATGTAGGGCTCAATACATGTTGGCTATTTGTACTTTGCCATTTAAACTATACAAAACATCCTCTTTAAGTGAATTTCTTCTGTAAGGATTTCTACAAAATGCCCAGATTACAGACATAACTATGTGCTATTTGGATATTTCACTGTAATGAAGTCAGAGGGGAGGACAATGAAATGGGACCTAACTTTAATGTATGCTCTTTGAAATGATGTATGAAGTTATATGAATTGATTGTCCTTTTAAAAAAATTTCTTACAGTAATTGTATGGTCATATAAAATGATAGGAGCAGAATCTTCCTAGTGAATTTAGAGTTCTTAAAAGTGCGTCTTTTTTCCCACTTAATATGATTTTTTCCCTATAGAAACCACTCCTCAGAGGTATAGTAGAAATTAACACAAAAAGTAATCCAGTATTAAACAATTGTGTTATTTTGGGGAATTAATGTATTTAACATGTGAGATATGGTCAATATTTACATTGGAGTTTCTTATAAATGTAGATTTGGCTAGTTTTCAGATTGTGTAATTTTTTTAATAATTTTTTAAAAATTTATTTATTCATGATAGAGAGAAAGAGAGAGAGAGAGAGAGAGAGAGAGGCAGAGACACAGGAGGAGGGAGAAGCAGGCTCCATGCAGGGAACCTGACGTGGAACTCAGTCCTGGGACTCCAGGATCGCACCCTGGGCCAAAGGCAGGCACCAAACCGCTGAGCTACCCAGGGATCCCAGTGTAATTTTTTTTTTTTTTTTAAGATTATTCATTTGAGAGAGAGAGCACAAGCAGAGAGAGGGGCAGAGGGAAAAAGAAAAAGAGAGAGAGTCCTCAAGTAGATTCCCCTCTGAGCGCAGAGCCTGACACAGGGTTCCATCCTAGCACCCTTAGATCATGACCTGAGCCGAAATCAAGAGCTGAATGCTTAACCAGCTGAGCCACCCAGGTGTCCCCAGGTTGTGTAATTTTGAGGAAGTATTAATGATACCTTTTGATGCTCTTGAAACTACTACAAAGGTATGAAGACATACCTTTGCCATCTTTGTCCAGATCCAGATAAAATTTGATCAGTAGCACATCAAAATCCATATAATGGAAAATCATTTTAATACAATTCTAACACTATTTTGCAATCATGATTCTGCAAATCCATTTGTATGATATATAAATAGTATATCATAATGCAATTTTATAACAGTGAAGACTCTTACTGAATAAAAAGTATTGCTCTTCTTCAGTGTATTTACAAGGCTGTAATTACAATAATGTAAATTGCTTTATATTCTTCTGGTGAATGTAAAGTATTGCTCATGTGCCTCATAATACACATTTTACTTTCCAAAAATTGCCTTATAATTGACCAGTAAGTTGATAGTACCTTTATTTTTTTTTAACATTTTATTTATTTATTCATGAGAGACACACAGAGAGAGAGAGAGAGGCAGAGACACAGGCAGAGGGAGAAGCAGGCTCCATGCAGGGAGCCTGACATGGGACTCGATCCCGGGTCTCCAGGATCACGCCCTGGGCTGAAGGCAGTGCTAAACTGCTGAGCCACCCAGGCTGCCCTTGGTAGTACCTTTAATTGAGAAAAGGAACAAACTCGTTCTGTCATCTTTGCAGAATACTTTTGTATTTTGAAAACATTAAAAAAACTAATAGTTAAAAATATACAGAAGCTAATGAATTAATTAGTTCCTATCAATAAATGATATAGTCTAATATAATCTTATGTTTTATTTGTTCTTGAAAATGGTTGAAAACCATTAAGATCATTAAATAAGTATCTTGTTAATATGTTGAAATCACTATTTCCATCTTCATAATGAACACTATATAAATGAGGAAAGTTGACATTTACTAATATGGAAGAATTTGTGTTTAAAATGAACCAGCAGCGACTACAAATAACTTGAGAGAGATTTCTCAATCTTTACATTTTGACAAGGTGATAATAGCAATCTAGATGAAGAAATGCCTTTTCCAAAATAGATGGATTTGGTATCAAAAAAGCATTTTATCAAAGATAAGAGAGTGCAATAGCAGAATGCTAGGAAAAATGGATGTACATGTTTCCGCACGGCTTGCTCTGTTCCAGACACTCCGGTTCCTGATACACATTTTGCTACCCTGTTTGTTGCCAGATTATCGGGGACAGTCTTCCATACCTCATCTGAAGTGAATGTACTTTGGGTGACCTTTTGGCCAAGGTTCTTTAAGAAGAAAACTGTAAAAAAAAAAAAAAAAAAAAAAAAAAAAAAAAAAAAAGAAAACTGTAAATCGAAAATTTTTATTTCTTTCTTGAATTAGTGATCAAAGAGAAAAGTCACTGTTTGCCCAGATAATTAGCAATTTTGCTAGCATTAGCTTTTCAGTTGATTAAAGAGAGAAATAGTTACTTTAATTTTACGTACTGTTTGCCTTGTTCAATTTAATGACTATTGATCTGTTCAGATTAACTTGAAATATTGACATTATAGGTGATGAACAGAAGAGGGACTCTGATTTATTAATGAGTCTGTGTCTATCTGGAATTCCCAAGTCAGATACAGGAGAAAAGTAAGATTTGTTTCGCTCCTTTTATGTGCCTGACACTGTGCTAGGTTCTTTCACATAAAATACTTAATTTAAACCTCATAACAACCTTAGTTGCTGTTGAAAAAGCAACATTTTTTACACATGAAGAAACTCATTATTGCCTCAATCTTACCTCTTTTCCTCTAAATCTTAAACTCACTAATCCTTTTTCCCTCAAGATATGTAGGAAGAGCTAAATAAATAGAATAATCTCGAAAAGTGATTTCTGTTTGGTGTTTAGACAAATTCTT
Organism: Canis lupus familiaris; assembly: GCF_011100685.1. Classification (NCBI taxonomy): domain Eukaryota; kingdom Metazoa; phylum Chordata; class Mammalia; order Carnivora; family Canidae; genus Canis; species Canis lupus. The sequence continues at coordinate 1,291,483 of NC_049224.1, read as the reverse complement.
GCATGTTTTGCTGAAAAGGTTCATCCTATTTTTCCCAGTGTGCACCCAGTGGCGGCTCCATCTGGTAGGTACTTTGATTGCAGGCTGAATGGTCGCAAGGGCGCCGATGCCGATGCCAAGGTCCCTTTTGTCCGTGTAAGTTACACAAGCTTTACTGCTTTCTTCAGGAAGCAGCTCAGCAGTCTAGGATTAAAGTTAAAGAGGGCACAGAGGAGCTTATCATTTCGTTTGGCTCATTAGGCGATAATTAGATGCCATTTCTAATTAATGCAGGAAGCAGAAGAGACCACTACTACATTGTAGCCATTAAAGACTGCATTTTAGGCCAACTCAAATTATTCCATGACCCTAAGCAAACATTACTGATAATAAAGAGGAAATTGACATTCTCCTAAGGGATTTCCAATCATTCCTAATCACATCAGAGCCCTGGCATGTGGCCTAATACTCTAATTCCCCCCCGACCTCCTCTGGCCATTCCCACTAAACAGAACAGGGCAGAAGATGTCGCCAGTCCCCTAGAGAAGATAAGGCATCTGTGCAGTTCCTTTACTGTGGCCAGCCTCTGCGGTTTCAGTTCAGGGTACTTTGTGATTGCCACTGTCCCACTTCAAGGTTCCCAGCCATTTAGTTCCGCCCCCCCACCAAACATTTGCCCAGGAGGCCTGTTCTGACATTTGAAAACACGCTCTCAGTTGTAACCACCTTTTTCTTGACTTTTTCTTTGAAGATTAGGACACCGAGGTGGCTTTTTCTTCTAACTCTGAGCCTCTGATAGAAGTTGAGTGATTGATCTTCCTCCAGCACTGTCCACCCTTAGCCTTAAATGGATAATGAGATAAAAGCATGAAGATGCAAAGAGAAGGTTCTTTTGCGGCCATAGATAGTGTTGTATTCAACCAGAGAACTCCATTATTTGTTTAAATTACTTGTTTTAAAATAGAAAAAGAAAATAGTTTTCATAGGTTACATTATGCTTATTAGAAGAAAAAAGGATCCAGAGCCTTTATTGTCTCTGCTTTACCGGCATTTATAAATCACTAGAAACAAGGAATCTATAATTTTAATTAACATTACATTTTCAGGAATAGGAATAGGACTATTCTAACCTATTTCAAAGCTATTTAAATGTTCCCTGGAAAGCTGAATGAGAACAAAGATCAGAACAAAAAGATATTTACTTCCACACTACCCATTGAGTCATTTTATAATTAGATCCTAATATGTTTTGTGTTTTGAGACCCAAAAACACATAGGAATTCATTTTGAAATTTCTAGCTGGTTTAAGTTTGTCTCCTTTGCTTTTGCCCCAAAAACAAAATGCAGGAAAGTTACAGAAAAGGTATTGAAATGACAACAACAACAAAAACCTCTTCCTACAGGATTGGAAATTCTGCCAAAAACAGACACAAGGACTCAGAATTGAGGAAACCTCAATCTTCCCTCTTCATAAATTCTAATCCAAGCAAGAAGGAATAAATAGAGCCTCTTAATGCCTTTGATAATTTAACATGCTAGGAGGATTTATACCCAGAAACTAGGGATGCTCCTAAAACTGGAGGCAGAGTGATGCAGGGACTGGATGTGCCAGAAATGTAAAATATCGGAGTTACACTACATAGTAATTTGAAACAGTTTAGGTTAGTTTTAAGGCATCCATTTGTGCTCAGGCACATCTGTTTAGTAGACTCTTATTTCAGGAGGATCTTATTGTTAACTTCCCAAAGTACACAGTTGATGTAAAATCATGGTAAAGATTGTTTTTAGAAAGAATTTGAGTTTTCATAGAAGGATGAACAGTACTCATTTGTTTCAAGCTTGGACCTGTAAGAAATATTTTCTAATATTTGTTAAATGAAAAAGAATTATGTTCATCAATAACTTTGTAAAACACACAAAGTGTTTTGGAATCTACAAAGGATTTGAACTTACATTATGTCATTATGATCCTCACAGTGACCATGAGAGGGATAAGGCAGGCAGGTGTGATTAGGTCATTTTTTGTAGATGAGCAATCTGAGGTTCAGGGAGGCCAAGTGATTTCCCTCTGATCAGCGCCAGCTTCATGGGCATTTGAGCTGTACAGTCATGTGGGTTCCTGTACTTAGGAAGTTCTATACTTTGTTTAATGCTTTACAGTCACCCTTTGGAAAAATTTTTTTTAATTTTTTTAAAATTTATTTATGATAGTCACGGAGAGAGAGAGAGAGAGAGGCAGAGACACAGGCAGAGGGAGAAGCAGACTCCATGCACTGGGAGCCCGACGTGGGATTCGATCCTGGGTCTCGAGGATTGCGCCCTGGGCCAAAGGCAGGCGCCAAACCGCTGCACCACCCAAGTATCCCTGGAAATTCTTAATATCTAAACAAGATGCCCTGTATTGGCTGAATGCAAAATTACATTTTTTTTTTCAAATAAATCCAGAATCTTAAAAGCAGTGACTTAATCCCTTCAAACCTTAGCTTTTCATTTAAGGCAAGATAATTATAAATAGTAATGATTGGTTTATATAAGTATATTATTTAATTTAGTAAATTCATTAGGAGGAAGCATGTTATTTATGACATGAAATGGCTTACTAAGTAACAGCTGAAAAAAAGGTGATCAACTTTCCATATTGGGATTTAAAGTTGGCAAACTATATGGCCAGCTGAATTCATAATTCCTGTGATCCACGTGGCTAGGCAGTATCATTTTGCAAGGCCCAGAATTGTCAAATAGTAAAACCCCAAATATGGTTCTTGTTTCCTGGACAAGTAAGTGAGGTTCATTGAGTACTGTTTATGGATCATAAGACTGTTGTAAGGCCGATGGCATTAACATAACCATGAATAATAGTTACTCTTTTCCCTTATGAATTTTATTACCCAAGTGGAAGAGGGAAGAAGACATTGTAAGTCTTTTGAGGGGAGGAACCCCCAACAAACTGTATAAATACCAACCTCTGCTACCTGTCAGTGTCAATTCAACTTAGACAATACTGTCCAAAACAGCAGTGTCCCTTCTAATTGTAAGAATGACTCTTAAATTGTGATGAAATGTCACTAATGAAACAAATTGTTCAGCATTAATGAAAGAAACACATAGTGCTATTAACAAAGTGAGAGGTGGTGGTGACCTGGTGGAAACATATAAATCTGAAAGAGTCAGTAGGACAGTAATGTAACTAAAACTTTTAACTCCTAAATGCATTAGAAACAGAATGAATTTATCTGTTTTATCATGACAAATACTGTTGATAAAGATGGGAAACAGTAACCAGGTAAAGTGGACTCTTGACTGAGTTTTATTTTGTTTTTATTTTTTAGATTTTATTTATTTATTTGAGAGAGAGACAGAGATAGCAACAGAGAGAGCGAGAGAGCGTGCACAAGCAAGAAGGAGAGGGAGAAACAGGCTTCCTGCTGACTAGGGGGCCCAGTGTGGGGCTGGAGCCTGATGGAGGATTAGATCCCAGCACCCCAAGATCATGGCCTGTGACCAAGGGTGGATGCTTAACTGACTGAGCCACCCAGGAGCCCCTTGACTGAATTTTAATTTCTCTTCTTTTCTAACAATATTCTTCTTTCATTCCTCCTTTTTTTTCATTCTTTATTTCTTCCCTTCTCTCCTTTCGTGTTATTATAGAAATAACAAAGAAAAGAGAGTTATCCATTCAATTTCTTCAAATTCTCCAAGCCAGTGTTTCAGGTCTACTACATGAGAGGTACTGGCTGGTCACAGGATTTCATCCTCAAGTCATGTGAGGGGGACACATGCATACAGGTAACTATAATACACAGCAGTGAGCAGTAAGTTCTGTGAAGGGAGGGCTATAGAGGACATGGTGATTACCTTATTCACTGAAAAAAAAAAGTTGAGGTTTCATCACCTTTCCAGATAGATAGACCACAAAAGACTGTGTGTCTTAGTGCTAAATCCTGAGACGTGGAGTAGAGATTTGGGTTCAGTCTTAGCTTTACTTCATATGAATTATGTCTTCTTAAGCAAGACATTAACTTTCCAAACTAGTTTCTTTATCAACTGTAAGTCCTAATACCTACCTTACCTTTTTTAGTAGACTGTTGTGATTGTCATATCAGGTTAATCCATTCAATTCATCAACTGTTTCTTGAACTCCAACTTCTAAACCTGGCTTTGTGCTGGGCACCAGGGGACACAGATCAATAAGACACTCCCTTAATTCAAGGAGCACACAGTTTATACCCAAAGTTGCAAACTCTGATGCTTACTGAGGCCAGGTCTGGATTGTAAATGATTGAAAGGACATATTATAAACCAGTCGGATTGGTGGGCTTCCTGATACACTGTAGAAAGTATGTCTTATCTTGATGGGGTGGCCCCTGCCAGCTTCAGCTCATTGTGGCTTTTCAAGAATGCTAGTATCTTATATCTAGGTTTGGTTTCCTTAAAATATGAAATAATTTGTATTCTTATTGTGGACATGCAATTATAGATATTATCTAAACACTTTGCAGGCAAAGTGTGTCTGTGAAGGATGGAATCCACTTATGAGGTGGCCATTTACAAGCTCTGGTCTAGACAGGCATGCATGCAGATAAACCACAAGGCATAAACCATAAGTACAGAAATGGACTGAGCTAGCTTCAGATGACTTCAGAATGGAATGAAAAGATGCAGTGTTTGTGCTGTGGAAGGCATCCCATAAGAGGTGATGGCTGTGCTGAATTAAAGAATGACTGAGATCTGGTTAGCCAGAAAATTGGAGGAGGTGACTGAAACGAAGAGTTTGGTATTGGTAACTACAAAAGGGAGAGCAAGAGGAGGTGAAACCAGAAAAGGGCAAGATACCAAATGATTTCACATGAGGTCTCACATCTGAGAAAACTGGGTCCTTCTCACTGTCATGGAGATGGTGAGCATAGAGGACAGTCAGATTTCTGTTCTAGAAAGATTGTCCTGCCAGTAGACTGGAGGAAAACTGAAGGGAATGAGACTAGAGGCCTGGAGCCTATTTGAGAGACAGTGGCAGAGAGGATGGAAATCAGGAAGAGGGTGACATAGATTTGTAAACCAGAAAGCATTCTATCCATGTGTGCTATTCATATATGATATTAACATTTTTGATTGATATTAAGATGTACAATTTCCCACATTGCAACACCTCTGTCTCAAGATGGATTCAATCCATGAAATAGTCAAACAAAAGCACCTTTTTCTCTTTTTTTCTTTTCTTTTCTTTCCTTTTCTTTTCTTTTTTTCTTTCTTTTTAGTGATCATAGCATAATGATGCCTCTGAAAATCGATGGTGTCTTTGATACAGTGAAATAGAGTAATAATCATGGACTGAATTTTAAAGCAGAGAAATGAAATATGTTCTAGGAATTGGGAATCCCACCTACATCTCTGGAAAGGAGCCTTTAGACATTCATCTGCTTTGGTTACCAGCAGCTGTACTTACTTCCTGAATGTTCATTAGGTCAGGGAAGGCAAATGTGTATGCCACAGGATCTGGGTGGTGATGTAAATGTATAAAGCTATCAAGGGCACTACAGGCCCTCTCTAAAAATCATTTGCTACTTAGGTCATATCAACTACTACTAGACATGATTTAAAAATTACTGTTGCCAGATTCAAGAAAACCTGGAAATCTGAATTTTTTAATGAAATCCTTGAATATTTATATCTTGGCAAGACATTCAAAAACCTGTGCAGGCCAAAAATCTATGTATTAAATAAGCTCCCAGCCTTGCCCCTTGCTAAGCTGTTCGTTGAAGGAGTGATCGGATTGATATCTAATCCTTACAGTTTCATACTATTAAATGCTAGATGTTGCTAAATGCCAGTGACAAGACTAAGTCACAGCTGGGAGAGATGAAATCTCTTCCTTGTCTCTAGTGACCATCTGGTACAGCTCACAGCCACGTGAATCCTTTAGAGCAGTCTCAAGGCCTGTGATCTAAAATGGGTTAGTTATTTTGTCCTAAAATTTGCCTGTTTGATCATTTTTCAACAGGAAAAAATTTTGGCCACATTGTTTTGACATAATTATGTCTCATGCCTCAAAATTTCTTTCTTTTTCAGAAACAATAACTGAAGCTATTGATGTTTAAAAGCTGTCTAGAAAGCCAAAGGGAATTTCTTAATTTTGCTTTTATAGATTTATCACTTACTAATCTCCTTTGCTCACAAGCTTTGTCACCATTTGCAATGCACTATTAATAAATGCAGAAAGAATAAATATATTGTTTATCTTTTTTGCAACAATAATATCTGATTTAAACTTGGTAAATTAATAAAAATTAAGAGTGTCAGCAAGGCGTTCTGCTCTGGCAGTGATTGGAGTAAGAGGAAGTACATTTATACTTCCATAAATTACCTGGGCATAATGCATGGCACAGTTATTTTTAGACACTAAACAGTGCAGGACAGGACTTTGGTTCCTGAGAGAAGGGAAACACAAGGTAAGTACCACATTCACCATGGTTCTCTGAGGACCATATATGGTGAGGTTTTATGAAGCTAAGCAGCAGCAATAGAGCTATCAGAAGAAAGATAGGCATGGATGTTAGAAGACAGGGGATCTATGGCCAAACCAAGGTGGAGAGACTTCACTGAGCACCTCAGATGTTTGGTTGAAATCTCAGGGACAGCCCGAGTGGCTCAGTGGTTTAGTGCCGCCTTCAGTCCAGGGCCTGATCCTGGAGACCGGGGATCGAGTCCCACGTCGGGCTCCCTGCATGGAGCCTGCTTCTCCCTCTGCCTGTGTCTCTGCCAATCTCTTTCTCTCTCTCTCTCTCTCTCTCTCTGTCTCTCATGAATAAATAAAATCTTTAAAAAAAATCTCATGTCATGAGACATGAGACATGTTGGGAGTATAGGCCACATCCCTAGAGCAAGGACCATGCTGTTGCACCAAGAACAAAAAACAAATAGATTTGCTTTAACAACAAATAAAACCAAACTGAACAAGGTCAAAAAGATTTGTCCCCAACTCAACTGCCTGCCACCAAAAAAGGCAACTCTTTTTAAAAGGAAGATAACACAGGGGCACCTGAGTAGACATGGAAGGCATTATGCTAAGCAAAATAAGTCAGACAGAGAAAGATACATACTGTATATATCACTTATATGTGGGATCTGAAAAAGCTGAACTATAACAGAGTAGAATGGTGGTTGCCAGTGACTGGGACGTGGGGGAAATGGGGAGATACTGGCCAAAGAGTACAATGTTCCAGTTATGATTGAATTCTGAGGACCTAATGTGCTACATAGTGATTATATTTAATATTATATGCTTGAAAATTGCTAAGAGAATAAATCTTAAATATTCTCACCACAAAAAAGAAGTAATTATGTGAGGTGATGGAAGTGTTAAATGAACCCCAGTGTGGTAATCTTTTACAATATATAAGTGTATCAGACCAACACGTTGTATATCTTAAACTTATGCAATGTTATATATCAATTATATTACAAGAAACTGGAAAGAGTACATTACGACCAATAGTATACAAAAACAATAGTATTTACTGCATGTTGGTATCACTAAGCCTAAGTCAAGGTGGGAAGGCTGGATTAGATGAATACATGTAAACACAGTAGTAAAGTAGATGATATGGAAGAGAAGGAAAGGAGTCTGGGAATGGAGCAGAAAGGTGAAGAAAGAAGAGCCATAGCTGTCCTCATCTCATGGTGACATGAGATGGTTGATTGGAAATTCAGTTTCATGTGTGTTGCATGCATGTGCACACACAGATTCAAAGAGAAAAGAAAAATAAAGTCTTCATCAGGCATTTGGTTGATTGATTCTGATGGCTAACATATGAGACAGTAAATATTTTAAAGCAAACAAAGGGAAGGAGTGATAAGAGTATTAGGACCCTTTATGTCCACAGTATCTACTGTTAGGTGATTTTCTGATTGAGAACAAATACATAAGGCAACCTGGTACTTTGAAGCTGTTTCTTATTTGTTTTATTGTACTAAAATTCAGCATTTGGATTCCAAATCTTCTTAGGCTCTTACTTTGTCTTAGGGCAGGGTCTTTGTTAAATTTTTGAAATAAAAGGAGTCATATATAAGCTAGTCATTGCAGAGACTGAGGACTCGGAGCAAAGTCACAGCTAGGTGCTGTCAAGGCCACAACTGAAAGGAATTGTGAACTCGGAAGCAGGGCTGTGAGGGCCTGGAGGCTCGCCAGGTAAAGAGCATGATGGTTCATGGTTTGAGGTGGTGGTCAGAATGGAGGAGTTAAGCACTTGCCAGCGTAGATCTTGAAGACATAAAGGAGTGGGCATAGAGCAAGCTGAAATCAGGGTGAAACAAGTGAGAATCTGTCCAGGAGAGTGGAGGAAGATGGGTTATGACCCTGCTAACTCAGGTTGGAGTGCTTGCCCTGGCCCTCTGCACGATTTAGCAAGTAAATGAACCAGAGAAGGGAGAGCATGGTTCTGGATAGACTGAAATTCTGAACCAAGCCTTATTAAAACCTCAGGCCTTGAGCACTTCATAAAATCTGAGGTTTACTGGCATTCCTTGACATGATATTTTTGAGATATACTTTAGGATTGTAAACTTTACCAGACTTGGAAAACCTCCAGGTCTAATAACAATTTTCTAAATTTTAAAGGTTAGCCGTTCCTCAAGTTGTGGATTGAAAATGCCAAATCAGGGATCCCTGGGTGGTGCAGCGGTTTAGCGCCTGCCTTTGGCCCAGGGCGTGATCCTGGAGACCCGGGATCGAATCCTGCGTCGGGCTCCCGGTGCATGAAGCCTGCTTCTCCCTCTGCCTATGTCTCTGCCTCTCTCTCTCTCTCACTGTGTGCCTATCATAAATAAATAAAATAAAAAAGAAATTAAAAAAAAAAAAAAGAAAGAAAATGCCAAATCAGTAATTCAGTCATTCCAGCAGTTTTTCCTGTTCTTTGTTGGTTTAAGGTTCAGATTTGATTTTTGTCTTTGGTGACGAAAGAGCACCTTGAAACACTTCAGTATTGAAGAGCATGGAGGAGTTGCAGCTGACAGGGTTGGAGAATGAAACAATGAAAAACTGTCACTGGAATGGAGCAAGATGTGTGCTGACATTAAACATTTAGAGACTTTGATTTTTTTCAGGCTCCTGTTCCTGAGTATGACTCTACTTTCACCCCCAAGAAGAATCAATTTTGGAGTTGTAACCAGTATTCTTTAACAATTCATTGAATCTAAAAAAAAAAATCAATGAAAAGAATAGGCTTGTTAAATAATAGCCAAGTCAATCATGTAGAAGAAATACAATGACATATAGAGTTGGCACACATTATGTTTTCAGCATATGACTGACAGTTCTTATTAATCACAGCCTTGTTCTTAAACCCTTCCATAATGAGTGTTAGAAAGATCTTTCCTAAAAAAAAAAAAAAACCTTTCCTGCAAGCACATACACATATTGAAAATAAAATAATTTAAAAACCAGGTGCAAAACCAAACAAAACAAGAAATAAATGCATCGAAATGTTTAAAAATTATTAATATTTTAGCATAATTCAATGCTTTAACCAAGCACCTTCAACATTAGAAAAAGGTAACAAGATTCTCTGGGTCCTGTTTGAGACCCCTCCCATTTAAAAAAAAAAAAACAACAAAACTCTTTCATAGCTTATGAGGCTTAATACACTTAGCAGAGATGATTTCGCATGGCTGTGAAGCGTATCATTACAGAGGCATGTCTGAAGCCAGCCAGAGACTAGTCAACAGTCCCTGCAGACCTCTGTGTTTTAAGAGATTCTGTATCTGCAATTCTCTTGCATTTCCAAAGAACAAGTTGTAGGTTTGGTAGCAAGTCAAGCCAGCCTCTATTGCTTCAGTCCCCAAATCACTAATGTCCCACTAAGTCCTCCCCCAGAAAGCCAGTCACTGATTTTTAGCCTTCCTTACTGGAGAGTGCCCATGACTCTAAATTGTCTTAACATTATGCATTTTCATCCTAATTCCCTGAAACATTAATGTGAATCCTGTTGATAGTTGTTCCTTAAGTGTTGGACATGAGGAGCATGTAAAGATGAACTACAGGATAAAAGGCCCCCTTTTCTGTGCTAAGTAGTCCTAAATGTAGTAGCATGGGACTCTATACTTGATATGTTCTCAGACAAATACATAAATATTATATCTGGAGCTTTCCCCCACATCTGTAAGTTTGACACACACCTGGGTACCAATATCAACTGTTTCTTAACTTTTTCATCTTTCTCTGTAATGAAACTTGATAGTCTACCTTTTAAACTTGTTTCCTAATAACCATCCATTTTAGAAAAGGCTAGAGTTAAAAAATATTTTTTTTCCAAAATTTCTGTTAAGGGGGCCCCTGGCTGGCTCGGTTGGTGGGGCATGGGGCTCTTGATCTAGGCTTGTGAGTTCAAGCCCCACATTGGGTGTGGAGAGTACTTAAAAATAAAATCCTTAGGGGCTACTGGGTGGCTCAGTCGATTAAGCCTCCACCTCCTGATTTCAGCTGAGGTCATGACCTCAGAGTTGTGAGATGGAGGCCAAGTGAGGCTCGGCACTGAGTAGGGAGTCTGCTGGAGTCTCTACCTCTTCTTTAGCCCCTCTGGCTGCTCTTGCACACACGTTCTCTCTCTTTCAAAAAATTAATAAATAAAATAAAATCTTTATACATCAAGACTTATTTATAAATTAATATTTATTTATAAAATAAAGGTTTATTTTATAAACAAATAAAAATAAAGTATTTTAACAATTCTTTTAAAACCATTGTGAAAGTAGAAGTTCAAATTTGAACTCCAAATTTGATATTAACTCTCAATTTGGATTTGGATATTATTAACTCTCTTTCTTAACAAAGTCATAGCAGAAAAAATTCTAACTGGAATAATTTCTTTATTTCTTGGCCTTTTTGTTAAAGAATATATTGTAATGAATAGTTAATAGTTGTAATGAAGCTTTTTTCTTCCAGTTGAATAACTCCATATAATATCCTCTGCTATAATCTTCTTGCTTCCTTTATATCTCAGAAAATTTTATGGTGATTCTCTCTATATAATCTATTTTGAAATGTGGATACAATATTATAACAAATATTCTTTGTGTATTAACTTTCTGTTTAACAGAAAATAATTTATTATTTTTATAAAAACATTGAAATGTGGTTTCTTTAAACTAATCATTTAATTTGATCAAAGAATGGGTGATATTTTAGAGAAATTACTGAAATGTTATTTTCATATAAATTTATTTTGGCTGCTCTATTCTTTTAACTTGAATTTTTTATCCTCTAAAAAGTTATTTCTAAAATTGTGAAAGTTATTTCTAACTATGTGAGGTGATGGATGTGTTAACTAGTATTACTGTAGTAATTATTTTACAATATCTACACTTATCAAATCATTACATTGTACATCTTAAATTTATACAATGTTACATGTGAGTTATACTCAATAAAGGTGGAAAAAATTAAAATATGTTAATATTAACAAGTCCATTACTTAACAAAGTAAAATTGGATTCTCTTAATGGATTCCTCATATACAAAAATACCAAAAAAATTTTAAAGGTTTTTATAAATTATTTCTGGCATACTTATATCCTGAGGTTGATCAGTTAAGAATGTATTTTGTTAAACATGTTTGGAAGGCTTTTGCTAAGACAATGATTTTTATACTGAAATTATTGATAGGTAATTTAATGTGATCAGGAAATTAAGGAATAGATGATATATAATGTATTTCTTTGACATGAATTTTTGAGTATCTTAATTTTTCAATTGTTATAAAAATGGAAATTGGATCTTTAGTTTTCTTCAGTGTTTGCAAATCATTTTCCCTTGTATTTTCTGTTCTTTTTTCTTTTCCTTTTTTTTTTAAGATTTTATTTATTATTTATTTATTTATTTATTTATTTATTTATTTATTCACACACACAGAGGCAGAGACACAGGCAGAGGGAGAAGCTGGCTCCACACAGGGAGCCCAACGTGGAACTCGATCCCTGGTCTCGACGTGGAACTCAATCCCTGTCTCCAGGATCACACCCTGGGCCGCAGGCAGCGCTAAACCGCTGCGCCACTGGGGCTGCCCTCCTTTCTTTTTTTAAAATGTCATCGGTTACCATTAAATAAAAATAGACTAAGTTGAGTGTCATAGGCTACATTTTGGTAATTTTTAAAAAATCTTACCTTTGAACAATATGGTTTTCTTGAAAAGGTTTTTCACTCTATTTTTATCAAGGTGTAATTGCATACAGTAAATTTCACCTATTTTATTATACATTTCTACCTACTTTAACAAATGTATGTAGTTATATAAGCAGCACCACAAGCAAAATGCTAAAAAATTCTCCCATACTCACTTGTAGCTGGTCCCTCCTGATCTCTGAGCACTGATCTATTTTCTGTCCCTATAGTCTTGTCTCTGCAAGAATATTCTATAAATGGAATGAGTATGTAGACTTTTGAATCTGGCTTCTTTCCCTGAGAATACTAGAGAACCATCCAAGGTGGTGTGTGCACTCTAGCTCTTTCCTTTTTCTCTCTGAGTAGTATTCACCTCTATGGATGGGTCCACAGATAGTTAATCTGTTTCTCATTTGAGGAACAACATTGGAGTTGTTTGCAGTGTTTGATGATTACTAAGAAACTGCTACCAAGATTTGTTTTCAAGTTTGTGAGTGAACATAGCTTTCATCTAACTTGCGCAAATACCTAAGAGTAAGATGGATGGATTATATGGTATTGTTAATTTTATAAGAAACTGCCAGGCTGTTTTCCAAAGTGGCTGTACCATTTTGCATTCCTTCCAAAAGTATATGTTTTAGTTGCTCTGCATCCTTGCCCGCCCATGGTTTGTGCGTTCTCTCTCTCTCTCTCTCACTCTCTCTTCGTCTCTTTTCTTTAAGGCATTCCACTAAGTATGTAGTTGTATCTCATGGTGGTTTTAATTTCATTTCTCTAATGACTAATGACACTGAGCATCTTTCTCTGTACTTTTTGACATCGATATATTATTTTCTTTGGTGAAGTAGATGTTAAAAATCTTTGGTTCTTTTTTTTTTTTTTAAGATTTTATTTATTTATTCATGAGAGACACAGACAGAGAGGCAGAGATACAGGCAGAGGGAGAAGCAGGCTTCCTGTGGGGAGCCTGGCGTGGGACTTGATCCCAGAACTCCAGGATCATGCCCTGAGTCAAAGGCAGATGCTCAACCACTGAGCCACCCAGGCATCCCTGGTTCATTTTTAAAATCTGTTATTTTTTATTGGGTTTTAAGCTTCTTTGTAATTTTAGATACAAGTCCTTTATCATATATGTGATTTGTAAACATTTTCTCCCTGTCATGGCTTTCAAAGAGCAGACATTCTTAAATTTAAGTCCAATTTATTTATTTATTCTTTGATTCATGTGCTTTTGGTTTTGTATGTAAGAATTCATTGCCTTAACAAAGGTCACAAAATTTTCTTCCATGTTATTTTGGTCATGTTTTAGAATCTTAGGTTTTATATTTATATCTGTGATCCATTTTGAGAATTTTTTGGTACAGTGTGAATTTGGAAGAAGGTTTTTACTTTGTTTTGCTTGCTTGCTTGATTGTTTTTTCCATGTGGGTATCCAGTTGTTCCAACACTATTTGTGTAGTTAGAAAGACTGTCCTTTCTCCACTGAATTGCCTTTTTACCGACAAGTCCTATATGTTTATGACTATTTCTCTTCTTTTTTTCATTCTTTTTCATGTTCTTTCTCCAACAGCACTTTCTTGATTACTATAGTTTTATACTAAGTCTGGAAACTGAAGATGTGAATCTTCTGACTTTGAAGAAAATGTGTATTCTGCTTTTTCTGTAATTTTCTCTTCATTTCAGTTAGGTTAGCTTAGTTTAATAATATTCATGACTTCTATCGGTGAAATTTGTCTACTTTTTCTAACAATTGCTGAGAAGGTGTGTTAAAGTCTCCAGTTGTATTTGTGGGTTTGTCTTTTTCTCCTTTCAGTTCTATCAATTTTTGCTTTGTGCATTTTGAAGTGCTGTAACAGGTGCATATACATTTGTTATGTCATTACGGGAAATTGACCCCTTCATAGTTAAGTAGTGTCCATCTTTATACTTATTCTGAAGTCTGGTTGACTTGATGTTGGTATAACTATTTCTGCTTTCTTTTGGTTAGTATTTGCATAGTATCTCTTTTCTATAATTTTATTTTTAACCTATTTATACCTTTATATTTAAATGGTCTTATTGTCCACAGCATATAGTTTGATCTCAGTTTTCCAATCCAGTCTGATGATCTTTATTTTTAATTAATGTATTTATAAAGTTTAATATAATTACTAATATGATTGGATTAAAATCCACCATATTTTTAGCTGTTTTATTTTTAATCTTTTATTTTGTTTCTTCCTCTCACATTTCACTTTTTTAATTATTTCATTTTAGCTTCATTATTGATTTTTTATTATTGATTGTTCAAATTATTTTATACATTGCCCTAGGTTATACAGTATACATCTTTAATCAAAATCTACTGTTAAATAATCTCATAATACTTAACATAAAGTATAAGAACCCAACAGTATCTTCCCGATTTCTCCCCTCATTCTTTGTGCTATTGTCATATATTTTACTCTTACATATAATATAAACATAATGCATCATCAATAATTTTGCTTTAGATAGTTATCTTTTAGATAATTTAAAATAAAATTGAATTTTGTAGTTCTATCCGTTTATTCCGTTTCTAAAACCCTTTATTTCTTTGTATATATGTTATATCTTACTAAAGTTTTTAAAGATGCATTGAAATTGTTCCTTTGTATTAGCACGTAGACCATCAGTTCCTGACTTCTTACTCTGTTAAAAATGGATTGTGAATGGGCAGCTAGGAATATGTTTAGTTTTCATAATTCTTTTGTGCTTACTTAGAATTTCAGAAACACAGGATTGAATATGTCACAAGAGGTCCTTTAGCCTGATTTTTAAAGTGTGACAGGTTTACTTCAACTGATCTTATTTTAAGATTTATCTAAAGTTCTCTTTCTGAGGTTGAACTTAAGCCTACTTGGTGTATGCACTTCTTTTGTCTCTGTTTAATTGTCCTGCTCTCATGTGTGGAGAGGGAACATCAGGACCACACTGCTTTTTAATGTCCTCCTTTTAGTAACCTCACACACGTATTAAGACAGTTACTGAGCCCTTCTTGCCATTCCCCTTTACAGGTAAAAAACATTCTATACTTCTTTGAGTTTTTAATAAATATAGATTTACTTTTCCTCTGTATGTCTTATAACCATTTCTATCGTATTTTCTCCTGGATATCTCACACAATTGTTTTTGTTAGGACATGTGTAAATAAATGGTAGCAAGCGTCTTTCACCAACATGAAAGAGCCAGCACCTTTGTGGGGTTAATGTTGGCACTGGAAGAATGCTGGGCATTGAACGAATTGGTGTAAGTTCACAGGGTTCCCTGTTCCTTCAGCAAGTAGTGCCCGCTGTCCTGACCCTTCCAGCCTGGTGCTGAACTTAAACCCTCTCCCTGACGCCGTACGGTTAATTTTACCCCAGACACGTACCTTTAGAGAAGCTCAGGGACTCTGAGATTTGGTTGATGTCCTCCAAAAGCTACATTCACCTGAGGAACCAGATTATTCCAGAGCCTACTGAATGGAGCAGCCCTGGGCATGTTACTTGTATAGGTATGGGCCGGGAGGAAAGGAACAGACTGGAAAACCTAGAGTTTTTCTGAGTGAACTGTACTCAGTTGTGAGAAAAAAAAATACAACATTTGGGCTGGTACTGTAGTACAACTTGTAAACACTTGTCAGTTATGAGAGTAACTGCAAAAGATACTTATATTCAAGCTTTCCCCTTGATTTCACGTCCAGAGCATAACATTTTCTTTTTGTCTTTTTTCCCCCCTCAAGGGGTGCTACCTCCATTGTGTACAGATGCAAACAGAAGGGGACCCAGAAGCCTTATGCTCTCAAAGTGTTAAAGAAAACAGTAAGTCTATTTCATTATATAACAGTATCTCTAAGGGATCTGTGACCTGGAGAAGGCGGAAGCCCTGATTTACGGGGCAGAGAGGCCAGAGAACTGCTGTGTGCAGCTAACTCCCTTGAATCTTGATAATGAGAGTGCAGCCAAATGGCTTGTTTTCTGATGGAAGCTACGTGATCCTTTGAAAGTGAGTGGATCTCAGGCTGGGAGTGGTTGTGGGGAGAACTGTGGTGAGGAGAAACATTTAGAGCTGGCAGGTGGACCTCTTACGCTTTGTACACCAGTTATGTTTTCATATATATATGAAAACATATATACACACACACACACACACACATAAAATCTCCAATAACAGTTTAATATACTAGAAATGCTTGCTGTTTAAAAATACCTAAGTGAAACACAAATAGATGCATTTGTGAAAGGAGTCATCAGCTTCTGACTTCATTTTCAGATGTTGGATTTGCTTTGGTAAAGTGCAACTAGACAAATGCTGTCATTTCTAGGACTGAGCCTGTACATTTGAGAAGTCTATTTGAATAAAGAAGGATGGTGTTTTCATATTGCTTCTTTTGGCATATGCTCCTAGGTGAGCTGAGGGGGGAAAGTTACTTAGGCTTATCTCCAATGAGTAAGAAATGCAGCAGGTGAAGGTTCACTATACAAATGGCAGCATCTAACACTAGTATTCCTGGTAGGCTCTGTGTCCCACAGAGTATTTGTCACTGCAGTCCCCTGGTACTCTCTGCCTTTAAAGAGTTTCCCTTTATAAGACCACAAAAACACAACATATTCTTTATAGCACATTCTTTCTCAAATTCTGTGAAATATATATCCTTCTGAAAACCCAGCTGTAAAGTATGCTGAGGAGAGAGCTATCATAAATTTTGAAATCAAATAATTCCTCTTTTAGTCCAAGAGATTTTTTTTTCTAAAGGTGGTTTAATATCACCAGCTGTTTATGTATTGTCTGGCACAGGGAAATTTTAGAATCTCATATAATGAAGAAGAGCATAATGGCATAGGATTTTTCAGTTGAGTAGAAGTAGAATGACATCTTGAAACAACCTTAGAATTTAAAGCCAGAGCAAACTAACAAAGACAGTTTAATTGAAGGATAATAATTTAAATGTCAGTTTCTACTATAAACCTCTATTTTGAATTTCCTATTTGGTATAGCCAATGGTTTAAGTTGCACCAGAATATAGAAGAATCTTTTGATTGATAAGGTTTGGAATTTTGTCTTGAATCAATTTCTTATAGTCATAACATTGATTTGTTATGAGGGTAACTGCAAAAGATACTTATCTTTCATAAAAGATAAATTTGATGAAATGGGACTTCCTATTAAATATCTATTTTTTATGAAAATAAATTGGCATGCTTTAGCTGTAGTCACACAAGAGATGTTTTTGGACTTGATTGTATCCTTTCTTGCCGGTTAAAAAAATTGTCAGTAAAATTTGTGAGTGGTTATTTTATTTTCATAAAATAGTTGAGGCAACCTTGAAAGGGGCTAGCTATATGAATGTCTAGGAGAGGAAACATTCAGAAATGACCTGTGAATGCTCAGAATCCCAAAGAACAAATGACTGGTTTAGAAAAATAATTGGTTTATGTCAGAAATCTTTGGTTGAATTGGAATAAGAGACGGGTGAAGACATTTGGTGGGTTGGTGACTCATTCATTAGGAAAGTAAAGCTCTGGTTTGCCCTTGCTGTCTTCTCTTCTCCACCTCTGTTGGGGAAACATCCTCCTTGGAAGCCAGGCGGGAAGAAACTGTGGATGGCAACCAAGTGTCAGATGGTGCTGTAAGGCAGATGTTGTCAAACACAGTTACTGCTGTGCCAAATGGATGAGAGAAAATCCTCTGGAGAAACCCAAGCTTTGAACGTAAATCGGATGGAATCTCCAGCATTGTCTCCTAGAATAAACCATGCACAGAGATGTGTGAATGAGAGAAATAGGAGGCAAAACCTCGAAGAGCAGTTGCCTCCAATGTTTAATTTCATATCGGTTGTGAAGACGAAACTTCCTAAGTGAGATGCATGAAACTTAAGAATCTTTTTACAGAAGAAAAGCAATGCAGGGAAAACAAAGTATTTTCCTAGTGAATGGTTAAAGATCTGCTCTTTCAGGGAAAAGAGGGCTTCAGAAATTGAATTATTTATGTAATCTATTAATTAGATTGAACTGCATAAAATTGCCTCTATGAAATCATTTTTTTACATACAAAAATGGCAACTTTGTGTGGTTCAACTGATAACTTTGGAACCACCATACTACTTCACTGGATAATTCCTCAAGTCCTCATTTTATGACTAGACCTAAACCTAAAAGATCTAAAAGATTGTCTGTCTATTTATCTACCTGTCTATCTTTCTGTCATCTATTATCAGCTATTGATGAGAATTTCCTGGATCTGGTATAATAAACTACCAGAAACAGGGAGGCTTAAAACAATGGAAACTTATTCCCTTACGGTTCTGAGGCCAGAAGTCTGAAGTCAAGGTTATTTTTTTTTGGCAGGGCGATTATTTCTGGGCGTGCTCAGGGAGACCTTGTCCCATGCCTCTCTCTTGGCTCCTGGTGACAGAAGCTTGCTTGCAGACGTGTCACTTTGACCTCTGCCTCCATTGTCACATGGCTACCGTCTCCCTATGTGTCTCCATCTCATCTTCCCTCTGCGCACTGTGTCCAAATTTTCCTCTTAGAATGACACCATTCCTATTGGGTGGGGGCCAACCCTACGCCATTATGATCTCATCTTAAATGAACTACTTACATCTACAACAACTTGATTTCCAAAGCAGGTCATTTTAGAAGTATTAGTGGTTAGATCTTCAGCATAGCTTTTGGCGGGGGACACAATTCTACCTATAATACTACCTATAAGAGAAAACGTCTTCTTCTTCTTCTTCTTTTTTTTTTTTTTTTTATAAGAGAAGACTTCTAAGGTGAATTTCAAAACATGCCATTTAGTATTTTAATGTGAAGATGAGTGTAACTTATATCACACTCAAGAAAATTAATAAACCAAAGAAGATTCCATGAGTTTACAGGTGATTAAATTCACATATGAACATTTTTAAGTCCAGCAAAGATTTCCCATCTCTTTAACAGTCAATTATTTGATAATAATAATCCTCCCAGGATCTGTTTAAATACTTTTCAAGACAGTTTACTCAAATTTTATTTTGTGTCAATGTTAGTCTGTAATATTCTCATAACTTAATACTTGAGGAAGGATTCAGATTACGTTGGCAATAAAAGACTTTCAGTTCATCACTGAGAATCCCTTAGGCACTGACATGTCTGGATGATAGACAATGACTCGAATTTAGACAGATTAATGCACCAGCCCTATGGAGAAATCCATATCTCTTTGATGGTCAGATACAGGACAGAGTTAATACTGATAATAAACATAAACCATCATGTTTAGACAATTGAATATTTTGACTAAAAAAATCTTTATGGGAAATTAATATGTAATTATAATAAAAATACATTCTTGAGATTTTCTTTAGTTGACAGCACAAGCAGGGGGAGTTGCAGGCAGGTTGTTGGAGAGGGAGAAGCGGCTCCCTGCTGAACAAGAAGCCCAATGTGGGGCTTGATCCCAGGACCCTAGAATCACCACCTGGGCTGAAGGCAGACGCCCAACCCATTCAGCCACCCAGGCTCCACAAAAATGTTTTTAATTACCATATATTTTATAGGTGGATATAATACCATATACTTCATATATAGATAACTATATTTTATAGAATTAGTATACATTAAAATTTGTATCAACCAAGGTAATAACATGCTTGCAATTTGCCTTCAATTAGTTAAGCAACAAAAAAATGTGTGTGAGTATATGTATGTACACATATATATGGGGAGAGAAAGAAAATATGACAAAAATCAACAATTATTGAATATAGTACAATATACTAGTATCCATGCTGGCATATCAAAATTTCAGTATATATAAAAATTCTCATAACCAAAAGTTTGGGTTAAAACATACTTCAGCATTGACATCCTATTTATCATAACTTAGCATTTCTTCTAGCCATTCAAAAAGCATTTCAAGGGATGCTTGGGTGGCTCAGCGGTTGGGTGTCTGCCTTTGGCTCAGGGCGTGATCCCGGGGTCCTGAGATCGAGTCCCACATCGGGCTTCCTGCATGGAACCTGCTTTTCCCTTCTGCCTGTGTCTCTGCCTCTCTCTCTCTCTGTGTCTCTCATGAATAAATAAATAAAATCTTTAAAAAAAAAGGCATTTCAAAATCTTGCAGGTTCTAAATGTTCTGATAAACATCAGTGACTCTACTATAGGTGTATTGAAGTGCTAGAAAAAAGAACATTATAGTTGAACCAACTTTTTGCCCTAATGAAAAACCTGGACGTTTCTAGAAGCAATATCCATTCATCTCATTAACAAGGATAAAGCTTTGAGGACAGCAGGAGTAATAAACAAGAAGGAAAATGAATTAAGAGTCTTTTGTAATCATGGATTTAATTTTTTTTCCACTATTATTCATGGTCCTTGTACTGAAGTAGTTATCAAATCACTTGGAGTGGCATCCTTACTCTCCTCTTGGGAAAAAGGTGGCCTGTTTTATAACTTTAATTTTGAAACAGCTACAAATTCAGAAGCAGTGCCTTTTGGTTGCCCGGAAGTTCTTTATCGCCTTGCATTTAAGAACTAAGTGACTTGCAGGTATCAGTAGAACTTGTACTATGAACTTTGTAAAACATGAATCAAGGGTGAAGGAAGAAACAAGGCTAACTTTTTTCCACTTCATTCATGAGTTCTTTACCATCTCCATTTTATGTGATATTTGGAAGAAATTGAAGTAGAGAAAAAGGATTTACTAAGCTACTTCCTCAGATTAATAACATTGGAGCATTAAAGGATTGTGACAGGCACAGGTATTAGGACAACCTGTGATGTAGGAGACGGAACCTTATTACTGGTATCACACGACTTTTGAATATGCTGAACCTAAAACTGCGACAAAATGAGAAAAATAGATTCAAGAAGGTGTCAGAATTTGAACAGATTAAGCAGATGGAACCTTCAGTTTGGACTGAATTTTGCTGAGTGAAATGGAATTACAACTTTTAAAGAATGGCATGGTGATAATGCCGTTACTATTTTAGGAGTGAGTTACGTGCTTTACCTTTCTTCCTTAGAAGTACATACCTCAGGGTATATCTAAATAATCACCCTTCATCCCTATCAGTATGGCTCATATTCAAGAAAAACTGAAATTTAAGAAAATTATGCTCACCAATCATTATAGTGTCCTTGAAATTTTGGAGACAAGTATTTGAATTCTAAAAGTGAGATGCAATTTCTAGCTGTATGGCTCAGCTCTTGGAAGAGACTTCATTCAGCTTACTGGAAAATCTATGCCCTTTCATGAAATACCCAGTACCAAGTCTAAGAATTAATCTCAGTGTATAAATTCAGAATTTGTGAGTCTGAGAGCCAATCTCAGCATGCCATTTCAGCATGTATAGGTTTTCTGAGTCTCCTTAAGAAGGGCTGTGCAGTTGTGGGGTGAGATTATGGGGTCTGGAGCCAGACACATTGAGTTCAGGATCACTCCTGCCATTTACTACTTGTGTGGCTTTACAACAAACAAACTCTCAATCTTAGTTTCTTCATCTGTAAAATGGCTTTAAGAACATCTAGCTCATGGTGTTCTAATGAAGATTAAAGTGAGATCATTTATGTAAAATATTTTTCAATACCTAGGAAGCTTGCTATAAGTGGGAACATTCTTATTAATTATAAAGGGTCTACAAAAAAAAAATAAAGGGTCTACACAGACATTTTATATTATGATAGTACCAGTTCATTCTGTGCAATTCTGATGTTCTCATTAGCTTCATTTAAAACTGAGTAAGCAGTACCCAACATATTCTGCAATTTTGTATGAATAAGATTAATTATATTGTTTTTAGAGTGCTTTTAAAATTACTGCTATTATCAATCAAATTTAATACGGTGCTAAATAAAGATCTCTGATCTTAGGACCTCCTATACAAACAAATCTTGGATACTCATGATTGCTAGATTTAGAATGCTTTCAACCTCATTGCTGTATTCTGGTTCTTAGCATGGGAGCAGTGTGGCTAGGTCCACAGTGTAGAAGCTGTCCCTGGTCTAAATTTTGTCATATTTTAGTTATTAGAGTGTAAAGTTACCTATCAATTTCTATAAAGGTTTTTGTTGAATAATTTATTTTACTAGAAAATGCCTTTAAGTTTTATAAAATTTCCATTAAGTGCTAAAGGGTGAAAGAGGCCTTTTATCTTTTTTTGAGTTAGTTGAAGAAACACACCTTGTGATTTGCTAATAATTCTGTGGTTTATTTTTTAATGTCTACTCATTTTTCCTTATATTCTTATGAGTTAACTATTTGAATATATAACTATGATGTTGCAGGAGAATTTGAAACGTTCTAGATTAAATATACACAGGCCTCCTCCTAAATTCTTGGTAGATGAAACTTCAGGATATGTCCATTAGAGGAAATTTCCAGATTCTTCCATTCTAAAATAAAGATAATACTATTTACCCCACTGGGTAAACTGAGGATTACCTGCTCTTGTCTCTTTCTACCTAGCCTTGGGGAACATAGAACACTGACCATGGGCCATTTATTTTCCATTTTCAATGATTTACATAAGAGAGATGTCTGGGTTCATCTTAATTAAAGATTTGCATTTATTAAATGTTGCCATGGCCACTTGTAACCATTCATGGGTGTGCTTTAAAAGTGAAGTCAAGGTTGCCTTTGGTCAGTGATGGACAGGAGAATATAAATCAGTATCTCAAATAGACTTTTTCGGCCCAGTTGAGGTCTCAGAACACATTAAGTAAAGTAGCTTGCAGATAACAAGCTGTATCAACTGAAGTGAAACTTCTTCAAGCATTGTCAGTTGAAACCTATTGATTTTTAGGGGAACTATTAAGGCAGGTTTCCTGGAATAAGAACAGGTATATTTCTATTCAGTCTGTGACAAGTATATGTCTACACGAGAAAAAGGTAGTGGGCTGGAATGTTAAAACCTTGCCCTGATTTGTATGCTTTACCATTCAGAGAGCCACTTGGAAGTCTGAACCTTCTTGCAGAGAATTAGTTGTTGCAGTGTGATTTGTTCTCATTTTTGATAGCAAGGCTGCTGGAATTTGTCACAATTCAGCCTGCTTATCCATCCTCTCATTATATTGATCTTTCCTAAGTATTTTGTTGCCTTTTAAAAAATAAACCATAATTCAGACAACCTGCTTTGAAGGGTGGTGGGAGGTGGGGAGAAAGAGAGATTGAGAGTATAGGCGCATGCCTGGGTGCTGTTGCCTAAAGGAAACACACTTTGCAGTGACGCCATCCACTCAGATGATCACAGTGAAACCTCTAGTGCTTTTATAAGGAGTGGGCAGCTTGATCTAAAGTGATCTCCACCCTTTAAATGGAGGCTGTGGAGTAGTAGAAAAAGGAGATGCGTGATTAGCCACAAACAGGAAATCTTATAGGTGGAGACTAGAAACTTCTCATAGAGCTGAATGGAAAAGGCCTAGAAACCGAAGGAGAAGTGCTAGGAGACCAGCAGTTGAAAGGAGCCCAGGTTGGAAGACCAGAGCTGGGGAGTAGTGCCCAGTGGGCCACATCCAGGGAGACGAGAGAGTTGAAAGAACAGTTTACCAGCCTTAGAGCAGAGTTGGGATTCATAGCTTACTAAGAAGGGAACAGGCTATAATATCAGTGTTAACAGAAGGACATTGCAATAAATTTTGATTTTTTTTGTATTTATGGTACAATGTTGAATGATGGTCAAAGCTACATACATCCAGATAAGGTAAGAAGAAGAGGGGAGAAGGAAGGCTAAGAAAAAGGATCAAGTTGTGGAACTCCAAAACCATGGGTCTGCTAAAGGATAGGAAAGGAGTGACTATGAGCAGATATTAATTAGAAGAGATTTGAATAATTTTCAGTATTGAATTAGCTTTCAACTGCTTTCTTTTTAAAGTTAAATATTCTCAAGTCATCTTATGCCCCTTCAGTAGTTTTAACAGTAAAGGAGCTTAATGCTGATAAGAATGGTGCCCACATGTAATTATTAAACCCTATGTGGCCCCTTCACATGTTAACGCAACATGCCCCATGGGAGTATCTTACTTATGGGAGTTTTAGAAAACAGACGTGTCCAAAGTACATAATGGCATACAGAATTTGAACCCAGGGCTTTGAGTCCTAAATCTGGGTCCTTTCTGTTTATACCAGTTAAGTCCTGATAAAAAAAAAAGACCAAAGGGGGGAAAAAAAAACAGACAAAAAAAGATAGGAATGATCATGGCCCAGATCTAAGACTGAAACTAGATATTGCTCCTTGCTAAGCTGATAAGAGATGAAAAAGCCTCTGTTGACACAGAAAAAGAGAAACTGAGTGCATTTCTAAGTCACACTGTGAAACAAAGGTAAATAATATTCCCTATGTGCAGCAAACACAAGCAACCTATTTCTTTACAAATGCTGTTAAAAGCTTAATTTAATGAGTCTCAGCACACAATATTCACTAACAAATGAAAGAGGAATAACTAGGGAGCGTGTAAGACACAAACTATATTGTGTTGCTTGGTGTGAATCTCTTTGCACTTTGCCTTACTGGCAGATGGGATGGAGGGACCCCAGGCATGGATGCGTGTATGGAATTCCAATATCTTCTCTGCTGCAGGTGTCAGTATCACAAGATAAATTCACTTAAAGCTTCTCATATTTATCTCTACCCCAGAAATCTGGAAAATATATCAAATGGGTTGTTATATCTAGTCCCCCCCACACACACAACATACCAAGCTGTCATTGGGAGGATTTTTTTTTTTTAATTTGGGGATCAGAATAGTCTAGAACTATTTTTCCATAATAACATGAGGACACATTTGGGTGTTGTGATCAATGTCAAGATGGGGCATGTGTAATAAAGTACTACAAGCTGTGAATGATTTTTTTTCCCTGATAAAGCAGATGTAAGATTACCATTATGAGCTTTTAAATTTTGACATTCTTATGAAGGGGAAATGTGGACAAGTGTCAAAATTTACCTACAACGTTTATCTGCCAAAAAATTTAAAGTATCCTCTATTTTCTTTTTTTTTAATTAAAAAAATTTTTTATTGGAGTTCAATTTGCCAACATTTAGCATAACACCCAGTGCTCATCCCATCCCCCCCTCAGTGCCCATCACCCAGTCACCCCCACCCCCCGCCCACCTCCCTTTCCACCACCCCTAGTTCGTTTCGTTAGGAGTCTTCCATGTTCTGTCTCCCTTTCTGATATTTCCTACCCATTTATTCTCCCTTCCCCTTTATTCCCTTTCACTGTTATATTCCCCAAATGAATGAGACCATATAATGTTTGTCCTTCTCCGATTGACTTACTTCACTCAGCATCATACCCTCCAGGTCCATCCACGTCGAAGCAAATGGTGGGTATTTGTCGTTTCTAATGGCTGAGGAATATTCCATTGTCTACATAAACCACATCTTCTTTATCCATTCATCTTTCGATGGACACCGAGGCTCCTTCCACAGTTTGGCTATTGTGGACATTGCTGCTAGAAACATCGGGGTGCAAGTGTCCCAGCGTTTCATTGCATCTGTAGCTTTGGGGTCAATCCCCAGCAGTGCAAAGTATCCTCTATTTTCTATGATAATTAAATTCTTCCTGAGACTGGTACCCCTGGATATCTGGGGAAATGATACTTAAACTTTCCAGTTAAAGACATCTTAGTGTTACCTCATTTAAAAAATCTTTTTCAGTTTAAAAGAACTTCTCTAGGGTAAATATTTAATGTAAGTTTATCTGTCTCAGAGCTGTTTGTCCCTTGCCCTGTTCTTTCCATACTTGCTTAAAGTTACCCATGGTGTCTCCAGTGAGATTGAAGTACCCATGCACCACAGCCATCACCAGCCGCTGACTACACTGAACACCTGACCAGATGAGGCCGCCAGCAGCGATAGACAGTTGGGGACACATCAGGGAGTCACATAGTGGCCGACATTCAGGGACAGGACTAAACCAGCCAGGCAGCACAAAATCAGAGACCAGCTCAGGGCATAGATCACAAACCCGTTCTGCTGTCTTCTCTGAACCCTGCCAGTCCTGGACAGTATCAGAGAGGGGACACGCTAGGGCATTGGCATGGAATGATGTGCGTGTCTACCCAGTCACTTAGGCATGAGGCCTTTAGACTCTGAGCCATTTAACCCAGAAGAGACTTAAGGAGAAACTAATGGGAGCACCAGGAGGATGTGCACATCACCCCAAAGAGAAAGATGTTGAGAAGAACTGAGCTGACATACTTCATCTGAGGATTTCTAGAAGCCTCTGGTCTCCAGAAAAGCGAAGCTCTGGGTCCACTCGTGTTAAGACGCTTCTTCAGCAAGGTCACACCTTCAGAGGAAGAGTACTGCCCTGCAGCAACATCAACAATGGAATTTTTTTCAAACCTTAAATCATTAAGATTTCTACTATCTCTCTCCTTTTAATTCCAGCCCCAGAACATGTTTATATTGCTTTTGAGGTAATTTAAAATCTTTTTTTTTGTCAGTAACATTACTTTTCTTAGAGAAAAATTTCAGCATCCTTGAACAATATTAATTAGCTTATTTGAAAGTCATAATTATCTTAGAAAGAACAGTTAAGGAGCTAAAGCTTCTAAGAGTGTCCAGGTTTCTCCTGTTGAAAGCTTTTCTCTTATGGGATTCAACCCCAAAATGTGATTGTTGAGATTTAAAATCATGTTTATAAGAGTATTTTTTGTTTTTGTTATTTGACAGACCACAAAGTCATAAGATCCCTGTCTTTGTTTGGGGTCTGGGGTTTTAAAATTGAGGATCATGATGGCGTACATGTCCTCTCAGGCATCCAGGAACCACCTAGAGCAAAGATGAGGACCCAGATGTTACTCCTTGGAGCCAGGAGGCCTTGATGTCAAGATGCCCAGCCCTGGTGATCTGGAACAACCACATGATAGCTGCATCCAGTCATCCACACCTGGCCTTCCTCAGATATTGTCTATTCTAGAGAAATCAAAACTCCTCATCTCATACCAGGAAGATGTACACTATGTGCATTAAGGCATGTGCAAAGGAGAGGTGCAGGTCCTAGCAAGAACAGAGGCAGGAAAGGCACAAAAAGCAGGTTTTTATTCCTTCCTTCAGTTTCCCTACCTCAGCACTACAAGGGCATGATGCAATTTGTTAAGTTCTAAGAGAAATTCGAATTAGGAGATAGCTGATACCCAGGTCTGTAGTAACTCAGGTGTGACCTCGGTGGTCAACTGGGTAATAAACATAAGATTTTGGTATTAAAAGCTCTGTGGAGCTTAACCAAAGTAGTGCGGCTCTTATCCCAGTCTTCAAAAAAAGGTGCAGGAAGGCATTTAAATGTAAATGCAAACAGATATCAGTTCCCCCCTTTGATTACCTTCAAATAAGAAGATTATATTGGATATAGTTTAGGATTTTGATGAAGTTATCTTTCACTTTTAGAAGGAAAGAGGAACAAAACCATATTTCAAGCTTCTTAGACACTTTTTTCCTTACTAGGACTGGCACTCTCATAAATCCCAATATTTCTAAATTTAGTTTGTTTCAATTAGAGTGACTTTTATGGGAAAACATAGAAAATTGAAAATAGAACACTAGGAAATACTTACCTTACTTTTAAAAAGTCCTTTCAGGAAAGGCACTGAACATCTGTGAGCAGGAGACTTCACAACTATTTTCATTTACTCCTTAAACAGTGATACTGTAAATAGCAATTATTATCTCTATTTTAGCTCTGAAGAAATCTAAATAATCCTCAGACAGGATAAATGATTTTATCAAGGACTCTAAATGGCAGAACCAGAATTCAAGTTGCATTTTCAAAAAATTGTATTTATTTATTTATTTATTTATTTATTTATTTATTTATTTATTTATTTATAAAATATTTTATTTTTTAATTCATGAGACAGAGAGAGACAGAGACACAGGCAGAGAGAGAAGCAGGCTCCCTGTGGGGAGCACAATGTGGGACTCAATCCCACGATCCCACGCCCTGAGCCGAAGGCAGATGCTCAACCATGGAGCCCCTCAGGCATCCCACAAGTTGCATTTTAAAATAAAGCACAGCCATGGCTGTTCATTACACAATGATTTATATTGTAGCAAATTGTAAGAAATCCTAAGAATCTAATGATAAAAATAGTCATTGATGATACTAGGGCATTAGGAAACTGTTTTACACTTTGCTTGTGAATGTTAGGTATCCTTAATATCTTATGGTATTTTTCATGAAAGTTGTAAGAAACAAAGCTATCTCTCTGTATTTGAAGTATGTAAAGAAACAGCGTTTAAAAAGTTGAAAGAAAATGAACCAAAATGCTAATGATAATTGTGTTCCAATGGTCGGTATATTCCTCACTCGTATGTTTTATATTTCACATTTTTTTTAAGATGGCTAGGATACTTCTCTAGAAATTTATACTATTTTTTTTTCTTTCTTTCTTTCTTTCTTTCTTTCTTTCTTTCTTTCTTTCTTTCTTTCTTTCTTTCTTTCTTCTTTCTTTCTTTCTTTTTTTCTTCTTTCTTTCTTTCTTTCTTTCTTTCTTTCTTTCTTTCTTTCTTTCTTTCTTCTTTCTTTCTTTAAGATTTATTTACTTATTTGTGATAGACATAGAGAGAGAGAGAGAGAGAGGCAGAGATACAGGAGGAGGGAGAAGCAGGCTCCATGCCTGGAGCCCGATGTGGGATTCGATCCTGGGACTCCAGGATCGCGCCCTGGGCCAAAGGCAGGCGCCAAACCGCTGAGCCACCCAGGAATCCCCTATACTATCTATTTTCTTCCAGCCCTGGCAACATGCCCCTGAAAAGAGAATTTCGGAGGCTGACATTACATTCCTTTTTTATCACAGGATATCAGCTTCTTTCTTTTTGCAAGCATCTGACTGTGCTGGTGTCAGGGAATCTGGGGGAGTAGGGACCCAGCCAAGCTTCCCTCTTGAACTGTCCCCTGGCAGGCAGAGACAACAGAGAGTTTGCAGCTCCATCCCTACACTTCCCTGCTTCCCAAGGTCGTCTAGCTCCTTCAGGAGCCCATAGTGCCTTCCAGCTGGCACTGCTACCAGCTTCTTTTTTTTTTTTTTTTTTTTTTTTTTTTTTTTTTTTTTTTTTTTTTTTTTTTTTTTAATTTATTTTTTTATTGGTGTTCAATTTACTAACATACAGAATAACACCCAGTGCCCGTCACCCATTCACTCCCACCCCCCGCCCTCCTCCCCTTCTACCACCCCTAGTTCGTTTCCCAGAGTTAGCAGTCTTTATGTTCTGTCTCCCTTTCTGATATTTCCCACACATTCCTTCTCCCTTCCCTTATATTCCCTTTCACTATTATTTATATTCCCCAAATGAATGAGAACATATAATGTTTGTCCTTCTCTGACTGACTTACTTCACTCAGCATAATACCCTCCAGTTCCATCCACGTTGAAGCAAATGGTGGGTATTTGTCATTTCTAATAGCTGAGTAATATTCCATTGTATACATAAACCACATCTTCTTTATCCATTCATCTTTCGTTGGACACCGAGGCTCCTTCCACAGTTTGGCTATCGTGGCCATTGCTGCTAGAAACATCGGGGTGCAGGTGTCCCGGCGTTTCATTGCATTTGTATCTTTGGGGTAAATCCCCAACAGTGCAATTGCTGGGTCGTAGGGCAGGTATATTTTTAACTGTTTGAGGAACCTCCACACAGTTTTCCAGAGTGGCTGCACCAGTTCACATTCCCACCAACAGTGTAAGAGGGTTCCCTTTTCTCCGCATCCTCTCCAACATTTGTTGTTTCCTGCCTTGTTAATTTTCCCCATTCTCACTGGTGTGAGGTGGTATCTCATTGTAGTTTTCATTTGTATTTCCCTGATGGCAAGTGATGCAGAGCATTTTCTCATATGCATGTTGGCCATGTCTATGTCTTCCTCTGTGAGATTTCTGTTCATGTCTTTTGCCCATTTCATGATTGGATTGTTTGTTTCTTTGGTGTTGAGTTTAATAAGTTCTTTATAGATCTTGGAAACTAGCCCTTTATCTGATATGTCATTTGCAAATATCTTCTCCCATTCTGTAGGTTGTCTTTGAGTTTTGTTGACTGTATCCTTTGCTGTGCAAAAGCTTCTTATCTTGATGAAGTCCCAATAGTTCATTTTTGCTTTTGTTTCTTTTGCCTTCGTGGATGTATCTTGCAAGAAGTTACTATGGCCGAGTTCAAAAAGGGTGTTGCCTGTGTTCTTCTCTAGGATTTTGATGGAATCTTGTCTCACATTTAGATCTTTCATCCATTTTGAGTTTATCTTTGTGTATGGTGAAAGAGAGTGGTCTAGTTTCATTCTTCTCCATGTGGATGTCCAATTTTCCCAGCACCATTTATTGAAGAGACTGTCTTTCTTCCAATGGATAGTCTTTCCTCCTTTATCGAATATTAGTTGCCCATAAAGTTCAGGGTCCACTTCTGGATTCTCTATTCTGTTCCACTGATCTATGTGTCTGTTTTTGTGCCAGTACCACACTGTCTTGATGACCACAGCTTTGTAGTACAACCTGAAATCTGGCATTGTGATGCCCCCAGATATGGTTTTCTTTTTTAAAATTCCCCTGGCTATTCGGGGTCTTTTCTGATTCCACACAAATCTTAAAATAATTTGTTCTAACTCTCTGAAGAAAGTCCATGGTATTTTGATAGGGATTGCATTAAACGTGTATATTGCCCTGGGTAACATTGACATTTTCACAATATTAATTCTGCCAATCCATGAGCATGGAATATTTTTCCATCTCTTTGTGTCTTCCTCAATTTCTTTCAGAAGTGTTCTATAGTTTTGAGGGTATAGATCCTTTACATCTTTGGTTAGGTTTATTCCTAGGTATCTTATGCTTTTGGGTGCAATTGTAAATGGGATTGACTCCTTAATTTCTCTTTCTTCAGTCTCATTGTTAGTGTATAGAAATGCCACTGACTTCTGGGCATTGATTTTGTATCCTGCCACGCTACCGAATTGCTGTATGAGTTCTAGCAATCTTGGGGTGGAGACTTTTGGGTTTTCTATGTACAGTATCATGTCATCGGCGAAGAGGGAGAGTTTGACTTCTTCTTTGCCAATTTGAATGCCTTTAATGTCTTTTTGTTGTCTGATTGCTGAGGCTAAGACTTCCAGTACTATGTTGAATAGCAGTGGTGAGAGTGGACATCCCTGTCTTGTTCCTGATCTTAGGGGAAAGGCTCCCAGTGCTTCCCCATTGAGAATGATATTTGCTGTGGGCTTTTCGTAGATGGCTTTTAAGATGTCGAGGAATGTTCCCTCTATCCCTACACTCTGAAGAGTTTTGATCAGGAATGGATGCTGTATTTTGTCAAATGCTTTCTCTGCATCCAATGAGAGGATCATATGGTTCTTGGTTTTTCTCTTGCTGATATGATGAATCACATTGATTGTTTTACGGGTGTTGAACCAGCCTTGTGTCCCAGGGATAAATCCTACTTGGTCATGGTGAATAATTTTCTTAATGTACTGTTGGATCCTATTGGCCAGTATCTTGTTGAGAATTTTTGCATCCATGTTCATCAGGGATATTGGTCTGTAATTCTCCTTTTTGGCGGGGTCTTTGTCTGGCTTTGGAATTAAGGTGATGCTGGCTTCATAGAACGAATTTGGAAGTACTCCATCTCTTTCTATCTTTCCAAACAGCTTTAGGAGAATAGGTATGATTTCTTCTTTAAACGTTTGATAAAATTCTCCTGGGAAGCCATCTGGCCCTGGACTCTTGTGTCTTGGGAGGTTTTTGATGACTGCTTCAATTTCCTCCCTGGTTATTGGCCTGTTCAGGTTTTCTATTTCTTCCTGTTCCAGTTTTGGTAGTTTGTGGCTTTCCAGGAATGCGTCCATTTCTTCTAGATTGCTTAATTTATTGGCGTATAGCTGTTCATAGTATGTTTTTAAAATCGTTTGTATTTCCTTGGTGTTGGTAGTGATCTCTCCTTTCTCATTCATGATTTTATTAATTTGAGTCTTCTCTCTCTTCTTTTTAATAAGGCTGGCTAATGGTTTATCTATCTTATTAATTCTTTCAAAGAACCAACTCCTGGTTCTGTTGATCTGTTCCACAGTTCTTCTGGTCTCGATTTCGTTGAGTTCTGCTCGAATCTTTATTAACTCCCTTCTTCTCTTGGGTGTAGGATCTATTTGCTGTTTTTTCTCTAGCTCCTTTATGTGTAAGGTTAGCTTTTGTATTTGAGTTCTTTCCAGTTTTTGAATGGATGCTTGTATTGCGATGTATTTCCCCCTTAGGACTGCTTTTGCTGCATCCCAAAGATTTTGAACGGTTGTATCTTCATTCTCATTAGTTTCCATGAATCTTTTTAATTCTTCCTTAATTTCCTGGTTGACCCTTTTATCTTTTAGCAGGATGGTCCTTAACCTCCATGTGTTTGAGGTCCTTCCAAACTTCTTGTTGTGATTTAGTTCTAATTTCAAGGCATTATGGTCCGAGAATATGCAGGGGACAATCCCAATCTTTTGGTATCGGTTCAGACCCGATTTGTGACCCAATATGTGGTCTATTCTGGAGAAAGTTCCATGTGCGCTTGAGAAGAATGTGTATTCGGTTGAGTTTGGATGTAAAGTTCTGTAGATATCTGTGAAATCCATCTGGTCCAGTGTATCATTTAAAGCTCTCGTTTCTTTGGAGATGTTTTGCTTAGAAGACCTATCGAGTATAGAAAGAGCTAGATTGAAGTCACCAAGTATAAGTGTATTATTATCTAAGTATTTCTTCACTTTGGTTAATAATTGATTTATATATTTGGCAGCTCCCACATTCGGAGCATATATATTGAGGATTGTTAAGTCCTCTTGTTGAATAGATCCTTTAAGTATGATATAGTGTCCCTCTTCATCTCTCACTACAGTCTTTGGGGTAAATTTTAGTTTATCTGATATAAGGATGGCTACCCCTGCTTTCTTTTGAGGACCATTCGAATGGTAAATGGTTCTCCAACCTTTTATTTTCAGGCTGTAGGTGTCCTTCTGTCTAAAATGAGTCTCTTGTAGACAGCAAATAGATGGGTCCTGCTTTTTTATCCAGTCTGAAACCCTGCGCCTTTTGATGGGGTCATTAAGCCCGTTCACATTCAGAGTTACTATTGAGAGATATGAGTTTAGTGTCATCATGATATCTATTCAGTCTTTGTTTTTGTGGACTGTTCCACTGAACTTCTTCTTAAAGGGGAATTTTAAGAGTCCCCCTTAAAATTTCTTGCAGAGCTGGTTTGGAGGTCACATATTCTTTTAGTTGCTGCCTGTCTTGGAAGCTCTTTATCTCTCCTTCCATTTTGAATGAGAGCCTTGCTGGATAAAGTATTCTTGGTTGCATGTTCTTCTCCTTTAGGACCCTGAATATATCCTGCCAGCCCTTTCTGGCCTGCCAGGTCTCTGTGGAGAGGTCTGCTGTTACCCTAATACTCCTCCCCATAAAAGTCAGGGATTTCTTGTCTCTTGCTGCTTTAAGGATCTTCTCCTTATCTTTGGAATTTGCAAGCTTCACAATTAAATGTCGAGGTGTTGAACGGTTTTTATTGATTTTAGGGGGGGATCTCTCTATTTCTTGGATCTGAATGCCTGTTTCCCTTCCCAGATTAGGAAAGTTTTCAGCTAGAATTTGTTCAAATACATATTCTGGCCCTCTGTCCCTTTCGGCGCCCTCGGGAACCCCAATTAAACGTAGGTTTTTCTTCCTCAGGCTGTCGTTTATTTCCCTTAATCTATCTTCATGGTCTTTTAATTGTTTGTCTCTTTTTTCCTCAGTTTCCCTCTTTGCTATCAACTTGTCTTCTATGTCACTCACTCGTTCTTCCACCTCGTTAACCCTCGTCGTTAGGACTTCTAGTTTGGATTGCATCTCATTCAATTGATTTTTAATTTCTGCCTGATTAGCTCTAAATTCTGCAGTCATGAAGTCTCTTGAGTCCTTTATACTTTTTTCTAGAGCCACCAGTAGCTGTATAATAGTGCTTCTGAATTGGCTTTCTGACATTGAATTGTAATCCAGATTTTGTAACTCTGTGGGAGAGAGGGCTGTTTCTGATTCTTTCTTTTGAGGTGAGGTTTTCCTTCTAGTCATTTTGCTCAGTGCAGAGTGGCCAAAAGCAAATTGTATTGGGAAAAAGAGAAAAAGAGAGGAGAGAAAGAAGGAAAGAAAAGAGAAAGAGAAAAAAAAAGGGAAGAAAAGAAAAAAAAACGAGAAAAAAAAAAGAAGAAAAAGAGAAAGAAAAAGAAAGGAGAAAAAAAGGGGGTGGGGGAAGGAAACAAATCAAAAAGCAAAACAAAACAAAAACAAAAACAAAACAAAACAAAAAAAAAAAAAAAAAAAAAAAGAACCACAGGGGAGTATCTTCTGATTCTGTGTTCTTTAAGTCCCTTGGCTTCTCCTGGAAGTTGTCAGTCTAGCTGGTGTTCTGGGGGAGGGGCCTGTTGTGCTGATTTTCAGGTGTTAGCAGTTGGGGGAGCCGCTGTGCCCCTGCCTGGTGCAGGGCTCGGTGGGGGTTGTTTACCCCGTGAGGCCGCAGGAGGAACAGCCCCAGTGGCGGGGCAGCTCTGGAAACCTGGATTCAGCTCCGGCAGGAACTCCGTCTGCAGGGCCTGGAGGCTCCGGGGCGGGGCCGCTGATCTGCTCAGCTGGGGCAGGAGCGTCCTCGCTGTCCTGGGCCCTCCCGGCCTCTGCCTGTCCCGGGGGAGGCGGGATCCTGGGCTGTGTCCCGGCGCCCTGTGCTCCGGAGCCTGCGCTGGTGGATTCGCGCTCCCGGGCCGCGCAGCCCCCTCCGCGGAGCCGCCGCCCGAGCCCCTCCGAGCTGCTCCTGGAACCGCGCAGCCCCCTCCGCAAGGAGCCTCTTCCTCTGCCCGAGCCCCTCCGAGCTGATCCCGGGGCCGCGCAGCCCCCTCCGCGGAGCCGCCGCCCGAGCCCCTTCAGCTGCTCCGGGTCCCGCCGGGTCCCGCCGTGCGCGCTGCAGCCCTTAGGGAGCTCGGCGCACTCTCCTGGGCGCGCAGTTGCTCTGTTAGTGTCCCCGGGAGCCCGAGGGCATCCCCGCCCTCCTGGGTCCTGCTCCAACTCCCCGCGAGCCCCTTTCCCCCGGGAAGGTCGGTGCAGCTCCTGCTCCTCCGGGACGGGGCTCTCCTGTCCTGGGGACACTCGCCCCGGCCTCAGCCCGGCTCCTCGCGGGGCCCCTCCCCCTTGGAGGCCTTTGTGTCTTTATTTCTTTTTCCCCGTCTTCCTACCTTGATAGATGCGCGAACTCTTCTCACTGTTGCATTCCAGCTGGTCTCTCTTTAAATCTCAGGCCGAATTCATAGATTTTCAGGATAATTTGAAGGTTTTCTAGGTAGTTTGGTGGAGACTGGTGATTTGGAGACCCTACTCCTCCGCCATCTTGCTCCTCCCTCCCCTGCTACCAGCTTCTGATTTTCATCATTTTCACTTCTTTTAATCTTTTCTCTGGCTGTGTTTGATACAAAGCATTGATCACACAAATAAAGGCAAGGTGTGCTGTTTGAAGAATGGGCCTCCCTTTTGGCAGCTTGAAGAGCTCTGTATCCTGTGATGGGGGAGAGGAGCAGATGGGAAACATCACCCCCTGTTGCAGTGAATTAGAAAGTCTGTAACGCCATCAAAGCTTTTATTATTATTTATTATTTCTTGGAACATTCACACTTACCTTGGGAGAATGTCGTCTTAAGTAAATGGCATACTGATTCTTTGTGGCTCACGGTTTGGAAACCACAAGCTAATATCCATGCGGGCCCTAGATTGGGTATTTTGCTCTGCCAGGAGGACAGGTGTCCTCCACTCCATTAGTACCAATAACATGACAAAAATGTCATACAGATTCGAATGACAAGAGGACAGACTAACCAGTTCTAATCTCCGCTAACCAAAGCTGTGAAACCAGGGATCTTTCCTTTGAACCAGCCAACTCTTGTATTGAAGTACTAGCTCCCTCCCTCCCTTCCTTCCTTCCTTCCTTCCTTCCTTCCTTCCTTCCTTCCTTCCTTCTTTCCTTCCTTCCACTGTATACCAGGCATTGGTAAAAAAATGCTGGGGATACTGATGTGTAGGAAATGGACAGAACCCTTGGTGTCCTACAGCTTTGTGTTCTGGTAAGAAAAACAATGAATTGGAAATTAAATGATAACATTGGCTTTTTTGGTAAATGTTATTAAGAGATTAGAGTGATATGATTCATGGTGTGAGGATAAATGTGTATGTGTGTGTAGTCACTTTTGAAGAAGAGTCCAGGGAAGGCCCCTCAAGTGCTCTGAGAAGTCAGAAGGTCTAGTGCAAGAGGAAGGAGCAAGTGCAAAGGCTTTGGAGTCGGGTCTAGTAGTTGAAAGGCCTGTGTAGAGAGAAAAATGACATCAGATTGAAAGGGTGAGGCCCAGCCATCCAGAGTTTTATGGTCCATGGTAAAGCGTTTGTGTTTATTCTAAGTGCAATAGATGCCAACAAAGGCATTTAGGTAGGAGAGTGACATGCTCTGATACACATTTTAAAGACATCACTGTAGCCTGTATGCAGAGGGAATGATTGTAAAGGGTAAGAATCCAGAGAGATTAGTGAGGAGGTATTTCAGAGCCTTTATTTTTTATTTTATTTTATTTTTTTAAAGATTTTATTCATTCATGAGAGAGAGAGAGAGAGAGAGAGGAGAGAGAGGCAGGCAGAGACACAGGCAGAGGGAGAAGCAGGCTCCATGCAGGGAGCCCGACGTGGGACTCGATCCCGGGTCTCCAGGATCACACCCTGGGCTGAAGGCGGTGCCTAACCACTGAGCCACTGGGGCTGCCCTCAGAGCCTTTAAAGTAGAAGGAAAGTCAGACCAGAGTGGTGACATGGAATAATCAATTTTATTTCAAGAACGGAGTGACCAAATATATCCAATGCTGCTGACAGGATAGGATGAGTAGTTTGGCTCCAAGGGCTCCTCCAAAAAGGCCCTGATTCTTTTCTAGAAGAGCAATTTGGAGGCGTTCTTGGGATGAAGCCAGAGAGGGTTGCACTGACAAATACAAGAGGGTGGGAGGAAGAAGTGGAGAAAGGAGGCAGAGACCATTCTGGGGAGTTTGTCTGTGGAGGGAAGCAGAGAAATGCTTCGGAAGCAGGCAGAGAGGTGAGGCACTGAGGGATGCCTCTGGCATTGTGAGATACCCAATCTAGGATCTTTTGAAGGAGAAGAGGTATTAAATCAGGGTTACTCCCATATATTCTTAATCCCAGGGAGAGATACAGAGATGAAAAAGGGGAAAAGAGCTAGTGAAAGATGTAAAGTCCTTTCTGCTTTATATATTTTTATATATCTCCTGTCTTTTCTCTGTTAAGCCAAATCTGTTTCTAGTGAGAGTCTAGCATGAGCCAGATCTTTTGTATAAACTTTGTTCAGCTTGTCATCTCTCCTAGGAATATTTTAAGCCTGTTTCATTCACTATAAAATAAAAGACTGTTTCTTGTGAAAGAATCTCTGGCATCTGTGAGCAGAAAGGCTTAGATTTTAGAATGTAGGAATGTGGGAGCAGAGGTGCCTCCCTTGAGGGAGCTGCCCGGTTCTGAATCTCCCTGACATTTCCGGTTCCGAAATACAGGCATCTTTATTTCCTGTTTGAACTTCATGGAGCCATTCTTGTCTGGCCTGAACTCTTCCAGTTCTTGGGCTCCTCCTCCACTGGAAAGCTCTACTCTTCCCATGGCCCTGCCAGTGTTTCAGGAGTCTGCAGGGAGTAGGAGGTGACTATTAACAGAACTATCAAAAAATGAGTCTCATAGTTTCCAAAACCAAGCTTATTTGATTGATGTGCATTATGAGAGTTTGTCTTCCCAGGCTAATCAGAACAAGAGTGGTGATGCTCGTCAGTGTGAAATATAAAATAAGATATTGGTCCCTCCACAGTGCATACCTCCTTGCTGTCCCACCCCATCATGGCCAGGGCTCATCACTGCCTCCACCTCTGAACCATGACCTCCACTGTGCAGCTGCCCCTTCCATGTTCCTCTCCACTGGGCCCAGACTCACACTGCAAGATCTAGCAGAAGAACATTCAGGACAGAAAACTATCTAGTACGTGGTGGAAAGGCCCAGAAATGGAAATGATCTTGGCTTCTTCAGAGATTGACTAGATGATTAGCGAGCTAGAATGAGAGGGGACGGCCGATGGGTAAGTGGAGTGGACAGTGGGCAGGGCCGTGATGTTACTAGCTCTTCTGAACCTGCTCCTTTAGTCCTTCCCACCTCAGGACTTAATGGCCGTTTTATGCTTCCCATTGCTGAAGCTGAAAAACTTAGAGTCAACTTCTGCACTTTTCTTTCTCTTACATCCCGTAGCCAGTTCATCTGCAAATACTATTTTCTCTCCCTTAAAAATACCCATCTGCTTCATGCCTCTGTCATCACTACCAAACCTCCCTAATTTCTCACTGGAATAACTTGTTAACTAGTGTCCCTGCTTTACTCTTTCCATCATCCTCATCTCTATAAAATTCAGAGCATCTTTTTTCTTTCTTTTTCTTTCTTTTTTTTTTTTTAGAGAGGGAGTGGGGAAGGGCAGAAAGAGGGGAGAGGGAATCTCAAGCAGGCTCCATACTCAGCACAGAGCCCACTGTGGGGCTCAGTCTTATGCTCCTGAGATCATGGCCTGAACCAAAATCAAGAGTCAAATGCTTAACCAACTGAGCTGCTCAGTTGGTTACCCCTCAGAGTATCTATTTATCTATCTATCTATCTATCTATCTATCTATCTATCTATCTATCTATCTATTTATTTACTTACTTACTTATTTACTTATTTATTTATTTTTATTTATTTTTTCAGAGTATCCTTTTAAAACTTAACTAAGACTGTGTCATTCTTTTCTCAGAATCTTAAAATTGTGTATGACCTCTCTCCTCCTAAAGCATCAAGTTCTTACCCAGTCACCGTAGCTTCTATGACCTGACCCCTGGTTATGTGGAGCCTCCATCATCATCTCCTACTTTCCTCCCCTGTCACTTTGCTTTGGCTAAACACCTTGCTGCCACTCGTAGCTGAGGGCCTTGGTGTTTGCTGTTTCTTGGTCTAAAGCACTCCTACCTCAGATCCAAGTGGCCCTGCACCATGGTACGTCTCTAACCCTCGATCTCAAATAGCATCCTTGCTATTGGACAGGTAGGACACCCCATGTCCTTTACCTTTTTTTCTTCCTTAGTATTTATCAACTCTGGACCTTTTACTTATTTACTTCTTTTGTAATCTTCACTAGAACATAATAAGCTTCTTAGGACATGAAATTTCTAGGCAGTTTATCTGTTTTGTTCACTCCTGTATCCTCATGCCCAGAATAACATCTCCATGTAGGGGGGGATCAAAAATTTTTGTGGAATAAATGGATGACATTAATTGGATACAAATGTATATAGGATAATAAATTGGATGATGATAATATTGTGTTCTCTTTGTATTATTTATACCTCTCAGAGGGTTGGAAAGGTATAGAATAGGAGATCTATGGTAAAAGGGGGAAGGCAGGGGGAGTATTGGATGTTAGAGGAGGAAAAGTGTGAAATGTTCTGTTGTAGAGTAAGGAGCTCTGAGGGTCCCTTGAGATTAGGGGTCATAAATTAAAAAATGGGACCAGTCAAGATTGTTGTCCAGACACTTTAGTTCAGACACAGACATGGAGTAAAAGAAGAGTAGAGTTTAACCAATTTAAGGGTTTTACTTGGGAAGTCCAACAGAGAAAGATAAGAGCAAAAGGAGTTGGGGGAGATGCATATCAGTGCTTATCCTTTTTTAAAAAAAGATTTTATTTACTTGTGAGAGACTCCGAGAGAGAGGCAGAGACACAGGTGGAGGGAGGAGCAGACTTCCTGTGGGGAGCCTGTTGGGGGACTCGATCCCGGGACCCTGGGACCTTTGGTCACGCCATGAGCCAAAGGCAGACACTCAACCACTGAGCCACCCAGGCGGCCCTATCAGTGCTTATCCTAATGGACCATGGAAACTAAGTAAGAACTAAAAAGACAGGAGGTAGAAGGCAGAAAGCAGGAGGTTTCAAATCAGTATTTTTGAAGTGGTACAATTGCTGGTAATGACAAGGCCTGGATATGGCAATGGGGATGGGTTACTAAGGG
Organism: Canis lupus familiaris; assembly: GCF_011100685.1. NCBI lineage: Eukaryota > Metazoa > Chordata > Mammalia > Carnivora > Canidae > Canis > Canis lupus. Next base: position 1,251,280 of record NC_049224.1, on the reverse strand, counting down.
AGAGTGGAGGAGGAGATTGTTGGAATTGAAGAAATGACAAACTAGAGACAAGGATGTTGACAGGATCGTTCACATGAGAGTTGAAGTTGTTAAGAACGATGACAGGATCCGAGGTTGAGATGAAGTTGCTGAAATGTTCTGAGATCTGAGGATGCTTAGGAAGAGTAACAGAGATAGGAATAGGAGCAAAACAAAAAAGGGTGCAAGTTGGGCTGGCTGATGGCAGACATTTCAAGACAGCTGAGACTTTAGGAGGACAAGGGAGGAGAAATGGTTTAGACATAGCAGTGGGGACAGGAAGGCCACCTGTCCCCCCAGGCCCTGTGGTATATCTCCTATTGGGACAAAAACAAGACACCACTTGAGAAGACAACGAAAAAAGTAAGGTATCATGAGATGTCCAGGTTTCCATCAGGTTAAAAATATAAAAGGAATAATCAGATTTGGTTAAAATTAAATAGTTACGGGAGATACCAGGCTCCGTATTTTTATCTGTAAACCGCATTTGATTTTTACATGTTCAAACAGCAGTGCTTAGCTTTTAAATCTTTGTAGGCTAAAACTGTCATTCTTGAATTTAACAAAGTGCCAGCTGACAAGTCTTTTCACCAAGTATGTTGGTGCCAACATGTACTTGTTGATATGTCAGGAAACAGGATGTTAAATTAGGCAGAAGCTATGCAGAAGAGAACTGTTGTGAAAATTTAAAGACATTTGTCTGCTTATTTATTTATCTACTAATAATTTGTATTTTGCCATTTTCCACAAAGCGTTTGAGGAGCACAGTCCTGTGCTTCACATCATGTTCTCTTGTCATTGCTCAAGCCACAAATAAGCCTAAGAAGCCAGAGAAAGAACAGAGAGACACACAAGGCTTATGGACTCAAACCCCACAGAGAACATGAGACGAGGCTGAGCATCTGATGTGGAGATGCCACTGTACTTGCCTGAATCCTAGGAGTAGAGCAGTAGTCTCTGCTCATATAGGTTCCCCAACTCAGCAGAGTATTTAAAATCCCAGAGTCCAGATCTGGGCCACATCTGAGGTGCCCAAGTGGCTCAGGTCCACCACAATCTGCTTTTACGAAATCCCCTTCTCCTCCTCAGGTCCTTTCCTGCCTCTGCCTCCATCCATCATTCCCACAGTACAGAAACGGGTTTCCTTTTCTTTTCCTAAGTCCTCATTATGTCTTCTTCACGTATTTTTCAATCCTTTCTCCCTTCTTTTCTGTAACTTCTCAGCCCCAGGACAGGAGTATAACTGCTGTATATCTTAATGAAGGGTCCATGTCTGATTAACTCTGTTCCAATGGTGGAGCCTTTTTCTTTGATACTACTCTAGAATGACACCTTTTATCCATTTCTTTATCTCCTGCCATAGAGAAAGATAGTAAAATTGGGATTTCTTTCAACAATAAGGAATCTTAAGTTCCATGGACTTTTAAAACTGTACAAATCAGTATAACCACTTTTATTAAATTGTTTTATTTTCTTATGTGTAATCTTCAAGAAGTATGTTTTCTATTGAAAGTATTTCAGAAACCATTAAAATTATTAGATGCTTCAAAGGTGACTTTATGAGGATGAAGGGAGATATTTGGATATTTTGAACAATTTAAATAGAGGAGCTAAAATAGGTTTTAAGAAAAACCCCATGTACCCAGCCCATTTAAAATCGACAACTAGACCAATAAGACAATATAAATAGAAGACAAACCTCTTACTAATTAACAATAAAAGGTAGTAAATTAGAGAGGCAGGAGCATTATCCCATTTTTGTCAATCTGGCTTACCTTATGACAGATGAGCACTCAGGAACACACTGTGACAGGACAAACTCCTTTGGGCTTCAGCTTCTCTCTGTCCACCAGTCCTCCCCACCAGGAGAGCTGGAGTGCCCACTGTCTGCTTCATGCAGTTAGGCCAACTGGACACACAGCTGAAGCTTGTGGCCCTTCCAGCCACTTCTAGATTTGAGTGAGATAGAATACCTCATGAGGAGGATTATGGCATCAGAACTGCCACAGAGACCGGATGTGCAACCTAAACGTGTGGAAAAGTTAACACCAGAGGGCAGGATTGCACCTGTGGGAAACAGGAGAAGTAGCTTCCAAGGCGGGTGAAGTCTCCCTCCTTCCTGTGAACGTCTTCAAGGCATGATGGCTTGGTGCGGCTCCTCTGGATGAGTGCTGTGTGCCAACTGTATGCACCTGCCCATGTGACCTCCTATTTCTTTACATCTCCTGTGCCACCGTAGGCAGTGTGCTGACTGCATATGTCACCCCTCACCTTGCCGTACTTCCCTTTTTCCCTGCTCTCACGGCATCTTCCAAATAAAATATCAGTGTTTGTTGATCCTTGCCCTCACGTTTGTGTGCTGGGGAACCTGGGCTCAAATACATCCCCCAACTTAGAATTTAATAATATATGTTATGTATTTTATAATTGTGAATTGTTAGTAACAAAAACTACCATTCTTCAAGGTGTTTTGTAAATACTGAAGGTAATTTTATGGGTTTCAATTTTGTAATATTGATCTCTTGAAGCCATCTGTTGATGTCTGAAGATGCTAATTATAGTAGCACTTGGAAGCTAATTTCAGGTCACCGTAATGACTGTTCAGATAGCTGCCCAGTGATTTTTGTGGTGTGTTTGACAGTTATTTTCTAGAAAAACATCACTGATTCTGAGTGGCAGGGTCAGGGCTCAGTCCCTCCCCTGGCCTTTTGTGATGAGAGCAGTGATTTTTGAAAAAGAGGCTTGACAAGTTGTGATCCACATTGTAACTAGTTCTGCCTTATGTCTGAAGTAGAGAAGAAAGACCTACAACTGAAAAGGGGTGGAGGTGGGTGCGTTAGGAAAGAGACCAGAAACGCCGGAGAATGAGCCTCTTTGCCAATGACCTGATTCACCCAGGTGGTTAGTGCTGTTTCTCATTCTCTGCTGCAGTTAAGGTATTTCTAAGGTGAGAGTTCCTTTTACTTTCTCTCTCTCATTTTGCCTTCTAGGTGGACAAAAAAATTGTGAGAACTGAGATAGGAGTTCTTCTTCGCCTCTCACATCCAAACATTGTAAGTGGTTTTTAATCTACTATTTCAAATAATCCTCAAAGTTACAGAATGGGATCTTTGTTCTTTGTTGCCCATGCTGATAATGAGAAAGGAATTCTTCACCACCAGCAGGTAGCTGCCATCACCTCCTCTCGTCCTCATCTGATCACATTTTTCAGTTCTTGAGCTGAATAAATCTTTAAAATAATACCACTTGAAAGAGTTTCAAAATGGATGGATCAGCACTATATACCATCTTTGTTTTCATGCATAAAAGGATACCTAAAAATTGAAGAGTTTTGTTTCACTCTAATAAAACACTGGCTTTTTCCTTTTGTGTGCCTATCTTATTAATATGCCATTGCTGAAAAAGCAGGTGAAGAAATGCATGGCTCTCCAAAGTCATTTCAGTGTCCTTTGAGAGGCTATCTACTTTAGAAACAATGTGAAGATTCAAATAAATGATGTACTTGAATGGGAAACATAAAATGTCCTCAGAAGCTCTGCTCTAGGCTATGTCCAGACAAAGGCGCTGAGGAAAAGGTCTGGCAAAAGCTTTCTTGAGCCAGTGAAGTGAAGAGAACAAAATCATTTTCCAGGCCATAACTTGAATTGAGCCAACTACTTAAAGAAAATATTTTACTCGTTTCTTTGAGAAAGTCTTAGTGTCCAGGAGGATGACTAATCTGCAATGCTTAGTTAGGCTTAAAGCAAAGTACTTAAGACGTAATATACGGGTTAGCAATGCAGTCAGCTATAAGTCATGGAAACTGGAATATGGCAGTCTAGACGAACACTTTATGTGACAATCAGAAGGCAGGCAGTTGGTAGCATTGCATCAGCTCCTCAGTGGGAGATGCCATTCAGGACCTAAACGTCTTCCCCCCTCAAGGGCCGCTCCACAGTCTTCACAAGTTGTCAGCCCATACCCTAGACAGAAAGAATTGGAAAGGCCTCGCCAACAATGTGATGAGAAGAATAGAGGCTTTTCCAGAATTTCCAGCTACAGCAGAATTCTCTCCAGACTTTATTAGCCAGAGCTGGCCACAAGATCATCACTCTTCACTGCACGGAGACTGGAAAATTGGGGAGGAGGATTATCGTAAACAGCTTAAACCAATCACGATCCATAACGTGAGGCTGGGTACTTTGCTTCCCTAAACAAAATCCATTTGCAGTAAAGAGCTTTGGCAAAATGGCACCAAAAAATCACCACTTTTACATTATCCATCTTTTTCTTTCAATGAAAAGCCAATATGGATTTTTTCTCAATTGCAGATCAGTCCTGGTCACTAAATTTTTAGATATATTGAGGAAAATATTCAAAATTGAATGGATTTTCTGAATGTGATGAAAACCCTGTTACAGTCCATCAAATCCCTACCATCACTACTTTTCTGAGGATCCCTGCATCTGCTGGCAACATTTTTGCTATTGAGAGATATCCTTTCCATACAGACGGACTTTAACCTGGTCCCTCCTGTTCTGGCTTAGGTCTCTAATTCCAAATTCCTTTTAGGAGAAAGAGGCATTTGCATCACTAGTAACCATGATGCTTTCAAATGGCTCAAGTTTTCTTTGCTTGCTTTTTCTTTTTAATTCTGAAGCAATTCAGAAATTGTGATGTTTTGGCAAAATTTAGGAAGTGTTTCTAAGGCAGGTATCTTTCAGCTGTGAAAAGGAAAAAATATAAAAACTCAAAAGGGTCTTTAAGAAATGAGATAACTGATACAAATAACCAGAGAGTGACAGATGGCTGCTTGTTACCTGGATGTGGAACCTTTATTGACGATCCAATGTATTACTGTTACAAAGAGTGTTGTTTAGTCATGGAGTTAGCTTTTCCTAGAAAAATGAAAATAAGGAACTTACGATGTATTTTTTAATATCTTTCCCCAGATAAAACTTAAAGAGATATTTGAAACCCCTACAGAAATCAGTCTGGTCCTAGAACTGGTCACGGGAGGAGAACTATTTGACAGGTGAGTTGGTCCTAGAAATCTAACCAGAGAAAGGTTATGCTTCCAGGCATCAAAAAGTACCAAAGGGAAATTTCTCCTGCCAATTTTCACAATGACACATCATACCACTTGATAAGTTCTACTAAAATAAATCATAAGCGGAATACACAATGGAGAGGGAGTGTTAGTTGATATGATATGGGTAGGTGAAATTTTGCTTTGCTTAGTAAAACATGAAACACTGTAGTATCAGTTTACTTTTGCAAATATTTACTTTCCCAATAAAAACAGATTTCTAAAGTCATTCTAAATTTAAACTAAATAGTAGCATTTATGAGAATATTTCATGATAAAATATGTGATGAAATTTATAGAAAGTTAAATGTGTAGTAGTATTCTCTGTTATGATCCAAAAGCTCATAAAAATCAATATTCTTCAAATAATTATTTTTAGGCCTATGTTCTCTATTAAGTTGTTCTGAGTTCCAAGATGCAGAGTAAAACATGTTCTGTTAGGACCAGTTATAACCAGCTTTAGTTGTCTGATCATATGCTTATCACTCAAGGCAGAGTTTGAGGACGGTGGGGAGTATGCCTGAAAATCTGGTAGAGCACAGTATAGGCAAACAATATGTACAAGAAACACAACCGTCACGTTTCTGTAGCTTTCCCATCTTCCTTGTTGTCCCAGGAGAATTCCCTGTTTACCTTGATGGACCCCTAGGAGCCCTTTTCTGTGCTCATCGGGGTAATCAAAAAAGATTGGAACTGGAAGAAGACAAAGTGACTAAGGAGGTACATATTGGAAATGGTTAGAAACTGTGTGCTGATACAAGCTTCATGTTGGTTAAAATGGGTTAAGAGAGAAGTGGGCTGCAGAGAGAAGACAGGAAAGATTGAAGGACTGTGATGAAGCCTGAGCCTGGAGCACAGTAAATTCTCAATAGATGTTTGCTGAAAGAATGAGCACCGCTCTACTGAATGGACTCTGGAGGGAGAGTCTGCAGGGAATAGGGTTAGAGCGTGCTAGGAAAGGAGGAAAGGAGCACCCCTCCCCATCCGCCCCCCCCCAAAGGTATTCATGATGGTTTTCAAAGGTTCTGTTTGTTTTTACTGTTACCCTGTGTAGATTTGGATCTTCAGATCGCAAGGAGTAAAATGGTCCAGTTTGATCGGAGCTACATATGTATCTTCAACAGATAGACGGTTTTGTTCGTATATACATTGACATTTTCTTAGAACAAGTTATGTGCATTATCAGACTTTAAAAACTGTAACATTGGGGATCCCTGGGTGGCTCAGTGGTTTGGCCCCTGCCTTCAGCCCAGGGCGTGATCCTGGAGACCCGGGATGGAGTCCCACGTCGGGCTCCCTGCGTGGAACCTGCTCCTCCCTCTGCCTGTGTCTCTGCCTCTCTCTCTCTGTGTCTCTCATGAATAAATAAATAAAATCTTAAAAAAAAAAAAAAAAGAATAGTAGCTAAGAAAGTAGCATACAAAAATGCTAAAAAAAAAAAAAAAAAAAAACAAACTAACATTTTAACTCTATCCATACTTGACAAATAAATGAATCAACTTTGGGAAGTGAATATCAGTAGCCTAAAGACATGCACTTCTTGTGGCAGTTCGGTAGTCATTTGGATTCATGGTTCGAAGTCTTGACTTAAAGGCAAATACTTAACCTAGAGTGATTTGCTTACCTTTCTGAAACTCAGAACAAATTTGAAGTGATTCTATGCTGCTAGGGAAGCTGAGACACCCTGATCCACGGTAAGAATAGTCTTGTTCTAAGACCATCATGTTATGTTCCCTTATGGTTAGTGAAGACTCTTCTAGACTAATTTACTTAAATGTTACCAGAATTGGCCAAAATGGCTTCTTTTTCAACAACTCTATAGCTAACTCTTTCATAGACATGTTATATAGTTATGCCTTTGGAGCCGTGAGGTCTCTCTAAGGAGAACTAACATATTTCTCTGCTAATTACAGTCTATTGGAGACAAACACCATGTTCTTCCATTGTAAATAACTGTAGGACAGGAATGTCACACCAAAGCCATCATCTACCAATAGCATTTACTATTTACCTACTCACCTCTATTTGTTTGAATTATTTTGGAAGAAAGTCTCTTTCCATCCCTCTCCAACCCTTTTTTTCATGAAAAGATTCTTATTCTCTCATCTTGTAGTTTAGTTGATATAATGGAACAGGTAAAAATGAAAAACTAAATACTGTTGATAAATTTCATTTACAGAGATAAATGGATGAAATATTCAGATTTAACAGAAGACATAAAGAATGGCAGACAGCCAGTAAAGCACTCAATCACTTATAAACTCTTAGTGGTCTTAGATCATAGACTTTATTCCTCCCGAATGTTATTATCCATGTATCTGTTGCAATATCTGAGATGGATTTGGTTTCTCCATTAGGTTATTTAATCCTATAGTTATCTTTAAAATTGTATCAAGCTGAAAATATGTCTTGCATTATTATCCATGTATTGCTTTCGTTCTTGAGGGTTAAAAATCATAATATGGTCCCTTTTTCCTGTACTTAGGTCAAAACCAAATTCATTTAATTGTGATGATCAAAATTCATTCCTCTTTGAATGATGGGGATCGAATGATGACGTTAATTGTTTCTAATGAATGAAATAATGGAGCAATTGATGAAGAAATAATTATGTTCGTCTAATATAGTCAAAATGGTTGTATTTTATTAGCAAAAAATCTATTCCATGGTGCTTCTAAAAAACTAAGCATAGTAAAAATCCAAGTGGAATCTGCTGTTTCATGTAGAATATAAATAGGAAAGTGCATAGGACAATTGATTAAAATTTTTGGAATAAAGCCAGTGATTATTTTGTGTCCAAGAAAAGCTCCAGAGGTTTTCTGTTTCATCTTTCTCAATCTCAACATAATTCTTAGAAATTCACTGCATTTTTTTAGTGGCCATAATGTGAGGTTGTTTGCTTTAAGAATAAATTTTCTTTTCTTTCTTTTATTCCAGAAAACAATTATATTTTATTATTTATTTATTTATTTATTTATTTATTTATTTTTGTTTTTTATTGGAGTTCAATTTGCCAACATACAGCATAACACCCAGTGCTCATCCCATCAAGTGCCCCCCTCAGTGCCCGTCACCCAGTCACCCCCACCCCCCGCCCACCTCCCTTTCCACCACCCCTTGTTCGTTTCCCAGAGTTAGGAGTCTCTCATGTTCTGTCTCCCTCTCTGATATTTCCCACTCTTTTTCTCTCTTTTCCCTTCTATTCCCTTTCACTATTTTTTATATTCCCCAAATGAATGAGACCATATAATGTTTGTCCTTCTCCGATTGACTTATTTCACTCAGCATAATACCCTCCAGTTCCATCCACGTCAAAGCAAATGGTGGGTATTTGTCATTTCTAATGGCTGAGGAATATCCCACTGTATCCATAGACCACATCTTTATCCATCATCTGTCGATGGACACCAAGGCTCCTTCCACAGTTTGGCTGTTGTGGCCATTGCTGCTATAAACATCAGGGTGCAGGGGGCCCGGCGTTTCACTGCATCTGTATCTTTGGGGTAAATCCCCAGCAGTGCAGTTGCTGGGCCATAGGGCAGATCTATTTTTAACTCTTTGAGGAACCTCCACACAGTTTTCCAGAGTGGCTGCACCAGGTCACCTTCCCACCAACAGTGCAGGAGGGTTCCCCTTTCTCCACATCCTCTCCAACATTTGTGCTTTCCTGCCTTGTTAATTTTCCCCATTCTCACTGGTGTGAGGTGGGATCTCATTGTGGTTTTGATGTGTATTTCCCTGATGGCAAGTGATGCAGAGCATTTTCTCATGTGCTTGTTGGCCACGTGTATGTCTTTGGTGAAATTTCTGTTCATGACTTTTGCCCATTTCATGATGGATTGTTTGTTTCTTTGCTGTTGAATTTAATAAGTTATTTATCCTTTATCTGATAGGTCATTTGCAAATATCCCATTCTGTAGGTTGTCTTTTAGTTTTGTTGATGGTATCTTTTACTGTGCAAAAGCTTCTTCTCTTAATGAAGTCCCAATAGTTCATTTTTGCTTCTGTTTCTCTTGCCTTCATGGATGTATCTTGTAAGAAGTTGCTGTGTCCGAGTTCAAAAAGGGTGTTGCCTGTGTTCTCCTCTAGGATTTTGATGGAATCTTGTCTCACATTAAGATCTTTTATCCATTTTGAGTTTATCTTTGTGTCTGGTGTAAGAGAATGGTCCAGTTTCATTCTTCTGCATGTGGATGTCCAATTTTCCCAGCACCGTTTATTGAAGAGACTGTCTTTTTTCCAGTGGATGGTCTCTCCTCCTTTATCGAATATTAGTTGACCATAAAGTTAAAAGTCCACTTCTGGATTCTCTACTCTGTTCCATTGATCTATGTGTCTATTTTTGTGCCAGTACCACACTGTCTTGATGACCACAGCTTTGTAGTACAACCTGAAATCTGGCATTGTGATGCCCCCAGCTATGGTTTTCTTTTTTAATATTCCCCTGGCTATTCAGGGTCTTTTTTGATTCCACACATATCTTAAGATAATTTGTTCCGACTCTCTGAAAAAAGTCCATGGTATTTTGATAGGGATTGCATTAAATATGTAAATTGCCCTGGGTAGCACGGACAGTTTCACAATATTAATTCTTCCAATCCGTGATCTTGGAATATTTTTCCATCTCTTTTGGTCTTCCTCAATTTCTTTCAGAAGTGTTCTATAGTTTTTAGGGTATAGATTCTTTACCTCTTTGGTTAGGTTTATTCCTAGGTATCTTATGCTTTTGGATGCAATTGTCAATGGGAATGACTCCTTAATTTCTCTTTCTTCAGTCTCATTGTTAGTGTATAGAAATGCCACTGATTTCTGGGCATTGATTTTGTATCCTGCCACGCTACCGAATTGCTGTATGAGTTCTAGCAATCTTGTGGTGGAGTCTTTTGGGTTTTCCATGTAGAGTATCATGTCCTCTGCGGAGAGGGAGAGTTTGACTTCTTCTTTGCCAATTTGAATGCCTTTAATGTCTTTTTGTTGTCTGATTGCTGAGGCCGGGACTTCTAGGACTATGTTGAATAGCAGTGGTGGGAGTGGGCATCCCTGTCTTGTTCCTGATCTTAGGGGAAAGGCTCCCAGTGCTTCCCCATTGAGAATGATATTTGCTGTGGGCTTTTTGTAGATGGCTTTTAAGATGCGAGGAATTTTCCCTCTATCCCTACACTCTGAAGAGTTTTGATCGGGAATGGATGCTGTATTTTGTCAAATGCTTTCTCTGCATCTATTGAGAGGATCATTTGGTTCTTGTTTTTTCTCTTGCTGATATGATCAATCACACTGATCGCTTTACAAGTGTTGAACCAGCCTTGCATCCTGGGGATAAATCCCACTTGGTCATGGTGAATAGTCTTCTTAATGTATTGTTGGCTCCTATTGGCTAGTATCTTGTTGAGAATTTTTGCATCCATATTCATCAGGGATATTGGTCTATAATTTTCCTTTTTGGTGGGGTCTTTGGTTTTGGAATTAAGGTGATGCTGGCCTCATAGAACGAAGTTGGAAGTACTCCGTCCCTTTCTATCTTTCCAAACAGCTTTAGTAGAATAGGTATGGTTTCTTCTTTAAACGTTTGCTAGAATTCCCCTGGGAAGCCATCTGGCCCTGGACTTTTGTGTCTTGGGAGGTTTTTGATGACTGCTTCAATTTCCTCCCTGGTTATCGGCCTGTTCAGGTTTTCTATTTCTTCCTGTTCCAGTTTTGGTAGTTTGTGGTTTTCCAGAAATACGTCCATTTCTTCTAGATTGCCTAATTTTATTGGCATATAGCTGCTCATAATATGTTTTTAAAATCGTTTGTATTTCCTAACAATTATATTTTAAAGCAGCTAATTTAGCAGTATCGTTACACTCTTCCAATTAAATTTTTGAAGAGGTATTTTTTTCCTGATTTTTGTCTTACTCCAATATCAGAATATATTATGAATGTTTAAATTGTGGTTGTTTTTTTTTTCATTTTCTACTTGGGTTTTTGCTTGCCTGATTATGCTTGTTCAAATGCCAAACATTATGTATAAAACATATTGGAATATGAGGCTTTAAATATGTAACCTTCCAAAAAAGTGTATTTTCTTTTGCAGGCAGTTAAGGTAAGGAGCAGATCACTTTAGTCCAATAAGATATTGGGTTGATTCAAAGCTGGGCTTCATGAAGGCAGATCTATTTCTTGTCAACTCTTACTCATAGGGTTTTGCTCTTTAAGGGTTCCAATTTAAGTCAGGAGATTGTTCCAGGGCCTCCTTTCTTGACAGACCCTAAATGCCAACTTCTGTTCTCTCCATCCTGTGAGATGGCCAGAAGCTTTGTTCATCTTCTCAGCCTGTTAGCCACTGATGTCGAGTCAATAAATGCCTCAGTCAAAGCCTTTAAAGGGAAAACAGAGGCATCAGATGTTAGGTTTGCTTTGCTGGGTTTTTCTTGGCTCCTGAAGCCTTTACTTCCTTGGTAAACTCTCTGATGTCTTCAAATATATTTTTAAACAATAGTTTATTTAGCTTGTTTTCATTGTTCTTGCCTGGAAGCTTGTCTACCCCACTGTTGCTGAGAACAAAAAAATCAATATATGGGGTTTTAAAAGTCCTTTCCCAGACACTAGTGTATTTTCCTCTTTTATAGCAACGCTTTGGGGTAAAGAAGATGAAAAACCATTGCCCCCACTTTTACAGAGATGGCAGCTGAGAATGAGGAAAGATAAATGATGTTCCCAAATCAGGCAGCCAGTCTGTCTTCTGGTCTAGCCCTGCTAGATGAGTTTTCCAAACTGAAAATACTCTTTTAAAAACTACAAGTGGTCAATAAGCAAGAGAAGTAGTGGTTATATTTGGGGACTGTGCATTTAGCCTAGTAATTACCTGACAGAGGGACTATGTCTCCTTTTATATGGAATTTCTAGAAGGGTCAAATCTATAGAAACAGCAAAGCTGTGATTGCTTAGGGCTGGGAGAGTGTTGGGGAGGGGAGCCTGTAAGAGGTTTAAGTAGTTCAGACTTGTTAAGCTCTATTTTAACAGTATTGTTGTAGAACAGAAATTTATCGACTAACAATGGCTGGGAGACAATGGACCACTTGAGGGAAGAAGTAGTGAGGTTTGTTAAGTGGGAATGTGAAAACAAACTAGGCAAGAGTAACGATTTTTGAGGAACTCTGAGGGTCTCCTGAGGCTGGAGGTTGGACGTTTTTAGCGTCTGGTCCATGGTATTTCACACTGCTGGCTAACCCTCTCCATGTCCTTCATGTGGCATGACATCACCTCTTTTCCCTTGGATTTTATTCGGCCTTTACAGTTTTATCCTCCTTGATCTCTTTCCTGAGTTCCGCTTCCTCTTTCCATCCTTTAAGTGTCGCCCTTCCCTAAAGTTCTTCCCACATTCCCTGTGGGTAAGTTGGACACTCTCCTGTGGCTTCAGCCAGGCTGCTGGCTGCTGTCTCAGCGGAGATGAAAACTTTATTTTAAACAGTCTGCTAGACATTTCCACCTGTACATCCCATGGGCACTTCTAGATCAGTGTCTCCTCAGGCCCTCCCTCAGTCCTGCTTCGTCCTCCTAACTCCCTGAGCTGATTTAGCTTATCTGAGCTGGTCCGCACTGAACTCTCCCTCTTCCTCTCACTTCCCAGCCCCTTTCCCGTGACACTTTCTCTGAGCAGCCTTCAGACCATTCTCTCTCCCCTTTCCCACTGCTTATGCCCTTTTGAGTCTTCACATTCACTTTTCCATTGCAACAGACTCCTAACTGGCATTAGTTTCCCTGTCTGCCATCCATCTCTGTTTAAAGCACTGATTATCTGATCAGGTCAGCCCAAAAGTCTACTCCCCAAAACTTAGTTCTCTTAAACATGACAAACAAAACAACTCAGTTTGGCCTCACCCGACTCTTCTGGCTTCACCACCCACCTTTATTTCCTTCTCACCATCACATTAACCATAGCACATTGCTGTGACCCTCAAGAAGTTCCTAGTCTAGAACAGGAAAGGAAAAATGTGATACGGCCCCTAATATTGCTTTTTAATACCACCATCATTTCCCAAAGATGTGTTAGGGCTTGCAGGGGCAACCACAATATCACAAGATATGAGGACAAGGAACTAAAAAGGAAATAAAAATAAGAGGCAGTACACAAAAGACATATATCATAAGATACTTTATATTTCTGAGAGGTTGGCCACAGATTTGGCTGTAGGTCTTCATGTGGGAATAACATGTGCTATCATTGGGACATAAACAGTACTTTGGGCACAAAATCAGGGTATCTTCTAAGGCAGAAATGGCTTCAGGGTAGAATAGAATCTTTGAGCTGAATTTTACGTGAGATATCAAAAATTAGCAGCTAAAGGGTAGAGGGGAATGAAATGAGAAAGGGCAGTGAATGAAGCTTATAAAGGAGTGGTGGATTGACACAGGGCACAGCAGAATTCACTTTATACGTACACCAGCATGTCGTGTGCTGGCAGCCCTTAAGCCTTGGTTCCTGAAACTCCTCTGTCATTTGATCCTTCAAGTGCACATTGTCATCAGACCAGTGCCTTTCTTGCAAAAACCTACAGTCCTCCAATAGCGCCTCCATTAGAGAAAAAGCTGTCATTGGTGGGGGGAGCAGTAGGGCTCCTAATCTGCGTGCCAGGAAGTCTGAGGGCCTCAGGACATGATCAGATTAGAGCTCTTCAGCTGCATCGCTGGTGCTAACTGCCCGGCTGGAGATGTGCTCAATTCAATTTGCAGCAATTAAGGTGACAGCAACAAATGCACAAAAGTCATATTTCCAACAGATCTGTGGAGAGAAATAGGCATTGCCTGTGCTTTTTTATCCTGCAATTTTAAACTGATGAGAAGGAAAATAGTCCCAACTGTGGGGGAGAGGAGCATGCGCACCCACACAGGAAACAGTGGCAGTAAAAACACCTTCTGGGCCTAAGAAAGCCTGTGGAAGTCGGAGAATCACAGCCTGGGAACACGTCCCCCGTGCACTTTCTTCCCAGGTCTGTGGATGTCGGCTAGGCCTGTTACTGATGGAGGGCCCTGGCAAATGGAGATCCCAGGGTAGCCTTTTGGGTCCTGTTGTGATTAAAATCCTAGGAAAGATTTTGTTTTTAGCCCTGAGTCTTCTAGCCCAGTTCACAGTGGAATGATGAGAAATCTTGCCGCACAGCTGCAAACTTCATGGCCCTGGGCCTTTGAAAACGATCTTAAGATGCTGATAACATCCGAACTGCTTTCTTATTATTTTATAGAGCATGAAAAGGAAATTAGTTTGCTAAATCTGAGGAGAAATAGAGCGTAAATATGTTTAAACATAAAAACCAAAACTATCAACCAAAATTATCCCATTTCTACAGTTCTAAAACACATACAATGATTGAATATTTCATTGTTTCTAAAAATTGAAGGCACTAGTATATTTTGTATAAAGCTGTAAATCCTTGGCTATATATACATGGCAACTTTTTTTTAATTCCAGCTAAATTTTATGTAGAAATTGTTATGTGTTGCCTTATGAAACAAATGCTGTATTTTGCTAATTTGAATCACTTTGATTTTATTCAAAATAAGTTTTTAAAAAGATCATGTTATTACAATAATATCTAGATACTATGAATGATTCCTAAGACCAACAATAACCTTTCTACTTGTTGCATTTTGCTTTGGGAAGCATCTGTATGGCTGCTCTCCCTCTGGATTGATAGCCAATGTGCTTGTGGTGAGCATCACTTCCCAGTCCAGTGCTTTGTTTCCTATGAGAAGGAACCCAGGCAAAGGAGTTGTTCAACCATCCAACATCTGAAATTTCTCTGGCACTCATTTACTTGGCACTTAGTATTGATTCTACAAATATTTATTGACTGCCTACTATGAGCAGTGTTTGGAGCTAGGCCCGGTGGGTGATCGAAACAACAATCTAGTGAGAAGGCTAAGAATTTTCTCACAATGACCTGCAGAAGGCATTGGCCAAACATACCTACTGTAGTCATGCCTAAATGAAAAAGATTGCAAGACTTCATTTTCCTTTGCTTGGTTACTGATGTATTCACTTGCTGTCCTAGCTGTCGATTATAAACCTGAATTTGCAACTTGTGAAGTTCACTGTAACTGATCTTTCTAGTCAGCCACGCATGGCCTGAGTGGTAGTTCAGCTGATAAAATAATTAAAGTTGAATGTCTGAGTTCCAGAAACCTGCCTTTGTGACGCTCTGATGAACAAATGAACTGGGAACAAAATTCCTTTGGGCAGAAGGAGCCTGGTAGAGACGCAGTTAAATTCTGATAGTAGGGCCGTGCTGTGGCAAGCAGAGCTCATGGGGATGGGGTGGGGAAGGCACCCGCATTCTGTGCTCCTGTCCCACATATCTGCTCTAGGGGCATCTCTGACAATAGAACTTATAACTCTTTTGACTCTACAGACCTTAGTAAAATATATATTACATCTATGATGATGTTTTTGTTAATAATTTCTGTACTATCTGGGGCAGGACCCAAACAGTATTCTTTATAGATTTCAGGAAGTACCTGGCTCACGTTAGACAGAAATATTTATTGGCCATCACTACGCCATCCACAGTCCCTAATTCTCACTGTAGTGTTGGTTCTTTTACTTGGAGAAATCTCCTTCCCCTCCAGTCCCTGCTCCTCCACACCTATCCCACCCTTTCTGCACTTGGAAACTTCTGTACCCCCTTGAGATCTGAGCTATCAGCTGCCTCTGGAATCCCTTTCCCACCCTGTGCGGCCTCCACAATAGATCACTGGCCCTCTCTGTGAGCTCTCAGGTCATTTTCTAATACCTCTGTCACAGCAGGTAGCACAGTGTGCTGATGGTTTTCTGTCTGCTTATACCAAGAGAAATCCCGTGAGTGCAGAGGCCATGTCTGGTTCACTACTAAATGCCCAGCCTATAACAGTCATTCCATAATATTTATTGAATAAATGAATGAATGGACATATTTATTAGAATGTATCCTTAATTAATAGATGAAATATTTTATTAATTTAACTTATATTGTGGAAAATTAGTGAGATTTCCATTAAATATTATTCTTATACCTACTGTTCTTCCTTCTATCCTACCTGAAAACAGATCCCAAGAAAATTCACTCCTTTATCCAGCTAGTCTCTAAATTTTCACTCACAAGACCACATTCTGAACACAAGCACTTAATTCTAAATTGTACCCAAAGGAAAATGCGTGAACATCATATTTAGGCCAAAACTTGAGAAGTGATAATAAATCAAAATACAGAGAAGCACTGCTTGTATTCTAGTGTGTGAAGCACTGCCCCTTTAAGAGGTAGGGATGTTTATAAGAACTCATGTATTGAGTAGATGACAAAGAGGATTTCTCATCAGGGAGGCTGTCCGTGGTTGTGCAGGTTGGCTCTGGACAACCCCAAGGAGTAGCGCTCAACAAAGACTAAGCCATCAGTAGTACCCCCTAGAGAGGTACAACGAAGTGGTTGTGAGAAAGCTCTAGCCTTGGTGAGTGGCCATCGGGGAAATCGACACTGATTTTCACAGGCCAGGAGGTAGCTGATTTTTATCCTCCTCTGAGAAGAATGGGATGTAGGAATAAAGTTAACTCTCAGCTCTTCTTTTCCACCATCTTTGTAACAACTCTCCTCCTTTAACAGGACTGGTGAAAGCCAAGCTGCTGAGAGTGCAGGTGCCACACACAGAAGAGACACTAATTACATTTGAGTTGGTTCATGGACGTACCACAAAATCCACATTTAGAACAAAATGCAGAGGCTGATGTAATGGTAGCCAAAGTTCTCGACTTACCCTGACACAGTCGTCCTTCTTTTCCTCTTCTCTCGTGCTTAATTTTTACATGTTCAGAAAGTATAGTACAAGTAATTACTTCAATTAAACTTTTAATAAGTAGACATCGTAACTTAATCATAAATTGGAAGAATGTGTAATCTTGTAAGGAAATATTGTATGAAAATTGATTTTCAAGAACCAGTTAATATTGACTTCCTGAATATTGTAATCTACTTTCACATTTTATTTGAAATATGATACTTAACAGGTATCCAATAAATAAAAAGGTGAGGAAGGATGTTCCACCTTTCATCCTTTGAAAAGATGAGTTTGTGTTTCTTTACAATGTTCTGAATAATTGCATAGAAAAAATAGTTGGAATTTTTGCATCAATATGGTTTTTTTGAATCTTAATAATTATGGCCATTTAAGGTATCTTCTTATGTATTATTTATTTTATATCTGCTTTTTTTCTGCTTTTCCTCATCATCCATCCCCTATTTTGGAAATTTTCTAGATTTTTAAATCCAGCTTTTAACACCAGCTACTTCAAGAATTTACAACTTTTTACAACAACATATAAAAAAAAGGAAGATACTTTCTGAAAAATAATTGTGCTACTTAAGATATTAACAGTCTAAAAATTTCAGTGCAAAACCACAAAAATTGTTGAAGTTTTGTGTCTTATATATTTTGAATTTACCTTTTATTCAGACCTGTTTTCACCATAAACTTTTTGTCAGTTGAAAGCACCTTATGCAAGTTGGTAATCTTCAGTGCTATCAAAAATGTTTTTTCTTGAACTTTTGGGAAGATAGAAACAGCAACAATGTGGTTTTCCTGTCTTTCCAAATATCCCTATAAGAATAGACAGAGAAACTAGGACAGAAAAAACAAAAACTCACAGACAGTATCTAACAAAACCAGGTGACAAGGTTCCTTGTGAAGCCTAGAAAACAAGTGAATGAGGACAAACTAATGATAATTGCAAGAGCCACGTGGTATTAGCATCTATGTTATGGGAAGCAAGAGGACGTTGATGAACCTTAAATCTCCAAAGCCTCCAAATCAGTGAGAAGCAGAATGGGCCAATACAAGAGCAGCTGAAACTGTGAAGGCTTTTTGCCTCCAAATTTCTGAAAAGCGCAAGGGCTGTACCCATAGTAAGATCTGAAGAGACTAATGCAGTCAGAGCCCTGTGAACTCCTGAGACTAATATCTGAAGCCCCCTTGGGTAAATTGGAGAAACTGCTGGGAAGAGACTCGAGTAATCAGAGCAGACGTGTAGAGGCAAGGGAATGAAGTTCCCGAGAGAGGAGAAGGGATCTCAGAAAATATGAGGTCATAATTTTGAATGCTTCATGAAAATAATCTGTCAAGAGCCATGAAACTAGAAAAGATATCCTGACCCATTAGTCTGTCAAAAAGGTTAAGGAAACCACCGTTGCTTACAAGTAAGCAGCAACAGACAGGTGTCTCCATTAATTGCAATGCAAAATAATTATAAGAGTACAAAATATCAGTGTCATAGGAGGATATGCCCACAAAATAGATGAAAGTATAATCTGCAGAATATTAAAGTTAGTATTACTTAATACTAAAATTAGGAAAGTCATAGGAGAAAGAACAATATAAATTGAAAGTAGAAAAACTCCTAATACATATAATTGCATACCCCAAAAAAGAAAACTGAAGCAATGGAAGAAAAGAAATAAAGCATTCTGATTCAGGAAAACATTCTTGAAATTAAAATGGAAAAGACTTAAGTTAAAAGAAGGATTTCTTAAAGGAAAAGAAAGATTCCTTGTCCACATCCAGGCGTAAAGAACAAGTCATTTATTTGGAATAGAAAGTCAGTTGGAGAGAAAGAAGGAGGGCAGAAGGAGGTGGTGAGGAGTTATAGGCAAAAGGAGGATAAAAGACACAGATACCAGTCAAATCATGTGGGCCTTATTTGGATACAAATTCAAACAAATTTTAACATGTCCAGGATCCCCAGATGGCTCAGCGGTTTAGCGCTGCCTTCGGCCCAGGGCGTGATCCTAGAGTCCCGGGATCAAGTCCCACATCGGGCTCCCTGCATGGAGCCTGTTTCTCCCTCTGCCTGCGTCTCTGCCTCTCTCTCTCTGTGTCTCACATAAATAAATAAATAAATAAATAAATAAATAAATAAATAAATAAATAAAATCTTTAAAAAAAAGTTTAAGAATTTTAACATGTCCAAGACAGTTGGGAATTTGAAACTCTGTGTATTTGAAAATATTAAGAAACTGTATAATGGCATTGTAGTTAGGAGTTATAAAAGGTCCTTTATTTTTTAGAGACAACTCTTTATTTATGAAGGAAATTGAGATGTCTGATATTTGCTTCAAAATAAAAAAAGAGGATGGTAAATAAATAATTGATTGGGTAGATAAAACACTGGCCATGAGTTAGTAAATATTGAAGCTGTGTAACAGTTACGTGGGATGATTTGTGGTATGTTGTCTACTTGGTATGTGTTTAACACAATTCACAGTACAGAGTTTTAAAATAATTTTTTTGTCCTCAGATAGGATGGAGAGTTCAAGCCTAGGCAAAATACATGCTTTCATTTTCCTAAAGACACCCAAGGTTTCTAGAGTATCAGTTCATGGAAATATTTCCCCCCTGTGTCATGCTAACCTGTTGCAGTTGTGTAGATTTTCCTTAACATTAATTCATTTAACCTCTTTTCACATCCATTCCCCCGAATGCATGTGTCTGAGAAGAATTTCCTGATTCTTTTTTTAGGATTGTGGAGAAGGGATATTATAGTGAACGAGATGCTGCAGATGCTGTTAAACAAATCCTGGAGGCAGTTGCCGTAAGTATGAAGTGACAGCACTAGTGTGACTCTTGGTAACCTTGTCCTTGTGCAGAATCATCCCTCACCATGCATGTCTGTGACCAGCCGTTACATTCATAGCAAAACAGTGCGAAATGCTTGGTAGACAGTATGCTGAGTACATTTATATTTTCTCTTGATTACTCTCACTCCGAAAGACGTGGTCCTCCTGTAAGATGCCGTCAGTCTGTTAACATAATTTCCCATTATTATGAAATCAAATCAGACTTTGGGGCTTATAGTCGTTCTCCTCTCTTTCTTTCCATTTCTTGAGTTTGTTTCTCCATTGTTTTTGTTATTCAGCAGGGAAGTGGAGGGAGGCAGAATGTGATAAATATAGATCTGGGAGCATAGGGGCTATTGATTTTTCTTTCAAGACAAGAAGTAAGAAAATTCAAGTAAAAATTCTGACAATTTTATTTTTTTAAGGAAGAAATCCAAGTTGATGTTTTTAACGAGAACAAAGTTTTGTAAGTTAATAATGGAAATGTGTACCCATATTTACACAAAAATAGAATTTTGAGAAGCTTGTTGGATTGAATTAATAAGGAAAAATCTGCCTAGATAAGACAGACTCCACTGATGAAAACCTTCCCATAGATTTAATGGTGTCTAATAGGTGCTGAAACACTTTGGTGATTCATTTATTGAATATAAAGTCAGAACAAATTATTCTCTAAACAAACAGGATGAAGCCCAAGGGAAAATATTTATCAGGGTTAAAGAGACAAATCTCTAAAATATACCTCGAGTTAAGTTATATTCTATTGTTTAGAGTCAGTTATATAAGTAAAATCATCATTCAGTATCTTGAAGAACCAGCCACAGTAACAAAAGCACACATCCTATGAACTTTTCCCCCAACCAAAACAGGAAGGAGGAGAGAGGGAAGAAGGGAGAGAAGGAAGGAAAGACGGAAAGACTCTGGCGTCTAACTAGCTCATCTATCATTGAGGAAAAGGGAAAACACAGTCTTCACAAAGTGCACAGGACTGCTAGAGAGAGCAGATCTGGCGTCTAACCAAGCCCACGATTGAGCTATCAACACCAAGTTCAATAGACCCACTCTTTCCACATTGTTCCTTCCTGTAAAACTGTGTTGGTCTTTTTGCTATGGTGGGGGAGAAAATGTTTGAATTTGGGGTGGATAAAAGCTGGAGAGGATGGCCTGGAATTTTACTCTCCAGTACACAACACAGCTCCTAATCACATGAATATTGAATTTCAAATTCATCCTCTTAAGCATGCCCAAAATAATCACTCCATTCTAGATTTTTTGGTCACCATCCCTGGTTTCCTGAGCTTACCAGCTTAGGAGCTCTGCCCTTACCGTCTCTCCTCACATCCACCTTTCCAACGTCAGTGGGGTCTTCTTCTACTGCCCATGAATGTAACCCTGCTTCCTACCATGCTGGGACTGCCCCTTTATTAAACAAAACGAACAAAACAAAACTTGTAGTTGCTTCCAGTTCCTGTCCTTAAATGTATAGGTCTAGAATTCTCTTTTGCAGTCCCTGCTTTCATCTTGTCACTTCTGTGTTCAGTAATGGCAGTTTTATGCCTTTCTTAAATACCCATTTAAAAACATCATTCCTCATTACCACATGCAATAGATTATCTAGTTAAGTAAACGTGCTGGCACTGGCCCACCATCACTTTACCCTAATCAGGCAGGAAGCTAGTGTTACTTTTAAGAGTATTTTAGGAGTCAGTCAGAGTCTAGATAGGTGAGCCTGGGCCTTGGACCCAATCACTAAATACTTCTAATCCTCAGTTTTCTCATGTAAATAGGCATAGTATTCAACCTAACAGAGCTGTGGAAAAAACTAAATAAGATGAAGCATGGAAAAAAAAAAAAAAAAAAAGATGAAGCATGGAAGTCATAGCAGTGTTCAAAAAAGAGGGAAAAGGATAGGCAACGTGAGACTCAGGACATTCATGTAAAGATATATTAGATGATGTAAATCTATACATACATGTCTCCTCCCCAGCTAAGCACTGAAGTCAACTGACAATAGTCAGTGCTTGGTAAATATTTACCAAATAAATAGCTGAAAAGATATCAAAATAGGAATAGTCACTATTCTGTTTGTCTTTCTAGATGCTGATACGTTTAGTGAAACATCCTTACTGTCATTTTTCTACTCATTTCATCTGAAATAAAGCTTTCTTTATAACTTGTTTCCATTCATGAGATTCTTTTCTGCTCTTACTATCATTTAATTCTTTTCCTTTTGCTCAAAATGCACCTTCTTCAATACGTTCTTTCTGGGTGCCTCCATCCATTTAGGTCAGCTCTTGATTCTTTTGGCGTGTCACAGTGGGCATGCTTCAATTTAGTGATACCTCAGGTAAACAACTGGGAGAACTCTGTCTTCATTCAATCAATGAGAAATGAATGCTTTCAGCATCAGACTTTTCCACCTATTGGAGTTATACACCAATTAAGGAGTAAAAGGGCCCCCAACAGGGATGCCCCAGATAGGGGGTACCCCACATAGAAAAGAGGGACTAGACTTTAACTCTATTCCAGATTTGCAAAGATGGGTTGATTAGTCTACTGCTAATCCTCAAATTAAAACAAAATACATTGTTATTCTACCTACTTAGAAAGTTTCAGTTTAGTAAGTAGGTTACCAGGCAAAGGGGAAAAAAAGAGAGAGGCAAACCAGGAAACAGACTCCTAACTCTAGAAAACAAACTGATGGTTACTAGAGAGGAGGTGGTGGGGGGAGGGGAGAAATAGGTGAAGGAGATTAAGAGTGCACTTGTGATGTATGGAAGTGTCAAAACACTGTATATACCTGAAACTGATATTACACTGTATGTTAACTATGGGAATTTAAAAAGAAAAGCTTAAACAATAAAAAAATAAAAAGTAGAAATAAGTAAGAGCAAAAAAATAAAAGTAAATTACCACATTCAAGTCACTCTTTGAAAGAAGGTTTATAAAAATCAAATTTTCTCTAATTGCTACAACTAAGAATTAGAGAAAAAAAAAGTTAAAGTCATTTCCCTAAGTGTTTCCCCAGGTAAAAAGCAAGCAATTTTAAACTTGAGGGAAGTGGCTGACATTTATGAAATAATTTATTGTCAACTACATAGCTATAGATAGCTATAAAAATAGGACAGTTGGGAACTCAAAGTAATCAGTGATACATCTCACATTTCCTCTGTATCACACACTTAGAAGACTATATCTAGGCTGGCTTTTGAAAGCACAGAAACAGAAAGCTTAAAGATTGGAAAGTTCTTGGGAAATAATGTTGTGGGGATAACTATACCCCTTAGGTAACAAATCGCACAATCCTTCCCTTCCTCCCCTCTTCACCCTAATTCTTGCCCCAAATATTTCACAGTATTTGTCTGACTATAATCTAGCTCCTTCTGCTTTTTAAGCTTTAAATAGAATTTTTGAAAGCTTTTAAAGTAAATTTGAAAGATGTTTTCCTGTTTGTTTCTTGTTTTTTTGTTTGTTTGTTTGTTTTTCTGTTTTTTAATTCATCCAGTTAGTCTGTGAGGGCAGATCATTAAGTCTTCTTGAAGACTTCCTGAAGTGAATTCCAGGTTGTCCCAAATCAGATGCTTTACGTCAAGCTGGACATTCTGGAAGGGTCATCATGTCCTCATCTGTCATAAAGCACAGTGCCTAACTTTTAAAGCCCTCCTTTTCCATTTATTTACTTGAAAAGATAACTAGGGAATATTCCATCACCTCTGAAGTCTCTTCCTGTTGCCACCACCTCTTGTCCTTCTTTTGTTCCTCCTGATGTCCTACTGTCTCTGTTCCCTAGAAAATCACTATCTTCCTTTTTTACCCCACTCCTGATGCCACTTTGCATCTTTTGCTGGCCATAGTTCTCTTAGATAGTATGTCTTAATTTCAAAGTCATGACTTGAGAGCCTGGAGAAACTTATACATACAATAGACATAGAGTATCTATTGAATTTAATAAAATAAAAGGAAATGGTTACAGAACTTAAATATGTCTGCCACCGTAGCAATAGATTTAGGGTCAGAATTTTTTTAAAAAAAATTGTCATAATGGGGGTGACAAGTTGCACACAAAAGCATCTAACTCTTTAAAGTTATGGAAACCAATTTGGCATCTGAACATTGAAGTAGAGCAGGATGTGGACATGATTATAAGGACAAGAAAAGATGAAGTAGTACAGGCTTCTTTTGGTAAAAAATTTTAAGACCTGTAGCCTCCCCTAAAAAGGAACAGATTTACCCTATTAAAGGATCTATTGATAAAGAATTGATGAGTAAATTCTTGAAGAACTGGAAAGGAAAAGGGGGAGTACTAAACTAAGGTCCATGCAGGTAGCACCTACAGGAAGCAGCCTCTGCTCAGACTAGGGGAACAAAGCATGTGAGATGATTAAAGCTTAGACATTTTTTTTTATTTTTTAAAAGGATTTTATTTATTCATGAGAGACACAGAAAGAGGCAGAGACACAGGCAGAGGGAGACATAGGCAGAGGGAGAAGCAGGCTCCCTGCAGGGAGCCTGATGCGGGACTCGATCCCAGGACCCGGGGATCACACCCTGAGCTGAAGGAGATACTCAACTGTTCAGCCACCCAGGCATCCCTAAAGCTTAAACATTTAAAGAAGGAGTGATGAAGGCTCACTGCCTGGCTAGTGCTGGTGTCCAGTCTCTGAGCTAGAGGAACTGCCCCCGAAGCTGGCACTCCAACCTTTGAGAATGGTGTTCTAGCCAGTTAGAGCTGGTGTTGCTGAAGAGGAACACTGGTTGGTTCTGTGAGCATTGGAAAAACTGCAGTCAGCAGCTGCTGCTAGAATGATCCGCACTGCAGAATAAAAATGTGTCTTTAGGGTGCATGGGAATAACAAGCAGAAAGATAGGCACAGAAAGCAAGGAGGACTGAGCGGGTCCCTTCATCCTCCTTCAACCTTCTACTCCCTCCCTAGCACCCTCTAATAGCAGAGCCGAACAGAAAGCCAGCAGAAGGGAAAGTGTGGCTTCTAATTCAAAGTGGACTGAGGAAGGGTGATTTACAGTTGAGAGCCAATCGCTTAATAAATGGTAGAGGAATATATTTGCTTTTTTTTTCCAGGAATTTATTTGAAACAAAAAATAAATTTTCTAAGTTCCTATTGCTATTCATAGTCATCTAAAATGTTCAGTCTTTACTACTGTGCGTGAAATGGTTCTAGAAGTCAATGAAATCAAAACAAGTGCAGCAGCATTAAAATAAACCACTGTCTATATTTAGTCCTGAGCACCATCCTTGATAATATTTATAAGTTTGGTGGACAACATATACATTATCAGATTTATATTTCTTGACACATTCAAACCATCTTCCACCTGACCTCTTATTCTCTGTTGATAGAGCCAATGTACCTTCATAAAGATGGAAGCTGTCAGAATGTTTTTTTTCCCAGCCTCCCTTGCAGCTAAGCAAAGGCATATGACCTGATCCTTAGCAGAGAGTTCTGATGAGTATTCTGAGTGTGGGTTCTGGGAAAACTTCTTAATAAAAGGAGACCCAAGGAAGGAAAGTCCATTTCTCTTTTTCAGTGGCATAGTCAAGTCTGCATATGATGCAGGAAACTGCTTTTTCTATCTTGTAATTAAGAAGAAAAACATAATTGTGTTGAAGAAGGTGGAGAAAAGAGTAGACCACTTTAGAATTCTCCTCCTGTTTGTTATCTCAGAGGATAATAAGATTCTCAATATTTCTGCCACTTTAAATTATATATCCTGTTACTTGAAGCAATAAGATACTGAACTTCTTGAATAAACTTTTGAGTATATACTAATAATTCTGTGGTCAGAGCAAGTTGTGTAATTTTTCATCCATCGAAACATAACAGAGGGCATACTCCTTGATAAAAAGATTCTTGTCCCCACAAATTTCTAAAAATTGAATTTCACTGAATACCAAGCACACATCCACTCCCTGATAAATCCGTGAGGTTTAAGGTTATTAACAGTAGCGAGCTTGCTTCTTCTGATAACTGTTGTTTTTGTGAATATTGTTCCCACTTGGGTCCATTATTGTCAGTGAGAAGATTCCGAGAGTTCAATTAAGTAATGAGCCACTAGAACAGAAAATATGGGGTTCTTTGTGGTTTGTTTTAAATCTGTCAGTTCCTATGGTATTTGCATTTATTTCTGGAGGGATTTTGTCTCTTGTTACTCACATTTGAATATCTCTGGGGGATGGATTTTCATGCAAGGCTCAAAGCACTGAAACACTATAATGACAGCTTTACCAGTAAAAAGTAAAAGTAGTTATATACTCTTATTAAGAATTGAGATATCACAATTACCAGAAAAGAAATAAAAAATAGTTCTGTTAATATTCTAATATTTTAATTTATAAACACAGAATTAAATAGAGTAGCAGCTCAGCCAGAGCATAGGTATTTTATTAGAAAAGAGTTTGGAACAAAAAATAGTCTATATTCTGAAAATTATAGCTCAATATTAGAAAGCTAGAAATCTAAAAATAATTTCTGGGAGGCAGAGTATCTTTCTTATTAAATGTTTCTATACATCATGATCAGCAGTGATAATGATATCAGAATTTTGTCAGATTCCATCTAAGTGGCTTCCTCTCTCTTGAGTTCTGGGAGAATCACAATTCTAGGAACATATATTAAGAAGCTGACTAGTTCATGGGCCAGATAGACACATAAGCACACGGCTGTACAGTGACCTATGTGCATCTGTTGATGCATTTTGCAGACTAGAGAAAGAGAAAGCTATTCAGTATACCTAGAGAGAAACTGAGTCAGAAAAATCTTGCCAGAGGAAGTTATATTTGAGTTGGGTTTTAAAAGAAAAATTGTTTTAACAGGCAGCCAGTATGAAAGAAATGGAATTCAGGGATATTCCTTTTCTCCCACAGATTTTTAGGGAACATAATAGACCAAAGGTGCAAAGGCATGAACTGCTGGTCTTTGGCTATGGCCAGGAGTGAAGTACACTTGGTGAGGACCAGGGCTTGCAAGAAGTGAGAAGCCCATCTTGAGGGTCTACCATGACTTTCAAAAGAGGTTCATATGACTGGTGATGAGCAGACCTGAGGGACCTTTGCTACAGGACCGTCATCCCGACGGCGGCATGAAGTCCACAAGCAGTGAGACCAGTTAGGAGGCTGCGGCAGGGTCAATCAGGAGGGACGTGGTTTGTGGCTGTATGAAGGGAGTGTGCTAACCAGCGAAGCCCAGAATCCCCCTTGAAGCTTCACGGTCAATATTAAAGAATGTTACTTATGCAAAGACATGGAGATAATGAAAAATAACCCACGGCAGGCAGCATGCGGATGAGCAGTTAGAGGTTTGATAAGAACTTCTCACCGAACTCTCTCACCTTCTCTGCTCTCCTTTACCTGCTTGTTCTCTGAGATTTTATTCCACTTTCTTCCATCCAGTCTCTCAGCTCCTCTAATGACCTGTGTTTCTTCCATTCCCATTTCCCTCTCCTCCAGCTGGGAACTAATGATGAATAAAACAACAGCAGCAAAAATAACAAACATTTTAAGAGCCATTAGACCAGGATGACTGTGTTTACTACACACAGCACATGTTGTACGTAGGTGCCCAGGAGAGCTATAGAGAATAAATAGGAGACACAGTCACTGCCTGGAAGAATTAACAAGGCAAAGAATATTTTTAAAAATAACATCTAAGTTATCTTTCGTCTCAGGATTGAGATGAGTGTTTTCACTGGTAAGAAAGCCCACTGAAATGTCATGGACATGATGTCTGATTCATGTTTGATGACCTCAGATTATAGTCTTTGCAGATTCATTCATAGCTATTTTGGCAGGTTTCTGTTGATGAGGGCATGAGATTCACAGATTCATTGATCTTATAGCAGGAGAATTGGATAATCTCCAGTAAGGGTGGGAAATATTGTCTAGCTAATGATGGCAGTATCCAAAAAAGCATAAAAGAGCAATTGTTTGTGAGGTACTCACAATACCCTTAGGAGGCCGGGAACGGCAAGTATTGTGTCTGTTTCCGTAGATGACCTATGAAGACTAATGTGAATGAAGAGAAAAAGAAAAAGGTGGGCATTCAAGCTATAAGGGAATACAGTTTTGAGTAAGGTAATAAGTTTTAATTATGTTTAGAAATGTTTATTCCAAGCAGGTGTATATAGACTGTGAGAGGAAAGGAATTATCATATTATCACAATATATTTTTTATTTTCAAACCTTACTCTAATCAGTAACTTGGCCTATTTTCCATTCTTGTGACACCTCCATTGTACATGTACGTATTCTGTTCCTCTGATACTAAATGCTGTGAAAAGCTAAAATTCAGGGGAAAAGCTGAGCAAAGGATTGTGCCACCCACAATGGGGTCTCTAGGAGGACAGTCTCTTCTTGACATCAATATAATGTACATGCGACAGCCTCTACCTACTATGAGCTACAAGGGACGGACTCTCAGCTGGAAAGATTCCTTTGACAGTGATCCCCTTTTAAGAAAGAATGATTGTGTGTGAAATATCAAAGTATCGTGCTTTGAAGGTGAACCGTGATCTTTTCTTTATAAGTATGCTTCTCTCCATGGGTGGTAGAGTGACTAAGGTTAGACTCTAGTTAAATATTTCTATGTTGTTCTTCCGTCGTTTGTTTATTGGAGGATGGGGATGGGACCATGAAATTTATTTCCCTACTCTCTGGCCCAAACCTACAGTGTCCCTGTCTTGAGGAAATAAAGTCCTATTTTATGTTATATGGTGCAGTGTGAATCTACTACTTGTAATGTCCTTGACCCATAAACATGAATTTTTATTTTGGGAATGGCTAATTCAGAGGCAGTTTTGAAAAACATGAACAATGCTCTCAAAAAGAATATTTTTTTTATTTCTAGAAGAACATTCAGTCAATATTATAATATTCTGTTAATTTCATTCTTTGAACATGGAATTTTTATTTTATTATTATTAAATAATTCAGGAACAAATTCTGCAAAAGTTTTACAGTATATTTTTTACCTGCCCTTGTAAATAAGAGATAGATAATTCAGTGAAGATGCTAAATTACCATACAGACAGAGGCCTAGGTCATAGCCTGTGCACATTACACTGGTCATAGGAACAGAAGGTTAACCTGGTTTTCTTATTTTAATCAACTCCTTCCCTCCCATCTTAAGTGTTTAGCTCCTGAGTAAGGAATGTTCATAAAAGTGCAGTTTACTCACTTTGACTGAGATGCAGAATTTCTCAACGGGGATGATGGGAACAGTAGTTTCATTCGGGCAAAGCAGTTCTTTTGTGTTTGGTATTTCTGACTCTGATGGCCTGTTCTGGCTGCTATAGCAGGATACCATAGACTGGGGGGCTAAACAATAAACATGTATTTCTCGCAGTTCTGGAGGCTGGGGGTTCCAGATCGGGGTGCCAGCATGGTGAGACTTTTGGTGAGGGCTCTGTTGCTGGCTTTCAATATGCTGCCTTCATTCTGTATCCTTACATGAGGAGGAGTGTGAGCTCCCGTCTCGTCTCTTCATCTTCTTGGAAGGGCACTAATCCCCTCTTGGGGCCCCACCCTTAAGACCTTGGATCTAATTACCTTCAAGGGCTTCACCTCCAGATACCATCACACTGAGGACTAGGACTTGAACATTTGAATCCTTGGGGACACATTCGCCCAGAGTGCTTGTTCCAATAACTAAATGCCAGTGGGAGACCCAGATTTTGTGACAAAAGAAGAAGACTTTCACACAATTTCCAATCCATCTAAGTGGAACCTTTCCCCTAATCTGTTTTCTTTCTCTCTCCCTCTTTCAACCTCTCTCCCTTCCTCCTTCCTTCTATTCTCACCTCCCTCTTTACCTTGTAAATTCCAAAGAATCATCACCCTCCAAAGATTCAGAGAAATGTAAACACCATTGCAGTGTGTGCAGTGCTAGACGTTGTAATAATTCTTGTTAACTTTTTGCCTCCTTTAAGGAAATTTCAATAACCATTAGTGGTTTCAAGATGTTTTTTGACCTAGGAAAAGAATACCTTCCTCACTTAGTGTCCCATTTTATCATTCTGGCTTTTGTAAATGTAATTTAAGGTCCCTCTGTGCGATATCCTCTTTATTTTTAGCTCATGAAAGAAGTATGGTATAATTCTAATGTATCTTACATGCCATGTATTTAATATTAATCTTCCCTGGTTCCTGAACATTGATGTTTTCTCCAGATTATTTTGCTTAAAGTTTACAGAGCCTGATCTCATTTTTTTCATAGAAATATTTCCCTATATATTATCAATCTGAAAATTTTTCCTGGAATGTCAGGGCTCTGCCTACTATGTTATAAAGTGGTTGGTAAGTTAAATAGAGAATGGCTTGGCCATACACTGCACACTTAAAAATAATAAAAACTCAGACTTTATTAATAAGACATCCAAATGTTTTAAAAGATAGATATGAATTGAGAGGTGCCCAGTTGGCTCAGTTGGTTGAGTGTCCAACTCTTGGTTTCAGCTCTGGCCATGATCTCAGGGCTCCCCTTTCGGCATCGAGTCTGCTTCTCCTCTCTCTCTGCTCCTCCCCACCCTCCGCCCCACTCTCACTTCCTCTCTCTCTCTCTCCCTCTCTCTCTCTCTCAAATGAATGGATGAATCTTAAAAAAAAAAAAAAAGTACATATAAGTTGCATGATTATATTAGCAAATGATGCCCACCAGGAAAATGAATAATTTACACACATAACCTGGGCCGTAGATGAGGGTGAGTCACATTTAACTGTCTTTGTTTTCTTTATGTAGCAGAATGTGTTGAACTGAAAGTATAGTAAGAATTGCGGCTCTAAACCTGCGTGTTGGCAATGATTGCATTGTCGTCTCCGTAATCCTCAGTTTCCCTCACATCTACTTTTTGATATTTAAAAGACATTGCTTGAACATTTGGGATCCTTCTTGATTTGTAAGAGAAAAGCATACATGGTATGATAGCATTTCTCCACTCAGCCCTCCACTGTCACCCCGCCAGACTCCCCACCCTGCGTGTGTGACCCTTGGACTCCTGCCTGGAAGGTCTCCTCTCCAGGGGACCATCTCATTCACGGTGCTTCAGTGACCTTCTGTCCCTCCAATAGGAGAAATCCTAGGCCCTGGAACTCTGAATTCTTGTTTGAAACTAGAATAAATGAGTGCCTGGGGGACTCGTTGGTTATGCATCTGCTTTGGGCTCCGGTCATGCACTGGGGTTCTGGCATCGAACCCCACTTTGGGCTCCCTGCTTGACATGGAGTCTGCTTCTCCCTCTGCCTCTCCCTCCACTCATGCCCTCTCTTTCTCTCTCTCTTTCAAATAGATGAATAAAGTCTTTAAAAAAAAAAAAAAAGAAACTGGAATACAAATTCCTTGAGGTCTTGGACCTCACTGTACTATGGCCAGTGTCTGGAGTGTTTCCTGATACACATTAGGTCTTCTGTAAATATTTGTTGGATGACTTGACTGACCAAAGATCTTCATTCATTTATTCATTCATGCATTCATTCACCAGCTAACCAAACAAACTAGAAATGTTTATCGAGCATGTTTAGTTCCTACCACTGTGGAGTCATTAAAAAACACATGGCCCCTATGTGCCAAGAGTTCGTGTTCTTTGGCCCATTAACTTGCTAACTGCAAAATACTCAGTATATTAGTTTTCTTTTACTAACTAACAAATTACCACAAATTTAACAGCTTAAAAGGTCTGGAGTCCAGTGGGCTCTAGTGGGTTCTCTGGTTAGTCTCACTAGGTAGAAACCAAAGTGGTGGTCAGTGGGGCTCGTATCCGTATGCTCTGAGAGAACATGCTCCCAGGCTTGTTCAGGTTGTTGGCTGAGGTCACCTTCATGTGGTTGTGGACTGGAGTCCTTGTCCCCTTCGTACCAGCCCACAGCCTGAAGGCTGCCTGCATTTCTTGGCACATCCTTCCTCCACAGCCAGCTGAAGTGCTTCAACTACCTGGTTTTCTTTTCTGCTCCCAGCCAGAGAAAACTCTGCTTTTCAGGGGCACGTGAGATTTGATTAAGCCTGTGCGAATCATCTCCCTTTTGTCATTTAAGTTACCATGATCATAGGGATGCTAACCTCCTCACTCAGAGATCCCACCCACACTCAGGGGACAGCTGGTCCCATAGCGGGGCCATTGTTGGCATTCTGCCCACGGCACCCAGACCCCCCTATTCTTTTTTTTGTTTAAAGATTTTTTATTTATTTATTCATGAGAGAGAGAGAGAGAGAGAGGCAGAGACACAGGCAGAGGGAGAAGCAGGCTCCATGCAGGGAGCCTGACGTGGGACTCGATCCTGGGTCTCCAGGATCAGGTCCTGGGCTGAAGGCGGCGCTAATCCGCTGAGCCACCCAGGCTGCCCAAGACCCCCCTATTCTTGAGAATCGGTGTGTGATGCAGGAGTTTCTCCATAACGCCCGTAGTCTAATCAACCCCAACCATGGTTTCCATTGGAAAGTAAATTAGGAGTCCAAAGGTTGACCCAGTCACAAGAATAAATTTGAATGTCATCGCTTTCCAGGCCTTCCAGAGGCTCCTTTACTGACAAGTGTTTTGGGTTGTTTGTTTTTTAATGTGTAGCACTTACTATGTGTTCTCATGCTCTTCCTTTTATTCTTTTCTCTTGTTTTATTCTCCTGGTTTTTATGTTAGGAAATCAATTCGGCTACTTCAAAGCATTAGCCACAACGAGCATTTTCAAAGGTTTTCAGAACTGCTGTTAGGAAACAAGCTCAAACACAGATCACAGATCAGTGATCAAAAAGAAGGAATGATGGCTGTGGCTGAGACTGTGTGGCATCTTGGCACATAAAAATACAAATAGTGTCCTCAGATACATTTCTTTTTCATGTTGCTCTCGTATCTTGTTTCCCTTAACAATAAGTCTTAGAAATCTTTCTGTTGATAAATTAGTTTGCTATCAAGGCATAACAAATTACCACAAACTTAAAAGCATAACCAGCACACATGTGGTATCTCCTAGTTCTGGTAGGTCAGAAATTGGGCACGACATGACTAGATTCCCTCAGTTCCAGAATCTAGGTATCAGCAGGCTGCCTTTCTGTCTGGAGGCTCTGTGAAAGAGTCTGCTTCCGGGCACATTCAGTGTGTTGGCAGGATCCAGTTCCTTGTAGCTGCCTTGGCACTAGACCGTCTCCATCTTCAAGCCTGCAGTGGCGCATCAGGTGCTTCTCATGCTGTGAATCTCTTCGACTTATTCTTTGCATTCTTCTTTCGATTTTAAAGGCTCATGCGGTTACACTGGGCCCATCTGGATAATCCGGGATGGTCTCTGTATTTTAAGACCAAAGTGATTAGTAACCCTGACTACAAAAGTTCCTTTGGCCAAGTTAATGGCATGTTCATAGTCCTGGGGATGAGAGCATGGAGTCTTCTTAGGGTCCATCATTCTATCTACATCAAATGCATTATATTTTAGTGCATTTGG
The DNA here is from genome assembly GCF_011100685.1 of Canis lupus familiaris. Lineage (NCBI taxonomy): Eukaryota > Metazoa > Chordata > Mammalia > Carnivora > Canidae > Canis > Canis lupus. The sequence continues at coordinate 1,218,144 of NC_049224.1, read as the reverse complement.
ATCTTTTTCACTCTTTTAATTGCTACAGGATAATATATTTCATACTATGGGTCCTATAATTCATTCAGGTTCTAGATAGTTGTGTAACTTTTTCCCAATTTTAAAAGTTGTGAGTAATATTGTCATAAATATCCTTGTAGGCATATTTACACACAAATAAAAATATTTCTTTAAGATATGTTCTACGAAGTGGCTTCTTTCATACCCAGAATATATTCATTTTACACAATTTACAGATGCTGATGAATTGCAAGGCTTAACAGCCTACAATCCTGCCAGGAGTCTGCGTTTGCTTTTTTACCAACATGTGCATCTAACCAGTCCTGGATAATACCAGTATTTTGAGAGGAGGGGAAGGGAGTAATATAAGTGCAAAAAAATAATTCATTGCTTTGTTTTGCTTTTTCTAATTTTAATACTAAAGATGTCATGAATATTTCTTCGGTTTATGGGTCCTCTGTCAGTTGGTCATCATATTCTTTACCTTCTTCTATTCTGTGCTCTTTTTGCAATGATAATTTTATGTTTTTTTCTTAATGTGTAGGAGCTCTTTATATATTCATATTTTAATCTTTACTGTATTATCTTTATAGTAATCTTTATCATGTAGACAGATGGACAAATAAAGTAAATGGTTTTTTTCCTAGTTCTGCTTTGTTTATGCTGTCTTGTGATGTGAAAAAAAATTTTAAGTTTTTATTTAAATTCCAGTTAGTTAGCATATAGTGTAATCCTAGTTCCAGGTGTAAAATATAGTGATTGAACACTTCCATATGACACTGGGTGCTCATCATGACAAGTGCCCTCAATCCTCATCACTTATTTTACCTGTCCCTCCACCCACGTTGCCTCAGGATTAGTTTGATTTGACAATTCTATACATTTTGCTATGCTTAGCATGATAAATATGCTTATCATCTGTCACCATTCAAACTTACTGCAGGATTATTGACTCTATTCCCTCTGCTGTACTTTCATCCCTGTGATTGGCTTATTTCATAACTGGAGCTGTGAACCTATTAATCCACTTCACACATTTCACCTGTCCCTCCAGCCCCCTCTCCTCTCACAACCACCAGTTTGTTTTCTTTTTTTATGATTCTATTTCTGTTTGTTTTATTTTTGTTTGTTTGTTTTATTTTTTTAGATTCTACATATAAGTGAAATCATGTGGTCTTTGTCTTCTTCTCTCTGACTTATTTCACTTAGTATAATACTCTCTACATCTATCCATTTTGTCACAAATGGCAAGATGCACACACACACACACACACACACATCACATCACATCTTCTTTATCCATCCATTTCTGGATGGACACTTAGGTTGCTTCCATATCTTGGTGTGAGCTTAGTGAGTTTTTGTGTATGCATTTATATTTTCAGTTCTTCTGGTGGCTTTCCTTTTATAACTTTATTTTTTTTAAAGATTTATTTATTTATTTATTCATGATAGACATAGAGAGAGAGAGAGGCAGAGACACAGGCAGAGGGAGAAGCAGGCTCCACACTGGGAGCCCGATGTGGGACTCGATCCCAGGAATCTAGGATCGCGCCCTGGGCCAAAGGCAGGCACCAAACTGCTGAGCCACCCAGGGATCCCCTCCTTTTATAACTTTAAACAACATCTTTCAACCTCTATGTTTCATTAAACTTCAGCAGTATATACTATTTTTTCACTGAGAAAAATAGGAAATTAAATTCATCCACTTCTTCAGTTGACCTCTGCCTTCAAATTCTTTCTTGTCCTAGCTCTGTTTTACATTGGTAAGGTTTATGTCATTTATATTCTGCATCTTATTTGTTCATTTGGGTTCTACATTTAAATGGACTTAATGCCCATCACCAGCCCTTTACCACCACATTTGTTTCTCTTTATTTCTCATGTGGCTGACTTTATTCATTCAAATAGTTGGGATTTTGTTTGTATTCTTTGGGTCTTTTGCTTGTTTGTTTTTTCAGTTTGTGGAAAGACATGGCAGCAATATATAGCAATATATCCCCTCAGTGCTTTCATATTTGCAGGGCATACTGTAATATTTGCAGGACACTTGGTTCCAGCCTCAGCAATCTGTGTGTATTCTTATGCACTGCATGGAAACCTGCCTTGCAAAAATCTGCACCAACTTTATATTCCCCTTCTTACAGATGGTCTGCTTTTTTCTGCCTACAGGTCTAAGAATCCCTTCTTTATCCTTGAAGGTCAATAACTTGAGCAGGTGCATGTCAGTTTCCACAGCTGTTTTCCTGTGAGGAAAGGAACAATAGCATTTCCCCTATTTTACAATTATGCACCAACTAAAGTTCAGAGAAATTGGCTTTTGCAATTTACACAGACTGGAACCAAGGTGGTTAGAACTCCCAGCCTAGGCTTGACGACATGGCCAGGCATCTGTACAAGTCTTCTTTATTGGCCTTTAGGACTCTGGGCCTTTCAAGTTTCAATCTGTATAGAAGTCCACTAATCTACACAGCCTTATGGGTTTTGGATAATTTTCTATACTAAATCTCTGTAACAAAGCAGATGGAACATTTGAGCTGTTTTAGTTCCTGTGACTCTCTGGCCCATTTCTTAGGGAACTTCTGAACGTTAACCTAAGGTTCTTCCCCTTCCTTCATTCACCTTTAATAAATTCTGCCACTAAGTGCATATATTTGTTTTTACTTTTATTTTTTTCTTTTCTTGAGAGATACAAGTTCTGAATTTCAGCAGATCTGCTTCTTCCCTGCAATCCCATGCATTTTCTACCACTAGTGTGTAGCACTAGCCACCTTATATTTTGGTTAGTTGCACATGAGCGTGTCTCCTGAAAGAGGCAGATTCTCTCTAGGCTAGGAATAATGATTTATTCCTCTGTATCTATCATCATTTTCCTCTGGCCTCTACCCACCCCCCTTACAAATACACATACAAACCCCTTATGCCCCTTTGTAGTCATAGCACATAACAAACACAGTATATATTCTTTGACTTGAATCCAGTTGTTTACAAGAACTTATTTAGGATTCCAATATTTTGAGTGCTGGGAATATTTTAGAACTGGCCTTATATCCATGGTTTCTAAAAGACAATGGAAACTCCTAATACATTGAATAATTCAATAAACTGTTAAATCACATTACTTTCAAAAATCACATTACTTTCAAAAATCATATTACTTTCAAAAGTGATAACGCTAATCCAATTTTCCAGGAGAGTGCTTTTCATGGAATATAATGTATTTTAAAATTTAAATAAATACACATAGTATATTTCTCTCTGTTTTGGAAAAGATATCTAATTTCATAGAACTTAATGTGCTGATAGATACAGGGAAAAATCTATGTCGAAAAACAAAATTTCTCATGCATATCATTTGCATTCTAGTCTTGGTTTCTACTCCTCACACTTTAAATGTGAAACACTTATATTTTTTATGAATAATATGTTGAACTATGTGTCATAGGTTCTCAGTGTGTGATTTATTCTTTGAAATATTCCTTTGAATGTTAGAACTCATCTAAAACATATGTAACTTTTAAATTATCTTCCTGACTTTTGCCTGTGAAATTACTGTTAGAGAAACTTAGCCGCACTCAGAGTTAAATGGCTCTGGATCAATCAGAATTCCAGAAATGCAGCTTTATTTTAAGTTGAATATCATTGTGAAAGAGCCTTATGACATACCATTTCACAATGTTCATACCTTCTGTTTACCCATATAGTAGGCCACTTGGTAAAGAGGCTAAATACTTATGCTAGATTTTGCTAGAAAACTGAAAGAAGAATCTTGAAAGGAATATGTAATTGGAACACATGGGGGCTGCTTCAATAATAGTGACACCAGCCATCACTACCATGTGTTATTAAGTACTTACTGTGAACCAAGCTCTAGCTAAAAGCTTTATGTACATCATTTCACTTAATCTTCATACCTATAAGGCTGTCTCATATTAATTTCACAGATGAAAAAACCGAGACTCCAAGATTAGGTAGCTTTTCCAAGATCATACAGCTGGCTCATGGGGGAATCAGGACTAGAACACAAAATCAAAGATGACTTCAGAGTTCATGTTCTTAAGTACTTTGCTTTCTACTTTCCTCTACAGTAACTGCTATAGACAGTGCTGGACCCAAAGCCAGAAACACAGAGGAGCACAGGGGGCCTTAGCATGGCAAGAATTCAGGGGCCAGCAGTGAAACGAGACAAGTGAGGTACATCCATTTTAAAGATCACATAGCAGGAAAATTCACATTTTTTAAAAAGACACAGGTGCTTTGCAGCAGGTGTGCCTCTTTATGTTTGCCTGTGCTTTTTTACTCTTGGATTCAGTTCTTGAAAACTACATATTTGACATAACAAGAATCACTTCACATGCTATAATTAAAAAATTAAATCTGTCTCAAATAAATTAAGAATATGTGCATGCATATTCCATTCTTTTTTAGGACAAGTGTAGGTGGGAATAATAATAGCTCCACAGATGTAAGTCTTCCAGGTGCAGTCAGCTCTGTAACTTTATCGATGTCCAAGATGATGGTAACATTAAAAGCTAAACATCCTCTATGTGAGTCAATAGTAAGAAATTGGGTAGAAGATTTCTTGTTTAATTCTTTGCAGCCAAATTCAACTTCCATTTATTGCATCTCCTTATAAGTAGTTGTCCTTTTATGCCAGCTTTTTAAGGGTCACAAAGAGAGTGTAGTACTCATGGGCAAATTAGTCATACTGGTCTTACCTGGCATACATGGTCCAGAGCCTGCTGATGACCAAATTGACTCTTAAGTAGCAGCTTCCACTGCTTTCAAGTATTGTGAAAAGCTTTGGAGGTAGGATATGCTGTCTCCATAATCCACTGTTCCCCAGCCCAGTGAGTAGGAGTACAGACTCCAGGCCAGACTCTGCATTCAAATCCCAGAACTGCTACTAACTGTATGAACTTTAGCATGTTATTTGACTTGGCTGTTCTTGATGTGTAAAATGGAGATAATGAAATTATATATACTGATATTATACAGAGGGTTAATATACATGTAAGATATAACAGAATTGATATATTTGGTAAATCACTTAGAACAGTGCCTGTCACATAGTAAGTTCTACAGAAAAGTTATTAAGTAAAAATATTTAAATTTAAATTTTTTTTTTTAATTTATTTATGATAGTCACAGAGAGAGAGAGAGAGAGAGAGGCAGAGACACAGGCAGAGGGAGAAGCAGGCTCCATGCACCGGGAGCCTGATGTGGGATTCGATCCCGGGTCTCCAGGATCGTGCCCTGGGCCAAAGGCAGGCGCCAAACCGCTGCGCCACCCAGGGATCCCCTAAGTAAAAATATTTAAATTTAAATGGAGTTTTGCCCACTTCACTCTCATGTTCTCTGCCCCTCCTTTAGTGATATTTGAGTTTGAGATTCCTATTCTAAATAATCTCTTAAAGTCTGGACTGACTCTAGGATTCTTAGAGTAATCCTTCAGAGAGGGCTTTAAAAGAATTTGCCTGTAAAACACCTTAATTGTCTAAATTTACTATAATCTGAAACCTTCTTTAATAAGACTTAATATTCTAATAGGCACTTGATGTTTTTTAACGTATAGATGAGTTGAGGCACTTCAGGCTTAGTAGTAATTTCAACATATGTCAATCTTCAGAGGTTTGATAAAATTGTACTTTCTTTTCTTTAAATGAAATGTTACAGAACACGATAGATCTTTTGACTACTTTTATCAATGAAGATCAAGAGATTGTGTAATTGTCATAAAGCATAGAGATTCTCTGAACAATCACCATATACAGGTGAAGTTGATTTATAATTTTCTGAAGCACCACTGAAATACTTTAATTACTAAATGGACTGTTGTAGTATCTGAAAATGAGTAAAACCAGTGTAATTCCTCATATCAACTCTTTAAGCAGGTTTAAAGCTGCTTTAATGATATACTTGTATAATAATTATACCTTTCATATATTTAGTATTTTTTCCTATTTTGGTAAATGTTCATTTTTTATCAATAAATCTTTAAGGTTTATGAATCACAAATTATGTAAACATTGTATAAAGAGTAGAATACAATAAATAAATACTTCATCTCTACTTGAAAGGAAATATGGCCTTTAATGGTTAAAACATTGATTCATCTATTTTATAGATTTAAGAATTTTTGAAAGGATTATCTCTAAGCCAAGCACTGTTGTCTCTCTTTAACTTATTTACATGATTTTTATCCTTTACTTCTCTATATAAAGAGACTTTGACTGCACTTCACATCTGGCACTTCTCTCAGGCACTCTCATTGCCTCACAAAGAAGAAGAAATTCTTTCTAACCAAAGAGCAAGCTGAAAACTTAGAAACATAAATGAATACTATAGAAAATTTTTAAAAGATTCTATGTATTTATTCATGAGAGACAGAGAGAGAGGCAGAGACACAGGCAAAGAGCGAAGCGCAGGCTCCCTGCAAGGAGCCCAATGTGGGACTCGATCCCGGGACCCTGGGACCACAGCCTGAGCCACACCAGACCCTTTGCCTAGATCTTCAACCACTGAGCCACCCAGGTGCCCAATACTGTAGAAATTTTGATCAACATTGAACTAAGTGCAGAGTTTCCCACATTTGTCATTTTTTATTTCCTTAACAGCTTTAACAGCATTAACTGGTACACTAATAGCAGTAATAGGTTCAAAATGGTCTCAAATACTGAGGATAATCCCAATTTTAGGTATCAAGTAGAATACTACTTAGAAAACACTTAAAATGTGTGGAGTAATGGTAGTAATTTCTGCTTCTGGGCAAGATGAAGTAAAAGGGACTAATTTACACTCTTTCTGAAACAAAAAACCAAAAACTATGCAACATGGTTTTCAGACATTGAACATCAGTCAGCCCAGCACAGGGATCTTTGAAAAAGGGAGCACAAATACTGTGAGCCCTACAATTGCCTGAAGAGAGTTTCCAGGCTGCCATCGAAAGAGGAGAAACCAAAAGGGGCCCCGCGGTCTCCCTAGGTTGAGACAGAACAGCGTCCAGGAGGCCCAGGAGACCAGGGTTCACAGAGCAGAGTGCCTGAGATGAGAGACCTGCTCTGGGAGAAATCTCTGAAAAGCTGTGGCTACCTGTCCCCCCAGATCTCCCGGTGAGTACTGATGAGCATATGCCTGTGAGGTAACCACCAGAGGCCAGGGGAAGAACCACGGCTTAGCAGGACTAATGCTTGCCGTTCACATAGGAACGGGAGGAGTTTGTGTTTCCAATAGACAGAGTAGACAGTTTTAACAAAGTTTAAAAGCAAGCCTCAAAAGGATCAACCTAGTTACAAGAAGTCTAACTTAGCTGCATCTGGACTAGAACTAAAGAAGATCACAACTACATCTGTATTTGTCTGGCTCCCAACAAGATAAAATCACAGTGTCTTACCCACTTGAAATTATGAGAAATGTATACAGTAAGCACATCCAGAGTGAGACTGGGTGAAATCAGGGGAAAAAAAACGAATCAAAAGAAATAGCCTTAGAAGGACACAAATGAAATAAATAGTATATAGAGACCTTAAAACAGTTGTTATTACTGTATTCCATATTCAAGAAGGTAGAGGAAAGACTGAGGATGTAAAATATATATGTCGAAACTATTTTAAAAACTGAAATCAGGGCAGCCCGGGTGGCACAGCGGTTTAGCGCCGCCTTCGGCCCAGGGCCTGGTCCTGGGGACCCGGGATGTAGTCCCACGTCGGGCTCCCTGCGGGGAGCCTGCTACTCCCTCTGCCTGTGTCTCTGCCGTGCTCTCTATCTCTCTCTGTGTCTCTCATTAATAAGTAAATTAAAAAAATCTTTAAAAAAAAAACTGAAATCAGACATCTGGAGATGGAAACTACAGTATCTGAGATAAAGTCTACTGGATGGAATGAACAGCAGATTAGATATTTCAGACATATAAAAGAAAGTGAACTTGAAGACATAGCACTAAAAACTATCCATTGTGGGGACACCCGGGTGGCCTGGCAGTTGAGCGTCTGCCTTTGGCTCAGGGCGTGATCCCCTGGGGTCCTGGGATCGAGTTCTGCGTCGGGCTCCCTTATGGAGCCTGCTTCTCCCTCTGCCTGTGTCTCTGCCTCTTTCTGTGTGTCTCTCGTGAATAAATAAATAAAATCTTTTAAAAAACGAACAAAAAAATACAAACAAAAACTATCCGGAGTGGAACAGAGAGAAAAAAGGCTAAAAACAAAATGAACAAAACATGAGTGAGCTTGGGAACAACTTCAAGTACACACACACATACACACATTATGTATATAACTACACATACATAAATTGAAGTTGAAGAACAATGGGAGATAGAATTATATCGGAAGAAATACTATTCAAATTATTCCAAATTTAGTGAAAGTTGTAGAGACGTACATGCAAGAATCTTAATAAATCTCCAGCACAAGGAAGACAAAAAATATGATATGAAGGCGCAGCATATTCAATGTCCTTAGAACTAAAATAAAATATCATAAAAGCATCTAGCGAAAAGATACATTACATCAGAAGAACAAAGATAAGGATGATATTAAATTTTCATCAGAAATAATGCAAGTAAAAGACATGAAAGTATTACAATAAAAGAAAAGCAACCAGTTATTCTAAACTTGGTGAAAATAAACTTTCAAAAGGGAAGGCAAAATCAGGACCTTATTAGACATATGCAACCTAATCAAATCCATCACTTGCATACCTGCAATACTCGAGTCGATTTGGTTACGCACCATAAAATAGAACCGATCAGTGTGCATTGTGTTCTCTTTGTAGCCCGCGAGCCAAGGGCGGCTGTTGCTACTGCCTTCAACAAAGAGCACGATGAGTTGAGTTCACTGTTTCTTGAACACAGGGCCACACACTTGTGAACCGGGATGGACACGGGACATTTATTCTAATCCAGAGCTATTAGGAGCTATTTCCTGTCTCAGTTTAGGAGTTCACCATTTTATTTATCTAACAAACATCTGTAAGTGCCAATATGTGCTCGACCTATTCCTTGGGATTTTGTGTCTATTTATTTATGCCTGTCATAGAGCCTCATTCAACCCATGATTCTGATTATTCATTAATTCCCTGCTGCTTTCAACATTTTTTTCACAAACATTTATCAAAAACACACCAGACCCTTTGCCTAGAGTCTGCAATACAAAGGCAAATAAAATAATTCCTGTTCTCAAGGAATTTATCTATTACAATAGATACAGTACAATTTATCTTGTACTGTGATAGACAAGTACACAATTAACTAAATATTCTATCAGAGTATTACAGGGATATGAAGAAAATGCTACTGGGAAGAGCAGAGAAAATGATATTTATTTTGCTTGTAGAACTAGAGGAACATTTCACAGAAGAAGTGGTATATAATCTTGGTAATGACATGTTCCAGGTCCTGTCGCTGTGTTAACAAATGATCCCCAAACCCACCAGCTTGAAACATCCACTGTATTGTGCTCACTCAACATATTCTCTGCATCAAGACTTTAGACAGGGCACAGTGGGAGTGATGATTACCTCTGCCCCGTGACGTCTGGAGTTTGGGCTGGGAACACTCAAGGGTTTAGTGGTTTGATGGCTGGAAACAGGACTCATTTAGAGGTGTCTTCACTCGCATGTCTGGCAGTGAAATGTCTGCCACGCGGGACTCCAGCAGGGACTGTCAGCGGGAGCAACCATTATGTGGCTTGTCCATGTTGCCCAATATTCTTAAAGCACCATGGCCTTGGGACGGTTACAACTTTTTATGTGGCAGCTTAGGCATCCAAAAATGAGTATTTAGCACACAAGGTAGAGGCTGCATTGGCCTTTATGTTCTAACCTCAGAAGTTACACATTGTCACTTCCCTACGTTCTGTTGGTTCTGGCAAGTTCCAGACCAAATTCAGGAGGAGGAGGCTCCACCTCTAGATGGGAAGTGGCATGATGCTAGAAGAGCATTGGATGTGTGATATTGTTGTGTTTTGTTTGAGATTTTATTTATTTATTCATGAGAGGCACAGGCAGAGGGAGAAGCAGGCTCCCCACGGGGAGTCGGTTGTGAGACTAGATCCCAGGACCCTGGGGTCACACCCTGAGTTAAAGGCAGATGCTCAACCACAGAGCCCCCCAGGCACCTCTGGTTGTGTGATATTGTTGGAAGAGTCTTTAGAAAATACAGTTTGGCACATGAAAGATTATCCTCATCTGGGAACCGAGTGGGAATATGTATGGCATGATTTAGGAATAGTAAGCAAGGCTGTAGACTTAGTGCTTGGTAAGAATTGTCCCAAGATGATGCACAGTCAGAAAGAAACTGGGGGCAGATTTTGCAGGGCCTTTATTTTCACCCTGAAAATATTAGACTTTGATCTATAGGCAGTGAGGAGCCCTTAAGGCTGTACTGTTTTTGTATTTATTTTATTTATTTTTAAGGATTTATTTTGGAGACAGAGCATGGGTTGGGGAGAGGCAGAGGGAGAGGAAGAAAGAGAACACCAAGCAGACTCCCCACCTAGTGCAGAGCCCAACATGGGGCTTGATCTTGTGTCCCTGAGATCATGACCTGAGCCAAAATCAAGAATCAGATGCTTAACCAACTGAGCCACCCAGACAGTCTGAATGTTTTTGTTTTTAAAAGAGGATTGATGTGAGCTAATCTGTGTTTTAGAAAGATGACCTAGATGTAGGGATGTGGGTGGGGGTGATTAGGAGACAAATGTCAATAGTGCCAGTAGGGACTATGAAGGACTATGCACTCAGTGGTAACAATGTAAATGAGAAGAGTAGATATGAGATGTATTTTGGAGGTGGAATCATGACTGATTGGCCAAGACTAGTGAGAGAAAAGGAAACATCAAAGATGACTCTGAAATAAATGGCCATGTAGGCTACTTGGCTAATAAATGAGAAACCCCAGCACTTGGCTGCTTTGCTGACGGTGGATTCCTCTGATCTTGGGATGTTCTCCAGATTAAGGCTTACCGTAGGTCTCCAGCCCGCCAGTCCCAATCATGCCCGTCGATCTGGTCATGGGAGATAGTAGTCACCTATTGCTTTTCCCGTATATTCTGTTCACAATTCTGAAGGCATCAGAGAGTGTAGAGGTCAAGCAGAAAGACAAAGGTAGTAGTCTCCAAAGCAGATGTGACACAAAAGTAGAGAATTCACTTTGAAGTTCTTACTTAAATTTATAGGTATTGATTATGAATTTTCTGAGCAATAGAGAAGAGCCATTTAATTTTTCATGCAGTTTAATTTTCTTCCCAAAGGAGAGCTGTAGGCAGAATACAGTTTTCTTTTTTTAATGACTGGTTCTTCTTTGTCCTGTTAGATTTTTAAAGAGATTTAAACTTCCTCCTACCAACTCCTGAGACATTATCAATTAGCCACACACAGCCCATTGAACACAGCATAGCTGTAATTAAACTAAATTACTATGCAGTAGCTTTCATTACACAATGACACGGTTTTTGTTAGGACCATAGAGAGAGTTTAATTACATGTCTAGACACCCCCTGAATTCAGAGCAGCAGTATTATCTTTGTCTGTTTAAAAGAGAGTTTGAGCTTCTGGTGATTGCATTTTTTTTTTTTTTTTGAAAGACCAAATGGTAAGATCCGTTGGGTGTTTTTTTCTTCTTCATTTTAATTCTACTTTCTACTTACGAGCCATTTATACATCTGTGGATATAAGTATTTTCCAAGAAAAATGTATAGATTGTCACTCTTTGTCATATTTGATATACATTTTACTTTCATCCAGAAACTTTCTTTCTCTAATATGTCCTCAAATATCCACTCTTGACTTACTAATATATAAGGCGTGTATGGTAATCTGAAGTACGGTCACCTCTTATAATAATATTTCCGGCTTCCTCTTCTTTGTGAGGAAGCTCATCCCTCTGCCTGAGCATGGAGTACTTTCTGCATTTCTCCTCAGTCCTGCTCATTCAGCTTCTCTGTGGACTCTTAGCATCTCTTGAACAGTGTGCAGTTTCAAGAGCTCCTGTGTTTCTTTTGTGCTCCAGCCTGATCTCTTCTTACTCATTACAGAAATGTGAGTGCTCGTTCTCTCTCTGTAACTGCTGATGACTGTTGGACCTTTTTCCAAGTGATCTATTATCTCCTGAATATGACCTCCATTACATTGGTCAAGCCTTTCCATAGCCTCCATTCCTCAAATCTCATCTTTCCTAAAATCTGACCACATACATTGGAAATAAGAGAATGAAATTTTCACATGCTTACCATCTCTAAATATTCTCAACAGCCCCTCAGAAAGTTGTCCTGCAACGTGCACCTTCTCCGATCTTATATACAAAAATATTTTATATATTGATTGTTTGCTGATTACATGTAAATTACTTAAAATTTTTTGTACTATCTTAGATGAGACTTGTCTATTTAAATCAAGACATATCACTTTTCCCATGAGTTTTTTGCATAATGTGTAATTTAAAATGATACAGATTCACTTAATAATTGCTCTTGAAAGAAATGATGTGTTTCATTGAAGTCTTGAGTGAATGTTTTATTTATTTTATTTTTTATTTATTTTTTAAGTTTACTTATTCATGAGAGAGAGAGAGGCAGAGACAGAGGGAGAAGCAGGCTCCATGCCGGGACCAATGAGGGACTCGATCCTGGAACTCCAGGATCTCACCCTGGGCAGAAGGCAGGCGCTCCACCTCTGAGCCACCCAGACGTCCCTTGAGTGAATGTTTTAGATTTTGAGTTGAATCTAAGGAAAATAGTATAGGTAAAATTATATGTTCCACTAGTACCACATAGACCATTCTTACGAATATGTACGTAGTAGAATTTTATAATATGCACATTTAGAAATAGACAGGAAAATGAGTTTCTAGACTGTTGAAAGTATCCCTGTTACCTCCCTCTGAGTTGGCCCACCAGGAGACTCGTGGTAAAATCTGAAACAAGACCTGGAGTCTGTTTTTCATGACCTGTTTGCCTATCAAGTGCTCTAACTGACACCCCAGGTTCTCCTCTGCAGTGGCATTCCTAATTATCCTGTTAGCATCCCGCTTCCTCTCCCTGTGATACTGTTACTCCCGCCACTCCATTGCTCCCTCAAAATTCCCAGCTTTTCTTTATCTAGACACTTGTAGGCCACACCCCAAATCCCTAGTATCTTTATGCTCCCATGGGAACCTTATTCAGGGACAGGCCGCAGGCTCGGTGCACCCCTAGGGGGCCCAGTGTGGAGCCTTCATCCACCAGCAGAGGACTTGGGCTTGGCCATCGATCGTTAACGTGTCACTGCAGCTGGCCAAAGCACTACTTAGTTCCATTTTCTCAACGAATGTTTGAGACACGAAGGAAACTGAAGAGAAAACTAACAGATGAATTTTCAGCTCTCTTTGCCCAGACTCCCCTGAGGCATATGTTGTGTTGGAAATTCAGATCCACTTCAAAGAATGTGAAGAGATTAATTCAGCGATAACTATCAATGCTACTACAGAAGAACAAAAACTAATTACTCAAAATGTCTTTATGAGGATGAAACCCTTTTGCCTGATCTTGGAGTTAAAATGTTCTTACCGGGGTTTGGCTTTTCTCAGAGTGATGCTATAAATCTCAAAGTGCCTTTGAAGTGGCTAAGTATTATTAGCCAGTGAGTACAGTATGTTTCATTAGCACACAGATGCTCAGCCTTATTTCAGTTAAATTTATCAAAGTGATGTTGCTATGGAAATACGCTGCGTCAGGGGCACCTGGGTGGCTCAGCATCTGCCTTCGGCTCAGGTCGTGACCCGGGGTCCTGAGATCAAGTCCTGCATCGGGCTCCCTGCCTGGGTCTCTGCCTCTCTCTCTCTCTCTCTCTCTCTCTCTCTGTGTCTCAAGAATAAATAAATAACATCTTTTTTAAAAAAGTGAATTCTTATAAAATCCTTAAAAAATGTACTTGTTCCCCTACCTTGATTACTCTGCAGATAGAGTATTTGTCATTTTATGCTGTTTTTCTTTTTTTAAAAATATTCTTTATTTAAATTCCATGTAGTTAACATATACTGCATTATTAGTTTCTGAGGTAGAATTTAATGATTCATCAGGTGCGTGTAACACGCAGTGCTCATCCCATCCCGTGCCCTCCTTCATGCCCAGCACCCAGTGACCCCATCCCTCCACCTCCTCTCCTCCACCGGCCCTCAGTGTGTTTCCTGAGTTCAGGGTCCTTTATGGTTTGCCTCCCTCTCTTTATTCATCTTATTTTTTCCTTTCTTTACCCTGTGTTCATCTGTTTCTTAAATTCCACATATGAGTGAAATCATATGGTATTTGTCTTTCTCTCATTAACTTACTCTTTATGCTTTTTTAAAAAAAGATTTTATTTATTTATTCATGAGAGACACAGAGAGAGAGGCAGACACAGGCAGAGGTAGAAGCAGGCTCCCCGCAGGGACCCCGATGCGGCACTCGATCCCAGGACCCCAGAATCACGCCCTGACCCAAAGGCAGATGCTAAACCGCTAAGCCACCCAGGGATCCCCTATATGCTTTTTTCTTGAAAGATAATATATTTCTAAAAAATTGAGCCAGCAAATTAATTGTGCTTCTCTGCCTCTTCCTTTTCTGCCCCCTTTTTCTTCTTCTTTTTATTCCTTAAGGTTTTAATTACATTCATATACAACTGGTTATTTACTCTTCCAGTTTCTTTATTAAAAGTTACGATTAGTCAAGATTCAGTAGTTAGATGCTACAGTTGTCAGATTTATTATTTCTTTCTCCACTAAATTGTTAGGTTTTAGAGATCTTCCAAAATGGCCTTTTAGTTTTTAATGTTTCCTTGCTTATCTCTGGTTAACTTTATGATTATTTTCAACCCTTGGTTTATTGTAGAATAACCAACTATCTCATTTCTCAATTTTTCCTCTCCTTTTGTCTACTTGTGATGAATCCCCATGGTTTAATCTGTAGCTAAGATCAACAATATCGTGATAGGGTCTCTTTATTCAAAATTGGGTATTCTTTAATCAGTTCTACGTCACTGATACGATATTATAAAATGTATTTGTACAATTTCCCATGAGTACATAATTTTGATGGGCATCTACCCCCTCAGTTTCCTTTTCTCCACTTTTCTGTGTAGAGTGATCTTGGGTGATCTTGATAGGATCTAACCTCTTGATGAGGTTAGAGGTGTGCGTGTCATTTAAAACCCAGTCTGAAAATAAAGGGCAGTGTGCGTGTTATTCAGCTCTTAAACTGCCCTTGTTATGTCTTCAGATGCTCTAAGAAGCTTTCAAAGTATGGTCTAAGGATTCCTGAAGGGTCCCCGAGACCCTCCTTTCAGAGGGTCTGTGAGGTCAAAACTGTTTTGTCATAATATGAAGGAATTTCCTTTCACTTAGGAAAGTACGATGGAATTTTCCAGGGTCTGTATCGTGTGTGATTTTACAATAGACAACACAGAAGCAGATCGGAGAATATATTAAGCAAGAAATCAAAGAAATTTCTAAAACTTTAAAACAACAACACAGCACTCGTTACTTTTTTTGTTTTAGAAAATAGTTATATTTTTATTAGAAAATATTTATGTTTACTATATCATGAGTTTATTGCTTTTTAAAAATAAAGTGTATTTTTTTAATTTCTCAGTTTTAACCATTAACATAGTAACTAAGGTTAGATAGAACTCATGTAAGCAAAAGCTCTTGGAGGTTCTCAATATTCTTTTTTACTATAAAGGGGTTCTGAGAACAAGCCGTTTGAGAACTGGGGCTCTGAAAGTGTTGCAGCTTCTAACAATCGTATTTTCTTGGGGGGAAGACAAGAGGTCATATTCCACGTTTTCCTTTTTGCTTGGCCTTTTAGCGTGAGATACTGTAAAAGGTAAAAATACTCACTGTTCTTTAAAGACAATCAGTGGGTCCAAGCAAAAATAAAAGAGTGACTCCTTCCGTTTTGTCAGTCAAATACATGTAAACGTCTCCTACCAAATGTGTATGTGATTATACGTCAACTTTTAATAATCTCTCTACAGCAAGAATTTATAGCAAATGATCTCATTTCTCGATCTCTGCCTATATTTCTAAAAGCCAGGATCGTGACCTTCATGATTTCATTGCTTTGTTTTGTTTTTAAATATGTTCCTCCTTAGTCTGTTATTTTCCCTCAAATGTTTCTTCTGCTCTCTGGCCCGGCTCTCCTCTGTGGAGTGCCCCATGGTGTCGTTTAGTTTTGTTTTGTCTTAGTTTGGACTTCGAACAGCAAACTCCGGCTTCTGTCCGGACGGCCAGGCCGGTGCTCGGGCCAGTGCTCAGCCCGTGTAGCCGGTCCCTGCGGGGCCGCGCTCGGGAGCCCGGACACTGCCGCGCGGGCTGCTGTCCCCAGCGCCCCGGCCCACTGCGGCGGCTGCGGCGAGCCTGGGCCCCGCCTGGCCTCCGCCTCGGAGCCCGCGTGTGCAGCGCCGCGTGGCGGGTCCTCCGCCGCCTTCCGTGGCCTGCGGCCCGCGGCCCGGCTGCTCCGGGGCTGTCACGCTCCACGCCGCGGAGCTGCCCGGACTCGCCCGGGGGTCGAGGCCATGACCCTGCAGGGGAGGCGCGGGCCCCGTGGGTTCTCGCGGGCCGGGCTCGGGGAGCCCCTGGGAACCTCGTCCTTGTGCCAGCGCGGCCTCGGCAACTGCGACTGCCAGGAGCCCCGCCGCCTCCTCCCGCTGCCCTCCTCCTCCTCCCGGTGCCCGCCGCCTCCTCCCGCTGCCCTCCTCCTCCTCCCGGTGCCCGCCTCCTCCTCCCGGTGCCCGCCTCCTCCCGGTGCCCGCCGCCTCCTCCCGCTGCCCTCCTCCTCCTCCCGGTGCCCGCCGCCTCCTCCCGCTGCCCTCCTCCTCCTCCCGGTGCCCGCTGCCTCCTCCCGCTGCCCTCCTCCTCCTCCCGGTGCCCGCCTCCTCCTCCCGGTGCCCGCCTCCTCCCGGTGCCCGCCGCCTCCTCCCGCTGCCCTCCTCCTCCTCCCGGTGCCCGCCGCCTCCTCCCGCTGCCCTCCTCCTCCTCCCGGTGCCCACCGCCTCCTCCCGGTGCCCGCCGCCTCCTCCCGCTGCCCTCCTCCTCCTCCCGGTGCCCGCTGCCTCCTCCCGCTGCCCTCCTCCTCCTCCCGGTGCCCGCCGCCTCCTCCCGGTGCCCGCCGCCTCCTCCCGCTGCCCTCCTCCTCCTCCCGGTGCCCTCCTCCTCCTCCCGGTGCCCGCTGCCTCCTCCCGCTGCCCTCCTCCTCCTCCCGGTGCCCGCCTCCTCCTCCCGGTGCCCGCCGCCTCCTCCCGGTGCCCGCCTCCTCCCGCTGCCCGCCTCCTCCCGCTGCCCTCCTCCTCCTCCCGGTGCCCGCCTCCTCCCGGTGCCGGCCGCCTCCTCCCGCTGCCCTCCTCCTCCTCCCGGTGCCCGCCTCCTCCTCCCGCTGCCCTCCTCCTCCTCCCGGTGCCCTCCTCCTCCTCCCGGTGCCCGCCGCCTCCTCCCGCTGCCCTCCTCCTCCTCCCGGTGCCTGCCGCCTCCTCCCGCTGCCCTCCTCCTCCTCCCGGTGCCCGCCTCCTCCTCCCGGTGCCCGCCTCCTCCTCCCGGTGCCCTCCTCCTCCTCCCGGTGCCCGCCGCCTCCTCCCGCTGCCCTCCTCCTCCTCCCGGTGCCCGCCGCCTCCTCCCGCTGCCCTCCTCCTCCTCCGGTGCCCGCCGCCTCCTCCCGGTGCCCGCCGCCTCCTCCCGGTGCCCGCCTCCTCCCGCTGCCCTCCTCCTCCCGCTGCCCTCCTCCTCCTCCCGGTGCCCGCCTCCTCCTCCCGGTGCCCGCCTCCTCCCGGTGCCCGCCGCCTCCTCCCGCTGCCCTCCTCCTCCTCCCGGTGCCCGCCGCCTCCTCCCGGTGCCCGCCTCCTCCCGCTGCCCGCCTCCTCCCGCTGCCCTCCTCCTCCTCCCGGTGCCCGCCTCCTCCTCCCGCTGCCCCCCTCCTCCTCCTCCCGGTGCCCGCCTCCTCCCGGTGCCCGCCGCCTCCTCCCGCTGCCCTCCTCCTCCTCCCGCTGCCCTCCTCCTCCTCCCGCTGCCCGCCTCCTCCCGGTGCCCGCCGCCTCCTCCCGCTGCCCTCCTCCTCCTCCCGCTGCCCTCCTCCTCCTCCCGGTGCCCGCCTCCTCCCGGTGCCCGCCGCCTCCTCCCGCTGCCCTCCTCCTCCTCCCGGTGCCCGCCGCCTCCTCCCGGTACCCGCCGCCTCCTCCCGGTACCCCGCCGCCTCCTCCCGGTGCCCGCCTCCTCCTCCCGGTGCCCGCTGCCTCCTCCCGGTGCCCGCCGCCTCCTCCCGGTGCCCGCCTCCTCCCGGTGCCCGCCTCCTCCTCCCGGTGCCCTCCTCCTCCTCCCGGTGCCCGCCGCCTCCTCCCGGTGCCCTCCTCCTCCTCCCGGTGCCCGCCTCCTCCCGGTGCCCTCCTCCTCCTCCCGGTGCCCGCCGCCTCCTCCCGGTGCCCTCCTCCTCCTCCCGGTGCCTGCCTCCTCCCCCCGGTGCCCCCCACCTCCTCCCGGTGCCCGCCTCCCGGTGCCCGCCACCTCCTCCCGGTGCCCGCCGCTTCCTCCCGCTGCCCTCCTCCTCCTCCCGGTGCCCGCCGCCTCCTCCCGGTGCCCACCACCTCCTCCCACTGCCCTCCTCCTCCTCCCGGTGCCCTCCTCCTCCTCCCGGTGCCCACTGCCTCCCGGTGCCCTCCTCCTCCTCCTGGTGCCCGCCACCTCCTCCCGGTGCCCGCCGCCTCCTCTCTCTGCCTTCCTCCTTCTCCCGGTGCCCGCCGCCTCCCGGTGCCCTCCTCCTCCTCCCCGTGCCCGCCGCCTCCTCCCCGTGCCCGCCTCGCCCATGCCTCCCGGCGAGCCTGCGACCAGGTGGTGCGGCCCCAGGAGGCAGCAGGCCCAGGGCCTCCGTCCGGCACCCCACACACCCCCAAGCCCGCGAGCTGCCCGCAGCCCCGGTCAGCAGCTCAGCCTGACACCCTGTCCCTGACGTCTCCATCCAAACCTTCTGTTTTTCTCAAGTGAGCTGCATATGACTCCTGTCCCCAGACCACTGAGTGACACCCGGCAGGCCCCACACACTGTGACCTCTGCACTGCCCACTTCTCTTACTTGCCTTGCAGAGAAACAAAAGACTTCTTCCCTCCCCTAGACTGAAAAGGAGAAAAACTGAAGTGCCCCAGCAGTTTTTTCTTTTAACCTCAACAGAAAATTGGGCAAAGAATATAAATGGGGAGTTGATGCAAGAGGAAAATCAAAAGGCATGTACTATAGCAGTAATCAGGAAAAGACAAACTAAACCAAACTTAAGATGCAGTGTTTACACTGTAGCTCCACAAAAGTTAAAAGTACAGATTTGGTGAAGATGTCAGGAAAACAAACACATTGTTTGTGTGAGTAAATATTGATGGAGTCTTTTAGGAGAATGATTTTGCAACATATGTAAGAATTTAAAATATGCCTTTTGACCCCACCAGACCTGCTTCCAGCTGCCTGTCCTAGAGAAACACTAGCAAAAACACCCAAATACCCAAGTGCTAGAAGACTTATTACTGCATTATTTGTAATTTTTTAAAACTTGACTGTTGATCAGAAAGGGACTAGCAAAATAAATTATGATGCATCCAACAAAATGGATGCAACTGTTAAGTAGAATAAACTGTAGTGATTTGTGGGAAAGGTTTCAAAGCCATATTGTTAAATGAAAAAAAAGCAGTGTCGAAAATTAATAGTAATCCTACATTTATGTAAGAAAATGGAAAAATCAGGAGTATCTCCTTGCATACATATATTCATATTTGTGAATTGATAGAAAAACTTGCAAACCACTTCATAGTGATGAGTAATTACTTTTGGAGAGGGTCTGAGACGAGGGGAAGCAGGATCAGGTAGGATTTCCACATTCACAGTGAGAGGATATTACATGGTGATAACACATAATTTACAAAATAACTTAAAATATAATAAAATGAGTAGGGTTGCTACAGGCATTCCATAAGATCATCTCAGATATGCCACTAGGTATTGATAGTTGGATTTACTAATCCTGAGGAAGGCCTAAGAGAGCATTCATCACCTTTATTTTTTTTCTAAGATTTTATTTATTTATTCATGAAAGACGGGGGGGGGGGGCAGAGACACAGGCAGGGGGAGAAGCAGGCTCCATGCAGGGAGCCCGAAGCAGGACTTGATCCCAGGTCTCCAGGATCGCGCCCTGGGCTGAAGGCGGCGCTAAACCGCTGAGCCACCCGGGCTGCCCCATTCATCACCTTTAAACAATATTTATCCTATTAAGGATCGTCCTTTATAATAATTACTCCCATCTAAAATTCTTGTTCAAACAGTAATTATAAAGTCTTCACTATGGTTGGGAGCTTCTAGGATGACACATAAAATGATACTTTTCAGATAATAAGCCAGACAAATTTGCATATACAGAACCTTGACTTAATATAATAATTAGCAGATTTGAACTGATACATTAATATGCATGAAGAGAATTGCAACTAATATTCTCTGAGGAGCAAATATTTTATTTCTGGCAGTTGATTTTATGCACATTAAACTGTATTTCACTTTTAGGTAACTGTATATAAGCTGTTCTTGAATTATGAATAGTATTTTCCTAAATGGTGTTTATTTTTAAATCATCATATGCATGTGTGGTTGAATCATATGACATAGTAAAGATTATTCTAGTTCTGAAAAGATTAAACATAAATGTTGGAACCATAAATACAGTTACTGGAATGTTAATTCATTATGTTCCCTATTTAGTACCTACATGAAAATGGGATTGTCCATCGTGATCTCAAACCAGAGAATCTTCTCTATGCAACTCCAGCCCCAGATGCACCACTAAAAATCGGTGAGGACATTTCCAGAAATCTTATGACCCCTTTCCTGTAGCAGAAAAAACTTATTCCATGGAATTTTAAAATATTGTTCCATCCAGTTTTGCCTCCATTTAACTTCCTTGGATAGTTGATGTCTGTAAAGGAATAATGCATTGTTTTTGGAGGTCTGTGTTCTTTCCTGATATATTAACCTGGAATCAGTGCCTAGAAATTGGTGCTCCAGGTTGGGACATAAAGGAAACATAGCTCTTAGAAATCACAGGGACTTCAGAAGGTGATGGTGTATTTTGTAGATAAATTTATACAGAAGAAAAATCACAGATAATATAACCTCTTTTTTTTGTTACTTTTTATCACATAAATTAGTTGGAGCTTAATTTTAGATACTCAAGGACTTTGACACAAAATGCTTAGTACATATCAGTGAATTTAGGATCTGACTCACTTGTTTATTTGAACAGAGATAACTGAGATCTGTCTTTCCCAGAGTGCCCTCCCTAGAACACTGGTTCCTCAATTGAGTGCGCAAGTGTAAAATACTATAATTTCCTTTGAGGGAAGTGGCAGTGGTTTGTGGAAGCGCTAAGGTTGGTCAAATAAGTTAGGAAATGCCAACTTAAACAAGATTTATTTCCTTAGGACTTCCCAAAACTTTAAAAGTACTACTAATTTGTGAACTGACATCTAAATTAGTACATTCTGAGGCTTTTTCCCAAGCCTTATTTGACTCTGGGAACCTTGTTTTTTCTCCCAGTAAGAATTTTGAAGAACTACAAAGGTGAACTTTGTGAAATTCCAAACTATTCAAAGAGTTCTTTAAATTGATGTTTTAGAAAAAAGTATACTAAATGTTACTTTCCCTGTCTTTTCATTTGGAAATAATAATAAGAGAACTTATTTTACAGGCGTTCTCCTTAGCAGAATCCGTGTTAAATCCTCTGAAGGACATTGCTCTTTTGCTACTGGCCTGTATAATGTTAATCTGCTAAGTTCGCTGCATTAGAAGTGTTAACACCTTTGAAAATTAAGTTATACATATCATGGAAGAGCCCAGACAACATAATGTGCTTTATGAATGCAAGAACCCAAAGAAAAAAAATACATACCCAAGTCCTGCCAGGCGGCCAGCTTGTTCTTGTAATCACTCCTGAAAGGCAGGGAACAGCAGGGAGACTTCCATTTCCTTTGACATCACTTTCAAAGATTTTATCCTTAAAGAAATGTCTTTAAATGGATGGACAGATACTAATTTAGACAGGAGAGGCTTTCTTTCTGAAGGACTTCCTGCCGCTTTCCCTGATAAGAATCAGCACCTCCGTGGAAATGTGGGTTTATCTTTGAGGTCTAAAATGGCATCAATTCTCTACCTGCCTCTCTTGAAGAATGGCCTTGAACTGTTTCCTGATGTTTCCTGAGCGAAAGAGATGTAGCCCAGCAAGGAGACCATAATGGTAGCAACTCTGGGTGATGTTTTACCGGAGTAATATTCTGAGGAATAAATAAAGAGGATATTTGGAAAAAAACAGAACAAAACAAAACATCGTATTCCTCATCTGAAAGTAAATCCTTTTCCGTGAGATATACTAAGGAATTACTTTATTTTGAAGCAGAATGAACCTTTTGCTATTTCTGTTCATGTCTGTGACATTCACAAAAGCCTAATTTTTATTTTGATCTCTTCCGGTGCATTACCAATTGTACCTTAGAGTTACTGTTTCATAAATTAGACAAAATGCAACTGTTGCTTCAAGAAGAAACAGCTTATTTGCTAAAAGCTAGGAATGATAGAGAAGAGCATAAAATGTATTTGGGAGTCATATTTTTCTCCAATTTAAAGCAAGATTGGAATTATTATTATTTTTCAGTTTCCTCTCCCAGATGAGTGGTCCCCTTCTATATCTGCCTGTCATCAGATACAAAAACAAATTAGTCCGTTTTATTTTAAATAACAGAAGTGTCTGTCATCTCATAAAAGCTGAGAAAAGACCTGATTCACTAAATTTTTCTCTTGTGTTGTTAGCTGATTTTGGACTCTCTAAGATTGTGGAACATCAAGTACTCATGAAGACAGTGTGTGGAACCCCAGGCTACTGCGGTATGCTCTTTAATACTGATGTTTACTTTTATTGCTATTGGAAATCTATTTTTGTTTAGTGATTTAATTTCTTAACTCCTAATATCTCTAAAGTGTTTACTGTGTGGGGGCTCCTGGGTGGCATAGTCGGTTAGGCGTCTGACTCTTGATTTCAATTCAGGTCATGATCTCAGGGTCATAGGGTTGAGCCGCACGTCGAGCTCCACGTTTAGCGGGGACCATGCTTGGGATTTTCCCACTCCCTTACCCTCTGCCTCTCCCCCCACTTTCTCTCTCTGTAAAAGATAAAAATAAGTGTTTTAAAACACTTACAATATGATGCAAGTGTCCATGAGGAAGGCATATAGAAATGACACGCAGACCACTTCTGCATGAAGGGTTCAGTGATGTCAGTTTGAGGGCACCCCTCTTAGGAAAAGAGGGAAAGAGGGAGCCCCAAGGGGTGAGCACTGGGTGCTCTGCACCTGTCTTTGGGGCAGTAGCTCCTCTTGAACCCACTCTGGGGTAGAAGGACAGTTACCAAGAAAGAGGGCAGGGAAATAGCTTTGTTTGTGGTTGGAAGTAGGACGGTGAGCCCTCAGTCACTTTCCTTACCTGCTTTTATTTGGGAAGGTGTGTGAGGAGTTCAGACAACATTTAGGACAACATAGTCCCTAGTCCGTCCTCACTGAAGCCATACACCTAGCCCTACTAAGACAACGGCCTGAGGCGGGGTCCCCACCAAGGGCCCCAGTCTCTGGACATGGAACGTGTGACAGTCCTCACACCTGAGAACCGCATAACTGACTCGTTTTGACATCAGCCTGTAGAAGGCACAGTTAGATATCCACTGAAGCAAATATGTGACAGAACTGTACTGCTAGAAGAAGCTGTAAAGTTCACTTAATAACATTCTCATTTCGCGTTCCAGAGCATGACTTTCCCAAGATTCCCTGTGTAGTTGTTAGTGGGCCAGAGATGAGAATTCATGTAGCCAACGTCCTAAAAACAGATTTACAGAACTCCCTCCTCAAAAAAGCAATATAGATAAAAATCAATACATCTTTCCTTCATAGAAATATTTACCAGTTATTGTTTATAGCTTAAAATGGTTTTTAAAAGCTTTTATTTTTAAGTAATCTCTGAACCCAATGTAGGGCTCAAACTCATGACCCCAAGATCAAGAGTCACATGCGGAGCCAGCCAGGTGCCCCTAAAATGTTTTCTATTTTAGTGTTTTAAATCCCAATGTATAACTTGATCATTGTAAGATGTAAAAATCCAAGCATATGTAATCACTCTTAATAGTCTTATGCATTCTCCTTCATCTTTCTCCATGTTTCCTTAGTCACATAAATATTTTGTAAGTTTGCTTTTAACTCATTAGTTTCCCTAGTGAATCGAAAATATTATTTCCTTGTTTCTCAATTGTCTGTAAACCCAAGTAATTACACAGAATGAAGTATAACCTATCTTTCTGTTAAATCTTTACATTGTGCCAAATATTCTTGTTCTGGATCTTAAACTCCTTGACAACAAGGGTAGTTTTTCAACTGATAAATTCAGAAAACTCCAAGTAACGGTAGCTTGAACAAGATAGAAGTTGCTTTCTCTCACCCAGACCTTTCCTATCTCGCTCTAGCATTCTTTAGCTTGCTTCCTCAGGGTCCAGAATGGCTGCTTGAAATCACTCATTACATCTGTGTTCTACGAGAGGAAGGGGGGACAAGAATGTACCTTTTCACTATTAAATAGACTTGCTAAAGCTCCATGTCACTTCCACCCACACTTATTGGCCAGTCCTTGGTTACCGCCTGCACGCTGTGTCGTTTGGCTAGACATGCTGGGCCCCCAAGTGAATTCAGGGTCGTCTTCCCAAGTATGAGTATTGCATCAGACAGCTCACTAGCTCTACCACAGACTTAATAAGAGGAGGATTCCCAGTCCTAGAAAAGAACCCACTGAACTGCACCATGTTCCCTGTCGGCATCCTCTTGTTTTGTTTTGTTGTTGTTGTTGTTCTGGGTTTTTTTAAATATATTTTCCTTAGAACTGTTAGCTGACACCCTCTCCCCGACCCTTTCCTTCTGATGGTGCCATAGATATTTCCCCTCTCTCTAATTTGTGTGTCCTTATTTATCGTCCTCCTCTATTTCTTTCGTGCCTCCCTATCTCCAAGACTTAAGAAGAAAAAAAAGGAACCCCGAATTTAGTACTGCGTACCAAGCAAGGTTGCCCGTTTGTGAGTTCTCACTGCTGACCACAGTCGGTAGAAGCTTTGAACGAGAATTGACAGAAGAGTGATAGAGCACAGTAAGGACTTCCCAAAAGGAAGCTGGTGGGCAGTTTAGTGATCATCATGTGGTAGCAGTGTCCCAAAGAGGTAGGTAGGCTGGAGCTGCTGCCCGAGAATTTGCAGCCCTGTAGCGGGAGGTTGGGGCGAGCCAGTCCTCTAGCCATCCTTCAGGGCCCCTGCTGTGATGACCAGACGGCCGCGTCCTCTCAGTGGCTTTGGTAATAGTGATAAGAACAGTTCTTTGTTGCAGCACACGGAGCAGTCATTCTGGGAGGGAATGATCCACTCATTGGTAAAACGAACAGTGAACGTCTCGCAGATGCCGTGTTAGGCTCCGAGATGACAGGAGGGAGAGCCATATGGTCTTGTCCTCAAGGACTTCATGGGCTATTTAGGAAGAAACGGCCATATCCAGTAAACCAGTTTGTTAGGATAGCTTCTCCGTTTATCTCAGCTCAAAGCTTGAGGGAACTTGATCCTCCCTAAAGAAGTCTTTAGAGAGGAGGGCATGTGAGCTGGACCCGGAAAGTTGAGTAGGAGTTCAGCAAGGAAAGAGGTGGCCACGGGCCTTCGTGGGCAGGCGAAGGAGAAGTCGGGGAGAAGCGCCAGCCCCTGGCAGCGTGCAGCCTGCTGGTTGCTCTGTGACTTCACACGACTGCAACATAGTTTCTTCAGTACAGAGACTACAGATGCGCTTGGAGAGGTAGCAGCGACCATATTTTTTAAAACAATCTATAGAGCAGGCTAAGGAATTCAGAATAGTGTCCTGCCAAGGTCCTTAATCAGGGCAATTATATTTTAAAATCAAATCTGTATCTCACAGATACCTTGATAATGACATTATGGGAGATGGATTGGACGGAGACAAGAGTTCAAAAGAAGATAAATTAGAAAGTATTATAAATTCTCTTTCCTGTCCTTCTGCTGTCAGAAGTCTACACACAGGGTGCTGTCGCTCCCATAAATAGCTTCTCAGCATAATGAATGCGATCTGTTCTACATCCAGTCATTTACTTTTTTTAAAATATAAAATGATTATAAAAATACTACTTCAGACACCTGTCGCTGCCATAAACAGGCCCGTCTTGCAGATCGTGTCATCTACTAATGGAGGCTTGGTTTCCGTTGCTCTTCGTGTTTCCCTGCAGATACCCACGCCACCCCGAGGCTAGTAACGGGGTGACCGAGTGTTACCCAGATAATCCCGTTGCGGCGCTGTGGGTACAGGCTCACCAGGAAGCAGTGATTTGCTATATTATAAGAAAAGGGGGAGAAGCAGAGAGGAAGCCGGGCGTGGAAGGAGGAAGGATGGAGAGGGAAACTAGAAGTGCTCTGTGGACTCCCAAGTGCTAAACATAGGTGCGGAATTACTATTGTGTAGGCAGAGGCAGGCTCGGAAGTCAAAACCAAGTAAGTTTGGACCTTGGTACAAGATCAAGGTCTAAATTATATGTAAATAGGCATATATTTATTCATACATACTCTGGATCCAAAGGAAATACACTAAATTTTACTTAAAGTGGGAGTAGAGGTGGAGGCTGGGTTTTTAGGGTGCTCCTGTGTATAACAACCCAGAGGACCCTGGAAAGACTGAGTCAGGGACAAACAAGTCACAGAAACCCCAGGGCACGGGAGGTGGATGACCTACAGCAGAGGAAGGATGCACAGTTGAAATACTTAAAAATTAACACAGTAATGAATATTTCTGTTTGCCTGTCTTATAAGCAGACTGTTTATCGGCAAGGCCGAAGCCCCTGTGAGGGCCGCTGGGTTCTAGCATCTCTCCCTGCACCACCTGTAAGCTCTGCCAACCGTTTGCTGTGTCTCCTCGGAGAAGACTCGGTGGGGAGGAATCTGCCGTTGGTAGGATGAGTTGGAAACGAGACCCAGTGCGAGACTGGTGGGAATCCCCATTGCCCTGCAGAAGGCGTGACTCACACCGACACTTTACACTTGACTGAAAACGCATCTGAAGCCCAACTAGTTGGTGGAGAGGAGAGGCGTGAGCTCGTCCCCTTGCTCGTTGCAAGATGACTTCCGGGCCGGTCATCCTCCCATTCACCGGGTCTTGTTTCCTCCTTTACTGGGAGGCTTTCTCGTTCCATCTTTTCAGGGACGGGCTGTGTGTATTATACCATCTGTCATTTGTCAGGAAATACACAAGTGAGAAGCACCCATTCAGTCTCATTCACAGAACCTTTACCCCGGGCTATTAATAACAGAGGGTTCTCCTATAAGTGAATTGCAAAAGAAAAATCACAGATGCTGTGTGTTTAAGCAAATACTCATTATTTCCTGGGAAATGTGCCCAGTTGAAAATAAACTCCAGGCCAGAAAATTAAAATCTGTGATCCAGATAAATGAAATCAACGAGTAGTGCCCTGAAATGACCATGAAAAGATTCTCCACATCTTGTTGGGAAAAGAAATAGGTCTCAACCACCCCACCCCCCGCCGCCCCCAAATCCATTAGGTTAGGGCTCCTGATAGATGGGCCACAGTGTACGCACTCCTACTACCAAGATGTCTTGAGTGGTTTTGCCGTTTGAGGCCTGAAGCCCGGGCTTGCTCACCCTGCCCATGCCAAGCACAAAAAAGAAGAACAAGCTGTTAGAGTAGAAGACAATCTGAGAAAGGGCGAGATTAGAGAGTGTCTCTGTCTAATCCTGATTTCTATTTCGTAAGCTTAGTTGATTGAACTATGTACGTTCATCTTTTGTACTTCTACCTATCTACCCAAATTCTATTTGCAGGGTCTAGAAGCTGTTAAATTTATTTTCTGTTGGCCTTTGCCAGGGTCCCATTAGAGATGATCCTATGTTGTTCCACGTTGTTATGTCTTAAAGAAATAGCTTATTCTGGTCACTATATCACAGTTAAAGACACTGTTTCAGTAGTCTGGAGTGAGACAGAACAGATTTCTGTCCACGTGTGTGACCAATGTAGGGGTATTTAAGTGAAGGCAAAGAAGTAAGTCTAATAATCTAAAATATAAGCTTTCAGAATACTTACATTAAGAGATGGACTTTTGTTCACCTCCACGGGACTAAGGAGCTAGGGTGAGATCAGAGTGTCAGATTATACTGGTAATCTAACCCCCTGGAGGGTGGTCTCACCTGAGAACAAATGAGATACCCACAGCAATGACCTTCTTTTCATAGTGAATCTAAGAAACAGCAGAGGAGCACAGAGTAAAATGTCAAATGCAGGGACTATGATCTAATGCCTGACAGGCTGGGCTGTGTACGCAGGGTCCTGTGGGGCCAGCAAGGGACGGAGGGGAAGCAGGCAGCGGAGGCCGGGTGGGCGGGGGAAGCGTGCCCGGGCCCATCTCCCTTTGGCACCCACGGCCCTTCTTCCTCCCTTGAATAGGCTGTGGGTCCAGCCGCCGTCGGACTTCCGAGACTGGCCCCGGGGCCAGGGGTGGGAGCGCCGAGGCAGGCCAGAGCTCGTCTTGTGGTCCCCCCCGGACTGGGCCTCTGCCGCTCTGCGGGTTGTTGTCAGCTGTCCCGGAAATCTTCAGTCCAGAGGAAGACGGGCCTCCTGGGGTGCGCGGATTGGTTTGGCGCTGCCCTGAGCATGGTGGATCCTGTGGAGCTCCAGTCACGCGCCTGCTCGGGCCTCTCTTCGTGTAATAAGTGCCCACTGAGCCCCTGCTGTGCAGCAGGCACTGTTCCAGGTGCTGGGGGTGCAGTGATGACACGGTGAGAGGCTCTCCTTTAAGGACGCCACGTGGGAGTGGAGGGGCCAAATAATAAAATGAGGGTGTCGATACACAGAGAGGTGATGCCGTGGGAAGGAGGATGGGGGTGCTGGGGGCCTGGGCTGCCGACACAGGCCCACTGGGAAGGGGAGTGGAAGAACAGACTTGGGAGAGGTACACAGATGCTGGGGAGGGAACATTCTGGATGGAGGGGACAGCGACGCTCAGGCAGGAGGGAGGCCGTTGGGTGGAGAGTGGTGACAATTGGGGGAACAGGTAGGACGGAGGATGCAAGAGCCCTGACTGGAAGGATAGCGTTCACGTGGGAAGGACTGTGGGAGCACAAGAGCTGGGGCCTGGGGACGTTGGGGTGCTGCTTAGCTCTTCAGGTGGAGGCGACCCGTGGGCAGGATGGTGTGTGTTTGACATTCAGGGGCAGGGACGTGGCTGTTGACAGAAGCGTGGGCTCCGCCACCATCTGGGTGTTAGGTCAGTCCTGGGGTGCTGCGGCACCATGACTAGGGCGGAGCCCGAGCGGCTCACCTGGACCCCGGGGCCGAGATGGAGAGGCACACCAGGACCCCAAGGCGGAGACGGGGTGGAGGGGGCGCGGAAGGGCGGCCGGGGCCGTGGGCTGAGCAGAGTGTTCCTGGGGTGGGGGGGTCACGACTGCGTCGGTCTGGGTCCGCGGCCCCGGGGAGGCTGCCTGCTGCCTGCAGAAGCCTGGCTCAGCGGTGCGCTGGTGTCTGTGCTCTGAGGGCGGCAGGAGGATGAGGCACTCCCCAGCTCCTGCTGCGGCTCATCATGGGGTGCGGAGGCGGCTCCCCAACACTCAGTTGGGCTGCTGCGTGCCAGGGACAGGGGGCAGCATGCCTGCTTCCGACGGGCCGCCCCCACCCTGTACCTGGGCTGCCTCCCTGTCCCCAGAGCACCCGGCCCCACCCGCCCCCACCCTGCACCTGTGCTGCCTCCCGGTCGGAGCACCCTGCCCACCCCACCTGTGCCAACTCCAGGAGCCAGTTTCCCTTTCCTTCCTCATCCGCTGCGCTCCCCCCCCCCCCCCCCCCCCCCCCCCCCCGCCCCGCCGCCCGGTTGACTCCTCTGGTCCTTCACGTCTCCCCTGCAGCTTCGCTTTCCTCCCCCTCCCTGGTCCTGCGCAGGCCAGGCCTGTAGTAGAGGCGCCGTCCCTGCCAGCCCTCCACCCCACACCCCCGCACACAGTTCTCTGGGTCAGTCACCCCCCAGACCATGCGCTCCACGATGCCGGAGACTTGTCCTCAGCAGCTCCCCGATGCCAATGCTGTGCAGCACCATGCACTGGGTACTAGGTTCCTGATGTGCTTAGTGGGGAATGAGGGAACCGTGGGCTCCTTCACTTCAGGCTCCTTTGCAGGTGTCCTTTGTGTACAGCTCACAGCGGCTTGGAATAAGTCTGAGGAGGAGAAGGAGGAGGAGGAGTGCCCGCTCGTTTTAGCCCAGTAGGTAGGCGGGTACAGTCAGGGGCCAGAGCCATCCCTCCGCCTTCCTCCTGGGGCTCTGAGAGGAGGGCAAGCCTGGGATCCGTGGTCCCTAGCAGCATGCCGCCCCCCGCGCCTCATGCTCTTTACGTGGGACCATTTCTAGACCTGGTTACGGTGAATTTATTTAATAAAGTGAAATTCGTTCAAGTCTATAGATGGATCCTCAGTCTCTAAATGTTTCAGTGGTACCATGATCTTATGAAAAAGCCCCCTGTGATCGATAAATATCACTGAAGTTTGGATTTTTAATATACATTTTATATTCATTTAAAATTGCTTTTTAAAAAGCGAAGCATATTTTGGTAATTCTAAGACCATTTAGCAAGATTATTCTGTTGGAGACTGGAGTATGAAGCGTGCTGGGGGCTCTGTACAGTTAGTGGTAATGAGCAACAGGCAGGAGAAGGTATGTTCAGGAAGTGGCACAAAGTGGACCTCCTTAGGAGACAGCCAGAAAAATCAATAAGGGATTCTTGACTATTTTAGAAAAGATGATTCTAAATTATTTTAAATACCTGTTTAAAACTGGATCACACCTTGAAATGGTTTTCTCCCCTGCTTCAGTTTGTTTGTCCATTTGTTTGTTCTGGCAATGAAGTGAGAACAGATGGGGAAGACGGGCGGGAGTGCTCACAGCATTAAATGTGCACTAGCCGATGTCTTTTCTCGAATGAAGTTGGGAGTAATCAACTATTTCTCATCTTAAGAAAATCACAGATTGGAATCCACTGCAAGGACATTTGATACCTAGGAGACTTGTAGTGCTGCTATGCTGGAGCCTGAAATTTATCCTAGAAATTTTGGGCTCTTGGAAAGGCTCCACATACATTACAGAGGATGTCCTGCTGGTCCTCAAGTCAAGGTCATGTCCACTAGCAAGGATTTAAAGGTTTCTGTGAGTGGGATCTGATTGGGTCTAGATGGTTAGTTTGTTTCACCTAAATTTTGTATTATGATTAGTAAATATTATAAATTCCTCTTAAGAGAAACTTATTATGGAGGGCAAGAACATTCCATACTCCTTTTGTCTCAGTTTACGTCCCCAGGGAAAGTTGAGCTTTTCACACTACAACTCTGCCGGTGTTGGAGCCCAGTAATGCCTTACAAGGAACTGAATTGCCCCCGGGGGTAAAGGTGGCACCCCGTGCTGTGGAGGGAGGTCAGATATGGCCACATCAGGTAGGAATCCCAGGTGCCCCATAGAGTGGATTCAGAAAGAATTTTGTTCTGTGGCGTTCACTTCATTTCAGGCCTCAGCCTGGGAGCCATAGCGAATCCAGAAAGAGCACCTGCCTCTGCGCGGGGTCCTAAGCCCTGGAGAGCCGGGGCCAGCAGGACAGGGCCCACGGGCAGTCCGCGTAGCGGGCCCTTCAGGAGCAGTGGGCTGTGGACGCCGAGTGCCCTGACGGTCCCTCACTGGTACCACAGCAGCTAACAGCTTCCGGCTCGAAGTAAACTTGGAAGTAGCTAATCTAATCCTCTTAGATTTTAGAGGTTAAAAACAAGTCCCAGAAAACGCGAAGACTCTCGCCGACTATTTCTGTATGTTTAAACGTCAGCGTGGGACTTGCCAGCACTTCGCTGAGCGGGGAAGGCCCATCGCACTGGCTGTGCGTGCCCTGACCTGGCAGCCGCCCTCCGGGTGCAGCCCAGCCGAGATCCCTCTGAGCTGTGAGGAGCGAAGCCTTGGCAAGTGGGAGTCGGTGGTGGGGCCCGAAGGACCTGAGTCGGGCTACGGATTGCCCTGGAGAAGGAAGGCTCACTTGCCAAGAGTGAATGGTGTTGGCAGTGAGCTTGCATTTCTCTTAATTATGTTAATTAAATCCTAAGAGGAAAAATTTCTAGGAATAATGTGCCTGGAGATGAGAAGAACTTCTTGGCCCCAGATACCAGTCTTTAGAGGCTGCATCTTGCAGCAGTGCTGCTCGGAGCGCTGCGTTGCACACTCTCACTGGACTCATTGGTTGCACACACCAAGAGTCGTGTGGACTCTGCAGCTCGTGTATTTTATGTCACACAATTTCTGCAGGGAACAGAGTATCCTGATTGCATAAGGACGGGGGCGGGGGGGGGCTCGTACGGGAAGACATTGGTGGAAAATCCACTGTGTGCCTTCTTCTGAGTCCGACCCGAAGCCGCAGGAGGTGGCTGGTGGCTTCCCTCCGGAGCTCTCTGACAGCCTGCACTGAGTGTGACCTTCCAGCCCGCAGCAGGGCATCCAGCTGGGAGGGGGCTACGGGCCCACCCCCAGGGGCGCTCGCCGGTCAGCTCCTTCCTCAGGGACCCAGGACAGCTCCAGCACCTTTGTGCGAAGTGGAAAAAGGCCACTCAGGCTCTAGGGCTGAGCCTTGTTTGTGCGTGGATCATGAAGCTCTCGCTCCTTCCCTCTTTCTTCCTTGTTAGTTAAACAAGTAACCCCTCCGGTTGTCGGAGCCAGGTGCCGTCCGTGTCCGCAGCTCCAGCATAAGACCCGGAGGAGACCGCCTCGTGCCGCAGGACAGGCCCCTCGCGTGGCCGGGAGGGCCGCCGGGCGAACGGGAGCAGGCCGGCTGTGCCCCGGGAACACCTGTCCCTTTTCTCAGTCCATGTCCCATGCTGACTGGCAATGGCATCCGCCTGCTGGCCGACACGTGCCCCCTGGGCCCCTGCCTCTTGTCCCCCCGCGTCCCTGGCAGACCAGGGTGTCAGGATAGGTCTCGGGTGTGGTCGCCTGCTGTGCTGACCGGCTCTGCCTGCCTGCGTCCGAGTCCCCCTGGGAGGAAGGCCGGACCCTCACAACACACATGGCTCCATCTGATGATCGATGTTCCCTTGGGGACCGTGCAAGCCGCTAGCTGTACCGCTCTGCACCTCCAACACAGACACACTAGTTTCCCCCACGAAAACAGGCGTAAGAGTTCATAGTCTCATCCTTGGGTTTGGGGGGACAAAATTTGTTCCACAGCTGTTCCGAACTTACTGTTAATTTTTTACATGTTGCTTGTTACTGAGATGTAAATGTTAAATTTAGTGTCTGACTTAACATGATGTTCATTCTTTCCGCAGCACCCGAAATCCTTAGAGGCTGTGCCTACGGACCTGAGGTGGACATGTGGTCCGTGGGAATAATCACCTACATCTTGTAAGTGGAGAAGGCGAGGTCCGTTCGTCCTTCCTGTGCAGTGCCGTTCCTCACGTGGCTGTAGTCCTTGTGAAAAGCGAGATCACCCTTTGACTTCTGTGATTTTCTACGACATACTAAATGTCAGACTTTTCTGAAAATAAGCATTGCTTTTAATTCTCTGATTTTCTTGAAGCCGGACCCTTCATCCAGGGCTCTCTGTGCGTCCTTGTGCAGCGTGTGCCAGGCTCAGGGGGCGCGTGCCCTGCTCGCTGCTAGTGAAGCGGGAGAATGAGGTTCTTGGGGATGGAATCCCACGGACCCGGGAGAGCAAGGGAAGGGACGAAGTTTGCTCAGCAAGGAGCCGGGAGCGAGGGGCCCCCAGGGTGGCCACCGGGGCCCGAGGGCCGGACCTGTGCTGCGGGGCAGCCGGGAGCCCCAGCGTGTCCGCACCGCGCTGCTGCCAGCACTGAGCAAGGCCTGGTGACCACCCCCCCACCGTCAATGGGGACTTCCCTGTAGGACGTCAGGAGCAGCTGTAGAAATGAGACGCCCCTCTGGCGCCTGGGTTGGGAAGGTCTGCTTCCCTCCTGTCTCCTCGTTCTTGGGGTTTTTGCAAGTTGCCTCCGTGCCCCCGCCCCCGGCCTGCTGTCCCTCACTCTGGCTTGCGGCCGCAGTGTCCGTGATGCAGGTTGGCCTTCGGTGCTGTCTCTGCCCCTTAGCCCTGTGACGACCTTGACTTCCATGTCCTGAACTTAGAGGAACCTCTGCTCCGGTAGAAAGAGGATGGGCCACGCCCCTGGTTGTCTGGTGTCCCCACCTCCGGGCCGCTGTCTACTAAGGGGTGATGGACTTGCCTGGAGCACAAGGGATGAAAGCGACGGGGGATTCTGGGAACACGGCCCGAGAGCAGCCCCGGGAGGGAGAGCAGTGAGTCTCGGAGCTGGATTCAGAACGAGTAGGTCTGGGTGCCACTTGGCCGTGGGCGTCTGTAGAGGACCGTGCAGGGCCAGGCCGCCGTCAGCAGCACCGCGTGTCTGTTGTGGCTCCGGAGGCCGCAGTGTGGGGTCAGGAGCTGGGAGGTCCCATCGTGGAGACAGGCCCGCACGGCGAGGGGGAGCGTGAGCGCTCGTGTCTCCCCCTAAGGACGCCAGTCCCACCTGGTGGGAGCACCCCGACCCCTAGGGCCCTCGGGCAGGGGCTTCCCATCCTAGGAGTTGTGGGTCGCACGGTTCAGTCCGTCCACAGAGCTTGGGGGGCTTAACAGTGATCTTAGCGCAGCGTCTAGGTAAGAAGGGCTAGAGGGGCCTCGGGCACCCCGACACCTGAGCGAACTCTGGGGTCAGCCGGGCGTGCTCCGCCTTCCGCAGCTGACAGGGGTCGACATGCAGCCCTGGAGGTGGCCACGGGCCGCTGTGCACGTCCAGACGGTTCCAGCGCTGGGTTCCCTGTCCATCCAGACGCCAAGCCTTGAGCAGCCTTCGGAGAGGGAGGCTCTTCCTATGGAAGTGCGGAGCCGGCAGGGAACGTGTCTGCCGTGGTAGGGGCTTGCTTCGTGACCCGAGTCCCGGGCGGCGGCCGTGCGGTGGGGCGGGTGGGGCGGCAGGGCACAGTCGGGGTGTCCCCCCAGACACGGGCTGGCGGGGCAGGCGGGTGCAGGTGGAGGACACCGAGCACTCCGAGGGGGGCGAGCAGGCCGCTCACGGTCCCTCTGAGGCCTGAGAAATGAACGGGGCTCCCGGCGGCGCCGTCGGGCACGCATCCAACTCTTGACCTCAGCGAAGGTCCTGGTGTCCGGGCCGTGAGTCCAGGCCCATGTTGGCCCCGCCGGGCGTGGAGCCTACCTGGAGAGAGGCGGGTCAGGGTCCATCCGTGGTGCACCTCAGGTCGTCAACCACCACTGTGGCTTCCGAGTACATGGGAGCTCCCCGTGCGAACGCGTCCCCGGCGTTCGTGCTGCTCTGTGGTCGGCAGTACGCGGTGCTGTCCGCGGGGTGAGGCTCCGGGACGCGTCTGCCGCACTCTCGTGGGAAGCTCCACGTGCCCTGACCTTGCGCCCTGACCTTGTGCCCTGACCGCCTATTCCTGAGAACACTAGGACGAAAACCAGGGCCGCTCTGTTACTTCTCACAGAATTCTGGTCCCTGTACCTTCTACTCCTCAATCCTTTGTACGCCGGACAGAGCGGCCACTGCGAGGCTCGGGTCAGCGTCACATCAGGTAACCTCACTCGGACGCTTCCGCTCCCAGCAGCACAGCTGGCCCCGTGGCTGGGGCCCCGGTGCATTCTCAGCCCAGGCCTGAGGCCCTGCCACCCCCGACAGCCGTGGTCGCCACCGCAGCGCTTCCGTTCCTGCAGGCGTCTTGCACAGTGTGCGCGTGTGCATGTCGCTCTGGCACGTTTCTTCTGCTTGGGCATCTCTGCTGACGTGACGTGGGCTCCTTACTCCTGTCACCAGCACAGACTGACAGGCGCGTCTGAGAGCTGGGAGGGGCAGCTGGGTCTGTGCCTGCTCAGCTGCCACCGTTCCTTCTAGATTTCCAGAAGGGGAAGCACCAGGGTCTCTTGAGCCAGGTGGGGCGGGTGGGCCAGTCTCTCCATGACCGGGCGGGTGACCGGGCGGCGCTGGGCTGTCACGTTCTCACGTGGTGGACGGCGCACGGGGGCCCTGTGCCCGCGGGAGCAGGACCTGGCCGCCACAGGGCGGGGGGAGCTCCACGGTGTTGAGGACACACGGACTGTCCCCACAGGACGTCCCCGAGCAAGGGACACAGAAGCTGCTCGGGTGGGAACCCGCAGGTCAGCGTTGCCCTCAAACAGGGAGGTCCCAGGAAGCATGTCTGACGCGCATTGTCCCCCGTCGTTTGCACAGAGTGGCACCTGCCGCGGTTGGGGCGCCATCGTAGTGTCCCCAACGTCTCCAAGCCCGTCCCCGCCCGTAAACATGGGAGGCGTGGCGCCCAGGCTGGCCGCTGCGTCCCTCGGGGTGCCCCCCACGCCTGCTGCCACCCCGCAGGAGCCTGACAGGGTCGCTACGGGTGTCGTGCGCCGGCCCGGCGGGGACGTGGCTCCTCTGTCCTGTGTGCCCCTGAAAGGCCCTTCGCTCACAAGACTCTCCCTTCCCGACTGTCCTCTGACGTCCGGGGCGGGGGGGCTCTCCCAGTGGACCCCCTCTGGGGGCGCCTCGGGAGCGGGGCTGTGGCAGTGCCCTCTCGCTGCTCCCTGGTCCTCGGCCTTGCCCCGGGCGCCGTCCTGACGTTGGGAGAAGCTCTCCGGACCCTCAGGTCGGTGTGGAGCCTGGCGTTGGTTCCGGAGGGCGCGGTCGTGTGCGGGCAGGGGCAGGGGGCCAGGGCAGGGGGCAGGAGGCAGCGGGCCGGGGCACGGGGGCAGGGGGCCGCACCAGGGCGGCTGCGCCGTGGGCCGAGCGGCCTGGACGTGGGCAAAGGGTGAGTGGGACTTCTGTGGGAGTTTGATGAGATGTGTTCAGGTTCCTAAAGACAGCTTCTCTGTCTTCTGTCCTTCTAGACTCTGTGGATTTGAACCATTTTACGATGAAAGAGGTGATCAGTTCATGTTCAGGAGAATTCTGAATTGCGAATACTACTTTATCTCCCCCTGGTGGGATGAAGTGTCCCTAAATGCCAAGGACCTGGTAAGTGCGACCAC
Source organism: Canis lupus familiaris (assembly GCF_011100685.1). Lineage (NCBI taxonomy): Eukaryota > Metazoa > Chordata > Mammalia > Carnivora > Canidae > Canis > Canis lupus. The sequence continues at coordinate 1,180,980 of NC_049224.1, read as the reverse complement.
GGCAAAGCCCAGTCGAGTCTTCACGTTGATTTTTTACTGATTAAGGGGCAGCAGCATCCTTTCCCAGTCCGCCCCCCTTGATGATCGTCATCCGTGAGGCCCCGCCTGCGTATGCCCACAGATCCATCTTCCTCGTAGGTCATAGGTCGTGCCGAGCAGGCCTGCCGGCTCCTCGCTCCCACTCCCGACCTGCCACAGGTGCCAGCTTCCCGGACGTGGGCGGGGGCCTTGCTTCTGGCTCGGCCTGCCTGGGTCCCCACACTGGGCTGTGCTCGGCATGAAGCAGCTTGGGGGTTCGCACGGCCCATGTCCCCGTGACGGCACCAGCGCCCTGGCCTCAGGCCTCCCAGCCGAGCTCGCCGACGGGTCACTCGTGGGCTTGTCCCTGTTCTCACTGCTTCCCACCTGAGCTAAGGGTGATGCCCGCCAGCACAAAGGAGCCGGCCCGGCTGTAGGGTGAAGGGCAGCCCCAGGTGAGGAGCTGCCCCCCGACGGCCGGCTCACCCTGCACGGGAGCCTGGGGAGGTGTCCTGCTGTGCAGGCCCACAGCGGCCGCGTGTGAGGGTCCAGCCCAGCCCAGCCCGCGCCACCACACGTTTCTGGCCCCATCGAAGCCCCAGGACATGGCTACTCCTGGGACGCTGAGGCCTCCTGCCAGCTCCTCCCTCCAGGTGGCCCCACGCCCCAACATCTCCTGACTCTGTTTACTTCTCCGCCCCCCCCCCGCCCCCTGCCCGTGCCCTGTCCTCCCCTGACCCCTGACACCCCGTCCTCCCCTGCCCCCTGAACCCCCCTCCTCCCCTGCTCCCTGCCCCCATCCTCCCCTGACTCCTGCCCCCCTTCCTCCCCCACTCCACTACCATCTCCCTCCCTTCCTCCCCCTTTCTACCCCCTTCTCCTTCCTCCCACCCCCCTCCCCCATCTCTCTCCTCCTGGACCTGCGTGGACCCGAGGCCCCTTTCCCATACCTCGAGCTGTGACCCAGGGCCTGTTTTCTGGGATGACGAGGGCCTTCTGTAGGTTTGGGGGACGGGGGCCTGGGCAGGCTCAGCAACCACCGCCGGCTTACCCCAGCCGTCCTGTCACTCCTTCCATTTCCATCACTAACAAACGTCAAGCGGCAGGAAGGCGCCCTGGGCGGTGCACCTGCTCCGATCATCGATCACCACAGGGTCAGGGCTCACAGGGGCCTGGCCTTGCTGCTGGCGGCTGGCAGGGGGACGCACCGGGAGGGGCAGGAGGGCTGGGGACGCGGAGCGTGTGTGCCCGGTGCTGTCCTAGGCACTGGGCGCGGCCCGAGGCAGTGAGGACCGCGTCCGGGTGATGGCTGGAGGGCCGTGGCCCCAGTGCCAGGCAGTACCCGCCCCCCACAGCCTGGTGTCCGCGGCAGCAGGGCTCTCTGGCTGCTTCCCGCCCTCGCTTCCCAGGGACAGCCTGCAAGGGACTGCGCGGTTCTGCAGCCCCCGCCACGCCCCTGGCAGGGGATTCACAGGGACTCAGAGTGGAGGTGACACCGAGGGAAGAGGGTGTCCCAGCCCTGCAGGGTGTGCGCAGGCTCGGGCTCCAAGTCAGCCTGCAACCAGGGTCATGACCGGGGGAGCATTTGTGAGGAGGGCCTGCCGGGGCCCAGGCCAGGAGACTCGCTGCTCCCCTGGCGGTTCAGCCTCTGCTCACCCTGGGGGCAACCTCCCCCACGGGCTAGATTCGGTCCTTCGAATGGCACGCCCTAAACCGCTGACGCTTTATAGGCTTGTACGCCAGCACTTGGCCTATTGCTTCAAAACCATCAAGGTACCAGAAGGAATTGTAGCATAGAAGGTGGGATGAGCGTCAAGACATGGTCCTGCCGTTTGCGTGATGAGAGCACCGTGATTCCATCGCCATTGACTTGGCCCCGAGGTCCTGGGTTCTAGGTGGTGCGCGGGGCCGCCGCCACCACTCAGCACCACTCATGCTGGTCCCACTCCACAGCACGTGCGCCGCGCAGGCCACCACCTGCCCCTTGAGCTCCCTTGGGAAGGGCAGCCGGTGGGCCGCAGGCGCTGCACCGTCTCCCCCGCCACCGCCACCTGACCTGTCCTTACCGTGACCCCGAGGCCTTCAAATTGTTTTTTTAAATGTGTATTTAGTGGCACTTCTAGGAAAACAGAATAAAACCTACAAGTTCACCAACTGAGAGGCAAGCCTGGGTCACTGTAAGATTTCCCCTAAGAAATCTATGGTTCTTGATCATTTCAGGTCAGAAAATTAATTGTTTTGGATCCTAAGAAACGGCTGACCACCTTCCAAGCTCTCCAGCACCCATGGGTCACAGGCAAAGCAGCCAACTTTGTGCACATGGATACAGCCCAAAAGAAGCTCCAGGAATTCAATGCCCGGCGCAAACTTAAGGTAAGATACGTTTTGTTTTGCTCTGTTTCTTTTTTAATCTCTTGAACTGTTAAAGATAATTCCACTATTCTTCATCTAATACTATTTATCTCTTATGGAACCAGTGAAAATCCTGCTTTGAAATCCCAACAATACTGGTGTAAAGCACTGACGCTCATGTGATTCTCTCATAAGAATTCATTGTTAATAAAGGGAAATGAGTGATGTTGAGATTTATTCACCAAATATATTGTCCCTGCTTCTCATTTAATTAAGACTGAACTGCTTGATGAACATCGTTCAGGAAACATACTTATTCAGAAAGTTGCCTTCTTTCTGAATATGTGAAAATTGGGAAACTTTGTAAAAAAAACCTATATTTTGTAATATAAATAAATCCCCATACTTGATAAAAATTAAAATACAACTAATGTTTGAACAATGCTGGGGTTACGGGCACCACTGATTCCTCTATAACTTTTGGTCTATAACTTTTGACCCCCTCCAAAATGTAATCCCTGACGACCTACTGTTGACTGGAAGCCATACCGATAGCAATCGATTAACACGTGTTTTGTATGTTATATGTATTATGTGCTGTTTTCTTACAATAATATCCGACATTTTCTTAATGTTTTGGTTATTTCTAGGCTGCACACTTTGTGAGTTTTTTTAAATTGTTACAAATCTCCAAAAAATTTTTCAATGTATCTGTTGAAAAAAATCTGCTTGTAGGTAGACCCTTGCAATCAAACCTATGCTGTTCAAGGGTCGGCTATAATTCACATGATGGAGAAAATTATCCAAAATCATATTTTTTTATGGAGTATATATGGAATATCTATTTCATGCCTTTCTCTTACTTAATGGTGTTTAGGACTGACTACATCTTCAGAGGATTTCAGAGAATAGCTGAGGGTCAAAATACTGTTCTGTCTAGCCATCACTTACAGGCTGGTAAAGGCTAAAGAATAAATAAACCTTAAGGGTTGTGTGGTATTTGAAATACCGTGGATTAGGTAAACTTGACTTACCCCTTCTCAAACAAACTTGACTGTGGAACTCTTTTTGTTCCATGAAACAAAGACTTTGGGAAACAAAGTCCAAAATACTTGAAAACAGATAATCCAGGAGCAGACACATCTACCTGAGCTTTCGCTTGTCCAGATAACTAAATACACTAGCTTGAGATCAAAGAGATGTTGCTGTTCATTCTCCGAACAAGTTTCATTAAGTCATCTTGGAATATATTTGGAATCCATAAAATAAATGAAACAAACTCCCTAAATGCAAAGCTGAGATTGAGCTCTGATTCAGGATTTTTTTTTAAAAAAAGATTTTATTTATTCCTGAGAGACACAGGGAGAGAAGCAGAGACATAGGCAGAGGGAGAAGCAGGCTCCCTGCGGGGATCCTGATGTGGGACTCGATCCTGGGACTCCGGGGTCATGCCCTCGGCCCAAGGCAGATGCTCAACCGCCGAGCCCTCCAGGCGTCCCTGATTCAGGATTTTCAAGTACTACCTAACACTTTTGTATTTCCAATCAGGCGGCAGTGAAGGCCGTGGTGGCCTCTTCCCGGCTGGGAAGCGCCAGCAGCAGCCACGGCAGCATCCAGGAGAGCCAGAAGGCCAGCCAGGAGCCATCTCCCACCCAGGATGGCAGTGAAAATGTTAAAGCTATTTCGGAAGGAGAGAAAGTTCAAGGAGGTGGGGCCCACGTGGCAGTCGAGGGGGCAGAGGCTGAGCTGATGAAGGTACAGGCCGCAGGGAACGTTGAAGATGCTGATGGAAATGCTGCCAAGGCCACCAACATGGTGCCCAAAGCACTAGAGGATGAGATGAAGGTGGCTGACGCAGAAATAGAGGAGGGCTTAGTGGAGGAGAAGCTGAAGAGCGTGGAGGGAGCAGCGGCCCCCAAAGAAGGGCAAGAAAACCCAGCTCTGGGATTTGGAGCTCCGCAGAATGATGTGATCCTGCCAGAGTACTGATGTGGCTTCTTTCCGATCTGGAAGCCAAATTCTGGCACTTTATGCATTTTGTCCTTCAGCAAGGAAGGTGTGGAAGCATGAGAAGCACTATAGTGATTCTGTTTTTTGAGGTGCAGAAAAAAAATACATTATCTATCAGTTGGTAATCCTAATTTCATGCATGTGATTGCTTTATGAAAAAATAGTGTCTTGTATGGTATGTAATGGATACCTCATGCCGAGGAGTTAAATTTGAAATTGCAAGTAAGTGCAATGTAACTTTTAAATACATACATGTTCAGGGACCAGTAGCACAGATTGAAGTAACTAGTAACAAATTGTTTTTGCTTTGAAAACCTAGTCATCATACATCCTTTGGATTTCTTAAGGCAGTGATTCCTTTGCACTCTGGCTCAGCTAATGTTGAGTAGGCTGGAAGACATGTTCGCAGGCATTCGCAACACCGTACTTGTCCATGTGCTCACACTGTCCGATGTGCCCAAACTGTTTACAAGGACATGGTCACAGGCTATAGTTTTATGATACATACAAAAAAAAAAAAAATCCCACATATAATGGTAAGATGTTGAAGCATACTTAAAGGCCATGAAACAAAATGCCCTTAAAGCTTGTCTGGCTAATGCTTCCTTATTTTGTCCTTATTTATACACACAATATTACTAATAACCAAAAATGTTCTACACAAAATCCTGCCATCTTACAGTCCCGGAGAAAGTATTTTACCAACTTCTGCTGAGGGAGGTACTCCTTCCTTCCCCGCTAATACAGTTTCTTTCTCACCGACAACACTTAAGGTAGGCTAACACAGTCAAGGGAAGAAAAGGACCTAAGGCCTGGTCTTACACTAACAAAGGTTGACTGCTTCTCATTTTCAGATAAAATTGGATTTCTTTATAAGTTTGTACAACTTTAAAGACCGTGACATTTTTGTGGATAAACTCTACAGTTAGCCAAGTTTCAAATATTTAGAAAAATCTACCCCACACGCTGGTGCCAAAATGTCTGAGTGAGAATAATATTCCATATAAGATCATTCATTATTGGCTTTACTAGATTAAGGAAACTTTTGTTTATGAAAGCCCTTTTTTCCTTCAATTGATGGTTATCTCGATCTATTGCTTATGAACTAAAGATATTTCTGAAAATCTGGTATATCTTTTTTTCATACTTGGAATAGAAGTGCCCAAACTTTTCAATGTAGTCTTTAGCTTCCATGCCAAGAAATTTAGGACAGTGCAACGTTTTATTTACCTTAAAAAAAGAAAAGAAAAGAAAGCACTGATTTCAAATCAGACTCATGAGAAGCTGTAACATTAGAACTAATACTTCACTATAATTTTTTTCAAAGTATTTTTCTTTGGTTTTCATATGAACACCTTTTCTTTATAGAAATCACACTTAAATTCCAAGTACGTCATATTTATTTCTAGTTTGAGTTGAACATTTTTATCAAATTATGTATCACATTTTAGGTTTCCTCAGTTTTAAAAGACTATTCTCAAAGACCAAAAGGATGGACAGTAAAAATGACTGTCACATACAAATCCTCATCAAAAAAAGATCTTAAATTCTTTTAGCTCTTCCTCAAAACTATGAAATTGGAAAACGACATTAAACCTCCAGTTCCTGAGGGCTACTGGACCTTGGGAGACAGTCTACTTTCCAAGCACAAATCTTCCTCTACTACGATTCCAGAGAAGAAAACAAGGTAGGACTTCTCCTTGTCCGTAGTTTAGAGGCCTGAGGAGTCAGTCACCGATGTGGACAGAGGAAACCGCCCTGAAGGGCACATCACCTGGCTCAGAAGAAAATTTTTTGTTTTGACTTCTTTTGATGAGCTAGTAGAGAGTACTTACCTCTTCTCCCTTTCTTTCCTTCCCTCTTTATCCTCTCTCAGAATTTCCATGTTAGGATTTGTAAAGGGCTCGCTATTTTTAACCTTTAGGATTGCCTTTTTCACTAAAGCATTAACATTTCCATGTGAGAAGGTCAGTTGCCTGGTGTACTTTTCCTAATGAGACTCAACAGGCATACAGGGCAAGTGCCCCACGTATTGGAAAAGGAAAGAAGAGGGGGAAGTGGGTCTGACTAGAAGTGCTATTAGCTGGCAGATGAGGGTGCGCTGCCCCTCAGGGCACCCCCCATGCCCCGCACACCCCTCCCCATTCCCAGGGCAGACGGCGGCCAGCCTGTCCTGCCTTCACTGGGGCCTGACCTGCGCGGCTGGACGCCCTGTAGCAGAAGATGCAATAGCAGCCCTGCCAGTGCCGGGGCCAACATGTGGTTAGGAATGTACCCACTTAAATGAGTGCACATGCCTCTCCCTCGGTGGTAGTTGAGCGACGGAGGGTAACCTCCTCTCTCTGTGTTTTTACCCTGTAAATTGTACTTTCTAAAACTCAATGAGACTTTTAAATTTTAACTTGTATGTTAAAGAGTAAGTCCTGATAATGCCTAAATAGTGACCAACTTTGTCATTTCGATGGAAAACAAGTCTGACTTTCACAAAAATTGGGTCATTTCAGCCAAGTGATTCAATCTACGATTTCACAGAAATACAGCCTTAGTTAGGATCATTAGGTTAACATTTTTGAAAGAAGAGCAAACATTTATCTTGCTTCTTAAAATGAGATGTTACCTATCTCTGAGATTATTTAGCTAAATAATGGTAGCCTATTGCAGATAGAGCCTTAATTTGACAAACTGTTGTATAATGTTACCTTTAAATAAGACAATATAGTCACAGAGCAAAAAACATTAAGGATATTTCAACACAGAACAATAAATTATGTTTTGCATTTTAGAGCTGACAGTTGTTACATTATTGATTTTTGTTTTTCAGATAAGTTCAGATACAAAGCATAAACTAGACTATTTTACCATGAAGATAGACAATCTTTAATTATTTCACCATTTTAAAAAGTCTAATTGGAATCCCAGTGCTTTTTTTTTTCAGAATATAAGTGCTCATTTGTCCCACAAATACATAAATAAGGTAGAAATTAGAATAATACGATTGTAGAAGTTATCGTCTAGAACAAATGCTGTTGTTCCAATGTATAATCAGTATGAAAACTTAATGAGATATTTTGAATTTTTTATTTTTATATCAAGTTCTCAAAATCAGGAGTACATGTTACACCTTCAGTACATCAAGTGCTCAATGGCCACATGTGACTAGTTGCTAATGTATTGGAACAAAACTAAGTCCTTCTAAAGCAAAATGGCACGTGGATTTCTGTGCTTGGATTTGAGCTGCCTCAGTTTCCCACATGGATGAGCTGGTAGGAGGCCAAAAAGAAAATATTTCCGAAGTGTCATAGACTGAAATAAGTTAAAACTCTTGGCCATATCTGCTTAATCATGTGCTTCAAAGGGATGTTTCCCAACATGACTTAGAGAACAATGCTTTCCTGTGCATTGCAAACTTGTCTGTTGGCTGCAGTCCCTTGATTCCCTCGTTGGGCCCTGGAGTCTCCGGAGTACTCCCAAAAGTCAATAGTATTCTTGTGTATGAAAATTTACTGTGTGCAGACGGTGGGCCCCCATTCTTCAGGAGGGACTGCACATAAAATGTTAATGGGATTTTGTAGGGTTGGACTAATCTGGGCATCATTTTCTTACAGGCTTTCTTTCTACAAATCTACTGAAACGTACTAAATTTGCATGATGAAGATTATATGATGAGGAGAGGATATTCTCAGTAACACCCGAAATGGGGATGACCACTGGCTGGCATTTTTTAGGTTTCCTTAGAACGATTTAATCAACACTGCCATTATACATGGATTCAAAAGACTTAGAATTTTCTTACATACTGCTACTTTAGAATAATCCTCAAGGTTCTATAGCCATTTTTAGTGGCAAACTTGAAAAAGAAAGGAATAGTTTGCCTTTTACTGTGACCTCAATTACATAGTATTTTAAACATTTTGTAATTTAGAATGTCTAGCAACCCCTATTTCCAGTTTCATATGCAAGGTAACTGCTGGTGGGCTGCCTACAGACCGAAGATTTAGAGAGAGCCATTTTGTTTCATAATTCAGTTTTTATTTCACAGAAGCATCTGGTTGCATTTCAAAATGGAAAAAAAGAACTAAAGCCAGAAAAGGCAAAGAATAAAATTAGTAAACCATTTATTCAGTTTTAGGATTGTTCTTGCAAAGCAAATGAAAAAAGAAAAGTCAACGAAGTGAATCAGCATTCGATTTTTCTGGATGAAGGTTGACTCCACATAAAATTGAAATAAATATACTGAGCAGAGTCATTTACATAACTACAACGCCATTATGTAATTTGCTTGTCATTGCGGAGTATTCAGTCTGGTTATGCAGGCCTGCTTTAGGTGGTGCAAAGTTTCCAGACATTTGCCTACATAATAGGGTTTGTAATATCCTTGCAATTACTGTCTATTAGGTCATATTCCAATTTCCTTAATGTTCATCATGGATATGTTCCTGATTAGGGTCGTAAATTGGAGCATTTACTGGTTACATACTGCCTATCGACCAGATTCTGTGTATGTCATCCATGTTTTTTAAAACATTTATGTGCATGTAAACACAATGTTGGTGTAATGATATTCATAACCATGTGATAAGCAGAAATGTACCCAATAATTTTCTATGTTTTTTTCAAAGTCCTTTTCTTCCCCTGGCACAACTCAGGGTGAGTTTCTGGCTCCTTGACGAATATGAGAGAAAAAAAAAAGCCACTGGAGAGAGATCAGCTACCCACCATGGTTACCAAGTTGAGCATTTCCTCTTTCTACATTCCGATCTACTACGGGCCAGTTTTTGTCATTATTCATCCTTTCCGCTATCACCTGAGATCAGATAATACAGTCTCAGCGCACAGAGCCCAACCATTTATACACTTCTCTCGGAGAGCAATAACAAACTTGACTAATTCACGTTGGCTTGTTTAAAATTCCCATTTTCATAAAAGCTTGTGAAATACTCCAAAGGATTTGATTGCATGATTTTAACTTCCTTCAAGCCTCAGTCATTTCCCCTGTCATCTGGCCCAGACGTCCACCTAGAGCTAGATGGAAGCCTTGAATGAGAGCGGCCCATCGGACTCCTTTGCGGGAATCAGACTTCGCTCGCAAGACTCCAGGTGTCTGACCTGGTTGAGCTCAGATGAGCCAAATGGAAAGAAGCCCCTTCCCCTGCTGACTGAAAGTGATGCTGTGTGAATGCTGGGATTCCTGCTATTATTCAGCGATGAGAAAATGGGACTCCACCCGTCACTCTTTCCTGTGTCTTGGTTTGCTACTGCTTGGCCCAGATCAAGGTTTTGTTCCATCCTTCTGCCGTCAGGCTGCCCTCTAGCTTGAGATCCTCTAGAACCCTGGAAGGAGCATCCTGGACTTGTTGGAGGACTGTGGGGCCTGTGGTGGCCCAGAATCTAGTTTGAAACTCTAAACAGCAATGCTAAGACTGTAAAATCATGCTTATTCTTAATAGTAGTTTTCAGCATATTTTGACGATTGACCTGGAAAACCCATGGATATGAAATAGTTTGTATCTGTGTGATCCTTGCTATGACTCATTGTTAAAAATGACAGATATTTAATCTTCAGCCGGTTAAAAATAATACTACTTCTTTTCCACTTAAAAGATTATTTGGGGCACTCAGATATAATAGGCTTCACATTAGAGTTTTTGAAAGCTGCCCCCCCCCCCCCCAGTGGTCTCACTCTGACCATCAGTTGTGGATAAAAATTGACTAGGTTGGTCCTTTCTTTGTCCTTTCCTTGAACCATGCATGGTTGTTCATCTGGTCTGTAAAAGATAAAAGTATGACTATAAATTGGAAACTCCCTGCCTCCTGTTAACCTGACCTATTTTATCAGCTATCATGCTGCGACTCATGGCAGCATAGAGTACAAGTAGCGTATTCATGGGTTCAGATTTTGTTTACATTTTTATCGTCAAGGTTACTGCTTAGGTTAGAAGTTCTGAACAAGGTGTTTCTCTTAGCACACCCTTGGTCTCAGTATTATGCTCACGGTCCTCCCGAAGCCAAGAAAATTATCATGTCCATTAATTAAGTCGTTGGGCCCGAACAATCAGTGTCCTAGTGCATTCCATAGCTGATGGACGTTGCTGTGTTTCCCTTGAAATCTTAAAATGTCTTGTGAGTTCACTGAATTCCTCATGCCCGGTGAGCTAAGGGTGTCTGGCGAAAGGTATTATTGCTAGTACATGAGTTAGAAGCTGTTTATATTTTCTTAATTATCTCTGGTGGTTATGATATGCCTATAAAACGTCTGTGTGCATTTTTTAAAAAGTAATTTCCACATCATCACCCAAGGAAATAAATTTCAATCTCCAAAGAACCATTTTCAGGAATCAGGCCGACTGGGGTCCCCGACCAGGTCAGCAGGGGCCTGCTTTTCTAAATAAAGTTTTTATGAGAACACGACCAGGCTCAGTTATTTGCCTGCTGTCCGGGCGCCTTTGCAGCTGCTCCGACAGACCGGAGACGTTTCAACCGAGACCAAAGCAGGCGGCCCAGCGGGGCCTGGACGACGCGGCGCTGCAGGCAACGGCGAGGCTGGAGCCCGTCCCGTGGCGTCGGGTGCAGCCGCCTCGCTCCGCGGGGCCGCGGGCCTCGGGCTCTCGCTCCGGAGGAAGCCGAGGGGGAGGCGGCGCTGCTGCCGGGCGGCTCCCAGGGCCGAGAGAGATGTGCGGGACGAATGGAGCTGGTTGGGGCGGGGGAGGCATCCGGGGCCGCTTAGAGACCGCAGCCCCTGTCTGAAGTCCGTACCCGGAGCTCCGCCGCCGGCGCCGCTCACCTTCCAAGTCCAGCTTCAGCGGCCTCAGCCCCTCGGACGCTCCCAGGCGCCTCCCGGCGGCGGACTCGTTCTGAAGCCCCGCGGCGCGCGCCCGACGGCAGCAGGTGCCCCGGGGCGGCCAGACGCTGTCGCGGGGCTCGCGGGGCTCGCGGGGCTCGCGGGCGTCGGGGCGCAGGGGCGGACGTGGGCCGGCGCCAGGTACCCGCGGCCTCCTGCCCGCTGTTCCGCCGGGAGCGTGACGGGCGCGTGGAGCGCGTGGGGCGCGGACACGGGGGGCGGCGGCTGGTCCCCTGGAGCCTCCAGTCCGCCGGGGCCGGCGCGGGAACCCCTGAGGCGACGCGGCGGAGCAGGCGCGGCCGCGGGGAGGGGCGGGGCCGAGCGGCGGGGGCGAGGGCGCTGCGGGCGGTCTGGGTCCCGCCGGCGCCCGCGGGCCTCCCCGCGCGCCCTTCCCCCGGGGGCCGGGGCTCCCTCCGCGGGCTCCCGGGTTGCGCCCCGGGCGGAGGCCCCCGACAGGCAGAGCCGCCCGGCAAGTCGCCCGCGTTCGCGCCTAGTCCCCACGGGGAGCGGCCCCCGCGCGGCCGGGGAGGAGCCTGCCGAAGTCCTCGGGCCTCCCGCGCGCCCGACCCCGCACGGAGGCCGCCGCAGCACCGCCCGCAAGTCCCGAGGCGCCGACGGCCGCGGGAGGACCGGAGCATGACCGCAAACCGACACACCGAACACGACCGGCCGAGGCAGGCTGCCTGCAAGCCCCACCACGCCCCGCCACGCCAGGGCAGCGGCCGCCACAGGGAAGCCCGGGGCCGGGCCGCAGCAGGCGACGGCTCGGACCGGCCCCGCGGGAGGGAACAGCGCGCGCTGCCGGCTCCGCAGGCTCCGGGACCAGGGGCCGCGCCTCAGGGCGACCGCGGCGGGGGCCGCGGGAGGGGCGCGACGGGCGAGCGGAGGCGGCGCTGCCGACGCCTGAGGCGAGTCCTCGCGGGGGCCGGGGCACCTCCCGACGCGGGGGACCCGGGGAAGGACCCGCGGCGCGTGGCGGGCAAGGCGGGCAATGCGCTCCTCGGGGGCGCGGCCCTGTCACTCGGGCGCGCTGCGGGCCGGGGCCCCTGTCCTGCTCCGGGGACGCGACGGCCGGCCCCGCCCCGGTGAGTACGGTGGCCGCGGCCCTCCGGCGGGAGGCGGCCCTCACGGGGGGTGGGGGCGGCCCTCGGGGATGGGGGGCAGGGGGAGCGGCCCTCGGGCCCGGCGCGGCCCTCAGGCGGGAGGCGGCCCTGGGGGGTGGGGGGAGCGGCCCTCGGGCCCGGCGCGGCCCTCAGGCTGGGAGCGGCCCTCACGGGGTGGGGGGCGCGGCCGTCAGTCAGAGCCCGACGTGTGGACGGCGGGACGCTCCTCGCCCGCCCGCGCCCCGCCCGCGCCCCGCCCGCGCCCCGCCCGCGCCCCGCCCGCGCCCCGCCCGCGTCCCCGAGCCCCCGCCCTTGGGCCCCGGCGTGGGCGGAGCGGCGTCCCGGCGTCAGGGCGCCCGAGGGCCGCGGCGCAGGCAGGCCCCGGTGCGCAGCCCCCGCGTGAGGGCCGCCGCCTTCTCACCGGGAGACGAAGAACCGGCCCGGGGCTCAGGGCGGGGCGACGGGGGGTGGAGCCGGCTGCCCCCCGCCCCGTCTCCGCCTCTGTCGGCGTCTCTCGTGAATAAGTAAAATCTTTTAAGAAAAACAAAACTGTGGAAGCTCTGGCCCCGCGTCGCTGAGCCGGCGACTCGGATTCCCCGGCCCCTGAGGTGGCGGCCGCCGCGGCCTCAGGTTCAGGGACGGGAGGCCCCGCGGGGCAGGGCGGGCGCGCGGCGGGAGGAGGGGAGGCCGGGCCGGGCCGGGCCGCGCAGCTCGTCAGGGGCCGCGGTGCGCGGCGGAGGAGACGGGGCCGGTGAGCCTCCAGCCACTGACCTTTCTTTTCCCGTTTGTTTCGGGAGGCCGCGGTCCGCGGCGACGGCCACGGTGCCCTGGTGTCGCCGACAAGGGCCCAGGCGTCCCCGGCCGTCCCGGCATCTCAGCACGGACACCCCGCTCGTGCTCGTGCTCGCGCTCGCGCTCGGGGGGCTCCGGGCGGACACCCCGCCTCCAGAGTCACACACGTTCGTAAAACGTGAAGCCCCCCGGCGGCGGCTGAACTGCGGGACGCGACCTTTTACCCCGCTGCACGCGCAAAATCTTTGGAAATGACAACGTGACCAATGTGCTCCGCTCCTTGTCTGCTCCGATCCCACCTCCTCCTCCTCCTAGGACCAAAGGCAAGGGCGGCCGACCCCACAAGGGGTCCTCCGACCCACGTTGCGACGGAAAGCGGGTCCAGCCCCGGCTTCTCCGGGCCGCTCACCTGTCCCCAAGGTGGCCGCGGAAGCGCAAGCACAGCGAGGAGGCCCTCGTACCCGCCCGACACCCGCAAAGGGCTTACCCGGCAGGGCCCGCCCACCTCCACCCGCGACCGTCAGGTGAGAACGTCCTTCCACCCGAGCGTTGACAACATGCTCTTCAGTTAGTGCAGGGCAGGAGCGGGAACAAGAGTATTTTTATTGGGACATGGTCTGACCTGCAGACACCGGCCAGCGTACCCAGCCTCAGGGAGAGTGCCCCGGAGGCACGGCTGGGATTTGCCGTGTCTCTTCAGCGCTCCAGCAGCTCGCGGCCTCCCGGTCCCCGCCATCACTTCTGCCGCGTCCTGTGCTCAACTGGAGGGTCTGTCGGGTTATCAATACACACGGGAACTTCAGAGCATCACTTGTGTTAAACTACTAATTTTTATATGAAATTAATGTCCTTACAAAAATAGGGGACACGTACTGAAAACAGTCCTGTGCCAGTATTTCCTGCATAAATAGATTTCTAATGCAAACTAGCTAGAAACTAGAGAAGATACATCTAACACGGCAGATTATAGTTTTTTTGTTTGTTTCATTCATGGCCGGTCCACCTTATTTTTAAAGGAAAAGCTTTTTTGGCTACAATTTTTACATTATTAACAACAATGAATGGATTTCTGATGTTCAGAAGTCTCTATTTGGCAAGCAGGAGGCTCCAGGGACCAGAAAACATTTTGCAATTAAGAGAGTAATTCTGTGAAACTCATCACTTCATACTATAAAAAGACGAATGAAACCAAACAGATCTGTGCTGGCCACCGCACGCTGCTGGCCTAATGTGGACAATGCACGCTTAGAATGTGGCTCATTCAACCCAGTAAAATACACACTAGATTTCAACAAATTAGTATAGAAGGAGAGTATAAGCCATCTTAATCAGTTTTTACACTGATTACAAGATTAAATGGTAATATTTGGGATTACTGAGTTAAAACCTGTATCATTAACATTAACACCAGCTGCTTTTTATCTTTTTAATGTGGCAGATAGAAAATTTTAAATTACATTTATGGCTCATGTTATTTTTCTATTATCCAGCACTGCTACAGAAACAGCAGACTCAATTACATGTTATCATTAATCCCAACCCAGATCATTAAATTTTTGTATAATTACAGTGTTTGAGATAACATTTAATACATTACCATAAGGTGCCTGAGCTTAGGATCAAACACACCTCTCCTCTAACAAAACCAGATAAAGCCTACGCTAATCTTTTTCATCTTCTGTATAAGGGCAACTGCGCTCAACTTTGGTTAGATCTGAGTCTGCAGACAGGCAAAGGGGTCGTTTGGTTGCTAGAAATATTCTAAAGCTGGATTGTGGTGATGACCGCACAACTCTAAGTGCATGCGAGATGTAACTGGACTGTATTCTTAGAACCAGTAAGTCGTGCAGCATATAAATTATACCTCTATAAAGCTGTTTAAAAAAGAAAAGAAAAAAGTAGCATCTAGAGCCCAGCAAATCTCAAGTGCCATCTAGAAGCTGCATAGAAATTTCAGGTAATTCAAATACTATTTTTCAGTCTATCCTAGGACTCAATATTGCAACAAAAATTTTTCCTTTTATGTGCAAGGGACCCAGTGCAACAGTGGATTATGTAATCACTAATTGGAGGTGATTGGTATAAGCTGAGAAACACAAACAGCACATTAGACAGTTTATTCATGTTAGGGGTACCCAGCTCAGGCCATCTTGTCACAAATCCCTCACCCAGTCTGGGCCCCATAATTGGACGTCTGCTAGCATTTCACCATCCTAGACAGTATGCTGGAACAGAAGAAACCTCAGATTAATTTAAAAAAAAGAAACAAAACATTTAGAAACAGTAAGTACCACGTAACTCCCACTGAACAGGAGACAGATTTCAAGATATAGGCCTGAATACAAGCATAAATACACCCGCAAGGATACAGCGAGTTGTCTCAAGGTCTCGTTTTGGAAGTCAACCAGGTGGCTATTCAAAAGCAACAGAATCACTTGGAATGTTCAGATCATTTGGGAATGTTCATTTAAGGCAGCCATGGAGTCACGGGGTCTATTACAGTCCAAGCCAGTTTTATAAAATGACTCATCTAGGCAAGTGGACAAATGTATGAACGCATGTACTAAACTTCCAGACTGGGATCCCTGGGTGGCGCAGCGGTTTAGCGCCTGCCTTTGGCCCAGGGCGCGATCCTGGAGACCCAGGATCGAATCCCATGTCGGGCTCCTGCTGCATGGAGCCTGCTTCTCCCTCTGCCTATGTCTCTGCCTCTCTCTCTCTCTGTGTGACTATCATAAATAAATAAAAATAAAAAAAAAAAAAGTTCCAGACTGAGTCACGTTCACACTCGTGAACGTGTATGATGCAGTCAGTAACACTTTGAGGGGAGCGATACTTTGAAATGTGAACATGGATGAAATGAGAAAGACTAAAAATCTGATTATTTTCCTACAGAATATTGGATACTTCTCAGAATTAAAAGCTATTTCTCGAGGGCTTGTCTTAAAAAAAGAAAAAACTGAAATATGAAAACACTCATTGAATTTGATTTCTGGACGATTTGCTGTTGGTGAATGTAGGACATCACCACGCCCTTTACACAAGCCATCGGGTTGGTGGCTCCAGCACATACTTGGCAGTTCTTGGTCTCATCCGTGCATAAACACTTTGGAAGACTTCCAAAATAAATGGACAGAAAGATACAAATACATTTTTAAAAGATATCCAGAAAATAATGTTATCTAGGTATCAAAACAACTGTCTGAATTATATCTATACTATCTCTATTCTTCTATTTCTGATTTTTTCAATATTTGAAGTAGTACAAGTCAACTGACAAGTTCACCTTTTATAAAATATAAAGAACTCTTCTCTTTAGATATTGGCCAACTCATAGAGCGTACCAAAAGTAAAGCACTGATATTTAATTTCCTAAGATAGTTAAAACTTTTAAAGGTTCGTAAAGCTCTAAAACAGATGACTTTACCAGTATGAAGCTTGTGCTTTCATATTCACATCGAGGCAATGTTCAGTTTCGTAAGAGTTTCGGTCAAAGAAGATGCGCCGCTGTACCAAACAGTGCGCAAACAACTGTCTAAGGAAACGGAGATGCCTTCTCTTAGATAACTAAGGAATAAGATAAACTGACAAATCATCTCATGTTTCTACAGCTACACAGAAGAGAGAAAAGGATGATTTTCACAGGCCACGCCACTGAGGGAAAAAGTTGATTTGGGGGAACGGCTGTCCTACGAGTTTAGACATCTTAGGCCTTCTGTAGGGCTTTTCGTAAATCCACATAGAAGCTGATTAAAGTGCTTGCCATGGCTGTATCGACCGCAGACTGCGGGATCATCCCACGCAGATCCGTCTGAATATAGCCCGTCAAGAGACTCTGCTGTGGATTGTCTTTACGTGGAACGCAGAACCAGCCACAGGGATGGTTAAACCCACGAATAAACTCTGGTCTCTGTTCACTCCAGTCAACACTTAGCCCTGTAAGGGAATTTTAAAATAACACCATGAATAGCAGTGACTGAGATTAGTCTAAAACTCTCATTCAAAGACCCTTACCAGATTTCCTGTTCAAATATTTCCCTTCTTACCATGTAGATGAGAAGTGAGCCCCAAGAGAGACCAGGAAAGAATTCCCAGGTGGAATTCTGATGGGGGCCTGGCGGGTAGGAATGGGGGACGGTTCGGATCCCATCAGAGTAGGTGACAAATGTCACTTCAGTAACTACTTGTGAACTAGGCATCTTGGCGGGAGCATCCGAGACTCAAGGTGCCAACACTGAAACCGGCACCAGCGCTACTCCCTGGGGCACCAGCACGGCCGCCTGAGGCGCGTGCCTGCGCGGGTTTACCGACGGCTGCCAGCTGAGCACAGACTGTACTCGAAGACAACACGCCTACAGGTGGCTCTTAGAAAGCAGGAGACTTCTAAATGCAGGAAATGTCAGCTTTTAAAAGAAAGATACTACACAGCTCAAGGAAGGGAAGATATTCTAACACGCACCAAGCCTGTTTTTCTGTGTGTGACTACGAGGCAGTCTTCTGAGAAGGACAGAAGCTCCTTACTCCATCCCTGCCTCAGAGGCAGCCACGTGAGCCCTACTCGCTAGCTGTGACCTGGGGATACCAGGTAACTGAGAATCAAAGCTTACCGGAAAGATTTCAAAACCCTTCTTGATAGTGTGATTTTAATCCCTACGCTGTAGCGCTTGCAAAGCTTAGTGATTATTAGGTAAGTGTGGAGGCTGAAGTGTCTCTCACACAGAAACGTCCTGCCTAGAACACTCAACTATTTAAAACAGATGAGGGGATCTCTGGGTGGCACAGCGGTTTAGCGCTTGCCTTTGGCCCAGGGCGCGATCCTGGAGACCAGGGATCGAATCCCACGTCGGGCTCCCAGTGCATGGAGCCTGCTTCTCCCTCTGCCTGTGTCTCTGCCTCTCTCTCTCTCTCTCTGTGTGACTATCATAAATAAATAAAAATTAAAAAAAAAAAAAAAACAGATGAAAAAAGTATAAGGTCGTGAGATCATTACCACAGGACAAAAGCCCGTCTTCGTAGTCCACGGTGTAGGAGAAATCCACAAACTCTCGAGGGGAAATTATATTCCAAAGCTGACCAGCCGTAGTGTAGCGCATCACACAGCAATTCTGAAAGACAGACAACAGGTAACAGGTGTTGCTGCTTAGGAAACATGGACTCAGATTTAAGGGCAAAGAGTATATTCCCCTAAAATTAACCCTTAGTAAAAAACGACTACTCCTATAAATGTATTATTACTAATAATTCTGACAGTGATTCTGATAGGTTTAGACCTCTATTCTAAATGTCACTGCTACATACGGACGTGAATAAGGTACATATAATCAAGGTACAAAGAGGTAAGCCACCCAGCCTCTAAATCTCTACCTCAGTACAGTGACCTTATATCCTATAGGACATTCAGCATGGGAGCAGGTGGCGTAGACTGTAGGCGTTTAAGATAAAATGCACAAATACTTAGACTAAAACACCCAATGTTTCAATAAAGAAATTCAAACATGGGAAGAATGAATTAATATAAATAGAGAAAGAAGACAACATGCCTCAGTTACATCATTCTCTAATGCCTAAGGTGGCATCGTTATCTCTGATCTTTGACTTTTGGCTTAATATTAATGGAAAAACCTACATCCGATTACTTAGAAACCTGAATACAATGGTGCTGTTTTCAGAATTTTAGATTTCGGAACCTCAACATAACTTTACAATTAAAGATGCTGACAATTTTCTCAAGCAGCAAGGGGAGAGCTACTGTGGAAAACAAACTCAGTTCTGACTAAACTCATTAGTTAGTATGAGGAAGCTCAAGGTTTTTAAAAGGCAGCTAGTATCGTATCCCCTGTGAGGTCTTTGCCATGACTACTCACTCTCAAAGCAAAGAATACGGCGAATATAAGTGGGTACATGCTCACGCTCACCTGCTCTCTCTCATGCGCGCGCGCGTGTACTCACACAACCTGAAGTGATGTTTCTAAATAAATACCTCTTCAAAGTGTTCCAGAATATCCATTGAAGTCATTAAGCTGTCCCAATCCAAGCGATAGGGACCTGGGCGTATATGGTCTATGACACTATTGACAATGTCATCTATAACACCCTGGGCTTTGAACCTGGAGAGAAAGATAGTAAGGTCAGATGCTATTCGGATGAAGAATTTCAGCATATGCCCTCATAGAGCTAACTTAAAAAAAGTAAAAGTTAATAAAGATGTTTTAAATGGAGTAAATCCCAGCAGTTTTTCTGGTAAGTTACATCAATTATTTTATGGAATGCACTCTTTGCCCTCAAAACCGATTAGTGACCTGAAGGCTACATCATGTTACCATGAATATAGTGAAGCACCCCCACGTTATAGTATAGCCCCAAACCGTCCATACAGCACTAGTGCTTTATTTACTCTGGATGCTATTCTTTTCTCAGTTATGCTCCAACGGGTTATTAATATACATATATTTTTACTCTTTCAAAAACTTTTTTTTACAGGGACAGAAAAATAGGTCACCCAGGAATAGCACACCGAGGATGGACTCAGGAATAATATCCAGACCTCGACGTATTTCGAAGGTGCAGTACCTGTCGGTGGGGAAAGGGTATACTATTCCTTGGGTGGCCCTTTGATTCCGTACTTATGCTAATAGGGAAACTAAACACTGAATCACTACTTGATACCATTCACAATGATTAATTCCAGATGGACTAAAAACCACTACATAAATTTTACACCTTTGAGAAAAATACATCTTTGTGACTTTGGGATTTCTTGAATATGTAAGACACACAAAAACAAGTAACACTAGACAGTTAAAATTAAAAACTTGCATACCACGAACGACAAAATAAGTAATTTCTTTAAAAACCAGCCACAGACTGGAAGAAGGCATGTGCAACATATAAACAGACATCATTATAGAGAATATATAATTAATTCCTGTAAATCAATGAGAAAAGACAATCCAAAGAAAATAAGGGCAAAAGATATGTTAAGATCTGAAATGTCAGTAAATTTAGAAAAGATGCTCAACCTCACTCATAATCAAGTAAATACTAACAAGATAGCATCTCACGCCTCTGAGTGTGGCAGAGTGAAACTGAGTGGAAGGGAAGAACTCTTCAGACTGCTCACTCCACTGCAGAGCAATGAATCCCACAGTCTCGCGTGTCCTTAAGACCCAGGTACACACCCAGAGAAATCACACATACCAGAGACGTTCACGGTAGCATTACACTTCATAAGGAGGAACTGTCAACGACCCAAAAATGGGCAAACACAGGCAAACATATCAGAGCATTTTCACATGAATGTAAAAGAACAGATCTGCATGGAAAACATGGCTAAACCTTGAAAAAACACTATATGGGAAAAAACCATAGCAAATTACTAATAGAAACACAGTACACACATATATGGCCAAGGCATACTACAGGGATAATGCACACTTACAGTAGCTAGCTCTGGGGAGGAGAGAAAAAAGAAGAAAAGAGAGATTGCTTTAACTCCAGCAGTAACATTAGGGGTGGGGCTTTTTAAAAGTTTTTTTTAAAAGCATCTGAAGCTGTTGCATCATTTTGTAAATATTTCCAGCTCAAACTAACATTATATCCCCCATCCTAAATCTGCCCTTCCCTTCTGTGTTCTCTAATTTGGGGTAGGGGTGGGAGTGGGGGCAATACAAATTAATCCAGTCACCCAAATTAGACATCTGGGATTCAACTTGGCTTCTTCTTTTTCTCTTAATTCCATTTCAGTAGTCAGAACGGAAGTCACCATGTTTTATCAAAAAGACATACTAAATGTAAAGTGCTTAGAACAATATTTGGCCCTCAATAAATTAGTTATCATCACCAGCACCACCAGCACCATCATTAGAGCTCTTTCATGTTCACGTGCCCTCCTCAAGTCCCATGCTACATCCTTAGTGTGTCCAACTCAACACTAACCGTTTCTAGCTCTTTGGACTACATACCTCTTAAAGTTTCTGAAAAACACCAAAGATCTCTTCTCAGGAATATAACATTGACATAAAGTTTTATGATCTTAAGGAAACTTTAAGAAGCTAGCCATCAGCTCCCAGAGTAAAACCTCTAAACTCTCCATGCTCACCTCCATTTTCACAGTGCTATGGGATTAAGTTCAAAGTCTCTGAGAACCTGGGAAGTGGAGGTAAAGGTTGAGCAAGGGTGAGCACAACACTGAATTCCTTACTTTAGAATTAAAAAATCCCTCAGACAGGGGCACCCAGCGGGCTCAGTGGTTGAGCACCTGCCTTGGACTCAGGTCATGATTCCAGGGTCCTGGGATCGAGTCCCACATTGGGCTCCCTAAGGGGGCCTGCTTCTCCCTCTGCCTGTGTCTCTGACTCTCTCTCTGTGTCTCATGAGTAAATAAATAAAAAATCTTAAAAAAAATAATTCCTTCAGACATATGTTCTCCCTACCCTCACACTTTATGCTCTAGCTATACAGACATCACTTGTACTTCCATCAACAAACTCCTCAGAGGGTTTCCCATCTGTGTTTATGTAGTAGATGCAATCCCCTCTGCCTGGAATATGAATCAGTCCTTCATTCCCTAAGAATTAACTCATTCTTTCTTTAAAGCTCAGCTCATACACTAGCTCTTCTGTGAAGTCCTCTCAAGCACCAAGTGTAATGCTGCCTTGGCACTTTTTTTTTTTTTTTTTTTAATTTTTATTTATTTAGGATAGTCACACAGAGAGAGAGAGAGATAGAGAGAGAGAGAGAGAGAGGCAGAGGGAGAAGCAGGCTCCATGCACCGGGAGCCCGACGTGGGATTCGATCCCAGATATCCAGGATCGCGCCCTGGGCCAAAGGCAGGCGCCAAACCACTGCGCCACCCAGGGATCCCTGCCTTGGCACTTTTTATGGTTTTCAACCCCCACTGGGAATCAGCGATGTAAGGGATTAACTTCACACTTGCTTACAGTGCTTGTCAGAAATCTTGTTCTGGAAATGCTGTCTTTGTATTACACTAGAAAATATAGTACGTGGGACCAACAGTTTCATTCTTAAAAGGGCTGATTCCCAACCCAAGGATATGAATATTCCACTCCCAATTACACAAGGCAATTGTCTCCACTGGCATTAAAAACCAATTTTTTTTTCTGATTAAAAGCATAATTCATGTTCAACTATATGCAAATACCAAAAAATGGAAATAGAAATCACCTACAGAACTGCCATCTAGAGGTGTATATTTGGTATTAAATAAAAACATTTTAATACAAAAAAATATATAAAGTCAACTCACAATTCTGCTACATGCAGTTTAGAATTCTGCTTTACTCACTTTATATTACATCTTGAGCATTTTCTGGTGTTTTAAAGTAATATTTGAAAATGTAGTTTTTAAAGACTGTAAAATATCATGTTTCAAAATTTAACCATTCTCTTGATTATTCAAATTTTTTGTAATTTTTAATATTATAAGTAATGCTGTGATGGAAGAGAGAAGTACTTAACTATTATCTTTCCTATGATTTAAGATAAATTCTTAGAATAAAGTATGCTACAGCACTGAGTAAATACAGAAGACTATTAGAAAGGTGTTACATACCATGCTGAGAAATTAAGATTTTATCGGCCATTTGATATCCTTATTTATGATTTCCTTTATCACTAACTCAGTCCACAAGGAATATGGACGTTGATAAAGACTTTGAATTTATAAGGTGCTATTCTTCTCAAAAAGTTTAAGTTCCTAAAAGCAATATTTTACTGGCAATGATGATTTAGTGATAATATATGTATATTATCACTAAATATATATATATAAAAAGTTTGGCAATGTCCTAAGAGCTACATAAAACTACAAGAATTTACTTACAGGTATCCATTAAATTCTTCTGAAGGTTTTCTCCAAATTGTTACATCTTTCTAGAAAAATAAAAACAGTATATGGGCATAAATCAACACCTAGGTAGAACTCTGTATATAAAACCAACAGTTTCAAAGTCTAGGGCGTCAGTCTATCCTTGCATTAAAATAAAATGTAGGGATCCCTGGGTGGCTCAGCGGTTTAGTGCCTGCCTTTGGCCCAGGGCGTGATCCTGGAGTCCTGGGATGGAGTCCCACACCGGGCTCCCTGCATGGAGCCTGCTGCTTTCTCCCTCTGCCTGTGTCTCTGCCTCTCTGTCTCTCTGTCTCTCTGATGAATAAAAATCTTTAAAAATTTTTAAAAATTTAAAATAAAATAAAATAAAATTTAAGTAAATATTCAAAGAGTTACCTAGAAGTCACTTATACCATCAAATGATCCATATTTGAATTTCTTCTGTATCCTAAAGTTCTTCACATTTTATTTAAAGTACAGACCCCCCCAAAATAGATTATCCAGTAGCTTAATGAGGTGCAAACATTGTTAAGATCCTGGGTTGGCTCTAGCTCACCGACCATTATTATTTGCCTCACTCCAATCTTATTTAGCATTATGGACACATTTAGACTAAGATAATAGGAATGCTACATATTTCATTTTGAACTTGCTCCTATCTTTTTAAAAATCAAACCATTCACATCTATTATGGCAGTGACCATACCTTGAGTTGGTCCCTACCAATTCTTTCTGATCATTTCCCAAGAAATTTTGAATATCAGAGTAGCTGTAGTACTGAACTGGAAGAGTCCTGAGCTCTAGGTTTGGCTCTGTCAATACCTAGCCATGTGATGGTTTGGACAGGTCATACCTGTAGAAAAGAATGCTAACTGGCTACCCTCTTAGGCTTGCTGACATAGCTGAAACTATCTCAAACTACCCATACATGATATATTTTATATGTTGACTTTAGAAGCTACTATCGCCAAGAGCCTATTCTCACGTATAATATCTAAAGAAGTAATGAAAGCAGTGCAGGATTATTATGTGTTTGCCTTGGTTGAGATGTGAAACCACCAACTTTATTAGCTTAATTATCTACCCTGCACATCCAAAGTATGGTCCAAATTTTCCCTTATCATGTTGAAAGTCATCCACCAACTCATTAGATAGAAGATAAATGCCAAATACAGGTAATTTAAATAATTTACCACTTTCTTGGCAACTCGCCACTTATCATCTTCGATGCTATGATATTGGATGAGAGTGTTTTTAAGCCTAGTTGCAAAAGCAGCAGCATCAGGCAGGCCTTCCATTTTTTTCTCCTGTTACAGAGACAAAGATTAGCATCCACAAATTCCACACTTTGAAGCAGTAGACTAGTGAGTCTCGAGGCTGGCTTCATAATAGAATCACCTGAGGAGCCATAAAAGATACCAATACCTGGATCCCATCCCAAATCAACTAATCAGAATCTCTGGGAGTAGGACCTGGGCATCAGTTTTTTTCCTGAAAGCTCCCAAGATGAGTAACACCTAGTCAAGGATGAGAATTCCACATTTTAAGTTATTAAAATCACTCATATAAAAATAATAATACAATCCTATTTTCCCTTTTTATATATTACAGAATTCTAGATAACTTAAAGAAAAAAATTGCTGTTTCCAAACTACAAAAGTAAATACATAAGGAATAAATTCTTTTAAAAAGTCTTTAGAGCTTTAGCCATTAAATGTTTAATTTAACATCCGACAAATTTAGGACTCATTCTAGAAAACTAATGACAAGCTCAACTAGAAACTTGTTCATACATCCTTTCAGGATAAGGTTACAAAACTTTGAATAATTTTAATAGTTTGAAGAACTGCATCATTTTCAGTATTTTACTTCATTTGATTAAGTGTTACAGGATTCAGTATCTGTGTAAGGAAGGAGATCACCTGTACAGCATAAGTAAGTGGTTTGTAATTTTAAGGCAATAATTTTGACCATATAAAAAAGTACTAAATCAATCAATTCCAAAGATAAGCTACCGTTCAATGTTGTTTTTAAAGAGAAATGATTACTAACCTTAAAGATAATAAATGATATAATGAAGCCTCCTGTAATGTGACAGTTTTAAAACATTGCTGCAAATTCTCTGATACAGTTCCCTTCAAGAGGTGGTCTGTGACTGCATGACTTCCTAGGCTGGGTTAGAAAAGTCCATGCAAGCTCTGCAGGTTTCTTTTAGAATAATTGCTCTGGGAGCCTCTGATCAACATGCAAACGTGCAAAAACTCTGGCTACCTTGAGGCTGAGAGGGGAAATGGGCAGAGAGATACAACTCTATAAAGTCCCAGATCCAGAAGCATAGTTAGAGCTCCATCCTATCACCTGAGACTTCCCTCAGTTTCACTTGGTCATCCTCATCTTAACAATTTACTTTTATTTTTACTTATTTATTCTTTAATGTAGGCTCCACACCCAGCATGGAGCCCAATGCAGGGCTTGAACTCAAGACCCTGAGATCAAGACCTGAGCTGAGATCAAGAGTCAGATGCTTCACTGGCTGAGCCACCCAGGGGCCTTAACAATATACACTTAAAATGGTAACTGAGTCAGTTGCTCAAAGTCAAAGCCTAGGAATCATCCTTAATAGAAATTAAGAGATTCCTATTCACACCACCACATCTTATCACCTATAATAGTCTAGTCCTACTGCTTTTCTTTCTGTCCCTCAAATAGGCCAAGCTTGTCACTGACTCTGGGCTTTGCACTTGCTATTTCTCTGCCTAGATATTATTATTATCTCAAATCTGGGCATGACCAGTAACAACTTGTAATGACAATTTCATTTTAAACCTCCTGTCTCAATATAGCCTTCTGCAAGTCACTATTATATCCTTTTATTTTCTTCAGAGTGCTTATCACTATCTGAAATTAACTTGTTTATTTATTGGTGTACTGTATTTGACGCTTTCACCATCATATCCCCAAATAATAGAGCACGGGCCTTATTTATCCCCATATCCCCACCAACTAGAACACTGCCTGGAACACAACAGGCCCTTAATATTTGTTGAAGTGTGTTTGCTTCAAAAGAAGAATCATTAGGTCTTTATTTTGTGTCCTTTTGGTGTCCTGGTGCACTCCAGTAAAAGGAAAAGGAGAAAAAGCTTCGGGGGGAACAGCTGCACAATTTGCATAACTATCAAGTTACTACTAAAAAGAAAATCAAGAAAATATGTAAATGAAATGTCACACCCCAAACCTCCATGGGAATAAGGCTGCAACTCTCAACCACAGGTGCACACATCAGAATCCCCTTTGTCATATTTTATAGCAGTTGTTGCTGTTGACAAAGATTCCCTTCCTAGGCTCTCTGCGTCCTCTTTTTGACCAAGCATCATTCTTGGGCTTGTCCTTGGCCCCCTAAGTTCAGCTTTATCAAGAATCTCACTGAGCTAGTTTACTGAAAAACCCTCACCCTCAAAAATTCCTCATCCTACCCTTGATCTTATTGCATTGCTCTTCATTCAGCAAGAATCCTAAGTCAATTTAGCCAGAATCCTTCTTACCCCTAATGCTTCCTCTTAGCAATTTCCCATCCGTTGACACCTACCCTGCTCCTTGGCTACAAATCCACACCATCCTTACTGTAATGCAGAATGGAGTGCAATTCTTTTTTTTTCTTTTCTTTTTTTTTTTAAGATTTTGTTTATTTATTTGAGAGAGTAGGGAGGGGCACAGGAGAAGGGAGCAAGAGCATCCATAGCAGGCTCCACACTGAGCACAGGGCAGGAGACAGGACTCTATCCCATGACTGCAGGATCATGACCTGAGCTGAAACCAAGAGTTGGAGGCTTAATCTTAATTCTGAGCCCCCAGAATGAGGTACAATCCTATACTGAGGTACTGTTTCCCCTCTTGTAATAGTTCTTGAATAAGATTGGCCTGTACCATTTTCACTTCTATTTGCCTCTGGTTTTCATTGACACTGTTTTTAAAAAATATTAGATTTCAGGGCCCACTGCCAGACAGTGTGATTCAGTGGGTCTGTTCTGGAGTAGGCCCCCAAAGTCTAGGTTCTATAAAAAGCCTCACTGACCATTCTGTTATCCAGCCAGGGTTGAGAACCACTGACCTAAAAACTAAAGGTAACAGAAATAAATCAATGTTGTAGTCAATATATAAAGAGCATAAAGCAAAGCATATAAGCCATTAAACATGATGAAGAGTAAGATGATAAAGAACTGTAGGGAGGGGGATCCCTGGGTGGCGCAGTGGTTTAGCGCCTGCCTTTGGCCCAGGGCGCGATCCTGGAGACCCGGGATCGAATCCCACGTCAGGCTCCCGGTGCATGGAGTCTGCTTCTCCCTCTGCCTGTGTCTCTGCCTCTCTCTCTCTCTCTGTAACTATCATAAATAAATAAAAATTAAAAAAAAAAAAAAAAAAGAACTGTAGGGAGGAAAAAAACCTTTTTCTCTACTCTCTTAGGTTATGCCTCTGGGTCTGCAAATTAAACTGAAAGAAAAGGAAAGTATACTAACAGGAGAAAAGGTACACAAATTTTATTTGCTATTAATAATTTAATTTTTATGTGCATAGAGGCCTACACAAAAAAAAAGAAATGGAGACCCAAAAAAGCAGTTAGATCTAGGGCTTATATACTGTTCTAACAAAGGGTGATAAACTGTGGAAAAGTGACAAGACAAAGGAAAAGGGATTTGGGCTTTTAGGGGTAGTAAATCATGAGAAAGTAAATATATGATGGAAAACTAATAGAAAAGAAAGGTTATTATAGTAGAGTTTGTTTTTAGACAACCTTGGTGTCAACCCTATCTTCAGTGATGAGTTGTTCTCCTGCCATAGGAGAGAGGAGAGGGAAGACAAAGGGAAATTTATGTCCTACTTTTAGGCAGTAGAGGGAGAGAAAACAACTCTTTCTGCATTTGCTGCTGAATTGCCCTCAGCTCAAAATAATCCTTATTCCAAAGTGGCATTTTTGGGGGTGGTATATCCCAAAAATATGGGAAATGTGAGAAAGCATACATAGAAAATTCAATAACACAGAATTTAGGATCTATGTAAGTGATGTAAGTGAGGTAAAATATATAATAAATACAGATTCCACCCACAGAATAAAAGTGGATGAGCTCATTCAAAAAGTGTGCCAATCAGGAAAGTATTCCATTTCCCCTCCTGAGCCTGCCAACTTGATATATACAATAGATACAATACAATGAGCTTAATCAAGGATATGTTACAAACAAGCACAAATTCTTAGAGAAGACTTGAAAAACAAATTTATCTATTACTGGAATCATTACGACTAAACACTATTCTTGAACCACAAAGGTTGCTGGCCAGGTTCCTGTGGTTGCCAGGGAAGATATTTTTTTTCAAAACCCCGATAGAAATCAAAGATGAAATGTAGATATGCTATTATCACAGACGTCATCTTTGTACAAATCCATTATACAAATGTAAGCAATAAAAACTACCTATAAAGATGAGAATCTGCATGTTTAATTACTACCTGAGTAATCGTTCATTCTTACTGATCATATAGAGTCCATACTCCTAAATATGGCTTCTGGGCCCTCTTAGCATCTGGCTGAGCTTTACGGCCTAATTTCTTCTTTCTTGGACTCCCCTAAAGACTAGGTTCGCTTCCCTCAACACCACCAATGTTTCTCACAGCAACTCTGTGATTATTAATTTGTTAGCTTTTCCAATTCAACTATAAGCCTTTAGGGGGACAGGAAATGTGCCTTGTTCAATGTTATCGTCCCATGTCTAGCATACAGTAGGAACCCAGTAAATAAAAGTGGGAAAAAAAGGTAGACAGTGGGCTACTAGTGTCACTTATGGAAGACCTCAAGATGGGGAAGACAGGGCAGCCCGGGTGGCTCAGTGGTTTAGCGCAGCCTTCCGCCCAGGGTGTGATCCTGGAGACTGGAGACCTGGGATCGAGTCCCACGCCGAGCTCCCTGCATGGAGCCTGCTTCTCCCTCTGCTTGTGTCTCTGCCTCTCTGTTTCTCTCATGAATAAATAAAATCTTAAAAAAAAAAAAAAAAAAAAAGCAAAGACGGGCCCACTTTTACCAATCATCCTGGAGCCTCCGAGTGACAACTTCATTGCCATAACTAACTACAGCAATTTCTCAAGGAAGTCTAATTTATTCACCAAGCGCTAGTACCTACCAGATCCTAGAACTACAGAAATGGATGTAATCCAGTGTTTGCTCTCAAAGTTGACTTATTCCACCCTTTAAATATTTAACTCTGAATTGCAATAACAACAAAAGCTAAAACATTAAAAATCACTAATGAGCCTCTTCTAACGGTAGTGGAGTTGTAGGCAGGAAAGAAGAACAAAGTAAGTATAAACTCAGAAGACTTTTTTTTTTTAGCCCAATGAAGTATGGAATCAGGCAGTTCATTCTTGCATGGATATTTTTCATCAAGATTAAGTCCAAAAGAGAATAATGGTTATTGTCTGAACCATCTGTGTGTGGGCAAGCACAATATATCTCTTGAAATATAGCCCAGACTTGAGGAGTGGGCAGTACTGATTGGGGTTACCATCGAGGTCTTGGGCTTTCCTAATAAAACAGAGAGTGCTCACACTGATCGAAAGGAGAGCAAACAACATGCACCACTGCAACCTCCACTTCTGAAGAATGTGAGGCAGACGTTTTAAATACTACTCTGAACTCCGCCCTGCTGATCCTTTCATTCCCTTTCTTGACCCACATGGGGAACCTCTCAACTCAATCGCTTACATTTCAGAGAACAGGTACCGTTTCACTGTATCAGAATCTAGCAGCTCCTTCTGACGGTTCTGTTACTCACTACTCGGTAACGTCCACCTCCATTTTTTCCCTACTTTAACCTCTTATTCACGTTTTCTATGCCCACGTCTTTGCAGTGATCGCCAGTATAGACAATGGCTGCCACTGCGGAGCGGGCAGCCTGCCAAAGTCAGAAATGATCCTGGGGCCATCTATGGGTACCACACTCTGGCCACTACAACTCCAATTTTCATCACACTTACATCACAGGGAGCCGGCCAGAAGTTCTCTTTTATATACGAAACATAATAAACACTTTAATCCCTAATAAAAAGTGAGTGTCCTCACAGTGTCTGTACCTCCGTAGTATGAGGTCAGGATTCGCTCATTAAAGAAGCTGTTACCGGAGTTGTTTAAACTTCCATTTCCCAATGGATAAAGGCCTTACATGAACAGCTTAAATTTAACATGCCATAGATTTTCCCCAAGATGTCATGCAAACCCAGGCTCTGTAAAACAAATTGTACAAATACAAATTGTATTTGTACCTGACATAAAAATTCAGCAAATGCCGGATTTCCAACCCATCTTTGAGTTTGTAATTTGGCTTTTCCAACCCAGTCAAATACAGTAATTTCTCTTTTTTTTTTTTGAGACTGGCTGTAGCAGGGACTCAACAAGGAAGCTCGCTTCGGCAACGTGACCACAGCACTTCCCTCTGTTTCAGGACTCACTTCAGCTCGTTCTAGTGTAAGCGTTACAACAATGCAGAGACTTTTTACAACAGTTAGGGCAACGTTAAATTCTGACGCTATCTGGGCTCTCAGTTTGAGTCCAAGCTGATGTCTGAGCTCCTACATGTCTAACAAGAACACTTATTGATCACTTACTATGTGATCAGTCTTTCTGGCCGCTTTGGGTTGTGTTCTTCCCTCTAACCCCCGCAAACGACCTTCAAAGCTGATCCTATTATCCTTATTTTGCGGAGAAAGAGCCAGCAGAGAAATCCAGTCACTTGTCCCGGGTCTCGCTGCGGGTACGAGGTGGAGCCAGCCGGGCCTCCGCCTCAGGGTCTACAAGTCTATTTTCTGTCAAGCGCCGAAGTCGCCCACAAGCTGCAAGAGACATTACATAAAAAATGTGACCTCACACTGAACCTGTCCTTCCGCCCGGGCTCCTGACCGCAGGCGGGCTCGGGACGCTCCCTAAGCCGACGAGGGGCGGCCCGACGTGCGAGAACTGGCCCGGCTGCCCCGCGCCCTGGAGGGTCACGCCGCCCATTTCCCGGATGCAAAGACTGACGCCCGGGAGGCCGCCAAGAGGGAGGACGGGCGACACGCCGGCCCCGGGGTCCTTCCGGGGACCTCCTTCCTCTCACGCTGCGGGCTCCGGCCCCGACCTCCACGCCGGAGCCCCCCGCCCGGATCTCCCCTGCGGCCCCGGCGCCCCGCGTCCAGCCCGCCCGGCGCCGGCCCCCGAGATACCTGAGACGCGGCGGGGAGGGAACGCGGCGGCCTCCCGGCGGTCGGCGACCCTGACGCTGTGGGCTCCCGGACGCCCCGCCCACTGGGGCCGGGCGGGGGCGGGGCCGGGCGGCGGCAGCCAATGAGCGACGGGACGCTGCCGCTCGCAGCCAATGGGAAGGCAGGCGGCTCTCGAGGGGAGGAGGGCCTAGTTCCTCCGCAGAGCGCACCCGAAGGGCCTGCGGCAGAAGTTGGCGGGGCAACGTGTGTTGGCTTGGATTGGCTGGCGCGGGGCGTGCGGGGCGCTGATTGGCGGGCGCGGGGCGTGCGGAGCGCTGATTGGCCGCTGGGGATGGAATGATTTATGGTGCGTGGGCCGGCGGGAGGCGGCGGGGCTGCGGCGTGCGGGCTGAGGGGCCGGGGCTCGGCGGCCCCCCGCTGCCCTCGAGGACGCAGCAGGGAGGGGAGGTCGGCGGTGACTGGCGACGCCGGCCTGACTGCGGAGGCGGCGGGGCCGGGCTCCAGGACCCGCGGTGCGGTAAAGAGGAGGCGCCGGGCCGGGACGACGGTGCCCCCGCCTCCCGCCGGTTCCCCCGCCGCCGCCGCCGCGTCACGAGGCACACAGTCGCGCTGCGAATCCGCCTTCGGCCGGACGGTAGTCCTCCCAGGAGGGAGACGAGGAGCCCCCGAGGAAACCGAGCCCGCGGGGCGGCAGGGGCGGGGGAGCGACAGGTGGGGCGGCGGCAGGTTGGGGGAGCGGCAGGTGGGGGCGGGGGGGCGGTAGCAGGTAGAGGCGGGGGGCGGCGGCAGGTTGGGGGAGCGGCAGGTGGGGGCGGGGGCGGCAGCAGGTAGGGGCGAGGGGCGGGGGGAGGCGGCAGGTTGGGGGAGCGGCAGGTGGGGGCGGGGGGGGCGGCGGCAGGTTGGGGGAGCGGCAGGTGGGGGTGGGGGGGCGGCAGCAGGTAGGGGCGGGGGGCGGCGGCAGGTTGGGGGAGCGGCAGCAGGTGGGGGGAGCAGCAGGGGTGGGAGCGGCACGTGGGGGCGAGGCGGGGCGGTGGCAGGTGGGGGGGGCGGCGGCAGGGGGGGGCGGCAGGTGGCTGTCGGCTGCTCGCCTGACGGGTCCTGGCTTTTGAGTGCTACCCATGAAGAAAGAGTTCTGTTTTCTAGGATGTCCGGTTTGCGACCTAAGCGCCAGAGCATGCAGTGCCGCGCGGTGAGCCCTGCTGCTACGTGCAATGACAAGTAAGTACGCATAAATCGTTAGATTAATGTCACTAAAAGAATCACCAAACACCACTTGCGAGTTCTTATTGGCAGATTTTAAAATCTTACTGTCAAAGCTCACATCATCCATAAAAGGAATAATTTGGCTGGTGGTTACTTTTCCATTATTTCACATGTAGTCATCTGTAAGACTCAGCCACCTTGGGGGGAGGCTCTTAAGTAGACTGAGCGCTGCACGTAGTGTGAGACCTTCTACAAAGCACTTTTCCACACCATCCGAGGTCATTACGCAGATATGTTTGCAAATAAGGCCACAATAATTAGTCAATCATAGCAAGCAGGTGAGGCCTGGGCACAGCTCCTAAGGCAGATTTACTTAATTTCTGAGTAGCTGAGCAGGTCTGCTGGGCTCCAACACCAGAACTCTTCACCCCCCTGCAAACCTTGGCATGTGTTTCACGACTTTCCAGTGGGCACGTGTGCGCGGCAGTGAGGACCAGAAAGAAAAGACGGAGAGACCTGATCCTTGCAAGCAAGGTGTACGCAGTGTCATGGGACAGAGGAGCAAGTTCTCAACAAATAGAAAATGAGAGTCTCTTGTTGTTAGGATTCAGCTGGGAACGTGTTGCTCAGCAGCTCTGCAGTCCTCTCACAGAACCTAATAGAACAACAACAACAACAACAAAAAACTAGTAGAACATGTTTAAAACAAAATTAACCTGGCTTTTGTTGTGATTTTCTTGCTTAGAAAGAAGCCAGAGGTCATTAAAAGCCATCCTATATAGCACAGAAAGCAGAACTGCAGGCTCAGGAAAAAGAACATAATATCATCTGTGGCTATTATGGATGGCTTACTGTGGACAAGGTAAGCATTTTACACATAGTAACTCGTTTAATCCTGATAACGGCCCTGTGGGGTTTGTACATTTATTACTGTACTCACGAGAGCACAGCCATATATAAGGCCACAGACAAGTCCCTCCTCCAAGTAGTTTGAAAATGGGGAAATAACCTATCTAGAGTTCAAGTATAAAAGAGACATAATGTATTTGACCAGCTTTATGGAAGGTCGCCCTAACGTAACAAAACAGCTTCCCTGCCAAGCCCTGATTGAAATCAGACTGAATATATATTTATATATATTTTATTCATAAGAAACAGGCAGAGACACGGAGGGAGGGAGGCGAGGGAGAAGGAGATGCCCTGTGGGGAGCCCAATGCGGAACTCGATCCTGGGACCCCGGGGTCATGCCCTGAGCCCCAAGCAGACACTCAGCTCAACCACTGAGCCACCCAGGTGTCCCCAGACTGAATATATTAATGTATCCAAAGAAAGAATTTTCAAAAAGAAAAAAAAGTGCAAAAACACCGAAATACATTCACAATTTCTTACCAAGAGGCAGTAAATCTAGAAGTAAAACAAAAGACACAAAAACATACATGCACAAATACCCCTAACTACTTGAAAATTAAAAGAAATTCTGCCTTCCAAATTCTTCAATTAAAATTAAATCAAATATTAAATACTGTAGAATATTAATACTTAAAATATTAATAAATGTTAATAGAAATAAAACCCTGATACATCAAAGCCAGGAAAATATGACAAATTCTATGCTTAGACAACTTGACTCTGGAAAATTCATAGCCTTAATTCAATTCAAATATTTATTAAATGCCTGCTGCAGGAAAACTGTTGAAACTGGGGCAGTTTATAAAGTGACCCTCAGCCAATTCTAGAGCTGGATTTAATCCTGAACCTTTTATTTATATAATCGAGTAACTTTGTTTTTCTTTTTAAGTCAGTTTGAGTTGACTTCTTTCATTTAGAATGAAAGAGCCTTACTGAAACTAATATTACGCTTATATATTAACTAGCTGGAATTTAAAAGCTTTTAAAAAAATGGAATGAAAGAGACTTTAGAGACTTGAGGGCACCTTTTCCCCTGCAACACTTTCTTCCTTTGTTTTATCCAGCCATGGCCCTGAGCCTGGTGAAAACAGGGAGGAGACACCCTAGTGGCAGCTGTTCAGGAAGGAGGGACGTGCAATGTTGCAGCTCTGGGGAGGTAAACAGCAGCTCCTGCCCTTCGCTGGAGAAACGTATGCTGTAAGCCACTTATATGTAGGTTGGGAAAATAAACATCTGACAATTAAATCTATTTTTTCTGATATCGCAAGTATCTCAAACACCCAAGCCTGTGTTTAA
Organism: Canis lupus familiaris; assembly: GCF_011100685.1. Classification (NCBI taxonomy): domain Eukaryota; kingdom Metazoa; phylum Chordata; class Mammalia; order Carnivora; family Canidae; genus Canis; species Canis lupus. The sequence continues at coordinate 1,146,366 of NC_049224.1, read as the reverse complement.
TCCAATTTCCTTCAGGCCAAGCTGTATTTTCTACCTTCAGTTTCCATGAAATTCTCCTACATCCTTTCCCTAAGCTGCCTTTACGTCTTTTGAGTGGGTTTCTGTTTCTTGTAATCAATCCCTGACTCTCATCAAAGGGCAAGGCTTGGCCCATCCCCTCATGGAGACTTTTACATGCTGGAACAAATGAATTCACATCAACCATGGTGCCAACTGCACACTCTTGTCAAGGAAAGAGGCAGAAGACTTTGGACAAATTACCAAACATAACCCAGTCTTGGTTTCCTCACCTATAATATGGGATTGAGAATATGTCCCTGGCAGGGTACTTATAGGTGTTTGAGCCAGTGGCTGTGAGGCTGGCACGGCCTGTGGCCCTGCATGGGCAGCGGGGGCTGGGAGGAAATCCTGGGTGAAAGTACGAGTGCAGGCTCGGAGCAGAGGTCCCTGAGACTCTCCTGCACTTGCAACATGGGAGGCAACTTGAAAATACAGACATCATGCCCTCTCCTGAAACCACTAAATCTGTCTTTGAGGGACTAGTTAGGAGTGTGACCTGAATGAGCCCCGCCTGGATGACGTCACTTAGCTAATCTAAGAACAGTCTCGCTGGAGTTCAAGAATTAGAACTCCAGAAAAGAAAAAGAATCAAGGTTTGTGGGTGAAGATAGCAGGCCCGAGGGATAGCCAGCTGGTCAGAATCAGTGGGCCAAATACTGAAGTATCCATGCTATTTATTTTTGTTGCTTAGATTTTGGGCTCCACTGTTTTGTGCTTCTACTCTATTCGTTCAAGCTTTATGCTCTCGTTTGTTTTCAAAAATACGTGCACTGGGGCGCTTGGGTAGCTCAGCTGGTTAGGCATCTGACCCACGATTTCAGCTCAGGTTACGATCTCAGGATTGTGAAATTGAGCCCCCTGGCAGGCTCCGGGATGGGCGCGGAACCTGCTTAGGATTCTCTCTCCCTTTTGCTCTGCCCTTCCACCCCCGCTCTAAAACAAAAACCAAAACAACAAACACCCCGTGCACTTAAAAAAAATTTTTTTTTTTTTAAGCTCTAGGCTCAATGTGGGGCTTGAACTCAGGACCCTGAGATCAAGAGTCATATACTCTTCTGACTGAGCCCACCAGGTAGCGCCAAAATACATACACTTTTAAGTAAGTTTAGGGCAACTGAATGGTAAAACTCACTAGCCCAATGTAGGTAAAATATGCATGTTAGGAGACCATAGTTAAAAGAAAAACAAATAAGCAAAACTTGGAATTTTCCCTGAATATATCAACATTTTACCTGAACATATCAAAATATTCAGATGAAAATGAAAACCAGTTAATAATGTTGTGATGAGCACTGGGGGTAGTAAGTGATGACTCATTAAATACAACATCCGAAAGCAGTTTTACCCCATATATTAACTATTTAGAATTTAAATAAAACCTTGAAACAAACAAACCCCCCTCAACATTGTGATGATCATAAAGTGTGTGAGTAGCTGATACCAATTTCTCTGTTGCAGGGAGCGTCTCTGGAAGGCTTGTTACAGCCCAGGCACTGCTCTGAGAGCCTCTTACCATGACCCCCATCTTGCGTGTTAGGAAACTGTAGCGTAGAAAGGTGAAGTAATCGTCCTGAGGTCACACAGCTGATGAGTGACACAAGTCAGATGTGCTTGCTGTGCTCCTTGTCACTGTGCTGAGTGCCACTCCCCCTTAGTACAAAAGCTACAAAGGGCAGGTCAGCAGTAGAATCTCCATCCGGGTGTGGGAGGCCGTGGTAGGTAGGTCACAGGAACCCGTGCTTCAGGTGTGACCAAGTACATATAGTAACTTTGTTTTTCTTTTTTAAGTCAGTTTGAGTTGACTTCTTTCATTTAGAATGAAAGAGCCTTACTGAAACTAATATTACACTTATATATTAACTAGCTGGAATTTAAAAGCTTTTAAAAAAATGACACAGCAGGCTGTGTCATTATGAGGATGGTTACTGAAGTTAAATAGTGTGTTTGCGTCGGTTCAGGAGAACACTGACACACGACCGGACAGTGAAACCACGCAGAGGGAAGCGCTGTCGCAAACACCAGCAGTTGGGCTGAGTGTGTGTAGTGTGTGAAGGAAAGGACTCCCCACCCACGGGGAGGAGAGGATTGCCAGCTAGCTCCACAGCTGAAGTGATCAACAAGGTACTTCTGATGAACTCTCTCTTAATAATTTTTTTTAATTTAATTTAAAAAAGTTTTTTATTTATCATTTATGTAAACTCTACCTTCAACATGGGGTTTGAACTCACAACCCCAAGATCAAGAGTTGTGTGTTCTGCCGACAAGCCAGCTGGGCGCCCCTGAATTTGTTTTCATTTATTTCATGCAATTCTCTAACACACAAGGGTTGGCAAATGACGGTCCGTGTGCCAAATTAGGTCCCCCGTCTTTTTTTGTAAATATAGTTTTGTCAGAACCGATGCACTCTCATCATCAGTGTGCTGTCTGTGGCTCCCTTCACACTATAGTGTCCAGATTGAGAAACCTCAACAGACACGATGTGGCCCCCAAAGCTGACTATACTATCTGACCTTTCAGAGAAAAAATTTACTGACCTCTGCCCTAAAACATATTTCACAAATCTAGATTTAAAACTCAATTTTGTAAAAAGATAGCAATGAAGCTCGAAACACGTCCGAGAGCGTTTATTTCCTTGGATCATGGGTGTCCGAAGACATGGGGAGGTCAGACCACCTGAAAAAGAACAAAGTGTAAGAGACGTGGATTGATCCAGAACTGGATTCCCAGTTACAAGGTCAATTACTTCCGCAGAGAATGAATTGTGTTAACCAGAAGGTTACGGGTGAAGGTATTCAGAGAACACTATATTGCGCTTGAACCAATAGAAGTACAAAATAATTGTGCCAGTGTTTGCCTTTTACAAACCTGATCTGATATTTCTTATTGCCTGCACATTTTCTCTAAGAGGGAGCTTGTTTTCACATACTTGTCGACTATGAAGAGCCCCGTCTATGTCAGAAGGAACTCTAAAATATTTATATGCATGGTCTGATGACCTGTGCTTTGTCTCCTTCCCCCTTTTCTTGCGCAGGAATGGAGCCCTTGATATTTAGCCGGGTGCATCACAGCCCAGAACAAGAGTCATTTCTGAGCCACTCCGAGAACCAGAGCTCTGAACTACTTGGATCCTGCCCATCCATGTAGTTGGCAGAGATTCGTAAGGTGGAAGTCGTGCTTGCACTGCCTCCGCGATGCTACCGCGGGTTTCTGTTTCCCAGTCCCCTGCCCCAGAACAAAACTGCTTTATGATTTCGGTGGCTTTCCAGTGGCTATAGGACCATCTGCATGGGCGGCCTCAGTCTGTTGGGCTGTTCTCAAAGGAGTCCTTGACTGTTTCTTCAGTCCTCCCACTGGTCCTCGAAGCCATAACCAAACCTGTGCTAAATCCCGTTCTGATTTAACTAGCTAAAGTGAATTCTGTTTCCAGCAAGCGAGCTCTGACCATACAAAGTTTGGAATTTAGACGTGGGCTGCTGCCCTAAAAGATATTAACGGACACTTCCTTGATTTAGCAGTCCAAGCAGCTGGTGACAAGGGCAGGTCTAACAGTGTGGGAGGCTGGAGACCCTCGTCATTGGGCGTCCGAGTATTTGATAGATGGTCACCTACAGGGCCCTGCGGGGCAGATTGCATATTGCGGGAGCCTCTAGTGGCAGGTTCAAGGGTGGACAACTTCATAATGCTGTAGGCTGGTTGCTTCTGCTACTTTCAGCGAAGTTTTACCAGAGAAAGATGAACTACATGTACATCTGCAAAAATAAATGAAAAGAATGTGTCTGTTAAGGAAAGGACAGCAATCTAAAGCTCCAGCAGAGTATCTCACCTGCGGCAGGGAAGCCAAAATATTTGTGACCCTAATAATTTGGTGCCTTGCAGTGTTGAAAAAGCCAGTTGTGTCTGTACTTTCTCACTTAAGAATTATAAGAGTTTGCTCTGGGCAGCCATGGTGGCGCAGCGGTTTGGTGCCGCCTGCAGCCTGGGGTGTGATCCTGGAGACCTGGGATCGAGTCCCAATCCGGCTCCCTGCATGGAGCCTGCTTCTCCCCCTCCCTCTGCCTGTGTCTCTGCCTCTCTCTGTGTGTCTATGAATAAATAAATAAAATCTTTAAAAAAAAAAAAAAGTTTGCTCTGAAGGAGTGAGCACTGTCGCCCCAACTATTTACAAGCACCTCCCAAAAAAGCATTGGGAGCTGGACGTGAGAACCGGCCCAGCAGCGTAGAGGAGGCTGGGGTGTTGCCCTCCCCCGCAGGAGCCTCGTTTCAGCACATGGTGGTGGCCACCTGCACTAATTTGCTAGGGCTGCTCTCACAAAGTAGTGCAAACGGAGTGGCTTGATCAGAATTTGTTGTCTTACATTTTAGAGGCTAGAAGTTCAAGGTCAAGGCATCAGCCGGGTTGGTTTCTTCTGAGAGCAGTAAGGAAAAATCTGTTCCATGGCTCTCCCCTAGCTTCTGGTGCTTTACTGGCAACCTCTGGCATTCCCTGGCTTGTGGATGCATCACCGAGATCTCTACCTTCCTCTTCACGTGACCTTCTCCATGTATCCACGTCTGTGTCCAAATGTCCCCTTTTTACCAGACCAGTCATCCTGAACCAGGGCTCACACCCTAATGATGTCCTTTTAACTTGTCTCCAAATTGATTGTCTCCAAATAAGGTCACATTCTGACGTACTGGGGGATCAAGAATCAAGCATGTCTTTTTTGGGAGGGACATAATTCAACCGTAAACACCATTAAGTCAAAAAGAGGCTGTGCACATCATAGCAGCTCATAATTAAAACTAGGTCTTCAGATTTTAATATCTATTTAAATTTAATATAATTTAGATAATATATAATTAACTTTAATATCTTGTATATTTGTATATACTGCCTAGATTAGTTCTTTGGGTTCTTGATGAGTTCTAGATGTCCCTATAGCTATTGGAGATATTCTCACACTGGAAGCCTATCGAGTTGAGGAGGAAGCTCTTTGCCGCAGAAACGGTCACCCTGGCTTGCCAGAGCTTGGCTGTCAGCACAAAGCAAACCTAAGTAGCCATACCTGCTACCTAGCCTCCTGCCGCAGAAAAAAAAGCAGGATGTGGAAGTTTTACAGCCTCCAGAAAGGAAGCCTCTCCAAAGGTCAGTTCAGATGCGGTCACAGAGTCTCCCGGGTAAGGAGGAGCCTCCAAGAGAACAAAGCCAGGGGTCATGGACACGAGAGAGGAGCCAGAGGCCAACCTGGAAAATTGCAGCTAAGTCTAGCCAGGGCCGAGGGCCCGGAGACTCCCACCGGGCACTATTTTTCTGCACTTTCTGTTATAGCCGTCCTGTTCCTACTCTGCCTCTGGGTGGTGCGCACCTCTGTGCCTGTGTGTGGCTGTCGTTGGACACACGGGGTAACTCACCTGGCACTTCCTGGGTCACTTGTGCACCGATGGCCGCATCTGGACTTGTTGGGGAGGACTTGGAATCGCTCAGAGGCCCTGGCCTTGAACAGGTGCAGTCTCCAATGAGACTTGGAGGTCTTCCCTCGTAGATAAGCCACGAATTACTCTGGGGAAAAGGGCGTTTGCGGGTCTCAGAGATAAAAACAGATGGCCCACGGCAGATGCTAGCCGTCCTCCAGTGCTGCTCTCCCCCTTTCTCTTAATCTTTGGCGGTGGAACCTGTGATTTTTTACTGGCGCACAAGAGCCTCCGAATAAAGGCTATGTCCAAGCCTCCCGCGCAGCTGTGGCTCAGCTATGAGGCAGTTCTCGCCAGTCAGGTCTGTGTTGAGCTATCGGATGGCGGGAGGCCGTGGAGGAGGCCGTGGAGGAGGCTGAGGAGGCCGGACACAGCGCTGCCTGTGGTAGCACCCCGGGGGAGGCGGCCTTGGCGAGCCTGGTGGAGGCCAAGGGCTTTTACAGCCACAGCCTCCCAAAAGGCAGGTACGTCCTGAATCTAGAAGAGGCAGCGGGGGCCGCGGTGGCCCCATTTTCCAGTGTGAGGCGCGAATCTGTGTTCCGGAGCAAATTCCTTTTGTATGTAAACGAGCAGAGAGATCGTGTTTACTGCAGCTGAACGTGTTCAATACTGATTGAAATTTTATTTTTCTCATTTTATGGATGAACAGACTAAGGCTTAGGGCCGGGAATAAGCCAGCAAACCTGCTCTCTGTGGGGAAGGAAGGGCCCCGTTTGTGGCATTTGCAGCATCTGTGCTACCGTGGCGAGTGTGAGGCTCGAAGGGTTTAAACACTTGTAGGCAAAAGTCCTGAACGTTGAACAACTGGCTCCCATTAGCTGCCTCCTGCTCCAAGCCGACGCTACTTGGAGAACGTAACTGTCCCCAGGAACCACATCAGCAAGTATTCAATAAAAAGATTAAAAATATGTGGTACTTATTCTGCCTGAAAAATCATTATGCCTTGTTGAGAGCATTTGGGGCTGCACCTCAGTATTGAACAGAATTTACAGCACATGGTAGGTTCCGCGTCTTCAGAGACTTCGCTAGGGAGCTTTGCGGCGGTAGTGGAGAAGGACAGAGTATCTAAAAGCTTTTGGTAGAATTTGGATGGGCAGTCATTGCCATTATTGTTACATGCACGGGACAAAAGGGATTTAAACAGCCTGAAACTGTCAAAGTGGCAGATGGGACTTAAGAAGGGAGGGAAATAATTCATAAATTGGTATGTGGAAAGTTGATGCTCCTTAATCAAAACTGCAGTTTGGTCTCACGTCACACCTGTCAGAAAGGCTAGACTCAGCAACACAAGAAACACAGGTGTTGGAGACGATGTGAGAAAGGGGAGCCCTCCTGCACTGTTGGTGGGAACGCAAACGGGCACAGCCACTCTGGAGAACGGTGTGGAGGCTCCTCAAGAAGTTGCAAATAGAGCCACTGTAGGGTACAGAAATCACACTACTGGGTGTTTACCCAAAGGATACAAAAACAGTAATTCAAAGGGATACATGGACCCCTGTGTTCACTGCAGCATGATTTACAATGGCCAAGATACAGAAGCAGCCCAAGTGTCCATCGATTGATGAATGGATGAAGATGAACATAATGGAACACACACACACACTGGATTATTATTCAGCCATTTAAAAAAAGAATGAAATCTTGCCATTTGCAATGACACAAATGGACCTGAAGAGTATTATGCTAAGTGAAATAAGTCCAAAAGACAAACACCATATGATTTTACTCATATGTGGAATTTAAGAAACAAAACAAATGAGCAAAGGGTGAAAAAAGATGCAAAGCAAGAAATAGACTCCTAAATGCCCCTGCTGGTTACCAGAGTGGGGTGGGGGTGGGATGGGAGTGAAACAGGTGGTGGGGATGAGGAGAGAGCAGTTGCTGTGATGAGTACCGGGTGATGTGGGGAAGTGTAGAATCACTGTACTGTATGTGTGAAACTAATATTACACTGAATGTTAAGTAACTGGAATTTAAATAAAAACTTAAAAAAAATAAAGTTTGTGCTTCTTGACTCCTATGGGATTGAGTTGGTGGATGAGGTATTAATACAACTGACCTACTCAAAAACTGCAGGAGACCACATGGTGAATGGAAATGGGTTTTCTTCAAGCACATTTTGACAATCGTGTTGCTTTTTGACCTTAAGTGAGCACCAAAAAAACTGATAATGTACTTGTTTTTCAGGAGGTTGGTGAGGAAGTTTGGTGCTTAGCCATGAGATCAAGCCTCTAAAGCTGTGACTGACAACCTGGTTAAAGCCAAGGCTTTTAGGGGAATGATCAGGAGAACTTTAAACTAGATGAGCATTTCATTTTTTAAAAATCTGAGCAAAAAATGGAGTCATCTGCTAACATAAGAGGTAAACTGCCCAATGTGCACAATAATGAACATTTCACGGAGCATTCGAAAATTGTCAGGTGAGAGTGGTAGGAAAGAGAAGTGGAAAGGAAAGGTGATGGGATAAAGAAAGATGTGAGTGTGAAGCTGAGACCCAGCCCTTGTCCGCTCCTAAACACGGCCAGCAAGGCCTGGCCCGCTCGGGGCCCTCACAGGTGAGCAGACAAATGAGCGCCACAGCAGGTGCTGCTCCTGGGGGCGTCTGGACAGGAAGGCGACTCCCTCTCTAGGTCAAGTGACCACACATGTTTTGCTTTAACACTGTGCAAGATAACACAAGTACAAGGTGATAGGACAGTTCTCAAGTGTGGTGTTTCTCTATATGGTGAGGATATGATGCAAAGGGCAAAACATTTTGAGAGCAAGAGCATTCCTTACAGAATAATGGGGACTTAGATGAATCCTGTTCCCTTGGGTATAATTGCTCTAGAAAATAGTTTCCCTAGTTTCCTTCTATTATCTATGAAGAATCCATTACCGAGTGATGAGAAGACGTTACTGCTTGACAGGTGAGAACAAATGCTAGGAAAATGGATATTTTAAAGATAAAATGTGAAGACAATTTTATCTAAAAATGCCACTGCTTTAAAGATAAGGATTAATTTTAATTCTCACAGAATCAGTCGCTAAGTGTGATAGATTCTCCTCTTTTAGTATCTCTTCGACCCATCCTGGTCTCTCTAGTCCTTTCTCACCACCAGAGCCCCATGTGTGTAGTATTACACTGCAGTCCTACTGGGATGGAACACACTTTCCTACTTCCAGACCTTCTCAGCCCAAATCTATCCTCTCAGCTGCTTCCTAACTTTCCTAAATCACTGCTTTTGTGAGCTCAATCCTCTTCTATAAACCAATGGTCCACAACGTGATTTATTAAAGCATTATGGAAACTTGTCCCAGATTAGACAGAGCTGAGATGTCCAACACTAGAGGATTGTTAGACATAATTTTGTATATCAATGAAATACCATGCAGTGGTTAAGAGCATGCCATAGAAAACAATTATTGTTCTGAAGAAAATATTTGCACCTTATTGAATATAGAGCAAAGCATGAAACAAGTCACCTAGTAGTACATACGAATTCTACAAAAAGAAGTAAATACTCTCTGACTCAAAATTTTTGTTTCTTGTAATTTACCTAAGAAAATGAGAGTGGGTGCAAAGATTCCAAGTTCGTCTTCATCCAAGAATTGTTTTCAATAATACAAAAAATTAGAGAAAACCTACAAGTGCAAAAGCATGAGCTTGAATTTCTGTTCGCAATCAAGACAGAGGTTAACAAAAGACATACAAAGCATGTTCTCTGTAGTCGAATAAAATTAGAAATCAGCAGTTACCTGGACAAACCTCAAATATATAAATTACCTATGTTTACATATCCCATAGGTCAAAAGAGAAATTAAGAAAAATTTTAACTAAATAAAAATAAAAACGTAGCATTTGAAAACTTATGGGATACAGGCAAGGCAGTAATAAGGAACATTTTTTCCTCTAAATACCTGTTTAAAAAAGGTCTCAAGTCAATGATATCAAGTGTTCACCTTAAGAAACAAGAAAACCTTCAAATTCCTTGAAAGATAAAAACTACCAAGCTTATTTAAGAAGAAACAAATCACCTGAAGAGCCTTATGTCTTTTAAAGACATTGCATTTTGAGTTTTAAATCTTCCCACAAAGGAAATTCTGGTCTCAGATGCCTTCACAGGTGAATCCTACCAAACATTTAAAGAAGAAAAAATATTTCAACATGAACTCTTCCAGGAAAATTGAGTACTTCTCCGCTCAATCTATGAGGCCAGCATGACTATGACACCAAAACCTGAATAATATAAGAAAACTACAGAACGATATCCCTTGTGAATATGGAGATAACATTTCTTGCTGAATTTTAACAAATCACATCTAATGCTATATTAAAATGATTATTCATCATGATCGAGTGGGTTTACCTCGGGGATGCAAGGTTAGATTGACATTTGAAAACCAATCAAGGTAATTCATGTTATTAGACTAAAAAACAATATGATCATCTCAAAAGATGGAGAGAAATCCTCAGCCTGATAAAGAGCAGTCACAAAAACTGTTGTGTTAACATCATCCTTAGAGGACAACGTTCTTTCCCCTAAGATGGGGCAACAGGCAAGGATGTCTACTTTCACCACTTCTGTGCAATATTGTGCTGGAGGTTTTAGCCAATCCACCTAGGCAAGAAAGAGAAACAAAAGACATCCAAATCGGAGATGAAGAGGTAAAATGGTCTTTATTCACAAATGGTGTGATCACCGGTGTAGACGATCCTGTGGCATCAACATAGCTCTGTATTTACTAGACCTCCTAATAAGTAAGTTAGGCAAGATTGGGAAAAGTGAGGTCAATAGACTAGCAACAAGCAATTGGAAATAACACTACCATTTATGAAGGCATGAAAATATGTAGTACCCAGAGATATCTATGAGAAGAAATATGCAGATCCTATACACCGCAGACTGCAAACCATCCTGAAAGGAATTAAAGAACTCCTAAATAAACAGATGCCATGGTTGGGGGTAAACATGGATAAAACAGCAATTCTCCCTAATTTGATTTCAAAGGTATAAGACAATCCCAATGAAAAGCTCAACAGGATTATTTGTATATTTTAATAGTGAACTCTAAAATGCATAAGGAAATGCAGAGGGCATGGAATTGCCATAGAAGAACCAAATCTGGCTAACTTCTACTTCCCGACTTCTACTCTTCTGACGTAGTTTAAAGTTACACTGACCGAGATTGTGGTACCAGAATTAAGAGAGACAGAAAGATCAATAGAGCAGACAGCCTAACGATAGACACCCACATATGAGATTGATCGATTTTCAACACAGATGCAAAAGCAATTCAAAAATATGAGATTGGGTAAGTTATCCTGTAGAGGATGCAGCCATTCAATTTGGATATAGAGGTGCATGTGTCAGTATAGCAAGATGTTCCCGATATGCTAAGACAAAACGTTAGGTCCAAAACGCTTTGTAAATCAATATTCTATTTTTTAATGGGATCTGTCTTTTCCTAAGGCGATACCTATGCACATGGACATAAAAATAGACACACGTAACAAAAGTGATTTTTAATGGTAGGAGCTTGGAATTGATGATTTTACTTGTGCTTTTAATGTTTATGCTTCTACTTTATTCGTAATAGACAAACCTGAAACATTAGGATACTGTATATTTATTACGTAAAGTCCAATCTCTTTTTGGGGGGTTAAAAACTATACGTGATATGAAGACTGGAAGGTGTATTACAAATATCACAAAGAGAACAGGAGCTATAAATCGTGTTTGCCTGTTTGGTTTCCAAATTTTCCACCTTGAGCGCATCTTGCTTTTGAATAATCCCACGGTCCTAATGCTGTATAGACTTCAGATTCTGGAGCTGGACTGTTTGGCTTTACGTCTTGGCTTTGCCAGTTAATAGGTGGTTGGTCTTGGGGCAAATTATTCACTTGTCTTTATTACCCACTCTCTTCTAGAAATTGGGTACAGGAGAACTTACCACATAGCTATTGTGGAGTCAAAAAGTTGTCCTGAAAAGCATTGCAATCTTCTCTGGAACATGGTGAGCACTCAGCAGATATTAGCTATATTATAATGATTGTTGTTTTGGCATCACAGCCTCAGAACCAAGTCTTCGTTACACGTGTCCTCTTGGTAAACCCAGCGATTGAAGGACCTAGAGAGCATTAGGAAAGGGCCCCTGTATTTGACTTTCTAAATTGAGTCTCCTTAGCTAATCGAAGATTCCTCATATGCTGTGCTAAGCAGGATTTAGATAGAAAATAAAGTTAGAATTTAGAGCTGATGCTTTGGGATTAAAATTCTCACTGCAATGCCCACCGTTGGCCACTAAGTGGGGATAAAACACTAGCTGTGATTTTTTTTTTTTTTTAAAGCTAAACTCCAAGAAATTTCAATGATTTAAAGAAATGTTCCATAGTTCACACTTGCTTTGCATAATTTCTAATTTCCCCCTCCTCACTAGGGAGGAAGGAGGAAAGGGAAGCAGGAGACAGAGCTTGTCCTGTCAGGCCTGGGCCTGGGTCTCAGGAGAGGCTCAGTATTTGGGTTGGTCTCTAGTAGGCCGCACACCCACTCAGGAAGCCTGGCAAGGGCCATTACCTGCCCTAAGGGGCACTGCTTACCTAGGCCGTGCACTCTGGGTGCAGGGGACCCATTTCTTCCCCACCCCATGGCTACCACGCAAGTGGAAGGCTTCTCTACCTGCAGCCTTACCCTGGGTGGGTGGCTGCAGTGCTGTGGCCTGCACTCCAAGGCTCGGGCTGCCCCAGGAAGACGGAGGCAGGAGTGGGGTAGATGCTGGCTGCTGGGAGGTCACCAGTGACTCACTGGAGCAGCCTGTGCAAATGCAAGGGGAGGCCTACGGGCCTGGGGCTCAGGCCTCTGATGTACAAATACAAAATATTCTTAGTCTCTATATCTGCAGGCCCTGAATTTTCAGATTTCAAGGTCAGGGATCATCCTCTGTATTTAAAGCTCTGGATATATGCTCCCCAGTGTGGCTGCCGCCAGCCGCCTCTCACGGCTCCTCTTTGCACTTACAGGAAGAATGTCTCTGTGGCTCTTGCTGCTGCCTCGGCACAGGTCTGGAGCTACATACAGAATCACATCCTTTTTTTTATTTTTTTAAGATTTTATTTATTTATTCATCAGAGACAGAGAGAGGCAGAGACACAGGCAGAGGGAGAAGCAGGCTCCACGCGGGGAGACAAATGTGGGACTTGATCCCTGGACCCCGGGGTCATGCCCTGGCTGAAGGCAGATGAGCACCCAGGAGCCCCAGAGAATCCCATTCTGTTCTCCTCTTGATAGTGGAGACTGGGGCAAAGGAGAGTAACTTCCAGCTGGAGGTCAGGCCTCCCAACTGGTCTAACCATGGATTCCATTCTTTGGTCACACCATCGATGCTCTCCAGGGATGCAACTTCTTAGGAGGATTCCTTTTGTTTCTTTAATTGTGGTAAAACATACAAAACATCAAATATGCCATTTTAGCCATTTTTAGACCTACAATCCAGTGGCATCAAGTAAGTCTCTTCCAGGCTGGGTGGGGGAGAGTAGAGGACGATGGGTGGGATTCTCAGAAGTGCACCCCAGAGCATCCTGGCATGGCTGATGCTGAGGTGGAGGTGCGAGATGCCGACACAAGTGCACACAGTGTGGGGTGTAGGCAGACGACAGCGTCACATACATTGCAAATATGGGTAGATCTCCTCAAATACATAGTGGAATAGGATGCTTCCAGAGTGTTGCTGGTGCTGTGTCCTCTGACCGAGGAGGTCCTCCCTTCGTGTCTATGCCTTTCTATCGTTAGCGTAGAATCACACCTGACAAAGTGAAACAGGCAAGGAAGACTTTATTCACGACTTTGACAGTGTATTCAGGGCAAGGGGAGAGGGAAACCAAATCTGAACTCTACTCCACTGGAATACAGGGCAGGAGGGTTTTGAGCATGAGAGCAACTATGGGGAAGTACTGGGGGATGTTAGGGACTGGTCCATCCTGGACGTGTCCAGCACCGTGAGTTCCTGACTTTGTGTTTTCCTCTGTGATTACACCACCTGTGTTTGCCAACTGGCACCAGGGAAGTCAGGGTCCTACCCTCACAAAGAGACTGGGAGATAGGGGTATTATCTTCCTTCTTTTCTTTTCTTTTTTCTTTTTCTTTTTCTTTTTCTTTTTCTTTTTCTTTTTCTTTTCTTTTTCTTTTTCTTCTTTTTCTTTCTTTCTTTTCTTTCTTTTTTCTTTTTTAAAGATTTATTTATTTGTTTTAGTGAAAGAAAGAGTGCACACAAGTGGAGGGAGGGACAGAAAAAGAGAAAGAGAATGTCAAGCAGACTTCCTGCTGCATATGGAGCCTGCCTCTGGAATCGCCTGGGGTGGAGCTCGATCCTAGGAGCCTGAGATCCTGACCTGAGCTGAAATCAAGTCAGGCGCTTAACCAACTGAGCCACTGAGGCGCCCCGGGAATTATCTCTCTGGATGAGTACATTTCAAGGAGGTGGCTCCCAAGGCTTTGAGAAAGATAGTCTTGGCTAAAAACCTGGCAGGGGGATTTGAAAGAGATTTTCATCTTAAAGGGATAAAGAAAGAAATGACAAGTTTTCTAAGGCAAATGCTCTAAGAAAAGGAAGGTCAGGGCCTACAAAGTCAGAAGCAAACCTACCTAAAGTCTAGCCAAACTGAGAGGACTTCAGGCCATCTTGGTTACTATTTATCTTTAAATTCCAGTCTCGGTCACTGAAAATGACACACATTTCCTGCTTGTCTCTCTTTCCGCCACCCCAGTTTTACTCCCACAACTGGCTGCAGTAAACCATACTTTCTGGCTCCACACCAATCGTGGGTATATGGAACTAAACTGCAAGTATTGATTTATAGGTTTGAAGCATTTGAGACAGGGATAAAGTCGTATTTCATCAGTCACATGGCGATAAGCACATGGTTGGGGGGGGACACAGAATAAATGTGATTAAATTGAACTAAATCTTACCACCCAGCACAGGCTATTCCAGCTATTTTCGCTGATTTGACCTTTCCATCAAGGTGGCGAATTGCATGAGCCAATGCACTTACTCCCCTCCCTCCCCCCCCCACCCCCGTTTTTTGTTTGTTTTATTTTGCTTTTTGTTCATTTGAATAGTTTGCAGGTGTCCTTAGGTTAAATGACCAGAATTCTGATGTTATACATTACCACTCAGTTTGAGCCCAGTTCAAAGGCTGGATAATTTTTAGCTAAACTCACAATTTGGGCAGTTAAGTTTTCTACTTTCTCTATTAGCAACACTCAAGCAGGGGAAAAATCAAAGGAGAATCTTTGTAGGCATTTTGATGATAAACAAAAGGAAAAAGAAAAGGAATTTGAGTAGCCAAAAAATGGCTCTCAATTGCCCATCAGCTTAAAAACTGCCCCTCAGGTAGTTCCAACCCTGGTTCTCTGCAGTCTAAGATTTTGTCTTCACACCGTGAAGGGAGGCCTTAAAGAAATGGTTTTTACATTGGTTTCAAATTCCCTCTTAAAATGATTTTCTAGTTAGAGGAAACATCAGTCTTTTGGTCTGAATTATCCAGATCTAGTGTCTGTTTTGATAAAATCTACCAGACAGTTTCTAGTTAGCTCTTAGCAGTAATCTTATTTAGCCATCCAGATGGCTAGAAATGCCATGCCAACGTCCTCTTACTTATTGTGTTGTTGACCAGACACAGCCTAATGATTACCTTGGATTTCTGTTGGCACACACACACACACACACACACACACACACACAAATATGGAATATTATATATGTGTTGTTTTTACATTTGCCAAGGGGTTGGTTTTACTCTTGAGACTTAAGTTAGACACCTGCCGGTGTCTGGCGGCCCCTAGAGCAGCACTTTGTATACATACAGCACCGGTAAGTTACCATGAGGAGCCCATTCACATGGAAGAGTTAATATGTCTCTAAAAATTCTTAGTTGCTGCTTCACAGAAAGTGAATGACATTCAAACCACCAGAAGACAGGGAAACAAGAGCACGTGCAAGTCTAATGATGAAGTGCATCCACATTTACTTTGCTCTGGCTACAGCATAAAAATTATCTCTGAATTAAAAGAGGATCAGGTCTTTTGAGATAAACCATCATTCTTACAATATGGGCCACTATTTTGCAGCTCTCTCTCCCTCACATCTCTCCATTCCTCCACTGCCTCATTTCTTTCCATGTATTTTTCCTATGACTATCTGATTTGCTCATGTGGATCTCGATATAACATATATGCTAAGTTGAAAATCAGCTGCATGAGAAATACAAAGGAGAAGATGGATTCCCAATGAGAGGATATGTAAGATGATTTTTCAGCACTTTTAAGTCTGAGACTGGTGTAGTGTTTGTAGGAGGAATGTTATTTATATTGATTTTTAAAATATTTCCTCTTAGGGACACCTGGGTGGCTCCATCAGTTGAGCGTTGAACTCTTGATTTCAGCTCAGGTCATGATCTCAGGGGCCTGAAATCCAGTCCTGCACCTTTCTCTCCCCACTTCCTCTGCCCTCCACCCTGCTCTCTCTTTCTCTCTAAAAAAAAAATATATAATAAAAAAATAAATAAATACAAATATTTCCTCTTCAATATCTTTTTAAAAAATTTTTATTTACTTATGATAGGCACACAGTGAGAGAGAGAGGCAGAGACACAGGCAGAGGGAGAAGCAGGCTTCATACACCGGGACCCCGATGTGGGATTCGATCCCGGATCTCCAGGATTGCGCCCTGGGCCAAAGGCAGGCGCTAAACTGCTGAGCCACCCAGGGATCCCTTCAATATCTTTGATAAAAGAAAGGTACACATTCAGATGCTAAAAACCCCTCTGTCCTTATGCAGTTGCCATTTTATTAATTTTGTGTGATCTTGGGCTCTGATAATCAGCAAAGCATTGCCACTAATACATTCAACTAAGTTTGATTCATGGTGTCTCATATCTTCGGGTGTCCTTCATGTTCAAGAGTTTTGTTTATATATGTAGAAGTTGGGAATATGTCATTAATAAACTGTAGCTCTGGTTCTCTCATGGAAAAGGTCATGTCTCTACAAGGCCATTGAATTAATTGATTGCATTAGCTTTCTTTGCATTATATCGAACTCAGATAAGGTTGCTCAAACCGCCACACTTAACCATTTCTCAATCTGTGCATCTGCTGTGAAGGAGAAAAGAATTATCTGATAGAGATCATCATTACACTCTAGTTTTTCTCAAGGACAAAGGTCATGTTATGCACATGGCAATCATTAAATAAAGGAGACAGCATCTAATACATTTAATATCAATCATACACTAATTGTCTCACCATAAAAAAATCTACCATGACAACAAAGCCTTTATTCACAGGTAAGAGAGCTAGTCTGGGTAAGAGATGTCACTTTTCTTTATGTCTGATTCTAGACAGATCTATGAGCGAATCATTCCTCTATCTGTGCTGGCATGGAAAGTTATTTCAGGACATTTGACCCACATCCATCAGTGACCTCATCTATGAAATGGGAATAAAACCACCTCCCTCCTAAGGTTGATGTGACAATTAAATGAGATATTATATCAAGCACTTAAGAAAATGATTGCTGCATATTCTCAGTAAATGCTAACCATTAGGAATTTTGTTATTTTTATTTTTTAGAGAGGAGGGAAGAGCAGAGGGAGAAAGAGAGAATCTTAAGCAGACTCCACACCAGTGTGGAGCCTGATGCAGGGCTCAATCTCACAACCTTGAGATCATAACCCTGAGCTGAAATCAAGAGTCAGACACCTAGCCAATGGAGCCACCCAGATGCCTCTAATTTTGTTATTAATTAGGAGCATGAGAAGAGAAGTGAAATGTCCTTACGTGATGCCTACTGGAGAACGATGGGAATTAGGAAATCAGGAAGGATTCACGGCTCTCTTAGCTCTCAAGTTGTCTATGAGTAATGGAATTTTTTCTTTCTTCTCCAGAACTTCCCCTGGATTTTCCTCTTCCTGGAGAAACCCACAAAGGTGTTCCAACTTATAAACCTCATTCTTACTCTCTTGTCAAACACAAATCTCTAGCCCCAGCCTTCTTTCCTCTCCTCTTGGTAGTTTCCCACATTATCCTTGGATGTCTTATTCCTCCAATCTGCTAGCGGCAGATATGGAATCCCCATCTCCTTCCTTCATTTTTGGCCTGAAAGTATGAGACATCTGCATTGGTATTGGAGGACAGCATATGCAGGAAAATAAAAGTAGGTCAGAATGGCTTGTATTGGAGCACAAGGCAAAGGGAGAAGCTAGAGAGAGAAGGAATCAGATCATGGAAAGCCTTGAGGTTCTGCTGAGAAGCTGGATTTTATCTTGAGAATAACAGTGAACCAATCAGTATGATTTAATCCAGGAGGAACTTGATCATATTTCCCTTTTACAATGAGGACTTGGGCTATAGCATTGAGAATGGGGTGGGAGGCCACATTACTTAAGAGAATTATAGGAGCCTCTATAAAAGCTGTAGTAATGAGGATGAAGAAAAGAGACCATTCTGAGAAGATTCTAAGGAGGCAGATTCACCGGGGCATCATGGCTCCTAGAAGGTAGGAAATGAGGGGCAGAGGGAATCAAGGACTTCAGGGTTTCTGGCTTGGTTAGACTATGGGAATGAGGGGCATGATAAGAAGGGCCAGCTGTGGAGAGAAAGAGATTAAGTTCAGCTTGAGGTGTAGTTCACAGGTCAACCAGCAGTCACATCCTTTCAATGACCCCCTCCAGCAACACCTGGCTCGAATTTGCGTCAGGAAATCTGCTCTAAGACATTCACAGTCTAGAAGGGCCTTAGTAAGCTTTGTCACACTCTGGAATATTGAAACTCCATTTATTTTCCCCAAATGTATTTGATTTTATTCCAGGAAGAGTTGAAAGGACAGGTTTTCAAAGCTGCAGGTCACCTTAGAGGCCCTGTATTACCACCTGCACAGGTGAGGGGAGGGAGGTGGAGGGCATCCCAGCAGCCTTGTCAGAATGGCATCTGCCAGGAGTCAGGGCTTGAGGGCTCCCCGCCCCCAGGCCCCCAAAGTGGAGACATTTTCCTTACGGGCTGGGAGGGACTTCTGCTACGTCAGATGATCTGGTTACATTGCCTGAAATCAAATAGCATATGCGCTCTAAATTTTCAGAGCACCAAATCTGGAGGGACAAGTAATACCTGAGTGACATGTGAAGCCAGTCAGTGGCAGCTAGATCTATAGGCCTAGAACGCAACTAAGTTATGAGCTGCAGGGGCGCCTGGGTGGCTGAGTCAGTTAAGCTTCTGACCCTTAACCTCAGCTGTTGATGTCAGGGTGTGAGTTCAAGCCCTGCGTTGGGCCCCATGCTGGTGGTGGAAGCTTCTTTAAAAAAAAAAAAAATTACGAGCTACAGATACACATTTGGGAATTATTAGTATAGGAAGACAGGGATGATGTGGCAAGAGGAACAGAAGCAAGTAGAAAGGAGGACCCTGGGAAGCACCAACATTCAAGGGAAAGGAGGATCTGGAAACCAGGAGAGCCATGGTTCCCAAGCCATGGGATGAGATGATCTTAGGAGAGGAGTGGTGGTCCACATTGAAGGAAATGGTTTTCATTTTGTTGAGAAACTAAAACAGCTGTGAAAAATTACCAACGATCATAGAGAAGGATATTGTGGAGACTCATCTATTTGATGTTTTATTAAATTCAATACACATTTATTATTAGACCATTCCTCTGTTCCTAACAGGGTGTTGGAGACAAATATAAACTAGATATAATTTCAGAGCTTAAAAAGCTTAAGATCGAAGAGCAGATCCTGAAGTCAAATGTAAAAAATAACTAACAAAAGATTTGTGTAAGAAAAAAACAGATATATTGGACTGAGTTTTTTTTATTTTCATTTGAGTATTTATGTTTCTTTAGATAAAAGGCTTAGCTCTGCTATGTCAAAACTATGGCCAAAAAGTGGAAAAATTAAATAGACTCTGCAATATAAATTTAGAAAAAAAAAACCCAGTAATTTTGGAGTCATATAGATATAGGCATGATATATTCCTATCTGGGATTATAGCACAATTTGATTTTTCATTTCATTTTATTGTAGCAGACCCTGTGAACATATAAATGCATCCTAATTATCTTTATTAAAAAGTTATATGTCACTGCTACACTTTTTAAAGGGATTTTGAAAAAATTCGAGAAATCAAACAATCTGTTTCTGCAGGGACTATTTCTCTAGTACTTACACTCATCACATTTGTACAATTTACATTAAAGAGCATTCAGAAAAATCAAAGAACCCTATTATTAACTCAATGCTGAGGACATTTATCAATTATTAGGACGGTGGAGAAAGAATGTTGAATCAAAAATTAGAAAACTATGTTAAAAAAAAGAAAACTAGGTTTTGTGGTTTGTTTTTAAAGAAGATTTTATTTATTTATTTGACAGAGAGCACAAACAGGTGGCGGGAGAGGGAGAGGGAGAGGCAGGCACTCCCATGGAGTGGGGAGCCCGATGCGGGGCTCAATCCTAGGACCCTGGGATCATGACCTGAGCCAAAGGCAGATGCTCAGCTGACTGAGTTACCCAGGTGCCAAAAACTAGGTTTTTAGTCTCAACTCAATCGCTTACTATTTGGGTAATTTTGGGCAAGTCACTCAATTGTTTTGAATGTAAATGTTCTTATCTATAAAATGGTAGATGCAGTATTGTTTTGAGGCATTCAGATATAAAAAGCTCTATATCAAATAAATATATGGAACTGCTTTTCAAATGATAAATTCCTATACAAATATTTATATTATCATTACTATTTCCTTGAGAGAAAGGCAACTATGAAAAAAAGTTTTAAATTCCTGCTTGAGGCTTAGAGATGCATATTGTTTCGATGGTATCTCAGTGATGTGTAAAATCATTGCCAAGTTGACAGAAGCATCAAATAACCAATCCCTTATGGTCGTAAATGGAATAGAAGTGGTCAGTTGGAGCATGGTGCCGATCTTAATGACAAGATAGCACCCTTTGGCACTTGACATTCATGATAGATAAATTATCTGGTACCCAAATAAATCAGTTACATAACTGAAGTCTCAATTTAAAAATAAAAATTTCATATATAGGAATACATAAATATATGTGCTATGTATATGAATATATGTCCTGGCTTGGGCTTATCGATAGATAGATAGATAGATAGATAGATAGATAGATAGATAGATAGATAGATAGATAGAGATGATATAGATAGTATACATTAATATAGCATAATCACATCAATTTTCATCAATATTATTTACCAAAAATATTTTTGATTTAAGAAAGATAGCAATTCTGGGCACCTGGGTAGCACAGTCGGTTAAGCGCCCGACTCTTGGTTTGGCTCAGGTCCTGACCTCAAGATCATGATATTAGGGTCATGAGATTGAGCCCCCATTTGGGCTCTGTGCTCAATGCAGAGTCTGCTTGAGACTCTCTCTCCCTCTGCCCCCCCTTTCAAATAAATTAATTAATTTAAAAAAAGGTAGCAATTGAAGAAAGAAAAATGTGGGTGAGAGAATAACATTTTGAATAATTTGGATTTACGGGCCTCTAATTTACCACAGAATCACTGAATCTTAGAGTTGGAAGGAATCTTTTTTTTAATTTTTTTTATTTATTTATGATAGTCACAGAGAGAGAGAGAGAGGCAGAGACACAGGCAGAGGGAGAAGCAGGCTCCATGCACCGGGAGCCCGATGTGGGATTCGATCCCAGGTCTCCAGGATCGCGCCCTGGGCCAAAGGCAGGCGCCAAACCGCTGCGCCACCCAGGGATCCCTGGAAGGAATCTTGTACATTTTGTACATTCATGCCCTCCCCTATATTCCTTAGCAGTGGTTTTCTGGCATCTGCTTGCACATAGGAGAATAAATATTTGGCCAGGTAACCTGTTCTTTTTTTGAAAAAAAGATTCTTTTCCATTTTTAAACAGAGTTAGAAAATTATATTGAGCTGAAATATCACAAAACCTCTTTAAATTTTTGTAGCCATAGACAACATTTTATGGGGCAGGAATATCATTCATTTATTCATTAGACATTTACTGCCATTTACCTGCTGGTATTCATTTTTTTTTTAAAGTTTTATTTATTTATTTTTATTTATGATAGTCACAGAGAGAGAGAGGCAGAGACATAGGCAGAGGGAGAAGCAGGCTCCATGCACCGGGAGCCCGATGTGGGATTAGATCCCGGGTCTCCAGGATCGCGCCCTGGGCCCAAGGCAGGCGCCAAACCGCTGCGCCACCCAGGGATCCCCTACCTGCTGGTATTCATAAACGTAGGCCCCACTCTCAGGCCAGATACAGTCAAATTTGAGATAAATGCAACTCAATTGTGATTGTTTTCTTCCAACACCAAATCCCCAACTTCCTAGGAAAACCTACAAAAAGAATCTAATTGCCTCTCCTGGAATAGTCTGAGTTGATTTTGCAATGGAGTCATTATCACATTTTCCTGTTACTTCCCCAAACCAAATATTGAAATAATACAGGCATACGCAGGGGGTAGCAGGCAAACAAAATTTGTTATCCTTTCCCTTGGAGAGTTTTCTCTAAGTCTGTGTATATACAATAAAAAGTAAGATGGACGAAACTGTGAAAATTTTACTTGTCCCCCCAAATTTGGTGCTCTGAAAATTTAGGACATTTATGCTCTGTTTGATTTCAGGCAATGGAACCAGATCACCTGATGTAGCAGAAGTCCCTCCCAGCCCGTCAGGAAATGTCTCCACTTTGGGGTACCAGAGATGAGTGGGGGTAGGTGGGGGGGCCGGAGGTGGGTGGGGGTGGGGGGAGCCAGCCAGCAGATGCGGGAGCCCGTGGCCCAGACTCCTGGCAGATGCCGGGTCCCCTCCCTCCGCCTTCCCCCCTCACCTGTGCAGGTGGTAATACGGGGCCTCTAAGGTTACCTGCAGCTTTGAAAATCTGTCCTTTCAATTCTTCCTGGATAAAATCAAATACATTTGGGGAAAATAAGTGGAGTTTCCATATTCCAGAGTGTGCGAAGCTCTCAGAGCGGATTTCCTAATGCAGCGGGTGGTGGGGAGGGCTGGTCCCCGGCCTCAGGCCCCTCCTGCTCTCTGGCCTGCGAGTGTAGACGGCATCCTCCCTGCGGTGCCCGCTGTGGGCCGCCTTGGGGGTGCGGGCCTGGGAGACGCCGGTGCAGCGTGGAACCACGTGGAACCAAGTCAGGGCTTCTCCTCCAGACACCAAGCTGGTTTCCCAGGCTCAGACCTGCCACCTGGTGCCTGGCGCCCTGCAGGTCGTGTGCGGCTGGAGCCATGGGCTGCCGTGGGCTGCAGGGCCCTCACCACCACCTGCAGCAGGCCATAACCTATCCGCAAATTGATTTCTCAGTCGATTTAGTCAGAACTGCGTTTGTTTTACTTGTTAGCCTATCCATCCTGAAGCTCCCAGCCACTTTGAGGCTATATGAAAATTTACGGAAAATATGGGAAAATGAGACATTTTGAATATACATATGTGTATGTGTTCTCCATATTTAAGTGCATATATTTTCCCATCACCAGGAAATAATTCACTGACGTGAAAGACTGAATTACTTCAATTGTCTTCATTTGGGGAGCACAATCCTACAATTCTTTGAGGTGTTCAGGTCTTTACTCTTGTTACAATGCATTAGCTTCTCTTCTATATGTGGGTGCTTTCACCAGCCGTCCCTGGACCAACTTTCTGACCACCTCCTCCTCCTGACAGCTGGATGGGAAGTCCTGCACAGGTGTGCCCTGCAAGCTCACTGGCAGGAGGGCACCTGGTCCGAGACTCATTGGACCAAGATTTTTTGTTGAATGGGGCTGATTTTCCAAAATGCAGCGATGCAGTTCCCCTCTGCTCCTCCTCCCGCTGTAGCCTCTCCGGCCAGATTCGCGAGAAGAAAATTATTGCACAAGTTCTCACAGCCCCTCTTGAAGAGATCTGGGCACTTATGGAGACGGCACTGAGGCGGCTGGGTGTAATTTTTCCTACTCAGGCTTGCCAGTGGCCTTGGGCAGGTCTCACCACGTCTTAGCCTCCATGTGGTTGAGCTTAACAGTTAATGAAGCTCCTCACGGCTGCTTCATCTGATGACTGCCCTATTTAGTGAACTTTTGGTGATTTTCCCTAAAAATTAAGTCTCTTTTTAAATTTAACTCAGTTTCCAAAAATAATCCTACAATTTGACTGTTTTTTTTCCTTTTGAGGTAGAATTTTATGAGATTTAACATATGTGTAGATTCTTAAACCACCACAATCAAGAAGCTGTACTGTCCCATCATCTAAAAAATTCCCTTGAGCTGTCCCTTTATTGTCACACCCCCTACCTTAGCCCCTATGATTTTGTCTTCAAGAATGTCAGATAAGTGGAATCATACAATATTCAACCTTTGAGACTGGCAACTTTGACTCAGCATAACGTTTTCAAAATTTATCCAAGTTGTTTAGCATATCAGTAGTTTGGTCCTTTTTACTACTTGGTAGTATTTCATTGTATGGACGTGCCACAGTTGGCTTATGCCCCTGCTCATTGAAAAACATTGAGTAATTTCCAATTATTAGCAGTTACAAACAAATCTATGGATGATGTGTACAGGCTTTTGTGTGAATCTAAGTTTTTATTTCTCTAGTAAATAGCAAGAAGTGAGGTTGCAGGGTCAGTGGTCAGGAAATTTTAACTTTATATGTGACTACAAAACCATTTTTCAGAGTAGCTATACCACTTTGCATTCCTTCCAGCAATATATGAGAGTCTAGTTCTTCATCGGCACTGTGTGATCAGTATTTTTTTATTTTAGCTATTCTGATAAGTTGTTGTGATATCTAATTGTAGTTTGTATTTGCATTTATCTAATGGCTAATGATGTTGAACATCTTTTCATGTACTTATTTGCCATCCCTATATCCTCTTTACTAGAGATTCTGCTCATGATCTTTGCACATTTTGTAACTGGGTTGTTTTCTTGTTGAGTTTTTATAGTTTTTTTGTTAATGTATTCTGGACAGTCTGTCCAATACTACATGATTTGCAAATATTTTGTCATATCTATGACTTGTCTCTTCATTTGCTTGGCAGTGTCTTAAGCAGAGAAAAGTTCTTGATTTGATGAGGTCCAAATCATCAGTCTTTTTCTTTATGGGTCTACTTTGGTATCATTCTTAAGGCTTTATCTAACACTAGGTCATACAATTTTCCCTAAGAAAATAATTTTAGATAAAATACTATATTCAGATGGATATTCCTCATGGCACATTGGAGAATCATGAACAATTAGAAATAATATCATTTTGCTATCATAGAGCAAAGGGTACATAAATTATGCTGTCATCCTATGGCCATTAAAAACATTTATGAAAAATGTATAATATCATTACAGGAAAATAAGTATGGCTTAAGTCAGAGTAAAATACAAATGATATGCTATGAACTATGTGCCCATAGTTATAGAAAAAAAATATTACTTAGAAGAAGAGATAAGAAGGAAATACACTTAAAATATCAAAGCTAGGCCATAGTGACTCTGGGTAACTTTTCCATTTGTTCTTCTTTTCTATATTTCCCTGGTTTTCTTTAAATAGGTTTATGAAATAAAACTAAAAACCAAACAAAATTAAAAAAAAAAAAAAAAGAAAAGAAAATTCAGCCTTGACATTTTTGTCTCTGGTATGAGACCAAGCACTGTCCTTTGCTGAATCTGACTGCTGGGCTCTGGAGGATTGGCCAGCTGGCCAGGGGATAGAAGCCTGGGGAGAAAGGTCTTCTGGCCTGGGCTAGGGGCAGTGGCCCCAGGTCAGGGGAGGGGATGACAAGGGGAGGAGGGAAGGGAAGAGCAGAAGTAGGTTGGACACCACATAGGGACAGGGATGGAAGCCTGCATGCTAACAAACTCCATTCTTCTCTCTACTGTCTGCTGCCTAAATTTGCTATAAGCCAAGAGCTCTGGAAACTGTTGATTTTTATATGGATCTTGTTCATTCAGTCAGTATTGAGATCACTCCGTGTGTCAGGTCCTGTGCTCTGTGACAGCAGAAGGACTGATGGCCAGCCTCTGTGTAGGATTGAGGACGTGCCCTGTAGGCCCTCACAATCCCGTGATTCCACCTGCTGTCCAACACAGGCTAGACACTTGTCACTATAACTGTTAAATAAGCTCTTCTCTGCTGGAAATGGCCTGCAGTTTTCAAAATCACCTTTCACTTAATATCTCTCCAAATAGCCACACGATTCACCATTTTCTGGTCGTCTGCCCTGAACTGTAAAACTGTGGTGTGCTTTGTCTCTTAAGCACAGTTGCTTCATTTCACACTAGGCCATGGATGGTTCCTGAAGAGGTAGGTAGTCACCATGGTGTTCTCCAGCACAGGGGAAATCCTCACTGTGGACCCGGAGCAGAGCTCAGATGCTTTGTAGACCTCTTTATCCCAATTTTCCCCTTTCTCCATGGCATTTGAAGCAAACTGAAAAGCCTCCATCCACCAGGCCTAATGAAGGTAACTTGCTCAGAGGTGATCTTAACAAGTCCTTAGGACTCTCTTGAATACTTCACATGGGAAATGCAGAAGCCACCTGCGGCGGCTGAGCAGGAAACAAAGCACAAAGGCACAGAATCTGCTGGGAGCCAACAGGCGACCAAGGCTGTCAGGGTGCATCACAAGGTGGTGCCCTCCCGCCAGAGGGAGGTGCTCCCTGCATGACCTGTTGCCCCCACACCTTGGTCCCTTTGACCTCGGAGCGGGGCTGTGCTAATAAAAACCGGAGGGGCTCATTAGCTTTCTTCTCCATTCATGCTTGTTTTGAAAACATTACATGCCTTGCAGATTACATGATAATTATACCTAAGGGCTGGCAGGCGCTTCAGGAGTGATTATCATACGATCTGCAGGTTTGGGAGCTCATGGCAACACTTCAGTGCTGGGACAGCTTCTTCAGTCATTCACAGCAATTGCCCTTCTGGAAAGTGCGCTCCCGCGGTCTCACGTCGTTCCTCGGGCCGGAGGAGAAGCCAGAGAGGCGGAGTGAGATGTGCTGGGAGGGCGCAGGGGCTTCGGGGTGCGATCTCTGCCCCCGGCCTGCCTGGGAGGCCGGCCCAACCCGGGCCTTTACTGGGTCCACACGAAGGTCACGGTTCACTAAGAGCAAACACCTGCTTGGGGAGCTCCCCGCAGAGGACACGGGAGTGCCGACCCCTTCCTTCCTCTTCAGGGAAGCATTGAAATGTGATTCAAGGTAGCAGGACAGCGCTCTCACCACTGTGCTGGAGTGGCTCCCATGGCGTCTCTAACAGTGACCCCTGAGCGGTCAAGGCCTTGGGGATTTTGTCCTCCCAGCAGGTGAAGCGTTAGCTCACCCTTCCTGTCGTGTGTGGAACCTCCCCGCTTTGGCACCGCGGCCACATTCTTCCTCACTGCCGCTCCTGCTTGGCCTTAATGTCTGTGCCAGCACCGTCGAGGCTGTGCCGGCTCCTGGGGCCTGCAGCGGGTGGCGGGCAGCTGTTTATAATAAGCTGGTGGCCACGCGGGCTGCCAGGAATTGTGCCCAATGGTGCGCCTCACGCTCAAGAAGAGTGTGTGCAGTGTTGGTGGGGTCTGGGCATGGGTCGCTCAGCCGTTTGCTTGTCGTCTGATACCTGCTTAACCTGTATGAAGTGACGAGCAGCAGGATGGGAACAAAGCAGGTAGGGGCGGCCGGGGTTTCTGCCTTTGGGGGCCTGGTCCAATGGGAGGCGCCAGGAAGTGCACGGCAATCCCACGGGGCCGACTGAGCTGTTAGGGCCGTGGAGGCCGGGCCGGGCCAGACGCAGCAAGGCCCTGGCTGGGCGTGGGTGGCCACCCTGACCGCTAGGCCGACCTGAAGGGGAAGGAGGCTGCGAGCGGGTGGTGGGGAGGCAGGCCCGGGGAGCAGCAGCCCCGGAGCGTGGCGTGGATGTGCATGGAGGGCTGTGAGGGCTGCGGGCTCAGGGCGTCGTGCCCAGAGGGGTCCAGGCTGGAGCCAGCAGGCTGTGCCAGGGACATGGCCGCAGGACCTGCGGGGACAGGAGAGTGTTTCTGGGGGACGCCTGCTCGCCAGGCTTATTTTTTTAATCAATAGTTTTGAAAGATGAATTTCTCTATTTTGAGCCTCAAAGAATTTCTGGAAGCTTTGGTGACGTCATAGACCCCTGTGTATCAGCATGTAGAGGATTTGAGGCAACCTCTTGTCTTCTTTCATGTTTGCACCACTTGCGTCGCCATCAGATCTGCTACACGACCAAGAAACCGCGTCTGATTTTGGGCAAAATCCTGCAGCCGTTCAGGCACCCCCAGAAGTAAACGCCTGGGGCCTTAGAGCCACTTGGCTCCTTAATGATGTTATCTTGGAATTTCAGCCTGTTTCCTCAGGAAGTGCTGTTAGCAGCACAGGATGCCGCTCGGTCTAATGAGTAGACAATAATGTGGGCGTTTTAAACCCGGGCTGTGCCTTGGCCGGCTGCTTACATGTAAAAGAGCCCCCGGACCCTGTTTGTCGTGGCCCAAGGACCCCCTGTGGCGAGGGCTCCCCTGCCCCCAAAGGCCTGGGCTGCAGGTCCATCCATCAGCCACCGGCCTCAGGCCCCTCTGCAGCCCCAGGAGGGCTCCAGCAACCTTGGGTCATTCTCTCTCCAGGGGGGTCCCCAGATTCCTCACAGCTCAGGCTGCCCCCCGAACCCCCGCTCCCCCAGGTGGTGCTGGCAGGAAGCCTGTGCACCGTCCTAGAAGCCAGCACCTGGCAGGCCCCGGCGGCTGGACACACCTGGGCGCGTGGACACACCTGGGCCGAGGGCCACGGCGCGGGCACGCCCTTCCGCCAGCTGGTGTGTCGGCCGCCGTCTGCGGGCTCCCGTGGCAGAGAGAAGGAAGGAAGCGACTAAGAGGAAGTCGTGCCCAGGTCAGCTCAAAAGTGTGTTTTCCAAGTGACTCAAGTTTTTCCCGAAGTGGGGATTCGGGCGGCTGCGGGAGAGGCCGAGCCCCCACGGGCTGCTCCCGCCTTGGCCCTGCCGGCTCCTCACCAGCGCTCCCGGCTGCCGGGGCCCCTGCGCGGCGGCGAGGGGCGCGTGGGGCGCTGGTGCCCGCGGCTCCCTCGTTCCTGGGGGCCCCTGCGCGTGGGGCGAGGCGCGTGGGGCGCTGGTGCCCGCGGCACCCCTGTTCCCGGGGTTCACCTGCGCGGGCGGCGAGGGGCGCGAGGGGCGCTGGTGCCCGGGGCTCCCTTGTTCCCGGGGGGCCCTGCGCGTGGGGCGCACACGGCCCTGGTTCCCGGGGGGCGCCCTGGCCGCCCTTGCAGGCGCTGCCTCTCGCGTGGCCGCGTCCGGGCGGTGGGCGCGCAGGGCCACGAGGCGCGGGACGGCGGGAGCCGGGGTGGGGGCGGAGCGCGGATGGAGGCCCTGCGCGCGGGCTGGGGCGCGGAGCGAGCAGGACGCGCCCCCCGAGGCGCTGGCACCCGCCGGGAGCCCCGTGCGCCCTCTCCCAAGTGGGACGCGGGCCCGGAGGAGCCCATTTCCGCGCGTCCACGCGCAGGTGAGCTGCAGGCGCGGCCCCGGGAGCCGTTCCCCACGCCCTGTCCCCGCCCCGGGGCCACCGCAGAGCCCGGCCACGCGGCCCTCGGGCATCAGGTGAGCGCTCCTGGCCCCCCGCGGCCCGCACCTGGTGTGTTCGCGCCTCCTCCACAAGGAGTGCCCCGGGCGCTGCTGACCCGAGTCAGAGGTTTCCCTTCTCTTCAAAAAACAAGAATCTGAAGCGCCTATGAGAAGCGTTCCAACAATCAAGAGAGTTAAGGAGGCAGATTATTTCGAAATTCAGTGGCTTGGAAGTTCTGAGGACGCTCAGCAACCAGTGAGCCAAGTAGAACTTGGACACCCCCAGCGGGGGCCAGGGGAGGGTTTAAACTGCTGCTGAAATCCGAACACCGCAAAACAGGAGTTAAACTGTGCTTCAAAACAGCTTAGCGAAGAGCGACCCTACAAGGCCACGGCTGCTGGGGCCACACCACACGGGCGCGTGCCAGCGGCGCCTGGGGGTGCGGGGGGCCTGGGCGCCCAGGGTCAGCTCCAGAGAGACAGTACGGCCCTGGGGCTGGAGCAGCCGGGGGCCGGTCCCAAGTGACAGCGTGCTCCTGTGGGTGAGCCCGACCCGCTGCTCCCAAATCTCTAGGTAGCCGAAGAAAAGTTAGAAATATGTATTTTTGACAAAATTTCCCAACGTAAAAATATGAAGCCTATAATAATTTGTCTAAAATACCAGGCAACCTAATAGGGTGTGGGGCAGGAAAACACTCCTTGTGTTGAATATGCTCTGTGACCTGCCAGGGGGCCACCTGATTTAGAGGGAAGCCGTTTTTAATCCTAGAACCAGGATATTATTAAAATAGTATGTTCAGATCACTGACTAAGGAAACCGGTTCCGAGGGAAGCCGAGCCAGGTGAGGGCCTGTGTGCCTCCGAATTCCGCAGGCGCAGGCGGGTCTCCCGCAGCCTCAGTCGAGGCTCCTCAAATGCAGCAACTTGGGAGGGCAGCACGGAGGTGGTGGGGACAGGCAAGGACATGAGGCAGACACGGTTGGCATTCGGGTCACAGAGGACACTTGGAGGGGCCGGGTCTGTCCTTTGGGGGTGCTCAGGGTGCGGGAACACAGAGGGGCCCAGACGTTTCTCTGGGGAGAGGGCACAATGGGAGCCCCGGTCCAAAGGCCAAGGCCTTGAGGTGCTCTGTAGGAGCCAGCAACCAAGCCAGGCAAGCGGGAAGGTGGTGTGAGTCCGTCTGTCCATCAGCTCCAGGACGGCTGCTTGGGGCCTCCCAGGCGGAGAGAAGCGCACACCCGGTGTGCGGGCCGGGCACCCGAGAGCCCAGGGCCTGGAGGCCGATGAGCCCACACTCAGAGTGCTTGCTCTGGTTATGTTCACATGGATACACTTCCTCCTGATTTTTTCCAAAGACTTGTATTTCTTCAGGGTTTTTTGTTGTTGTTTTGTTGATCGTGCATACGGTGCCACTGGGTCAACGGGTTGGAAGTGCACTCCCTGCCTGCCCGCACAGCCACCCGCGGTCGCACAGGCCTTGGTGGCTTCAGCAGCAGCCGGGCCTCTTGCGTCCCTTGGGTTCACGTGGCTGTGTGGGGGCTCCCTGGCGGCCCTGGGGCACTTGGCATGAGCGGCAGGGCGGCCGGGACCCGAGGCTGTGGGGCGGGGGGGCATCCTGGGGGCCCGGCAGAGGCTCTTTTAACGTTCATTAAAAGTCCACTTGAGTTGACTCAAAACATGAGTAAATCAGAAAGTTCATTAGGCTGGAGGAGCTGAAAAGGGACATGACCCGAGACTCGAGGTGAGGGTCAGAGCAGGAGGCCTGTGGTGGAAGCGGCCCAGAGGCGGGGACAGGCAGGTTGGCAGGTGTCCGGCCCAGAGTGTCATGGCTCCGGTGAGATGCATGCCAGATGCATGCCCGCCAGCGTGTGGCAAGGCAGTGTGGGGCCCCAGGATCCGGAGTGCCCCCCGTGAGAACCAGAGGCCCAGGCAGGTCACAGGGGCCGTGGGGCCAGGGGGCCTGTGCTCCCTGCAGGCAGCGCGGGGCTCTCATGGGCAAGGCCGGGGGCTGGCTCGCATGGCCCCTGGCCCCCCACTACCTCCAGACCATGGAAGCGTGTGGTGCAGGCCCCGCCGTACTCCCAGGACCTCCTGTCCCTCCTTTCCCAAGCTCCTGGCTTCTCGCAGGCCCCACGTGACCCACCGTGTGCAGCCCGTGCTGGATCCAAACACCGTGGAATGTCCTCCCTGAGCTGGGGTCCCTGGTGGTGAAGTCTGTGGCCTGTCCTCCAAGGTGACCTCTCAAACACTGCAAGCTTGGGGCTCCTTTCTGCACAGCAGGCTCTGGGGCCCTTGGATATGACTTCCCAGCGACCCCAGAACTCAGGGAAGACAACACCCAGGGCCCCGTCCCAGGAACTCCGGCCATAGGCCTGCACCCCGGGAGCTTGCTGGGTGGAAGTGCGGTGGCTGCAGGAGGCTTGGCTCTGTATGCAGGACCTTCACCGGGCTCATGCCCACCGTATGTGGGTGCATCACTGGGGTTTTCCTTCACTTCTGCAATATTCACAAGCCCACAGTCCACCAGGACTTAGTGAGCAGCTGCAATACAACCATGCTGAGTTACCTGCTTTAGTGAAGGCTGCCGATCCTGGGAAGCTCCTCACTGAAGTGAAATGATAAAAATAATTCTTGTAAAGGGATATTGAGTAACACAGGGCAGTGTGTCATAAAGGCCCAAACTGTGAGTGGCAGACGGGTTCTGTGAACGCAGTACCGAAGGGAGGGCAGTGGGTCTGCCTCCAGAGAGATTTATGACAGGCTTGGTCGGAGGGGCAGGAAGTGAGTAGTGGATGGATAATGAAGACTTTGACGCAAGAAAAAGATCTGAACTCATTCAAGATAGAAATAGTGAACTACACAAGGCTTTGAATAGTCTCGGTTTACACATTATGTTGCCTCCTCATCGTTATTACCTTATATTACCTATATTACCATATAGAAATATGGTGTAAGACAAGGAATTTGATTTCTCTTTGATACAGATTCGAATAATCTGCAAGTCCCTATTTACCTCTGCCATTTGGCTTCAAGGGTGACACTCCCGGATTGTGAACTTTAGCCAGCACGCACCATATGCTCCTCGATCTCACACCATTTTCTTTCAACTAATTTATATTATTTTGCTGGATGTTGTCTATGCATGGTGAGATCCACTTTGCCCTTGGCTTTGCCTAGTCCCTGACATACCGCTTTCCCACAGTGTCTGCCCCTCTTGCCTCGTGAATGGGCACATCAGCTAAGATCCAGTTCACATTCATGTGTGTAATTCATATTCATCCTGGGTTTCAGAAAGTCTTGGTGGCCTTATATTAATTGTTGTATTTCAAACTGAGAAACAATAAGCAACCAAAAATTGATATTCAAAGTAAGTATATCAGCAGCTTTAAGAGCTGCTCAGGCCAGAAATTGGGGTCTCCCTGAGGGACCGGCGCCGGGGGCCTAGGGGCCAGTGCCGTTTCAGTGCTGAAGCCAGGTAACAAGAAAGCTCTCCGTAATGGGAACCATGTGAATATTAAAACCAGACGGTGCTTCTCGTGGGTGCCCATGTGCTTCAGCAGAACTTGAGGGACAACGCAGTTGGTCACAAGGAAGTTGATACCTGCAGACCTTTGCCCGTGGACAGCCTAACCTCCAAATGTGTTTTGGGTCGTACCGGATGGCTCTCAGGTATGACCAAGCCTCTATCTCATGCAGGTGCGGGCAAGTGCACGAGAAGACTAACAGGCTGAACTATGGGAGGAAGGAAGAGCAATTATGTAAGTAAGCAACTGTAGCTTCACCACGCCCAGTGGGACTGGCTTTGTAAAAAATAGAGGGGGATTTATTGGAAGGTGTTCAGAACTCCATTGTAGAGACCAGTGAATGTGCATAGTGGAACAGGATTTGGAGTTTGGAGTATATACGAAAGCCAGATATTCTGGCCAAAAAGTGAGCAGTTTTGTTTCTCACAAGCAAAACAAATCCCATTGGGTACCATTTGTTTGTGCCTTGGCTACATTAGAAAATACTCCTAAAAATAACAACACCTGAATTATTGAGACATTTCTAGTGTCCTTATTTTCACAAAGGGGAACCATGATCCTGCGATAAATGTACACAAGTTTTATTGGGTAAAATTTTAAAATGCTGGACCGGATTCCAGGAATGAGCTATAGACATCCCTTCAGTGTGTATCCTGTTTTATTGAATTAAGTGTTATGTAAGGTCTCGAACAAATACACCCCTAAAGTGACACATGTGAACTCCTTAGGTGAGTGTCCTTTTGAGATGCAGCTTAGAGACGGAAGGCTTTGGGAGAACACCATGGGGCAGAGTCCTACCTGGATAAATAATACTGCTTTCATCCATTTGACTGCCAGGCACACCATAGAATGAGCAGAGGAGAGCATAGGAAGCGAGGTGTTCTTGACTGACCATGGTGGCAAGTTTGCTTTGAGTCCTGCTCCACGGCAGTTACTGTGATAGGTATTCAAGATATGGGGACGAGTGGCCCTTGGTCTCAGCTTACAGATCAATGGAGGGGAAAATAATAACTTCAGAAAAGTATTTGTTTTGATACACGTGATGAAACGGAAACAGATAGGAATGACTGTTCTAGAATTTGTATGGATAGTGTGCGGGGCTGGTTGGATTACATCACAGACCTTTTCCCATAGCTAACTTGGGAATTGAGGGATGATTTAGGATTAGCTAAGGAATATTTAGGTGGGGGCTACATTGCTCTCCACTGCCTCATACAAGTTACAAATTAATTTTTTTTCTTATATAAAAATTCCAGCCTAGGAAGGTAGTATAGGGTTGTAGGAAACTCTGCTCTGTTGGATCATTTCGGGTCCTAAGTTCCAAGTCAAAGACTGTGAAGAGTCGAGACATTATCCTACTTGAAAGCAGTCAGTTTAGCAGGCCGCAGGGTCGTGGATGGAAATAGCCGCGGGACTCTTGGGTCAGAGACAAATTACTTTATTACTCATGGCAACAGCAGCAGCCAAAAAGTATCAGCATTTGTTCTGGTTATCTAATCCCCAAATCTCAGAGGGCACACCAAGAGGGGCGGGAGATACGTGCACCGGGAGTGGGGCACTTAATGAGAGGGGAACCCCATACTTGGGAAACCAGATTGTTCATAAGCGGCAGAAAGTCTGCCTGATTTCTGCCCCAAAGGAAGACCTTTATTATCCTGAATAGTGAACAGACTTGCCCTTTGATCTGGATGGAAGTACTGTCTCTGTCTTCTAAAACTATTTGCTACCCAATATCCTTGAAAAGAAAAAAATACCAACAACAGTCTGGAACAAAGGTAGTTAGTGCCTGTGCTCAGCAGATGGGCCAGAAAAGTTAAATCCATGGAGAGTTCTGCCTCAGCATCTTCTGTTTCTGTCCTCTGGGGCAGGGATTGGCAAATTATGACCCGCAGGCAAAATCT
This sequence comes from Canis lupus familiaris, assembly GCF_011100685.1. NCBI lineage: Eukaryota > Metazoa > Chordata > Mammalia > Carnivora > Canidae > Canis > Canis lupus. The sequence goes on along the minus strand of NC_049224.1, from coordinate 1,111,857 downwards.
GACCCATCCTCTGTTTTTATAAATAAAGTTTTACTGGCACATAGCTAAGTACACTCATTTACGTATTATCTGTTGTTACTTTAATGCTACCTTGGGGGAGATAATTAGTCTCAGCAGAGACTGTATGGCCAATCTCTGCTCTAGGGCATGGCCATTTCCACCTGACTGAAGCTGGCTGCTGCTGACCATATCCACAGTCCAGCTGTAGCTGGAGGGGAAAGAGGAAAAAGAGCCAACAGTTCATTTAAAGGACGTGACCCAGAAGTTGACTTCTGTTCACATCTCATCAGCCAGAGGGTAGTGACACATGACCTAGTGACACTTCTTCTAGTTTCAGTGATTCACTAGAAGTGCTCACAGGTCTCAGCATTTAGTCTTACTCAGGGCCAAGATTTATTAAAGGCAAAGCAGGTGTTCAGCATGAATTGTATATGTTTATACAATTTAGGGCTAATGATCCACTCTCAACAGGGACTGGTGGGAACTCTCCTGACATCTGAGTTCCCAGATGCCATCCAAGAGTTAACGTTGCAGAGGCGGCCTTTCCAAGAGCAGGAGACCTGGGTCTGCACCAATGCCCACACTTGGCTATGGTGGAAGCTGGGGAACATGGCCCAGCTAGGAGACTGCGTGCCCAGCCAAAACTTGGGAGGTTTGATTATTAAAGAGGAAGAACAGATACCATGAATAATTAGTTGTCTCTGTCACACAGTGGAAGAGAGACCAGATTAGGGTTCCCAGCCAGAGAACTACTGACATTTTGGGCTGGATAATTCTTTACTGCGGGAGGCTGTCCTGTATGTGTTGGTGGCACTCCTCTCAATCCTGACAAGTAAATGTCTTCAGACATTGCCAAATGTGCTCTGGGGTCGCACAGATCCCAGTTCAGACCCAAGCCAGTGTGTGAAGGCCTGAGAGACCAGGACAGGTTACAGCTTGAGAATGAATGAGAAATAGAGTGTGGCAAGAAATAAGGCTGAAGGTGTAGGCTGGGGTCAGGTAATAAGGCAGTTTGTGGGACACCTGGGTGGTTCAGTTGGTTGAGCCTCTGACTTGATTTCAGCTCAGGTCATGATCTCAGAGCCTGAGAGGGAGAGCTCAGCGGGGAGTCTGCATCTCTCCCTCTCCCTCTGCTCTTGCTTATATCTATACTTTCTCTCAAATAAATAAATCTTAAGAAAGATAAAAAAAAAATAAAGCAGTTTATGTGCCATAATAAGGGGCTTGGAGTTTTGAGGAATCGCTTGAAGATTATGAGGAGCTACTAGAAAAGATTTAAGTGGAAAATCGTATTTGTATTTTCAAGCCAGTTTGACTTACATACGGAGAATTAACAGAAAAGCAAATAGTCTGCAGTCAGACTAACGAGAAGGATATTTCAGTCATTCAGATAAGAAATGTTGAGGAACAAAATGAAGACATTGGCCATTGAGAATAAAATGGGAGGGATTTGAGAGGAGTGTTACTAATAGAAAAAGAGGCCTTGGTGGTTGGTTGTACATGAGAGTGTCACCCAGAGTTTTTTTGGGGCATCTGGGTAAATAGGTTACCATTCATGGAGCTAACAGTGAAGACAAAAAGAATAATCTAAGGGGAAGAGTGATCAGGTCAGTTCTTGCTGGGTTTGCAGTAACTGGGATTTCCAACAGATTGATGGGGTGTGATGAACAATCTGAGATGATGGTCACCTGGTGTATTGTGGGTAGAAGATACCTGCACATCCAAACAACTCTTGTCAATATTTCTTTCCTACTGATTTTTAAAACCCAAGGTTTACTTTCAAATGTATATAAAGTAACTAAGTAACTGTTCTTTTTTTTTTTTTTTTTTTTTGGAGAGGGTGTGTCCCTTATTCACAATTTATCAATTTATTCAGATGGGTTTCAAACTATTGCAAATTACTGGCTAACCAAACATTTTCATTTCTTCATGGACTAGGTGTCCTTTCTTGGGCACAACGAGTATTTTGGCTTCAGTCACTTCCTGCTTTAAGAACTTGAATCTCCTGGCATTCAGGGCCCTCAAGTGGAAATAATTCCTGCATAGACAAATGTATAAAAACTTAGGTACAGATACAGAAATTACTATTCTGAGGTTAAAATGATTTAAGACATTTCGTACTAGTGACTACAGTTTCCTCCTCTTCAGTAGAAGGTGTAGTGTGTTAGCAGAGTAGCTAAATTTGCATTCTCTCAGGCAAGACATGCATCATGTGATTGAAGAATTAGCTGGAGATTAGTTACTTTAATTAGTAATCACGACACAAGATAGTGAACATGAGAGCACTGATTCGGAGCCCTGGCATACCTCAATCCATAATAATTAGGGAAACTTCTTTTTTTTTATAATATATTTTTTATTGGTGTTCAATTTGCCAACATACAGAATAACACCCAGTGCTCATCCCGTCAAGTGCCCCCCTAGTGCCCGTCACCCATTCACCCCCACCCTTCTTGCATACATTCCTTGTGGAGTTTGATATGAGAGTAAACAGTGGGATGAAATTCAGGTTCTAGTCTTTAATGACTCGAACACAGATGTTGCCGTTGACAGGAAGAGATATGTTGAGTGTTGTTTTCTCCATTTGCTTAGCAGGATTTGACATGTGGTGAGCCAGAATAGAAATTTGAAGAGTTGAATCAAGATGTGTTGAGGGAAGGTTGGGTGAAAGCAGTGATGAAAGAAGCAGGTCCTGATATACAACATTATGCTGCAGATGGAAACTTTGCCAAAAAAAAAAACAAAACAAAACAAAACAAAAAAAAACTTCCCAGGATGGCCTGGGATAAGCTTATTGGTAAATTCAGTTGGTCTTAGAAAAGAATTTTAAAAATACATTGGATACATAGCCGGGATATCCTAACTGTAAGCAGCATCCTTTACACATTTCTTTGTGTTTGTTTATTTGGTGATAAGTGCTTACAGATGGCCCCGGATGCTCGAGCTGGGAAAATAAATTAAGGCGATGGCGCAGGGGAGGGGTTGTGTTCGGGTCCCAAACTGCTAAGTCTTCCAGGGCCTTCCAGTTCACAATCACTGTGCTTTCCTTTCCAGCTCTGGCGAAGGCTGGAGGGTGTTGCATCGACTGGTTAACAAGAGGGATGAGTGGATTCTATCGAGATGGGGACAGTGATATTTGTAGATCCCTTCTTTGATAGAAGAAAATGGTCTGCTGGATAATACTACAGACGTGGCAACATGGCAAGCGCTAGAGCTTTGTCCCTGATTGGCCACGTCTCGAGCACGAGCCAGTTGGGGGTCTTTGACCTCCCATGAGAGCCAGGATTTAATCTATCGCCGTAGATTCTCTTTTCCTGCCCGCCGTCCTTGCTAGTTCCTAAAGGTTTATTTGTTACTTCTGAATTAACTGCCATGTCTTTCCCTCCTTTGTGGTGTGTTCACCGATTTTACTTTTGAATCTAAAGAAAGGTGAGGGCAGTGGATTTTGATGCTCTTTGAGAGTAGTCACCTGCCACTTAGTGCCCTAGGGTGGTATTGAGGCTTGACCTTCCCAAAGCCAGTGCTCTAGGCCTCATGCCTGTCAAAGTCCATATCCCCTTCTCAGATTCACCTGTCGGTTGGCATTTAAAAGACCTTACAAAGTCACTAAGCTACTAATGACTGATGCTCATGAGGAAGGCTACTCCTTTTCATGTATATTTTCCCTTATTTATTGCTTCTATAAATATTTATTCACCCATATGCTAGGCTTTGGGAACATTTGGATTTTGTCAGTCAAGGTCCTGAAGGGAAATGATGGCACACTGAAGCTGGGGGATTTGAAGAGAGCATCATAAAACGACTATTTGCAAATTAGAGAGGACAAGGCGAAGTGCAGTTTCCTAGGGCTGTTAATAGCAGTGGTGGCCAAGTCATTTCCACCAGGACACAAGAACAGGACCCTGAGTCGGGGAGAGCTGCGGCAACGAGGCCAACATGAAGAAGCTGTGACCTGCAGCAGAAGGAAGCTGCCAGGTGCGATGACCCTGCATGAAGGGAGCTGGGAAAACTATATACATGTCTACTCCACCCTTTGAACATTCATTTCTTTCTGGTGCCTTCTATCACCAAATTCCAGAGGACATGGCTGGGATTACCAGGACAGATCAGCCCCTTAGAACACAGCGACTTAAGAGTTGAGGGTTGGGGAGTGAGAGGGGCAAAAGAAGGTCCGTAACAGGAGGTGGATAACGGGTTCGGGGCCAGGAGCCTACACTAGCACGTCCCACGCCTCAGCAAACTCGAGAATCACATGGAGGGCTGATTAAATACAGATTCTTGGGCCTTACCCTCCAGCAGTTCCTATGCAGCAGATCCAGAGTGAGGTGGGAAAATCAGCATTTCTAAGCCATTGTCGTGTGGCCTGGGCTGCTGGTCTGTGGGTCACGCCTTGTGGAGCACTGGCCTGACGTTCTGCGACTGGGCAACGCCAAACCCTAAGGAACGGGTGGCTAGTCGCAGAATGTCAGCTCCGCTAAGTAAAGGTATTTCTGCTGATTTCTTAGCACGCTATTGTCAAGCCTGCTTTCAAAGCAAGCTCCTCTTGACTGGAAATCATCAAAGAAGAGAGTTTCGAATTTGTAAGAAGGAATGAGAGGACGGTCTTGGGTCTAGCTTTTCTCCTCCCAAGTAAATTGTCCTGTGTATTGCCTCATTCAGGATAAGCTAGAGACATGGTGTCACACTAGGACTGGCCTGCCATTACTGTGTATATATTATATATTATATATATATATATACATATATATATAAAATATACATATGTGTGTGTAAAAATTTTTTAATGTTTTAATTAAAAGAATTGAAGTCAGATGATTTCATTTTTGATATTTTTCTGTAACAATTTTTTTAAGGGAACTTTCTAAACTAAAAAAGAGGAAAAAAAATCAAACAACGAAACAGCTCTAGTGAGATCAGCACCTACCCAGGAATCGAATGGGTAGTCCTCCCCCAAATATTCTTGGACAAAAGCCCATTTCTTTCATATGTGCACCTCCTTCTTGAGCATTATTCCGTGGAAGTAAGGTATAGTTGACCAACAATTAATGAGCAAAGTGGCTCAGAGATGAAGTCATCCGGGAAGAGGAGGTGGCCTTTGGCGAGCAAGAGAGAATCAAAGTGAACGGAAAATACCCGCTCAGATCAATCACTTTGTAGATGCATAAACTAACATCTCACCTCAAACAGTCTTATTTCCCACGAGCTCCTCCTAATTCTTCCCTGTATCAGTCAAGCTTCTTGTTAGGGTGGATCAAACTCACAGGCCCACTTCTTCACCTCCATTTCTTCTTTGTCCATTGACTTCTGACTCTCAACTCTTCCAAAAGTACATTGGTTGAGGTTAACTGTGCCCAGCTGATCCCCAGCAGCAGTCAGGGCTGTGAGCCCCCCTCGTGGCTCTGGTTCCGATGCTTCATCCCTCTGACGACAACTCCTTAAAGCTCTGGTTCCTGCGGCCCCCCTCTCCCAATGCCTCCTCCCTCTCTGACAACTCCTCCTTAAAACTCTCGTAAATCTGTCCTATCGCGTTGTTCAACCTCGATGCAGACACTTTTTCAAAGATGTCCAGAGCAACGACTAAAAGCATCTTAGCCTCATAGCCCTCAAAGAGTAGTGAAAGGGATCTGATTCCTCCCCTCTACCCAAAGGCTCTCATAATACTCAAAAGTTTCCTGAAAATGCACAGCTGGTCCTGATCCTCTCTCACCACGATCTCCAGAATTCTCGTCTGGAGCTCTACATGTGAGGCTCTTTTCCCATCCAGCTATTTATTGTATTGATTTACTTGCCTTTTGCTTTTCTCACTATTTTGGAAAGAGAGAAGAAACGAGAAACGAGGGGCCAATGACAGGTTTCTTATGGTGGCGTGGGTGAGGAGTGGAGGAAAAGCGACGCGGGGGTGGGGGCGGGGGGCTGACTCACATCAGCTCTGCTGTTCTACTCGGGCTCGTTCTCCTTCATTGGCCCATCTTGCTGTGCTCCTCCCTGAATTGCTGGCAGCCCCCCAAGTCTCTGGAGGGCATTGCCTGCTGGTTTTATCAGCTACTCCTGTGACTCTCTTTGGGAATTGTGAGCAATGTTTCCCTTGCCCAGCACGTACTGGGCATCTCCACAGGGATAACCTGCCGGCCTCTCCATCCTCAGTGCAGCTGCTCCTCCTTGCTCAGTCCCGAGCAGTGGGCATCGTCCTCGATCTGCTCACCTCTCTTAGAAGCCACTCAAGTCAGTCACCAAGTCTGGGGTTTTTCAGTTCGCAAAGTCTCTCAAATCCACCGCTGTTTTCCGGTCCTTAAGGTAGACCTTATGTGTCTCCTGAACTGTTTCACCAGCGCCCTATGTGTTCCCCTGCCCGCAGATCAGCTCTCCTCCTATTAAACTTCATTACTGACAAAGGAAACTACCTAAAATGCACATCTTACCCCAGTAGTTCACACTCCACTATTTAAAATGCAGTGTCTCTCTATTACCTGTGAGATTGGGGTCCTTTGAGATCTGAGCCCCACCTGCCTCTCTCTCTGTGCTGCAGCTCCTCTGAAAGTCTGCACATTTCTCACCAACCATCCTCTAGGCCTTAGCCTGTTCCTTTCTCCCCCAACTGCCCTTTGCTCTCTTTAGTTGATGCTGACTCATGACTTTACCCTACTAAGCTGAACCGCGTGGCCCCTCTTGGCATTCCTGTTCCCACAGCATTGGATTTATCACTTTGTATTCTCTTGTCTGTTTCTTGGTTTTCTCTGAGGACGAAGCTCTCCTAAGCGTTGTGAAGAATGTCAGAACTGAAATCCAAGTTTAGTGAGAGGGCAAAAAAATCACTGGAACTTATGGGAACTTGGGGTCAAGTCCAAATTAACCATTAATCTGCTTTGAAATCTTGGACAAGTCACTCCACTAGTCCATCTTCCACAGGAGAAGCTGGGCCACATAATCCTGTCCACCATGCTGACTCCACTCTGTATCTCCCCACATGCTTGGAGAGTGTTCGCTAATGTTCACACACTACCTTTTCTACTTCTCCTTATTGCTCTACTTTCTCCAGGATTTTATCTAAAATAATTGTTCTCTACACTTTACAACTCTGTCTATGGATGGCCAGCCCTATCCCAAGGAGTTCTGGTATTATTGGTCTGATGTAGTGCTACAACATCGGTAGTGTTTGTTTTTTTTTTTTAAGTTTTATTTATTTTATAGAGAGAAAGAGATTGGGGAGGGGGAGAGAGAAAGAGAGAGAATGAGCAGGGGTAGGGGCAGAGGGAGAAGCAGGCTGCCCGCTGAGTGGGGAGCCTGACAGATGTGGGACTAGATCACTGCGGCCCTGGGCTCATGACCTGAGCTGAAGGCAGATGCTTAACTGTCCGAGCCACCCAGGCACTCTCTGGATAATCCTACTGGCATTCAAGATCAACAACTATTAACGTCATACAGTGTTAGAGCATCAGCGTCACTTGGAAAATTGTTAGAAATACAAATCCTCAGGTTCCTAGTGAATTAGAAACCATAGTCAGTATAGGTGATTCTGACACATGTAAAATCGTTGCCTCCTTTTGGGTCCTTCTCTCCCAAGCCTATAAGTTGGAACTGGAGGTCACCACTGTTGTTTCAGAGATAAATCCCCCTGGAGTTTATTTAAAGATTTTCCACCAAACAACCAAAGTCAGCTTCAAATGAATTGCTTACATCACCCTTACATCTTCCAAGGGGGAGCCTTTTGGGGCTGGATCAGAGTTAACTGTGTGTGTGTGTGTGTGTGTGTGTGTGTGTGGTTAGGACCAGAATGGAATGATGGAGTTTATCTTAGGGCAGTGAGGCGTACATCTGGCTGGGATATAGGATGGGAGTGAAAATCAGGCACAGATGTTGCCCACAAAAAAAAAAAAAAAAAAAAAAAAAAAAAAAAAAGATGTTGCCCACAAGGTAGGGCCCTTGGAAACAGGCCCCCTGGCATTAGCTATGGTGTTGCCTCTTTCCCTCATGTAAATCTCTGATCTTCAGCCCTTCCTCACACGTCCTGCAGTGAGTATATAGTGTGGGTTGAGGCTACCAGTCAGCTCACATCTAGAGAATTGCATGTTTCTCCTAATTAATGTTCTAGGAAACAGAACGTTACACACAACAGAAAGCCACACAGTCTGACTGCCTGAACTTGTATCAGCGCTGATAATACTTCAGCTTCCGAAGTTTGTTTGTACCATCCTCCCGTCCTGCAAAGAGGGGGGCAGATGATGGCAGCGTGAACTAATTTCCTTACTCTCAACCCATTCTGCCCATGTGAGAGACCGTTACTCTCTGTCAGCTCAGAGATCAATTCCATTCGCAATTTTTACCTTTTATTTGTCCAAGCGATTGCTTGTCCCTAAATTATAGAGCTCTGGAAATGTGTGTATTTAGTCATTAATTGGTTCTTGGACAAAATGTTTTTATTTGAAAGCAATGTGTTTGTTTTATACTTATCACATTTTTCATTATACAGTTATTTATTTATTTGTTTAATTATTTGTCTAGCTTCCTTACTAACTGTAAGCGTCGCTCCGATAAGACCAAGTCAGTTGTTAACCACAGTGTGGCCAGTACCCAGCACCTTGTAGTTGCTCATTAAATATTTAATGAATGAAGTACTGAACGGCTGCTTCAAGTGTCATATAGGGGAAGGAAAGGGTACTTTTTAGGCAGACGGGGCCGGCTCATAACCTGTCGTGATGCCCATGTAAGGACAAATACAAATGAAAAATAAGGGGCTTAAGTCTCCCTGTTGGAAATAAGAGAAGTTTTTGTGTCTTCTTTTGTCTTGGAGCATTTACTTTAGAAAAATTGTAATTGTAAATTACTTTCTCCTTTCTTTGAAATGTATATAAGTTCTTTAAAAAAGCAAGTCCAAAACAAAAACACAAAGAAACAAAATTCTTTTGAAAACTAGGTAGGTGTTTTGTCAGCCTTACAGTGTCTTCCTCAGGGACCTGGAATCCATCTCCTTGACACATACACGTCGAGGGAGAGAGTACCCCCGTCTTCCTAGGAGCCTAATTTTGATGGGCACCTGGCTCCAAGTTGCAAAACTGCCTCCTGTCATAAATCTATACAAAATTTGTCTTTCTTCTGGATAAAGCCAACAGGCTAACAACACTCATGGTCACCCCGATTAGGAGGTAAAGTTAGGATGAACTGTGCGTGACAAACAGTGCTGTCCTCTTACTTGTGGACTAGTTCTTATTTATCTTGGAAGCACGTATTAATGGGTTGTATCTGCTTGGCTACCAAAAGGGTGAGATTTCTTTCAGTCTTTGCAGTCTCCTGGGGGATCGCCTGTGATACGCATCACATTCTGGCTTTATGCTCATTCGGTAATGAAACTGTTTTCTGCCTCTACTACCTTGATGGGGAGGTTATCTGGGCTGGGAGAAGATTTTTGATTCCAGTGAGATTTCCCCAACAGAGACATGGGGAACCCAGTGGAGAGTTTACGGGGAGCAGAGGAAGGGCATTTCAGTCATGTGGAAAAGACCAGAGGTGTCAGAAAGGACTAGTTGCAAGAGAGATGCAGGGAAGAGCTAGACGCTGAAGAGCTTTTAGGTTATGTTAAGGGATTTGGACTTTATCCAGAGGGAAATGGAATAAGCAAGATGGTGTCCTAATAGGATTTGCCTTTAGGAGCCATAACTCTTGCTATAATGTGTGGAAAAGATTGAAGAAAGTATTAGTGGATATGAGGAGATGAAGTTAGGTGAAAGATTCAGGTATCAATATGGGTGATACTAAGACAGTCATAATAATCTTGGTGACCACAACTAACCCTTTCTTGAGCTGGTCATGGGCTGGGTACTCTTCTAAGTCATTAATTTCTACAATGACTCTATGAGGTTGTCGTATTACCGTCTGTTTACAGATAAGAAGCATAAACAGACTAAATGACTTGCCCAAGGTCGTATGAGGTAGACCTGAAATGTAAACCCTGGCTCCAGGGACGGGTCTCTTATCGTCTCTTCTACACAGCCTCCTGATGTCCTGGTGTGGACAAGGACGGTGGCAGGATGGGTATGTAAGGTGGATTGAGTCCATAAATATTTAGAATATAGGATAGATAACCTAAAGGTTAGATGGTGGTGGAGAATGGACCAGAAGGTGTTAAGCATGTTGCCCAGTGCTTTATTGACACAGTTGGGCCACTCATCCGGACAGAAGTGCCAAGAACATGGCAGTTTGGGGAGAGAAGTTAAAGAATTTGAAGGACATGCTGCCCTGAGGAACCAGAGTGATGTCCAACGAAGCAGCTCTTACAAGGCTCTGACACTCAGGAGGGAAGACATCATTGGGCACCAGGATGGTGAGGCGGTGGGAGTGGAGCGGAGCACCCAAGGAGAGAGGGCACAGTGAAGAGGAGAGGCCTGGACCCAGCCCTGGAGGAACATGAAGAAGAGTTGAGTCTCCCCTTTAGGAAATTAAGAGGATGTGTCCAAGGGGGTATAGGAAAACCACTATGGGAGTGTGGCATCTTTACAGCTCAGAGAAAAGAATGTCCCCAAAGGAGGTAGGGTCAGGTCAACAGCGTTAAGAGCTGCCATAAAATCTGCCCTGGTTCAGCAAGAAACAAGTGAGGCCGGGACCGTCCCTACCAAGCGATCAATCGGTCTGAACGTGAACCTCACTTGCTTTTTGATGGAAGTTTAACATGGCAACACTTCCGTTCAGTTTTTGCTTTAAATGTGTAGCCCGGGGCACCTGGTGGCTCAGTTAGCTGAATGTTGGACTCTTGAATTTGGCTCAGGTCATGATCTCAGGGTTGTGAGATCGAGCCCCGTGTTGGCTCACGTGCTCTCGTTCTCTCTCTCTCTCTCTCTCTCTCTCTCTCAAGATAAAAATTAAAATGGAAAAATATATAGACTACTATCAAGCCCCCCCCCCCCCCGCCCCCATGGTACACCATCCTGCTTTCCTTCTGTGAAGCTAAGTATGCAAAGTAAGACGTCACACGTCGTCCTGCTGCCTCAGGAGGAAAACGCAGAAAATGAAGGCTGGCACAGTAAGTGAACTGGGCGCTCCTCTCCTAAGAGCAAAACCAGCCGTCTTGCTGGTCTCCCCTTTAAGCCCCCCGCACGCCATGGATGCCGTTCACTCTGCAGCCTTTCCTTGTTGGCGACCCACAGCTTTCTATCCATATCATTTAGCTACTTGGCATTTTCTTTTGGAAGCAGGGTTAGGGCGGTTTAATGATGTCTTCAGAGATTTGGTTGTTTTTTTATTTAAAAGTAGACCTGCGAATGGGACACACCTCGTTTGGGTAGGCCAACCTGCAGCCTTTCATTTCTGCTAAAAAGATGTTGGGGAACGACTACGTAACATTTTCATTCAGTGCATCCGGGCAACTCAATTTCATTGTGTCCCCTGACATTTGAAGATAGCTTTAGGGTTTTCTTTTCTTTTTCCCTCTGTTCATTGTCTCCCAAAGTCTCCCCTTTCTTCTCTTACCCTCCCTGCTATTGGATTGTTCATCTTTATTGGCTTGGAAACAGGACTGCAATGTGATTTTCCACTTGGATTCTAGCGGAATGGAATTTTTAGAAGTTTTTTTATCTTCAGGCTGCAATGGGGGGATGAGGAAAACTCTCTCCATCAGCGCCCAGAGGACAATACATAGCTACCAGGAATGGTGGAGGCCCGGCGGTGAGGGCATCTAAGCCAGTGTATAAAATAAAGCCAGACCCAAAAGAGCCGAGGAAACGAGAGACTAGTGTTGCGTCTTCAGGACTCGGAGCCGCCCTCTTCTTCGTGGTCCCTCTTCAGTGAGTCTTCATAGAAATGAACTAGCAGGGGCTGGAATCCTATGCAGGGCTGCCAACCCGGCCTCAGCTCTCACTGTGGGTAGTGGTAGCTTGAAGCACTAGGGGACACGGGGAGGGGGTTAGCTCTGGGTACAATGCCAGGTGGATTTTTTTTTTCTTAGTTTGATTAACTTTGAGAACCACCCCAATTTGGTTCCTTTTAGTTCTAAATACCCCCTCCCAGCTTTGCTACTGATTGGCTAAACATTTAGTGAATTGTATAGCCACCCTTGAGTTTGGCTTGCTCCTCCTCGGAGCCCACAGCATCCCCCCTCTTCAGGGCACTGGAATGTTTTCAGTTGGCAGGAAGTGAAAGCAGTTCTGTGTACACACTGGCCCTAGTGTTCTCCTTCCAGTGCACACTTGGCCCTAGCAGGGCTATTCTGTGGGGGACGTATCTTGAGGAAGCTCTGGGAGTCGCTGCCTCTGAACAAGTGACTGAAGAGCCCTCCCCCTGAGTGAGAGGAGCGTGAGGGCCTCTGGAATGGCCAAGATCTCCGCTGAACAGCCCCCCTCGCCGCCCTGGGGGGCCTGGGCCCGAGCACCCTGTGCAGCCCACACCCCGCGGGGCGGTCCATGCAGACGACTAGGTCTCCCAGCCACTCAGGGAAGCAGGTGCACTGCTGCGCGGCTATGCTCGGGGGGAACCGAGGTTCTACGAGGCTGTGGGATCTGCTGACGGCTGCCCTGTTAGCAAAGGACGGAGATGGAACGTGAGCCGAAATCTGACCTCATGGCCCTTTTTGTTCCCTGATCTGCCTCTGGCATCTGTTCGCCGCTCTGGCATCGGAGGGATGGGGGCTCCCTGTGGGCCCTCGCTTGTCCTCTCTGCACCTTGGCTTTAGTTCTGACCTGCTCCTGCTATGGGAAGGGGTGCGTGGCTCGGGGCTGGCAAGGAGACAGGTTGTCTCTTGGCCGCTGTGATCAGATCAGGGCCAGACAGACAACAGGTGTAAATCCAAGGAGCGTCAGTCTCTGGGACTAAGCGGAGAGGTAGCCCCTTCCCTTAGGAATTGCTGGGCCTCGGGACTGCAGGCCGGAGCTGCAGTCAGAAGCCTTTGCCGGCCGCGGTAGCAGCCCACCTGCAGTGAAGTGGGCAGAGGGGAGGGCACAGAAGGGGTGGCCCTGACCCCGCAACTAGCACCTCCTCTCTGCTGTGCCCAACGCTAAGGGACTCTCAGCTTCCCGCGTGTTGAGCCAGTTTTCTGGCTTAAGAAAACTATTTGCTAAGTTTTCTGTTACTTGCAACCAAAAACCCTGACTAATATGAGCATTGTTTGGGGGGGGGGGCGGTTAAAAGGTGTTTCTGGGCAGCCCGGGTGGGTGGCTCAGCAGTTTAGTGCCTCCTTCAGCCCAGGGCATGATCCTGGAGACCCGGGATTGAGTCCCACGTCGGGCTCCCTGCATGGAGCCTGCTTCTCCCTCTGCCTGTGTCTCTGCCTCTCTCTCTGGGTCTCTAATAAATAAATAAAATATTTTTTTAAAAAAAGGTGTTTTCATGGTCTCTGATCTTGGAAATTTGCAGTTTATATGGGGGGAGATGCCGCACACCTTTGAAAGCCTTACTGACCGTGGGGTGCTCTCTTAGCTTCCTGTTGCTCCCATGACGGGTCGCCACAGACTTAATGGTGGAAAACAGGATGACTTTATAGAGTCAAGTGTTAAGAGTCTGCAGTTCAGAGGTTTGACACAGGACTCATGGCACTAAAATCAAGATACTGACGGGGCTGCATTCCCTTCTAGACACTTCAGGCGAGAACCTATCCCCTTGTGTTTTCCAGTTTCTGGAGATCACTTCCCTTTGGTGGCGAAGGGTTCCCTTCTCCATCTTCAAAGCCCACAAGGCAATTTCCAGAGCTGCGTATCTTTCTTGGACTCTTCTCTGCCTCCATCTCCTGCTTTTACACCCTGGCCGTCACTGTGGGCCCAAGAGAATGTCCCTATTTCAAGGCCAGCGGATGAGTAACCTTAATTTCACCTGCAATCTTCATTCCCCTTCTGCCTGTGAAGTCACATACAGGTTCTGGGCATTAGAATGTGCGTATCTTTGGTGGAGGGCAGGAGGGCGTTATTCTGCATTATTATTATTATTCTGTTATTACTGTGCAAGGGACATGCTTATTTTGGATCTCATGTTCTCATGCTTGCTTTCCCAATAGCCTGTGACCATTTCTTATTTCTGATTTTGTCCCGGTGCCTACCGTGGAGCTCAGCCCATAGTCAGTGCCAATGAAAACGTCTGGGTTTGTTTGCTGTAGAAGATCAAGGAAAGGGCAGTTAGGCAAGGGGTCAGGAAAGGCTTTCTAGAAGGTGGTTTCTTCGGTCATTGCTACATTTTTGGCACCCGACACTGTATATTTTCAAAAAATATTTGGGGTGGGGAGCGAATGAATAAATAAAGGTAGGATTTGAATTGGATCTTTTAAGGTCGGTACTGGTTAAGGCTTGTAATAAAAAATGTGCAGGTGCGCCTGGGTCTCGGGGGAGAGGATGAAAGTAATGGCTGGTGCGGAGGGTGGGCAGCAGGAAAGGCTGGGTGTTGGAACAGCGGGGTCGGGCTGGGTCACAGCCAGCCTGGGAGCAGCCTGGGGAGCTAAGGGCTTTTGCTCTCTGTAGACACTGAAACATCCTCAGGGCCCTTGCGCACCTGCAGGATGTCGTCTGCGCTCAGTCCTTGGTGACCCCCTCTGGTCCCATCGGAGCCATCATCATGCTGCTGGCTCTCCAGAGCACCTGCTTAGCCCAACCTCTTGGGCCTCCGTGCTCACAAACTCCGAGTGCCCACTGGGCATCGCCGCATAAGGATCTGAAAAGCACCTCGAGGTTCACAGGGCCCGAGCCGGACTCCCGATGTCTGCCGCTCCCCTCAGCGCCAGCATTGGCTCCCCGCAGGCCTGGGGGGTTCGGGCCACAGAGCTCAGGGCAGAGGTCCCGGGGCCACCTTACGGCTCATCCCCCAGTTAACAGGGAATCCTGCTTCTCTGGCTCGGACAGCTCCGGAGGCTGGCGGCCTCTCAATGCCCCGCCCGGCCTCGCTGTCCTCTCTGTCCCCTCTGTGGTGCCCCACCCCCATCCCTCCTTCGCCGTTTCCCCCTTACTGTCGATGAAGTAGCTGGAGTGCAATGCTTGGAAAATTCGGAGGAGCCCTCGGCTCAGCCCCCGGGGGCCCCGCATCTCACTTGGAGTAGAAGTCGAAGGCCCCCCACCCCCTGGTGGCTGTGCCCTCGCTGCCCCTGCCCGTCTGCAGGCCTGGCCTCCCTGCGCCCCTGGGCGCCCCGACTGCATGCTGCCCCCCCCCCCCATGGCTCCTGCCCAGGGCTCCCTCCCGGGTCGCCACAGCACCGCCCCCGGGCTTTCCCACACCCCCGGGGACCAGGCCTCCTCCCTAAGCCTCTCCCCTCCTTCTACTTAAGGTTTCTTTGTCGCCACACCACTGGCCACCCTGTGGCTTCCCATCCGCGTCGTCCTTTTGTGTCGCCTCCACTAATAAATGTGAGCTCCCAGACGGGAGGGACTTTGCAGGGACTTGGGGACTCACAGTGCGACCTGGAGTGGGGCCTGCCCATGGCAGAGCCGGTGCCTGTTGCCTCAGGAGCACCATTTCCCCTGAGACCGTGGAAGGGGGTGACCTGTCACCTGGCCTGGGCCCCGGAGCAAGGCGACTCAGTGCCCCTGGGCTGCGATGCGCTGGGGACTGTGGCCAGTGGCGTGTCCTCGGGCAGGGCCGTGGGAAAAGGAGGGCCACAGAGGGCGGGGGTCATGGGCCTGGGTGGAAGCTGGAAACCACAGCGGAGGAGAGGCAGGTGGCCCGCAGTCTGGGGCTGGGGGGTGGGCAGGTGCGCGTCCCCCAGGGGAGGGCGTCGGGAGAGCCCAGCTGTGGCCAGGTTCCTGGGCATCCACTCCAAGGGGGGGAGCAGCCCCGGGGGGAAGGCCGGGCTGGGCCTACACCCGCCCATCTGCAGGGACCCTGCGCCCGAGGGCTGTGGGGGGAGCCACCTGCCACGGCCACCTCCACCTCCATGGCCACCTCCACCTCCACAGCCACCTCCACCGGTCACGGCCACCTCCACGGCAGGGCGCCCGGGCCCATGTCTACCCCTGTGCTCCTTCATGTTGGTGACAAGGTGGGGTGCATGGGGAGCTGGCAGGCAGGAGCCCTGGATGCCTGGGAGCTCGGGCTCCAGGGGCTGGGAGTCGGGCCAGGTGGTGCACCAGCAGCAGCACGTCCCGTACATTTTCAAAGTTCACACTGAGTTCCACGTGTGGGGATCGCGGGGCTGGGGGAAGGGAGAGGGCAGGGAGGTGGGAGCAAGGCGACCCGCAGGGCACACGGCCTGTGGCTCCAACTCCACCTATCGGACCTTGCGTTTCTGGGCCCTAAGAGCTGAGTCGTACCTGGTTTCCAGGAGCGTCTGTGTGCCGGGTGTGGTCAGCATCTGCCCTCTGACCTTGAGGAACATGTCTTTGTGACCTTTTATTTTTTTTTAAAGATTTTTTTTTTTAAATCCAAATTTTTTTTTAATTTTTATTTATTTATGATAGAGAGGCAAAGACACAGGCAGAGAGAGAAGCAGGCTCCATGCACCAGGAGCCCAACGTGGGACTCGATCCCGGGTCTCCAGGATTGCGCCCTGGGCCAAAGGCAGGCGCCAAACCACTGCACCACCCAGGGATCCCCTTTTTTTAAAAGATTTTAAAAAAATTTTTATTTATTCATGAGACACAGACACAGAGAGGCAGAGACGCAAGCAGAGGGAGAAGCGGGCCCCACGCAGGGAGCCTGACACGGGACTCGATCCCGGGACCCTGGGGTCACATCCTGGGCCGAAGGCGGCGCTAAACTGCTGGGCCACGGGGCTGCCCTCTTTGTGACCTTTCCAAACACCCAGTCTGGTTCATCCGGATCACACCTAAGTCTGATGCTTTTATGGGTCCCCGGCCTGGAACAACAGCACCGCAGAGCCGTTCTCTGCCCCAGCCTGCCTGCCCTGACCCTCTCAGCCAGACGGACGGCTGCTCTGAAAGCGCCGAAACAGCTTTGTCGTGAAATGTAACTTCCGTTCCACAAAATTTACCTAAAGTGTAGAGGTCAGGGGTTTTAGTTTATTCACAGCATTGTGCAACTGTCACTGATCTAATTTTAGATCTTTTATCACTCCAAAAAGAAATCACGGACCCATTAGCAGTCACTATCCTCCCCCCCCCCCCCGCCCCCCCACCCCAGACCTATGCACCTACCAACCCACTTTGCATTTTCATTGATTTCTTTAAAATGTCATAACATATGTGATCTTCTGTGACTGGCTTTTTTCAGTTTAAATAATGTTTTCAAGGTTGATCCATAGCTCGTATCAGTACTTTCTCTTCATTGATGGACGACCACGTTCTGTTGCATAGATAAACCACCTGTGTATCGGCTCATCAGGTGATAGATATTTGAATTTTCCTGTTACTTCGTTTAACTGTTTGAGGAACTACCAGGCTGTTTTCCACACAAACATCCACTTTTGCCAATACCATGTGCACAGGGCAAGAGATGTCAGCCTCCTCCCTAGATGCAAATGTTTTTTTTTTTTTAAGTTCTTTTCCTAATTGGAAAGTTTTTCTATATCACGAATCAACTCATTTTCTGTATTTGAAAGTAACACTAAAAGCATCATCCCTTAGTTTCCTCCAAATAAGAATTCAATACTGAATTCTTTAGCTTATTTTCTTTCCTTTAAGTAATTTCTTGTTTTGCCTAATTTTCTCGTCCTTTATAGGCTCCTCCTTCATTTAAAATATGGAAATCAAGATCCATCACCCTAAAAAGAATCCGACCAATGCCAGCAATTACAAAAAGATTGCTTTTGTAGTAACATCACGTACTGCTTTCTTGGTTGAGTACAGTTCACTTTGACCCTCACGTCTCTGTCATATACTTCGTAAATTGGGTTAATCTGGGTTTTCTCTCGGTAGTTTTCCGTATTTATACACATCACTTTACACGCCTGCCAGCTTGACTCTGGTGCTCATCCGGCCTCTGAAGTTGATGGGGTTTTTTCTTGTCCACCTTAGACTCTTACTCATTTCTTCATTTGGGCTCCACATAATAATTCCGCTTGGATCACAGCTCTTTCTGTTACATGCCCTCTATTTATTCAGTCATCCATCCATCCATCCCTCAATACGTGGTTATTGAAGGTCAGGCACTGTTCTGGGTTCCGGGGACATAGTAGGGAACAAAATAGACTAAGACCTTAGCACTCATAGTTTATATTCGGGCGAATGTCACACAATTTAAGCATAGAAAAGCTTGAACCCTGGGATTACATCATTTAGAAGGGACTTTATATTGTCTGGTGAAGTCTCTGCGGGACCCAGGAAATTGAACAAAATCCCCTACCCCTGGACAAACAGAGCAGGACTGACTCTATTTTGGGCTGCACCTTGCACTGACCTGCTTATTACTTAGGGCACTGGCCCGCCCTAATCAAAGACCAGGACACACCCTAATCGGAAATCCGGCTCAGCAGACCAGCATGACTTGCAACTTTCTGCGTATCCTATTGGCCACTGGCCCCTATAAAGTTGCTAAGCCTCTTAGTCTCGGGGTCCAAGTCCCTGCTCTGCTGCGTCGGGTATACTTGGACCCAGGCTCGAGCTTGTAAATAAACCCTCGTGTGAACCCTCGTGTGATTGCATCGGTGTCGGCTCCTTGGCGGTTTCTCAGATTCACAATCTTGGGCACAACAGTCTCCCCCGCCCCCTTTAAAGGAAGCTGAGGAAAAGAACAATTACTTGATTTATTCATAAGTGGCCTCCGGTAGGGCTAAAATGCATCCGAGGTCTCAGACTCACAGTGTTCTCTCCACCACATTGTGCCAATGGCAATGGTTTGAGAAGCTCCTCGGACTGACAGACATGCCAGGAGTCGATGTAGCGTTTCTTAGTTATGAGAACATGCATGAGGTAGTAGTGAGCATTGCTATAGGTCTTGGAATGAAAGAACATAAGCAACAGGGACAGGAAGGATGGGAAAAGCAAAACGTGGTATTTCAAACCTTTTAAAATCCAGACCCTCTTTCTTGAGGGAGCTTCTACAAAGCCAGACCCCAAGTTACAGAGGACACCGGGAACAAATGTGTAGAATGAACCTTTCACAGATTCCTTTGTTTTCTTCAAGGGACTATGAAAGCTGCTTTCAGAGGGCAAGTCAGGCATGAATTTTCCTGTTTTAATTTCAAAGTTCAACATGTTGTTTTATGTTCCCAATGGTTCCCTGTTTCTCCTTTCCCTCAGAGTTCAAGATGAACAGCAATTCTCCACCTTGAAAACAATGCAAACATTTCACCTCTACGGGTTACAATGAGGTCGGGCTCATTGATGCGTGTGTGTGTGTGTGTGTGTGTGTGTGTGTGTGTGTGTGTCTGTCTCCTCTCAAGCCGGGTCAAAGAGGTGGATTTTTCCCCACAAGTGTGGGAGATAATTCCAAAATTGTGTTTGCTAGAAGCTCGTGCTCAGAGTCACACCGTCAAGGTTTCAGGTTTTGGGGCCTGGTGCTCTTGTTGAGGTCTGTACCTGTCTGGTGACTGAGTATGACCGGATGACCAGTCTTCCTCCATCTCCAAGCCTAGAAATGTCAATGTTGACTCCCTGCTATTAAACGTATACCTCTGTCACCATGTCCTTTCCCTAAGAGAAAGCAATGAGAAATCAATGGAGACAGAAATGACTAGAAAGAGCAATAAATATGTAGCCAGAAAAGGCAAGATTTATCCTCTAAAGGAGAGAAATTAAAAGGGAAGTGTCATGACGGCTTAAAAGTGAAATATTTACGAATGTGCCTCTAGCAAATTTGGAAATTTAAAATATGTTTTAGAAAGAGATGAGACAAATCTGTTGGAGATCTTGACCCTTCCACCCCTTCCGTACTTTCTTTCCCCATCACCTCGACTCTATGTTTCCCCTGCACACACATCTCAACTTGCCAAAAAACGCGGCCTAGTAATATGTGACAACAAAGGATTCAGTCATTCCCCCAAGCAAGGCAAAGAAGATCTGGGCCTTTGTCTCTAGTATTTATGATTCACAAGGTGTCAAACAACCTTACATGCTGCCAATGGGAGCAATCATGTTTCCTGACAGAAATCCCTCTGCCTGCTTTTGTTTGCTTGGAGATGAAGCCTGTTACAGAGTAATCCCAGGAACCAAAACCCTCTGGTTCACAGCTGTCACCTTGCCACACCTGGCTTTTTGCTAGTTCTTCAAGCCATCTGGCAGCCATCTTCTTATGGCCGTTGAGGTAAAAGGTAAAGGGAGATTCTTTTAAATTCTGTCAATATTTATTAAACACTGTGTGTTGTTTTTTGCACATTTAAGTGACAAGTTTAAAGAGATAAAAATGCATACTGTATTCTCGAGATAGCTGTAAGTGACTCATAGTTTTGTTTTCTTTTTTTTTTTGAAAGTGAACAGAAAAAGGGTAACCCATCAAGTATTGTAACCTCGCCCTCATGATCTCCATCAAAGACCACTAAGTGCTTAGAATATGGAGTTGTCAGAGGTAAACTGTGTGTCTTTCACCTGGGACCAAGGGCCACCTGTGATAACTACTAGATGCCTACACATCCAACATGGGCTATTCCTAATAGGTATGCCATATAACACATAAGAATGTCTTGGGACTTCCAGAAGGATGGTGGCTACTATTCTTAGACTTAAAGGAACCAGGTGGATCAGAGTAACTTTGAAATTATATCACAGTAACTACATGGCTATCACATGGTAATTACTCTTTGAGAACCAAATTATATCCCTTCTGATCCATTCCCCTTATTAGGCTCCTAGGAAAAAGCATGAAGATTTACAATTAACGGGGGAAACAAAATAACATGTAGCAGATAGTACAGTATAAAGAATAAAGCCAAAGCTCTGGCCAGACTCTGGATTTGAATCTTGATTGTGCTACTTACCGTAAGACCATGGACAGTTTTCTTAATCCATGCTGTGCCTTGGTTATCCCATCTGTAAAACTAGGATGATAGTGGTGTCCACCTCAGGGAGTGTGGAGGTTAAATGAATTAATACTTGGAAGTATTTTGAACAATGTCTAGGCCATAGAAATAACTTGATAAATGTTAGATCTTATTATAAAACTACCCTAAACAAGTTAATTCAGGACCAGTTAATATAATATTCACATTGAGAACTTAGAGCACGGATATATATATACATACATATATGTATATATACATATATGTATATGTGTGTGTATATATATATATAATTTTAATTCCTGTTAACAGTTTGTATTAGTTTCAGGTGTACAACATAGTGATTGGATAACTCTGTACATCACTTTGTGCTCATCACAGATGACTCCTTAATCCTCATCACCTACTTAACCCATTCCCCCCCCCCACTTCCGACTCTGTTCACCATCAGTTCTCTATAATTAAGAATCTGTTCCTTGGTTTCTGTCTCTCTGTTTCTTTTTACTGTTTGCTCATTAGTTTTGTTTCTTAAATTCCACATAGAAGTGAAATCATGTAGTATTTTTCTCTTTGCTTAGTGTTATACTCTCTAGCTCCATCCATGTTGTTGCAAATGGTAAGATGTCATTCTTTTTTATGGCCAAATAATATTTCATTGCATGTGTATGTGTACTTTTTATCCATTCATCAATCGATGAACACTTGGGCTGTTTCTATAATTTGACTGTTGTAAATAATGCTGCTGTAAACACAGGGATGTGTGTATCTTTTTGAATCCTTTGGGTAAATACCAGTAGTGTGATCGCTGGATTGTAGGGTAGCTCTATTTTTGGTCTTCTGAGGACCCTCCACACTGTTCTCCAGAATGGCTGCACCAGCTCGCATTCCCACCAGCAGTGTAAGAGGGCTCCCCTTTCACCACATCCTCACCAACACCTGTTTCTTGTGTTGATTTTAGCCATTCTGACAGGTGTGAGGTGGTACCACATTGTGGTTTTGATTTTCATTTCCCTGATGGTAAGTGATGTTGAGCATCTTTTCATGGGTCTGTTGGTCATCTGGATGTCTTCTTTGGGGAAATGTCTGTTCATGTCTTCTGCACATATTTGCACTTCATTATTTGGTTTTTAGGTGTTGAGTTTTGTAAATTCTCTATATATTTTAGATATTAACCCTTCATCAGATATGTCATGTGCAAATATTTTCTCCCATTCCAAAGGTTGTCATTTAGTTTTGTTGATTGTTTCCTTCAATAGTTTGTTTTTGCTTTTGTTTCCTTTGCCTCAGGAGATACATCTAGAAAAAAGTTGCTGTGGCTGATGTCTACGAGGTTACTATGTTGTCTTCTAGGATTTTTATGGTTTCAGTTCTCAAATTTAGGTCTTTAATTCATTTTGAATTTATTTTTGTGTATGGAGTATGATTGTGGTCCAGTTTCATTCTTCTGCATGTAGCTGTCCTGTTTTCCCAACGCCATTTGTTGAACACATGGTCTTTTTCCCACTGGATTTCCTTTCCTGCTTTGTCGAAAATTAATTGACCATACACTTGTGGGTTTATTTCTGAGCTTTCGATTCTGTTCTATTAATCTTTGTGTCTATTTTTGTGCCAGTACCATCCTATCTTGATCACTACTGCTCTGTAATAGAACTTGAAGTCGGGAATTGTAATGTCTCCAGCTTCGCCTTTATTTATCAAGATCACTTTGACTGTATAGGGTTTTTTGTGTTTTCATACGAATTTTAAAATTGTTGCAGGTCTGTGAAAAATGTTGGCATTTTGATAGGAATTGCATTAAATGTGTAGATTGCTTTGGGTAGTATTGACATTTTAACAATATTTGTTCTTCCAATCCAGGAGCATGGAATGTCTTTCCAGGTTTTTGTGTCACCTTCAGTTTCCTCTTTGGTTAGGTTTATTCCTAAATATCTCATCATTTTTGGTGCAGTTGTAAATGGGATTGTTTTCATAATTTCTCTTTCTGCTGCTTCATTATTGGTATATTATCAGTCTGTCAAAATTTTCTGGTTCTTCCTGTTTCAGCTTTGGTAGTTTATATGTTTCTAGGTATTCATCCATTTCTTCTAGGTTGTCCAATTTATTGACATAAGAGTTTTTCATAATATTATCTTATAATTTGAATTTCTGTGTTCTTGGTCATTATTCCTCCTCTCTCATTTATGATTTTATTTATTTGAGTCCTTTCTCTTTTTTTCATTTCTTGATAAGTCTGGTAAGAGGCTTACTAATTGTACTCATTTTTTCAAAGAACCAGTTCCTGGTTTCACTGATCTTTCGTTTGTTCATTTGTTTGTTTTTATATCATTTATTTCTGCTCTGATCTTTACTGTTTATTTTCTTCTGTTTTTAGGCTATGTTCCTTTTATAGCTCCTTTAGGTATAAGATTTAGTTGTTTATTTTAGATTTTTTCTTGATTCTTGAGGTAGGTCTGTTGTTATAAACTTTCCCCTTAGAAACATTTTTTCTGCATCCCAGAGGATTTGGAACATGGTGTTTACCTTTTCATTTGTTCCCATGTACTTTTTAATTTCTTTTTTTTGATTTCCTCATTGACCCATTCATTGTTTAGTAGCATGTTATTTAGTGTCCATGTATTTGTGGTCTTTCTAGTTTATTTCTTGTGTTTGACTTCTGGCTTCATAGCATTGTAGTAAGAAAAGATGCATGTTATGACTTCAATATTGAATTTGTGGAGGTTTGTTTTGTGGCCTCATACGTGATCTATTCTGGAGAATATTCCATATATACTTAGAAAAGAGCGTGTATTCTGCTGTTATACAATGGAATGTTCTGAATATATCTGTTAAATCCATTCGGTCCACTGTGTCTTTCATAGCCAGTATTTCCTTGTTGATTTTCTGTTTAGATAATCTGTCCATTGATGCAACTGAGAGATTAAAGTCCCCTACTATTATTGTATTATTATTGATTAGTTCCTTTATGTTTATTATTAACTGTTTCATGTATTTAATTTCTCCTGTGTTGGGTGCATAAATATTTACAGTTGTTAAATCTTCTTGTTAGATCGGCCCCTTTATTATTATATAGTGTCCTTCTTTGTCTCTTGTTACGGTATTGTTTTAAAGTCTATTTTGTCGTATGTAAGTATTGCTACTTTGGCTTTCTTTTGACATTCATTCACATGATAGGTGTTTCTCCATCTGCTCACTTTCAATCTGCAGGTGTCTTTAGGTAGATAATGAGTCTCTTGTAGGCAGCATATAAATGGGCTTTGTTTTTTAATCTACTTTGTCACTCTATATATTTTGACTGGAGCACTTAGTACATTTACACTCAAAGTAATTATTGCTAGATGTGTATTTATTGCCATTTTATTGTTTTGCGGTTTTTTTTCTGAAGATTTTCTCTGATCTTTCTCTCTTTCATGGTTTGCTGGTTTCTGTTAGTGATATTTTTGGATTTCTTTCTTTCTATTCTTTGCATATTTTTTAGTGGTTTTTAATATAGGGTTACAATATGTCTTGGTGTGAATCTGCTTCTATTGATTTTGTTGGAGGTTCTCTGTGCCTCCTGGATCTGGGTATCAGTTTTCTTCCCCATATTAGGGATGTTTTCAGCTATTATTGCTTCAAATGAATTTTCTGCCTCCTTTTCTGTTCTTCTTCTGGGACTCCTATGAGTGTTATTACATTTGATGGAATTACTGAGTTCCCTAAGTCTGTTCTCATTTTGCATAATTCTTTTATCTCTCTTTTGTTCAGCTTGATTACTTTCTATTACTCTGTCTTCTAGGTCATTAATTTGTTCCTTTGCTTCTTACAGTCGGCTGTTCATTGAATTTTGTTTATTATTTTTTTAAGATTTTATTTATTCATTCATGAGAGAGAGAGAGAGAGAGGCAGAGACACAGGCAGAGAGAGAAGCAGGCGCCATGCAGGGAGCCCGATGTGGGACTTGATCCCAGGACCCCAGGATCACACCTTGGGCCAAAGGCAGATGCTCAACCACTGAGCCACCCAGGCGTCCCTTCATTTTGTTTATAATCTTATTTATTGCACTATTCATCTCTGATTTTTTTTTAACCTCTGTGTTAAGGGTCTCACTGATGTCTTCCATTCTTTTCTCAAGCTCAGTGAGTATTCTTATGATCATTGATTTAACTACTCCATCTGGCATGTTACTTATTTCTGTTTTGCTTTGATCTCCATGGTCTTGTCCTGTTCTTTCTTTCGGGATAAATTTCTCTGTCTTCCCATTTTGTCTGAGTCTGTGTGCCCATTTTTCTGTGTTAGGAAAGCCAGCTATGTCTCTCGTTCTTGAGGGCAATGCCTAATGAAGAAGAGGTCTTGTTCTGCCCTGCCATGTAGTATCCCCTCTTTCTCAGCACTTCAAGGAGTGCCTCCAGTGTGTGCTACATGTGTCTGCTTTTGTCTCTTGGCCACTTTATCCATCAGACCAGTCATCTGCAGAGGCTCACTTTGCCTATTATGGGCAGTGTTTGGTCCCTAACTAAATGTGGTACATTTTAACTACACGTGCTCTGGTCTGTTTGTGAAATGGGACCTGTCACCACCACTGCCAGAACCAAGGCTCTGCAAAACTCCTGTATCAGGGGTGGCTGGCTTAGTTGGTGGAGCATATGACTCTTGATCTTTGGATCTTGAGTTCAAACCCCACACTGGACAAAGCTTACTTAAAAATAAACAAACAAATGAACTGCATCTTGAATTAAAAACAAAAACAAAAAAGTCCTGCATCAGACAATGTGGTAGGAGTATGGTTTCAGGCTAGTGTTCTAGGGGAGGGGGCTTGCCATGCTGGGGTGGAGGGAGTATGACTGGTAGAGGTAGTTCTACCAAAGCCTGGTGGCAGGGATGGTGTAAGCAAGTTAGGTAGTGAGTCCTGGCACTGAACTCGTTACCACATGTGGCCCTGTGCTTATATTGAGAAGCAGGTGAGGGAAATGGCACTGGCCAGTTCCTTTGTTCCCAGAGGTGCCTGTCCATGACCACTGCCTCTCTGGGAGATGCTCCAAGATGAGCAAATAACCTCCTCACTGTGTGTATCAGGTGCTTTTTGGAACACTTTCCACACTATATGTCTGTGTGCCATTTTCCCTGCCCTCTCCCCACGAGCAGCCCTAATACTCTCTGGGCCCTGTCTAAGCCAAGGTCTGCTGGTTGCAAGAACTCACCAAATTCAGTCCCTTTTGTCTTCCAAGCCAGTTGCTGTGGATATTTGTTTTCCACATGTGTTCCTCTGTGTGCTGGTCTGTCTCTTGTCCTTCACCATGATTGCAGCTCCCTCCCCACTGCAGGGGTCATGATCTATTTCTCTTCAAAAACATGTCTCCATACTTCCTACCTTCTTTGATGTGGCCTCTTCTCTACCTTTAGTTGTGGAGTTTGCTCTGCCAGTTTTCAGGCCAATTTCCGGGATATTTAGGATGATATGATAGTTTCTAGTTGTATTCATAGTAGAAGTTGAGTCTAAGATCCCCCTACTATGCCACCATCTTCCCCTCTGAAGCACAAATATATTGATGAAGGTTGGAAGTCTAAGTTGGCCTCATGGAGGTGGTGATGCTTGAGCTCAGTTTTGTATACAGGTAGTACTTTCAAGGTGAGAAAAGAGCACCTGAAATGTTATATACATATGAATGAGTTAAGCATTACACATAAGGAGGAGGCTGAGAAATACATTCTACAAGAGTCAAAGCAAGATCCTCAGGCAATAGCTGGAGAGAATGAACGCTCACTGCTTAAAACATCTCCCAAACTGGCTGAGCAATAGTGAAGCACAGTGACAGAATGAGTATATTGCAAAGGTGACAGAAAACAATGATAAAGATAGAAGTAATTTACACTAGTGCAAGAAAACATGAACTGTTATTGAAAAGAAATTTAGAGGAGTTACTATAATGTAAGGAAGAGGATGTATAAATTAGACTTTAAGTTTCAAATAACAGGATTCACTTTGCCTAAGTAGAAAATAAACTTATTTGGGAGTATTAACTATCTCCCAGAATGGGGAGGAAGAGTAGAGTCAAATTATAGAATCACACAGCCCAAAACAGTGCCCAGTCATGCTAGGGCTTTGGTAGTTAAAATTTAGCTAAAATTTCTTACCATGATTGCTCAGCACCTGTCACAATCATAATTTGGTATTGGAAGTTCCATCACCACCATCTTTGAAGTAATGGCTTAAGTCAGGGGCTGGCAAACTCATAGGCTGACCACCTATTTTTTGTAAGTAAAATTTTATTAGAATACAGTCATGCCCACTAGTTTACATAAGTGTCTGTAGTTGCTTTTGTGCCACCACCAGAGTTGAATGGAGTGGAGACAGAGTCCATGTGGCTCACAATACTGAAATATTTACTATCTGACCTTTCACAGAATAAGTTTGCCAACCACTGGTCTAGATATTTATTCAGCTCTGAGAAGGAAAAGGGATTTAGCCTTAGAAAAACAAATGAAACCATGACATACTCTACCAATCAGCACATCTTCCTCTCTAACCAGATAGGCTCTGATAAACAAGAGCAGCTTTCATAGAGAAATGAACAAGGGTCTCAACCAGAAAGATGAATGCTACCAATAATCACAAAGCTTTTGAAGAAAACTATATACAAAGAGTAAAGATACACAGAAGATGAAATAATCCATAAGGAAAAAGTTATTAGAACCAATAGAAGAATATCTTGAAGTATGGTCAACATCTATAGAAATTTAAGAGAAGGTATTATATATATAAAACAAGACTTTATTATCAGAAAGAAGCATGGAAATTTTTTTAAAATATCATACAAATAAGAGATGATGCACATAGGTAGAGAGAGGGAGTAAAGATTCTCCCAGAAAATGTTTCAAAATAGCAAAGATTTGGGAAGTATGAGAGAATATTTAAATAGTATGAAGGATAGATTAAAAGTTCCCATGTCCATCCCAACAGAGATGATATAAAGAACAAGGTGAGGATGGGATCAAAGATAACCTAAGGGGGTAGAAAGGATCTTTTATTCTATGGTGAGCAGGTTGAGTGCTGAGAAGAATAAGTGGGAAAAATCTCTTGCTTCTGTGCATTTTGGTGAAATGTAAGACACCCCAAAATAGAAAATCTTAAAACTTGTGGAGGAAAATTTTTAAAACTTTGTTAGAGTTAGAGGTATTCAACAAAATGAGCATCTACTTGGTATCAGATGTTCCATTGATAAATTGGATCCTAACATTATGAAGCAGATATGAGAAGACATAATTCCACTATGGATAAAATTTTCAAATTACAAGAGTGTTCTATATATAAAAAAATCCATATGAAATGAAAATTTTATAGGAAAGCAGTATCCAAATTGGCTACGGAAGGATTAAAAAATGGGGAAAAATGATAGAAAAAATGGAGAAGATGTCCAAATATCTATATATAAAAGGCAACCAATTCCTGATTTTCCATAGATTTTAGCTGCCAAACTTTTCAAAAAAACACATAATTTCTGTTTTATACACTATTACCAAGATAGAAAAAAAGGGAAGGCTTCCTAAATTGGACCAAGGCAAGCATGATTCTTATTACACTCAAACCAGAAAAAACTGGCATGGAAAAGGGAAGTTGTAAGTAAATCTCACCTTTGAACAAAGATGCAAAACTCTTAAATAATACATTAATAAATCAATTCTGAGAATATGTAAAATGAAAAATAACTCATGTTTCATCATCCCACTTCCCCTCCTCTATTACTTGAAAGCTATATTCTCTTCCATGCATTAGTTAGCTATTTGGTGCTTTTAAGACTGTTTTTTGTTTGTTTGTTTGTTTTGTTTTTTTACTTTTTCCTCTAGCTTTTCAGTTATTCTCAGTAAAGATTGGTCTAAATTATATGATCTACCGTTCCTAGAAATAGAGGCTCTGGAACTCTATCTCACCTGTTTTTGGAAAAAATAATTCAATGTCCTGAAATAACAGATATAATGAAATATAGTATTTCGGGAGGGGAAATGAAGAATTTTGTATATCATTATCCTGGCCAAAGGTAGTAGTTAAGAAGAGAGAAAGACGATATTTTTTCTAAGCAAGACACAAAACTCATATGCTATAAAGAAAAAAGAGCAATAAACTTGAACACATAGAAATTTAAACTTCAAATTTATATTAAACACATTGAAAATTTACAATTACAAGTTTAAATTCACTTGACCAAGGACAACATAAGTAATGTTAAGAGACCGGAGCCAAGAGGAGATATTTGGACCCCATGTAACAAAGAATGATGTCCATAATAGAAGGGGTAATTTACAAACCAATAAGAAAATAACAAGGAACTAGCCCCCCATTCTGATGAGTCAAACTCAGCAACAAGCAATTCACAGAACAGAAATGCAAATTATGGATAGATTTAAGAAGATAATCTTCCTCACTAATAATCAGTGAGATGAAACCAGACTACAGATAAACTAGTGCTGGCATACTGTTGACAATAGCAATAAATATGTGTACCTTTAGCCAGCGTTTTGAGAGCTGCTTAGAATCTTCAGTGCCCCTCAGTACAGTAAGGTTAACATCCAGATTATGAAGTTCTATGTAGCTGTTATAAATATTGGGATAGGTTTATAAATGCTTCAGGGAAGTATCACTATGTAATGATACCAGGTAAAAGTAAGTTTGAGAACTTTTCTTTTTTATTTATGTAAAAAAAAATCCCATGTGTACTTACTTGCACATACATATTTATAGATGTAAAAACTCAAAAGATGCACAGCAAATTGCTGGCAGTGTTTGTGCGGGAGGCATTTGAGAGTTGAATGTGGATAAGTGGGGACTTTCACATGTTTCTTACATAATAATATATTCCTTGAATATTTAATAATGAGCTGTATTCATTTATTATTTATATATTAAAAAGGTACAGTGCGCAGACTAAGAGATACGATTAAAGGAGCCTGAACTTCGGAATCAAGCAAACTTAGCTTATATCTTCCTGGCTTTTTCTCACTGGCTCTGTGACTTTAGATTAGTCATTCAGGCTCTTTGAAACTTCATCTGAATGTAAAATAAGGGTGACAAAATAAAAGCATGTATGTAAATGTCAAATAGTGCCTTGCGCATAGTAGGTTTAATAAAATTTTCTGTGTTCCTTGTCTTGGAGAATAGTGAAAAAAAAGTAAGGCAGAGGAGGGCAGAGACCTCTTCTTCAAGACTTTGACAGTGAGGAAGAATGACTTAGCCTTCATTTGGTAAGAAGAGCCATTCTAAAATCTTGAACGAGAGAGTGACCTGATCCAAAAGATGTTCTAGGAAGATTAGTTTGGCTATTCTAAAGAGACAAACAAGTCTATTGGCACAGCTTTAGCTCCTTTTTCTATATAAATGGTGACACTGTAGAATTGGAAACCCTTATGATGCATCATTTGTCCTTCATTGTCAGACATGACCTAGTGAGGATCTGGGCAAAAGAGAGCTCCCCAGAGAAGCCCACAGCTGTGCAGATTTATTTGATCCTCTTAAAATCAGCATTGTGGCTAAGCTCCAGTGGAGTCAGTTTCTCTAATTGCTTTGCACCAGGACCATCTATTTTTCTTCCAGATCTCTAAGCTACCACTGCAGATATTGAAGCACAACCAATTGTTTGTTAGTACGTTCAATAATACTTTCAAGGCAGACCTGGTTTAGTCATAGCACAAAATTTTGTCATCACAGATATTCCAAAAAAGATTTCCCAATGTTAGGATAGACTCTCTGTGCTTCCCTGGGAGATAACTGACATTCTGGAAGGTTACTCTCCCATGGCACGCCCATATTAGCTTAGTGGAGGCCCAGGGCTCTTCCCTTGATCGTTCAGGATTCAGGACCCTCATGTCCCAACATATGTCCTCTAGAGGATAACAGTTGGTAATAACAATAATGTATAAATCTGCATAAGTTGGGGTCTACAAATCCTCCAAGTATCTACAAATGAGAAATAGACCATGCTTCTTGACAATCTTCCCATTAGGGCTCTCTCACCCCATGTCTTTGTCTTCATCTTCTCTCTCTATTGGAAATAATCCTATTAGAATCTCCAGATTTCAGTGATATCAAACTGAACTCAGCCTTGAGAAGGCCTGGATAGATATTAACCTTTTTGTTTTTGTTTTTGTTTTTTTTTTTTTTGGCGGTCAGTGTGCTTTCGAGTCATGCCACTGCCCACATTACTTTCCAAAGACTTAGAAATAAAGATTTTTGTATCCACACAAATATCTTCCTCCTAAGGTAAAATTAACAGCATCTGACCTCCAGTGTTACCAGGCAAGTCCAGAGGCTGGAAGATACGTCCAATAATGAGGGAAAAAAGAAGTTCACTGAAACTAACTCAGGAATGATATAGCTGATAGAATTGGTAGTAAAGGACATTAACAGAGTTCCTGTAACACCATCCCGTATGTTCAACATATCAGAGAAAGGACTGAACATGCTAGAAGAGACATGATAGATTAAACATAGAAAGATAGAGATGAAAACTATAATGTCTGAGGTAAAAAATACCCTAGATGGGAGAGATTACATTTATCACTGCAGAAGAAAAGACTAATGAACTTAAAGACATGGTAATATAACCTGCCCCAAATGAACAGATAGAAAAAGGACTTTAAAAAATGAACAGGGTATCAGTGAACTGAGGGACAACTTGATGTAGCCAAAGATGAGTATAATTGGAATCTCTGAAGGAAAAAATGGGGGAAAGGGCAGAAAAAAATAATGAAAGTAAGAATGGCTGAGAGTTTCTAAATTTGATGAATCCTATAACCCACAGATCTGAGAATCCCAGTAAAGCTCAAGCATAAGCAACACAAAGAAAATGACACCATGGCAAATCACATCAAATTTCTTTCTTTTTTTTTTTTCTTTAAAGATTTTATTTATTTATTAGAGACACAGAGAGAGAGAGAGAGAGAGAGAGGCAGAGACACAGGCAGAGGGAGAAGCAGGCTCCATGCAGGGAGCCTGAGGTGGGACTCGATCCTGGGACCCCAGGGTCACGCCCTGGGCTGCAGGCAGTGCTAAACAGCTGAGCCACCCGGACTGCCCTAGATCACATCAAATTTCTTAAAACAAGTGATAAATGCAGTCTGAGAAAAAAAGGTGTATTATACAGGTGCTGAGGGACAGTGGTAAGGATGAGAGCAGATTTCTTGTTTGAAGCATTATAAGCTAAAAGACAACGGAGCAACATCTTCAAAGCACTGAGACCTAGAGCGAGAGAGAGAGAGGCAGAGGGAGAGGGAAGCCTTAGCAGACTCGGTCTCAGAGTGGAGCCTGATGCAGGGCTCTAGCTCAGGACCTGAGCCCAAACTAAGATTTAGATACTTAACACACTGCACCACCCAGGCACCCCTTGATCTGCAATTTTAAAATGGATATAAGCGTAGGAGGATAGGATAAGGCCACAAGACGAGAACCATGTCCCTAGGTCAGTATCTCGACCTGGTGACCCACAAAGGGCAAATTGGAGGAAAGAGGAGAAAGCCGTGTGCGAGACCGTATCGGAAGCAGAGGGTGGTTAGGAACATACCCGCTGACCAAACGGTGTAACCTGGCTAGGAAGACGTGAAGCAGGATGCAAGGAGGGACAGTGCAGCAGGATGGCCTGGGGAGTAGAGCATCCTAGACAGTTTGGGAACAACGTGGGCACAGTTAGCTGATGAAAAACAAAAGGCTCTGGAGGCAGTGCCTCACTGTGTGCCTCACTGATGTTAGACCTACACCCATGTCGCTTTGTCACTGCGTGTGTGTCACTTCCCTGTCTGTGCTCCTCCATAGATGGAGTATTTCGGCTTTGCTGTATTTAAATATTTATTATATTTGATTTCTTTTTACCATTTAAAACCCCCAGGGCTGGATGTGGTCCGAGGAGCACTGCTACTACCTCTCCACCGAAGCTCAGGCCTGGGAGGCCAGCCAGGTCTTCTGCTCAACTCACCATGCTACCCTCCCGCTGCTGAGCCACACCCAGGACTTCCTGAGCAGATACCCAGTCAGCAAGCACTCCTGGGTGGGAGCCTGGCGAGGCCACCATGGCTGGCACTGGATCGACGGGGCCCCAGTATCGCCCCAGCTACTCCTGGAAGATGATGAGGACCGGCCGGATCCCCAGTGCGGAGGCCTGGAGGAGGGCAAGCTCGTGGCCCTGGACTGCGCCTCGCCAAGACCGTGGGTCTGTGCCAAGGGGGCCAAGTGACCTGGAGGCCGGCGCCCAGGGGCAGCCAGCTGGCCGGCTGGGGTGGCCTCTTGTTGGACCTAGGCTTCCAAATCTTCCTGAGCGGCGGGGGGCTGGTCCTGACACGGGCAGGTCACGTCCAATGGCAAGGTGGCTTTCCAGGCCCTGGGCTCAGTGTCCAGCTTCTGAGGTGGATTTGTTGAGTTAACCGGGGATGGTTTTTTAGCATTTTGAGCCGACGTTTCTCCCTCATTAAAGTGGCCGTTTCCTAAAACAAACAAACAAACAAACAAACAAAAAACCGGCCTGACTGTGGATTTGCTTTAATGCAAAGGCCCATTTGAAAGGTGGACAGTGTAGAGGATGTGTCCCTGTGAAGAGCAGGGAAGCGTGTCTGCGTGGCTGCAGGAGGACTGCAGGGCTATCCCCCAGGTGTGGGCACTGACCCGCCAGCACCCAGGTCCTCTCGTGTCACGACCACCCTCCCTCTGTGGAGTTCAGGAAGATGTCATCTTAGATTCCCCTGAAGGTTTTATCGCTTTGCTTTCCACATTTGGGTGACAACCAACCCTGAACAGACTTGTATACGTGGGATCAGGTGCGGGGTCAGCTTGCTCTTTGCCTCATCTTAGGGCCACTCGGTTGCCCCAGTGACACTTATTAAGAAGCCTGTCTCCATTGCGCCATGTAGTCAATGATCTGCCTCTGGGCCTTGAATGTACTCATCCTCTTATAAAGAGATATTTTTCGAGTTCATGAATTGAAGCCCCGGATCCTCCTGGGATCCCTTTCCTGGGCCTTGCCTGGAGGTGAGGCTCTCTACATAACAGTCTGCATCAGTCCCTGGAATGACCTGTCCCTGTGGTCATCCTGTGTGGTTCGGAGGTTAAGTCCCTTGCCCTGGGGCACCAGCGGGTTGGAACCAAGCCAAGATCCCGAAGTCGCCCGGCATCCTCTCCTGGGCCCGTTTCACAGAGACGACCAGGATGCCACCTCCCAGCATCCCAGCCTGTAGGTGGCCTGCCCCACACCTGCCCGCCCGGCCGCCCTCTGACACCTGGCTGCCCCTGCCAGTCTGGAGCCGCATCTGCCGACGGGATGTGAGTTCTTTGTCTGTTTAAAGGATCAGATACAGCCGGAGGCTCAGGCGGCCCAAGCTTGGCCCCGGCCGCGCTCCTGCCACGGGCTCCTTGCTGGGGCCGGGGTTTCCCCAAAGGGTTTGCCACTTGATACCCAGTCTTTGGCCTCCTTGCCAGCCTGTGACGCCCTCCTGAGCCCCCACGGGTGGTTGATTGTGCCGCTCTTCCTTTGTGTGCAAGGAATGCTCCGTCCCCAGCCCAGATCTACTTCGCCCAGAGGTGCAACGGGGGGCGGCCGGGCCTGCAGCCTTCGGGCGCCTGGCGGTGGGTCCTGGGCTGGGGCCTGTGGGGCTGGGGCCGTGCGGTGCTGCCAGGCAGGCTGTGTTTGCAGAGGGGGTGGTTGCCCGGGGCCTGCGGCCCAGCCAGAGCCAAGTTGGTGAGAAAGAAGAGGCTGGGGCAGCGCCCGGGCCCCGAGTCCGCCCCGTCATCAGTGGGGAGCTGCTCTCGGGATGTGGGCAGGCCCTTGGGGTGGCCCCGCTTTCCCCGCGGTCCCCAGAGCTGTCGGGCACACTGGAGTGAGATGCCCGACAAGGGGGGCAAACAATGGGGGGGGGGCATGCTGCCCTCCTCTGAGGCTTGCGACACTAGCTGGGGGCCCCGAAGGCCTCCATCCTTCCTGCCACAGAGGTCCGCCTGCACCCTAGCCTGGCCCTGATCCCCACCCTGGCCTGCCCCCTTCCCCTTCCCCGGCCCCCTCCCTGGCCGGGCTTCTCCCCGGCCCGGCCCAGGGCCCTCAGCACCTGTCCTCTGGTTGAGCACCGTGTGGCTGGCAGGACTGCAGCTCCCGGCGTGGGCGCCCCCGGGGAGGCAGGGAGGCCCCGGTGCAGACTCTGCAGAGCCCGGCCTCCCGGCGCGGGGTCCCTATCCTCCGGCCTCTCACCCTACCAGGTGCTCCGCCCCGTCTCTAACAGGAGGCTCTTTCCAGCAGCTCCGACCTTTCCATACCTTCCTTTTTCCTGCATGGGCTCCGACAGGGACCTCAGATGGTTATGGAGCTTTCGGATTTATTTACAGGAAGGGACGATGTCGCCAGGCTTGTGGCAGCACCGAACCGCAGGGAGGTGTCTTCAGTGTCAGCTGCGATCTCGGTGTTTCTCTCAGCGCCTCCGCTCTGGTGGAAGCTGGGGTGGGGGTGGGGGGTTGGCGTAGGGCTGCCTGGTCCCTTTGGCACCTTCTGGGTTTTCATGTAACTCATTTGGTGCAAGGATGTTTTCCGAAGTGGGGGTCCCAGCCGGGCGTCCCCAGAACTGCCGCCACGGGTGGCTGCCCAGGCACTTATGACAAGCATCTCCTGGGCGAATCTGCGCAGATTCGGGCTGGCACCTTCTGCGAGCTCGCGGCCCTCACATGCCTCCGTCTCCGTGCCTCTGGCCTGGGCACTGGGACGTGTCCTGAGTGTTGGAGTCAAGCCTTCCTTGGAACCTGGGGCCTAGTCGTAGGACAGGCAGGCCGGAGGATCCCGAGAGGGACAACGTGTATAGACGGCAAGGGAGGGGTCTCCCTGCTTACACACTGTCACCAACGTGCGGTGGCAACGGCTCTCTCCATTTGGTCATGTTTGGTTACACTCGTCTTGATTTTGGCTTAGGTCATGGTCTTGGGGTTGTGAGATGAAGCCCCTTGTCTGGCTCTGCTCTTAGCGCAGAAGCTGCTTGTCCCTCTTTCTCTCTCTCTGTCTCTTTTTTTTTTTTTTTTTTTTCATAAATCAATCAATGGTCGATCGATCACTCTTAAGAAACCAAAACAGAGAGGGGCTTCTTAGGGCTGGACCAGAGAGCTAAGTATTGGTCTAGAAGGGATGATGTTGAGCTGTAAAAGTTGAAAACAATTTGGGAGAAGAGGACTCACATGGCAAGGGTCAGAGGTGGAGCCTCGGGTTTACAGCAGGCCAGGATAAGGCGGACGGGCCCAGGGACTGAGGAATTCTAAGGGTTGGAAGCTATGGTGCTTTCAGAACTATGGTGGAGCTAGAACACAGGCTGCAAACCAAAAAAGTAGAATAATGGAGACTCACAGAGAAAAGGTGACATCTTTACTCAGTGGTGGAACATGATGCTTAGTAACATACTCTGTATTCCCCACTTCTTGTCCTCAGTATTCTAGAAAAGGTGGGGCCTATAGCTGCTTTTGGAAAATGATAATAAATGCCTGTCTTAGCTCCTGGAAGTTGGCTTGAGATCCCTGAGCCAGAGCACATAGCGTTTTCCTGTCTTCCATCTCACCCTAAACACCCCTTGCAAATTTCAAAAGACACTCTCTCTGTGTTTCTAAACCAATCCAGACTCGTAGTGTATTGCAATGGCAAGACCAGCCCAAGAAAGCTAGGAAACAGAAGTTGAAATCTGACTTTGCAAAAAACATTGGATCTTAGACAAGTCACTCATACTTCCTGGGCTCCACTATCCCCAACTGGAAACGGAAAGATTACCATAGATTCTATGTCATAGAAGTCTCCTGAGTCTAACAATCTATAAAGCAAGTGAGAGAATAAGATGTAACATTTATAAAGGATTTTGCTTCTTCATAAATAAGGTTTTCAAAGGCTGTGCTGAATGAGTGACACTCGGAGCAGGCTGTTTCCAGGTTCTGATTCATTATGCTGGTAATTTATCAGCCCTCACTAATTACTATTCTCCTATAAAAATGAGCCAAATTTTGATAATTTGGTTTACCTAGAGAACAGGTCAGGTTTTAATGATTTATAAATATATCAAAATAAGAAAGAATGGGGAATTGAAAACATCAGAGGCAAAAACTTTTTTTCTTTTCCTTTGAGAAAGATGACAGAACATTTCCCTGCATTTTTAGTGTGCAGCGTGTGGGAAACACATTTGCCATGTCCACACAGCGATACTTGGAGAGCGTGGGAACATTTCCAGAGAATAATAAAAACTAACATTTCTTTAAAAGGCTGAACTTGGGTGGGAGGGGAGATTGAGAGAGATACTTTCAAAGGCATGCCTCATATTTGCTTTCCTTAAACAAAGTTCCTGGGTGAAACATATGGCCGTAGAGGTCGTTAGTGCTCCTTTTGGAATCATCAGCTGAGGGTACCTGTCAATGAGATGCTGACATCTCCGCAGGTTGAGAAGAGACAGCGTCTATGCAGGACCAAACCGAGCGCTCTCCAATATGCTTTCCTGGTTGTATTTGCTTTACTAGAGAAACAGTGTGTTCGGTGGTTAGGACCGTGGGATCTGAAGTCAGACTACCTGCGATGTATCGTTTAGTAGCTGTGATTTGTCATTAGTAGCTGGGTGGCCTTGAGCAGACTATTTTGTCTTGCCCCAATTAATGTATCTCTAAAATGGGATTATGATAGAATCTCAGAGTCGTTGTGAAGGCCGGATGAGCTGATGCACATATGTAGCATGAAAGCATGCTACTGGGCGCTACTGAGCAGCACTCTGTGCTACTAGGGTGCTCGTCGCCGTTGCTGCATTTTATTGGTGTGGAACAACCTGTGTGCCCAGCTCGAGATCCGATCAG
Source organism: Canis lupus familiaris (assembly GCF_011100685.1). NCBI lineage: Eukaryota > Metazoa > Chordata > Mammalia > Carnivora > Canidae > Canis > Canis lupus. The sequence goes on along the minus strand of NC_049224.1, from coordinate 1,074,271 downwards.
GGATCGTGATGACACTGGCTGAATAATGGTGACTGTTAACATTGACTAGACTGAAAAGACCGAAGCTCGAGCAGAGACATCGGCTTGTCCTGAACCATAATTATGTCATCGCACATGATCAGTACCTGACTACACCTTGGTTTTCATTCTAATTGGGGATGATCGTTGTCCTCACTTCTCTCCATAATGAGAAAGGAGGGGCGACTGAGGATGCCTTATAATGATCAGCTAAGCAGCCTGGGACATGACTGCTGTCAATTCTCTCATAGCTTTTGGGAATTGGATTAGAAGTGAATGACTGTGAAACTAGCAGTTATCATAATTCACAGATACGGTTCCCTCCAGAGAAAGGATAGTCCAAAGCTCCTTCCATACTTGCTTAGTTCTTTTTAGATTTTTGCCTCTGACAAAGTAATCTTTGCCAATCAATCATATGGCATCATGATAGGCTAGATATGAGAGAAGTACCACTTAGGGACAAAAGGACATAAGAGAATTAGCAACATATTTTAAGGCCTATCAGTATTACCAAGAGGGAATCAGACATTCATTACAGAGCATCTTCTCTTTAAACCTTTTAGCTTAAATAGAACCACTGCTCTGTGGAGTTTTCCAAGTTGGGCATGTTCAACTAGCAGAGCACTTCTAGAACATGTGCCTCTTTCCATACTCCCCGTCTACAGAGAAGGTGCCACAGCCTCCATTCTCCGCCTTTGCCTTTATGACATCCTGGTGATTTTGGTATCAGTAATTCAAACAACCACTACTAAGAACTAAGTTTAAGATTCCTTGTGTCTGATTGGAAAGCAATGAGGGGCTCTGATGTCATGATTAATATAAGCATCACTTTTGGCATTTTTGTTTCCTGATTTCTTATTTGAACCGATAGTCTTTTCCAGAGCCCAGTAATTATGCACACAAACCCTAATTCGTTTCTTGAGTCCATGCTGAGGAACTAACCTTTGTTTGTAGAAGTGCTCCACTCTTGGCTGAGTAGCAAACAGTTTCATTTTGTGTGCACTAAGGAGAAGTGGAAGGGCACAAGGATGGAAATGAGGGATGTGGAGCTACCGGCCCTGAGTAGCAGTGGACATTTCTCTTGGGTAATGACTTTAATAACCCTACACTTGACAGGAAGGGCAAGAAAGGAAATAAAGTCGATGGTTCTCAACTCTATTTTTCCCCCTGAATTTTAGCAATTCTTGCAATTGGAGTCATCACACTCACCTTTGCCTATTTTTCCTTAAAGCCAGAGATTTAAAACACTTATGGTATTAAGCCGTGGATACCTGAATCACTGGTATTAAGTGGATAGTAGATGGTTCTATGAGTTAGGATTAGGATCCACAGCATCTAGCAGGGAAACTCAAGAGTGACAGTGGCTTCATCAAGATGAATGTGTTTTAATTCTTGCTCAAACAAAAGGAATACAAAGGAAGGCAGTCCAGAGCTGATGAGGTGGCTCCACAGAGTCATTAGGAACTCAGGAACCTTCTAGGTCTCTGTATCATCATCCCTGGGCTGTGGTCCTTGTCCTTGAAAGCCCCAAAAGGTCTTCTAATTATATCTGTGGACCAGACAGCAAATGGAGAGATTCTTTTTTTTTAAGGGATTTCTCTTCCAAAATTCCAGTTAACATTTACATCTCCTTGGTGGATACTTAATGATATAGCCAGAACTGGCTGCAGGAAAGGCTGAGAAATGGGCCTGTAGCTAGGCAGTACGTACCCAGATAAAACTTTGGTTTCCTATGGACAAGAAGCAGAACATAGATAATGGGACGCAACTAGTATTCTGTGCAGAATCTTGCAGCAGATTCATTCTGGAGACCAATGATAGAAATTGAGAAGATTCGATGAAGGGGTGCTGGGTTGGCTCAGTCAGAAGAGCATGTGATTCTTGATCCCAGGGTCATGAACTAGAGTCCCACGTTGGGTGTAGAGATTACTAAAAAAATTTTTAAAAGAATAAATCTGTCCTTATGAAGAACACTATAACATGTGACTGAGTAACATGGAGAACACCTAATGGAAAACTATAGCAAATTATTTTTTAAAGATTTATTTATTTAAAAAAGATTTATTTATTTGAGAGAGAGGGAGAGCAAGTAGGGGGAGGGGCAGAGGGAGAGAGAATCTTCAAGCAGAAGATTCTGACTTGGGGCTGGCTCAGTCCCAGGACCTTGAGATCATGACCTGAGCTGAAATCAAGAGTCAGATGCTCAACCAACGGAGCTACCCAGGTGCCCCCATATTATTTTTTAACTGGGATTTAAATAAAAACTTAAGCTGAAAAAGAAAAGATTCTGTGAAATAATGCCTACCCTTCAAGGAACCTATGTTTGTTCTGGAAGTTTCTAGTTCTATGGGTAATGTATGTCATCTATGCAAGTTATCAGGTTATATTATCAAATTCATGTTTAATAAGGGAGGACGTGCAAAAACTGATTATAGAAAGAAACTGATTATGCATCAGAAAATTAAGTCAGGATGTTATAATTCCTGCTCTTCCCAGACTGCCCATCTGCTGACACTCAGGAGTTACATGCCATGATGCTGCGGGCATTGTGCACTTAGCCAGTGTTAGATTCCTCTATGAACAAAGGACAAATGTAAATGCAAGGAAAAGGGGTGTGGGAGACCCATCCTCCTTATCACAACCAAATAGATAGCTCTAGAACTGTGGCTCAAGTTCATGAGAAAACCCTAGTTCCTAGATGGCTTCAGAGAAAGTTTATGCTTAGGATGACACATCCGTGGAAGGTAGTTGTGCCGACCTACATGACAAAAGTGAGCCAGAGAGTGCTGAAGGGACGCAGGGCAAAAGCAAAGATGAAGGCATGACTCAGGAGACAAGGCCTGTGGGCTGCCTGTTGAGGGCTTGGAGGAATAAAAGTCCAAGCCAAAAAGCCCAGCCGAAGATTCCCTCTGGCTGAGGGGGTGCTAGTTCCTTCTCCCCTCACAGGGTTAGCTTCAAACAAACCCCTCTCAGAGTTTAGCAGAAAAGATGTGCAATGCATTCACCTGTTGCTCCAGAAATAGTTAAACCCAGGATCATCTGTCAGTCCTTAAAAGCCAAATAATGAAATTTTAAACAGAAGGCAGAATTTTAAACAAAGGGCAGAAGGCCACACTCCCACTTGCAGGTCACAGAGAAGACAGCTCTCCTCTCCTCTCTTCTCCTGGGGTGAGGAGCCCTAGGCCAGGTCTATACCGCATGTCAGTGACTGTGGTCCGGTGGCCCTGGATGACCTGGGTCTTCTCAGGATTCCTGTGAAAAATGCAACCCTATTGACTTTACAGTTTTATTTAGTCTTACTCCAGGGGATGGACTAGTCTCTCTCACTGACTCGAGACAACCCCTCTGCAGCTGGAGCCTTAAGAAAATCCTCCATAAGCCCTCTGGCGAGGACAGAGATAGAATCATGGTAGAATGAGAAAAGTTCCTTTGTCTGAGATCCCAGAGCCCCCTCAGATGGTTGAGTGGAAGCAGAGGGGGAGAACGAGTGGTCGGTGCAGATCATCAGACCCAAAAGACCCTAAAGCCCAACCCAACAGCGTTACTGCCCATGTTACAAAGAGAACATTCTTGGGATTTAGACGAGACGTAGTATAACCTCATCATAGGAAGCAGACACCCTCAACTCTACCTCTAGGCATCAAGCCTTTCCAGTAGGTTTCTGGCGGCCCAGGCTTTGTTTTACTCCGATAACATGCGCAGGTGCAATAAAGAAGATCGATGTACCGTATCCCGTAAGCCACCTCCACAGGGGTGGCCACCACAGTACTGCCCGTGCTCCTGTTTTTCCTTGCACACTCTACTGTGTTTGGAATGCCTACAAGCAGGTAGGAGCCACCCGTGAGCTTCAGCGGGGAAAGACTGGTGAAAGGGGGTCTTCTTGGCTGTCAAGGTGTCTTCTTCTGGCCCTCAGTGAAAAGCCATAGAGCTCCATAAGAGAGAGAAGCAAGGCTCTTCAAACTATTTATGAATAATCCTAATATTAATTTATTCTATTACCATCCATCTTATCTTAACCAGGCACTAAGCTAGCAACTAGGAATACAATGGTAAATAAAACAGATGGCCCCTCCTGTCACAGAGCTTACTTTTTCATAGGGAAAACTAATTTTGAATAACCAAATTCGCAAGTAATTATTTAATGGAGGGTGTGCTAAGTTGCTACAAGGAAGTACCTGATTTTGCAGGGTATGTTTTAAGGGCACTTATCTAGCGTACAGTTCAGGAAAAGCTTCCTTGAAGTTGTGTGGTTGCGTAACAAGGTGTAAGTTGATATCTGAAGGTTGGGTAGGAATTAATTAGCAAGGATGGTGCCGTGCGCAGAGGGAAGAGCATGGGGGAGGCCCGGGGAAGCAGAAGAAACACAGTAATAAGAAAAAAAAATGTGATATGTATATACAGTGGAATGTTACTCAGCCATAAAAGGAAGGAAGCTCTGCCATTTATGGTAGCAAGGATGGACTTTGAGGGCATGATGTTAAGTGACATCATGAAAGACAAATGACCTCACCTATATGTGGAATCTTAAAAAACAAAACAAAACAAAAAACAGCCCAGAAAATGAGTTCACAGATACACAGAACAGAGTGGTGGCTGCCAGAGGCGGGAGGCGGGAGTGAGTGGGTGTACTGGGCCAGGGTAGTCGGACGGCTCGAACTTCCGGCTGTCGGGTCGTCCTGGGCCTGGCATGTCCAGCATGGGGACTGTAGCTAATAATACTGTACTGCGCATTTGAATGTTGCCAAAAAAAGTAGATCTTAAAAGTTCCACTACAGGAAAGAAAATCATAACTCTGCGTGGTAATAGACGTGGACTAGACTTCACGTGGCAGTGGGCACGTGTTATCAGGCCATCGTGCGGCGCACCGAAGCTAAGACTGCTCTATGTCCATTATACCTCAGTCTGAAAGACTCAGAAAGGAGGGAAGGAAAAAGGGAGGGAGAGAGGGAGGTGATTCCACAGGGCGGTGGGCGATGAGCCGCCCCACATGAGACCGTGGGACCGAGGGGACTCGTAGCCCGGCTCAAGGATTTCCACATACCATAGATAAGGAGAAGCTCACAAAGGCTTCCAGACAGGGAAAACTAAACAAATGCACTGTCTTCTTGTTTCTCGATCCTTAGCTTCTGTTTTGACATCTTCAGCCCAGGAGCTTCAAATTTTAGGGCAGACTAAGAAAAAGCAAACCAAGTTTAAAGCTTTGTGCAAAACTAAGCTCCTTATGGGAGAAGAGTACTAAGCAAATGAACAGAAATATAAAAATGAAGCTAATGTTTTCATCAGATTGAATATATCTATAATTCAGTAGATTTGGCCTTGGCACTTGAGCTCATTTATCTCTAAAAACATGTGCAGGTATTTTAACTTCCTGATTTGTACGCATTCATGGCTTTCTACAGAAAGCAGCAAATACATGCCTGTTTTGAATAGTGAAGGAGACATATTCTGTGTACAGAAATAACCTTATTAGTCATATAAGAACACACTGATGGAAAAGGAAAGCACCTTTCTTTGCTATAAAATCGTATATTGTGTGGATAGATGGAATCCACCCATAGACCTGAGATAAGGTACAGACATGTACCCACACGGAGAGACTTGTAAGTATTAATTTGCTTCAAAGTTCCTTAATCTACTGTTTCTGAAAATGTCAGTACTGGAGATGTCAAGAATTTCTACTACTATCTCCAACCCCCATTTATCCAGAATGTTTACAAGGAAGGCTGCTTTGCTTAGCGTGGCGTGGACTCTCAGCCTCCAAACGCGGTGCCCCCTCCTCCCGGCACAGCGAGACCCCCCTGCCCCCCGCTGCTGTCAGCTGTGTTCCAGAGAATAGTAATGGAAGTCATGTAGGCCATTTCTAGGCCTCAAAACTTCCCAGTAGGCCATCCTTTGTGTCATTCATCCTTTATCAACTTGATGAAAATAAGCACAGTGACCTTGGATTCGAGATGAAGGCGGTAAACCTGGAAGACGGAGAAGGCGCAGGGCTTTGCTTCCAGACGTGCACAATAGCAGCTGCTCGGCACCTGACTGTTCACTTTTCACTTCTGGAACATTAGCATCTTCCTTTCCTGAGCTTTGCTATGATTTAAACTTTTGTACTCTGCTTCGTTCACCGTGTAACTGTGTTAGGAGAGCACTATACGTCCGTTGGCTTGGCCTACCTTGTCATCAGGGCCGGAGCTATGTTAGTGCCACGGACAACACTGGAATCCTGAAGTAGCAGGACAGATAATTTAGGAGGTCCAAAACGGATCTCACGGGGCCTCTTGTCATAATTATAACCTCTCATGTTTCATGGGTTTATTACAGTGGAACTCTCTGGTTAATTGTTGGGTGACTTGGGTTTCCTACCCTCACAAATACTGTGGATTGGTCTGATGGTAGGAGAGAGCTGACGCTTTGTGTCCCTGCCCTGGGGGGAGGGCCATCTCAACCTGTAGGACAGCTATCCCCGTGGTCTGTCTGACCTTCCTGATGGGACATAACGTCCCCCAAACTGTGTTATTACTTGTTAATTTTCAGAAGGAAAACCGCTCAAGAAATAGTGTAGGGAAGAGGGAAGTGTGGAGGGTGATAGAGCACGAGAGAAACGGTTTTAGGTGGGGGGCGGTGTGTCACCACAGCCTGGAGACTCGCCGTCCACCAGCAGTGTAACCTTCGGCAGCTTTACTAAATCTCCCTGAACATAAAAACTGAACTACGTGCAATTTTTATATCTGCACGTAAAAAATGATAATATTAGTTATCTCATAAGTTATTATTTGGGTAAAAGGGATAATGTATGTAAATTACTTAAAACAGATCCTGGAACAACAAAAACACTACAAATATGCTGGATATTATTATTTGAAATTATTCTGGAGGTTGAGAGTAGGAAAATGGCAAATGTGTACAAGAAGCACCTAACAAGGCACCTTGCCAGGCCTCCTTGGAACTCAAGCCTGTTATTATCCAGTGTCCGCTGCCTTTCTGGCTGACTCTGAGCTACTGCGTCCAGCCCCACTGTGGAATTAAGGGCTATGAAAATCCAACTCCTCTTCTCCCAGCCCCGCCACACCACCCTTTGGCGTCAGTCGCCGTGGCTCCCTGTCCGCTAGCTGCCCACCATCACTTTTCCAAAGATTCAAAGCCTCCATGACTCTGTGTCTGGCGTGAGGGACAGGGCTCCCAAAGAAAATACACGTCTGAGTTCCTTAGATTCCTTACAGAAACCACCTTGAAATGACTCATCCTTTTGCTCCGAAGGATCAATATCTTTTATCTTTTAGTAGATGCTGGGTTTTTAAAAAAAGATTTTAGTTACTAGAGACAGAGAGCATGTGAGCGGTGAAGGAGAAGAGAGGGATGGGGAGGGAGGAGGGGAAAGAGTCTGAAGCGGACCCCACACTGAGCATGGAGTCTGATACCGGGCTCTACCTCACAACCCAAGGTCCCCACCCAAGCTGAAACCAAGAGTCAGATGCTTAACCAGATTGAGCCATCCAGCTGCCCCTGTAGATGCTGTCTTAATGAGACTTGGTCATTGGTGCCATTAAGTTCATAGTAGGTACTCAATAAATGACAGCTCTTACTATGGCTAATTTCTTCAGTCACCATGTTATCTCTTTAAAGTCTTATCTTCCTTTTCAAAGGATTTCAAATATCCTGGCAATGGTAGTTTTGTGTTTTGCTCAAATTCCACGAGGTTTTAAATTTTTAATACTAATGAGTTCTATGAGTCACTCTCTGGCACAATCTACAGCTGCTAACATCTCCAGTGGTAGAAAAATGACCCATAGCAAGATATGAGATTGAGAAGAAACAAGTGATCAGCTTCAGAAGAAGCTACAGGAGTGGAACAAATGAAGGGGAAAAGGGTTTCGGGTTATATAAGAGTGCGCGTTCGGAGATACGAGGTCCTGGGAGTAGCACGTCTTCTGGCTGAGCAGATGCCCTTTTGAGCACTCATCCCGTGGCCTCGCCTGGCTTCTCCGTGCGCCACCCGCGCCGAGTGGGCTTGGCGTGACAGGGACATGGTCTCCAATACAAGCCCCTTTGCTCCCTTGGCTCCCGGGCTGGCCCAATACATTAGAGAACGGGATCTCAGAACTGACAAGAGGAACCTAAGCCTCCACTTCATTTTTTTATTCCTATTAAATCAATCACACAAACATTTGCCCACATTCTGTGGAGCCCGGAGACGAGGAGCCAAGCCAGAAGGAGATGCGGCCATAGCCTGAGGAAGAATTTTTTTTTTTTTTTTTTTGGTCTTATTTCTCTTCTCTGGTCTCCTGAGTTATGTGCTGGAAACAGAGCTGGGCTGTGTTAAATCCCCGAAGGCGGGCAGTGGTAGGAGGGAGCACGTATGGCTATGGCCCTGGTTAGTACTCTATGGGACTTTTCAATAAAGTAAGCTAGGGAAATTCTTGGAGAGACGAACTCGAGGGTTTGTGACCAGCCCAGCGTCCCCTTGACACGGTGGCTCGTCAGCGGAGCAAGCCCGGCTCCAGGATTGCCCAAGTTCCCACGAAACGCGGGAGATCCGATTCCCACGGCCAGTATGAGAAATCCCTGCTCCTAGACACGTCACGCTGACATCCTGAGAGGCCATGAGGACACCACGCTATGTCTTGACACGATGATCACATAGCTTTAGCCTTGGAGCTATAGTGCCACTCGCTAAACAGAACCTTTCAAATGACCAGACCCTAGAGATAAAGAGATCCTTCCTGCTTAACAAGCTGAACCAGGACTGCGACTGCCCTTTGCGGGTGGACTACCACTCTAGTCGCTGCCCCTGCAGTGCCGATGGGCAGAACTGGAACAAGACCCCCTCTAGCTGAGATGCAGTAGGGTTTCCATCACATCTGTGGCTCTAGTGCTTTGGACAAACATGGGAAGAAGACAATGGGACCCCGTGTCGCACGACCAGCCCTGGACACAGTTTCAAACAGGTTCTACGAGGGCTTTCCTGTTATTGAAAAGGCAATTAATCGTATTTCCACCAGAGACCACGAAGGATATTGATTCTGAAATTACTTGGGCTTTCTTCTTGGACAATGAATGACTAATTAAGATTAATTTCTAGCTTACATAATGTCCCTTGCACAAGAATATGTTTGCACTCTTGAGAGTATTGACACTAGCAAATGGGGCCAGACTTTTGGCAGGTTTTTTGGATAAACAATGCCAACCTGGCTAACTTCCTCTATTTCTCTAGTCTTTTTTTTTTTTTGGAAAATACTTAGAACACTTTCCAAGAAATTAGTTTAGATCAGTCAGTTTATTCTGGATAATACTGTGTTTACTGTTGCCTAAGAATCTTTGATCAACTACCTTTCCAGACCCAGTCAGCGAATGCTGACATAACACACCGGTTTTTCTTTTTCTTTCTTTTCTCTCTTTTTTTTTTTTTTTTTCTTTTTGGTCCAAGACATGAAGGCTACCAAGGTTATAGGAGGAAATACACATTCTATTTCTGGGTCATTTGAATTGGCCATAATCTCACTACTAATTCTGAGGCTTTGAGGAAACTCTAGTTGATAATAGGAGAAATAGTACTACCCAAATAATTTGGAAAGCTAAGGATTTCTCTGTGTCCAACTCTTTCCCTACCGGTAGAGGCAAGTATTCTTAGAGGGGAGAAAGGTACAAGGCTGGAAGCCAGTAATGGGGTTTGAACCTGATTTTCACAGTTATTACCTGGTCCTATTGAACTGTTCAGTGGGACACAAAGTACTCAGTGGACAAGTGTTGACATGAAATTTCAACAAAGTCAGGGCTAATCTCAGTTTCCGCTGATCATAGAATGAATTCCAGTCCAACAGAAATTTAGTTATTATGGTAGTTTTGTCAATAAAGTTTTTAGTTGACAAAGTTTTAAAAATCTGACATCAAGTTACAGGAATAATAATTGCTCAGTACTATCAGCGACTAGATTGCTTCTACGATCACTACACTGTAAATCTGTAATACTGGATAGTCATTCACTTTCCATTGAGGTTAATTGAGGAACAACATAGTTTTGGACAGCTCTCGCGGTCTCAGATACTGCTAATAGTGATGGTGCCACCCAGATATTAAATGTTCCCTTTTCTCTAGTAGTAATTTACTATGACTTATTTTTCTCTTATCACCTACCAACAGATAAAATTTTATTGAAACAGTGCCACAAACTGAAGCTTTATTCACTGCTTTAAGAAAATGTTTTCTGAGCATTTTTAGAAATCTATTTAAAATTATTCTGCACAAAAATAACAGTTTTCAGAGTCATTGTGGGTTATTGCAGGATTTTCTAACTACTAGAATTTCAACATGTAAAGCACATGAATAGATTTTCACCTTATGTCTGGAATGCTCCCCTGTGTTTGAAAATGAATATTCAGTTATAAATAACAGACTCAAGTAGTGTGCCTTTGCTTTACTGTCATTATGCTGATTAGATTTTATTGTATCCTCGTGGTTCCTATTATTCTTGATCATAAATACTTTCTGAAATGCTAAAAACCATGAAGGCTTTCCAAAGGCTAAGGTTGAAGTCCAAATCAAAGAGCAGGTTTTGGTCAACTCTCTAGGTTGACATTAAGCTATATAAGGTTGGGATGTTCTCTTAACCTTTTGAAACTTAATCTTCTTCACCTCTTCTTTCCACCTCTTATTAGATCGTTGTAAAGATAAAAGCTAGACAATAAATGTGTAAGTCCTTAATAAATGGTAAAGGTCTCTATATATGCACAATGTGCTATTCTTAGTTATTTCAGAAATGTTAGCACATCTTCTGTTGCACCAATCAGAGGACTAGGGCAGTGTGTTGGTGTAAGTGGTGCTTATAGATGCTTCATTCCTCAAAATCTCCATGCCAGGAACCCCACTATTAAGCCATACTCAGTGTGTCCCTTTCTTCCCCTGACAACCCACTTCCAGCCTTGACTGTCTTATGCCTTGTCAACGGAATTAACCTCAGCAATGTTCTCGCTGTCTGCAGGCCCCTCCTCTCCATTCTGCCCAGAATGCCAGGACCATATTCACCTTCCAAGATGTCTATCATGCCATCTTAAAGTCAAATGGTGCTCCCCATTACGAGATAAAGTCTGAACCATCCATGAATCCTTAACAATCTCGGTGCAGCCAACAGTTAGACTCTTACTACTCTCTTCTCATTCCCTGTGAGCCAATCAGATCAGACCTCTTGTTTAGCCTCCCTGTGACTTTTCACATTTTGGAGTCAACATCTCTCTGTAGGTGGTGTTTTCTACATAAAGTACCGTCTTCCTCCTCTCTTGTCTGTACAAGTCTCATTTACCATTTCAGGCTCACTTCACAGTCACAGTTTGTAATAGATTATAGAGGCAAATATTTATATATACCATTCACGTATGTAAACACATTTCTAACTATAGGCTAATTATATAAAATTAGGCTTTAGAAAATAAGCTAATATATAAAACTACAAGAAGGGAAATAGAAATTACTTGAACTCTCAGTCTTGAGACAACCACTATGAATATTTTGGTGACTTTTTTTTTAAGATTTTATTTATTCATGAGACACACACACAGGCAGAGACACCGGCAGAGGGAGAAGCAGGCTCCCTATGGGGAGCCCGACTCGATCCCAGGACCCTGGGATCACGCCCTGAACCGAAGGAAGACGCTCAACCACTGAGCAACCCGGGCACCCTTTCTTATACTTCTTTATGTATGAATATACACATATATTTATCTTGTTATAAAAATAGAATAAAACTATACCTGCTTTTTAGAATCATATTCATTTTTATGTATAAATGAAAGTTTGACTTTTGTGTTTTACATAGCTCACTCCTCATCCTCCTCTTCTTACCATTCTGACAAACTCACCTCAGCTAATCAGTGTTAAAAACGTTGCATATTTTCCTATACTTTTTTGCATATTATTGGTTGATTTTCAAAGCAGACTCATAAATATATGATAGAAATGTCTCCAACTCACTTAATATGGAGTTAAAAATTATTTTACCTATTTTATTTTTTCACATAGCTACAAATAAATATAATTTTAGGGGATCCCTGGGTGGCTCAGTGGTTTGGTACCTGCCTTTGGCCAGTACCAGGGCGTGATCCTGAAGACCCGGGATCGAGTCCCACATTAGGCTCCCTGCATGGAGCCTGCTTCCTCCTCTTCCTGTGTCTCTGCCTCTCTCTCTCTTTGTCTCTCATGAATAAATAAAATCTTTAAAAATAAATAAATATAATTTTACATAAATGCATGCTTGTTCTCATAGTTTTTAGAGATTTATTTCAGAGAGAGAAAGAGTGTTAGCAGGAGGGACACTGGGAGAGAGAGAAACTCAAGCAGACTCCATGCTGAGTGCGGAGCTCAAAGTGGGGCTCGATTTCACGACCACGAGATCATGACCTGAGCTGAAACCAAAAGTCAGACACTTAACCAACTGCTCCACCTAGGCGCCCCCTAGTTATACTTTTTTGTGCCATCTTTATTTGCCTTTTCCTCTCTTTCTTTCTTTTCTTGGTGTGGGTGGCATTACTTCATTCTTTTTAATGGCTGCATAATATTACACATACCACAGTTTATTTTACTATTTCCCTACTGATGGTTATCCATTTTGTTTCTTACCGATGACAAGAATGTGTGTGTGTGTGTGTGTGTGTGTGTTTGAATTCTTGATTTTAATTTGGCAGATTAGATTCTAAATCAAAGGAAATGTGTGTTTCTAATTTTAATTAATATTAACAAATTGCTTTCCAAAAAGGCTGCACAATTCATATTTCCATTAACAATGAATGTTTGAGAGTGCTATCTCCTCATCTTTATAAATTAATACAAGTCTTATCTGAGAGTCCGTGTGATCCTCTCTTTACCACTTAAGTTTGCATTTCCATGACTACGGCAAAGGCTGAGGATCTCTTAAAACATAAAGTGATCATTTGGATTGCTCTTATGTGAATTGCCGGTCCCTGTTTTTTGCTCACATTTATATTTGGGTTTTTTTTTTCTAACCAATTTGTAACAGTAATATGCATATTACTGTGGTCGGCAGGCTTCCAAAGTGATTCCCAGGGGCTCGCGTCCTGGGGTGCTCATGCCCGCGTATAATCCCCTCTTCTGAGCGTGGACTGAATCCTGGTGACTTTCTTCTAAAGACCAGTATACAGCAAAAGCGATGAGCTATCACTTCTCTGATTGGGTGTTAAAGACGATGACCTCTATTTTGCTGGTATTCTCTCTGTGGCTTTTGTCACATGTTTTCTCTAATGGTGGAGGCTAAGTGGCCTGGAGCCAAAGTAACCTCTGTCCGCAGCCCATGAGGAATGGAGATTCTTATTCCAAAGTCCTCAGGAAATGAATCCTGCAAAACATCATAAGATTGGAAGCAGATGCTCCCGAATCAAGCCTTCAGATGAACCTGTAGCCCGGCTCACATCTCAGTTGCAGCCTGTGGAAGACCCGGAGGCAGGGCACCCTGTTAATTGGTGCCTGCATTCCTGACCCCCAGAAACTGAAAGGACTAAGTGTCTGTTGTTCCAAAATGCCAAGTTTTGGGGTTATGCTGCAGAATGAGATAAGTAATACGATTATATATGCCAGATTTTCATCTGGATCATGTATTACAAAAATTTTTTCCTGCTTTTTATTTTTTTTTCCTTGACTTTGTTTATGGTATCTTTCTCCATACAGGATTTTAAATTTTTATATAACTGAATATGTCTGTATTTTCTTAGATGGCTTTTAGATTTGAAGAACTGTATATAAGTGTCTCTCCAATACCTATGTAGTATCTAGAGTCTCTTAAACAATTTTCTAATATATCTAGTATTTTATTTTTAAATTTAATTCAATTTTAAAATTTTAATTCCAGCATAGTTAGCATACAGTGTTATATTAATTTTAGGTGTACAGTATAGTGATTCAACAATTTCATATATTACTCAGTGCTCATCATGAGGACTTGGACTCCTAATCTCCATCACCTATTTCACCCATCTCCACTGCTCCCCTCTGGTGACCAGCAGTTTGTTCTCTGTAGTTAAGAGTCTGTTTCTTGGTTTGTCTCTTTTTTCCTTTGCTCATTTGTTCTGTTACTTAAATTCCACACATGAGTGAAATAATATGGTATTCATAGTTCTCTTTCTAACTTATTTCACTTAACATTATACCCTCTAGCTCCATCCATGTTGTTGCAAATGGCAAGATTCCATTCTTTTCTATGGCTGACTAATAGTCCACTGTGTATATACACCACGGTTTTATCCATTCATCTATCAGTGGACACTTGGACTGCTTCCATATCTTGGCTATTGTAAATAATGCTGCAATAAACATAGGGGTGTGCATATCCTTTTGAATTAGTGTTTTTGTATTCTTTGGGTGAATACCCAGTAGTGTGATAACTGGATCATATGGTAGTTCTATTTTTAACTTTTTGAGGAACCTCCATACCTTTAATATTTGCCTTTGACTTAAAATTTCAAAACATCATTCAGGGAAAATATATTAGAAGGTCAACCTCAAGATCTTTTCTTCCTAAATCTCCATTTTTTAAAAAATTAGGAGTAACACTGATTTTGTTGTTGATTGACTACTGAATATGTTCCCTACTCATGGCAGAGTCTGAATCTGTTAAACAGATTCCTCATTCTAGGATTGCAAAACATTTTTCTTCTAGAAAGATAAAACCAACTGAAATAATCCTAGAAGAAAGGAGTGAGCAGGAATTTGAAATGTTTATAAGATTCCAAAAGAAAACCCTTTTATTCTTAGATCATAATACTATTTCTTTATCTCACAAATATTTGTTAAGTGCATTCCACGTGGCGGGCATTGTACTTAGTCCTGGAGATAAAGGGGTAGAGAAGACAGGCAGACATGTCTACACCTTCATGGAATTTAGGAACAGGCATTAATCCAGTTATTACAAATGTAGTGAGTGTTATGAGAGGGATATGCAGTGACAGCATATGCCAGGAATTCCAACAAAGACTGTGATGAAGAAGAGACATTTAGGCTGAGAGACGAAGGGTGAGTGACTTAGTCACTTTTAAGGTGAGAGCAAGCATGGCACAATTGAGGAACTGAACAGGAAAGATTGATAGGCTAGAGCCCCAGGCATAAGTGAGCTGCAAGGGCTAAGGGTGGTAAGACTGCAGAGCCCCAGGTGGTCGAGAACCCACACACCGTATCATGAATCAAGATATTGTAGAGAAACAGAAAGCAATAGAAGGATTTCAAGACTGAGAGTGTTTTGACAAGGTCTGTATTTTAGGAAAGTTACTCTACTCATAGTTCAGAGAATGGATTGGAACAGGAATAAAATCAAGGGGTTCACTTAGAAGGCTGAATAAGTCAAGTTTCAGAATTACAACAACTTTAGCTAATTTAAGAATTTTGCCTAGGGACTCCTTCCTGGGTGGCTCAGTGGTTGAGTGCCTGCCTTTGACTCAGGGCATGATCCTGGGATCTAGGATTGAGCCCCACTTTGGGCTCCCTGCAGGGAGCCTGCTTCTCCTGTCTGTGTCTCTGCCTCTCTCTCTGTGTCTCTCATGAATAAATAAATAAAATCTTTTAAAAAATTTTTTTGGCTGGGAAAGTGTGATAATATGATACTGGGCAGAGAATGTGGGGTCAGAGGAGGGTTTTTTTTTTTATTTGATTTTCAGTTTTGTTTGATTTTGCCATAGGAAAGGCTTGAGTATGACAGAAACAGCTAGTCGATAATAAGTGCCAGAAGATACATAAAAGGAGGAGGCAAATCCAAATTGACATAGGCTAAGAATCTGAGTTCCCAACAAGACGATATTCTTCAAATATGCGGCTAAGACTTATTTAATGAAGAACTGACCTTTAATGTAAAAGAAATGGCATACTTTTTGTTCAAGATAAGGAATCTATTTTAGACGTTAAACATATATCATGTAACTTACTTAAAACTGTCTTACATTTGAGGTTTTTTAAAAAGCTTTATTTATTTACTCATTCATGATAGACTGAGAGAGAGGGAGAGAGAGAGGCAGAGACACAGGCAGAGGGAAGCAGACTCCACGCGGGGAGCCCAACGCGGGACTCGATCCTGGGACTCCAGGATTGTGCCCTGGGCCGAAGGCAGGCGCCAAACCGCTGAGCCACCCAGGGATCCCCTTACATTTCAGTTTTTATACTCAAAACTGGTCATTTGGTAATTCTAACTAAGAATGGAAGTAAAGTAAGCATGTTAGCTACAGGTTTTGTTCAAGATACATTTTAAAATCCTTTTTCCTGGCTTTCACGTAGGCAGAAAGCTTCCCAGTTATTCTCTAGTTCTTTCTATTGTGATTTTTAAAATCTGTTAGCATCTTTAGCTGCATTTATCAGGTGATAAGTCACCCTTTCCTAAGAAACAGCATTACTCTCCATGTAATGGTTGGCTGTGGCTTAGGTTAGCATTGGGTTACAAGGTCCAAGAGCAAAGTGATAATCATATTTTTTCAAGGTAACGCTTGAGAATCCTTTACATCAAGTAGAGTAGAATGTGTGTGGTTTGGTATATATACTTCTCTCTGGCAATATGCAAATATACACGTGTAAAATACATAGTAATCTAGAGGACATAATAAGGTATGTATGTGAAAAATATAATTCTATCATGTTTTTAATTATGGGGTAGCAAGATAAGGAGAACAGAAGCATTAAAAAAAAAAAAAAAAAAAGGAAAACAGTGATACTAAATACTCACCATGCATCCTGGATATTTCTGCCTAGCTCTGCTCCTAATAATGGTGACTCCCCACGATGACTGATTCTAACAATAATGATGAGTTCAGTGTCTGTGGGACGAGGACCGAGATAATGAGGATTGGTACTGTACGCTAACTCCAGGGATTTGTTTTCCTCCTTTCTGACAATACTGTTGTAGGTCACGTGAGCAGTGAGGAGATGGGCAGGGAGAATTGTTCATACTATTTAAACTCTTATTTGCTGCCACTAATGTTTCTTAACAGCCTTGCCCTGGAGCGCCTGGGTAGCTCAGCTGGTTAAGCATTGGACTCTTGGTTTCAGCTCAGGTCATGGTCTCATGGGTCATGATGTCCAGCCCCACATCAGGCTGCGTGCTCAGCGGGAAGTTGCTTGGGGGTTCTCTCCCTGTCCCCCTCCTCCCACTCATGCACAGGAGCCCTCTGTCTCAAATAAATAATAAATCTTTAAAAAAAAAATAAGATTTATTTTAATAAGATCTTATCTGCTCAGCTTTCACTTTTGTTCTCGCTCTCCCTTTCGTGGTTCATATGTCATTAATTTCATGTAAGGAAAATACACATTTAGGGTTCTCCACTATATTGGGTGGGGGGATTTCAGCTGACTCCAAAAGATTGTCCACTGGCTGATTTCAAGTGTCGGTGGCAATACTAGGATTGTATCCTGCAATGGGAAAGAACACAAAAACTCACTTGTGGTAGACCAGAGTTGGAAAGGAATTTGCTTATTTGCTGTTTTGTTTGGTTTTAACTTCCATTCAGTAGGAGGGGGACCAATTTATATCTTACGGTTACACATGAAAACCTGAGTTAACTTGTACTATATAGTTCTACACTAATTTATCCCAGGGAGGGCAGCCTGGGTGGCTCAGCAGTTTAGCATTGCCTTCAGCCCAGGGTGTGATCCTGGAGACCTGGGATCGAGACCCACATCAGGCTCCCTGCATGGAGCTTGCTTCTCCCTCTGCCTCTCTCTCTCTCTCCTCTCTGTGTATTCTCATTAATAAATAAATATTAAAGAAAAATTTATCCCAGGGATTTTTTTTAAACCTCTAATGAATTGGCACACTAGACTGCTGCTCAGGTGACTTGACATTTAATCCAGACCTGAAGGTGGGGAGATGGTCAAGGAAGTTCCCTGAGATGTTGAGATACGTGATGGAAAACATCTGACCTTTCGTTGAAGGAGGGGCTTTTTATCAAATGTAAGGAGCAAAGCAGGACAGGGACACAAAACAAGTTAGTGTGGAAATCTGGAGAGTTCCAGTTTGATGAGGTGGGTCGGAGAGTCAGAAGCGTGGTGAGAATTTTAAGGTGGAAATGGAATATGAACTGACCAGAGAAACAGAAGTTTATTAGGATGTTCCATTTCAAGCACCCAGCTGAAGAGGATGGTCTTACCATCTGGTCAACCATCTGCCCCGTGGTGGGACTTTCTGTAGTAGTATCGCAGCCTGGCTTAGGCCCTGAGAAAGCCTTCATTTTAGGAGAAAATATTGAGGAAGGACAGTATCAGAAACCCAAAGAGAGAACCAAATTACAAAAGATGGAGGCGTTAAAACGTGAAGCGAAGATTGACTAAAAAGTAAGGAGTATATGTTTCTAAGGCACTGTGGCCAGGCCGTAGGTGTCAAGGCCTGACCATGTGGAACCCCAGTGATCATGAAGCTGCAGGTATATTAGTGTAATCAAGAGGAGCTATATTTTCTGGTGAATCAATAATTTTTATGGCATATTTCCCCAGGTTCCTATTAGAAATGTATGTGATGAATTTTATGACCCCAAATAGTGGTTTCTATTCTACTTTTTAACACAGGGAAGGCTAAGCGGTAACAGGTTTTCCAGGAGTCCTGCTTCCTCATGGAAGCAGAAGGACCGCTAACGGGTGGTCCATTTCCACTTTCCACAGACTTTTCAGGAGTTATTGGAGCCCCACAGAAGTTTCTAGAGAACAGAGCCATAGCTGTGTGACTCCCTTAGCAAAGGACTGATGCCTGACTCAAAGTCCCACCCCACAGCCAACAGTCCATTTAACTTCAGTCAAAATTTAGGAAAGGCATGCAAAGAAGTCCTGCTTGTTTCCTTGGTCACAGAGTACAGACATCAATAAAAATCTTGACGTTTACTAAAAGGCACGGGGGACCAGGAAACCAGTGGCCTCAGTTCGACGCTTACTTAATATGGGTCCTGTGGAAAAATCTTTCCTTTAGAGGCTATGGTGCGGCGGAGCTGTTGTCACTTCTATAGTCCCGCTCCCTGAGTCCAGAGCCGTCGTCTCCACTTATTCTAGAAGCTGGGTGACCATGAAAGAGTCAGGGAAGCTCCTGTGTCCTGATTTACTCATTTATAAATAAAACACGAATAACGGTATTGGTGTGGGCGCTACATGGGATGGTATTTGCACAGGTGCAGTACTTGGCTCAGAATAAGCATTCGGCACCAGGCGGCGGCGTGGGGCCGGTTTCAACTTCTTTAGGATGACTAGCCGTCCCAGCTCCGAAACGCTAAGATTCGGTGGCAGGAGGGGGTTTTGGTCATTGTCCCTGCTCCACGTTTTCCGCGGAGACTGGGCAGCGCTGCGGCCGAGGGGCGGCGGGTGGAGGCCGCGGGGAGGCCGCGGGGAGGCCCGCACCACGTCGTGCACCGCGCAGAGCACGGCCGGCAGCTGCCCTGGGGTCACACGGCTCGGGCTGCAGAGTGGACAGGTGCGGGCTGCGGGGCCGACAGGTGCGGGCTGCCGCGGAAAAGCAGGAGGCGCCGACCGCAGGCGCCTAAGCCGCGCGTCCTCAGCTCGCTTGTGTGTGGGACCACGCGGCAGAAAGCAGGTGCCCCGGCAAAGGCAGGTGAGTCCTGGGCCCCACAGGCGCAGCCAGCCTTGAAGACCCGACGGGCATCAATGTGTGCAGCAGGTGGACTGGGGGCGTCCCTGAGAGGCCCCTGAGATGTGCCCGGCCGTGGCTGGGAGTGGGGTCATGGGGTCCCAGGGTCCCAAGGCCACAGAGTCTCGGGGTCCCAGGGTCCCGGGGTCTCAGGGTCATGGGGTCCCAGAGTCCCAGAGTCCCAGGGTCCCGGAGTCCCAGGGTCCCAGGGCAGCAGTCGTGGCACAGAGGCAGTCCCCAGGCCGGCGGGGGCACAGTGCCGGTCGTGGGTCGCTGGAACACGCCCCGAGTCCAGCAGAGGAGGGCGAGCAGGGTCCAGCGCTCACCGCCTCTCCCCTGCATGCACCTGAGAAGGGCCCCCGGGGCGGCGCCCTGCCCGGGCCGCTCCCCCGACCTCAGTCCGGCGCCCCCGGCGCCCCTGGAGCCCGCAGCCCTGGGAGCAGAGCAAGGCGGTGCAGCAGCTGGGCGGCGGGGGAGCAGGACGCCTGGACGGGCTGCGGGCTGAGCCCCGGTGACCTCGAACCCCGGGAGCCTGGTGGATGGGCCCCGGCGGATTTGAGCTGCGCTGCACAGGCCTGCTTCTCCCTCTGCCTGTGCTTCTGTGTCTCTCATCAATCAATAAATAAAATCTTAAATAAATACATAAATACAAATGAAAATGGAACAAGGACGGGGATCCCTGGGGTGTCAGCAATTTAGTGCCACCTGTGGCTCAGGTCATGACCCCGGAGTCCCGGGATCGAGTCCCACATCGGGGTCCCTGCATGGAACCTGCTCCTCCCTCTGCCTATGCCTCTGCCTCTCTCTCTTGTCTCTCATGAATAAATAAATAAAATCTTTTTATTTTATTTTATTTTATTTTATTTTATTTTATTTTATTTTATTTTATTTTATCTTTTTAAAATAAAATAAAATGGAACCAGGAGATGAAGAAAGCCCACAGCAGGTAGACACCCACCTGGGCGCCACCGTAGCCTCGGAGGCGTTGGGCCCCCTGGTCCTGCAGCTTCAGAGTTGTCTGGGGGTCGGCGGGCCCAGCGTCTGGAGACTGGGGAGCAGGAGGCTTCCTGAGCTACAGGAGCACCTTGCGGGCTGCTCGGCCCCACGTCACCGGGATGCGTGGAACAGGGTCCCCACCAGGCCAGGTATGCGGGGTCCACCCCAACCGTCAAGGCAGCCGGGCCACACTGACCTAACCTCGGCCCTTCTCCTCTGGTTCTTGTCTCAGTGACATCAAAGGGCTCCAGGGAGCGGGCCACTTGCTTAATCAGTGGCTTTGCTGTAACCTTCACTGTTGCCATAAAATATTCCAGGCATCTTCTGAGGAGTAAGTAATTCCCCCAGAGCAAGTTGCAGAGCCCAGCGGTGTTTGCTTTCACCTGCGTTCCACAGATGTGGCGCCAGCTGTGGGCACCCATGGGGCACTAAGCCCCTGAGGCCTGCTGGTAACCATAGTCAGTTAATAGTTGATGTTGAAATGTCACATAAAAAGGAGAGCAGAAATCATATAAAAGAGGAGTCCTTGCAGAAACAATTTAGAGGGTCTAATATTTAGCACCTGAGAAATAGGATTTTACTTTTTTGTTACACTAGTAGACCAATTATTAAGGCCCAGGCCTGGGTTGGGGCGGGGAGGCTAATAAACTGGACAGACTTTGAAAAGAAGGACCCAGACAGAACCACTCCTTTATTTTTATAAAATTCCATTAATTAAATGATCGTGAGAGAAAACATCCATAAAGATGAGAAGACAATCAAACACATCTTTTCTATTTGAAGAATCACACATCCCCAGTATACAGGAATTAGCCACTATCTGCAGGTATGTTATTGAATTTCCCCTTTCTTTATACACACATCCTGTTTTTCCTCCTATAAAAATTGATCGCCACAGATGTGGTCTTGAAATCCCTGTGGTTTCTGAAATCCTGTTCAAAAGGAGCAATGTATTTTCCTATTCCTGCAATTTGAGCAACGAATAGCAGAGGAAGTAAGTCAAATTATTCTGTTTCTTTTTTTTTTAATCACATAATAGCATACCAGTGGATTAGTAGGATGCCATTGACATGGCCTAGTCTCTGTCCGTTGGCTTAATCATCAATCCATAAGCATTTAACGACCATCCACTATGTCCCAAGCACTGGGAAAACAGATGTCAAACATGGTGCCTGCCCATGTGGGGCTGAAAATATTTAGTAGGGCAAGAGGACAGGTCAGCACAGAATCAGGATAATATTTGGAAATATTATGAGGAGTCTTTTTCCTTCTCAGAAAATCTTGTTTTACTGCGCAGCTCTTTCACTATTTAACCAAATCAAGAGACTAAGGCTGGTTGCCACAAAGAAGAAAAGACACAAAAGAATCCAACCAGAACAGGGTCCAGTTTCGGACTGAGCATATAAAAAGAAAGCCCTTAAAAGCTCTCGTTTCCAGGAGCCTGGTGATTGGAGGAGGGAAGAAGCTGGGGGTTTGCTTTTGTTGTATGTACGTAAGTATTCGTTCTTTCTTTCTCTTTTTCCCGCCCCCCCCCCCGCCCCCGCCCCTTCACCTTGGCTCTGACTCAGTAGAGGAAAGCCTGAAAGACAAGCCAGTTTCCACCAGGGACCGGGGCGGAATGCCTGATGACTCAAGCAGCAACTTCCCAGCCTTGGAGGGGCTGAGGCCTTCTCTGAGGTGGGGAAGGAGTTTTGAGATGAGGAGAAAGGAGAGCTAGAGTGCTGAGATGCGGAGTGGGCTTTGTGCACACCGTGGGGTGCAGATGGAAGGTGTGGGACGGTGCCCCCTGGAAACATGGGGCTTTGGCAATAGGAGATGCCCTGTTCCATTTGGAGTAGCCCTGCTGGCCCTCTGTGCGGCCGCTGCCCGTGGTCAGCTATGTGTTAGATAATTTTAGCATCATTCTTACTCCGGAGAGTTTGGGTGGGCTTTATCCAGGGGGGTCAGCCCTATGACCTGCACTTCTAGAAGAACTTGAGTGAGGTGAAGAGCATAAACCACAGGAAAAAGTTGCGGAGATGTGGAGAGTGGCTTGGAGGCAGCTGCCTGGGCCTAGAGGGGCGCGGAGCCCGGCCCAGTTCAGTCGTGGCAAAGCCTCGCTGCTTGACACCAGCCCGACCTTGACAGGGGTGTGCTTCCGAGGAGGGTGTGGGAGGCGGAGGGCCTGGGAGTGCTCCCCGGATCCCAGCCCGCTGGGCCGGACACAGGTGCCATCAACTGGCAGACTACTGAGCGGTCACGGTGGCCCAGGAAGCCGGCAAGGAGCTCAGGTTCCATCCGGGCACGCTGTGAAGTCCTAGGAAATCCTTGAGAAGTCGGAGAAGTGCGCACCGGTTGGTACCGTGGTGAGGACGATCTGGGGCTAGGGGAACAAATGAACCCACTGTGCTTACTGATGAGCCGTCGTGTCTCTCGGGAGAGGGCTCTGCCCTTGGCGAGTTTTCTTCAAGAACTTGGCTGTGGACACAGAGGCGTACTCCTCAGATTGGCGTAGGATGCAAATTCTGAAGAAATAGCTCTTACGGTGCAGGACAGGATAAAAACTCAGAAGTCTGAAGCAAGTGTCCGAGAGGAGCAGGATGACCCCTGACAGAACAGATGCAAAGTCCTGCCTTTAGGTGAAGCCAAGCGAGCAGCACAACTAGAGGATGCGAAGGCCTGGCGGCAGCTGCCCTGACAGCCACATGAGGCTCTTAGTTGGCTTCACGCTCTTGTCCGTCAACGGCGTGTGGTGGCCACCTGAAGGCCACCTTCCCTCTGGATGTGGTGAAATGGAGCCATGAGGATGACCTTCCTAGCAAGGGCCTCACTTTTCCCAAGCTAAAATAATTTTTTGAGAAGAAAAAAAAAATGGTGTAAAGAAGCCACAGATCAAAAATGACGGCTTCTGCTCACGCACTCCCACCACGCCGGGCAGAGAACGGCCGCTCGCCTGGTGGCCTCGTGTCTCTGATGTCACCGCTGCCTCTCCCGAGCCCCTGAGATCTTGCAGGGTGTCGCGTGAGGCACAGGCAGCCCGCCCGGAGGGGCCCGGGCCCAAGTCACCGGGTGGCAGAGAGCTGCGCTCGCCTGCTGCCCCCGCATGGACGCGGTGACCTGTCGCAGAGGCCGAGCTGACACTCAGCGGCGATGAGCGGCGGCCACCGTGGCCCGGCGTGGACGCTGCTCCTCCACGCAGCCCTCCTGGCCCGCAGCCTCCTGCAGCCCCGGTGGCAGTGGCCGCTCCTCAAGGCCGCTCACCTGGTGGCCCTGGTCGGAGGCCTCGTCACCCACGACAGGGCCAGGTCCTGGGAACCCCGGGTAGCAGAGTGGCGAGAGCCCACGGTGTTGGTGCAGGCAGGGTCTATCTCAGGGAAACCAGCAATTTCAGCTAAAGTGCAAAAGGCTTCACTTGTGAAATCCAATACACCTCCTGGGTTGATTCCTAGAATATTCTTCTGTACGAAGGGGGCTTTGCTAGATGCCAGGCGAGCTGCCCCTCTGTTCTAAGAAGCGAAGCAGAAAACCGAAGTACTGGAGGAGCCTTGGAGGCCACCCACCCCCGGGCCGTATGGCCGAGGACACTGGGCCCGAGAGAAGTTAGCATCCTTGTCCCCAGTCTCAGGTCTCCTGAATTCTATTTTCAGTGCTCTTTCCAGTATGAGGCTTTAAAAATATAGTATTTCATTTTATTTTTATTTTTTTTTTTAAGATGTTATTTATGTATTCATGAGAGACACAGGAAGAGAGGCCGAGACACGGACAGAGGGAGAAGCAGGCTCCCCGCGGGGAGCCCGATGTGGGACTCGATCCCGGGACCCCGGGGTCACGCCCTGGGCCAGAGGCAGATGCTCCACCACTGAGCCCCCCCGGCATCCCAAAAATATACTATTTTAAAACAAACCAGCAATAACGAAAAATCTTACAGATTTTTTTTTTTTTTTTTACCGTGAGAGTGAGCTAATTCCTTTATGTTGGACCCGTTCGATCCTTAGGACTCCGTGAAGAGGAGGGAAATGTTCCATCAGCAGCAAGGAGGGGGAGCAGAGTGTCCCAGACGGGGGGAAGGGAAGTCCGCGCGTGGGCACCTGCCTCGCCCCCGGCCCTGACCCTCTGCGCTCCAGGCCCCCCTCCTAACCACGCGGACGCACAGGACCCACCTGCCTGGAAAAGAGTCCTTCTCTTTTTCTCATTCCAATTTAAACTTAGTCCATTGCAGTGATATTTTTTTAGTTCATTTTCCTTGTAAAAATCCTAGTTTCTAATTTCAACCCCAGGATACTCGTATCTCAAGGCCCTCGCTCTTTGTTGCCACTGAGCGCTAACCCTCCACCGGGGAGCGGGAAGAGGGGGACACACAGGCTGACGGGGGCGAGGCGTCCTCGCGGGGGCCTGGGCAGCAGCACTCCTGCCCGGACTCGCCCGCGGGCCTCGCCACCCCCGGCAGCTGCACCCTGGGCCGCGGGGACCCGCTCCTCATTGCCACTTTGTCCCTCTTACCTTCCCACCGGACCGTCTGCTACTTCGGTTGGAAATCCCAGAGCGACCGCAGCTCTCTGGGTGCCCTTCCGCAACCCATCAGGTTTATGGAAAAGCTAAGAACTTCCTGATTCACTCCCACCTGATTCTGTGGGAAACCAGGGGAGTGATCATCGCCCTTTAGCCACCCGCTGCCCTTCTCTGCACCTCCCCAGGGCCCCTTCCCACGCTGGAGGAACGCCGCCCGCCACCATCCAGAAGCTGGGGGACGCTCATCTCTGCTTGCCGCATCTGCCCCCGTTTCACTAGGGAAACCTTGAGAGAGCTCGGTCTTGGGGGCAGCAGGTGTGAGCGGAGCTGGGAGGGGACAGAGGGGTCCTTACTGCTTCGGTGGTGGTAAGGCCTGCGTAGCACCTGTCCCTCGCGAAAGGCTCCCAGGGCCCGGCGAGGGGGGATCCGCCCAAGGTGGCTTCTCTCGTGCTTACCGGAGCGGGAGCCGCGCTGCTGGCGGGGCGTCTGGGGCCCCAGGTTCTCACGGGCGGGCTGCCCCGGGGTTGCCCCTTCCCGCCAGCCAGGAACCGGGAAGGAGCGAGAAGGGACCCGGTGGCGAGCCGCCCTTGCCTTGGCACTGACCGCGGGAGGCCAATATGAACGCGTGTGCGCCTGTCTACGGCCTTTTGTTGTGCTTTTAAGCCATGAGTTGTAATAGGTAATGTAGCGACAGGTGCAAACAACACGGAAGTGGAACAAATAAAAACCAATTTTCTGCTACTTCATTGCCTCGCCCCCCACTTCCGTAGAACCATTTTCATCGGTTTGGGGTATGTGTGTGTGTTCCCTGGATATGCCTTTTTTAGATATGTGGACATTTGCTTTCATTTTTATAGGAACGGGATTGTACACCTACGGATACGTGCACACATGCACTGTATTTTTGTGTGTTTTCCTGAGTCTTTTTTCACTTTACTATATGGGGACACGTGGATCTATCACATCATTTTGGTGCTTCCTTAGCATTCCCGGTATGAATGTTCTGCGACATGTCTGTTGGCCAGTTGATGGTATTTGGGTTGTCTGTCCTTTGCTGCATTGCAGTAACGTCAATGCGTCCGTGTGCACGTGCGCACACGCGCGCACACACACACACACACACACACACACCCCTTTCGCTCTAGACTCAACTTTTCTGAAATAGAATCTTGCAAGTGGGACCGCGCGGTTGGAAGATGTATTTATTTTAAATTTGTTAAATTCTGCCAAATCGTCTTTCAAAAATGTCACGCCCGGTAACAGAACATTAGGGGGTGCACCTTCTTATCCTCTTATAAACACTATATGTCATCAAAATATTTGTAAATTTTGCCAGCTTAACAACAACAAAAAACACCTCCTTTGTTTCTGTTTAAATTACTGTAACTGTTAGTTTGAGCGCCTTTCAAATGTTTCTGGCCGTTTGTGACCTTCTGCTCTAAAATGCCTCTTGTCGTTTGCCTGTCACCCCCATTTGGTCTTTTATATTTTTCTGCAGGAGCGTGTTGGCTGTGACGGATGTTAACTCTTTGTCTCTTATATGTGTTGCAAATATTTTCCCACAGTCCTCATTTGACTTTTAAATTCCTTCGCGTGAGCTGATTCCGCCAAGTAGAGGTTCTGACTCCTTAATCGTTCCAATCTGTCGGCCTTTTCCTTTATGGTTTCTGGGCCCCTGTTGGCCTGACGTGGTTCCCTCACCCCAGGCCCACGGAAGTAGGGCAGGTGTGCTTCCTGGGGGAGGCGGTGGCTGCCTTCAAAGAGGCAGCAGGAAGCCGACGGATGGGCCGCCAGGAAGGCCGCCCGGGCCCTGGACGGCCCCGGCCCACGGGTGTCCCCCGCCCCCCACGGTACTTTTCCAGCCTCTGGCGATCTGTCCTGCCTCCAGGCAGCTCTGCCTGCCCACCAGGTTCGCCTCGGGCCCCCTCCCCCGGGGGACCTGCCACGGGCTGTCTTTACCCCGTTTCCTGCCTGTTGCTGGCAGCGGGCGGCCTCGCGCAGCCTCTCCTCACGCCTCCTCTTCCTGCCGCTCCCCGCCCCCCTTCCTGCAGCGGGGCGCCGGTGCACATCTGTCCGGCGGCCGGTTCCGTGGGAGGTGTGATGGTGCAGTGCTCTAAAAGCCGCTCCCTTCCCTGATCTACAGCCCTGCAGGCCTCCCTGACTCCTGATTCTGATTCACTAAGGACAAAGGAAGCGCGGAGTCTGCGGCTGCCTGGGTCCCGGGGGAAGCAGCGCCAGGCAGGGAGGTGACACGGGAGTCACTGTGTCGGCCCCGGCCTTCCTCCAGGCTTTGGGGTGCCATCGGCAGGGCCGGTTCTCTCCCGGCTGGGGTCAGCCACCAGCCACCAGCCAAGGCCAGCCCCCACCCCCGGCCCCGGTCTTCGTGGGCGTCGGGACATCCGACCTGTGCGTCCCTTAGACGTGTGGGGAGAGCAGTGTGGCTGCTTCGCAGATGTGGCTTCAGGCCACCCCCGCAGTCCCGCAGAGCCACACGTCACCTGGCACGTTGGGATCCTCCCGTGTAGAGGTCTTGGGTCCGACGCCCTCCAAGTTCTCCAGGTGGCTGCGGGGCTGCAGGAGCCCAGGAGCCCGAGAGGCATGGCCAGGGCTTCGGGTGCAGGAGGGAGCAGGGAGCCCGGGAAGCGGCCGCTGTCCCTCGGCGGGGCTCCGTGTCGTGGCCCTCGTCCCCCTGCCCACCCTGGCCAGGCCCGGCCACTCCCGCACCTCTGTGGGGTCCCTGGCTTCTGACGGTCTCCTGGGCCCTAAGCGCGGCTTTCACGGTAGAACAAGGTGCTCGTCTCAGCTCGGAGCTTCCCCGGGCTCCCGGGAGGGGTTTCAGGAGCCACGCGGATATTTCAACGGCTCCGGGGGGCCAGGGCGCCCGACGGGCGGGCAGGCGGAGGGAAGGCAGCGCGGCCCGCGGGCCCTCGCTGGGGAGGGGCTCTGAGCCCCGCAAACACGAGGGGACACTGGGAGGCTCGAGGGAGTACGAGGCAGGCCCCGACGGGCTGGCTTCCGCGCGGGCCCCAGGCAAAGGAAGGCGACTGCCCGGCGCCCGGCCCGGGCCTTCTGAGCCGGAGGTGACCCGGCCATCGCACCCCGACACCGGCCGCGGCCCACACCTCAGGGAGCACGGCCGGCTGGCGCCTCTGGCGCAGCACAATTTCGGATGTGTGGTGGCCCCACCAACTGCGTCGTGGGTCGCCCAGGCCGCGGGGACCTCCAAGTCTCCCTTCGTGGACAGGGTCGGGGAGCAGTGGCCCGGTGGCGCCCGAGGTGTTGGGGACGCTCTTCAGGGGGCCGCGGCCTGGGCGGGCACCTGCCTGGGACCCCAGCCCTCGAGGCTGGCACGACCGCGGGGGTGCGGCTCGGGGTGCGGGTGGCCAGGCACGAGGCCTCGTCCAGCCATCTCTCTAAGCTGGGGTGAAGCCGTGGGCCCCTTCCCGCTAGGGAAGGTCCCGCCGCCAGGTGTCCCCCAGAGGCGGACCGACCCCGCGGGGAAGTAGGAACCCGACCTTCGGAGACCGCGGTGCTCTGCGGTCGGTCACTCGGAGGCGCCAGAGGGAACACTCAAGAGCCTACAGCCATCCGCCATGCCTTCCGTGCAAATAGGCATCAGCCACCGAGGAACCCAGAACTTTCCAAAGCACAGTAGGAGCAACACCACAGGCCGCTCTCGTCCAGTGGAAGGGAAAAAAGATGCGCAGTCTTCGTCCTTGGGCCCGGTCTCCGGCCCGCCCTTAACCCCCTTCAGAGACACCGGGTCCCTGGTGCCTGCGGAGCTCCGCCTGCGGGGCTGCGTGGGGACTTGCTTAGGGTGGCCTGTGTCACACACATAGGGCCCTGCAGGGGCCGCCCCACCCCACCGCTGCCCCACCAGCCCGCTCCACGTCGGCAATGGGAGGCCTCGTGGTCTTTCTCCTGGTGATGATGGTAGTGCTCTTTGCAGAGTTAAAACAAGAACAATCTGAATTGGTCTAAACCTTCGAGCCTTGCTGCCCCCCAGGAAGCCTGAAGGTCATGTTCAGACGCGAGGACAGTTGCTGTTCTTGGTGTGCAGGATGCGGCCCCGCAGGAAGGGCCACACTCTCGGGTCGGGCCGCGCCTCCACCGCCGTGGGCACCTGATGGCACGCCACCACAGCGTCCCCTGCCTCACGGAGCCCTCAGAGGGGCTTATACGGGCGTTAGGACCTTCGTGTTCTACTCCCATACATCATTAGTGGTGTTCTAGAAAGGGGCCCTTTCTACATTTTTAATAAAAGAGGACATTGATCAAGTGCTTTATTATACGTTAAGCCCCCTACATGGGTTTTCTTGCTGACTTCTCGCAAAAATCCTCTGGGGTCACTCGTAGTATCAGCCCCATATTATGGACGAGAGAATGAGGTGTATAGAGGTGAAGTAGCTTTTCCGAGGTCACGGAGCAGTAACGGCAGTGCGGGGACCCCACTGGACATGCTGTCCGACCACAGAGTCCATGCTCCACCGAGACTCCTGTGGGGGCCTGTGGACAGAGAACTTTCTCACATGTACTTCAGAAGAGCCTTGTCCACAAAATAGTACCCTTATCTGACAGATGAAATGGTCAAAACATACACTCGGGTCCGCTCCATTAGCTTTTTAAGTAAATCATTTTTAAATGCCAAGCCATCCTACAAACCATTAAAACCTTTTACATATGATATTTTTCGCATGGTTTTTTTTTTGAATATTCATCACCTAAGAAAATGTTAATGTTTAATTTTAACATAAAATTTTGCCAACTCCCCTTCTGGATAGGGATGCCAGGTTTAACAAATAAAAATACAGAACGCTTAGTTAAATTTGAATTTCGGATAAACAGCAAATGATTTTCAGGGGGCACTTATACTAAAAAAGAATTCATTGTTTATCTGAAATTCAAATTTAACTGGCCACCCTGAATTTTATCTGGCAGCCCTATTTCTGGAGACCTGTTTAGTATGCAGTAAATAAGGAAACCTAAAGCCAGTTGGAAAAGATGAGGAAATGGCTCCTGTATCCTCAGCTACGTTTGCGCTAAGCACGTGACGGTGGAGGCTGGCTCCAGGGCAGCTACCGGGCTGCACAGTCCGGCGTTCCTGGTGCCACACATCCCCGGCAGTGCAAAGCACAGTGCTAAGTGAGGATTCTTTTATATGCTTTCAGTTCACGCTACTGAAAATTAATAATAGGAATTGCCACTTGTACAGCATTTGAAGATTTGTTCTAGTTTAAGATTCACAGAAATCTCATGGTGGGTATTCCCATTTCACATATGGGGAAGAAGAAAGACTGAAAGGTTACTGGTCTAAGGCAACGGCTCCTAAGGGGCAGAACCCGAGCGCAAGGCTTCTGATCCCGGACCCACTCCTCTTTTGTCCACACTGCACAGCACCGTGCTTGTCAAACAGCAGGCTGGTCCCAGAGGGGGCCACAGGGAAGGGGCTGCCACATAGGAGTAAGTGCCCCGCCTTTCTGGGCACCTTTGTGATGGTGCCAGATGGAGCCTTGGGTGACAGGAGAGGGTGAGGATTCCCCAGGAAGATGTCTTTAGGTTGGCCTTGGGCCCCTCAGACTGTTAATGGAGCTGTCGGGGTTGGCTCAGGTGCACAACCTAGAAGGCAAGTGTGTTGGAAGCAAAGAGTAATAATCCAAAAAAAGCTCAGGTCCCATAGGGATGGTTTGGAGGTCACGTTTCTCGCAGGGCCATGATGGCTAACTTCGTGAGTCGCCTTGACCAAGATGCAAGCTCCCAGATATTTGGTCACACCTGGTTCACAGCGAGGGTGTCTCGTGGCTGGTGTTTGAGTCCGTAAAGCAGGTTGCCTTCCCTCGTGCGAGTGACCTCATCCCATCGGGTGAAGGCCTGAGCAGAGCCCAGGACCAGGCCACTGACACTTCTCCTACCTGATGGTCTTCGAGCTAGAACACCCTCCCCGCCTTGCGTTTGGACTCGAAGCGCAGCATCTACTGTTCCTGGGTCTCGAGCCTGGTGGCCTTTGTCCTGGAGCCATACCGTCCGCTCCCCTGGGGCTGCAGCTTGCCCACCGCGGACGTTGGGGCTGGTCAGCCCTGTAGTCACGCGAGCCAGTCCTCCTCCTAAACCCGTACGCAGGGAGAGGGACTGTGCGTGCGCGTGTGAGCGTGCTCCTGTTTCTGTGGGGAACTCTAGACAATACAGCGGATGTCCACCTCACCACCTGCAGGTCTGACGAGGAAAGCCAATGGGTCTCACCTCTCAAAACCCGGGTGCTTTAGTCCCCAGTAACGCACTGTGTCCTCCCCTGTCTCCAGTCAAGAAAACCGACATTTCGGAGTCATCCAGGGAGCCGTCTATGCAAGGCAAATGTTTTCAAACATTGTTTTTTATCGAGCCTATTTTTTTCTAAGCTGACAAAGAATCTCAATATGTAAAGTAGATAAAAAGAGGAACAACTTTGATGAAATTGGCAGCCCCGCGTCAGGGTGGGAGCGCATGGACGTTCCCCGTCTTCTGCTGCCAACTCCTTGCTCTGGGCCTCCATAGGTTTGGTTTTCATCATGTGGAATAGAACTTTATTTATTTTTTAACATATTTTTCTTCTCAAAAAAATTTTTTATTATGCAAGGTGCACGTACTTCCTGTAGAAAATATAGGTGTCCTCGAATAAAAGTGACAATTACCCATTTTCTAAAGTTCTGCCAACCAGAGGAAACTCACATTTTTTTCATGTTTCTGAATGGTTAACACACGTGCACACACACATATGTATATTCACCTTTATATTTGCGTAATATACATAGACCAAAGCCCTTCTGAAATAATTCCCGTCAGAACACTTAGCCGTATTGGATCAGAACTCATCCTTGCACCAGGCGGTGACAGGCGAAGGGGCTGAGAACATCTGTATGAGCTGACCTTGGGTGACACATCCCGAGTGTTTATATTCAGATGAGTTTTATCGTTTTCCTAACAGGCACCTAGGAGACTCTAGATTCTAGTAATGCTGAAAAAGTGTTTTTAGGCTGTCTAGAGGCCTCAGGACATTCCTCTGAGTATTGCTAGTTGCAGCAAATCTATGTTATTTAGGAGTGACTCAACTGCCTGAAGTCCTAATAGACAAGTCTTTGAGGGGGAACGCTTTTCAGGGGTGCTGAGGGCCTTCAGTTCACTGCCTGGACTCCAGCATCTGCTCCAGCTTCTTGCCTGCACATGCCCTACGCTCTCAGGGCTCGGGCTCCCGCACTGCGCTCCGGGTTCCCCGAGTCCGTGCTCTGGACATAAAATTCCATCTCATGTAGGAAACACACTCCCGGTTTGAGCCAGTAGGTTTCCAACGTGGGTGCGCATCAGAGTCACTGGGTTCTGATTTGTTAAACCACAGCTGGCAGGGCTACGCTCCCGGAGTCTCTGGTTCAGTGGGTCTGGAGTGGGGATGAAGAATGTGCATTTCCAGCACATTCCAGGGGATGCTGGTCTGTGGATCACATCAGAAGCTCCACTCTGCAGGGCTCCTCAAATGTTGTTGTGTCTGTAACCATCGGAGCGTTCCATTAGAGGCAGGGCCTACTTCAGTGGGTCTGGGGTGGATCCTGAGGTTCTGCGTGTCTAACAAGCCCCCAGGGACCCCACTTTGGGCATTTCCTCAGTATGCCCCTGGTTTGCTGTTTGCGGAGAAAAAGGGCTCCCCTTCCTTCCTCTGTCAGGGCTTCCTGGACCTGCCTACCCGCCGAGGTCACCTGGGCCAGCCCAAGTCCTCCTGGTGCCGGTGTCCCAGCCCAGAGGCTGTGGTTGGTCTGCCCTGCGGCTGGAGACGGTTAGGGCCCCGGGTACCCGTGGCACGTAACCACGTGGATGAAGCACCGATCCACGTGCCCACGTACCTTGCGCCCTCCGTGGGACCTTGGTCCTGGCTCCGGCCTGTTTGCCTGTTTTGTGTTTCCTTCGTCTGCCCGGCTGCCCGCCGACCCCCGCGGGCTGGACCGCATACCCGCTCCCCCACGGCGTCTGCCACGCACTGGGGATTAGTGTTTGTTGAATAAATAAATGACAAAAATCAAAATCAAAGGGAGTATGAGGGAGACATCCCGCAGGCCGCCAGCCCCCAGTAGAGTGGGTTTACCCAGGAGCCCCTTCTCCAAGGCGGCTTGTGGGACTGGCTCAGGGTAGATGGATGCATCCTGCTCCCTCTACACATCACCTTCCCACCTTTCGCCCTATGGGAGTTCCCTCGAGAAACTTCCCCATTACAGGCGTTACCTGGCGCTTGCTGCGTGGGCAGGGACTCAGCGGGCTCTGCCTCGGGGGACCCCTGATGGCAGCCCATGGGGTGCCAGCCGTGGAGGTGCCCGGGCCCCCCGAGCCTGTGCACTGAGCCACGGGGGAGCTCCTCACTTCATCCCCCGGGCCTGGGCCCGCATCAGGGTGTCCCCCTTGCTGTGGGGCACGTAGCTCAGACAAGGCGGCCTCAGTTTCCTCCACTGCCGGGCCCCCCCGACAGCTCAGCAGGGCAGGTGCAGCTGGGGCCACAGGCACAGGCCGGGGTGCAGGGGCCGGGCCAGCAGGAGCGGCCGCCCGCGGCGCCCAGTGCCCACCTGCTGGGCCGCCAATGCCCCTCGCCCCCCGGGGGCTGGCTGCCCAGGTCCAGGTCCCCAGTCCCCGCTCAACACGAGGCTGTGGCCCGAGCCCCTGAGCCCACCGAGCGCGGCCGGGCCCGCCGCCTCTCGAGATCGGAAGCGACCTCATGCAACACACGTGAAGGCCAGGTGATCCCACATGGCGCAGACCTGTCTCTCTAGCAAGGCGACTGTAAATGTGGTTCTAGTTTTAGTTCCTAAGTGGAGAAGGGGGCCTCGAGGGCAGAAGCCGGGGTGGGGAGGACCGGGGGTGTCCGGCCCTGGGGTGAGGGCGGCCCCGCGCTGGGCTCCTGCTCCCTCCCCTGAAGCCGGGTCTCCCGAGATCCTGAGCAATCCAACTCAATACTTATAAATAATAATAATAATCGCGTTGCGTCCGCCGGCGAGAGATCACTAGCTAGACGAATCCTCTATGTTTGTTTGCTTCTCTCAATGGGAGACCAGACAATCTTGTTTTCCCTTTGGCACGAGTTGCTGTTGTGCAATGCTGACTCCCTTGACATCATTTTCCAAGCCCAGCATCTCAGCAGCTTCCACCGCAGGCTGCGCACTGTTTATCATTGCCCACTCTGCTAACTCCTCTTCTCGGTGTTTTGCCAGTCGATTGGGTTGGACTTAGACCAGCACCTGCCACAGGGTACTGTGCTTCCTGGTTACCTGTGTACCTGCACAGCCTGCCACCGGCCCTTTCCCGGAAGACCGTCTAAGGAGGAATCGGGCTAGTGATCACTGTATTTTCATTTGTGGTCAGAGAAGAATGGGTTTTTCTTCTCCGCAAACATTTGGCCTCCAACTGCCAGAAGCACCGCTTATGAGCCATTTGGCAGAGCTGCTGGCCCTTAATTGTTTCCAGATGACATTTAAAATGGATCATGTGGTTGGATTTGATTCCTGTTCTCAGAGTGCAGAGGATAAGCTTGCTATCCCAAACATCATGCCTGAAACATTTACAGAGAACACTTACCATGTAACCTGTCCCCAGAGCGGAGGCTGCAGTTCACAAGACTAATGCAAAATCCTCCAAGCGGGGACATCTGCTTGTTCAACTTGGTTTTCCCATGGCCCATTTTTCAGAGGGGCCTTTCCATCCTCCCCCTGAATCTCAATCCAGTTGAATTAAATTACCAACCTAAAAGAAGTTGACCTTAAAACCATTTATGCTTCCAAAACCAATTCAGGATATTAGGTTTTCCTGGGAAAAACAAACTGTCATTACTTACAGTCTTGGCTGAGAATGAAATAAAGTGTCATTAGCATCGTGTTCTCTTAGACGAAAGCATGTCCCGAGAATCAGCTTAAGATGAAAAAAAGGAAAGAAGAGTAAAGGTCAAAAAAATAAATAAATAAATAAAGATTTATTTATTTATTTATTTATTTATTTATTTATTTATTTATTTATTTATTTATTTATAATAGAGAGAGAGGCAGAGACACAGGCAGAGGGAGAAGCAGGCTCCATGCCGGAAGCCCGACGCGGGACTTGATCCCAGGACTCCAGGATCGCGCCCTGGGCCAAAGGCAGGCGCTAAACCGCTGAGCCACCCAGGGATCCCCAATGCTTCACTTTCTAAACTGAGTTTCTTCATCTGGAAAACGGGGGGTAATATTACCGACTATAGAGAGGTGGTGATGAAGATCCTCGGGGTTGAACCTTAGCGCCTCTCACATTTCAACACCCAGATGGGTGGTGTCTGTGTTGTTACTGTTGCTGGTTTTACAGGTGCAGGGCCCTTGCCAGCCTGGCTCAGGAAATCTGTTTGGTTGTCATCACCATAGCAGGGGTGTTAGACGGTCATAGTTGGGAAGGAGGAGTATCAGAAAAGCATGAAACTCCTGAGTAATGTCTCTCCTTATCCCTAAATGTTCCTCTTCTGTGTGGAAAAGTGGTTTTTTTTTTATCGGTTCACAACTGTCAACCACCATGAAGAAAAATCTCTGGGAGAGAGCAGTGACCAGATGCTTGGTTCTTTTGCCGTCTTCCAAATCAAGGAATGGAGCCTCTTGCATGCCAAAGCCATCTTGTGATTTTTAGAAACTTGTAGTTGATTAATTTAGTCAACCATCTTCTGTGAAACTTACTCCCTTTAGTCACACAACAATGTGCCAGATTTTGAAAAATGAAACCCAGGGCTGTGGGGTTGCCTTCTTGTGGGTGAGCCCCCACCCTGTCAGGGAGTGCGGGGATGTCCTCTGGAGGACAGAGGGTGTCCCTCTGCTAGCCATCCAGGACAGATTATCGATCATGCCTTGGTCTTTCCTTCACGGCAATTCCCTTCTCCTAGGAAGGAGAGGATATTGGAAGCCTTAGTTCTGGCTAATGGAGAGTAGGGTCAGTCCTGTTGTGCACAGCGGTAAGATGGTCCCTTCACGGCAGCGTGTAGGCAGCGCTGGACCAAGGTGGCCGATGCAAGAGCCCGGTGGAAGCCCCTAGGAGATGCTAGTAGACTCCTATCTAGAAACTGGTTTCTAATCTTTGGGGTTTTTTTGCATGATTATTGCTACCAGCCTATACCTCAATAATCTTTTGTTAAATGTTGCTATGTAGTCTCAGCTCATACTTGGAGGAATTGCCAGAGTCCATGTGGGAGAATCCAGGGTTCCTACTTAGGGAGGAAGCAAGTTATAAGATGGTAGAAGATGAATGGCTAGTGAAGAAGGAACGTCATTCAGAACAAGAAGGCTGGCTGAGGAGTACAGGGGTCACCAAGTCATTTAACGGAACATGAAAACGTTCCTAAGTAAATTCTTGAAAATTTAGTGGGAGCGCTAGGGTGGGTATGAATGTGGTAATACCAGATGTCCACATCACAGGGAATGGGATTCCTGACTACTGAGGTATGTGTGTGTGTGTTTAGGTGTATTCTGAATCGACAGGAAGGATTACCCAAAGAGCTGGAGAGTTTGCCGACACTGGGGTTCCGTTAGTTGGCTGAGGCTGCCGTAACACAACACTACAGATCGGGTGGACGCCAGAGTCCTGGAATCAAGGTGTGGGCAGGCCTGGTTTCCCATGAGGCCTCTGTCCTCGGCGTGCAGGGGCCTGCCTTCTCCCTGTGTTCTCACCGGGCCTTTGTCATGCATCAGCATCATGGGTGTCTCTGGCTCTTCTTGTAAGGACTCCAGTCCTGGTGAATCAGGGCCGCCCCCACGACCCCATGATCCCTCCTTAAGGCCTCTCTCCAAACATACTCACATTCTGCTGCGGTGCCTGAGTGCTAAGGCCTCAACACATGAATTTGGTAGGGACACAATTCCGAGGTTAATACAGATGTCAAAATGCAGCATCGTTCAGGCCCCTGAAAGTGAAACAAGGAGATTCAGGTGACAGCAGCGTCACGGTCTTCTTCCTCTTCATTCAGATCCTGTCTCTCATCTGCAAAGCCTGGCATCATTTTTAACTATCTTTCTGGAAACCCGAGGCTGTGTCCTAAATGCTAACTTTTCTGGAAGGTTGTAATAGCTCTTCATGAGGGATCGGTGAAATGGTGTGATGGACAGGACTGCAGGGCTGAGCCAGGAAAGGACCGGAGCCTTCCATCCCGGGCCCAGCGGTGACAGCTTGGTTAAGACCTGAGCTATGCCATGTAAGCCTGCTTTCTGCACTCGACTTCCCAGCCACCCCCAGGGCAGCCAGTACTTCATTTACACTCAAGGCAACATGCTCCAATGCTCGCTGCACATTTCTCTGGCAGCTTTTCAGAGCTTCATTCTTCTTAATGGTGGCAGAGAAAATGACACCGAGTATCCAGGAGTTGATTTGCTCCTTGCCTCACAGTTTCCTTCAAAGTCCCTTCAGAGTTTTCCGAATTTTACTTTCTAGAACAAATGTTACTGGCATAAATGTCAGGAATGCATGTGCAATTATTCTTAATGGTTGTGGTAAGCAAGCTCTGGATTCTCAGGTCAGAAGCAATCTGCCTTTTAGCAATTAGCAATTAAGGACCATGTGGTAATAAGTTTAGTTGGCATACAGGCATATTTCTCCAATTCATTGAGTCAACAGTGACAACAGCAACCACACAGTGTGAAGATGAACATGTTTCCGTTGGGTCACCTCCTGACCTCTCGTCTACACTATCACACTACGTGGCACCGCCCCAGGTTCTCCTCTGGTTGCCTTGACTGAAGATGGCATCTGAGGAGACTGATTGATTAATCAAACCCTAAAGTCAGACAGGAGCACAGGAAATGGTCCAGTTAAATCTTCCAGGAGAACTGCCGTGCAACCAAACCATCCAGTTTTCCAGGGCAGACAGACAGTGTTCCCTGTGCATTTCACTGTCAGGTTTCCCGGGATGAAGTCACTCCCCCGCCAGTGTCGGAACTTGAATTAACTGTCCATCTTACTAGATCTCCCGACTGACATCCAGTCTCAGGAGGAGGCCCGGGTTTCCAACATTTTGCAAGAAAATACACAAACTGAAGTCTGAGCAGTGACCCTGGGTTACCCTTGAAATCCTGGTTTACAGTGTTAATCATGGCCAAGCTACAAGGGCACTTAGCCTATGGCTGATCTAAAAATTCTTGCTTAATCAATGACTCGTATGGTTGATTCCTTGAAATTTGATCATAAATGTGAATTTACGGGGAAACCCTCTGTAATGTTTTTGAAACCTAGTTGCTTTTCTTTTATGTTAGAAATTTGGCCCTTTGCTTACTTCAGGCTGTTCGCGTGTCACTGTGCTGTGCCTTTGCATCGAGTGTGCTTTGTCGTGTTCTCTTCTTTCTCTGGCCTCTCGTTCAGCTTTCTTTAAGTCTCCAGGAGTGACCGGTGTTTTTAAGAACACCACTCGCTGACTGGCAACTCAGCGATGCCATCGGTCACTTCTGGCTCTAGATCCCAGCTTGTGCTGTTGGGCAAATGCAAAGCGAGGTTTGCTCAGGGCTCTGCTTTATGTGAGAAAGAAACTGAGGCTTAGTGACAAGTGGCCACAGGGAAGGACTTGGACTGTACAGTACTGCATGTTAAGGTCCCGGAGTTCTGGGCACAGAATCAAAGTGGAAATGCCTCTGGAGCTGTCAGCACAGTTGAACTGCCTCCCCCGCCGCTGCCTCAGCTAGCCCGGCTCAGGCCCCGATCGCCTGGGGAGGCGACTGAGGCCCGGAGACTTAGGGTCATTTGCCCCAGTTCACGAAGTTGTCTGTGACCTGGGCCCGACCCCAGCTCAGCATGTAGGACATGATGCTCCGTGGCTCTCAAGGTCTTCACCATCCTGTCCATCCCACAGTGCCGCCCAGGCCCCACAACTATCCGGGCCCGTTTGCTGGATGCCACACAGAATAACAAGTCTGATACGTGAGCTGTGCAGCCAGAAACCCTGAATGTGCTCTCCGCTCTGCACCTCCTCGCTACCAGTGGTGCTGGCTTTGCACACTCATTCTTCAGAGAGCAAAGGGCTACAGAAACCACGTCATAGTACTGGTCTCCTCAAATGCCTTCAGGGTTCCCCACACAAGGTCAAACACCCCTTAGCCTGCCCTAAACCTCCCTGCCCCCTTCTCTCCAGCTGCTCCTCACCCCGTCTGTCTGTCCTTGTCACTGTTGTCTTCTTGCCGCCTCTTGGCCAAGTGTAGGGCACCCCTGCTACACTGCTCTTCACCTAATTCTAGCCAAACCTCTGAGACCCGGACTCTTTTTCCCAGCTTTTGCTCAGAGAGATCCCTTCCCTCTGCAGAGTCATCGAAGCACCCCTGAACACTGAGCATATAAGGTTTGCTGTGTCTTCTGCAGGCACGTCAGCTGGGTCTCTCCTTCATCGATACCTTCCAAATGTGCCTCGTACTTCTCACCTCTGTGCCCTTGCCCACACTGTTCTCCTGCTGGGAAGTGGAATCCCACCTAGATGTCAAAGTGCAGCTGAAATATGCCCTCTGTCAACCTTTCCCTAATCCTCTGTACCCTAATGCTGCTCTAATGAATTACCACAAACTCAGTGGCTTAAAACAACTCAGATTTATTTTTGTTATAATCTTGAAAGTCAGAAGTCTGAAACAGCTTTCACAATCAAAGTAACAGGTCTGTGTTTTTTCTAGAGGTTCTAGAGGAGAATCCATTTCCTTGCCTTTTCCACCTTCTAGGAGCCACAGGCATCCCTTGGCTTGCAGCCCCCTTTTCCATCTTCAAAGCTAGCAGCGTAGCATCTTGAAATATCTCTCTGCTTCTGTCATCACATTGCATTCTGTCTGAAATTCCCGTCTCCGTCTTATAAGCACCCTGGTGATTACACTGGACCCACCTGGGTATTCCAAGAAACCTCCTCTCCCCAGTATCCTTTACTTCACATCTGCAGAGTCCCGTGCACCATGTAAAGTGACATAGTCACGGGTTCTGGGGATTCCCGTCAGAGACAATTGATATCTTTTATTTCTATTGCCTTATAACATTGTGTTTGAGTATCTGTAATTCAGGGTTCCTCAGAGACTGCCTTGAGCCTGCAACAGGTTAAGTCCTTTGAGAGCAAAGACTGTGTCTTGTCTTTATATTCTTAGAGCCCCATGCTCAGCCAGTCAAGCTCTACTACTGAAAAGGGCTCAGGTGGCCGGAAAGCCGGCCATAGAGATATTGACCTTCTTTGTAGCTAACTTGAGTTCTGGAACAGTTGTGCTGTACGTGAGGCCCTGTGAACT
Source organism: Canis lupus familiaris (assembly GCF_011100685.1). Lineage (NCBI taxonomy): Eukaryota > Metazoa > Chordata > Mammalia > Carnivora > Canidae > Canis > Canis lupus. Next base: position 1,033,933 of record NC_049224.1, on the reverse strand, counting down.
CTGTGGGCAGGGCTTACGGCTCCACATGCTGCGGTGTGCCCATATGCATCTTAGTATATACATAGTGGCTTAGCACAATGTATGTACACAGAGCAAACCGAGTAAAACATTCCTGAATCCTCCTATTTTCTGTTGGTAGCTGTATAAGTTAGCACAAGTTTCCTAGGGAATAGTTTGGCAACAGATTTGAAATTTTTAACTGCACATAACCTTTGTCCTTATGATTTCATCTCTAGGAACCTTCCAGCCTTTCTCTCCCACTGTGATGCCGCTCATGGCACAAAGATAACTTATACAAGTATCTCCATTGTAGAAGTATGGAAAATCGGAAACAATGTAAAAATCTATCAACATGGTACTAGTTATTGAGTTATGGTGTAGTTAAAAAAAATAACAGTAAAGCAAACATTCAAAACAGAAATCCATAAACTAACGTGGAAAATGCTCATGATATGTTTAAAAAACAAGTTGCATATGGTACAACTAAAACGATTTGGCTTTTTGAGGGCACCTGGGGGGCTGAGTCAGTTAAATATCTGACTTCAGCTCAGGTCACGATCCCGGGGTCTTGAGGTCGAGCCCCCATGGGGCTCCCTGCTCCGCGGGGGGGCCTGCTTCTCTCTCTTTTTCCACTGCTCCCCATGCTCCTGCTATCTCTTTTAAATAAATAAAATCTTAAAAAAATAAAAATAAATTTGGCTTTTGAAAAAAAAATCATATGTATAATCATACATATATTACATATATGTCATATATATGTATATATAACAAAGATCTGGAAGATAAGGAGGTTGTCTCTTGGGTGTTTTTGGAACATTTTCACCTTCTTTGAATATTTGAACTTGATTTTACAGTTATGATTTGCTTTTATAGATGTAAAAAGGGAAAGAAACCTATTTCTGAAAAAATACAGTGACAGATGCCACGTGAATTCTGGAAATGAGAGAGGTCATTAAGGGGCATTTGGTTGGAGACCAAAGCACAAGGTGTTTTTTCTTCAGAGGAAGCTGCAAGCCAAGAAGCAGGTGGCACCCCCTTTAAACTTACCGAGATCAACTTTCTTTTCCTCATTGTGACGACAGTCGCATAGAAGCATTTCTTGGGGACATTGGATGTTGAGAGCCCACTGCTGTCTACATCTGATCCTTCTCAGTACTACAGGCTGAGGAGATCTTGCAGAACTCCCAGGCAAGGAAGTAGAACAAATTCCTGCTTTGTTACTGACTTGCTGACATCCTACACCAGTTCCATCATTCACTGAATTATGAGGTTTTTCTTAGTACGTTTGTTTTGTGGATAATGGTGGGTAGGCACTGTTTAAAGGTGGGTGACATTACCTACCTCCCCACAGAGTCACTACCAATGGTTCATACGACCTGAAATGCCAGCTCTTTGTCCTTTTACGTAATCCGACCACATTTTTCATAGAGAAGTCTTTAGAGGCAGATGTGACGACAGGTCCGTGGCAGACGTGTATAACTGTGAAGGAAGAGCTGGCTCCCGGGACCTCAGGACTCTCACAAGGGCACAGGCTTGGACTTCCAAGGCAGCTTAGAACCTACTGAAATGCTTGAGAGAGAGAAGCCAGAGAAGACAGGGCGTGGTTCAAACACTGGCTGTCCCGGACACTCCGGGGACTGAGCATGTCTGCTTCCATCTCTTTACCTGTAAGGCAAGGTCATTACGAAGCACCTATTTTTAAGCTGTTGTCAGAACTGAAGCAAATAACGCGCATACCGTGTGCAGCATCCAGTAGCTGGAGTGCGTTAAATACACACTGTTGTCGTCATCGTGTTGTGAGGCTCCAGGGGGAGAAGTAGAACGTGCAGTGAGGATCAGAAAGAGGAAAACAGTGAGTCAGTTCAAACACAGAGTCTTCTGGCAATTTCAGTGTAGAAATAGTGAAATCACTTCCTAGCAAGGGCAGCACCCAAGGAGAGACTCGGTTTCCCTCAGAGGTTTGTCTAAGGCTTCAGGAGAGATGCTTGCTCAGGGCAGAAGACTGGACGTAGAGTTCCCTTCGCTTCTCTGCAACACACATTCTGCAGCGTGGACCTGTGTTCTTTCCTTGCAGGGGTGATTTGGATGTGGCTGTCCACATGCAGTCACAGGAGGGTCCCCCCGTCTGCAGCCCCAGTACAAGCAGTACTAATAATTTTCTGCTTTCACATGTCTTCAGGCATCTGCACACTTGGAACCTGACCTTTCCCATTCCTCGATTTATATACACAGTCATACACATCCTCAGACAACCCTAGCCCCGGATTTGTTTTAAAAGATTAGGACTCTGTTAAAACAATCGGACCTTGTTTCTGGGATTAAAATTGTGCTCCAGGCTATCTCTCTAGGTTTCTGTCATTTGTATTTTTATGCCATTTGATTCTTACCTAATTGTTGTGTATCTACTGGCCTCCCTGCTCCTTTTTCTCCACCATGAAAGGCTTCGTACAGCTCTTTACTCTTGACCCGCCCCTCCCCACCCCTCCCCCCAGTATTGTTCAGCAGTAGCATGACTTCACCCGGGGCCTAAACCATGTCTTGTCTGGTCTGTACTTCTGGCCTCGCTCCGGCTACGTCTGCTCATCCTCCCCCACTTCTTGGTCCTGTTTCAGCTCAGGATTCCCCTAACACCCAAAGCTGGCTGTCAGTTGTGCTGTAACTTTTGAGAAATTACAATCAATTTTTAACCAGCTCGTAATGCTTCCTGTGCCCATTGCTTCATGCATGAAGGGTCAGAGGAATCCCTTGGTCTTGATGAATAGACTAATCATAAAATATAAATGATTTATAAACATTAAAAACGTTCACCCTCAGTAATACAAAAGAGAAAATAGAGGCAATGAGGTACTATTTTTAAGCTGCAAAATTAGCAAAGGTTGGAAACCAGGTGGGCACTGCAAGCCTGATGGCGGTGCCGTAGGGCAGATACGCTACTGTGTTGACGAGTGTAATTTGGCACAAACTCTTGGAAAAGCACTTTGGCAAAATATGAAAGGAAACCCGAGGGACGCCTGGGTGGCTCAACTGTGGAGCGTCTGCCTTGACTCACAGGGCGTGACCCCAGAGTTCTAGAATCGAGTCCCCCATCGGGCTCCCCACAGGGAGCCTCCTTCTCCCTCTGCCTGTGTCTCTACCTGTCTCTGTGTCTCTCAGGAATGAATAAATAAAAATTAAAAAACACAACAGCTAAAGAGCTTTGGAGCATCATCTAGAGTATGAAAAATAAGAAACAACATAAATGTCCAGGGTAGGTAATAGATAAGGTCTCCTATAATTGAATATTTTGCAGACATTCGATGTTTTTCTCTTCCTCTTTTTCAAATTAGACGTTCTATTTTGAGATAATCGTAGATTCACATGCAATTATAAGAACTAAGGCAGAGAGATCCCATGCACAAATCACCCAGTCCTTCCAGCGGTACCTTGTGACACCGCAGCACAACCTCCCAGTCGGGATATCGGCCCTGGGGTGGCCAGGATGCAGGACATCGCCATCACCGCGCGCATCCTCAACTCCCCGCTGCAGCCCCCAGCAACCACTCTGCTGTCCCCTGTACACCTTTGTCGTTTCTAAAGAGTCATATACGTGGAATTACTTAGTACGTAAGCTTCTGGGACTGGCATTTTTTCCCCACGGAGCGTCATTCTCGGGAGGTTCCTGCAGGGTGCCGCTCAGCTCACTAATTCCCGTGTTTTCACGGCGGAGAGCTATTCCGGGAAGTGGCCACAGTCTGCTGCGGCAGCTCCTTGACGGACGCCCGGGTCGCCTGGGCCCGTCCTGAACGAGGCTGCCATCCACGCCCCACACCGGCGTTGCCGTGGACGGGACTTCCCGGCAAGGCCGTTGGGGTCACAGGTGAGTTGCACGCTTCGTTTTCTGCGACCCTGCCAGGCTCCTCCGGAGCGCGGTCCCGTCCCACATTCCCAGCAGCGGGCACAGCGGCCGGCTCCTCCTCCTCCTCCTCCTCCTCCTCCTCCTCCTCTTCCCCTTCCCCAGCAGCGGTGTTTGCTGTCGCCCCCAGGGGTCCGGAGAAGCCCCGTCGTGGTGGGCGCGCTCCTTCGCGGCCTGGCTCTGTGTCTCCACCCGCCGCCCCGCGTTCCCCACGTTGCCGCATCTCTTCGTGCCTTGTGCCGTTTTCTAATCGGATCGTTTCTTCATGGTCGAATCTTGTAAACGCGGAGATCCGGTAACCTATGAAGCTCATCCTTTTAAGGCCTAAAACTCCGAGCGTTCCGTAAGCTGTCCCGTGGACGCCAACGGCTGTGTGGCCGTCGCAGCCTCGCACGCCCAGAGCAGGCTCCTCCGCCCCGCAGCAGAGCCCGTACGGTTCGCGGTCAGGGTCGTTCTCTCCGTCCGCGGCCACAGCTCGCGGGACGCTTCCCACCTCTGCGCGTGCTCTCCCGGACACTGAGGGCCGAGGGGTCCTGCGGCCGCGGCCCTGTGCGGCCCCGCGTGCCCCGCGCTGCTCCCAGGGGCTGCTGTCCCGAGCCCGCGCCTGCGCCCTGGGGTAGCCCCCCCGCCCCCCCGCCCCCCCGCCGCCCCGCCGCGGCCCCCTGCGCCCGCGTCTGCGCCCTGGGGCCGCCTTCCTGCGCCTGTGCCTTGGGGCTGCGCCTGCGCCTCGGGGCCGCAGGCTGCTGGGTGGCGGCTGAGGCCGACGCCGTCCGTGTCCGCGCTCGCCCCGCGGGCCCCGTTGGCCCACCCGACGCCGCGCCGCCTCGCTGCTGACCGACGGGCCCCCGGCGGCGCTCGGCCGGGCCCCAGGGCCCCGCAGCCCTGCCGCCTCACCGGCCCCGCCGCGCCCCCCGCGGAGGCCTTGCCGTCCCTCCGTCCTTCCGGTCGCGCCCGGGCCACGTGGGCGCCACGCACTTCCGGTCGGAGGGTCCCAGGGCCACTGGCCAGAGGTGACGTGGGGGGGGGCGGGGCAGGGGGCCCGCCGCCTGAGCGGCTCCCGGAGCCCGGCCCGACGGGGTGGAGGTCAGGGCGGTGCCCGGCCCGGGGCGGGTGGGGGGTGCCTGCTGGTGGACCCACGCACCCGCTCGTCCTCTTCCCTGACGCTCTCGCGTAGCCCTCGGTGAGGCGGGGAGGACCTGCTGTGTGCTGCGTGGGGGAGACGGGAGGGGGGAGGGAGGGATAGGGAGGGAGGGGGAGGCCGTACCATGGGGGGGAGAGGAGGGGGAGGCCGTACCGTGTGGAGGAGATGGGGGGTGGGGGAGGAGGGGGAGGCCGTACCGTGTGGGGAGACGGGGGGGGGGGGAGAGGAGGGGGAGGCCGTACCATGGGGGGGGACGGGGGGGGGGGAGAGGAGGGGGAGGCCGTACCGTGTGGAGGAGATGGGGGGTGGGGGAGGAGGGGGAGGCCGTACCGTGTGGAGGAGATGGGGGATGGGAGAGGAGGGGGAGGCCGTACCGTGTGGAGGAGATGGGGGGTGGGGGAGGAGGGGGAGGCCGTACCGTGTGGAGGAGATGGGGGGTGGGGGAGGAGGGGGAGGCCGTACCGTGTGGAGGAGATGGGGGGTGGGGGAGGAGGGGGAGGCCGTACCGTGTGGAGGAGATGGGGGGTGGGGGAGGAGGGGGAGGCCGTACCGTGTGGAGGAGATGGGGGGTGGGAGAGGAGGGGGAGGCCGTACCGTGTGGAGGAGATGGGGGGTGGGGGAGGAGGGGGAGGCCGTACCGTGTGGAGGAGATGGGGGGTGGGGGAGGAGGGGGAGGCCGTACCGTGTGGAGGAGATGGGGGGTGGGGGAGGAGGGGGAGGCCGTACCGTGTGGAGGAGATGGGGGGTGGGGGAGGAGGGGGAGGCCGTACCGTGTGGAGGAGATGGGGGGTGGGGGAGGAGGGGGAGGCCGTACCGTGTGGAGGAGATGGGGGGTGGGGGAGGAGGGGGAGGCCGTACCGTGTGGAGGAGATGGGGGGTGGGGGGAGGAGGGGGGAGGCCGTTACCGTGTGGAGGAGATGGGGGGTGGGGGAGGAGGGGGAGGCCGTACCGTGTGGAGGAGATGGGGGGTGGGGGAGGAGGGGGAGGCCGTACCGTGTGGAGGAGATGGGGGGTGGGGGAGGAGGGGGAGGCCGTACCGTGTGGAGGAGATGGGGGGTGGGGGAGGAGGGGGAGGCCGTACCGTGTGGAGGAGATGGGGGATGGGAGAGGAGGGGGAGGCCGTACCGTGTGGAGGAGATGGGGGGTGGGGGAGGAGGGGGAGGCCGTACCGTGTGGAGGAGATGGGGGGTGGGGGAGGAGGGGAGGCCGTACCGTGTGGAGGAGATGGGGGGTGGGGGAGGAGGGGGAGGCCGTACCGTGTGGAGGAGATGGGGGGTGGGGGAGGAGGGGGAGGCCGTACCGTGTGGAGGAGATGGGGGATGGGGGAGGAGGGGGAGGCCGTACCGTGTGGAGGAGATGGGGGGTGGGGGAGGAGGGGGAGGCCGTACCGTGTGGAGGAGATGGGGGGTGGGGGAGGAGGGGGAGGCCGTACCGTGTGGAGGAGATGGGGGGTGGGAGAGGAGGGGGAGGCCGTACCGTGTGGAGGAGATGGGGGGTGGGGGAGGAGGGGGAGGCCGTACCGTGTGGAGGAGATGGGGGGTGGGGGAGGAGGGGGAGGCCGTACCGTGTGGAGGAGATGGGGGGTGGGGGAGGAGGGGGAGGCCGTACCGTGTGGAGGAGATGGGGGGTGGGGGAGGAGGGGGAGGCCGTACCGTGTGGAGGAGATGGGGGGTGGGAGAGGAGGGGGAGGCCGTACCGTGTGGAGGAGATGGGGGGGGGAGAGGAGGGGGAGGCCGTACCATGGGGGGAGACGGGGGGGAGAGGAGGGGGAGGCCGTACCGTGTGGGGAGACGGGACGGGACGTGGGGAGGGGAGAGGGAGGCCTGCCGCCCCATGGCCTTGGGCGGGGCCGACCTGCCGGGAGCCCCGGAGGAGAGGGTGCGGAGTGGCGAGCTGTCGGCCCTGGCGGGCGAAGGGCACTGGCTGTGTCCGGGCTCAGCCGCGTGGCCTGTGGGAGCAGCTGGCGCCTCAGGAGACCGCGCGGGGCGGCCGCTCAGCTCACCCTGTCGCCGGGCCCACAGGAGTGCCCCGCCCTGGGCCGCCACCTGGCGCAGAGGCTCCCGAACACCTTGGTCCTCACGCCCTCTGAAGGAGCTGTAAAGAGGGACCGTCCTCGCGCGGTTTTTAAGGTCCTGAAGGTGTTTGTCGTAAGTTTGAATACTTGCAAAGGATCCAATTTGGAGCATAGTGTAAATGTGTTAACATTTCAAAATGAAAGTTGAATTTCTTTTGTGAACGTGTACAATCAAATCTGAACACTGGTGGTTCATAATCCATTATTCCTTTTTTTTTTTTAAGATTTTATTTAGAGAGAGAGCAAGCACGAGGCGGGGAGGGAAGAGGTGGGGGTGGAGGGAGACAAGCAGGGGAGAGGGCAGGAGGCCTGCCTTGGGGCTCGATCCCAGGGCGCTGAGAACATGACCCGAGACGAAGTCGGGTGCCGAACCCACTGAGCCACCCAGGAGCCCTCTAGGTCAGTCTGTGTTTAAACACAATGAACTTTTTTTGTTTTTCTCCTTCAAATCAAAGTTTCATTTCATTCCCCCACAAATTTTACCTTGATATAATTTATATTTAAAAGACCTCACTAATCACCTTATCACATTTATTTTTTTTAAACATTTTTTTAAAAATTTTTATTTATGATAGTCACAGAGAGAGAGAGAGAGAGGCAGAGACACAGGCAGAGGGAGAAGCAGGCTCCATGCAGGGAGCCCGACGTGGGATTCGATCCTGGGTCTCCAGGATCGCGCCCTGGGCCAAAGGCAGGCGCCAAACCGCTGCACCACCCAGGGATCCCCACATTTATTTTTAATAAAAATGTATCTAAATTAAAATTAACTATTTTAATAATCATTATTGCTAATACACACAATTAAAACCACAAGTACATTATACTAATTATTAAATACAAAAAGTGAAATTACTTTATAAATGCATCTGTTAATGAGATGGACTTTTTGTCAGTCCCTGTATTTGTAGAGGAACATTATGTGTGGCTAGAATGAGACGGCTCCGCTTCAATTCTATTTCTGTTTGGTTTTTATAGGTGTAAGCTACAGGATTGAAAGTTTTATTATAGCAATGTAATTCAATTATGTGAATTTCTAGGTTATATGCCAAAGTTCATATAATGAGCTGTTGTCAAAAAATATTTTTAATTTTCTGTCACCTGACAACTTGGTTAGGTTCTTCTACATTTTTCTTAGAAGCAGTGACTTGGAAAGCACGTGACTTGTGGAGAGCTTTGTTCTCATCATTAGCATAATTCACTTTGTCCATTTATGGGACGTACACCAAAAGAGCTCTGCTGAGATTTATTAAATCACTGTTTTTGTGCTGTAACACTTTCACATGCTCACCTTTTAAAATTCTGTGTTTTCAGAAATGATTAGAGAAACAGATACGTTATTAATTTCATTATAGTTCTGCCAAAACTGTGCCTTTTGATAAAATGCTTTGACCTTATTTTTGCTTTAAATACCTTACTGTTACTTCGGAGCTTGCAGATCCAGCTCATTTACAGAAAATGTCTATCACAAGCCTCGTTGACAGAGCCAGTCTTTGCTGCCAAACCAAGTAGCCAAATCAGATGCACCTTCTGTCAGAAAAAAACTTTATTTTTCAGTTCGGTTAGCTATTTTGAAGATTATAAAAATCAATGAAGATTAAAAGCATACCTTGTGAAACCAACCACTGAAAGGATAAAAAAATTAAAATGATATAGGTGTAACATGATTAATTCCATGGTTAAGTTGTAAAAACAAGATAATCAATAGATTCTCTTCCATATAAAATAAGATTGTAACTGGCTGTGGAGAATAAGAACTAGCGTACAAAAATCAGAAATACAAAAAAAAAAAAAAATGGAAAGGTCCTCGGCTGCTAATGAGGGTGGCAGCATACAATTTTTTTGTTATTATGAAAAAGATAGTATATGTTTAATAAGAGAATGTGAGGAGAATTGACTATAACTGAAATAAGTATTTCATGCTCTGGTTTCATACAACGGGGTTTGACAACTGTATTAACTAACATGCAGCAAACCTGAAAATGCACAGCAAAGTGTATCCTTGGGTTTTATCATCTTGTCCTGTGAAAGTTTCGTGTTCCCCCAAGGCGCTCTCGGTGCATCTAGTCAGCTCGGCAGCCCTGTGCTGCTGCAGCCACTCTGGGTTGCATCTCTTCCCAGGTAAGATACTTTCTAGAGAGGAGTTCGGAGCCGTGTGGAAGGCATTTATGCGAGGAGGCCATTTTTGGTATTCGTGGTCTCTGATTTTTCTCTGTGCTTCATTCTCACAGGCTGTCCCGTGAGAGCCACGTGTTCTTTGAGGAGTGGAAGGAGATGGAAGAGGAAAAGGTATTTAATTTAAATTGTCATTATTTCTGCCACTCTGCTTTACCATATCTGAATTCTGAAAAGCCACGTATGAGTCTAAATACCTTATTTCTGTGTCTTCCAACATGTCACTTTCAACGTGTGTTTAAGAAGGGAAAGCCCAAAGTCCTGTGGCTTTCTGGTTAAAGGGACCCTGAAAGGGCCATAAAGGTTCCATTAAAGGACATTTCCCCTGTGTTTGCCACACCTGGGAGTCTGGGGTCGTCGTGAGGGCAGCGTGTCCTGTTGAGATTTGGAATAGATGAGACTCAGCTTTGTTCCCATGTGTGTGAATTCAGACTCGTTCTCAGGAGATCCGTTTGGGAAAGAGTAGGATGATGGGTAGGGGATCTGAAAATGAGCTCTGTGAAACTGTCCATGAGCGTGTACCCTTGAAAGGCTTCACATGCCGCGAGGCACACGTCCCTCGATTAAAAATCATGATTCCTCAGGCCCCTCTATAGCCTGGGCCACCCCAGGACAGGATTTTTTACCCCAGGGGCCTGTCACTGAGGGAGGGTCACTCCAGGTGTGCAAGATGCCTGGGGTGCTCATGGCCTGCAGCAGCCCCTTGTGGGGAGCAGTGATGAAACCTGGTCCCAGGCTGCTGTCACGGGCCTGCTGGTGCCCCAGCCCTTTGCTGGTGATGGCGGAACCGGGGGCAAGTGCTGCAGCACCAGCCGGTGGGGACAGGGACTGGGAGCCCACCGTGCTCTGGCCCCCCATGGCCACATGTCCCAGTTTTCCCTGCCTGTTCCCTGAAGCCTTCCCAGTTGTACACGTTGGCCACCAAGTCAAGGTTTTTATTAGACACTTGGTCGCCTGACAAGCGCACAGGCCGTGCGTGTGCCCGGAGGTGGCGAGCGGCCTCTTGCCCGGGGGGCACACCTGTTACTCTTGCCTCCAGAGGAGAGTGCAGCTTCCGGCAGTGGTGTCCCCATGTGGACCTGCCCGCCCCTGCTGCCCCTGCTGCCCCTGCCTCAGTGGCCTGAGTCGCACCTAGCTTGCTGGCTGTGTCTGCAGGTGTGAGACGTGCCACTTCCTTCGAGGGCGGTGGGGCCTGAGGGAACGGTCCTCGGCAAACCCAAGCCCCTGAGCCCCATGGGGCTTTAGGGCCCTATCCTGGCGCTCCTGCTCCTATGGTTCCTGATGCATCCTCTGCATTTCCCTCTGGGGGGGCGGCCCCGGGGTTACAGGCCCCAGTGCCCTCCATGCAGCCTTCCCCACAGAGAGCTGGCCCCGGGTTCTGGAAGCCCACAGGCTGATGCCTGTGCAGCCAGGGGCGTCGCTCTGGTCCAGCCCTGGCTTACAGTCCCCGAGGCCCTGACTTCCCATGGCGTGCTGGCTGAAAGTGGGGCCGGGAGTTCTGCACCCTTCTCCCCTGGGGAGGGGCGCCAGGTCCCCTCCATGAGTGTGGCCTGTGGGCTATAGTGACTTGCTCCTAAGGAACGGAGCTGACGGAGGCGGGGGCCTCTGAGGAGAGGTCACAGGCGCTGCGGCCTCAGTCCTAGCTCTCCACTGACTGGCTGCGGGGGAAGCCAGAGGTCACGAGGACCCTCGAGTAGCCCTTTGGACAGGCCCCCAAGTGGAGGAACGGCCTTCTCCTGCCAAAAGCGGATTCTCTGGCCCTGGTCAAGCCTTCGGATGAGTCTAGCTCACTGACTCCTTGACAGCAAGCTCGCACAAGCTGGAGCCAGAGGCACCAGCCAGACTCCAGAGTAGAGCAGAATCTGGGAGCTGAGAGAAGGTCATGGGTTCAGGATGTGTGCTGTGGCTGTGACATGCTGGGTGATAACAGCTGGCCAACACAGGTGGGCATGAAGCCACCAGGGCTGGGCCACCTGTGTGGCCCGGCCTCGTCCCCGCTCGGCTGCTGTGGCAGGACAGGATAGATCCCCTTCCTGCTGTGAAAATACACAGGTGACAGGAGGCTTCGAGGTGGGAAAATGGCATTTATTTACAAGGTGAAAGGCGACTCAGTTTAGGGAGGACTTGTCTCACATTGGGACATACTGACCTCTGGATGGGATCACCAAAAAAGATAGTGGTGGCTCCATTTTATGAATTTTCTTTCAGCTTGAACAAATTCTGAATCTGTGGCAGGCAGGGGTACTTAGTTCTGCTTTAGGGCTCCTTTCTCTTGATAAAAGTTGAGGGAAAACAGGAAACTTAGCCAAAATCTGAGATGTGCCTTAATGTCAGAAGCAATGGCCCAGTAGACACGGCCCTCTGGACACATAAGGGCCAAGACTCAAGGTTTCCCAGAGCGAGCATCTGACCCCCACTGTCCAGAAGCTGAGTGGCCACTTTGGAGCAGTTCCACCTTCTGCTCTTATCTCCAAGGCCAGTGCCTTAGCCTCTGCTCACATGAAATCGAACTAGAGGACCCAGCCAGCCCCTTCAGCGGCTTGGGGTGAGCCGGGTGATGTTTCACGTGTCATACACAGGGAGAGGATGAACCCCCTGGGCTCCAGGGTCATAGGAGCCCTCCGGAAGGTTCTGGTGATGCCATGGCATCGTGTGCTACATCCCAGGTAGCTGGGTCCACATGAATTAATGTCTTGAAGTCTTGTCTCAGATCTTTATCTTCCTACAAGCGTAAGCCTCTTTATCTGTGTACAAGGGCAAGTGAGGCCTGGTGCCTTGTGGCTAGAGAATGCCCCAGAGTAGGTCTTGGTGGCAGGGAGCAAGGAAGACCAGGTTTGGAGGGGTGTGCGACTGCCCTGAAAAGGGAAGACGGTGTAGGCCTGAGCGGAGTCTCGGCTGACTCCCGTTTGTATTCAGAGGCAGCCCTGCAAGGCCACCTGGACAAGCCAGTGCCTCGGCCCCAAGCTGGTAAAGCCTGCAGAAGGGAACAAGCGCAAGGGTGGGGCACATGCTGTTTCCATAGCTGCCCCTCCATCTACTCCGGGGGCTCTGCGAACACACGAATTGACACGGACGGGTGAGCGCATTCGCACAGCAGGCCTCTCCAATGACAAGCCACACCGGGTACCTTACAGCTTGCATGTTTATTGAACAAATACTACTAAAATAGCTGAAATACACTGGGTACTTGTTGTGAGTGCATCAGTCAAGATCACATTGTTTTTTTTACAAAAGCCTGCGTTGTCAGCAGCATACAACCGCAACTCTACGTAAATGCCACAGATGCAGAATACGGTTTTCTTGCTCTATTTACACAGCTGATAGACTTATTCTAACCAAGGAGGGAGCGGGAAGATGCACAAGAGACTCAGGTCAAGGGGGGAGCGAGAAGAGTAGGAAGAAGGGCGGTGCATGCATCTTGGGGTTAACAGTCAGGAGGGCACAGCGTGGGACCAAGCCTGCCCCGACGGGAAGAGCCAAAGACGATTATATAAAAATTAAGGTGGGCTTTCAGACTGGCTAACACAACAACAATCCATGAGTAGATGGTATTGTCTGGTTTTCTTTTTTGTTGATCCATTTCATTGGGAGCAAGGACAAAAATGTAAAGTCTACACCTTGCTTATCAAAAACTGCCAGAAAAGAAGTGCTCTGCCTTTTTTTTTTTTTAATTTTATAAAGACATTTTTTTCCAACTTGATTTTCAGGAAAGGTGCGAATTTGCAGATTCCTACTCAAATGCCAGTTTTTTGGATTTTTTTTTCCAGAGGGCGTTTATTTTAAAAGTTGGCCCTCTTTTTCCCCCCGAATATCCTTTCAAACAAAAAGAACCAAAAGAGACACCTAAAAACGCCTGTCAAATTATTGCTTTTCTTTCTCTAAGCTAGGCAGGCGAGGCTACCAAAAAGAAGAGATTTGGTAAGTAAATTACAGTTTTGTGATTGCTCCCGCGACAGGGACTGCACGTCTGTGAGTGCCCGCCGATGAGACGCGAGTCTCTTACTCTCTCTGGTAGCATTCACTCAACCTACAGCGCTGAAGAAGAAAGCCACACTGAAGACACAAGGAGAACAAGTCAATCCAGTCTAGAGAACAACATTCAGGGAAACAGAGTACCAACACCTTCTTAGAACATGGAAATAAAATATAACTCCATCAGAGCTACCTCGCCAAGGAGCATGTTGAAAGTCCAAAATAGCACCATTCATCAGTGTCTCAGGTCCTGTGGCAGCATCTCGGTCACTTACCACAAGGAAACAATGAGTTTCAAACTACTTCTATACATCAAAAGAGTACATGGATAAAATATAGAGATATACAGACAATCGATGAACATAAACTACTAGGCTTGTTACATCTAAATGAAAAAAAAAAAATGGGGACTCTCAGCCTCTGCGAGAAGCATTCTGGAGCAGTGTGAGTGAGAAGGCAGGAGTGGACCGGTTGTGTGAGAGCAGAGGGAGTTTGAGTTGTGGAAGACATCGTTGTCGAGAACCAGGCCTGAAGGCCCACCTGGAAGGGTTGTAAACGTGGATTCACAGTGTGAAATTCTGAGCGTTTCACTTGAGTCAGAATGAGTAAAAACTGGTTTGATGATACCTATTTGTCCACTGTAAATTCTCTAAAGCAAGGCTCAGAGTCCCATAGTTTCTTCTTATACTTGATGATTTACACAGAAAAAAATCCCATATATGATACCATGACCTCATCAATACCCATACACCATATGTAATACAAATGGAGGTGTGACGATTAAAAAGAGTGGAGGTAACCGGTGCCTGCGGCGTGGAGTTCACTGCTGCCAGGTGGAGTCAGGGAGGCCACCTTCATCTGGTCATCCTTCTTGCGGTTCACTTCCTTTGGGATCGGAAGTCTTCCCTGCAAGGCAGGTGGACCCGTGTGCGCACACACACACATACACACAAGACACTTAGTCATGCTTCTGAAACCATCTGAAATTTTTTGCTTCTCCCTCCCGCCTTTTATCCTTGAACTCCCCGTGTTTAGCAAACAGAGTTTACATATTAAACACAGTTCACCTGAATGTAAATATTAGGTCTGTGGGGGCATGAAGTGATTAAACACTGGCTGCCTTGGCTTCAGTAGGATCAAGTGCTTCTCTAACGGCCATGCCCAGCCATGTGGGAGGCAGCATTCCCCAGAGTCAGGTTTCTGAGGACAGGGCCCAATGTGAGGCTGCGTAAGGGGCTCGTGAGCATGTTAGCACATTTTCTTTAAGGTGTTTATGCAGTGGAGGTGGGTAACTGCCTGCCTTCCAGTATATAAGAACAATATTTAAAAGCAGAGTCCCTAGGGCAGCCCCGGTGGCGCAGCGGTTTAGCTCCGCCTGCAGCCCAGGGTGTAATCCTGGAGACCCCAGATCGAGTCCCATGTCAGGCTCTCTGTATGATGCCTGCTTCTCCCTCTTCCTGTGTCTCTGCCTCTCTCTCTCTCTCTGTCTCTATGAATAAATAAATAAAATCTTTAAAAAAATTAAAAAAAAAATAAAAGCAGAGTCCCGCTTGTACAAAGGTAACTTGTTGTATGGTTTATTCTCTGAGCACCTGGCCCAGGCCACATGGGCCCGATAATCAGAACCACAAGTGGCTATCAAAGGAAAGAGGAGGATAGTGCGACTCCCACCAGGCTAGAAGGTAGTGAGATCCCCCGAGTTCGGACTGGAGCTATTCTAAGTCTAGCCGCACACCCTGGGGAGGTGGTGTTTGTGTCTGTCTGCAGTAATCCAGCCACAGCGCCACTCCTGCTCCGTCAGGCACCCATGCGGAGAAGCTCTCCATCATAACCAACTAGCAGGAGGACAGGACAACGAAGCCTTTTGCTCCAGGGATGATCAGGCTTAACTTGACCACAGATCCCTGTGTATCCCGATCAGGTATGAAAACAGCGATTGACAACAGTCTGTCAGCCAAGCCATTAATTGCTGGGGTTTTCTCAGAAACATTATCCAGTATGATTTGAAAAGATTTTTTTTCCTCCCCTTTTTACTCAGGTCACATGTTCTAATAGGACATTTACAATAAGCTATTTTGACTGGATATGAATACTTGGATTAAAATAATCTTGCATTGAGATCTGTAAATTATCACATTTGAATTTCTAAGAATTCAGTGGCTAGGAACTTTAAAACCACCTGAAACCTGAATAAATGTTTTCAGCAGCCCCAGGATGAACTAAATGTAACAGGTAACTCAACTTTAAAAGGTCTTTTTTTTTAAAATATTTTATTTATTTATTCATGATAGTCACAGAGAGAGACAGAGAGGCAGAGACACAGGCAGAGGGAGAAGCAGGCTCCATGCAGGGAGCCCGACGTGGGATTTGATTCCGGGTCTGCAGGATCGCGCCCCGGGCCAAAGGCAGGCGCCAAACCGCTGCGCCACCCAGGGATCCCCAAAAGGTCTTATTTCCAGTACATATTTTTTTTTATGTTAAACATCTTATATGCCTAAGTTTTATGTTTAAAAATCTCAAACTCTCAAAGCATACAGCATCTTCAGGATGTATAGAAAATCCATTCAGTATATATTTTCATGCTCCAGTCTTAGATTGGGATTTATAATTTCTTTTGGTGTAAGCAAATAGCAACAGGACCTAATCTGGAAACTGAATTAAAATATAACTCATCACTCACACACGATGAAGGATTTAATAGAGTTTCAGAAGCATTATATTGAACAGTCTTTTTCAGTCTAATTTTAATCTTGACATTTTGGCATGCAACCCCAGGATTTGATAAAAGAAATCCATTGTAATCCTGGTGCTTTTAAACTGTCCCTCTTCTCGCCTTGGCCAGTCAGCCCAGGTCACAACGTGAAAAACTTAGGTTTTGGACAAATGAAGGATTCAGTGCTGCTGATTACCACAGGCCAGGAAGGAAAATCAAAACTTCTTAAGTGTGATTCCACCCAACTGCACCCTGGACGTGGCTGCCCTTAAAGCTGCTCACTTCACTTTTGCCCAGAAGTGAATATATAGTCAGTCTCTGTGTAAGTCTCCATCTTACTAACCCATTAGCTCTGTGGAAAAATCCACAACAAAACCAGATGAAGATTGGGTGGGATTCTGGGTAATTTGGGGAGAGGTATTCCAGAAAAAAAACAAACAAACAAAAAAAAAAACAACCCTATCTTCAGCAGATAACGGCTCCTAGAGCACTGGGGATCTTGAGCTATCTAGAAGGCGGGGCAGCAGGGACATATGCATCCAGTGCCCCACAGGCCGGCGCTCCTGGAGGGTCCCATAGCTGATCTACCCCAGGCTGCATGACCTCTCTCCTGAGGACTGTTCATGTACGAATCCCCCAGTTACTCAGTAATGTGCCTTGGACCAAGTAAGTCAAGACTCTCTTTTTTGATTATGCAAAGCTGTGCTTTTCCACTAGGAGACTGCTGGGAAGGACAGACCCATTATGCTTAAAGTATTATTCACATATGGATCGAGGAAAGAAATTAGTAGAAGACCTGAATCTCAGGATCCACTGTGCCAACCACCCTCCCCGTCCCCCCTGCTTCATTGGAGGCATGGTCTAGGGCCTGGATTGGCCTTCTAAGAAAAAGGGAGTGACTGCTAACCTCCCTCAAGAACTTGCCTATTCTTGCCACTCTGGCTGGTGTCACCAGTATCAAAGAGAGGATTTCTGGATAGGGCAGAAATAATGAAAACACTATACTCACCCTTACGCCTTCCATTATCATGTCTTACCCTCAGCTGCTGAGATGAATTATGCCCTGAGATTCCCAGTAAAGACTGGGGTGGTGGAGGGGTGGGCAGTGATGGCTGGTAGGGTAGTGGTGGGATAGTAAAGGATTGGGGTAGGTTGGTGGGTGGTGGGGTGGTGGTGGCCTGGTGGTGGGGTATGCGTGTCTTAAGCCCAGTATAGAGCTCCCTCCCACCCCACCCTTGTAAGACAGTACAAGTGTAGCTCTGCAGGCCTATGTTCCTAACTCTGGTTTTCAATTGGACCTTCAGAAATTCTCTAGAAGATAAAAGTGATTTAGAATTGTTTTCTCTTAGTGCAAACTGCCCACGGACACTGTCTCTTCGAGTTGTGCCTGTCAGTAAAGGATGGGGAACGGCCAACTCCCTTTAGTGTAAGAATCTCTCAGACATTAAAATGTCAGAAAGAGCTGGGAAAGCCTCACCATGTGGCAGTTGTACTTATGAAACTTCTGAATGGAAATTTTATTTTTATTTTAGGGCACTTTATTTTTCTTTCTTAATTGCAAAATCAACAGGTCATCGGTAAAAAGTACAATCCTCCTCCTTAAGGTCAAATTAGTATTTACCTTAACAGGAGAATCCAAAGATATCTACCCCCCCCCAAAAAAAAAAAAAACTGGTAAATGTTGTTGAAAATGATGCTAAAATCTAAAATGTAAATTTGACAAATTTTCTTCAGGCAGACAATTATCACACCTGAGATGTCAGGACAAGGAAAGCATGTTTGTAGGAAATACTTTTAGGCCTAAAAATTAGAAGAAAGAAAAATAATTGTTTCTGTTCTTTCTGTTTTGTTTCTTGGGTAATTGCATCAGATATCTGGGCACTATTACCAGACAAAAGTGTCATCATCTTATACTTTTAAGATATCTTGTAGTTTAATCATCATACTTGAGTTTACTACCCAAGAATGGAACAAATTAAAAACCCGTAAAGTGTACATTTGATAAATTGATTTCATGATTCTTAAAATCTGCTTTGCACTTTGGATTTGTCAAGAAAGGAAGACAATGTGAACTGTAAGAGTCACAGGACTTCAGAATACATACATATGTATCTATTTTAGCATATCTTATTTCCAAGGTCGGAACAGTATCATGTTAATAAATTCTTATTGTAGACTAAATGCATATTAAAATTAAAAAGAACTGATTTTTTTTATGTTGTTGCCTCTAAATTGAAAAACATTTTTAACAAAATGGCAGCTAGGGATCTTACCTTAGGAAGCCTTCCCTCCATTTCCGTATTTGGAAATGGTTCTTGACTGACCCAGACAGAGAGCTCTGGGTAACACACCTACAGAGACACAAAAGCATACACATTCAGATTAAACACAGCATCCACTGTGGAACCACAACGGGGTCAACTTCATGAGCTCAGGCCTCCTCAATGTCACTGGAAAAGCCCGCCACGTCTTTCAGACTGTTAGGAAAGTTCTGGCTCAGTGTCTTCTAAGACTGGGTCCAGTAGAGCAAAGAGTTCAATCAGTGTCATCTGCAGCACACTAGGTGACAGCCTCTTGAGGCGACCGGCTGAGCAAACTGAGGCACTGGGGGGGACCTAACTCCCCAAGCAATGCATGATGACTCTGTTTCTGAGATGGAGGTGCCACGTACCCCTAAAATTCTGGTAGGGGTTATCCCAGGAACTGGCCAGAAGGCTCAGCAGTATGCACAAAGCGTAAGGGGGGCAGTGACAGGCAGGGTCTACGTGGCCACCGGCAACACTCTGCCTGGTACCTGGAAGTAGCAGGGTGTCAGAGAGGCAGGGGGACGGGCCCATGTGCCAGCTGATGAATGTGGGGGTGGGGGCATGTGGGACAAGGCAGGGAACCTGCGTTGAATTGGGTAACTCTTCTTTTTTTTTTTTTTAAGTAACTCTTCTTTAAATGTACAAAGGGCTATTAGCATAAGAAGGTTGCTGACCAGCTGTTCTCCATCTCCAGGAAAGGCTGGGAGTAGGGGGTTAGGAGTTAAATGGCAACATGGATTTAGGTCAGCTCTAAGGAAGGACTTGGCAAAAGAATTGTTAAATTGCTAAAAGAATTTAGAGAGGAAAACTGTGAAATCTCCTTTAAGAAATTTAGAAACAGAATCTAACAACCATCTGCCGGAGTTAATTCACATTTGATACAGGCCTGCTTGAGAGGAGGGGAGGAAATTAGGTAAGATTCCCTCCAGATCTGATTCACTAAATAAGCTCTAAATAAGCATCACATCCAATAAGTGATAGTAAGAATCACTTCTCATTAATTAACCACCAGGCTTAAGATCGTTTTTGTTTTTGGAAGCGGTAGACAGAGTGGCCTAGTCACCAAGCTAACTGCGGTTTCAGTGTCCCCGTCCATCCACCCAGTCAGGGGACTCCAGGTAGGAAACATGGGAGGCTGTGTTGAGCCTTCGGGATGATCTAACAGGGACTAGCTTTGCTTTACTCCAGTGACATTATGGAACATCCCAGGTTACCCTAATACATCCTGACATTAAACCTGCAAATAGATCTTACCATTTCTGAGACAAGAAAACAGAGACTCAAAAAGGCCACCCGCTTGTCGGGTAGGATTTGAACTCAAAGCAGACTTCCAGATTCTAAATTTCCCACTCTCCTGACGCCCTCAAATCACCCTAGAATGCAAACTGCCTACCACCTCTGTCAGAATTACGCCAGTCCACAGACACCACACACGTTTGTATCTTAAATATCTGCAAGAGCTCATCCTGCAAGAGCTGAAGTCTGACTTCAGACTGGGTCCGCTTTCTGGGCTGTGGGGTTGCCCCAGAACCTCCTTCAGCTCTCCCGCTCCTCTGTCCAGATCCTTCTGGAAGAATTCCACGACCTGCCTTGTTTGGGACAAACAAGGTCCCCTTGACATTCTCTTTAACCAGAAAACTGCCATCTAAAATATACAAGCTCTTCTTTAAGGCTTAAAACAAGTCCACAGCATCCAGAACCCCACTTTGTACATAATTTAAGGAGATCCCAATTGGGATCAACTATAGATTCACTTAATATAAAGAGAGATAAAGTTCACTTAATATACATTTCTATATTACCTCTAAAAGCATGCTTTAAGTGCAAACTTCAAATATTATACATATTAGAAATAAAATTCTATTGTAAGCAGAAATGATAAAAATATATGTAAAACCTCAGTAGGCACATGGACACAGTGAGAAGTAACATCAAACATTATATCTGTGTTCTTGAATTTTCTGTGATAGTCTCTTTTAACAAAATGACACTGCTTTAGTATTGAGCTTCCAGGTTCAAAGCATCATTTATAAAAGCCACCCAAGTGCAATCTGCAGGGAAAAATAGCTAGCCTCAGAAATCATTACATTTACTATTCTTACAATTTGTTTTTCCAAGAACTTTTCCTTTTTTTTTTTTTTTAATAAGAAAACCAGTCCATGATTTTTTTGCCAAAGAACTCAGGAACATGGGTATCTGATAGCAAAACCCACAACTAAAGAAACTTCTTCCCCTAACCCAAATTTGTTCTTTTGAAATATATTAATTTAGCCACAAATTGACCAAGGGGACTTCTAATTAGGCAGTTTTTAGTGTTTGATCATAAGATAATCATTGCAGACTTTGGGAAAAATAAATGTGACTTTGGCCTTTTGGTAAATTCTTCCAGTCTCCTTCAGAGTCAGAACTTTAAGCTAAAAATGGCAGGGAGAGAGGGGTTTTGGTTACATTGTTAAAACTTGCTTGGCTGGTCTCTAAGGACTCCGCATATCCCCGGATATAGCATCTAAAGGGGATATTTCAACTTCTTCTTTTGCATTTGGAAAAAGTTGGTAGATTGTTGTAAATAGAGACTACCTCCATTACAGCTTTGTTCTTTCTCATTCCTGTGGTGTTTTGGGGACTCTACACGAAAGGATGTAAAAGTAAAGAAAGACCCACGATAACCATTACCCTTGCTCTCAAGTAGCTCAGAATGCCTTTGTCCCTGCATGCATTCCCCTCAAGTTTGGGAGGCACCTGGGTGGGCTGGACGCTGCTGGGTCCTAGGGATTACAAGAAGCGAAATACAGTCCCTGCCTTCTAGGAGTGCAAATCTCGTGGTGGGTTGGGGTGGGCTGGGTGACGGACCTTCTAAGATCATCATCTTATAAAAGTGTGTTCTTAGTGGCTGAATTGTACATTCCCCACATTTAAAATTCATATGTCAGAATCTTTTCCTTCCCTTAGAATGTGCATATATTTGGAGATAGAGTCTTTAAAGAGGTAATTAAGTTAAAATGAGGTCATTGGGGTTGGACCTAACCCAGTACGACTGGTGTCTTTATAAGGAGGAAATGAGGACACAGACACAGAGGAGAGGCCATGCGAGGACACAGGGAGAAGACGACCGTCCACAAGCCATGGCCAGAGCCTCAGAAGAAACCAACCCTGCTGACACCTTGACTTCAGAGTTCCAGACTCCAGAATTGTGGGAAAACAAAGTTCTGTTGTTTAAGCCACCTAATCAGTGGTACTTTATTTTGACAGCCCTAGCAAATTAATAATGTGCTTTAAGTGCAATTAAAGAAAAAAATGTATAGGTTATGTTAAATATAACTGCTGTTGAAACATGTATCAACAGAATAAAAAAAAACCAAAACCAACATTCAGCAAACGATCCAGCAGTGCTGCCAAGAGAGCAAATGGGGGTGGTTGTGAGCAGATCTGGGAGGGCATCGGATGGTGACCAGATGCAAGCCAAGAAAGCCAGTGGGTGTGATGAGCTCCACGCAGGAAAGCACCTCTGGCCAGGAGGTCTTGCTGCCGCACTCAGGGGCCATCATAGCAACAACACAAACACAGCCCCACAGACTGCTGTACCCTGTCTTTTTCCTAAGTTCAGAGTAGCAGGAGCTGCCAGTGGCCCCGCGATCAGAATTCTTTGAGCACTGATCATATATGGGTCAGAAAACAGGGATGAGTTGATCTATCTTCCTAAAATCCATCTGTTTGCAAGATGGACCCTAAACTAACCCGTTCTTTTGGTACCAGTCGATTGATGCCCCAAAGGTGGATACACAGCTTAAACTTAACTCCATTCATTCAGTTTCCTGGATTCAAATTTCTGTTTTCCACAAAGACCAACTGACTTCTTTTTTAAAATTCATTGAGTTCTCTATTGGTGGGAGCGATGTGCATCTCAGAAATGTAAGCGTTCTGGATAATACCTAAAACTACCTGGCAATACCTAAACACTACTGTTTTATTAAACAAGTAAACCAAAGTTTGCCTTAATCTTCACAATAGAAGATTGTTTTCTTTTCACAAAGAGATACATATCCTTTTGAAACTGCCATGTATAAAATAATTGTTTGCTCTTGCTCAAGTAAAATCGTCAAAACCCTGTAGAGTACTGTTCTTCCAGATGTCAGGAATCACAGAAACAAGCTATATCCTCAACAATTAAGAAAACATGAGTGTTTGAGAAAATACAGAGGGAAGGGAAACCTTACAGTGTTTTAGATTGGAGAACATGCAAAGGCTGTGCTTGAATTCTGGGAAAGGCTGAGGGTTTACGCTTCTCACTGACTATATTAGTTAATGTATCTTTTTTTTATAGTGCTGCATTATTTCACTGACAACCAGGTTTAAAAACAACAGAACTGACATAATGAACCACACTGGCTTAAGCACACTAATCATGATACATGTGTATTTAGATATCCATGAGCAGTTCTCAGGTAAAACCAATTTTCTCTGATTAAACATATTTAAACCCACTATATACTTAAATACAGTGTTATGATGAAAATGTGCTATTTCTTACGGATTCTCTTCCTTGTATTTGATAGTTGGGTATTTAAGTTTCAATGGTCTGTCTTACAAGTTGAGAATAAGAAACCATGTTGATGGTTTCGCTTTTTAAGTATCTCTTTCTTTCTTGGCTTATTTTACTCTCTGGATAATGCATTTTGAGAAATAACTTCATTCTTTTCAAGCCCATAAGGCTTTTCAAGCCCATAAGGTAATTAGCTTGCCAGTAATCATTACTTGGCATCCAAATTAGAAAAATAAAACGTGAGGGAAATCAGAGGCCACTCCAGCAAGGTCCTAAAACCATGCAAACTAGATTATCATTTAAATTGTTTTGTTTTTAAATCTCTAAGCTTTTTGAGACCCCCAGGTGGCTCAGCGGTTTAGCGCCTGCCTTTGGCCCAGGGGGTGATCCTGGAGTCCCGGGATCAAGTCCCACGTCAGGCTCCTGGCATGGAACCTTCTTCTCCCTCTGCCTGTGTCTCTGCACCACCCCCCAACCCCCCGTCTATCACGAATATATAAATTTTTAAAAATCTTAAAAATAAATCTCTAAGCTTTTCATTTTTTAAAGAATATTTATTTATTTATTTATTTATTTATTTATTTATTTATTTATTTATTTATTTATTTAAGACACAGTGAGAGGCAGAGACACAGGCAGAGGGAGAAGCAGGCTTCACAGGGAGCCCGAAGCAGGACTCAATCCCAGGACCCCAGGGTCACACCCTGAGTCCAGGGCAGAAGCTCAACCCTGAGCCTCCCAGGTGTCCCTCTCCTAAGCTTTTCATTTAAAAACTTGCAGAATGTTTTCCAATAGTATGGTCCACACACAGAATCAAACAATGGACATGTCTCCTATCACTTTTATGGTGCATGTAAAATTTGAATTTTATCTATTTATTATCTGTTTCTACCCGTATTTCTGTCCAGAAAGCAGAGTTAAGTGTCAATTGGTGCCTAAGTTGGCAAACATTCTGGTTTGGGACCTACAGGAAATGAATTGGTATTTTTCTCTGTTTACTGTCTTTATCAATAGCTCTGTTTTTTTTTTTTTTCTTTAAAGATTTTATTCACTTGACAGCACAAGCAGAGGGAACTGCAGGCAGAGGGAGGAAGAAAAAGGCTCCCTGCTGAGTAAGGAGCCCAGATTCAGGCTCAATCCTAGAATCCCAGGATCACGACCTGAGCTGAAGGCAGAAGCTCAACCGACTGAGCCACCCAGGTGCCCCATCAATAGCTCTTTGAAGAGACTGTTAGAGGAGAATGACCCTCAAAGGCAGGGCCATGGCTTTATTCAGAGCTACACACGTCACATAGGTCTGTGCTGGTTACCTAATTGGTTAGTTAACATGCCGTCTTAGAATCCTGCTGTAAAGATGCTGCATGGCTTGGTTGTTAATGACCACAATTATTATTTTCTATCCTTGGTGGAGTTCTGTGTGCTTAAGGAATGCACACACATGGCCCTTTTATGACCTAACAGGGACAGGTGCCCACCCCCCTGCAATTAGGAAAACAGAGCAGGGCAGCAGGTGTCCAACCTGCATAATTAATTCTTCGAACAGCAAAGGAGCATATTTCATAATCTCTCTGCCAATTAAACAGTGTGTGTATGTCTGCGTGTGTACATGTTCTACTCTGCCTAATTGGCTGGGAGGTCACGCGGGCTGGTACCGTATTAGAAGGAGAATTTATATGCGTATACGTGTACTTCGTTTTTGCAAACACCCTTTCAAGTGGTGCCATTAAGAGTCTCCCTCAAGAGCTACTCTGCTCCCAGGTGTTGCTGGCCATGTGAGAGGGCAGGATGTAAACTGAAACCATAAATGAGTTACGAGGATCATTTTCTCCGAACAGCATTACATCAAAGATTAGATGGTGCCAAAAGATGATGCACTGAGCAAGCTCTCTGGAGGCCTGGTCTTAGCAATCTGCCTAACCCTGCGAGTGGTGTTTGCAGATGAGCACAGCGTGGAGGAAACGCACTGCCACCAGAAGACAGAAAGATAAAAATACAGAACCCCGGGCCATTCGGATAATGCATGTAGCCTCTGCACATTCTGGAGGGCAGAGTAAGTGTCAGTTGGTACCTAAGCTGGCAAACACGCTGGCTTGGGAACTCGGTGAAACACGCAGCCACCTAAATACACAGACACATGCAGGAGCCGGCTGCCACGACAGTGGGTGATTATGGAGGACACGTTAGCCACACCTGACCAAGGCGCTCAGCTGTACGGGCCCAACCGACGGAGAGGTCGTGGCCTTCCAGGGACGCGCCCTCCTGCGATAGAGGTTGGTGGCCTTCCAGGGATGTGCCCTACCACTACACAGGTCCCCGCAGCCTTCCAGGGACGTGCCCTTCCACTGCACAGGACCCCGCGGCCTTCCAGGGACGTGCCCTCCCACTATACAGGTCCCCGCGGCCTTCCAGGGACGCGCCCTTCTGCCGCACAGGTCCCCGCGGCCTCCCAGGGACGCGTCCTCCCGCCGCACAGCAAGGGGAGGTCCCACAGGCTGGCCCTGGCGTCCACTCCGGGCAGAGAACGTCCACCTCTTACTGCCACGCGGCAGGACGTCCTACCGCCGCCGTTTCCTGCCGGGCGGGGGGAACATGGTCATTCTTGACTTCCTGAGTCGGGGTGTCTGAAACAAGCTGCGTAGACTCTAAGAGTAGAATCTTTTAAATTCGCTGGGCTGGTGGCGAAGCCATGTTGAGAGGCCGCTGAGGAGTATGTGGGAACCTGACAGCTGTGCGATTTTATTTCTAGATTTCAAGGAGGCAGAGAAAGGAAAAGGAAATCTCCTTGCTGGCAACAGAACGAAAGTGTTTACATGTGAAATTAATCGTCAGCACCAAGAGCTTTCGCAGTCGCCGCTCCACAGGGTAACCCGCCGCTTGTTTAGCTGCTCGCCCTTTAAAAATTTGATTTCTAAGAATAATAGCAAAGACTTTCAAGAGGAGCAAGGAATCGGGTCAGGAGCAAGCCACAAAAGGCTCACCTCGTCCAGGCACCGCCTTTGCTTTCACCCCCCCCCCCCTGCCTGCCACAGCTGGGGGAGTGGTCAGGGCTTGGCGGAGCTGGGGGGGAGCAGGCCCAGCAGCCGGAGGGGGGGCCGTGCCTCCGGACCCCTCCCCACCCCCCCCCACCCCCCGGCCAGCAGGGCCTAGCTCAGCGCCCAGCAGTCCACCTAAAGGCTCCATAAATCCAAAAAAGGGAGTTACTGATCGAGGAATTCTCAGATTTCTGCCAAGACACCCTCCCCTGGGCTGGAGGTCAGCCTGGTACGGGAAGCAGAGCCAAATCGTGGACTGGACTCAAGGAATTAGGCCGAACACTTCAAATCTGGACTTTTAACGGACGATTTTTTCTTTTCGGCGATGGAGACAAAACAAAGTACAAACGGCTGATAACAGCCCAAAGTAAACCAGAAGAAAAAGTACAAGAACAAAGCTTGGAAACAAATCTCCTAAGGGATATCTAAGAAGAGAATTTCCAAACAGAGGAAAAAAATAAAGCGGCTTTTTAAAGCTCTGGTTTGAGATTAAGCAGTTTGTGAATGAACAATAAGAAAGTAAAGGCCACAAAACAAGATATTTGCTCTTTTCAGCAGAAAAAAAAATACTGGCCTTTGTTAACTAGCAGCAAAAAAAAAAAAAAAAAAAGGCCCCTCAGGCATTTAAGCACAGCATAAGCTTCTCCTTGCCCCCATGACCTCAACAAATATGTTAATAAAATCTCTTACCTCCCCGGAGTGGGACCAGAGTAAATATTTACTTAACACATTGCGTTTCTAAGTCTGGACCACCTTCCCTTATAGAGATTGGTTTTCACTTGTAATTAAGGAACTAAAACACTACCTCTCCACGGCTTCTCCTGGGCTTAAGGTGAGAGAAGGGAAGGGGGAGAAAGGGAGGCAGCCATCTGGCGGCAACGGGCTTGGGAGCTTCTGAACCGGTGTCTCCCACAGACCAGGGCCATGCTGCCGCCGGCTCCCCAGCACCGGCATGGGGGTCAGCGGGACGGCTTCCAAGCACATTCCAAGGTTAATGGGAAACATCTAGACTTGCTTTTATTAGCTGGTTTAAGTAATTTTAGGTATGCGAGGTTTCACCTTCAAATAACTGTGAGTCTGATTGCTACTCACCCAGAATGCCATTGTTTCTTTCCTCTTGTTCTACAAGCATGTGCTACTCATTAAGAGCTTAGGAAAAATTTCAACATAGAAGAAAAAGTCCTTAAATATCAATTTCTTTTGTTAAAGCCCCTGAATCAAAGGGTACATAGTAAGGTGTTTTCTTGTATCTAGACATAAGGATTTGGGATTTTTCTTGGTTGGGGGAGAATGAAATAGCCGGTTGCTTTTCAGGAGTCTGTGGACATATCCAAGCATTCCTCATGCTGACATGTTCAAGACCGAGCTTTCCAGAAGGTGCGCGCTTTGTCCCAAAGGGCTCATTCCCAAAGACATCATTCAGTCTTTCCACCGGTGTGCCCTCCTCTGCGGGCAGCCGCAACCCCTCGGCCGAGCTTTGAGCAAAAACCATTTTACCGGCCCCAGGCCTGGACCAGTCTGCTGGGTCACCTAACGCCCGCTCTGTCCTCAACAACAAGCTGCGACCTAACAGATCCCCGGACTCGGAGGGAGGATCCTATCTGCTGCAAGGGACCCTAATCAAATTGGCTTAAACCAGGTGCTAGTTGAGTATCTTATAAGAAGCCTGGCTTCAAAAAAAGGAAAAATATAGCCAGATCTGTACCCACATGCTCCAAGTGCCTGGGTCCCACAGAGGCCACTAAGGGGACTGCGCTGCCGTCCTTTATGAAAATTGGCAGAAAACTAAAGGGAACAGACTACGATCAGGATGGATGAGCCCCTGTGCACCGCCTGGATTTTCAGCCGCCCTGCGGGGGCCTGGGGCACGGTGCACGCTCGGCTTCTGGAAGCTTCTCTGTGGTGGGGCCAGGCCGGCGGGCTGTGGGAAGGGGCGGCAGCTCACGCAGCGTCACGGGCGGGGACCGAGGAACCGGCGCGAGTCAGTGCGTGTCCACGGCCGGCAGCGCGGAGGCCCGGCCCGACTCTCGTGGGCGCCAGGGCGCGGCCGTCCTCGGGGCAGGCGGGAGCTCCCGCGGCAGCTCCCGGGCTGTCCCCAGCGTCCGTCCGTCCCACACCCGTCCCCGTCCCTAACCCCCCGTCCCTCCTGCACCCGTCCCCGTCCCCAGCGTCCGTTCCTCTGGCACCCATCCCCGTCCCCGTCTCTCTCCCTCACCCATCTCTCTCTCGCACCCGTCCCTGTCCCTCGCCCGCACCTGTCCCCGTCCCCATCCCCGTCCCGTCCCCCGTCCGCACCAGCCACCGCCCCCCACCGTCCCGCGGGGTCCCGCCATGGCGCCCCGCGTCCCGCCATCCGGCACACACACCCCGGGCCGCGGCCGTGGTCCTCACCGCCTCCGGGCGGAGACCGCGCGGGGCCACCTGCGCCCCCACCTGCGCCCCCACCTGCGCCCCCACCGGCCTGGCGACGGCTACCCGCCCCGCGCGCCCCGCTGCGGCCTTCCCGGACAGGGACACGGCGCCCGCGTGGCCGCCCCCGAGGCTCCCTCGCCACCTCGCGTGCATCACACCCGCCACGCTGGTCTTCGCGCTCTTGTCTTTCTCGCGTTTTCCCCGGGAGGAAATATTTAGAACCAAACAAACGTCTACAATAGCCGCAGCCAGTTACGAAGCGCATTTGCCGAGAACGCGAACTGCTCCGCGGGACCCGCAGCTGAGCCCCCAGCGCCCTCCACGCCTCGCCAGGCCCACGCAGAAGCGCTCGCCTTCCCGCATGTGTTTAACCCTGGCGCGCACTACAGCTCCGCCTTCCAACATTTCAATTCAAAAACTCCTTAGTGGGGAATTAAAGTTTTATCTTTATCAATGATCTTCAAGTATAAAACCATACATAGTTGACCCTTTCACGACACAGGAGTTAGGGGCCCCGATGCCCCCAACAGTGAAAAATTTGTGTATGATTTCTTCTGACTGCCCGACACTTAACTAGAATAGTCTAGGTTGACCAGAAGTAACTAGAATAGTCTAGGTTGACCAGAAGCCTTACCAGTAACATAGTCAATTAACACACACTTCGCACCCATGTGTATTGTTTGCTGTATTCCCACAGTAAAGTACGCTAGAGAGAAGGAAATGTTATTAAGAAAATACACTGACAGTATTATATTTGTCAGAAAAAAATCTTCATGTAAGTGGACCAGTGAGGGTCAAACCTGTATTGTTCAAGGGTCAATTCTCCTACATAAAAAATATAAAGTGACCCTAAGTGAGGAAGAAAATACTCATTAGCCCAGAGAGACAGTGTATAAACTACCAGGAATGGTAACTCAGAAAGAAAAACAAATTTAACCAGACCCCATTTGGAGACTTTGTAATTAACGTAGTAGGAATGCAGATAGTTCTAAGACAAAAGAACAACAACAAAAAAGGGAAGACAGAGATGGGCTAACAAACCAATTATTAGTTATTACCATCACGAAGGTACTAAATAATAAATAACGAGGTATGTAGCATTTGATCCTCCGATTGCATGCGGAGTGCTGTGCTCAACGACACTCAAAGATATGGCGTCCCTCTGGCTTCCTCTAAACAATGTAAAAGTAGCTGATCAATTTAGTAAAAATTCACATTAGTAATCAAATGAGCTGTTTTTGTGATGCCAAAGAGCTTAATTGAATTTTTGATTGAATTGATTGTGACAGTGTAGATGGTTAAGCTTCATATAATGAAATTAAAGTTTAAAAAGCAGTCTTCATTAAAAAAAAAAAAGGAAAAGGAATATGCTTAATAAAGATAAAAAGATGTGAAGACTTGGCTTCCAGACCTTGATAACAAGATCAGAACAATTTAAGATTATATTATCAAGAAGTGAGCAAAATATCCAAAGGCCGGGGGCATTTCGTGATGTACCATTAGACCCGAGTCTCCACAGGGCAGCAGGAGATGCAGACCCGGTTATGGTCCAGGGCACAGAGGCTTCACCAACAGTCAAATCCAGGTAATTAAGGATCAAACTCATGTACAGGAGCAGGACTCAGAGAAGATGTTGGGCGGAACTTCCGAGGCTGGAGTAACTCAATTGGTTGGTTGTAGAATCTCAATTATCCAACCAATTAAAAAATATGTACCACAAACCTACTTTCTGTGAGGTCCTGAGTAGCTGGTAGCAGCATTCAGTCCTATAGAATGAGTGTCCTATCAAGAGCACATCCCGTTAGTTCAGGCTGGAAGTGCCAAAGCAGCAAACACGTTTTTTTCAAGAAAGTTTTTTTCTTTTTTTTTAAACAACTAAGTCACCAAATCCTGGGATGTCTATCCAGGAACGGAGGGGGCTCATAATTAAGTCATCTTTTCAAATTTGAGTTCTCTGCAGCACACACCACTGCAAGGCCCTGTGAGCCCATGTTTTGGAGAGTGGTTCCACCCCCTGCGCACCTGCATCCTTCCAGCCGCAATCGCAGCGATCACCAAGGCCCCACCTGCACCCTGACCCACCAAGACTCAGCACCTGCCTTACAAAATAAGAATAGACCTGCGGAGGGTGGTCCCGGGAAGCTTCTGGGGAACTTTCACTAGGGTCACCTAATGAAGGACGCGGAACGGTACTTCTCGGAAGAGTACTTAGCAGCACTCCCTCAGTCGTGTTTGTCAGGATCTTCATACCTGGCCTCCATCTAACTTCTCATCCTAGCTTTTCCTTGACAGTAGTGATCGGTGGCTGCCAGCACGCGGGGTCTCCTCCTTTCTCCTCCTTCCCGTCCAACCCCAGGTCCTGTACCCGCATGGACTTGAGCCAAGCAGAGTGTCCTCCTGAGGCCTGGACCCGCCTCAAGCACAAGCGCCTTCAGCGTCCTCCCCTTCGGGCTCAGGCCGCAGTACTTTTCCCTGCTGGAGTTGGATCAACACAAGTCGGACAGGAAGCCTGTCACCTGCCCCAGTAATCGGAGGCCGCACGATGGTGACCTGAGCGGCCGGGCGGGGCCGGAGGGTAGCCCCGCAGCTCGCGCTTGTCCGCCCCTAGCGCTCGCTGTCCCGCAGCCGCTCTGGCCCCGCTCAGCTCAGCGACCCCCCTTCCCCCCCAACCCAGCTCACCCCGGCCCCCTCCCCTCTGCAGGTGTGCATCTGTGAGTCGGGGCCCAGCAAGGACGGGTCTCGCGGCCAGGAGTCAGGGGAACCCCCAGCTAGGACACCCTGGCGCCCGTCCAGGCACGACGCTCAGGACGGACATTGCTGGCAGGCGGCGGCAGGCACTGGATTCACTTGTGCATCCCCTGTCACCTCGTGGAACCAGAGCCGGTGACACGGCTGCAGCCAGGCGGGGGGCAGGGGAGGGTGCAGCACCAATGGCCCGAGCCCTGCAGCCCGCACTTTACGTGGGACCGTCCACAGCTGGGGTTTCCCGTGCAAGGGGACCCTCCCGCGGGAGCCTTGGGGCTCAGAGGGCCTCCTGGGAGGAGCGAGCGCGGGGCTGCTCCCCGCCAGGAAATCCCACATCTGTCCTGCTCCTCTCATTTCTGAGCGTAAATCTTACAACCTGAGCTGTCACACTTCTGCAAAGCTCTGGGCTGTCACCGGCTCGAAATCTCAGGGTGGGTCACCTGGTTCTGCCCAGAAGTAACAGATCTTCACGTGTCCACCACTACGGACTCATTCATTTATCCCACACACATTCATTGATCACTAAGGATGTGCCAGCTCCAGGACAGGAACTCAAGGAGCCACCAGATGGGCTCAGAGACGTCGTGGGATCCCTTCCAGGTCCCATTAGAACAGTCAGCGCAGGCGAGGCCTTCCCGCCGCTTTGTGGGAAGAGAACCCAGTCAACTCCACCAGCTGTTCTAGGGTTCCCTCTCTGGGATGAACTTCTCCACATCTGAATTCACCATCCTGACCATAGAGGGAAAGAAGAAGAAAAAACCCAGCAAAGCATCACAGCCTGCACTGCAACCCCCATTTACCGGGGGCCGGTGTTCTTGTTTCATGTCTACGGCCACAGAGGGCAGAAATAAGCCAGCGACAAGGAGCGTGTTGTAAGCAAGGTGCCGTCCAGAGAGCAGGAGAAGATCCCCGCTGGCTGTGCACGCCTGGGTTTCGTGCAGGAGCTGCCATTTACGCTCAGTCTCAAAGGAAGAATGGCTTTGTCAGAAGGAGCATTCTTTCCAGGCCTGAGTCTGCGAAGACACGGCAGGGGCTCCTGGGGTATGCTCAGAGAACAGAGTGGCTGGGCCCTCGAGGAAAATATCTACCTTATGCGTCAACAAGGTTCTTGGCATGGCTGCCCAGTCTGAGAGATTACATTTATAAAGGTCCACATGCAGAAATTTAAAAATAAATTATTTCGAAGTGTGAGGTGAGAGGAGGCAAAGAACAATGCTTACCTATGTTACTTTTACCAAGGGAATCGGGTAAATCCAACCACATTGGAAGGGACTAAAAGGGCTGGTGAAATCATTCCACATTGAAAAGCTTGAAGCAGATGTGTTCTAGACTAGGCATCTGTGAAGACGAAGAAATTCCAGAAAAGTCCTTCTCAGTCTTGGCTCTCCCCCACTTTTGTGTTACCGTGTGATGAGGTTCCCTTCAAATGGTCATTAGACTATTGACTAACTTAGTAACAGCCTGTAGGCCTCAAACTATAAACAATGTCATGATGATGATGATGTCCGCGTTGGCTTCAATTCTGAGCAAGTGTAGACACACTGCTCAGACACACTTCCTGGCTACCCAGGAAGAAGTGGAGAGAGGGAACCCACGGGGGCCATGTGGTTGCAACTGATTATCACGTGGCTACACTAGTCAGCCTCCCAGAAGGGAAGTGTGTGGCTCCTTTCAGGCAGCTGGCACGGCAGCAGCGCCCTCTTTGGCCACATGGGCACTGATGAAGCTGCTGGAATTTCCCAGAAGTGCTGCCACCTTCTCGAGGGAAACAAGGTAACCACGCTCGCTTCCTCCTTCCCGAGTCCTCGAAGCGAGGGGCCTGCCTCCTCTCCAGCACTCTACGCCAGCCCGAGGACAGTGAGGGGCAGCGACAAAATAAGCTTACATCTAACCCAAAGTACATGGAAGTTTGTGTGATCTTTTCTGTTGGGCATGAACAAAAGGCAAAGAACCTGGAGGTTGGAACCCAAGTGATAGCCTTGGGCCACAAGCCACCTCTATGATGCCTGCTTGGTGGCTTCCTATGGCTTAGCACATCGAGTCCTTGACTTCTAGTTCCAGTTCTTGAGGTCTGTCCTTGACGGCACTGAGGCCCTAAATAGGAAGGACAGTCCCTACTGTATAAAAATGCATCGTTCTGACTCCCGCCAGCAAACCTTTCCCTTTATCTGGAATTCATTTCTCTCTCATCTAAATCTATCCAAATATTCTGAATTCTTCATTCACTTAATAATCATTAAGGACCAGGATTAAGGACCAGGGTTAGGAAACGCTAAAGAAGCCCTGGGGAGGAAACGCTTAAGAAGGTATGGGACCTGCTCTCAAGTAGCAAACAGTGCACTTCTACGTTTCAAATGTAGCGCCAACTCCAGTTGTAGGAGTTCAACTGATTAGTTGAATCCTACACTGAGGATTCTGGACACATATTCAGGCTGAATAAATAATGAGTATCAAGCATGATTAGCAATGTCTGCCACAAGTGTCGCAGGAGGGAGCGGTGGCATGCCTACTTGCCATCTTCGGGTCTAGCTTAATTTCTACCCCCTTAAAAACAATGTTCCCCCTAACATTGCCGTTTCCCCAGTGCTCAGTGATCTCATCCTCCTGCACCTTACAACTCACAACTAAGGTATACTGCATGACGTTAAATTTGTCACATGTTAGTCTTCCTTCCACAACTAATGTATGAGCTGACGAGGGCATAGGCCAAGTGTGCATCCACGGGCATGCAGAAGAGCTAAGCACAAATAAAATGCTCCAAAAACCCTTGTTCCACTGGCACGGGAGCAGACGCACGATCCCACCGGCAACTCTTGTCGTTCTCTTCAGTATTTTCAGTCCTGGCACCTTTGTGTCCTCAGGGTCATTTTCATAATATCACAGAATCAGACCGTACTAGAAATAAGTGAGGGCTTTAAAGTTCCGTACTGGGATCAAAACTCCTCCTGGATCCCAGAGGGGATTCTAATGGCTGTGGGGAAAGTTGCTGTGAGCTTTGAGTACCACAGCTGGGCCCAACCTAGCATATCACCAGGTTGATCAGAGTGTGGCTCTAAAAGCTGGTAAATGTGAGAAATTGCAAGCCAATCTCTTTTGGCAAGTGGCTTTATGGCCTAAACACAAATTCTGTCTCTTGTTAATAAATAATGGAAAATAATTTACTGTGAAAACTGAAATTATACTACCTTCAACTTCCTAGTTCTTTAGAAGAAGGTAAGGATACCGATTACTTCCAGATCACCAAAACTAAACGTGATTAAGTCATTAAGGATGAATTTTTTTAAAAGTCCAACCCCATATTTATTGAGCTTCTAACGGATATTTAAAACTTTATTAAGCACTGCCTATGACGTTTATAAACCCTTTGGGAGCCTGTGATTTATTTGGCCAATGGAAGAAAGGAATATGATCCAACCAACAAATAATGCAGGACAGTATAATCTAGTGATACTCCCAGGTTAATACCATGTCATTGCTACTAATAACTGAATTGATATTTAGAATTTAGTTGAGAGCCATGTTAATGCTTAAATCCCAAACCATTAGAGCTGCTAATACTCGTCATGCACTAGCAGATCAATTTCAGGGTCACTGCTATTTTTTAAACCACTGAGACCGAAATCCCTGAAGCTGTCCCTACCTGCAAAATATGTCTCGAAATATCCATTTCAGATAAATTTAGGACCCCAGAATGATATTTTTAGCAACCATGATTTCTACAGATGTGGGCTAAGATTTATGGTTAATCTGTTTTCCAGTTCAAAGCAAAGGCACAGTTTAAAATTGGAATCTTTTAATATATCTTGATCAACCAAGATGACATAGTCCAAGTACATTCAATATGTTTTCCTCTGGCATATTCAAAGTGGATTTGCTGATAAGATTTCCTTATCCCTAGTCTTTTCCTGTACAACAAAGAAATTACACAGATCATTCAGGCAAATCCTGCCCACTCTTCTATCACTCCAGCAACATTTTGAATAACCAAGATGAATCAGATGAAATCAAGTTTTTTTGTTTTGTCTGAAGCACAATTATTCTGATAACTACGTCAATGCTCCATTTCACTTTGGCTGTGAGGATAAGACCTTAAAAGACTTTTCAGCCATGAATGGCACTAAAGAAAAAAATGTGCCAGACCAGGGAAGCCAGTATTTCACCCCAAGGCTCCCCAGTCAGTCCAGTGTGGATGATGTATAATGCTTGTCATGTACACAGTCCTCGTCTAATTTAGTGAAGTATTCACATTTTATGATTTTCTCAAGTATTCACATTTCAGAAGTGTATTTGTCTACTTTAGAAATATGCATTTTAAGATAAAGTGAATTCCTTTAGTGTACTTATGATATGCTTCACATACAAATCGTTAAGAATTCTATCACGTTAAAATAGAGTGACACTCTGAGTGGCTGTTTAATTCCAAGATTTCTGCTCAAATGCCTTCTCCTGCCTGAATTCTCTATATAGCTCAGGAGGAAGCTGGACTGGGGTTAAAGCTGGATAGAATATCTCTTCTGTCCTAATTCCCCAAACAATCCCAATCTCCCCCTCACAGTGTGCTGGAAGGCCTCGTGTAAGATAGCACCATATAAAATTACCCTCCTAGGTACTCTTCAGCATCTCCACAATCAACTGAGCAACCTGTAAATTTACATTCCAAAGCCCAACGGCCCAGCTACCAATAGGACCTCATCCCTCCTCAATCTTTGTCTTTCTCTTTAAACAAGAAAACCTTATGTTAACGGAGAGATTATTGAAAGAGTCCCCTTGTAAGCCCATGAATGCCACTTCACAGACTGTACAAAAAGCAGAGCTCTATGAACGGTACAATAGAGTCAACTCATCTTTTTGAAAAGCTCAGCATCAGCCTCAGAAACTTAAATTGTTCCAATTCCTAGATCTCTATTAAAACGTAATGAGTCCATGTGGATGCCACTGTGAGTCCATGCACACACATACGCAAAGGCAAGTTTACTGCACAGAGGGTAGTCATGTCTAAAATCAGGACTTAACCTTGACACTGGATTAAATAATTTATTTGTTTTCAAACTATTCATTAAGATCATCTGCTCATTCTGAAGTGTTTTCTTCTCATGGACATATCTGAAGTAAGTGCCTTTCAAATAAAACACTTAAATACCAAAAGCCCACATAAAATATATCCTAGAAATTCTAATTTAGCTAAAAGCCAAATATAAATTAAATACAGAAGATCTCTTCAGATTCACAATATCTTGTTAACTGCAAAAAAAATAAAAATTAGAAATGGGCAACTGGAAAAATACATGCTTACTGGATAACCTAAAAAATTTGGGAATGAGTTATTGAAAAGACTTGGGCAATGAAGACACCACAAACTATATTCAGAATTACACCTTTTAACAGTACCGAGTTGTACAACGCAATACACTGTAATCTATATAAATGGTGCTTCCCCCCGCCCCCCGCCCCCCACGGTGCTCTGAGAGTCCCCTACACAATGTGATTAGTGCCTGGGAGAGTTAACAAAGTGTATTTTTTTGATAATGCAAAGGCACTCTAGGATTCTTGAGTTTCTTCAAATTATTGTGAAACATCATTTTGGTGTATGTAAAATATCTAGATATTGAATCACTCTGTTTTGAATTCTGAGGTCTACCAGCAATTTCTTACCCTACAATGAGCTGATCCTAAATTTGTATTTGGCATTAGCCCTTAACAGTCTAAATACACTGAAATTAGATCCTCTTTAATGTTTTAAATTACGTAAGTGGAAATACACATTTAACAGAAAAGGGATGTCCATATATTTTCCAGAGGTGGCCGGGTGTTAGATCTAGTGCCTCCCTAGCAGAAGTTTCTATAGTACGTAGGCTAAGTCTTTAAGTAAGCTAGTTACAAAGATCAGCAAAGTAATGCCAGTTTCAATCAAGGAAAGAAAAGAACTTCATTTTGCCAAAAAGGAGAAAAGGAGGCACAAGATGCCACTAATAACAGTTTTGTAAAGAATAAAATGGAAACTAAAAAAAAAAAAAAAAAAAAAAAAAAAACTAACGTATGCAAAGACTTTTAGCTCAGGCCTCCCGGAATAAACGAATTGCTAGAAAGTTACTTGGAATCACCCACAGACAATAACTGTCGGTGGTTTCATTTCAGGCAATGGGCTTGTGCCAAAAGGGACTGACATCTTGATGAAAGGATCACCAAAAAATTGTAAGAATTTTTTCCATGAGTAGAAATCCTTCCAAGAGCAACACACTGTGATTTCTCATTCTGCCACCATACATAAAGGACAACTGTTAGAAATTAACAACATGTAATAATAATTTAGATTTACTCTTCTGCATTCAAATCATTCCAACTTTCATTCTCGGCTTTGGCACACACGCTGGGCTTTCACAAAGCTCATTCTGCTCACTAATACAGAAACATGATATTTACTCCCCGAGCCTGACCTATAGGACTGGTTTTGGCAAGGTCAGCGGTCGAATTTACGTTTAACCAAACTGGTCACCTGACATATAACAACATGCATGAACCTCCATGGTCTACCCACGGTGATACAGAGGGGAAGCTTCTAGATAAACATCTACAAGACAAGCTGATGTGGCCAGTCTCAGTTAAAAAAAAAAAAATGAAAGAAAAAAACAAAACAAAACAAAAAAAGAAACAAAAATATGTTGTGGCAGTTCACTTTATTACCATCCCAGCACTCTATGACAACGGCCAGTTAGAAACTTACTATGAAGTTAGGAACCATCTGCACAAAATGCACTCAGCAGTTTAATTTGCTGTTCATCCCTTTTGCCCTTCCACATCAAGTTCCTTAATTTAGCCACTATGCTCTAAGGTCGAGCAAGAGCTATTTTACTTGAGGCTTTGACACCCACCTGTTGAACTGACAGGTGAGGCAGACTCACAAAATAAAGAGCTTACTTGTTAATAGGATTCAAACTGAACTCATGTAATTGCTCTGATTCATTCTTCTCCTTGGAAGCCTATACTTGGGTTGTTCTCAAAGAAAACACCAAGTATATCAGATTCAATTTTGATTCACTAAATTCCACCCTCGTTTGAAAAAAAAAAAAAAACTAAAACTAAATTTGGAAATCACACATTCTAAGCGACAAAGAGGTGTCTGAGAGAGTATAAACATCTGTAGTAGGACATGCTGTTCTTAGCTGAAAAGTTACAGGGCATCTCTATTAGTTTTCGCAGTCCAGCCTTATTTGCAAGGAGGAAATTTTTCATGGAAGATTGATATGCTTAGTCAGCGGTTTCTAATGTGCATTTCATCCCTTTTGCTCTTTAATCAGTCATCACACACGAAACTGCCCTCTCTGTGGATTGCAGGGCTTGTCTGAAATAGTCACGCTTTCCTTTACAGGTAGCATGCTTGACTTCTGAAACTGAGCAGATGCCTCTCAGAAGTGATGAATCCACAAAAAGTATCAATGCTAATATTATTTGAGATACAACAGACAGACTACATGAATAGCAAAGCCCATGCTCTTCATATATATTGCTCTTAAGGACGGCAGACACTATGGCCTCTGGGCCAGTGGGACACAGGCTCCTGCTGGGAGGCCACGTCCTAGCTCTCTCCAGGCTGGGACCATTGCTTTGTTTGAGCCCTGCTGCTGCCACCTCTTCCATGCGTGTCACAACACATCACTCTCCTTAAAGAACAGAATGGTTTTTGCTGCTCAAGTTAAGTAAATCTTCATTTCTGGAAGAGGAATTTCAGTTTTCTATTCGAAATGACTGCAAATCAAAAGACTGGATTCACCACATCCAGTTCCTATGAACTGCTATTCTGCAAGGCTCCACATGCCGGAGAGACCCTTTTAAAGGTCAAATGTGGTAGGAACAATAAGGGGTTGAGGCAGGATGAAGGCGGGTGGTTGATATTTATACGAAATAAAGACC
The DNA here is from genome assembly GCF_011100685.1 of Canis lupus familiaris. Taxonomy (NCBI): domain Eukaryota; kingdom Metazoa; phylum Chordata; class Mammalia; order Carnivora; family Canidae; genus Canis; species Canis lupus. Next base: position 995,026 of record NC_049224.1, on the reverse strand, counting down.
GACAAGAATCTACTGAGAATCTCCTCTGTTGACCCATTCTTACCATTTTGAGAATCGTAACAGTCTTGGCCTTGCACCCTCCCTCTCTTCAGTCCAGGGAGACCAACCTGCAAAATATGTTTAAATACAGTAGACAAATGGCCTCACCACAGGTCAGCAATGAAAAAAGCCTGTTCAGGGAATACAGACAAAGAATAATTTTCTGTGGTTAAGATAAGTTACATGCAAATTACTGTAGCCCCTGGGGCTTCTGCGAGGGCTTTCCAGGGGTCTGTGGGCTTCCACTGGGGACAAAGGAATCCCGGCACCCGCTCTGCAGAGTCCTGGGCTATTCTTAGCAGTTGGTTCATCTTTAAATTGAAGGAGTTCAGAAGGTTTAGCAACTTAAAAGTAGAACCACGCGATAAAAATAGATTGTTTTCTGGCTGCTCTTTGTTTCCAGACATACTACTGGCAGTATATTTGCAATCAAGACAGCAGAGCAGGAATCAGCCTTCCACCGTGTAGTGTAATGCCTCGGAGTGGATATTTTTGGAAATGGCACTGCATTACATAACCTTCCGTGTTTTTTTTTTTCTTAAAAAAAAAAAACTACACTGGGGGGGGAAAAGTCAGGAATATACACCATTATGCCCTTCTCTCTATACCAAACAAACACTAATGCATACGCTGCAGTGATTTCCCTCTCAGCCTGTGTATCAGCAGAACGCAGTTCTTTTGTTAACATAAGTTATGACAAAAATTAAGATGAATGGAGAAACTAAAAGTTCTCCAACAGGGTACCATAAGCTCTTAGAGTTTTCCTATAATGTTATTATAGATACACAGAAATGTAAATCAGATTATTATCAACACGGAGCAAAAGGCAGTCATTTATTTTTAAGCCCGCCCTCCCCCAAAGTTCCACTGCTTTTATGAGAAAATGCAGAAAAAAGTGTTGCAAGATCGAATGCCTGAGAAGACCCTTGGCGGCAGCGCGGCGGAGAGTAATAAAGTGTACAGATGGAGGGACACAAATTCATTTAATAAAGGGGGTGGGGGTGCATGCACCAAAGTGCATCTAATGCAAAGAAGCAAAAACAGTTCGTAACAATGCTTTATGAGCAAGAAGAATAAAAATCACCCATACCAACAAGCAAAAAACCCCACCCCTTCCCCAAAGAATTCTCCCTCTTAAGAAACTTGTGCATTAGAGAAAGAAAGAAAGAAAGAAAAAAAAACAAAAAAAAGCCCAAGTTAAATTCCAGCCTTAATGCAGCAGGACCAAAATACCAGAATTTCTTCAAGGCACACGCTTCAGCTCTTTAAAATTGAGAGGGAAGCAGCATGAACTGTGCAGGCTTGGAGGGTCCAGCTAAGAGCAACGGCAAGAAACCGACACAAAAGAGAAAGCAGCGCTCCCGGCCGGCGGTGGGGGAGGACGTACTTACAGACAAAGCCCGCTCCGGTCACTGTCTCCTCTCTACACCTGAAACACAAATGTGGATGAAAAAGGGCATCATGCTAGAAAGACGGCGGGGGGAGGGGGAGGGGGAAGGGAGGGGGCGGGGAGGGGAGGGGAGGGGCGGAGGGAGAGGCGAGGGGAGGGGAGGGAGACAAAACCCAAACCGGCTCCACTTCCAAGAAGTGCGGCCGTGGAAGGAGGAGGGGGGTAGGGTCTCCCTGCCTCGCGCTCTCCCGGAGCGTGTGTCTCCTCTCTGAGTCTCTCCCTCCCTTCCCCTCCCCCCTCCTCCCTCCTCCCTCCGCCGCCGCCGCCAGGGTGCCGGTGAACAATGAGCTAATTCTGTGGGGCGGGCGCGGCGCCAGCAAGAGCCTCCAGCCACGGTGTGGCCGTGGGGCCAGACTGCTTACTCGGCGGGAACCGGCGGCGCGCACCCCGCACCCCGCGCCCCGCGCCCCCCGTGCTCCTGCCGCCCCCACTGCGCCCGCCGCCCGGGGGGACCCGGGGCCCGCACCGCCGCCCCGCCCCGCCCTGGGCGCACCCCGGCCCCGCCTCTCCCGCCCCCGCGGGCTTCTCCGCCTCGACGTGCGGTGGCTTTGCAGACAAATAAGGAGGCGGAGCGGGCGGTTTGGGGGCGCGCCAGGCGGGAGGGCGGCCCGGGCGCTGCACGGCCCGCCGGGCGGGGACAGGCGGCGGCCCTACTGTAACCATAAACCTGCGGCGGAGGGCATCTGAGGGAACGGGGCCGCCGGGCGCAGCCGCCTCCGGGGCAGGAGCCCGTCCCGAGCGCGGCGGGAGGAGGTGCAGCGCCGCCGAGCCGCCGAGCCGCAACCTGCACGCAAGGAGCGGCCGCCGAGCAGCAACCGATGCGCAAAGAGCAGCCGCCGAGCTGCAACCGACACAGAGCGGCCGCCGAGCAGCAACCAACGCGCTAGAAGCAGCTGCCGAGCAGCAACCGACACACAAAGAGCAGCGCTGCACGCCTTTGCGCACGGCCCGGGTCAGCCCGCAGCCCCGCCGGGTTGCGCCCCCGCCCGCGGAAAGCCCGGGGTCCCGAGCACCCGAAGGCCCCCGGAGGCCCCGTGCCTGCGCGCGCACACGCTTGTGCACACACGCGGGCACACAGCCACACGCGCGCACGGACAGGCCAGAGCTGCGCCCTGGTGTGAACGGCCCGAGACACACTCCCCTCTTGCTCCCTTTTCCTTGAAGGATTTAGCCCCGTCACCCTGCTCTTTGCTCTACTGAGATTACTACTTTTTAAAATGGGAGATTGCTTTTTTAAAAAGTGCTTTGCATGTCTGATTTTTTTTTTTCCAAATTGTTCCTATTTGAAATCTGACTGTCTTCATAGTAATGTAACGGCTCCAAATTTTGCTACCACTTGGTTTTGTTGCCAACAAAACAGAATATCATTTTATGGTAAATGTGAGATGTTAGAGAAGATTATTTCCTAATTAAATTGCTTGGCCAAGAAGAAAGATATAAAAGATCATAACCTCCTCTAAATTTACATTCACATTTTACTGAAAGCGGTATTTTGCCATCACAACAGTCAGAAAAGACGTCGGGGTTATGCAGTAGGGAGAATTGACAAAAACGTCTATAAATGGTCTGATTTTTTACATTTAAGGTTTTTTCGGTTCAGAAATAGCACACCTTAAAAAGCAATATTTTACACTCTTAATTCTGAAGAATAAATTATCTGTAAACTTGTTGCCAGGACTGTAGATCTTTCACACTACGAAAGCCACTACAGCGGCAATACTTACAAAACTGTCAGTGGATGTGATGTTTAAGGGACCAGCTAGGGGCTGCCCTGAATTAATCTAAAGCATCCCATTTTTTCTGCAAAATAACTGACTTTGGAGCCATTACTAGGAACAAAGGGAAGACACAAAACTCATCTAACTTCCTGAATGCCTTCAGGGCCAGTGTTCACCTGCCAGGGACATGGTCTGGGGAGTGAGTTGGGTGGTGGGAGACGGCTGCTTCTGTAGGCCTGAAGCCCCAGCAGGCTGATGAAGGGCACCTCAACATTGAGACCTTTGACCTCAGAGTCAAGCTCAGCAATTCAAGAAGGCGCCACATCAATCACAAATCTGTCCCGGGAAGGTGTGTTCAAAAGCTATTTCTATAAGAACACATATGCATGCCTGCCGACTTCAGTATTTATACAAAACTTCCCTAAAATGTCCTTTAAAAACACAGGGAGATTGGGGATTTATTAGATGTTAATTTTTCTTCGCTGGACCACAAACGTCCAGGTGACATAGCTTTTTGTTGTTGTTGCTGTTATTTTAAAGAAATAATAAAGAATAAGAAATAAGAATAAGGTCAGAAGCATAGTCTATTTGCTGTGTTCCAGAATATGGTTACAACCCAACTATGGAAGGAACCTTCCTGAGTCCTGGGTAGAGAAGACTGTGCTAATCATTAGGGTCATAAAGGAACCCTCACCCCACCTCCTCACTGGGAAAATGTAGTGACAGCTGTCTCACAGTGTTCCTGGCTACCACACCTGCAGTGTGTATGGTGGCCCCACTGGCCTGAAATACCTTCCTAGTCATGGTACCCCCTCCCCATTACCGGATAAATCATTACACACAAATCTCACCACAATATGACCACAATCCAACTTTCTAGCTTTATCATCGGATTCTTCGATTCTTCTCCTGTCATAGAATAGTGGCCCTTCGATTCAGTCTGATGGCTTACCTAGGGCACGTGTGTATCCCTAGACCATTCAGGAAGCAAAGTCGCGTAAACACTGACTTAAAACACAGTGTCTCCACCTCGGGGCTACTGACTTCTGGCACTGAATAACTTTTTTTTTTATGATAGTCACACACAGAGAGAGAGGCAGAGACATAGGCAGAGGGAGAAGCAGGCTCCATGCACCGGGAGCCCGTCGTGGGATTCGATCCCGGGTCTCCAGGATGGCGCCCTGGGCCAAAGGCAGGCGCTAAACCGCTGCGCCACCCAGGGATCCCACTGAATAACTTTTTGATGGGGCCAAGGGATGGGGTGGAAGACAGGGGATGTCCTGTTCCTTGTAGGATGTTAAGTGACATCTCTGGCATCTACTGACTGGATGCTGGTAGCAAACCCTGGTTGTGTGACAACCAAATGTCTGTCCGGACATTGTCAGATGTTCCGCAAAGGGGCAGAGTTGCCCCTACTTGAGAACCACTGTCTTAAACAGTCAGCTCCATCTGCTGAGATGGGAGAGGGGGTCCCCCCCAAGGCACGTGGTCGGTGTGCAGGAGGGAGGGGGACCTGAACAAAAGCAAGGTTTTCTTAGGAAAGAGGAAAAAGAAGTAGGCACTGTCCTTATCTTCGTGGAATCTACAGTCTGGGCTGAGGGGGTGGAGAAACCACCAGAGCCAAAACCACAGCGCAGCACCACGCAACGAGGATGATTGCAGAGCTCTGCAAAGGGCACACTGTGAGCACAGAGGCTCCTCCTGCATCAGACCAGGGATTCAAAGAAGATTTTCTAAAGGAGGTGATGCTTAAACTTAATTTCTCAAGAATGAATAAAAGCTGGCAAACTGAAGAAGGGGGAAAAGGACATTCGGGGTAGAGGCAGGGATAAATCACAAGCCAAGGAATTTGGGCGGTGACTGGTGACAGCCAGGTGATACAGGAATCTTGGGTCAGAGGCTGCCCCTCATGTTCTGGCCCTACATGGATGCCAAAGGATAGTCCTTCCCAAGATTTGATCATAATGCAGGTATCTTTAAAAAAAAAAAAAAAAGATTTTATTTATTCATGAGAGACACAGAGAGAGGCAGAGACACAGGCAGAGGGAGAAGCAGGCCCCATGCAGGGAGCCTGATGCGGGACTCGGGGCTTGATCCTGGGACTCTAGGATTATGCCCTCGGCTGAAAGCAGGCGCTAAGCTGCTGAGCCAACCATTGATCCCTGAGGGTATCCTTTAGACACAGTTTTCCCTCAACCTCCCTTAGGTATTTCATTCTCAAATATATCTTCATATATTCAGATGTGTCTCAAATATATACTCTTGCGATTTTCTTTGTGGTCTGTGTCATTCATGGCTTGGGGTCACAAGTTCCAGGAGTTTGAGTTCCAGGCAGAAAGATGTATGTGAAAGTGGTCAGAGCCAGCTCTGTGTGACCCTGGAAAACTCATTTAACTGTGTAGTATGGGTTTCTTCACTGTTCCTCTGGGACTATACCACAGGCCCAGAGGGCTGGCTCCTGTGAAACTGCATACTCTGTTTGGGTGACACGTGCGGCCACCGTAGGCATTACGTGTAGCTTTATAAAACAAAACTTGTACAGCATTTTTTCTCTGAGCCTCATCCCTAGTCCCTTTCTTCTCCACTTCAGTGATGCATGGTTGGCTCCCCACAATGACTCTTGGACCTTTTCCCTTGCTTTTCCTGCCAGAATGTCCCTTCCCTTTCTTCAATGTATTTCTTGCTCCTTCTTCATAATGTAGGTGATGTATCACTTCTTTTAGGAAACTTGCTTTGAACTTCTGGCCCAATTTGAAGTCCTTGTGCTCAGGGGTCATCACTGTCCTTATCACACTGCTGTAACTTTGGCCTGATTTTTCTGTTGTTACCACCAGGCTGTAAGTTCCAGGAAGGAACAGACTGTAGTAGACATTTCTGGTTACTTGCCTAACACCCGTTGTCTCTTCCCTCCTCCTCTTTCTTAATGAAACCCTGATTTGTGCTAGTCTCCATCCTTCCCCCCAAACAGCCCCTAAATTCCAGGGAAGGTGATCCTGAAGAGTAGATACCATTTATTTTAGCCCATCAGTGTATTAAATTATTTGGCTATGATAACGGGCTAGAGATGAGCATGTGATCTATGTTCAACCAATCATACTGAAAGGAAAGAATTATATTGCAAGCTTGAGCCAAGAAATTTAAATTCCATGCAATATACAGCTATTGAAGAAATGTGATCTGAAAGTGACATGAACAGATTTTTTTTTCCCTAGAAAGATTATTCTTAGAGCAATTCAGAGGATGTATTTGGGTCGGGAGAAGGGGAAGAGCTGAAGAGATGAGATCAATTAGGAGACTATTAGTAATCCAGACGCAGAATCATGAATGGCCCCTGGGAAAGGAAAGGAGGAAAGGAGTTGGGTTACATTATGGAGTTAGAATTGCAGGAGTCCTTGGGGGCTTGATAGAGAACTAGAGATTAGCTGGAGAACAGTCTAGGATGATCCCAGATTTCTGGCATTGTGACTGCTTAGGTGATCATGCCCCTTCCTAAAACAGAAAATATGGCAAGAGGAGTGGATTTGGGAGGAGAAGGGAGCAATGATGAGTTCAGCATCATGCCTGGTGAGTGTAGAAGCTGTACAGTCAGTGTTCCAACAGCAAGGCTTGTGTCTCTTATCACCACCTCCCTCTTCCTCATGCTTCCTTCCTAAGATGGGCTGACTTGTGTCCCTTCCAAAATTTGTATGTTGAAGCCCTAACCCCCAGTACCTCAGAATGTGACTGTGTTTGGAGATAGGGACTTTAAATAGGTAACTGAGGGAAAATGAAGTTGTGAGAGTGGATCCTAATCCAATGTGACTTGCGACCCTGTAAAAAGTGATTAGGACACAGCCACACATGGGGATGCCCATGTGAAGACTCAGGGAGAAGAAGATGGCCATCTACCTGTTTCTTTGTCTCAAAAGACACCAACCCTGCTGACACCTTGGTCTCTAGAACGGGGGCAAAATAAATCCATGTCGTTTAAGCCATGCAGGCTGTAGTACTTTGTTATGGCAGCCTCATAAACTGATGTACCTTCCTTGCACCAAACACCCAAAAGGATAGAAGGTTTGTAGTATTTTGATTTGTTGTGAGTTTTGGGATACTGTAAAATGGAAAGTCCAAGGAAAACCTTGAAGCTAAAGAAGTCATACATTCTCCAAGGGCAAGGCTCTGTCCAAATCTAGAAAGTCATGTTAAATATGTATATGAAAGTTGCATTTGTGGAGGCTCATCTGAAATTCGGGTCCGTGGTTCTCAGATGGCATTCCAAGACACATAAAGAAACCTATTTACAATTTCAACCCCATCTCCTTGCAAGTTTCCAGCTGTATTTACACAGCTGGTGGAGGCAGCACAGATGAGAAGGATTCTCCACTTCACCACTTAGAAACCCACACTGAGAATAAGTCCAGAAAATGCCTTCCTATGTGAGAATTCAGTAAATCTCAGGAAGGAACACAAAGCTTCAAGAAGTGAGCCACTGACGTTGGGGACACTGGTAATGAAGGGAGGAAAAATAAGTGTAAATTTGGCAAAATGTGAACTATGAACGTAAAGGTGAATCCAGGATGACTTATAACCTATGTCAGTCTATAAAATGTAATGATGAACACAGCGTTTAAAAGATAAAGGGGAAAAAAGGAAAAAAGAAAAGATAAAGGATAGGGGATCCCTGGATGGGGATCCCTGGATGGCTCAGCAGTTTAGTGCCTGCCTGGAGATCCAGGATCCAGTCCCATGTCAGGCTCCCTGCATGGAGCCTGCTTCTCCCTCTGTGTCTCTTTCTCTTTCTCTCTCTCTCTCTCTCTCTGTGTGTGTCTCTCATGAATAAATAAATTAAAAAAATATTTTTTAAAAAAAGATAAAGGACAAATGTAAGAAGAGATGTGGAACTTTTGAAAATCATAGTGCCCTCAGTCTTGTATTTTGTCCAACATCTGGAAATAATTGGAAATCCCTGGAAAAGTCAAGTTAGCCCTCCTAGAGGTGAAGAACACAGAAACAAAGATAAATGGAAGGAATGTCTCAAAGGAAGATTTATCCCGATTATTCTATCACGCAAAACAGACCATATGAAACACATTTAAAAATTCGCCTTCTACTTGCCTTGAAAGTTATCTGAAGAGTAAAGCAAAACTTTAAAAATAATGCTGGTGGTTAGTGTTGTTCCAAAACAAGTAAAAGGAAATTATTTTAAAATCCCATTGTGTGTGTACCCGTGTATGTGTGTGTCAGCTAATTACTCTTAACAAAGAAGAATGGTTTTTTCCACGGGAAATTCTGAATTTTAAAGTCGACTAAAGTCATCAGGGGTGTCCTCCACAACTCGAGAGAGCCGCAGAAGCGTGCCCTAGAGACGCACACACTCCACACCACCATGTGGTCCGTGGGTAGTGCTTGTCCCTTCACCCACAGGAGGAATAACAGAAAACGTCCCAGGCTTTCAACATCCGTTGCGCCAGGTCGTGGTCACAGGGCTCTGTGCACACCACTTGGAGGTTAACTCAGGAAGTAACTCAGGTGAACTCACCTTGAGAGCCGAGCGAGGTCCTGTCCGGTTCTGGGAGCCTCTGCAGACCTCAGGCTGGCATCGAGGCCTGGTGCCCGGGGCCCAGCTGGGAGCACCTTCCCCCCAGCACCGGGGATGGGAGGAGGGGCTGACCGAACGGACACAGGCCGCTGGCAAGGACTCTACGCCTTTAGGATGAGCTTCTTCTTTGCAAAATTTGGCGTGACTTCCCTCTTCTCCTTGTGGGGCTGCCCAAGGAGGCCAGCCGCGGCCGGAAGCTTCCAATGCCACCTTCCCCTGGAGTCCAGAGAAATACAGATGTAAAGGGTAATGAAGGGGCTTGGGTTTAACTATCGCACGCGTGTGTTGTACTTTTTAAACACACACACACACACACACATAAATAAATGTATATATTTACAATGGGGAAACAGGTAGACAAACCAGGGGAGCCACTTAGGATCCCAGCTCAGCCCGAACCCAGCTTAGACCGTCTAAATCACGACAGACTACACTGCTCTTGCCCAGCGCACTGCACTTATCCCTGAAGACAGCACCTGAAGCAAGCATCGCCCGTGCAGGCTGTGGGCTCACAGAGCGCTCCCACCCACTCGGGCACCCACGTGGCCTGAGCCACCCCCGGGCACGGAGAGCCCGTCCTGCCGGCGCCCAGGACGGTGGCAGCGCTGGAGCCGCGGCGAGGCCTAGACACACCCAGAGCCAGGGACAGGCCGCTCCTGCCCGAGACCTCGCCCGGCCCTGGCCCTGGCCCTACTCTTCTCCGACTTCCTCCCACCCCGCGTCCTTCTACCCCACAAATTCCGACGGATGCAGAGGCGAGATGGTCCTCAGGTGGCAGTTTGTGAAGACGGCGCCGCTGCTTTCCCCAACCAGCCTGCAGCCTCGGGGGACCCATTTATTTTACAAACGGTTTCGAGGGACACCACATGCCAGTTCCTCCACCAAACGCCCAGCGACGGAGGGAAACGCCTCCCCAGGCCCCATTATCCTCCCCTGCCCAAGCCTGTTTGCACGCGGGTCACCACAGTTCCTTACACGCACACACGGCTCACGGTCAGGTTCACCTGGGCCTTGGCCTCGGATGTCACCCTTTCGTCCTAAAGGAGACACCTTGTTGGGGTTGGAAACCGTGTCCCCACCGTATCTTCACAAGAGCTTAGTTTTGTCTTTGTTGATCCTGAGACATGATGATACAACAGTGGGAGTGCGACCCGTGACCAGAAGGGCTCACGCGACGTCCCCGAGAATCCGGAGGTGTGCACCTTAACAAGCAGACACTGGACACTTCCAAGAATAATTGCCAGGTTTCCATTTGCACGACTTGCCTCATTGTGCACCCGGAGGTCAGAGCCCAAAGCACTGGCTGCAGCCCCTCACCGTGCTGTGCCCAGCTGGCAGGGAAACACGCCTCAGACCCTCGAGGGACAAGGCCGGGGCGGGCCACCGAGAACACGAGTGGCCAGGGCTCTTACCGCCGCCTCCGGCCCAGTCCCCGGCACACACCTGAAGGCCGCGGCCTTCCTGCCTCCCCCTCCTCTAACCCCGAGCTCCAGGCTCCCTCCTCGCAGCCTCAGCTCAAATTAGCGCCCACTGACCTCTACCCTGTGGAGTCGGGACCTTCCGGTTCAGGGCGGATCCTGGCCAAAGGCCCAGGAAAGGGGAGGGTAAACACTTCCTTCTGGAAGACCGGACGGGGAGAACGAGCTTCCTGCCATAAATCCTCTTTCTGGTAATTCTTCACTGGTTTCTAAGTCCACAACTTTTTTCATTCCTTCTGCCAACAAATGAACAGTCTTGCAGTTTTAAATTGTCCTGAGTTCATTTTGTCCACTTCTCAAAAACTGCCATTTACTTTATCCGCCCCCACCCCTGCCCCGTCAGGATTAAGGACCCACGTGAACAGAGCCTCAGCTGGTGATGCAGAAACACACCCTGGGGAATCCGAGCACTCAGGATTTTGATGCTTCAATTTGAGTTAGGCTAACCTGAGGTGGGACGGGGCATATTTTTGCAGCATGTGTGAAAGGAAGATTTTACGAGACAAATAAGATAAACAAGATTGAAGGCTTTCAAAAGTCCACCTTTATGTTTCAGGGTCTAGCTTCAGTACATTCTCAATAACGTTCATGAAATGTGCTAGAAGGCGATGCCCGGGGGGCTCAGGGGCTGAGCATCTGCCTTCGGCCCAGGGCGTGACCCCAGGGTCCGGGGATCGAGTCCCGCGTCGGGCTCCCTGCAAAGAGCCTGCTTCTCCCTCTGCCTGTGTCTCTGCCTCTCTCTGTGTGTCTCAAGAATAAATAGATAAATAAATAAATAAATATATATATATATTTTTTTTTTTAAGTGCTATAAATCACACAAAAAAAGAACTTATTTATTAAATAAAGTAGCCCCCGAAGGGCACATGCTTGGGAGTTGTTCACTGGCAACTCTCCAGGTGGCTTTGCAATGTAACACGTAGAAAAAAGTCTCTGTCTTCAACACAAACATATCTCCTTTGACCAAGTCTCCACGGAACACCCCTACCCTGAATGTCGCACCATGAACTCATCTTACCCCAAACTGAAACTATTGTTTTCTTGGAAGCCTGGGAATATCTTCCATTCTCTGTTTATACAAATGGCCACACTTCCACATACTCACTCACATCAGGTGGAAACCCTCCTCAACTCACTCCTCTCATTGTCTCTGGTTGGTTTTAATCTGGTATCTTAAACAGCATCCTCAAGCCTCAGGTCAAACATCCCTTCTTTTGTGAAGCTTCCCTGATGGCCCATTACTCATGGCACCATTCATTTGACCTACTAAGTATTTGTTGAGCATCTGCTTATTATGCACAGAGGAAAATCCTAAGCGCTAGAAATAGAACAGTGAACAAGATAGACCCTGGCACTGTCCTGATGGAACTTAATTCTACAATCACAATTCGCAATACAAATAAATTAGTAAGCAAGGCATTTTAAGATAAAGAAAAAACTGTTTTAAATGATGTGGCAATAAATGGCTGGGGGTAGGGTGGTATAAAGGGTATTCAGGGAAGGCCTCTTTGAGCTGACACTTGAGTTAAGACCTGCACAGTGAGATGGAGCCAGCAACTGAAAGATATGAGGAGTAAGCATTCTATCAGAGGGGAGGAAAGTAACTGCAAAGGTACTGTGGCATGAATCTATGGAGTGCTGAAGGCATAAGAAGCTATGTCTTTGGAGGTAAAGGAAACAAAGGCAAAGATGAATTATTGGGACTTCATCAGGATAAAAAGCTTCTATATGGTGAAGGAAACAATCAACAAAACTAAAAGGCATAGGGGAGGCAAAGGAATAGAAGATATTTGCAAATGACCTACCTGATAAAGGGCTAGTATCCAAAATCTATAAAGAATTTGCCAAACTCAACACCCAAAAACCAAATAATCCAGTTAAGAAATGGGCTCAAGACATGAATAGACATTTTTCCAAAGAAGACATACAGATGGCCAACAACACATGAAAAGATGATCATCACTCATCAGGGAAATACAGATCAAAACCACAATGAAATACCACCTCATACAGGTCAGAATGGCTAAAATTAACAACATAGCAAACAACAGATGTTGGAGAGGATGTGGCAAAAGGGGAGCCCTCTTACACTGCTGGTAAGAATGCAAGTGGGGCAGCCACTCTGGAGAACAGTATGGAAGTTCCTCAAAAAGTTAAAAATAGAGCTACCCGTCACCCAGCAATTGCACTACTGGGTATTCATCCAAAGGATGCAAAAATACTGATTTGAAGTGACATGTGCACCCCCATGTTTATAGCAGCATTATCTACAATAGCCATAATGTGGAATTTAAGAAACAAAACAGATGAACATAGGAGGAGGGGGTTTTAAAAAAAAGGAGACGGAGACAAACCAAAAGAGATTCTTTTTTTTTTTTTTTATTTTTATCTATTTATGATAGTCACAGAGAGAGAGAGAGAGGCAGAGACAGGCAGAGGGAGAAGCAGGCAGAGGGAGAAGCAGGCTCCATGCACCAGGAGCCCGATGTGGGATTCGATCCTGGGTCTCCAGGATCGCGCCCTGGGCCAAAGGCAGGCGCCAAACCGCTGCTCCACCCAGGGATCCCCAGAGATTCTTAACTATAGAGAACAAACTGAGGGTTACTGGAGGGGGAGCAGGCTGGGGGATGGGCTAGATGGGTGATGGTATTAAGGAGGCACTTGTTGTGATGAGTATTGGGTGTTACATAAAGTGATGAATCACTAAATCTCCTGAAACCAATATCATGCTATGTTAACTAACTAGAATTTAAATAAAAACTAGAACAACAAAAAAAGAAGGCATAAAAAGAGTGTGATTAAGATAATATGGCTGGAGAGTGATGAGCAGCAGAAAAGAGTAATGAAGATGAGAACAGAAAGGCAGGAATTCTTCTAGCTTAGCATATGTCATGCTGTATTTTAAGCCTTTCACTGTGTTTGTCATATCGCTAGACTTTGGGAATCATTACTTTGGATTTTCAGACCCCTGATGTTGGACACAGAGCCTGGCACTAAGTGGTAAAACATCTGGTTAATGAAGGAATATTAAAGAATACATGTTTTGGTTCAAAATAGAGTGTAAAGTGGCTAATCAGGGCAGCCTCAATGGCCCAGCGGTTTAGCGCCGCCTTCAGCCTGGGGTGTGATCCTGGAGACCCAGGATCGAGTCCCACTTCGGGCTCCCTGCATGGAGTCTGCTTCTCCCTCTGCCTGGGTCTCTGCCTCTCTGTCTCTGTCTGTCATGAATAAATAAAATAAAATCTTAAAAAAAATAAAGTGGCTAATCAGTTTAAGATAGTGAAGTTTTACTAACTGTTTAACAAATCATCAATATTCAATTTCAAAGATGCAAACTATTGTTTCTCTCTTCAGTTTATGAAGGCAGGTCTCAACTTTAGAATTTATTTGAGGCATTAAAATTATTTTTTTAAATCCTTAGCCACACCAAAACTCAAGTTTGATTTAATGCCAGAGTTGAAATTGAGTTGATGCTAATCTGACTGGATGTCAGGAAGGAAAGATAATGAAGTATCTCCAATCCCCTCTCCCTGGGCAGGCAAAAGCAACAAGCACTAGGTCTTGACCCGAATGAGTTCTTTCAAAGCATTTTCTAAAGCTCATGCCCAGAACCACTTTTCTCCTAGGAAAGAAACTTTCAATACAAAAAATTTTGGTTTCACCTAAGAACAAAAAGTATTCAAACTCGTCAGTCTCAACTGCGTTAATGTCCTCCCCCCGTCCCCCTTTCCTATAGCTGTTTGGAGAAGAGCACTGATACTTATTTAGAATTAATGCAATGATGCAGACTGCATATAAGGGGTAGGTAAAGTCACATGAGGGGTGGACACGAATCATGAGAGGAACAACCACCGAGCTCTATCTTAGGGGTGCTTGTGTTGAGCACATCCACCTGCATAATCTCCCTTAAACTTCACCAAATTTTTTGAGTTAGACATTCTTTAACTCATTTTAACAGATTTTAATACACTTTAACAGATATGGGATTACTGAGTAAATAATTTGCCTGAGCTCACACACAGTTACTAAACGACAGAGACAAGATTTGAAAGTAGGACTAACTGACCAGAAGCTTCATACTCTTACACACACACACACACAACTGGATACATATATGTTCTTTATAAATCTCTGCCAATGGAAAATTTAGAGGCATGGTTTTATTGTGCCATCAAGATTTAGTATTTCCTTATCCTTCTCATGTAAACCAAAAATTATACCAAAGTCCCTAAGAACATGCTGCATGACTTCGGTTTTAGTTAAATAATTGAAGCAAAGAGTAATGAAAAACCATGATTACAGAATGATTTAAAAATATCTATCTGCTGTTACAATAGCTTAGTTATAAATGCTTAGCTATGAATGCTTAGTTATGAATGCCACTGTAAACTGCCATCATTAGGAAATGTTTCAGAGGAAAATGGAATTATTAGGTATTCCAAGATCTATAAGGCAAGGAAGTTGACCTAGAAGGTTTTCCAAATCCCTCCTGGTTCTAACATTGTAAAAATCCTATGACTTTAAAGCCTGGAATGGAATTTTTGTGTGAAATTTTACATATGAAGTTTCCTGCTTAAATGCATTTCTTTAAGTTGCCCTCAAACTGTGCTGACTTGGAAAATCAACGTCTTAATCACTCTCTAGTTGGTCAGTGCTGAGCCTACTTAGTCTGGCCCCACATCAAGGAAAAGGTGAAAAGCTGCAGTATTATGCAAGCAAGTCATCTCTTCCAGCTTCTCACCACTTCTCTTCGTAGGAGAACACAGAAGCCCCTGGTCCTTCAAGGGAACTGTAACTGTAGCCTTTGACCAGGAGGCAGTACATTTCCCATAAAGAACATAACTGGAATCACCTTAGGTTCAGCACCTGAAAGATGTTGTTTTCCTGAAATGTTCCTTTCTGTGAATTTTCCTTATTACATATTATTAATCAAAAAGACAACATAAATGATGCTGAATTTCATAGCATGACAGTTTAGATTAGGTAATGTTACCTTGTTACTAATGGTTACTGCTGCTTAGTTTCTCTTAAATAGCAGAATGATGATATTCAAATGATCTATTTTAGGTTCCATGTTCATCTGTATGCAACTTAAATCAACACAGTATTGATAATTCCATAATTTCACTATATATAAACACACTTTCTTTTAACTATTATGTTCATACATCACCTCTATCTCCTCAGTTCCAGGTTGTAACAGACAGTAGAGCGGGCGAGTTACAGTGCATATAACTTTCACTTGATTCTCTAAGCCTTTATTTATTTCAATAACAATTTAGGGAGCTAACCATATGCCGAGAACTGTACTATGTTCTTGGATTGAAGATGAATCCTTTGCTCAAGGAAGATGCAGCCTACTGGGGGAGACAGAATTATAAACACACATAAAGACTCTAGTAAATATCTAATTCTCTAAAGCAAATGTAATAAATGGTATTTGGAGGTTATTCATTAGTCCTTGACCAAAGCAAAAAAAAAAAACTCATAATGATATATTATATTTACTTCAGTGAAATCAAGAAGTGGGAGCTAAAGTATTAGTCAAAAGCTCTTTGCTCAGGAAATGTGGAGATGAGTATTTATTCCACTGAGAATATTTAGCACTGAGAATATATTCAGTGAAATTTGTTGGGGAAGGGTGAGAACCTGTATTCAGTTGTCCAACAAAGATCAATTAGAATTTGCCTCTGGGTAGATTGTAATCAAAATCCTCATGACAGGATGTCTCTTTACTCTTTACTAAGAAGACCCAGAACCAAAGATAAAGCTTCAAATGATCTAAAGTTCTTTCTGTACCACAATGGGATATTTCTTCAAAAATATGTTGCTTTCCACAGAGTGTTTAATATTCTTTTCTGTTTTTCTAAAAACCCCTGTGAGTCCAAATTTGGCTTCTGTCAACACAGAGCTCTGCATACACACCAACCTCAAAGTGGGTAGGGCAACCCCAAAAGTGAGCTTAGACCAGAAGACACAGAACCACACCCCTGGGTCAGGCAGGCCCTTCACCCCAAGCTGAGGGGAAAAGATGATGAAGAGCCTCTTATGTTTTTTTTTCTGCTCTGTTCTTCCAGGAGTTAATAAGTACCTGACAAATTCTTGATTCAATATATATTCCCAGAATTTAGACTGAAGCCTCAGAATGAAGAACTCTAAAAACATCAACTAACCAATATTCAGTTAGTTACATGTCCAGCATTGTGCTAGAGCTGTGGTTTAAAGAGAGAGACAGAGACAGAGAGAGAGATCAGAGAGAGAGAGGAAGGGAAGAAGAAAGGGAGAAAGGAAAAGAATAACCCTGTAGACAGATTAATGACTCCCCCAAGGACATCTCTGTGCTAACCCCACAACCTCTGACTATACGACCTTTCGTGGTTAAAGGGACTTTGCAGATACAATTATAGACCCTAAAAGAGAACAACTATCCTGGATCTTTCAGTTGTGCCCGCCTAATCACATGGGCCTGCTAAAGCAGAGAACCTGTTCTGGCTGCAGCAGATGCCACAGAACAGGGCATCGTGAGATCCAAAATGTCAGTGCACTGCATTGGGCTTGAAGAGGATGGGGCAGTAAGACAGGAGCACAGGTGGTCTCAAGGCGCTGAGAGAAGCTCGTGGGTAACAGCCATCAAGGAAACAGGGACCTCAACTCTATGATCTCAGAGAAGTGAATCTGCCAACAACCTGAACAGCTTACAGATGGATTCACCCCTAGAGCTTCCAGAAAGGAACAAAGACTGTGGATGCCTGACTTCTGTCTTACAAGACTCTACACAGAAGATTCAGCTGAGCTGTGATTCTTGGACTTCTAACCTGCAGAACCTCGAGATAAAAAAAAAAAAAAGAATGTCATTTTAACTGTTAATTTTGTGATAATTTGTTGTGGCACCAATGGAAAACTGATACAACATGGTCCTTGGCTGCAAAGAATCTGATGGAAGAGAAAGTGAGTAAATGTCAGGCTATACATTATGAATTTAAAAAAATTTTTCCAAAGCTTTATTTAAATTCTACTTGGTTGGTTTTAGGAGTAGAACTCAGTGGTTCATCGCTTATGTACAACACCCAGTGCTCGTCATGACAAGTGCCCTCCTTAATGTCCATCACCCATCTGTTCCATCCCCCACCACCTCCCTTTACCAATCCTTGTTCTCTATCGTTAAGAGTCTCTTATGATTTTAGGGGATCCCTGGGTGGCTCAGCGGTTTGGCGCCTGCCTTTGGCCCAGGGCGTGATCCTGGAGTCCCGGGATCGAGTCCCACGTCGGGCTCCCGGTGCATGGAGCCTGCTTCTCCCTCTGCCTGTGTCTCTGCCTCTCTCTCTGTGTGTCTATCATGAATAAATAAATAAATAAATCTTAAAAAAAGAGTCTCGTATGATTTTATAACATTAGGATCTTAATGGGAAAGGTCAGTGGAAGAGGAGAAATCATCCTGAAGAATGAGATCAACAGTTTCAAGCATCTCTGATATCACTTTAGGTCCCTCCCTATACCAGTCCTAGCTTTGAGGGCATTTTACAGGGTACTCTAAGTTGACCACGTATTTGGGAGCAGTGTGAGGTGCCTGCCAATGTCTGTGACTTGTATGCTGCCCCAGGGTTGTGTGAGCCATCTGATTATCACATATAAAACTTTTCAAAGCTGAACAAATGGCTCTAACACAGAATATTACTAGGAATGCAACTTGCCTTTTGCTTTCTTGAAAAAACTAAGATTGCAACCATACATAGGTTCTGTGTATCTGTCAATCACTTTTTTTATATGGAGGCTTCCTTTTAATTCTTAGGCCTTAGGGCAAGATTATTTTTAATAATCCAGAGAGTGAATTTACAGGATAAATTATTTTTATTGATAAATAATGATCAAGACACATCTTGTGGGTGGTGGAAGAAAGCGTAGGCAAGGGCTTTGTAAACTATACTTTGGAAACCTGATATAAAGGAAATATCCCCAATTATTCTCTTGGCTATTGAAATAGAAGACAAGCAACAATCTGGGGGAAAATAGTCTCTTATCACAAAGGTCTAATTTCTTTATAATCAAAAGAGCTCCTCTAAATCAATAAAGGACCGACAACTCAATAGAATAATGGATTACATAATGATAAAAGAGAAATCTCAGAAAAAGAAATACAAATGTTTTCAAATTTTTGAGAGGATACCCAGTATCCCTTGTAATAAGAGACTTTTGAATTAAAACTACAAGGAACCATGCTTTATACCTATTGGACAGACAAGTTCAAAACATTTGCTGATTTCCTACGGCCATGAATATGATGTGAAAAAGTGTTAAATATTGCCAGGAAGTACACCTGCTAGTTGAAACACTTTGGAGACCATTTATTCATATCTGCTAAAGTTAACAATGCACGTATCCCTCCGTCCAGCAACTTCACTTTTTATACTCTTTCCTAAAGATAAGCTTGTATATGTACAAAGCGATCTCTGTAACAGGATAATAGTTGGGACATATTTTGTGATAGCAAATGTCTGGAAACAACTTACATTTCTATTATTAGTGGGCTAGTTAAATCATGGAAAAATCTACTTAATACTATGCAGCTGTTAAAAAGAATGAGCAAAATTGGCATAACCGTTAGGGAAAACTGGCAACGTTTCCTAAAGCAAAACAAAAGCTGACCTCTTTTGACCCAGGCGGCACTTAGATATATACCCAAGAGAAATGAATACCTGTATCCACTAAAAGATATGCCTAAGCCTGTCCATGCAGCTGTAACCCAAATAACCCCAAACTGAAAACAATCCAGATGTCCGACAGGAGGAGTAAATAAACAGTGATCTATTCGTATAATCGTATAATATTCAGCAACAGAAATAAACAGAAATACGACAACATGGAAAATCTCTCCGACACGTTGAAGGAAGAAGGATACAGATATGGTTTCATGTATATGAAGTCTCAAAACAGGCAAAACTAACTGGAATGACAGACATTTGACTAGAGGTTGCCTTTGGTGGCATGGGGGAACATTCTAGATAGAAATGTTCTGTATATTGATCTGAATGGTGGATACATGAGTATGTGCATACACAAAATTCTCCCACTTATACACTTAAGCTTGTTGCACTCCACACACTATGTTTCACCTTGATTAAATAAAAAAGGTAAAAGAGGAAGAAAAAGGAAAAAGATGAGGATGAGTAGGAGGAGGAGAGCAGACCTGCATGTACCCCTGCGTGTAACCTGCAGGCTAGAGTATTAAGTGAAGGCATTTCTCAGCTAGGGTTCCTCATCTGAACCACAGCACACAGAGAATTATTTGTAACTATTTCTTCAATTCTCCAAGTTTGGTAACTTAAAACTGTTCCTGATGCTGAGTAGAAATGTTCATTTTTTACAGGCCATGGATACCTTCAGGTACAAGAGCTTAACTTTCTCAAGGAATCCTGGATGAGAATGTTTATATGTGCTACATTTCCTGCATTTAATATATATATATATAAAATATATATAAAATATATTATAATTTAATAAATATATTAACAATTATATTGATAAATTTATTTAAAATTTAAATTAAATTAAAATTTAAATTAAAATAATAAATTTATTTAAAAATAAATAATAAATATATTAAATAATTTAATAAATATATTAAATATATATATCACAAAAAAAACTTATAGTGATTGTCTGGAGAGGGAATTGGGTAGCTCACTTCTAACTGGATGACCAGTTGTACAACTTGAATTGCGTACTATGTGCGTGGAAACTCAACAAATTTCTAGACAGGGCGCGAGAGTGTAAGAGAGCTGGGACATGTAGGAACAAACGCAGTGAGGTTTTGGTGTGGTTGTATGTTAACTAAGAAATGTATGCTAACAGTACTTTGCAACAAAAATGTTATGGGATCAATTTTTAAATCCAAAATGCTGTTTATAGGGCAGCCCGGGGGGCTCAGCGGTTTAGCACCGCCTTCAGCCCAGGGTGTGATCCTGGAGACCCGGGATCGAGTCCCACGTTGGGCTCCCTGCATGGAGCCTGCTTCTCCCTCTGCCTGTGTCTCTGTTCCTATATCTCTCTCTCTCTCTCTCTCTGTCTCTCATGAATAAATAAAAATCTTTTTTTTTAAAAAAAATGCTGTTTATATTAATTCTAAGATATTCTATTAATTCAAAGAAAGAAATAATAAAAACTTTGATGCCTAGTATATGATTTAAGACTGCCCAAGTTCCAGAAGTTTTAGGTGTGGGGGGAAAAATAAGAAATTCATCAGGAGCATAATTAAAGTACAGCAGCCGGTTGGGTCACTTTGTCCCGTCAAGCTCAACTGTCATCTGATTGCCTGTGTGATGGCTCACGTGAAATAGCTGACGAAGGAGGTAAGTTGGGGAGGGGAGGGCCCGGGATCTGTTTTTCTGGTAAGTTTAAAGGTTAGATAGCAAAATAGCAAAATAGTTTCTCTGTTTTGCTGGCAAGTTAATAAAGCCAAAGAAATGGAAGCTTGATGGCAGAAACCACAGGATTTAGTACAGACCAATGTCTCTCTCTCTCTCTCTTTCACACACACACACACACACACACACACCGAGTCTGGAGCCGTCTCAGTGAGCAGAAGCAAGCTGGGCTCCAGTCTCCAGGCAGCGCATCAGGCTCCTCATATACCAGGAAAATTGCACCAGAATTTCCAGATACATTTGTAATAACAGAGAAAAGAGTAAGGGCTAAAGGAGGTGGTAGGAGATTTACGGGCACGTGGGGGCGAGGCCCAGGGCTTGTGGTACCCCTACCGCCAAACCCTCAGCACACCTGCCGCAGTGAGTGAGGCCGGGGTCGTCCTACTGCAGGAGGAAAGGGCTCTGGGCGTGCAAGCAGCTGGGCGTGAGCACACCTCCTCTCCTCTGGGCCACATCGTCTGTGGACTACACGCTCGTCCTCAGGCCGTGCACCCCTGGGTAGAGGGTCGCACACACAGCTTTACACGGAGGCCAACCTTTGTTATTTCATCGTGATTGAGGCTTTTTCCACAATCCATTGCATTTCTCAGTTTGCTAATGTGGTTGATCCCATTTCTTGAAATGGGCTCACATTTCTTAGAAACGCCTTACACGGTTCTTGTCTGCCTGTTTCTTTCGCTGTGATGCTCATCCTAAGAAGCAGGTACAGATTTCTTGAAAAAATAAAATTTGACAAGCAGCGTATTCTTTAGCATTTTGCAAAGCGCTGTGATGGAGCCCCCTTGCAGGAAGCTCCCTGTTCAAGTGTTGATAAATGCAAAATAGCTTCAGAGACACTTCAGGGGCAGAGTGTTTCTTGAGAAAGCTCCTTGATTATCTACGGTAAGTTCACAGTGGCGATGTCTCATTCAGTGTTAAAGTAGGTCTTGAATCCTTCTAAGGGCCCGAGAATATCGGGGGGAGCATCAGTTTCACGGTGTAGAAACTCCCTGATTTCAGACTCTGCACTGCTTGCAGCACATACGCCCAGGAAATAGGAGGTCCGTGAATTAGTGAAAATCGGAATCCCTGTCCGCGTTGCCCCGTCACTTTCCATGTAGAATAACCTCTGCCTGGTTGCAGAGCAGTTGGCAAAGCGGGGTCAGCTCTTGTCTCCATGTTGGGGTCCGTGGGCCGCGCAGGGCCCGCCGAGGCTCCGGGTCTCTCCCGAGGGCCGGGGGGGCTTCGGGGACCTGGATTTCCTTCCCTGGCTCCCACGGCCCAAATGGGCCCCGGCCACGTCGCGTCTGAGCCTCTGTCTCTGCTTCCGCCTCAGCTGGGGGCTTGGGGCGCTTTGCTCAGACTACCCGAGCCCCCCTTGTCCTGAGCCGTCCCAGGGGTGAGGGCTCCCCGGGCACCTCCTCGCGGCCCATTTGGACGCAAGGGCCGCCACCGCGGCTGCGGGCCCCATGACCGCCGCGCCGGGACTCTGCGCCCTGGCTGCCCCGGGGGAGCAGCATCCTCCGGGATCTGCCCGCTTAGGGCCCCGCGGGGAGGGGTCAGCTCGCTCCCCTCCCCTCCCGCGGCGGCGCACCTGCTCGGGGAAGCTCTCTACCTGCGCCTCCGAGCTTGTTTACACCGTCCAGGGCCCAAGCCCTCCCCGAAGGCCCTGGACGCCTGCGACGGCGGCCTTGGGTGCTCAGGGCAGGGGGCCCGGTGCAGCGATCTCGGGGCGGGGAGAGGCCCCCCCGCAGCAGGACAAGAGCCCGGCTAGGTGGGCTCAGGAGGGCCCCCAGGGGGCCCCCAGGGCACCCCCTCCTCCGCCCAGCACCGCGGTGGGGCCCGGGGCAGCCAAGACGCATCAGCTCTTACAGGAAAGTGGAAGGTGTTTAATTAAAGTGCTTACTGCCGACAGAAGAGACACGACAAGAAACAGGGTCACAGGGGTGGGGGTGGGGGAGCCCGGGACCCAGAAGGGCCCACGGAGCTGGCTAAACAAGCCATCTCCACGGGGCGGCACTCCCAGGGACTCGCCGGCCACGGTGCAGGCCCCACGGCCGCCGCCCCCACCTGGACAGGTGCACAGAGGGGCAGGGGGGCAGGGAGCCTACTTTCCTGTGTGGGGGCCACGGAGGGAGGCCGAGGTCAAGTCTCCCGAGGGGCAGAGAACTGGGAGGCAGCATGTAAAACAGCGCACTAATGGAACTAACTCCGTAAAAGCAGGAGCCAAGGGGCATCAGCGATGGAAAGCTTTTTAATTCCTCGCTGTTGCTTCCTGTAGGAAACTTTTCTTTGGGGGAAAAAAAGGCACACAGTGTTTCCTCCATTCCTCAGGCTTAAAAAAAAAAAATGTGACACTGACGCATCTCCACCAAGGATAGTCTTATCCTCCCTGAACCCAGGGGGTCCTCCTAAGTGCCTCACCCAATGCATCAGCGGACGTCATGCTGCAGGACTTGGGAGGCTAGGTCAGTGAGGCTGACGTGGCTTCCATGTGGCCCCTGCTTTCTGCCAGGATCCTGCCCTTGGACCCACACCTCCATGTGTGAGGAAGCCCACGCATTATGGAAAGGCCGTGTGTGTATAGTCTGACCAATGGCCTCAGTTTCAACTCCTAAAAATGTGGGCAAACAAGCCTTTGATGATTCCCATTCTCATTCTTCAAGTTTTCCAGCTGGAAGCCCACACATTGCATGAGGCAGACGCAAGCCATCTCCGCTGTATCCTGACTCAAAGAAATTATTACTATTATTGTGTTAAGTCACTACCTTTTAGGGAAATTTGTTATATTAGATAAATAATATATCCTCACTCCCAGAAATAGAGAATTTTGTGATGAAATTTAGACTAATTCTACTCAAAGCTTAAAGAATTGGATCATATCTGCTTTCATGGCACCTGCTAGATCTCAAGTACCAGTCTTTGCACTTCAAGAGTTTTGTAGCCTGAAAGGTAAAGGCTATCAGGCCATAAAAAGGGGATGGTCCGAATGTCTGACTCCCCATAAAATTCATGTATTGAAATCCTAACTCCTAGAGGTAATGGTATTAGAAGATGGGGCCACTGGGAGGTGCTAAAGTCATGAGGGTGGAGCCGTCACGATGGGTCTAGTGCCTCATACAAAGGGCTCCAGAGAGAAGCCTGGCCCCTTCAGCCCTACGTGGCAACAAGAAGTCTGACACCCAGAAGGAGCCCTCACCCAACCATGCGGGCGTCCTGATTTCTGCCTTCCAGCCCCCGGGGGTCACAAGAAGTAAATTCCTGTTGCCTATACGCACCGGTGGTATTTTGTTATAGCAGCCGGAACATACTAAGACCCAAGGGGAGGTGTTTCAGGAATAAAAAGCACACTCCAAACCCGGCCAAGGAGAAAATAAGTGGCTTGACACACTAAAGAATTAATCCCCCCAGCTTCAGCAATTTACTAACCACGTTACTAGAAAATTGGTTTTTTGGTCTCAGTTTCTTCACCTATAAATCCAGCTAATCTGTGTTTATAATTGTGAGGATTACTAGAGAAAATGCCTGTAAAGTGTTTGGCATAGTGTCTGGTGCAGAACAAGGGGTCTATGAATACTAACCGGTTGTTATAAGGTGCCTAGCGCAGCATCTAAGAGCAGGTAATGGCTGGAGAAAGGGCAGCCACAATCATTACCGAGCTCCGAATACGTATTCTAACGCGCTCACCCGCGTCACTAAATCCTGCCTTTCTCTCTCCACAGCTATGTCCCTGGAGTTTCGGAAGAAGAGGACAGAAAGTTCTGTGGTACATCGAACATACGACACCAGTGTGACGAGTAAGTTCACGATAGAATTGAACTCATTCAACATGTCCTAACCTAAAGCAATTTGTTCGTTAGCTACCAGCCTAAAGAGGCATTGAGTCATCTCTGCATGTGCTGGAGTGTAAGTGGCAATCCTTAGAGATATGATCATAAATCGTGCCAACCTTGGAACATATTCATAACTTGGAGGATCTGTGTTTCAAATTAGACTCTTACATTTTGAGTAGTTAATTCCATTTACACTTAACTATATGAAACTTTTGACTCCTCTGTAAAAATAGAGCTGAAAATAGCTTCTCTGGGCATCTGATAGTTCTAAATTAACTCTATAAATAACATTTTGATGAGTAAAGCAGAGAAAAACCAAAATTTTCCATAATATACACAAAAGTGGGAAATTCAACTAAGCGAGTATAGGAAAAACAAGGAAGCACATGGTATTTTTTTTAAAATAGAGACCTTTTCCAGGCTCTGAGTGAACTCACAGTAGGAAGTCCTCATTGTTCTATAAGATCAGCAGGAAACACCCCCCAAACTATCGGTGAGGCTTCACTACACTTACCAACTACATAATTGGTCATAACTTCTGCACCTTAAATCTTCATACCTACTGTTCCCCTAAGAGATGGAACAGAGAAAATGCACTGACTCCCTGAGGCAACCCAGGGGTACTGTGTACATTTCTATTTTATAGTTTTATAATTTGAAATTTCAATTTCCTTTAAAGGTTGAAAATCTTCCCAAGGTCGCTTAATATATTCTTCAAGTTGGGGAAAATACACCATAGGAGATTACTTGGCTCAAATATTCAAACCAATTTGTCGTTGTTTACTTTAACTCTACCAGCCATGTAGATACAACCAAAGAATTAGTTAAGATGTCTGTTGGAGGTGAAATCAATTTTGCCCAAAAGATGTCTCAATGTTTACAAACTCCAACAGATTTTTCACAAAGCCTAACAAATCAATTTTGAAATGCACGAGGTTGAATCAGGTGGAAAACTGTCAAGTCAATCTTTTCTCATTTCATTTTTTTTCAACTTATCCTGGTATAATTGAAGTACATTAAAGTGCACATAAAGTGTACAATTCAAACAACTTTGACATAAGGATAGACCCATGAAGTCATCACCAGAATCAGGATAACAATCATTTACATCATCCCTAAAAGCTAACTTATGACCTTTTCTAAGGCTTCCCTCCCTCCGTCTCTATCCACAGACAACCACAGATCTCCTTTCTGTCACTATGGATTATTTTGTGCTTTTTAGAATTACATTTAAATAGAATCCTCGAGTATGTGCTCTTTTCTGCCTGCCTGCCTTCACTCTGCATGATTTTGAGATTCAACATATTGTTAGATACATCACTAGTTCTTTCCTTTTTATTACTGAGCATTATGTAAAACAAACACAATTAGATCATTCATTTACCTGCTGATAGACACTAGGGATGCTTCCAGTTTGGGGCGATCACAAACAGAGCTGCCCATGGATGTCTGTATGCAAGTCTTTATGTGGACATACGTTTTGTTTCTCAGGTAAACACCAAGGATTGGAAGCGCTGGGTCATATGGTAGATATAAATTTAACTCTAAAAAACTGCCACGGAGTACTGGAAAGCTCTAGTTGTTCCGCATTCTTGTCAACACTTGGTGTCACAGGATTTTGAAAAGCCTTATCCATTCTAATACCGGATGTGTAGTGGTATCCCATCGTATTTGCATTTCATCAATAACTAACAATGTTCAGCATCTTTTTGTATGCTGACTGGCCATTCTTATGTCTTCTTTTATGAAGTATCCGTTCAAATCTTTTGATCCATTTTCTTACTAGGTTGTTTGTTTTCTTACTTTGTGGTTAATATTCTCTAGATAGGTAGAGCAAGTCCCTTGTCTTATGTATCTGTTGCAAACATTTTTTTCCCAGTCTTTTCCTTTTCAACTTATGAAGATGGAAAATATTTTTATTTTGGTGAAATCCAATTCATTTTTCTTTTCATTTATGGTCTGTAATTTTTGGATGCAATCTAAGAAAATTTTGCCAACTCCAAGGTCACAAAGATTTTCTCCTGTTTTCTTCTAGTTTTTTAGTTTGGCATTTTACATTTAGGTCTATGATATATTTTGATTTAATCTTGGGGTATAGAATAAAGTAAAGATCAATGTTCATTTTCTTCCTCCACAATGTTAACAAGCACTATTTGTTGAATGAACATTCACTTTTCCATCAAATTGCCTTGGTTTCTTTGTCAAGTATCAGTGACAACACATGTGAGGGTCTACTCTGGACCCTTTTTGTTGATCTCTATGTTAATACTTTCACCGATATAAAAATGTCTTTACTACAATAGCTTTATAATAAGTGCTTAAATCTGCTAGGGTAAATCTTCTACCTCTATCTTTACAAAATTGCTTTTGTTATTCTGGTGCTTTGCATTTCCATATGAATTTTAGAATCAGTTTTTCTATTTTTACAAAATTAAGCTGCTGGAATTTTGACTACATTAAATTTATACATCAGTTTGGTTAGCACTGCAAATGGAGTCTTCCAATGCTTGAACATGGTATATACCCTTCTACTCATTTAGGTCATCTTTAAATTCTCTCGGTGACGTTTTCTAGTTTCCAGTATTTAAATATAAGATTCCTTTGTTTCATTTATTCCTGAAAATAAATCTCTGCTGAAAAGTTTGGTTTTCTAATTGCAGATAGTACATAAGAATACAATAGATTTTTTTTTTTTGTATATTAACCGTGTATCCTGGAATCTTGATTAAATAATTAGTTCTAATTCTAGCCAGTTTTCAGTTTCTCTAGGATTTTCTGTAACAGTCATACCTACAAATTGGGATAGTTTTAAATCTTCCTTTTTTACTTTTATGCATTTTATGTCTTTTTCTTGCCTTAATTCACTGGATAAGACATCCAGAACTATGCTTTATAGAAATGATGAAAGTGAGCACCCTTGGATTGTTTCTGATGTCAAAGGGGAAAAAGTCTTTCAATATTCAAGTATGGCATTACCTATAATTTGTTTTTTGAGAGATGTTCTTTATCCATTTGAGGATATCCCTTACTATACCTAGTCTGCTGTACATTTTTATATTGACTGGGTATTGAATTTTGTCAACCATACAAACATCTATTAAATTGATATATGGTTTTTCTCCTTCGTTCTATGAACATAATCATGAGGAATTTCCAAATTTTGTGACTTCATATATAAATATCTATGTTTAGATGGAGACTCTAATGTTTTTATCTTTATGTTCTTAAACTTAGCACCTTATTCATGACCAATAAATGTTTGTTGAATGCTTGAATAAATGAATTAATGACACTAAACATATCAAGTATGCATTGGCTTATATTTCTGTTTAGTAATGATAAAATCTCCCTATACAAGTCATGGTGAATTCAGTAATCTGCATGGGAAACATAAATTTGGGATGACGCACTATTTTTATGTCTTGTGTAAAATCCAATTGTTTTGTATGTGCGGTTGGAGGTAGATGAGAGAAGGGAGGGCTCTGCTCCACAAATAATTCAAGAATTCAAGCTGCTAGAGGGTTCGCCATCTTTAACACGTGGCTCTCTATGTTCTCCTAAGCAATATAGCCAGCCAGTGGGCTGGAGGAAATAGTAAAAAATGTCATTCATATATATGAATCTTTGTTATATAAAATTTTTTTACAAGCCAGGCTAAAAGTGCTATGCTTAATTTTTATTCATATTTCATTGGCCAGAACACTGTACATTAACCCACATAGATACAAGGGAGGTTGGGAATGTAGTCTGTTTTCCTGCAAAATTATAGGAAAGAAGAACATACATTTTTGGTGAGCTGTTAGTTACATCTGCCTTGAGAAGCAAAAAAAAGTATTTATTAAGCATCCAATTAAGGTCAGGCCTAGCCTACACACCATATGCTACTGTACCTTTGATTTGTTATAATGTAGCATTTCTCAGACTATGTCTGGCAGAGCAATGAAGTCCTGCACCATGGATGGTCTTTGAAAAAAAGTTTTTCATGGTCAAATGAGAAAATGTTAAGTCTAAACATACTTAAGCAAGTTTCTTTCTTGTAAGACTTCTCAGGACCTTTAATATATCGATACACATTTTTACTCTCCAAGAATGCAGGGAATGCGAAACATTTCCATTCCTTATTTGGCTGTAAATTACCTATGAAGATAATAGGACTTAGTTTGAGAATCATTGAAACAATGGATATCCAATGACAGCAACTAAATTAAAAGTTGTGTTCTTCAGTGTTCCTAACCATCACTCATTCTCCTTATTTTTATGAAGAAAATACAGTGACATCTGGAACGAAATGAACTTTCCACAAAGCCAGGCTGGGCGTGCCTGGGAAAGGGAGAAACTGTTCCAGCCAAGAGAAGGCTTGTATTCCCAGGGCCTCTCTGGTGCCATCATCGGGTCTGGAGTTACAGTCACTGAGTGTCTTGCCTACACAGAACATCAGACATGTGTATGAAATACAACCAGGATCTGCATCCCATATTCCTGGAGAGAAAGAAGAGGAAGGGTTCTCAGCAGTAATCCATCCCTGGAATCTTGCTCCATTTCTTTCTTTAATATAGATTATTTGGTACACAAAATCTCCATCATGGTTTTCTTCATTAGCAAGAGCATGGCTTTGTTAAACACAGAGACTATGATTTCAGACACGACTCATTTCTTTCTCAACGTGAGTAATCATTACTCCAAGTTTTGGAAGCTACTGTTGGTAAAAATACATGCATGCCATGGTGACGTCAGAATTTATATATAAGAGCTGGCTTAGGATGGTGAGTTAGTGGAAAGGAGAAGAAACAGGTCTTAAGGCTGTGTTTGCCTAGCACATTTTATTAGGGGAAAACATGACATCAATAGCAATGAACGGGAGTTGAGGGTCATGAGAGAGGCCCCCTTTGGGGGCAGGAGTGGGGTCTGAAGCACTCCTACATCTTACTGAGTCCTCACAGTTTATATATAAACTATAAGAAGGAAGTGGATGGTTAGAGGGAAGGAGATGCAGAGGGAGGATGAGGGCAAGAGCTAGAGAGAAAAATGAAGAGAGATCACAATATTTCATTGAGCTGTTTAGAAGCCAGAAAAGGCCTCAAAGGCCACCTTGTCCAGTTTCCTCTATTAGAACCTCTACCTTTCACTAATGCTCATTCAGCTTCTGATCACTTGCTGCTAATGACAGGGTGCTTATGCTGTTCCCAAATCAGCTCATCTGATTTCAAACAATTCTAATTGCGTTAGAGGTTCCTTTCTTATTTGTTAAAATATCCATCCTCTGTGCTTGCTTCCATTTATTGGTTCTAGTTCTGCTCCCCTCCTGGCCTCCTAAGTGATAGAGAAAAGTCTTTAACATGATTGTCTTAAATATTAAAAGATCCTTGGCTTGGCCTTATTACTAAGTGTTTCCTTGTCTTCCAGATATCGCCAAGTCTGCCTCAGGTTCCTCAGGTTTCTCAGGTGCAGTGATTTGAGAAACCTTCTTCCTTCTTGTCACTGTCCTCTGGACACATGTCATGTATTCAATGCCCTTCTTACAATTCCATATGAAGTAGATACAATCAATGTACAATGTACAACTAACGCTGCTGCATCTAAAGGTAGCATTTTTGGGGAACTAGGATCTTTTAAGATTTGACCTTGTTAGTCTCCCTAGCTGGGGGGGGGGAGGGAGGGGTTGGAGAGTGATCAGAATTTTGCACACTGGACTAGACCTGGAGCCATTAGATCTGTCAGCTTAGGAAATGTCTGTCTTATATTGTCAGCCCTGCTGGGTAAGTCCTCACTGTGCTTTCTCCCAAGTCCCAGCCAAGGGACTGCTCAAGGTTACAACCACTCCTCATCTGACACTGGTGTTCCCAGTGATCATAGTAAAAAACATTCTGAAGCTACACATACACATCAGTTCCAATGCCCAACAGTGTGCATGTGTTAGAAGGAGAGAGTGAGCATGAATTATCATTATTATTACATAAATAATTTGCTTTGGACCAAGGTGTGAAGAAACTGCTTGTTTCTTTGGACAATATCATAATTTCTAATGGACAATAAGAAATTCACATTTAATTGATTGCTTAAAGCGTGGTCTATAGTTTTGACTTGATAATCCTATAAGCTCTTATGGCATGAATGCACACTTACCTGCCTCTTTGACAGTCTCATTCTCCTAGTCAAATCTTTCATTTTTAATATCTATTGTCTTGTTTAGAGTCTGATATATGGCCCTAGAGATCATCTCAGAGCATGAGAGACCATAATTAAATAACCAACTAACCCAACTGTATAATATTTTTGGAAAAGGTTTAATACATATGCTGTTACCTGTCTCCTAAGTTTAAAAGAAAAATATTATAATAATTGTATAAAATTAAACTTGGGTGTACAATAGAAAATAAATGGCTTGATTTCCCACAAAAAGGAATGGTCTTCATAAGCCAGGTAACAGTTGGACTCTACTCTTACACAGCCCATGTGAAAAAGGGCAAAGCACAGTTTTCTCTGAGATACTTCCCATATATAAATAACATCTATCGTATTCTGAAGAGAGAGATGGCTAGATGTAGAAGAACCAGTAGAAAAAAATGTTCTAGCAATCTTTCAGCATGTGAAAATAAGAGAAAGAAGAGAGAAAAAAAGACAAAAGAAGGGAGAGGACAAAATAGGAAGAAATTATTCAAATATAATGAATATACAAAATTCAGTTCTGGTGATTCAACCGTAAGTCAAGTTTTGTGTGTGTCGTGTGTAACGCAGTTGGCAATTGGCTACACTGGCCCATATTAAAGCCACATCAGAATGTGAAAATTCCTTTGTGATAGTGCTTCTTGTGATACCTAGTTTTTCTAGCTCTTCCAAGTTGAACATCACCATACAAAGAATACAAATGGATTTTGGAAAGGAAAGGGGACGTGTCATACTGATTCACAATTCTAACCAGGCACACGAAAGGACAGAACTATCCCCAAGCCGCTCAGTCAAGTGACTGCTACGAATTCAAATAAAATATGGACATTTCTCAACTGAATTCTCTTTTGCTTCATTCTGAGAAGTGATCGGTTTTAGGAACCCTCCTCATTCTCGTATATACTGCTTTATACTCAGTGAAAGCTAAGGAAGGTTGATGAGTGAATGTCTGTTGTAAAAAAAATTTCTGAAGTCTAAGTGCAATCTATAGCCTCTTTAATAAACAGAAAGGCATTAAATTAACTTAATGTTTTCATCCAGAATTCAATATAAAAATTCAGTGTAATGAATGGCTTTGTCCTGAAACAGTGAACCAGTTTAAGTATCTTCGATTCAAGGAGTATTATAAAGACTTATCTAAGGAGACATTGATATCCTACCATCCTGTGTCTCTGGTTCTTTAAAAAATTTTTCTATTTTGTATAAATGGATAGGGAAGCACAGATGGCTCATTACTAAATGAATACACAATAAATAAAATGAAGATGCCGGAGGCCAGGGAGTGGACTGGCTCCCTCATGGTTATATCCTACTCAAGACTGCGGAGTCCTGTAAGGAGGCTTCAAGGTGATTTTGCTGACACAGCTTCGCAAGCAAGCCCCGCACAGGGGAGTGCACTGGAAGCCTGGCCTTCATTTGGCAAGTTCAAGCTGTGTGGACAATCAATCTGAATTATTCTAAACCATTTCCTCGGACACCAAAAATTTTCTACAGTTGCTTGAGTCATCCTTTTGATCAGACTTCACCTTTTTATAGTCTATAAATATTTTTGAAAATTTTAAAAATAATTTGTTCAAATTCCTTAGGAAGTAAAGTTTCTGTTGCTACTCATATTCAAATCAGAGAAGTTAAGTCTTTTAACCTTACAACCTAGTCACTTTTATGTTTGTTTAGGAACTATTCATGCATTAAAATATACTAAGTACTTAGAGAATACATTGCTTTGGCAAAAGTTGGCGAATTCGTCCAGAAACAGCTAATTAAGTAAGTAAACAATATACAAACAACAGTTATAATAGGCATTTTTAAATCAACTGAAAACTTATAGAATACATGGTGCAAACTGGCATTTATTAACACTCAAGCATAGTTTAGCCAACATCTTATGAGAAATGTGCTTTCATCATTCCCATTTTGGAGCTTGAAGAACTGAGGCAAAGCCAGGTGTTTAATTAAGCAGGAAAACCTGAGTCAGGCAGCATATTAGTTTCCAACTGCAGCTGTACCAAATCACCACAAACCTAAACCATGCGAACCTAGCATCTCGCGGTGCTGGAGGTCCTAAGTCCAAATCGGCTTTCACTGGGCTAAGATCAAGGCTTGCATTCCTTTTGGAGGCTCTAAGGGAGAACGTTCTCCTGCCTTCTCTAGCTTCTAGAAAACCCTGGTTCATGGCCTATTTCTCCATCTTCAAAGCTGCAGCACAGCATCTTCCATTTTTTCCCTCTCTCTCCCTCCTTACTTCTGTCTCTTGTTCTCTCACCTCTAGCTTTTGTCTTCCCATCTCTTCTCTCGGATTCTTCTACCTACTTCTTTCACCTTTTTTTTTAAGGTTTATTTATGAGACACACACAGAGAGAGGCAGAGACACAGGCAGAGGGAGAAGCAGGCTCCCTGTGGGAAGCCCGATGGGGGACTCAATCCCGGGTCCCCAGGGTCACGCCCTGAGCCGAAGGCAGGCGCTCCACGGCTGAGCCACCAGGAGCCCCTACTTTCACCTTTTAAGGACGCATGTGATTACATTCAGCTCACCTGATAACCCAGAATAATCTCCCCATTTTAAAAGTCCTTACATCCCCTTGCCATGTGAAACGACATATTCGCAGGTCTGGGGATGAGGATGGGGACATCTCTGAGGGACATTCTTCTGGCTACCACCAGCACGCCATTGACTGGCAGCCCAAAGCCACTGAATGAAGCAGGCAGAGCCAGGACAACACTCCCGGGCCTTCCGCTTCTTTACATAATTCTTATTTTTTTATCATATTATGAAACTGATATTACAAGGAGTCATGACAAAGAGAAAACATTGAGAAAGAACTGCCTGCTTAAAGCCTCCCATGGGGTCACAGTCGGGCTCAGGAAATATTCAGTGGATTAATGAGTGACTGCTTGTAGATGGCTCACCTGACTTAGTCAATCGAACATTCAGGATACAGTGACCACTGATTAATTGCCTATGATTTTTATATAACCTACAGGTAAAACAAAGGGCTTGTGGCATTTTTTCCGCTCTCAGGAAGCTTATTGCAGAGAGAGTTTTACCTTGCACAAAACCATTAAACAACCACCAAACTCGTAAATAAGAATTAAATTGTATTTAGGGGTTGCTATCCTGCTGTAGAAAGTGATAGTAAAAGGAAAATTTGAAGAATTAATTGTGCTCATACTGCTAAGAGGAACAGTGGAGTCTTGGGAATGACGATGTTCAGCAAAGTGACAAGAAAACACAAGTGCAGTGAGCACAAATACAAACAAATCAAAGTAGACAACTTCCTCGTGGAAAACACACAGGGACTGTGGGATAAATTAGAGGAGAAAATGGAGATTCCGCAATTCATCTACTCAACAAATATTTATTTCTTGAGTACCTATTATGCACCAACACTACTCAAGAGCTGGAGAAAAAAATACTGAAAATGTACAGCTTGTATTTATACTGTGACATTTCCTTTTCTTGCAACTGAATTTTTTGCTTATTGCTTAAAATTGAGTGGGGGAATTCTGGGCCAGCCACTATCCTATAAGAAGTATTAACATTTTAGGATCAGACCTAGATATACTAGAATTTAGAGAAGAAAAGACGAGTTGAACAACAGGCCAGGCCTGACAGGTATCATGTTTGGCATGGGCTGTCTTTCCTTGAATTTATGGAGTCCGTAACTTAAATATGCACTTTCTGATACTAAATATAAAGCTGATAATCTTGCTGGAGCTCTCAGAGTCTCTGCAGCTAAACTGGGAAGGCCAGCAGGCAGGGTTGCTGGGTTGCAGGGTCTCAGATGTCAGATGAATTCGAAAGTGTGCCAGTTTTATCTTCAAAGGAAACGAGTCTACTAAGTAAGAGAATTGAGATGAGAGAACTGGAAGCAACCTCAGAGAGTCAGAACAGCCTTGCAACTGCAGAGGCCCCGATGAGCATGGGTTTTTTTTTTATCCTCTTCAGAAAACCTTGGTTTTCCTAGAAAACTGAGTGTAACAGAATGAGACGAGTTTTAGACAATTCAATAGAACATATTTATGGAAGAAGGAAAGTCGAGTTTAGGTAAAACCAAAACAAAGAAATGTGTGGAAAGTGCGCAAAGCAAAAACTGATAGGACAAACCACCAGGTGTGCAAGAAACAAGAACTCCTTCATATTGCAGCTCTCACACACTGTTATTTGGGACTTTATATGGAGCAGAGATTGCTGGGAATTAATTAGATAATGATACAGTTTCCCCCTTAAATTTAGTGACCTCCTCTGGATATTCTGACCTAAAGATTATAATTATAGTGATTATTGGAAGGGGATATTATACTTCCTTTGGTAGAGCTGGATTTTGAGAGGTCAAATTTAATTTTAACCAACACGATTAAAGTAAATTCCTGTTTACATAAGACCACAGAGAAATGAAAAACTAAATTGTTTAAGCCACAGACATTCTAAGAGTGAAATATAAAAATCTTTGAAAATGGATCATATAACTCCATACCTTGGTCAATAGAGAATTCTATAGCTATTTTAACATTTCCTGGGAGATCTGGTATTATCACTATTACATTCCATGTGGGTTTGATGGTTGTTGAGGAAGACCTTTTGCCCTGAGCTGGTTGATTCTATAATACGACCCCTCCAAAACTTTTTTATGTTCCCTCCCTGGTGTAGTCTTGATGTTTATACTGTCTGCATTTCTGATATGCTTCTACTCTACTCTTGTATATACAAATGTCTGCATCAAAGTCTGAGATAAATTCGGTGTCCCTCACTGAGGAATAAAATAACTGGACTTAATACCAGTTATTTCTGACTTAAATTTGTCCAGAGACTACAATCATTTAATTCTGGTTATATCAACTCTGAACCAGGTAAAGGATGATGTTATTTACTTGGCAAATTATTTGGAAATAAAATGTTTCTTGGACTTAGCCAATAACCCACTTCTCTGGAGTAGAGATAATGAAATGTAGTGGAAGAATTTTGTTATTTTCTTAGAACTTGCTGGTAATGGGATTTTATATTTAATGAAATATAATTTAAAAAGTAATAAGCGTGCAGAAAAAATAGTGGCGTTTTCATTGT
Source organism: Canis lupus familiaris (assembly GCF_011100685.1). Classification (NCBI taxonomy): domain Eukaryota; kingdom Metazoa; phylum Chordata; class Mammalia; order Carnivora; family Canidae; genus Canis; species Canis lupus. The sequence goes on along the minus strand of NC_049224.1, from coordinate 959,303 downwards.
TTAAGGTCTTTCAGTAGAGCTGAGGGGCAATGGTTTGGGTAGTATTTGCTGCAAGCCAGTGATCCACCAGGGGTCCGTATTAGGATCACAGAGCAGGCTTCATGGACATCCAGCCTCCGCAGACACAGGGCCCTGCATCTAGAAAGACCCCCCCCACCCCCCCACCCAACACACACACCTGGTTTAATGCTCTGTGGACGCCATCTTGAAATTCTTACTAATTTCGTCTTTAAACCTGTGTTTTATAAATGAAGTCTTATGGAACAATAGAGCACATGGATGTCTACTGTCATCCCTTTGCCTCTCCTTCTGCCTACAGGGTTCACGGCGCCACCAGAGCATAGAATTCTGGAGTTCATGGGAGTCCAGAAGACTCCAAGGAGATTATTATTGGGGACTTATGTTTAAAACCTGATGAGATGAGCACTGAGTGTTATACTATATGTTGGTAAAATGAATTTAAATAAAATATAAAAAAATAAAAATAAAAAACACCCTCCTTCCATCCCAAAAAACCCTTCCACAAAATTAGATGAGGGAAAACTTATTTTTACTATTGACTAGGCTTCAACCAGAATGTGACTGGCATCCCAGGCATCCACTAAAGAGATCGTGGAGACAAAAAGAAATCTTACTCCTTTATATTGCTAAGCAGAGATAAGCCATCAGCACACATATCTCAAGATAAACAAGAAGTCCTCAAGTGAGAGGACTCACAGCGCCATTCATCACAGCTCCTCCTATGCACTTGGAAAGTGGGGTGACCATCTGTGCTAGCTGCAAGGCTTTGTCCAAAGGAACAATAAACTTCTCCTATCTTTACCGCAGGAGGTAGGTTTTGAGCGAGGCTAGGCTCCGACCCTCCCACAGAAACTGGAGATGCGGTGCCACCTTCCCAGATCGCTTTTCAAATGATGGTTCTCAGGTCTTTGAGAAAGACACTCCTGAGTCCTCAAGCTGGTGAAAGACTTAGTTTATAAAGATTTCCTTATATGTCAAAGAGTCCGAAAGAACTCCCAATTACAAGATTTCTGAAGCAAATGCTCTAAGAAAAGGAGTAGGGGACAGGGGGTGGCTTTCCATATTTTCAACAGGAAGATTCAAGCCTCCTGATTTTAAATTTGTGCTTGCCCTTACACCATGACTGAGGTGGGGGCGGTGGGGGGCTGAGGCCCCAAGAGACTGCGCTTCTGTTGACCCCACACTTGCCTTCAGTGCAGAAAGGAGGCTGCGGAGGAGTCATAAAATTTCCTCTCTTACTCTGGTTACTTCCCTGAATTCACCCAACACTTATTCCAAAAATAATGACAGAAAAGGAAGAAGAAAGGGAAAGCCTCTCCTAGTGCTTGTCCTTCTGTCTTTACCCTTCAGTACGTGGAAGGTAGAGAGTGTTGGTAGCATGTGGGCATGTCAGGAACTGAAATAAAAACAGTTCGGTTAGTTTGTGAAGTTTTCCACTGTTCTGATAAGAAAAGATTCACATGCACACATGAGCTATGGTGTATGAGTTGCGTCATTTCAGTGATTTCACAAGTCACTTAAATACCCATATTTGCATTTAAAGCCGGCACTGTACAGTATAAAGATGAACAGTAAGATTCATTCTGACAACTCAAAATTTTACTCTATTTAAAATAACAATAATAAATTGGAAGTAAGAAAATATCATGGCAAGTTGAGTAAGAGATCATGGAAGGCAAGGAAAAAAAACTTTTTTCCTCTGCCTTTTGAGCAAGGGGCCCAGCATTTCCCTTTTGCATGGGATCCTGCAAATTATGCAGCCAGCTCTGATCTCTAGTGGAGCTTTAAAAAACAAGGTTTCCAGATTATGGACCTCAGACCTGTGGAATCAAAATCTCCAGGCAGAGGCCCCAGACATTCATACTGTTAAAAATTTAGATGCAAACTAGAGGATTCTGGTGAGTGTCTGATTGAGAACCCCCACTACAGGCCTTAAGGAGAAGATGGTGCTGCCTGGAATAGTCAGAGAAGGCTTAATGAAGAATAATTTGAATAGAGCCTTGAAGGAAAAAGATTTAGTTGAGTGTAAGTTTAAATGGGATGGTGTTAGGGCTAAGAACACAATGAATGAAAACATTAGAGATGTGTCAGAGTGTTAGAGAGGACAAGGAGACAATTTGCCCTGGGCAAAAGAAATCAGTGGATGATGAAGCAGATGACCCTCCCTCAAACTCCCAAAGAGACTTTTTGTTGGAAACATTGGGGAGCACAGAATGCTTCTATGAAATGGACTCGGTGCCTTATGCAGGAAAGGGTATTGAAGCTAGAGATAGGAAGCGGGGAAGAGCGGGAGTATGACTTTGCAGAGCTCCAGGAGAGAGACGACAGAGCCTAGATCAGCAGAGTACTTTAAAAAATACTATTTTAACAAATGTAAAAAAAATAAAAAATTAATGATATGAAAAATGTCAGCTCAAATGCACCCCATTACCTGAACATTAGTCGAAGGAAATTGGCATGTTCTTCAGTAAAAGGACCGAGATTAGTTTTTTTTTAATGTATTTTTTTAAATTAGAATTTTACATTTAAAATTTACTTAACATGCATGAAAACATAACTTCGCAACTTTTCCCTGAAAATGTAAAACATCCTGCAGAGTATTTAGTGGACTGCAAGGGACTATGGGCTCGGTAGATGGCCCTTTCAGCAGACTGTGGCAAGGACCTTAAGAATGAACTTGACATAACAGAAGCAAGAAATAATACAAGGGAAATGCCACAAGATTTGTTGACTGATTGTAAGTGGCTAAGGAACAGTGGAATAAAAAACGGGGAGTGTGATGTTGCCAAAGACAAAGATTTCAATTTGGTTCTGGTTTTGGATAAGGGGAGTTTAATACGGCTATGGAGCAAGTCAATGGAAATGAGCAAGTGCCATTGACACCAACCACACAGTCAGATGCGGAGGGAAAAATTATTACTTGGCTCAGGTCTAATGATGGGGATTTTACTTTATCTGGATAGGAAATGAAGTTATGATAGTAGATGAACCCTCCAAAGAAGCAGCTTTAGATAGAGCAAATCTTGATAAAAACTGACAGAGGTGATTACCCAAGGTAGAGAAAACTAATTCAGAGAGGTTTCAAAAAATCTTCATTGATACAGCGTCAAGAGCCAGGGGGAGTATTTTGTCTAAAACGCACATTCACTAGACAGTAAACTGCTATGTCTGAATCCTGCACACATCTTTGCAATGATCTTCTTTCCTGATCCTCTTATCTGCATCCTTTTAATTACATGCTCGTTTTGATAATATTCTAATGTTTGGAGTTCTCTCTTTGTAAGAGATACTAAGTTTGTCCTTTGTTGCTCAGAGCATTTCTGTTGATGCACGTGCAAAGACAAGGTTGCATTTTAAATGCCTGTTGATATTTATTACTGTCACAAAGCAAGAATATTCAGCACTATTAATAGACCTATCATCTAAAAATCCCTTTATGTATTATCAGTTATATTTCCTAATAGAATTTTTCAATGCCATGTTATGTTGTGTCCCTCACAGAGATTAGTGTTCAAATTTGAAAGGGGGAATATACAAAATCATGCATAGACACAAAAGATAAAATATTCAGGAATAACTTTAACAAGGTATGTGGAAGTCATCTTCAGTGACACAAAAATATGCTTGAACAAGTAGAACGATACTCTTTTTTTTCTTGAAAGAGGTAAATAAATATCATAAAGATTCCTATCTTTATATTCTTTATTATTCTCCATGGGTTAGTTTATAATGTAATACAACCCCAATATAATTAGTAAGTTCCCCTCTCTCCTAGAACTAACAAGTTGATTCCAAATTTGCTTTCTGGAGTAACCAGGAAGGGCTTAATGAAGAAGAATTTGAGAGAAGATAAGAGAAAAATAAGAGAAATGAAGGAGGGACTGGACTATTAGAAATTTTAACAGAAATCTCCAGAATTAAAACAGTGTGGTACTAGCTCATGAATGCTTAGTTAGAACCACAGATCAGTAAACAAAATCCCGAAAGAGATGGCATTTGGAAATATAGTATATGATGAAGGTGGCATCTTCAAACATTGGGGAAACAGAGACTTTTTAACAAGTGATTTGAAACAACTGGATAGCCTTTGAAAAAAGATACCATACCTCACCTACACGGGGATACACTGCGAATCGTCAAAATGAAACCATTCAAGGACTAGAAGAAAACACAGGTAAATTCTTCTATGACCTGAGTGGAGGGAAAACTTCCTAACTATGATTTCAAATGCAAATACAGTAAAAGAAACGACAGATACTTATGGGCTATATTAAACCACAGTAAAATTCTTTCCATGGCAGAAAAATGCCATAAGCAAAATCAAGGATAAATGCAAATTGATCGACAACATTTGTATATAAAGATAGGTAAAATACTACTTTCTCTAATATGGAATAGAATTCTAAAAAGTGGAGGAATAGAAGGGCAAATATATAGATGTATTTCAGCAAATCAACATATGTTTACATGTAAGGATATATCAATATGTATTTATTTTTTTATTTTTTATTTATTTTTATTTTAAATTTTTTTATTTTTATTTTTTTTACATTTTTTTTAAATTGGAGCTCAATTTGCCAATATATAGCATAACACCCAGTGCTCATCCCATCAAGTGACCCCTCAGTGCCTGTCACCCAGTCACCCCCACCCCCCGCCCACCTCCCCTTCCACCACCCGTTGTTCATTTCCCAGAGTTAGGAGTCTCTCATGTTCTGTCTCCCTTTCTGATTCAATATGTATTTAGCTATATTAGAAAAATGGGCACGGGACATGAGCAGACATGAAAGGTGCATGCAAAGAACTCTTGAAAAGTGTTCAACTTCACTCATAATAAGATAAATGCAATTTATTTAAAAAAAAAGATTTATTTGAGAGAGAGAGAGCACAAGCAGGGGGAAGGAGAGGCATACTCCCCGCTGAGCAGGGACGCTGATGCAGGACTAGATCCCAGGCCCCTGGGATGATGACCTGAGCCAAAGGCAAACACCTAACCCACTGAGCCACCCAGGTGCCCCAATAAATGCAATTTAAATTGAGAAACCACTTTTCACCTATCAAGTTGCCCAATATTAGAAGTTAACAAGGGCAGCCTGGGTGGCTTAGCGGTTTAGCGCCGCCTTCAGCCTGGGGCGTGATCCTGGAGACCCGGGATTGAGTCCCATGTCGATGTGCTGCATGGAGCCTGCTTCTCCCTCTGCCTGTGCCTCTGCCTTTCTCTCTTCTCTCGATCTGTGTCTCTCATGCATAAATAAATAAAATTTAAAAAAAAAAAAAGAAGCTTAACAAGACAGAGGCAATGGCCCTCACTCGTTGCTGGTGGGAATTAGAAATTGCATAACTGCTCTGGAGGGGAAAAAGCTTTATAGAAACTTATTCATCAAACCCATAATCCCCGTCTAGAATTTTCCCCTAAAGTAACACCCACAACAAAACAGAAAAAAAAATGCACAAGGCTATTCATTGCATGTTTGTAGTAACTCAGTATTAAAAATAACCTGGATGCCTATATACTGGAGATAGCCAGATAAAGTATGACACAGCCACATGATGGGGTATTACATAGTGTTTAAAAGCAGCGAGGAAGATCTAGATTAGCTTCTATGGAGTGATTTTTAGAACATATGGCTAACTGAATAAAGTAAGGTATAAAATAGAATATGTGATATATATGCATGAGAGAGAGAGTTGTCTATGCAGGAAGAACAATCAAACTAATGAAATCTGTTATGTATAAAAAGAAATCCATCATATATAGGGGATCTGTAAGGAAAAGAGTGGAAGCTACAGAAAATGGGATAGGATCACACTGATCATATCATCTAACGCAGTGTTAATTTGGGGGCCATGTTAATGTTTTAGACATTAAATAATAAGGGTAAGTAAAGGAGGGGGATTCAAAGTTTAAAGCAAGCAGAATCAAATGAACCTAACTATGTATCAAATAAATAACATAAACACAGAAGGAAAAAATAATCCAGGGCTTCTGAAGTAGGAACTCCCTGACTAATGCACTGACAAGGATGCAGCACCATCCAGGTCATATTCTGGGCAAGAAATGTGTGGCCTGAAAGTAATCGTGAGGACACAGTACGACAAATCAAAACAGAAGATCAAAACGACTGGTTTGGTATCTTCGAAAAATTTAAACAGCTAGCAAGTTGCTCTGGATAAAAAAGGAGACTAAAGTGGCATGACAATGAAATGCAATACACATGCTCTTAACTGAACACCAGATTTTAAAAAGAAAAAAAAAAACCTGCAAAGTTATGGGGGCAGTTGATGAAATCAAAATTAGTTAGATAATAGTATTGTATAAATACTGAATATCCTGACTGTGATATTATGTTTATATAGGATTTGCCCTTTGTTTTTGTTGTTGTTGTTGTTGTTTTTGCTTTTTTAACAGATACACATTCAACTATTTGGGGCTGAAATGTTGCAAGATCCATAATTAGCTTTCAGACACTTTAAGCAAATAAGTGAATTAATGATTGAATGGAAAATGTGGGTTGATTACGGAGAGATAGAGGAGAGAGAGAGAGATGGAACAAACGTGACAAAACGTCAACAACTGGTGGATCTAGGAGAAGGTATGTGCCACTGTATTATGCTATTTCCATTCTGTAGGCCTGAAACTTTCCAAAATAAATAGCTGGGGGTTGGGGCCGAACATGCAGAGGCCGGTATGTTAGGGACAGAGAATAGCTACGGGGATCTGCTCCGTTCCCACCCTTTGGGTCCAAGGACACACATACCCAACTATCCCTATAGACAGAGTATTTTCCGTGTTGTCCCAGAGTATTTCCACACAGGGACTGGGGGGATCCACGTGGCCCTAAAAATATGTGCTGTGCCTCACCCAGAAGGATGACGCGCTGGCCGCAGAGAGGCCGCAGGCCTCCAGTGCTCTACAATGAGGGTTAGGAGACCCACGTCCTATGTGCAGCATCTGTTAAAGCACCTCAGCAGCCTTGACGAGAGGTTTGGGCAAGAGTACGGAAGGAAAAAATATTTTCTCACTGCAGGTTATTGGTGGAGGATGAATTAGTCAGCATATTTGTTACAACCAGCAGCCTCGGAGATGCATTTAGCCTTGAAGGCTCCGTCCAACATGGGACGGATACTAAGCATCTAATTCTGGCCTTCCAGCCCTGTTTGGAAACGGGTGCCAATCCAGAAGTTTGTTTTTTTTTTTTTTTTTTTTTTAAGGGAATAACCAGCTCTTCCCTATTCTAAGTTTGAATGGGTCCTTCTGATCCTGCCCCCCTAGAAACGGACCAAACTGCGGACTGGGCCACAAGCCTGATATGAAGCGAAGAGTGTGAGTGGGCTGAGGGGTGTCAGGAACACGTGGATGCTATGGGAGAAGCCCCTGGAGCAGAGACCTGCCTGCCTGGGTCCGCCCGGACCTCCGGGGAGAGCCAGATTTGCTGTGGCTTTTGGCTGGAGGAGAGGGAACAGACTGTGCTGGGGAACTGGCTACTTGGAAAGTCTATTTTAAAAAAATGTGGGCTGGCAAATTTTGATGCCTTTACAAGGCTGCATGTAAGACAATTAAACCTAATTCATCTTAAAAAATAACTTCATGTATCTGAGTATAGATGTCAGCTTAAATGAAGATCTAAAATCCTAACTAAAATCTTATACTTGTTAGTTGTTGACTCAATGTTAACAACTGCAAAGTTGGAGATTCTTTATTCCAGCTCCAATTTTAGTGCAAGCTCTCTTCTAAGACGGAAAAAAAAATCACTGACTTTATTACATCTCATCAGGTTATTCAATCATCGGAGAATAACAATCCTAACCTTTCTTTCAGATGACTCTGAAGTGACTAACAAACACGAAGGAATCTTGCCTGGAAGTTACCAAATATTATGTAAATGTTTATGGATTAAAACAATTCAACCAATTTCGTCTCATTATCGAGAAATTTGATGCAATACATTTTATTTTAAAAATGTTGATTTTTCTTAAACGAGGAAATTGTCATTTTTAAGATGGCAGTTTTTAAAGATGATTTTTAGAAAAATAATAGAAGGTGAAAGTAAATTTTATTTAGATAGGATGGAAATAATTGAAAGTTATCTGCAGGAGTAGAAGCCCCAAAGCAAATGAAAGAGCTCTAAAAAAAAAAAAAAAAAAAGTGTCAAGGACAATTTGGAAACATTTGTGACATTCTTTACGATGCACATTTTAAAAGTCAAAAAAGATTTCCACAGAAATGGACTCAGCAGTTTCGCTAGTGAAGTTAATGCACCAAGATAGCGCTTAAGGGGGGGCGGGGGGGGGGCTCCTGTTCTAGACAACCAAGCTCTTTATTCCCAAGCATCCTGGTTAATAAGGTGCAGACGTGGTTCTCGCTCGTGGGGGGGTGGGGGCGGTGGGGGCAGGGAGGGGGCCTGTCAGTGGCTGTGGGCTCAGTCCTGCCTCCCGGAGCCAGAACCTTCTCTGGTCCTGCCCCGGTCCAGCTGGGGAGCTGGAGGGGCCTTGAAGGCCGACCCGGGGCCGACCCGCCCCCCCACCCTGCTCAGAACAGCCCGCCCTCCTCCTGCCTGCCCTCCTGCCACCCGGGCTCCCCCCCACCCCCACCCCAGGTCCCAGGCACAGCACGTCTGTCACCCAGAGTCCCGCCTCCAGCTCCCAGGCCAGCGCCGGCGGCCTTGAACACAGAACCCAGGGCGCCGGCGCTGCCCACATCCCTCCCCGCGTCGCACCCCGGGGCGGCTCGCCCGACCCCAGGGCCCTGAGATCCTGCCCTGGGGGGGCGCCCCGTGTGTGGTCGGCTGGGGCTTCAGTCTCATTCCCCCCCCCTTCTGTCTCTCCCCCTCCCCCTCTCTCATTCTTTCCGTCTCTGCCCTCCCTCCTTCTCTCCCTCTCCGTTTCTCCCTCTCCCCTCCCTCCCTCCCTCCCTCTCTCTCTCTCGCTCCCGCTCCCGGTCTTCCTCTCTCCCTCCTCCTCCTCTTCCTCCCTCCCCCCTCCCTCTCCCCCTTTCCTCTCCCTCCCCCTTCCTCTCTCCGCCTTCCTTCCCCCTCCCTCTTCCCTTCCCTTCCCTCTCTCCCCCTCCCTCTCTCCCCCCTCCCCTCCTGTCTCCCCCTCCCTCTCCCCCTTCCCTACCCCTCTGTCTCTCCCCCCTCCCTCTCCCCCTCTCTCCCCCTCCCTCCCTCCCTCCCTCCCTCTCTCAGTGCCCTTTCTCCTCCCTCCCTCCTTCCCCTTCCCTCTCTCCCTCCCCCTCCCGGCCTCCCTCTAACCAGTCCACCTGCAGCAGAGCCGCCCCGCCCCGCGCCCCCCCTGCGGGTCAGCAGGCTTCTCTCCGCGGGGCCTCGCCCCGCACCGTCTCCCCCAACGCATCCTCTGCTCGGTCCTGCTCGGCCGCGACCCTGGCCCCGGGCCTGCGCCCTCCATCCACAGGCGGCCCGCGGGGCTGGGGCGGGCGGCAGGCAGGGCGGCGGGTCGGGCCCCACGTGTCCGCGGCCGCTGTGCGGGGCCCTGAGCCCACGGCGACCTCCAGTCCCCGGGCGCGGGGCCTGGGCCTCTGGGCCTCGGGGCCTCCCGCGGGGCGGCTGCGGCTGCGGCGGGTCACCTGGCGCGGCGCCCACACCTGCCGGGGCGGATGCGCGGGGAGCCACCAGGCGGCAGGTGCACGTGCGGGGATGGGCCCTGGGGGGGGGGGCGCACACGAGGGGCCCGAGGGCAGGGGCCCGGCCCCCAGAGGGACCGCGGGTACTGGGGACGAGCCCTGGGCGCGGCGCCCAGAGGCCAGGGCAGCCGCAGGAGGAGGCGGGCGCTCGGCAGGTCGGGGACCGGGGGTCGTGACCCGGCGCCGGCCCCAGCACGGGGGGAGCACACCTGCCCCGACCAAGGCCTCACCCCAACAGGTGAGGGCGATGCAAGGCCCGCGCTGGCCTCGGGGTCTCCTGAGTGCACCCCGTTACTCAGAGGCCCTGAAACCTTTGCCCAGTTTCCCTCCTTCTTCCTACAACAGCGCAGCCCAGTGTCCCGGCAGGGCCCCCCCCCCCCCCCCCCCCCCGAGGTGGGCGCGACCCCAGCACGCGGCGAGATCCCCTGCTGCTCCCTGGCTTCCAAGGACCAAGGCACATCTCGCTCTGCTAAACGCGGTTTCCCTCTGAACAAGTTTCCTGCATACTGAGCCTTTCATTTATTTATTTATTTTTGTGCAATTGCTCCCGAATGGCTCGTGAGCACCGGGACTGTGTCTCACGGTTGACAGGGACGACTGGGTGTTCCCTGAAGGGCCACTTGCAAGCACAGGCAAGCGCTGCCTGCTTCTGCCACCGCCCGGCGCCCGCCCAGTACTCTGCAAATTAATGTAGGGAACAGGTTCCTGGTGCTCGCTGGGGAAGCCAGCTGGGCCGCCTCACCTGAAGGAATCAGAGGAGAGGAAAACAGTACAGCAGTGTGGAATGAACACGGGCTCTGGGCCCCTTAACCTCTGCTTCCTTTTTCTCCCCAAACTTCAGAGACCCGTAAATAGTATTTCCTTGTGCATCCGATATGCGTCCGAGATGCGTCGCTTCAACCCTCTCTTGCCACCAGCCTTCCTCTCTCTGTCCCCCCGGAGTCTGGCCTACTGTTCCTAATAGCCGTGAAGACACGTGCCTTACACCTGCGTTGTTGCAAGCCCAGCCTAGGACCTTCTGCAGGCACTTGCTCAGTTGACACCCTTAACTCCCGCAACAGAGAAGTCAAGACTGCAGTGCTCTTTTCGAGTCTTCTAACTCGGACTCCACCTCCATCAATGGGGACGTTGCTAGGCCTTCCACACGCACACACTCGGAATGGGAGCCCTGAGGAAGCACTTCTTCCTGCAAGTTACCTGCATCTGCACCCGCCTCAGCCTTCTGTCCAGTCTCCGGCTGGGAAGTATCAAAGGGCAATCTCATCCAGAAGACAGGGCTTCCAAACCAGAGGGCTCTAAGACTTTTCTGGAGTAGGACCAATGATCTACAGGGAGAGTTATTCTTCCCTTGACATTAGTGAAGCCTCTAGTTCAGAGGTACTGGTGCTAACCTGAAGCTCAGAACTTTTGTGATTTTTATTAGTTCCAGTTACTGGGCTTAACATAAAGGGTTTTGTTTTCTGTACAATGATGAAAAACTAGAATGAGAATCAGTGATCTGATCCTTTTTCCATGTTATCCTCCCTGATGCCTGGTCTCAGAGAAGCAATGATCAGTTCACAAAAGGTAAATATAACTCTAAAAAAAAAAAAAAGAAAGAATTAGAGACTAATGTTTTTCAATTAGATTAAATTGACTTCAGCTTATTTCATCTCAGTTTGATCCCCGAAAAATTTCTGCAAAATCCTACTATAATGTAAGATACTGTGGCTTAGTGATTTTTAATATTTACTCTAGCCTAAGCAAAGGCCATGCAGTATTATCTTTGGAAATCAAAATGCTTTAAAATAATAGGTATGCATTAATTTCTTCATTTAATATAGCTTAAAAGGGAGAATGAAGGAAAATTCCTTTGGTATTACTGCAAACACAAAACAAGATCCAATTCTACATTATAATCAACATATTCAATTCATTTAAGCCAATGGCTTAAAAGTGATAGATTTTTTTTTAATTATGTAAAACAAATCTTTTATCTTTACCTCCCTCCTCTAATAAGTCCTATCCATGCCAAGCACTTTGGGTACTTAATCTTCTCCAGGGTCATATTAACCCAGATTGTATAACTCGAAGCAAGTGGTAGTTCTAATACAGTGATGCTGGTCAGTGCTGGTCACCGCATTGTCCTCATTACTACATGCATATTATACTTGTGGAGACTCGACGTAGCAGAAGTATCACACTTGTATGTTAGTAATAAGACATCTTACCTAGAACTTGGCACGTGAGACCATTTCTTAGGACCTGAAAATGACTCGTTTTCATTTTGTAGGTAAGAAACTGAAGGTTTCACCGATTAAGTAATTTGGCAACAGTTAATAGCTAAGTACAGATTTTAACCTGGGACGGCTTAACCCCAAATACTAGCTTTTAGTTACTACACTGTATTTCACCTTATAGGGACTTTACTGTTGGTGTGCACATGCAGTACATATATCTTTGACCTTGAGAGGTAACATATGAAGTAGGCATTATCATCTTCATTTCAAAAATTAAAATTCTGAGGCCTAATATGGTAAAGTGACTTTCCCAAAGTTATTTAGCTGGTGAGAGGCCGGACTGGGCTCCTGATGGCATTTGCACCTGTCTGACTTTTCTGTCAGGTATTCTTGAAGGCACATAGCATGTATTGTTAGACGGACAAAGAAATCTCCTTTGTTGTTAGTTTCAATAAATAGTTTTAATAATATTTAAATTGTTTTTTCCCAAAATTAGCCATCTTCATAGTTTTGAGGATACGCTGCGTACCAAACCCTGTTAGTAATAACGGGTTAAAAATTAAAACTGACCACTTATGTTCTAATGTGTCATCTCCATTTGACTTTCTAGATACACCTACATATTTTTTTCCTTTATTTTAACCTCCAATTTTAGAACATTTCCATAGCCTTAAAACCAATTTCTGTAAAAAAAAAAAAAAAAGGGCATTGCCCAAAGTATACTTTATAGATGATCATATTATGTGATGTATGGATCATACTGTTTTTAGTAATTGACCTCTCTAAAAGGAGCTGGTTGTTATAGTTACTACAGGGAGAAAGTAAGAGAGAAGGGGGGAGAGAGAAAAGGGGGATGAGAAAAAAGGAGAGGGGTCACTTTGAAACAACGCACTGTAGAGTTTTGTCTGGAGTGGTCATGTTAATAATTCCCTGGCTGACTAACCTCATCATCCTCTCGGGAAACAGACAATTAATATACATAAGCATGGGAAACTGGAAATACTATTTCTTAATTCTTTTGGTATCTGATATGTTCCAGATTCCGTAGATGTGGAAACTGCCTTTCCTATTCTTTTGCATGTATCCTCTTAAATCATTTTGTTAAGAGTTCTGAACATACTTTAACAGTTGTAGTACTAAACTGTGTAAATGCAGGATAAAGAAGGGAAAGTCTTAAACCTTCAGCCAGTATTTGGTTGGGATTCTGTGAAAGGCTGATAGTCATGTGCATATCAAAAAGCATGAGTTTCAGTTATGCAAATATAATGTCCTTATACTATTTGTTATGTTTATTTGGAACACTGAACACCTGCAGATACAATCAGTAAAAGAAAAGAAAATATATTCAAAGGAAGTTAAGTCTCTGACTTACTTATTTATACAAATTTCCAAATGTTTAATCAGGACACAGGCAAACATTCAAACAAGATTTCTCATTCATTCTTGTATCAGGATATATTATGGGATATAATAAAGTGAAAATAATTACCATTCTAAAGCGTAATAATCAAGAAAAGGCGAAGACAGAACAATTTTTTTTCCTCTCCACTGGCTTCCATAACTTTCTTTTTGATTGATTTCGGCTCATCTTTGAGAAATATATATTTTTTTAAGATTTTATTTATTTATTCATAGAGACACAGAGAGAAAGAGAGAGGCAGAGACACAGGCAGAGGGAGAAGCAGGCTCCATTCAGGGACGCGGGACTCGATCCTGGGTCTCCAGGGTCAGGCCCTGGACTGAAGGCAGCACTAAACTGCTGAGCCACTCCGGCTGCCCTTTGAGAAATATTTGAAGTAAAGGGCTCCGCAGGCCTAGAAATTTACACTGTCTGCCATTCATTAACTTGTCCAAAGAACAGATATTTGTTGAGTAGCTACTGTGTATCAGACAGTGCTAGGTACTTTGCAGGACTTTTGGGGGTACTGATGCCAAACAACCCCCTCACTATCTGCTGGGAAAGACTGGAATTTAAAGAAATGGTCAAAGAGACTTGGAAAGTCTGAAGGAAATGGAGGTATGTATAAAGAATTGGAAGGCAAATTCTTCTAGGGGTTAATGAGGGAAAATGGGTTGGTCTGTGGACACTGGGATGCTGGTAAGTAGACAGTAGGAAGTGAGGAATAGTGAGTACAAAAGGAGTAATAGGCTTTGAAGTCAGTGGGGGGGGCGGGTATGGAGATTGTTGAAAAAAAGTGAAAAGAATGTGGTAAAGAAAAATGGAGAGTGGAATACTAAAGGAACTGAGCCTGCGGGAAAGGATTTGAACCTATCAAGGGACTTTAGAAAAGTCAATCCAATCATCAGTTGAGTTTTGCCCTTGAGCATTTGCCATATATGAAACTGTGTGAGGGCAAAACTGGAAAGAAACCAAGCAGAAACCTGCTACACCATAGATTCCACTCTCGTAGGCTACAGAGACAAGAATTTCAGTCCAGGATCTACCAAGGAAGATATGGTTGATTAAAAATATCCAGGCTTCCAGTTGACAGTTGAGAACCAGTAAACCTATGCACTAGTAAAAAAAAAGTTGGAAATTGACAAGTCTAAAACCCAAGTCATCTCCATATTTTATTGGATCGAGATAACTTTTATTCTAATTTCTCTCTAGAAGAAAAGTAATCTTCTCTAGAAGATTACTAGAGAAAGATTTAGAGATTTTAAAGAAAGAATTTCTTTAGATTTTAGAGAAAGAAAACTGTCTACAACCTATATAACCAAAAGCCTTGATTATCAAAGAAGATTACCAGGCATACAAGGATTATTGTACAAAGATTTTTAAAAGCTATTATAAATATGTTGATGAAAATGGAAAAGAAAATTAATTTCTCACCAGAGAGTATGAAAAATCGAATGGAAATTCTAAAACTGAAAAATACAATCGCTGAAATAAAGAAACCAAAGATTGGGTTTTGAAGTTTAGACGGAACACAGTAACATAGAAGATGGATCAGCTAAAAAAGATCGAAACTGAAGCAGACACAGAATAATGAACAGAAAATACATATCAGGCCACAGATCCAAGAAGATTTATAAACACCAAGCAAGATAAGGTCAAGAAAACCGCATCTAGTCACAGTGGAGCAAAACTACTGAGAATCAAAGACAAAGAAAATAATTTTAAAAGCAGCTAGATGAAAAAGACATATGGCCTTCAAAGGGGCAATAGTAAGACAACATTATTTACAATAGCCACGACACAGAAACAACCTAAGTGACCACTGACAAATGAATGAAGAAATTATGGTGCATGTATATGTGCAATGGGATACAATTCAGCTGTAAAAAAGAAGGAAATCCTGCCATTTGCAACAACATGGAAGGACCTTGATCGTATTATGCTCAGTGAAATAAGAGAAAGACAAATATTGTATGACTGTAATATGTGAAATCTAAAAACAAAAGAGATCAGATTTTTGGTTTCTGGAAGAAGCAGGGGGATTGGATGAAGGTGGCCAAAAGGTACCAAATTCTAATTTTAAGATAAATAAGTACTAGGGATATAACGTATAACATGATAACCGCAGTTGACACTGCTGTATGATATATTTGAAAATTTCTAGGAGAGTAAATCCTAAAAGTTCTTATCACAAGGAAAAAAAAACCCCTTTTTTTTTGTATTTGTATGAGGTGATGGATTCACTTATTATGGTAATAATTTCACAGTGTAAGCCAAGTCATTATGCTGTACACCTTAAATTCATACAGTGTTGTATGTCAATTACATCTCGCTAAAACTGAAAGAAAAAGCAATCCTATAATCAGTAAAAAGATTCACCAAAAGATTATTTTTTAAAATGTCTTAAAAACATTTCTTTCAAAAAATAATTTTGGAATGAAAAAATAGTCTTCTCAAATAAATATAAACTGAAAGACTTCATTGCCAACAGGCCCCCATAGAAAGAAATACCCAAAAATGTCTTTAAGCAACAGGAAAATAATGCTGCATGGAGGCCCGGTATTGCATGAAAGACTGAAGAGCTCCAGAAAGTGTAAGAAGATTGATCTAAATGACTATAGATGTTTAAACCACTGACAGTAATGTCTTGTGACATTAAAATTATATAAATTGAAAATACATAGCAATAATAGTAAAAAGGTAAAAGGTGGGTAAATGGATTTAAAGTATTATTATATTAGCTCCTTTTACTCTCTGAGAGGTGCTAAAATTACTAACTTATGACAGACTCTACTAAGTCTAAGTGCCTTTCATAGTATCTACAGTACACTAAAGTAATAACAAAAAATATACAATCAGTAAACGAAGAAAAAGGAAAACATAATGACAAAAAATAATTAACCCAAAAGAAAGCAAGAAAGCACAAAAACTGGTAATCCCCAAGGACAGTAAGGTGATAGATTTAAATCGAATGTATTATAATTCCATTATATGTAAAGGGTCTAAATATTTCCAATTAACCACCTAAAATTATCAGACTTTATAAGAATAAAATATTAATATAACAATCCAGAAATAAAAGGATGGAAAGAATATACCATGAAAACACTAAAAAAAAAAGTTGAAGTAGGTATAAATAACAAGTACAAATTTAAGATAGGAATATTATTAGAAATACGAAGGACAGAATTTATTCTTTAGAAAGGTCAATTCAGCATGAAGATATTATATTTCTAGATTTCTACATAACTAAAAGCCTACTCACAAACTTAAAAAAAAGGCTAGAAATAAAAGAATAAATATACAATAATGGATGGAAATTTTATTCACATGTGATTCTCCACATACTTAAAATATTTCATATTTAAAAATAAATTATAGAAGTGTGATCTGTCTTCCTTCATTGTTTTATTAAAAGACTAAAAAAGGGGGGCTTAATTTCCATCTGAATGTTATTAGATAAGTTATAAAAATTTTTTGTGATAAGAGTTGCCAAGGATTAAAATGGATTATTGAGATATGATGAAAAAAGCCATTAATTGAAGGTGAAGTCTGAGGACAAGAAAATCTAAATCTGTAACAGCGTTTTAGAAACAGAGGTGGGAATGAATTCGATCAGAAAGAAGTCTCCAAACTTGGTTGCGCTGCAAAAACAACTGGGTAAGTTTTAAAAATACAGAGTTATGCGGGTCCCAGTCTTTCAGATTCTGATGAGTAGGTCTGGAGTCAGTATTTTTGAAAAGCTCCCTAGGGGATTCCAGTGGACAGTCAGGCCTGAGAGCCAGAGCCTGGATGCCAGCCTCAGACACGGGGCGTGTGCCTGCAATGCTTCAGAAGACGTCATGCACGCAGCATGACTGTGCCTCCTGGAGTTGTGCGGGGTGGCAGTCCCCCTGTCAGACTCATGTGCTTTCTCTGTCATATTATTTATATATTCCTGATCCGGACACTGATCTAATGACTCACTTGAGACCGTGAGATATGAAACGTGGCTTCTGATACACACATTTTTAGTTCCATCTTGTCACACCCTTCTTTTAAAAAAGTCAACTCCTTGCTTGGGCTTAAATGCATTGCTTAAATCGTGCATGTATATGTGAAAAAAGAAAAATTTACAAATGTGTTCTAAAATAGATTTAATGTAATCCTAAAGTCACTAATGTAATCACATTTAACGATATACTTATACTTCTAAATCTGAATCCGAATATGTGAAACAAATCAAGAAGAAGTATTTAAGAATGGAAAACATCAAAGAAATTTCTTGACAAAAACAAATGCCAACAGTAAGGCTGTTATTAATATTTGAGCTTTTTTTTTTTTGAACATATCAAAACAGGAAGCAAGGAGGTCAGAGATGTAATTCTAGTTCCATGTGTCCTTTTGTGCCTTTCTCTCCTCGCCTAATGGACTCCGCATCCTAGTCCCAGCCCTGGTACTGGCAGCCCCTCTCTCCGCTCCCTCGCGCCTTCACTATGTGCCCGGCCGTGGCTTAGGACTCACAAGAGGCTGTGGACAGGAGGAAGAAATGTCTAGATAGTTTTTTGACAGTAGAGCATGATGCCACGCTGCAACAATATCAATGCAGGTTATGTTGCTTTCCACACAGCACCAACCACCTCTTCCACTATGAAAACACTTGAAATGTGTTCTGTATGCATTTATTTAAATGCACCTTTTATTATTCTTAAACCACAATTAATTTTAACATTGGTTAATCACATTCTGTGTTAGCAGGAGTTGCCTTTGTACCGACGAATACACACAGAAGCACAGGCGACTCCCAGCTAGGATGGATTAGCTCCTTTCAGACCAATTTTTCCCGTTGAAAACAACTAGAAAATCTGGGGAAAAAATGGAAATGAGCTCTTTGACGGCACCAGAGAACCAGCTGGGTCATGCAGACTTGAGAGTCCAAGACCCTGGAGGGAAGGAAGGCGTAGAAGAGGGAGCCCAACATTCGGTGTTTCTCTGCCCTCAAAGGACAGAGAGTTCGCAGGACATCCCCTGGAGGCCGGGAGGCTGTGCAGGAGGCTGTGCAGAGCCGTGAGGGCTTCGTGGAGGGGGGGGACCAGAGCTCGGCGTCCGGAGGAGGAAAGGCCCTCCGTTGGGCCCTGGGGGACCAGAGCCACGGGTGAAGCCGCAGGGAGGAGAGCGGTCCCTACAGGGACTGGCCCGCAGTTGCCCGTTTCCTGCAGGCTGCAGGGGTGACCTGCCCTAACCTGACCACCTGCCTGAGTCTAAAGCAAACACTCTCTGTGGGAACCTAAAATCATTCAGAGTCTGAAATCCTCTCCACGACTTTCCTAGACGTGGTCCACCATGTAATAATAATGATAATAGAACACACGCCAGGCGTCCCGGGTGACCAGATCAAACAGCCCAGATCAATAAGAGAAAAAGTGATAGAAACTGATCCGCAGGACATCCAGATATCAGAGCTACGGGACAGACTATAAAACACTCGTCATTAGGATGTACAAAAAAATACATGACAAGAGATTTAGATTTAAATTCCAGCAGAGAACTAGAATCTTAAAAAAGAATTAAGTAAAATATAAAACGGAAAACTGTGTATGTTCACACATATCCTTGTCCTTCTATTATTCAATCCAGCTCTGTCCCCTACCGACTGGAACGAACCTAAATTCTGACTTCAGTTGCAACACTCATGTATATTCTTTTATTTTTGTCTAAATACACTTTTTCTCTAAGGATGGAGAATGTCTAATTATTAAAATAGAATGCTAGAAACAGTTCAATAAGACCATTTCCATATACACCATCCATATCCAAATGTGTGTCATGTTGGTAAACTGACAATCAGACATATATAAGACTATTCATTAACCAGGATTATTTAAAATTCCATTGTTAATGAAAAATGTCTAAATGAGCTCTCTTCACAAGAGTATAGTCTAACTTGTCTGCCAATCACAGACAAAGCTTTTGAGTTTCAAAATATCATTTAATTCTTATGGTTTTACATTTCCTAGGCAAGGTCCAGAGTAATTCAATATGGTCTCTGAGTTAAAAAAAACTCAAATTCTTTCTTAATCTGCTAAAATCATTACTCAGTGATGTCAGATGACAAAGAGGAGCAAAATCAATAATGTTCTTAATAGATGTTTCCTAGTTACAAACGTATTTTTAAGTATTTTGTGAATTTACTTTTAGGGTGTCATGTATCTATACATAAAAATAAACACATGCGTGCATATAAATACTTACTTTTTAAAATTGGTTAATATATTAATGAAATGAGTCCTTATTTTCTATAAAGTCTAAGGGGCCAGAGGTGGGGGGTAGCAATTAGAGGAAAAGAAATAATATTTATTAAGATCTAAACCCTGTAAAGTATTATTATTACTATTATTCCTTCCATTATGCAATGATGCACAGAGAAATCGAGTAACATGATCACAGGCACAGGGCTAGTAAACGGCAGCACAGTTGTATTTTATTTCAAAGCCTGTGTTCTCTCCAGCACACTGTGCTTTCTATGTAGAGAAACGGATGGATGGATGGATGGATGGATGGATGATGGATGGATGGCAGATGTGTGAAAATTGGTGAACATACAATCCTTTTAGGGAGTTTAACAGAATTTTTATGTGAAGGCTATCACATTCCATATTTGAGTGTAGTCAGTTCATCAAAGCTGGATCTCGTATTTCAACGGTGTATAGAATTCCACACATAATTTTTGCACTTACTGTTTACAGTCTTCTCCGGGTAGGTTTAGCGCCCTGTGTTCCAGTTCTACAGCCTTGAATGCACCGGGTGTACATTAACTAAAATAAAATAATAGAAAAGGAATAAGGTTAAGTCTTTATGTAAAGTGTTATGAACAGTTCAAAAAATGTGTGATGTCTATTATTTGTTTTCCCACGTATGTTGTGCTTGAGGTAATTCATAATCGGAGAAGAGACCGAAGTCTCCTCATTAACTGTTTCCTCTCTGAGTCAGAGTTGAGGACATGATGTTGTATTACACTGTTATTATGCAGAATATACTTTCCCTTCGCATTAAACTGCTTTATTATTCTATTATAAATGCTCAAGAATATTAATGTTAGATCCTTTGACACTTAATGGTTAAAAAAATAAATAAATAAAGCTCAGAACTGCTCTGTGTTTTCAGGAGGCCCAGCCAGAAATGTTCACACTGAAGTAAGTTGCTCATTTATTTCTCCCTCTTGTTCTCAGCTGCGAACACTTTGATGAGTATCTGGGGTGGGAGATTAGCGCAGGGCCATCCCTACAGACTTTGACCCCATTATTTCCCATATCTCCCTATGCACTTTCTATTTTACCTCCACAATTTCAGTGACATGTTTTTTTTTCTTTTTGTGTTTAATGTATACCTCTGTATCCATGACATACCAAAGAACAGGGGGGTATATGTATGTGAGTGGTTCACAAGGACCTACATAGAATTCTCAATTACAAACAATAGAGACTACTCTGATTTGTTGAAACAGAAGGGATTTTTGGTAGTTCACAAATCTCCAGGAGGGCTGGAGAGGCAGGCTTGGATATTACGTAGCCAGGAACAATGAAGGTAGGGAAAATGCCCAGTTCATGCCATAGACTGTTCTAATAAACCAGTGCAACTGCAGCCCAACACTTAGCACCGAGCATGCTGACGTAGGACACCACAACTCCTACCACAGCAATTCCAGAAGAAGCACTTTCTAACTCAACTGTGTATATTAGAACTATTTTCTTTTACGGGTTGCTGGGGTGGCTCAGTCAGTTGAGCATCCGACTCTTGATTTTGGCTCAGTCATGATCTCAAGGTCATGGGACAAGGCCCTGTGTTAGGCTCCTCACTCTGCAGGGAGTTTACTGGAGATTCTCTCTCTCCCTCTCTCCCTACCCTCTCCCCTAAAATAAATAAATAAATCTTAAAAAGGATAACCATCTTTCCAGGGCTATAGCCCCAAGTTTCTCACTTTAATATTCAAGTCTCCCCTAAGGCCAACTGATTGGTGGCACCCAGGTCACATGGCTGTGTTCTAATCAGAGGGGTTTTGGAAGTACAATTTTAGCTTTCCAGACTATTTAGTGGAAGACGACAAGCTGGAAGAGGGCTGAAATGGATATTGAATGAGTCCATGTTCAAAATACGTTCCGATATCCGATTACTATTTGTTGAATTTCCTTCACAGTAATTAGGATTTATTTTCTCATTTGAAGATGTATTCTTATGCATTAGAATAAAAATAGAAAATGTATGCTTTCTTGAAAGCCAATTCCGATTGCTTGTTAGCGGCTGGCTTTCCCAGGTTCAGTGGGAAAATGTCATGATTGATTGGTAGTCTCTTCCATATACATAGAAGGTTTATTTTCAGTCTAAATATATAAGGATAATAAAGCTTTACGAGTGGAAGAATGGGCACTACTGCATCATATTTACCAACATGAGAGATGAACACTTTTGGTTTGCTTCCTACATGTACTTGTGGTTTGGTGTCAGGGAACCCTTAAGGTCAATGCGTTACCACCAGAAGGGTTGTTTCGGGATGCTAAAATTGTTCTTAATTCCACTTCCGTAATACTTAGCATGAATGAAGACAAGAGTTGCTGGCAGAGTCAGTGTTTTTTTTTTTTTTTTTCAAAATGGCCACCTTATGCCTAAGATATGGAGAAACCAAGCTACTCCCCCAAAGTGACAAGGTTTTCTATTTGCTCTCCTCTTCTCAGTGTGGCCATGTCAGCTGCCCTTCAGACTGAATAAACACTGCGCACCCTCTAGAGATTCAATACAGTACCAAGTTCACAAGAAGTAGGTTTTGCAAAGGTCTTTTCAGAAAACATTCCAAATAGTGCTCACGTGAGTATCTTTTGTATTTATGGGTAAGTTGACACAAAATCTATTACCTTTGGATATTTGTTTTGTAGGCAATAGGCGAAGAGAAAGGTTGACAGGTATGTATGTGTGTGTGGGTAGGGGAGATGTGGTGTATTTGGGGAACATGGTAAGAGTATTCTAGGAAAAAATGCAATTAATATACTATGACCTGTGTGTCTCTTTAAAAAAACATACAAACATTCATTTCCTAAAACAATGTTCACCTGCTGTCCCTTGGATGACTTCAGCTTAATTTCACACTTAATAACCTTAAAGATTAGAGTGCTTAATTACAGCAGTTACTGTTGATTGCTTTGGAAATGAAAAATGGATATCTAATATAAAGTCATTAATATTATACTTGATGGATTGGTGTTATTATTCACAATAATCCAGAGTCTTGGGCCCTCATCTAATTTTTAACATGATAAAATGAAATACTTATTGCTTTAAGGAAACAATTTGGTGCTCCATAAAGACATTAATGCATTCAACAAATATTGAATAAGTGCCTACTATATGCCAAGGTTGGGCATAATCAATAAGACAATTTACCTCAAGAAGGTCACAGTCTGGTGAGCAGCACAGACATAGACACTGTACCAACAGGGCATCATAATCAATGTGCATACGATACTGTGGGGGCCCAGCCTGAGGATTAGAAAGCTGTATGGAGGGGAAGACAGCTGGGCTTGAACCTAGTAGTATTCCAGGCAAAGACAAGGTCTTTCAAGGTAAGGAAATGAAGGCAAACTGGCATGAAAGAGGACGGTGTATTTGGGGAAAAACATATAATTCTGTGTGGCTAGAACATTGGGTACATGTTGGAGAGACACAGGGATGAGGTTGCAGAGCAGACTGTCCTGCTTGTGAAGGACATTAAATGTCATGCAAAAGAGTTTAAACTCTCCTTTTGCAGAGGGAATCCGAAGAAGGGTTTTCAAGCAGTGTATTGACATAATCAGATTTGTATTTCCTAAATGGAACTCTGGCAGCCAGGTGGAGAAGGAATTGGCAGGAAGAGCCCGGAGTCAGAGAAACTAGCTAAGACTATTTCAGAAGACCAAATGAGAGATGATTATCTTGAACCTGTTCCCCAAAGATAGTTTGACACCCACTGACCCATAAAGACAGGATTTCTTGATACTTCTGGCTTCTTCCCAACCTGTACCCTCACATATCAAGTTCCCTTTGGGTTTTTGACCTTTGATTCCAGATTCTGCCCCTTTACGTCCACTCTTCATGTCTTCTTAGCTTAGTTCTCCCATCAAATTCTTGTCTCACAGTGAATGAACTCAGCAAATACCTAATAAATACCTGGTGTCTGACCTGGGGAGTCTAGACCTTACCTGAACTCAGCTCCTTACCTGATCATCCCATTCATCTTGCTAATCCTCTTTTTATTAATTAATTAATTAATTTATTTATTCATGAGAGAGAGAGAGACAGACAGACAGACACACACACACACACACAAGCAGAGGGAGAAGCAGGCTCCATGCAGGGAGCCCGTGGGAATCAATACCGGATCTCCAGGATCAGGCCCTGGGCCGAAGGTGGCGCTAAACTGCTGAGCCACTCGGGCTGCCCAAATCCTCTTTGTTAAATGGGAAAGGACCTGGATGTCAAATACCTACTAAATTAGTCCAAGCCATTCCTGTCCCTTTAAACTCAGCTACCTCACCCACATGCTATGCCACAGGCTGGACAAACTCCCATAGGAAGTCATAGCTGAGTTATCGACTACTACGTGTATTGGCTCTTACTGCCCTGGATTGAGTTTACAATGCTGATGAAGGACCTCTTTACAGAGTAACTTACCCAAAATAATCTAGATCAATTCTTATGATTAGCCCTAGAAAAATCTCCTAGATCTTATGTCAAATCCAGTGAAAGCTTCAGGGATGTCATCAGGACAAGGGAGCTGCAAATGCCCAAGATTAAGGTGGACTTCTTGAAAAAAAAAAAAAGTGCCACTCAAAGAATCAAGCCCCACTCAGGCAAAGAGTGGAAATCTTATGCCAAAAACCAATGTGACCGTCACTTCTGAGTCAAGAGGTATCCAACATTGAAATAGATGACTCAGATGTGGATCTCATCTTCTGATCCAGAGCTTTAGACAGGCCCCAAAACATCAGAAGTTCATTTGATTGATCCATGAGCCACCACCACCTACTCTAAGCTGAGAGTGACTGCACCAATGTATTGGCACAGAGCCATTCTTGCTCTCCATGCCCCTGATCTCTCCTTTTCCCTCGAGCCTAAGCTATTTTAAGAGAAAGTATGATTATGGGTGTGGCCAGATCACTTGGTCTCCAATGGTTACATACATCCATTTGAGTATACTGGGGAGTTTTAGAGAGGAAAAGGACTCAAACTTTTATGGTTCCGCTGGATTCAGGAAACAATTTGCTGCCTACCAATGCCATGAGGGGCGGGGGCATCAGGATTCTATTAATAAGGATTCGGTAGGGCCTACTGCGGGGAAGGGAAGCTAATGTGACTTTATGGGTGGTGCCCTTTGAACCAATTCAATGTACTGCTGTTGCTGCTTTCACATCTGAGAGACTATCTCAAGAACTGATGTCATATACTTACACTTCCCAGTTTCTTAAGTGCCAGAAGGAATTTTCCTGATGGGGAAGAGCTGCATGTAAAGTAGTACAAATGAAACATATCAATTACTATTCAACCATTTCTTGAGCCCATCCCAAGCAGAGCTGAACAACCTTAATGGCCCTTTTAAGCCATTAAGTACAAGTCTCTGTGACTGATCATTTTGCTACTAGAAGCCTCCACCTAGAAACACCCCTGTGGTTCTAGACTCATCATTTCCCTGACAAGGCTACTGGTTGGATCCCATTTGAAAAGCAGCTATTAGCTTGCGACCAGGCTCTTGTTGACACTGAACACCTGACCCTTGGAGGCCTTATAACTCTCCAGACTAATAATCCCATTTTTGAGGTGGGCTGACTCAGACTCAACAACAAAGTATGAAGGGCACATGAAGCCTCACTTGTTAAATGGAAATGGTATATTGAAGAATGCAGTCTGCCTGGCCCAGAAGGATTTGGGCTTCATATGAAGAAATGGCAATTGTCCTTGTGGAGGAAACTTTATTTCTCCTTATACTGTTTAAAGCAAAACCACTAAGCCAATGAAATCTTCAATGCATAGAGGTTCCCCTAAATGACGGGGCCTGGGTCACTGATGGCTCAGCTAAGCTAAAACCAAATGGTGTTTCCTGTGCTGTTATGATATTTCAATCTCAGTGCTATCCATGCAGAACCAAAAGTGGGCATGGTCACATCCTCAATGAGCAGGACTCAAGGCTTTTCTTATAGTTTTGACCACTATTCCCTTTGATGAACCTTGTTTTATTTTTGTTCACTCTTGGGCTATTGCCAATGACCCAGCTATTGGCAACCATCTGGGTCACTCACATAGAAACTCACAGTAGGGCGTGAGTTTCTTTTATGAGACTAACTAGAATCAAGCTGCTGGTAGAGCCCGCACCACTCAGACTGCTACCACTTGTGTAGATCCGTGATCTTACTACATATGGCAATACATCTACTATCATAGACTGAACAAAAAGTACATTTTTTTCTGAAGCCAAGGCTGCTATTACATGCCAGAGTTGTAACTGGTGCCAAAGGTTGATCTGTTTCTCAGAGTGAAGGAGGCCACACCATATGCAAATTGACTCCATCTGCTCCTTGCAGACTGACTACATTGTACCTTATATTCCTTCTTGGGGCTCTTGGTGACTCCTCTCCACCACTGACACTTTTACAGATTCCTGTGTTACTGTTCCAGTCCCATCAGCCAACTTTGGTAGCACCACTGCAGCCCTTGAAATGAATCTGTGTCATGCTTTCAGTTTTTCAGGGTCTGAAAATACTTGACTTTTATTGCAAAAAAACTCAACAATAGGCCAGTGGTCAAGGTACTTGATGGGTCTTTTGCTCTGTCATCCATAGATACCCTGTATCATGGGATCTTGGAATAACCTTCTGAAAAAACAACCCCAAGAGGGACGACTGGGTGGCTCAGCGGTTGAGTGTCTGCCTTCAGCTCAGGTTGTGACCCCAAGGTCCTGGGATTGAGTCCCACACTGGTCTCCGTGCAGGGAACCTGCTTCTCCCTCTGCCTGTGTCTCTGCCCCACCCCCTGTGTCTCCATGAATAAATAAATAAAATCTTTAAACAACAACAACAATAAGAGACTTTTGACTGCCGGTCTCATCTCCTGGTCCATACACTTTAGCAAGGGAGTTTGTTCACTACACGTGGCTGTCCTCAGAAAGGAATCATGTTCTCTCAGACATTTCCTGGGTAAAAATCAGGAAGAAAGGGGCAGAGTACTATGCAGATCTATTTTGAAAACTTGTGATTCCAACCTGACCATTCCTAGACATTGACCACTTCTTTCTTTCCCTTAATGGCAACCTCAGGCCAACATGGTTGATACACCCTCCTGGTGGTAGACAGACAAAAGGGACCCAGTGGACAATTTAATTCCGGTGCCATCATCTGATTCTCTTGTGGATTTGATATAGTTCTACATCATAAGGATAATGGCCATTTGGTTGAGTACACTGCTTGCCCAGGGGCCATGCAAGCCAAAGTGATGGACATAAAGCATCTATGTAGTTTTACAACTCTTCCCCTTCTTGCATTGAGACCCTTTAGATGAAAGTTCTAAGGGTGAGGAAGGAATGACTGGAAGTAGAGTAGATTTCTGGAATTATTTCTATTGCAATGAGGCATACTGATTTTTTGGCAATGGAAGGGGAGCCAGAACCCTCACCTCAGAGAAAGGAACGCATTAGACCTGGGCAGGTATAGGAGAAGGAGGAACATTAGTGATCTTTGTCTTTCAGAACCACCCTGGAGTCTTCCTTAGGAAGAGAAATGCCCTAGAGCAGCCCACCCTGAGTACTGCAAGCATTTTCAATTTACCTAGCTGCTGGGTCCACCATTCCCCACTAGACGATCCTGACCATGATTTAGTTACCAATGCTTTCACTTCATTGAGAAATCTCAGAAACAGCAAGGGAAGGCCCCGGCTTCTGCACTTTCCATCCCAAATACCTGCCAGTACCTTCAGATCCCTTTACCACTCCCACCACCATGGCCAGTACTCAATAATTTGATGGGTTGGACAAATGCCACGTACATGGTGCCATGGACAAATAGGCCAGGTTGGACTCCCTCAGGCAGTTCCTCTAAAAACAAAGATTGTACTCAACTACTTTAAGTATACTTGGAACCCTAAGCTGGCTAGGAGGCCACACTGGAGACACTGTCAAAGCTGTGCCTCTGACTGAAGTAGGTCCCACTTGGTGGGCCACAGAGATCGTAAACAACAGTTCCTTCCCCAGGACTGTACCTCTTTGTGGAAGCCAGGTAAGACGTTCCCTCCTTCTCTAAAACATGTTTTGCTCCTGAGAGATGGTCAAAAGAGACCTGAAAGTGTTTAAAGAAACACCACCTCTAGATCCTGTAGCCCTCAGACAACTGTGACGTTCTCTCCAAAATAAGGCTACTTTTAGTTTCTCTGGGAAAATTCTCGGAGGGAGAACGGACTTGCTATTTATGGGTCCCCTTGGGAGAGTTTTCCCTACAACAGAGATCTTTCAATTACAAAAGACAACACAAAAAGTTCTCCTGACTTTAGCCAAACTGATCAATGATAACATTTTAGTGCTGGAAGGCATCTGGGTCAGTCTGAATTCATAGGCCGGCATCGGTGTGTTGGTGCGGGTGATAGAATGGTCCCAGACTTCCTTCCTCCTTGCAGGCCAAGATGGAGTCCGTCCAATCACTAATACATTCTGCTGTACCTGGACTAGCGCCTCAGGCCAGAAAAATTTAATGAGAAATGACCCGACTTTCTACAACAGACAGGAGTGGTTTATAGCATTTGCAAATCCAGGTGGGTCTGAGACCCTGGGGGCACAACTGAAGTTAGCACCGCAGGATGTCCTCATTCTGTTGAAGTCCTGATGATAGAGGCCTTAAGGAAATCACTTTCTACAACTATTTGACAAGTTTGGTCCCAGCCTGTGTCACTCAGATTACTCAGAGTAGTTGGTGGAGTGGCACACTCATGGGAAAATTCACCAGAAGCCAAGGCAGTACAGAAATGAAGGGTAGGGGACAGTATTATTTGTGGGTCCCCTTTGTTTCAGAATACCGTGTGAGCAGAGGACTATCTCTGCCCCAGATGATCTCTTCAAGGATACCCGTACAGCAGACGGCCTTCAAAGATAGAAGCAGCGTCTCCCTCTAGAGAAAAGAGCAGGAGCCTTACTGCCTATTATAAAAGATTTGACCTCCCTAGGCCTCAGAGTCCTCCTGTATCACACCGGCCCACTGCGAGCGAGGGCAGATGTCACCTGGTGTCCTTTGTGGCCCTCCACCTGTGGGAACTGGGGTTTAGGAAACCCGTGCCGATAGTCTGGCCACTGCTATTGTCATGAGTGATGAAGCCCTTTGATCCTAACCCTTGAGTTTCATGTCTTCTGTTACCAACCCGGGAAATAACAAATAGGGTAAAATTTCAGACCCTTCACCATTCCAAACAGCTGCAGGATGGCAATTTGGCAGGTTCCTTACCAAACACTATGACTCGTGTTAATTCTGTTGCTGACCTCACGATCCTTCCAAAAGTGGAACTCCGCATCTTGTAGTAGTAGACAAGACACGAGACAGTTCTTTTCAACTAAAATATATTAAGTCCCAGGAAATATTGACACCAGGTCACAGATTAATGTAAGGAAATGAGAACTGCAGTAAGGTCTAGAAGCATAGCCAGGCCATTAAACTAGTCTATAGAACACAACACATTCTAGCTGTTGCAATCATCCCTTTCCCTCTTCATGCACTTTTTCTATGTTCACATAATGAAGCTGAAAAAGTGCCAGATGAAATATCCGGACACCTGAGCCCAGGTACTGATTTTACCAATTACTAGCTGTGGGACCTTGGGCAGGTTATCTCCCAACTACTCTATAGATCCCTCATCTTTAAAATTGAATTAGGGTGGGCAAAATGAATGGATTTTGCTACATAATTTTACATATTTTCTCCCTAGTTCTTATTTCCAAAGAATAGTAGAAAGAATTCATAGCCAAGATGGGTAATCATGAGGTGTTTTCTTTTTCCTGTTTGTTTTAGCAAAAGGTGCTGACACTGGAATAAAGATTTTCATAACCATCTCCTTGTCCCTGCCCTTGTGAGCAAGATCTGTTTTAACCCTCCTTGAATTAGCACTTACATTCCAAGGAGGCACCTCCTATGAAATGAAATGTAAGAGAGGAGCATTCCTTGCACAGAAGGTCTTTTCATTTGCTGCCTTTGCCACACACAGCCACCTTTCCTTTGGCCGGCATACTACATAAACAGGAATGTTAGTTGATTTCCTATTCAATACATGACATGGTTTTGCCAAGGTCATGCTGTCCCCGCCAGGGCTGCTACAGGGGGAACACCCATTGGCATAGACTATCAGAGGGTTTTTCCTGGGCACAGTGCAGCAGCTATAGATAATGAGATGGTCATTTGTTCATTCACTCATCTATTCAATTAAAGCTTTAAGACCTACCATAGCCAGTCACTGGGGATACACGTATTATTAAGAGGATCTTGAACCTGTCCACAAGGACCCCACAATCACTTGGGGGAGGCATATCTGTCAACAGATAATTATAATACATCCAATTCTAGGTGAAATTATAGAAGTGAATAATGACCGGCTCCTCTGGGAGTCTTAGAAGGCTTCCCAAAGGGAATGCTTTAGCTGAGACTTGGCAGCAAAGAATAAGAGGGATATTCAGTCAAAAGAAAGATCATATAAAAGAAAGAAAAATGAATCAAGAGAGGGTCAGATATTTCAATATGGCTGGAATATAGTTTTAGGGGTGCAAATGACAAGAGGTGAAGATGGAGAGGCAGGTAGGAGCATGCAGACAAGAAGGGAAGGGGGTTCCACACAAATCTTAAAATAATTTGTTCTAACTCTCTGAAGAAAGTCCATGGTATTTTGATAGGGATTGCGTTAAACGTGTATATTGCCCTGGGTAACATTGACATTTTCACAATATTAATTCTGCCAATCCATTTAAGATTTGTGTGGAATCAGAAAAGACCCCGAATAGCCAGGGGAATTTTAAAAAAGAAAACCATATCTGGGGGCATCACAATGCCAGATTTCAGGTTGTACTACAAAGCTGTGGTCATCAAGACAGTGTGGTACTGGCACAAAAACAGACACATAGATCAGTGGAACAGAATAGAGAATCCAGAAGTGGACCCTGAACTTTATGGGCAACTAATATTCGATAAAGGAGGAAAGACTATCCATTGGAAGAAAGACAGTCTCTTCAACAAATGGTCCTGGGAAAATTGGACATCCACATGCAGAAGAATGAAACTAGACCACTCTCTTGCACCATACACAAAGATAAACTCAAAATGGATGAAAGATCTAAATGTGAGACAAGATTCCATCAAAATCCTAGAGAAGAACACAGGCAACACCCTTTTTGAACTCGGCCATAGTAACTTCTTGCAAGATACATCCACGAAGGCAAAAGAAACAAAAGCAAAAATGAACTGTTGGGACTTCATCAAGATAAGAAGCTTTTGCACAGCAAAGGATACAGTCAACAAAACTCAAAGACAACCTACAGAATGGGAGAAGATATTTGCAAATGACATATCAGATAAAGGGCTAGTTTCCAAGATCTATAAAGAACTTATTAAACTCAACACCAAAGAAACAAACAATCCAATCATGAAATGGGCAAAAGACATGAAGAGAAATCTCACAGAGGAAGACATAGACATGGCCAACATGCATATGAGAAAATGCTCTGCATCACTTGCCATCAGGGAAATACAAATCAAAACCACAATGAGATACCACCTCACACCAGTGAGAATGGGGAAAATTAACAAGGCAGGAAACAACAAATGTTGGAGAGGATGCGGAGAAAAGGGAACCCTCTTACACTGTTGGTGGGAATGTGAACTGGTGCAGCCACTCTGGAAAACTGTGTGGAGGTTCCTCAAACAGTTAAAAATATACCTGCCCTACGACCCAGCAATTGCACTGTTGGGGATTTACCCCAAAGATACAAATGCAATGAAACGCCGGGACACCTGCACCCTGATGTTTATAGCAGCAATGGCCACGATAGCCAAACTGTGGAAGGAGCCTCGGTGTCCAACGAAAGATGAATGGATAAAGAAGCTGTGGTTTATGTATACAATGGAATATTACTCAGCTATTAGAAATGACAAATACCCACCATTTGCTTCAACGTGGATGGAACTGGAGGGTATTATGCTGAGTGAAGTAAGTCAGTCGGAGAAGGACAAACATTATATGTTCTCATTCATTTGGGGAATATAAATAATAGTGAAAGGGAATATAAGGGAAGGGAGAAGAAATGTGTGGGAAATATCAGAAAGGGAGACAGAACGTAAACACTGCTAACTCTGGGAAACGAACTAGGGGTGGTAGAAGGGGAGGAGGGCGGGGGGTGGGAGTGAATGGGTGACGGGCACTGGGGGTTATTCTGTATGTTAGTAAATTGAACACCAATAAAAAATAAATTAAAAAAAAAAAAAGAAGGGAAGGGGGTTTAAAGATGTGAAAGGATCCTGTTCATATGCTGAGTGGAAGGAGCCGATGGAATTGCTAAAGAAAGAGGAAGGGAAATTACTGCTCAAGTATGATCCCAAGGAAATTAGGAGATGGTTTCTAGCAGGAGGTGAGTGGAAAAGCTAGTCTGAGATTAAAAATGGGTCTTTCCCCGTTAGAAAGACAAGCAAAGAGAAAATAGATAAAGAAGACAGTAAGTTTGAAAGAGAAGTGATTGGAAAGCCAAGAACGAAGCATCCTGGCTCTAGAGTTGGGGAGGAGAGAAGGTCCCCACAACCCGAGGGCTCAGCAATTCATGTGCTTGTTCATTCAGTCCTTCCTTCCATCCTTCATTCAGAAAGATTTATTGAATATAGAAATACAGTGATGAACTAGATGCTGATTCTCCTTTCAAAGAATTTACGATCTAGTTCAGAGAAAAGAACACAAGCCTGGGTAGGCAGTAACTTAGTGTACGTCTATAGAGTGAATAACAAAATAATACATCCCACAAGAAAGGCAGAAATGAAATATAGTTAGGATAGAAAGAGAAAGAGATATTTTTAGGTTTGTATGAGCCCCAAGGAATAGGTGCACCTGAAGATACACAGACTGTTAGAGGTGTCACTTATGCAAAAAGAACACCTGAGCAAAATTCTGGAGGTAGGAAAAGCTAGGCACGAACACAGGGAACAGCAAATGTGTCCTGAGGAATACAGCAAAGTAAAATATAAAAACAGTAACACAAGCCTTTCTTTCCTCACATTTCCTTTGGCACTCTACATCAAAATCAGTGGTATTTATTGCCTTGGGTAGGAGACAAAACACTTCAAAGAGAAGACAGCATGAAAGTAGAAATGCGTGATGAGGAATAAGAAGACAATTCCTTGAATCTGTTCAGAGGGAAAGAACATCCTAAACTTTTTCACACCCCAGGAGGGGTGGCATTCATTGTGAATGCATCATTAGACCTGGAAATTCCTAGCAAGTGGGAGACAAAGGACATGTAGTGGTCTACAAAGGCCCAGCGACCACGGAACAGAGAAAACGTGGACATTTTAGTTGCGGGGGCCACTGAAAAAAGCGAACCCTATGGTTTGCAAAAATCTGTTATCCCAGAAGTGAATGAGACACCACTTTCTGGGTACTAGGACGGCACAGAATACTCCTTGTACCCTAAATCCCAAGCCTGCACCATCTTTGGAAAAAGGAAAGGATTGAGAGGAAGGAGACAGGCCTGAATTTGATTGAATTTTAACCCAATCAAAGCTAAGAAGAATCCAGAGGGGCCATAAGTTTATTTTGACTGGCAAGCTTTGGTTTCCTGACATCAGTGGAAATTTAGGTTGCTTATAGGAAAATAAAATTCCTTTTTTTTTTTTTTTTACTCCTAAGTTTATGACTATGAAATTCAGGCAGCATTACAAGTAAATAAAGAAAAGCCATGACTAAGCTTATGATAAGCTTAAGATCTTGGTTTCTAAATACATTTCCTAATACAAGGAGCCAGAGCTTCTTGGAGAAATGACTGATTTAAGATCTGAGCAGGAAGGTTCAAGGTGAGTCCAGGATATATTATTGTGTCAGAAAGCAAGAAAGCTTTCCAGGATTGATGAGATAATGTCAAAAAGACACTGGAACCATATTGGAGGGGCTCCCATAGTCCAAGATGTGAAAATTCAAGCATCAAAAAGAATAATGATTGCAGTTGATTGAAAGATATTCAACAAGCTCATGAGTTTATAATGATATTCCAGAAAGAAAAGCCAATAGAAAAGTAATCTGTCATCATTTACGACAGCTATTAAATCAATTCCTTAAAAATCAGTTACTGAAGGAAAGAGCTAATTTATCCCAGCTTTCCAATAAGCATTTATAGCCACTAAATGCCCTGAGTTAAACAGGAAAACTTTACAATAATGACAATTAATTACGTATAAGGAAGGACATAAATGGACATCAGCTTTTTGCAATCTTTGATGAAATTATTTGTTCAAATGAGAATTATCAATGGCTACTGAAACCATGTGATGAACTGCTGATGAGAAACTAGACATTCTTATTGTGGCAAAATAACACCATGAAGATTGCTTTCTGGTCACAAGGAGGAAAAAATGTAATTTTACCACGGAAAAATCAGAGGGTCATCCACTTGATCCAGTGGCCACGCTCTAAACCACTAACAGTATACAAGATGATACTTTCTTCTACCGTATGAAGTATCACTGCAATGTCATCCTGCTGGGAAGGTTCAACTTTCATCTAATAAAACCTTTATAGTTGAATTTCTCAATTACAGAAAATACAGAGTCTGGAGCAGAACTACCCAGAAGAAGTAAATGTTGCCACATATGTTGTTTAAAGTTTTTCGAGTAAGCATACTTTAAAAAAGTAAAATGGAACAGTAGAATTAGTTTTAGTAATTAATACATTTAATCTCACCCAACATATGCAAAATACTATCATTTTAGCATGCAAATTGATTGTAAAAAATGGTAATTCATAATAAAAAAATTAATGCAATAATTTGTATTTTTTTTAGTGGTATCTATCATGTCTTCTAAATTCAGCGTGGATTTTACCCTATAGCACACCTCGTGCAGACTAACTACATTTCAAATGCTCAATAGCCAGCGGCTGCCGTGCCAGACCGCACAGGGCTAGAGGGATGAAGCTAAACACCAGGACGGTTAGTTCTCTGCGTCCCTTGGCTAAGCTATCAAGTACGTCGTTTTTAACCAAACACCAACCTGGGTGTTGCTGGGGAGGTATTTTATAGATGTGGTTACACGTACGATCACTCGACTAAGGAAAGGAGATGGTCCTTGATCACAGAGGTGGGCTCATCCAGCCAATCCAAAGGCCTTGAAAAGCAAAACTGAGGTTGCAAAACTCCCGCCGACCTCCTGGCCGACCAGCCGTGCTTTAGGTCACACGCTTGCCAGCCCCACAATTCCATACACCAATCCCAAGCGTTTCATCACGTACGTACACGGGCGTGCACACACAACGCCTACACACACGCATATCTCTAGCGGAACGAGTCTTTGTTAACAAAGTTTTAGCTTAATATTTAACAGAGTTTTAATGCATGATCAACTGATTTAAAAAAATTTTTTTAAATGAGAGGGAATCTAAAGTGTGATGCAGTTAACTCCCTGCAGACCAGAAGGCACTCCACGTCCAGAGTGTGGCGGCCAGTGACCGGAGTCCTCGGGACATGATGCAGATGATTCAGAAATGTGAGTTTTCCCTACTTTGCCCACGTTTCCATATGACGTGCTGGGACAAGCGCCGTGCCTCAGAACGACTCTTCCAAATCAGCTATCAAACCAATATTCTGGCTTTCTGTATTGTTTTCTTAAGAGTGCAGATGTCCTGGCCATGTTACAGTGTGTTCTTCCCCAAACTCTCCCATACCGCTAAAACGACAAGATATTTTTCTTTCCTTTCCTGTCATTAAATTGTAATGCGGCGTTGATGGTCTTGCTGTCATGGTTACAGTATTACTATGGGGACAGTCTATGCATCTCCAAAGAAGGAACCACCACCAGTCCATGTACGACACTTTATTGAGGTCCTCTGTCAGAAGTAGAAGGTGAGCTTATTTTATCGATATGAATTCTAAATAAATACTCACGTACCTACCACGTCCTCTGCTCAGGGCAGGGCAGAACCAGAACGAGCACCCTGCAGAGCTCTGTCCCAAGCACGGTCCTCTCCGAGTCTCGGGCGACCCCGGCGGGGTGGGAGGACAAGGATTCAATCCATTTTGTGGACGAGACGGTGGCGGGCCATGCCGCAGGCCCCCGCAACACCCACTCCTGCCCCCGCCTCGGCTCCGTCGCTGACGAAGTCCTGGTTGTGTGGCAGAGGGACACAGACGGCCCGGCCCAGGTACTTGCTCTCCTCAGCCCGACGGCTGGGCCCAGGAGCCGCAGGTCAGACCGCGACTCACGGAGACGGAATCTGCCGGCCTCTGGGCAGCTTCGCTTGTACGTGTGTTGGGTTTTGCTTAAAGGAACTGACCCGGCTATCTCTGTCCTCACTCTCCGTCCTGCCTCGCACATGAACGCGAGGGCGGGAGCTGCCATAGCCGTTGTGTGACCCGGAAGGAAAGGCCGAAAAACAAAAACACAAGACAACCCAGGAATATTTATTTGTTCAGCAGCTTACGTCTGGACTTTACTGTGTAAAAATAAAAGCCCTTATAGGATTCAAAGACTGCGTGGAGTTTTCTGCTACCTGCAGCCAGCTGGACTCTCAACTGAGGCTGAGACTGTTTAAAAGGGGCATTTCCAAGAGGCATGGATGAGACCCACTGAAGGCGATTATTCTTTGCACTTTCCAAAAACTGTCTTGTTCATTCAACAGACGACAACCATTATCCAAGGGTTACAAATTGCTGCTCTCTGGAAAGTACACAGATGAGTGAGACACAATGCTTCTCCCTGATACAAGCCGAGTCTCAAACAAGTACAGAGAGTAGACGTATTATGGGAGAACCCGTGGGCCAAACCAAACCAAAACCAGGTTGTGATCTTTGGTGTAGATGATACTTGGGCAAGACTTTGAGTATAAAGAGATTTGCCAAATAAAAAGGAAAAAGGTAGTTTTAGGCTTAAAGTTCAGCAGAAGAAAGGGTGGAACTAGAAGTTGTTCTGTGTCACTTCTGTGAGCTTGAGCTTGAGTTTCTCCTGAAAAGCAGAGTCTGAGGCCACAGCTTGCACACATGTAATTTATTTCGGGACATAACCCAGGGACTCTGTGTAGACGTCTGGGAGGAGTGAAGCAAGAGCAGGGGAAGAACCAAGACAAGGGTGAGTTATCAAGTGTGAGCCTCCTTTGCTGGGACTCTTCAAGGATACACAGAATTATCTACCCAAGGGCTAGAAAATGGGGGCACGAGCCCATCCGCTCTTATCTTCCAGAGGTCAAGGGTTGCCCCACGGATTCTTAACCATTGTGTACTTTCTCGTTTGGACATGGGCTAATGTTGAGAGACTTCTCAACAGCATCTTGTCTTCCCTCCAGAAAAGTCCTGGAGCAGAAGATAAGAGATAAGGGGAACAGCTGAAGCACGACATCGTTAAGTGATGCCTATGGAAGACTGGTCTCTGCAGCAACAGTTAGAATAAAATGTTTGCCAAGAGGATCTGAGGCCTGGCAGGGAAGGTGGTCTGATACACTGGGATACGGTGGAGTTGGAAGGGATCATGTTTAGAGAAGAGACTAGAAAAGTAGACTGGCACTTGATGAGAGAAGATCTTCAATCTTTTTTTTTTTCTTTTTAGATGTTAAGTAGTCTCTACACCCAACATGGGGCTCAAACTCATGACCCTGAAATGAAGGGTCGCATGACCCACCCACTGAGCCAACCGGGCGCCTCAAGGCTTGGAGTTCTCATAGGAGGTTCTCAATCCTGGAGGTGCTCCTCCCCTTTAGTGGGACATCTTAGGGCTTCAGAGGGCTCAAGGATCCAGAGTACCTTAGAACCTTCCATGCTGAGTAACAATCAGAGTGGAGATAAGAAAAATACTGGGGTGGAGTTCGTATTTCCATTTTTTTCTGATTGTTAAAGTTCCATGGTTTTGGAAGGTACAGACGGGAAGGCCTAGGTCAGAGCCGCACTTGAGTGACGAGCCTCTGGTTAGCACCGTGCCACGCAGCCCGGGGCATGCAGGGGTCTCCGGTGGAAGCCAGTGCTGGGATCCTACTGCCGCCCTCACTTGGCGCTGTTAGGGGCTGGTTGTGTGGACACCTCTGTACACATCACTTTATTTTTACATGATTCCAGGCATTAAAGCTAGTTTCTGCTTAACTGAACTAAGGCTCTTGCGTTCCTCGAATGTGCTCAGATTTTCCCTTTTCTAGGGGAAAGCACAACCCCGCCCCAAGTTTATGGTTGAAATTGAGGCCCTGGCAGGTGGGCTGGTGGAGACACTGCCGTCTTCCAGGGCCAACAATTCCTGCGGGGGTGCTGTTGGCTGCGCGGAGGCTGAGTCCAGGGTGGGGGGAAGGCAGGCAGCCTCCAGGAGGTCGAGTGGGCAGGGAAACGACCGCGGCTCAGAGCCTCTGGAAAGCGCCGGGCCTCCGGGCCCTGGGAGGCCGTGCACCCGTGACCCCTCGAGCCCGAGGGGCACACACCTGCGGTGCGGGAAGCCACTAAATCGGCGCTGACTTGCCGCAGCGGCCGGCGGCACCTCGACGCAGAGGGCTCCCTGCAGGCTCCACGTCTGGTTAAGCAGCTGGCTTGACCCCTGTTCGGCCAGTCAATGCTCCGTCGCGTTAACTCGAGGACCACGAAACTTTCTTTCTTTTCAAAGATACGCTGCGGTTCGCTTGTTCGTAACCCAAGTTCACCTTTCCCCTGATTTTCCCAGGGGCTGATGTGCATCCCTGTGGCTGCACAGTTGCAGGAGGGGACACCAAAATCGCCGGGGCGTGTTCCCTGGAGAGGACGTTCCTCTGTTAGCCTCCCGTTAGCCCGTTGGAAGCTGTCTGTACACGTTCCATGAGGAGCTGATCAGAAACCAAACGGGGTTCATTCACATCCACGGTGCCTTCGTTCAGGCGTTCGTTAAACCAACGTCGTATCAAGCATCCACCAAATGTCACAAAGTCAAGCCAAGTAGGGGACCAAATGCTAATAGAAGTGACGCCTGGTCCCCGAGGCTCCTCGGCCATGATAGCGACGTGGCCTCTTCGATTTCACGAGGCTGCTGATGTATTTTTTAAAAACGGAGATAGGAAAAGCATGTTTTGTTTCCCATGTTAAATAGACGCAACAAACCAGTGCTTTTTTATGCACACACATCGGTGTGACACGATCGTGTTCTCCACGTGCTAAGGACGAAATTTACAGACTGCACTATCTCAGGGGGCTCCGTGAGGCTAGGGGGTCCAGCGACGGGCCCAAGCTTAAAGTCACAGGATGAAGGGCATCTGGCGCCAACCCACAGCTCATCTCTGACTTCTTGGGCACGCATATTTGCGGACAAGGTCAACTTCTTAAATTTGCTTCCCTGTGCGTATGGGAGGCCTGGGCCAAGTAGTCCTTTCTGACCCCAGTTTTTTTGTTTTTGTTTTTGTTTTTGTTTTTTTACATTTGAATTACAATAAATTGCACACACAGTCACCAGTCATATAGTTAACTATATGCAGACACAACTCTTATTTGTGACCATAAGCGAGTCAGAACCACTGATTTGCATCGACTTTGAGTGGAAATAAACATACATCCTTTCTAGGTCCTTCATTCCAGAGCATTCCTAGAGAGCATTTGCTGGTGGATGGTCTAGCATTTCTGAAGATTTAGGACCAAGCACGTCTTAGAAAGAAATCCCCGACCTTGGGGTTCAGCAAGTCTCAAGAGCCTGGGTCTGGAAGCTCTGGGCCTCCCCAAACTTCTCCCCTGAAAACAATATCTCACAGATATTCTAAGCTGATAAACGTTCGGTTTGTGGCTCTTGCTATCTGTGTCCAAATACTGATGACGAGGAGAAAAACACAATTAAAAAGACATTTAAAAAATCCTCGGTTTGCCATAAATTTAAGAGTCAGAGAGCTCTTTGTTTCACACAGACTATTTTTAGACTCCGTTGGCAGGCCATATGGATGTATTTCTAGTTCTTTATTTCTAGTACGGTTTTTATTAAAGAAGAAAGCCACAGATTAACGCTAGCGCTTTCAAATCGGTGCAGATTTCAGTATCAGCCATTTAGATGCTCCCAGGATGCTTTCAACACTCTCATTTGCCCACATGGGGAGAAAAACCGTTTCTCTCCCAGTAGCACCTTGCATCCACACCTGCCTGTTTAAAATGAGCCATACAAAAGAGGAAGTCCTGATAAATTTGGGGCTGTCTAGACAAGTATACCAACGTGCCATGTTGGGCTGCTCGTTGCTATGGCAATAAGCAAATAAGCTCTCACAGCTCCGCTAAATAGTGGGTTGTGGAT
The DNA here is from genome assembly GCF_011100685.1 of Canis lupus familiaris. NCBI lineage: Eukaryota > Metazoa > Chordata > Mammalia > Carnivora > Canidae > Canis > Canis lupus. Next base: position 919,553 of record NC_049224.1, on the reverse strand, counting down.
GCATCCCTCACAATAGGCAATTTTCCCTCCCCTGAAATGGGGATTGCCATAAACAACCCAACGAACTCTAAGATGTGGAGTCACGAGAGGGAGAGGCAGGCTCCCTGCGGGGAGCCCGAGGTGGGACCCGATCCCAGGACCCCGGGGTCAGGCCTGAGCCAGAGTCAGCGCTCCACTGCTGAGCCCCCGGGCGCCCCCAAGGGCCTTTCCTGAATGATCATTACCCTTGGCAAGCCCAGCCAATGCTGCCAGTGGCCCCAGTGTCTCCGATCCCCCTCCACGGCTGCCCAGCTGCAGGCTTGTGTCCCCCAGATGCCCTTGTGGCCAGTGCATGCGGCTTGCCAGGTCGGCCTTGCCCGTCCCCCCGCTCCCCGCAGGCCTGAAGGTGAGGGGCTGCTGGGAAGCCTCTGCAGGTGCAGACTCTTCTCGCCCGAGCCTCTCAGGGTGCAGAGGGGCCAAGAGCTCTGTGGGCCCCGGAGGAGGGCTCTGCGCCTCGGTTACCTGCCATCTCATCACCTCCCAACTGTCACACTGGGAGGTAGCACTGCAACCTGTCGGGACGCTGCCTCTGGCCCAGGGCGTGACCCCGGGTCCCGGGATCGAGTCCCGCGTCCGGCTCCCCGCATGGAGCCTGCTTCTCTCCCTGCCTGGGTCTCTGCCTCTCTCTGTGTCTCTCAGGAATAAATACATGACATCTTTAAAAATAAAAACAAAGGATTTCACTGTCTGTTTTTGGGAGGAGGAGGGCCGGGCGGCAGGCTGGGGCGGGCAGCCCCCCACCGCTGAGCACCACCCTGTTTTGCCGCGGGCAGTCTCAGCCAGCACCCTAAGTAATCACACTGTCTCTGCGTCACCGGGCGGGGTAGGGAGCCAGCGGGTCCCTGAGAACTGCCGGCTGTCTCCGTGACAGGCCCCCCTCCCCGATCACCCCGCCCTCCTGCCGCTCCTGCGACCAAGCCCCAGGGACTCGCTTCCCTGGACTGTCTGCTGTCGCGGGGACGGGAAGGCTCTGTTCCTCACGGTTTCATTCAGTGTAGAGACCCCCAATTTTACATTTGAGCCGATCCTCGGCTGGACCAGTAGCCCCAGAAGCCTGCAGCACGTTGCCCTCAGGTCTCCGGAGCACCATGTCCCTCGCCCAGGTGACGTGCTTCCCAGCCACTCACTTCTTCAAGGCAGCAGCACCTTCCCCCCTACTCTGAGGCCTCAAGATGAACGTGAGCTTCTCCTCTCCTCCGTCCTTCCGCTCTCACCTGCCCCGAACCCTCGCTGCCCTGGTTGGTCTCAAGTAACTTTGGGGGCTGTTCTTCTCCCCACGGTTCGGTGACTGTTCCATTCGGTCCCCGTGGCCAGGGCCCTAACTTCCACTGCCGTCCTTTCCTGTCCCGTCCTGAATACGCAACATTGCCGACCATCTCCTAAATCTCGGTTTTCCCCTCTCCTTCCCCAGGAACTGAGGGCTTTGTCCCACCAGGCCCAGAGCCGCGCCCTGAGAAGGAGCAGACGTGACAGCAGGAATGGGGGCTTCGGCGTCTCTGGAACAGGGCGCACTGACCGCCAGGTGCGCGGCCTTGAGCAAAGGCATTTACCACTGGAAGCGTAAGGAGTAGGTGCGTAAGACAGAGACGGTAAGAGTGCACACCTGGGAATCGCTGTGCCTCAAGTGGGTGGGGGGGCGTCATTGTGATGTTGGCCCCAGTGACCTAGGGAGTCGCCCACAGTGATCGTTACCGACGCCTGTGCCCCAGGAGCAGCCTTGGCCTCATTCGCAGGACATGCAGGGTTTGCACAGGCCCCGCGCGACCCTCTGGCCGCCTCTCCGCGGGACGGTGGGCCTCCCTGGCCGCTCACCCTAACCCTACCCAAAACCTCTCTGGGGGCCGCTGGCTTGGGAACCCTTCTCCACCATCTCCTCATTTGCCACAAACACAAGTTCCCCTCGTGGGACCAACACAACCCGGTGCGGATTCTGGCTCACATGGGGGGACGTTGGTTTGGTCACTGCCCGGGCGCTGGTGCAGCTCCAGGCCCGCTCTCCGCCTCCCTGGGCGGCCTGCCCACCTGCTGCTCCCTCGCTGCCCAAGCCTCAGGACACCCTGTGGCCCCTGCGTGAGGCCGCCCCCCCCGCAACCGCCCCCCCCCCCCCCCACCGCCTAGCAGCCTGTTCTTGTTGTGCACCTGGGCCGCCTGCACTCCCAGAGCTGCTGAGGTTGCCAGGCCCACGCCTCCGCGTTCCCTCCCTGCCAGGAGCCAGTGTCAGGTGCTGTCGCCTGTGCCTCCTATGTACTCCAACATCCGTGGGTCAGAGAGGAAACCCCCTCGACTCCCTCTGCTCTGGCCTGAACAGTTGCTGCTGTCGGTGCAGGTCACGGGCGAGCGTCAGGGCCCTGACACCCGTCCTTTCAGCCCCCCCCAATGTTGGCAATGAGGACTGCACACCCTGCGGGTCGCAAAGCCATCTCCTAAGGACTGTCCCCCGCAGAGTCAGGCCGCCTGCTGGGGTGCTTCCACTGGGAGGAGCAGCCCGGGAGCCCCCGGGGACAGGATGGGGGGGGGCAGGTTCCTTCTCCCAGTGGCAGTGGGGGTGAGGGAGGGAGGGAGGGAGCCGAGGTGGTGCCACTTCCCTCCCTCACATGTGTTGGCTCCCCCTCAGCGACAGCAGCGCCCCCAGGGGGCTGGGCCTTGAGGCCCTGGCTTCGTGCCTGTCCCTGGGAGCTCAGATCCACCTCCGTGCACATCAAGAGACACTAAGGAAGCGCCTTCCCCGAGCCTGGCCACCGGCCTCTGGACGCAGGACCCACAGGAGGCCTTCGTGCTGGACGCTGCAGGGACGGATTTACTGGGCCGGTGACTTAGCAGGTGCTTCTCCCTTGGGGAGCGAGGGAGGAGGCACAAGGGGAGAGAATCCCCAGCGGCTCCAGCTCGGCTCCATCTTACCACCCTGTGATCGTGACCCGGGGCGACCCCGAGAGTCGGATGCCCCCCCTTCGGACATCCCCCCACCCCGATGCCCCAGGAAAGTCCTCCTTGCAGCACGATGCTCCCTGGGGTGACGGGTGCCCTGTCCCTGCAGGGCCCAACAGGACAGACCGATAGGACGGCCACCAGGACGCGGGCTCCAGCATCCGTGCCAGCCGTCCGCTCCCGTGTGCCCCGAAGCTAATCCCTCCCCGGCCGTGCCTGGCCCCCCAGATCCCCGCCTGGCAGTCCTTGGGGCTTGAGGGCCGCAGAAAGGCCAGCACACAGGGGGCCCAAGGACACTGTGGACTTCAGAACAACGGATCGAGCTTGCTTCGTCGTCACGGCAAATATACCTCGTGGTCGCAAGACGTCGAGGGTGCAGGGGGCGCTGAAGGTCGTTGGGCCTTCCCCACACGCCTAAAGCCACCCTAAGAAGTGCCATCCGTTAGTCAGTTTTAAAAAAGGTCTTTAACAGAAACCAGCACTTAGGTTAGTTACTATTATCCTGGTTACTATTACTCTTCCTTCCTTTGAAAACAGTAACTTTTTTTTGCAATATCTTTTTAACAAAGGTTTTTTTTTTAAACAAGGTTCCAGTTCTTTTTTTTTAAAGATTTTATTTATTTATTTATTCATGAGAAACACAGAGAGAGAGAGAGGCAGAGACACAGGCAGAGGGAGAAGCAGGCTCCATGCAAGGAGCCTGATGTGGGACTTGATCCTGGGTCTTCAGGGTCACACCCTGGGCTGCAGGCGGCACTAAACCACTGCGCCACCAGGGCTGCCCTTAACAAAGGTTTTTTTTGTTCTTAAAGCCGGGCGGGCACCCAGGCCCGCATGCCATGGGGCAGAGCAGCCCCGACTTGGCGGATAGAGCCTCGTGAGCCTGCGGTGTCCGCGTCTGGCCTGGCCGCGGAGCCGCTCGCCGTGCCCAGGGTTCAGCCCCAGATGCTCCTTCTGGTTTGGCGACTGAGGCCGCTGCTTTGCCGAGGCCCCGGGGATGCAGAACAGCCCAGTCCACGTCCTCCGTCCCCGGGCCCTCGGGGAAACCACGCAGGACACAGCCTGGCTCGACGTCTTGCCGCCCCGGGAGCCGCAGAGGCCGACAGCCGAGGAGGGTTGTTCCCCCTCTTCCTTCTCAGCGGAGGATCCAAGACGGAACCCCGCCTGCCCAGCCACCCAAGGCACAGACAAGGGAGGACAGCTCCAATACAGGGGTGCTGCCCGCGATGGGGACGCGCGTGCCCCACAGAGGGGCGCTGGCCCACGGTCTGGGAAGAATCGTCCCGGGATGTCCACCCGAGGGGCGCAGCAGCCTTGCGGCTCAGGGCAAGCGGGAACACAGAGGGGGACATGGGGGCAGGGACATGGGGTGGGGACACGGGGCAGGGACATGGATGGGGACACAGAGGGGGACACGGGGCAGGGACATAGATGGGGGACACGAAGGGGGACACAAGGGGAGACAGAGGGGGACATGGGAGGACACGTGGGGACATGGAGGGGGACATGGGGGGACACAGGGGGACACGGAGGGGGACAAGGAGGGGAGACACAGGGGGGACATGGGGAGACACGGGCGACATGGAGGGGGACACGGGAGGCACGGGGCGCTGTGCAGCCCGAGGCTCGGGTGGCAGGTGCACTGCCTTGAGGGCCTCTGGGGGCCCAGCTGCAGCCCTGCAACCTCCCCAGGTTCAGTTGCTCCACACAGGTGACACCAGGAGATCTCGAGGCCCTTGTGCCCCCATCACCTTCGGCCTCCAGATTCCCGCGGGGGTTCCCCAAGCTGCGCTAATGCGCGGGAAATACTCCTGATCTCCAGGGAACCATCCGTCCATCCGTACGTCAATCTGTCCAGTCAGTGGCACCCGAACACGGTGAGCAGCAGACGAGAAAGAGCAAGCGTGGCCACCGGCCCTTCGCAGAGAGGCCAGGACCGGCCACCAGCAGCCGGGGTAAGGAGCCGCCCTCGCACCCCTTCCCACAAGCACCCACTCCCGTGCCTCTCCCTGCAGCCTTCCGGAACTTTCCGCACCCGGAGGGATGCGGAGAAAGCGGGCAGCACTGTGCTCGGATTGCGTAGGTGCGACCACACCACTTGCTTCGCCCGGCGGCCTGCTTCAGCAGCGGCGGGGGCCTTGTCGGCCTCTCCCGGACACGCCTCCTTCTTTTACAACATTTATTTCATTCAATTCAATGAACGCACGCTGTGTTCTTGGGCTCAGGGGTAGAATTTAGCGATGCAGGAGCCGCACTGCACACCCGGTGCCCGTCACCCGCTGCCTCCCTCCGGCCGCCACCAGTGACCGTCCCCACCAGGTCGCCTCCTCCTGCTCGGCTGCTCGCTGTGCCCCACGGTCCACAACGGCTGCTGCCCCCACGCCCTGCTGCCGGCCGTCCAGCTCACTGCGGTTATTCCATGAACACAAACGAAAACTGGTCTAACCGGCACCCTGCGGGGACGAGCGAGCGCAGGCCTCTCGGACAGACGGACGGACGTTAGTAAGCGGAGCTGCCCAATCGGTGCGTGAGCAGTGGCTTTCACATCGGCTCCTCCGTCGTTCCGGGAAGGATCTTCCCCAAGTGACGTGCCTGTGGGGCGTCCACCTCCGCGGCGCCACGTGGCCTTAGGATGAGAAGGCCCGGGGTGGGGCTCAGCGCGTCCACCCAGCCCCCCTCATGGTGCTGGTACCCTGCACCTGGGTCAGGAGGACCTCCCTGCAGCCCAGCCCCACGTGCGTGACGGGAACAAGCCCAGCTCTGCGGGCAGCAGTCCCAGGGTGACAGCACAGTGGCTGGCACTCAGGGGCTCCTCCCAGGAGCTGTACCACCTTCGGCTCGAGGGGCTTCGAGCTTCTTAACCAAAGGGTCTCCCTCCCCACCTCCCAAACCGCCCGTGAGTCAGGATTTTTCCAGACCCAGAGGTTAAATGCCTGCTGGGCTCATTTAACTCACACTTTAGATTCCTCCTCTGAAGTGAAGCCAGCAGGGCCCTGACTGACAGGCCGCCAGGGCCTGTTTGTACGACAGTTTTTGCTAATGTAAATAGCTGACTGCAAACTGCAACATCTAAGAACCTTCAGGGGATTTGAGGACACTCCTGGAGGAGGCTGACTTCACTAATACTGCAGAAGCCAACACCTTGGCCACAGGCCGCCCTGAGCCCGCACGCAAGGCCATCCCTAGGGGTACCGGGTGCAGGACAAACTGTCCTCCCCCCGCCCGTGGCGCTTTTATGCAGGTAAAATCAGGCTAAAATGAACACCAAAGGCAGCATGGAGGGGGAAAGAAAGGTGAAAGTAAATTATTTGTAGCTCAAAAGATGTTGGTGAAAAGACAAAAAAAAAAAAAAAGGAAGAAAAAGAAGAAGATCTGGTGTTTGGACTGGTTGGCTGCTGACTATTCCTACTTTGAACATACAGGTCTCGTCTACGGCTAGATTGTTGTAAGTTTGATACCAGCTTCGATATCTCAATCTCGTTGCTTTTGTTTCTGTATGTTTCAGTGTAGTCTGTTTGCAATTTGACTTCAAATTTGTCTATTTATAGACACAGGCTAGTTGAATTTTGCTGCATGATGATAAAACACAGATGCAATAGGAAATTTCCGCAGAATCCAAAGAGCATGTGCTGGATTTCCAGATGGGAACTGGCCTGCACCTTTTCCTGGAAAGCAGGGTTGAGATTGCCAAGAGTAAGCCTGGGAGTCTTTAGATGCAAATGACTGCTGGTCAGCCCTGCATTGCAGGTCACAGAGGTCACTACACCCAGAAGTTTCTCTGGGCAGGAACTTGGCTAGGCCCCGGGGCCACGGAGTGCAAAGCTGTGTGGTCCTGGCTTCCCCATAAGCACAAGTAGCATGCGCTACAGACGAGAGCGCGGAATCTCAACCCAGAGCACCATGTTGGTTCTTTGGCCTCCAGTATGGTCTTCCCTCTCTGAACTAGCACCTTAAAATTAGTATCACAATATTTAGCAGTTTGGGAAAAATTGAGCAGATACTTAATCCTCCCTGGGCCAAACTCTAGTAGCTTCATATGATTTGGTCTCACCAACCCAAGAAGCCTTAAGTCTCTGGAGTGTGTGGATCGGACATTATTCTATCTTTGCTGTGTGTTAGGGTGCGGGGTGTGAGGCAGGGGAGCATTAACAGTATCTGATCACTAAACTGTCTTTCTTGGGGCAAAAGCAGTTCCTTGAGATGAGCTCTCTTCACTACACTCTGAAAGATAAACTCCATGAAGGGACAGATTTTTCACTATCGTGTTCATCATCAGGTCCCCAGGTTCTAGAAAAGTAAGTAGAACGTAGTAATAACTCGACAAGATATGTATTGAATGGAAAAACAAATGAATGCATGTGCTGTTTTTCATTGTCCCCCGGAAGGCACCAGAGAGGACATGAGTAGCTGCCCACCTTCCCGTAGCACAGAACTAGCAGTACAAAGTGACCATAGCCACCGCCCCAAGTGCAGCCCCTTCCAATACCAAGCCTGGAACCAAATGCAAAGGACGGGACAAAAATGACCCGCGTGGTCCTCTACTATTTCAATCTACTTTACAACATTTTAAAAACACTCACTTCCCAGGCTGCAACACCTAAAAATGAGAAAATGACTTGGAGCAACGGCTCTCAAGAGAGGTCCCCAGAAAGAGCAGCGCTGGCATCACTTGTTAGGAATCCTATCTTCAGGTATGACAGCAGACCTACTGAGTCAGAAGCTCTGGAGGTGGGACCAGCAATCTGTGTTTTAATGGCTTTCCAGGTGAGTCTGATCATGCTAAAGTTTAAGAGTCACGAACCCGGAGTCCAGCACCATCCCTGTTTCTGTACCCTCCACCCACAACCCATCCCTGCAGAGTGAGGTTCTCTCAATTTTCTTCCTTTTTACCTCCCTACCTGCATGATCTGGGTTTTCCGTGGCCCAGGTCTTTCCAGACAAGTCCAGATTGCCTAGTTTAGTCCCCTTCTGTACATCCCAAGAGCCCCCGGTCCAGCTTTTGTCTGTGAGGAGCAGGGTAACACTCACGAAGCATCTCTGGATAAAAAGCTTTAACCAAGTTCTTAAGACTTTGGGAGCTAACGGGGGTTTGGAAATTTTACGTTCTGAATCATCCATATTACATACCAGGAAAATGGATCTCAAAGACACTAAATTACTTAGCCAAGACCAAAGACAGCAAAAAGATTAGAACTCCTTCTGGTCAGGTAGCTAGGCTTCCCCTACCGTCACTGCCAAATGCCCTCCCTCCCCATCTTTACGCTCAGGATGTGTATTTCTAGAGCATCCAGCACCAACAAGAGAACACGGAACATTTTTATGTTACAGTGATTTTTACAAAAACCTCCAGCTTCATTCCCCTTTCCCACCAAGAGGCCTTCAACAAAGTAGAAGGCTACACACAGATGAGCAGCCGAAGAACTGGTCCTGAAGAATAAATGACCAAGTCAGGAAAAACTAAGTTCTATCTCCTACTCCGCAGCTCTGGGGGAGGAGGAAGGGGGAGTCAATCCTGCCACCCACATGCCTCTGATGACATGAGCCGACACAAAATGTGAATTCTTGGAGCTGGAAAAAGGTGGGTAAAGAGGTCATTTTTGAATACTTTGGATTACAGCTTACATAGCATGCTCCCTTATCTCTCGCCCACCAGAAAGCCCTTATTTATCTAAGGAGGAGTCATTTTGAGCAAAGATTTTAATCTTTAGCTGGTAGTTACCCAAAAAAGAGAGAGAGAGAGAGGGAGAGAGAGAGAGAGACTCCGTAGCACTAGGTGGACACTAAGTTCCGGCTAGCCAAAGAAAATCTCAGGCACAACTGCATAGAAAGGGAAATGATAACAAGTTTAGACAGGAGAAACTGCTTTCAGAATGAAAATTTTTGCCAAGGAAAAAAAGGCATATTTGAGTCAGAGATGAGAATGTGCCAGGCAGCTGTATCCCACAGCATCTCCTCTCGCTGTTTAGTATAAATTAGGAAACTGGAGCTCCTTAGAGGCCAGGGGAACGAAGCGAGGAGGACGGGGCTTAAAAGGGCAACGCTAATGGGCTCACAGACCTGCTAGGGATCCAGAGCCAGGCACAGCCTTTCCCCCTGCTGGTTCTCTCCCACCCCACCGTACCAGTTGGTATTTATTTTTCCAAGGACTGCAAGAGGAGGTCAAGCCCGGCCATGCTGAAAACAGAATGGTTCCAGGAATCTTGCTGAGAAGTCCAAAAATATCTACCACCCCACAGGCAACTTTATCTGCCCAGTATTTTTTAATCAGGTCATCCGACTACTAACAGTGCCTCGTAATGTTTCTTGGGGCAGTGAACATAAACCTAAACTAATTCAGTGTCATGTGAAACATTTTTATTAGTGTTCTTACTTCTCATCAATTTGGCTCTGTTGGCTCACCAAAATTTCTTTCAGATTTCAGGGCTTTGGGCTAATTTACAGGGCGGGCCAATACTCTAGAGCCTTACTTTTGACTCTCCTATTACAAGCAAGTTGCATAATCATGTTGTAAGTGAAAAATGATGTTGTAATGAAATCCTTCTAGGACTTCCAGGAATAAACTTTCTTGGATGGGGTCTAAGATGAAATCACCTAACACTAAACCCAAGGCTTAAAGCAACTATTTCAAGGCTCCGGTGTGAGTGTGTGTGCACTTGCAAGGTAGGAGGACACTCCCTTTGGGTTCTCTGTCTCCTCAATGATGCCACTGTCTTCGTTAGACTACACCGAAAACCTTGGCATCCCCTTTGATGGCCTCTTCTTATCACTTATATCCAACTTTTCACCAGGACCTATCATGTGTTTCCTTGAGATATTTCTTTCATTTAGACCACCTTGTCCATTCTATTTGCACATTAATTATGGGTCTCATCAGAGAGTCCTCAGATTACAGCATAATCTCCTAGCTAGCCACCCAGACTCCAGCCTTTCCCTCCTTCAATCTGTGCTAAATTCAGGTTCCAGTCTGTATACAGAGGAAAAAACATTTTGCCTATTTTCAAGGGCAATATCCAATAAGGTTGATACTCTCTATTTTATTTTATTTTTTTTGAAGATTGTATTCACCCATTCGTGAGAGACACAGAAAGAGAGAGAGGCAGAGACACAGGCAGAGGGAGAAGCAGGCTCCATGCAGGGAGCCCGACGTGGGACTCGATCCCAGGTCTCCAGGGTCAGGCCCTGGGCCGAAGGCAGCGCTAAACCACCAAGCCACCCGGGCTGCCCAATATTCTCTATTTTAAACTATATTTCTTATTCATCACCCAACATATAATAGACATCATTTTAAAAAAGCAAAGTGAAAAATTGTTGTTAGGAAGGAATAGGATAATTCAAATGAAATGCCTTATGTATTCAGAAGCATTATACCAATGTAAAGATTTAAAGAAAAAAAAAAAAAAACCTTTCCGAAACACTTGAGAGACATTTGTAACATGCTTGTGCATAATTTTATGGTTCACTGCATATAAAAAATGTCAACAATGAATGCTCCAGACATTGGATCAAGATGGTGCTCTGAGAATTCACTTCTGCCCTAAATCCCTAAATGTGACAGAAAAGAATCTTAAAATCCTCAAAACAAAGAAAAACCACCAAATGATGAGGAATCCTTGAAGAAAATGGGTGGGAAAAGAATAAGGGAGAAAACCATAGTCTAGAACACATAAAGGGAACCGCTCTGGGTGCAGGAAATGTCAAAGGCACCCTAAGATCCCGAAGCCTTAGGTACAAAGACCAGGAAGTGCTCCTGTGGCAACTGCCATGGGCTTTGGGTTCTGCTTTTGAAACAGCCAAATGTGGAGTGTTCCCTCTTTAACCTCTGCATGGCTCAACCAGGGTGGCTGCAGAGGTGTTTGCCTCCAGGTTACGGTACAGGAAGCTTGGGTCAGAAAGGTGGCAGTGCCGCTGGTAGCCACCTGATACACAAGGGGGAATGAAGGGAGTGCTAGCACAAGGAGAAACTAGCCACAGACCTAGAATTCTCAAGGCGAGTGTCATCTCAGTGAAGTCTTTGATTTCCCCAGGACTAGGGAGGCTCCATTCTCTTCTGTGCCCATGGTAGCTTCTACCAATCTCCCTTATACCAGTTACATTGCATCTCATTTGATAACGGAAAGAGCCATAACAAACATAAATGGCATTTTATGATTAGATTTCAGACCTTTCAGAACAGGAACTGCTACATTGCTACGCAGTACAACATGAAATGCTTTTCATTAGGTTTTCTCAGACTCTAGTCTAACATGACAAACAGGGCTTGCAATCTGTTAAAGACGACGGACATAAAACAACCCACTGCATAATTGTTTGTAATTGTGACAAGTAAACAAGGAAGACAGTAAAAATCAAGAGACCACCAGTGTAGCTCATCTTCTCCAACAAAGAGGGAGGTGAAGGCAAAGTAGGCTTGCTAAGGTAATCATGAAGTTATTTGGGGCAAGAGAAGACAGACTTAATACTTTGATATTGATTCTAAGAGCATGGCCCTTGAAAGTTTTTAGTCTGGGGGTGATATCATCTTATTTGCAATGATAAAAGATCACATTGGCTTCTGCGTGGAAATAGAGTCAAAAGAGGCAAGAATGGCCCTTAGCAGACCAATTAAAAAGCTGTGGTAATATCCAGGTGAAACTGGTGGCAGTTAGGTGTAGGGTGATGGTAGCAGAAATTGATAATGTTGAAAACCATAAGAAAGAGTAAGAGTTAAAATCAAGGTGATTTGGTTATTAGGTTAGAGAGTGAATGAGAGAGAATGATCTCCTGATCTCTCTTTGGTGTTCGTGTCATTCATTGAGGTCAACTACACTAGAAGAAAAAAAGATTGAGTTCAGTTTTTTATATGCTGAGGGAGATACCCATAAAAGGCATCACTGAAGTAGGCAGTTGGGTGCTAGGGTACCCAGGCTTGGAAGTCAGAAAAGAGGTCCACGCTGGAGGTGTACATTTGGAAATTGTCTCTTTCCAGATGGTTGAAGACTTGAGAATAGATGAGTTTGTTTAGAGAGATTATGAGTAAGAAAAAAAGGCGGCCTAGGAATAAGCCTTAAGAAACTAACCTTTAGAATCTGAGGCTAGGAGAATGAGACAATAAGTCTGAGAAATGGTAGAGAAGGGAGAGACTATGAGTGCAGTCCCACTGAATCAAGGCAAAGTGAGTATATCAAGAAGCAATCATAATGAGCAGCAGTTGGTGATGAACAGTTGAAAACGATAAAGACCTTATTCCAGTAATCTGTTGTTCCTATCCAAGGTGGATCATACATATTGCCAGCTTTTAGCTGGAAGATCAGTTGGGACTATCACCTGGCTCCTCGGTTGTTCCCCATATGGAACACTCCATGAGTCTGTTTGGGTTTCCTCACGCCATGGCAGCCTGCTCCAACAGTCAGCGTTCTAGGATATAGGGAGTCTCTTGAGGTCTGAGCTTGGAAAATGGCTCATCATCTCTACTATATTCTATTGGTCAAGCAGTCATGTTGTTCACCAAGTTTCAATGGTATGGGACATAGATCACAACTTTTGAAGAAGGATCGTCAGAGAAATCATGGCAGCTTAGTCCACCACAGACGTCGATATTTGACATGTACACTCTATTCGTTATAATATGTTTTATAAGCAGTAAAGATTGGCTATAACCTAAACATTGATCATTGGGATCCTGGTTAAGTAAATTTATTTAAATTTATAAAGTTAAAAACTATGTACTCATTAAAAAACACTGGGGATACTTTTAATACAATGTTATGGAAATATGGCCATATTAATGGGTTAAATCTTTTTTTTTTAAAGATTTTATTTCTTCATGAGACACACACACACACACACACACACACACACACACACAGAGGCAGAGGCACAGGCAGAGGGAGAAGCAGGCTCCCTGTGGGGAGCCCGATGCAGGACTCGATCCCAGGATCATGCCCTGAGCAGAAGGCAGACGCTCCACCACTGAGCCACCTAGGCATCCCAGATATTAATGGGTTAAAAAGCAAAGATTAGAGAAGGTTGTATGGAGTGCTACCATTTGTGTAAAAGGAGGAAAATAAAATGCACTTATATTTACTTGTATATGAATAAAACACATATTCTCCATGGGAGGATATCACCCCGAAGGGGGCAAAAATGAGTTCTTGGGTGGGAGGAATCTTAATCTTTTTATACATAAAGTACAGTTAGATGGTATAAAAACATATACACTATATCTGCATATTAAAATTTAAATGACGGGGAGATAATCAGAGGAAAAAATGTCTTCAAAGGCTCCTTAGTGAATTGATGAAAGAGTTTGAGAAACACTGATATAGAATATAAAGAAATGAGTTCAAATGGTTGTCTCCAAGAGTAGCCATGGGTTACTGGGGAAAGGAAGCAATGAGAGCAAGAACGTTCAAGGTGTACTCCTTCACATTGATATTAGAATCATGGGAAGATAATATCTACCAAAATTCAAATTAAAAATAAAATTTAAAACGAGGCTATCCATTTTATTCATATATTACTAAATAGGAGCTCTTTCAACATATACCACAGTATATATAAATCATACACTTTAGAAAGTCTAGTCTGGGCAAAGAATAATTTCACGCAGCTATCTTGAGTGTTCAAAAGGGAAGCTAGTGAAGGGACATTTTATGCAGAACTTGAAGAGTCAGTTATTATATCTCCAAGGGAAACAGTCTTGAAAGACACGTCAGTAGAGGTACCTCCTTCATTGTGAAGGGACAGAGAGCATGTTCCACCCCAGGGGTGTGAAGGACCACTGGAGTTTTCTAAAGTGTTCTCTTCTTCACACTCCAGGATAGGAGAAGCAGCTCTAAGATCTAGAGAGGCTGATGCAACAGCAACAATTAAAAGTCTTCAGCAACATATAGATTTGGGGGAAAAATGGTGCCGTGTGCCGACAGCACAATTTACACTACAGAAGAATGTGGCCGTGGTTAATGTTTGGCAATCCCACTGTTTGGCTCACCCATATGGAATATGGTGAATAACATGAATAAACATGTCCTTGCTGTCATCCGTGCTCCTTAGCGCTGAAAATCCACACTGGGTTGTAGCTCTTCAGCGGCTAAAGTCACCAGGGAATGAGCAACACTACACTTTACCCTGGCATGTGGATGGCAGCATGTAACACTGGGAGCTGGACCATATCCTAGGGAGGGATTAGCTCCGCCCAGTGTTGCAAGCAGCAGCCCGTGACACCGGCCAGAGCATTGCGCTGCCACCGGGACAGATGGAAATGATAAGGAAGAGACTTGCAAGCAGTGAACAGTTAGCGCTTAGCCTACTACTGACCTTGCAAAACAATGGCTATCTTGTACTAGAGTTCGTATCTCCCTCCAATGTTCCCAACCGGTATTGATGAAGCTGATTTAATTGCGTAGAAATTCCACAGAGACTACATGGGTACGAAGCCCTGAAAATACAAAGCACACTTAGACCCTCCGTCATTTCCCAGATTTACTCCCAGGTCATTCGATGCGCGGCTCTGATCATAACTGTCATTTAGAAAAGATTGTGAATACATGTGGCGCAGCCAAAACCATAAGTTCTGTTCAACAGTGCATAAAAGCTAACGCTGAAAAGCACTGTGGGGATACACAGCCACTCCCAGCCAACTTTGGATGCACTCCATTGCCTTGAAATATAGAGCTCTCTTGTGGGTTCTCTATGGACGCTCAGCTAGGAGTTGCTAGAAAGAGCGCGGCGGGCTGCCATAGCAATGTCCTACGTTGGGTGGCTTAAGCAACAGAAATTCATTTCCTCACAGTTTGGAGTCTGAAAGTCTGAGGTTAGAGGGCCAGCATGGTCCAGTTCTGGTGAGAAGCCTCTTCCTGGCCTCCAGATGGCTGCCTCTTGCTGTGCCCGCACAGAGGGAAAGAGGGAGAAAGAGGAGATGAATGAGGTCACCGATTCTACTGGATCAGGAACCTAACATTTATGACCTCTTTTAACCTTAAATAACCACCTAAAAACCCTGTCTCCAATTGTAGTCACATTAGAAGTTAAGGTTTCAATATGTGCATTTTGGGGGAGGAGGGGCCTCATAATTCAGGCCAGAGCATGTATAGACAGAGAGGAGAAATATTTAAATATCAGCAAGGAGGGGCACCTGGCGGGCTGCGTCAGAAGAGCATGAGACCCCTGATCCTGGGTTGTGAATTCAAGCCCTGTAGCGGGTATAACAATTATTTAAAATAAATAAACTCATAAATAAATGAATCACATCAAGGAAACTTTAGGTTGCATATTAGGGAGGTTAAGAATCACATCAGAAGAGCTTGAAAAATGGAGCCATCTATTCAGAAAACAAAACAAAACACATCACCCTGACCTCATACTGCGTGTCCCCCCTATTGGCAAATACGCATCTTGGCCCTGTGGGGATGGCATTTTTCTTTCAATTGAGGCAAAGTGCACATAACAAAATTCACCATTTTATCCCTTTCAAATGCATAATTCCGCGACTTCTAGTACTTTCACAAGGTTGTGTAACCATCGCCACTATCTAATTCCAGAACATTTTTATCACTCTAAAAAGAAAGCCTGTACCTGTTAAGTAGTCACTTTCTATTCCCCCCACCCTGAGTCCTTGGTCCTCATCTTCCAAAGTTCGGGAGAGAAAGTTAGGAAGAAGTGCTAGTTCTTCTCTCCACTGAAAACAGATATTAAGAATGCTATTTTAAAAGCTACTGGAACCACTAATTCAGAGTTTCACAGAGGAATGGAGGCTGTCTTAATTTATCAAGGAAAGGACAACTTCACAGAAACACGGCAGCCGAGGTCATACAGAGGGTCTCAGTTTCCAGTGTTATCTCCAAATGTTATACTGAGCAGCTGAAAAAAAGTTATAAATATCATGTCCTCATACACCCTCCTCAACAAAGCAGATTTTATGTTGAAATACAGTTAGGAAATTCTAAGTTAAACTGTTAACAGATTTCTTGGCCAAGCAAAGAGGATGAATAGAGCACCGTCAGGGAGGGTTTTGATTTTTGTTTTAATTATCAGTGTAGAATAGCAGTTACAACCTGGTGCTTTTTGTTTTTTTTTGGTGTTGTTTTTTTGTTTGTTTGTTTTTTGTTTTGTTTTGTTTTGTTTACAAAAAATCGACCAAAATCATAGATGGATTTTATTTTTCAAAGAAATTGAACCAATAATATATTACTAGTAAATTTCATACAAAATACACAGATTCCTAGCTTCACTTAAAAATACTGGGTTGAACGGCAACTCAGGGCCCTTAAAGCTTCTGGCAACAACTGAGATGAGAGACAACTGCTGTTTTATGAGTGTTATGTGTCTCCAACTTCACCACGGCTGCCGTCGCGTCTGCTACTCTCAGGTGTTAGCTCCTTAACCCCTGATGGCACTTGAATTTGCTTCTCCTGTCACAGAACAGCCTCTACACAGAGATTGCAGAGGCACATTCTTTCAACCACACTTCAAGCACAAAGCTTCTTAACGGCAGGCAAACCCGGAGCATCATCTGATTTTCTACCACGGTCTCAAACTTTCCATACTCAACAGGAATGATGGATACCACTTCTATGGATCTAGAAACTGGATTGCAAAGTACAAAGTTTCAGGGCACCTGCTGGCTCAGGGGCTGAGGGTCTGTCCTCGGCCCAGGACATGACCCCAGGGACCTGGGATCGAGTCCCACGTCGGGCTCCTGCATGGAGCCTGCTTCTCCCTCTGCCTCTCTCTCTGTGTCTCTCATGAATAAATAAAGTTTTCTTTTTTTAAAAAAAAGAAAGTACAAAGTTTCTGAGTGGTGGGCCAATGACTAAATCTGACTATTTTACAAGGTATACAGAAATTTCTGCCGGAGTGGCAAATGGCCATTGCACATTGGCTGTCGTCATAGGCACACAGAAGCTCACTTAGAATCTAAAAGAAAAAACTTGTGGGAGCCATGAGGTGGGAATAATTTGAACAATAGCAAATAGTTTACAAAATGTGTCTATTTGCCTGTGTCTCTCTCATATGGAAACAAATATGGATACCGGTGCAGATACAGATAGAGGTATAGTTATGGGATCTACATATTCATACTAGTTAAGGAGAGATCGTTTACCAACATCAGAGGAAGCAAGCGAAGCACAGAAGTTTGCTCAAAATTGCACGTCTGCTCGGTGGAAGAATAATAGTTAGAATTCCCTTAAATTCTATCTGTTGACCTGCTGCTAGAAACCATTCTAAAGTTATTTCAAATATAGGTATTTCTGACTATTCCATTTAAATAAAAAAGCAAAGATTTTTCCAAAATTATTTTACCTACATTTTACCTCCTCTTTTCTAAAACTGAGCAGTATAGTTGTTCTGAAATTAATAGTTGTTAACTGAGTTTTAACTAAATATCCCAAGTTTTTATCAGCAGTTGCATGCTGTGCTGTAACTGTTTTATAGTCATACTGTTCTTCATGTTAAATATTATAGTATAAGTGATCCAGAATAATCACATGGAGAGAAAGAATAAATTGAATCCAAGGATTCTTCTTAGAAGGAGCAATGGATTTGTTTGGAAGGGATATACTTTGAGAAGTTCTAGGGAGGAAAGAGTGAGACCCTAAGAGCATACTCAAAGGCAAGAGAAGCAAGGGGTAAGGGGAGGAATCTTTCTTCCTTGATAGACTGGGTAAAAAGAGGAAGAACCAGCCTCAAGTTGACCAAATGCAAGAAATGTTTTCTGCGAGTTAATTTCTTAATCAAGAAATATATGAACAGTTGAGTTGACATAGGGCAAAAAAGCCAACGTATTAGAATGTGGGTTTCCTTTAAACTTCTTCAGCATAGAAACCGTGATATTGTGTATATGCCAGTAGTTTAAACTTCAGCTCTAAAGACAGACTATTGAGTAATAATGAACCATGCTGGGTGGCCATCTAGCTTATTCCTAAAGCTCTCCGTATCTCCAACACCTGACGCTTTTAGCATGACGCTGATCATTAGCACATCAAAAATGGATTCTCTTCAGTGAAATTAAAGGCTTAATTAGCATGATGAATTTTTGAAAATGGATTTCATTGGTGAAATTAAAAGGTCTTCATTATATGTAGATTGGTTGAAATATTGCATAAACAAGTATTATTGGCTGAAGTGTGTCCTCTGAAAAGACACGTTGAAGTCTTAACCCCCAAATCCCTAGGAAACTGACCTTATTTGGA
Source organism: Canis lupus familiaris (assembly GCF_011100685.1). NCBI lineage: Eukaryota > Metazoa > Chordata > Mammalia > Carnivora > Canidae > Canis > Canis lupus. The sequence goes on along the minus strand of NC_049224.1, from coordinate 901,419 downwards.
AATAGCTAATTATATTCACAGCAACCCTAAGATAAAGTCATGCTGAAGTACGGTGGGTCAATGCCAAAAATGACTGGTGTCTATAAAGAAGGAGAGAGAATCCTACACAGGTAGGCTGCTGTTAGATGGAGGCAGAGACTGGAGTTACACAGCTGTAAGCCAAGGAAAGCCAAGCACTGATGGCTACCAGGAGAAGAGGCAAGGATGGATTCCATCTAGCGTCTCACAGACAGCATGGCCCCGCTGACATCTCACTTTTGAACTTCTAGTCTCCAGAACTATGAGAAAATAAATTTCTGTTGATTTAAGACATCCAATTTGTGGGCCTTTATTGCTTTGAAACTAATACACAAGATACAAGATTCTAGAGAGGATCATACCCTGGACCCTTAGGCCTCTATATTTGTCAGGATTCTCCAGGGAAACAAAACTAACAGGATGTATGTATCTGTACGTGTGAGATTCTCTCTGTCTCTCTCTCCTAATTAATTAAAAAATTGACTCATGCAGTTGTGAAGGTTGGCAAGTCCCAAGATCTGCAAGGTGAGTCAGCAAGTTGGAAACCCATGAGAACTCACAGTGTAGTTCCAGTCTGGATGGAGGCTGACAGGCTCAGAATACAGGAAGAGCCGATGCTTCCACTCTAGTCAAAAGGCAGGAGAAAAATGATGTCTAAGCTTGAAAGGTTGTCGGGCAGGAAGAATTTTCTCTTACTTAGGGGAGAGTCAACCTATTTCTTCCATTCAGTCCTTCAACTGATTGAATGAGGCCCACCCACAATATGGAAGGAATCTACTCAAGCTACCAATTTATGTTCATTTAAATGTTAATCTCATATGAAAGCAACCTCACAGAAATACACAGAATAATATCTGACCAAATACCTTGGGAACCTCATGGCCCAGTTGACATATAAAACTAACCTTCACGGCATTCAAGTTAGATATCTAAGAAGTCCTGTGTCCCACTATTGGTTTGGAGGACTGATGGTTGCCTGGGCCACCAATAAAGGTAACAGAATCTGGTCTCCGAAATATGGTCACATCTGCTTAGGTGAACTGTCTGTATAAGGTGTGGCTGGAGCACCTAACATTAGAACTTGATAAATTCTGGATTTATGAAGTGCTAGCCCAGCATACTGATGAACATTTAAGAGCTGTTTGGGTCTGTGGCAAACCTGAGGTGAGACTTGTTTTCATTAAGAACTTGATGACAAGTTTTGGGAGAAAGTAGTTAACACTCACAATTCTCAGACTTCTTCTGTGTCACTTCAACTACCAAAAAGAAATGTAATTAAGGTGTACGTGACTAAATCCCTGTGATGGGCTTTAGCTCTTCACGGGCTGAGAGCCTGCAGGCATTCAAGCCATGTCTACTGGGACCCCAGGGACAAGGCATTCCCGGGTGATAGGTAGTCATGTAACTTACTTAACTGCAATGTGACCTTGGGCTGTCGCCCTTTCCAAGCCTTAGTCTGGTCACCTGTTAACTGGGGAAAATGAAAGTATCCAGCTCATGTATTATTGTGAAAATGAGATATAATAATGCAGGTGACATATTTATTATAATGCCTGTCACATTTTAAGTTAAAATATTGACTAAAAGTTTCCATTATTATTTTTAAACTTAAATGATGTTTGCCAGGCGAGAAGAGAGGCAAATGGGAATGATGATAAAAGGGACAGAGGGAATAAGAGATGATTCGTTTTCTATCATCACTGTAACAAAAGGTCACAACTTTAGTGGCTCAGACAAAGATTTATTATCTTATAGATAAATAAGCCCACAGTCTATATAGGTCACAAATCTTTAGAAGAAGTTTTCTGAGAATTATACAGAGCTGGGACTAAGGAAAGAGATATTTTTCCCTCCAAAAGCACCCATTCTGAGTGACTTATGAAGCATGGCTCCCTGGCACCTGACAGCCCGTGATTAGGCTTATCTCTGTGTAGTCTTGCCTCTGGCCACTTGTCACAGAGCAGAGTGCTCTCTTCAACACTCCCCACTAAGAAAGTGATTTTAAAGGGATGATTCAGGTGGATTCAGCACACCAGATCCGAAACAATGTCCTTCTCCTCTTGAGCTGACTGTCTGAAATCATATTATTTAAAGAGTTGTACTTGGAAATATTGTTAAAATGTGCATACTACCCAAAGCAATCTACAGGTTTAGTGCAGTCCTTACCAAAATAACAACAGGATTTTTCACAGAACTAGAACAAATAATCCTAAAATTTGCATGGAATCACAAAACACTCCAAATAGCCACAACAGTCTTGAAAAAGAAGAACAAAACTGGAGGTATCACAATCCCAGATCTCAAGGTATTCTACAGAGCTACAGTAACTGAAAAAGGATGGTACGGGCGCAAAAATAGATACACACATCAATGGAACAGGATAGAGATCCCAGGAACAAACCCACGATTATACAGTTGATTAGTCAATGACAAAGCAGGAAAGAATATTCAATGGAGAAAAGACAGTCTCTCCAACAAATGGTGCTGGGAAAACTGGATGGTAACATGCAGAAGAAGAAATGGGACCACTTTCTCACACCAGATGCAAAAATAAACTCAACAGATTAAGGACTTAAATATGAGACCTGAAACCATAAAATCTGAGAAGAGAGCACAAGCAGTAATTTCTCTGATATCGGCCATAGCAACATTTTTCTAGATAGTTGTCCTGAGGCAAGGGAAAGAAAAGCAAAAATAAACTATTGGGAAAAAAGTTTCTTCTCAGCAATGAAAACAACAGAACCAAAAGGCACCCTAGGGAATGGAAGAAGCTAATTGCAAATGACATATCTGATAAAGGGTTAGTAACCAAAATATATAAAGAACTTATAAATATCAACACCCCCAAATCCAACATAATCCACTTAAAAAAATGGGCAGAAAATATGAACAGACTTTTCTCCAGAGACAACATCCAGATGGCCAACAGACACAAGAAAAGATAGATGCTCAGCATCACTTATCAGGAGAGAAATGCAAATCACAATGAGATGTCACCTCATACCTATCAGAATGGCTAAAACCAAAACCACAAGAATAAGGCGTTGGTGAGGATGTGGAGAGAAAGGAACCCTTGTGACTGTTGGTGGGAATGGAAACTGGTGAAGCCACTGTGAAAATAATATGGAGATTTCTCAAAAAATTAAAAACAGAAATACCCTATGATCCAGGAATTCCACTACTGGGTTTCTACCCCCAAAATATGAAAACACTAATTCAAAAGATATATGCACCCCTCTGTTTATTGCAGCATTATTTACAATAGCCAAATTAGGAAAGCAGTCCAAGTGTCCATCAATAGATGAATGGATAAAGAAAACATCGTACATATATATAGTGGGATGTTACTCACCTATAAAGAAAGAAATCTTGCCATTTCCAATAACATAGATGAACCTAGAGAGTATGATACTAAGTGAAATAAGTCAGAGAAAGACATATTCACTCACATGTGGAATTTAAGAAACAAATGAGCAAAGAAAGAAAAGAGAAAAACTACACTCTTAACTCTAGGGAACAAAGTGGTGGCTACAGGAGGGGAGCGGGAGGGGAGATGGGGGAAATAGGGGATGTGGATGAAGAGAACACTTGTCATAATGAGCACTGGGCGATGTACGGAAGTGCTGAATCACTGCATTGTACACCTGAGACTAATACAGCACTGTATGTTCTTAACCTTACTGGAATTAAAATTTTTTTAAAATGCTTTTAATTAAAAATAAAGCATTGTACTTTGCCCTACCCACTATGTTAAATGCAAATACCACAAGGAAAGGGAAACAATGACCTTTCACCAGTCACTCATCTCTTGCACAAGACAGTGATTAGATCAGAACTTTTCCAAAGAGTAGATCTTTGTAAGGAGAATCATGGAGAATAAGCAAAAGTGAGGGTGAGCAGTGCTTTCCCGAGAAGTAAAATCAGAAGCACCTAAGACAAGGTTCACCTACTTCAAAATTTTGCCAAAGGTAATTTTTCCCCTCACTTTGTGACTCTCTTTGGTATAAAAATCCTTAACCCTTTCTCTTCCTAAACTTCCTCTTAACTATTCAATTTTAAAATAATGCTTTTCCTTAAAGAAAAAAAAAAAGCCTTTTAATAATAGGCCTTATGAGACAAACAGAAAAAGAGATTGAAAATGCTTCCCACTAGGTCTGGAGCTATCATTTAAAACAAAAATTGCCCCCCTTACATTTTTGCTGAGAGAATCACTTTTCAGAAATACATACATATATATATTTAGAGAACATGGAAGCTCGCGGTTTCCGCCACTCCAAGTGTCCACAGGAACTTACCAAACGGCTCGCAGACCCGAGCTCTGCTCGCCCAGATTCCTTGCCCTGTAAGTTACTCCCCGTCCTTTCCCCCTCAGTGTCTTATGGACCAAAACACTAGGATTCAGAAACTGTCACGTTACCGTCAGCTCACGTCCCATCATGCCCTGGTCGGGGGAGATCCCTTCCAGTAGGTTCCTCCTGGCAGGTACTTTCCACGACTGGTGGACACGACGGGGCCAGGGCTGACATGAGGGCCGCGGCCCGGCTTCTCCGCTCTCCTGCCCTCGGCGAGGATCCCGAGGCTCACGGTGTCCGGGACACGGTCCGCGCTCCGTCTCCGCCGGGGCCTGGCCTTGCCGGCCGAGTACCCCGAGTACCACGGGGCCACCGAGCACCGCTGGACACGTCCCTCCAGCTTGGGGCGTGGGGTCTTACCGAGGCGCCTGGCGCAGAGGGGCGAGGCCCGGCCCACCGCCCCGCGTGGCCGTCCACACCGAGCACATACACCAGACCTTATTCCTTACGTCTCTGCTGCTCGGTCCTCGCTACCTGCCAGCGACCATTCTAAGGGGCTTACAAACATCCACGCGGTTAACCCTCAGGAGGAACTTGTGAGGAAGGAAACTATTAGACCCATTTTATGGATGAAGGAGACACAGATGGGGTCTGTCCCGACAGGCGACACAGAACGTCAGACAACTTGTCCAACAACCACAGAGCTGGTAAGCCGTAGGACCAGGATACAAGCCCAGGCGGTCTGCGCCCTTAACCATCATGCTGAGCTGATTCCCGTTCCCTAATGATAAAGTACTGACATATCCTGCACAACGCAAAGTACCGAATTCCCCTTCTTTTCTCAGGACTTGCTCGCACATACCCGTCGCTGAGTCTGGCCACAGGCCTGGCCCACCCAGCGCACCTCACGGTAGCCAGCCGGCCTCGTCCTAATGCCCCAAAGCCCACCTGACCCACCGTCCGACTGATCTCAGGCTGTCCTCTCCTCTGCTGGGGCCTTGCCGGCTCCCCTGCACCCCGCGGGGGCTCCACGGCCAGTGCCCCGTCCTCTGTGCCTCAGCCCTTCTTTCTCACCACCTCCTGTCCTCCGAACCAGGGACTCTCGAGGTGTTTCTCCGTGACCCACAAACATATTAGTTGTTCTAAAGATCTTTTAAAAATTGGGATTTGTAGCTGCTAACCCCAGCCCTGTCGGATCAGAATTTTTGGAGACGGGGCCCAGGAATGTGAAGCCTAATAAATTATTTAGGAGGTTTTTATGTGTCCTGCAGTCGGACAGTCCGAGACCTATGGCTTCAATGCCAACGTGCACGCAAGGGGACGGTGGCCTTCAATGACTGGGCAGGACGGACCCCTGTCTGCTCTGCCCGGGGCTCGGGCCAGCTTCTGAAGCACGTCTCCTGGCCTGGGCCTGGGGCCTTCCCTGGGCACGGCAGGTGCATCCGCGCCCCCTCCCCAGGTCGGGGCTGCTGGCTTCCCGACTGCCTCGGCTGCACCTGAACTTCTCGGGGGTCATGTGTGTCTTTTTCAGATTTGACCTCCACTGGTACCAGAGAGCCCAGAACGCCCGGAGAGCGACCCCCCACGGGGCAGCTGAAGTCCACACCGGGTCAGAGCAGCGGGAGGGGGTCCTCAGAGGGGACGTTTGTGTCGAGATATGAAGCAACGTCACAGACCAGTCAGGCCACCTGTCCCACCTAAAGCCAAAGAAAGGCCAGAGACCTTCCCCACTGCCATACTCGGGGTCCATCAAGGGGAAACTTCTTCGCAAAGTTGTGCTTATCATGGTTTTGGGGTTTTTTTTGTGCAGTAGAAATTTTTAGACAGAAATTAAAATAGTAGGAGTCTAAGTCTGTGTGGTGAGCACAGAAAGCCTGATCTTTAGAAACACATCAGGAGCCACCAAAGGCAGGGAGGCCGGGACTTTGGCCATGGAAAAGGGGGGAGAGAAGTGGGGTCCCCCACAGGCAGTAACTTCACTGATATTGGGGGCAAAGAGGATAGTTTAAATTACGGAGGACTCTGGTGGGAGATAGGTAATGGGGACGACTGAACAAGACGACCCAGGCCCAGACCCAGCTCCCAAATCTCCCCAGCGAAGGCTGCACCGAGCGACTGACCGGTAAGCCTAAGGTTATCTATTATTTACCGTTTGCTGCTATGCCTGCTAAAGTTAAATATTAATATGCTAAATAAGAAGCTTGTTTTATAGTGTAGTTTTAGCTTTTAGCTAATCCTTGCATTATCTTTGTAAAGGCCTAAGCAAAGAAACCTTTTAGAACGGAGCAAAAAAACAGTGAGAGACTTAGAACCCCTTAGGTGGGCAGCCCGGGTGGCGCAGCAGTTTAGCGCCGCCTTTGGCCCAGGGTGTGATCCTGGAGACTCGGGATCGAGTCCCGCGTCAGGCTCCCTGCATGGAGCCTGCTTCTCCCTCTGCCTGTGTCTCTGCCTCTCTGTGTGTCTTTTGTGGATAAATAAAATTAAAAAAAAAAAAAAAAAAAAGAACACCGTAGGCTTCCTACTTGAGTGCCTCTCTCCTACACAGGCTCGGTAACCACAGAGAAGGTTCTGACCACCTCCGAGCCTTAGACAGTCCATAGGTTCTTCTGGATCATGACACCTTGTTCATGTGTTTTATGTTATTTAACCTAATCTGTAATTGCTTCCAACAAATGCCCTTGATCCCTCACTACATGCCAGACATTGTTCTCGTAGCCTCGAATATAGCATTGAAGAAAATAAACACCTCTGCTCTCGAGCTCATACTCTAGAGGAGAAAAGGGTTAACAAAATGACTACACAAAATTACAATATGTCGGAAAGTAATCAATAATAAGGACAAATTGGGGGATCCCTGGGTGGCTCAGCGGTTTGGCGCCTGCCCTCAGCCCAGAGCTCAATCCTGAAGTCCCAGGATCGAGTTCCACGTCGGGCTCCCGGCATGGAGCCTGCTTCTCCCCCGGCCTATGTCTCTGCCTCTATGTGTAATAAATAAATAAATAAATAAATAAAAATCTTTAAAAAAAAAAATAAGAACAAATTCAAAGCCCAGAACGGATGGCATTATTAGAAAGTACCTGTCTGTGTACCTGAGGGCAGGTACGATGTTCGTCTGCCCCACTATATACATCCAGCTCCTAGCTGAGTGTGGTCTGTTGAGTGCTGGAGGAGAATCAGAGTAACATGAAAGCGACTAATTCCAGGCTGCCAGCGGGTACCTGGGTTAGTCTCAGGCTTCCCTAAGAAAATACGATGGACTGAACAGCTTGCATATGGTCACCTTCTTGAGGGGACCTTGCACGATCATCCCTGTGTGTCTGCTGTGTGGAGGGTCCAAATTTCCTCTTCTCATAAGGACACCAGTCCTGTTGGACTAGGCCCATTCTAATGACCTCACTGTACCTTAATCAACTCTTCAAAAACCTAATTTCCAATTATGATCACATTCTGAGGTCCTGGGCTTTTTAATCTCAAAGTATGAGGTGGGGAGAGGGTACTGTGGACACGATTCAGACCAGGACACCAAGAACGCAAATCTTCTATGCCTTTGAGTGCATTACTTTATTTTCTTCTTATTATTAATTTTTAAAGATTTTATTTATTTGTTCATGAGAGACACAGAGAGAGAGGCAGAGACGCAGGCAGAGGGAGAAGCAGGCCCCATGCAGGGAGCCCGATGTAGGACTCGATCCTAGGACTCCAGGATGACGCCCTGGGCTGAAGGTGGCGCTAAACCTCTGAGCCACCTGGGCTGCCCTGGGTGCATTATTTTATTTGATTTTTACAGCAACTTAAAAAAAAAAGATTTTGTTTATTGAGAGAGAGTGGAGAAGTGAGGGAGGAGTAGAGGGAGAGGGAGAAAGAAAATATTGAGCAGACTCCACGCTGAGCACAGAGCCCAACGTGGGGCTCGATCCCACAATCCTGAGATGAGGACTTGTAGGAGTCAGCCACTTAAGGGACTGAGCCACCCAGGCCCCCCCACAGCAACTCAACTTAGCAAGGAGACCCATATTCCCATTATCTCCAGTACACCGATAAGACAACTGCCTTAGGCAGAACTGGGCTTCCAAATCAAGTGCTCAGTCCCAAGATCATGATACCTGTTATCCACGAGCTATCACTTCCACTAATCTCAGAGAAATACACGTATGAGCTGCAGATGCAGAGGCCAATCTAGGCGACGCAGAGTAGGACCACAGTGGACCAAGGGCCCTGAACAGCGTGGGACAGTAACCCATGCACCAGACAGTTTACCGGGTGTGAAGAACGGAAACAGGGAGGTTAAATGCCTTGAAATGTAGCCAAATATCTTGTCATCTGGGGTCTGCTTGGCTATTTTTCACTGGAACTGTTCAAATCCAACCAAAGACATGCCTGACAGGCTGCACCCAGAAAACTCTAATTTAAAAAAGTGCTGACATGACCACGGGCATTGCTCCTGAGATGTGAGCAGACCTGATAGCGATGCGTTCGCCTTTTTAATAAAGTCCTGTTCCAGCTTCCTCCAAGTACAAATTGGACCTAACCCTCTCACAGCCACCTCGTTGCCTGGCCCAGGAAATGCAATTCTGATCATTTCTCAGCAGTATCCCCAGAGGTGCCTTGTTAGGGCCGTCACAAGACCGCCTGAAATCCAGGGGGAGTCCTGTCAAATGAACTACTGAGACGGTTTTACTCTGCAAACTTACAGGGTGTAGTCAGTTGCAGCGCTGAAGAGTAACTTTGGGGTAGAACCCAAAGTCCGCTGGCCCGGGGCAAGGGTTGGCTAAGGCAGCGAGCCTCTGGTTCCAGAAATGCTGTCATTCGTTTGCGTTGAAAGCCAGTCTAATACCCTCTCAATTATGAAACCAGGCTCACTGCCACCGCCCACCTTTATTAAGATGCAATCTTTCCTTTTAGTCTATGCCCCACTTCTCAGGTAATGTGTTTTGGTGACAAGCTTACGGCAGATTGCATGTAGCTTAACATCAACGGGAACGTCCTTTCTCCTCTCCTAGTCCTCCCCCTTGGGCCACGGCCCAAACCCACTAGGGTGCACTGAAGCAAAGACAGGAGGTCCCCCAGCTCAAATGTTAGACTGAGCACACACATCTGCCTCCCGTCCTTCTCAACACTCTACTGAAATATTTACGAGTGCGAAACGCATCGGTGTATGACAGCAAAGAGAGTGAGAGCGGGGTGGTGATTGTCAGTGGATTGACAGGTCTCAGTACATCAAAGAAAATGGAAAGATGGGCATGACCTGTGACACAGCAGTTACACTCCCAGATAGAGGTCAGAGGCATGTTCACTTAGGTCGGCTGGGCACGTGTGCACATCTTTGCACGTGGACACAGTGGTCGTTAGGGCAGTGGGGAGCTAGAAGAGATTTAGGGAATCGGATAATTGAGGAGGAGCGAATGTATTTCACGAGACACTGGGCAGCAGTAAGTAGAAAAGTGAGAAACAGAGCAAGTAAAAACATAGTGGGAAAAGCAGATACAGAATGAGAAAGCACAATATCTTCTGTATAAATGAAAGCCTCCCAAATGCAACAGTGCATACTATAGAAATTGCATATTGTGTATCTTAAGGCCACATCAATACATAACTGTGGGTTCCAGGTGGGGAGAGGTGGGAGTGGGGGTTAGCCAAGAAGGAAAAAACACAATAGAGGGGACCCATTTAAATTACTAATAACCATGTGCTTTGCAAAATATATTGAATAGATTGGAGGGAAAAGGGAAGGGGAAGCCACATTTCAGAATGTACTGGAAGGGAACCAATCTGTGCACTGTAACATCACGGTGATCTCACATCATATAAGGAATGAGAAGTTTTTTAAGATGCACTCTAGGGGATCCCTGGGTGGCTTGGTGGTTTAGCACCTGCCTTTGGTCCGGGGCGTGATCCTGGAGTCCCAGGATCGAGTTCTGTGTCGGGCTCCCAGCATGGAGCCTGTTTCTCCTTCTGCCTGTGTCTCTGCCTCTATGTCTATCATGAATGAATAAATAAAATCTTAAAAAAAAAAAAAAAAGATGCACTTTAACTTTTTATCATAAGCAAGTGTAAATAATTTATTTTTTACCATGGTGAACATGTTAGATTAAAAAATAAAAATGTGGGATCCCTGGGTGGCGCAGCGGTTTGGCGCCTGCCTTTGGCCCAGGGCGCGATCCTGGAGACCCGGGATCGAATCCCACGTCAGGCTCCCGGTGCATGGAGCCTGCTTCTCCCTCTGTCTGTGTCTCTGCCTCTCTCTCTCTCTGTGACTATCATAAATAAAAATTAAAAAAATAAAAAAAAATTTTTTTAAAAAATGTAAAAAGAGGGTTGTGATACATCGAAAAAAATTCAACTTGCTTCCTTTTCTGCAAAACAAAAACAAAACCAAAATAAAAAAAAAAAACAGTAAGAATGCCTGGAGGAAATATAGATCAAGACTTCAACGTGCAGAGTGACTACAATCTTAATTATTCAAAACCTGCTTTTCTCCTGTGTGTGTTACAAAAAGCCCTCAGAAGCTACGCCGCGAGGCCCTGACGAGGGCTCCCTAGGGCAGCCATTCAAGACACTGGTTCAGGCCTCCATAAGCCCTGCGAGGATGCGGGTTTCTTGGGCTGTGAGGGTTAGTGAATCTTTTATTAATGAAGGCCAAGCCCACCTTCCACTCACATGAAAGGAAAACATTGGCTAACTGAACTAAGCATTAAGTTGGAGAAAACCTCGAACTCCAGTGCGAAAGCCACTTTATTGATTCTGCACGTTTGCCACTGACAAGGCCCCCCAGGCCTCCTGATGTCATGCAGGAGTCCAGCGCAGGCCGAGGCGGCTGCAGCCGGGCGGCCCATCTGGGTGAGACATCGTCCAAATCCCAGGGAGACAGAACAGGGTCGAAAGCCCAGCAGCTGCAAGGAACTCCTGTCAGGGTGTCCGGATGGCTCTTTGCCTTCACCGTGATCACCGCACAAAGTGCGGAGGAATCACACACACACTGGCCCAGGCGCCCCTTGGGCCGTCAGTGGAGCCTATGGACACCGGACACCGTAAGTTGAGTAGAGGAAATAATCAAAGATGGAGCAAAGACAAAACAGGGAGACCCCAGAGCACTTTCTCCCTCCTCTATAGGCTGTCCCTGGGCACTCGCTCAGGGGGACATTCACGTATCATTTAAAAATGTATCCAGTGAAACTTGATGCCTCATTCCCAAGGCAAAAACCTACAACAAGAGAACTTCACAGTTTACGTGAAAATAGAAAATGGAGGCCACGTAAGAGGGTGTGTGAAGATACATCCACCTTCTGGGTCAAGTCCGAAGGGCTGACTTAACATTTAATTTGAGGAGTGCCTGAGCATTCCCAATTCATTTTACAATCTTATAATTATCATGGAGCAGAAAGGGTAAAAAGGGAATTTTTACAAGGAGGCCTAAAAAATACAGTAGCCTCAATTTATGAATTGCTTCAGTTTTTGTAAATAATAAACATTTTCCAAACAAAAACACTTAGTTTGTCTAAGTATAGCATATTGAATAGAATAGAATCAGTTTAAATAGCTATGTTTACGATGGGCCATTTTATTTTTTCCCAAGGAATGGACATTTCTGTGACTAAGGCTTAGAATGAATTCACGTTTTCTGTCAGTACATCTTGAAGGATTTCTTTTTCTTTGTTTCGCTTTGTTTTTGTTCATTTGTTTGAAGTCCTGCTGGAACAAAATTAAATATGGTGAAATTTGGGCATTCAGTTGTGATTTTCCTGGAAATTTGATCTTTTACAGTCAAACTGAATGGAAAACCCAGTTTTCTAAAAGAACGGGTAATTTTGTGTCAAAACCTGATTCCCCAATTCCAAAGACAAATTTAACCCGCGGATTCAAAGCATCTGAAATGTCGGCCTAGCTCTTCACTGTACTTACGACACAGGCAGCCCGAATGCCTTTTACCTTCAGGCACGGAGACAGCAGTTGTTGATGGATCACAGCGGACGGCCCTTAGGATTATGGCCAGAGCGGGGTTAGCTCAGGGTCAGGGTGGGGAGGCTGCTCACATGAGGGGAGGAGCCATCACTGTATTGACACGGTTATGGGGGTATATTGAATTCAGATCTTCTGCAACAGCATCGTGAGATGTTTAATCACCGCGAAGTTTTAACTCATGTTATGCAGAGGATGCCTCGGCCAACAGTCTTGGTCAATGACCCTTAGACCATCAGAGTGGAAAGCTCTGGGGGATGAATGGTGTTAGTGGTCACCTTATGAAGCTGGTCTATCTGCTGCTGCTGGGGGGGTTGACAAAGGTGTCATTTTAATCCAGAGACGATTTAATGGGGACTAAAAACAAATCGATATACCTTTGAAACAGATACGCTCATCTTATCCTAAATTACATCCCTGCACCCTTTAGAGACTGGGGATCGAGGAGAGTTTAGAAACTGGGAATGGTGAAAAATAAATGAGGCTAGGCTGGGGAATGGGGATGGGTATGAGAGGGACAGACGATCGCTCGGCAAACATCAAGGCACTGCTCGCCATGCTGGGGCAGAGGAACACGCTCTTCTATCAGGTACCGACAGTGGTAGAGAAGAAACAAGTAACTTCACAAGGTAGTATCAGGTAGCTTCAATGCTATGACAAAAACAAGTCAAACAGATAATGTGATAGAGAATCCTTGGGGCAGTAGTCGTTTGCCAGGCAGAGTGAGAAGGCAATGGAGCCGGAGAGGTGGGGGTGGGGGTGGGGAGTGGTACAGATGAGATGAGCGGGGACAAAAATTTTCCCGGGGTGTCCACTTGGGAATCTTCAATGTTGAATTGAATATTCAAAGAATAGATGGTATTAATTGTGGGTTCCTGGACTGTCTAGGACTAAGAATAAGGTATTGTGACTGTCGTCCAACAGAATCAACGACTTGCCTGTGGTCCTATGTTGGCAAATATTAAAAACAAATTATTGAACTTATTTCAATTTAAGTGAAATTGAATTTAAAAACAAATGTTAAAAACAAAAAAATGGAACACACGTGTTTTGACAACCAATCCAGTACTGAGGGGAAGTGCCCCACCAGAGTATTATTCCACAGTGTAACTCACACCATACATGAACTCTTACTTGACCTTTTCCTGAAGAGAACCTGGGCTGCTTCTCAATCCAGGCAAATTTTTTGAGGTTCCTTCTCTGCAATCTAATTTTCCCATGCTTGATAAGATTTATGTGGCTGTCTTCTGTGTTAAACATGCTGTTTTTCCTTCTGCTCGCTTGGCTCACCTCTGTCCTAGCTGACATCTTCCTGTGACTTCTTAGCTGGCAACCCAACTTTTCCATGATTAGTTCAATCCTATTATGACTCAAACAGTGGAAGAGACTATGAAACTTGAATTATATTCCCTTCTTCCATGCTTAACGTCTTTAACTTTTGTTCTCCATTATTAATAGACTCCCTTTTCTTAACCTAAATTTTTTGTTCTGCATTGACAATTTTTTTAACTGATTTCAAGATTAAAATGTATTATGGAAATGCAGCAAATGACATACAAGGACAAAGAAGAAAATATAAATTACCCACATTCCTACTAATCAAAGATCAGCAGAATGTGATTGCTTATTTTTCTTGAATTAAATGCTTAATTAACAACTTAAAACACTTTCTTGTTAATCGTGAGGAGGTTCAAGTCTACGAATCTTATTCCAAGTACAGCTTTGGCCACACTCCATAGTCTTGGGGGAGAGAGGAAGAATGTCATTTCAGAGGCAGCATGACTGATCCCATAGGGCCTTGTCTGCCATCGTGCAAATGTCGCCTTTTACTGGAGTGAAAGAGAGGGTACTAGAGTTTCAGGCAGAGCAGCGGCATAATTTAACTTAAAAGGTCAATTAACTTGCAAAGTTAAGATGCCAGAGAAGTAAAAAGAAGTCTAAGAAAATTAAAAAGCAATTTATCCTTCCTGTCTGGACGTAACGAACCCTGTGATTTCACAGAAACATGTTTTACTCTCTAGAATTGTAATAACCAACAACTGATAAACATTTAAGTAGGTATTAGTTATTACATTTTCATGTGATCCTAATGTTTTAAATTCATACTATCTAGACAACTGAATCTTCCACAATGAGTACTCAACAAACACCAGTTTGGTTAAAAAAGAAGAAAGGATGGGAAGGCGAGAGATGGAGGGAAGGAGCGGGGAAGGTGCGGGGATGGGAGGGGAAGGGAGGGGACGGGACGGGACATATATCTACTTCCACAAATAGGGAAATGCTAGGACAAAAAATTAGGCTAACACATCTACTCACTAATCTTTTAGTATTTAGGAAATATATAATATGGTGAGCCTAGAGTTTAAAAACAAAAGAACTGAAATGTCTTTTATTTCTTAAAAGTGCTCTTAAAAACTTACTGAAGTTGTGTCTGTTGTTACCTATAAAATACTTGCCTGCCCTACTTTTGTCAGGAATAGGGATCTTTTTTTAAGCCCTATTCCTAGGCCCACCCTCTACATACACAGAGAGAAAGACAAATTCTTGTGAAAAATGAAGGTGGAGCAAAATAAAGTGCTCATTTGCCCATTTGGGCTTGGTTTCGTTACCCACATCTTGAACAACACTGATTTTTATGTTGATGATTGGATTTTATATTGATGAAAGGATTGATTATGGATTAAAGGGTTATTTTATGCATTTTCAAAATGAAACGGGACCAGCCTCCGTGTCACTGAATTTAGCCGCTCGCCACGTGGCTGGGTAGCGGGTGGGCTGGGGAATTGGCTTTTCCCGTGGGCAGCATGTACCTGCAGCCCGAGTGGCTTCTGAGTCTCCATGACCTAAGAGCACCAACGAGACAGCGGAGATGCCCGGCCGGAGGTCACGGCAGGGAGGTGTTTGTGCGAGTCCCCGCGTCCCCTCTCATGACGGCTCACACCGCGAATGCAGCCCGTGTCCATGTCATTTCCATTTTCTAATGCAAATTCCGCCCGGAGCCTCGAGACAGAGCTGTGTCCCCTCGGCCTCTCCAGGCAGGGAACAGACCCGGTGGTAACCGGGATGTGCGAGGCACCGTCAGACGCAGACGGCCCCGCACCGCAGCCCCGCAGGTCTAACCGTAAGTCCTCCGTCTGTGGGTTAGGGCGGCCGTGACAACTTAGCCGTCTGGGCCGTAGCTCTCTGCGACTCCTTCTCTTCCTTTCTTTCTTCCTTCTTTCCTTTTCTTCCTTCCCTTCCTTCCTTCACTTCCTTTCTTCCTTCCCACATATAAGACTGACTTGATTAGTAAGTCTCAGGCAGGCACAGTATAATTTACTATTATTATATAATGCACGTTTACAAGAGGATATAAATTACTGAATCCTTTGTAGACTGATGCTATATTTTCCATTTCCTTAAATTCGATTATCCGCAGCTAGCCACATTTATCCTGATTAATTAAACTCTGGTAAAAACCATCTGCACTTCTGACTCCATGCACCTCCCTGAATTTTCACCCGGGGTGCCAAGGAAAGAGGACATTCATTTTAGTCTCTGCCGTGGAAGCATCTTAATTTTTTTTTTTTTAATAAACGTAGAGTGAATAAAGAACTTGTCATTTCTCTGTAAGGCCAAGTTAAGTCATCTTTCTGCTTTTCTATAATGAGAGTTCTCACAGGGATCAGAGAGGGCCGATGTGTGGGAATTAATTGGCTGCTGTCTTTAGTATGAGGGATTGGAAGCAGGGGGTCCTCACAACCAAAAAGATATTAAGAGCTGAACAACTCAGGCGGCGCCTGGATAGCTCAGGGCTCGAGCACCTGCCTTCAGCCCGGGGCGTGATCCTGGAGTCCCCGGATCGAGTCCCGTGTCGGGCTCCCTACGAAGAGCCTGCTTCTCCCTCTGCCTCTCTCTCTCTCTCTCTCTCATGAATAAATAAATAACATCTTATTAAAAAAAAAAAAAGAAAGAACTGAATAACTCAGAAGGACCCACATTCAGAATCTGCTTACCCCATGAGAAGAAACTTACGGTAAGTTATAAGTTGTATCTAAGATAAGATTCAAACAACACGAAAGCTGCTGGTGATACAAATGCTCGCCACGGATGGGTTTGGGCCACGAAGGTCCACCCCAGCCCTGGGCTGTGCGGCTGCGGAGCTTGGCCTCAAACTGCAAGACGTTCAAGGCCTTCCCAGGAGCTAAGCCCTCTAATGCCATGCGAGTAACTCCGAGAAAGAAAACCCCATGAAAAGGGACCTTGTCTCTGTCTTGTTCACGACCAGAATGCGTCAGTATACCTGGCTTTTTAAGACACAAGTTTGCAAATATTAAACGATTGCTTCTGACTAGTCCATAGGTATACACTGGCGTGCAGCCCCCGAGTGGCCCCCACTACTCCAGCCCCTCCTAGGGGGATGCTTCACTGGGGGGAGCCCCTGCAGAGAAGAGCGTCTCTACCATCACTGGGGGCAGTTCTGATTAGCACTCAGGTGATACTGGTTTGCCGAGTACTCTAGAAACCACCCCCTTCCCCACCGTTCTGTCTCCAGGCCACGGAGCAGTGTCTGCCACAAAGCAGCTGCTCAATACGTTTCTCTGAGTAAACTGATGGACAAATGACCTACTTATTTTCCTTATTTCGTATCTTTTACTTACACATCCTATTGCCAGCTCAACCCCATGAATACCAAATATCTGTATCGGGATTATCCACGTTTCTAACACCATTCAAGACCAACCCTAACTGAGCACCTGCTTTGTGGCAGAAACACTTCTGGGCCCCAAAGGGAACCTCCGGGAGCCCGAGTGAGCTGGAGAGGTGTTGGGACTTTTTCCCCAAAAGCGCAGATCCCATAAATAATTCACAAATAGGAAAGAAAAGGAAATGCCAAGGAGATTAAATGAGTCACACGTGTGCTACTATTCTTCAGGCTTAACTTGACTTCTTCTTGGCTTCGGTCATAGGGTCTAAAAGCTATTTTTATGAACAGCTAAAGACATAAAAATAGGCACAGCCATATGACAGGTTGCATAAGCTTGAGGAGACCTCTAAACAGACATGCAGCATCACACCCCCAAACAGCTTACACTCACGGCCCACATGCTGTGTGCCAAGCCCTGCGCTGAGACATACACACGGCCCCTCACCTGGTATCTGGAGCCACTGCCTGAGCAAATACCGGTCCTTATCGCATTTTGGAGATGGCACAGCTAGGTTGTGAGGAGGCACACAGCCGACCTCTGACAAGGACGAACGTAGCCTCTGGTCCTTCAACCCGAGGGGTCAGGTGGTGATCACCGCACCACCGACCCTATACGGAGGTAAACCTGGCATCCTTAACCTCTCTGAGATTACAAGTTTTAAGCTAGCACATCCAATATCTAAACTAGAACAGTCTTTATTCTTTTTGGTCCACTTTAATTGTTCTTCCCGTTTCATGAATTGGTGTAAGTTGCTATGGCAACACTCATCAGCTTGTCCTTCCTCTCTGCATTCGTCATCCTCTCCTCCCCGACTCCCTCATTCAGTCTGGTGTGACTCCTGCAAGTGAATGAAGCCAAGACGGGCAAGGGTCTGCGTGGCCCGTTTCCAGGGAGCACATGAGCATGATTTCCTTGTTAAGCCTCTCCTCTCCGTCCACTCGCACCTTCCCCTGTTGTCCTCGTGCCCTTCACTGCCAGTCTGTTGCACATCTGCTGTGCCATTCACGGACCCTGCCGGCGGGCCAGGACTCATCATCTACTCTTTCCATACATCTAAAATGACCTGATCCTCAACTTTTCTGAAAGATACAGGTTTGTCTCCGACTCTGAACTTTTCATGGACAAACTTCACAGAGGATGGAGATGTTCTCAGTTTCCTGCCTTTTCAATATCCAACTACCCCCCAAGACTTTATTTTTAAAGATTTTATTTACTCACGAGAGACACAGAGAGAGGCAGAGACACAGGCAGGAGCAGCAGGCTCCATGCATGGAGCCCGATGTGGGACTCGATCCCGGGACCCCGGGGTCACGCCCTGAGTCGAAGGCAGGCGCTCCTCCGCTGAGCCCCCAGGCGCCCTTCATCAAGACTTTATTTGCCGTACTCGTGATAAGCCAACGTGGGAGTCGGTACCACACATCTTTGTGTCCTTCACAGCACAAACCCAGCCTTTTGTACCTAATAAATACATTAATAAGTTGACAATAAATGAATGGATAGTTGGCTGGTGGATGAATAAACTATAAAAGAGCTGGTACAGGGCATACATGAAACAATCTAATTTAAGAGGCACATCCTATATTTGTTTCCCTCTGTACAGACTTCCTAAGGAACATTTGTTCAGATGACCAGTGTTACTTATTTGACTTACAATATCATTAGTATATTAATTGCAGTATTTAAGACACCTACTCCGTATCAGACACTGACTTGAGAACTCTTATAATTTTAATTAAGTAGCCCTCCCAAATATAGGAGGTAAGTGTTAGTATCCCCTTTTTACAGTTTTGTAAAGGTGTGTTAGGCAAATTCAGAGAGGTTAAGGAGCTATGGGTAATCTCTTAGGGAATAAGAGATTTGAAATTAAAGTGACATTGGATCAAACCCAAGACTTCGCTCTTTCCACTGTGCCATACCGCCTCATTGAGGGAGTCTTATAAAAATATCCCTCTTAACATTTGCAGGAGCTGGGGAGCTAGCATGTTGTCTTCAATCCATTGCCACAGACTAGTTGACAAAAGCATCCAGCCATCTCCTAGAGGAAAGAATGACCTCGTATAAATAGAATTCAGGGTAGATACATTTTGATGAGAGTAAAGGATGTTTAAGAGGATTCAAATGAGCATCTGCCCAGATTAATAGGGGGATGAGTCTATCGTTTAGGGCCCGACATGACCAATAAGTAAGGTGATGACACTCAATGACCAGAACAGATGGAACCAGAAACCAAAAGAAGGAACTAATGGAACAGGACGGGGAAAGGACGGGTGCTGATCACAGGCTTTCCCACTTCACAAGGGATAAGGGGAAGCTTCCCAGTTCTCCCCTTTCCGCGTTTCTGGCTCTGATTATAGGGATGGTACTATTACTGCAAAAAAAGACTAACAAACTGTGGAGGATAAGAGAAGTAGAACAGATTCCTCTGAAATAATACCAGCTTTTAAAATTGCCTAATAATGGACAAGGGCATCTTAAACTCCAGTCAGGCCACAGATGTATTTTTAAAAACTGGAAGCATGCCCAGCTTGAATTAGGGGATACAAGGAATGCAAGCATCCTTGGATGTCAACAAGCAACACCATTCGGTGGTCATTCGTACCCTCAGATTTGAATTCGTCGATAGGGGGAAAAAAAGCTGAAATGGAAATAGGTGCAAGGGTAGGCAGGCACCAGGCTAAGGGAGATATTCTTACTTCAGGTCCAAGGATCACCTTGACGAATCATCCAGGCAGGACACTGCTGGGTCTTTAGCTGAAGCACTTACTGAAAAGGGAGTGCTGGCCTCTTGCCCTCTGCTCACACAATACACATCTTTAAGGCAGAACATGTCCCCCTGTGGTGGTTAGAGACCCTTGAGAAGCTTGAATGTACAGTCTTCACGGGTATGGACTTAGGAAGGTGCCCAACACCACTCTCAGGGAGCAGCCTTCCTATTTTTGTAAAAATCTCATTTTCCTTCCCCACTGATTCCCTAAAAGTCTTGTATATGGTGACAGATGGTAGCTAGACTTACTGTGGTCATCGTTTCACAATCCATACAAACACCAAATGATGATATCATATGAAAACCAACAAGTCTCCTTAACTACAGGCACAGAAACCCATTCTGACTGGCTCTGGCAGAGGCTGCCTCCAGCCCAACGCCCTCCGACTCCTCGGGCCTTTCCCTGTGAGCCTCTGTGCTGTTGCCTTCCGTGGCCTGGTCAATGGCTTTTCCTTTGGGGACCCCCTGGGGCTGTTGAGAGGCACACATAGGGAGCACATCGTGCCTGGGAGTTTGCGCTCCCCCAAGGTAGTTCTGACCCAGTGAGAGATGGTGCAGGGCCCTGAAAGTCCAGTCAAGGGAGCCCTACGCTCCACGGACTTGGCCCGAAATCACACCGTGCTCTCCTTTCCTCTGCCCTCCCGGTGCTTTCCCTCCACTTCCTTCCAGCTTCCCCTGGGAGACTTCCTTACTAAATTACTTGCACATGAATTCTCATCTCAGACTTAGTCTCCAGGGAACCTGACCTACGACACCAGCCAAATAAAATACGGCTGGGGTGTTTTGGGGTAAGACTGCAAAGGCGGCAATCACAGACACAGAAGCAGACACAGCGCTGGCTGAGGAACTGGCCTGAGAGCATCTGGGGCTCAGTCGGCCCTTCCCTCCCCAGCACACGTCCATGTCACTCACGCACAGTGCTCTGGTATCTTTTGTGTGTTTTTCTTGGCATCTGTCTGCCCCATTCTCCTCACTGCAGACAGTCTTCCCCAAACTTCAGGCAGCCACGTCCAAGGGTGCTCAAGTTAGAGGCAGAAGACTGGTTCCCTAGGTGTACCCTTCTCATTTGAGGGGTATCCACACACACACACACCCACACACACACATCCACCCTGTTAAGCTGTAAGGTGCACACGTGAATGAAGCTGAGGGGGAGCAGAAAAAGGCAGTGTATGAAGTACGGATATATTGGAAAATTACTGTAAATACTTTTTTAAAGACTTATTTTAGAGAAAGAGAGAGAGCCAGCGAACGAGTGGAGGGAGGAGCGGTGGGAGAGGATCTTCAGGCAGGCTCCCCACAAAGCGTGGAGCTGCCTCGTGGCTGCATCCCACAACCCGGGAGATCACGACCTGAGCCAAAACCGAAAGCTGGCTGCTCAACCGACTGAGCCACCCCGGCGCCCCTACTATAAAGATTTCCTACTTGAAAGTGTGCTAGTCATCATGTACAACAAAACATTCGTCTGAGAAAAGAACTAGTAAGGCATGCCAACTTGCAAGTTTTAGTCGCCTTTCACACAGGTTTAACTACTGTATATTCTAGAATGGACGATTAAGAAATGATCAATCTTGGGCGGGCCAGGTGACTCAGTGGTTTAGCGCCGCCTTCAGCCCAGGGCCTGATCCTGGAGACTCAGGATCGAGTCCCACGTCGGGCTCCCTGCATGGAGCCTGCTTCTCCCTCTGCCTGGGTCTCTGCCTCTCTGTTTCTCAAATAAATAAATAAAATCTTAAAAAAATAAAAAAGAAATAATCTTTCCTAAAAAGGTACATAGGTAGCAGGGGAGTGAGCATGAGCTAAAGTGAATTGTGACCTTTTCTTTCCACCTTCCTACAGTGTGAGTGATTATTCATGTTTCTTGGATCTGCCTTCTATCTTGCAGTACAGGTAATCACTGCGACAATTCAGATCCTGTCTCTCAATCCTTCCCATTGCTCTTTCGTCAGGAGATGTACCACACCGACCATTAGTCATCTGAACCCCACGGCCATGGTTTTCAAACATTTCAGCCCATAGTAACCCCACAACCCAATATACCGCCAGACAGGTTCACACGTACTAAACACTTAAACACAATCAAAACAAATGTTTCATGAAATAGTTGTTCTTCTTATCTGTGATACACTCTATTTTCTTATGTTTTCTGTTATAAATGAATCTATTCATTGTTAAATGCTAGCAGCAACCAACTAAATTGATTTCAGGACCCATTAGTGGGTTACAGCCAGTGCCTTGGGACATTAAGGGCTTGCATCTAAATGCTAATATTACCAGAAGAGTTGCCCCTATAAGTTTTTTTTTTTTTTTGCCCCTATAAGTTATCATCACCCACTAACACTTTGTTGTGCATCAGCTCATTATTCACGTAACAACTGTGTTTCCAGTGCCTGATTCATGCAGGGTGTTTTGCTGGAAGCCAGGAAGGGATACAAGGGATGCACCCACCCTCACCTTTGAAAACTCACTGTCAGAGTCCTTAGCTGCAAGCCGACAGGAGCCTATCTGGCTGATATAATGTACAGTTCATATATATCACCATATATTATACACAGTATATAGTTATAACTATGAAGAGGTTTATAGTTAGACAGACCTGGGAAAGCCTCTATCAGAAGAGACAGAGAACCAGGTAGAGAGTTGCACGGCCAAAGCCACAATCACAGGCACATTCTAGAAGTGATCCACAACTGCCCCTGTTGGCGCTTCAAGCTGCACTCAACATGGCCAGCACTCGGGAGCCAGCCCAAAACCCGCTGTCACTGCTGTCCTGGGAGAGTCCAGGTACTGAGCAGTGGCTCTCCCTGGTCCTAGGTAGATCCTCTTTTCTTAAGCACCAGCTCTTGAATTAAAGTCTGCAATGATTATACCTGAACTTGGACTGTGTACCTGTGCGTGGTGACTAAGAGCTTAGATTCTGGAATCAGATTCCTTGGGTTCAAATCTTGGTTCTTCCGATCGCTGTGTGACCATCATGAACAAGTTACTTTCTCTCTCTCTCTCTGTGCTTCAGTTTCCTGAACTGCACCAATTTGATAATAGCGCCTACTTCACGAGATTGTTGAGAATCAATTGAGTTGCTACAGGTTAAGAGTTTAGAAGTGATGATGTCTGTTAATATGAGGAATTAGGGAAGCAAATATCTGGAGCTTTCAGATTTTTATCACACAAGATAGGCTTGGCATCCAATCAAGACTCTGAAGATGGGGACATTTCCAAACCACATGATGGCAGGTGTAAAAGAATGGCCAGTGCCCATTATATACCCTGGTAGACTAGTTTAAAAGATGAGTCAAGTGATGCTCTTGGAGGGCAGGGCTCTGAGGGAATGAAACCCAGAATGGCATGAAGAGCAAGAGCTATGGAAAGGTCTGCAGCCTTGAGGCTGCCGTCTGTGGCTGCCAGAAGTCTTGAGACAAAAGACTCCAGAGGAAAGACAAAGTGGAGAGAGAAGGAGGGATAAATGCCAGAGTCTTCCTTACTTGGCAATTTTGCCAAGGGGTATCTCAATCTGAGATAACATGGCATTTCTGGAGTAGCAGTCTTCAAATATTTTTGGTCATCCATCCCCTAAAAGAATTTTGCCAACGATCGGTGCCCCACAGACTTTTAACATCTAGAATTTTTATCATATAATTAAATAGTTAAGAAGGTTGTGATTTCTTGCATATAACATATAGGCTTTAAATATATTTTCCTCAAGATCTTGAGGTCTTGGCTTTAGCTTTTTTAATTTATAGAAATTGTCATTAGGAGGGAAATGACAAAGTTCTCAGTTTCAAATTGGTCGGGCAAAACCGACTTCATTTTTGTCAGAAAAAATATCTGACATGGTATTTGAATTGCAACGTGTGTATTAATCTGTGTTCTTGGTTAACCATCTGACTTCTGAGTCTCAACTCTGAAAGATAACGGAAGCAAGTTTCCTTAAGTTTGGAAGCTGATGAAAGAATGTGTTTCTTCCTTAAGATTTTTCCATTAGAAGCTCTTTTCTCTCTCTCTCACACACACACAATGCTCCTGGTGAGCCGTAAAGCCTCCACTTGTCCCTTTGGCAGTTTGATGGTTAGTTCTGAACAATGCCTCATGGTCAGATTTTGGATGTCAAGTAGCTAGAAAAGGGAAGATGGGAAGAGAGAACCCATAGACCACAGACATTCCGAGGCGGCCAATTTAAGGAAGAATACATTTAGAAGTTAAAGAATGGAAGTTTATTCCTTAAAACAATCCCAGCTTACATACTCACTGGAAAATGGTCACATACCTCCTGGAGTGTGTGTTCCAGTTTAGCACACACACCCCTATTCTGGAAAAACATCTGACATGGCACTGTTTAAGTCATTAGACGTGTATTTTCTATTAGGATAAATGTAATAAATGTATACGTTTTCTGTCTAGAGTTAGAGCCAATCAGGGCCAATGTGGCAGAGTGGGCGACACTTCTCCACAACCCTTCCCCAGTAGAAGGAATAGAATCATTTAGCAAAGGGTCATAGTATTTTAGATGATACATTTATTTACCCACTGTCTTTGCAAGTAAAAATAACTCCATCACATGCTCAACACCAAGCAAATAGTAGGCAGGAGGAGTGGGATTCTCTCCAGGAGCCAGGAGTCCCTTACACAGACCCAGACACAGTCCTGGGCTGGGGGGCCAGCAGATCTGTCCTGAGGTGGACACTGAAACAGATTCGAGTTCCCTTTACAAGGAAGAGGAGGAAAGGGCTCCTGGGTTGATGAACAGGTGGAGGCTTACATTTTTATGGGGTCCAAAATGCCTCTGGATCCAAGTGGATCTTGGCAAAACATTGCACTTGTAAAACGATAGGAGTATTTTATAAAGTGCTATGCCTTTGCTATGCCTTTTGGAGCAAAACTTTAAGGCAAACTTTAAAAGAGTAAGGAATTTTGCCAAAACCTTATTTTAAAAGGGGGAAGAGTCAGTGGGATGAGGAATGAAGGGGTCCTTCCTCCTCCAGCTAACCCTGTCGTCAGCCTCAGGGCCTCTGCAGAGGTCTGGCCTCTGGGCAAGGACCTTCCCTTACCACATGCTCTAAGGAGCTTGTACCGGTCACAAATATAGAGACGAGTTTAAGTTATATTCCCCGACTGCTGTCAAATTGTATTTTTTAAAATCTTTCTTTCTCTTAACATGTGCATGACTGACACAGAATTCTATAGGAAATGAGAAATCTGCACAGCAACGTTTACACATTTTAAGTGCTGGCAAATTCCTCAGGGAATTAATTTTGTGTACTGGATCTCCTGTTACTCAATTTATCAGGGCAATTCCTGGGTGTCCAACAATGTTTTCCACTCCCAGTCATTCACTTGCTCCTCGAGTGACTGAAAACTGAAGCTCTTAGGTAGACTCAAAGCTAAATAAGTGAGTGAATGAATGAATGAATGAGGGAGGGAGGGAGGGAGGGAAGGAAGGAAGGTAGGAAGGAAGAAAAACCTACTAAATGCAAAGCACCTAACTAAATTCCTTTGAACTAATCAAGTTTAGCCTTCTTCCCAAGAGGGGCAGATTATTTTTGCTTTTTCCTCTCCCTTTAGTTCCCTTCAATTTGTCTCAGGCAGTCGTCCAGCAATTGTAAAACTCCATGAAATGACTAAAACAGATTAAAGCTGAGACAGGACAGACTGCTGGGGAGATTTCACCTTGGGTGAGCAATGCTGAAACCCTGAATAGCTCCGCAGGTCTCGGGAGCATAAAGAGGCAAGAGCAATGCCTTATACTGGGCCCTAATTCAGCAAGAGCATCGAGGAGTACGAAACACAGGGGAAAGACAATATATGGCAACCAATTCAATACCAGACCATTTAATTCACAGCTCAAGATTTCTCTTTCAGTGTTAGGCTTCCATAGACAAATGGCGAATTTTACTCCGTTATTAACCCCAAATGAGAAGAAATGGAGGCTGCACCCCATCCCAAATGATTAATAGTTGCCTTGTGAGTGGTGGATTTAGTTTAATAACTAACCCCTCTTTTCCAACAACACATTGAATATGATTAAAGATGTGTCTTGAGATTACATTTCCTGAAATTTTAAAATATTTTTTAACTAGAATGAGTTTTATATAAAGAACTATTGAGGGGTTCCCTAGACTCGATCTTCCGTCTAAAGGATAAGCCTTTATATTCTGCAAAAGGGGCGATGGTGCCCTGTACGAGTGGCGTGGTGACTGGAAGACCATTATGGAAAGAGGCGAAGAATCCAGAACAAGCTACCTGGTCACTGTCAGCTCAGTAGTCATTTCCACTCTTCCTTGTAAAGGGAGCTCTCATCTGCTTCAGGATCACTTCAGGGCACATATCCCGACCCCGAATCTACGAAAGTCTACCTAAGTCACTCATAGCAATCCCACTCCTCTTGCCTGTGATTGGTTCAGTCTTGCGCATATATGATGCAGTTCTGACCTCCTGGCAAGACAGGAAACCACTATGAGCTCCCAGGAGAGGTTTCCTAATGGAAAAAAACAAAAAGTTGGGATCCCTGGGTGGCGCAGCGGTTTAGCGCCTGCCTTTGGCCCAGGGCGCGATCCTGGAGACCCGGGATCGAATCCCACGTCAGGCTCCCTGCATGGAGCCTGCTTCTCCCTCTGCCTGTGTCTCTGCCTCTCTCTCTCTCTCTCTCTGTGACTATCATAAATAAATAAAAATTAAAAAAAAATCACGTTACAAGGAAGATGCCATCCATTTGTTCTTCTGGCTATTACTGCAGCTGGACAGGACAGCCAGAACTTGTGCAGTCATTCGGTCACTGTGCAGGGAACTAACCTGAACACAAAGCCAAGTCAGCGAGCACGGCAGGATGGAAGATGGGAAGCACTTGGATCCCTGGTGACGGCACCGATATGATGAACTAGAGAAGCCCAGGCACTGCCCCATGTTGCCCCTTCTCACATCCTTGTCGTTTAAACCTTCTGTGGTAGCTTTAACATGTGTCCACAACCCTTTCACTCTTTTCCTCACAGGAGGGGAAGCCTAAATCTCCTCCCTCGAAGGTGAGCTGGACTCAGGAACTCATTTCTAACAAATAGAATAAAGCAGGGTGACATTATGCAGCCTCAGACACCGGATCTCGAAAGGCACCTTGGCTTCCTCCTCCTGCTCTCCCCCGGGTCACTCCTGGTGACTGAAGCTAGCTATCACAGGATGGGGACACACAAGCAACCTAAGGGGAAGCACACATCACAAAGGACCGAGGTCACCTGCCAACAGACAGGTAGGGGAGTCGTCTCGGAAGCAGAACTCCCACCCCCTGTCAGGCCCTGAGATGACTGCAGCCTCTGCCTATGTCCTGAGATACAACTTCATGAGGGATTCTTGGCAAGAACACTCCAGCTAAGTCACTCCCGAACTCCCCACTCACAGAAACTGTGAGACATTTGTTATTTTAACCCACTATATATCGGGGAAATCGTTGCACGATGGTAGGTAGCAAAGACGCTTTTTAAGATTTGGTCTAACATTTTCAGACAAAGGTGCCTTAATTGGTAAAAAGGTTGTAAAAGACTGCATTCTAAAACCAGAGAATTACAGGGTCCTCGGGTTCCTTTTCCTTCTTACAAGGACTGTATAATGCTCTCTGAGATAAAGAGACATCCTTCTCACAAGGCCTTCCAAAAAAAGAGGTAACAGTTGCTCTGGGGCTTTACTTTCACAACCATCTGGCGAGAGGCTAAAATCCCTCTGGTCATGATTAAACAATTGCATTTCATTGTATGCTTAGAATTGAGTGGTGTTTCCCTAACTCTCTTACAGAAAAAGCATCCTGAATGATATTAACAGATGTTCTACCCAAAGGGGAGGGCTGAGGTAGACATTCAAAAGACACATACAGCAAACTAAAGACTTTGGAGAGGTCTTTCACAAAGAAATCTGCTTAGCTTTTGCTTAACCCAGAATTTCTCAAATTTAATGTGACTACAGACTGTCCCCTCTATGCTCCTCCCCCGCCCTCAACAAAAATATCCATATTCCTTGGGACGTCAATGTTCTTTAGAACACAGGGAACCACTAGTGTGGATGCCACAATACACTGAATGAACGTATTAGCATGAATGATCAAAATAATCCAGCACTATACTCAAAATACCACAGCCATCCTACAGAGACTCAGCCACATCCACTATCTGAGTAATCTGAAGTATCTAAGTTTAGACTTAGATTTCAAGTCAGAAATGGTACAAGTCAGGAATTACCAATGCGCCATCAGGAGCAAAATAGGATTCACACACATTTACTCAAAGATGAGTGGTTTTCTCCAAAATGATTAGTTTCTTGTTTCCCATTACACGAAAACCTGCTCCCCCCTTTTAAGATTTTTTGTTTTAATACTTCAGGTGAATGTTTCCTCTCACATATTTGGTGTAATGAAAAAAATCCTCTTACAGGGAATTTTGAAATATCAGTATCTGGTTTGTAGGACCCCAAGGTAGCATACCCATGCGAGCTAAAAGTCAACTACTTCACCGACGATGCAGCCAACACAGCCAAGGAAGCCAAGCCCTCTTGACTCCAGTCCCTGGATTCTATCCTTCTGTTAAGCCCTAAAATCAAGTGAAGGAAACCCCATACTCCTGAATAAGTAGGAAGATCATATAGCAGTTGATTAGGACTTGCCCCAACCGGGCGATGTCACATGTCACGTAAGGTAGACGGTTCTGTCCTGGGGCTGGGCCAACTCCGACATGCCTAGAATACCTCGGACTGCTTAGTATCACAACTTTTTTGCCTCTTAAAAATCAAACCACCAACCATTTAAGACTTGAGAAATGGGATTTATGGAAAGAAAGGTGTGCAAGCAGGTATGTGAGGAACCCCACCTTCTCCCTCCGTCGCCATGACGCCCTGTCCTTGATTCTTGCTCCTTTACCATGCTCCCGGCTTCCCCCGCCCCCGGAAGGCAGCCTGCCTTTTTAACTCGGATTCAAGTGAGAACACAAATGCTTTTTTTTAGTTCACTTAGTACGAATGAGATACACTATCGTTTAGGAAAGTATCTGGTATCTAAAAAAGGGATCCCCTAAAGAAAATAAATCAAGGAATTACGGAGCAATCCTGGAGCGGTCAAGTTTCAGGTGGACGGAATTCTGACGCTACAACTACGCATTGGCCCCAACAGCTGGTAAATCTGTTCAGACGCCTTCCTGGTTTCTTCTGTTAGCTAACCCCTTACATGGTTAGCCCATGACCTGTAAACCTTTATTAAGAGAGCATATTGCCATCTGGGTCAAGGACAAAATGACTACAGTCTTTCTCATCCACACCCATTGCCCCCAACGGTCCAAGCTCCATATTTTCTCTGATGTGAGAGATTCTCACCTACAGCTTTCCTAACTTCCCATATCTGATTAGTCCGCAAAACCCATCTGGAGGGTATCGCTCAGTCCCAGAATTTCTAAGGGCTTAAGGGCACCTGCACCGCTCATGTTTCTTTACCTGGGGGAAAGACTGACATTGCACGGTAGACTGCACTCATAGAGAACCCACAGCTACTCATCTAGAAGCTGGGGAGGACTTAGACGATCTCAGAAACCAGAGAGGCTCCTGAGAGGAGTCACGCAGGGCCTGAAAAGACCTTGGTGGCCTTAGCCGGTCTTCCCCCTCAAGCCAGATGACAGTGGCTCCCAGACTTTTCCTTGCCTTCTCTCAGGTGAAGCAAGCTGTGCCTACAGTTGTGAGACAGGAGCCAGCCCACACTACCTCCAGCCTTAAGCAGGGAGCTGCTTAGTAGCTGATTTGTGTGAAGCCCAACAGAGGTTTATCCCGGTGGGACCTTGTGCCAGTCAGTGCAGGTGGTTGAGCAACCTGGAGACAAAAGGACTGTCTTGGAAGGACAGAGAACTTCCTGGGGGAATAAGCAGCAACCCCCAGATGAGGGAGGCAGTAACTTAGCCAGACTTACCTACACAACTTCGAGAGGCTGGAGAATAGATCACCCACATGGCCAGATGCTGCTTTCCCTGTGGGAGTTACTGTCCTCGAAGAACACGTTCTGGATGGAGACCCAAAGCATGATTGAGGCGGGTGGGTAGGAGGAGCAGGAGACGGCCACCTAGAAAAGAAAGAATACTTCTGTAGGATTTTTTTTTTTGGGGGGGGGGAATAGTTTTAGTAACTATTTTTCTAGAATAGAAATGTAGACATACAGCATTTTTGAAAACTAACTGACAATTTCCCAAAATTTCCCCACTTTCCCCTTCCCCACCTTACACTCAGAGCAGCCAGGCTGTGGTCATTACTGCGTGGCTCAGAGGTGACAACAGAAAGCAGATATAAAAAGAATTATTCCAAGCTAATGCCCAAACACAGAAAGAGAGAAATTGTCTACTGAGTATAAGAAATAGGCCCCCCGACACCACCTCCGAGCCCTCCGTACCCCAGCGTGGTTTGAACTTAGCCGAGGACACCCAGGGACCTGGAGGGCCAGGAGAGAAGGAATAGGACAATCTCAGCGTTGACCCACAGAGACCGAGGCCTGAGACCCAGGGCAGAGGATGGGCGCTCCCGGGGGAAGCCGCTGCCCAGGCAGACGCACCGTAGAACTCACCACACACGTACTTTGAAGTGTAGCTGTCCGTTCTGGGAGGTGAGGGCACGAGGGAAGCTTGACTAAGTTTCCGCCATCCCGATGGAATAAAAATTGAAGTGTGTGTGGGGTAAGCTCACACCTGGTTGAGGTAAGATTATTCCTGCAAAGATTACATTCAAAATGTAGACTACGATTGTTAGGTCCATCCCTTTTTTCAAAAATGTAAAGATGTACATCCTAAGAGAACACAGTTCCCTTTCTGTCAATTCCATGATAGGTTCCGGGCACGTGCGAATAGGCATCTGTAGCAGTTTCCTGCAGCTGCCACAGCCAAGGGCCACAAACCAGGTGGCTGGAACAACAGACGTGGACGCTCACGGTTGCAGAGGCTAGAGGGCGAGACCACGGACTCCGGAGGGCCAGGCTTTCTCTGGAGTCTCTAGGACGGAAACCCATCTTGCCTCTTCCTAGTTTCTGGAGGCTGCTGGCAATCCTGGTGCCGCACGGCTCATCGGCACATCACGCTAGGCTTTGCCTCATCTTTGTCTTCCACACTGTTCTCTTCTGTCTCTGCACCAGTCATACTGGATTAAGGAGTGTGACCATCTTAACTAATCACAACCACAATTGCCCTATTTCCAAATGAAGTCCTATTCTGAGCTTCTGGGGATGACATGAATTTGGGGAAGGGGTGTTGTTCAACCCAGTACAGCAGCCATTGCCATGCCGCCCTCACTCTGTACCCCAAATGCACGATGATAAATCCCCCTAATCCCCTGCAGAGACAGCAGAGACCAAGAGACAACTTCTGGCCAATTTTCTACTCCAGGTGCATAGAAAAGTCACTGGAATATGGCAAAGAAAGTAAATCACAATCCTATTAGCCATGGCTTCTTTCAAAGCCAGCAGCTCCAGGCCCAGCCAGGTGTCCCTGACTCACCTGAGAGCTGCTTCCATGGAACCCTCAATAGACATATTCTTAGACACCAGACTTGCCTGAGGCCCCCAGAGAACGGGTTCTCCTCCCCTGTGGTCCAGGGTCTACTTCTCTGTCTGTTCCTACTCCAGGATCAATATCTTTACAAGATAACGGGCAATAGTAATGCCCCTTCAGAAGAATAGTATCCTTCACCTTCAGGGGAGAGGGTCTTATGTAATTAAGGGGGAAAAAAATCTTACTATCACCCTGATGACATTACAACAGAGCTTAGAAGTTACACTCCCGCACATCGAGGTTTTCAGTTTTAAAGGACGCCAAAAATTAAGGAGAGAACCTTAAGAAGAGAAGTTAACGTAGCCTCAGGAGTCCAGGGGTCCATCCTCTTTCGTGCTAGAGTAACCCCCACGGGTAGCAGGACCCTGCGCTGGGTCACTGTGCTCCACCACAACTCACCGAGCGGATGAATCAAAGTTGAAGTGTTCAGGCCTTTTTGATCCTTTTTATGACCTCCTCCCCGGCATAAAGTAATGAGCATTCCTACTCTCCTTTTCAAATACAAAGTCCCCCCACCGAGCTCTCAACACTTGCCCCATTCTCCCCTGCCAAAACCATCTTTTACACAGGGAACGAGTGTCCAAGTAAGGCCCAGCTATCTTCCTGCGTACAGGGGAAAGAAACATTAAACATCCTTCCTCCCCCCAGACAGCAACGAAGTTTTGGAAGACATAGCTCTGGTTAAAGATAAAGCAACCACGTGAACTCTAAAGTAGGACCCTTGGGTAACTGAAGGACCATCTGTGTCCCCCAAGCAAAGGGCCATCTCTGCCCAGGTCCCCAAGTCTATCCAGAAATGTGTAAAGGGCACACTTCTGGCTTCTCTGCTCCCATCCCTGCGCCCCATCGGCCTCTCCTCCCGTCCTACCGCCTCTCCTCCACACCCTCGAGGGCTCCCTGGGCCCCCAGTCTGGGGCTCCAACCCAGCTGCCTGTTGCAGACAAACTGGCCTAGATCGACCTCTGATGCTTGACTTCTTAGTCGTCCCTTTTGGAATGCTCCTCGTGCTGACTTCTGCACCCATTTCTGGCTGCCCCCTCTCGCCCCTGTAATCTAATCTCCACCTCTACCCCCTGCCTCCTGACTTCTCTCTGGTTCAGCATTCCCCCAGGGGTTCCCCTGGCCTCGTGTCTGTCCAGCCCTTCTTGGATTACCAGTCGCCCTGGCTGTAGCCTCTGAGTTCCCGTAGTAGCACTACTCTCTGGCCATCCTCCCCCAGGGTACCAGGCTCTTGACCCTCACTCTCTGCCTCACTGGACGCTCCATTCCTTTGTCCATACTCCTCGCCTATGATACAAAGACCTTCGCAAACACATCCTTGCATCCTCTCCCCACTGCTGCACAAGAGGGTCGTCATGTTACTGAATGCTACTGCGTCATTATCTTAGAAACCCAAACTACCCAAATCTACACTGTGGGATATTGTCAGTACCTGCATCCTATTTTCGTTTTATTTCGTAATAGATTAGGTTTTTTTAAATTGAACTAAAAGCTGCATAATCTTAGCATCCAGACAAATTTGAACTTAAAATTTTTCTAAGTTTGCTTCTTCCTTGAGAAAGAACATAGAAGAGTATTGGCTCCGTAAGCAGATGGCCTTGCTTGAGTCTTAAATCTGTCACTTACTCTATGTAGGTCTTCTAGAGCAAATTACCTAACCTGTGCCTCGTGCTTTTCATCCACAAACTGGGAGTGATACTATTTCCGACCTCAAAGGCCCATGGTAAGGATGAGATGCCTTAAACACCTAAAGGACTTAGAGCAGAACTTCGAGTGCCAAAAGCCTTCCATGAGGACTGGCTGCCACGGTTGCTTTCCTGACTGAAGGCCCCATCCACTGCCGTCAGCAGCCTGGAGGTCATGGAC
The DNA here is from genome assembly GCF_011100685.1 of Canis lupus familiaris. Taxonomy (NCBI): domain Eukaryota; kingdom Metazoa; phylum Chordata; class Mammalia; order Carnivora; family Canidae; genus Canis; species Canis lupus. Next base: position 868,295 of record NC_049224.1, on the reverse strand, counting down.
TCAGAAGTTTTTGATGGAACAATTAACAGGGACGATGGCATCTCTATAACAAATATGAAGAAACAGTATTTACTGGGGAACAAAAAGAGTGGAGGCCTACTGCCAATGCCTTACAGTGGCTGAAACGCAGTCTGGACTAGGCCATCACTGGAGGGGTTCCCATCCTACTACCTTCCTCATAATCTATCCAAGATAGACTCTTTTTTTTTTTTTTTTTTTTGTCAATAGTACCTAGACACCACCCTGTTCATTCCTATTCTACCCCTGTCCTCACATCCTCCAGGACGGAATGCCACCTGGCAGACACACCAAATTCCTCACAAAGACTGGTAAACTTCCCATAGCACACATCTGACACATTAAATAGGTCAAAGGCGCAGAGATTCCAGCCTTGTTCCTTTTGGAAAGATGGGGAAAAAGGTAAGAAGCTCTTGTTTCTTACAGAGACGTGAACGTCATAACCAAAATACCAATTTCCTTTTAAAGATATTTCATGGCAATCAGCATTTTCCTCCAATGATACAGTCAATTCTCATTATTTGTGGATTTGCCTACTTGCTAAAATGTGGAGGCCCCAAATCAATACTCGCAGCACTTTTGTGGTCCTTAGTGGGTGTGCACAGAGTGCAAAAAATCTGAGTTGCCCCCATGTGCAAGTTCCCAGCTGAGGTCAAACAAGGCAACGGTCGGTCTTCTGTTTCAGCCCTCAGACTGTAAGGTGGTATCCTTCTCGTGATCTATTTAGTGTACAGTTTTCACAGTTTTGAACTTCGTGTTGGTGAGTTTACTACTTAAAAGGGCCCCAAGAATAGTGTCAAAATGCTGTCTAGTTTCCCGAGTACAAAAAGGCTGTGATGTGCTTTGGAGAGAAAATAAACGTGTTAGATAAGCTGCTCTGAGGCATACGTAATGGTGTTACTGGCCATAAGTACAGAGTTACTGAATCAACAATTTATTAAAAAAGGTGTCTTTATACAGAAGCATGCATGAAGTAAGGCTGTCTACTGATCAGCTGACAAAATGCGGTGACCAGAGGTTTGCAGGAACCTAGCCATGTATCTTCCCTACAGGCAATGGTTCCGTAGTCACTAATTCAGTGTAAGTGGCAACTTTATAAAAACATAACCACAACATGTGTACAACATAGAATATACCTGCAACTATGGAAGTCAACCATATATTCAAATCTGAATTAATTCACTCCAAGAATTCCCATTGCTAGCCACTCATCGAGCACAGTATAGTAGGTTTTCATTTAAAAAATAAACCCCCAAAACTCCTCTAAAGAGATTCACTTGTTTCACAAATTGAAAACCTGATTTAAGGTATCCAGCCTTTTGTGATAAAGCTGTCTAATATACCTCACTTGAAAGAGGACTGTGAGATACCAAAAACAGAATTGAGTTTAAGGATGGGGATAAAAGAAAACATAAAATGAAAATTATTGAAATACCATTCCCTCCTTTTTCTGCTTCCTGATTTGAACGTCATGCCCTCGACCCCACCAGCCCCCTAGGTAGCCGCCGTCACCTCCCTGCCATCACAATAGCAGGTATGAGGTTCTATAAACAAGGGGGATCAGGGTGTCTCGTTGTGTATCTCCCCGTGTTCCAGGCCCACAAGGAAAGAACTCAGTAGACCTCTAGCTCCCTCCCCTTACAACTTGCAGAAGACCTGGAGGGAAGAACAATAGGTGTGGCTTTCCCTATCGCCCACCACCAGCTACTCCACAGATGGGCCTTGGCTCAGAGAGAGAAAAAAGTGCCAAGGTCGGGAGTACACAAGACCACCTGCATTACTGACACTTAATGCAAGGCAGGAAGGGGGATAGCAGCTCCTAAAGACCATCTCTGGCCCCAAATTCAAGTTCAAGTTTCCTCAAGACCACCCTCAGGTTTAGTACTTTGCCAGAAGACTCAAACTCAGCAAGACCATTAGACTCATGGTTCTAATTCTCGTGAAAGGCTATAGGTCAAAAAGTAGCCAAGGAAAGAGGCACACAGGGCAGCGGTCAAGAGTTCCAGGCATGAGATCCCGGTTGTTGTCTCCCAGGGAATCATGAAGATAGTGCCTGTTTCTCCCAGCAATCAAGTCTGGTCATAAAGCACAGAGAGTTGCCAACCAGGGAAGTTAACCCAATGTACACTACAATGTATATTTATGTTTTACAAAGTGATTTTTTTGGGGGGGGTGGATAAGGAACAAACTGATTCCTGCCTCAAGGTCGTTGCTGGGAAAAACCAGAATGGACTAATTTACAAGCCAATAAATGGACATCAAACTTCCCTTTGCCAAAGCAATTGCAAATTGAGAAGGAGGAAATCACTAAAAATTACCTGAGAATCAGAAGGCTTGTTTTCTGGTTGTTTAATTATCTCGTTATAATCAAGAGTTTGATACTTGGAGTGAAAGCTCAAAATCATACTTTTTTGTACTAGTTTGCTAGGGCTGTTATATATAACATAGTACCACAGAGTGGGTGGCTTAGACAAAAGAAGTTTATTTTCTCACAATTCTGGAGGTTAGAAGTCAAAGATCAAGGTGTCAGTAGGGTGGGTTTCTCTTTGGCTGGCAGATGTGGCCTTTTCCCTGTGTCTTCACATGGTCTTCCCTCTGTGTGCGTCTGTGTCCTATCCTCCTCTTCTCATAAGGACACTGGTCATATTGGGTTTAGGCCCACTCTAATGACCTCATTTTAACTTAATTACCTCTTTAAAGACTCAGTCTCCAAAGACTATCACCCTCTGACATATTGGGGGTTAGGATTTCAACATATGAATTTGGTGGTGGAAATGGAGGACAAAATTCAGTCCATATCATTTCTATAATTAATGAATACAAAGCTGGTATTAGAATTTTATGACAGGACATCTAGGAATGGAAGTAATACCTAAACATTTTAGTGTTTCTGGCCTGGGGCACAGCATTCCTATCTTAAAAGTAATTTAAGAGGTTGACCTAAGAGACTCCAACCAATGGAAAGTAAATCTTTAAATTCTGTTATTGTCTACGTAGATTCTATCTTACTTGGTTACATCTTCCTTCCTAAACATATTTAACTTCTATATGAACACAATAACTCACTCATTACTGATTTATGTGCACCATGTATGGACTCAGGACTTGACTCTTGGTACATTTAGTCCAACATTCTGTAGAATAATAAAACTTTTTTGCTTTAGTGTTAAGAGTACCTGGGCTCAGGGATCAATTCCATAAGGCATTACATTCTCATAAAAATCATTTTAGTAACCTAGCTTCACAAAAGACATTTTTTTATGGTAATCAGCTTAGGAAAAACTGTTTGCCAGCATTTGATAGTCATTTGTTAATAAAATTTTAATTTCTGATGCTTACTATACAATACTTAATATCATTTAATATTTTTATTTGAGAATGACATAACACTGAAAATGATTCGTATTTGCCTCAATTGTGGGTATTCTGAACTTTTCTCACTTAAAAAAGTCTCATGAGATTAGCATTCCCATCTGATAAGTGAGAGTCATGATCACATGTGATGGAGTCATTACTCAGATCCCTGACGCTGGTTAAAAACAGTCTTTAAAATAGGCTGTTGCTTTTCCTGGTGTCTTGGCTGCATTGTACTACATCTGCAACACTGCAGGTGTCCTTTATTCATGGCAGAGCAGTTTGTGCTATCAAATAACAGCAAGTGTGCATGTTCCACTTTCTGTGCAGCTTTGACAACTGCACCCCTTTTGCATCTCCATTCTGTCCCCTGGTTAATTCAGTACCACGTTAATAAAGCACCCTACTATTACTCACTCTTCAACAATAATAACAGCTAACATTTGTGACTATATATTAGGCTCCAGTGATGCTTCTTTTTGTGAAATACATTCTACTGTCTAAAACATTCTCTGTTAGCCCACAATGTCTAGGATCACTTTGAACTGGAGGATGTCCAAGTTGGTATTTTCAGCAATGAAGTGTCTGAATTCCAAACCTGTTTCTTCAAGCCTGCACTCAGATTCAGCAAGAACAAAACTCAACTTTCAATGAGTTCACCTCCCCTGCCATTTCCCTATTTACAATAATCCTTTGTTGCACTGAAGTCCTAGTGATTATATACTCAAAATTTCAGGATCATCTTCAACTCTCCTTATCCCTATATCCCTATTCCAGTAGATTAACACTCCACGACAAGGACTCTTCCTTGTAAGTTGGACAACACCCTGATGGCTCTTCATGTATGTAATTCTCTTCCTTCATGAATGTTTACTGTGCACTTCTACCAGAGTAATCACCCTAATGTACAACTCTTGTCATGCTATTTATTTCCAAAATATAAAAGCTTTAGGCTATACATGATCAAGTCCAACATTTATCCTAGTTTTCAATGCCTTGAATGGCCTGATCCTTTTTGCTACAGTTTCTTTTGAGGACCTTTAAGTAAGGGGGAAAGGAAGAGAAGAAAGGATAAAAAGGAAAGGGAAGGAAAATGAAAAAGGAAAGGTAGAAGAAGAGAGGAAAACAAATACAGGAGAGTATTTTTGTTGGAAATGACAGACACCAACTTCAAAATAAATTAACCACAAAAATGAAATTGTTGACACATAGAACTAGGAATGTAAGAGCTGAATTTGGCTTTGGAATAGTTGGATCCAGGGTCTTACATGATATCATTAGGACACTGTGTTTCTCTCTGTTTCACAGCCCTGTTTTCCTCAGTATCTGTTTTATTCTCAGGGTTTCTGTAAAAAGATGGAAAATATATAAACCAGTTTAGGAAGCCCATTTAGATAGCATTAGCTTACTGTAGACCCTCTGACCAACTCTGAACCAATCACTATGACCAAGGACAAGTGGTTCAGTCATTAATCTGATCTGAAATATATCCCCAACCCTAGAGTTACCTGGTGTGAGCCCCACTTGAACCAAATGGACTGAGAGTGAAGGAGAAGAAACTCTCTGAAGAGACTGTGATGTCACATAACACACATGTATGTAAGAAGAACTAAATTTTTAAGAGTTAGTGAGAATAACTTACCCATCTGGAATTGCCAATTCTAATCATCCATTGGTGAGATCTTGTCAACCTAATTCGATTTCCTTTGTGCTTTAGTTTCTTTCACAACAAAATAGGCACAGAATTTATGCCACCAGCTGCTCTAAAAAAACACCAGATCCTCAAATGAACCTTGACAAAGTACTGCCAACATCACAAATGACAAATGTTTATGAAGTTAAGTGCTGGTCTTGCACTGAAGTTCTCCACAATGTTAATTTGCACATGTGTAGAACTATGGATTTTAAAGCACTTTCATGTTGTCTATCTTTCTTTTTTATTGTTTCTACTTAATCATTTCTTAAACTTCTATCTTAATGAAAGGAAGAGATTAGTTGAAAGTTGGTAATAAGCACAATGAAGTTTCCAGGAGAAAATGATATGGCTTTTCCAATTGCTTGTACTTATAATTTTTTTTTTTTTTGGCAGAAGGTTTATAAAGGGCTAGAACAAACAATCCTACAATTTGTATGGAACCACAAAAGACCCCAAAGAGCCAAAGCCATCTTGGAAAAGAAAAGCAAAGCTGAAGGCATCACAATACTGGACTTCAAGTCATATTACAAAGCTGTAGTCCTCAAGACAGTATGGTACAGCACAAAAATAGACACATGAATCAATAGAACAGAAAATTCAGAAATAAATCCATTACTATATGCTCGATTAATCTTTGACAAAGCAGGAGAGAAAATTCAATGGATAAAAATCTCTTCAACAAATGATGTTGGGAAAACAGAACAGCAACAAACAGAAGAATGAAACTGGACGACTTTCTTACACCAACACAAAACTAAATTCAAAATGGAGGGATCCCTGGGTGGCGCAGCGGTTTGGTGCCTGCCTTTGGCCCAGGGAGTGATCCTGGAGACCCCGGATCGAATCCCACATCGGGTTCCCGGTGCATAGAGCCTGCTTTTCCCTCTGCCTATGTCTCTGCCTCTCTCTCTCTCTGTGTGTGACTACCATAAATAAAAAAAAAATAAAAAACAAAAAAAACAAAAATGGATTAAAGGTCTAAATCTGAGGCCTAAAACCATAAAAATCCTAGAAAAGAACACAGGCAAGAACTCCTTTGACATTGGCCTTAGCAACTTCCTACCAGTAAGTCTCCTAAGGTGAGGGAAACAAAAGCAAAAATGAACTATTGGGACTTTGTCAAGATAAAAAGCTTCTGCACAGCAAAGGAAAGAATCAACAAAACTATACCGCAACCTATAGAAGGGAGAAGATGTTTGAAATTGACATAACTGATAAAGGGTTAAAATCCAAAATAAATAACTTACCAAACTGAACACCCAAAAAACAAATAACTCAGTTAAAAAGTGAGCAGAAGACACAGACACTTTTCAAAGACATACAGATGGCTAAGAGACATGAAAAGTGTGTCCACAACCCTCATCATCAGGGAAATACAAATCAAAACTACAGTCAGGTATCACCTCACACCCATCAGAATGGATAAAATCAACACCACAAGGAACAACAGGTGTTAGGGAGGATGTGGAGAGAGGGGGGCCCTCTTATGCTGTTGGTGGGAATGCAAGCTGATGCAGCCACTCTGGAGAACAGTGTGGAGGGTCCTCAGAAAGTTGAAAATAGGGCTACCCTATGGCCCAGAAACTGTACTACTAGGTATTTAACCAAAAATCCTGATTCAAAGGGACACACACACCATGTTTATAGCAGCGCATCAACAATAGCCGAATCATATTAAGTCTCACACGGTCTGAATACCACCACCGTGAAATACAGTTTTTTGTTTTATACACAATGCATGAGTTTCTTAGACCATAGTAAAAGATAAGTCCCCTGAAAACTTCCCAGTTGTCATATGGAATTGGTCATTTTTCTCCTCCCACTTCTCCTATTCTCATCCTTTTCAGTATATGGACGCGACTCAGTACCACCTCTGTCGGAGCCTTTTTTTTCTCTTTAAGGGGCTGACAACTATGCAGAGGGCAGTGTATTTCCTCTTGACCCTCCTTCCCAACTAAGAAATAAATTCCCATAGACCTCACCTCCACCCGAAGAGTAGCTCCAATTTCCACCAAAATTATTTCTGCTCCTCCTTCCAATCATACATCCTCTAGAGTTTTGTGGTCAACCAACTGGGAAGCCAAAATCAAACCCAATCAACCGAGAAACATAAAATTTCTTGTAACAAAGAAAAATAAGAAAATGCTAATCTCCACACTATTACTCCAAATATCTTTCTACAATATAATTTAGCTAATAAACTTTAATTCTCCTATGGCATTGGCTATTTGTAATACTCAGAAGCACAGTTTATAGCTTAAATGTTCTCAACAAGCATAACCTTGACCTTTTAAAAGGTATACAACATTCAAAGGAATAATGTAAGACTATGGAAGTCCCTGTTCTTGTGTTTCTTCCTCTGCAATATTTCATAGCTGTCCGCACACAGTAGCTACTTTAAAATGCTTTAACATTAATTAAAACATTGTCTTTGGAGATCTAAAAAGACAAACTTTCTAGAGAAAAACTTCCCTAATTCAGATCTCATTAATTCAGATTCTGTGCTCTTTCAATTAAGAACTGAATTGTCTACCTTAGTACTATTAGTAAGAAATGTGACATTACAATTATATAATGTAATCATAATAGGTATTAATTGAGTGTTGATTGGCAGTGCCAGGAATTACACTGTTTCATATTATCTTATTAAGTCCTTACAACAAATCTATGAAGTGATTATTTTAATCTGTTCTTTACAGATGCAAAAAATAAATCTCACAGAGAAACTGCCATGGTGGCATCTATAGAGGTTAGAACCTAGCTACAAACATTAGGCTCTTAATCAATACATTATATACATTATACTCTTTCTCCTTCTAAGAGGTGACCATTTCTCGGAATAGTGCATTGTTGTGGTAATTTTTACTTTTTTATATGTACCTTAACATAAGGAATCTAAGGAAGCAATATTTTAATAGCACATTTTAGTTATCATGTACATCTGAAAGTAACTAAACATTTAAAAAATTTTTATTTAAATTAAATTTGCCAACGTATAACACCCAGGGCTCATCCCATCAAGGGCCCTCCTCAGTGCCCATCACCCAGTCACTCCATCCCCCACTCTCCTCCCCATTTCTTTTTATTATTTTTTTTAAGATTTTATTTATTTATTCATGAGAGAGAGAGAGGCAGAGACACAGGCAGAAGGAGAAACAGGCGCCATGCAGGGAGCCCGACGTGGGACTCGATCCCGGGGCCTCCAGGATCACGCCCTGGGCCAAAGGCAGATGCTCAACTGCTGAGCCACCCGGGCGTCCCTCTTTCTTAATGTCTTTTAAATATGCTTTTTAAAAAATATTTTATTTATGTATTCATGACAGACAGAGAGAGAGAGAGAGAGAGAGAGGCTCTAGAGACACAAGCAGAGGGAGAAGCAGGCTCCATGCAGGGAGCCCGAGGTGGGACTTGATCCTGGGACCCCGGGGTCACGCCCTGGGCTGAAGTCGGTACTAAACTGCTGAGCCACCCGGGCTGCCCTAAATATGCCTTGTTAGGAGTTGCTGAGACTTTTCTAGACCTCTTTACTCAATGTATCACCAGTTCAAATGTTTATACTTTATATTCCATATTGGTGACCCTCATTCTCATTACTCATAATTTATAAATCAGTATTTGCTGCCATTTCAGTTTTTAAGAGCCCTATTAAATTCTTTGACTATCAAAGTTACATTTGTTGGAAAACACATTGGTTAGTCTCAGATTTTAATAATGAAGATAAATTGCCATCGAGAGAGGTAGGAAACTAATTTTCCCTATAAATCCAGAAATATTTAATTTCCCACAAAAGCCTTTTTCTAATAATCTCATCTTTCCTGTAAAGATATTTCCCCAGTGAGAAGATCAGGTCAGTGTGTTCCACAGTTTTTGGACAACTTTGTATTTTGGATCAGAAATGTATGGCAGTGAACAGCTGTGGAGAAAATAGAATGCAGTGTGTTGGATAAACACTAGCCGATTCACACTGAAATTAATTCTCACTGTTTTAGCGCAACTACCATACAAAATATATTCTTCCCGTCTCTGTGGTAATTCAACCCTGCCTGTATAGCTGCTATATCAGAGATGCCCTGATGGTGTTTGCTTCTAGGTCAACAATCAGTTGGCTAGAATTTCTCCTGGATATTTCAGTTCTATCAAGTTCAAAGACCATTTGTCTTATGTGCCCAGTAGGGACAAAAACAAGAATCCTTCCCAGACAGCTGTGCCTTAGGGCCATGCAAAAGTGAGTGGTAGTCCAAGGCATGTCTTCATGGAAAAAATTCCTAAATGCTAAAACAAATCCAATACTTCTCTCTCCTGCCCTGAGAGTCTGTCACCTTCCCCAAGTATGGAACAGCTCACTGTAAGTGGACAATATGTTCCCAGCTGCGGCTGACTCATATCATGACTATGAATCCAAATCAGCATCTTTCCAATGTGGGAAAAGTCTGAACTTAATCAATTCCCCATGTAGAAGGCATTTCCAATTTGTCTCATCCTCTCTGGAGAACAAGAAAGTCACCTAACCTGGAGGACTTGGTGAACCTAAACTCATCCGGCTAAGATGTGAAATGAAGGACAAAGACTGTTGGTGAATCTCTTACTAGAATGTTCAAAGAGAAAAACACAGAACAATGAAACCATGGAATCTAGGCAGAAAAACTGAAGTCACGGTAAAGTATCTAAAGAAGAATAAATGAAAAAACAAAATCCTAAAAACCCTTTCTCCCCTCAGCCAGCAATTTTTCCATAGCAACCTGTTCCAATCACAAATCAGTGTCACTGAAAGACCAAAGCTCTTGAAAGCATTTTCATTGTCCAGCACAAATGTTTTTATGTTAAAAATGTGCAATCAAACAGACCCCAGGGATGGAATATGTGGGCCGCACCATTGAATGTGACAGTAAGATACAAGGTAATTGCAGCTGCATATCAATAATGGGTCAAAAGCTACAGTCCAATGCAAAGGCATTCGAAATTAAAAGCCCTAGAATTTTTTTCAATCATAAAATATTTGAGGCATACAAAAAAGTCTAGGATATAGTATAAGCACTCATTTACACATTTGTGTATCCTCCGAGAGCTTAAGAAATAAAGCATTAAATTGCAATTTAAGTCTCCAACATATCCCCCCACACCCTCCCCCACTACCTTACTCTCCATATAGGTTATCATTACCCTGAATTTGGTGTTTGTCTTCCTCAAAATGGTCTTGTATTTTTATTACATGTATGTATCTCAAAACAATGTCTAATTGCTTTGTATATTTAAAACTTTAAATAGTGTAATTCTGTCTGCATCCTTATTTAAACATGTGAGATTCATCAACAATGATGGTGTTCTTGTTCATTTTTTTCTATTATAGCATTTGATTGCACATACATATATATAACTCTTCATTTGTTCATTTTTCTAGTGATGGACTTTAGGCTGTTTCTAATTTTTTCTATTACCAACAATGCTCTTAAGAACATTCTTGTGCATTTATCTTTGTGTACATGGTTGTTTCTTAAGGGCAGGAGTCAGAAACCATGCCTGTGGGCCAAATCCGGCCTTCCACCTGTTTTTGTCAATAAAGTTTTATTGGGATGCAGCCATGCTCATTTGTTTATATACGTCTGTGGGTGCCTTCACACTACAGTGGTGAAGTTGAGTAGTTAGTTGTAACAGAGTGTCTGGTTTGCAAAGTTGAAAATATTTGTTTTCTAGTCTTTTACAGAAAAAGTCTGCCCACCCCCTACTTTAAGGTATAAACTTAGCAGTGATACATTTGGGTCAAAGGCTGCATGAGTATTCAATTTTAACAAATGTTGTCAAATGCTCTGCAAAGTAATGTACCAATTTACACTCTCCTCAATCATGTAAAAAAAAAAATCCCCATTCTCATTGTTCCTCATCCTCACCAGTACCTTCATTTTTGAAATCTCAAAAATGTTCAAATGGTGTCCATTTATTTTGTGATTCCATTTCAAATAGCCTAGAGTTGTTAGGTCATATCTATATCTGTGTATACCACATGTTTCAGAGTAACAATTGAAATGATAGAGCGACAGTTTAACTCCATCCCAAGGTCAGGGAGTGCCAATGGACACCTCTCTGGTTTCAAAGAGAGTTCCTCCTCCCCAGCCCTACATCCCATGTTATCTTATGGCACCTCTACCCCAAACACACTATCTCTAAGGATCTGTTGCTCTGGATCATGTATACATGTTCTTCTATAGCTCTTAATTTTCTGCCTGAATACAATCTACTCCTTCCCTTCACAAACTGCACTGCTAGTCAGTCCCAGAGCAGCGAGAGAAAGGAAAGCAGCCTCCCTGTTTTCCATATGGAACACCTGGTCTCCACATTGCACCACCTGAGGGCATTTGTTATCACCTACACGCAAAGCCTGCCAGGTAGGCAGGAGCAAGAATGTGATGGTAAAAGGCGGAAAGGTTCATTTGTGCCTCTGCTGCTCCCAGGGTGATGCTCCCCATCTAGGTACCTCTCAGATTATCTGATTTTGATCACGTTCTTTGATGGAAGGAAATCAGTTTTTCTTTATCTGCCCAGGGCCCACAACATCGTTCTGGAACACAAGTGTTGATTTATACAAGTCTAGATTTTGTTTCATTTATGTAGTTGGCTATAGTAAAGGGAACTCTCTTCCTTGTCGATATTTCTATAACTTGCTTGGGTAAATTAGGCAAGGAGGTGGCAGGGGATGACCATAATTGGAACAAATCTAGAGCACTGAAATCCCAAATTATGCCTCAGTTTGATAGTGAAAGCTGTGACCTTAGGGAAGGGAAAGAGCAAGTGAAAGAGAAGAGGGAAAAGTCATTTGAGGAAGAAAGAGAGGAAATCATGATGATGGAAGAGAAAACAAGCATGAAGAAATATTGAAGAACAGGGGCGTTTAAGAAAAAAAAATGCTGAGTGAAATAAGTCAATCAGAGAAGGACAAACATTATATGATCTCATTCATTTGGGGAATATAAAAAATAGTGACAGGGAATAAAGGGGAAAGGAGAAAAATGAGTGGGAAATATCAGAAAGAGGGACAGAACATGAGAGACTCCTAACTCTGGGAAACGAACTAGAGGTGGTAGAAAGGGAGGTGGGCAGGAGGTGGGGGTGACTGGGGGATGGGCACTGAGGGGGGCACTTGATGGGTAGCACTGGGTGTTATTCTATATGTTGGCAAATTGAACACCAATAAAAAATAAATTTATAAAAAAATACAATAAATGGTTAGCCCAGTACCAGCCACAGTGAACCACAAGCTGGGCTACCATAATACAGGTACATGTGCTGATACTTAGAGGACAGGAAGCAGGGACTTCCCACCCTGGGGGTCAGTGACTCAGGGCAGTATAACTCAAAGTTTTGTCAAGTATGAACTTCCCAGAAGGGCAATGCATGAGTAAGTGCTGATGCGCCACGAGACCACACTGCAGCAGACATAGCCGTGGCCATGATACACCTTGGGACTAATTCAAGGAGTTTCCTTTAGAACACTCTCTGCAAGGCACAGAATCATCTTACTGGCAACCTCCTCCATTACTGTAGTTTTTTTTTCAATCCGATTAGTTGTCTTCCAAAGATTTCTTGCTTTTAAGCTTTATCTGAGCAGGCATTCATTCTCCAGGCATCATGTGTCCCACAGATATTTATTGAAGGCCTACTCAATAAATGTTTTTAAGCACTGAGACTACGGTATTTTTAAAGAGACATGGTCCCTGCCCTCAAAAACCTCACAAACATGTAAGTCACATTACAGAATGGAAAGGAGGACATAAACCAAGCGTCCAGAGCAGAAAATACAGGGCAATGAACTCTGCCTGTGGGAATCAAGGAATATTTTTCACAAGATTTGGGCTGAATTTTGAGAATAATGGTAAAACAGGAGAAGGATAGTCTGAGTAGAAGGATCAACACATACAGAGGCACCACAATGTAGAAACACCTAGCATATTTAGGGGAAATATTTTGAAATAATTACTCCTAAGGGATGGGAAGTCCAAGCCTCATGTCCTTGAAGTAAGCACGAGTACCTGTGCAAACGTCAACAAGCTGAGGATGGATAAGGGCCAGAGAGTGAGATATGAGCCAGCTAAGGAACTGTGACATTATTCTCTAGAGCCCCATACATCTCACTAACTTGAGTTTAATTAAAGTGAATTGTCATCTAACTTTCAGCTAAGCACATGATTAAGTCTCTCATGACATTTGTTGGCCAAAGTGAAAAAAATATGGGCTCCATGATGGTACACTTGATATATCATGTGATCATCTTCAGATATTGGAAGAATTGTCAGGAAGAAGAGGGATTTCACATTTTATGCCCAAATCCAGAGTAAGAGCTGGAACTAATACATGCAATTTACAGGGAAGCAGATTATTGTTCTGGGTCAGAAAAAAGAAAAATAAATTTCTATGCAGTGTTTAATTCATTAATAGTCCATTAATGCAAAATAATTAGCTTAATGGGGAAAGGAACTATTTCACTGCACAAGTGTTCTTGGTTTGGCAGAAGTTTTCAATTTTATCATGGCTTGAATAGCGATACACTGAGTTTTTTCTGACCTCACAAAACTGTCAAAGAATGACATTTTTTAAGAACCCCAAATAGATGCATTTTAGTATCATTTAAATTACTTGCTCTGACAAATGACAATTTGTCTAGACTTCAAAGTAGTGTTAGATTGGAAAATAACATTTTCTCCTTAGCTCACGAATAGATATTAGAGGGTCAAGAGGAGGGAAAAAAAATAGAAAGATTAAAAAAAAAAAAGCAGAGAATAGGAATGCAAAGCAAGAAATAATAAATACATAAAATGGAAAGTAACAGGTTCCCTTCATGTAACAAAGAGGGCAGGAAGGTCATAAGCAATTAAATGTTTCCATGTTTGCAGAGCTAGAATCTGGGTCCCATGTCATCTGGGGTCTTGCCCTCAGACTATGCTGTGTCCATCTGCTAGGATGTATAAAAAACCTTTTGGAAAAATATATTTTGATGAATATTGGTGACCAATAGGAAAGACTGGCTAAGTACAAAATGTTACAGATGATATAAAGACTAACAACCCACTGTAAGAAGCAGATTAAAATTATTTTAAGAAGAAAGAGTATGTATATTAGTCCACTAATGCTGCTAAAACAGTACCACAGATAGAGTGATTTAATCAACAGAAACTTTTCTCACAATTATAAAGGCTTGAAATCCAAAACCAAGTTGTCAACAGGATTGGTTTCCTGCCTTTCTCTTTGGTTTGCAGGTGGCCACCTTCTCACTATGTTCTCATGGTTTTCCCCTATGTTTACACATCCTTGGTGTCTCACCCTCTTCTTTAAAAAGACAGACATCTTATTGGATTAGGGCCCTAATCTTATGGCCTCAATTAACTTTAATTACCTCCTTAAAGGTCCTGTCTCCAAATACAGTGATAACAGGAAGTTCCTGCCTCAATATATATGGATTTTGTTGAGATATCATTCAGTCCATTACAATATGTATCACCCAAGATGTCAGGCCCAGACAAAGGACAGTAATACCTACATTACTATTTCATAGATTTCACTCCAGCCTCTATTTTGCATGCCCTGTGGCATCTTACTGACCTCTGATGCCCTACTTTTGCCTTTTAGAAGTTGTCAAACATAACTATTTCTGGACTTTAATCTTAGAATCAGCTTTTCAACTCTTGCCTTCAGAATTGTGAACTCTATTCAAGGGCCTGGTACCAACCAGTTTCTAACACAAAGACTTCCTTGCCTTAAGGTCTTTATCACACCCCAATATGACCTTTTCCTATACAATGACTCGAGTATAGTTGTCTTCCTCCACCAGCTCCATGCATACGTACATCCTCTCAGGCTTCTGAGTAGCCCATATCTGCCTACTGCTGCTTCTCGATGGAACTTAAAATATCTGCCAGCAAATGACCCTCCACCTACCAAACTAGAAGTTCTTGAGTCAAGGACTATGTCTTCATCATATTTGTGTCCTCGAGGCCTACAACAGTGCTCGAGCATGTAAGGATATTCTGAAAAATGTTTTTTTGAATAAATGACAAAGAACAAATCAATTTTCCAAAAAATATAAAAGAGGAAGAAGGCTAAGTGAATTCAATAGTGAATCTGGGATTTTTGTTTACTCTAGAAAGGAGAATGTCTGTCCACATGCATTGACACTCTCCTCAACAGCCAAACTTAGACTTCGTCTGGCTGAAACATAAGAGGCAAAGGGAAGATAAGTAAAGGTTTATGGTTAAGAGTCGTACTCCCAGTGTTTGATTCCCTCAGTCAGTTAGCATTCACTGAGCAGCAGCTTCAATCCAGGAACTACACAGTCCATACATATTCAAAGAGGAATGCAGTTATTCTACTTCTTGAGGTCAGGACCTATATGGTTAACAGATCTAAACAGACAGAATGATAATAATACTTGAGTATTTATATGCCACCTCATTCTACAAAAGAATTGAGAAATTTTATAAAAATTCATAAAATGGAGAAGTATAAAGTTAATAGTTGAGAGCATCAGAAAGAAGGAAAATCTCATATAAATGAAGGCCAACCAGAACTCTGTAGCTATGGGTGCTGGAAGCAACGAATTGTACATAAACTACCTAGTGGCTAATACAGAGAAAAAACATTCAGCTTTAAGATTTGTGTATAGGTACCCATAAGTAATTTCTTCCTGTGTCTGCATTAGGGAACACTGTGGAGATTTCTAAGTCAAGAAGACATATTACGTACATACCTTGCACTTAAATAACTAGAAATACTAAATAAGATATATTAAACTATACTCATCTGTATGTACATAGCCTGGATGAAGGGTATACGGAGAAATACCCAGGCGCCAGAATTGTAGTGATTTTGAGCTGAAGTCTGGAACTCATGGTAGAAGCAGCAGATCCTGGGAGTAAACAGAGCCATAGGGGCTGTACATTAACACCAATATGAGGATGAGAGGTGGAATCACCTATCTTACTCCTGTGGTGGAAAACCAAAGTTGATCTTCCAGTAAAAGAACAGGACCTGGTAAGCAAACCACCTACTCAAGACATGTGATTCCAGAATCTTGGATCTATATCGGCATGATTGCAGAGGCCTAGTTATATTTTCCAAGTCTGAAAAATCCAGAGTCAAAACACAAATTTAAGAACTTGCTCAGAGACAGTGAAAGCCCCCTAGGGAAAGCTGAAAAAGGGGAAATTGTGGAGATTTCTCCACATTCCAGGTTACACATGAGTAAGCTCAAAGAGAAGATAGTGTGCTAGGAAAATGAGCTCACAGACAAGAATGACAAAACATACTAGAATGTCTGCATCAAGATAATAGACAACAAACATAACTCACAGCAAAGAAATAACAAGAGAACAAGTAAGGGATGTTTAAATGAGTACATTTAAAGTCTTCAAAGATATAAAGAAATCTTTTGTGAAACAAAACCACAAACATTATGAAATGGTACATTGATATTAAAAAGCTCAATAGAAGAAATATTAAAGCAATTGAAAAGAGAATAAATTTGAAGAGAAACCTCAGAACATTTTTTCAGAATGAAACAGAAAAGAAGAACTGAGTAGGGAAAGTTTTTTTTAATTAAGGGAGTATGAAATGAAAGGACTATGAGGAAGTCAAAAACACATCTAGGAGGCATTCCAGACAAAGAGTAAAATTGAGGCTCTCTTCAATATTCATAAAGACAATAGTTGAGAATTTTCCAGAGGTGAAGAAAGATTGAGTCTTCATTTTTAAAAATGCCTGTTAAGTACACTGATGTGCAATGTAGTGACATTACAGAACATCAAAGTTAGAAATGTTCAATTTCTTAGAGAGGAAAAAAGAGATTGCTTCTATTGAATAAAAATGGGAGGTGGAAGGAGAAGCACACCAATTAAATATATGAAGAATGAAAAGGGGTAACATCATACATAATTTTGATTTGACAAAATAATACAGGTACCTTTAGCAATTTAATATCAGATATTAAATTCGATAAAATGGAAAAATTTCCAGGAAATGCTGAATTACCAGTATTGACCCATTAGAGATTTTTAAAATCTCTAATGAGTCAATATATATTAAAGAAATAGTGCTGTATCCCTTCCCCAGAATCCAGAATATAATTTTATCAAACTTAAAAGTTCAGATCATTCCTATCTTATATAATTCTTCCAGATAGTAAAAAGAGGATAAAAGGCTAATTTTTATGATGTTGGTATATTTATGCCAAACCAAGACAGAGTACAAGAAAGTAAAATACGAAGCTAATCTCACTTCTGAACATGAACGTAAGAGTTTTATTTATTTTTAAAGATTTATTTATTTATTTGAGAGAGAACACACATGGTGGGGGAGGGGGCAGTGGGAGAGAGAATCTCAAGCAGACACCATGCTGAGCCCTGATGCAGAGCTTGATCCCAGGACCTTGAGACCATGACCTAGCCGAAATCAAGAGTCAGATGCTTAACTGACTGAGCCACCCAGGTGCTCCAAATGCAACAATTTTAAATAAAGTATTAGTGAATCAAGTCTAACTTCATATCTAAATGTATATATAGCTTTATATAATATCACTAGAAAACTTAGGGGAAAATAGAGGCTTAAAAACTCAAGAAAATCATAAAGAACAAGACATCTCGATAGATTTTTTAAAAACTTGGTAAAAATGCAACAATATTCATTCATGATTCAAAGAAAGAAAAGAGCCCAGGTAGATAGTGATAAAGAAAACGTACAGAACTGGAGCTTTAAAAAAACACCAAATATCTTATGAAAAACTTTAGAAGCATTCTTATGAAAGGAAGAGATAATTTTCATTATGTAGTAAAATTTGTGTGCAGAATTGAGAAAATATCTCATCTCAAGCAATAGTAATGTGATATACCCAAGTTTTATTTGTAGTCTTAGAAATTGTTTAGGATTAAAATATTTAAAATTCTAATGCTATCATTTTTCTCATTTACGTAAAGCTAATTTTCTTCATCTATAAAAATTTAAATAGCCATCCTGTCCAATGCAAAACAAAAGCAAATGATATATAAAGATGAGAAAAGAAAAAATTAAATTGTCATTATTTATAGATGATATAATTTACTACATAGAAAATCCAAGAAAAACAAAATGCAATGATTTAAAATGAAGAAGATCATTCAGCAAAGCTGCTGGATTCAAAGTCCTATTCAAACTAGTATTTATCTTTAGACCTTATAACTTTTTAGAAGTTAATGGGGAAAAATTCCCATTCAAAATAGTAACAAAGTTACTTAGCTTTCCTGGATCTTTCTCATGTATACAGGAAGTATACATGTTATTAAACTTTTGTTCATTTTTCTCCTGTTAAAAAGAATATAGTAAGAAAAACTCAAAAGCATAGAATTAAGTCTGCCTAAAATACAGATTTTTAAGCTTACTTAAAAAACGCAGTTATTATATTGAAAGAATTTGCATACTGATTATAAGACTTGCTTTGAAAGCTGTATGAATATCAAGATTTTTTTAAAAGGACAATGTTAGGACAGAGTTTGTGCCACATATCAAGACATTAAAAGTAAATGATATCAGGATGCCTGGGTGGCTTAGTGGTTGAGCACCTGCCTTCGGCCCAGGACGTGACCCCGGGTCCCGGGATCAAGTCCCACATCGGGCTCCCTGCAGGGAGCCTGCTTCTCCCTCTGCCTGTGTCTCTGCCTTTCTGTGTCTCATGAATAAACAAAATCTTAAAAAAAAAAGTTATTTTCACAAAAGTGTAGTAATATAGCAATGGGACAGAATAGACAGTCCTTTAGTATGTCATGCATCCCCAAGAAGGACACAGTTCAAGACATTGTACTTTTGCTTTTCAAAAAGAAAAAAAAAACTTACATTCTTACTTCATACAAGAAAAAAATCAGATGGGTCAGGAAACTAAATGTGAAGATTAAAACTGTGAGCCTATTAAAAGGTGACAGGAGTTTCAGAGGGAAAAGTTTTCTTAAGCAAATCATCAAAAAAAGCACTAAGAATATATAAACATATTTGACTAATATATAATGGCTGAACATCAAAATTTACTCTAACTTTAAGCTCCTTAATGCAAATTTTAAAAGCAGGCAAAATTAGTCTATGGCGATTGAAATCTGAACAGTGGCTACCTTTGAGGAAAGGATGGGTGGGTAGTAACTGGAAAAGTTTGGGGGGTGTTCCTCTGAGTGCCAGTGAAATTCTTTCTTCTGATCCAGGTGAGGATTACACTTTTTTGAAAATTTATCAGGCTGTACATATGTGTGGACATTTTTTTCTGTATACTAACTAAATTTAAATTTTAAACACAGCTATCAAAGCATGACTAAAATGCAAATGCAGTGTTGGAGAGTGTTAAATATAAAGGAAAATGAGTATTCAGAACATGTATTTTACTAAAATCTCACAAAATCAAAGTAAAACAACATACCATTTTTTACACATAGTATTGGCAGGAACTTTTAAGTCCTCAAATGTCAAGACGTAACAAAGAGGTAGGGAAAATTGTATTCTATGAAATAAACTAGTTTGAACATATTAAAGAGCAATTCGGCAATTTTGTATGAAAATTGAAACTTCCTAGGTCTTGCAACTTGGTAATTCCACTTTTGTATATATATATATACACCACAGAGCAGTATTTTTCAAATTGTATATTTTGACTCATGAAGCGGTTTTTAAGTCAACTTCATGTATTATAAACAATGGTTTGTGTGTGTGTGTGTGTGTGTGTGTGTGTAACAAAAATAAGTTAGAAAAATACCAAAAATACCAAAATGTTGGTTTATAGTTAGCTGCCAGTCCGAAACCTGCTGTTCCCTGGACAAAATGAAGAAACAAAAGGTTTCATAAAACTAAATTTGTTAATTTAATACTAACAAATATTCCAAGAATTCCAAGATTGTCCTTACAATCTTTATGGTACCAAAAAAAAAAAAAAAGATTCATTCTATTATAAATATAAATTACAGATGCCTCCTGTTAATGGTGCCTATGGGTTTTTAATATTTGTACCTGACAAAAACCAAGTCGGTACGCCTGTATGCATCCCCAATTTTGTTTTTCTGAAATGTCACTCATGACTGACATCCCCAAGCCTGAGAATCATTATTCTACTCCATTTTTCTACTCAGCTGTTTCAAGCCAATCACAATCACATTGAACTTTTCACACTGTACCTACGGAACGACTCACTCACTCGTTCCATAACACGTGCAATAGATGAAGAGGACTGCTGGGGGGGCGGGGAGTGGAGGTGGGGGTGAAGTCAGTAAGCTTGATTTAATTCCACAGCAAGGCCTCTCAAAAATGTGCCATTGTTCACAAGGGCACGGCAATGGAGGTGGATGGATTATCGGAAATCTATCACTGCTGTGAAAACCGGTTCAGGTGAAACCCTCATCTTTATCCAAATATGACAGCACCTGAGTACAGTCCTAAGCCATCTGACTGGGCGAGACCGCAGAGGCTCAAAGGAAGGTCAGTGAAGGTCTGGAGCCCACTGCACGCAGCTTACCCGGTGGTTGTGACAAATAGGAATGGAACGGCCCTGAATCTGCGATGGAATTTACACTCACCTCTGACTCACTCTCATCGTATCTAAATTTAACTTTAAAGTTTAGAAGTAAACTGTGTGTATTGTTTAAAGGTTTAAATGCTTTGTGAGTTTTATATTTTAAAAAATCAAGCAGAAGTCTACAAATCTGTAGAAGACGAGAAACTGGTCCTTTAGCTATGTAAAGAATATAAAGTGATTTTAAAAAATCAGCTGATAAGCCAAAATAAACTACAACAGTATATATATATATATATTTTTTTTTTTTTTTTTTTAGTTTATGGAGTCATAAAATGTTGACAATAAGCATCTGTATGGCACAAGTTCTGGCTTGGCTGCATTTTAGGTTTCTGCCTACTGACAAGTTGCTTTCCACTTCTAGTCACAAACTTTGAGAAAATTTGTCTCAATCTTTCTCATTTTGCAAGTGAAGAATGGACCCAGAAGGTGACATGACTATTCTATGATCACGCAAGTATAGTTAAGCCAGAACCAAGGCCCCCTGGCTCTCAATCCAGTGCTCTACTACCTACAGCCCTTTGCTCCTCAAAAATCATCTGTAAAGAGGACAGAAACTGTACGCACTCGAAAAGAGTGCACTTCACCAGCCAGCAACCAGGGTCCACTCAATTTAACTTTGAAAAGGAAAACAAACATTAATAATCAGCAATCACATGCTGTATTTTTGTCCATCAGAAAGCAATAAATACTATGCTGCCCCGATCTCTGGTCCAGTTAGAAGAGCTTTCCAAACAGTAAAAATGAAGCAATGAACGTTTGATGGGAGACCATTCTTCCTAAAGTTTGCCTTAAATGGTAAAAATATGCTCAAAATACTCCACATTCAACTGTAACATTCCTCTGTTCACGTCAAGAGTTTATATTGTATTTTAAGATTATGAGTTCTATCATATTTCTATGGCAAGTACTTGCTTTTATTTACTCTACATTTATGATTTTCAAGTAGCCCTATAGTTCCTGTGCGTAATTTCCTCTGGTTGCAATTCCTGCAGCTCAGGAAGCATCAAATACTGCAAATTCCCTAATCTCTCCTGATTCTATTAATCAAAGTTTCCAAAATTGAATGCTTTTAGGGATTAAGAAAAAAAACAAACATACAGAGTGATCATTTCAAGTGGTGAGAAATTGAAGAGAAGAGTTCATGTCTTGGTTTTCGTTCTACGTGAATCTTGAAAACACGTAGAATTCTCCTTCTAAGAGGAGAGTGAATTTCCACGAGCAATTAGTCAAAATCCTAAGGAAAAAGGGGAGAGAAATTGGCATAGTCGTCTAGAAATGAAGGCTCTGCTTCTTTAGTATAGGCTTCCCGTCCAGTGTACACTCAAATTCTCAGGAAGGTGGCAAAGTTCACAGCACAGGGGCCTGTGGACATGAGGACAAAGCTCAGGTGGCCTCAGTAGGCAGGGTTCTTTTTATCTCAATAGATCGACTCTTCTGTTCTAGCTTTGATCAATGATGAACAAACTTTGTTTTCAAAAACACCTACAGATCTTTTCCTATACCTCATTATGCCTGAGAAAACCCCTTTGCTCACTAAGAGACTATCCTAAACTTCCATCATTTAAAAAATCACTGTACAAGTGAATGAGCCAGAGGAAATTAATCCATGTAATAAAACGGACACAGAACATTCCTGACGTTCTCCCATCCTAAACTGCACTAATCTGATCTAGAAGAGGTAAAGAAATTTGCATCACAGGAGAAATTGTCACGTACGATTTCCTTTGTTCTTGAGTAGAGGTTTCCCTAAAGATTCAACAAATGTCTCAGAGAAGGACAACATCTCAGAGAAATTCTCCGAAGCACAAGCCACAGGCTTCGGACCAAGGCATCGTTCCACCAGGAAAGAACAAGAGGTTTTAAAATGGACCATCGAAACCCAGTGGAGAGTGAGGGGAACAGGAGAGCGCGACTCGCGCACGGAGGGCAGTCTACTCAGCAGACTGAACTCCCTCCCCGGGGCCCTGCCTGGCGACAGGCTTCAGGTTCTCCGGCGGTCTTGCTGTCTTCACAGCTGTATCTGCCACACAGTTTCTACGGCACCCTGCTCAAATTCACAGGTTTTACGGAATTGATACTCAAGGCCAAGAGCCAGTATGCTTGGAAAAGAAAAAGGCAGAATGAGGTGAGATCTGCTGGGAAAACAGAAAATGACTATAAGAAGTGACTCAATGAGCTAGGCATTTCCATTTACAAAAACAGAACCCAAGTCCTTGGTGGTAAAATGCTCAAGACTAATGGGAGTAGCGATCTTGGTTTACCTTTTTTTTTAAACTTCGTACCCAGTTCATTTCTAATATACAACACTGTTTGTATTGGTTAAGACGAAAAAAAAAAATCTCCTGCAGTATTATCCATGCATATAGAAGAGCAAAGTAAACAGATTTGCATTTAAAAAAAAAAAAAAACAAGCCAGCCCTTAAGGAACCATGATAACGGTAAAGAACAGGAACGCCATTGCCAGTCCCTTGGAACACCCACCCCCGTGTGCCCCTCCAGATTGCACTAAAAACCTTTTCTCAAAAGGAAACCACTCTCCCGGGAGGGGGAGGGGCAACTGTTCACTTACTTTATACGTTTACCACTTAGATGGGTCCTCTGTAACCATGTGTTTTTAGTTTTGTTCACTTAATGTAATCGCATCACTCTATATAAATTTTATGTCTGACATTCTCCACTCAACATCTACTTGTGAGACTAGACTAGGTCGATGGGCAGGGCGGTCGCGTGCTCATCCTATTGCTGTGTAATATTCCACTCTTCGAATATATCAGCTTAATCCGTCCAATTGCTGATAGACAACTCGGTGCACCCAGCTTGGCACTGTTACCAGAAGTACTGTTAGGGACGTTCTTGATTGTGTCTCCTGTCTCACACGTGCAAGAGTTTCCTTAGGGTGTACACCTGGACAGAGTAAAATTCCTGGTTACAGAGTGTGCACACAGTCCGCTTAGAATGCTTTCAGCAGAGAAAAAAAAAACTAAAAATGGCTTAAGCCATGGGGTCTACTATTTTACAGAATAAACCGAGACAGGGCGAATCCAGGGGGGCCGGTGTCAGAGACTCCAGGAGGCCATCGGGCTGCGGGGATCTCTGTCCTCTGCTCTGCTCTCAGGCCAGACCCTGAGTCACGAACCGCCCCGAGCTCCCGACACCGGCCGGGCCACGGGCACAGCCAGAAACGCGGCAGCGACTTCCCTGCCATGTCCCACGTGTCCTAGTGTAAGCAAAACTCCATCCTGCCGGCCGCGGGCCTCCTCCCCCTCCAGGCTCCAGGCGTCGCGGGCCCTCGCGGGCTGGAGGCACCTGCTTCCCCCAGCACCCAGCCCGGGCCCGGGGCGGCCGTGCTCCCTTCCATCAGTCCCCTCACCTCTGCGGCTTCCGCTGTGGCCAGTGAGGTGGCCTGTGCAGCCCCGGGCAGGGGAGAGGGCATGAGGCACAGAGTGGCCCACCCACCCGCCAGCTGGCAGCTCTCCCTGCCCTGCTCTGCAGCCGCCTGGGACGGCTGGGCCGTCCACACTTCTCAGGGCGAAGGACCTGTCTCCCCCCAGCCCTTCCCCTGGGGCATCCATCCCCCACAGCCCAGGCTGGCAGGGCAGCCCAACCAGGCCCTGGTTCCCACAGGTCCAGCTGCCATCTGGATCTACAGGCAAAACGCAGCACTCCCCCTCTGGGCAAATCCAGTAATCCCACTTACAGATGATGCTTCAACAGAGTCCAGCCCCTGTCACCAGAGGGTCCCCCTCAAACCCCATGGACCAAAAAAAAAAACCATGGACCCGGCCATGAGCGGACCCCATTGGAATGGCCAGCACGCTGATAAAATACCATGCTCTGGTCTCTAACCAGAGACCAAAACCCCGACGGGCTAAGTTTAGGTAGGGGCAGCGGCCCCCAGCACAAAGCAGCTCGCTTGACGCATCTTTGAGAGGAGACCGCCGCCCAAATGTCCATCTGTCAGGGAGGAACATAGAGGCCACTTAGGCAACAGGCTTAAGCAACAGAAACCTGAGTAAGGTAAAAGGGCCCAGGTGACCCCTGGGCCCAATGCAAACAGGCTCATTAGGTGGCCCACCTCAAAGCAGCCACAGAGCCCACCTGGCCAGTGGGCTACTTAGGCCCCAACACAGGTAATTTTGATACGTTCTCATAGCCCTCTTCCTCCCCCTCTTAACTACAGCCCCTACCACTGCCTCCTCGGAGTCTCTTCTTTGCTGTCCTGTCCCTGCTCCTTTGCAGCATATTCAATAAAATTCTATCTCCTTTAAAACAAACAGTCTCTAACATCAACAAATATCCTGCCAGGACTCAGTCCTCCAGACTTGAGCTCAGCTCAGGTCTTGATCTCAGGGTCGTGGGTTCAAGCCCTGCATTGAGCAAAAACATGCTCAGCATGGAACCTACTTAAAAAAAAAAAAAAAAAAAAAAAAAAAAAGAAAGAAAGAAAAAGTGTATTTGAATTGAGATCCAAGTAAATCCCAAACACTGTAATGGGTTGATAGGTCTCCTAAGCAAGACCAGGTACTCTTGGGGGGCGGGAGAGAGGGGAGGGGAAATCAGGCTCATAGGCTCCAACCAGACTGGGGATGATCCTTCTAAAATGCCCCCTGATGATGGTCAGTGGCCGCACCTGGAAATGCTGCAGCAGGGAAGTCAGGTTACTATCTAGCAGAACTTTGTCCCTCAAAGAGCAAAAGTATTAAAGACTCAGATCTCTTGAGAAAAGTATACAACAAAGAAATGAGGATCACTGAATACTGAGTGGTAAAGAGCATGGAATTAATGCTAGTTCCATTACAGAAAGATCTTGTTTTAAAGAAGTCCACATGAGCAAGAGATTAATAAAGATGGTGGAAGACCAGACAATTATAGTTCCCTGGCAAATACCTATTAAAGTAAAAACATATACAAGAAAATGGCTTCAATTCACCACTTCTTTGTAATCAATTTTGTTTTTAATCTATAGTTTTAAAATTAGGTTATAAATACTCAAAATGATTGGTATTGAATTTGAAACTGTAATTGTTTTTTTTTAATGTGCAGTTAAACTACTAAAAGAAATGCTGTAATGTTAATAAGATTGTTTGGTGTTATTTATTGATTAATATCTCTTCTGCTTCCGAAAGGGATTTGTAGTAACAAAATAAAATACAGGGTTTTTACAAGATTGGAAAAATGTCAAAGCAACATAAAAAGGCAAAATTCAAGAAATGAGAAGAGGAGGAAAGGAGGAGAATAATTAAGCAGAAAATATAGGCTAAAAGGAAGGAATTAAACAGAAAATGAGGGCAAGAAAAGCCCCATAACTGCAATAAAGTAAATCCTACTTTAGTTCATAAGACATTTACTATTTTTAAAAAATAAAAGTCTAAATAAAGCATGTGCTGTCCTTTCTCTCCATTTTTTTCCAGCCTTTCCCCCCCCACCCTCCCCCCCGCCAAAGTCAGAGGTAGTAGTTTGATAAAGAGAAAAATGCTGATATCAGCACGGTTTCTGCAGGGGCTGCAGGGGGATGGTGTCAAAGGTAGGCTCTCAGGCAGTGGTTCTCCTTGAGGGTGATTTTGCTCCCCACTCTAGGGGCATTTGGTGATACCTGCAGACCTTGTTCTTTGTTGCAGCCTGGGGGGAGAGTACCGTGTTTCCTAGCGGGTGGAGGCCAAGGCTGCTGCTAAACATCCTAGAATGCACGGGATCAGCCTCCAGCATACAGAGGTAGCCAGCCCCAAATGCCAGGAGGGCCAGGCTGAGCACCCCTGATCTGGTGAGTGGGATGAACAGCTCTGAGGCACCAGCCCATTAACATACACAGGAGGACTTGTCTCTCCTTCGCCAAACAAAGGTTTTCTCTATGACTCTTTCCTCTCACTACCTTTGCCACAATCAAAATGCAAGATTTAACATCTCACTTCTAGTTTTCCACAGGCTCCCAACTGACCTGGCTCACTTTGGCTCACGGGCACAGAGCTGCCCAGTTCATGGCTTTTCGTGACGTTGTAATACATTCCTTTGCATTTTAAGAATTGCAGTGGCTTCTATTTTGTCTATGACGTCAAAGCTAAAGTCCTCATCCTGACGTCAGACTCATTAACCATCAATAGCTAACCCATCCCTTTTGTAATCTTACCTAACATTCCCACAGCTCCTTTACTGCAGCCAAGACATCAAGAGATCTTTCTCCCTCTTATCTCCTTTACCTGTTTTAGCCTTCCTTCCGGTTGACTCCTGCTGCTTGGGTAAAGGATACCTTGAAAAAACAGATTGCTTTTTAATTGCCTCCACTGTGGATAAGCGGGATAATAGTAGTAGAATCTACTACAAGATTCATGAACTGAAAATAACTTGAATATGCTCTTTCTAGTACATCTTCATAGCACATCTAGGTCAGGAAATTGTTTTCAATACTTGAAGGCCAAAACAAAGCATTTTTCAGGCCAAAAAAAACCCTCAATTAATTATCATTTTTCCATTTTCCAAAAGGTCTAATTTAGTGGAGATTTTCTTTCATAATAATCTTGGCTTGGAAGCAAGGAAAATTAGGGAGATATCATTCACATCTGTTTAAAATCTTAGTTTTTTTAATCTTAAAAGATACTTCAGGGGAATTTTTTTTGTATGTATCGAACCCTATGGGCACAAAAACATAAAATTAAAAATGAAAATTGAATTTGCACTTTTCCAGTAAGGTGTATTGATTGCATAAGAGACTAATTCCCTTATTTCAGATACTGCTAAGTCAGTAACATTTCTAGTAGAGAGATTGGAAATGTTTGGCCTGAATAAAAGAAACATGGTCACTATTTAAAATATTTAAAGAGTTCTTACACAGAAAGAGGAAGAGATAAATTTTCACACAGAGAGAGAAGCAGAACAAATGGGAGCAGGTGCCAGGAGTAAGATTTTGGCTCAATACAAGGGAGAAGTCCTATAGCCTCTCTGATTTTGAGGAAGCTTCACTAAGGTCTCAAGAGCAGTTAGGAACATATTCAAGGCCATCACTGCAGTTAGAAAATTGTGCCCTGAGCAAAACCCAATAGCCTCAGCTTCAGGATTCCCTCTTCGATGCATTATGCACATGCTAGCCCTATTACTACGCATCCTGGTCCTCGGACCTCCGGATGCCGGCTTCTCTAGGCACCTGGGCAGCCACCATCCCGATGCATCTTTCAGAGGTCATTATGTTGTTCCTCTGATCACCTGCAGGAGTCCCCCTACTGTCTGCAAAACAGTCATCACCCCTAATGGTGATTTTCAAGGCCTTGCAACATCCCCTCGCCACCATCAACCCACTGCCCCTCGCCAGGTAGAGAAGTAAAGACTTTGATATATAATAGATCAGATTTATTTATTATTTATTTATTGTTGACTTTTTAAAAAAATAATAAAGGGCAGACTTAGGGAAATGTTATTGATACAACGCATCCGGACAATATAAAGAAACCAAAGTCTCCTGTAAACTCTTTGCAGCCAAGTGAGAGAGGTGAACCAGGTGCTAGGTCATTCAGGAGAATCTGTAACTAGAAGGGTGACCTTCAAGTACCGATTATTGGGGGATTACCAGCCTGAAAGAGATGTCCAGGGATGGAGCACAGAATGTTGCCCATGCAACAACATAGATAAAAATATCAAACTCATTGTCATCACACATTTACAGATCATGATGCTGAGAGGAAAAGCAAATACCGTAAAGGGCAGGAATAGACAAAAAGCCAGGAGTCCAGAACAGTGGGTGGAGCAAAAAAGGATGAAATTCAACCAATTCAAAAACGAAACTGCAAAGGCACAAGACAGAGAGACAGTGATATCCCAGAACCATTTGTGGAAAAGGCATAAATATTTTATTCCATCGCAAGCTTAATATAAGTCAACGTGACTCTCCCCCCAAAAAGGAAACTAATATGACCTTGAGTTGTATTAATAGATGTACAGTAGCTATAATAAGGGAGATAAATGTTCCTCTGTCCTCTACAACCTAAATGGCAAAAAAAAAAAAAAACAAAAAAAAAAACCCGTGGTGATATTTAGCCTGAAGAAAGAAGGTAGATTGATCGTTCTCTTTAAATATTTAAAGAGGTGTCATGTAGAAGCAGCCCTCAAAAGTTCAACATACAAGCGGTAAAATATAGGAGGAGATAAATTTGGATTTTTGTCCGTTACAGTGAAAGCCGCATGGGAGAAAGTCTGCACTGCTAGTCTGGGCCGGTTTTCTTAGGCTGTAGGTGGGTCCCCAAGAGCTCATCAGAACGTCAGGTGTTTGGCAGATGTGCTGCCAAAGCGAGCACAGAACGTCAGGTGTTTTGAACTCAGATCCTCCGATTTGCAGTAACCCAGGGGCTGGGGGGCCACTGGTGAAGGAGAATTAATGGCTACATCCTCAGGGATTCTGAAGCAAAATTGTGGCTGTCTCTGAGCAAAGTTTTATGAGGGATAAACCGCATCTCCACACTCATTTTGTACAAAACCTAATGATAGAACTATAGGGGAAGTTCTCTTTCCATTTTATGCCATATAAAAGCTTTAAAATGCTCCCTCTTCCTAAACCCGCTCTGTAAGATCGCTTTCTCCTAAGTCGTAGAAAATGTGGATTTATTAGGCATTTTCCAAGAGTAATCTTTCAATTGTGGTTAGCCAAAAGCAGGCAATACACTGTAAAATAAATTTATTCCTTAGGACTGAAATTTGTGGTTCCAAATTTGTTTTTTGTTTTGTTTTTTGTTTTTTGTTTTTGGCTTGATTTTAGTTTGTCTGGCCTAGACATCAAGTAGAATACACACACCTTATCACACGGCTACACCAGCGTCAGGACGAAGGCCTCAGCCCGAGGTTTCAGCTCTCAGCGCCAGGCGTTGGCTCACCCTCCTTCAGGCTTGGTACCAATGGCCCCTGGACGCACGGCTCGCCGGCTGGACACACCGGGGAAGTCCAGGCTCCAGCCTGTGGGCCTTTCCCGCCCTCGGGCCGTCACCCCGCACGGCTTCCAGGCAGTGGATCTTTCCAAAAGCCTTGCGGGCCCGAGCGCTCCCGGCCCGCCCGCGGCCTCTCCTCTCCAGGCAGCGGTTCTCTGAGAGCGGGCCCACCCCTGGCAGCCGCTTCAACACGCGGTCCTCGGGCCCAGCTTTGTAGCTGCCTCCTGAGGGGACAAGGCCCTTTTAACAAACCCCTCCCCTCGGGAAGGTTCTTTCCCTAACCAATTTCTTTGCATAGGTCGTCAACGGATTACACGTCAAGAAACCCTCTCAAAAGGACTCTAAACCGGAGAAATGTGCAATGTGGTATTTTTGTCATCGGACATGAAAAATATTTATTGGTTATCTACGTCTTTATAATAATGACTGGGTAGGGGGCTCAGCAGTTGACCTTTGGCTCAGGCCATGACCCCGGGGTCCTGGGATCGAGTCCCGCACTGGGCTCCCCGCAGGGAGCCTGCCTCTCTCTGTGTGTCTCCCATGAATAAATATATTTTTAAAAAGTAATACTGGGCAGCCCCGGTGGCCCAGCGGTTTAGCGCCGCCTTCAGCCCGGGGTGTGATCCTGGGGATCTGGGATCGAGTCCCACGTCGGGCTCCCTGCATGGAGCCTGCTTCTCCCTCTGCCTGGGTCTCATGAATAAATAAATAAATCTTTAAAAAAATAAAAAATACTGACTGGTTAAGTCAAAAGGTATCCCCCTGACTCAAGAAGAGACAGCAGGATACATGAAAGAGATGTCCAGGGACGCTGCGCTCCAACAACACATTCAGGTCCTTCATATGAACACGGAGATTTGAGAAGCAAGCATATGAGGGCGTGAAAGGTGACGAGCAGCACAGGCCACCATATCAGGATCAGCGTGGGCCTCCAATGGCCCAAAATAACAGTAGCTTCCGTACTGAAGTCCATCTCCGTCACACAAGCAGAGCCAGGCCTGGTAACCAGGGCCGGTGCCATCCCTTGTTCCGCGAGCTCCTCGGAGACCCAGGCTCCTCTGGGCCAGGCCGCGTGCCTGCTGCACTGCACAGCCCGGGGACGAGGCACCCACGCAGCAGTAACCAAGGACTGTGGATTTATCACGGCGCTGGTCCTGTACCCGTGACAGAGGACCTCCAGATCAGTGCCTCTTTCTCAATCACAGAAACTTGCTCTCGGGGCAGGTGGCAGAGTGGCATCTAACTTGATGCGCTCTCGTCCCTTTGCCCTTCTGCTAAGTTACGCTTCCAGATCTCATCTTTATTTTTCAGGAAAATCCTGCAAGAAGGGGCAAAAAGTACACATAGGCTACCTTGTGCCAACCTTCTCTGGTGCTGCTGGAGGCTCAACAACGTCCCATTTAGGAGGCTGGATCCCAGACACACATCCCGCTGCAAAGGAGACACATCCCGCTGCAAAGGAGGAGGCTCAATGGAGTTTTCCCTGGGCAGCCGTTTGCCGGCCCAAACACCTGTTATGGGGAGGACCGGGGCATGGGGACAGGACACCAGGGCTCATATATCTGGATACAAAGCCACGTATTCTTCTTTTTTTTTTTTTCCTAAGATTTTACTTATTTATTTGATGGAGAGAGAAAGAGAGAGCACAGCAGGCAGAGGGAGAGGGAGACGCAGGCCCGCCCCTGAGCAGGGAGCCCGATGCGGGGCTCCATCCCAGGGCCCCGAGATCATGACCTGAGCCGAAGGGAGACCCTTAACCCCTGAGCCACCCTGGCGCCCCTATTTCTGAGTTCTCCAAGGCAAAACAGGCTACTCTCTCAGAACCTGTTCCACTCAAGTAGCTGGTTCTAGCTCCGAGGCGGGCCTCCCCAGTCTGCCCCCCTTGACCCAGCACTGGACCCGCAGCAACTGGGGGGCTCGGCATCCTTCCCTGTGCAGCACAGGGGCCGGGGGCAGAGAGCGGTCGGCAGGGGTGCCGGACGCCCGCACCGAGGAGCAGGGGAGACCAGCAAGGAGCTCACACCCCCCTCCTCAAGCCTCGGCTTCCTCCAGCCGCCCCATCCAAGGCAAAGCCTGTCCCGCAGGCAGGACATCGGACCGTGCTCACGAGGGGCCTCCACGAGGCAACGGGGTGGCTGCAGTTTGTGGCGCCCAGTGCGCAAGGTCCCCTGTCCACCAAGAAGCGGAAAGTGCAGTTGAAGGCACTAAAGTATAAAGCTTTGTCCTTCAGAAAGACCTTCGGCCTACATCCGACATGTGGTAGGAGTAATAGCAACCAACACACGAGTAACAGCATAAATCTACAAATTATAAAAAAAATATTTTGGTGCTTAACTCTATAATACAATAAATATTTTATTAATTTAGTATATCCAGAGCCAAGGGTTCTTGCAGAAAACTTTTGAAAAAGATTTAATCCCCCATAAAAAGCAGTGTCCTGCATCTGAATCTAATTATACATGTAAATTAGTACCACGAATGGCATTTAAGTATTTCCTCTGACATTTTCCGAAATGGAGGTGCACCTCCGAAACCAAAAACGGTGTCATAAATTTGCAAATGATTCAAAAACACCTACTAATAACATTCTATTGTATTTTTAACTGTTTTTTATTTTTTAAGCTTATTTTAATTCCAGTTAGTTAACACAGTGTTATATGAGTTTCAGATGTACAATAATAATGATTCAACGACTGCATACACCACTCGGGGGTCCACACCACAAGTGCCCTCCCTCCTCTATCACCATCACCTAGTCCCCCAACCACTCCCCGCCTCCCCTCTGCTAACCTTCAGTTTGTTCTCTATAATTAAGAGTCTGTTTCATAGTTTGTCTTTCTTTTTCCCCTTTGCTTGTTTCTTTTGTTTCTGAAATGGCCTTTATCACTTTGAGGGATGTTCCCTCTAAACGTACTTTGTTGAGGATTTTTATCATGAATGGATGTTACACTTTGTCACATGTTCTCTCTGCATCTATTGAAATGATCATAAGGCCCTTAGCCTTTCTCTTATTGATGTGATATATCATGTTGATTGATTTGCAAATCCTGAACCGTCCTTGCAAACCAGGAATGAATCCCATTTACCACACTGAATGATTTTTTTTAATGCATTGTTGGATTTGGTTTGCTAGTATTTTTAAAATTCTTTTGAAAATTTTAGTTTATTTTTAAAGTAATCTCTACACCACCGTGGGGCTCAAACTCAAAACCCAGAGTTCAAGAGCCACACCCTCTACTGACTGAGCCAGCCAGGTGCCCCTCAGATTGTCATTTTATTGAAGATTTTTGCATCTGTTTTCAGCAGGGATGTTGGCCAGTCATTCTCCTTTTCATTGGTGTCTTTATCTGGTTTTGGTATCAGGGTAATGCTGGCCTCATGGAATGAATTTGAAAGTTTCCCTCCTTTGTTCATTTTTTGGAATAGTTTGAGAAGAATAGGTATTAACTCTTATTTAAATGTTTGATAGAGTTCACCTGAGAAGTCATCTGTTCCTGGACTTTTATTTCTTGGGATTTTTTTTTTTTATTACTGATCCAATTTCTTTGCTGGTTATTGGTCTGTTCAAGTTTCTATTTCTTCCTGTTTTAGTTTTGGTAATTTATGTTTCTAGGAATTTACCCATTTCTTCCAGGCTGCCCAATTTGTTGGTATGTAGTTTTTCGTATCACTCTCTTATAACTGTTCGTATTTCTGTGGTGTTGGTTGTTATTTCTCTTCTCTCATTTGTGATTTTGAGTCCTTTCTCTTTTTTTCTTGATAAGTGTGGCTAGAGGTTTATCAACTTCATTGATTTTTTTCGAAGAACCAGCTCCTGGTTTCATAGATATGTTCATGTGTGTGTGTGTTTGTGTGTGTGTTTAGTTTCTATATAATTTATTTCTGCTCTAATGTTTATTATTTCTTTCCTCCTGCTGGCTTTAGGCTTCATTTATTGTTCTTTTCCTAGCTCCTTTAGGTATAAGGTTAGGTTATTTGTGATTTTTCTGGCTTCTTGAGATAGGCCTGTATCGCTATACAATTCCTTCTTGGAACTGCCTTTGCTGCATCCCATGGTGTTTTCACTTTCATTAGTTTCCATGTACTTTTTAATGTCTTTTTAAACTTCCTGGTTGACCCATTCATTGTTCAGTAGCATGTTATTTAACCTTGATGTATTTATGGTCTTCCCAGACTTTTTCTTGTGGTTGACTTTTAGTTTCATAGGGTTGTCGGAAAAGATGCGTGGTGTGACTTTGATCTTCTTGACTTTGTTGAGGCTTGTTTTATTGGCTAAAATATGATCTATTCTGGAGAAGGTTCTGTGTGCACTTGAAATGGATGTATACTCTTCTGCGTTAGGATGGAATGTTCCGAATATATCTGTTAAATGCATCTGGTCCAGTGTGTCATTCAAAACCATTGTTTCCTTGCTGATTTTGTTTAGATTATCTGTCCATTGAGGTAAGTGGCATGTTAAAGTCTTCTACTTTTATTGTATTATTATCAATTAGTTCCTTTATGTTTATTCACGGTTTTATGTATTGAGGTGCTCCCATGTTGAGTGCATAAGTATTTATAATTGTTATCTTCTTGTTGGATTGTCTCCTTTATTATTATATAGTTCCTTCTTTGTCTCTTGTTACAGTCATTGTTTTAAAGTCTAGGTTGTCTTATATAAGTATTGGTACCTTGGCTTTCTTTTTACATCCATTTGAATGGTAAATACTTTTCCATCTCTTCACTTTCAATCTGCACGTGTCTTTAGGTCCGAAATGAGTCTCTTGTGGGCAGCGTATAAGTGGGCCTTGTTTTTTTTTAATCCATTCGGTCTCCCTATGTCTTTTGATTAGAGCATTTAGTTCATTTACACTCAAAGTAGTTATTGATATGTATTTATCATCATTTTATTACTTGTTGTGTGGTTGTTTCTGAAGATTTTCTCAGATCCTTACTTGCCTTTCTCTCTTTCATGGTTTGCTGATTTTCTTTAATGATATATTTGGATTTCTTTCTCTTTATTCTTTGTATGTTTATTAGTGGTTTTTGATATAGGGTTACCATTAGGTTTGTATATAAGGTCTTCTGCCTATAGCAGTCTACCTTAAGTTGATGGTTAAGTGTGAACCCATTCTTTTCTCCTGTCCTCCCCATGTTTAAGGTATATGTTATTATATTTTATATCCTTGTTTTTTGTGAGTTCCTTGACTAATTTTTTAACAGAAATATTCATTTTTACTGCTCTGTTTCCTACCTCTATATTATCACATTTGGTCTTCTCCTTTCCACTCAAAGACTCAGCTTTAGTGTTTCTCGCAGTGCTGGTTCACTGGTCATAACTCCTTTAGTTTCTGCTTGCCTGGGGAACTCTTTATCTCTCCTTCTATTCTGAGTGACAGCCTTACTGGATAGAGTATTCTTGGCTGCAGACTTTTCCCTTTCAGCATTTGGCGATACCATGCCACTCCCTTCTGGCTTGGAAAGTTTCTATTGAAAAGTCTCCTACTAGCTTTATGGGTTTTCCCTTGCAAGTTACTGACTTCTTTTGTCTTGCTGCTTTAAAAAATTTTTTTTTCTGTATCAGTATATTTTACCAAGTTAAATACAACAGGTCTTGGTGTAGGTCTGCTTTTGTTGATTTTAAAGGGAGATCTCTGTGCTTTCTGGATCTGGATATCTGTTTCCTTCCTCAGATTAGGGAAGTTTTCAACTACTGTTCCTTCAAATAAATTTTCTGCCTTTTTCACTCTTCTTCTGAGACTCCTAAAATATGAATGTTACTACCTTTGATGGAATCTGAGTTCCCAAAGTCTATTCTCATTTTGCATAATTCTTCCTCTCTTGTTCAGCTTGATTACTTTTCATTACTCTGTCTTCTAGGTCACTAATTCATTCCTCTGCTTCTTCCACCCTGCTGTTCATTCCATCAAGCGTATTTCTCATGTCATATATTGAGAACTTCTTCTCTGCTATGTCATTCCTTATCTCTGTGTTAAGGGTCTCACTTAGTCTTCTACTTCCTTATGGTCATTGCTTTAAATTCTCTTTCAGGCATGTTAGCTTGTATTTGTTTCACATAGGTCTCTGGCTGTGACCTTGTCCTGTTCTTTCACTTGAGATAAATTTCTCTGTATTCTCATTTTGTCTGCCTCTCTGTGTCTGTTTTTTTTTTGTGTGTGTTAAGACAGTCAGCTGTGCCTTCTACTCTTGAAAGTAGTGACTATAAAGAAGAGGTCATGGAGTGCCCTTTAGTGCATGTCCCCTGTTCACCAGAACCTGGCACTTCAGGAGAGTATCCTATGTTTGTTGCTTTTGCCCTGCTATTGTGTTTTCCTTTCAGCACAGTCATCTGCACTGACTCTCGGCCTGTTGCGGGCTGTGCTTGTTCTCTAATGTTAGTGGGACCCAGCCAGGTCTGCTCTGAGAGGTTACGACATTAGCAAAATTTGTGTTGGGTCACTAGTCCTGTGCTGGGTCCTCTGAAGTGCTACAGTGCCTGGGAGCTGCATGCTGGGGCAGTTGGGGGAGTGCCACTGGGCACAGTGCAGTGGCAGCTGTGCAGCTGACAGCTGGGTGGGGTAAGTATGCTGGCAAAATATGCCCTGAGCCCAGGGCAGAAGCTGGCAGGCTTGGAGTGGAGGAGTCCTCAGGAGAACTTGGGGGACTGGAACACAGCTAGCTGGTTACATACCAAGTATTTGTGTAGCCCTGCTTCCCACAGGTGGCTCTATGTTTATGCTGAGGGGCGGGGGGGGGGGGGGGGCGGGGGAATGGTGCCAGGCAGCTCCCTCATTTTCACAGAAGTGCCCCACCATGCTCTGAAATCCATATGAACAAATTTATCTCCCATTTGCCCCAAGAGTTGTTTTTATGTTGCCTCTCTGCTCAGGCTGCTGTCTCTTTAAGGGTGGGATCAAGCTGTCACCTGCCTCCCTCCCCACCCGCCCCAGCTCACCCAGTGCTCAGTCAGCTGACTTTTAAAGCTCCAATTCCAAGTCCCACTGGTTTTTACAAACACAGAATTTAGTCCCTCTGTTTTTTTATGGGAAATAGTCTTCCCCATGTGAGCTCCCTGGTATAAGGACACATTTTTCTGCCTTTTCCATGTGTGCAGTTGTCTCCCTCCTACAGGCAGCTCCCTCTGCCTTTCTGTCCTTCCCAAGCTTTCAGATGCAGCTTCTTTATATTTAGTTGTGGAGTTTGATCTATCAATCTTCTGATCACTCTCCATATTATTGATTTAAATGAGGATTATATCTTGTGGTAAACATGGGACAAAGAGTAGGTCCTCCTACTCAGCCATCATTCCTCAGACGCCTCTACTGTATTTTCAGTTAAAAGGAAAAATCAGTTTTAGAATTGTCACCTTCATTAGTAACCGACTCATCTGAAGCTTCATATGAAAACAGTATTCTTTTCCATCTAGTAGGATGGTGTTTTTATTTTCCCCGGAGGGAGAGAAGTGGGGAGGGGCAGAGAGAGAGAGAGAATACTGAACAGGCTCCAAACCCAGCATGGAGCCTAACATGGGGCTCTATTTCACAACCCTGAGATCATGACCTGAACGAAAATCAAGAGTCAGATGCTTAACTAACTGAGCCATCGAGGTGCCCTTAATGGGACAATCTTTAAATTTAATTTCTATTTATAAGCCTATGGATATTTGTTTCATAATGTTGCATAAATTCTAAACTCTTTGAAAAGTGATAACTCTCTTATGTGCTTTCAGCAATATCCCTGTGTATGCTTTTATTTTGTAATGATTTACAAACAAAATTTACTTCCTTGGTGCCAGCATTTCCTCTACCCATGCTCCATCTACAGAATTAATGTTTGTGCAGAAGCTCTAGGGCCCAGCTTCTGAGATGGACCACCGAGCCAGTGTTACAACCTGGGTCCCAGTACTGGCTCCTGCCATATACTTCTCTTTCCCAAGGCCACCAGTGCTCTTGTTGCCACCACCAATCTAGACCCAGGTCCAGCCACAGCTGCCTCCTTGGGGTCCTTTGGCATCTTGGATCACCCCAGGCTTCTGTGTGTGTGTGCTGGGGAATGCTCCATGTATACACTGCTGCCTGCAGCCCCTGGAATCTGCAGGTCTGTGCCCTCTAGTACACACCCCTGGAGTAACCTCCTGTTCACATGCACACTCCTTATCCCATCAGACTCCACTTACAAAACACAAGTTCAAAGGGAAAATTACCAAGCATGCCCAAACAGCAACAGTAAAACATTAAAATAAGCACAGGGTCTCTTCTGGGAACAAAGTCATGTGGCACTATAAGGCTTGCACACCCATGACACTGGCTCTACTGGGGAGGAAAGCCTTGAATTAGGTAGGAATTAAATGGGATGTGACCATGTTATGCTGTCATCTCAAGAACACAACAGGAAGAGAGGCTTCTTTCCTCTGTATTTTACTGTACTCATTTCTCAAAAAATGTAGCCCTCAGCATTTCTTCTGATCTTGCAGTGCCAGAAGCTGAAATCTTAATTTATAATTTGTCCTGCATAGCAAAAAAAAGTTTTTTAAATTAAGGTTGGAACTTCTTATTAAGATGAAATCCAAAGGACCTACAATGGCCTGCTAGCTTTTATCCACATGTCATACTTGTAGGCATTAGCTTTTTTAAGAAAAAAAAAAATGCTTCTCCACATTTCTGAGTTAACCAAAGCTATTTTTAATAATACAGATGGCCAGAGTCATTTGACCAGGATGGAGGCTTGTCTGGGTTTTCATGAGAGCATATTTTATTTGCCCCTCAGAAGTCTTGCCTCCTGGGAAAGCAATTCCAACAAGTCTCTAACCAAGCCCTGGGACTGAGACCTTTCTCACATTTCCCCCTATGGTGTTTATCCAGAGGTCATTCTCCACCTTGTTGTCTTCATTAACCAGAATAACGGTCATCCCAGCTCTGGTTTATAACTGCCTTGGTATTACGACTAATGGTCTGTTATTTTTGTCATCTACTGTCACCTTTCAGGACCTCTCTCCTTCTATTTCTTTTCACAAATCTATATCAAAGTCCTGAGTTTTGAATCCTGCATTTGTAGTTAGCAAAGAAGCCATATGTGTAAGTTGAGTACATATCTGCATTTAAGTTCTCCTTTTTCTATCTAAGTTACCAGGTTTAATGCTATTTATTTGTCCCAAAATTTTATAAAGCAATTTGTTTCTGAAGTATTTTCCCAAATCACATACACATGTATTAATATATGTGTAGTCTCCATTTTGGTTCTCTATTACTGAACACACCTGCCATGCTATGAGCGCTAGCTGTACTTGCAGGCACTCAACCAACAAGAGCTGGGACACATCCTGCAAAAACCACTGCCTCTGAGTATGTTGCCTTGCTTTCCTACAACAAGCATGTTCTGCAGAGTATCCACTTTCCATGCTCTTTATTTCTGCCAATTATTTTGGGTCTGGTCAAGAATTTTTCTTCTTAATGGCTAACATAATGTTTGCAAGTGATAGAGTTGGACATGCCCCAAAGAAAGCAAGGAAAATGACATGCTGGATGCTATAATTATACTAGTTGTAAGGCAGCTGGTGTTACCTTCAAAGAAATAGATGTGAAAACAGAGAGTGAAGCTCAGTACACAATTCCAGGATTGTGGAAATACAGTGACATTAGAATGGCATCATAAATATCTCTGTAGCCTGGGATAATTGACCTGCTGTTGTTTGAAAAACACCTAGAAAAAAAATTGGGCCAGAAGTATGTCATGACTTCAAGTCATTTGAAGAGAATAGAAGAGGTACTGTCAACATAAAGTGCCAGGAATGCACGGTCTTGACAGCTGTGCTGTAACAACCTGCATAACATTGTTAGCAGTTCTGTTTCCCAAAACACATCCTCCTTGCCAAACAGGGTGTGTACATACAGTTATACAACAGTACAACAGTATCTCTCTATAGAGGTCATCACTATAAGAACTATCGCTGTTCAATGTCAACTAATCCTAAAATAGTTACTCAGCTAACATGAGTTCATTATGTTTAAGTCAATTTTCCATTTAAATTATATCTTCAGGATTATCATCTAGCTATAAAATCATGGCTGGCAAGATCATCTCTATCAAAACTAAACACTTACAATGTTTAAGGCCCTGGAGAGACACAAAGGTAGGATAGATTGTCTCAGTGCTCAAAGAGTTTAGCCTAGTTTGGGAGAAATGAAAGTGCCAGTGAGTATATAGTGAGAACAAAGGCTATGTGAGTTGTGAGCATAGAGAGAAGGCCTGCGTAGTCAGGGAAAGATGCACAGGGTGTGTAGGATTTGCACTGGATGCTGGTAAGGATGGGGCTTCCACAGGGGGTGAGAATGGTGAAGATCACACTGCAGAGGTGTGAAGGCAGGAACACAAGAGAGGTTTAGAAAGTAGGATGATAGGGGCACCTGGCTCAGTTGGTAGAGCATGTGACTCTTGATCTCAGGGTTATAAGTTTGAGCCCCAAGTTGGGTGTAGAGATTAGTTAAAAATAAAATCTTAAAAAAAAAAGAAGAAGAAAAGAAAATAGGATGTAGAGCCCAAGTTAATTGAAGAGCTCATATAGGGCAGCAGGGAGGGTGACTGCATCAGTCAGGAATTGCTTGGTTGCATGTGATAGAAACCCAACTTGAACTAGTTTAATAAAAAAGGGGAAATCAGGATAGTGGAGTGTCTTACACAATTCACAGACAGAAACCTGGCACTGAACCTGGGAACAACTGGAACCAAGAACTTTTGTTGTCTGTCCTCCTGCTCTTCTGGGCTTGTGCTTCATCTTATCTTGGACTCTGTAGACCACACCACACAGTAAGAAATATGGGTGCTAACACTGCCCCAGTACCTAATCTACAGCCTCAGCAATTCAGAGCCAGAGGGGCAGAATGGGCTTTACGCCCATTTCTAAAATCCCTAAAAAGGACATTGTGGCTAGGGCAAAGGATCAGTAGATTAACATGGAGATTCCTTCGGGAAGCCTAGGGACTGATGCAAGGGATGCAGGGTAGTTCAGGAAGGGATGTAGTTCTAAAAAAAAAAAAGTGTTTGAGAAGGAAAATGGTTATACTAAAAAAAAATGCATAATACATATAGAAACAGTATCCATAAACATAGAAATTCATATCCAAAATGAAAAATGCCACATTTTGTGTTTCTTAACTTGGAATTACAAATGCTTAACACCTCACATCAAAATGCTAACCTGAGGGCAGCCCGGGTGGCTCAGCGGTTTAGTGCCGCCTTCAGCCCAGGGCATGATCCTAGATTTCTGGGATCGAGTCCCATGTCCGGCTCCCTGCATGGAGCCTGCTTCTCCCTCTGCCTGTGTCTCTGCCTTTCTCTGTCTCTCTCATGAATAATAAATAAAATCTTTAAAAAAAAAAAAAAAATGCTAACCTGAAATAGAATTGATTCATTCCTCTTATTCTTCCCCCAAAATAGTTAATTTCACCTGCAATTATTAGACTGAAATGCGTTTCTACTGAGGACTCACTGCTGCTTTGTATTCTATGCCAGCATTTCACCAAATCCACATTCCATCCTCCTGCTTTTTCTGTCTTTGTTTAGCTAAGGCAGCAGCATATAGAATTCTTTTACAAATTAAGCTGCTCTTTCTTCTAGTTGGAGTGAAACCTTTTTATAATGATAACTGAGGGGAACTGGGCTAACCCCCCAAGTATAGATTAACTATGTTATATCAGGATTTTATGGTGCATATTATGTTTTGAGGCCTAAGATTTAACTAATTTCATATAATAAACCATATTATAAGGAATCATTACTGCCTTCATTCAGAAAACATTGTGTAACAGCTTCTGATTTGAATAGGAGCTCTGAATATCTCAATGCTATAATGAAAAATGTAGTTAGAAGCATGATCGAAAAACTGATGTTTGTTTTATGGCATCCTTGATGCTTCAGGAAATTTAGGTTCCACATCCAGTGTTCCCTTCAGAACAATTTTGCCATTTGTTTCCTGCAGCGTTCTCCTTTGTTGCGCCCCAAGTGCCTTCGACCCAGGTCTGTCCTTAACATGCACCCCAAGCCCAGGGCTCAGTCTCCTGGGAGCAGGAACCTCACAGTATCACAACCCCTAAAACAATGCTGGATCACAGAGGCAGTCAGCAAATATTGAATAAATGAATGAAATACACAAAGGGTTTGTATTCACGGACACGGGTTCATAAACACAACATAAAAACAGCCCTCATGTAAAAAGACTAAGGTTAAAATGGAGAGGTCACTGAGGCGGGGACAAAACATCCTCTAATTGCTTCCTTCCTTTAAAAATGTCCTTTCGTATGCATAAATAGTAAGCTATTCTTTACGTACCAAAGACGAATAATTCCAACTTCTTCCATTTCAATTCTGTTAGCGCTTGGGGAAAAAGCTTGGTCTCTAAAGAACAAAGAAGTTTCTTGCCCGAGAGTTGGCCAGATGGCTCAGGACACAGCTCTGAAGTCCATTCGGATTGTCCAATGCTTCTTTTAATAAATAGCATGATTGCACTGCCTGGAAAAGTTAATTCCTTCTATCAGAAGATGCTGGCAATGGAATCATTCTGGACCATAAAAACTGTAAAAGGAAATGATAAGCGTGTCAGCAAATTCAATCAGTAGGATGAGATCAGCTTTTATTGGGTTCCTTGGATAAGCAGACAGCACATAGCATACTCTGTGAATTAAATCTATCCAAGCCCAAACATCCAGTTTCACACAGCATGCCACATGTCTTTCTGCTACATCCAAGACATTTTCCTAATTAGCAAAAATGAAGAGCATATGGTGGGAAGGAGAGGGAGAGCAGACGCCAGGGGCTCGAGGTGTGGACGGGGCAACCCGGAGGGAGATGTGCAAGAAGGCTATAGATCAGGGACGGTCTAAGCCGCAGCTAACGTGTAGTGAACACTTGCCGGGCCCTGGCTAAGAGGCGCACCTACCTGGACTCACGTAAGCCCTGCAGCAACGGTCCTCAGTGGGCTCTACTGTACCCCCACCTTACAGGTAAGGACGGGGAGGCCCCGGGAGGTCAAACAGCCAGTTCACAACTAGCAAATGGTAGCACTGAGATCTAAGCCAGCGTCTTTCTGGATCCAGAGTCTACACCCTTCACCCTCACATATACCTTCTTATAGAAGAAAGTTGTAGGTTTAATCTCCTCTTTCTCCACCTTTCTTCACAACCAAGCCATTGTTTCTTTCCTTCACGTTCCGTGTAACTGAACCTCAACGACAGCTGTCACTTCCCTTCCCCACTCTGCTGGACGCGTTCTCACGGAGCGTACCAGCTAAGATGTTTTGGGATACCGCTGGCAGGATCCCCGATAGAAAGTAGCCTGAATAAAGGGTTTCTGTTGTTTTGTTCTTGTGTTTGTTTTGCTTTTTTCAGACAGCCAGGGAGCCTGAGGCTGGGCAGGCCTGGTATTTGTTCAGTAGCTCAGGGGCCCAACCTCTTTCCATCTTTCTGTTCCCTTCTTTCCTACATGTTGGCTTCTTTCCGCCAGCCAGTTGCCTCATGATGCTCAGTGAGATAGCTGTACTCCCTCACCCAACTGCACCAAGTGAGAAAGAATGGAACAGGAACACTGCTGATCCATTTTTCTCTTTACATGAGGCGAGAAATCAGCCACATTTCCCTTCATGTCTCAGGGAAAGTGTGTTTTCGCAGCATCCCTAGCTGCAAGGGATGCTGGGAGGCAAGTATCTGGCAGTTTTATAGTCTCAGTTGTGGACATCGGGCTCTAGGATCTACCAACATGAGAGAAGGGAAGGATTGTCACGTAAGCCAGGAGATGGTTCTGCAACCTACCTGCTAATCCGGAGGTGTCCTTTCAGCCCTGGCTGGACTGGCCTTTTCTTGTGTACGATACTGGTGCCTGGTTTCCTCCTTCCTTACACTCCTTCTTCCCAGGCCCAGGTTCTTAGCTGTCTTGCCTCCTACCTCTCATTGATTTACTTACCCCTTCTCTCGCCTCCTCCCAATACCTCTTCACCACGCCTCAGCTCATTCCAGGTCACACGGATGCCTCTAGGGATTAATAAGAAAAAAAAAAAAAAGCACGGAGGGGGCCATGAGTGATAGCAAGGGAGCACTGGGCCCTGTGGTAAAGTGGAGAATGCACGCCTGTTTAAAACACTTCAATACACATTTTAAAAGCCCTGGGTTAGGAGAGATTCACCTGGAGGCTCAGTGTATCCTCAGAATAACTCCATCGCTTCAGTTCTAATATTTCTGCATGTATTTCCCAAAGTAAGTTAAATGTTCATGAGAGCCCAATAACACTCTGAGGCCACAGGTAAGGTGTGCCCAGGTGGACGTAACAAAATATCCCAGACGGGCAGCTGCAGCAACAGGAATGTATTGTCTCGTAGTTCTGGAGGCTGGAAGTCCATGATCGAGGGGCCAGTAGGGTTGGTT
Source organism: Canis lupus familiaris (assembly GCF_011100685.1). Classification (NCBI taxonomy): domain Eukaryota; kingdom Metazoa; phylum Chordata; class Mammalia; order Carnivora; family Canidae; genus Canis; species Canis lupus. The sequence continues at coordinate 824,378 of NC_049224.1, read as the reverse complement.
TCTAGTGAAACCTCTCTTCCTGGCTCATGGGCAGTTTCCTTGTCACCGTGTCTTCACATAGACTTCTGTGCACCCATGGAGAGCGAGAGCGAGGGAATATGAGCACAAGTAAGTGAGTGAGCTGTAGCATCTCTTCCTGTCTTCTCAGGCACTAAGTCCTTAGGATTAGGGCCCCACCCTATGACCTCACCCAACCTTTATCCTCATAGGCCATATCTTAAAATACAGTCACCTCGAGGATTAGCCTTCAACATGCGAATTTGGGGGAAACAGATCAATCTGTAACAGTGCCAGTCCCTGCTCACAGCGCTGAAACTCGCCAAGTAACATTGGCAAGGACGCCAAAGAGTGGCAAGGACATTCTAACTCATTTTAGAGATTTAAACACAAAGTCGGTTAGGTCATCAGAGGATGGCGATAGAACACCTTAATGCTTACAGAACTACAGGTTTTTTCCAACACAACACAACACAACCCAGATAACACAGACGTCACCCACAAGATGTGATTGGCAGGCTGTGGGGCAATGTCCTTACTGAAAAATATCCTTAACAGTTCCATCTAAAATTGTATAGTTAGAAATTCATTCCTTTAGATTGTTTTGATTTTGTGTTTTCAAGAACCTTCTGTTATGATGCCAATACCTATGGGTAGACTCTTATATTTGTATTAGATAAAACCTTAATAGAGTCAAGGGCAATAAGTAGGAAGTAGGAGGAAAAATGAGTCACTTCATAAATTACCAGAAACAGAAATGAGCAGTTTTTATTTTATAATTGAGATTATATTTCTCATACAAATCCAGGCTCTTCATCTGAAAAATCAGAAGACCTAGAAAAACTTAGTGAACATTTCCTAATGCTAACAACCAGTCAAAGCTGAGCAACGGCTACTCTTATTAGACGGGGCATGTGTTCTGTCTGCCACAGCTCTTGCCCTTACCTCTCACTGTCCTATCAACTAAGAACAATGTCAGTTGTCATTTACCACTGCCTGGGCTTTTCTGTCATCGAGAAATATTTCTTATTGATTATATCTATCTAAGAGTGGGAAACAAGATGCTGACCAGGTAGGACATTTCCAAAATATGGGGGAAAGTTCATAGTAGAGATTTCTGATATTCACTAATAGCTGAGCTCTTCTTTGCTTTCTGGGCTCTACAGTTCCTGGTCTTCCTGTGAGCAGAATGTGAACGAGTGACGACGTATCACTGGGGTTGAAAGTGTTTTAAATGGATGCTCTTTCTTAATACTTTCTCTTCTCGTCAAATGCAAATGATTCAGTGGAGGACTGTGGGATGCCAGAGCCACAGAGGAGAAGTGGACTGGATCCCTGAATGACAGTGTGGAACAGAGCTCCCGCTCATACTCTGCTCTGTATCATGCGTGAGAAATGCATATTCTATGAAGTCCCTGAGATTTGAGGGCTGTTTGTTACAGCAGTTAGCTGCCTTCACTGAAACAGGATGTGCATTTTTGTGGAAGTGAAAAATACCTTACATAAGCAAGAAACTCTGTCCCCTGCTGCTTCATTACATTACCTTTCAGGGACAGGTAGGCATCTCAACCCTGGAATAAAATAAGGTGTCACTAAAGATATGTTAATTGTGTTTATCTTTTCCAAGAACCAAAACTCTTAGTTTTATCAATCTTTTCTATGGTTTTTCTGTTTTCTCTGTTTCATTTATTTCTCCTCTTTATTATTTCCTTACATTTGCTACTTTGGGGTTTTTCTTCTTTTTCGAATTCCTTGAGCACTAGAAATTTGGGTTGTAGTTAGATTGTTTATTTGAGATCTTTCCATTTTCTTGATTTCTTGATGAAGACAAGGTGTGCTTGAAGAAAGATTTTTTATAACAATGGCAACTCAAACAACACTGGGTGTGGAAGCCACAAGTAGTAGAAACCAAATGCAAGATGTGTGCCTGGAAAGGGTAGGGAGAGACATGGACAGAGAAAGACATTTTTCTCCTATTTGCAATCTCTCTCAGGGTTGACCCTGGCTGATTCTTTGTCCTTTCCTCTTATACTCAGTGACCTCTCCCTCCCACACATACTCGGTCTCTTCTATTCAATCTATAATATCATTTGCGCTTTTTACTTTTTGATCTTGAAATATCATTTGGGTATTGGAGTTGTTTTATATACTTTCCATCAATGAGAGATGATGAATTTAAGATTCATGGTGTATCCATTAAGGGTGATTATGTCATCCCAGCCTCTCTAGCTAGAGATTCTCTATTTGGGAGAAAATGACTAAAGTCCAGAGCAGGAATTTCAATTAGTTTAAGTTTTTTTGGAAAGAAAGAACACAGATTCACTTATGCTAAGTCAAGGAAAGTGGGTTAATTATAAAAAGAAACAAAACAGATAGCTCATGGGAATCCAAGAACAGAAACAAGTGAATCCCACAAAGACAGGAGTTGCACTGGGGGAAGCTCTAGGGACTTCTGCAGCAAAGTCCACACATTTTCCCTGTAATGGCAATACTATTGAAGAGATTCAATTACTCTCTATATCTCTTTTTCTTTTGGTACTGATTCTTTTTTTTTTCAGCTTTACTGACATATAATTGACATATAACATTCTGCAAATTTAAGACGTACAATGTGTCGATTTGATACATATATATAGGCACACCTCATCGTACTGGGCCTTGCTTTATCATACTCTGCAGATAATTGAGTTTTTTACAAATCAAAGGTTTGTAGCAACTCTCCTATGAACAAGTCTATCAGCACCATTTTTCTAACAGCATTTGATCACTTCACGTCTGTGTGTCACAATTCGGTAATTCTCACAATATTTCAAATTTTTCATTATTATCATATTTGAATTGCTATAACTTCAGGATAAAACTTTAACAGATGGGGAGTTGCTTCTCATGGAGGAGAAAGTGGTTTCTTGAGATAGAATCTAATCCTGATAGATTAGATTCACCACCATCTTCCTGGTGAAGATTGTTGAAATGACAACAAAGGATATAGAATATTACATAAACTTAGTTGATAAAGCAACAGCAGGGTTTTAGAGGATTGGCTCCAATTTTGAAAGAAGTTCTACTGTGGGTAAAATGCTATCAAACAACATCACGTGCTACAGAGAAATCATTCATGAAAGGAAGAATCAATCAAGGTAGCAAACTTCATTGTTGTCTTACTTTAAGAAGCATCTACCGCCACTCCACTCCCAAGCAGCCACCACCCCGAGCACTCAGCCGACGTCAATGTCAAGGCAAGACCCTCCACCAACAAAAGATTTACAACCCGCTGAAAGTTCAGCTGATGATGAGAAATTTTTAGCAATAAAGTATTTTTAAATTAAGGTATGTAGATTGTTTTTTAAAGATATAATCCTACTGCGTACTTAACAGACTACAGTATAGTATAAACATTAACTTTTTTTTTTAAACATTAACTTTTATATGCAGTGGGAGACCAAAAAATTCATTTGACTCTTATTGTGACATTCACTTTATTGCAGTGGCTGGGAAGCAAACTTGCAATATCCTCAAGGTATAACTGTGCAGGAAAACGGTTACCACTGTAGCATGAGCCAACACCGCCATCACATCGTGTAACTGCCAGTTCTACGGGGGGACAGATTCTTAATTCTCTTCCATTACTAATTGGCTCAACATCAACTCCATAACTTTCCTACCTCAAAACTTATTCTTTCTTCTTTATAACTTTTATTTGTTCATGCTCCCTCACCACTTTTATTGGGGTTGATGTTACCAAGCTATTGAATCTCAATGGATGAGATTCACAGATCTGTGGCTTGTAGTTTTAGCAGTATTTATGTTGAAGCTTGTGTGAATAGGCAAAGCACAATATGTGCATTGTTTTGTAAATAATCCCAAACATTGACCACAGCTAAATGTGTAAGAATGCAGAGTTGTTCCTTGCAGGGATCAGGATCTGAAATGAATTTTGCAGTGTACCTTCCTACCTTCACCTGCCAACCCTACCTGACACAGACACACCCAGTGGTTTTCAAAATAAAAAATTAAAACATTTTTTTGGATAAAGTAATACAGGCAGATGGAATTTCCATATATTATACAAGGATTCCCCAAAAGAAACTAAGACTTCCTGACTTCCTTCCGCAAACCTCCTATTTCTTCTCCCTAAAGGTAATCATTGTGTTTCCATGATTTTTATACAAATGGATTCAAATTTAAATAAGCAATGATAGCCTTAAGGTAGCGTAGGGGAGAAAAGCAATCTCACCCAATTTATTTGGACAGTTGTGGAGGATTTACAGACCTGAAGAAGGGGCTCCTTTTCTTCCACTAGGAACCCTAATGAGTCTCACTGTGCATCTAGAAACCTCAGAAAATCCGACAGCACAGAGCTGAGTCCCTCCACCATATCTCAGCAAAAGTTCTTTGTACAAGTCAGGTAGCACCTGTTAGGTTTCCTCTAAAATATGTGTGAATTGGTAAGTTAAAGCAAGCTGGTGCCTCTATCAAAGGAACACCAGATCTTATGGCAAAAATTGTCTGGAAGGAAGTCTGTGCATTCAGTAGGAGACCCACAGAAGCCCAACCTGATAAATCAGATTCTCACCCACACCTTCTGTCCTCTCACTATCATTTATACATCCCAGGAGAGTTTTCTCTCTCCAAATAACAAATGTTGAAGTTCTTAGTCAAAATAGATTTTGATGCTTCAGGAAATCCCATAAACCTTTTGGTGATATAGGTAATGTCTCCTTCTCTCCACTCACATGACACAAAGATCTCTGGAATTATAATGACCATGTAAAACCTCTGTGGGACCCTAAGGTTCTCATCTCCACACAATCCTTTCTCTTACCTTTTGAGTCCAGGTAATCCACCTGTTTGCATCCTCAGTACTTAATCCCCAGTTCTGTAGTAATTTCTTACACTGCACCACAAAAGGGTGCTAATCTTTTCTTGCCCAAGAAATATCAAAAGATGTAGTTAGCCCTCTAGAAGCTCATACCCTGCCACTTTTTAATGAAGATATAGGACAGGGGTCCCCAAAGTATAGCCCATGGGTCAAATCTGGTTGTCTGCTCATTTGTACAGGTAACAATTTATTGGAACACAGCCACACTCATTTGTTTATGTGTCGTCTCTGGCTGCATTTGTGCTATAATGGCAGCACTGAGTAATTACAACAGATGGTATATGGCTCACAAAGCCTAAAACATTTGTCATCTGACCCTTACAGAAAGTTTTTTGACCTCCAGTTTTGGCCTCTAGGAAGTTAGATGGGGCACCCTATCATAAACATGCTTTTAGCAAAATATATGACTTCATTAAAGCATACAACTCTTGATCTCAAGGTCGTGAATTCAAGCCCCACATTGGGCATGGAGCCCACTGGAAAAAAAAAAAAAAAAAAAAAAAAGACCTGATAGTGATTTTTAACATAGTAATATTTATGCTTTCCTAACTTAAATTCCAGAATTAGCCAGGTTTCAGGTTTATAGATTCAACAGTAGCATCAGAGATCCAGGATCTTTATTTACCCTTTTGTATCTTGCTATCCTCAGCAGGTTGACTTACCACTTCAGAGTTTCCAGATGGCTACAACAGCTAAAAGCATCCTCATCGGAAAGCATCCAAAAAAGAAGGAAAGTAAAGGGCAAGAAGACTTTTTCTTATAAAATTCTTTTTTTTTTTTTAATCATGAAAGCAAAGCTTTCCCAGAAAACTTTAGTAGAAATTCCCCAACTGGGTTGCATGAGCATCCTTGGACAATCACAAAGGGAACTGAGATTGCTGTGATGGGTTTGGAGCCATGGCTGTCATGCCTGGTTGCATATTAAAATGAGCCACAGAGTAATCAGCAAATTAGAAAACACCGGTATTTTGTGCTCTGTTCATTTTCTGGAACTAAGGACATTCCCACATGAACAAAGGCAGATTTCATTTGTCTGGGAAGAAAACATAACAGTTGATGATGGTTTTGGGGTAGGCAACCAATGGCATTTGCCACACTCATGTACACGGACACTGAAGTAAGTCAGATAGATAGTGGGGCTAGGGGAGGAGAGACTGTGAGCAAGAATCTACCTAGAATCCTCAATGAAAGAGAAGAAACACCGAGAAAGTTTCTGGGCAACAATTTTAAGGAGAGTAGACGGTCATGGATTTTAACAGTGGAAGGACAAAGACATGGAGATCACAGGAGCTGGGGAGTGTCAAAGGAGGCAAGGAATATAAGGAAGTAAGGAGTTCTGAGGATATAGTTCAATATTGGCATGCTGAGGGTAAAATGTCTACGTTATATTGAGGTTGAGGTATTAAGGTACTTAGACATCAGTCTATAGTCTATAGTCTATAGTCAATGATAAATCAAGTCTGCTGCCATTTACAGACTGTAGATGTATAGAATTATCTTGAACTTCTGCTAAAGACAATAGAAATGCAAATGTTTTGCTTGACATATTTTAAGCCTCGGTGCTAAAGTGAAATCACACTGTTCTCAGCTAATAAGAATGATATAGTTACGAAGCCAAACCCGAGTCTTCTAATTCCAGATCCCTTGGATTGAGCTCTCACTTAATCCAAAGACTGATGTGCACGTGACTGTAACCACAGAATCTGAGTGACCTTTTGGTCTCCAATGAAACACCCTGGGAAAACTGTTTTCCCTGCTCTCATTTAAAAACAGTAACTGCTCTAGATCATTTAAGATCCTTTGTCAAGGGAATTCAATTAGCATCAGCCTGAGGTCACCCCAGGACTTCATAAACTTTTTCATCCTGTGAACTCCCCTGGGTTTTCCATGACTCATATCAACTGTCCCCAAAAAAGTAAGTTTGCTTTTCATCTTACGGATCCTGCAGTAGCTCTGGTCTCCCTCTCAGTATCACATCAAATCTGAAAGGAGGAAGTGCCCGAGGGGAGGCAGTAGGTGGAGAATGCTGGGTCACCCACAGTTCACTGCCTCTTCCCCAAGCAGCTAGTCAGGGCACTGGGGCTGCTGTCTCTGTGACTTCCTGGTAACAGCCCATGATCTCCCTACGGGTCAACTCCCAGTTTAGGAAACACTGGGAAAGTACCGAACATCCATTTGATATAATGACAGACTATAAGTTAAATAGAACTCAGAAAAAAATAAAAAAATAAATGAATTAAATAAATAAATAAATAAATAGAACTCAGAAATGCTAAAATGATAACACTTGCCAAATTTGCTGTATCGATGGCAAAAGAATAGAAGCTTCAATCAATGGACAAATATTTGTTGTTTGCTATTTTAGTAAAACTAAATATGCCACCTTTGCTGAACTAATATAAGCTAAAAAAAAGGCATTCACTCACTGAGCCCTTAGTTCAACAAATACTTGAGCGCCCACTGTGTGCAAGTCATTGTACAAGGCACAAGGTGAGTGAAACACAGTTCCTGCTTTTCAATAAATTTAAAAATCTAAAAATCTAAATAATATCTATGTAAAAATATATATAATACGATATTACATATTGCACAGAAGTGTTAAGAGTAAGCCTAGCAGTGATCACTAGAATTCAAACATGCTTAATCCTATCTGCAGGCTTGGTGTAATGGGCCCACCAGAAATCCAACCATATGAGGCTCTTCGTATGAAGGTATCATGAAGACAGGATCAGGTGGGTAATCTAGACCTCGTAAAACATGTTCAGTCACAGTGATGCGATTATGAAAACCTGTAGCTGTCAACAGGATGTTTCCTTTGCCCTTTGAGTAAAAGCAGAAAGAGATGTTTTCATTAACATCTGTAAGATATTGGGCCAGACAGGAACGCAGCCTGGTACCCTTTTCTCAAAGAGAAAGGCATACAACATGACCAAATATTAATGTGACCAAATTCAGTCATTCAACAAATACTTATCAAATCCTTACAATGTGGCAGAGACCGTCATAGGGTTGTGTGGCCCAAGAAAAACCAGGTAACAAATAATGGACATAAGCCACTAAGTCATCAAGCTGATATATTTTAAGTTAATGAGGTCCTTACTGGAATGGAGTGTCCAACTGGTGATGAATTTTTAAAGGATGTATGAAGGCTAAAGTGGATTCAAAGGAGAATGGTAAGGATGATTAATTAGGAAAGGAGATTAGGTTCTATGAGAAAAGGTTAAATTAATTCCAGTTACTTAACTTGGAGAAGAGAAAACTAAGGGCTGACTTGATTATTATCTTATCTTCATAATCAGGAGAGCTTTTAGGCTTTTCTTTTCCTTAAAGGCCTAGATGTGAGGAAACAGGATAAAACTGAAACATTTTTGAAGCCGCTGATTTAATCAATAAGTGCATAATATGGGCACTGTCTTGTTGCCTAACACAATAAGAGATTGCGGAAGCACAAAAATGAATACGACATGGTCTCTGCTAGAAGTCATTTCATTTGGACATTAAGAAAGAACTCCTATGAACAGTTAGGTGATATGACTCAAGAAACGACTAGGGGAGCATATGCAACATAAGTGCTTACAGATTGTCAAGAAGAACACTGACCACTATTCAAGATTGTTGTGATCGTAGAACTAGATGATGATTGAAGTTCTCTGTAGATCTGTGATACTAAAACCTGTACCACAGTCAACCGTTTCCCACAAAGTGATATTAAAAGTGATATATAACAATAGTACATGTAACTGCATTTATATTTGCCCATTGACTAATGTTTAGATTTCGTGTCAAATATTCTTGTGTCCATTTTTAATTGATCTTTAATTAAAAGCGAAACCTGATGACTCAGGCTTAAGGGAAAACATCTAATAATCTCTCTGACAAAGAATTAAGAATTTAAACTGTGGATCAAAATCCATTAACAGGTTGCAGCTATAAAATGAGAAGGCTATTTGGAACGTGGCAACTTTATTTGAATTTGGGGTGTGAGGTACAATATCCGGTGTTGAAGTAAATGAACTATGGAAGCTTAATCAAGTCCTTTGCAAGCAATGTACTGAGGTACATGGAACCTTGAATCGCAGAGTCACACCTAGAACATTTGTTTAGCTTGATTGCTAGAGAGGATAGAAATACTGGGAGCTGCCCACTAGATACCTCCCTTTGGATATCTCACTGAGATTTCAAATTCAACACTTCAAGAAAAAAGAGTGAGAAAACGAGAGAGAGAGAGAGAGAGAGACCTATCTACCTCAACTCATTTGAGTTGTACTCATGTCTCTTAATTAAAGATATCACTCTCTTCCCAGTACTTCAGAGCAGAAATGTCAGCTTTGACGCTTCGCTCTCCTCTGTCCTCCAAAATTAATTTATTTAGCAATACTGTAGTGTGCATCTATCATCAGCCTACAAGGGGTTAGGAGTGTGAAGGTCTATGTCACTGTATTTGTCCTCAAGTATAAAGTCATGTGGACCGATTTTCGTCCCATGTCATCAGGGTTTGCTTGTTCTTTAAAATTTCATTAAGGTTATCGTAAATTCATATCTAGTTGTAAGACATGATGGAAGGAGACCTCTCCTATACTTTGCCTCACTTCCTCCAGTGGTAACACTTTGCCAAACTAGAGTATAGCAAACTGGCGTATTTACAGACACAATCCTCCTGTCTTACTTGTACTTGTTTGTGTGTGTGTGTTGAGTTCCACACAACTGCATCACGTGTGTGGGTTCCAAATCCACCACCACAGTGAAGACACTGAATGATCCCATCACCACACGAGTTGTGCTGCCCGTTTAGAACTAACTGTACCTACTTCCCTCCCATCCTCCTCCCCTATTCTTAGCCTCCGGCAGCCACTCATCTGTCCTCCATTTCTAAAATTGTCATTTTTAAAATGTCGCACAAATAGAATCGAACAGTATGTAATCTTTCAGGATTGGCTCTTTTTTCTTTCTTCCTTAAGCATAATACCTTACAGATTCATCCAAGTTACTGCATTTATCAATAGTTGTTCCTTTTTATTACTGAGTAGTAGCTCATAGTAGGATTTACTGAATAGTTTGCTTAACCGTTCACCTGTTGAAGGACACATGGGCTGATTCCAGCCTTTGTCTACTCCAAATAAAGCTGCAATGAGCATTTATGTACCGGTGCTTGTGGGAGCATACACTTCCATTTCCCTGGGATAAATGCCTAGGAGCACGACTGCTGTGTCATAGAGTAGCTTGATGCTCAGATTTTTTTTTTTTTAATCTGCCAGAGATTTAAAACCTCTAAATTTAAGAAGCTGCCAAACCGTGTTCCAGAATGATGGCTCCATTGTATATTCCCACCAGCAGTGCATGCATGATCAAGTTTCTCAGCATTCTCACCAGCACTTAAGAGTTGTCCCTATTTTTTATTTTACCCATTTGGGTAGATGCATGGTGTCACGTGATTAGCTTTATAAAAGACAAGTGAACCTATTGTTCTAGGAGGCAGGGGAAAGACTAACTCCTATATCCAGTAGCATGGGGGGGGGGGGGGCCGAGTAGGTGGCAGGAGAGGTGTAGGTGGGGAAACATCCATAAAGGAGATAACCTTTGAGCTGGGTTCTTAAAAATCGAGTAGATCTGCAGAAACTAGAGAGAAGAGAAGGATACATGTAGCATAGGGAGCAAGATATTCAGAACTGGGGGTGCTGGGAGCGTGAGAATGGAGAGGTCTCCCTAGGTGGAGGCCAGCGCGGAGAAGGGGAAAGACAAAGGGGCCGGGGCCGGAAGGGCACCCTGTGTCCTGCAGGGGGGTTAAGGACAGGCTGTAGGGAGGAGAGAGGCCTCACCACTGTGATGGCGCAGCCAGGCCTCGTTGTGGTTCTCATGCCCGCAGCGCGGCCTGCACCTGCCACCCATCTGGCTGCCCCAGCCCTCGGTCACGGTGCTTGGGCTGCAGGCTCAGGGCTGCCCCCACAGCGCTGGCTTCGCCCCATACTCTCCGCACACCGGGGCCCTTCTCCTGAGCCCTGGCCTTCACGGATCTCGCAGGACCCCACACCCCAGAGACGGAGCCACACCCTGCCGAAGGTGTGTAAACTCTCAGGGGATTTGGAATCTCAACGGAAACTATGATGATGATGATAATAATGACAAAAGCAGAGTATGGTTTGTTTCTTAAGAGCATGAATCAAGAGCCGTGTTTATTCCACATATATCTAAAACGTGACTGGCCGTTTGTTTCATTTGAGGTTCCCCAGAAACATTTTCCAACAATAAAAAAAAAAAAAAAAAAAAAAAAAGGAACAAGAAAGAAAAGCGCCAGGCTTGTGGAAAATGTGGCAAAGTCTATTTTGAAATTTTAGTCTTCACTTCTTTTTTTTTTTAACTGTAGTGTAAACTTGCTATTATCTCATAAATAATTAAACGTGACAACATATTCAAAATTGTTTCTACACAATAAAGACTTTAAAATAAGAGCAACAAAAGAGAACATAGTACTACAGTTTAAAAACTCCTTCTAACACATTTCTGTGGATATCCAACCCACTTGTGATAAATTAGTGAAAATGCAGAGAGTGAGTTGTACATCAAGAGTGTTGCCCGTTCCAGACATTTTTCAGATACAAGGTCTCAAGTAACAAGACTCTCAAGAGCGAGGTCAAGGTGACCGCTCGTTACCTGGAAGATGCGGACCAGACTGTTTCTTAACAGTTTTCAGAATCAGAAATCTTAGGACAAATATATGCAGGATGATGGGCCAATGAATGTGCTGATCTAATTTGAAATTTATCAGGAAAACTTGAATCCCCTATTAAAAAAAAATACATGAATCATTCCCTAAATCAAGACCAAGTAAGTGTCGCCTTTTCTTCCTAATAGACTCAGAATAGACTATTCTATTCCCGTAGTGTCCTGATGGCATTCACTGCATCTTCCACTTAAAGAAAAGGAGAAAGCAGCACATGTCAAGCTGACCGCTTACCATACACAAAATAAAGGCCACAAGTACGTAAAGGTTAAAGGAGGCTTGTTGGGCCTCTCCTCCCTGGACACACAATTGTTAGAAGCTGATGGTTAGGGCTGTCTTTGAGGTTCTTATGTAAACTAAGTTTCTGCTGGTTTTTATTTCCTCGGGTCAAGCAAATATTCTTTAGTTTCAAAAGAAATTCAGAAACACTGAGATCATGATTTTTATTAACTCCTGAAATTATAGCCAGTATCTCAGCTGCATCTTTTGATAGGGCCTTTAATCAGTTTTTAATCACATTCTCCACAAGTACCAGGCACCGTAATCAAAATTTCCCTCTAACTTATTGGACCTGAGAGGAGTATAATCTTTTGGAAATTCCAACACATGCTTAGCTGAACACAGACATTTCCTTGGAGCCAAATTTTATTTCAGCCCTGTTTTCTGATGAAAAAATGAAAATGAAAAATATTTAACCATTAAGTGTACAGGAGTGGAATGGCTGGTCAGGACCCGCACAAACCAATGACAGTGAGGTTCAGATTAGCTGTGACGGATGATCATTACTAATAAAACTGATTTATATAAATGTGTCAAGTTCTGTGCCTTTCCCCCCCCTTCTCCTTTAGTACTGGCTTTAGTAAAAGCCAGGATTTTAAAAAGGAGGTTAGGGGAAGGGAACAAAGAAACACAATGGAGGGAAGTCAGAGGGTGGAAACGGAGCCACACGGTGAAATGCAATCACACTCTGTGATGGATCCACGTCGCCGCCGTGTTGGAGGGTAATCCTGAAAAGAAGTTCAAATGGGGAAGAAAGGAGAGAGCCTTCAAAAGTCCACCGATGCTTTAATAACTAAAAATCACGCTCGTGTAAATGCTTCTCCTCTGGTTGGTGCTTGGAATTCACTGTGCACTTTCACCCACACACGTTTTCCTTCCTAACCCTCACAATGCAGCTCTTTGCAGTTAAAAAACAAACAAACAAACAAAAACAAAAAAAAAAACCTTACTTAGTTTCATGCCACCCCTCAGTGGGGCATTCGACTGGAGGAAGGGTGTACCTTCTCTGGGCTCTGGGCGACAACCGGGATCCTCCCTCCGTACTGTGCGAGCCGAGGGGTGGGCCCGGCCACCCTCGGCGGCTCGGGTCTGCTCAGGCTGGGTGCAGCAAACAGCATCTCAGGCTGCTGATCTCCTGCTGTGTCCGACCGACTGCTCGGAGCTGCTCTTTGATGTGACTTTGATGGTGTGGGCAGTAGAAGGCCTTCTCTCTAAAGGACAAACTTGAGAAAATTCAAAGGCAGCTCCAGGGGCTTCTCTATGAATAAGACAATCTCGTACTGTGATCTGACAAATCTTTAATTTTTAAGTTAATTTAATCTCAATGAAATCCATCTGACTGGAATAGCTGCAATTTAACTACAAAACCCTGGCCAAGCTCTCTCTTTATCCTATTTGGGAAATTGAAGGCTTCAAGTGATTGGTGGGTCTGAAATGAATGGTAACAGGTTCTAATTGAGTTGGGACTTACAAAAATGTTTCACATCTTTTGTTAGTTTGTCATCTACGGCTTGTTTAGTCTAAAACAAAGCAGAGGCCACGAGCGTTATTTCCGTGGCCTGGGTTCTGGCCACACGAGACACACAAGGCCTCAGACAGGGCACACTGAGTCAACACTGTGGTCTAGAATGAGGAGGAATGAGTCCTAGACTAGAGTTCGCGTCATGGTGTGGAGCCCCCCATGGACCCAACAGCTAATGGAGTTGAATCATGGGTCCCTCAGGGCTAAGCCAATTACTTCCAAACCACAGAGTTTTTTTAGAAAACAGATTTCCCAGACCACACCCTGGATCTAATACACCCACATCTCTTGGAATGGGGCTTACGGATCCACACTTTTCAAAAGCTTTACAGGTGATTGGAGGACCAGTAGGTTTGGGGAAATAGAGGGCCAAAACTAAAATTATCCTAAGTGGGCATAAAAGTGGGGAGGAGTTCTCCATCTGCTCAGAGACAGAAAAAGCCTCCTTAAACTACTTCTTCAGCATCTAGTGCTACTAACTAGAAGTCTGACTACAATTTGACTCTTATTCTTTTCTTGGCCATCTGTTTGGTTTTTTGATTGATTGATTTTCTCTCTGGAAATTTAAAATTGGGAGACCAGAAATTCCCTTAGGATGTAGCTATATAAGGACACTATTAATCTGAAGACTCAAAATCTTCAACTCAAGGGAAATTCTTCTATTTCCTGTTCATCTCTTTCATTTCCTGTGTTCTGCTTTTCTAGAACTATTAAGTGGGTGTTTAACATCATGGGTTAAAGGTATTGCGTTTTAATTTTTCATTCCTTTTTTTCTATCACCTTCACTTTTTTCTCCAGACTTTGCAACATTTTATTGTCTAGAATACTAACTCAGCCTTCAGCCATGTTCATCCTGTTTTTTATTTCTTGCAACTTGATTTTTTTTTCTGCTTTCCCAATAAGATTTTTTATTTCTAGAATCAATTTGGGCTAATTACTCATATTAATAGAAGACTTTTCTTTCCCCTCTTCCTAGCCCTCCCTCTCATCTTTGTTTGCTTTTCTTTCAATGAAAATAGCCACTTGACTCTCTAAAGATATTTTAAGGTTTTTTTTTTTTTTAATTTAAGTTTTCATCTGTTCCGTGATGAAACCTTATAACCTTAGATCAGTGATTCTGTTAGTGGATCTTGGTCCCTCTCTGGCTTTTCATCAACTGGCTGGTGATGGGTTGATCATCCGTTAATAGCTGGCATGGGTTACTTCTACAGTTCTGATAGTACCCCGGGCCTCAACTTTGAGGGTAAGATTGCTTTTTAGTTTAGTTAACCATGAATGGTTATGGTGGGTTAACTGGACAAGTCCCTTAAGGCTCCCTGGGCATGGGCTGGCAGGCCAGTACCTGTCCCCTCCACCCCCTTACCAGCTTAGGAAGATGTGCATTTTGGCAGAGGTGCTTCAAAGCCCGAACCTCCCGGAAGAGCAGTCTGTCCCTTCTCTCCATCTGTGTCTGTATGTGTCTCAAATCCCCACATGACCTGCTCTTCTCACACAGACCCCTGAAGGATTTATTTTGATAATACTTTTCAGGCTTATCCTGACATTGAATTCCACTTGTGCCTGTCATTTAATATAGTAGGGGAAGGGAAAAGCTGAACTGGTTTGTTTTTCTGAATTTAGCTCCTGTTTAATTACTCTGATGACCGTTCCTTCATCTCACTCTCCTCCATATATTAGGTCACTCCAAGCTTGGAGGTTTTCAGGATTGCATCCTTTTCTAATTTGCAAAAATTCTCATTAATTTTTTGCCTGCTAATGACATTCTTTCTCCTTTCTCTGGATCTTTATGAATTTTCAGCCACCTAAGGGATTCAGGACAAGAGGAAATTCAGGTGTGTGTTGAGTTCAATCTCCTCCTACAATTAACCTCTTTTTGACTCTTCCCATATTATGCCACTGACACATTGAACTGCAGAAAGGCAGAAACACCAACATCAAACCACATCACTCCAAAAACACACAAGAAACAAAGGCATACGTGCACTCACACATATAATTAGCCATTCTTTTCTATTTTTTCTTTCAAGAAAAACAGTTCTATCCGAAAAGGTCTTTTCTTTTCTTTTTTTATTTGACAGAGAGAAAGAGAGTACAAGTGGGCAGAGTGGCAGGGAGAGGGGGAGGGAGAAGCAGACTCCCCACTGAGCAGAGAGCCTGATGCAAGGCTCAATGCCTGGACTCTGGACTGAGCTGAAGGCAGATGCTTAACCAACTTGAGCCACCCAGGTGCCCCTGAAAAGGTATCTTAAGAGGAACACTGCTAGAGTTGATAAAGCGTGCCATTCAACTAAATAGAACAGTTTCTACCATTTTCAAAATGTTTAGTTTCAGAGAAACCTAAAATTAATCCATCGTCATGGCCTATCATATCATATAAACATATAATAGGAATGATGCCTACAAGGTATTGTGAAAATCACATTAACCCTCAGTGTCTTGGATAGTTATAGACAGTCCACAGTTACTATTTACACAAGGAAACTGTTTCTTGCCAAAGTACAGAACCACTGTCCGAGGATTACAACTTCCTGTTAATCAATGTATATGCTTCCCTTAGAGACTGCATTTTGAAATCACATTAGTTGTTATTTGTAAATATCACTCAGGCACTTACCATTTCTCATCTGCTCAGAGTGAAAAATCAGGAATCACTCAGAAATCACACATCAGTTCTGTATGTTCACTGTAACATTGATCCTAAGCATACATACCTTCCAATTGTGATGTAAACTCAAAACTAAGGGCGGGGCACCAGGGCAGCTCAGTGGTTGAGCATCTGCCTTCAGCTCAGGACATGACCCCAGGGTCCTGGGATCGAGTTCCGCATCACGCTCCCTGAATGGAGCCTGCTTCTCCCTCTGCCTGGGTCTCTGCCTCTCTCTGTGTCTCTCATGAATAAATAAATAACATCTTAAAAAAACAAACCACTAAGGGCCTTCAGAATCTCATTTCCAATTCACATCTAGACAGTAAATAGGGAATGAAATGTGACCCATGACAAGAACTTGTCTGTCATGTACTCATGCATTCAATTTGGTCTTAGGGTGATGGGAGATGATATTCCACATAGACAAAAGTATGAAGGGAGAAAAGCAAAGAGCATCTGTAGTAATGGTAAGTTGTCCAGATTGCCCAGAGCAGCAAACTGTAAAACTAACCAGTGGGCCAAATGGTCATGAAAAGAAATTAAAAGCATTTCTCAATACCAGGCAATGAAAACAGAGTTGTACTGACAGTGGCAAAAATTGTGATTATTCTTTTTTTTTTTTTTTAAGATTCTATTTATTCATGAGAAACAGAGAGAGAGAGAGAGAGGCAGAGACACAGGCAGAGGGAGAAGCAGGCTCTTCGCAGGGAGCCCAACACGGGACTCGATCCCGGGACCCTGGGGTCACGCCTTGGGCCAAAGGCAGATGCTCAATCCCTGAGCCCCCCAGGTGCCCCATGATTATTCTTTGTCCTGTTAACTTATAGACACTCTGAATCAGCCACATCAGAGAAGCTCCCCAACCCCCGAAATTATAGATTAATAGTAAGCCACCACTAAAGTAGAAAAGTGAGAATCCAAAGAAAGCCAATACTCATGCTAGTGGGAAATCCTACAATTTATATTAAATGTAAGTAAAACCTGCCTTGGGTCTCAGAGAGCCAGAGACCTGATAGTGTTAAAATGATACATAAATCATATGCAAAGACGATTAATTCCACTTTGATGGCCAATGTTTAAAATTTTTTCTAGTGAAGATAACGTGTGACATGTCATGTTGAGTTTGGAAAGAGAAATAATTACAACCTCTTATTTATATATGGATATGTGTTGGACAAATAAATCTAAAAGTATGTGAGGGGTTTTAGGCAGAAAAATCTGGAAAATAAAGTATTTGTGCTGTATTTAGTGTGCTAGTTCTGCTTTCCTGGGGCCTACCCTAAAGGTCTTATTTTAACAAGTACCTCTCTAAAGACTATCTCCAAATACAGTCACTTCTGAGGTACTGGCTGTTAGGGCATCAACATATGACTGTTTGGGGAGACACATGCTATATATTTTTGCTAAGTTTTGTTTTCTTAAAGAGAGCAACAGTAAATGGGCAGGAAAGCTTTAGCACTTAATTCCAAATAAATAAGTTCACCAGAGCCCACACAACCAAAATAAATGTCAAGCAAGTGCTGACACCACACGAATGAAGGAATTCTAGATATTCTTAATTAGAAAAGGAGCAGTGGCAACCTGAAAGAGACACATTGGTTCTTGCATTTGGCCCTTAACTAATTCATACTAAGAATAATAATATCCAAAGGTGTAGATTCATCAAGAAGTTAGAGAAACATTTTTAACTGCAAAGTAAACAGTTAATCTAGGATTATTTGAGATGAGATCAGAATTAATTACGTATGAAGCTCGTTTACTGGAAAACATGATAATATCATTTGTTGTGACATTGTAATATGGGATATTAAGTCAGTGACATAGTCTAGCCAAACTTTCCCCAGTTCTCTGGTATCTATATAGAGGGCGATTTTCATAATTAGGGTAAGATTGTTGATATTTGGCTTGTTTACAGATTTGTTTTGTTTTTGAGGAATATCATTAGTAGGACATGAATAGGAATATGAGCAACATGAAATTTCTTGGCTTTCTGACCCTTTCTGAAAAAGTCAGGCAGACCTGCCAAGATAAGGGTGAGGACCAGCACATCACTTCATGTTAACATCGTCCATTTCGAATTTTCACCACAAAACATCCATGCTTTTAAGTTAAAAAGGTAGAACAAATCCACTTCAATAGGCTTTCTGACTTTAGCTTTATACTCTCCCCTCCAGACCTCATCAGCTGTCTGGAAATGCCACCAAACAGTCTAGGTTGAAAGAAGTCAAAAGCATTGATGTTTCTTGGCAAACACATATTCCTCCCTTCTGACTTTCAATCACAGCTTCAAAACCCTATGGGGTGATGCCGGGCCCCGCTTGATTTAACTTGGGATGTGACCTGTTTTAGCTCTTGTGCTGGTGACTCACTAAACACATCTCTTTTATTAATCCTTGAATCTATTGCTATCAATCAACTCTGGGGCTGAAACAGCTTTACTGAATGTCAGAAATAAACAGTGTTTTCCTGTAAGCTCAGAGGGAAAAAGTGAGAGAGAGAGAGAGAGAGAGAGAGAGAGAGAGAGAGAGAGATGAGGGCATTGGATGTATAAAATCATATGCTATATATATTTGGCTTAGAAAACTCAATGTTTTCAAAATCTGTCTTTTAAAAGTGGAGCCTAAAATTTTAATTATCCTTACTCAGATTTTAGGGGAGATTATTATTTTTTTATTTTTATTTTTTTAGGGGACATTATTTGTCTATCTTAGCTTTTTTCAGTTTTCTGGTATCTACATAGACGTTGATTTTCATTATTAGGACAAGATTGTTCGGTAAAGTGGTTTTTGTTGCTGTTTTTTGCTCATGTGTTTATCTGGAGGAGTTCCATTTGCCATGCATTGGTTTTTCCTAAATGGCCCTGATTTCTCTTCGCCTAATCACAATTATAGTTACTTTGAGTCTTCTCTTTAAGGAGGGAAGGGACATGAGGACTTGGCTTCTCTAACAAAGAGGCAAAATACAGACAAACTTGATAATTAAACTTCTCTTTTGGTACAAATCTTAGAAAACTCTTCATAGATGTACTCAGAAACATACAAAAATACTTATGAAGTACTGTTTGAAGTAGCAATAAATAGGGAAACCATGTCTGTTGATACAGGAGTAGTGAGTCAACTGTAACATATGAAAGCAATGGAATAATACACAGCAGTTAAAGGAATGAGGTGAACCCCCGTGTATGTAGCAGATATTTGCCAGGTCATTGTGAGTTTTTCTGCATGGTTTTGGCTATCCAGTCTGTAGACTTAATTTTTTATTTGAAGGAAATTCTCCTTTCACAAGATAAAAACACTTGGTAGATTTATTGGATGACTCACCCATCCCCTCTATGTGCCCCTAGACAGGCCCAGTAAAATATTCTCCTTCCAACGCCTTTGGCTATTTGGTGAAGGTGATACCAGCATTCAGAATGCTTAGAAACAAATATTAGAACAGTGTCTGCTATATAACAAGTGCTCAATAAATGTTACCTATTCTTATCCATCTACACAGAAGCTTGCAGTATTAACTCGACTAGCTTTGCACTGGGGAATGTGAAATTCAAAATTTTTTGTAATACTGCACCCTGATTCTGGGCTAACACTAATTCCTGGGATTCAGAACATCACTATGGGTTACTGATCATGGTGAGGGTGGAGGGAATTCAGGTTAAAAATGGATTGCTGACAGCCCCGTAAATGGGTCCAGGAGGACTCTGAATCTCTTAAGGGTTATCTGCAATTACAAACTTTGGCGCTGAAGAACTGATATCTTAACCAATCACAGACTCTCCGCCCACTTAACAGCTTCCTGATTCAGAGTAAAGAATATAGGAGTAAGTAACAAATAAAATGGTCTGGAACAGCTTTCTCCTAATGAAATATTCAGCCAAAAGCCATACTGCAATTCTGGGAACTGGCCAATGTGATAACATCAGTGAAGATTTGAAATATATGGATGGTGACTTCTATTCTATCGCTACTTAATTCCTCATCTTGGTTGGTCAAAGAAAGAGATGGATGGATGCTAGAGATTAATAATGGGAGAACATAATCCCTTAAGTAAAGCTGTTCCCAAAGCACTCCATTATCAAATAGAAGTGGATTTAAGGATGAACTTTGAGCAGTTCTGAAAATCCAAGTAAATTGAAAAGGAGAGTTGCCTATTCTTATTCTGGTCCAATTGCTGGGCTGCTCTATCATCGAGTTGGATCTTGGAGGCTCCTGCCATCAGACTGACTACTTTGGCCCATCTGACAAGACCATACCTCTCAAGAGATGGAGGTATCACCTGGTGCCATCGCACAGTGAGTTTATTTAAAGCCCCTTGTTCTGAGTCCACGATCACCAAGAAACTTCTGATTCCCATGCTGTTTAACTTTGGGAAAAGAACAGACTAATGATACAAATTTCATTCCTGAAATCACTGTATTTTTTCCATGGTTTATGATGAAGCTTCCCACGGAGGTTTGTCAACAGGAAAGGGCTGTGTTGACCATGCCCTCACATGTACTCCCAGGACACGTAGTAGTTATTTTTCCTTTGTTAATAAATAAAAGAGCATTCTTGTGTCTACCTCAGTCATGCAAGTATTTTGGTAAGCATGAGTCAGGTTCTCAGGGTCTGGTCACTCCGAGAAAATACAAGTCACTGGGACTTCAAAAGATGACCAAATTCAGCTGGCCTCTCTTTTCAATGACACTGCATACAGGAGCACATGCCCATTCCGAACACTGAATTTTTTTTTTTTTCATTTTCTTCCTCTCCCTTTAGCTTCTGGTAATATTCATTCTGTAGCTGAACTCTATTTTTATTCCTTCATCTCTATGGCATGGAAATTCAATTTCCAGTTGCTCTTCTGGTCCAAGGTCTTCACTAAAGTTTCTAGAAGGGGATTCTGGGAACCATGGTTTTATTAATATTGTTGTCACTGCTACTGGAGATCTTGGTCATATGACAAATGTAGGCCAGGGGCCCAGTGTTTCCTTCTCTAGCCAGCTATATCTAGAAACAATTGATACTTAATGTCTATATAACTAGAAAAACTCATTTCTTTATGGGTTCATAGGTTTTTTCCCTGCAGAGATACATATATTTATTGGTAGCTCCCTCAAGAACTGCCTGTATTTGCCTGTTGCCCAAACACATTGCCAAAGCCAATTCTCTTTATTTCCTGAGTCCTACTTAAGTATATTAATCTGGATTAAATAAAGCAGTTTTATACTGACCTGTCAAAAAAATCAACCCCATAAATGATTCAACTTTTCTCAAGTCCTCTTCTAAACAAGTACCCGGCTGCCCAGAGGTTTATCTTGGCAAAACTGGAACACAGAAAACCTAGGGCATGCTAGGTAGAAATCTCATCATTAATCTTCAGAGAGGTCACTGAGTTTATTTGGCATCCACCTTTGGCCTTTGGCCAGACATGTAGCAACTTTTTCTTAGTGACAAAATAGAACTAAAGGCATTCAGAAGAGAAAAAGAGAAATACAGAGAAGGAGGGGGAAAGGGAAATAGAAACACTAAATAAGTATTTTCTTTGGACTTGTGTATCAGAATAATGTTCATTCAAATCTCAAGTATGGGTTGAAAATTTGTTCTATATTATTTTTGTAATTGGCTAACTAGGAATGAATTTGCAAAATGGATTTGTTATAACACAAGATTTAACAATGGAAGAACATAGAACTTTTAAAAATTGTTTTAAAAATCATTAGTTCTCCAATTCATGATTTAGCATCTGAATCGTAATAGAACAAATGGCTCATGTGAAAAAAGAAAGACGTGTTAAGTGACCACATATAAGTCTAGTTTTTTTGAACTGCTATAAAACCAAGTTTATTTGAACTACTTTAAAAAACCTAAGATTAGGTTCAGATTTATTGTATTTCGGAAAGCTGCTTTTTTCAAAACTACAAGGATCTTACACTAGAGCAGTTAGTAAACAATCACAGGTTTTTTTTTTTTTATGATTCCATTTGCTTAGAAAAATATGCTTCAATTAGCTAATTGCTTTTGTGTGGGATACCCTATAACATCATAGCAGATACAGCTGAGCTTGTTACTTATACACCTCAAATAAATGAATTCACATATAAGATGTTTTCATTTTTCAGGTCTCCTCAACAGGAAAATTTTGTTCTAAATCAATAAAGTAAAAATTTAAAAGAACACACACACAAATATGAAAATAGATGATAATGGAATTTACATTTTTAGAAGCCATGTGGCTCATTTTGCAGATGAGGAAACTGAGGTCAGAGGGTTATAAATTAAATGATATCTGGCTTTAAAATAGTAAAAATGGGGACACCTAGGTGGCTCAGCGCTTAAGCGTTTGCCTTTCGCTCGGGGCGTGATCCTGCCTGGAGTTCTGGGATGGAGTCCCCATTGGGCTCCCTGCATGGAGCCTGCTTCTCCCTCTCCCTGTGTTTCTACCTTTGTCTCTCTGTGTCTCTCATGAATAAATAAATTAAATCTTAAAAAAAATAAAATAGTAAAAACATATTCTGTTCTCTTCTTTTAAAAATTAGTCTCAGGGCACCAGGGTGGCTCAGTCGGTTAAGCATCTGCCTTCAGCTCAGGTCATAATCCTGGGGTCCTGGATGAGCCCTGCATTAGGCTCCCTGCTCAGCGGGGAGCCTGCTTCTCCCTCTCCCTCTCCATTCCTCATGCTTGTGCTCTCTTGGCTCTCTATCTCTGTCAAATAGATAAATAAAATGTTAACAAAAATCACCCTCAAGAGATGCCTGAGTGGCACAGTCAGTTGAACATCTGACTCCTGGTTTCTCTGGGTCATTATCTCAGGGTTCTGGGATCCAGCCCGTGTGGGGCTCTACACTCAGCGGGAAGTCCGCTCAGCATTCTTTGCTTCTGCCCCTCCCCTTGCTTGATCACCCGCACACTCTCTCTCTAATAAATAAATAGATCTTTTTTAAAAAGTCACTCTCCAAAATACATAAATAACAAGAAACAGAAACAAAAACTTCAACTTCAGTGCAGCTAGGAGATTCCTGTAATCCTAATGCAAATATTTGAACGCAGAGAGTAGATGAAGAAATGGTAAATGACTTAGCAACAGGAAGATTAAATCAATCGTGGGATAATACAAATGAGAAGCAAGCATTCTGATCTTCTGAATCCTGAAAAATTGCAGGAAATGGGGGCAGTAATCATTACAGAAGCCAGCTGAAAAGTCTGTATAAGGGGCAGTGAGCACTGCAGCGCCCCCCCCCCCCCCAAACAGGTAACATAGCTCTCTCACCCCCAGGGGAATACTGAACGGAAGAGATGTAGATTGGGTCACCCAAAGCGATTAGAGTGGGATGTGGTGCCTTGCTGAGATTGGAGGATTACATTTTATCTGCATAATAGACCTTGAAACTCCCAAGCCCCTCTGCCTGCCCAGATTTCTTATGCTAAATACCATCATTACACCCCCCTGGGGAGGAAGCTGGAAGATCCTCTTTCTGAGAATAACTGTTTTAGAATACAAATCTACAGAAGCTCCTATCTGGAGGGAAAAGCCTGCTGACCACCTTGTTGATAGCCAGAGATCTGTACACCCCCTGGCAGAGAGACTCCAATCCGTATTTTGCTGCTTCTCTCTTCAACATAAGTCAAGAGTGATCAGACTTTGAGAAATGTGAAAGGGGGAGACCAGATCTGCCTGTCTGGGCTTTGTGATAATTATATGAGTTTGTAAATTCACAGCGTTTGGCTGAGTGAAGGAGCTTGTAATGCATCCATTAGATTCTTGGATAATGTCAAATTCCAGTGTACATTTCTTCCCCTCTGAAAATAAGCAAATATTTATTTTTACAATACGACTTTAAAGGTAGAAGGAGCATTTTGTTGTCTTGCTATTACTGTCATTGTAGTTGTTATTGTTGAATAAAGTGGAAAGACTATGTCCTTAGCAGTTACAAGAGAGAGATTTGCAGCATGGATACTACAAAAATGGGAAAACTCCTTACCTGCAATGCACACTCATGGCTGGCTACACATCTAGCAACACAGAGAGACTAAGAATCTTCAGATTCACACTCTCCATTATAGGTGTTTGTACCTGGAGCTATCTGGGAAACCATGAGTCAATATAAATAACTTAAAAACAGGATAATCCGGGGATCCCTGGGTGGCGCAGTGGTTTAGCGCCTGCCTTTGGCCCAGGGCGCGATCCTGGAGACCTGGGATCGAATCCCACATCGGGCTCCCGGTGTGTGGAGCCTGCTTCTCCCTCTGCCTGTGTCTTTGCCTCTCTCTCTCTCACTGTGTGCCTATCATAAAAAAATAAAAAAACAAAAAAAACCAGGATAATCCATAATGATGTGGATTACTAGCATATTTGCCCTAAGACACTAAAAAACCAAAAATGTTTCATAATACAATTAAAGAAAGTAAAAGTATGGTGACAATGTTTCTAGATAGGGTATATGGTCACCAATGTAAATAATAAAAGACGTAAGATTAATGTTAATCCAAAGTCCTTTTTATCTCTGTGACCAATCCCATCAATTTGAACAGCCTCACACCTGTCACAGAGACCTCTGCTGTGAATCTTTGTGTGATTGTTCATCTGCATTCCCTCTTCCTTGAGTAATGGGTCCAGGTGGTACTTTTTGCCAATCCTCAGACCCAGTGGTTGGTATGGAACCAGTTCCATTCCCAGGTGTAAGGGTGGACATCTGATCCTTGAGGGCCAGTCAGAACGTTGTCCCCTGCCCTCAAGCACAGTAATTGGTTAAGCAAAGGAAATGTGACCACATCAGATACTCCCAGGCCTTTGGACATGGGCACTGGGTGAGAAATTCTTTCTTTTCTAACCCTGGAACATGGGAAGATATTTTTTTAAGATTTACTTATTTATTTGGTGGGGGGAAGAACACAAGCAAGTGTGAGGAGGGGCAGAGGGAGAAGGGGAATCTTTCAAGCAGACTCCCGGCTGAGGGTGGAGCGTCAAGTGGGGCTTGAGCTCACAACCCAGGAAATCATGACCTGAGCCCAAACCAAGAGTTGGATGATTATCTGACTGAGCCACTCAGGCGCCCCAAACATGGGAAGATATTAAGTCTGAGGTGCTAGGAGACAGCCCAGAGAGAAAGCCCACCTGAGAGGGAAGCCAACTTCTAGAAGGATGTAGAACCAAGATTAAAAGGGTGATTTGGTTCTGATTATATCAATACATTGGATCTAGAAAGGCTGCAGACAAGCAACACCCCGGATTCTTTAAATAAATATAGGAGCCAATGAGCTGCTTAAGCCAGTCTGGATTGGATTTTCTATCACTTGAACTAAAGAACCTTGACTAATACAGTCGTGAATTTGTATGTAAGTATATTTAAGATACAGTATTATCTTGTCTTCTTCCTTAGATCATGCAGGCTAAACTCCCCACAGATGTCTCACATCTAGTCTTCCAGCACAAATATATATCATATTAATAAAAGAGTCAAAGAGTTCCTTCTAATCTTTGATTCCCCAACATCTAGCATACTTAATGAGGAGTGAGAAACCCTCAGTAAATGTTTATTGAATGATTTGAAAATGACAGGCTGAATAGATGAATGAATAATGTAAATCCCTGACCTTGTCTAACATTAATCCTTGCTGTGGGCATTCTCTGTATAGATAATCATTAATCCTAATTTAATGATTTCCAGGAATCATTGGAAACTCCCAGGCTCCTTCAGTGGAAAGAAAAATATTCAATTAGCTTTACCTAATGCAAATAGAATGTGTCTACAATATTCTTGGTGCTTGGTTAGAGACTGGAAAAAAGCAAGTTAAATTGACCTGGTTCTTGCCACCTAGGACCTCATCAGCATATATGGATATGTATGGAGAGAATTCTAAAGGAAATATGAACACGATACTGAGTTCTTTCACATTCCTGGGAGGTCTCTAAAAAGTATACTAAATTGTTTGTACAAAATCATAATTGAAGTCCTTCAGTAAGCAATTACTCTGTGCCATGCTCTGTGCTAGATTCTTTACATACATTCCTTTTTCTTGAACTTCTCATAATAATGTATATGGTATAATAGAAGGTAATTCAGTTGAGAGTTTAAATACTGTAAATATGCAAATAGTGAATTTATTCTTAAAAAAATGTTTTCTTTGATCATCCATTTTTACTTACACTGTGTAATAGTAGCAGATCACTTTGCTAAGGAACAGTGCAATCTCAATCTCCAAGGCTACAAATGAGAGGCAGGCGGCGACCAAGTGGACAAAGTGGTGTGGATTACAAAAGGATGGTTCGAGATGGATTCTGACGAGGCTGTTTGATGCTGTGAAAATTTCATAAATACCATGGAACAAAATTTACCCACTAGTGTGAAGTAATTCCAGATGTATAGGTTGGGGGAGAGCCTTGAAAATAAAGGATGACATTAGCAAGCAGAGGCCCCTGTCTGATCTTTTCCAAAGACTTATTGTATTGTTCTCTCCTGTGGCTGTCACGGAAGAGCAAATGCTGATGATTAGTGATCTTCTCAAATCTCTTTCTGCAGGTTAGGAACCAATTTCATTTTTCTAAAATATATTTTGGGCTTAAAAAAATTACTAGAAAAAAATTACTAGATGCTTTTTTAAACCATTGCTTAGGAAATACGTATGGTTTATAAATTGTAATTTTGCAGTAATAATTTGGTAGGTAAAATATGCTAATTAAATATAACAGTTACATCATTAAATGTTTATATTTTATGTGATACATGTTTTCCTTCCACAGGTAAACAAACTTATTTTCATTTAATGCAAAACATCCATAGATATGCAATAAATTCCTTAAGTGACTCAGTGATAAGTAAAAAAGTGTTTCTATAGGACATCTATGCATTTTAACTTATTTATCATACTTGGCATGTCATATGCTAAACTGTCCAACTAAAATGTCTTGTGTAAATCACTATATTCTTTTGGAGTTAAGATATCTAAAGTAAGATACAGTAATCTGGAATGAATCAGGCCCTGACAGTCCAAGTAAATAATCTTCTACTGTAGGTATTAGTACTCTCACTTTATTAATGGAAAGACTGGGATTCAGAGAGGCTAACTAACTTGCCCAAGGTCAAACAAGTAATAGTTGGCTGAACCAAAATTCAAATCTTTGTCTCTCATATCCCAAAGTCCATTCACCTTACTCATGTGATATATCATTCAAAGAGCAATGACCAAAGGAAACGCCATATGACTGATCTGGCATAGTCCATTTGGAATGCAGTGTGTTGCACAAGATACAGCAGTGTAGAATAAAATACACTAGAACAGAACTCTGTGGAGTCAAGAATTTTACTCTATAGTTTCAGAATTTATGATAGTTATTAACACATAAAAGGTACTTAATAAATATTTGTAGGATAAATAGAAAAATAGATCACTTTGTTTCTTTACTATTAACACAACCCAATACTTAACGTGTTTAGCAATGAGAGGACAAAGCTGTATTTGTATTTACATCTATTAAAACTCATATTTTTTCTCATATAGTAAGCCACAACTCTTCCATCATGTATGTGAAGTGTTTTAAAATTAATAATTACTTATTCATTCAACAAATATTTATTAGGTACCTATAATATGCTGGCAGACCTAGGTATTTGAGGGCCACTGGCAAACACAACAAAAAACGCTGCCTGCATGGAAGTTGCATTCTAGAAGGGGAGAAGGATAATAAACAATAAAGCTGATAAATAAATAATATAGGATCCTGGAAAATGACAAGTGCTATGTAAAGAGAAAAAAAAAAGTAGAGTAGACTCAAAAGTGCTGAGGGTTGGGGGACATGGGATGCAATTGTTAATATTTAATAGTGTGTCAGAACAGATCTATTGAGAAGGTGACACTTGAACAGAAGGTGACAGAATTAGGCAGGTGGGTATCCAGTGGAAGAGTGTTTCGGGCAGAGGGAACAGCCAACACAGGCCCTAAGGTGGGAATGTGATTGGCGGGTGTGCACGACAGCAAGAAGGCCATTATGACTAGGCCAGAGTGAGCAAGGTGGAGCCTAGGGGGAGAAGACGTAGCTGTAGTGGGAGAGTGAAGCATATAGAGTTTTGTGGCCACTGTAAGGTTCTGACTTTTACTCTAAATGAAATGCGTCAGTGGTGTTAGCAGAGACTGAAAGGGCTAAAAGTAGAAGTGGGGAGACCACGCGGAGTTTAGCGCAGCAATCCAGGCTAGAACTAACAGTGCCTGGGACCAGGGTTGTCACAGAGAAGATGATGAGATATGATGAAATTTTAGATAAATTTTGACAGTAGTGTCAACAGACTTTCTTGATGAACAGGATGTGGACTATGAAAGAAAGGGAGGCAATATCAAGGTTTTTGGTCTACAAAACTGCAAAGATAAAGTGGCATTAACTGAGAAGGGGAACACCAGAAAGAGAAACACATCTGTCAGTGGGGGAGATCATTTCTAGACTCTGTAAGAACAAGGCATTTGAGAAAGAGATCTGAACTGGACATGCAAGCTTGAGAGTCATGGTATACAGATGAGACTTCAAGCCATGAAAACTAGATGATCATCAAGACAATGCATGCAGAAAGAGAAGAGAATAAAATCAGAAGTGAGACTTACTTCTTTTCATAGAGAAGAAGAGACCACACAGAGGAGGGAAAGAAAAGCAAGGAGGCTGAAAATGAGTAGCCAGTAAAGGAATAAAAATCACAGACCAGTATGGTGTCCCGAAGCCAAAGGCAGAAAGTGAATGAATGAGAAAAGGAGAAGTAACACAGTGCTAACTGACAAATCAAGTAAGATAAAGATTAAGATCAGTTTTAAGGGAATTATGGGGGCAAAGTCCTGATTAGAATGGGATTAAGAGAGAATGGAAAAAAAAAAAAAAAGAAAAAGAATGGAGACATTGTCAAATAAACTCTTTTGAGGAGTTTTGTTCCAAAGAACTGGAGCAGAAGAAAAATCTGAAGGCTTTTTAAGGTAGAAGAACTAGTAGCTGTTTACATGTTTGTGAATATGACCCAGTGGAGAGTAAAAAAAAAATTGGCTGTGAAATCCCAGAATTCCTGGAATAATGTTTTTGACAAAATTAGAGGAGCAGGATCTAGTATATATATGGTGGCTGCATGTCAAGTCATAAACAGTTCTCTCTAGAAACATAAAGGACGCAAAGTACGTAGGGGCAGAGGAGGTGATGGGTGATGTGCAAGTTCTCACCAGATTACTGGTATTTTTTGCAGAAATTAGTGGCAGTATTAAGGGTCCACGTCAGGTTGGTGGTCATGAATCAAAGCAAGTGAAGCAAGTCGGCAGAGTAGTGGGCATTTCTTCAGCCATGTTTGTCCATGGATGCATGTAGAGGATCGGATTTTTCCAGAGTTGTAGTTTATAAAGTACAAAGTCAAGATGTGCAAGGGAGTGGTTATAATGATCAGCCATGAAGTTAAGCGTGATGAGGAGGCAGGAGAGAACAGCAAGGGGGGAAAAGACAATAAAAGGCAGTTGGTAGGATCAGTGGGGCGGAGGTATCAAGCTTCATCATTTTAGTTTAACCCATTTTTAGAACGACTCTTTTTGACTCTTCATTCTGTCATTAATCATATAACTTCCTTTTCTGTGTCACGTGAAAAGAATGATAAATACAGCATTAAGTCGCTCATTCTTTCATCTGTTCAAAAAAGTTTTCCTCATGGACACAGAGTACCAGACGACATGGGATATGCAGTTATATAAGACTGGTCCTTGGCCTCAGGTAGTCCATGGCCTAACTGAGGAAACGGACATGTAGATGGAGAACCCCAGAAGAGCGTGGCCAGCAGCGTGAGGAACCGTGAGGGCGATACAGAGGCAAGACCTGGAAGTCAAACCTGAGCGAGGCGGAAGACTCACACTAAAAGGGGATTCTGAAGCAGCGTTTTGAAGCTCAAACAGGAAATTTCAAGAAGGGCACCTTCCGTGGCTTATCCATCACCCATTAAAATGCTGACTGAGTCTGGGCCAAACTGAAGGCCTGTAGCGTATCCCAAAAGATCACCTCCTCAATTATAGGGCTTCACTAAGTAGTGGCCAGAGCTGTTCTACCAGATGTGGCCATTTCACCTCAGTTCACCCCCCGCCCCCCCCCCCCCCCCCCCCCCCCGCTTGTCCACGAAGCCACCTTGGGCGCCTACTTCACATCACCTGCCTTGGTCCTCTAACCCCCAAAATGGAAGGGTCCTACCTACGGCAGAAATCGGTTTGCCACCTGTTCTTAGAAAATTCAGATCCTCATAATTTATCACTGTTTTTTTGTTTTTTGCCCCAAGTGCCGACAAACCTGTTGTTTCATAATCTGTTTTAGGATTTTGCCACTAACTGGCATGAGGTTCACCGTTTGTAACTCACCCTTAGAGAGGATTAAACCAGGCTGGAAATCGCTATCTCTTTTTGAAAATCATTAAGGAGATGATAGGGTCTGAGAATCACTTCCAGGCCAGGGGAAGGGAGGGCAAGGTACCAGGAATACAAGGCTGGAGATGGGCCAGGAAGGAGGGAACAGCAGCCTGGGAGATGGTGTCACCCGGGAAGTGGGCATCCAGGTGGCGGGGGCGGGGGCAGTAACCAGGGCGGCCTCGAGGAGCCTGGAGAATGCAAAGGTGCCGTCCTGGTTCTGACATCTGGTGAGGGCCTCTCAGAGCTCAAGATAAAAGCCAGCCTTCCTGGGGAGAAACTTGAAAACCACTTTCAAATAAAACAAAGGAAATGCTTTTCTATGACATCACGTCGCTTCTGCCAAATCCGGTCTCCCAGCACTGGTCAGATGCTTGCAGTCAAGAACGTGAATGCACGGAAGCCTCAGGTCCCTGTAGGGCTCTGCTGCCAGGAACCCCAGGAGCTCCATCACCGGAGGGGTGGGGGGGCACACAGAAACCTAAGTCGACCATGACAAAGACTTAAGCTCAACCCAGAGCACAGGCACCAGTGGGTTAAAGAAATTGCATCCAGTGGGTCAGCCCAGGTACCTGACGCCCAGCCACTAACTGCTTTTTTTTTTCCTTAATTTGTAAAAGTTTACTCCCAAATTTTCTCTTATTTAATTCCTTTAGTGTCTATATTTATTTTTCAATCCTAAAATCAAAATACAAATGTAACACTACTTTTATTAAGGTTAAAAGAAGTACCCGACCAAGGGTGCGACTTCCTTTATCTTTTGGTTACACTTTACTAAAAAAAAAAAATAGAAATTATTTTAAATGTTTTAGAGAAGTATCTGATGTGCAGAAAACCCAATAGGGATCCCTGGGTGGCTCAGCATTTTAGCGCCTGCCTTCGGCCCAGAGCATGATCCTGGAGACCCGGTATCCAGTCCCACATCAGTCTCCCTGCGTGGAGCCTGCTTGGCCCTCTGCCTGTCTCCGCCTCTCTCTCTCTCTCTCTCTCTCTCTCTCTGTCTCTCATGGATAAATAAATAAAATCTTAAAAAAGAAAAGAAAACCCAATATACTTTGCTTAGTTTTTGCAGGGGGATGCAGGAGGTGTAAAGTAGAAATCCTGAAATTGCCAAAATTAAGATAGTCTAAGTTTCTTTGCAACTTAACATTGGGAACAATTTATTATTATGCCAGGACTCACCAGCCCTGAAAACAAATATGTTTCCTTTAGGGAAAGCAGCAAAGGCAATTAGAACAATATGCCAATTGCTGCAATCTAGAAATATCATTGAATTATTCTTTCCATTTCAACAGACAAAAAAATTTTAACCAGCATTATTTATGAAACAGCAACCAAACAGTGCGAATAATTATATGGGTGGGTACTCCATGGGTGGGTATTGTTCTAGTACTTTATACTCTCTCAACAGCCAGCCATGCTACAAAAGCAAGAAACTTTGAAAAGCAAGCTACATGAATAATTTAGATGAAATGACATTAAATACACACAAAATTAATCTGGTCTGTTTAATGATGAATCATTGTTATTGTTCTTTTATATTATTGGCGATTATGCATAATTGACAACAAGCTTATATATTTATTAGAACTAGTATCTTTAAGCATTTTTTTTTCTCTTTCTTATTTCTCAGTCTCTACTGTCAGTGTTGCTAGACAGCTTCCCCCCATTCCATGGTAGATTTTAATTTCTACCACTTTACTCCCATTGTATAAGTTAACACAAGACTCTAGACTTGGGACCTCAGATGCAGGCCCACAGCTCCCCTCTGGGGCCCTGGGTGCGCCCAGTTCTCTGCCCACCCTACACCACCACACAGGACTCCAAACACCATTGAACCTACTCTCTATTCAGGACCCAAAGAGGTCCTGACATCTAAAGGAATCAAGAGCCTGAAAACGTAGGCTATAAGTCTGTCCAGGCGTCGGTGACACAGCAAGCACATGCTAGGAGCAGTATACAGGGCGGAGGTAAGGGAAGCGGTCAGTCCATCTGGCTTCACAGAAAAGGGAAGGAGAGGATGCCAGGGACAGAGTGGATGGGAGTAGGAAAGCCTGCACGTAACGCTTTCAGAGAAAACACAGAGCTGCTCCCGTTGTTTTTTCTTCTTATCTACTTTCTTCCTGATGTTTATGGCCCTAATATTACCAGATGCCTGGAAAGGAAGGGATAGTGTATCTCCATATTATTTCACAGACCTCTTTTCGGCCTTACATACTGCGTAGCCCCAGGACTTAGCATAATGCCTCAGATGCTGTTGGAAGTCCGTGAAAAATTGACTTACATTATTTTTAATCATTTTTTAAAGAGACCTCTCAGTCTTGGATGTATATGGCTCACTAGAACCTGCCCATTGGCTCACTTAACCCATTGGCCATTGATCACTAAATTGTTAATCTAGACAGAAGTCCAGAGAGAACATGTACCTAAGCACAGTTTCAGGTCATTCATCCGGTGTTCTAGGTACAAAACAGGTAGATACCTATTTTCTGCCTCAAATCTACATTTTGATCTTACATAACTGTGTGAATTGGATCCTACTACCAGCGAGCCGCTTGACCTCAGGGCAGAGAGTTACTATACTACCTTGGTTTTCTCATCTTTAAGAAGAGGGGCTCATTCATGTTGCTAAATTTTATTAAGTGGGTCCTGACTGCAAAACATCATGCTAGACACTTCCCTAGAGGAGAAATGCGAGTGTGGTACCCCGTTTTCTTCAGGGGCTGAGACCATGCAAAACAGGTAGGTAGGTAGGTATCCATCCTTGTCTAAACACTCACCAGAAACACCACTTAGGAACATCTCTTAATAAACAATGTCAACAAAAAAAAGTAATTCTTCACTTCCACTTTCTTTTTCTTAAATCCCTTTTGGGGTTTAGTAAGGACACTGATAAAATGCCTTACATTCCCTAGAGTTAGAAAGCTTTTTATTTCTAATCTAAATCCTTCCTGCTATAGCTTAAATCCATTTCCTCTTATTCTATTCTCATGGAAGACAGAGAAAAACCATTCATCCTCCTCTATATAATAGTCCTTCATGTATTAAAGATTTCGGCCTTCATTTCTCCAGGTTACATAATGCCAATTCTTTTCATTTTACTCATATATCTTATTTTCCCAAGCTTTTAAATTAATTCCATCACACTCCCCTTGGACTGTATGGATAATGAAATAGTCATGCAGCCCCTTTCAGATTCTAATTGGGTAATAAACCTTCAGGGAAGCAAGTATTTTTAAATCTTAACTCAGAATCTCACATGATCTGGGGTTTAAAACATTTTTGGAGAGCAGGAGGAGGCTGGAAAGCACATGTAACATTGGCACAGAAAGCATGGGAAGAAGTGGGAAAGTACCATTTGGATGTTATTATTTTATAAAAGAGAAAAGTAAGGCGTGTGTCATAGCAAATAAGGGAAAGATGCAAGATTAAAGTTACAATTAAAACAACCAGCTGCTGATTCCTGGTTTCCTACCAAATTGCTGTCAAGTGACTATGATATCTGATCACAGTAATCTAGGCTGAAGTTAAAAAAAAGATCGCATTATCACAGCTTAATTGGGCAGTGGGAATTCACTCTACACGGTGTTGATATTATTTTTCCGGAAAGTCTTCCAGTTATCTCCTCTTCCCTTTCCAACTAAGTTCTACAAAAGAGTTCCTCTTCAGTAACATATTCTACAGGGGAAAAGAAACAAAACTCTGAGATTAATTTACCCAACTTCATATATCTAAATCAATTAGCATGTATATGAAATATAATTTGCCTTATTTGGGTAACTGATGCATGAACAAATAAAATGTGGTATATCTACACAATGGACTATTATTCAGCCATAAAAGGGAATGAAGTGCTAACACATGCCACATACCATAAATAAACCTTAAAAATGTTAAGTGAAAGAAGCCAGACACAAAAAGCCGTGTATTGTAGGATTCCATTTGCATGAAATGTTCAAAATATAGAGACAGGAGACAGATTAGTGGTTGCCAGGGGCTTTGGGGAAGAGGGGTGGAGAGTGACTGCTTAGTGAGGACAGCATTTCCTTTTCCGGTGATGAAGAAGTATCGGAACTTGATGGTGGTGACAGCTGCACTTTATGATTCCACTTAATGCCACTGAAACATGTGCTTTAACATAGTAAATTTTGGGGCACCTGGGGGGCTCAGTGGTTAAGCATCTGCCTTTAGCCCAGGGCGTGATTCTGGGCTCTTGGGATTGAGTCCCACATTGGGCTCCCTGCAGGTAGCCTGCTTCTCCCTCTGCCTGTGTGTCTCTGCCTCTGTCTCTCATGAATAAATACATAAATTCTTTAAAATAAATAAATAAAATCGTAAATTTTATGTCATATGCATTTTGCCCCAATTAAAAAAATTATTTGTATTCTCAGGAACTGTATGTATTAACACAAAATTAGGCACACAGAGGTGGGACCTGAGAGGACTCTCTTGAAAGTTGGTAATCAGCTAAATATTTACTGAGAGCCCAGTCCTGGGCTGGGCACGGAGTCATGGCAGCACCAGAGACAGATGTGGCCTCTGCCCAGTATAGAAATTTTGCAGAGCATCCATTCTTCCATTTCTTCTCCTCTGCCAGAGATACATTTATTCTTAAAGGAAAAATATGAGGAAGAGTAATGATTGGACTCTACTGATCCACCTCTATATGTGAATATAAGCAAACCCGAAATGAAGCCATTTGCTGCTTAAACACATAGGAGTTCACCTTGAGTCCTAAAATAAGGGTGGTCAAATTTACACTTAAATTTACACTTTACCTTACTGGATGCCATGGAAAGAAGAAGGCATAGTGTAGACTGCACCTGCATGTGATTCACAGACCGAAGTCCTTTTGCTCTTACATATTATTTATTATAAAGGATAAAACACAGGATAGATGGAGTACTGCTCAATCATTACTCCTTCCACACATTCCCACCCCTCCATGGGTGCCATATATCTCCCTGCCCCTCAACTCAGGGCTTGGCCACATGACTGACTTTGGCCAGTGGAACCTCAGAGGATGACGGGCATAGAGGCCTTCAATGTGTTTGCACAGTGAAACTTGGTGCTTGTGTCACAAAAATGTGTGCTGGGCAGACATTGGTCCATGAAGAGTGAAAGGCCCATAAAGCAGACATAACCCTAACCAGCGGCCTGAAAAAGAGTTGCCCAATTGTTCTCGACTAAATCAAACTGCACTCAAATATAGACCTTTCGAGCATGAGAATCATTTCAGGCTGTGGTCAGTCATGAAGTTTTGGAGTGTTCATGCAGTGTTATCATGGTGACAGCAGATTAACACAACACATAGACTGAAACAAACTCAGCTAGAATTCTCTCACAGTATGACTTTATAAAATACTTAACAAGTTAACCATCAATAATAAATTAGATTTTTCTTTCTGTATTTTCTTATTTGGTTATAGATTTAGTATCAAAAATTGTCCACTGTGTAAAACGGAAATTTAAACTAGGTAATCTAACTTTTACCGATTAGTACAACTGAAAAGATTTGCAAGGATGTATTTTATTACCGGGATGTTAAGAAATATAGAAATACATTTGCTGCATATATGCTGATATAATCAGGTTCCAGTAAACATCTTGATGAAAGCAAATTAATCACTAATTTGACATTTTCTTTTGGCAAATTAGCAAGATTAGGTTTCACATGAAATGAAAGTGTTTGCACTGAAGTACTCCATCAAAGCAAAATCTCTGATGGCATGGCGAAAGGTGTATAATTCAAGGAAATCTCACTATACTCTTCCATTTCAGGCATTTCTATTCCTAATTTTCACATTTTTCAGTCCCCAGACAATGTCACCTTTTTGTAAAATTTTCCTTATAAAATATTCAAGAAGATTATAGGGAAAGCATGTGGCACATTCAGAACAACCTTATGATGTTATTCCTTTAATCTGTGTCTCTCCATCGGTCTAGGTGGAAATTTGAAAACTGAGACACCATAGAGGGAATATTTTAAAAAGTTTTAAAAAGACATTGTATCTCTTAAAGAACTGTGATTCTGTTCTAACTTTTTGTAGGGGACAAGGTTTTTTCCTCCTAAAACGATAGCTTATCAGAAAAACATTATTTACAAGCTATGATGGAAACTCATGGGAAGGTAATTCTTCTCACTGGATGCCGTCATTCACAAAAGTTCACCAGAATAGGAATGCTCCTCAAGAAGCATAAATAATTTAAAATTTTAAAAAGAAAAACAAACCTCCCAAAAAAAATCTTAGAAAAAAGACTGGAGGGTAGATAAATTATAGAGGCAGGCAAGGACACATAGCATCTACTTCCTTGAGGTTGCTCAGAGTTAAAAAGGACTGTAAAAAGGCCAAAACACACCCCTAAAGGGCCACAAAAGGAAGTGTACCAGAAACTGTTATTTATCCATCCATTCCATAAACATCAATCATACACTATGTACTTGACTAGAAATTTAAGTAAATCAAGGAAGTGGAGATTATAGGTTGTAGGAACTCTGAGAAACTTATGTATAGACTAGAGTAGAAAAACCCAGCGAGGAATTCTTCCCTGGGAGACTCCAGGGGCAGGTCTCCAGCACAAATTCACTGTATATGTCCTTTGACTAAATTAAGGCCATAGAAACCTGCCCTTGTATATTCATGTACTGTGAAGCAGTAGGCCTTGTCATCAGAAAAAGGACTGAAAGCAAGAGAAGAAAGTATTTGGAGAGGTCTATCAGCTGTACTGTTGTAAAAACTGATAGATGAAATGCCTTGCTGTGCAAATTCAGAAATCAGTGGACTCCCAAACACACATATAAAAAAAAAAAAACTAAAGATTTTTATTAAATTCCTAATACATGTGAGACCAAGTAAGTTTCAGATAATTTTAAGTGTTTAAATAGCTTCCAAAACACTTTTCAAGTTTTTCATCTCTGCAGTGGACAGGACTCTGAGATTCCCACCCCCTTGCCCCGAGATTCCTGGCATCTGGTGTGCACACATATCCTGCGATTCAAACAAACAATAAGCCAGGTGCTGCTGTGAAGGGATTTTGCTGATGTAATTAAGGTCCCCAAACAGCTGACCTGAAATCAGAGACATTACATGGGTAGACAGGACCTCATCACATTAACCCTTTAACACGCAGAGTTTTCTCCCATTTGTCTTAGAAGAGGAAGTCAGAGAGCTTAGCTTCAGAGTGTGAGATTCCATGGGGGAGAAATTCCCCGTTGCTGGCTCTGTTCATTTCTGATTGCTGCTGTAGCAAATTGTGACACATTTAGTGGCTTAAAATAGCGAAAATTTATTCCTGTATGTTCTGGAGGTCAGAAATCTAAAACGAGTCATTAGAGGCTAACATTTTTTTAAGATATTTTCTTTACATATTTATTTTGAGAGAGACAGAGAGAGAGCATGTGCATGACTGGGAGGAAGGGCTGAAAGAGAGGGGGAAAGAGAATCTCAAGGAGACTCCACGCTGAGTGTAGAGTCCAACGTGGGGCTCAATCCCACAGCCCCGAGATCATGATGAGCTGAAATCAAGAGTGGGATGCTTAACCAAATGAGCCACTCAGGTACCCCAAAAGGCTAACATTAAAGTGTCAGCAGGCCAGTTCCTTCGGGAGGCTCCAAGTGAGAATCTATACCTTGCTTTTCCAGCTTCTAGAGGCAGCGGCATTCCTTGGTGTCTGGCTGCATCATTCCAATCTCCGCTCCTGTCCTCTCCTATGAGGACCCTCGTGATGACATTCAGCCCCATCTAGATAATCCACGATAATCCCCCATCTCAAGATCCTTAATTTAATCATACCTACAAAGTCCCTTTTGCCATACAAGGTAACACACTGACAGATTTCAGGGCATGGGATATGGCAATCTTTGGGGGACGGGTGTTGTTCAGCCTGCCACACTGGCTTTGAAGTTGCAATGAGTGCCACGGTCAGGAACGTGGGTGGCCTGTAGGACCTAAGAACAGCCCCCAGCTGACAGCAAGGAAAGGCAGACCCCAGTCCTTCCCCAGCAAGAAACTGGATTTTACTGATAAGAATGAATTCAGAAACAGATCCTTTTCCAGAATGTCCAGATGAGAACTCACTCAAGCTAACAGCTTCATTTCAGCTGTGTGATATTATGAGCAGAAAACCCAGGCATATCATACAGAATGGTAAGCTATTACAGAGGTATTGTTTTAAGCCACTAAACTTGTGGTCATTTGTTACACAGCAAGAGAAGACTGATGGAATCCTAAAACATTTTAATCTCCAAATATTTTGAAAATCTTTAAAATATTTCAAATTAGCTGCAATATTCATAATGCTATGCACTAAACAGTTTTGAACTCTGTCCTCGAGTCATTAAAAACGTGAACAGCATGGGTATGTGCAGGTATCAGTATCATCTAGCTATTCATGTTCTTTTTCAACATCAGCATAATTATTTTAGCACATACTCTAGTGACATATGAATGAATACCATAATACTCATGGGGCACCTGGGTGGCTCAGTCATTCTGCCTTCAGCTCCGGTCATGATCTTGGGGTCCTGGGATCGAGCCCCATGTTGGGCTCCCTGCTTAATGGGGAGCCTACTTCTCCCTCTCTCTCTGCCTTTCTCCAGTTCACACACACACACACACACACACATACACTCTCTCTCTCTCTCAAATAAATAAAATCTTAAAAAAAAAAAAAAAGGAAAGGAAAGAAAGAAAAAAAGAAACCCTAATGCTCAATTACATACTAGTTAGGAGCAAGAGACATATGCAAGGACTTGGAAGAAGATGGCCCCATGCAATATTTACTCTTCCATTTTAATGAAATTCGGACCCAGCCTCAGGAGCACGTTGAGAACTGAACTCCATCTCCATCATCTTAACCAGTGTGCTTTTTGTTGTTTTTTTGTAAGAGAAAATATAGTATCCTTTAAGTAGAAGGAGAAAATACGAAGTCTATTAAAATAAATGAACCTAGATTCATAAAACTTATGTAGAAAAGCAGGGTATTACCACAGTTTATACCAAAGACTCCAACATATCTACCTTCTATATATAATGAAATTTGGATCCAACCACAGGAAAAATTTGAGAACTGAAATCCATGTCCATAATCTTCATCAGAGCACAGTTCTTACTGTTTTTTTAAGAGAAAAGATAATATCCCTTATGTAGAAAGAGAAAATAACCAATGGCTATGCTGAACCATGGAGAAAAACCAAAAAGCACCCACTTGAAGCATATTTGCATATCCAAGGACAAATAATGAGGGAAGGCTGAAGAAGGTATCATGCACAGTGCCATCTTTACTTTATGTGATAATTCATCATTATGATCTTTCAAACAAACAAAATTAGAAGGCAGTCCTCTTTTCCCATATGCTACCCCAACCTCACACACACACATACACACACACACACACACCACAGACGTAAAAAATCTTACCTTCTACTTAGGTTTTAAGGGTTAAATTTATACAGTGCTTATGTAAACATGATGGGGCTCCCACACAGTCTCTGAAATACAGGTCAAATACCCACATTTATGATCCTATTTCAAATCATCAGGCATCAAGAAGGCGTATTCACAGAGACTGAGACATATCTTCCCCGTAGGCCTTCTACCTACAGTATCAGTGATGTAGAGAGGACTTGTGCATATGAAGTTAACAAGCTCCCCCAGAATCCTAGCTCCACTAAGGTTTAAGGCAGAGCCTCTCATGTTGAGAGTAAACCCTGGACTGTGCCTAAATCAGAGAAATGCCTCCCCGAGGCTTCCTAACCCTATAATATAGGATCAAGTTGGAGTCTACACACTGAGTCAAAGATCCACTCCCCATTTCCTGTTGCCTCCATCAACAGGAACCAAGAGGGAGCTTCAAGCATCCAATTGTTTCTGCCCCAAATGCAGCCTTCCTACCAATTTCTGCCTTGAATCAATCAGGATGAATCTTATTATGGCCTTTAGCCTATTTATGCTCATCTCTATAGCTCTAGGTATCTAGGTCCGTCCTCATCTCCCACTTTATAATCCCCATAAAGCTCTGATAGTTCCTCATCTTTCCTTTCTCCTATCCCTCCTGAAATCCTTTCACTAGACATTTGAAACTCCATTACTGGTACAATCCTAAACATTCTAGTCCCTTCTCTGATTCTCTCTTTACCTTCTTACTTTAAAGGAAACCTGGCACTGCCCTGAGGACACTGCTTCCTGCACAACCCTCTCAAACAGGCTGGTTTTCTCCCAGTCCTCATACTACTTAGCATGGCAATGAGGTGGATATCCTCTCTGTTGCTCCTTGCTTCCTCGTTCTCCTCTACCTAAAATCCTCCAGCATTATAGGTCATGGCATTAGATTATATTATCTCCTATTCTATATCTTCTATATCTGCATACCTTGCCCCAGGTTATTTCCTCTTAGTTTTCAAAGACTTCCACTTCTGGCTCACTGTCCTCCTCTCTATGACTGTTGCTTTCTTAACTTTTGAAGACTACAATATACACATAGATGATCTTTCAAATTTCCTACCTTCTCAGTTCCCTGAGCTCCTCTCCTCCAGGGATCTCGTCTTTACATTATTTTAGCTGCCTACTCCATGGTCATTTTAACTTTAATTTCTCCATAATCATAATTTTACATGCTGTACTATTGGATAACCACCTCCTTTGGTTCTTGTCACTCCTTCTTCTGCCCAAACTCCAACAATCATTTGATCCCACTAGGACTCTGGATCATTAGTCTTACCAACATTTCACTGTCTGTCACCTTCTTGATCTTTCCATAAC
Source organism: Canis lupus familiaris (assembly GCF_011100685.1). NCBI lineage: Eukaryota > Metazoa > Chordata > Mammalia > Carnivora > Canidae > Canis > Canis lupus. Next base: position 783,200 of record NC_049224.1, on the reverse strand, counting down.
CAGCTTACTCTCAGGGTCACTGTAATCCTTCCTGCTATACATCCTTAACTCTCTTGTCCTTCTCTTCCATCATTACAAATCCCTGGCAAATTTCTAACCCTGATTAAATTCAAACTTTCAACCTCCACATGCCTGTAGCTTTGTAGCTGGATGTGGCTAAACACACATACTCACACACACACAGAGAACTACCTTGATTGGTCTCACTTTTTTTTTTTTTTTTTTATTGGTCTCACTGAATTCATGGCCACAAACCTCAAACAATCTCCTAATGTTGTCTGGCTATCATACTATATACTTCCTTAGCCTGTTAATTTTCTACTCTCCTAGAAAACTATTTTACTTTTTCTCCTTTCTTTTTTTTTTTTTTTTTTAAGATTTTATTTACTTATTCATGATAGAGAGAGAGAGAGAAAGAGGCAGAGACACAGGCAGAGGGAGAAGCAGGCTCCATGCCGGGAGCCCAATGTGGAACTCGATCCCGAGACTCCAGGATCACACCCTGTGTCAAAGGCAGGCGTTAAACCGCTGAGCCACCCAGGGACCCCCTTTTTCTCCTTTCTTCTAAAATTTCCATCATCTCCTCATGCGTTCTCACTCTTGATCATGATTTTACTTCCAACTTCACTATGAAAATTGGAGCAATTAGAAGATAACATTCACATATTCCCACTTCCACATCTAACCAAATGACCGTCTTGCATATGTCACTTGTTACCATAGCAGCTTCCTGACTTTTGCAGAGGAAGCAGCTCCTATAGCACATCAGCTCTGGAGTGCTATTCCAAGAATCATTCTTGGTGTCCCAGTCTAGAACCTACTTCTCCTGCCCTTAAGTGATGCTGCAATACAAACTTCCCAGCTGTAAATTCTTTGTGCTTAGAATAGTTAAAGCAGCTTCCTTTATTGCAGCTTAACTGATACATAAGTCAAAACTTAATAGGGGAAAAATATGGTTGACAGATTTTTTTAATGGAAAGAAAGGAACATACCCAACAAATGACAGGTGAAGAAAAGATTTTAAAATGGAGATACTCCAGGAAACAGAAGAAAATTTTAGACCAAACATCTTAAATAGGTAATCAAATCGAAGAGAAGAGATGCAAGAGAACAAAGGTGAGATGCTGTTTCAATTAAGGAAGATGTATGTAAAAGGAGCTGGCAAAGCCTAAGGGGAAAACATCATTACAGAAATAAAAATCAAATTGGAAGCAGTTAGACAGTGAGCTAACACTGGTGAAAACACAGTTGTAATATGGAGAAGAAGCCCAAGAAAACAACAGGGCATGAGGATAATAAATCTGAAAGGCAGTCAATACATAAAGAAGAGAACAGAATGCAAAAATCATTCATCAATGAAACATTCCTTTTCTTTTCCTTTTACAAAGATTTTTATTTATTTGAGAGAGCACGAGAGAGAGCACAAGCGAGGGGAGGAGCAGAGAGAGAGGGAAAGGGAGAAGCAGGCTCTAGATGGGCTCTTGAGCAGAGAGGACTCTGGGATCATGACCTGAGCTAAAAGCAGATGCTTAACTGACTGAGCCACCCAGGAACCCCAAAACATACCTTTTCTAAAAGAACACTTATATGTTAATGTTAAAAAGGTTAACTGTGAAAACACAAAAAATCCCGATGTTTCCTATTGATACTACTCTATTTCAAAAACAAAGACTCTTTTAAGTACTTGAAAAGAATCAAATCCTTTACAAGTGTTTTTTTAAAAATAGAATAATCTCAGACTCCACTTCAGCAAGACTGAAGGCCAAAAAGATGAGAAAACTAACTACAGAGGAATAAAGGGAAGGAAATGACATCAAAAACTATATACCCAGCCAACAGGCTGTCATGCAGAGTGGGGGGAAATATCTGATTTTGCAATACCTCAAGAATAAATGCATTACAACCTCTTCTTGAAAATAAAATATATATGAATTCTTAATAACGCTCATTGGAAGATGGCTCAAAACAAAAAATTCGCTAGTGAAGAAAACCCACTATAAAAGAACTAGAGATATATAATGACTCAAAATAATGTAAGTAATATATATAAATATAATAAGAGTAATAGTATTGTTATTTTTAAAAGGAAGGCTATGTAAGTATTAACTATAATGATACAATAAGTGATCAATGCAAAAATTCCAAAATGGCCCATGAAAAACAAAGGAAAAAAACTTAAGAATATTCATAACCTAAAACCCCGATATTGCTAACTATGAAACTAATCAATAAAATAAAAGTAAAATCAAACCACAAAATAAAAGAGAGCAGAATGAAATAGTAACAGTGGAAACAAGATAACTAAATTAGAAAATGGAAATGTCACAGAACTGATAAATCATCCCTGAGGCAGTTTCTAAAATAATAAATTAGATAAATAGTACCTAGATATTTTTAAATAACACAAATCAACATCTACAAAATTAAGAATAAGAATGAGAGGAAAACACAAATATGCCATAAATTAAGAGCATTATAAGGACAAATTTGCACAATTTTAAGCTAATACATTTTTAAACTAGGATAAAATGGATAATTCAATCCAAATTAAAAATTTATTATAAAATCATGAAGATGTGCCCAAGATTGACAGATTATTTAATATGGTTTATGATTATTCTTTTAATTTTATAGAGCTACTTCCCTAAACATCACTAAACCCCAATAATTTCACAAATAAATCATTTCAAATCCCTAAGGAATAAAATTCCCATGCTATTTAAACTGTGCTGGGGCACATAAAAAAAAAAAGAGAATGACTTCCCAGACTATTTATAAATAAACATATCACTGCCATTGTAGTCAGATAAAGGCAGCTTTAAAAAAGAAAATGTAGGCTAATTTCACTTCTCTGGCATTAATCATTCCAGGAAGGCAGACAGAGATGGATCAAAATCAAGAATTCTATTAACAATGTTCACTATATAGTAAACTAAATAGGTAGCAAAAATACATTTGATAAAATTTAATATTTTATAAAAATTGGCTTAAAATTGATTCTTGAATTTTAAAAACTTCAATAAAATCAACTTTTATAGCTACTTAACTATACAACATATATAATTCCAAAACCAGTGTCATGCTTAATGTTGAGACACTGAAACATAGGATTAAAGTAAAAAACAGGGTAAGAAGATGTATAATATCACCATGATACAGTCACTTTGCTCCAGTAGAACTCTGAAAAGAGTGTGTGTGTATGTGTGTGTGTGTGTATGTGTATGTATATATATATATATATATATATATATATATATATATATATATGAAGACAATATCATTACTGCTTGCAGGCTATATGATCATTGGTCTGGAAAACCCAAAGTAAGTAACTGAAAGAGTAAGAGCAGAAAACAAAGTATTCAGCATTTAGCTGGATCTAATATTAATATACAAAAATCAATAGCTTCCTATTTTCTTATAAATGTAACAGAAAAAATATTTATAATTGAAATAAAAACCACAAAGCATTCTGGGGAAATGTAACCAAAAAGGGCATAGTCTTCCAAAGAAAAAGAGTATAAAACTCCACTGAGGAACATAAAAGAAGACCTGAAAAACTATTTTAATTTTATTTTTGGATAGAATGACTCAATAGTTTTAAAGTATTGTTTTTCATCAAATTAATGTATAAAATCAGTGTTATAAAAATCAATATCCCCGCTGTACTTTTTAAGTTAGGTCCATAATTTGGGCAAAGGAAACTAGAAGGCCTCTTAAATATTCAAATATATTAAAGCTACAGTAATAAAAACATCCAGTATCAGCACAGAAATAGACAGCCAAAATTAATACAACAAAAGAGACCCAACTATACGGAAATGTAGTGTCTGATAAGGATGGTATTCCAAATCAGTGGAGGGGAAAATGGACTATTGAAAGAAGCAGGTTGTACAATGAGCGAGCCATTTGGAAAAGGATAGCAATTTGGAAAATAATTAAGTTGAATCCATGCCTTATATCTTGCTACAAATAAATTCCAAAAGGATGAAAAACTTGCATCCTTTCCCTTTCCGACCTTTTCCTTACTCACATGCTTTTCCTCACAAAGCAAAAATGTGAATTCACAAAGAAGCTAAAAGAAACAATGGTAAATATTTGTTATAAACCTAGAATACAAGAAGCACCCGAAGTATTACATGAAACCTAGAAGCAATAAAATAAATTGTGAATAGATATGTTCACGTGAAAATGTGAAAGTTCTGTAAGGCAAAATGTACCATAAACAAAATGAAAACAGAGAGGTAATCAGGGAAAAGTACAGACAATACACAGAAAAGACAAAAGTCTAACATCCCTAATTTATATGTAACATATTAATATATATTAGCATATATGTTAAAATTAATGTTTAAAAGGCAAAAAACCCAATAGAAAAAAATGAACATGAACAAGCAACTCATAGAAGAAAAATTAATATATTTATTAAATATATTAATATACTGCAAGACTATACACAAACTGTCAGTCCTAGTTACTTCTGAAGAGCCAGGTTATAGGGGAATTTCACCTTATTGTTAAACATTTGTGTAGCATTTAATTTTTTTGTAAGAATTATTACTTTTAAAATGATCAAATATTTCAAAGTATAATGGAAATGCAAGCAAGCTTAGAAAGAGCACTTCTTCAAAGTTGGTTTCTCTGTCACTTTTTTTCCTGCCAAGTACACATCTAGAGACTCCATAGATACGATTTTTAATTTCCATCCCATTTGTGACCATTCCATCTCCTCTGTTCATGCACCGCAAAAATAGAGGAGAATGGAATGGTCTCTGTCAAAGCTTTACCCATTAACACCCAACACTGACACAATCTATCTCCCCATGGTACTCAGATTGTTGATTTTAAGAGTCATTAGGCAAGAAACGTTGGAAAGCTAGTGCTGAGTTACATAAACAATGATCTGAACAGAATGAAAATGATTGTGCTTTGCCAACTCAGCAATCTAAGAATTCTGTTGGGAAGCAACAGAAAGTTGTTTATATCAAGATAGTTTGTGATGTTTCCAATAAAACTAAAAATCAAAGAACTAACTTGGACAAGCCTGCTCCTTATTAATACTTTGGAAAGGTCTTATCAGCTACGGGCCTCCTAGAAGTTGTTATCCTCGCTCAGCAGAGGGAAGAGAAGGGTTTTCACTTTTTGAACTAAAAATTTTTAATCTTTCCTAGCACTGGTTCAACATCATAAAAATTCAATTTAATATTGACTTCTACATAATAAATAATATATTAAATGGACTTCTACATAACCATTTGTATGGTTCTTCACGTTTAAATTTTCAGGGTAGGCAATGATAAAAATGAAGAAAGGAACTTGGAAAAATATAGTTTAGTAACCAATTCTTCCAACCAATTCATAAATTAAAGACAGAGAATCAAACTTCCCTGAGGAATGTTTTTTCTTCCTAGTAATAGTATTAGCTCTATTAGCGTTAGATCTATTAGCATCCCTATTAGCATAGAGATGACTAACAGAAATTGAGGTCAACACCGGCCCATTTTCTGTAACTTGACAACGGTTTAGGGATGTGTCTGTTGGATGGACACATGCAAGCCCTGGATGCCCCCCGGGTTTCCTCCATGAAGAAAAGAAAGCTTGCTTCTCCATACCCTTCTCATCTTCTACATGGCAACTCTCATAGTTGCTAGAGGATAATATCTCATAGTCACTCTGATTCGAACCTCATTTATGCATTTAGAAGAAAGTATCTTTGTCTTTGGCACTCTGCTTCTAAGCTGAGCTTCATTAAGACAGATACAAAATTCAAAATGAGGACTCCTCTAGGAGCAGAACTGCCACAGCTGAATTGGAAAGGAAAGCAATCCTGGTACCAGCTGTTCAAGGGTTAAAAATTAAGAGGCAGATCATGGTTGAGTATCAATAGGGAACGTAAGAAAGAAAAAGGATGTTAATTCATAAGATGTCTTGATCTCATTCAAGTTAGGACAAAAAGGAATCTCATAAGGTAGTACACATTGTTAGGGCTCACTAATATTCAGTTCTTCCTTCTGGACACAGACGACTGCATCTCCTTGCACACCTGTGACTGAGCAGGGCCCAATAACTAATTATGGTCAGTGTTATGGGCAAAGGGCTGGGTACCTCTTCCAGGCTGAAATATGTAATTACTGGCATGGGACCCTACAGATCCCTTCCCTGTTGTGTTGATCATATAAATACATTATAAAATGGCAAGGTCAAGGGATGGTGGCACATTCTTCATCCTGGGTCTCTGAATGTGAAGAGCAGAAACCTCCTGCTGGACTCACTGGGTGTATTCCTGTTTTAAGCCACTGAGATTTCAGGGATTTGTCATAGCTGCATAATCCAATCTGTCTTGACTGATACAATCAATCATCATAGTAATAGTCTTTTTTATTTCCTCATTATTGCTGGCAAAGATGAGTTGGGGGGAGCTTAGTATTATCATTTCAGATCTAGAATAAAGTTCATGCTTTTTTTCCTACACATTATTTGTGAGCATAAAAATAAATAGGTGGCTAAAAAATACTATAGATAATTTTCAAAGACTAACAGTGATATTTTTTCAGTTTGCCTTTCATTTTCAAACTCTTTGGTTTATTTTTTAACAAGTAATACTCAAAGGAGAGAGGCCAAAAAACAAAACAAAACAAAACAAAAAAGGAGAGAGACCATGGGAATAAAATTCATCCTTATCTAGTTAGCAGCACTTACACAGGTAAGAAGGGTGCTTTCTCAGTTATGGGAAGGAGCTATTCTTAAATCATGATGGCATATGTAAAAGCCACAGGATGTATCATATAACATCACGACACATGCTTAGCCTGAGACAGTTCTATTCTAATGAGACAAACAGCTAATGTACAGGATATTTTCTATTTACGTAATGCAGATCCATTCTCTCTCCTTTCCACCTTGTTCTTACCCAACAGGTTTTCATGCAATTCAGCTTCTGGTTGGGTTTAGCCAATGCTCAGGTAGAAACTAAGGAGGAAAGAACCAGGGTGGGGTATTATTCCCCTAATTCTCTTCTTAGAAGGTCACCTGAACCTGACTGTGTTCCTCAAAAGAAAGTCATTGCTTGTCTCAAGGCATTGTGTCCTGTACTCATCCTTCTGGCTCCCAACCTTTCCCTCTTCGTGTCCCTTCCAGTGTAGGGGTGTTAACACCTTTAGTATTTCTAGCTCTGGGTCCTACTACTCTTGTGGCTCCCCTATATACCACCCATAAATTTAGAATTAGCCCCCCATCAAATTTTCTGTGTATTTATCATTTATTTCTTTTTGGAAACCTAAGTGATCCATCTAGTCTGTTGCTTACTGTACCAAAAACTTAATGAGGATAAACAATTGTGCCTGAAGTAAACAGAGGCCAAGCAGATGCAGTTAGCAATGAAATGCAGTGAGGTTTTCCCTACATACTGGGAAATCACATGAACACCTAAACTACATATTTGCATATAAACATATATACATATACGTAGACACATTTATACACAGATCTTATACATACATCTAGTTGCTCACACAGAGTTGCCAAGCCAACTTTTCTGCATGTAGCAGAGAGGTGGGGCAAAGAGTATGCAATGTAAATTCACTGTCCTGAGGGGATGGAAGTCGGCTACACAGATCAAGCCACTCTGAACATAATGTTCTGCTGACAGGACCATCTTCCCAGCAGCTGGAAATATCACTGAGCTCATCCAGAAAGACTGCAATCCTGGAAGCTGAAGCCATTTGCAATGTGCACATCAGGACTGGTCAGCAGTTCAAAGGTCCAGAATCATGGACCTGGCAAGACAGAGTGGACAGTCACTGCTCCTGCCAGATGCAGCCTTAAGAGATGGTGACAGGGCACTTCTAAGAGGGCTCTAGCAAACACTGAGGACTTTCCAGATCAGAATATTTATATAATCTTATATTTCTTGTCATCTTAAACCTTTAACGCTATTACTTAACCTGCAGATTAGTGTATATAAGAAGATAAAAATATAATTTTAGAAGAACAAATCCCTTATAAGCAGAGAACTATCCATCTCTAGCACACACTTGGGACAACAGCCAATATCTACCAGGACTATTTCACTGTTCTTCACAGACATAGGTTTATCAAGACACAGGAAGCAGTAAACTATGGGGCTGAAAAATTCACATAAAGAGCAGAAATATAGATTTTACAAATTAATATCTAATGCTTTCTAAGAAATCAAGGAATGAACTAAAGTTCCACAACTTGTCATAGTTTGATTTCTGTGCATTTTTTTAAAACTTGGCAATTGACTCAAAGTCCCTTGGAGAGGCTGAACATTCACAGTTCATGTCAATTTTGTGTCCAATGGGCTATACAGTATACAGAATTCTCTAGAAGTTGGACTACAAATAGGTCATTTAGTGTATTCACTCTTAGTCATTAAATTTATTATTTCTCATAAAAAGGTTTTGTTTGTAAATTAACATTATAAAGCTCTTGTGAAATTATCTTTAATTCTTTGTTTTTTTGAGTACAGCTCTGATATTAGCTAGCAAGTACTATAGTGCACATGTATAGAAGTCAAACATAACTATATATGATTACTGTACATTACCTCGAAGAGTCAGTGGTATAATCACATGGTTTTATATTTGTCCTGTTGTGTTGAGGTTCTGAGGTGGGAAAGGTGAAATAATAGGTGACAGAAGGGAATAATTATTGATATATAAAATTAATTGATATGCTACAAAATTCTCCAACAGATCCGACTTAATAAAAGAAATGTTTAAGCATTGGTGGTTAGGGAAATAAAGTATTAAACATTTTTGCCATTGAATCACAACATTTCATTTTAAAAAGAGAAGAATAACATCATGTATTATTTATAAAAGAATCCAATTTGTTATTTCACTGGGTCTATCTCTTCATGTTTATATAGTAAAATACTTTTCTGAAAAATCTCCTTGAATCTCTACATAAAACAGCAATCATCAGATGGGAAAACAAAACAACCTTTGCATCGGAACCAACTGACAAAATAGCCCCACAAATCCACAGATAGAAGCAGGTAACTGAGGGGGCACTTGACGGGATGAGCACTGGGTGTTATGCTATATGTTGGCAAATCAAACTCCAATAAAAAAAATATACAAAAGGACCCCTGGGTGGCTCAGTGGTTAAGCACCTGCCTTCGGCCCAGGGCATGAACCTGGGGTCCCGGGATCGAGTCCCACATCGGTCTCCCTGCATGGAGCCTGCTTCTCTCTCTTCCTGTGTCTCTGCCTCTGTGTGTGTGTGTGTGTCTTATGAATAAATAAATAAAATATTTAAAAATATATATATACACAAAACAAACAAGCAAGTAACAATAAACTAACAATAAGGTGTTGGTATCTGTGTGAAAGAAGACAGAAGGAAGCTGCCAAGGGATGTCTGATGGGCTTAAAATTAAAGAGCAAAACTGTGCACAAGGATTCCTGGGAAGTAAGACCAGCTGATCTGACAATAGCAGCAAAATCGGAAAGCATTTTGCCTAATCCAATAGTGGATGATTCCAAGGGGCCCACGGTAAAGTCTGAAAAAGACTGAAGCAGTCTGGGCCACGTGAGTTGTGAAAATCAAACAACCAGAATTCTCTTTCAAATGAGAACCCCACATTTGGGAGAAACTTCTTAGAGTGAAATCAAAATTCGGCAAGAATTTGAACAAAAGAGACAAATGAAAGTGAGGGTCCAGATAGGTAGAGAAGGGGAAAAGAGCCAAGAAATCTCAACAAGTAAGTGAGTACATGTTTTAACAGTTTAAAAACAAACTAACAAACAACAGGACTGGGAGCACCAAGAAATCAAAAAGATACCTTGAGCCACATCTTTGAAAAGTTTGGGAAAACTAGTTTCACAAATATGAGCAAAAGGAAAATATGTAAGTCGACTCCTGTACAAAGTTATAGAAGAACAAAGGAGAGAAAAGCAAATAGCATCCCTCTAGACAGTGGAAACATGCCAGCAAGATATGTCCACAAAACAGACCCAATCATGACCTCCTAGATGAAATTAGGCTAAAAGTTAAAAAAAAAAATTATATAAGATTTAAAAGAACAACATAATTCAGGGTGAAAGATTTAAGGACAGGATTAAAAATTAAAGAAAAAATCATTTTAAAAATGAAGACTAGGGGCACTTGAGTGGCTCAGTTGGTTGGGCCTCCAACTGTTGATTTTAACTTAGATCATGATCTCAGGAATCTAGTCCCATGTTGGGCTTTGTGCTGGGCATGGAGTCTGCTTAAGAGTCTCTGTCTTCCTCTCCCTCTGTCCTTTCCTTCCACACCCTCCACACACACACACATGCTCTCGCTCACTCTCTCTCTAAAAGGAAAAATTAAAAGAAATAGAAATGAAGGCCAAACCAGAAGAAATATAAGAGCAAATAAACATAACACATAATACCTTAAGGATAATAGCTTAAAGGAGAAAAGATGTAAAGGGGGTTAGAAAGTAACAAATAGTGAAGATAAGCAAAAAGGAGCCAGCATATAGATTGCAAGATTCCCTGAGTATTAAAACCAAACAAGAGAACATAACAAATATAAAAGTATGTATTTTAAGAATATAAGAATGTGTTTCTTGAATTAAAAATAAAAAGATTGAGGTGACTAGGTGATTCAGTTAAGTGTCTGACTCTTGATTTCATCTCAGGTCATGATCTCAGGGTTATGGGATCCAGCAGTGCATCCGGCTCCATGCTTACAATTCATTCTCTCTCTCTCTCTCTCTCTCTCTCTCTCTCTCTCTCCCCCTCCCCCCCCCATTCCTCTCTAAAAAAATAAATAAATACCAGTAAAAAGATTAAAACTATACAACTCACATGAGAATAATGACCCAGAGTAACCGATTCTAAGACACTTTCTTATAAAACTACTAGACTTTAGAGAAAAAAATTACTTGAATATCTAGGAAACAAGAGAAAATAACCTTTAGGGAAAAAGTCAGACTACAATCAAATTCTCAACACCAATCTTTATACCAGAAGAAAAAAAAAATTATACATGTTATTCAATGAAAAAAGGTACAAGCCTAGATATTTTATCTAGTAAAATTGACTTTTGCGTATAACAGTCATACACAAGATGTTATCAACATGCAAGAATTCAGAGAATGTTATTTCCATGACCCTGTCCTACAGAAGAATTTTACACAATCTAAAAGTCTAGAAAGACATCTATATAAAGATTGGGTGTGAGCATTAAATACATACTTGCTTGTAGAATTATGACTAAATAAAAATTAAGGAGGATAAATTAAAAAATGCCATGGCTATGTGATTTGACAATGTAGAAGTAACAAAACTACTTTTTTTTTTTTTTAAATGGGGGAAGAATGCAGAGAACATGTGTTTAAACACTGTTTTCAGAAATCGTATCGGTGGTGATAGTATTAGTATACTCATTCTGAAATTAATGTGTATAGATCATGTTCTAATTTTATCATCATCTGTGCCTTTGAGATTCAGTCCTTTAGAACTCAGGGTGGAAGATGGGAGATTCAGAGGTATTCTAGAAGATGTCATATAAGAGCCCTAAAATCCTGAATTTGAATAGAAAACATCAAAAGGAATTCTGTCCACAAAAAGGCCTAACAACCACGACCAATTCAAAGCAATGAGCATCTCTCGTTGTCTCAGACTGTGATCCTGAAATACCACTTCCCACTAGAAGACATTAGAAGTACTTGGAGAAACAATGGATTCTAGCTCCAAACAGGAAATGTAGATAGACGGCCCTGCAAGAATTTGTCATGCTGGGGTCGGTTGAATAATGGCCCCTCAAAATATCTAGCATTTTTTATTAAGTTTTTTTATTTTAATTCCCATATAGTTACACAATGTGTTATATTAGTTTAAGGTGTATGACATCATGATTCAAGAATTCTATACATTACTCAGGACTCATCATGATAAGTGTACTGCATAGTATTAGAACAAATAATCCTACAATTGGTTTGGGACCACAAAAGACCCCGAATAGCCAAAACAATCTTGAAAAAGAAAAACAAAGCTGGAAGTATCACAACTCCAGATTTGAAGTTGTACTACAAAGCCGTAGTCATCAAAACAGTACCGTGATGTCATAAAATTAGACATACAGATCCATGAAACAGGAGAGAAAGCTCAAAAACAAACCCACAATTTTATGGTCAATTAATCTTATGGTCAATTAATCTTCAACAAAAGATGCAAGAATATCCACTGGGAAAAAGACCATTTCTTCAACAAATGGTGTTAGGAAAACGGGACAGCAACATGCAGGACAACGAAGCTGGACCACTTTCTTACACCATACACAAAAATCAACTCAAAATGGATTAAAGACCCAAATATGACACCTGGAACCATAAAAATCCTAGGAGAAAACATAGGCAATAATTTTTCTGACACTGGCTGAAGCAACATTTATCTAGGTATGTGTCCGGGATCCCTGGGTGGCGCAGTGGTTTGGCGCCTGCCTTTGGCCCAGGGCACGATCCTGGAGATCCGGGATCGAATCCCACGTCGGGCTCCCTGCATGGAGCCTGCTTCTCCCTCTGCCTATGTCTCTGCCTCTCTCTCTCTCTCTCTCTCTCTCTGTGACTATCATAAATAAAAAAAAAAAAAAGTCTCTTATCTAGGTATGTGTCCCAAGGAAAGGAAAATAAAAGCAAAAATAAACTATTGGGACTATATCAAAATAAAAAGCTTTGATACAGGGACGCCTGGATGGCTCAGTCAGTTAAGCATCCGACTTTTGGTTTTGGTTCAGGTCGTGATCTCAGGGCTCTGGGATCCAGCCCTGTGTCAGGCCTTGCACTCAGCAGGGAGTTTGCTCGAGGATTCTCTCTTCTCCTTCCCTCCACTCATTCTTTCTCTCTCTCTCAAATAAATAAATCCTTTAAAAAGCTTTTATACAGCAAAGGAAACAATCAACAAAACTAAAGACAACCTACTGAATGGGAGAAGACATTTGCAAATGATATATCCAATAAGGGGCTAGTATCCAAAACACATAAAGAACTTCTACAACTCAACACAGACACACACAAAACAAAGAATCCAATGGAAAAAAAGAAGACATGAACAGACATTTCTCCAAAGAAGACATCCAGATGGCCAAAAGACCCATGAAAAGGTGCTCCACATCACCCATCACCAGGGAAATGCAAACCAAAACCACAATGAGATGCCACCTCACACCTGTCAGAATGGCTAATGTCAGAAACACAAGAAACAGCACGTGCTGGCGAGGGTGGGGAGGAAACAAACCTTTGTGCACCGTTGGTGGGAATGAACTGGTGCAGCCACTGTGGAAGACACTGTGGAGGTTCTTCATGAAGTTAAAAACAAAATATCTTGTCTTAATCCCTGGAACCTGTGTATGTTACCTTACATGGCAAGAGGCACTTTGCAAGAGAGATTCGGCTAAAATTTTTGAGACAGGGAGATTATCCTGGACTCTCCATGAGGATCCTAAATATAATTTAAAATGCCCTTATAACAGGGAAATTAGACATGAAGAGAGAAGGCAATGTGCAAAATGAAGCAAGGTGGTCTGCTACTGGCTCTGAAGTTGGCAGGAGGGGACACAAGCCGTGGAATACAGGAATTATTCTAGAAACTGGAAAAGGCAAGAAAACACGGTTCTTCAAAATAGCCACTGGGGGGAGAGTCACCCTACTGATGCTTTGATTTTGGTCCAGTAAAACAATTTCAGGCTTCTGACCTCAGAACTGTAAAAAAAAATCACTGTGTGCTGTTTTAAACCACCAAGTTTGTAATGATTTGTTACAGCAGCCATAGAAAATTAATGCCCATACCAAATAACAAGGTTGTGATCTAAGACTAGGGTCCTATCAAAGGACACCGAGGGCAGTTTGCAGAGGCTCTCACTGGCTACGATTAAGAAAACTTGAACTTCATAAGGAGAATGATTACCATGGTTTGAAGCCCATCAAATATATTTAAATCCATTAGTTCATAATGATATTACAAATTAATTTGATACCTTTGGAAGATGGTAGGAAGCAAAATTTTTATCTGAAAAAATGGGAATGTGAACTGGTGCAGCCACTCTGGAAAACTGTGTGGAGGTTCCTCAAACAGTTAAAAATATACCTGCCCTACGACCCAGCAATTGCACTGTTGGGGATTTACCCCAAAGATACAGATGCAATGAAACGCCGGGACACCTGCACCCCGATGTTTATAGCAGCAACGGCCACGATAGCCAAACTGTGGAAGGAGCCTCGGTGTCCAACGAAAGATGAGTGGATAAAGAAGATGTGGTTTATGTATACAATGGAATATTCCTCAGCCATTAGAAATGACAAATACCCACCATTTGCTTCAATGTGGATGGAACTGGAGGGTATTATGCTGAGTGAAGTAAGCCAGTCGGAGAAGGACAAACATTATATGTTCTCATTCATTTGGGGAATATAAATAATAGTGAAAGGGAATATAAGGGAAGGGAGAAGAAATGTGTGGGAAATATCAGAAAGGGAGACAGAACGTAAAGACTGCTAACTCTGGGAAACGAACTAGGGGTGGTAGAAGGGGAGGAGGGCGGGGGGTGGGAGTGAATGGGTGATGGGCACTGGGGGTTATTCTGTATGTTAGTAAATTGAACACCAATAAAAAATAAATTAAAAAAAAAAGATTAATGAATCATTGAAAAAAAAAAAGTTAAACAAATGGCAAGAAACAAGTATTAAAGATTCTTTTGCCGTACAAAGTGCATCACTGGATAATCAAGTAGGGCATAAAGAGAAGCATCTCTTTATAGCAGTATTTCAGCTAAAAAATGGGAAAAAATGATAAAATTAAATACTATCATTTGGCAACCTCCAATGTATTAATGGATGTAGGCATAAGTGTCAGTGGTTATTAGCATCAGATAAAACAGACAACCAGGGATGCCCGGTGCATCAGCGGTTGAGTATCTACCCTCGGTTCAGGGCGTGTCCCTGGGGTCCTAGGATCGAGTCCCCCATCGGGCTCCCTGCATGGAGCCTGCTTCTCCCTCTGCCTGTATCTCTGCCTTTCTCATGAATAAATAAATAAAATACTTAAAAAAAAGAGAGACAACCAAATATCATCATATGCCTCGTAGTGACGGCATACAGCCCCACATGTAGGCCCATCAAGGGGACTGAACTGGATTTCTGACCAGTGCCAGATTTCTAAGCTTTGGATCCAGCTGTCAATTTGCAGGAAACACAGAAGATGGGAAAATGGGTTCAAATGCACCATTTGTTGTTGGAAGGAGGTGACTATGACTGGGTCCAGGCATATGGGAGGCACATGTTTTAGTTCTCGACCTGAAGTGACAGTTACAAAGGTGTCTACACAATTTACTAACTGCATTTGTCTTATGCAGCTTTCTCTGTTTTACTATAAAATGATTTTAAAAGGAAAAAAAATACAAAGAGCTGGGAGTGGGCAGAGGGCGGGCCGGGGGCAGCTGGGGGCAGCTGGGGTGGGCCAAGGGCAGCTTGTGGGGAGCTTTGGCAAAAGCAAGCCAACTAAACAGAAACGTACAGCCAAAAAAAAAAAACAAAACAAAAAACCAGAAACATACAGTTTCTATGGCGGTGGGGATGGGCGGGTAAATCAGGGAGTGGAAGGCTTAGGTCGGGAACTGAGGAAGCAGGACAGCGTGAGGGACGCGGACGGAGCAGCAGGTATCCGCAGAGGGCTGCACGCTGGGGCACGGCAAGGCAAGACGGCCGGCTGCACAGGGGTCTTTGTTGCTTTGTTTTTTTGGGTTTTTTGTTTTTTTTACTGCATGATGCCTGGGAGAAAAACTATACAATCTCCCTATATGAGACAGGTTTTTTTCTGAAAATATAAGCCTTTTAAAATAATTGCATCATATTTCTACTGACTTACGTGTCCCTTCTACTCCAGAGATTTTTAAGTTTCTTATCCATCTCCTTGGGCATGGCTCCTTGGAGAAAATTTTAATTTCGTTATTTCTCTAGCCTCTGTGAAATAACTGATGATATTTAAACTAACCCGTAATTAAGAACTAGAATTTATAACTTAAAGAATTTAGGATGTGTGCTTTTGTAACTAGAATAATTACTTTCTTATTTATGTCTGATAAATTTTATTGTGTAGGACGCGGTTTTTATTCCATCTCAAAACAAATGGAAGAAAGCTGAGCTGGTTCTTTGTCATTTTTAAAATTTTTAACTGAAGTCGACAAATAATATTCCATTAGTTTCAGGTATACAGCACGATGACCTGACAGTTATACACACTATGAAATGTTCACCACCACAAGTGTAGTCACCATCTGCCACCAAATGAAGTCATTACGATCCTACCGACTATGCTCCCTAGGCCGTACCTTCCATCCCTGGACTTATTCATTCATAACTGGGGGTTCATCCCCCTACGGCCCCTTCACCTATTTTTTTTAATTTATTTTTTATTGGTGTTCAATTTGCCAACATATAGAATAACACCCAGTGCTCGTCAGATCAGTGCCCGTCACCCAGTCACCCCCACCTCCCCTTGTTCGTTTCCCAGCTAGGAGTCTCTCATGCTCCGTCTCCCTCTCTGATATTTCTCCCCACCCTCCTGCTTCCTGCCAACCACTAGTTTGTTCTCTATATTGATGCGTCTGTTTCTCCTTTTGGTCACTGCTTTTGTTCGTTTGCTTGTTCTTAAGGCAACCACATTTTAAGCACAGCTTTCCCTATTGCCCAGAAGCCTCAGCGTGGGCCCCAAACCTAAAGACAGTGGGTGTCAGGTCACAGACTGAACTGAGCAGCCAGCCCGTTCACCCTGACCGCGCCTTCATGCTGGCTCTCCACCCACCCACCCACCCCATCGGCCATGGGTGACACACGGTCAAGGGGCTCTGGGCTCCAGCATCCAGGCAGGCGGGGGCACCTCGGGAGAAATTAAGCACCTTCCCCAGGACTAGGTCACAGAGCCTGGTTTATGGCCCACGACATCAGCTGGCCCTGAAGGGGGCACAGCCATCGGCGACACCAAGAGCTCTGCCCGCAGGCGCTTGGCTGCACAGGGGCAGGGCCTGGAGCAGCCAGGAAGCATCGGCAAGGACACGTCCTGAGTGGCAAGGGGCCTCAGGATCCCTGGGGTGCCCAGACGGGGGAGCACGGGGGCGGCCGTCGTCCACGGCGCCTCGGCAGCCCAGACTCCCCTGGGCTCCAGCCCTGTGCTTCCTCCAGAGCCAGGAGCCGGGAGCTGGCCAGCGGCTGGGAGGACGGGTGAGCGCTGGGTGAAGTGCTCCCCTCGCCTGGCGGGGGCCTGGGGCAGCAGCGGCTAGGGGGAAACTGCAGGGGAAGCTCTTGAATGGGGTAAGAGGCCGATGTCTGGATTTAGACAGGACAGGACTTTCTCCCATCTGAAGATGAGGCTCTAATCCCTGGATACACCAAGAACTCTGCGAGGTCTCCCCGAAAAAGCATCCTGGGGTGAAGGGACATGAGGCGGGACAGGCCCAAGGACAAAGCTCCCTGCCAGCAGCGCCCCTGCACCCTGGCTCTGTGGCAGCACCCGGGCACCCAGCACCCAGTCTGGGAGCCTCCAGGAGGAGGGGCAGCAGGTGGAGAGGCCTGACTGCCCGCACACTCCTGTCCTCACGGCCGACCCCGGGGAGAAGGCCCACTCACCCAGAAGGTGTGGGGAGGACCCCCCAGGCGGCTCGTTCATGTCCCCCGCAGGCGCGGGCAGCAGCAAGGACGGCAGGTGTCGCACTGCGGCTCCCGCAGGCACCGGGCACAAGCAGGTGTCTCCCGCCTCCACCCGTTCCCCACCCCGGCTCCCGGCCCCAGCCCCAGAGAGAGGCCCTGCAGGCGGGGGCGAGCCCCCCAAGGCGCCCTCTGGCCGAAGGCCGCGTGCGCTCCCCACCGACGCCCGCTTCCCTTCGCGTGTCAGGAGCAGGTCGCTGCACCAAGTCACAGGATAGAGTAGATTTTACTCACTATCCATTTGTAGCCCAGAATTACTTGATTCATACCAATACTTGCTGGGTTGTTTTAAAAATACTCATTTTCTCTATTTAAAGCTGTCAGACACAGACTCTTGGGTTGCAGCCTGATGTAAAATTAACTACCAAGCATATTTCTGCTGCCAAGAATAAAAACTTAGAACCATAAAATGTGGACGGTTTACTGAGCTACAGTTAACTTTATAGTTAGCATTAGTTTCCTTGCCGAGGAAGAACACGGTATTAGGTTTGGGACGTCTCACTGAGCGCCAGGCCATCACCGAGACATGCACTTCCCCGGCCGTCGAGGCTGTGCTGGCCACAAGGGACCGAGGAAGGTGGAGCACACAAGGGCCAGTTTCCCAGGGCCCGAAGGACGGCCGAGCCTGCGGGACGCCGATCCCCCCGGTTCCCTCCGGGCGGCCCAGAAAGCGGTCAGGAGGGGACGGAGTGTGAAAAGACCTCCTCCGCAGTCACGCAGCCCTTGGTCCTTTAGCTGCAGGGCAAGGCCACATTCTGCTCTGTTTCGGTAAAGAAAGGCACTTTGCCTTCTGTTTTCTAAGCTCTCCTTTCATCAAGGAATGCTACGAGGGAGACTCAAGCTGATGCTTAGGAAGCAGTTGTATAACCACATCTGTGTCTCCTGCACCCCCGGCTGTGCCTGTTCTTAGTGAAACGTACTCTGCAGCCAACACCCTTCGTTCCCCCACCGCGTCAGGACCTGCTCCCTGGGTCCCTAGCGCGCGATGCCAGGCATGCTTGCGCCGCAGTGGAACAGGTTCCAGCAGGCGGCAAGGCAGAGGAGGGTTCCCAAGGGGCACAGAGGAACCAAGGAACTTGGACACGTTTCCCAGCCACTTTCAACTTCTTGGAGCTTGCTCGTGTCAGTACCATGCTTATTTTCCCCCCATGATGATTGGCTGTTAGACCATCAAAATACGAAGATCCTGTGTTCTATCTTTGGGTGAAGAGAGCAAAGGGTGCTGGAACGGGAGCATCTGGGTCCCCACACACACAGATTTGATGAGGAAGGATTTCAGATTTCAGGCGTGGCTAAAACGGACGATGTTCGTTTACCAAGGCCCCCCACTCCCTGAACACACCTGGGCCAGGCTCAGGGAGGGCAGGGAGCACCAACCACATCATAGCATTTACAGGTGTGTGACTCGAAGGACGGCCCATCCTTGTTAGGCTTTTCCTTTTGGATGCAGCGTGGATAGGCCTGCACTTAGGTAAAGCACCAGCCACAGGAAGCAAAGCCAACCCGGGACGGACACGTTACACAGAAGTATTCTCTAACTGACTTTCTCCGTCTTGAAGGAGGTGTGGCCAGACTACCTCTCCCCACACAGAGAATTCGGTAGAGAACGTCCCTGCATTTATTCTTCTCTGGTTCTGGGGGGGAGGAGGGGGGGCTATCAAGTCAACCCCAAAAAGCCCCCTTAAACTAAAGAGCTAAAGTGATTCTCCATGATTCAGTGTCTGGAACAGCCTCAAAATCAAAGAAAAACAGACTATATGTTGGCAAATTGAATTTAAATTAAAAAAATGTTAAAAAAAAAATCAAAGAAAAACAGATACCAGAAAAGTGAGTACAAGGAAAAATGACAACCGAGTGAGTCATCATATAGAGAAGTTCCCTTTCTAGGGAAGTTTCAGCCGTCTCTCTAATAGCCCTCCTAAGAGCAAGCCCTCAAAAGGAAAGGGGAAAAAAAAGAATCTGTGTATTTTGCACATATTTGGACACTGATGTTTGGAACATCTTTTGCAAGCTTCAACAAAAGGGCCACAGAAACCTGGATAAATACGGGCAATTCATAAAGTAATGACCACTCCTTCTGCACCAGCCTCGGAAGCAACCAAGAGTAGGTACTGCAAGGAATAAAAAAATCCATAAAAAACAATCCCACTTAGGAAAGTGAGTGATACGGGGAATGAGGAAACATTCTCTTATTTCTGAAGTATTTATGGTTCATGCGTTGGTTCTTACTGCCCTGGATTATCCCTCTTTAATTTCCAGTAACATAGTCTTGAAATTTAGATCTTTTTTCCCTTTATCACGTTTTTCTTGTGTCACATTTGCTCTCGGGTCAACATGAATACGGCGGCACAGAAACACACATGCGGCTAATTATATTTTCCTTACTATGTGCTTCTTCTCTGCTGTGGATCAGTTCTTAGGTCTCTGTCACAAAGCCAAGGAAATCAGATTTATGTTCGCGGAAATGTAACAAGAATTTTGGAAATGCCTGTAATTGATCCCACATGTTCTATTTGCTTAGATTCATAAAGCTGCAAGAGAATTTCAAAAGATCATCGAGGGACTTTAGAGATGGAATTTTATAGGATCTGATATCATTTACTAATTTTCCACAAGGACAGATTGACTGAGCAAGTGAGTGGTTTCTCTCTTATCAGAGGGCTCTCTCTCTGTTAAGAGCGAACCCACGTTTGAGTCAAAGAACACGCTGTTTGCAGATGGAGGGAACCCTGATGTCCCCCGTGAGGGCACGAGAAGTCAGGTGGCTGACACCATGAATGGCACTGAAGATCCTACTATCTACAGACATGATGAAACCAGAATTCTAACCAAGTAAAAGCACACAAATGTCTATGAACCACGTAAAAGCAGGCAGTCCTGTTTCCTGAAGGTTCTGGCGCAGTATAAACCAGCGAGTGTGCTTTCTGCGTGGTCGGGCCACGAGGACTGATGTGCTCGGTGACTCTTCAGTCAGGAAACTACTTTATCACATGGGCTCCCCAGATGCTCTTTGCCTGGAGGAGACTGAAAGTGTTCACCAGCTTTTGGGCCAGCCCTGCAGGTCAGGCGTCCAGATCCAACTGTTCAGAACAGGTGGCTGTTTTTCCACGTCATTTGCGAGAGCCTTCAGAAGCGGGAATCTTATGACCTTGGCCTTCTGCTGAAATGCTCCCCACGTGTAAGTGTGCCCCTTGGGTTACTACCAAGCCACCAGAGCAGGGGGCCTCATCACGGCAGCAGGTAGACGCCGTGAAGAACCGGTACCGCAGGGCAGGTGGGCAACGACAGGTGAAGGACATGGGAGGACTGGCGGGCCCTGATCAAGGGCCCCTGGCACAGTGCAGCGCCTCTCCCATAGCCTCCGTCAGAATCCCTGCGCGCTCGCTGAATACACTGCTGGGCCCACCCCCGGTTGTCTGACTCGGGTAGCCACGCGCAACGCAACGCCTGAACGCTTAAATTTCTAAAACTTTCCCGGTGATGCTGATGCTTCTGGTCTAGAGACCATGTTTTAAGAACCACTGGCCCACAGTGTTTGCTCCTGCAGAAAGTCCTAGCCTCCCAAGACGCAGGAATATGTGCAAGAGAAAGACAGAAAAATCTCAGACAAAAAAATTTTGCTTTCCTTTCTCCTAGAAACATGTTTCACATACCATAAGGATTAGCTCTGCAACCATTTGTTTCCCCAATGATGGAGCTAATTGCTCTGATCCAAAAAGACCCCAAATGGCTACAGCCCAGACTGGAGTGTTACCTCCCTAGGTATTCACATATCAAGGAGGAATGAGCCCCAGAACTTGCAGACATCTCTTAGTGGTAAAAGCCAAGACACACAGGGCATTCTGGCTCCTTGAGAGATTTTATTTATAAACCAAAGGGTTGGAATGAGGATTCAGGCCCATTATGTTTCCAAGGAGACAGCAGGGGAGGGGAACAGCTGCCTCCTTCCCCATTAGAAACAGAGAAAAATAATTTTCCTCGTCTCTCACCTATGAAGTGTCCTGCTACTCAAGTAGGATTATTTGGCCTTTTATCACATTGCCCCAGAGACGAGTTCTGGGGTGTGAGGAGCTGACACACTTTTAAAATCTCTCTCCTACCTAGAACACTTTGTGTACACATTCAGGATAAAATTAATAAAAACTTGTATTAAAAACCCAACAGCAACCCAACACTAAATGAGTACTGCTGTGATTAGGATGCCTAGCACCTCTTGATAAGAGCAGGAGTACACCCAATTGATTCTATAAAAGGAATATTAAGAAATTTTATCCAAATTATTTCTCTCTGGTAGAAAAATAACCCCCTATGTTACAGTTTATTGCCTGTTAGCCAGTTGCCAATCTAAGCTAGCAAGCTTGTTCTAACATTCTCTTACTAAATTTCCTGTAAATGCCCCATTTCTTAAAATGCACTTGCAATCAGCTATCCATCTTACTGATTCCTTCATTAATTGATGAGTTGTGTGAAATTGTTGATAGCTATTTATATTTGCATGAGTTATGCTCTTAACTTTTTGAAAATACAATTTATGGGAAAGTCTAATCATCATCACTCCAACAGAGCCTAGAGCGACCAGGCACGACCCTGGTCTGGGCCGCTGTTGATCTCCACTACCTACTCGTGGAAGTGTTGCCCATTTTCATGACAAAAAAGACTCAGCTTACTTGGGTGAGCACCATCACCCTCTCCCAACATCAGTGTACACTCCATCTTGTTTGAAGTGGGGAAAACTTCAACCCTTATATCTGCTCTTTGGCAAATGGTCCTCCTAGGGCTTCTAGGTAGTACAACTGCAGGTACCGTTGGACGGTCGCATACAATTCCATTAAATGGTTCCCTCTGGAATTGTGCGACGTGGGAGGCTCTAGATCAACCCCAGCGGGAACTGTCTTGGGATTAATCGTATTTTATCCACACTCAATGAGCCTGTGGAGGTATAACTACCTACTCATCCAGGGGAAAAAGAATCTACTTGTGGTCTACATCTGAAAGTATGTGGCTAAGGAAGAAGGAAGTAGTTATAGGCTGCTATAATGAGCCTCAGTCTTTTCTACTTTCTTGCTTTTAGGCAGAAAGTCGTCTTCTTTTCTGAACAAAACAATACACCTCGTAATTTATTGACTCCCAAGCACTGAAGAAACACAAAGGTCCACAGAGGCAGTACAAGCTCCGCTGTCTCTACTGACACCTTTCCAGAACACTTTTGCCTCAGAAGCAAATTCTGGTTCCTCCTTCCAGATACATACATGGCTGGTGTACGCAGTTTGTAGTGTAACAGGCCCTGGTAGGGATGATTTTTCTGAACTGTTGTTGGGTGTGATGCCACTGACCTACATTGGATGCCTAGATAAGCAACAACTCTCAGAAGAACTCTGTTAGGAGTATCATTCATTATATCTCACAATGTCATCACTAGTAAGGCTTCGGGAAATACCTGCCTGTCTCCAGCTTCCGTGATACTTCTGGGCCTCCAGAGCCAAAAATATGTTGTGATCTTAAGTACCACTGACTCCATATTACCTCTTTCCTGAATAGCTTCTAGAATGTCAGACACAAACTTGAGATGTTTTCTGTATCTTTGTGGTTGGCATTTTTAAAAATTAATGTTATTTCTTGCTCCATTTTATTTTATTTATTATTATTTTTTAGAGGGTGGGATGGGGCAGAGAGAGAGGAAGACAGTGAATCTTAAGCAGGCTCCACGCCCAGCACAGAGCCTGTCCTGAGGGCCCGTCCTCACGACCCTGAGATCATGACCTCAACTGAAATCAAGTCAGACACTTAACTAACTGAAACACCCAGGTGCCCCTCTTGCTCCATTTTAATCTGTGACCGTGTGTTGCTTTTGTCTGTTTTCCTTTAAAATTATATTATCTTGCTTTTTCCACCACCTCCTCCCACACACACATCATGTACACAACACACACACAGGAACAAAGATCTATAAACTTAAGATCTTTCTGGAAGAAGCCAGTCTGTAGAAGAAAGAAAGACCTTGTGAGGTCTCTATGAGCAGGATTTAGTATCCTAGCCATCTGTTCACTTAAGCCCTCATAATTACTCATACATTACTCATCTACAATCCCCTCACCCTGGGTTTTCCAACCTATCTTTCCTACTTTTAACATGAGCAATAATCAGCTTATGCAATATTCAGTAAACTTTCAAGAAATGCAGCGCTTGATATTAGGGAATTCTTTCAGCGTTGTCAAGAAACAAGAATGCATTGGTTAAAGGGAGTCATTTGGAGAGAGGTGGTTTTTTTGAATTAGTGGGCAGTAATTTGTATATTCACGTCTCTGTTCAGTAAAAGTAAAATTTATTACTGCAGGTTATGTTTCTGATTGTGTTTTAAACTTTCATTGACCACCAGCAGCATACAAAGTACCAGAAACAACAGCATTAGACCTAATTACAGCCCAGTGGGCATGCTGCCTAAAATGGTCATTTTCTTGCTTCTGTCTAATATAATTCTATTTATTTGGCTTACTCTGTCAATTTAAGTTTTATTTGTCATCTCTTATTCATCATTATTTTTAAAGCCCTATACGTATACCACCAAGAATTCCCAACCAACTCTAGTCATGTGAAGAAAAGGAAAATCTAATTTGTAGAAAGTATCTGGGTCCCAATTTTGTTATAAATTCTGAGATTTATTTCTTTTAATAATGTATCAAGAAAATTTGAATAATACCCTTTTTATAGATTTTAATGTTGAAAATTCTAGACCTTAAATTTTTTGCCTTAGCTCTTGCTATTTCCAGGAATTCAAGAAATGTGGAAATCATTCCTTTGGGAGTATACCTCGCTAATGTATTAGAATTTCTTGTGTATCACGATTGCTCTTATAAGAACAGGGTCAGGGCTAAAGTTACCCTTTCCTGCAAAAGAGGCTGTGGTACTAAGCTTTACTCTTGCTGTGTGCTCCCTAAGTGTCCGCTAATTGTGGAAGGAAGACTTCACCTTCCAGAGCCTACTTCATCATTCAGTCTCTCTGCTGGCCCCCGATGCTCACGTCGTGCTGCCCACCCCCTACCCCGGTTCTCTCTTAGCTTTCTGTACTCTTCGGCTTCAATGCAGATGCCAGAAGTGGGAAGCATCGCTAGCATCAAAATGGGAAAAGGCGAGGAGGCAGCAATTTCTCTTCCCTTATTTAGGCTGCAGAAGGTTCACCAAGACGGTAATGTAGCAAGAAATTACAGGGCTCAAGTGGGTAGTTGTAAAAGTTCCGCACCTTTTGGTGTAAAACGTGAGCTGTCACTCATCCTTCTTGCCCCCTACCTCCAAGCTGGTGCTATTCCAAACTCTCCCAGGTTCTAGCACTGGATCAAGAATTCATGCCTCTTTGTTGGCTACTTCTAAAAATTCCAGATAAGTTACAGTCATTTGGACATGCTTCTTTTCTTGCAAATCCAAAAAGGAAGGGACTGAAAACTAGCCCCCCACCCCTCCCACAGAGACATCTGAGTCACTGCAAAGCATCAGGAAAATTTATATTCTGGCAAAATTTCCAATCTCCCCTCCTTGCCTCATCTTCGCTGCAGCTAGAAACTCATTGAAATGCTTTTGATTATGCCTGGCATATACAGACCACATGCATTTCCCTAGCCTATCCTGCAACACGCCACAAAACCAACATGGAAGTATGCAAACCCTATGCTTGTATCAGTTTCCTGAAGCTGGGGGCTAAAACAAATCACCACAAATTTGGTGACTTCAAATGAAAGGAACGAATTCCCTTGCAACTCTAAAGGCCTAGAACCAGTATCTCAGAGCAGAAATCAAGATGTCAGCGGGGCCTCTGGAGGCTCTAGAGGAAAAACCGCCCCTGCCTCCTCCAGCTTCTGGTGGCCACCAGCGTTGCCTGGCTTCTGACTGCATCACTCTAATCTCTGCCCCTGTGGCCCCATCTCCTTCTCTTCTGTCTATAACGACCAATATCCCTCTGCCTTCCTCTCACAAGAATACTCGTGATCACATCTAAAACCTATGTGGGAATCCAGGATAATCCCCCATCTCAAGAGCTCTCACTCAATCACACCAGCAAAGGCTTTGCCACATAGGGGAATGCTCACGGTTTCCAGAGATTAGGAAATGGATGTCTTCTGGGGGAGCCATTATTCAGCCTAAAAAGATACCAAGGCAGTAATCCAACAAAGTTCAAGAAAGCACAACTTTTTAGAAGATTAAAGGAGATGGAGCCATGGGGATTGCTTTAACAGAACAAGGGAAGGGGAAAACACTACAAACAATGAGCCGCCCATCTACTCAGCAACCCTGTCCCAACATGAAAGGAGGCAGAGATTATTCTCTGGAGACATAAGGTCAAGAAGGCCTCACAGTCCTGGCCATGAGAGAGTGGAGGAGAGGAGTGTGGCACAGAATGAATGAAATCTAGGAATAAAACCTAAGGGTTTGCAAACTCCTTCCTCTGACTTACCCCCAAAATGCTACCATATAGCCCAAAGTCAGGGAAGTGAGGGATTCTTTCCTGAAAGAAAATGAACAATTTCAGAAAAATGCACCTACAAATAATACCATTTGGGGGCATCCCAGTGAAAAGACTAGCTCCTTCCCTTAGGTCCTATAATAGCAGTTCTCAAAGTTTTGGTCCCAAGCTCTCCTTAATACTTATAGAAATTATTGAGGGCTCTGAAGAGTTCTCATTTTGTAAATTATAGCTATCAAATTTTTACCATTTTAGAAATGAAATTGGGAATTAAAAAACTACACATTACTTCATTTCCAAATGACAATACAAACCTCCCACATAACATAAATAACATATTTTTATGGAAAACAACCAATTATACAAAACAAAAAAAAGATTTAGTGGAAGAGTGGTATTTTTGGCAACCCTTTAATGTCTGTCATAATAAAGTACATCTGGGTTCTCATATCCGCTTCGGCTTTTAAATCGTTGCAACACGTTGTTTCAGTTGAAGTATATGAAGAAAATGCAGCCTCACGCTAATATACAGCTGGAAAATGGAAGCGTATTTTAATAGCCTTTTCGGAGGATCATGGATTGGGACTATAACACAACTTGAAAAGCAGCCTTTTCTTAAAGGTTAATTGCAAAACAGAATCTGAAACCATGTGAACTTTTTGTACATTGAAATCCATTGGTCTATCTTGCACTTTGAAAGCATATTTTAGCCAGGTATGATTTTTAACATCACGCTTTTATCATTTCAAAAATCTTTATTCGGGGGATCCCTGGGTGGCTCAGCGGTTTGGCACCTGCCTTTGGCCTAGGGCGTGATCCTGGAGTCCCGGGATCGAGTCCCACGTCGGGCTCCTGGCATGGAGCCTGCATCTCCCTCCTCCTGTGTCTCTGCCTCTCTCTCTCTCTGTCTATCATAAATAGATAAATAAATCTTTAAAAAAAAAATCTTTACTCGGTGAGTTATACAGGTCTTCCAAACGTTGACACATTTCATTATACAATACCAAAAGAAATCACATTTGTTAATATTACCACTGATCTCATCAGAAGGTTCTATAACTATTGGTAAGCTGTCAAGTTCCCAGTGGCCCATACAAGTTCTCTAAATTTCTGATTTTTCTTGAAAGCCTTAACTTTATCATTGGCAATAAATATTATCAGTTGTTTTCCTTAAAGTGACAGGCTCACTATTCTTTTTCAAAGATCTGTCCTGCCGAATACCCAAATCTCAATAACTACAGTTTGCTTGTCAGTCATTCTTTCAAGTAAAAATGGTTTCCCTGGGGAAAAAGAATTGGTGACTTCAATTCTCACTTGAAATAATTGCATTAAGGCTATTTCTTGAGACAGCCATTGAATTACAGTACGCAGAAGTGCTGGTAGGCATATTTGCCATTTTCTCACACAAAATATGAAAAGATGTGTACTTAATTTATAAGTTTTATTGTTTCAATAAGGTCAACCTTAAGTGAAACCAGCATATTTCTACAACAGCGTGTGGTCATAAAGAATACTGCTATCGCTTGGTGCCATTTCCTTTATTCATGGCAAAGGCTTCAGCAGTTTTACCCATCAGTGTTTTATACTACCAGTGAAAAGGCAGATAAAACCTGGTATTAATACGAAGATGAAAATACTTTTGGGCTTGCAAACTCCCTGCAAGTTTCTCTGAGATCTCAGTGTCCTTTAACAATACTTTGAAAACCGTTGCCCTATAATGAAACAAACAAACCATGTCTTCGTGTTCTGAGAATTCTCTGTGCATTTCAGTTGCTTATGTAAAAATATGAAGAGTTAATCAATAATCATTTTAATGATGATGTTCTCCAAAACCATTCAGGCTCACTAGAATGCCATTCAGATTCACTAGAAAAATCCACAGGACTAGGAAAGGTATTAAACTCCTGGTTGTATTTTATTACAATAAAAGGATACAGATTAAAATCAGTAAAAGGAAAATATACATAGGATAAAGTCCAAGAAAAGCCAGGGACAAGCTTCCAGGTTTCCCCTTTCAGTGGAGTCATATAGGAATGCATTTTATCCTCCCAGCAATGATATATGACACATAGAAAGTATTACCAACCAAGGAAGCTCATCTGAGTCCTGGTGTCCAGGGTTTTCATTGGAGGTCAGTCATGTAGGCAAGCAGAATCTGTATGACTGACCTCAGCTACTCAGACTGCAGCCTCCCTCCTCCAGAGTAAACCTAGGAATTCATCATAAATCACATTGTTAGCATAAACTACTGGATTACACTGGTAGAGTGTGGCCCAAGGCCTCAAACATACAAAACTCAATCTTATCAGGCATACTAAATCAATGTTATATTCCAAGGGCTCAGAATTTATCTTCCAGGACCTAACTCAGAACCAGCCTTTCTTTGAGATTTGCCTGGTTTTAACGCCTGCCAAGTTAACCCTTTCCTGCTCAACCTACCTCCAACATGGAAGGAAAAGATATAGACAAAAATATACACAAAGAGCTGAAAGGAACATAGAAGAGACAGAAACAAAGCAAATGAGAAGAAAATCTCACATAAATTATAAACAATATTTTCAGTGAGATAAAATATATATAAATATATATACATATACAAATATATATATATACATATACAAATATATATATATACATATACAAATATATATATAGCTGCATAATGATAAGAGGATAAGAAAGAGCTCTTGGAAATTAAACCTCATAAAACATCCAAAATTTAAAAAAATCCAAAATCAATCAATCAATCAAATGCTGAACATTAAAATGGAAGGCATCCTTGAGAAAGTAGAGCAAAATACTAGTCAGAAAATATGAAAAAGAAGAGTAAAAAAGAAAAAAAAATTTCTCTAGGATTGAACTAGGGTGGCCAATGAGAGTAGTACTAAAATGAGAGAACAGGGAGGAATAGTTCAAAGAAGTCATACAAGACATTTTTCCAGAACTGAAAAAAAAAAGCCTTCAGTTTAAGAGTCAACCAAGTGATCAAAGTAATGAAAGAATATGCATCATTTCAAGATTTCATAACGCCGGAGATAATGAGAAGATCCTAAAAGTATCCAGAGAGAGAAAGCCTATTAATGCAAAAGAATGAAAATCAGAATGGCACCAAATCTCACAAGTGCAACACCAAATGCTAAACACAGTGGCGCGATGCTTCAAAATCTAAGGGAAAATATTTTTTCTAAAAATTCTGTTCCAAGCCAAAATATCAATCAAGTGTGAAGATAAAATAGAGACAGTTTTGACACCAAAGGGTTTTTTTTAAATGAACGTCTTATGCACTCTTTTGAAGGATATGCTTCAGCACACAAGAAGAGTCTGTCAACAAAGACAAATTCATATGTCCCAGGTTCCAACAATGTGGCTCAAACAAAGGAGAGTAAGAGCATCAAGGAAAGGTATGATTGTTTGCATCACTCTGTCTTCCTTTACAAGTAACATGACCACACAACCTCTGGTGGAACAGTGCCAGTTTACACAAGCTGGTCATAAGACCTCCTTTAACTGTCAAAAATGCTCAGATTTGACAATAAATTACATGGTCGTTTTAATTATAAACCATTGTACCAAACAGCTCAGCTAAATTATTCTGTGATAACAAATGACCCTGAAATCTGAGTGGGTGACAAGAAGATGAATGGAGTTACTTCCCACTCATGTCCACCATGGGTGTCTCTTCATCTTCACTACAAGGTCAAGGTTGAAACGAAAGACCCTCGTTGGGATATGCCAATTTTGCAGCAGCAGGACAAGAATCACAGCAGAACCACATTGTGGCTCCTAACGCCTCTGCTAGGAAGTGGCACATATCACTTACATTTACATCTTGTTGGCTACA
Organism: Canis lupus familiaris; assembly: GCF_011100685.1. Taxonomy (NCBI): domain Eukaryota; kingdom Metazoa; phylum Chordata; class Mammalia; order Carnivora; family Canidae; genus Canis; species Canis lupus. The sequence goes on along the minus strand of NC_049224.1, from coordinate 753,197 downwards.
GCAAGTTAAACAGCCAAATCTGATCACTGAGCTTAGAATTAAAAACCACCCATAGTGTGGGTCCCAGTAAGGAGAGAATCTGTCGGGGGTTGATGGGAGTAATTTACCACAGGTATTTAGAATTACTTCGTTTTAAAATTCTGTACATGTTTCACTTTGATCAAAATAAAAATTTAGGGCAGCCTGGGTGGCTCAGCATTTGGCGCTCCCCTTCAGCCCCCAGCATGATCCTGGAGACCCGGGATCAAGTCCCCACATCGGGCTCCCTGCATGGAGCCTGCTTCTCCCTCTGCCTGTGTCTCTGCCTCTCTCTCTGTGTGTATGTCTCTCATGAATAAATATATAAGATCTTTTGAAAAAAAATTAAAAATTTATTTTAAAGAAGCAATTCATGGGGCGCCTGGGTGGCTCAGTTGGTTAAGTATTTGCTTTTGGCTCAGATCATGATTCCAGGGTCCTGGGATCAAGCCTCATGAGGGGCTCTCTGCTCAGCAGGGAGCCTGCTTCTCCCTCTCCGTCTGCCTGCTGCTCTGCCTCCTTGTGTTCTCTCTCTCTCTGTCAAATAAATAAATAAATAAAATCTTAAAAAAATAAAGTTCCAATTCATGAAAATCCTTGATTCTTGACCCATCACTTGGATAGCCATGCATTAAATCCGAGCATTATTCCTCAATACAGATCTAATGTTGTTTCATGGAAGTTTTAAGTAGTACCAGGGCCCTCCAAGTGAACAGTGTAGATCACTAGCTAAGACTCTGCTGACTTGTGACTTACCACATCACAGACATAATCTTTCATCACAGCTGGGCAGTGACAAATTGATCTATATCTGCTCATTCATTCCTTCATTCAGCACACATGTACTGAACATTGGAAATCCAAACTCAAGTAAGATTACCTAACTGCCCACAAGAAGCCCTAAATCTTGTTGAAGAAAATGATGTGAAAACACTGATCATACATAACTATCACGTTTTTTTACAAAATGCTTTGTGAACACTGTGTGTTGACCTTATTCAGTGGTTGTATCTATTTTTTCCCTGCTAGGGCCTAGTTGAGGTGCTTAGAAATTTTTAAACTATATGGCATTTCTATTAAGTGGTTAAATATCCAAATATTCCATAGTGACACTCCTTCTCTTAAGTTTCATCTTAATTAGTCATCTCATGCTTTCTACCAAAAGCATCTTTCTCTGATAGTTATTGCCCATGGCATAAGGGAACACATTGTAGGAGATGCCATTTCACAAAGAAAATCTGATTCCAGTTAGGTCCATTTATGGTTATGGGAACCTAAATTTCACAATTGTGAAACCTCAAATTACCAGCTAATGTGTAGACTTTCAGTGGTAAGCAAAAACAAAACAAAAGCAGTAACAACAAAGTAGAATGAAAGTGTAGAGCATCTTAAATGAAGGCAGAAGGTGAACCAGGTAAGAACCAGAGTAGGGAAATGTCACGTTCACATTGATGGTACCTCCTTAAACATCACTCCTCACTGATCCACATACTGGTTCACAAGTATTGACTGAGTTCCTCCTCCAGGTTGCACATTCTTTGCTCTGTAATACACCTCTTCCATCCTTTCCTTAACTTTTCACTTCATGAGATCGCCCAAGCTTGGTGTACCTAAAAGTCAAGGCAGATCTCTGGCACCATCTCTATAATCTGAGGGAAAATGTGTTTCCTTTCATTTTCCCAAAGCTAATGTCACCTAGGAGTAGAGAAAGATGAGAAAATGTAGGCAAAAATCTCTGAGAGTTGTGCTTTATTACCCACTAGGAATAGTTCTAAGTGCTCATAATGCAATATTTCATTTTATTTTCTCATGAGACCCCTGGGAACTTTTTAAATCTCCATCTTACCAATGAAAAAAACAAATGTCCCAGAAATCTTAATACTGTGCCCAAGGTCACATTACTAGTAGTAACTGGTGAAGCTAGGATTTGAACTCATGTAAACTTCATGAGCCAATGGCCTCAATTATATACCATACTGCTTCCATGGCTCCAAATATGGAAGAGAATGTAATGATAGAAATCTCAAAGTAGCAAGTATCTTGAATATGCACCAATTCAGCAATCTGCAGATAGATCCAAGGAACTAGTTAGAGACTCTTGTGCTATTTTATGTGGAAATATCCACCTTTTTCCTTTCAAATGACCCCAGCTTGAACAATAAACGGCTTGAACACAGTAAGAGCTTAATAATACTAGCTGGGTGGATTTACTCAACAATCTCAACAAGAACCTATACAAAACATCTTAAAAGCAAAATGTTTACCTGGCTGCTTCATAGAGCTAATATACCAACTTGATTTATAGTCAACAATTTGTTCCTTCTCAGGAAAAAAATCTTGGCAGACAGTGGATCTCATATGCATACTCACTCCAATAACAGCATGACTTTTAAGAATAATAAAAGAATAATGAAATGTTACCTTTTCATTGATAAATAAAATGTTTAGTTTTTAAAAATGTCTGTTCAAGTTGCAGTTTGAGCAACATATGCTGGCAAAAAGTAAAACAAAAATTGTTTTAATTGATTAGTAACCATATTTTATAGAATCAAGTTTTTATTTAAAATTTTAATCTAGGAACACCTGGATAGCTTAGTGGTTGAGCATCTGCCTTCAGCTCAGGGCATGACCCCAGGGTCCTGAGATCAAGTACCACATCCCTGCATGGAGCCTGCTTCTCCCTCTGCCTGTGTCTCTGCCTCTCTCTCTGTTTGTGTCTCATGAACAAATAAATAAAATCTTTAAAAACAAAAAATAAAACTTTATTATCAGTAAAGAAGAAGATATATAACAACACACTTATAACATTTAGAATTTATTTTTCTGCAGAAATATTTAAGAAATTTGTATTTCAAATGTTATATATACCCCAAATATCTAAACCCACTTGTATTTATTCTTTAAAAGAAAAAAAAAAGGATAAAAGGTCAATTTCTAATTTCACAGAACATTAGTGTGTACTTTGAGAGTATTGATTTTGCCTCTGACAGAGTTATTTCATTCCATTAGAAAATTATGGCTTAGAGGTTATTAGAAACATAGCAGAATATTACATGTGTATGATGGCAATTTATTACTCAGTTTTTTTCATTTTATTCCCTAAAGACTTCCATTTCCATTTATGCAGACTGCCAGACATGCCATACTATAAAAAAGTAATGACAAGAAATTTTAATTTGTTAATTGGTTAGAAGAGTTTTCAGAATTAATATTCAGACCATTGGTGTATTTCAAGTTATATTATTTATATACACTAAGAATGAAAATAAATATAACTGAGCATTTTCACCTATGTTCACTAATCTAGTCATAAAATTATTCAAACTAGATTATATATAGCAAAATTCTTCAAAGTTTACCTTGATTAGCAAGTGTTGGTATCTCTAAGTTGTTTTTATTTCCCAAACTCACTAATGATTGGCATTATTTTATTTTTAGAGGTTGTATTACCCTATTCTGAACACATTACATGGTATTTTTTAGAATAGGCAAAGTAGAATAATGAAAAAGAATCTTGGGAAACTCAATTATTCTCAGTCTGTCTAATCTGAAAAAAGAAAAGGCAGGGAGAAGCTAAGGACATCATACAGGATAATTCATGCAGAAACACCTTTTCAACTATAAAATGGTTTGCAAACTAAAGATATTATTTATTCAGAAATTCTGACATAATTTTTCTTTAACTGTCCAGCATCAAAAAGACAAAACATATTCTGAAAACTGTAAAACACAGATGAAAGAAGTTGAGGATGACACAAACAAATGGAACAATATTCCATGCTCATGGACTGAAAGAACAAGTATTGCTAAAATGCCACAACTCAAAGCAATCTATAGATTTAATGCAATCTATATCAATTTTTCACAGAACACAAAACAAAAAAAAATCCTAAAATTTGTATGGAACCACAAAAGACCCTGAATACCAAAAGCAATCTTGAAAAAGAAGAACAAAACTGGAGGTCTCACAATCCCAGGTATCAAGATCGTCTACAAATATGTAGTAATCAAAACAGTAAGATACAGGCACAAAAAGAGACACATGAATCAGTGGAACAGAACAGAGAGCCCAGAAATAAACTCATGATTCGATGGTCAATTAATTTTTGAAAAAGAAGGAAAAAATATCCAACGGGAAAAAGTCCCTTTAACAAATGGCGCTGGGAAAACTGGACAGCAACATGAAAAAAATGAAACTGTACCACATTTTCACACCAAACACAAAAAAATAAACTCAAAATGAATTAAAAACATAAACGTGAGACCCAAAACCATAAAAATCCTAAAAGAGAGCATAGGCAGTAACTTCTCTGACATTGGCCATAACAACATATTTCCAGATATATCTCCTCAGGCAAGGGGAACAAAAGTAAAAATAAACTATTAGGACTACATAAAAATAAAAAGCTTCTGCATAGTGAAGGAAACAATAAACTAAAACACAATCTACTGAGTGGGAGAAGACATTTGCAAATGACATATCTAGTAAAGAGCTAGTGTTCAAAATATATAAATAACTCAAACAACTCAACACCAAAAAACAAATTATCTAATTTTTAAAAACCCAGACATTTCTCCAGAGAAGACATCCAGACACATGAAAAGATGCTCCACATCACTCATCATCAGGGAAACGCAAATCAAAACCACAAAGAGGTATCACCTCACATCTGTCAGAATGCCTATAATAAAAAATACAAGTAACAACAAGTGTTGGCAAGATTGTGGAGAAAAAGAAATGCTTATGCACTGTTGGTAGGAATGTAAACTGGGTAGTCACTGTAGGAAATGGTATGGATAGTCCTCAAAAAACTAAAAATAGAATTACAATATAATTCAGTAATTCCACTACTAAGTATTTACCCAGAGAATACAAAAACACTAATTTGAAATATTTGCACCCCTGTTTATTGCAGTATTATTTACAATGGCCAAATTATGGAAGCAGCCCAAGTGTGGATGAAGATGAATAGATGAATGGATAAAGAAGAGGTGATACACACACACACACACGCGCGCGCGCGAATATTATTCATAAAAAAACGTAATGAAATCTTGCCATTTACAACATGGATGGATCTAGAGGATAAAATGCTAAGTGAAATAAGTCAATCAGAGAAAAACAAATACCATATGACCTCACTCACGTGTAATTTAAGAAACAAAACAAATTTTAAAAAGAGACAAACCAAAACACCAACTCTTAACTATAAAGAGGGGAGGTGGGTGTGGAGTGGGGGAAACAGGTGAAGGGATTAAGAAGTGTACTTATGATGAGCACTGAAAAATACAGAGAATTGTCGAATCACTACGATGTACACCTGAAACTAATATAGCACTGTATGTTAACTATACTGGAATTAAAATAATTCTTTTTAAATGACAAAACATAATTCCTTAAAATTTTGGAAGTGAACAGACTCTGAATGTTTAGTCCTTCCAAAAAAGGTAAGATGGGCTGTATAACTAGTTCACATTAAAACGGAAGCTAAATTTCTATTTCACTCACTTTTTATTTGGCATACTCATTTTTACATTTCTATGTTATTTCTGTATTAGCTCTTTTAAAAACACATATTCTCCACTGAACATATCAGCCAGTTCCTTACTGATTCGCGGGTTTTTGTAAAAGGGTAACAAGAAAACATTGAAGGTTTTTTTAATGGAGAAATGGCATGACTCAATTTAGATTTTTAAAAGGTCTCTCCACTTTATAGAGACTGGATTAGAAGTGTGCAACAGCAGACACTAGGAGAAATGTCGTGTTGAAACGATAGCTAGGGTTGGGGCAGGGCTCTCTAGATGGACACAGGCAGACAGACTGAAGATATATTTGAGGGTACAGTCCACAACATTCAACGATAAATCTGATATGTGGTATATAAGAAAGAATGACTCTTGGCGTTAGCTTTTTCTCAATTAGGAATAATTTCGAGTCATTTTTTTCCCCCTTTGTATGAGGAACTTGTATCTTCATCGTATTAGTTCAGAACATACTCTACTAGTCAGTTTTCCCCACACTTCGCCAGTCTGTCAGTGCAATCGATTTGTCATCATCAGGGCTACTGTCCCCTTGCTGTCCTGCCTCTGGGTGGATTATCACCCACTCCCCAGAGGAATTACAATCAGCCCTTCAACAGCATGGGTTTGAACTGCACCAGTCCACTTATATGTGGTTTCTTTTCTTTTCTTCTCTTTTTTGATAAATACAGAGCAGTATTTATCAAAATACTGTATTTTGGAAATGTATTTTCTCTTCCTTATGATTTTCTTTTTTTTTTTAAGGATTTTATTTATTTATTCATGACAGACACAGAAAGAGAGAGAGAGAGAGGCAGAGACACAACACAGGCAGAGGGAGAAGCAGGCTCCATGCAGGGAGCCCAACGTGGGACTCCATCCCAGGTCTCCAGGATCACACCCCGGGCCGAAGGCGGCACTAAACCGCTGAGCCACCAGGACTGCCCTTCCTTATGATTTTCTTAATGACATTTTCTTTCTCTGCTACTTTAGGATTACAATACATAATACATATAATATACAAAATACATTAATCTACTGTTTTATCAATCAGGCTCTGGTCAGCATGAGGCTATTAGTAGTCAAGTTTGGGGACAGTCAAAAGTTAGACTTGGATTTTCAACTATGTGGGAGTTGGTACCCCTCACGCCCGCATTGTTCAAGGGTCAGCTATATATGTAATTCAAACCATCATGCAGTATGCCTTAAACCTACACAGTGATGTATGTCAATTATTTTTTCCTAAAACTAAGGGTAAAAGAACTCCCTTGATCCAGCAATAAAAAGACAAATAGTCAGATTTTAAAATGGGAAAAACAGTTTGACTATACCTCCTTTCTCCAGAGAAGATGAATGGCTGGCCCGTAAGTACGTGCAAAGATGCTCAGCATCATTAGTTGTCAGGGAAATGCAAATCAAAACCACAGCAAGGTTTCAGCTGACACCATCAGGATGACTATTATCAAACAGACATGCAAGAACAAGTGTTGGTGACAATGTGGAAAAACTGAAACTCTCATATATTGCTAGTAGGATGTAAGATGATACTGCCACTATGGAAAATAGTTGGCAGCACCTCAAAATATTACACACAGAGGTACTATACTACCCAGCAATTCCCACATAAAAAACTAAGGAAAACTGATGTCCAAAAAAACTACATGAATAGTAGAAACAACCTCAATGCCCATCAACTGATGAAAGGATAAACAAAAGGTGGCCTATCCACACAATGGAATACTTTTTGGCAAAAAAATAAAAGAATGAAGTACTGACACATACAATAAGGGTGAACCTTTAAAACACTGAGCTAATGAAGAAAGCCAGACACTAAAGGCCACATATTATATGATTCTGTTTATATAAAAATAGCCAGAATAGGCCAGGGACTGAGGGAAAGTGTGAGGTGGGGGTAGGGCGTGCCTAATAATGGGCTTGGGTTTCTTTTTGGCATGATAAAATATTCTAAAATTAGATTTTGGTGATAGTTACACAATTTTTAAAATACGATAAAAACGGGATCCTTGGGTGGCGCAGCGGTTTGGCGCCTGCCTTTGGCCCAGGGCGCGATCCTGGAGACCCGGGATTGAATCCCACGTCGGGCTCCCGGTGCATGGAGCCTGCTTCTCCCTCTGCCTATGTCTCTGCCTCTCTCTCTCTCTCTGTGACTATCATAAATAAATAAAAATTTAAAAAAATAAGATAAAAACATTAAATATGTACATTTTAAATGAGTGAATTTTAAGGTATTTAATTATATATCAATAAAAAGCATATTCACAGTGGACCACCTGGGTGGCTCAGTGGATTAAGCATCCGATTGTTGATTTTGGCTCAGGCCGTGGTCTCAGGGTAGTGAGATGGAGCCCGAATCAGGCCCCATGCTCAGCAGGGAGTCTGCTTCTCTCCCTCTCTTGCTCCCTTTGCCCCTACTCCCCTTCGCACTCTCTCTCCCCAAAGTAAATAAATAAATCTTTTTTTAAAAAAAGCATATTCATAGCAGTAGTGTAACAACAGAAAATTGAAAATAATCCAAATATGATTCATTGAACAAATAAATCAACTTAAATATATACCTTAAATGTATACCTTACAATGTCCACAGCTGCAAAAATGAGAGAGCTATGTAAGAGTATAAATAGTGAAGAACCACAAAAACATATCCCTGAACAGTAGGAAGAAGGTACAGAAGTACACAGTAATTCTGTGTATGGAATTCAAATGGGTAAAACAATCAAAGTAACTTTTTTTACTTGATTATTCACCTAAAGGGGGACAATCAATGCCATAGTTAACAATTTTTCCATATTATAAAAACTTTAATTTTTAAAGTTAAAGATCATTTTGCTGTGTAAAAATACTTTCTCTCTAAAAATAAACACTATCAACATCTTAATTTCATTCCATACTTTATTTTACCAAATTCCTATTCAACAAAAGGTAAGAAAATAAATCTCTTGACCCCAGAAATGTCAACACAGGTGGTGAATAAATACTAAACATTATGAAAACACCCACTAAACATCAAAAACAAAGGGGTTAGTCCATACTCTATCCCACTGCGAGTGATGGCAGGTTAAAGGAGAACAACTGAAGGCAGGAGCCTCTATTCTACGAAAGACTTCATAGAACCTCATGAACTTGAAGATCTTCTGTTTCAAGTAGAAACAAGTTATGAAATAGAAAACCTTCACAAGTGAACTGCCTTTCAAGGCCATTTTCTCTTTTCACAATTCTCTACTCGTATCTTTACAGTATGAGTAAATGAGAAATAAAGCTACAGTGCTCCCACACTTACCAATTTTCTAGGTGATTTACAAGGTGATTTGTGTGGTACCCTTTCTGAAAGAGAAGTGAGGGATAAGGTCAGTGGGTTTCTGAGTTCTACTAACAGGAGATTCTGGTTTAATGAGTTTTAAACATCTGGATATTTTAAAAGGAATCACAGGGAATTCTAAGGAAACCACTGAATTAGAGACTTCTAACTCTCAGTGCCAACTTTACATTGTAAAATATGATAACTGTGTGAAGCAACCAGTTAGTTAGCAACATCAGAGTGATACTGGGCTGGTCAGGTCATCAAACCACAGATCTTGGAATATAAACATAGCCTGGTCCAAGATATGCAGAATAGCTGCTTAATCTAGTAAGAAAAACTGAACTCACATCCCATTAGGAAAACCCAACAGGTGCTGAACACAAAATCAGTAGCCACAATGCATTGTTTAAGTAACATACATTCTTCAAGGTACTTACTCCCAAGGAAAATGAGAAATTACAGGCTAAAGAGTCCTCATTCTCTAGGTATGTGGTAATATTTACCTTTTAGATAAGTGTAAACAATCTCTATGGTGTGATTGGGTCTCAGTTTTTACCTAAAGCTTTTCATGCCTTTTTGCAAAAATGGATATTAGGAATCAAGAGAGAATCCAGATTTGTCGATTTCTCTAACTTGGCAATGAAGCAGTAGCATGGTATGTAAATAACAGAACTAAGGCACAGGTTTAACTCACATATCTTATCCATTTGTGGTTATTTAGATAATAGTCATTTCCTACAGATTTCACAGAAATTTTAGAAGTAGCATGGTATGTAAATAACAGAACTAAGGCACAGGTTTAACTCACATATCTTACCCATTTGTGGTTATTTAGATAATAGTCATTTCCTACAGATTTCACAGAAATTTTAGAAGTAATTAGATTTTTTTTTTTTTTTAACGGTTGTCTCATAAAATTCTCACATTCCTTTTAAGGTAGATTCTCTTGGGTTTTCCATGGATGACACAATATAAGCAGACATGTATTGATGGAAAGCCAGAAGAATTACCCAAAAAGGAAGAAAAGAGGGCCAACCACAGTAGTCCAGGTGTGTGACAGACTTGAATCATCTTTGGGGTCTGCAAGCTCCCACCCCCAATACCACCAGGCCTCTCTGCAGCATGGCAGGCCTGCTAGTCTAGTCCCTCTTTCCACTAAACATCAATATGTCTTTTTGTTTTTTTTTTTATTCTTTCAGGAAGAAGAAAAATAATATGAGAATAAGAAAACAATTTGATTTAAAAATGGCCAAAGAGGGATGTCTGGGTGGGTCAGTGGTCAAGCATCTGACTCTTGGTTCCAGCTCAGGTTGTAATTTCAGGGTCATGAGATGGAGCCCTGTGCTCAGCGCAATCGGCTTGAAATTATCTCTCTCCCTTGCCCCTGCCACCACATTCTCTCATTCCCCCCTTTCTCAAATAAGTCAATCTTTTAAAAATGGCCAAAACCTTAACAGATACCTCACTAAAGAAGATATATAAATGGCAAATAAATATACAAAGAGATGTTCCACTTCCTATGTCATCAGGGAAATACAGGTTAAAACAACGAGATACTACTACATACCTACTAGAATGGCCAAAATCTGGAACATGGACAACACCAAGTGCTGACAGGGACGCAGAGTGCAGGAACTTGCATTCACTGCTAGTAGGAATGTAAAATGGTGCCACTGCCTCAGAAGACAGTTTGGCAGTTTCTTAAAAAACTAAACATGCTCTTAACACAAGATCTAGCAATTGTGCCCCTTTGTATTTATCCAAAGGAGTGGAAAACTTATGCACATACAAAAACCTACATATGAACATTTATTGCAGCTTTGTTCATAATTACCAAAAGTTGGGAGCAACCAAGATGTTTTCCAGTAGGTAAATGGAAACTGTGGTATATTCAGACAATTGAATATTATTCAGAGCTAAAAAGAAAAGAGCTATCCAACCACGAAAAGACATGGAGGAACCTTAAATGCATATTGCTAAGTGAAAGCAGCCAATCTGAGAAGGTGTGATGCCAATTATATGACTTGCAGAAAAGGCAAAACTATGGAGACAGTACAAAGATCAGTGGTTATGGGTGGTAGGAGGGCTGAACAGGTGGAGCCCAGAGGGGTTTTTAGGGCAGTGAAAATACTCTACATGATATTGCAATGATGGATACATGTCATACACGTTTTTTAAAAATTTAAAAAATAAAAAATAAATGGCAGCACCAAAAGTTGTGTTCAACTCCATTAAAAAAAAAAAAAGACTGAATTTCTTGGCAGTCCACCACGATAGGAGCTTAAAGGAAATCTATTACAGAAAAATAAAGAAGATACAGTAGTTTCTTATATTCCCTTATTATAGAATACTAAATTTTTTACAATAACATCATTGGTAGAAAAATTGCCTATATGTACACCTTACTTTTTCAGCCCAAGTTTAGATGCTAAGAACTCTTCCATGAAACTACTAACCCATGTTTCCAATTTGAGAAAATCATATATAGAACCATCAAGAGATTTGATGCAGTGGCCACAGCAGAACATACGTTGTGTATACAATACAGAGACTAAAGCACAGTAAATTGCTCCAAGTTACACATACAAGTCAGTCACTTCTCACTTATAGTGGAACAAAACCAAAGAGGAGTGAAATATAAAAATGTCAGACCTCCACCTGTGAAAGCATCTTTTGAACAGTACCTAGGTCAAGAGAAAATGTACACTAACTAAACAAAGGAAAGAGTCACCCTAAATGAATTCAGTTAACCCGCGATGCAATGATTCCAGTATGATTTCCTCCTCCTTTTAAACACGGGACTAAGGAAAACTCCTGGGCTCAGTCTCACTGAAATATAATGTTGGGAGTAAGGTGGATTTAAGTGTTTGAAGTGTTCAAGTGTTTTACAGATTTATTTTGTTTTTGAAGATAGATTGATTTGAGAGAAAGAGCAGAAGAGGGGAAACAGGGGGGAGGGCAGAGGGAGAAAGAGAATCTCAAGCAGACTCCCCACTAGCATGGAGCCCAACTCAGAGCTCGATCTCATGACCCTGAGACCATGACCTGAGCCAAAATGAAGAGTTGGATGCTTAACTGACTGAGCCACCCAGGAGCCCTTAAAAAGAAAGCTATAGACACTCACTCTTTCTTATATCTCCTGGATCTTTCTCTCATCCTCTTGCATCTTATTCACTTCTTGCTTTTATTTAAAATTTTTCAGTTGAGTAAGCCTTAAAAATCTAAATGCAAAGCTTTGAAAATATTTTCCTTTTTTTAAAAAAGATTTTATTTATTTATTCAGAGAGAGAGAGAGAGAGACAGGCAGAGGGAGAAGCAGGTTCCATGCAGGGAGCCCAATGTGGGACTAGATCCCGGGTCTCCAGGATCACACCCTGGGTTGCAGGCGGCACTAAGCAGCTGTGCAACCGGGGCTGCCCAATATTTTCCTTTTTATACAGGAAGCCAACTTCATCCCAGGTGGACTGCTCAAACTCACCCCACAGAGAGTGAAGACATTCTTCCAAAATTTCACCCTGAATTGCTCCTTCATTGAAACAAGAGTACATGTGGATTTAAAGTAGTTGAAGTTGCTACAAAACAAAGCCTATGTGTCTGTGATGATTTACTGCTCACATAGAACATCTCTGACTTCCATGGAACCACATGCCTGACCTCTTCACAAAGTCCAACGTCACAAAGCCTTTCCCATGACTTGATACCAAGCATCATATATGGGTAAAATTGCAACACACAATTATGAATTAGACTAATGAGTAATCGTGGGCTGTCCCTGGAAAGAAAACAAAGGAGCATTTCTAACTCCAGGGAGAAAACCCAACGCTTCGTAAGAACTGTCAAAGTACATATCAGGAAGACATAAAATTTCCTGAATTTCAAGTCTGAATTTGTTTTTTACAACTCTGGACACTAAAAAGCCTCCAAAAGCCTAATGAGGTAGACTTGGCAGGACAGTTGCAGCCATCAAAAGAAAAGAATGTAAAAAATATTTATTCATTGCCTCATTGCCAAGGTCACAGAGGTTGCTACCTCCTGTTCTCTAGGATTTTGATGGATTCCTGTCTCATATTCAGGTCTTTCATCCATTTTGAGCCTATTTTTGTGTATGGTGTAAGAAAATGGCCCAGTCTCATTCTTCTGCATGTGGCTGTCCAGTTTTCCCAGCACCATTTGTTGAAGATACTGTCTTTTTTTTCCATTGGATATTCTTTCCTCCTTTGTCAAAAATGAGTTGACCATCGAGGTGAGAGCCCATTTCTGGGTTCCCTATTCTGTTCCCTTGATCCATATGTCTGTTTTTGTGCCAGTACCATATTGTCTTGATCACAGCTTTGTAATACAGCTTGAAGTCTGGAATTGTGATGCTACCAGCTACAGTATTCTTTTTCTGTATTCCCTTGGCTATTCAGGGTCTCTTCTGGTCCATACAAATTTTAGGATTATTTGTTCCAGCTTTGTGAAAAATGTTAATGGTATTTTGATAGAGATTACATTGAATGTATAGATTGCCCCAGGTAGTATAGACATTTTAACAATCCGTCATTCCAATCCATGAGCATGGAACATTTTTCCATTTCTTTGTGTCTTCCTCAATTTCTTTCATGAGTGTTCTATAGTTTTCTGAGTACTGCTTCTTTGTCTCTTTGGTTAGATTTATTCCTAGGTATCTTATGGTTTTTGGCATTGAGTAGATGCAAATCAAAACCAAATGAGGTACCACCTCACACTGACCAGAATGGCTAAAATTAACAAGTTAGAAAATGACAGATGTTGGTGAGGAGGCAGAGAAAGGTGAGCCCTTGTACACTGCTGGTGAGAATGCAAGCTGGTACAGCCACTCTGAAAAACAGGAGGTTCCTCAAAAAGTTGAAAATAGAGCTACTCTACCACCCAGCAATTGCACTATTATAGATTTACTCCAAAGATACAAATGTAGTGATCCGAAGGGGCACCTGCACCCCAATGTTTCTAGCAGCAATGTCGACAAACTGTGAAAAGAGCCCAGATGTCCAACAACACATGAATGGATAATGGTGTGGTATGTACATATATAATGGAATATTACTCAACCATTAAAAAATGAAATCTTGCCATTTGCAATGACATGGATGGAACTAGAGGGTATTCCGCTAAGTGAAATAAGTCAATCAGACAAAGACAATTATCGTATGATCTCACTCATATGTTGAATTTAAGAAACAAAATAGGGATCATAGGAGGAGGGAGGGAAAAATAAAACAAGATGAAATCAGAGAGGGAGACAAACCATAAGAGACTTAATCATAGGAAACTGAGAGTTGCTAGAGGGGGAGGGAATGGAGGGGATGGGGTAACTGGGTGATGGGCATTAAGGAGGGCACATGATGTACTGAGCACTGGGTGTTATATAAAACTGATGAATCACTGACCTCTACCTCTAACACCAATAATACACTATATGTTAATTAGTATTCATTTCTTTAAATGGTGGGGCTGTCCTGGGAAATTGCATTGACCATAAAGCAGTGGAGACTGTGGAACAGAACACAAACTGAACTAGTAATCAAAAGCCATATCCCAGTAAAAGTGTAACTAAGACCTTCTCTGATTTTCCATCTGTATAATGGGCATAATAGCTCCAAAGCTACCTATTTCACAAGCACATGCTACAATAGATATATGGATATATGTAAGGCTTTGTTCTTATTGATTAATTGAAGGTTTAAGTCCACTCTTTAACCATTTAGTGATCTGTTTAGCTCACAAACAGGCACTTTCTTAGGTTCTCAAAATATAGATCATTCAAGAAATTTAAGTCCTATCTTTGGTTAAAGTTATTCAATGGCTTTCCTTATATACATTTTACTAAACTAGAACAATACAGTCAACAAATTACCTTTCATTTTCAACTATGATTAAATAACCTTTTGTTAGGATGCAACCATCTCTTAAGAAGATGTGTGTATGTGTATCTATTTCCTAGCTGAGCCTCCAAGAGGACCTAGATTCAGTGACACACTAGTCGCAATGAGCACATCTGGCACCCAGATCTTGATTTCTAAACACTATTCTCCACTCAAAAGATCAAGGCTCTTGGGATAAATGGTTGATTCAAAGGCTAAAGTAAGGAAAGTACAAGATGAACTCAGAACATCTTACTGTTTCAGAAAGTAAGAAGTCTAAAAATACAGTTAAAATTGGGACACTGTAAACATTAAAATAAATAATATCATCACCAGTTTATAATCCATTGGATGAAATAAGACTCTTAATTCCATGTTTTTTTAAATTTTATTTATTTATTCGTGAGAGACACGGAGAGAGAGAGAGAGAGAGAGAGAGAGACACAGGCAGAAGCTAGACACAGAGACAGAGTCATAGGCAGCCTCCCTGAGGTAGCCTGATGCAGGACTTGATCCCAGGACCCCGGAATCATGACCTGAGCCAAAGGCAGATGCTCAATCACTGAACCACCCAGGCACCATTCTTAATTCCATGTTAAAAGAAGGAAATAAAAGAAGGAAGAGGGGGAGGAAGGGAGAGACAGGGAAAGAGAAACTTTTTTGACAGAATGCCAAATGATGAAAGTAAAAAAAAAAAAATTGGGAGTTCAAAAAAATCCTTATTTTTTAAACATAATAGTAACAATTGATGGATGTATTTCTGAGAGAGCTATGAGAAGCCTGGATTTGGATGAGGAAACATGTAATCCTGGAGGTAATTGGCAGTCAGTCATATTATAACATTTTGTCGCATTTCAACATTCTTTTCAGCTCTCAACTTTAAGATAAAGATAAAAATAAAGAACCATGAAGATAAAATAGGAAAATGGTGGGGAAATGGGTCCTTGATGCTCTTTATGAGTTGGTGAATCGAACCAACCTTAACTCTGCCCTAATTCAAGACTTAGTTACATAAATCCTTATGTTTCCTGTATTCTTTACTCAGTTTTCTTACCTGCATGCAGAGCACACTTACTGATACAGACTTGTGATCTCAAAATTTAAGCTTGCCATTTAATAGGTTTCGTTTCAATGACACATTTGAAAGACTCACTCCAAGATCTAGTCATTATCACTACACAGACATTAGACTTTTCAGGGCCTCAGTCTCATTATTTGCTAGATGATTTTGAAAATAATAAATAGCTATAGGGATCCCTGCGTGGGTCAATGACTTAGCACCTGCCTTCAGCCCAGGGCATGATCCTGGAGTACTGGGATTGAGTCTCACATCAGGCTCCCTGCATGGAGCCTGTTTCTCCCTCTGCCTGTCCACTCCGCCCCGCCCCCCCCCCCCCCCCCCCCGCCTCTCTCTCTCCTCTCTGTCTCTCATGAATAAATAAAATCTTTAAAAAATAAATAATAAATAGCTATAAGTCAATGGAGATACAAAATGCAAATATTGAAAACCCCATTAGTCTCTGAGTTGAGAGACCTGATAAAAAACAGCAACAGTGATTGTGTAAAAATAGGATTCTAAGTGATGTCCCTAACTCCCAGTAGACAGTCTACAATATAGTCAAAAGTTTTCTTTTACTCCTTTTTCCCCACTCAAAATTTTCCCACAGAAATACATTCCAGGGGCACTGGAGTGGTTTAGTCTGTTAAACGTCCCATTCTTGTTCTTAGCTCAGGTCTTGATCTAAGGGTCGTGAGTTCAAGCCCCACAGTGGGCTCCATGCTGGGCATGGAGAAAGAGAAAGAGAGAAAAAGAAAGAAGAAAGAAAGACAGACAGACAAACCAAAGCTCTATATAAATGTGGTTTTGAAACTGAAGGGTCATTCCAAGGGTATGTGAGTGTGTGCATTGTTTTACTGTGGGAGAGAACTACAGAAGAATACAACGGCATTCTAGTCCTTGTACAACAGTTATAATCTACTCTGGAATGACTGCCATAGTTTCACCTCCCATATTTTTCCTACTTTTATCCTTTCTTCTTAACTCTTTTCCTATTCTTCTTCACAGTATTTCTTCTTTCCTAAATCTATGATGCTCTTTGGGTCATTCAAGAGTTTTCATAATTCTCCTTGGAAGTTTGGTCCTTGGAGCTCATATACTTTTTCAATGTCAATTAATAAAGAAGTTTTCATCAAAAAATCATTTTGTTGGCTTAAAAATATGAGAAGCAATAGAATATGAGAACAACCTATTTGGAAATTTAGCATCATTAAAGAATGGAAGAACAAATAAACCATGAAAAGTATTTACATGTCCAGTCTAAAATCCTGGCTCAAATAACCTGTTGCTGAGATAAGGATAAATTAATTAATTGTATAACTTCAGCTAGTAGGACATATTTCTCTAAAAAAAATGAAATGAAGATAGCAAGTTGGCCTTTACATTTTAAAACACATTTTTCTTTCAAACCCAAATAAGGGAAAACTCTTACTCACATTTCTTATGAGCTTATTTTGTTACAACAAATATAGTTAGGCTATGCTTTGAAAAATGTTAAGTGATGAGGTGCCTGGGTGGCTTAGTTGTGAAGAGTCTGACTTTGGCTCAGGTCATGATCTCAGGGTCCTGAGATGGAGCCTGGCAATGGGCGCCACAATCAGCAGAGAGTCTGTTTGTCCCTCTTCCTCTATCCTTCCCCCTATTAGTACCCTCCCTTTCTCTCTCTCAAGTAAAAGATATATATTAAAAAAAAAAAGAAAAATTGTAAGTGATAACCTTCTCTGGATAGAGAAATGAACCCCCCAAACCAGGATTAACTGGTTTCTATACTTATTTTTGCCCTCTTTAAAAGCCTCTCTCCTCCTGTCTTTAAAGGTTCTTTAATCTTCAACTGTGTAAAAGGAAGCGAAATGTGCTAAGCAGATGAGGAACCTGAGGATGGGAGAGCCCCTGAAAAGCCAATAAGTATTCATTGGAAAGCACTGCAGACTGACTTGAGAATGGAAGCTAAAATTGGCAGTTTCTAAATCTAAAAACAGGTGAGGGAACGAAATATCCAGTAAACTTGGAAGAGATCAAAGCAGTCTATAAACTGATCACTATGAAGTTATCAGCTGGGGCTCACCTTTCAGAGACCATGCTGGGAGATCAAATTGAGCAGGACAGTGAAAACTGAGACAGGAGGAGAAAAGGCTCATGGGAAGAAGCCAGGAATGCTCAGAAAGCAAGCCACCATATTACCTAATGTAACCTAAAAATAACCCAAGGAGGAACTATGTGAAGCTAGAAATACTATCCTGAGCCATACCTCTTAAGAGTTGAGAAAAACTAGCTTCTCATAAAATTTGGAAAGACAAGAACTGAGGCCAAATATCATATCTTATTATAAGATTAAAAAAAGAGAATAAGGAGCAGAAAAACACTACCAATAATGAAAGCATGCCAAAGGGTGTGCCCATGTATCTGATCAAAACTACTTCAAAATGAGCAAACAGATATTAAGACCTGGTACAAGATATGAAAAGATACCAACAGAATCAGAAAAAAAGAAGCTCAAAAATGTAGTGACAGTGCTCATAAAAGAATCAGAAATAAAGTTTTTAAAAAGCATTTCACGGGATCCCTGGGTGGCGCAGCGGTTTGGCGCCTGCCTTTGGCCCAGGGAGCGATCCTGGAGACCCGGGATCGAATCCCACATCAGGCTCCCGGTGCATGGAGCCTGCTTCTCCCTCTGCCTGTGTCTCTGCCTCTCTCTCTCTCTCTCTCTCTCTCTCTCTCTCTCTGTGACTATCATAAATAAATTAAAAAAAAAAAAAAAAAAAGCATTTCAGTAATGAAGAAAAAACAAAGAGCAAAACCATTTCAGTAATGAGGAATAAACAAGAGGAGCAAAAAAGCAACTAAACATAATACATAATGCCTGAAGAGAATTATAAGGTGGAAATAAACATTACATTAAAAATTAAAAAGAATGAAGATATAAATCAAAAAAGAACAAAGACAAAATTAAAAATGATTTAAGAGACTGAACAAAAACAAAGATACCCATTACTCATAATAGGAGCCTCTGAAAATAAGAAAATCTAAGCAAGGTTTGAGAACATTTGCTATAAATTGTAAATTCAGTAATGGAGGAGGGAATGGGGAAGGAGGGTAAGAAGAGCACATGCAGAGCAAACTTCTGTTTGGAGTAATCCTGGTTGGTAATAGCATTAGTATTACTACTATGAGTTTGTTGCGGTACAATGTGGAATAAATCAAGGGGATAATCATGGATGTTCAGCATGGAAGAAATGAGATGCAGGAGTGATAGAAAAGAAACTAAGTAAAAATCCTATAGTACTGGGATATCCACAGTGCTCAGATTGCGGTCTTAAAATATAATTTCCAGTAAAATAAGCCAGGGCTTTTTAAAGCATGCCCTCAATAGTGTGATTATCACCACTCCTCACCACCAAGGAAGAGAAATTTGGTTGGGGGTGGGGATGAAGAAATTCTTATATTACAGTAGTTTGTGGTCTTCAAAGCTTAACTCTACCTAAAAACAAAACAAAAATTTAAAAAGTATCTCTTAATATTTTATTTCTTTAATTAAGGCTATATTAATTTAATTTTAATTTATCATCCCTTGGGGGTGGTGGATAATTTTTTAAAAGGCTGAGAGACACTATCTCAGAAAAAGGCTTACTCCAGGGCTGGAGAGGAAATACATAAAATAAATCTGGAATATTTTGTCATGCCAGAGAGGAGGAAGCTATCAAAGATTATTAGAGTTGTGTCAGAAGGACCCAAGAATCAACTTAAAGAGGACCCCATCTGCCAAAGATGGACAATTTGAGTTTCAATAAAGATAATAGCAATGGACTGAAATCTGCCAAATATATTATGTCTATAAATTCATAATGATACTAAAAAGTAGTCATTAGTTATACCTTCAGGGATTATTAGGGAACTAATTCATTATTTCATATCCTACCTTTTCATTATGCACTACACCATTATTTTGTGAACTCAGTGAATTAAGAGATACAGACTACTCACAAAAATCACAAAAAACAGAGACACCCAGACATAATGTGCCTCCCACCCCCACCGTCTTTCCAAACACCAGTTAGAGTCTTGCCAAAGGGACTGAACCTGAGTCAAATCAGGCTTCTGGGTCCATCTTGCAAATACTATGCCAGGAAACAAAACTGATTTTTAAAAAATGATGAGTTCTTGTCAAAAGGGCACAGAACATCTTAAAGTCTTACTGGCCAAACAGCATCAATTTGAGCATCAAAATAAATAATGATAGTAATGGGTTTTAACTCATTGAATAAGATAACAATCCATGTGTCATGCTGATAGGAAGGAAGGAAGAAGGGAAGAAGGAGGAGAGGAAGGAGGAAAGGAGAGATAAAAGGCAATATTTAATAATATATCCATTTAGAATAAATATGAAAAGAATGATGGGATTAAAAACTGCTGCCATGGCAGTGACAACTGAACCATGTAAACACTAACAACAGATGCTAAAACTAATAGGATAAAGTTTGCTGAAAAACAGGAAATTTGCATAATCTCAATGCATCTCCCCCCACAAAGTACTTAGTAACTACAGAGGGATTAAAAATAAGTACTTTACATTAAAGAAAACCGAACCTTTACAATAACAAAAACCTTAACCAAGTGATTTCATTTAACAACACTAACAATGGGACAAATTGACACTGGATGGCTCCCGATGTGATATACACGGAGCAGAACAAAGCACCTGTGTGATATTCCTGCTAAAAATGCATACATGGAATTTAATAATGAGGAAACATCAGACTCCTACATAGAGGGACCTTTGATGGAAACAACAACAAGAAGCCTGTACTCTCCTAAAATCTCAAGGTCATAAAAGACAAGAAAGTATTTAGAGACTAGTCTAGACTGAATAAAAATAGAGAGACAGAACAACTAAAAGCAACATATGATCCCGGCGTGGGTCCTGAATCCACTTGTTAGAAAGGGCATCCATCCGTTGGGACAATTAGCAAAATTTAAATAAAGTCCCTAGATTCGATGATAAAATTGTGTCAAAGTTAATTTTCTCATTTAGATGGCTATACTGTGATTACCTAGGTTGTATTGTGGGGTTTTTTTAGAAACTGCATACTAACCTTTATAGGAAGAATGGCACATCTTGCCTATAACTTACGTTTAGTTGGTTCAGTAAAAGTAATAGTATATGTCTGTGCGCATGCCCACACATGCGGAGACAGACAGGCAGAATGACAAAGCAAATGTGATAAAATGTTAACATTTGGTAAAACTGGGTAAAGATACAGGATGGTTCTTTGACTAGTCATAACTTCTTTGAAAGCTAGATACTACTCCAAAACAAAAGGTTAAAACCAAAAACAAAAACCTCTCTGTTAAGCGACTCTTGGATCAAAGAGGAAATGAAAACCAAAATTGCAGAGTATCTTTTTTAGAAAATAATAATAAAAACACCATATTGCAGCCAGTGAAGAAAATCTATGGCCTCAAATATTCATATTAATTAAAATGAACTAAACATTACATCCAAGAAATTAGAAAAGGCAAGCAAAATAAACCCATGAGAAAGCAAAAGAGATCAAATAATAAACATAAAGCCGAAAGTTAATGATTTAAAAAAAAAAAAAAAAACAGAAAATCAGTAGAATAAATAAAGATCAGGTTACCCAAATAAAAACAATAAAATAACCCCAAACAGCTTTCTTCAAGGAAATACGCAGGTCACAAACAGCACATACTGTATATTCTGTGCTTTGCACTCCTGCCTCACACTCTCTTGACCCACCTCTGACCCCAGTCACTGCCATGGGGAGCACTGCACACAGGTACGGTTGTCCCTCATCCCACCGCGGGGTGTTCTGACGCTATGGTCACGACAAAACAAGCCATCTGAGAACTTGGAGAATTCCCAACTTACTGGCCTAAGATTCAAAGCGCTATCTTACCGTGAAAGAGATACAAGAGTGGGCACGAGACCACAGGCTACTAGAACACTGGGATGGCTCACTGAGGGCGCAGCTCAGGCACCAGTTCTAGAAAGGTACTGAGTGTGGCCGGGGACTGTCCTTCCAGATGTAGCTGTACGCACTGAACAGTATAGAAGGTTATGCTGCCCATAACTGGAACATGCTCTTCAGGGAAACAGGGTGCAAGTAGGACAGGCCTCTCCCACCATTATTCCTATGACCCATTTGCAGAATTTGTGCTTTCTGTCAACCTTATTACTTACTGGATCCTGGCTTCCAGCAGTGCGGCAAGGATTCTGCTGAACCTGAAGCTCTGGCTACCACACAGACCTGTGAAGACAGGCAAAGAGAGAATCCCCATATTGGTGGAGGTAACTGACCCTACGCACCTGGGGAGCAAGGGTTGCTGCTGTGCAATGGAGGCCAAGGGGAGTGTGTTTGAAACCCAGCAAAACAACTGGGACATCCCTTGGGGTTCCTATATTCAATGTTCTGCCAAATTTCAGCTGCGGAAAGAGAGCTACAAATATTGCACACGTAGCCTCTATGTGAGGCAATTGTTTTACGTGTATTTTCTGCAAAATCTTTGTAACAATCCTAAAGTATGGGAATTATTTCCTTCACTTATTGTTGAGAATGACAGAGCAGAGATTGAAACCCAGGTCTGTGTAACACCAGAATCTGTGTCCTTTAACCACATCTTTCCCTCTCAGTCAGGCCACTTAGAGGAATCTTGAGATGGCCCCATCCTCATGAGACTCTTGCTGGAAAAAAGTCTCCATCCAGGACACCCACAGATGTCATCTGCACTTGAAAAATCCTATGCAAAACACTAAAGTCAATGCATCTGGCCTCTGGAATACTCCAGCCTGTTTTTCCTGGACTGATGTAGAAACTCGCCTTTTTCAGGCTTACATTGACCTTAGGTCACCCCTTCATTGACCAGATGTCCTGCACAGGTCTATTCCTAATTCTATAAAATTATCTCTTCCTCCATTCTCACGTTTAGTTGAAATTACCATAACCTTGTTGCCATAGTTCCAGCTAAGTGGCATAAAAAACATTTTAAAGGCTGACTCATACTAACATGTGACCAATATACATAGCTCTGGAAACAAGTTTAAAAACAATGCTATTATATCATGACTAAAAGTGAAGATTAGCTATAATTTCCTTCAAAAGACCTAAAATAGTACTACAGCATAGAGACACATGAAGATACTCTAGGGCAGTTCTATGTGGTAAATAAATTAGTCGAGCCTAGATTATTTATTTAGAAAATGATTATAATCGTCCCATGAATAAAGTTAATGAATTTGGAATTACTGCATCTCGGAACAAATATGGCCAACTAGGCAACTCAATGTGTTCCTTACCCTAGAGAAGCCAAACAAAGATGCCAGGAGACAGCAGTGGTCTTACAATAGCACCATCTCTCTAGTAAATAAAAATTTTACATAAGAAGAAGAATGGGCAAAACAGGTATTAAGTGGCAGGAACACATCACAGCTGCAGACTAGTAGGTTCACCCAGTTTCTCACTTTAAGCCCCAGAAGGCACCATCAATTGGTCTTCTTATCCCACAGAAGAAATTAATAGTTTTCTTTGTATGTAGGCTTATGCCAAATACCTAAATAATACAATACACAAGAGGAGCCATGAATAAATAGCATGGATTCTAAAAGCTGTATAATGTCAATAATCCCCCTTCTGCTCAGAAAACAAAGCTGTACCTTCTGGCAACATGTATTTTACTAGGTACTTTATGGACACAATGTTCATTAAACAAGTATTTACTGGGAAGCTTAGGTGGCTCAGCGGTTGAGCACCTGCCTTCAGCCTAGGGAGTGATCACAGAGTCCCGGGATCAAGTCCCACATCGGGCTCCCTGCATGGAGCCTGCTTCTCCCTCTGCCTGTGTCTCTGCCTCTTTCTCTCTCATGAATAAATAAATAAAATATTTAAAAAACAAACAAACATTTACTGAGTACCTACTATGTACCATACCGGTCATTATGCCTAAACCCTGAGGATACAGTTGATGGTAAGAGCCTGTCCATCCCCTGGGGATCCCTACCCCGTTACTCATCCCATATAATCCCCTCCCCTTGAGTATGGATTAGACCTAGTGACTCCCTCCAATGAATGAAAATGGTAAGTGAGTGAATGTCACTTCCAAGGTTAGATTATGAGAACACTGCAGCTTCTGTCTTGGATTCTCTCTCTCTCTGAGCAGTCACCCTAGGGAAAGCCACCTGCCACGTAGGGAGGCAGCACTGGCCCATATGAATCAGCTTGGAAGCAGATCATCTAGGTGCCTGCCAACCATCATAGGAGTGAGCGCGAGAGCTCCTTCAGCCCAACCTTAGAAGAGCCCTTGAGCCGGAGCCACCAAGCTACACCACACACAAATTCCTAACCCACAGAAATCATAAGATAATAAATGTATGCTGTTTTAAGCTGCTATGTGTGGGGTTAATTTGTTAAGCAGCAACTGAAAACTATTACACAGTGGTTTGTAACACAAAGAAGATGCTTACCTAAGTGCAGCTTGTAACTGAGTGGGTAGAGATGGATAATAAACAAGGACATAGATAATAAAAGTTTACATAATTTTAAATGCTATGGAGAAAGTAAAGTAATGGGACATAGGGTGACTACATAGTGAGTGAAAAGGAAGGCCTCTCTGCAGACACCAGTGAAGCGGACCTTTGCATTCAAGGCAAAGAATGAGTGCTACTGCAATAAATTAAGTCAAAGTAGATACAAGAATCCAGCCAAACGTTAAGGAAATATGCAAAACTGTAAAGCAATGTCATTCTTTTCAATAAATTTTGTTTTGAAAAATACAGTTATTTTCATTAAAATGTTGTGTATTGGGTATTATTATTTTTAAATGAACTAATAAATATTTTTAAATTTTGTTCCAATTTCTAATATATTAATATAAATAGCTGTAGCTCAAATACAGTATTCTGAGGATCCTCAACAATGTTTAGGAGTGTAGAGAGGTGCTGAGACCAAAATGAGTAAGAACTACTGGTATAGAGTATTATAGCTCATGGTTTGGAGTAGGATCTTATTCTAAGTTGAATGGGACAAATATCAGTTGAAGGATTTTTAGGCAGGTTGGTATGATCTGATTTAAGTTCTTAGAGATTACTTGGGGTCCCAAAAGAAGAATGCACTACTGTGGGAGAGAAATGTGGAAATCTGTCAGTACTTGGCAAATAATCACCCTCAGATGTTTTCACGTAGGCCTGAAGAGGACAGTTCTGAACTGGGGGTTAGATTTTTTACATTAGAAAAAAAAAATCCTGTGTGAAAATAACTAATATCTCTATTATGCAACTCAAGATCTGCTGGTACCATATTAATTTAAAAATAGAGGAATAAACAAATCCTAATGATTTCGAATGCGACATGGAATTTCCTTTCACTTTTTCCTCAGGCCCTAGAGATTTATTTAAAGCCCTACTGTTGTACTCTGTGGACTTTACCTAGGCACACCATATAATTTCTAAGCAAAATAGCAAATTATACTTTGGTGACATTTTCTGCAAGATGAAACAATCAGAAAACAGGGCTACCTGCTGGCTACATTCGGCTTCGCATTTGCCATTATGAAAATTCATGCTTCTATAAATTGGCAGTAATAGAATTTCACCTGCCTTATAAATAGCACTTTTCAAGTTGGATAAAATGTTATCTCCAACAGCGGTGTGCCACAGAAATAGAAAACAAACAAATCAAACAAAAAGCCCTCTAATTTTTGCATTGCTGGATGAAATGTGGTGGGCTTTTTTTCTGCTAAATATCAACCCACAGAAACAACAGGATCTAGTCTGAAGTTCTATAAAGTAAATATTTCAGTTAAATTGAAATACTGTGGGTGTTTTTAATATCTTTACTGAGCTTTTCTTCCAACTCTAGGGAATACTGAGTACTGTCAATGACCAGTAAGTCCCAGCTTATATTTTACTCCCAAAGGCAATGTTTCAGGAAATATAACTAAAATATTAGGAAAAACAAAAATTATATGTCTTCCTGAATCCTATGAATTTTTCTGGCCTTATTCATAGCCTCCCTTGTGAGTTACTCAAACACCAAGGTCAGTGCCTACCGAGTATAACCTGAACACCACACCACATATCACTGTAATTTCCCTTATTCACCTCTAGAAATATAAAAAACAAAAACGAAAACAGAAAAACTTCCAGTAATTTTATTCACTCTGAGTAGAAAAGTCTGCATGACAAAAGAATAAAATATAGCAGCACAAAGGAAAATGAAGATCTGCTAAGGATCTGGTGTAGAGTGCCTGATTTGGGCTACAGAGTACTATTTTAGCTTACATTGCTCATCCTGGCTTTCAACACAGAAAAGCAAGCTGAAGAAAGATCAGATTTATTTTATTTTATTTTATTTTATTTTATTTTATTTTAGCCAGCCTCAGGTAAGCAGTTTTAATATAGCTATTGATCAGTGGCAGAAAAGAAATTATTTTCCTGGTTGTGTGATTACAAAATCAAATATGGAATAAATGCAAACAAATCTGGTATTAAAAGGCATAATAGCCTCCATGAAATAAAAGTGCAATTATTTTTTAAGCACTCTTTTCAACCTAATGAAATTTACCAGAGTGAATTTTAAACAGTATGTCTGAAATAGTACTTTATTTGCAGAAATTCATTTCATGCAAATTTTCAAAACTGTATTTAAAGCAAAGCACATCGGGCTTATTAAATTATTTGCATGATAGCTAGAACAAGGAAACCCTGGAAGCAGCTTAATTTCCTCTACTTCTCTCCATCCCATACCCTTTTCTTTCACTCTTATTGACAGGCTCTCAAGTTCCTGCTCTGTAGGGTGGTAATTGCCATGTGATGCAGGAAGCTTTAAACAGAAGAGGCATTAAGCAGGCCAGGGCCAGGCTTACCTGGAGCAGCTGCTAGCATCATGTGATTTGAAAGTTCCAAAAGGCCTCCCTGTCTCCCACAAATTTTGCCCAACAGCTTCTACCTCCAAGCCAGAAATTTTCATAGCTTCTACTCATTGACCCAAGGAAGTAAAGAATCTAGTGTAAAAAAAAACAGTATTTCATAGGAGAGAGAACGTAGCAAGTTTAGGTGGAAGGATAAAGAATGGATGTGTAAGAGTTGGGAGCTTGGCAGGCTGGTGGGAGACTCTGAAATCCAAGCAAATTAAAGCGGAAACTTCCTCTACAATATACACAGAAAGGGCGAAATGAAGCAAGTACAGGGTCAGTAACTGCAATCTTGGTGGATAAATAACACGGTGAGTAACTGAGTGCTCTGCTCACTTTACCAGGAAAAAACTGAATCTTCTCACTGGATCAGAAATCCAAAGCCTTGAGCAAAGCCGATTCAAGAGATACAGGGAAAGCTCGGCCCCCAGGAAGCAAGTCAGGGATCAGCCACGGGGAACTCTGCCCTGGAGACGTCTTAAAGGCATCGTGCAACCTCCTAATTGATGACCAAGAATGAGTGGTTTCGTATGCAAATATTTGAGATTACAGTACCCAAGCCACAGTGAGTTGATGGAGGAGTGTGAAGAGGTGGTATCACTAGCAAAATATATTAAAGAAAGTCGGACAGAGGACATAGATTTAAAGACCAGGCATAGGCACTGAGCTTGAAAAGGAGTAAGAGAAAGATTTCAGGATAAAAAAGAGAGCCGGAAGGCAGAAAACTATAAAAGGGAAAAAAATTTCAAGGGAAGCGCAGGCAACAGGGTTGAGAGCCAGAGAAGGGTAGACTGAGGAAGGGCTGTGTATGCGCCCCTGAACTCACAATCTCCCGACAGGGATCTGGGCTAAGACCCAGAGCTGGATGCTTCAGCGACTGAGCCAGCCAGGTGTCCCCAAATAAGACCTACTACAAGGCTCCAGGTTGGCAAGACAGAGGACACCAGCCAGGTGTCTTTGAATAAGGCCTACTAGAAGGCTCCAGGCAGGGCAGGACAAGGGCACCAGCCAGGTGTCCCTGAGTGAGGCCTACGAGAAGGCTCCAGGCAGGGTGGGACAAGGGCACCAGCCAGGTGTCCTCGAATAAGGCCTACTGGCTCCAGGCAGTTCCAGGCAGAGGGCAGTCCTGCACCCTCAGCAGGTGCACTCCCAGTAGCAGGCAGGACAGGGTGTGTAAGGAGAAACACATAGAGTCAATGCTCAGTGGCCAGAAAGGGAACAGAAGCGACACGGTGTCAAGGCCGCCGCCACGTGAAGACAGGGGAGACCCGAAAGAGAGAGTAGACCTTCCATCGTCCTCTGGCTCAAGGGCAAGCAGCAGCACCAGTGGGCAGGCCGTGTTCTGATCACACCGCCCTTTGGACAAGCAGCGGGGACAACGAAGTCCCCCTTTAGGGTAACATGCTGGCGTCTCCTCCAGACGCATTTGTTGCCCAGAGGCTCCACACCCTTCCGCCCCACCCCTCTCCCACCTGCCGACACTAGAAGCTTTCCAGCCTTTCCCAACCCCAGGGTCTCAGTCCACCCTCTCCTGCGCCAGGCCTGTTGCTAGGACACCCCCTCCCTCGCTGAGGCCGAGCCACGTGCCCCTCCTCTGCCGGGGCTTCCCAGCATCTGCACTGTTGTCAGACTGAACCAAATAACTTGGGGTGGGGCGGGGGTGGGGTCCTGCGTATGGTGGGGTGTTTAGTTAGGTGGCTGACACCCGCTAGGTGCCAGCAGCAGGGCCTCCTATAGTCCCCGCAGTCAGAACTGTCCCATACACTGTCAGATGTGTGCTGGGGATAAAACACTTCAAGCAGACATGGGGAGTCACTGCTACAGTCGCTTCTGGGCCCTGAATCTCCCTACGGCTCAATACCCGCACCCTCTACCCCCTAGCTTCTCCCATGTTGCCTTGTCTCTGAAACAGCAAACGACACTTTTGTCTTTCCAACAATTTTTCACCACAGGTAAAAACTGACAAGTCTTAACAAATATAATCCTGACAAAAGTACAGTTTCAAGAATAATGACAAAATGGCCATGCCCCAGATTGCAGGAAGCATGACGGGAAAGAAGAGCTTCCGTTTTCCATGCTCCCCTCCTGGGATTCCCTGTCGGCTGAGCATGGGATACGGCTGCATCCCAGCCATGGTGACACACCCCCGGACTCCCAGTTTCATTGATCACACATGTGGGTCACACAGCCATTAGAGCCACTGGGTTGACATCTTTATTTCATTGTCAGGCTTGGGCTGCATGGTCACCCCCTTTTTGCCAAGAAATCAGTGCAGTTTCTCGGCACTTTGTTCTTATTTTGTGGGGCCTCCCACATCTACCCTTCAAATATTCACACTGCCCAAGTTTTAGTCCATCTTTTGTAGACTTTGCAGAGACTTACAGCTCCAAGCCTGGAGTCTTAGCCGTCATCCAGGCCCGAGAGCAAGGATTAACATCTCCTATTAGACCTCAAGGCTCCCTCCGTGGCTCTCAGGCTGCCCTGCACTAACCTGTACACACTCCTTTAGTTTTCCGGATGGTCTCTGGGGCTTTGGCTGTGTGATCCAGCCCCCACCCCAGGCCCATTTTTCTCTATACTTTTCATTTGACTATAACATTTTTTTATTTGAGTGTTGAAACTATTTGACACATCAGATTTTAATAAATTCTTCTCATGGTCCAAGCAACAGAGTGGGTCGTTAGCCCACGTAAAGAGAAAAAAAGACAGATGTATTTTGAATCTAATATATTATTAATAAATTTCTAACGGATTACACTAGCTTCACTCCCACTTTTCAAAAGTCTCTCTCAGTCATTATTTAGGTCCTTTTCCTCATCCCACTCGGGAAGTAGCTCTTGACCAGCTTAAGTCGTTTTACACAGAGAGGCAACACGGATAATTAGTTAATTCAGGGGTAGTCCCTGACCTCCTGACCAGCAAAGACACTGAATGTTCTTGCTTCTAAACTGAGCCCTTTGTTTTTGGAAATGTATTTGCATATGTCTTTGGAATCCTCTCTTTGAATGACTTCATTTGTTGTAATACAAGTATTGATTGACTCCATAAAAAGAAAAGTTTGGTCTCCTACCTTCCACATGTTCTTATCCTCTTGAGGATGGTTACCATTTGTCAAAAACAGTCTATCCTTAGCAACGCTCTCCAGCTGGCTCCCAGATCAATCACCATTCCTGTAATTTTTCTGCTTTCAGCCCTCTGCCCTCATATAAACACCCAGAGGAATAAATGCCTGTTTTTCCAACCACCTTCTGGCTCATTCATTTAGTCCCTGTTCCAAAAAATAACCAGACACATCCCCCCTAAGGCTTTGATTAAAAAGCCCTTCTAAATCCTACCAATTCTCCTCTCAAACTATATGGCCTTAACAGAGCTACTGAGTCCAGCGTATGTCTAACTTGCTTCAAAGAAAAAGAAAGAAAAAAAGGGGGGGGGGGGCGGATGGAAGGAGAGAGAGGGGGGAAAGAGAAAGAAAGAAGGAACAAGCCCAAGTAGCAACATCAGTCCAAGAGTCCAGGGTACCCACTACCACTTTACCCAAGACTGACAGGACACACGCGTGGGTCCAGCCCTTCCCCTGAGCAAAGACTCTTAAAAATCTGCAGAATGTACACACTGACTTGATCTGCCCATGTCGCAGATAAAACTGACAGGCAAGAGCTTTTAGATCACTGCATTCCCTAACCTGCAAGGTGAAGAATAATCATTTATGGCGATAATCTTCTATTATGAAAACTCAATGCACAACAATAATTTTAACTCTTGGTTTATACCCGAAGTTTTTAACTGACCTGGAAGGTTGATTAAAATTCCAATGGGTGCTATGATTTAAAGACAAGCAAGAATGACACCTCTAAGAATACATACACATCCACTTTTTTGAGTCATTTGGAAGGATTATAGAAATAAATGAACTGCACAATAAAACCAGTAGAAGTGAGAATTGGTCCCTGTGGGTGTGTGGGGATTGAGTATAAGTGAGGAAGTGATAAATTGGGAAAGGAGAACAGGATGCGTCTCTCTTTAGGCCACAGAAAATAACATAGGAAACTGTTAAAGACTGTAGGAAGGGCTTTCTCCCACTTCTTTCCTCCTGCAGGAAATCGCTAATACTTTCTGAGAAAAGGGATAAGTTGTCCTGCTTTTACCCATTAGTAAAACAGCAATTTCTAGACTTAAGCATATTAGTGAGCACTCTGCTTATAAAGAAAACACCTGACTGTAATCCCTATTGTTTCCAAGGTAAACTTATCCTATTTCAAATGTAACTCCAAAACTGTGACTTTAAAGAGCAGCAAGCAGGTTAATACTGGGAATTCTAAGACCTTGCTAAAAACACCTCAATGTAATAATGTGAGTCTTCTCTAGGATCAATGAAGCAAAATGGGCAGCATCAGGAAATTCAGGCTTTGGGGGCGCCTGGGGAGCACAGGCGGTTAGGCAGTCTACTCTTGGTTTCAGCTCGGGTCATGATCTCAGGGTCGTGAGATCAAGCCCTACGCATCAGGCTCCACGCCCAGCATGAAGTCTGCTGCAGATTCTCTCTCCCTCTCCCTCTGGCCCTCCTGTTCCTGCTCTCTCTAAAATAAGTAAATAAATCTTTAAAAAGAATTTAAAAAGAAATCTATGCTTTTAGGGAACATTTTAAGTGTGAGCACACAACATGCCAGGCTTTTTGAGAACCTCTGATAGAAGCAGCTGAGGAGAGCTACTTGTGCCCCCATTTCCCTCCTTGTAACCTCTTCTGAATGTGATCATGAGGACAAGCTGGTTCAACTCATAACAGCTGCTGGTCTGGGATCCTTAATCCAGAGCAACACTTTAAGAGGCCAGGTCAGTTTCCATGAACATCTCCCAATCTTCACTGCCCCTGGGCAGGTCCTTATTCCTCGGGCTGTCCCCAGAATTAACCTGAGGGCCCAACAATCAGAGCAGACAGACAGATTTGATCTGGTAAAAACCCCAGGCTAACTTCTCATCTCTAGCACTTAACCACCCACCAACTCGCCCGTAAGTCATTTTCACTAGGTTGTAAGGAAAAAAAAAATTTAGATCTCTAATACAATCACAACTTAGGGTTTCCAGGATTAAATAATGGCATAAAAAAATTCCAAGGATTAAATAAAGGCTTCTAATATCTTATGCCTTCTAGTAGTATGTGATTCTCTTCATAGTTCTATTTTTCCAGAGAAACAGGTTCTTAACTGCTTGGCAAATTTGGATTACTATACAATCTTTTGTAATTATTTGGAGATCTCTTCCTACATTTAAAGCCTTGAAAACTACAGAGAACTTACACTGTTGACTCCCATGAAATAAATAACATATATTCAATACAATACTATCTGGAAATTTTGGGATGGGTGTGTGTTGGTTTACACGCATGTGTTGTGACCTGAATGGAAATACCCCTACTACATGATTAAAAAGAATATCTGACTTCCATCACCATTTGGCATGCAAGGCGCTGGAGGCCCTCTTTCCCCCCAGCTTCTATTTCAGGATCTCTATTCTCTACACACTTGCTAACTCAGTATGCATTGTTTTCTTGACATGTAGGGGGTGGGGATGAGGATCTAAATCTTATCAAGTTAGCATTTTGGCTGCTAGGAGACTAATATCACTATGCAACATATCCATGTTTCTTGACTAATAATTAAGATCCACATTTTGGGGATCCATGGAATCTCAATACCCTAGAAATGCCATGTAGCATTAAATATTTCTATGTCTTTTTTTCCCACCATTATGGGCTGAATTGCATCTGCCCCTCCCCCCAATTACTCTACAGTAGTAATTACATTAAAGTGAGGTCATTAAGATGGGCCCTAATCCAGTATGACTGGTGTTTCTGTAAGAGGAAATTTGGACATGAACACGCATACAGAGGAAAGATGATGTGAAGAGACATGAAGAAGACAACCACCCACAAGCCACGGAGACAGGCCTAGAGCAGATCCTTCCCTCACGGCCCTCAGAAGGAAGCAATCCTGCTCACTCCTTGAATCTCAGACTTCTAGTCTCCAGAACTGTGAGAAAATAAGTTTCTGTTGCTTAAGCCACTCAGTCTGTGGTATTTTGTTATGGCAGCCCTAGGAAACTAATACACTTACCAAAGGAAGAAGAGTGCAGGAAGTCTGAAGATGCCAAAAGGACAGATTGTAAAACAGTAGGAAATGGGGAAGTTCATTAAGATGACAAGTGGGAGCCAACAGGTTACATAAGAGTACAACTGTTATGCACTCCCCATAAAGGAAAGGATTAATTTTAGGTTCTGCTGGACCATACAGTAGGTGTAAATTAAAGAAAATTACTCTCCAATCCTAGGCTTAAAGAAAAAAACCCCACAGAACATTGAAAAGAAATCTGCCATATTGACAGTATATTCAGAATATTGAGTGAAAATAAATAGTCCTAACATTTGAATACATAAGACATACTACAAAGATGTATGTCTTTGAAGCTGTACGGTAGCAATGGTAGGATTTCTTTATAATGCTGAAAAAAAGTCGCACTCACTAGAAAATGCTAGTAAAAGCAGGCCTAGGATAATTGTAGCACGGTGAAGTGAAGCTGTAAGAAATAGATTTCAATTAAATTTATAGAATCATTGATAATGGATTTTTCCCAATGAATTTTTTAAAATATCTATAAATTTCCTTTTACTAAACACGGATAAATAAATGGCAACTTGAAATAAGTCATTAATCAATCTTGGCCCTCTGTTTTCCCATTGGTAAAATGGAAAATATTTGGGTCATAGCTACATAAATATCTGAGATTCTCAGACTGAAACTACTATCTTCCTGGATAGGAGCCCTCAGAAGTGCACAAGCAAAGGGCATATGTTACATGTTACTCCTTTTGCTCTGATCATTCTCATTCCATCGTCCTGTTCACTAGGGAGGAAAAAGCTACCATCTATGTTTCACAAAAGAGAGACATTTTTCTGTCTTTCATGTTGTGGAGAAGTCCGAATTTTCTTAATCATACATTATGCTCTTGTCTTCAGCATCAGCACTCCCCTCAGGTTTTCTATCCATGAGCCAGAACACTGGGTTGATTATTACCCTGCAAGCACACTCTTTGCCAAGGTTTACCATTATTTTTCATTAGTTTCAATTCTGAAAGGAAGGAGACAGAGACTGTATATGATGATGGATGGGGTTAAAGGCCCAAGGACTAACATGTTTGTGTAAGGAGCTACTGCTGGGTGATATATGGACACACTGGAGTAACACAGGCTAACAGTAAGGAGTCAGCACGGAGCAGTTGGCAGGACAACAGGCAGCCTAAATTACATCATTCATTTAATAGACCTAACATATGGTAGCTATTAGAGCTCCACAACAAATGCGAGACTAACCAACGCTCTCAGAGAAAAGCAGCTTCCATTCTTAATTTTTTAAATAAAAGACTTCAGGTCCGAGTTGCTGCCAATTCCAACATGATAATAATACATATTTCTAAATGATATAATATAGACCTTGCCAAGAAATTAACAGTTTTACCTGATAATATATGTTTAAAAATGTTAAATGCTCTTGTTTTTGTCTCTTACACACTTTTTAAGGAGCTCTGTAGGAACTCAATGGGATAATTTGATCGTTTTAAGCAGCAATTGAATTCTGTAATATATAAATCAGCTCGTAATTGTTTGCAGAATGAAAGACACAGATGCTCTATATTAAAGTTGGCCGTTGCTTAAACCAAGTGAAACATATCTTCGATTCTGTCATTTTCCAATTAATCTTATTTCTGTGTTGAAAAAAAAAAAAAAAAAAAAAACAAAAGAAAGCTCTAGGGATCTTTGAGGACCTAATTTTGTCCTTGTTCTACATGGTTTTCAAATAGTTACCCTACTCAGGGAAAATGGGAAAGTGTAAAAGAGCAAGATACAACCACTATCTCTTTATTAACAATCACTAGAAATTTTTGTTATACTTAAGTAAAACCTTTGATCTAGATGCCGACTCTTCTGGTGAACTAGTCTTAAGGTCTCAGGCCTCTGTGAACACTCCTGAATGGAAAGGGTCTAGGGCTGAAGGATGAATACAAAACAACTTTGCACTGGGGCTCCTGGGGGCTCTGTTGGTAGAGTGTCCAATTCTTGATTTCCACTGAGGTCATGATCTCAAGGCCTGGGATCCAACTTTGTGCTCAGGGGGGAATCTGCTGGAGATTCCCTCTCTCTCTCCCTCTCTCTGTGCTCCTCCCTCTGCTCTCTCTCTCAAATAAATAAGTCTTAAAAAAACACACACGCAGAAAACAAAAAACAACTTTGCACCAAAATTTGAACAGGGACCCAAAAGTTAACTCATTATTTATCATCTGCCTCTACCTTAAATGCTTTATCCATGTCATTCCCAGAATGACCCCAAGTACAATCCTACCTTGTCCACTGAATTTAATCCCATCCAGTTTAGCCCTTTGCTTCTTTAATCTGACTTCTCCCTCCCACCGCACCTTCCTTTTACCAATTGTCTAAGGCTTTACAACACACCCTCTGGAATATCATTCTTCTGCCCAGAAATTACCAACATTTTAAACCTTTTAAAGAATATCATTTCTCTTCCCAGTATCCATTCACCTTTTTCAAGATGCATTCCCTCGATTTTCCTTTGGGAAACAACCTCTTCCTTCTGTCTAAGCGCTTATAGAAAAGTTAACTCTAGCCCTGTCTCCAATCGCTTCTCGGCCTTTTGGCTAAGATCAAGTGTAGCCCTGTCTCCAGGAGTATGCAAGAATTGAAACATAATAAATCAAGGAATTATATTCTATCTCCCTCTAACATTCATCCCTTATTTAAGGTGATGATGAGTTTAGGATGGGCATGTGAACCAATCAGATCTAATGAGATCCAAAGAGATGTTTTGGAAATGCTGACAAAGACAAATTCTGTTCTATCAGGCATAACCTGGGAAGATACAAGCCTGGAGTATTGGTAGACATATTTCCAATACATGAAACCCAAGGATGAAGCCACAGTGGATGGTCCAGGATCAAGAGATGGTACAAGACCATTATGAAATCTCTAAGCTGCCATTCACTTCTTTTTTTTAAGTATTTTATTTATTTATTCATGAGACACACAGAGGGAGAGAGGCAGAGACGCAGAGGCAGAGGGAGAAGCAGGCTCCATGCAGGGAGCCCGACGTGGGACTCGATCCCAAAACCCTGGGGGCATGCGCTGAGCTGAAGGCAGGTGCTCAACCACTGAGCCACCTAAGCGTTCCTGCTGCCATTTACTTCTTACGTTTCTATTTAATTTTCTCAGAAGTGGAATTATATATCCCTTGAGATCAAGTTCTTGAATGTTCTTGGTACCTTGACCTGTGTCTAACAATTCTATACTTGCTATACCAAAAAGAAGCAATTATATAAACATAATGATGTATACATTATAATAAAAAGTGTGTACATCCTTGCCCCACATTCCCATTCACACCTCAAACTGAAAACTAATCTGTAAGATGTAAAATGCTCTTCCCTCGATATACCTCTCATAGTGTGAGCATCTCACCACACTGAATGTGATTCTAGAATTTAAAGAAACTTTAAAGCAACACTGTCCCTAAACACGAGGAACACTCATATGGAGTGCAATTGAAGATTTAATAACATTTTAAGGTAGGGGTGCCCAGCTGGCTGAGTCAGTAGAGCATGTGACTCAGGGTTGTGAGTTTGAGCCCCACACTGGGCAGAGAGATTACTTTAAGGGGGAAAAAAAAAGGTTTTAAGGTAATTTCCACTGTGAATGTTTGAGATAAGTTGATTTCATGACCAAACTGAATAAAATGCCATTCTCCTTTATGCGCCAGGCTCACACAGGCTCACCCGTCATACTAAACTCAGAACAGAGATTGAGTGATTTGAGGGTCTGTAGCAGAGGCTTGATATGACATTTTTGATATCGTGCTGTAGGACAAACTTGTCTACTCCTCAGCTTGAATGCTTTGTGTCCTGAAGACCATCCCTGACTGTTAGGAGTCCATGGGCAGCAGGGCAGTAACTCACAGAGAATCTGCAGTAGGAGAATGTATAAACCTCTATGTCCTTATAAGACAGTTTCTTTTCAGCAAGCCCTATACCTCTCCGAGCCTTATGGTGTTTGTCAAGGAGAGCTGATGAATAGGAACACAGGACTTGAAAAGTCCTCGTACGTGGTATTGGAGTAGGACCTCAGAGGTGTATCAGGGCCCCAGACCAAGACTGACCTGGAGGCACGTCCAGGCAGATGGAGCACGGACACTCACACAGATGCCTGTGTCCCAGTGGAGGACACGAGCACAGAAGACTCCAACACCGCTAACCTGGCACAGAGAGCTACTGGAGCAGAAGGGGCCATGCGGACCGGTGGCTCAACGTAAAGACTGGAGAGAACATGGACACCAGTGTGGACCAGGCACCGTGGGCAGGTAGGACAAGGTATGGTCCAGAGATCCCAGTGGAGGAAACTGCTGCTTTAAGACCCCTGGAGCACAGGAAAATTTTAAGAGGCTGTTCTGGCCAAACCTGCCAGCCTTCCGGGGAGCCATCCCTAGGAGGCACTCAGGCACTCAGGCACTCAGGCTCAGAGCCCCTCTCTGGGACTCCACTCGCTCCCCTCCTCCCCCTCCAGCCCACAGAGCTTTCTGTAATCTTGAGGGAAGCCCTGTTCTCTTCCTCCTCCTACTCTTTCTAAACATTTTTTCTATACCCAAAATACTCCTAGTTCCCTAAGGACTTGGGGCTTGGAACACAACTCTGGAGAGGTTCTTTCTACGCTGTCACTTCCCTTCCTGAGGTGATGAGCTCAGAGCTGACCATCTGCTCCAACAGAGAGAGGGAAGAAATGCCAAAGGAAATAAAATAATAAATCTCCAAGATATTATTCCACCATATTCTCTTCCTGAATTAACATGTATATTCCTGCAAGTTACTCTACCCGCAAGCATTACTCCTCACCCTCACCAAACGGCCCCTTCCAAACATGCACGCACACAGGTGGAGACCTGGGCCCAAGTCCCAGAAGAGAAGTGCTGTGCACGAAGCAGCCCCGACCACAGGAGTGATATTTCCTCCAGGTTCCCAAAGGTGAGATAGATGAGAATATATCCTGGGTGAGTTCTTCCCTTTGGAATGTTTCCTATCTGGGGTTACCCGGGAAATTCTCCCAACTACCATCGAGAACCCCTGGGCTCCTGCTCCCCACATTCACCCATCACTTCCACTGAACTGACAGGAGGCCTTGAGAGACTCACTTTACCGAAGGGGTGAAAGCTATTGCTGCCTTAAATAAGGCAGTCGGTGTGTGACCGGGGTCCCGACCTGAACCTTCACCATGACTTCACTCCTACAATCTCTAAGATCTCTGGGCTTCAGAGGTCTGTGAAAGAAGAGATAGAGGGATTTACTGAGCCCAGACTCCTGAGGCCACAGAGTGGCTCCATTCTCTGGTCCTCTAAGTTCTGAGATGCTTTCCTCCTACCCTCCCCGAGCAGGCCTTAGCTCCAACATTAGGGCTAAGGGCTTCATTTAAGGCAATGTCACCATTAAAATGTTCTTTTTTTCCTACAAACAAGACAAAATAGGAGTGTGCTTATACTTCACAAGAGTCTTAGAAGCATCCACCTTCCAATGCAGAGCAGTGTCCTCTCAAGGCCTGTTAAGGAGTCCTTCCTCAAAAGATGTCTGACCACGGTCCTGGCCACTGCACCAATCCGTAGCACAGTAAAGGGACACCCACTTGACAGAGCACCAGGGTTCTTCTGCTTTGGAAGATACCTTAAAAACAGCCTAGTTCAGGGCATTCCAAAAGAGCTATGATAAGGGTCCATCTGTGCCGTTTGTCAGGCCTGGGCTGGTGCTGCTGGAGTCACTACTCTCGAGTCCACTGGCTAAAATTAGAGCCTGAGAAAGATGCCATGAAAAGTGTATCTCATGCACCTACCTTTTTAACCACCTTCTTGGTCCTCATAAAACTCAGATCTATCCATTAAGTTTATTAAGGTTAACATTTGCCCTCTTCCTTTTCTCCATCACCTTCCAGTTGCCCCAAAACTTCAAAACATTTTTAGAACTATTGCCAACTAAATTTCACTAGAGTTCGCAGGTTTTCCAACTCACTGGTGTCTTGAGCACCTACCTTGTCTCTATATTGGGAACAAATGTTGCCCAAAATGGCTTGACCCTAATTCTGGAGTGCGTCAGCAACCTGTAGTTCAGAAAGGAATCACAGAATTCCAGACAGATACAAGTCTCGGCCCTCAAAGTAAGTGTGCCACCAACATAATACTATTTTTTATAATTCAGCCCAGCTTTTATTTTAAGCTCCATTTTACTGGAGAGGCAAAAATTTAACCTGCTGATTTGGCATTCTTCCTTTCCCGCTCCCCCTTTCCTGGGTTGTAGCTAAGTCCCCAGTGACTGGTCACCTACTAAGACATCTGATGTCTTGTCTGGTTCTCTCTCATCACCACTAAGACCTCCCTCACTTCTGTCCACAGGGTGAGTCCAGTGACTTCCTCCTCTTCTTCTGAGCCCTGCTTCCGGGACCCAGGAAATTTTATGAGGTCACTTGTGTCTGAAACACATCACAGTAGCAGTTCCTGTCTTGGTTCTAGGGAAGGATCTATGTCTCCTGGAAAGTGGGGCAGAGTCCTACTCTCTTGGGTCTCACAAACCTATCTGAGGTTGCAAATTCTCCAGGACATTGGAATTAAGGTTCAGAAACACTATTAGTGGCCAACTTGCATCCTATTCAGGGCTTGGTCTGAAAGATTTTCCACCCATGCCTGAAGAAGTAAAGAAAGCTTATTCAGGAAAAGAATGAAGCAGGTCCCCATAGGGAAGCAGGGGGGAGGGGGGGATGAGACAGAAAATTGATACCTTAGATTCTAATGGTGTTTTGGTCATAGTCTGGTTCTTCATAAGACCAGAATGAATCCTGGCTTTTAGATGCTTTATTATAAACTTATCTTTCCATAAAAAAAATTATTTAGGAGGTATCTGTTAAAATGGATTCACATCTTACTTCAGGTTTGATTTTAAAATCAGTAGATTTTTAAAAAACCACATATAATAAAACTATCCTTAAAATACATTGCTTTAAAAAAAAGTATGTATTTTTTTTTTACATCTGCAAATTGATTTTATTGGCTGCCCTAATTTATCACTTGTGTTTCACCACTGAGTTCAATTCATTCTTCAGTTTCTTCTTCAAGAATGTGAGTAAATCTATCACCACTGACTTATCTGGTCACCTGAACAATACATTTCTTTCCATTGTCAATGATAAGAATAGTTTTAAAATTAAATCATTCATACATTATTTCCATAGGTTTTGACCAACTTGCACTGACTATTGACTATTTCAATTCCCTGGATTATTTAAACTCTCTCTTTTAATCTCTTTCTCTCTTGCTTTCCCTCTTCATTTGGAGAAACTTTGAAGTTGAGTAAGTTAATTATGCATATGATGAAATCCTATTATACTTGCAAACAAGCAAATTATATTAGAAATCACCTACTTTCAGGACTTCATTTTTTTTAAGCTTTTAAAAAAACTTCTTTTTGTTTAAATTCAATTTGCCAACATATAG
Organism: Canis lupus familiaris; assembly: GCF_011100685.1. NCBI lineage: Eukaryota > Metazoa > Chordata > Mammalia > Carnivora > Canidae > Canis > Canis lupus. Next base: position 712,898 of record NC_049224.1, on the reverse strand, counting down.
TGTAATACCTAGTGCTCATCCCATCCCATCAAGTGCCCTCCTTAGTGCCTGCCCAGTGATACCATCCCCTCACCTCCTCTCCTTCCACAAGCCTTTGTTTCCCAGTTAGGAGTTTCTCATGGTTTGTCTTCCTCTCTATTTTTCTCCACTCGGTTTCCTTCCTTTCCGTTATAATCCCTTTCACTATTTTTTTTTCCACATATGAGTGAGACCATATGATGGCTGTCCTTCTCTGATTGACTTATTTCACTCAGCATAATACCCTCCAGTTCCATCCACATTGAAGCAAATGGTGGGTATTCATTTAGGACAATTTCTATTCATTGTGCCAATGTAGAAACTAAGGCCCAGAGAGCAAGTGCTCGTATTCATTTCAAAAGTATAGAGCAGTGATTAAGAACATAAACTCTGGAATTAGCTACCAGGGTTAAATCCTGGCTCCACTACCTACTAGCTATGTGCCCTTGGGCAAGTTCCTTAACCTTTCTGGCCTCAGTCTTTCCCTCTGTAAAATGAGTATAATTGTAATGGTATCTACCTCATGGGTGTTGTGATTAAACATGAGAGTAAAATGAAGGGCTCCAGGAATAATTAGCACATAGTGAATGTTCACTATAGCAGCATCTGGCAGGCTCAGTTGGTAGAGCATGCAACCCTTGATCTTGGGGTTTTGAGTTCAAGCCCCACATTGGCCCTAGAGTTAAAGGAATTTTTTAACTAAATGTTCAATATATGATAGCTATTGATTTTTATTAGTCCAAGGACATGAAAACCGATTAGGTGCCAGGCTAAAACATACACTGAGTTTTCCAAGTACCTGGCTCATGCACTCCCCTGTGCTGGGTTCCTTACTGGCCACCAGTAAGAAGTCAATATATGCTAATTGGATGAGTGCAGAGGTGTCTACAGAGCAAAACTACTGTGGGAATTTCAGTGACAATAATCATGAGTCAAGTGGGTTCTTGCTAAAATAATAATTTACTTAGGAAAATACTCATATTTCTATAAATTCCAAAATTTGATAACAATGCTGTTAAGTATACATGTAAATAAATAAATATGTATAAGAATAATATGGAAGGGGTTCTGGATGATTTAGTTGGTAGAGCATATGATTCTTGATCTCCGGATTGTGAGTTCAAGCCCCATGTTGGGTGTAGAGATTACTTAAAAATTAAAAAAAATTTTAATTTAATTTAAAAAAGAATAATATGGAAATTTTGTGCATCAAAATGTTAACACTATGGTATATAATTTGGATTGTTTTCCTTTGGAGTTTTATTCACTTTCAAGTGTTCTGCAGGGAGCTTTTTTTTTTTTTTTTTTTTTACCAAAAGAAACAAATAAATAAAGGTAAATGGACCTAATTTAAAGATGAGTTGAATACAAATGAAAGAATTATTGACAGTATCCTTTGTCAGTAATTCTTCATAATTCCTCAGCTTCATAATACGATTTTGATGGAATTCAAGGTGAACAACTCAAGATTATGAAAGTAATTATGTTTAGCTTCAATTATAATTACTAATGGGTTCCACTTCTGCTCATATAATACCTGGTGGAAGTGATGCTCAGGTGGCTGGTCCTAAATAGCCTGTAAGTGCTCAGGTGCTAATTAAGAAAAAAAATGTTTTCAAAACTCTCAAGTAGACCACAGCCTGGGGTCAGAAATATCATGTTTGGCTTGAAGCTACATGCCATATAATCCTAAATGAATAAGTAAATAAATGTATAGATGAATAATAATAAGAGGTAGACACCCATATAGTATGTGACACATTGTCAAAAGTTACTGCATCCAAAACATTTAATCCATCAGGGGTTTTGCTTTTCTAGGTTTCCCCCTCCTCTTCTCCCTCTGCCCATTCTAACTCACTAACTGAAGCGAGTGAATGTAATAGTGGGATACTGAGTGTGGTAGCCCCAGTTATCATCACCTCTTCCTCTTCAGAATGGCCTTCTATAACCAGCATCCCTGCCTTGAGTGTGGGCTGGACAAGTGAATCACTTGGGTTTTTTGTTTTGTTTTGGGTTTGTTTTAAAGATTTATTTATTTACTTATTAAGAGATATACTGAGAGAGAGAGCGAACATGTGCCTTTGGGGGAAAGAGAGAGGGAGAGAGAAGAGACTTTCAAGCAGACTCCATACTGCGTGTGGAGCCCAACATGGAGCTCAATCTCATGATTACAAGATCATGACCTGAGTCAAAATCAAGAGTCAGAGGCTCAAGTGACTGAGCCACCCAGGCACCCCAGTGAATCACTTGAAATATATATATTCTGGCAACAGTGAAAGGAAGTCACTTGCAAGACTGTACTCTCCATGCTGGGCACCCTCTGAAAGAAGCCAGCTGCCATATTATTTTACGACTATTCCTGTCCTGCCTGGCAAGGAACTAATGTCTCCATCCAACAGCCAGCAAGGACCTGAGGGCTACCAACAACCATGTGCATGAGCCTGGGGAAGCAGGTGCTCTCAGGTCAAGGTTTGAGAAGATTACAGCTCCATCTGACACCTTGACTGCAGCCTAGTGAGGGAGCAGAGGTGCCCAGTTAAGCTACACTCAGATTCCTGACCCACAGAAACTGTGAGATAATAATATTTGCTGTTTTAAGCCCCTAAATTTTGGTGTAATTTGTTATGGAGCAACAGATAGCTAATAGACTGAAGAGCAAAATGAAAGCTTAAACTAATAGCATACAGTATAATAAGTTAATAATTATAATACGGATAAAAACTACAACAATTTGGGCAACAAATAATGTACGATCATAATACTGAATTGGATTATAATATATACATTCATTGATACATAAATAAACTGTTGAAGAAAGAAAGGAAGAACTGTCTTAGAGAAAAATTCCCAATAGTACATACTAGCTTCCCCCTGTTACAAGGAAGTGTAGTTTAATCTCCCACTTCCTTGGGTGTAGGCTGAACTTAAAGACTTGATTCTGAAGAATATAGTATGTAAAAAGGAAATGGTGACTTTACAATGGAGACACTTGGAAAACTCCACTTTATCTAAGTGATCAAGACTAACATGAGCAGGGATCCTAGCACCTGGGTGGCTCAGTGGTTGAGCGTTTGCCTTCAGCTCAGGTATGATCCCAGGGTCCTGGGATCGAGTTCCCCATTGGGCTCCCTGCATGAAGCCTGCCTCTCCCTCTGCCTGGGTCTCTGCTTCTCTATGTGTGTCTCTCATTAATAAAGAAAATCTTTTTTAAAAAATGACTAACATCAGCAGGGATAAATCATACGGATATATATACCCTTTACCCTTTATGATTAGGGGGACACTATATCTCTGTCGTATTCATCCCCAGAATTTATAATCCAGTCTAATCATGAGAAAAATAGTAGATAAACTCATAGTAGGGGATATTCTACGAAATACCTAACCAGGACTGCTCAAGACCATCAAGGTCATGAAAAATAAGGAAAGACTGGGAAACTGTCATGAACCAGAGGACACCATGGGGGCGGCAATGAACGCAATGTGGTGTTCTGGACTGGATCCTGGAACAGAAAAGAGACATCAGAAAAAGGAAAAAAAAAAAAAATTCAGGCCTTCTCCTCTTCTCCCTGTGTGTCTCTCCTCTGTGTCTTTTTTTTGTTTCCTGTGTGTCTTTTACAAGGATACTTGTCATTAGATTTAAGGCCCAATCAGATAATCCAGAATAATCTCATCTTGAAATCTTTAATTTAATTATATCAGCAAAGACTCTTTTTCCAAATAAGGTAACATTCACAGATTCCAGAGTTAGGATGTGGACATATATTTTGGAGGCCACCATTCAATCCACTACCGATGTTAAAATTAGGGGAAGATGGATGAGGTGTAAATAGGACCTTGCTGTATTGTCTTTTCAAGTTTTCGGTACATAAAAAAATCATTCTAGAATAAAGTGTATTTAACTTTTATTTTTAAGCAAAGCTAGCTTATTTTTTATAAGGTCTTATTTATTAAGAGAGAGACAGGGCCAGTATGTGTGCAAGTAGGGAGAGGGGTAGAGGAAGAGGGAGAGAAAGCATCCTAAGTATATTCCATGTTGAGCACAGAGCCGATGCAGGGCTCAATTCCACAACCCTAAGATCATGACCTGAGCTGAAATCAAGGTTCAGATACTCAACCGAGCCACACAGGTGCCCCAATTGTCAAAGTTAGCTTATGACATAAAAATTTAGAGACTGAAATAGCAAAAAGAGGTATCCACAAACAGACATCACTTTGAGGATGGTAACATCCTCAAAGGCAGCAGTTACCTATAAATTTGTAACAAATAACACTTAGATTAATAACAATATTGTAGAAGACATTTGGATTGTATTTTGTTTTTGTAAGCATCATCTAAGTTACCAAAGATGGAAAACCATTCTGATCTTTCAAATATCTTTAACCAGAACTTAAAAGAATGTGAAATTGCTTTCATGTTACTTTTCCTACCTTTTTTAATTATAGATTTAGAAGAGGATCAATCACTACAAACATATTATTTGCAGATTCAACAACTCTTTGATTTTGAGTACTTGTCACGTCGCAGTAAAATTCCAAACTCTACAAAATCTGCTCTAGTTTATTCAGTGCTTTGAACAAATGCAAGATAAGCAGTTCCAATGGCTGATCCTCCTTCTGTATTTATCAACAAAGGCATTCCTACAGCTCAAATCTGTGATTTAAAAGCTTAAAATTATTATGTGAAGATGCCCTATCCAAAATTTTTTTTGGTCTCCTTTCTGAGATACATTCCTATCTAAGGATGTTGACCTACTTTCTTTTAATTTATTTGGGTTTTTTACTTAATATAATAAAATGGGGGTCTGTTTTTTCAAATGGTTCATGTTGAAAAGTGATTTCAAGTTTATATAGAATCCTCACCCTTGTGGCTAGAACTCTGCACCTTTTTGGTGCAGGGGGAAAAGTCTATAGTCACACGACAGTCAGATATGGACAAAATCCCATGGACACGGAGTACAGGAATGTCAGGTTCCAGTTTTGGGATCCAGTCCTGACTGCAGACCAAACTTCTCCAACTCAGGCACAAGGACCACCCTCTCTTTCCAGAGTCATCCAGGGCCAGATGGAGATTAATAGAAAAGAGGGGAAATCGATTCTTCATTCCAAGTTTTTCAGTGCTTCTGAACACAGACCATGCAAACCCCCTTAAAACAAACCACAAAGGAACCTCATCAGGGGGGTACAGTCCCTGGCTTCTTCTCATACCCTGCCTTTCCTTATCACCAGGTTCTGAAATTAGAAACCATTCTGCTGTTTGTGACGTATTTACTGTGTTGAAAAGATGAAAATAAAAGATTTCATGATGTTTAAAAACTATACATATCACCTTTTCCCCTAATAGTGAACTTATGAGTCATAAAACCATCTACTTTCTTTACCAATCCTTAGATATCCTCCGACTTATCCTTTACCTCTTCCTGTCTCAACTGAACCATGTGAACACTCCCTGCCCTTATGCCTATATTCCCTGAAAATAAATGACCTCTGAGAAGTTCCTGAGCACTCAGTTCTACTTGCCTGGTGTTACCATTGTTTCTTAGGAGAGAGAGAAAGAGGGTACGCATGCAAGAACAGGGAAGGATGGAGGCAGGGAGGGAGGGAGGGAGGGAAGAGCAGAGGGAGAAGGAAGGAGAATCTCAAGCAGATGTACTGTTGAGCAGGGAGCTTGAGCCCATGACCTGAGATCATGACCTGAGCAGATATCAAGAGTCAGAGGCTTAACCAACTGAGCCCCCCAGGCGCCCTGACCTAGTATTACCTTCTGAGAGAGGGCCTTGCTTCCATCGCAGGAAGAAAGCTCCTGGCAGTTCTCTCCCTTCATTTCCCACCATCTGCTTCTTTCTATGCTCTTCCGAACTTCCTTTCTTCACAGCAATCATGCATTTTAATCATTGAATTTCATGAGACAAAGTTGCCTATGTGACCACCCCCTCCCATCAACACCCTTAGGACTGTTGTAGAGGAACAATTATAACACTCAGACTTTTAAGCTAGGCATGCAAGGAGAGTTTAAGCTAAACTATTTTGAGAGAGGCACAATGTAGGGCATCTGAGTCTTGCAGTGCAATACCAGGCTCTGTACACTGTCTCTTTTCCCCATATTCGATCCTATTGAGGATCCTTAGGGAGGGCTGTCTCTGGACTATTCATGAAGACTTTCACACAAGGCTATAAGATTTCTCAACTTAAATGGTAGCTACAGCCACTACTACCCTTCCTAGAATCCTACAGGATTGAAGTTCACTGTCCCTTGCCTCCATTTGTTGACAGCCTTCTTCCCATTTACAGATCTCACCATCTTCCAACTTCCCATTTGCCTGAACTCATTGTTTCCTCATCACATCTATGTATTGTTTAAGAATTTACTGGATACTACAAGTTATTTTATCTATTCTCCCAAAATAACATTTGGTATTTCAAAGCATAGCCATGATGCAAGATGAAAATATGAACTTCCTTTTCTTGTGGGTATAAATATGAATGGAAATGCTTATAAGTGTGGCTCAAGAAAAACCTATTCACGGAAAGTCAATACCTTTGTTATAATAAACTCTTCATAATAACTGAGAAGTCATTCAAAAGTGATCTAAGAATAGGACTTTGGAAACTAAGTTGTGACAACTGGACGACATAGATGAATCAGCAAGAAGAGAGAAATGCTGGAAGAGTGAGCTTTTCAGTCAGAAGATTAAGGCTCAAGTCCTGTCTCTGCTACTTACTAGCCATGTGATCTTGAGTAAATTTCTTAACTTTTGAAGTATATGCACCTAATACCTTTTTTAGAAAATTAGTTGTGCTCTCATGTTTTCATGCCTCCTTATATCAATTCCCTTTGACTTTCAGGTCCTCCAATTAAAAGTGGAGATTATTTCCTCATTCCCTGAACAAGGGTTGGCCTTGTACTTTGGTCCACAGAATGCAGGAGAAGCTGCAAAATGCGGGAGCCTCCATGCCTTCATCACTCTCCTGGAACTCGGCAACACTCACGTTCAGAGCCCAGGCTAGTCTGCTTGAGACACAATGTCCAGGCGCTCCTGTGGGGCCCAGCTCAGAAAACCACCAAACTCCAGACTTACACATGAGTCATCCCAAACTAGTCAGTCCCCAGAAATCTGCCAGCTTATTGTAGATCCAGGAGCAAGCCCATGTGCGCTCAGCTGAGCCTGACCTACATCAGAACAATCACCCAACCCAGCAAGAGACTTGGGTTAAATACACTCTTATTGTTTCAAGCCACTAAGTTTTGGGACAGTTTGTTACCCAGTGACAGCTAACTGATACATACACTACATAGGTTGTGGTAGAGTTTAAATGAAAATAAAACAGGCTCCTGGGTGGCACAGCTGGTTAAGCAACTGCCTTCAGCTCAGGTCATGATCCCAGGGTCCTGAGATCAAGCCCTGTATTGGGCTCCCCGCTCAGTGGAAAGTCTGCTTCTCCCTCTCTCCCCGACCCTCTCCTTCTGGCCCTCCCCCCTGCTTATGCTCTCATTTTCTCTCCAATGAATAAAGAATCTTTTTTAAAAAAGAAGAAAAAATAAAAACGAACACAGAATGTACTGATAGCCATGCTTAGCACCTGGAAGATGCTTGATAAATTACAGTTACTTTTCTTATCACACCAAAATCATCTGTATTTTTAGGCTTATGAAGTGACATTTCATAAAAGTGTGTTTTCTAATATTTCTGTTTGAAGTCTGTATTAGGATACAAATGACAGAAATCCAAATCAACTTAGAGGAAACAAACAAGCCGTGGTTTATTAGAGCTGACATCAGACAGACCTAGAGCCAGACCGCAGACAACACTGCCATTCACCTCCTGCCTTTGTCTCAGGGTAGGCCTCACTCTGACGACCAAGGCTTGTTCCACAGGATGGTAAAATGAGCCATCCTCAGCTACCCTCCCAGTTTTGGGAACAGAGAGGAAAGGCAGCTTCCCCTATTGCCTCCACTCTGAGTCCCAGACTCGGGCTCTCGTCAGCCCAGCTTGGCTCACACGTCACGTCTGAATCAATTACAATGGCCAGGTGATGGGGCGCTCTGACCCCAGCAGGGCTTTTGCTGATCCTCACGTAAAGAAGGGCAATAGAGAAACTGCACTGAAAGAGTAGGAAGAGACAGGCAATGTGCTGGGCTGCAAAAATACTACCACCAGAGGCCTGGAATAGTAACATGTGCAGTTGCCACCCTCTAATTCATTATGTGAACATCTGCCCCCTATTACCACTGGTCTAGATCTTTGGACGTGGTCTAGAGTTCAGGAAGGCGGAAAATAAAGCGCCCCCAGAAATTGAATTCAGGGCTCTTTGTTTACTTCTTTCTCTGTAATCACTCCTTATAATCCTCTCAACCACCATGATATGGAGCAGTTCCAAAAACGCAAGGGAAACTGAACTAACGTACATGTATGTTTAAGGAAAGACACCTTGTTACACTTGACTTCCATTCTCTTCCCAACATTTAAGTATCCTCACTGTGTCCTAACAGGGTCTTGGTGTTCTGGATACCAAGATTTTAGAGGCTTAAGCTGCCACAGCTGAATTTATACCTAAGCTTTAAAGATGATGCCTCTTGTGAGCTGAACCACAGGACTGCGGAGAGAGAACTTAGAGATCATTTAAACCTATATTGGGTGAAAATAGCAGAGACATCTCAAGTTATGGGCTTTGGAGCTGTGGGTGCCGCAGTTGTTGGTACTGCTGTTCTGGTTCAGTGTAGGACACAGATGCTGCTATGCGTATAAATATGCAGTCCACGTGCAGTGCTCAGCTTTGAAAACCCCTCCTCAGCTATCACTGCAGAGACTGAATGTCTTATAAAATTTAAAACTAATAAATACACAATCTAGTATAGTTTATAACAAACTATTGCTACTGCTCATGAGATCAATCCCTGCTCAAGAGAAGGATTCCAGCAAAGGACTGAGCAGGTTAAGATAGATGTCACCTTCTCCTTTTGTCTATTTTATGATGTTCTAATCTCTGTGTCTACTTTTTATTTGGACAAAATAGAATTACTGTATACTTACTGTATAATTTCAAATAACTGAACTAGTTAAAGCAGTGATTTGGTTGTACCAACCCTTTCTGGAGCATGTCAGGGACTCAGACAGGAATTTACAGAAAATTACATCACCTCCAGACCAGTGTTATGAGGAGGCTTAAAATTCAAGGGCAAACTAAGTCTATTTTTTGTTGCACACACGTAGGAACGTGCAGAACTATCTCACGAATTCCAAGAGGTCTGGGGGATTTTTTAATATTTAATTGTATTTAATTGACATTCCTCTTACCTCCTTCAGTTGAGCTTGCCTGTGACTTTTGAGCTATGAAAATGTAAAAACCACATGTAGACTGAATCGGGAGAATTAATATGGGTAAGACTCTTAAAATATATGTGCTCAAAATGCCATCTCCTACTAAAGCTTATCTATATAAAGTTTAGCAGAGGAAAACTACTGGAGGAACACAGGAGGTAACCTTAACACTGTATTCAGGCACAAAGCCCAGTCAGTATGCCAAGAGAAAATGCAATTCAGCTAATGAAATCTTTTCAGAAAAAAGTTCTGGGTATAAATAAATATATATAAATACTAAATATATCTATATATATCTACATATTTATAAATACTAAATATATCTGTATACTTACAAGTATCAAATGCATCCATATGTATCTATAAATATTAAATGTATATATCAATGGAAGATATGTTTGGATATTTAGTATTTATGAATGTTTGTATATATGACACATATTGCATACCTTGCCTGTGAAGGAAAATGGAAACAGAACCACATGGCTACAAGGAAGCAGGAGATGTTGTACAGGTGAAGACACTTGGGACCCAGAGAGGTAGGGTGACTTGCTACGGACATGGCTACCTGGTGACAAAACCATGTCTAAAATCCGTCCCTGGCCGTGACTCCAGCATTTCCACTCTCTACTAGGTCTGTCTGCACAGGATGCAACTAGAAGGCACCCTTATTCCTTTTCCACCGTCTCTTCAAACCTGCTCTCTGGACTCCTTTTTAAACCCTTAAATGGAAGGTCTCCAAGGTCTCTATCCCTTTAAGTTGCATGAATAATCTTGAGTATTTTAAAAGTCTCTTGTTTACTGTCAAAATTCCAAAATCTTACTGAATTTAAATTGGCTCCCCTGAGCCATCTTCCTAAGACATAGGCCTTGGGTTAGATTCTTGTACCTTTCTTGCTCTACTCCTGCCTGTGATCACACAGCAAAAAAGCAGCAGAGCCAGGATCTGAACCTAGCCTAGCTGGTCTGGCTTTAGTTAATCCTGTTAACGTCTTCCCATTGGCCTCCTGTCCTGGCCTGTCAGTGGTCCCCCCAGCAGCCGACCACAGGCAATCCGCCCTCTAGGCAGCCCTGCTGGGCAGTCCCCTCACACAGCCCCACTTCTGGACTAAGGGACACCTTTGCCACAGCTCTCCCGCGGTGGGGAAGACGAGGTTCCCAACAAAGCCCTCTGTCCCTTCGGGGCCACTGCCAGGCATGGGTAACCCCCGCCACAGTCTCTTAGTGGCCCTCAGGATCCTTGAACCTCTCAAATTCCAGGGCAGACACATCAGGTTCTCCCAGCACTTCCCCACGGAGGACGGGTTGATCACAGCAGGCCAAGGACTCTCTCAAACACTCTTCAACTCCACTCTTCAACACTGCTGACTCTTGAACTCCAACCCCAGAGCTGAGCCCTGGGCTAATATGCCCAGAACTGGCTGCCCAATCATTTGACACGACCTGCTTAGGTAATCCCTCTAGCATTTGGAAGTACCTATTGTGTTTACCTTGGCATCGGGGCACTGACCATATCTCTGAGACAACAGGAATAAAGGTCACGTTTGAAAATCCTGAATTGCCTCTGCCAGCTAAAGAAACTGAAAAGAAAGAAAAAAACCCTTATTAGGCTTATTGGGATAAATTAATATTGAGAACTGCTCAAATGTGCCTTTTCTTAAGGATTCCTTTTAGCTCAATAATGGGTCAAGAAGATAACCACAAATCCAGAACTGGAAGAGACCCTTTTAAGTTCACTTGACCATGTCTCAGTTGCTAAGACAGTTCCAAGTTCTTACCCGTCCATGCTCGAACACAGTAACGACGGAGAAATCATCTTTTGAAATAGTTTGTTCCCACCTAGGGTTGCTTCTAACCATCAGAGCCTCACTACACAAAATGCAAAACTGTCGCTGTACAACTTCCACGCCCTTGACCTTAACTTGAACACAGAGCAAGTCTAATCCCAGTCTCGCCAGGCAGATTCCAACATGCAGAGCCAGTGTCACTCCATCCTGATACTGGATTTTCTAATAACCAGTTCCTTCAGCTGTGCCCCTTATAACAGCTTCCACGGCTCTCACTGCCGTGCCATCCCCCTCCTGAACCGTCCCTAGCCGCCTATGCCCCACGGGAGGTACAGCACCCAGCGCTGAGGCAACAGTGGTCCCCCCCGCCGGGAGGACAGGGAACTTCCCCTCTCTCCTTTGCCAGGACACACGTTTTGAATGATAAAACCTAAATTAACATTTACTCTGCTGACAGCTATGGTACACAGCTGACTGATACTATTTTCACGGCCAACTATCTCCCCTTAAGTCTCTTCTAGGTATGCTACAGCTAAGATAGGACTTCCCCTGAATAGTTGCTCCTGATTTTAGAACACAGTAGCCTTTATAAATATTCCATTTAAAATCATTCTGCTAAAAATAAAAATAAAAAATAAAAATAAATCATTCTGCTACTGCATGCCAAGTTCAACCAGCCTAAGACTTTACAACTCTGATTTGACCCCTTAATTCTAATTTCATGTCATCTCAAATTGTATCAGTCTGCCTTCTACACCTTCATCCAAATCATGAATAAAAAGGATCAAAGAAAAGAAGGCCGAGGACATCCCTAGAGGCATCATTTGACATCAATCTATTAAGTGGCATCACCTTGGTAGCTAATCAATCATCAACGTACAAAATGACACCTAGACCTCACGTCAGCCAGAGGTGTGTCACGAGAGACTTCACCGAGCGCCTTGCGGAAACTCAGGTTTCTGGGGTTTTCACACTTACCAGCTCTGGATACTTTGCTGAAAAAGAAAGTTTGCTGTGATGGGGGCTGAGCCTGTTCTGGCCTCTCATGAGTGAGTGATGCTCCTTCCAAGGCCTCACCACTCACTCATTTCATACAACAGAATTCAAGCCACGTATATTATTATAGGACCACACTTGACTGAAATCACATCTCCTCCTGAAAATCTGAAGGATTAGAATCCTCGGACTTATGTCCTTTAGGCCCTTCTGGGCTCTCCATGATTTCTCACAGGTCCCCATAGACCCATGGGTGCTCACTTTCAGGTTGTCTCAATACGGAGGACTTAATTTATTCCGTGGACAGACTTCCTATCTCTAATGGAGCAGCTAGAAATTCTCTCTCAGTGGCTAAAACAAATATTAACACTAATATAGCTAACACCACTCATTAGAATCCCAGGTTTGGGATTTTGAGCTGTTTGAGCTATTCAATGCCCCTCTGGAGCGCCTGTCTTACCAAATATCCTCCAAAGCTGCCATCCACTCCCCCAAAGAAAGACTCCAGCATCATGAAAGAGCAAAGTTACTGATATGGAAACAGACATCTCTAAAAATACCCCTGGAAGTGCAGGGACATGAAACACATGCCATATACATTTAGTCATAAAAATTAAAAAAAATAAAAATATTTTATCTAGCAACTATTTATTTCCAGATATGTGACTTAGCACTGCAATCAAGTCATACCTGACTTAAAAAAATATAGACAGATTGAGCTGTCTAACCCACCAAAAAAAAGCAAAACAAAACAAAAAACAAAACAAAACAAAAAAACTGTCTATGAATAATTCAACCCCAATTGCCACATATATTTCCTGGCAGGCTGGCTCCTGACTACAGCACCAGCTTTATTTCCCTGATTGGCTTAGGACTGCAGTTCTGTGGCACAGAGAATCTCACCACTCAAAGATGTTTCGCTTTTGTCTGGACTGGAATCCATAAGATGTTCTTTTGGGTTATTCAAAAGAAGATATTAAAACAGGTCTTTCCTGTGCAATGTGACCAGATTAAAAAAAAAACGAAGCTTCATCTCTGAAAAACTAGTTTAAAGTCAGATTTAAAAAACACCAAGGAAGATGGGGTGATTCCAGTTAAATATGGATATTCTATTACTAATTTCATTCCTGTTAAAGTACCACTGTGAATTACAGCGATGGTTTTGCGCCTGGCTTGTACTACCACCTGGTGGCACCCAGCTGCTACTAAGTCAGGCCCATTGGATTTCTCAGTATTCAGTTAGCAGTTTTCAGGACCACTGTCATCAAAAACTCAGTACTCTATAAAATGGTGGTGCAGAGACAATTTTACATAAGTTAACCAAGATCAACCACATCTTACCCAAACACACCATTCATATATAAACACATTAAGCATTAATAATTAGTACATTCACAATAAAAAAAATCTGAAAAAAAAAACTGAAGCCCAATCACACTTTCAAAATATGAACAAAATTAAAGAAAGAGACAGGCCTCTCTAAACATAGACATGTTTTGCTTTTAGTAAAAAAAAAAAAAAAAAAGTCGCATAAATATCAGAAAAATAAATTGGAAATTTAGGGGTCATTGTATATATTACAAGTCAGTAGTGTTACAAAAATATTTTCATAAGATCCCTTAAGGCACCGATACTTCTTGGTATGTTTTACAATTCATGTTTCTCTTTTATAAAATATCTTTTTTTACCTTTGATTCTACTGGATTCTCACTGTTCACATGGATTAACACGAATTATTTTATTGTTAAGGATTATATGTTACAGTTATATTTATTATAAGAATTTAGCCTATTTAATTCATGGAATTTCTAATTATTATAGAGAAATTTTAAATTTTTGCTAAATTAAGATTATCAATTATTTCCATACTCCTTCCATTTATTTTTAAAATCAATTTTATTTATATTATTTTGAAAGGGAATGCTTTCTCATGATCAAAAAGTCAGATAAACCTCATCATTCATTGTAACCAGTTTCTTGCCACTTTCCAGATTGAGCCATTGATTTTTAACGTTTAGTAAATCCTTTTTATAATCAAGCAAATATTTTTACTCAGCCCTTCTCTGTTAATTTGGCAAGTTTGCTTTAAGACTTGCCAAGATTTAACAAATACTCAGAATAGTTATGTGTTATATCTTCCATTCCACTGACAGATGAGTACCTATGCCATTATCATACTCCTCTAGTTATCTTATAGACTTTAAAATATGGTGTAATATTTAATATTAAGGAAGGAATCAGTCATCCACCATTACTATTCTTTTTTTAAACTGCTCCAGGTATTCTCAACAGTTTTTATTCCAAAAAAAGATCTTCAGAGTAATTTTGTTAGGTTCCCACAGAATTTGACCAACTTACTTTAAAAAAGGGACCTGGTGAGACTTGCTCTAAATTATAAATTATTTTGGGAAGAATTACTACCTTTACACAGAGGTTATTAGCAGAAAAAGCAGGATTAGTGATAAGCTCTTCTGATGTTCTTAAGCTGGATGGTTTTTCAAGGAATAAACTGATGAAGAAACTTAAAAGGTGTTTCATGCCTGCAATATGGCAGGAGAGATATGCAGAAAAAGCCCCTAATTCAGAATAATTAAAAATGCTGGATAAAGTGTTGCTATTGTTGCTGTTGTTATTATTATTATTATTATTATTAAGTTTCAGGGTAGTTTGGTGATTCATCAGTTGCATATAACACCCAGTGCTCGTTATATATCAAGTGCCCTCCTTAATGCCCATCATCCAGTTACCCCACCCCCCCACCCCCCACGCCTCCAGCAATCCTCAGTTTGTTCCCTAGAGTTAAGAATCTCTATGGTTTGCCTCTTTCTCTGTTTTTATCTTACTTTATTTTTCCTTCCCTTTATCTATGTTCATTTATTTTGTTTCTCAAATTCCACATATAAGGGAAATCATATGGGATTTGTCTTTCCCTGACTGACTTATTTTGCTTAGCCAAACACCCTCCAGCTCTATCCATTTGTTGCAAATGACAAGATTTCATTCTTTTTGATGGATGAGTAATATTCCATTTTATGTATGTATATATATATATGTGTGTGTGTATATATATATATATATATATATGTACACACACACAATGTCAACAATTGCCAAAATATGGGAAGAGCCCAGATGCCCATTGACAGATGAATGAATAGAGAAGATGTCTAAAAGTGTTTCCAGGTTAGCAGTGCCCCAAATACCCAGCAATAACAAACATATAATCCTTTCTAGAACAGACCCAAATGGCAGCCACAACTTTAAAAATAAATCAGAAACCTATGAGAAAACAGACAAGTGATAGTGTATTGAAACAAAGACTGCAAATTTTTGACCTATAGAATATCAAATGAGTATGTTTAATGTATTTCAAGAAATAAAAGAAGGTATATTGCAAAGGAACAAAAGATATCACAAATAACCGTATCTTTGAAAAAGAACCAAAAAGAAATCCTAGAAAAAATAAGTTCTAATAATTGACACTAGAAACTCAATGTCTGGATCTGATTCAGGATGGCAATATAGTAGGCTCTTGACCTCCCATCCTCCTATGAACACATCAAATCTACAGCTACATATAGAACAGTGCTTCTGAAAGAAATCCAGAAACTGCTTGCGTGGCTCCTACACCTTGGGTAAATGAGAAAAGACCTCAAACCAGATAGTAGAGGCTAATAATTTCATCATAAACCCCAGCCCTGGTGCAGCTACACACAACGAGGAGGGAACTTACAACTCCAAATTTCTGAGAAGTCAAAGGTTTAGATTTTATATCTGGTGTCCCAACTCTTAAAACCTCCACCTGAGAAATGGATGCCCCAAACACCTAGTTTTGAAAGCCAGTGGGGCTGGCATCCAAGAGACCAGCAAGGTTATAGGAAACTAAGAGACAGTTCTTAAAGTACTCATGAGAATTTACCACAGCAAACTCCGTAGGGACCAGCACAGACCCAGAGAATTTAAATGTGCCCAGTCTTTCTGTAAAGGGGGTCTTTTTGCATAGCACAGTAGCTTCTGATTGGCTACAGCCTTCTAATAGGCTTCTAATGGGCTGACTACAGTACTCTCCAGAGACCAGGGAGGCTGGTAGGCACCACTTATATGCTCTCCTGATGCCTCACTCCAGGTTGCTGATATTTCCAGGAAAGGGGCTTGTATATACATCCCAGTTTTTGTGGCTGTCATCCAAAGGATGCCCTTCTATCACCTGGCTCTGGTGGCCAGTAGGGCTTATATTTGCAGGTCCCACAAAACTAACAGAGAAAGAGTTCTTGGCCAGCTATCCCCTCAGGGCACTTGCTGATGAGGCCAGACAGAAATGCCCATATCCCAGGCTTCCCCTGAAAGAGGCATATTTGCATATTTTAAAAGCTGCTGCCTCAAGGCCAGCTGCCAATGAACCTGAATCTAGGTGCTGACTGAGATCCTCCCCTTTGGGACTCTCACAGGTCTTAATACATCTTCAATACTGTGAGCTACTAAGAACAAATAAAACTGCTTAGACAATCACAGAGATTTGAGAGACAACCAATAGTTAGGGCAGGTTGAATGATAAGGTTCAACTCCCACATGAGACTGCTAGGAGCTGTGGCTGTTTTGTCTAATGCATCGAAACTAGCACAGAGTCAGGAAAAATGAAGAAACCGAGGGATACATTCCAAATGAAAGAACAAAACATCAGAAAAAGACTTAATGAAACAAGTGATAAACCTGCCAAAGAGTTCAAATGATGGTCACAAAATGTGCACTAAAGTCCAAAGAACAATGCATGAACAAAGTGAGAATTTTAATAAAGGGATAGAAAATATAAGCAAGCACCATTCAGAAATCACAGAACTGAAAATTTCAATAGAGGGGTTCAACAGCAAGCAGACTGATTGCAGTGGAAAAAATGATCAGTTACTCAAAGACTGAGTAGTGGATTCATCCAATCAGTGGAGCAAAAAAAAAAAAAAAAACAAAGGACAAAAATAGCTTATAGGACTTCTGAGATATCATCAAGCCAACCAATATTTACATGATAGGGGGTCCAGAAGGAGAAGAGAGAAAGGGGCAGAAAACTTATTTGAAGAAATAATGGCTGAAAATTTCCCTAACCTGGGGAAGGAAAAAGACATCCAGATCCAGGAATCCCAGAGAGGTCCAATAAAATAAACCCAAGAAGATCCACACCAAGACACATAATTAAAGTGTCAAAAGTTAAAACTAAGAAGAAAATCTTAAAAGCAGCAAGAGAAAAACAATTTTACACACAAGGGAATCTCCTTGAGGCTATTAGCAGAAACTTTGCAGGCTAGAAGAGAGTGGCACAATATATTCAAAGCACTTAAAGAAAAAATTGCCAACCAAAAATGCTCTATCTACCAAAGTTGTCCTTTGAGACAGAAGAAGAGATAAAGAATTATCCATACAAGCAAAAGCTTAAGAAGTTCATCACCACCATACTGGCCTCATAAGAAATGTTAAGGTGACTTCCTTAGGCTGAAATTAAAGGGCACTAATTAGCAACAGGAAAACATTTGAAAGTATAAATCTCACCAGTAAAGGTAAATATGTAGTTAAACTCAGAATAATCTAATGCAATGATGATAGGTTAATCATTTATAAATCAAGCATGAAGTTAAAAGACAAAAGTTGTTAAAAAAAAAACCTATAACTACAGTAATTTCTTAATGGCTATATATGTAAAAAGATATAAACTATGACATCAAAAAATACAAAACAAAAACAGGGGGAGGTAAAAATGTAGAGTTTTTAATGCATTTAAACTTAATTGGTATCAGCTTAAAATAGACTGTTATAACTCTAGGATGTTTTATGTAACCCTATGGTAACCACAAAGCAAAAGTCTACGGTAGATACACGAAAGATACAGAGAAAGGAATGGAAAAGTATCAAATCACAA
Source organism: Canis lupus familiaris (assembly GCF_011100685.1). Taxonomy (NCBI): domain Eukaryota; kingdom Metazoa; phylum Chordata; class Mammalia; order Carnivora; family Canidae; genus Canis; species Canis lupus. The sequence goes on along the minus strand of NC_049224.1, from coordinate 694,872 downwards.
AGGAAGAAAGCAAGAAAAGAACAAAAGAACTAAAGAACTACAAAACAGCCAGAAAACAATGAACAAAATGGCAATAAGTCTATAACTATTAATATTTGCTTTAAATGTAAATGGACTAAATTCTCTGATTGAAAGATAAAGAGTAGTTTAATAGATCTAAAAAAATAAGACCTGGACACCTGGCTGGCTCAGTTGGTAGAGTGTGTAACCCTTAGATCTCAGGGTTATAAATTCAAGCTCCACATTGGGTGTAGAAATTACTTAAAAATAAATTTTTAAAAAACAGTAATAATAACAAGACCCAACTAAATGCTGCCTATAAAAGACTTACTTCAGTTTTAAGGACACACATAGACTGAAAGTGAAGGTATAGAAAAAGATACTCCCCAACCTGGGGAAGAAAAGAAACCAAGGGTAGATATATCAGACAAAACAAACTTGAAGACAAAAACTAGTGAGAGACAGAGATGGTCATTATATAATGATAAAGTGGTGAATCCAAGAAGAGGATGTGACAATTGTAAATATTTACAGACCCAACATAGGACAACCGAGATATATAAAACAAACACTAACACAACTAAAGGGGGTAATAGACAGCAATACAATACCAATAGGGGATTTCAATATCACCTTTATCAATGGATAATCCAGACAGAAAATGAATAGGGAAACACTGAACTTAAAGCACACATTAGCCCAGGGGAACTTAGACATTTAAGAATTATTCCATCAAAAAGCAGTAGAGTACACATTCTTCTCAAGCACACATGGAACATTCTCCAGGATAGATCATATGTCAAGCCACAGAACAAGTCTTAATAAAGTTAGAAACCTGAAATCATATCAAGCCTCTTTTCCAACTCTGATGGTATGAAACTAGAAATCAATTACAAGAAGTAAACTGGAAAGCTTACAGATATGTAGAGATTAAACATGTTACTGAGTAACCAATGGCCAAAGAAGAAGCTAAAGATAAATAAAAAATGTTTTCAGATAGGGGCACCTGGGAGGCTCAGTCAGTTGAGCATCTAACTCTTGATTTCAGCTCAGGTCATGATCTCAGGGTTGAGACTGAGCCCTGCACTGGGGTGCACACTGAGTGTGGCGCCTGCTTAAGATGCTCTCCCTCTCCCTCTGTCCCTCCCCTCTAGCAAGATATATATATATATATATATATAATTTCAGACAAATGCAAATGGAAATACAACAACCAAAACTAATAGGACTCAGCAAAAGCAGTTTTAAGAGTGAAGTTCACAGCAGTAAGTGCCTACAGTAAGAAATGAAAAAGATCTCAAACAACCTAACTTTGTATCTTAAAGAAATAAAAGAAGAACAAATGAAACCCAAACTTAGTAGAAAGAAGGACATAAGTTCAGGGCAAAAATAAATGAAACAGTGATTTAAAAGACAGTAGAAAAGATCAGCCAAACTAAGAGCTGGTTCTTTGAAAAGATAAATAGGCAAACCTTTACCTAGAACCACCAAGAAAAAAAGAGAAGACTCAAATAAAATTAGAAATGAAAGAGATGTTGTCACAACTAATAAACAGAAATACAAGGATCATATAAGACTACTATGGACAATGACACACCAGCAAGTTGGACAACCTAGAAGAAATGGATAAATTCCTAGAAACATACAACCTACCAAGACCGAATCATGAAGAAACAGAAAATCTGAACAGATCAATTACTAATAAAGAGATTGAATTAATTATCACAAACCTCTTAATAAACAAAATTCCAGGGCCAGATGGCTTTACTGGTGAATTTTATCAACCTTTTTTTTCTACCAACCTTTAAAGAGGAAATTAATATTGGTTCTTCTTAAACTCTTCCAAAAACAACAACAACGACAACAATAACAAAACACAGAAGATGAAGGAGCGCTCCCAAACTCACTTAATGAGGCCAGCATTACCTTGATACCAAAACCAGAAGGGGGCACTATAAGAAAAGAAAATTACAGGCCAATATCCCTGATGAACATAGATGAAAAAATTCTAAAAAAAAAAAAAAAAAAAAAATTAGCAAACCAAACTGTTTGCACGTTATAGGATCATATACCATGATCAAGTGAGATTTATTCCAGGAATGGGAGGATGGTTCAACATCTGCAAATCAATATAACACAACCTATTAACATAATGACAAATAAAAGTCATATAATCATCTCATAAGATGCATAAAAGGCATCTGACAAAATTTAACAGCCATTCATGATAAGACCCTCAAAGTGGCTAGAGGGAACATATCTCAACACAATGACACCATACGCCATTCATGCTACACATGACGAGCCTCTAGCTAACATCATCCTTAACGGTGAAAAACTGAAAGTCTCTCCTCTTGGAACAGGACCAGGATGCCTCGTCTTGCCACTTCTATTTAACATAGTATGAGAACTCATAACTAGAGTAATTAGGTAAGAAAAAGAAATAAAAGGTATCCAAATCAAAACAGAAGAAATAGAATTGTATTTACAGATGACATATATAAAAAGTTCTAAAGACCATTAAGAAACTTAGAACTAAGAAATGAATTCAGTGAACCTGCAAGATATTAAATCATTATACAACTATCAGTCATGTCTTTATACACAAAACACAAAGAGAAATTAAGAAAACAATCACATTCATTGCATCAAAAATAATAAAGCAGGGCAGCCCAGGTGGCTCAGTGGTTTAGTGCTGCCTTGGGCCCAGGGCCTGATCCTGAAGACCTGGGATGGAGTCCGGCGTCGGGCTCCCTGCATGGAGCCTGCTTCTCCCTCTGCCTCTCTCTGTTTGTCTCTTGCGAATAAATCAATCTTAAAAAAAAAAAAAAAAAAAAAAAAGAATAAAGCACCTACAAATAAACGTAACCAAGAAGATGAAAGATCTATATGCTGAAAACTATAAGACATTGGTAAACGAAGCTGAAGACACAAATAAATGGAAGGATAGTCAGTGCCCACAGATAAGAATTAACATTGCTAGAATGTCGACATCACGCAAAGTGATCTACAGATTCAGTACAATTCCTGTCAGAACTCCAGCGGCAGTTTTCACAGAAATAGAACAAACAACCCTAAAAGTTGTGTAAAATCACAGAAGACCCCAAATAGCCAAAGCAATTTTGAGAAAGAACAAAGTTTATGTCATTGAGGTGACTCTTGGTGATCTCCCTTGGTAGTTTCAGGATTGGGGCCGCTTGCCAGAGGGACCAACCTCGTCACTAGAGAGCTACCCTACCCCAGCCCTACTCATCCCACGCCCTGTCTCTGGAGACATGGACAAGTGGGTCCAGTAACCAGTGATTTAACCAATCATGCCTGCATTGTGGAATCTCCATAAGAACTTCTAAACAAGGAGGTTCAGGGAGCCTCAAGCCCAGAAAAGGCATAGAAGCCAAGCCCACCCCACCCCACCCCTTGCCCTGCACATCTCATCCATTTGGCTGTTCCCAGGTTATATACCCTACAGTATACTTGTAGTAGTTTAGTGAGGTGTTTTCTGAGCATGACTCATTGTAGTGAATTACCAAAACTGAGGGTGGGGGGGTCATGTGAACCCTCAGATTTCCATCTGAGCAGAGGTGTGAGTAGCCTGGCCACCCCACTGCAGCTGGCAGTGAAATGGGGCAGCCTTGTGGGAGTGAGCTCTTAACCTGTGGGGTCTGGTGCAATCCTGGGGAATTAGTGTCAGATTAAAAAAACTGAATCAGTACTTTAAATTCATCTCATAAAAAAAAAAAAATCAGACCCGGATAGTTTTAAAAGGATGTAATTTATTTTTTAAAGTAAAGAAAAATTAATTCTGACATTATCTTAAACTTTTTGGAGAAGAGCGAAACAAAGAGTTGCCCAAGTAATTTGGTAAAGCCATTTCAAGCACACATCGCAGAACATTTCTCTGATCGATGTTTTCCCAGTAAACTCTCTCTCATGGTTAATTCTCCAACACCATACGTCTACCTCTCTCAGAACAACATTTCAGCTGAGATTCATGGAGGAAATATTGTATTCAGCACTCCCACAGCTCAATACAACATTTTTACCAGTAACAACAACGAAGGCGTAAGAAATGCCTCGCGCTGCATCACAAACATCTGGTAAAATGTCCACATCTTGTCAGCAAATCAGAAAGCATTCTAACTGCCAACGAAGGGGACATCCCACATAGATGCCACTGGTGATGAAGAAAACATTAAAACGTGGTCCTCACTGTGAATCACCCTCTGCCATGATTCCACGGTGCCGTTCATATTCCCTATCGCCTTTCCTCCCTAGTTTTGTAGAACAAAAGCTGACAATGTTGAGAAAGTGTTAAGGGGGTTAATGGAGAAGGAAGGAAAGGAAGCAGAAAAGCAGCAATGAGAGAGGATGTCACTGCTGACGGAGCAACCCTTTGTTAACGACACTATTGTTCGGCAATTCAGGAAGCAGAGTCGTGAGTATCCACATCCCAATGCGATGCTGTGTCAGTCAAAAGCACTTCGTTTACCATGTTTTACTTACACTTTAGGAAACTGGTCTGGATTAACAGGTAACATAGCACAATTTTACCACTTAAAATAAAAAGAACTAGGCTCCCAGTTAAGGTTTCTGCACAGAACACCTGATTTTCAGAAACAAATGACTGATATTAACTTGATATCTGTATATAATTTTACATCTAAACCTATCAGAGACAGTATGAGAAAGACAACCATGGTCCCTTTTCATCCAAGTACATAAGTGTAAAACTTCTAAATAAAAATTTTTGAGGTGACAAATTTGGTTTCTTTCCAAAGAGGAAGACTGGTTCAACATCAGAAAAATGCATTAAAGTGGAGCACCTGGGGCAGCCCGGGAAGCTCAGCGGTTTAGCGCCGCCTTCAGCCCAGGGCGTGACCCCGGGTTTCTGGGATCGAGTCCCACGTCGGGCTCCTTGCATGGAGCCTGCTTCTCCCTTGGCCTGTGTCTCTGCCTCTCTGCTTCTCATGAATAAATAAAAATCTTTAGAAAAACTGCATTAAGGCAAGTCACCTCAGCAAATTATAAGAAAAAACATATTCATCTGAACAGAGGCAGATAAGACATCTTAATAAAATTCAACATTCATTTATGACAAAAAAAAAACTATTGGCAAACTAGATATATATGGAAAGTCCTCCAACCTGATGAACAATAGGAAATGCATAAAAATGTCATCCACGTCACACACACGTGCTGAAACTTTAAATGCATGCTATTAAGATGATGGACAAGAGGAGGATGCCTGCTGCCATGTTAGACACCCTCGAGGCCCCAGTGTGCACATTCTTTGTCATACACACACACACACACACACACACACACACGGTTTAAGAATCACAAATGCCCTTACGTGGTAGGAAGTGTTCACATCACTCAGCATCTGTTGGCCGTCAGCTCGGACCCACAGCCTCCCCGACCCACAGCCGCAGCCCACGCAGTCCGCTCGCGGGGAACCCCCTTAGCTCCTGATGAGGAGGAGGCCGCCGGGGCGGCAGGGGGGCAGCCCGCCTCGTCGTCAGCCCCGCACGGCGCCACGAACGGACACTCGGCAGCGGGGACGACGCGGGCGCCACGCGGGTCTGCGAGAGCCTCGCTCGCCAAGGCCTCCGCAGCCCGGGCCTTTCCTGGGGCCTCGGGGTCCGCGCGCTCCCCGACGCTGCGGGCGGAGAACCCTCCGCGCTCGAGACCAGGCGGTGGGGCCCGGAGGTCAGCGCAGCGCAGGGCCCCACGCTGCTCCCACCTGCCCTCGCACGGCTACTGCGCGGGCCGCGGCCGCCCTGGGGACCACCGACCGGCCGCCGCCCGGGGCACGCGGCCCGCCCACGCCGCACGGGACGCCCGCATGCAGGCCGGAAGCCGCCCGCACACCCGCACGTGCCGCCCGCCGTCCGGGCCGAGGCAGGCCGGCAGCCGCCCGTGCGTAGTGGCTCGCGTCCTCGCCCCGCGCCTGGGCCTGACCGCGGGCGTCCCCGAGGCCGTGCGAGGCCGTGCGGCCTGCCGACGGAGGGCACCGACGCCAAGCAGCCCGGGAACGGGTGCCTGCCCCTCCGCGGCCCTCGGGCCATCCGGGAGTCGGCAAGGAACCACGAGGGCGCGAACGGGAAGGCGCCCGGGTGCGGGCAGCACGGCCACGCGTTGGAAGCCCGGAGCCCAAGGGCCGCCCCTGACGAAGGGCCCACGCAGGAGGCCTCCTGCCGCAGCTGCGCGTCCCTGGGGAGGCGGGGTCCCTCAGGCCCCGGGCTGCCTGCGGAGCGCCGGGAGCGGCCCTTTGCCTCAGGCACAGCGCGGAGGCCGCGCAGCCGGGAGGCAGGGCCAGGCCCGCACGGGCGGGCGTCGCTGTGTGCAGACGCTGCCCCCGGGGCGTCCTGCTGCTGCCGGGGCGGGCCGCCGGCCTCGCGTAGTGGGGAGAACCTTAACAGAAGGGCCTTGGCTGGTTCCGCCCGCTCCTCTGCGTCCCGCGGGCCTCCAGCTCCTTTAGGGTTCAGGCCACCCTGGTGCGGGGCCTGGGCCGTGGGCGGGACGCGGCGTCTTCGCGAGCCGCGCGGTGAGGGAAGGCGCGGGCGCGCTCCGGGGCTGTGAGGGGGCACTTCCGGTGCGGGGCGCGCTCCGGGGCTGTGAGGGGGCACTTCCGGTGCGGGGCGCGCCGCCAGGTCGGTGTGCGCGGGCGCCGCAGCCGCGGGCGCGCCTCGCTGCCGTGTCCGTTCCGCGCGGGAGGCTCACGGGGCCACGAGCCACCCGACACGCTCTGCTCTCCTCTCGGGGCCATCGCCGCGGACCCTTCGGCCCAGGACCCCGCCTCCCGCTGCCCCACCCGAGGCTCCCTCACCCCTGGGCGCGGGCCCCGGAGAGCGGAAACGGCGGGCGGCAGGCGCATGCGTCGCTGCCACGTGTCCCGGCCGAGCGGCTCACGAGCCGACGTCGACGCCGTGTCGCTTCCCGCACCCCGGAGCCTACCCGGTGCTTCTTTCCGTCTCGGCGGCCGGAACCGCTGCGGAGGAGCCCGCGGCGCGCACCCACCGGCCCGAGCCTGCCTGTCCGCGCTCAGCCTCGGTCACCCGGACAACGCCGCCGACCGTCCGACTCCTGCACACCTGATGCCCAGGCGGAGGGCGGGGCCTGCCGCTGCTGCCGGACCCCACGGCCCGCTCCCTGATGACCGACCTGCCCGCCCGGACGCGGGGACGGAGCCCGGACAGCACCACGCTCTGCCCTGGGGGCGCCACTTGCAGCTCCCGCAGACCACGGGCCCTGGGGGGGACACCTCCATGTGTTGACCCGGGGGACGGAGAACGCGCACCACAGTGAGGACACCTCTGTGTGCCAACCCGGGGACGGAGGACGCCGACCACAGTGGGGACACCCCGAGTGCTGACCTGGGGACGGAGGACGCGGACCACAGTGAGGACACCTCCGTGTGTTGACGCGGGGGACGGAGGACGCCGACCACGCCGGGGACACCCTGAGTGCCGACCTGGGGACAGAGGACGCCGACCACAGTGAGGACACTTCCGTGTGCTGACCCGGGGGACGGAGGACGCCGACCACGCCGGGGACACCCTGAGTGCCGACCTGGGGACAGAGGACGCCGACCACAGTGGGGACACTTCCGTGTGCTGACCCGGGGGACGGAGGACGCCGACCACACCGGGGACATCCTGTATGCTGACCCGGGGACAGAGGACGCCGACCACAGCGGGGACACCCCGTGTGCCGACCTGGGGGACGGAGGTCCCCGACCACACTGGGGACATCCTGTATGCTGACCCAGGGATGGAGGATGCCGACCACAGTGAGGACACCCGGTGTGCTGACCCCGGGGGATGGGGACGCTGACCACAGTGAGGACGCCCCGTGTGCTGACCCGGGGACAGAGGACGCCGACCACAGTGGGGACACCTCTGTGTACTGACCCGGGGACGGAGGACGCCGAGCACAGTGAGGACCACCTCTCTGGGCTGAAGCACGGGGTGTCTAGCGTACAGGGGCTGTAGGGACCCCTAGGCCCACCCGCCCTTCCTGGAGTTCCGCGCCCCGCCTTGCTTCCTCCAGGAGCCCTGCCCTTTTCCTCCTTCCTCCGGATCCCTGTCCCACCGCCAGTGTGTATGCTCCTTCCTCTTTCCTCCCGGGGCCCCGCCCCCTTCCTCCTTCCTCCGGGAGCCTCGCCCCACCGCCAGCCTTCCTCCCGCAGCCCCTCCCCTTTCCTCCCGTAGCCCTGCCCCCTCCTTCCTCCTCCTGGAGCCCCGCCCCACCGCCGGCCTTTCTCCGGAGCCCCGCCTCCCCGCCAACCCCTGTCCTCCTTCCTCCCGGAGCCCCGCCCTCTCAGCAATCCTGTCCTTCCTCCTCCCAAAGCCCCGCCCCCCGCCAATCACTGGACGCCTTTCTCCCGGTGTCCGGCCCTCCTGCCTATCTCTATCCTTTTTCCTCCCGAAGTCCCGCCCCACCGCCAATCCCTGTCTTCCTTCTTCCCGGAGCCCGGCCCCCGGCCAATCCCTGTCGTCCTTCCTCTGGAGCCCCGCCCCCCGCCTGTTCCTGTTCTTCCTCCTGGCCCCCAGCCAATCCCTGTCCTGCTTCCTCCCGGAAGCCCGGCCCCCCGCCAATCCCGGTGCTCCTTCCTCCGGAGCCCCGCCGCACTGCCCATCCGTGGGCCCTAAACCCGCGCGCCCAGCGCTGCGTCTCGCGAGAACTTGGCGGCCAGTGGTACAGTCCGTCCCCCCCGCGGGCCCCGGACGGTGGGCCCTTCCGGTCGTAGAAAAGCATTGTGGGAGCGGCGCGCGGCCCTTCCTGTCTCTGCGCCCGGGGTGGCGGGCGGGTTGCGGCCGGGCAGGGCGGCTGGACGGAGACTCCGGCGCCACGAGTCCCGGGCCCGCAGCCGCACGGCCGGGCCCGGCCACGTGGTCCGCGGGCCGCAGGAGGTCCCGGGGTAGGGGGGGACGGCGGGTCTGGCGCGCACGGGCAGGAGCGCCGCGGAGCGTGGGGCGCCGCAGGTGAGTGCGCGGCCGTCCCGCGCGGGGTTCCGCCCGCGGCCTTTGTGTTGCCCGTTCACCTTCCGAAACTGGTGAACGCGGTGTCAGAAAAGGCGGAAAGCAAGGCCCTGGCGGCGCTTCCTGCCCGGACCGTGGGTCTGGGGCGCGCGCCGCCGGGTCACAGTTCGCGCCCACGTGGCCCGCGTCTCGGTCGCCGGGTGGCGCGTCCCTGCGTGGGCGGCGTGGGGGGCGGGGACGGGCGGCCCGCGGACACGCGCCCTCCCGCTGACCTCTACCTTGCGTTCCAGGGAGTCCGCGGAGAGGAGAGGCGGGGCGAGCTGACGCCGCGGCCCCGGCCAGCGCACCGCACGGGGCCTGCGAATAAACGTGTCCTCACGCCGCTCGGCTTCGTGGCTGGCTGACCACCGGCAAAGAGCATTTTCACCAAAACCCCGAAGGGAAACCGGGTGTGTGTGCCCGTCCCCCCCGCCCCCCGCGACTTCCGCGCGGCTGGAGCCCCGTAGGGAAGGCCGTGAGGTCCGGGAGACGCGGGCTCGTCGCGGCCTGCGGTGCCCCGCGGAGCCCCCGCTAGGCGGTCGGCGTGTCCCGGGGGGTAGGCCGCGGACCCTCGGCACTCGCTTTGCAGGAAAGAGTAGCCCGAGCGTTCAAAGAATTTACTGAGTTTTCCAGCAACATACTAGGAAGTGGGAACGCGCGGGTGAGCAAAACAGCCCTGCCTTCGGGAGGAGCGGCCGGAATGGCGTCACGGACAGACTCCCCTCGGGACCCCGGCCCCTGCAGTTGACCGGGGAGGACACCGGAGCAAGCGCGTGAGCCCGAGGGCGGGGGTCACCTTGGCAGGGCAGCCGGCCCGTGACCGCTGTTGGGGGCCCGCGGTGCTCCGAGCCTGAACGGGGAGGGGAGGAACCCGCCCGCCGGAGGCCGCTGACCGAGGGGAAATCAGGACAGGGCAGAGTGGGCCCGGAGGCCGGCCCCTTGGACCAGGGCGGTGACGCCGGGAGAGGAGGCTCGGGGGACAAAGCTCGCCCGACTGTAATGGGATCAGGCACTGGTGTGTGGTCGTGCGTGGTCACCAGCCACGGGTCCTGAGTCCAGCCGCAGCAGCATTTTAAAGCCGGGCAATTAGGATTGCCTTTGGGAGATCCACGTGGGGCTGTGGCCACACTGGTCCTGACAGAGCTTTAAGGCTGTAGCACAAGGGAGATGCACCCAGAGGGACAGGGCTGGAAACCCGGCTGGCGAGGTAGGTGGTCAGAACCATAGGAACCATGAGAGCCCACACGTCAGATGTCGCAAAGCAGCCCCAAAGTCCCCGCTGGGATGTGGGGACAAGGTAGTTTAGCAGGGGCTGTGCTGGAGCAGTGAGGGTCAAGCCTACGCACTTCAGGGAGCCTGGGGAGCGGGACAGCTGGCAAGGGATCTGTGGCCTGAGAGTTGGCTTCTTTAGGTGGGAGAGTTCACAGATGAACACCTGGGAGAGTGGGCTCCAAAGCACAGGTGCGGGGACGGGAGGAGAGGGTTTCCTGTTGGGGTAGCTGGGGGCGGGGAAACGGATGGACGTCCTGCAGGACGACTCCCTGGGACAGCCCCTTCCCAAGGAACTAATCTGGGGGTCCCGGGAGCTAGCCGGGCGGAGGATCACTTGTGCCCGGGGCCACGGTCTGTTAGGTCAACTGATCCACACATTCTCTTCTGAAAACACAAGGACACTAGAAATTAAAAGCAACACTCAAAGCTTTATACATTTGTAAATAACCGGTGGGGCTCCACGCCACACACAGTATCACGAGAACAGTTCTCTGGCCGAGGCCTCTGCAGCCCAATGGGGATGTCGGTACTTCGGCACACAGGCCGAGACCCACCTACAGTTCACAGGTGGTGCGTCCTGCAGCACCAGCCGCACTCCAGTGTCCAGAGCTTCAACCGAGGCCTCTGCCCTCGCTGGTGGCCACAAGGTGCTGGCGGTTCCCAGGAAGAACAGGACATCCAGTGAACGAGCTCCCAAGCCTGTCCAAGTTCCCCAGTAATGGCCTCCAGCACACACAGGCTGCTTGGCCTTTAAAAGATGCAACAGGTTCAGTCTTTCTGATGAAACCTTGCAGGTCCAAGAGGATGTGGATCCTGGATTCACAGTTGGGAAGTAAGGCGGCCACCCCTCCGGCCCAGGCCCTTCCCCGGTATCAGGTCTCTGTTCGGAGGCGGGAAGCTTGGACAGTTTTCACGGTCTTTGCTGTGTGCTTTCCAGCCAGGTTGCTTGTAGAGGTCTGAGATTTCTCCTCCATCAGGCTGTCCTTAGATCCATTCCTTGTCTAGAAAGAAATAGAAGGTTCAGAGAAGAAAACGGCAAAAACCAATTTTATTAAGTCATTTCAGAAATCAAGCTTTTCTTACATTTAAGACCTCAGACTATGAAATACTTCAGCTTCACAGTATCAAAAGCTGTTCAACAAATGCTCTAGTTACAACAGCGTGAAAGATGGTTTATATCTTTCAGGTGGAACCTGGTAATGTAATAGTGCAGGGGAACCGGTTGTGTATTGTATTGTACCAGGTAGGTGTCAGTTCTCCGGTTCCTCCTAAACTAAGCTCCAAGGCAGAATCCAGGGCATTAGAGGGCACGATGTCTAGATAATCCAGAGAAGAGCCCTGCAGGGAGCCAGTGGGTAGGGGACCAGCAACGTGGTAGGTTCCCCCACACACACCAGCACCAGCTGTGGGTCAGTGCATAGCACCTGTCCTTTGCCAGTGGAGCTCCGGGAAGTACAGGGAATCCGAGCCCAGTCGCGCGACTACTACAGTCGCTGCGCAAGGTGAGGCATGGACAGGCTGGGCCACCACCACAACTCAGGCACCACGGCGGGAGGAGGAAACGGGATTTTTCTGCTTCCCTGTGTCGGAGATCTTCACGGGCAACCGGAGCGGGGTTTCCCTCTGGCACAGAGTAAAATCCACACTCTGGTGTCTAAAGCCTGCCTCCTGCCCACCCTGCTCAGGCCACAGTGGTCTTCAGCCCAAACTCCCTTTACACGCGGCTCTGTCTCACGATTCCCCCCCCCACCCCGCCCCGGGGTGGCTCCCACTGCAAGGTCATTTTTCCACCCAGCTCTCTTCCACCACGGTCTCTGTAGGGGAGGTCACCTGCTGACCTGACGCGCCCTTCGTTTCTCCGTAATGCCTACCGAATACTTTACTGGTTCACTTCTGTGTGTTCCGTGTCTAGGCCAGGAGTCTGCAAACCCTCTTATGAGAAGGGCCAGACTGTGGGCTACATCTGCTCATTGTTCCCTGTCCCCCCCCACCCCCCCACCCCCGGCCCTGGTCCCTTATTAAAAACCACCCTTTAAAAATGTCAAAGCCAGGGCAGCCCCGGTGGCGCAGCAGTTTGGCACTGCCTGCAGCCCAGGGTGTGATCCTGGGGACTTGGGATCGAGTCCCATGTCAGGCTCCCTGCATGGAACCTGCTCCCTCTGCCCGTGTCTCTGCCTCTCTCTCTGAATAAATCTTTAAAAAAAAAATGTCAGAGCCATTATTAGCTCCTGGGCTGTACAAAAGCAGACTGCACTTAGCCTGGAGACCAGTTGGCAGACTGCTCCCCATCATCCCAGCTGTGCGCACGGGATGTCCGTGGCATTCAGTCGGGTGACCAGCTCAGAAGCTGAGAGCCACTGATGGAGGTGCATGGGCTCCACTCTTGTATTCAGCAAAGCGAGAGTTAGTCTATGAATGTGCATAAGTGTCTTGAGGTTCTTAAGTGTCGGTGATGAGGTGATGACAGAGTCCAGAGTCGTTGGAAAAGCAAGACTACAATGAAAATCCTTATTTGTATTGAATCCAACTTTAAATTTTAAGACAAAAAGTCCTGAAAAGTCCTCACAGTAAGCCTAAACAGGTTATTTACCTACATTGCACGAAAACTGAAGTTTAGAAGTTAAACATTTTGTCCACACTACAAGTCAGACAAGGAGACAAATGCCAGTCCCTCTGAATGCAAACCGTAAACCACTGACCTTGAATATAAATTTTTAAAAGATTATCGACAACCTGTTAGCTGTCCCAGACTAATCTAAAATGAGGCAGACTAGTGGAGGTGGTGACCGATCACCCAGATCTCCACCTGGACGGAGGCATCCGTCCGCCGCAGCGGGGAGTGCTGGCTCCATACAGCTAAGACGTGAGCCTTTACAAGGAACGAGCCTCAGCTGAAGACGGCCTCCACCTGGCACCCTTTCTCCAGGGACTTAGTACGTGGGGAGTGTGATTGTGCAAAGGCCCAGCAGCATTGTGTCCAGGTGGGGGCCCTGGATGGGCCATGTCAGCGCTAGAGCTCCCTGTGCCACACACCTCAACCCTGGCCTTTGGCTTCCCAGGTATTGATCCTAGGAGCTTTCCAACAGACTTCCTCCAGGCGGACCTCCATCTCTGCATCTCTTCCCAGGGAACCTAGCAAATTAGCGTCGGCTTTCTGTCCCTGCTCAGTCAATGACAAAACGAATCAGGAGAAACAACGGGTAGCGTACGACGAGTATGGCTGAGTCGGTTTTCTTAGGTTGTCCATAAACCCCCTGAGTTTACATAGAAAACTATGTATGTGCTTACATGCATTTTTATGGGAGAGAAACAGCAGTTGTACGTGCTTAAAATGTACTTAAAATTACAGGCTCTCAGGGCAGCCCGGGTGGCGCAGCAGTTTAGCGCCGCCTTCAGCTGGGAGCCTGATCCTGGAGACACGGGATCGAGTCCCATGTCGGGCTCCCTACATGGAGCCTGCTTCTCCCTCTGCCTGTGTCTCTACCCAGCCCCCCCTCCCCCCCCGTCATGAATAAATAAACTTTAAAAAAGAATTCCTGGCTCTCACTGGAGTCAGATTCATTGCCCTACGTCCCCAAGAACTTTCAGAAAAGTGCTTCTGAAAAATTGTCATCGGTACCAACACCTTAAAACATTTGACCAACCTGATGAACCGTGGAGCCACCGGAACCCTGAGCATCTGAAGAACGGGTCACAGGAAGTGGGGGTACCAGTTCGGTTTTTGAACTGCAGAGAATTTGTTCAGAATTAATGATTAGATAGAATTAATGAATCCCGAGCAGAGCTGGAAGGTGGTGACGGGACAGCACGTTCTACACCCCATCGTATCCCTTCCAGGGCCGGCCACCATGGTTTACTGAGGGGGCGGGCGGAGCTTTTGGATTAAGTTGAGCAGGTCAAGTAACTTGCCCCAAATCACAGCAAATAAACAGAAGAACCAAGAACAAAACAGGTGTGGTTCCCTTGTGCTTTTGTTACTGTGACATGTATAAATGGCTTTTTTTGTTTGTTTCCACAGAAGCATTTTCTTGGCCATTTATCCTTTTTCTATAAAACCATGGAGTTATAAATAGCCATGCTCTACATTTTACAAACAAACAAAATACACAAAACCTGGCCTCTACCTCTCTGCTGGGTTAGCCTGTCTTGCAACCTATTGATATTTACTAAAATTTTGAGCCTTAATTCAGAGTTCAATGATTCACATTCCTACCCAACAATACCAAGTACCTGATGCATAGTTACTTCAATAATATATTCATTTAAAATATGCCACCTATTGTGACTATATGGTGAGATATGGCCACTTTCCTCAACAGGAAGACTAAACACAAAGAAATGACTGCAACATATGATACCTGCTGTAGTAACAGAAAATGTTATCAGCTCAAAAAGAAACATAAGCCGCTTCTCTCAAAGAAGGATGCATTATTTGTAACAGAATAGTTCATATATATATATATATATATTTTTTTTTTTTTTTTTTTTCTCTAGAAGTCGCAGTGCACACTGTGGAGGTGCCATGATTTAGCCTATACAATATGGTAGCCACTAGCCACACAGGGCTATTTAAACTTAATTCAAATTGATAATACTAGATTTTCAGTTTCTCAGTCACACTCGCCACCTTTCAAATAACAGCCACAGACACAGAACATTTCCATCATTGCGGAAAGTCCCATGATGCTGGGCTGCTCTGGAGCTGGAGCCATGCAGGTGATGACGTACGCAAGTTTGCCCACTTACTTCATCTCCGAGAGGACAGACCGCTCTCCATCTGAACACTGGGACCGGCGATACTGGCGGTAGCTTCGAGGCGAATGGGAATGCCTGATGCGGACTGGATCGCCTTGAGTCCTGAACAAGCAACCAGAAATGTGAAAACAGGCCATGCATCAGAACAGGGTAATTTGGAATTTTCACTTCATATGGAAACCACAAAGGAATAAGACCTTGAGAGTTTAAAAAGAATTTGATCCCTCTGCGTTTGGAAAGCCTAAGTGACTTAAATTTCCCAAGCTAACAGTAGAAAGCTGCTCCTTTGACCACACTTGAGAGTGAAACTTGAGTATTTGTACATGTGTGTGTGTGTGTGTATTCAATGAAAAAAAAATTGTAATGAAACTTTCCTACAGTTGATTTTTTTCCAATACCTACAATGGAAGAAAAAAAACCTACAATGGAAGAAGAAAAAAAACCTACAATGCAGACAAATGGCATTCCTACCATAAAGGTTGGTCCTTGTCCTAGCTGTTATTAAGAATTCAATGTCTGGCCTAAAGACAAGGAGGTAGGAGGGGGAGCCGGGGAGGGTGCATACATCTAACATCTGACCAGAGCACGAGGCCAGTACAGTCACGGCAGGACATAAAGCAATGAAGTAGCATCCCACCGTCGCTCAGCCAGCGGGTCATCGTATGCCTCACCCTACACTGGCTGGGAGACCTGTCGGGCTTCCAGGAAGCATGTCCAGTGTGCTCGATCTACAACTGGGCCCATCCGATGGGATTTGTGGCCAGCGTGATTCTCCAGGCATTACAGTGATGAGTAAGAAGGAACACTGTTCCCAATCAAGGACTTCCTCAAGATTAAAACGGACATTGATCATCAACAGCCCCTCTGGAGCTACCCCACAAACAAGCAGCTGATGGGGGAGGGGGGCGACAGAGGCTGTAGTACAGAACAACAATCAGCTGTAATCCCCCCTTTCCTCCCTCCCTCCCTAGAGTTCTAATTTTAGTTAAAATGCAAAGGCGTATTACAGCACTGCACAGAACACCACTGACAAGTCAGAATGGATCATTCACTTATCAGTATTGATGAAACTCCTGTGGAAAGATTTTCAAAGACATACGCACTCTACTTTAGTATATGGAATCTCTTTTAGTTGTTCTTCAGACAATCCAGAAGGGTCCACGAGTTCCTTTCTAGAAGGAAATGAGCAAGAAAATTAAGGTTATGATGCTGACATGAATACTAGTAACTTTCTTTTTTTTTTTTTAAATTTATTTATTTATTTATGATAGTCACACACAGAGAGAGAGAGAGAGAGAGGGGCAGAGACATAGGCAGAGGGAGAAGCAGGCTCCATGCACCGGAAGCCCGACGTGGGATTCGATCCCGGATCTCCAGGATCGCGCCCTGGGCCAAAGGCAGGCGCTAAACCGCTGCGCCACCCAGGGATCCCACTAGTAACTTTCATAATAGGCAGATGAGTTTTCCCTTCCTAATCTTGTCCCAAAACACATTAGTAAAACTAACAGAAACATAAGCCAAGAACAAAGACTTAAAAAACTAGAATGTCTTAAAGGAAAAATGGGGGGAAACCTTTTTTGTAGCTCTTCTACCTTTTTCCCAGTTTTCTTATATTTAGAATGTAGATGCCTCTCCACCCATCACCTCCCTACAAAAGATCTGCTTCTCTCCCCCGTGGTAGGCGTCTTTTTTCCTTCTGAATCTCTTTTCCTTGGTATTTATTTGTACACTGTTGGCGTGTCTGAGGCCCATGAGGCTAACTGGTCCAGGAGAGGAGGCCTTGGAGCTACCGGTGGGGGCTGCCGGCATGGAAGGCACCAGCAGAGTGCGGGATCCCTATAGTGACGGCAGTGAAGACTACATGACGGGCCTCAGCCACAGGCTGCCCTCCACGCCGTGACACTACCCAGGTCATAAAACAATAATAACAAACAGAGAACGACGGTACTTACTGAATGTGCTTCCATAACTCTTCTTTCGCCTGGATATCGGGGCTCCTCCTATAAACAGAAAACCACCACTCGTGTCTGCAAACATGCTTCATCTAACGACCTCACGGCTAACGCTAGCAGAGCGACACGAAGAGTCTGCCGATGGTGACGGTGTCAGCTGGGACCAGCCAGGGCAGGACGGAGCGGGGAGGGCCAATGTGGGATAGAACACGGTGCCGCATCATTCGTCTGCTAGCTCCGCTTTAGGACAGTCACAGGAACACCAGCCAGGGCTTTACTGGATGAGAGCCCCGAACTTTGGGAGCACCCATACCTCCGGGGTGAGGTGACGATGGTTCAGGGCCTGTTCCTTCTCCTTCGGGCTATCTCTAAGGAAAGGCAAAGAACTCCTCCTGATTCTACTCATGTGAAAGTTTCCCAACATGATCCGGGGTTCCCCAGAAGCAGCAGCAACCACAGGGAAAGGACATGGGTCGGCCAGGCCTGCCGACGGTGCCCCAGACCCACCTTTCCTCCTACCGCTGACGTCGGGTTTCTGGGCCGAGGCGAGGCCCCAGGAACGCCAGCACCTGTGCGTGGCTCATACAGTCACCCTCGTGTTTCTCCATCTCCCTATGTGCCCCACCAGTCTCTTCTCCAAAAACCACTTGAGTGGAAATTATAACCCTACTTTTAAGGCCCTCGGAGGAGAAGTCTGAAGTCAGCACACATGCGTCCGCCCTCCTCGTAAGAGCAACGAATACTAGAAATCCATGGTCGCTGTCACTGTTTCTTTCCTACTGAGAAAACAATAAGCTTTTGTTCATCCTTTCAAAAGAGCCAAGGCCTAAAGAAAGGACCCCAAACCCTAACAATTAAAAGGCCTGGAGGTTTGCAGAGCCACTGCTGTGCTCTGTCTGGTGGATTTTCCCTTCATAATCTCTATCAGCATTTTGGGGCTCAGTACCACTTTCGACATACGAAATTATCATTGATTTCATTTTTTCTCAGTTACTGAGGCACCGCTGAGGCATTCTGGTAGGGCTTCCTGAGCCCACAGAACACAACGAGCCAATTTTCTAGCAATTAAATAGACTAAGTGGGGTTTCGGGTTTTTCCCCCCTTTGTGGGGGAAAAAAATTGCAAAGGTCTTTTAATCAACTCAAAAGGAATCAAAATACAGAAGATAAGAGGAGGGAATGAAGCCTTGGTCCCAAACATATAAAACGTGCTATTGTTAAATGCTGATGTTCTAGAATAAAACTATATGCTTAAAAAATCTGTGTAAAAAATGCTTCTTTGGAAGGATTTTCTGTAAGGAACCTGCCTTTCCTCTATCTGGCTGGTGTGATCCTCCGGCCCATTAAAGACTCTGCCAGAGGAGGTGGTGCTGGCAAAGCACTAGGCTATCCAGCCCATTCCCAGACGCAAGATTCTGTTCTAACTCGGCAACAGCGTGGGATGCTCTCAGAAGGTCCCCAGTAATGGGAAGTGCAACATCTGAGCTCGGTGACAGAGCCATCCTACTGATAATCATTTTACCTCTGAAGGAGGCAACAGTGAGGCTGTCTGACTTGGGCCGGCTCCTCAGCCTCGGTGCCAGTGACATTCGGGTCATGTGTTCTTTGCTACAGAAACCGTCTGGGCGTCACAGGATGACCAGCAGCACCTGCGTCTCCCCGACGACGCTACAGACCTCCCCAGCACGACACGCAAAAATGTGTCCCAACATTGGCAGACATCCCACGGCGGGGGCACCGGCCCAGACTAGAGGTGGCTGGTCAAAGGTTGACCGAGGAGCCTCAAGGCCAGGTCTCTGGAAAGATCTGTTATGTGGACATTATGCAGATAATGGGACAGGGCTGGAAAGAATGAGAGAAGGTGGGAACGAAATCTTAGAAGAAGGAAGGAAGGGACCCAGGGCGCAGCTGATGAGTTACGACAAGTGGTGTGATTTTGGTGGCATGAGTTTCAAAACCAGGTGCTTCGAGGAAGGAGAAAGAGAGAAGGAGGAAAAGCAGAGGGGCAAGTGGGACGTGCCTGCCCCTGTAACCTCCAGACGGTGGCGGGAGTGGGTGAAGGTGAACAATACACAGAAAACCTGGTTAACGCTGGATATTTCCCAGTGTTGGAATTGCAGGGAATTTTATTTTATTTTATTTTTTTATTATTGGATATTTTATTTATTTATTCATAAGACACACACACACACACAGAGGCAGAGGGAGAGGCAGGCTCCATGCAGGGAGCCCGACGTGGGACTCGATACTGGGTCTCCAGGATCAGTCCCTGGGCTGAAGGCAGCACTAAACTGCTGAGCCACCCGGGCTGCCCGGAATTTTATCTTATTTATATGTAACCTATCTTTTCTGATTTATTTTTAGCCAAAGGAATTTATAACTTTAGTTACCAGGGAAAAAAAATAACATACATGTATTTTCATGCTTTAAAAAATTATCATTGTTGCAATTCCAGAGGCAATGCCTTACATTCCCATCTTGTAAGAATTAGCAGAAATGTTATCTTAACCCAAATGGGAACATGAGTCCTTCCAGCCACAAATACTGACCCTAAAAGATTCAGAAATTTAGTCTATATGTTTAAGTTCTATAGTATCTGTAACAGTCACATATTCAAGTTAACTGAGTTCTGAAACGGCCACAAGTTTCAAGCTACTTTAGGGCAGGGAGAAGTTCCAAAGCTAAAGAAACAAATAGAAAAATCTAATTTCCTCCAATTCCTAGACCACCTGTGACTTAACAGATGTAAAGACAGGCAACATACTAATGAGGAATGTATTATTTTTATGCTTACATCTGCACACATTTAATCAATAATTTAGGATGGATTCATGAGCTGCAGCTCATCATTTTGTGGATTTAGAAAGCTGTGGGATTTTTGACAGCCATTTTTCTTAATTACACAGATGTTTTACTTGAACTCTCCAAATAAATTTCTAAGGAAATGGAACATATATAAAAAATACACATGAAGTCCAATATTAGTCCAGTATTATCTCAAAAGCAAAACATCTCTCATCCACGCCTTATACCAATGGTCCACTTTAAGTAATTCATTTTTCAGAAAAATTTGTTTGATTTCATTTAGAATCAGCCTCTTCCTTTCTTCCAAAACCCTAAAATAAGAACACTACTTTGTAAAGCTACAAAGGGTTTATTTTTTTTTAAGATGTATTTATTTTACCAAAAAAAAAAAAAAGATGTATTTATTTTAGAGAGAGAGAGAGACCATGGACAAGTGCGGGGGCGGGCAGGGGAGAGAGTCTTCCAAGCAGAGCCCCCGCTGAGCAGGGAGCCAATGAGGAGCTGGGCCCCACGAGGTCATGACACCTGACCCATGAGCCACCCAGACCTTCGAGATGTCCCAAGCCCCTCAGCATCCGCCTTCCAGTTATATTAACTAGGGGACACTGCATGCGATGCTCGAGGGTACAATACACCACGTTATGGGAAAAATAAATGTGGTAGCATTTGAGTTATTATTTTTGTGATCTTACTACTAAATACTGCTGTAAAAGGAAAATTAGAGTTGAAAATATGTCACTAAGAAACCTCTACGCTTACGAAACATCTTTATTTTAAACCTTAAGCCCTTAACAAACATCTCTGTCATTCCCGGTCAGTACTGAGCAGACTGGTTCGCAGCGAGCCCAACCTGCCCCTTCTCCCCATGTCCCTGCGTCAGAGGCAGGGACAGGTGGGGAAGCCACGGGCCAGCCACCCAGGGGTCCCCTGCCAAAGTGCCCTGCTACCTCAGGAGGCACAGGACTCTGCGCCCCAGAACCCACGTCCCCCCCACTCGCATCGTGCCGGCAGTTTTCTTTTTCTTTCTTTTTTCTTAAGATGTTATTTATCTATTCATCAGACAGAGAGAGAGAGAGAGAGGCGGAGACCCAGGCAGAGGGGGAAGCAGGGACCCTGCGGGGACCCCGACGTGGGACTGGATCCCAGGACCCTGGGGTCACACCCTGGGCCCAAGGCAGATGCTCAACCCCTGACACCCCCCCCCAACCCCCCCCACCCCCCCGTGGCCCGTTGGCATCACTTTCCTGTAAACACAGTGAGACCGTGTTGCCAGCAGAGGGCGCCCGCGCCCGCTCACCCCAAGCTGAACCTGCGAGAACTATGGTTTCCGCGTCCAGGCGGCTTCCAAACATCCCAATGAGTTCACTCACAGAAAAGCAGCTTCATGAATGTTTTCTGATGCTACGTAAACCAGACGTCATGGCAACGCAGCTGCAAAATGTACTGGAAGGAACCGTACTTCTCAAGACTCTGTAGATGAGATCCAACCCTATTTTACTTCAATGGGTTCTTAGGAGAGAGAGGTTTTTGTATTGTATACTATTGTACGTCTCTGGTATTTATAATAAACACAATTTTCTAGCTTTTCATTGCAAATTTAAAAAATCAAAGAACAAATACAATGAATGAAACGTGTGAATGACGTACTGCAGCATTCTCCCCTCCACGGGTATACCCCCTCTGAGGATGGTTATGCATACCGCAGCAGGAATTCAAGAATATATGGGAGTAACTGAGAGAGAACTGCTTTACTGTCTATTGGAAATGCCAAATGCAAGCATATGTGAGGAACAATTTTACTTTCTCAGATGCTGCTCTAGGCACGACTCCCATTTTTTTTTTTAAAAAAGCAGTAGTGGTTCCTCAATTTGCACAGAACCAAACCCCAATCTTCATGTAAGTTGGCCTCACCCTACTCTCTTCATAGCTTCCCTCCTCATCTCAAGGGGGGAAAAATCAATACCTTACAGTGTTTCTAGGGATTAAGCATGATCTGGAGAACTTATAGTAACTGTAGTTGCAAGTACGATGTCATAGGTACCTGAATTCAGACCCGAGTTTTCAGCAAAACTCTATCAGAAAGGTATTATCTATCCATAGAGATGGCGCTGGAGTTCACGGGAATTTAGCAGCCAGCTACCACGAGAGCCCAGAACGCCAACAACGGTCCAACAGCACCTTGCAGATGACTTCCTTATCAACAAACTTCAGGTTTTTAATATCATTGCTCAAATAAAGGAGAGCCCAGCTTGTCCAATACTGTCATCCTGCAGTGTTCACAGCTTTATCTAGTTGCCTACTTGACATTTCCATTCGATTCCCCACCTGGTTTCTCGAATCTAATAGAACAAAAATCTCGACACTCTCTCCCCTCACATCTCCAGCTCATGTCCCCCGACCACACTGCGACCTCATGCCTGCCCACTCCACTCATCAGCCTCAAAGTGCAGATTCATTCAAAAGACATCCAGTGGCCAAATCCATCACCACTACTTCCACAATGTGTCTTCATCCACTTCTCACCATTTCTACCCGCCACCATCTTCTGAGCTAAAGCCACCTCTCACCCTAGCCCATCACAGAAGTCTTCCAATTGCTCTTCCTGTTAGGAACATCTTCTTTGTCAATCTGCTTTTTTCCAAGGATGCAGAGCAACTTCTGAATGAACCACTCTTCAAACAGACGTCTTCCCCCTTCACTTGTAACTCTTATAACTGCACTTTGGCCCTATCGGCTATATAGTTAGTCAACCAAGTTCCATTACACAGTCACCTCAAATATTTGCTAAACCTCCTTATGGTTTGCTTTAAAACTAAATTCCAGGAAGATACACATCAAACTCCTCATGGGGTTCTCTAATAAAATTGTATTTTTCTGAGATAAACCTCTATCCGATCTTATATTTTTATCATGTAGATAAAATTAAAAATAAAGGTAAGTAAGATTTTAAGTTTAAAGTGCCATTATTTTCTGATGTCAGCTGATTTAATAAAAGCAATACCCAATTTAAAGATATTTCTCTACGGGGGCATCTGGGTGGCTTAGTTGGTTAAGCTTGATCTCATCAAGCTCAGGTCTGGAGTTTGAAATTATTTCTC
This sequence comes from Canis lupus familiaris, assembly GCF_011100685.1. NCBI lineage: Eukaryota > Metazoa > Chordata > Mammalia > Carnivora > Canidae > Canis > Canis lupus. The sequence continues at coordinate 671,968 of NC_049224.1, read as the reverse complement.
CACCTCAAAAGAGTATTCCTGAACTTCTGCTTTGGGCCACAACTCAGGAACTGGTATCAGAAGAACCCTTTATCAAGAATTATAAAGTGAAACAAAATATAACAAAGCAACTGTTTTGTATTGGGCAGCAGACACAATAAGCCTGTGATATGAGAGACAAGGGAAGCACAAGGCAAGACCCCCAATGCTTCAGTCTGCGCATGGGAGCTCCTTCCCAGTGTGGTAACGGGGAAGTGAAACTCAAGAGGCCAGGGAGACAGAGATCAGAATGTGAGGCTATTGATAAGGATGGAATTCACAGTGCAGAAGAAAATAAAAAAGGGGGGCTCCAGAAGTCTATATGGGGTTTTCCTTAAGGTTGGTCGAGTATGTGCCCTGCACTTCGTCTCTACATAAACAGAGTAACACTAGGTGAGGTCTAACAGAGGGCAGCTGCTACAAGGCTTAGGGCTGGAGACACTCCCCAGGGTGTCCAGGGTATGCACACAGAGTGGTAGGGAACAGTGTTCTGACGCTGTGGAAAAGCCATGCTGAGCGCTGTGTGCCTTCAGTCAAGACTCCACGAAGGCGGGACGCCTGGGGGGCTCTGAGGTGGAGAGCCTGCCTTCCGCCCAGGGCGTGACCCCAGGTCCCAGGATCGAGTCCCATATCGGGCTCCCTGAATGGAGCCTGCTTCTCCCTCTGCCTGTGTCTCCGCCTCTCTCTCTCTCTCTCTCTTTCTCTCTCTCTGTCTCTCATGGGAAAATAAAATAAAATAAAATAAAATAAAATAAAATAAAATAAAATAAAATAAAATAAAATAAAATAAAATAAATAAAATAAAATAAAATAAAATATAAAATAAAATAAAATAAAATAAAGACTCCATGAAGGCCAGGCTTTAGGGATAAGGACCCAGCCTAAAGTAAAGAACACATCCTAAGTTAATGACAAAGTCTCCAAAGTCCCACCACCCTATCAAAGCATAAAACCAAGTGTACAAAGTAAGATCAAGAACAGCGGCTCAGTCCGTTAAGAGGCTGACTCTTGACTTAGGCTCAGGTCATCATCTCAGGGTCCGTGGGATCGAGCCCCACCCCGGGCTTGGCTCAGCATGGAGCCTGCTGTCCCTCCTGCCCCTCCTCTGCCCCTCCCCCTACTCGTGTACACACTCATGCGTGTGCGCTCTCCCTCTAAAATAAATACAATCTTAAAAAGAAGGGTAGCCAACAATAATACAGCTGCCTGCCAGAACACAGTTTGACTCCTCAGAGAAAGACAAACCTAGATATTACCTAAAATTTTCGGCATATAATAAAAAATGACTATATATGTAGAGAGATAAGAAAATATCTAGAAAACAACATAACAGTCAATAGAAACAGATTTTGAAAGACACGGATGTGGGAATTCACCTACAAGGATTTAAAACATCTTGTACAGGGATCCCTGGGTGGCGCAGCGGTTTGGCGCCTGCCTTTGGCCTAGGGCACGATCCTGGAGACCCAGGATCGAATCCCACATTGGGCTCCCGGTGCATGGAGCCTGCTTCTCCCTCTGCCTGTGTCTCTGCCTCTCTCTCTCTCTGTGTGACTATCATAAATAAATAAAAATTAAAAAAAAAATCTTAAAAAAAATATAAATAAATAAATAAATAAATAAATAAAACATCTTGTACAAATGTGTGTAACAATTTAAAGGAAAATATGGACATCATAAATTAATAGATGGTAAATCTCAACAAATAAATGAAAAGTCTAAAAATAACAAAATTAAAATTCTAGAACAGGAAAGCATGAAGTTCAGAGTGGCTTTAAGAGCAGACTGGACAACACAAGGGAAAAAGTCGACGAAGCTGAAAACAAGTCATGAGAAATGATCAAAATTTAAAAGGAGAGAAAAAAAGATTTTAAATATTAATGGAAACTTGCTTGTGGGACAAAACTAAATGGTGTAGCACATATACAGTTGGATGCCCAAGAAAAGAGGAAGACTGAATAGATCAGAAAAAAGAACTTGAAAAATAATGCCCCCCAAATCCCTGAAATTTGGTGAAAAAACCCATCAAATTACAAAAACATAAATGATAAATACGAAGAAAACCACATATAGCCATACGATACTCAAACAGATAAAAACTAAAGATACTGAAAAAAAATCATAAAAGTAGCTAGTGAAAAAAAGACAAGCTCCACACAGGGCCTATAGAATGAAGACTGACCCATCGGAAATGACAAAACCGGAACGCAACTGAACAACCTCTTTTAAGTGTGAAAGAAAAACCCATCAACTTGCAATCCTACGGCTGGTGAAATTATCAGCCACAAATAAGGGTTAAAATAAAAACATTTTCACAAAAAACTGAGAGAATGTATTTGCAGTACATAGGAGATGCTAAAGGAACGATAGAGTGTCAGCTCTAGAGGAAGAAACAGAACACCCGGGAAACAGTAAATATGTGGGTAACTGTATTCATTTTCTAGGGCTGCTGAAGCCAATTACCTCAAATTAGTGGCTTAAAACAGCACAAATCTCTTATCTTACAGTTTTGAGGATCAGAAGTCTGACCAAGGTCTCACTGGACTAAAATTGAGGTGTCGACAGAGTTCTATTCCTTTCTGGAGGCTCTAGGAGAAAATCCACCTCCAATGTTGGAGGCTGGACCATTCTTTAGCTCACAGCCCCTTCCTGCATTTTCAAAGCCAGCAACAGCAGATTGAGTTCTTCTTGAATTGAATCATTCTCCCCCCTCTTCTGTCCCTTTTTCTACTTTTTAAGAACCCATGTGATGACTTTGAGCCCACGTGGGTAATGCAGGAGAATCTTTCTGGCAGAAAGTCAACTGGTTAACATTCTTAATTCCACCTGCGACCCTATTACCCCTTTGCCATCTAACATAAAATATTACAAGTCTTGGAGATATCTTAATATGGACATATCTAGGGGACACTTTCTGTCTACTACATTAACTAGAACTTTTTTTGGAGTCTTTTAAAAAAACTTACTGTTTAAACAAAGATAATATTGTAACATGGGGCTACTAACATGCAAAAATAAGATATGTGACAATAGCACAAAGGACAAAGGGGATAAATGGAGCTACATTTTTCCAAGATTTCTAAGTTTTACATAAAATATTATGGCATTAATCCTAAACATGCTATGATAAATTAAGGAATCATACTGTAAGCCACTGAGAAACCAATAAAGAAAAAAATAAAAAGTATAGGGAAGATGTTAATTAAAAGTAAAGTGGAGTACCAAAAAATATTCAATTAACACAAAATATAATAGGAAAGGAGGAACAAACCAACAAAAAACAGATTCAATAAACAGGAAAAAGAGCAAGATGGTACACTTCAACCCCCAACTGCAACTACAAATATACTAACATTGATTTTAAAAGATAGAGATGGCCAGACCAGATTAAAAAAAATTCTAACTATACTACAAGAGATCAGGAGATTGATTCTAAATAGAAAGATGTACTGCAGCTAAAAATGAAAGTATTGAGAGGATATAACACACAAACAGCGAGCATGGAAAAGACGTAAAGGCTCTACACGTACGCATCAGAGTTTGGGCGTGTGTGTGTGCCTGTACCAGACACAGAGAAAGGAGTAGTACCAGCATAAAGAAGACACTTCATAATGATAAAAGGGTCAATTCATCGGGAAGACAAAGGGAAAAAAAAAGCAAATATATAGGTACCTAATACCAGAGCTTCAAAATAACTTGAAGCAAAAACTGACAGAGCTAAAGCATAAAACAGACAAATCCATAAACCTTACTGGACATTTTAACATCCCTCTCTCAATGACTGAAGAGTAAACTAAGAAATCAGAAAGGACGCAGACCACCTGAACATCACTATCAGGTGACTGGATCCACTCGACATTTATAGACGGCATCCAGTGCCTGAGAATACTCATTCTTTTCAAGCCCACCACATCATTTATCATGAAAGATCATACACTAGGTCATAAAATGAGTCTCAAAATTCAAAGGACTAAAATCTTACAGATTACTTTTTTATCACAATGGAATTAAATTACAAATCAGCAATACTCATGAGATATCTAGAAAATCTAGTATTTGAAAATTAATCCATACACTACTAAAAAAAAAAGTTTAAGGTCAAAGAAATCACAAGACATTAAAAATAATCTGAACTACATGATAATGAAAACATTTATCAAAATGTGAGATAATTAAAACTATAAATAGGCTTAGGGGAAATCTGAAACTTCATACTTATATTTAAAAAGGATAAAGGTTTAAAATCAGTGTCACCTTAAGAACATGAAAAAAGAACAAATAAAAGAGAATTAATAGAAGGAAGTAATAAAGACTGGAAATCAATGAAATGGACAACAAATAAAATCAGCAAACCCAAGATTAGTTCTCTGAAAACGTAGATTAAGGGGAAAATTAAGAGAAAACACAAATTATTCACATCAGGAATAAAAGAGGTGATATTACAACAGATGTTAAAAAGATACTAAAGAATTACTGTGAACTAATTTTTGCTAAAGATTTGACAACTTAGATAAAATGAACAAATTCTTGAACCTATACATAACAAGTAAAAATCTGGATAGCTCAATCAATCAGTATCTGTTCAAGAAACAGATTGTAATTGGAAACTTTCCATAAAGAAAATTCCAGGCAGAGATGGTTTCACTGGTGAATTATATCAAATACTTAAAGAAGGAATAATGCTAAGTTTTTACATTAAGTCTTTCAGAAAGTGGAGAAAAAGGGAACACTTCCCAAATTATCTTAAATGATCAGTAAAAGCCAGTTACCAAAAACCCAACAAAGATAATACAAGAAAATTACAGACCAATATTTCTTAACAAAATAATATCAAATAGCATCCAGCAATCTAGGGAAGGGCTAATACATCAGGACTCTGAGGGCTTATCTCAGGAACCCATGATGTATCCTTCAGAACTGAATCACTGCAATTCTCACTAACAGAATAAAGAAGGAAAACCACATACAGTCATTTCCGATGCAGAAAAAGCTTGTAACAAAATTCAAAACTCATTCATGATAAAAACTCTTACACTAGAAATAGAATGGATCTTCCCCAGTGTTACATACAGCTAGCATCGTACCGAATGTGACAGTAAATGTTTTCCCCTAAGAAAGAGAACAAGCGACGGAGGTCTTTGTTCTTACCCCTTGTGTTCAACACCATAATTCAACACTGAACTGGAAGATCTAGCCAGTGCATTAGAGGAAAAAATATAAATAAGAAAAAAGGAGATTAGAAATAGTGGAGAGTGGTCTCTGGTCACAAACAACAGGATTGTAAGTGTGAAAAATCCTAAGAAAAAAATTTAAAAAGCTTCCGGAGATATGAAATCAATTTTACAAGATTGCAGGGTAGCAAGATACAATAGTAACATAAAAAATAATCTGTGTTTCCATCGACTAACCAACAATTGGAAAATAACATTTTTAAAGTACAGTTCAGTGCTATTAAAAATATTAAGGGACGCCTGGGTGGCCCAGCGGTTGAGCATCTGCCTTAGGCCCAGGGTGTGACCCCGGGATCCTGGGACCGAGTCCCACATCAGGCTTCTTGCATGGAGCCTGCTTCTTCCTCTGCCTGTGTCTCTGCCTCTCTCTGTGTCTCTCATGAATAAATAAGTAAAATCTTTAAACAAATATATTAAGCAGTTAGGATTAAATGTAATAAAACAAATGCAGTAACTCTGTACTGAAATCCAAGGAACATTGCTGAAAGATGTTAAGAGGCTTAAATAAATGGTTAAGGATTTTCTCCAAACTGAGCTATAGATTCAACATATGCCTAAAGTCTTTTTTTTGGGGGGGGGGGGGCGGGGATAAAATCTTTTATTTAAATTCGATTGGCAAACATATAGTCCGTCGCTAGTTTTAGGTGTAGAGTTCAATTATTTTTTTTGGTAAAATACAACAAGCTGATTCAAAAATTCCCATAGAACTGCAGAAGACCTAAAATAGCCAAAGTAATCTTAAAAATAAAAAAAAATAAAAAAAGAAACAACACTGGAGCATTTACACTGCCTGATTCAAGTCCTACTATAAAGCTCCAGTAACCAAGACAACATGGTAGCTTAGGAATAGACAAATAGATCAATGAAATAAAACCGGCCCACATCTAAGCAGTCAATTGATTTTTAACAGAGGCCCAAAGGCATTTCAATGAAGATAGTCTTTTAAACAAACGGACCTGGAATACTGCACAAGCTACCTGGAAAACACTTCTCAATATCTACCTCTCGCTCATACCTACTGAACAATGAACTCTAGAGGGATGGCAGACATAAATAAAAAGCAAAATCTATAAACCTGCTAAAAAAGGGTAAGGGAACATCTTTGTGACCTTGGGGTAGGCAAATATTCCTTAAGATGTAAAAAAAGCCCTAAGTATAAATGAAAACAAAGCGATATCCTGGTCTTCACCAAAATTTAAAATGTCTGCTTATCAAAAAACAATATTAAATGCGTGAAAAGGAAAAACAACACTTAGAAATACACAGTATACACATCTCTGAAAAAGAACTTCTATCCAGACTACATAAAGAACTCTACAAATAAATAATAATTTAAAAAAAAACACAATTCAAGTACAATGGTCAAAAACTAAACACTTTAAAAAGGAAGATACGTGAATAACCAAAAAGCACTGGTTAACATCATTAGTCATCAGGGAAATGCTCACTGAAACCAAAACAGGATAGCACTTCAAGCCAAGTAGACTAACTTGGGACAAATTAAATAACATAGAACTAAGTATTTGCAAGAATGGGGCAGAATGAGAACTCGCGTCCATCGCCAGTGGGCGTGTAAAATGATACAGCCTCCTTGGAAAGCATTTTGGTAGTTCATTATTACACTTAGTGTGGTAGAAATACCTCTAACCCAGCAGTTCCACTCAGGTATTTATCCCAGGGCACAAGAGTGCATACGTGGCAGATATACTTGGACAGAACATTGTAGAAACTTCTAACACAACAGCAAAGAGTGGAAACCATCCATATGTCCACCAAGAGGAGAACGGGTACAGAAATAGTGGTATCATCATATCAAATTTTGCATATTGCCGCCAGGAATTTTTTTTTTTACTTCTTCAACATTTATATATAAAACTTTTTCCTCAATTTTATTTTCCCTTTCTAATAAATGAAATTTATTACTGGTATTTAATGGAGTTTAGAATGCTTTAGGAATTATTAGAAGAACTAAATGCTGTTTTTAAGATTTAATGTCAGGTCACCGAGCCTCACGAATCACAAGTCCCTCGTAGAAGAAGATCCCGTGATGGAAAAGTCAAAGTGCAAGATTCACCCATGGGTGTACTACGTCCTAATCCTGGGATTCTGTGCCTTTTGGTCAAACTGTCAACCCTGAGGTCTTGATCCTCCCAGCCCTAAACCTCTCAAAGTGCGGTATTCAAGACAAAGGGAAATGTATCCACTTCTGCTTGAAATTGTAGGTTCTCATCAGGCTCCAGAACAAAGACTTCATGAAGCAACAGATACATCTCTAAGGGTGTGGTACGCCGCGACACTGTTAGAAAGGAAACAGACATCACAGCTCCCGAGGACCTGCTACCGATAAAGGCAGAAACATACACTAGGATAACTTCAACTAAAAAAGTGGACGTCTAAGACTGAGAAGCCTCCCTTAGAGCCACACCAGGCTCTGGGACATGTCCTCTAGCCCTCTCCTGGCCTCCTGACCTCAACTGACACCCTGTTGCCTGGCTCCCCGGGGCCCCATCCCCTACCCCTGCCTACCTACAATTTGTCTCTGCATCCACCCCTTGGCATCCTCCCACCACCCTGTCGAACACCCTGAGCCACATCAGACCTCTAACCACCTAGGGTCACAACGCTATGGGTAGTTAGTCCCATCTCAGACATAAAAGGTAAGCTCTGGGAAGGGGCGTGGGGACGGGGGTGTCTAAATCTGGATGATGCACACATTAAAAAAAAAACCTAGAAATTTTATCAGCTCAAAAGAAAATTAATTGGGGGGACTGGCAATCTCATCACGATGGGGTAATTGTGCTCAACATGGCATTGCCTAGCAACAGAAGGTGCAGGCGAATCCCAACACCGGGGTGTAATGAATCACTCGCTGCCTACTGCTCACAAATGGCAATTTAATAGGAAGATACTCACATCTGGTTCAATCTCCAACAAGACTTCAGAGAATTCTACAGACTCATATTGAGAGAAGCATCAGGTATTTTTTGCCAACAGCCAGGCTCCAGAACAAAGACCGTTCCTACTTACTTGGCTGAATGTACGCTTTGTTTGAAAACAAAACCCAACCTGGTCTTGACAGCCTTGCTCCTGACATTTTGTTTTGGCCACGCTCCAATGTCTACGGCTTCAGGTGCGGTTAATGAACGTCACAAACATGGGATGGTAAATATGACTGACGATGGGATAATCACGGTGGAATGAAAACCACTTTGGGAGACCTCCAAGAGACAGCCCAGTCTGCCCTAGGATCTGCATGCTGCTTCCAGCAAGTGTTGTTTTGAAATAAAAGTATAAAAAGAGTCCACCTACGAGCGAGATCTGTGTCTGGATCGTCTGTTGTTGGGGTCTGCCTGAGTTTTTTCCTTTTGTCTCCTTAATACAGCTTCCCACTGAGGCGCTGAATCAACCATATCGTTCTCCTGCCGAATTCTGAAAGACAAGACCGTTCATCTCAAGTTAACATTCGCACATGCAGTGCTCTATTTTTCAGCTCATCCTAAACTTGCTTTTAAAAGTTAATAAGTCATCAAAAAAAATACATGAATAAAAAATTTAAAAAGTTAAGAAATTATTAAATAAGTTATTGAAAAGCGATTAAGAAACAAAATTATTTAAGAAGCGATTTTATTAAAATCACTTAAAGCTAGAATGTATTAACTGTATTAATATATCCCTAGCAGGTATACACACGCATACATATGTGTGCTAGAATATTAACACAAAAACACAAAAGTAGATACTAGTTTCAGGCTTTTATCTTTGGCTTACAATTTTCTAAGAATAGGCATGTCCAACAATAAACTCATTTAAAACATAGTTAAGTCTGCTACAGGGTTGATCTTAAATCATGAAACTAAGTCTTTTAAAACATACTGATCAAAAAATAAACATACTGATCAAAGTAACAGTAAGTAATCTTACTTGAAATGTTCTTAAGAATTCACAATAATTGTCAGAGTTTTCGTGGACAACAGGTGCCATATATAATCCCCCCCCCCTTTTTTTGAGAAGGGGGTGGGGAGAAGGAGCAGGGGGGCGAGAGAGAATTCTGCACAGGCTCTGTGCCCGGTGTCACCACCCTGAGGTCATGACGTGAGCGGAACTCAACAGTCCAATGCTGAACTGACTGATCCCTCCCATAATTCCCATTTTTAAAAAATATTTTATTTATTTATTCATGAGAGACACAGAAAGAGGCAGAGACCCAGGCAGAGGGAGAAGCAGGCTCCCTGGGGGGAGCCCGATGCGGGGACTCAATCCTGGAACCCTGGGGTCACACCCTGAGCCCAAGATAGGCGCTCAACCGCTGAGCCGCCCGGGCGCCCCTTTAATTCCCATATTTAAGAAGGAAAAGCAGAAGTAAGGAAGCCAACGGTGGTGCACACTGCCAGGCCCACTGGGCGCTCAGGGCACTCGGGGGTGTAGGGATGGAAGTCAGGGACTGCTGTGTGACCTCACAGGACAGTGTTTCCAGAGCCGCTCATTTCTACAGGTAACCTACAGATTTGGGCTTTTAAAGTGACCTCTTCCAGTTCTTGGGTACCGACGCCCCAGTCTGAGTGTCACGGTGACGTCGGGGCCCAGTGCTGGGGTCCCTGGAGCACGCGACAGTGGCTCCCACCGTGAGCAGTGGGGCCAGGTGTTCCAGAGGACCAGGGAAGGCGCCCGCTGGAGGCCCGACGGAAGGGGACACACCAGGCGGCTGTGAGCCAGGAGCATCGCTTGTGGAAACCAAACACCTGCTGCTTGAACATTTAACCTCGGACCCACGCGAGCCCCTCAGGGGGCCACCCTCCGGGGTGAGCAAGCAGCGTGGAGCCACGAGGGCATCGGCACCAAACCGACGACGGGAGCACGACCGCTTCGCAAAGGGCAGACAAGGTTGCAGACACCTGTGCTCGGAACAGGTGCGCCTGGAGTGGCCGTGGCTCTGGGTGGGCTGCAGATGCCCCTCCACGTGTAACCTGAACACAACGCAACGCGCATCCTAGTAAAAGGAACAGCAGCTGCTGGGTGAACCTCTCTGTAACACCATCCGAGCCCTTCGAGCTGTTTCCTCACTGAAGCTTTCATTTTCCAGAGGCTGTGGCGCGAACACCTGGACCCACGGCCCAGCGCCTCATGGAGTCAGCCTGCAGCCCGCGGCATGCATGGAGGGCCGGGAAGGCAAGTCCACGCCATGGGCTGGGGCACCGGGAGCAGGTGTGGTGCCAGGACACGGACGCCGTGAGGTCCCAGTGACTCGTCCTTCCCCCAAACAAGCAGTTGCACTGGAAGCTGCCCCATGTGCACGCGCGTGTTTCTGCAGCCAGAACCGCAGGTTAGGGCCCTGGGACCCCGCCGGTCACTCCACATGGGCTAGGGCCCTGGGACCCTGTCGGTCACTCTTCCTGGGTTTAGGGCCCTGGGACCCTGTTGGTCACTCCCCCCGGGTTTAGGGCCCTGGGACCCTGTCGGTCACTCCCCGTGGATTAGGGCCCTGGGACCCCTCCGGTCACTCCCCCCGGGTTTAGGGCCCTGGGACCCTGTCAGTCACTCCCCGCGGGTTTAGGGGCCTGGAACCCCATCTGTCACTCTTGGTGGGTTAGGGCCCTGGGGCCCCTTCGGTCGCTCCCTACAGGTTAGGGCCCTGGGACCCCATCAGTCACTCCCCACGGATTAGGGCCCTGGGATTCCATCAGTCACTCCCCGAAGAAGACACAGGTACTGGGTGCAGAAGGGACAAATGAACACGACCGTGCTCAAGCCTCAGGAAGCAGTAGTGACTATCCTATGCTGAGAGAAACACGGACCGTTAAGCACAGGGTGCCCCCATACCAGCTCTGCTGCGTGTCCCTATCCCCAGGGTGGGAGAGCCAGAGCTGCTTTTTCGCGCCTCTCCTGCTGCACTTTGATTATGACGTAGGGACTGACATTCTGAAGGATGAAAACACCAACATTAACCCCTTCTAAAAAGTCAAAATGTCATAGGACAGGTAAGCATGAGAATGTCAAGGGGGAAAAAGGAGTCCGCTGCCGGTTACAGCAGGGATGTGCTCATTTCCAAATGTTGCATTTAAAGTGAACCTCAAGGGCCGCCTGGGCAGCTCAGGGGTTGAACGTCTGCCTTCAGCCCAGGGTTGACCCCGGGATCCTGGGATCGAGTCCTGCATTGGGCTCCTGCATGGAGCCTGCTTGCTTCTCCCTCTGCCTGGGTCTCTGCCTCTCTCCCTGTGACTCTCATGAATAAATAAATGAAATCTAAAACCAAAAACCAACAACCTATGTTTTCTCTTAAGGAGGACACGTGACATGATGAGCACTGCGTGTTATATAACCGCTGAATCACTGAGTCATCTGAAATGAATGATGTACTGCATGTTGGTTGACTGAATTTAAATAATAAAGCAAACACCTCTATGTTTTCTCTATTTATATTTTACCTCCAAGCCAGTGTGACACACTGAAAACCACCTCTCCCGTTCAGCTCCAGCACAACGGTGCATACGACTGCTTCATCGGCCACTCCACCGCTCAGAGTAAGCCGGCGGGTCCCAAGTGACTGTGGACCTGTGTTTCTCATCTACTCGTTCATTCCTGGATTGCCTGCTATAAACCAATTTTCATCTATTTTTTCAGTAATTTTTCTTCCCTGGGGAAATTTACGTTGGTTCCAGGCATCTGTCGACCTCCTCCCTGAAGACCAGCAAGCAAGAAATTCATTTGCTTTTCCCAACCTACCCACACTGTCGATAAATTATTCTCATTTGCCCTTAAAAGTGTTTCTGTCTCTTCCACTTATTCCTTACGCTCTCCCTACAAAGATATGCTACCTCTGGTGCAAATTCCCTTCAAAGTCTATTTTCTTGATTTTGTGGCCTGCGATGCTCTCGCTCAGTAATCAGACAGCACTGCTCAGTGGCTGCAGCTCTGTACTCCTAGCGTCATCTCTGTCAACTCTGGTTATGCCCTGCAAGCCCTCAATCATCCGCATTCAATACCTAATTCTTGATCGGACTTATTCAAGTGGAAATCAGGAGCCCTTGCAATCTGTACTACGGTGAACACTGCGGCTTTGCAGCAACTGCCCTCTGCAGACCCACAGGTTTCACCTCGTTCGCAGCCCCCACTCAAATCAGGGACGGGGCAAGGAATGCTCACAAGGAAACCTAACGGCTCTTATATATTTTTTTTTGATAAATTTATTTTTTTGCCAACATATAAAATAACACCCAGTGATCATCCCGCCAAGTGCCCCCATCAGTGCCCGTCACCCAGTCACCCCCACCCCCTGCCCACCTCCCCTTCCACGATCCCTTATTCGTTTCCCAGAGTTAGGAGTCTCTCATGTTCTGTCTCCCTTTCTGATATTTCCCACTCTTAAAAAAAAAAAAATGAGAGACTGTGGGATGTATTTCATATTTAAAATCCTCTTACCCCAATATTCAGATGTACATTCTAAAGACATCTAAGAGGCAGGAAGAAACGCTACCAACACTTGAGGGACAACGGATTCGTCAGGAACGCTGAGTTTTTGTGGAAGGAGGCGGGCCCACTCACAGATGTATGGGGGCTCCGGGTACACGGAGCAGGCTGGGGGCTCACTGAGCTGATAGCATCACTCACGCGGGCACGGTCTGCCTCCGGGGCCCTCCCGGCCTCACCAGGTTGCAGGGTGCACACCGTCCCCTGTGCGGCCCGGAAATGAAGACTCGGCCAGGGGACCAACCAGCCACACCGCTCTTCCCTGAAGGTCACGGTCACATCGCCGGCTCCCTCCTCCTGTGCTCTGTTCTATTGTGTGCACACGCATGCGTGCACACGCACGCACAGAACCCCACACACGTAACTCACGTGTTGGGCCGCACGTGCCCCAGGATGAACGCAGGGAGAGGCCCAAGTGGTCCTGCTGCCAACTGCTTTCTGCCGGCTCCCGGCTCCCACCTGAAGCCTCCCATTTCTCTTGCTGCTGTAACCGTCCCCCGGCTGCAGCGCAGCTTCCAAGTACGGGGCAACTTCCCCCTCCCCGCCCAGATCTCCGCACCTCAAAGCCCCACAAGCCTAGCAACCCATGGAAGCTGACGACCTAGCAGTCCACTGGCCCTCGCCAGCGAGCACTCATGGCCCAACTGCCTGTTTTCATCAATAGCACAAAGGATATTTTGCAGCCTCATTTCTTTGAATGTAAAGGGTATTTTATTAAGCCCAAGGCATTTTAAGGGGAATCTTGGCTTGTGAAAGGTTTCACTCAGATCTGACTCCTCCCTTGGTTCTCTGTGAACGTAGACCCTGGACGCGTCCAGAGCCAGGCCCACAGGCTCAGACCCAGGGACATGGGCTGGCCTTCTGACCAAAATTCTCACTGGTGAAAATGGACATAATCGCATATTCACACAGCCCATTAGCTCCATACTGCCTTGTATTTGGGAGGTTCCCAAGTTGATGAACTTAGTAGGACCGACTGCTTCACAAATCAGCAGAGCAACGTAAATCATCTCCAAAGAAAACCGAAGCATTTTACTGGTTAATCCTACCAGTGACCTGGATGCTCAACTTCATCTCCCAGAATCCATCCATCCTTCACTCTTTCGATCGTAACAACCACCATATAAATGTTTGGGGCCACAGACCCTGTTACCAGAAAGTCCTATACTTGGAAACAGAGAAGTTTACCTACAATTTCCTGAACCCTCTAAGAGAACCTGCTGACGAATCAGAGAATAAGGAGGCCTGGTCGAAAAACCAAGTCTGTAAAGGCAGGGAGGTGGGAGCAAGGAAGAGGAGACGACAGGAAAGTGAAGGAGCTGGCAAGGGTGGAGGCAAGGGGGGAAAGGCCCAGAAGAGGCCCGACTTCAAGGCCAAGTGTCAGACCACGTGGTTCCATTGTCAAGTGCTCTCACTTTCTAGGTTTCAAGTGAGCTTTACCATGACCCCCCAGACAACAGAGGTCAGCGTACACCCCACCTTAAGGATGAGCACGCTCAGGACTAAAGCAGTTTCAAGGGGCACCCGGGTGGCTCTGCGGTTGAGCATCTGCCTTTGGTTTATAGCATGACCCCAGGGTCCTGGGATCAAGTCCCACGTCGGGCTCCCTCGTGGAGCCTGCTTCTCTCTCTGCCTGTGTCTCTGCCTCTCTCTCAGTCTCTCATGAATAAATAAACAAAATGTTAAAAATAAATAGAGCAGTTTCAAGAGTTGCCCAAGGTCAAATACCAGGACACAACAGAACGGAGGCCCTGACCCACATCCTTGGGAGTTTTTTCTGATGTTTCTCTGGCTCCTAAATGGAGGCAGAACTCAAAGAAGACAAGAAAAAGTAGGAAAGAGTGGAGAGAAGCTAAGAAAAAAAAAGAAAGGAACTGAGTGACGAGAAACAACGTGACAAAGATATAAAAGGGAGGCAGGAGGACAGGGATGAAGATGAAGATACGGGCAGGGCTGCAACGGGAGAATGAGCCTTTGTCATCTTAGATGTCACGACAGCAAAGGGTGCTGCAACTCCCAGCTCGTTATAAAAAAGAAAATGAAAAACTGTCCTTTCAAACCTGTAAACTTAGAAAACCGTAGGGTAGTCGTCCAGATTGTAGAAACAGTAAAGGAAGAACAACTAGGATGGAAGGTGTGAAGACAGACATTAATGGCTCACCAGGCAGCAGAGGAGGCCGAGCCGTCTGGCTGCGGGGACAGCATGGAACGGGGCACAGGAGTCATCCGGCCATGAGCACCACATGGAAGGGGGCACAGGGGCCATCCAGCCACAGGGACCGTGTGGAATGGAGTGCACAGGGGTCCTCTGGCCATGGGGAGAGCGTAGAACAGGATGCAGGGGTCGTCCGGCCACGGGGACTATGTGGAATGGGGCACGCAGGGGTCGTCTGGCTGTGGGACTGCATGGAATGGGCGCAGGGGTTGTCTGGCCACAGGGATGGTGTGGAATGAGAGCAGGGGGCATCTGGCCACAGGGACCACATGGAACAGGGCGCAGGGGGCGTCTGGCCACGGGGACCACGTGGAACAGGGCGCAAGGGTTGTCTGGCTGCAGGGATGGCGTGGAACGGGAGCAGGGGGGCGTCTGGCCATGGGGACCATGTGGAACGGGAGCAAGTGTGAGCACACAGCCAACAACAGGGCCCTCATGCATGTAGCCCCTAAAGCTCTGGACCCAAAGGCCGGAGAGGACGTGCTTACCTACAGTCACACTTTTCTAGATAGGAGGAGAATCTGTTACCCACTCTTGGCTTTGTCTGTGTCATTGAAGCGGGCACGGCATCCGTGAGAGGAGGAGGGGGCACCGAGGGATCTTCCTGCAGGTCACCGTGCCTTGGGCGGGGCGCCTGAGGTGACCCCGGCCCCTAACTGGGCTCCACAGAGAACACTTCCCAAGGAGATGACCCCTACATGGCGTCTGCGCTCCTGTTGCCCAGGCCTCCCCACAGGGCCCAGCATGTGCCAAGGATGAGGGCTGCAGCAGCCATAGGACCCTGGGTCACGCCAGCTGACCACCTCGTTTTACAGACAGGGAAGGACCCAGAAAAATACAGCAAGCGGGCCAGGCTGCCCCCGGGGGTGGTGGTGGCTGCCGACGCCTTGGTCGGGGAGGTGCTGTCCTCTGCAGCACCCGGGCTGACGGCGGCCCCCTGCCCAACCGGGACGATCAAAAACGTCTCAGGACATTGCCCCGCATCCTTGGTGGGGGGGGGGGGGGGGGGGGGGGGGGGGGGCGGGGCACGGCAGACGTGCCTCCGGCTGAAACCCCCAGCCAGACACGGAGGCAGCCGGCACCCCCGTGCCCCTCCTACATGGCGCTGCTTCTTGAGTTAAATACTTGGGGAGTACGGAGAGCTGATGGCCGTGTTGTCATCGCTAAAGCCGGTCGCATACCAAGCTCTCAAGGCCGAGCCCTAAAGAATGAGTCTTGATGACAGGAGCCACCCGCGTGTCCCCATGTATGTGCCGGACGTGAACGTAGACACGTATGTTCATGTACACGTATGAGGCGCAACACGAAACCCGATGCCACGGGTCTCCCACTTTGGCTGGACACAACACGGTACCGTCCCATACAAAGACGGTTCAGGGAGAAATCCGTCAAGAAATGGTCAAATTCTTACCATCCCCACACAGATTCCCTGCACGTTGTCCCTAAATACAGATCTTTTTAATTAACAAGAAAGGACCCTCACCGTCAAGTTATTTAATCATCTCGTTATCGGGGCCAGAACCTGAGTTGTGCAAGCTATGGCTCCCCGACCCCGGGCTCCAGGCCCCGCAGACTCAGAGCAGACAGTGGGGCTGAACCCCGCGCGGCCCGGGCCTTACCTGTGTCGCTTCTTCCGGTGCTCTCTGTGGGAGCTCTCGGACTCGCTGCCGCTGCTCGTGTTGCAGCGAGAACGGGACCTGCACACGGGACACACAAAGGAAAAAGCCCACGTTTATGACAAATGGAAACACTTCAGGGAGGCTCGCGACAGTTCATCAGGATGAGCCCTGCAGTGACACCAGTGACCCCGACCTGGGAGCCTGTGACCCCGACCTGGGGAGCCCATGACCCTGACCTGGGGAGCTGCTGACCCCGACCTGGGAGCCTGTGACCCTGACCTAGGGACCCTGTGACCCTGACCTAGGGACCCTGTGACCCCAAACGGGGGAGCCACTGACCCGACCTGGGGACCCCATGACTCCTACCTGGGGAGCCCGTGACCTCGACCTGGGGAGCTGCCGACCCCGACCTAGGGAGCCGCTGGCCCCGACCTGGGGAGCTGCTGACCCTGACCTGGGGAGCCCTGTGACCCCGACCTGGGGAGGCTGTGACCCCGACCTAGGGACCCCATGACCCTGACCTGGGGAGCCCGTGACACTGACCTGGGGAGCTGCTGACCCCAACCTAGGGAGCCACTGGCCCCAACCTGGGGATCCCACTGACTCCGACCTGGGGAGCCTGCGACCCCGACATGGGAAGCCCCTGACCCCGACCTGGAGAGCCGCTGTCCCTGGCCTGGGGAGCCACTGACCCCGGCCTGAGGAGCCGCTGACCCCGACATGGGGAGCCTGTGACCCTGACCTGGGGAGCCCCCAACCCCGACCTCAGGAGCTGGAGCCACCCCCCACCACATTGAGGCGGTCACACACCCAAGTGAGCCTGTGACCCGTGACAGCAGATGAGGGCCAACGTCCCAGGCTCCCCCAAGGAACACAGATGCAGACTCCCGGTGGCTCTGTCACACGCGGAGCCCCGACCCGGTGTAGCACACGCGGCCACACCAGCTGTCCAACAGGGGGCAGCTCACTTCCCTCCCCTGAACCACATCCTGCGACTGGCTTTCCTGATGCACAGACGCGGAAGGATGCTGCTGTTCCAGAACCATCTGTGTGTGTGGGGGGGGGAGCTCCCACCTCCTCCCACCTCCTCCCACCTCCTCCCACCTCCTCCCACCTCCTCCCACCTCCTCCCACCTCCCCCTACCTCCATCCCTACAAGCCCGGGGAGGGGACCCTGAGAGAGGGAAGCCCCAGGGCTCCCGCACTGTGCCTCACCCCTACTGGGATGGGAAGGGCCACGCCGCTGCCACCTGGCGGCCCCGGGGGGCACCCTGCTCAGCCAGCGCCCTTACTCCTCAGGGTGGTCGTGGCTCCAGTGCAGCATGCCCCCGAGCAGCCTGACGGGGACAGGTAACCCCCCGCGGCCCCCTGGGCTACATGGACGCAGAAAGAAGGAGAAATCGCTAAGGACGCTACGGAGGAAGGCTGACGACCACCTGCACGATCAGAAAACGCGGATTTCTTTTATATTGACCTGAAAGTGTCAGTAAAGCACCAAAGTCCCCACTCCTGCTTCCAGTCTGAGGAGCGCTAGCCTGCCTCCCGCTCCCTGACCCTCCTCCCGTTTTTCTCATTACGATTTTTCTCACCTCCTCCTCTGCTTTAGATCCGAGTCTTCGCCACTGTTCTGGGCCTTCCTGCAGAAAACAGAGTAAATGGAGATGTTAAAGGAAACGGGAAACCACCAGGGGGCTGAGGACAGCACAGCGAGGGGAGTCTCCCTTCAGTTAACGTGCGTCATCTGTGGCCCCACGTGCATCACACAGCACACCCGGTCGGGGCGGGGGGGGCATGACACCAACTGGCCTCCGGGAGCCAGGAGCCAGGGGGGCCGCAGGTGGCCCATCGACGATGGCGCATGTGTCTGGGGGGGCCATGCAGCCAGCCGTGGGCTGTGCGCCGTCCCTGGGCTGCAGCCCCGCTGGGTCAGGCCTGCCGTGACCTGTCACTGCTGCCCTTGCAGATGCCGTCTCTGACCCTCTGGCCTCCGGATCCCTCAACTGTGACTCCAGTCACTTCCGCACAACAGCCCAGCAGCCCATAGCTTTCCAACGTGGGTCTGTGGCTCTGTCCACACCCGAGCGGCTGCGATGGGGCCTCCTGGTGGGGCCGACCGCCCGGGGAGCCTAGCTGCTGCTCGGACCAGGGGGCCGGATGGCGACAGTGACTCCCTGTGCAGAGCCCGAGCTTCCAGGGAGTCTCCGTCCCTGAGAATGAGCCGAGTGCACGGACACCCACAGTCCTTGGGGGGGGGGCAAAGAGGGCACGTGATGGCACAAGCACCGGGTGTCACACTATCTGCCAGCAAACTGAATTTAAAAAACAAACAAAAAAACAATGGAATTCCATCCTCTGCAGTTTTACGATTTTCTGAGAGATGATAACTGTCGACTTTTCCACATACCCGTAAGTCACTTCCTTTCCTTGTTCTTACCCCAAGTCTTCATCCAAACTCTCAGAACTGCGAAAAGCCTCCTGGCTGGGTATGCGATGAGCTCCCCGACCTCTCCCCGCGCCCAAGCACTCCCGCCCACATCCGGACCGTCTGCCCCAAGCCCGAGCCCCGCTGCGTGTGCCGGCACTGCCATCACTCCCTTCTCTAAGCTCCAGGAGGTTCCTGCTGCTTCTCTGCAAACGGAGCCTGTACCTGCAGGCCTCATGACCGTGGGTCCCGGTTTGGAGGGACGCATCTTCCACTTACTAACACAGAAGGTCTGCCCAGCAGGTATTTTATTTATCTTTTCTTCTTTGGGAGCTGGGACTCCCCAAAATAATTTTGGCACCTGTAATTACCGTTTTTCTGGGCTTAGAATCCTGAATTGAAGAGGGTCTCCCCTCAGCGTTTTGAAGGCAGTGCTCACCATCTGCACTGGCACTGCTGCCAGGGAGCCCTGCCATCCTCCTGACTCGTCGACCCCGGTGCACCATGAACTTCTGTCCTCATGCTCCTCCCTCACTCCTCGGAGTAGTAAAAATTCTCTTAACCTATGATGTTTTGAGACGTAATAACGGATCTCGCTACGCCGAGTGCTTCTATGACATTTGATCATTTGCTCTGGGATATTTTCTTATGTTATGCCTTTAACAGTTTCCTCATCTGCATTTTCTTAGCAATTTGATTACTCGGACGTTTGATATCCAGGTTTGATCACTGTTTATCCTCACGTCCATGTACCTGTTTTATTTTTGTTCTACTTTAGGGGTGATCTCCTTAAATTTACCTTCCAAACCTTCTACTGATTTATCTTAAATTCCACCACTGGGATTTGAAGTCTAAGAATTCCTGCTTGTTCGCCTCTTTTTCAGATTTTCTTTCTCAAGATCATTGTACTTTTAAGACATTTTTTCTTTCTTGCATCGTTTCTATTCCTGTGGGTACAACATGACTGCTGCTGTGTGTTTCAACCTCTGTCTTCCCAAACATAGAAGCTATGTTCAAATGCCCAGTGGCTACGGCTCTCTCTTCATATTTAAGATGTAGGCACTAGGATCCCTGGGTGGCTCAGTGGTTTGGTGCCTGCCTTTGGCCCAGGGCACGATCCTGGAGTCCCGGGATCAGGTCCTGCATTGGGCTCCTGGCATGGAGCCTGTTTCTCCATCTGCCTGTGTGTCTCTCTCTCTCTCTCTCTCAATCATGAATAAATAAATAAAATCTTAAAAAAAAAAGACGTAGGCATTAAAAAGCCTGGAGTCTCTGGATGGTGCAAGAATATTACCCGACGGTTTCACTGCAGAGGTTGGAACAGAGGGCCATGCACGGTGTCAACCGCTTCCATGGAGGATCCTTGCAAAGTTGGTATGTGCGTGTCTCTTCTCTTGGATCCGTGTTTTTTACGCTGCGATTCTCGGAGACCCAGACCTGGCTTCCCGCTCAGGGGTGAGGAGGGAAGGGAGCTCTCCTGAGTCTTCCTATGGCCACAACTTCTCCGTCTCTTTCCTCTGGAAGTAACTTCCTCCGAAGGTAACTGTCTTCAGCGGAGGCCCAAGAAATGCTGGCGTTTCCCCAGCTCCATCATGGCCTGGTCTTTGCACCCCATCTATACTCTCTCTCCTGCCTCATCGTGGTCTCATTGGTTCACTTACAGCCTTGAGATATTTGCATTTTAGCCAAGAGCCAGACTTACAGCCAACAGTCCCTGTGAATCCCGCACGTGGGCTTCTCCACAATGCCACAGATGCAACATGCCCAGAACCATACTCACCGCTGTCCCTTCCCGGCCTGTGATGCCCCAGGGGTTCCCGTTTCAGCACATCACACTTCAAGTCTGGATGGATTTCATTCCTGACGTCAGTCCCTCCAGTCCCTCCTCCTCCCGTCTTCTCAAACCTCCCAGTCCTATTGCTGTTACCTCCCAACGGGTCTTACCACCACCCACTTCCTTAAATCCCCACCTTGAAATCATCTCCATGGCCCAAGCTCCCATGAGCCTTTGCCAGGACTCACATGGCAGCCGCTGGCTGGTCCCTGTTTCCACTGCGGCCTTCTTCCACCTTTTCTCCACAGGACGGTAAGGCTCCTCTTCACACAACACAAATGCGATCTTGCAACCAGTCCCTCTTCTAAAACCTACTGAGTCTGACAACCCAAATCCTCAACAAGGCTCAGGTGTCCTGAGAAGCGTTTCTCGTGAACGTTCCAGCTCCCTCCCATCCCCAGGTCTCTGCATGCGCTGGCTCCTGCACCTGTCTTCACCGGTCCGCCTCATATGCCAGCGCAAGCATCCAGCCCCCGAGCGCCTTTTCCTC
Organism: Canis lupus familiaris; assembly: GCF_011100685.1. Lineage (NCBI taxonomy): Eukaryota > Metazoa > Chordata > Mammalia > Carnivora > Canidae > Canis > Canis lupus. The sequence continues at coordinate 650,675 of NC_049224.1, read as the reverse complement.
AACAAAGCTTCCCACAATTGTGCTGCCTGTACAGGTGCTTGGGTGGCAAAGTCATCAAGCAGCTATTCTTGGGATACACGTGCTTTTCTGTATACCTGTTAGCTTTCAGCAAAAGCTTTTTCTTACGCCCCTAAGCACCACGTAACTCCCTAGAAATATATAAAAGTTATATAAGCATGTGTGCTTTTGTAGGATTCATACAAGAAGATAAAGCAAGACTGCCCAGGCAGGGCGCTCGGGGCGCTCTCAGCGGAGATGAGCAGAGCACGAGCGTTAACGCTTCCTTGCTGCATGGGGCGAAGGCTATGCCTCCCAAACACGCACGCTCAGGAACTTGTGACATCAAGGGACGCACATATGCAGATGGACAGCTCCATGGCTACGGGGACACAAAGGTTCTCTTCCCCTGGACTGTGCAGTCAAGGTCCCGTAGGCACTCTGCACAATCTCTCGCTGTGTTTCACAGGAAGCAAGAGACAGCAGCATCTCAACATAGAAGCGTTACCTCTAGATTTCAGAATATACAGGCTCCAAACCGTTTTGAGCATTTAGGTCGGGAAAAAATAATGTGAATTTTAGTGTATTTTAGCAAAACTTGATAAATTCATTTCCAAGTATATTAACATCAAGATGACGATCTGCTCAACATGGGCAGTTACTGTATTTGGGGGTAGCTATCAGGATACACTAGTGACGAGGGACGAAAGACTAGTGGACGAAAGATAAACCTACTCAGCAGTAATGAGGCAGTGCCAGACCCTTGGACCCAGCGACTGCCGCTGCCCACACCCCCTCCGCACACGCACAGGGTCACTGTAAGGAATTCCTAGGGGCCTTTCTGGCTGTCGGGGGCCGTCCAGGTTGGACCACTCCTTGAGTGGAAACCTCTTCGCCTCCTTTATCTAATGACTCACTATCCCTGCCTTCTACAGACGTACAGGTCTGGATCCAACCGTGAGGGGCCGTCACCTGCGTATCTGCCCCGCCGCCCAGTCCCTGTTCTCCACTGGTACTCGGCCCCATCCCAACCCATCAGTCATCTCCCCTATTCCTTCAAGCCTGAAGCCTGACAACCTGCTCTCAGGCCCCTTTGCCAGCGGGGCTGCACCTCTAGAGGCGCTCAGCTGCCCCCTTTCCTCCTGCCTCCAGGTCTCAATCTGGCTGCTGACACCCTTGCGGCACCCACTGTGCACGGCTGAGCGCAGGGGCCCCCAGCGGCAGCAGCGGGAGTCCTTGCAACAGGGTGGTACCTGCAGCAACGCTGGCAGGGCCAGCCCAGAGGCAGGGACAGCCTTGATCCCCCAGCCCAGGGGCAGATGGCACCCAGACCCTGGGGCACCTCCCTGCCTCTGGTGCCTCAGCACTTGGAACACGGGGAGTGTCAACTATTATCATGTCTGAGGGGGTCAAGACGGAGCTGCCCCTTCAGACCTATGAGGGGATGGGGTCACTGACCTCTGTCCTGCACCATCATCAGAGGACCTTGGGGACATGGGGGCTGGTCTGAGAAAGCCAGGGTCGAGACTCCAGAAATTGGCAGAAGCCAAACAACATGAAACAGGGAGAGACCAGGGAGCACGTGTCCACAGGGGCGGAGGGGACAGGAGGGCGGGGGCTAATGGCACCTGAGGACACCATAAATGTCATGCTGCCCGTGAAGGTCCCCAGGCAGCACAGCCCTCGGGACGGAGGAGTGGACGGAATTCACCTGCAGGATTTCCGGGTCTTCTCTGGCACCTGCCATGCTGCCCGACCCACTCTTCTGAGAACCCAGAACTCCTAGACGTAGACTGTTTTCTTTTGTTATCTTAAGTCTGTGCAGATATAACCAGGAAAACCACTTGACCTGCTGGGTCAACGTAACAGGACCCATTTCCCTGTGTTTTCAAAGGGGTTTTACTCAAGTTCGTACGACATCCTTTTGGAGAACAGGGCGCTAAAGCCTCAGCTAAGGTTCACCTGTAAGCTCGTCCTCTCGGGTCACGACAGTCACCATCTTCTATATGTAAAAATACACCCAGATGTGTATCACGTATGTCACATTGCACAGACAACACAACAGACGTCGTTAAAGATACAGACGTAATGCAGGACCTTTAGCTCATCGGTCTTCGTTGTTGTACAAAAAGCAAGTTTCCGACCAGTATTTTATGAAGTTCTCTGAAACCCAGGCTGTCTAAAGAGAAATCCTTTGGGATCTCTAGCTCATTTTATCTGCTACCCCCCCCCCAAGAAAAAAAATCATCTGTGATCTTGGGAGGACAGGCACGATATTCTGAGGATAACTCAACACAAAAATGTGCCCGGGACTCGGTGCTCTTGCTGAAAATGCAAAACCAAGGGGCAATGTTCAGCTCACCTCCTCCTCGTCGGCTGCACGGAGTCATCGCTCCCGCAGGACGGGTTCCGGCGGCGTGCGGACGGGAACTTCGGGGATTTCACGCGGTCCCCAGGGGAGTTGTAGAGGCCACTGCAGCAGAAGAGGGATGGTCAGTGACATCGCAGGGCCTGGCGGGACAGGCCCCTAGGTGTTCCTGCTGCCAGAGATGGGGAGCTACTGAAGAAGAGGGGGTGAGGTCTGGCGAATCAGATCCTGAGTCATTATCTTTGGGGACGGGCCTGTCACTGACCTCCGATGGCCGGAGCACACCAATGATGGCCATGACGACGATCTGCGTTGGTGACAAAGCTGCCTCCTCCGGGCACACCTCCACACTACGGGCAGGCCCCGAGGTGCCATCACCCAGCCGCGTGACCAGAAAGCACGCAGAAATCGGGGACGCTTAGCTGGGGGCCCAAGTAAGGCGGCTGTGAAGGGGAGGACTCAGGATCTGAAGCCCTGAGATGTCGTGTCTGTAGTCGCCATACCCCGCGCCACCACGGGTAAGGCGAGTCTGCACTGGTCTGCGGGTGTGGACGTGGAGAAACTACATATGAGGATGTTCTTCTGGAGCCACTATCCAGGAGAAGCTTTTCAGAGCCCTAGAGCAGCGGGGTCGCCATCAACGGGTCCTGCCCAGGCCTAGACAGTCTCAGCCCGAGACCTGGCCTGGCAGCGTCCCTCCCCAGCCTCACGCAGGGTACATCCCAAGCACTCTGACTCCGAGGGCCTGGGCCCAGGAAGTGGGGAGCTGACCATCTGGCCCACGGTGGCACCGCTTCCTGCAACGGCATGTGGATGCCACTCCCTACGCATGGCACTCACACATCCTGCTTCTCTCCTCTCCTTTACAGAGACACTCCCTGCTCCTTACCTCTGGGGCCCATTTTCGTCCCACGGCACCTGAGATTTGCTTCTTTGGGCATCAGGGCTGTTTTCATTCTTTGCTTTCTTAAAGCTTTAATTCAAAAGAGGAAACAAAAAACATGGTAAATAAATCACCTAGAGAATAAAAGTTAACTCACATGTTTACTTCTTCCACGAAACCGTTGAACACATGTCTTAAGAACACGTTTTTATTTATACCCGTGGCTCATTCCACAGAGAGCACGAAGGGGCTGCCTGAAGACATTCCACGTCTCCAGCAAGTACTTTTGGGCTCCCCTCCACCTTCTTTTTTCTAGTTTTATTGCTTTCAGTCAACAAAAGCCAGGTCATCTGTTGTTAAGAAACTTTGAACAGAGGGGAGCCCGGTGGGCTCCGTGGTTGGGTGTCTGCCCTTGGCTCAGGGCATGACCCCAGGGTTCTGGGATCGAGTCCCACGTCAGGCTTCCTGCATGGAGCCTGCTCCTCCCTCTGCCTGTGTCTCCGCCTCTCTCTGTGTGTCTCTCATAAATAAATAAATAAATAAATAAATAAATAAATAAATAAATAAATATCTTCTAAAAAAAAGAAAGAAAACAAACATTGGAGAGAGTTCCGCTGTGTGGGACAGGAAAGAACAGCAAGTGTTGAGGCAGGAAGAGAAGAACGCAGACACGGAAGGGCAGCTCCTGAGGCTGGCTCCCTCTGGACTTGGGCCTAAGTCCCTGCAGGCGGGTCAGCTCTGCACAGGCGACCCAAGGCCACCTTTCCAGGCCCCCAGCGCCTGCCAGTCTTGGCTCATCTTCCAAACCAGAACGACTTCCAAGTGCTGCTTCCTGACCCAGTATCATCTTTCTGCACTAGAAGGTCAATGTGACTGGGCTGCTACTGGACCCCAACGAACTGCTTTGGACACACAGAGATGCAGAGGAAGGGACAGCCGTGGGGGCGGGAGGCGCATCACCCCTCACGTCCACCGAGTTGCAGCCTGAGGACAAGGCGGAGCGACGGGACTTTCCAACCACGTCTAACCCTGGCTTCTGAAGCATCCTCTAGAGACTGTCCTCGCACGTGGTCGTAGCAGGGCTCTTCACAGCAGCCGACCAAGGGGCAGAGGGCAAGCAGTGAGGCCACTTCCCACAGGGGCACACAGGCCGTATCCCGGCGTCCTGCACCCGTACAGGGATTCCTACGCGCCCACAGAACCACGGACCTGACAAGGGCCCCGACTCCTCGCACTGGCATAGGGCAGGGTCACGTCTTAGTTTTTGACTCGCGTTACTTGACTAAACTTGACCTTTCGGAGATCAAACGCCCCAAGTAATATCTTTCTTGTGAAATAAGAAGAGGTAATAAGTATGGGGGACACGCAACAGGGCAGTAGAAAGCGTGTGTTTAATTTAAGCGTGTGTTTTCCTTCAGAAAGGAAAAGGGAAAGGAAGACGGGGGTGGAGACACTGGGCAGCAGATGAGAGGGGAACCAGGGACAGGTGAGGTCGGAGGTGCCGCCTGCGCCCTGAGCCTGAGTGGGGAGCCCCAGGCCCCTCGGGCACCCCCCCATCAGCCAGACGGCAGCGGGGGGACTGAGCACCCCCTACCACACACGGGCCGCTGTGCTGGGACTGGGGTGGCCAGGGGGCCACCAAAGGGAGCGCAGAGGCGAAGGCCGCCCGTGAGTGAACCCGGAAGGGGCCACCCGGAGCTGGACAGGGGGCAGCGCAGGCGGATCCCTCGGAACCGTGCACCCCGAACCATCTGCAGGAGGTGCCAGGCTGTGTCTGTCCACGCAGCCCAATCCAGGAGGATGCCGCCGCCGACCGCGGCATGGGGAGCAGGTGACAGCAGCAGCGCCGAAGTCCTGGCCTGGAACATGGTCACTGCGGGGTGTCACCTGCTCACCTCCCGGTGAGTAAGAGGCCGCCGTGGGGCCCCAAGCGCTGCCCCGAGCCTGATGGGGTAAACACAGGCGCTGCCGTGGCTGACGTGACCAGGGCCACGCGTGTATGGGCACGACCTGGTGACACCGGGGAGGCCGGGGAGGCTGGGTCAGCGGGTGTGCCAGCGGGCGGCATCCCCCGAGGCCCCGGGTTGCTGCCGGTGCCCTTGGGGTCACCGGCAGCACCCTCAGTGCCAGCCTGGAGCTCCTGGGTCTGGGCCCCTCGGGCGGCAGGTGGGCCTGTGAGGCCTCCTCCCCCAGAGGCAGCCGTTCAGGGTGCTTGGGGACCTGAGAGGGGACATGAGGGGGGCCTGAGGGAGGGGGGCCAGAGAGGGGACGTGAGAGGGGACGTGAGAGGGGATGTGAGAGGGGACCTGAGAGGGGACCTGAGAGGTGGCCTGAGGGGGGGGCCAGAGAGGGGACGTGAGAGGGGGCCTGAGGGGAGGGCCAGAGAGGGGACATGAGACAGGACGTGAGAGGGGGCCTGAGGGGGGGGCCAGAGAGGGGACGTGAGAGGGGATGTGAGAGGGGGTGTGACAGGGGACCTGAGGGGACCTGAGAGGGGGCATGAGAGGGGACGTGAGAGGGGACGTGAGAGGGGGCCTGAGGGGGGGGCCAGAGAGGGGACGTGAGAGGGGGCCTGAGAGGTGGCCTGAGGGGGCCTGAGGGGACCTGAGAGGGGGCCTGAGAGAGGACGTGAGAGGGGACCTGAGAAGGGACCTGAGGGGGGTCCTGAGGAGGGATCTGAGGGGGGATGTGAGGGGCGGCCTGAGGGGACGCGGAGGGCGTGGAGGGCGCCTGCTGCGCCACCTGCGCGCCCACTGACCTTTTCACTGGTGAAGGTGCAAGAATCCTGGCGGCTCCTCCGCTTCCTCCGTCCTCCGCGTCTGCCGGCCCCGGGGAGGCGCCCTGCGGTCCTAGCAGCGAGGGGGCAGGGGGGCACAGCGGTGAACTCGGTGAACTCGCGCAGAGCAGCCGTGGCTTGCAGGCGACCGCCAGCGGGTGGGCCCCTCCTCCCCCCTCCCCTCCCCCTCCCTTCCCCCTCCTCCCCCCTCCCCTCTCCCCACGGGCCCTGGAGACCCCGCGCTAGGCCCACAGCTGCGGCGCCGCCCCTGGCACCGGGCTCCGACGGCGGCCCTGAGGGGCGGCCTCCCTCCCTCCCTCCCGCAGGGGCCCCCGCCCCGCCGGAGGAGCCCCCGCCCCGCACCCCCGGCCCCGCGCTCAGGAGCGAGCCGCGGCGGCCCGGGCACTATGGCAGCCGCTCCCCTCGCGGCGGCCTCGACACGGGGCCAGTGTCGTTCCGTCCGGGCAACAGAGCAGCGTGGATCACGCGTCCGCTTCACGGAACCCACGCGGGGGCCCCCTGTGAGACGAGGGGCGCCCGGGCACGGCGACCCCGCCCCGCCCGCCGGACCAGGAGCTCCACACGACGGGAGTCGCAGACGCGTCCGCACCGGGTCCCCCCAGACCCCGCACCTGTGCGCGGACGCGCGGGAACGCGGCCTGGCCGCCCCGGGGAGCGCCCGCAGCCCCCAGGACGGCTGTGCGGACCGGACCGAGGACCCGCGCGCGCTCCCAGGACGTCGCGCCAGCAACACCCCGGGCCCGGAGGCCCCGCCCAGCCGCGCCGTCCACACCGCGCGGCCGTGAGCGTGGGCCGGGGGCGCTCGGCTCCCGGGCGGGGCGGTGCGCGCTGCTGCCCCTCTGAGGCCCCCGCCGCGAGCCCGCCCTCAGCTCGGCAGGGGCCTCGGCGCAGAGCCCTCTCTGCCTGCTCTGGAAGCCGTCCCTGAGCTCATCCCCGTGGCGCGAGACTCGGCGACGAACGCACACGGATTCTCAGGCACAGAAACACTTTGCGTTCAAATGGCAGCCGAGCCTCGGAAACGTGTGGCTCTCAGTTTGACACGTGTCAGCCCAGACTACATTTCTGGCATTATTATTTTTTTAAAGCTTTTATTTATTCATGACAGACAGCGAGAGAGAGAGAGATAGAGAGAGAGAGAGAGAGGGGCAGAGACACAGGCAGCGGGAGAAGCAGGCTCCATGCAGGGAGCCCGAGGCGAGACTCGATCCTGGGTCTCCAGGGTCACGCCCTGGGCCAAAGGCGGTGCCAAAGCCCTGGGCCACCGGGGCTGCCCAAATTTCTGGTATTATTTAAATGTTGCCCATGCTTTTAATTTACATGCCTTTAATTTAATTATCCCGGGCAAGGAGATAAATATGCAACATTAAGTGAGATAAGACGTATATTTTGCAAGCGACAGTGTCTTACTCGGTTATATGAGAGAAAGGACAAAGAGCCAGTAAGTAAAGCAGGATTATCATACATAAATGATTCATTTTAAGAGCCCTCTTATCTATTCTAGACGTTTAGGTTAAGTTTCATGCCGTTTATTCCCATTTTCTTACCTAAACTTAAAAAAAAAAAACCTAGATCTGATGCTGAAGGCAAATAATCAGGACAGATTGTAACTATTCCCAACACAATTACATATTACATTTCAGGAAAACTAATCTGGTTATATTACCGAACCCAGTGCAATTTATCAGGAAAAAAAAAGATATTCATGAGTTAAGGAAAAGCTAGTAATTGGAAATGCAGCTTAGCTCTAGTTGTCACGCCGATGATACATAGTCACTCTGCCTTGGTCTCACCGACTTTACGGCACTATGGAAAAAATGACAAAGTTTAACAGGTCCTGACATAATATTTTCCTAATTTTACAAATTATGGTCAAATAGGAAAATTTGGCAGAACAGCCACTCATTAAATCAGGTAAAACAAAACTGAATCTTGAAAGACAAAATTTGGAAAAAACGACTTCTTCAGCATCCAATGGCTAAGTCACTGAAGCTCAAGTGCCTGACTTCAGCTCATTCACTGAAAACAGGCAACCAGGTCCCTGTTTGGTGGTTTTACTTTTTCTTGTTTCTTGGGTTCTTTTTAGGAGGAGGAAGGGCAGAGGCCGAGGCAGAGAGAGAACCTTGAGCAGGTTCCATGCCTGCCTGGAGCCTGATGCAGGGCTGGATTTCACAGCTCTAAGATCGTGACCTCAGCTGAAATCAAGTGTCAGATGCTAAACCCACGCAGGCTCCCAGGTGCCCCAAAATCCCCACTTTTCTTAAGAGTTCTGCATTCAAAAATCCCAAGGGTGGAATTTAAGCAGTTACCTCTTTACCATAAATATACAGACTTTTAAGACACGGATTCTGCTTCATGTCAACTGCAAGATCAAACAGGGCTTTCTGCTAAAAAGCTGGAGGGCAGATTAGAAAGAATTGGGCGTGGATGAGAAAGATGCTAGGAAAACACGTCTACACATGAAAGATCCTTTCTCTGGTTGGTCTGCTTCCAATTTTTTCTTCCCCAACCCTGTCCTCTCCTGGATCCCTAGGATTTCCTCATTTCCAAAATAATCAAGTGGAGAGTACGAGCTGGACGGAAACGAAGGCCTCTGGCAGAGTCACCAAGGGATGTACCCTGAGAGGCAGCCACCACATTCGTCCTCCTGGGTCAGAGTGCCAGGTCCAGAAGCAAGAAAGGCACTTGTGGGCCTGGCAAGTCAGCTCTTCAGTCCCCGGGGTGCTCAGAGTAGAATGAGGCCTTGTGATGGGCCCGTGTCGCTGGAGCCCTGCTGGACACGGCAGCGGCGGGGCGCCGTCTTCCTTCCGATGACAACACCCCCGTGAGCGGCCAGCTGCAACCGAGAGAGCTGACAGCATCCAAGGGGGAGGCCTGCGCACACGCTCCGTCCTCCCGCGGCCTTCTTGCCATCCCCCCGCCCCTCCAACAGCACCACGCGGTCTAAAGCAACAAACAGCGCATCTTCTCTGGTCGGCTTCTGCCAAACGACTTATCTCACGTGGAACAGGCAGGTGGACAGTTCCATCTCTGACCTGAAGCTGCTTCTGTTTCGGAGGACTGTGCTAGACCCCTGCTTTACGGGTTTTTATTGGCTGCGATTATAATTGTACATAAGATGGATACAAAACACACATCATTGTATATAAAAGTTGCTTCAGAAAGGCTTATTTAGCTAAGGTGCAATTGGGAAAATTCTTATTTTTTTCCCTGCTTCTATAATTAAGCTCACATCTAAGAGGCCTTAACTTAATGTCCTTCCAGCTTTTTACCCAGTACTCACTACAAGAACCTGAAATACTGTGGTGCCTCGGTGTATGCGTCTAAGGTGATAGCTAACATTTTTTTTAAATCAAAACTTAAATAGCTCCAACTTTGTATAGTGACAAATGGCAGCTAGACTTACCACAGTTATGAAATGTACTCTATACGTTTCATGCTGTATAAAAATATCAGATCACTACAGGTACACCCGAAACCAACAGGACGCTATATGTCAAGCATACTTCACTTTTAAACAGAAGGTTTAAATAAGGCCAAAGAAAGTCATTTGCAGCACATAGTAAATACGACACTTTAAAATGGAATTGTTTCATGACTCTCTTCAATGTATCCGAAGCCATAATATATCATGGGAATTTGATACACACAATCACCCACTTTAAAAATAGAAGAAATGAGTTTACATTTGAGAATTTCATGGCATTCTTCTTTTCTTCGTGTATTTGAATTTCGATTTCACCCTCTTTGGAAAAATTCATCCCAGAGTAATACGTGTTTAACACCTCAAAGTTTTACTTATCACTCTCTCTCACCTCTCTGTGGTTTAAAAAAAAAAAAAAAAGAAAGAAAGAAATGAATTTAGGTTTTAGTTCCCATGACCCTAAAGCTCTAGGGGTTAAAAATTTCTTCTAAGTCATGACAATTATTAATAGATCAAGAGCGTAGTAATGCTGATAAATAATTATTACAAGTGAAAAGTAGACATTTGCAAAGTGATTCTTCGTGAGATGACTGAAGTAGTTTTGTTTTCTCAATGATAACATTGGTGATATGCAGTGAGGAATATTATTCTGTGTTGAGTCAAACAGTTGAGCAAGAATTCTATTCTTGTTTTTATTTGGATAGATCTCAAGGCTGAGAAATCTTGTTCACCTACAGTCGTATGTATTTTGTTGTGAACACGATGTCCTTAAAGAAATCCTAAGACTCGTACGTCCAGCAGCAATATATTATCTACAATTATTTCAAATGTTCTATCCGATGACAAAACAGTCAGGTCCTCCTTCAATTCCGTTCAAGGTCAAAATGAGGAAACGACTTAGAAAAGGAGGGCTCGTTGGGGCGCGAGGTGGCTTAGTCACGAGCATCTGCGTCCTGGCTCCAACTCAGGTCGTGACCTCAGGGTCCTGGCCGGAGCCCTGCGTGCGGGCGGGCTGCCCACCCCGTGGGGACTTGGCGTCTCCTCTCCCTCCACCCCTCCCCTCTCCCACGTGCTCTCGCTCTCTCTAAAATAAATCAGGGAAGGGAAGGGAAGGGAAGGTTCATAGGTGAAGCTCTTTTGTCTCCAGCCTCTAACTCAGGAGGTTTTCATCATTTAAGCACACGACAGTGGGACGATCCTGGTCCACGTCTTCTGGGCAGCGGGAAGCAGAGAGAAGAGCCAGCAGGCCTGCTCGGGCTCCGCTCGCTGACGCCTCAGGAGACTGACCCTGAGGAGCGACTGCATCACTGCTGTCACCTCCACACACCCTCCCGGACGGCCTCCTGCATCTCCAGCAGCACCACAGGGCTTGCAGCTGCACCCAGTACCCTCCTCTGGTCCTCGCTCCCTCTGGGCAACCCCCATGGCCCGGCAGGCCCTGCCCACGCCGAGTACATCGTTGGCCTCTCTAGTCTGGGGGCATGCTGGAAGGCCCCACGCTGAAGTCTCCCCTCTGCCCACTTACCCACCGGGTGCTCTTGGACGAGTTATTAAATCCCTCTGGGCTTCCGACTTCTCATCAATAAAACACGGGCATCACTAACTACTTATAGAGCGAATATGAAGATTAAATAATTCATAGCAAGTGTGGGGGCGCCTCGCTGGCTCAGTGGGGGAAGCACGCAACTCCCGATCTTGGGGTTGTGAGTTGAGGCTTCTCACTGAGCCCGGAGCCTACTGGAAATAAAATAATAATAATAATAAATAAAAGAAACTGTCTATCGCAGTGCTGGGCTTTTAATAAAGCAAAATAACTGCTTTACTATTTTTATACAACGACTTTCCCCTGGATTGGGGGCCACGTTTCATTCATTTTTCTGTGCTCCATGGAAAAGGGTCTCGCGTCGTGTTTTGTTCAACACCTACAAGCAATTCGATTCTCAGAGGATGGACTACTGGGTGGCCTGGCATTTACCTTCTACCTGGAGCGAAGGTCAGATGGCACAGGTGAATGGTCGGTCCTCAAGGCGGCCCCTGCTCCTCAGGGTAATTTGCTAGAAGGCCTCACAGAACTCAGAGAAACAGCTTCCTTATTATTAAATCTCCAGTTCATCCTAAAAGGATGTAACTCAAGAATGGCCAGATGGAAAAAATGTGCAGGGCAAGGGATGAGCACAGGGCACCAAGCACGACTCGCTGCATCTCCATGAGTTCTCTAGCCCTCAGAGCCCCGTCCTCAAGGGTTATGTGGGGCCTTGGGACTCTGGCGTGACTGCTGACATCCTCGAACTCAACCCAGAGGCAGGGGGTGAAAACGCCAGCTCCTTAACTAGGGGTGGTTCCCTTGGCAACCAGCCCCCGCCCTTGGGGCTTCCCCAAAGTCACCTCCACACCTACGCTCAGGTGCCTACGAGGGGCTTCCTGTGAATCACAGAAGATGCTCCTACACCTTTAGTGCTCTGGTCACTTAGGTTTTAGGAATAAATGGAAATGAGGACCAAATGAGGACATGTTTCTTACGCCAAACAGGGGCTCAATAAATTCTTTTTTTTTTAAGATTTTATTTATATATTCAAGAGACACAGAGAGAGAGGCAGAGACACAGGCAGAGGGAGAAGCAGGCTCCCTGTGGGGAGCCCGATGCGGCACTCAATCCCAGGACCCCGGGGTCACGCCCTGAGCTGATGGCAGATGCTCAACCACTGAGCCACAGGAAGGGCGTCCCTTCCTCCCCCTTTTAAAAAAGATTTTATCTAAAAAATTCTTATAAACGGAAAGGGGAAAAACACCATTTATGGTAACTCAGTGAAGCTACGCTATCTCATATACCACAGGCCTCTCATCTTGCTTTTCTAATTCCGGCAGCTGTGCGTGGAATGCTGAACGTGCAGGGGAAGCATGAGCGCACTGGCTTCTTAGGGGACATGTAACCGTACGTGCTGCGCATTCAGGACCCTCTATGGAATGAAAATACGCCCCAGCTTCTGGGCAGAAGAGAGCGGGGTGCCCGGAGGAGGGGTGCCGTGGTCGCTCGTCCCCAGCTGGAGGATGGCCAGACGCCCCTCCTGGCACACTCTGCCTCCGCCATCCCCGCCTTTGCGGCCTAACGCGCCCGTCCCAAGGAACTTACCCACTTTCTTTCCTAACAAACAATGGTGTGACCGGCTGCTGCTCTGCGGGCCTCCAGGGACGTGTACGGACCCCAGAGCCCTGGTGAGGCTGCACCCAAACAGCAGGAAGGGCTGCGGATGTACCTCGAGCAGCTCCAGGCCTCCCGCCTCTTGTCTGCCCACTTCCCCTCTGCACCAAACACGCGGGCTCGCAGCCTGGCACCACTTCCTGGCCTGTGTCGCCCTGGATACGATTGGTTTCGGGGCATCCGTGTCCCCACAAGTCAAACGGGAATACCCCCACCTTGCTCATGGGGTCACCGAGAAAGCGATGCTATCGCTGCTCCGGGGCGAGGACGGCAGCTGCTCACATTGGCCTGGTCCTCGGGACGCGGCGGGAGCTCTCAGACCAGGACTCCGGGCCCGTCCCCCCAGGGCCACTCTGCTCTTGGGCTGCAAACCGCTGTGCGGGGCTGGGCCCGCGGGTGCCTGGGCCGGGACAGTGGGCCTGTGGGCGGCTCTCCCCGGGGGGCTCCAGTTCCGCGTGTCTGGGCAAGGAAACTGGGAGGCTCCTCAGGTGCCCCTGTTCCCCGGGCCGGCCAAGCGGCAAGGCCCGCGGTGTCCGAGGGCCCAGCAGGGCAGCTGCTGCCTGAGAGCTGGGCCTTTTCCCCTTGCCTCACCCCCTCTCCCACGCCAAGCAAATGGCCCTGAGCTCCAGGGACACCCACCGCGTCTCACGCTGGGCTGATAAGCAAGGAGAGCAGGGGACAGAAACCAACCCTGGGTCCCCCCGGGCCCCAAGAAGACGCCGACACAGAAAGCACTGTGGGTTGCGAATCCGATCATAAAATGAGTGTGTGAGACCTTCCGACGCCGTCCACTCAGTAGATCCACCTGAGAACACCCCAAGCAGTTGGCAGACGCCCCAGAACCTCTGTCCGTCCGTAAAGAAATGGGGGTGAAAAAGCAGAAAAATCTACCTAAGCTTTGTGAGATCGAGGCAGAGCCTCAGGAGCTGTGACGGCAAAGCACGGCGCGGGGGGAGCCAGGTCACAGCGCCGACTCCGGAGTGACAAGCAGCCTCGGGAGGGGACCAACCCTTGGTCACGCTCCGGGGCCGGCAGCCAGGACCACCGTGCACCCGCCTGTCCGCAGGCCCCTCCTTGCCCAGCCCGAGTCCGCGACCTATGCAGCAGGGACAATCCAGAGTCATCTGCTCAACTCTGACTTCAAGAAGAGCCTGAAAAACCGTGTTAACGCCACGCTCGTTGCAGCGAATTTCGTTCAGTTTGTCGGTAAGAATTTCATTCGAACTTGAGTTTCAAAGAGCTTTTGTATGTAAAAGTCTCACATCAAAACGTCATCTATTTCCAACGAGAAACACCTATTCCGTGGCCTGGGCCGGTATTTCGTCCGTGAGGCCCCTGAAATGACGATCAAGGTCAAGATTCTCACAGGAAGCTTTCCAAGATCTTTTTTTTTCATGTTTGGTCCCTTTAACTCTAGGACGGACAATCCCAAGAAGAAAAAGAATTTTCGCAAGAAGAGGGCTCTCGGGGGTGCCTGCGGGGGGTCAGCGGGTCAAGTGTCTGACTCCCGGTTCTGGCTCAGGTCACGATCTCAGGGTCGCAGGATCGAGCCCTGGGTCAGGCTCCACACTCAGCGGGGAGTCCGCTTCTCTCTCTCTCCCCAAAAATAAACGATTAAGTTTAAACATAAAAAAGGAAGAAGAGGGATCTCTAGAGTTTATGTAACCAGTTCCTTTATTTTACAGCTAAGCAGAGGAAAGATGAAGATGCCGACTGACGTTACAGGTCACGGCCAAGCACGACCAGGAGCTGCGATCTCCTCAGGTCGGGCACACATTCTCCTTTCCTCCCCCCGACCACGTGCTTCCCTGCCAAGCCCCGAGTATGGAAGCTGTACTGATTTCTTCCCTTCGTGACCTCCGCTGACCCAGAGACGACCAACTGACACCAGCGGCTCTCACGCCGCTTCCCTTCCGTCTGCTTCCAAAACCTTCCAAAGCAGCTGTGATGCCACGGACAAGCGGGCTCCTGCGGACATCACGTGTCCCCGGCGCGGGCGGGAAGGACCCGACAACCACCACTGGCTCCACGGTACCTCTCGGCGGCACCGAGCCACGTGCCGCACCCACGGCCTGGACGTCACTAGGCAAGGGCACGTTTCCGCGTCTCCCGCTTCAGGCCTCAGGTTACCAGGTGGCTCCCCAGGCGCGGACCATCCCCATGGGGCCCAGAGCCGGGTGGACCTGCTGATGGCAGGAAAGCGGTTGTGCCGGAGTCACTGGGTGTTGGGTGCCACGCGGTGATGCTTACGGGGGGGGGGGGGGTGGGGGGGTCCCAGAGCAAACCCCGGGTGGAGCGGCTCGGCATGCACAGCGCCATCAGCTGTCAGCTGGGGTCCCCGGGAGGCAGCCCTTCTGCGTCTGGCCTCAGCAGGTTCTGACGCAGTACACGGGCCTTCCTTTAAGGTGAGATCGTCGGGGTGCAACGCTCCGGAAGGTTCACAACAACACCCCAGCAGTACGCTTCCCTGAATACGGGATGGTCTGGCAACACTGAGCGCCCTCCTGCAGAGGGACAAGCGGCCTGGGCTGCACAGAGGGGTCGTCCATGTGGACCCGGGGGGCCCACCACCCTCGGGTGTCATGGCCGTCGCCCCCAGGCCTCCCTGGATGCCCAGTGGGGCCCAGGCCTACACCATCCTCCCCGGATGCCCAGTGGGGCACAGGCCTGCACCATCTTGCCCAGATGCCCAGTGGGGCCCGTGCCTATACCATCTTCCCCGGATGCCAAAGCGCCTTGCTTCTCAGTTGCTCGGGGACCACACTGCAACCACTTATTTCTCTGCTGGTCAGCACAGTGTCAAGACCCTAAAATGCTCCTCAGACCATCCGAGCCCTGTTTGTCCAGCCCCAGAGGCTTCAGCCAACCCTTCCTCTCAGCTGATTGTGGATCGGAGCCGCGTCCCATCCACACCACCTCCCTGCCGAGACCCTGATGAGAACCCACCCGTGTGCTGCCAGGAGGTGGTAGGAGAAGGGGCTGCACAACCTGCACTTCTCCCTCCCGTCCATCTGTCCTGCTGCACCTGCCCCTCCCGGCCCGAGGCCCTGCAGGAATGCTCTGGCGGCCTGCCCTGCCCGGGTGCACCCCTCTGGGCGCGGCCTGCTGCAGGGCCTGCTCCGGAATGTGCTTCCTCCTCCGGGTGCCCAGGCCTCCTCCTAGGACTGCTGTCCAGGAGGTAGAAACACAGTGGCGTTTACCTAGGGGGCGGTTATCACTGGAGATGGAGAGGTAGGAAAAATAAGGTATTTTAAATACGCAGACAACCGAGATGCCAGTTACGGGGAGTAGTCACTGAGACTGGATTACTTTGACTTAAGAAACAGAAGAATGTCTTCCATGGTAACAGCTCACACACTGTTTTATAAACTAACAGAAAATAAAGAAGCTTCTTACCACACATTTTTTATTACGTATGAATGGTAAATGGAGGTATGAATTTACACCTATTAACTCCTGAAACTGTAGTTCTAAAATCTTGTTTTATGGGGAACATGATTAGAATTTAATCTATGAAAATTAACAGCCGCTCTGTTTAGTGTAAAAAAAAAATCCTATTTAAATTTTAACTTCATTTTTGCCAAATACAATAAAACCTAATCAACCTAAAAAAGCAAAAAAAAAAACAAAAAAAAACAAAAAAAAAACTTTTATTTATTCCTGAGACACACAGAGAGAGGCAGAGACCCAGGTGGAGGGAGAAGCAGGCTCCACGCAGGGAGCCCGATGCGAAACTCGATTCCGGGACCCCAGGGTCATGCCCTGGGCTAAAGGCAGATGCTCAACTGCTGAGCCCCCTGGGGATCCCCTAATCAACTTTTCCTAGGTCTCAAATTCAGCTGTCACTTAAATTTTCATTTAAAAATTTGGACAATCACATTAGCTGTGGCAGCATAATTTATGAACATATTATTTTTGTTTTCCTTTGGTCAGTAAAAAGTAATTAAAAAAATAATAAGAGCTATATGGTTCCTTTCCTGCTCTGCCACCCATGAGTGAGTCTCAGGAACAGGGAGCATCTGAGGTGGGGCTGCCTGGGGCTGCTGGGCGGGCGAGGAAGGGGAGGAACAGGTGGAGGGGCTGGAGGGCCTTCGGGGTGTTGGGGGGACCAGAGGCCTGGCCACTCCCTCAAGCATCCCCCCCTCACCGGGCAGGACCTGGGGGGCTGGTCTCCCCGGGCAGCTGGTCTCCCCGGGCTGGCCTGACCCCGAGTCCCACAGGCCCAGGCCCTCTCACACATCCCAGCCCAGCTTCTTGGGGCTGGGCGGGGCCGGACGGGCTGGGACAGGGCACCCTCTGCATGTACCCGGCTCCAAGTCTGCACCCCACCCTGACCTCCGAGGGCGCACGGCTGAGACTCGGTCACCATGGGCTGGGGCCCACTGGGGCCCAAAGCAGAGTACGTTGAATTAGAGGAGAAAGAGGAAAACTGAGATTTGGAAAAGCTGAACAGCACCGATCCCCGGGTCAGCCGCGTCCTCCCGTGTGTGAGCAAGTGCAGCATCGGTGGGGGCCCTTGCTCCCCGGGACGGTCACATCGTCAGACGGCGTGTCCCGCCCGGATCCCAGGGGGCCCTGGAACCCAGGCTGGACAGGTCAGGCTCTGCGCACTTCATGGTCAAAGTGGCACGTGCACACAGCAAAATCCTAGTTTCCAAACACACCATTAATCCCTTTGTAAATTGAAAATGATGCAAATACACTGTTGCTTAAAGGACACATGATAAATCAGCACGGATGCTTGGAGTCCTCGCGTGAAGGACATTCACGCTGCTTATTTCTAGTCTTTGAAATTTCAAGAAGCAGAAACCCCCGAGAAGTAAGGAGAAGGCATAAACCACATCCTGTCTACACACGTGTGCGTGGGTCTCAATGTGGTGCTGACAACGCTGCAGAAGCTATTAGAGCACACGCAGGACACCCGGGCAACGAGAAACATGGGTCGTAAACGGCCACTATCCTCGCTTCTGCAGGAAAGACGCACAAACACCCGGGAGGCTACATAATACCGCGCTAAGGAGAGGGACTGGACGGGACAGGCTTGTCCTCTCGGCAGCAAAGGTTCTAGGGCTCCTGGCTTCCCGTCCAATAAGCGTGTCTGCGTGTATTTTCATGTCAGCCCCGCGCCCATGTGGGCCCTGAGATCAAGAGCTGAGGCTCCACCCCAGCCAGCCAGGCCTCCGCGATGACTGGCGCATCCTGGGCTACACCTGTTTGCTTTAAGCAGACTGAACACCCGGCGTGGAGCCCAGCACGTGGGGCTACAGTTGCCACCCTGAGATCAAGACCTGAGGTGAGGTCAGCATTGGACACGCAATAGCCTGAGCGCCTGGTGCCCCTTCTCGGCTGCACTCTATGAGGCCCCAGACGTGGAGAGGCGGCCCTTGTGCAGCCGGGCCGTCCCAGAGCCACATCCTTCCTCCCTGCCATGGGAGCGCCTGGCCACCACACAGGGCCCGTGGGAAGGGGCACGCGAGGCTGTTCTCTGCCCAAGATAAACCAGAACCACAGGGCGCCTGGGGGCTCGGCCGGTCAAGCGCCTGGCTCTCGGTTCCAGCTCAGGTCGTGGTCTCAGGGCCATGAGATCGAGCTCCGGGGTCGGGCTCTGTGCTCCGCTGGGGATTCCCTCCCTGTCCCTCTGCCCCTCCTGCTCATGCTCACTCAGCCTCTCTCTCAAACAAATAGCAGGGCAGCCCAGGCGGCTCAGCGGTGGAGCACCTGCCTTGGGCCCAGGCCGTGACCCCGGGGTCCTGGGATCGAGTCCCACGTCGGGCTCCCTGCATGGAGCCTGCTTCTCCCTCTGCTTGGGTCTCTGCCTCTCTCTCTCTCTCTCTGTGTCTCTCATGAATAAATAAAATAAAAAAAATAAGTAGTAAAGAGAGAAAGAGGGAAACGAAAGCAAAGACTCCGTCCTTAACCAGCTCCGTGTATCTGGGCTCCAGGGCAGGGCCGCACGCTCACACACACAAGCATCTCATAGGCGAGCTCTTCGTAGGAGCCGCTCCGGGGAGAAGGAGCAACCCGAGCAGGTTTGCACGGAAAGCACGTGTGAGTCCCGCATCTCGAACGGCGCAAGGTGCTTGAAGGGAGGAACGCGTCTGACGCCCCGCTGGCCCGGGCCCCTCGGGTGGCTCAGCCCTCAGGGGCAGCCCAGATCTGCAGCCTCCTCGCGGAGTGCAGCGCGTGCACCGGGTCTGAGCGGGGTCTGAGGTTCATCCACAAAGATGAAGACAGAAAAACCAACATAAAGGCGTTAAAGCCCCACGGCCAGGCTTCTTATCCTAAGCCAGCTACTTCTCACAGGACCCCGGACCAACTGCCTTAAGATCTCCGCTTCCTCCTGGGCCACACGGGGGCAGTGACGATGCCCGTGTCAGGACGTGACCTGAGCCCCGTCGTGTCTTGTTTGTGCCGCTGCAGGACCAGCAGGGAGAGTCGAAGTTCCTCCCAGCTCAGGGGCACGGGGGGACCCAGCCTGGGGCCCGGGCTGTTCCACTCTGGGACACGGGGCCCAGCACCCTGGCCGCCCCCCTGGCTGCACCGAGGCTCCGTGGACATGGTGTCTGGCGCTGGGCCGCGCAGGTCAGGCCCTCAGGGTCGGCACTGAGCTGCGGGCTGCAGGCTCGGCGTGGAGTGGGCTTGGCCCTCTGCGCCCCCGGCCCCGCACTGTCGCGTGAGGACATAAAGCCTAAAGAGAAGGTGCACAGAGCTCGTAGACGAGGTGACCAACAGCAGGAAACCAAGCACAGGGACGCCGCGCCGCAACTGTGAGCTCTGGGCCAGGACACGCGCTGGACCTGGTTGGGTGCCCTTCTCACAGAAGCAGCCGCCCTGAACGACCCCGTGTCCACCCCAAGACACGGGATAAACAGGAGGCCGTGGCGGGGAAGCTTCGCGGCGGGGAAACGGACGCACGTTTAGCAAGTGCTGCACGGTGCGTGGGGAGCGAGGAGCACCCATGGTGTGCCCGGGATGCATCCCCCGGACGTCGGCGGCAGTGGGACAGGGCCACGTGGTGCTGACAGTGCAGCAGGAGTGAAGGAGGCGGGGGCCAGAGCCCAGCAGCCCGGCGGGGGCAGGACCCGTGTGCGAGTCCGCTGTGCCATCTACACGCGTGTCTCCCAACCAAAGAGCGACAATAACAGACGCCCCACCGGGTCCCGTCACCAGGGCTCCCACCAAGCGTCGGCTCCAACCTCAGGCCCCCGGAACGAGGACAGGCCTCGGCTGGGATTTGAGGGAACCTCCACAGAAAGCAGGTGTGGTCCCCACGCAGCCCTCGGGGATCCCCCAGCCACCCCCCGCCCCTGACCGCCAACCACCTGGGCCCCTGCAGGGTCACCATGAGCAGCTACTGTAATGCAGGAGACGCCTGGCCAGGTCGCGCGTCCCCATGACCTTGTCCTGTGACTTACCGGCCGGCTGTGTCTGTGCTGCCCTCTTGGGGTAAGTCTTGCTCCGACTTCTCGCCACGTTCTGATCTGGCCTTGGAAGCTCCACGCACAGACCTCGACTCCTCTGCAATGCCGTCCTGCCACCGGGAAACGCAACACGTCCGTTAAGGCAGGTGGGGCGTGGCCGCAGGCCCAAGGCAGGGCTCTGAGAGGCGGCGGGCTCACACGGGGTTTGCAGGGGGTTCCCGTGCTGCGTGGACCAAGGGCCCCGGGGGCCCCGCTTAGACTCAAGGGCGATCCCGCATGGCAGGCAGGCCGGATCCAAGCAGGCGGAGAGCACAGAGTATGGGGTGCCCTGGCCGCCGAACGACCATCACGCAGGGCCAACGTGTCTTGGTGGCCCGCACCTCGGGGCACCTGGGCCCTGGTGTCAAGGACCTGAGCTCCCTGGGGCCGGGCCTCAGTGCACGTGCACCTCCCTGAAAGACCCAAGCGCGGCCACTGACACCGGAGCAACGAACGACCCCGAGGTTCACAGGAAAGACGCACCTATGCTGGACTCGTCACAAAAAGAGCCACGTGTGGGACAAGGACGAGAAAGGCCTTTTCACAGCCCCAGATCCTCTTCCCGCCCTTACAGGGTACGTATCAGCAACTCTCCCCAGAAGAGGCGAGCCTCATGGGCAGAGCCCACCCATGAGCTCCCGTGAGCAGCCTCCCTTCCCATTTCCCAGTCACCTCCACGAGACGCAGGAAGATGCTGGAAACATGGCAGCGGCTCCTGCTCGGGCTCCGGGGGCCCCCGGGGACTCATGAGACCGCCCACGAGCCATGGGAGGAGGCCTCCGACAGCCCCTCCTCCCCTTGAAGTCTAGCCTGTTTCTAGGGGCTGTAGGGAAGGGCCCCAAATAGCAACACTCCTGTCCTGGAATCTCAAACCAAAAAATCCCGTATAAAGAGCAAAGTTCCATTATTATAAATGGTGTGAGCTCTAAAGAGAAGAGCGACCTGCACCAGGTGGTCTCCGTTACCAGCTTGGGCAGCATGCGCCTCGCTCACACTCGGAACCCCACCTTGTCACTCAGCTCTTCCTCAGGGGTTCCCGCTCGGGAACAGGGAGCGAGGGGAAGCCACGTGACGCAGCCAACGAGAGCCCGGCCCCGAAACCCAGGGTGGCCTCTGTCCAAGGCCAGCTCTGCCCGAGCGCGTGGGCTCCTGCAGACTCTCCCAAGGGCCCCGCGCCTCACCTGCCTCAAGGTGGGTTCCTACTGACTCAGCCTGGTCCCGGCAGAAGGACATGCAGTGTCCTCGCCACCCCTGACACCAGGGAGGCCCTGAGCGATGGGCAGCATGGGGTCCTGTGTGCCCAGGGACCCCGAGGCGGCAGCTGGGACCCCTGCCCCGGCCCTGCGACCAGGGCACAGCCGGCCGCCAGTGGGCAAGGGCCGCTCAGGGTCCAGGGTCTTTGGTTCTGGCACCTTAGGGGGTCACAGGAGTCCTCGCACAACAGGCCAGGGTGCGAGACCTCACAGGGGGCCGCGCGGACCCCATAGCACATCTCAGGCACCTGACACAGAGGAGGTTCTGACAACAGCGTGGGCCCTTGACACGGGAGGAAACGCGGAGAGTTCCTGCAACACTAGCCCCACACCTGGGCCCCCAGTGGGGATTTCTCAGGCCGGATTCTCACTTCTGGGGTATGAATTCTAGGGGCACCTGGGGGCTCAGGGGTTGAGCATCTGCCTTCAGCCCGGACGTGACCCTGGGGTCCTGGGATCGAGTCCCGCATCAGGCTCCCTGCATGGAGCCTGCTTCTCCCTCGGCCTGTGTCTCTGCCTCTCTCTCTGGGTGTCTCAGGAATAAATAGATAAAATCTTTAAAAAAAAAAAAAAAGCCTTTTATACAAGGCGCTGATTCGTTATCAGCAGGAGCCACCTACAACCTTAACAGGTGGAGGCTGTTAGCGTTCGAAGGCCTCGGAGAAAGAGCTACCCGCGGGCGACCAAACACTTCACCTACGCCAGGCTATCGCTCTCCGACCATAAAACCAGCACCCACAACTCCTGAGGTTCTGGAAGGCCAGGCCATCACTTATCACCAAAGACATCAAACGTTTCCCTTCTTAACAACAGGTTTTTCTAAAGAGACGGCAGCGTGTTCCGGGCCCCGTGCGGGCCCCGCGAGGCAAGGAAGGCCGCAAAGAGTGGAGTCGCCCCTGCCGCGCCTGCACCCACCTCTGCAGACGCCCGCCTGCTCGCCCGGACCACGCGGCCGCCCACACGCACGCCCCAGGCCCTGAAGGCCATGTCCGGGGCTCTGCTCCTGGCCCGCGGCGCCCCCGGGACCCTTATCCCGCTGCATAGGGCGAGTGCTCCAGGCTGGCTGCCCATCCTCTCGCCCCCGAGGGCTCCCTCACGATGCTCCCCAGCAGCCACAATGCTTGCATTTCAATGAATTTGAGAAGCCAGGTTTGGGTCAACATGTGGAGACCAACGCAGCGTGTGTCAGACAGCACGACAACGGTTTTAGCAGTGCAGACACGGACCGAGCCTTTGCGGCGGCTTCGTTTCAGGGACAAGGGGCTGGACTCACACGTTCTCTCCACAAGCCTCAAAACGTTTTATGTCCCAAGTCGAAAAACAGCCCAAAGGCTGACCAGCAGCTCTCCTTCTAAATATAAAAGTAAACATACTCTTCCCGCAGGTCCCCGATGATCCCCTCTCCTGGGGAAGAACCTCAACGGCCCAAAGGTCAATCTCTCAGGTATCCACGTGTCAGCCTCCGACACAGGTAAGGGCACCCGGGCAGGTGAGTCGTATGGCATCGGAGAGCAAGCCTCCAAGTGAACATGGGGCCATCAAGGCGATGAGCGCTTACTATTAGTCGCTCTTTTACTGATTATCCCTGATTTCGAATTCAGGACCCAAACCCAAAAGTGGGTCGCAGAAGGGGTGTTACAATCCTAACTCTGAACCTGACCCTAACCTCAACCCTAACCCCAGACCCAGACCCCAACTCTAACCCCTAACCCTAACCCACCCCCGACCCTGACCCTAATCCCAAACCCATCCCTAACCCTAACTCCAACCCTAACCCCAACCCTAACCCTGACTCTGACCCC
Source organism: Canis lupus familiaris (assembly GCF_011100685.1). Lineage (NCBI taxonomy): Eukaryota > Metazoa > Chordata > Mammalia > Carnivora > Canidae > Canis > Canis lupus. Next base: position 627,495 of record NC_049224.1, on the reverse strand, counting down.
TACCCTGACCCTAACCCTGACCCTAACCCCTAACCGTGACACTAACCCCGACCATAACCCCAAACCTAACCTGACCCTGACCCTAATCTCAACCCCAACCCTAACCCCGACCCTAAACCCTACCCCTAGCCCTACCCTCAACCCTAACGCCAACCCTGACCCTGACCATAACTCTGACCCTGACCCTAACCCTAACCCTAACCCTGACCATAACCTGGACTCCTACCCTGACCCTAACCCCTAACCCTAAACCCTACCTCAACCCCTAACCCTAACCCCTGACCCTAACCCTAACCCCTACTTTGACCCTAACCCTAACCCTGACCCTGACCCTAACCCCGACCCCAACCCTGATCCTGACCCCAACTTCAACCCCTAACCCCAACCCCAACCCTGATCCTGACCCTAACCCCTAAACCTAACCCCAACCCTAACTCTGACCCCGACCCCAACCCCTAACCCTGACCTTGACCCTAACTCAGAGGACAGGCCGCCACCCGCCTGGGCTCTGCAGGCCTTGGGACCTGCTGCACCACCTGCATGAGGCCCCACCGCTGCAGCGCAGCAGTGCTGGGACGGGGTTCCCTGTGCCCCTGGGCACCCACTACCTCACCCTGCGTGGCACAGGCTCCGTCTACCAATAGGACGCACTGAGACACCACAAATTCTTTCTCACGACACAAGGTTCCCGCTTCTCATACGGATATTGGAAGAAGACCCAGTTGGCCCCGTCCTGCGACGTGCTCGCGTCGGCCTCAAGGCCAAGAGCAGGGACTCTGGAGCTGGGCTGCTGGACAGGGACGCTGCACCCATCCTGCTCCCGGGCTGGGTCCCCTGGACACGGACCCGGCCTCCTGGAACCCTAGTGTCCTCGCACGTAACGGAGGATACCGTCGTCAAGACGACCGCCACGATTCTGTGAAGCAATGGATGGAAGACCTTCGGCATGACACATGGCACCGGGGATACCGGGCAGCTGCTCAGCAAGGTCCAAGGCACGGCCACCGTGTTGTGCCCCACAGGTGGGCCCTGTGCTGCAGGAGACCCGACGGGACCCACAGTGCAAGGTACCCCCGGGGGGACCGCAGGGGATCAGGCTGCGCCCGGGGCCGGCATGAGCCCGCCTGGGGATCACAACATTGCTACACACGGGGATCGTGGCAGCAAACGGGCTTCTGAAGATGGTGAGCTTTACCGCATCTGGGAAACCCTAAACTGAAACCTGAAAGGCCGTTTCGGTCAAGTTTCTTTTGTTTTCTCCCAAAGAAGGGGTTGGCAGAGGGCTGGGTGGGGGAGAGGGAAAGAGGGCAGTCCGAGCCGTCCACAGGCAGCCTGGAGCCCGTGCAGGGCGCGACCTCACGACCTGACCCCGAGCCAGGACGCCCATCCGGCCGCACAGCCAGGTGCCCCACCAAGGAGCGTTCAATCAACCCATCACGCTTCTGCAGGGAAACCGAGGAAAACAACGTGAGTCCTGGGCCCCGGCGCGCAGGCACGTGGACAGCGGGACTGAGCATCGTTACCTCCCGGGCGCGCCCTCCCCCCAAGGGGAACTCGCCCCTTACCTGCGCCGGTGCTTGTAGCCAGCGGATCCGAACTTGCTGAGCCTTCTCGACAGCGAGCTTGATTCACTTTCTGGCATTCTACGCATTTTTAAAAGAAAATCAGATACGGAGGCGTCAGTGCAGGTGCTCAGACGACGCTGCGTGGACAGCGGGGCCGCCCTGGTTCTCGGCAGCTCACGTATTCACTGACACGTTGGCAGGAACCCGCGAAGGCCGCAGCTGCCTGACGTCTGAAGTGCGGCCGCCGGGGCTCACGCTCGAGGCACATGCGAGCGCTCGGCGTCTGCACCCTGTCGGGCCCATCCGGTCCTTGAAGTCATACCCGCGAACCAACTTGCTTTCTCTCCTTAAATTGGGGACCTTGTCCCTGTGCTGAGTCCCCCAAGGCCATGGTCTTCACGCAGACGTGACGGTCTCACGCTTTCCTACCCCGGGGCTCGCCTGCCGAGTCCTAGGAGGTGACTCGGTGAGGCCCTGCTGACGGCCAGTGAGGCCTCGCCCCTGCCGGGCCACCCCCTGCCCCATACAGACCCCGTAAAGGACGCGGGGCATCGCATCCAAGCACTTCTCCAGCACCCTGCCGCTTGGGACACGTGCTCTGAGCAAACCAACTAGGAGTGAGGGGAGCGACCGACGCAGCTTTAGATTTAAAAGCAACACGTGAAGCTCGCTACCTCGCCTCACAGGATCCGGGTTTGTCTCTGCAGCGCACAGACGCAAACCCGCAAGCGCCACTACGGGGCAATGGGCCACCCTTCGCCTCGTCTCCCTCGGCCTCCGAGGAGCACACCACGCGGTCGCGGCCTCTGACTCTCCCTGCCGTGTCCCTCCCTGCTGGCATCAGCATGTACGCTCCCCCGGTCTCGCCTCCTCCTCCTGCACCGGCTCCCGCTGCCCTCAGTGTGCTGGGAGGACCCCACACGCAGGCCACGGCACCTGCTTCTGTCCCCGCGGCCTCACCCGGTGCTTCTGCGTCCCCCGGCACGTCTGCGGGGCCAGCGCTGGTCCCCCGGGTGGCCCGCACACCCAGCCGCCCTCCCCACACCTGCACTTGCACAGCTAGTGGGTGGGCGATTCAAAGCTCGCAGGCCTGCAGGGCTTGGAGCCTCCACCAACACCAAAGCTGTGCTTTATCCACATATATGAACGTCCTTGATCCACCACTCCTCGAAGCGGGAGGGAAGGAGGGATTGTGTTTTACCGCGCGCCAGAAAATTAGCTGGCTGAAAAAAGTAGAGAAACACATCTAGATTTCCACTGCACACAAAAGAACTGTCATAAACGCAAATCGACATTCATTTGTGAGCGCGACGCACCTGAAGAACGTGTGATGTTCCACGCTGCACTTCCAAAGATGCTTGCAGGCCGTTTTGCTTCGAGCTTCAAAAAAGAACGAGGTTTCGTTGCACTGGAAGTAAAAAAAAAGGAAGAGAATATGAGTGACCGGGGGCCGTGATCGCATCCCGATGAGAGCAAGTGGAAACCGACCCCTGATGCCAAGGGGATGCCCGTGAGCCCAGGGCTCCACTGCCCTGGTATAGGACATTCAGGCCAGGTCTACACAGATGACTAGGGACGCCTGGGGGGGCTCGGCAGTTGAGCACCCGCCTTCGGCCCAGGGCGTGACCCTGGGGTCCCGGGATCGAGTCCCGTGTCAGCACGGAGCCTGCGTCTCCCTTGGCCTGTGTCTCTGCCTCTCTCTGTGTCTCTCATGAATAAATAAAAATAATAATAATAAAAATTAAATAAAATAAAATTTTTAAAAAATAAATAAAAAACAAACCGATGACTAAAGAGAGTCAGGAGGAGCCGACGTGAGCAGTGCCACCCGAGCAGCTGCAAGGACGCTGGCTTCCACGTCCCGCAGCCAGGCATCGGGTGAATCAGAGGGGATGACGACGACGACGACTGGATCCCGCGACAGGGGTAAAGTACGTCACGGGAACACACTGAGTGTCAACTAGTACTTTAGCCCGGTGGTCACTCACCTACGTCCGACCATAGGAAATAACTCTAATTGCTACACTCTTGAAAACTGTTAATTGTTGAAAACGATTGTAATTGAAGACTCGATTGTTATATTATACAAAACACTATTTTTTTTAAGTGACTAAAACGCAAGTACTCGAATAAACCGCAGGCTCTGTGAAGCTCTGCAACGGGCTTTCACCTGACACAGACCTTGCGAGCTCGCGTGCAGACGCGCCCCGGGACACGGTTCCTGCGGGCGTGCGGACACAGAGTTGCCAGGGCCGGGGTGACTGGAAGGGCCTGCCCACCCTCTAAGAAGGACACGACAGCGCAGGCATGAGTCTCCCCCACGTGCGCCCAAACGAGAGGCTCATCTGCAGGATGCACAGGCATGACGAGGGCAGGCCAGTCCATGCAGCCGGCGGCAAGGCCACCCAGAGCCCCAGAACCTCGCGCGGCTGGGGAAGGAACTTCAGATGATCCTGGGGGTCCGTCCTGGGAAACGTGACCCAGTGAGTGAAGGATCGGGGCTTGGGGTGGCAAGGGGATGGGTGGCAAGCTCAGGCTGCTTCGATTTTGAGGCGCCCACGGGGACGCAGACACGCCGAGCAGCCCCCACCGAGGACCCCACCACGGGCCCGAAGCCGGGCTGCAGGGTAAGGCCACACGGGCTCCAAAAGAAGGTGACGAGTCTTCAGGGGCGCTCGTGAAAGGGGCGGGGATCAGGAAGTCAGGGCTGCGGGGGGGAAGAAAACTCCACGGATTCACAAAGGGTTTGTGGAGAAGCAAGGGACTCGGGGGGCGGGCATGGACAGGAAATCACGGCAGGTCCTGGGGGGCTCCTGGGGGGACGGGAACGCTGGCAGTGGAGGGCCTTCCTCCTCTGCTTCCCTTCCCTTTAACACACAGTGGACGCACATGGTGCCAGTGCCGGCAGTGATCCAGGGGCACGCGGAGAGCCATGGCTGCCCCCACCGTCCTCATCCCCGACGTGGCCGCTGGTAAGATACCCGACCACGACAGCCGCGTGTTCTCGACTCACTGGGTCACCCCAAGAAATGACGCACGGCCGTTCACTCTAAAATGATTTTCCCTGTGATTCGTTGTCAGCATAAATGGCTAAGAAAGTACGTACAGACGGGCTGTCCCGTCCGCTGCCCGGTCACCAGCTTTCAACGGTGACAGCACTGCCGGGGCCAGGGTGTATGGACGCGACCACCGGGGCTGGGGCATGGGGGATGTGACCACCAGGGCCAGGGTGTATGGATGTGACCACCAGGGCCGGGGCGTGGGAGACAGGATCACTGGGGCCGGGGTGTATGGGGATGCGACCACTGGGGCCGGGGCATGGGAGACGTGAGCACTGGGGCTGGGGTGTATGGACGCGACCACCAGGGCTGGGGCATGGGGGACGTGAGCACTGGGGCTGGGGTGTATGGATGTGACCACCGGGGCCAGGGTGTATGGATGTGACCCCTGGGGCCAGGGCATGGGAGACGTGAGCACCAGGGCCAGGGCGTATGGATGCGACCGCAGGGCTGGGGTGTATGGACGCGGTGGCTGGTCAGCGGAGCTCTGTGACATGGACCCTTGAACACTGTAGCAAGAGCATCCACAAAGACATTGAGACTCAAGTGCCCGGGAGCAAACTGCAAAACAGTCACCTAATTACCTATCACCCAGATTTCCAAAAATGGAGGAGAAACCAAAAAAAAAAAAAAAAAAAAGATTTCATCTTAAAGCAGATCCCCTCACACTTTTTTCATTTTATTCTCCATAAACGTCTATATTCTTGTTCTTTTCAAGCGGAGACGCAGGCACAGGACATTCAAGATGCTTTTCTTCACCATCACCTCGCGAGGGCAGCTCCCACAGGGCTGGGCTTTCTCAAGTGTCCCGGGTACGATCCCATTAAGGGAGCAAGAGGTTCCCACGGGCCCCTAATGACCCTGTCGTGTGCAAGGGACAAGCAGGGGCTCGTTCCCCGTCGACACAGGGCTGGGGGCAGGGCAGTCCAAAGACTGCAAGGAGGGCGCACACGACCGAAAATGAAACCAGGAATTCTGAATCAATTCCATGCACCTCTGCCCCTGACGGTCGCCGCTGACGTGGATGGGCCTCAGGTGGCGCAAGGTCTCTGCCCCGAAACCCGTTTGCAAACAGACGCCGACAGCTAGCAGCTTCGCACCCGCTGGCGGAAAGGGAGCAGGTCCGGACCCTCCAACATCCATTCCAACCCACGTGACCTAAGCGCCGAGGGCCCCCTTTGGCAAACGCGCTCACGCGGCCTCCCAGCCTGTCACGTTGACAGGAGAGCTGAGCCCTGAGTCTGTCCCCCACGCGGGCTCTGCACACGGTGGGGTGCGGTGCAGGCCTCGGGTGCACGGCCCTGAGACCAAGGCCGCGGCTGAGACCTAGAGTCAGACATAACCACAGAGTCGCGTGTCCCGAGTCCCGTTAGTACAGGATTTTACGATAATTTTATTCCGTGCCCTGAGCAGGTTCACGTCACCCGCAGCTTGAGTGCCACGTGGCGGTTTCACGGCCCCTAGGTAAACTCGCTCATGCTTCTAGTCCCTGCACGTGCTCAGAACTCAGGACCTGCAGCCTCTGGATGGACCCCACCCCGACCGCCTGTGGCCTCCACGCCCCACCGGCCCCCAGGCGCTGTCTCACGGGAGCCACAGTACGGCCCGCCCTCCCACCCCCTGGAACCCTGGGCACCTGTCTACTGGGTCCCATTTATGTTTGTCCCGCCTCCGAGGTCACAGCGGTGACCTCGGGTCCACTGCATCGGGAATCGTTCTGGAAAGATCAGTGCTTCTAATGGCGACAGTAAGATGCGGGCATCGTGGGTCCTGGAAGAGCCAGCGGCGGGGGCAGGGGTTGCCAACCCCCAGGATCCACGGAGGTTGAGGGGAGGGGACCGGGAAGGCTGAGGGATCCAGGCGACAGCTCGCCGGTGCCTGCACGTACTTGCTGCATGTCTGGAGCGTGGCCTGGGGGCCTGACGGCCGTCAGCAGGAACACCACGAGGCAGCCCCCCGCTGGGGAAGCAAAGGCGAGGAGCGGAACTTGGGACAGACACCAAGACAGACTCCGAGACATGCCCCGGGGCCTACGCGTCTTGAAAAACGTCACAGCAAACGGCGAGCCTGAATGAGCAGGGTTGAATGCGGCAGTACGGGGGGAAAGTGGGCGCCATACGTGGCCCCGCGGGCCTGTGAAGGGCCCAGACCACGTCCCCCAACACAAACCACCTTCTTCCTGGGAAAGGAACTTGGCGAACTGTCCTCTTACTCTTTCTTTCAGTTTTCCCGTCCGGGGAACTGACAGCCGTGGTATAGAGCTCATTCTGTGTCCTATTTGAAGACATTCATGGACGCAAACCCAGGCATCCAGACGGGTTCCAGGTTCCTGTCACTCCATCTGTCCCCGGGCTTCTCTTTAGAGAAACCACGGCATTCACTAAAACGTTGGCATTTCTGTCTACTACTTGCAGGTTCATTCTTTAAAAATTTTATTTCGTTTAAGTTCAATTACTTAACATGTATCAGTCTCGGGGGTTCAGACTCACCAGCCTCCCACGGGAACTGGTGCCCCCCATCACCCCAGTGCTCATCACCCAGTGACCCCTTCCCCTCAGCCCCCCACCCCCTGGAGCGGCCTTTGTTTCCCAGAGTTAAGAGTTTTTAGGGTACATCTCCTTCTCTCGTTTCATCTTATTCTGTTTTTTCCTCCCTTCCATGTGATCATGTTTTCTTCCTACAATCCCACACGAGTGTCATCCTGCGACAACTGCCTTTCACAGATTTATTTTCTTAAAGGTACCCTTTACTCCCAGTTTACAAACGTTACAGGTTCTTAGATAATACGTGTTACTCAAGCTTGTTAAAATGAAGGCAAACCTGGTAAAAATCTACCAACGCCCAATTTAAAAATGTCTTACAGCAGAATTTTACATTTCCCCCCCCCAAAATAAGCGGCCCGTGTGATTTGATTATAGAGAAGGTCAAGACATGTAACAGCAAGTGAAGCTGAGGCGAAAGCCAGGCCCTAGAAGCCCTGCGTGCCATCCCACCGTGGCGCCGGCTACCCTGCTGCCCAGACTGGGCCAGACCGAGGTGCCCCAGCAGCCCTAAGCCTCGTGAGGCCAAGACAATCCCGATTCAGAGACGTGGCCAGGAAGGCATCTATTTTAATTCCAACTTCAGACTGGGAGCATTCAACCTCAAAACAACCCTGAAAGGCAGACTTTGTCGTTCTCACTCTATAAAGAAACAGAAGCGGGCAGCTGGGGGGCGGCTCAGCGGTTGAGCGCCGCCTTCATCCCAGGGTGTGACCCGGGGTCCTGGGATCAAGTCGTGCATCAGCATGGAGCCTGCTTCTCCCTCTGCCCGTGTCTCTGCCTTGGTCTCTCTGTGTCTCATGAATAAATAAAATTTAAAAAAAAAGAGAGGATCCCTGGGGGGCTGAGCGGTTTAGAGCCTGCCTTCGGCCCAGGGCACAATCCTGGAGTCCCGGGATCGAGTCCCACATCGGGCTCCCTGCATGGAGCCTGCTTCTCCCTCTGCCTGTGTCTCTGCCTCTCTCTCTCTCCAGGTCTATCATTCATAAATAAATAAATAAATAAATAAATAAATAAATAAATAAATAAATAAATCTTTTTTAAAAAAATAAAAATAAAAAAAAGAAAGAAACAGAAGCTACACGTTACCCGGTGAATCGTCCAAAGTCAGGACAGTGGGAGGCCTGGACCTAAGCCATGCAATTCGACCACAGGCCTAGCAGCCACCACCCAACCTGAGAGACGCCCTGCAGCTGTGGGCGTCACGTCCTCACACGTTGTGCGGGAAACACAGGAGGGTGCAGGAGCTCCAGCCGGAGGAGGGGACGCGGGAACACCTAACAGAGCTACGCGGAGCACTCACACCTACTCCCGGGAGCTTACCCCAAAGGCACTCCTGCGACAGGACACACACACGCAGGCACAAAGGCACTGGAGGAAAACGTATGATTGCAAAGTGCCGAACACCAGCTGCCTATGTGCGCACGAGACACAGAGCGCATGGACTATGTACGTGCCCCCCAGGAGCCCCACGTCGCCGCACTAAAGGACGGGGAGCGCTCCATGGACTGGACCGCAGAGGGCTCTTACGGCCTGAGAGAACGCGAAGCACCAAGGCGAACGGCAGCACTGCCCTGCGGGCAGGAAAGTTTTCTGTGTGCTTCGCTGAGCAGATGGAAGCACAAGAGGGATGAACCATCCAGCACAGAGGCTGGCGACCCACACACAACGGTCGGGAAACAGGGACGGAGGATGGGGATTAGTCACCCTGCTCTGTGCTTTTGTGTAGGTTTGGCTTTGGGAAGCATGTCAGCCCCGGGCCCTGAAAAGGCCCAAAGTCACCCGTGAGCAGTAACCACACCTAACACCCAGATGTGCACCTTTCCCTCCCGTAGACAGAACCAGGGCTCGCTGGAGACGTGGCTGCTGATGGGGTGGAAGTGGGGCAGGCACACAGTCGGTATAGGATGCACCTGAAACTCCGTGGTGCACCGAAAGAGGGAGAAAATGATGCAAAAAAGGCCAAGGTTAGGTCAAAAGGCCCGGGAGGTCCTGCTGAGCACGTCTATGATGACCTGGGAGCACACAGGTGCGGTCGCGGACTGCACCCCCAGTGGGGGAGGCAACCAGTGCTCATGCAGGTGGGGCAGGGGAGGGATGGCGTAAGGCCAAGGGCTGACTGGTGAGCGGCGGGTGCGCAGCGGCTGGGGGCGGTCACAGCAGGGGCAGCCCTCAGGGGCCCCTCGGCCTACAAGGAAGTGCCGGAGAGGGCCGGGGTACTTGTGCTGAGTGAAATGACCTACCCGCAGATTACTTACTGACTGTAAGGGAGGAAAAAGGGAACCAGGAACTATTCAGTGCAAAACGGAGTCGACGTCCCGACTAGGTGACCCAACCCCGTGAGACCAGGAGACGAGCGGTTGCCACGTGGCTGCAGACGCAACGGCCCGAGGAGGGCACGACCGCGGACGTGGCTCCCAGTCAGGAACATGGGACACGACAGGTGCACGTGACGGGAGAAGTTTCCTGGTTTGGTTTTTAAAGATCTTATTTATTCATGAGAGACAGAGAGAGAGAGAGGCAGAGACCCAGGCAGAAGGAGAAGCAGGCTCCATGCAGGGAGCCCGACGCGGGACTCGATCCTGGGACCCGGGGTCACAGCCAAGCGTCCTGCGGTTCCACCGAGCGCGTCCTGCCCTGGACCCGCTGAAGCTTTTACAGTGTGTGACCCCGAGACCCCCGGATCACCCAGAAAACAGCCGTGTGTGGGGAAGGAGAGGAATGGAAAAGGGAAGGCAGTGAAACCCTAACAGGGACCGGATGGGAGGCCAGGGGTGGGACCCCATCCTCTGCAGTACTTTCATTTTTGCCACTTTGTATGGATTTGGCGTTACTGTCACAGGACAGAACATCCGTACGTGTCTCGTTCCCCCGAGGGCGTGAAAGCCCGTGAGGTGAGCGAGGCCGCTGGGCTTGTCCACAGTGCGGTGCTCTGGCCGGGACTCCGTGGGGCTGCTCCACGCTGGGCCGGGACGTCTCCGCACCGTGGCTTCACCTGCTGCGGACCCACAGGGTGTTCCTCACCCAGCACCTCGGCTTCCCTCTGACCCCCGCTGCCACCCCAACGTCAGTGGCAGCTGATGGCCTCCATGCCCAGGTCCCTCACAATAGGGAACGTTCCCTGCCCTGCCTTCCTGCCCTCACCCGGGGTGACGTCCTGGTGCCCCCTGGAACCATGGCCTCCAGACCCCAGCTGTCGCCCCCAGCGTCCAGGGCTGTCCTTCCAGAATCCTCTACGCCGCTGTCACCAAGGACGCAGCAGGTGTTGGATGGACCCTCCTCGTCACAGTACCCCTGGGCTCTTAGTTCCTCCAACTTAAGAAACAAACCAAAACCTCCTGGCCCGCTGCCCCGACAGCCATGCTCCCACGTGGCCCCGTCACGCCGAAATTCAAGAGCTGCCAGGTCGCCCTCGCCCGGTCCCACCCCATCAGCTCTCCAGTCTCTCCCTAAGAAACGCGCATCGGGGGTGGTCTCTCCCGTGAGTGCCGCGAGCACCGCGGCAGGCTCACATCTGCAGGGGGACCCTGCCTGGGGGTTCTCAGGGGGCGCGGCCTGGGGCTCCCCCTGCAAGCCAGGAAAGTGGTCCCATCCATGCCCTCCCACCTTCCTGCATTCAGCAGCCGCCCCGTCCCCTCCCGACCTGCCACCTTCAGCCTTGGCCACAACACGGGGCCATGGTTGGCCCACCTGGTCCAGCCGGTCCGCCTCCCACCTGCCCGGGTACTGCCTCTCGGCCTCCTCCGAGTCGTCCACCGGGTGGCCCAGTGTCCGGCTCCGAACTCCAGGCTGTGCCAGCGCTGCTCAGTCTCCGCATCCTGCCCGGACTCTGGTCCTGAACGCTAGACTCGTAGATCCCACTCATTAAGTATCTCCGCTTAGGGACAACGTCTCCTGGGGTGCCCAGCGTGGAGCACCCGCCTTGGGGTCAGCGCGTGACCCCGGGTCCTGGGATTGAGTCCCGCGTCGGGCTCCTGCATGGAGCCTGCTTCTCCCTCTGCCTGTGTCTCTGCCTCTCTCTCTGTGTCTCTCATGAATAAATAAATGAAATCTTAAAAAAAATAAATGAATACACGTCTCCCCTCACACGCCTAACGGGATGTCAAATGTAACGTGTTACATGTGGGACCCCTGGCCTTCCTCCCCAACCCTGCTCTACCCAAAGCTCCTCGCCTCGCCGGTGAGCAGCCACAAGCTTCCTGTCTTCTGGCCGAACACCGTTGCGTCAGCAGGACTCCGCTGTCTGCACCTCCCCACACCCGGGAAGCCGTGCGGCTGCATCCAGAAGCCACCAGTTTCTCAGCACCTGATATGTTGCTACCTGGTCTGAGTCATCAGGCTCTTTCGTCTGGGAAAGAGCATGATTTTTTGTTTTTTATGCATTATTTTTATTTTTATGCATCATGTTTTTAAGATTTTAACTAATCCCTACACTCCACAGGGGCTCAAGCTCAGGACGTCAAGCTCGAGAGCTGCTCGCTCTACTGACTGAGCCCGCCGGGCGCCCCTTGTCTGCATTCCTTACATAAGCATGAGCCGCTCGACGGGTGAACAGGCTACAATGTTCATGCTCCAGGAATTCTCTGAAAAGCAACCATTTGAGACTTTAAAAAAAAATGTAAACCACTTCTAATAAACACGTATCCTTAAAACCAAGAGCTAACACGTAAGCAGTGAAATAGTGATATTTTCATTAAAATCACGACCCAGTCGAGGATGCCGTATATTACTAGATCACGTAACGCCGAGCCGTAAGTCGTGATCAACGCGATGAAATATGAAACATCAACAACAGAAATGAGAAGATAAGTCGCATTTTTACTTGCAAGTGACATCACTAGATACCTACAAAAATATATGAGAATCGAATTAAGAACCCTTGGCTAGCACCCAAGAATCCAACAACACAGCCAGGGCTGAAATCAATGTAAAATTCCATGATTTTTGCTTCCAGCAGCAGAAGCAGTTGTAAGACACAACAGGAGGAAAAACCGGATCCACGAAATCAAGGGGAAAAAAGCCAAACGCATGAAACTAAAACACATTGTCAAACACCGTGCAGGCACATGTGAATAAATATAATAAAAAAGGAGACGGATCCCCGGGTGGCTCCGCGGTTGAGCATCTGCCTTCGGCCCAGGGCGTGACCCTGGGGTCCCGGGATTGAGTCCCGCGTCGGGTCCCTGCGTGGAGCCTGCTTCTCCCTCTGCCTGTGTCCCTGCCTCTCTCTGTGTCTCTCATGAATAAATAAATAGAACCTTAAAAAAAAGAAATGCTTATAAAAGGATATTAGATACGAGACCTGTGTACAGAACCGCGTAAGAGGCAGCCTGCCTACGTACGCAAGACGTGCGCTAACGGGGCAAAATCTGAAAGGAGCTGCACCAAAATAACAATCACTGCCTCTGACTTTGAAAAAGTGATTCTCATGGTCTTCTTTGTATTTCCCAGACTTTCTACCATCACCATGGAAGCCCTTTCTCCTAAAAGACTTTATTTTCTGGGCGGTACTACTGGAGGCACAGGGCCAGTTCTGAAGCCTAAACAACGCACAGGAGCACAACGGTAATGAGCCGCTGAGCCGGTCAGGCGACCTGGTGTCCGCAAAGATGGGTTCTGAGCCGCCGATAACCGCCGCTCCCTCGAAGACGAACCACCGAACTCAAATGGGACTCGGTTATACCCAAGGAAGAGGGAACCGTCACTTGCGAGTGGAGGGAGGGTCAGCTCACGCCAGTGCATGCTCCGTGGATCAGGCTGCGTCATGCGCTGGGAGACACGCAGTCCCGACAAGCGGGGCAGGCGGTGCTGGTGGCACCGCGTGAGCCCGGGCGGCCCTCCCATGTGCTGGGCACCCACAGCCTCCCTGCGCACCCGGGCCCACTGCCTGGGCTGCCGGGGCAGGAAGCAGAAGGAGCGTCCCAGCCGTGTTTAAGCTCTCGGGGACTCGTGGTCCAGAGCATGGGTCCGGGGCGGGGGTATATTCAACCTACGGTCCCTGTTAGGCCTAATAATCAACCTAATGCTATGGTTAAGCAAGCGGCTGCCTCGCGGAGAGACACCCCAGTGGCGACAGAGGCAGGCTGCCCAACGAGACGGCCCGGGACACGGAGTGCTTTGCTTACATGACTGTCCTAGGGTAAAAATAATAATAATAATAATAAATTCCCTTTGATTGGAGCCTGAGTTCAGCACCGTGCAAGGGATCGATGGCACCACGTAACACGCAGCAGCACGCAGCGTCTCAGGTGGGCCCCAGTACCCACTCCTTGTGCACACTGGGCCAGAGCCGCGTGCGTGGAAACGAGGTCATACCGCAGACACCGCCGTTAAAAAAAAACACAAAAGGTACCAGTTCTGTTATTTTTGTTTTCACCGAATAATGAAGACTCTAAAAGACATTGAAAGTTCAAGCGTAGCTGCAACTACGGTAAAGTTGCAAGGTCTTTCTGAGTCAGGAGACCTTTTAAGGCTGCCTTAGGACAACATAAAAGTGGTTGACCAAAGGGCCTCAGTCACAGCACTAAGGTATACGGGGGAAAATGCCCGTGAATAATAGTGGTGCTGCCACAAAAAGCCTTATTTCTTATAACATTCCTACCAAAAACATGACCTGGTTTTTCCAACACATGAAGGAGGCCTTCCTCCTTGCAGTGAGTCCCGTGAAACCAGGAGCAGGTCGGGGGAAAACCACGCGGCAGATGGTGGTTGATGATGTCCTACTCCACAGGTGGTTCCCATTCAATCCTACAGCGCATCTTTTAAGGTTGACGCGTCCCATCAGCAGTTGAACAGAACTAGACTGTTATAGGCTATTCGGACGTGGGTGGATCATTTTCCTTAAAATCTGGAATTTCCCCTCCTTACACATTAAAACTAATTCCAAGATCCACGTTTAATCTCATCAACGAACAGCCGTCGGTCACAGCTGAGCGGGTTTTGCGGGTGCACAGGACACAGCGTCCGCACGCCGGGTCAGCGACGGGGGCGCGTGCCGCGTGCGAGCACCTGCTACCCATGAGACGCCTGGATCTCAATGTCCATTTGATGCCACCCACTTGGGTGTTTGGTCCACACAGAACCACTACCAAAGCCACACAAGGATGAGTTCTCACACATGGTATTTTCACTAATTTATCCCATAAATGCAGCTCTGAGTAACAGGCCCTCCGGGGGGGTCACATTCACAGGCGGATTAAAAGGAAGCTTTCACATCCTCGCCTTTTTTTTGGCGCCGTTTCTTAAGAGCTACCTGTCAAGGCCTGAAAGCGGCCGCGGGCTCCCGCAAGTACGGGCCCAGTACCCCAGCGATCCCGTAGGACACTGCCAAGCTTGGGGCACCTCTGCCTGCCTCATGCCCGCCTTTAAAAGCAGCCAGGATTTCCCATGCGGTGCATCACCACACTCAACTAGGGAGACAACAGAGGCGGGACTCCCCACAGGTCCTTTAATGTAGTTTGGGACAAAATCAGGACCCTCTTCGTCCCATGTGCAGCTGCACACTTCCGGTGATATGATCCCACCTTCGTAGATAGGTGACTCTAATCATGACGATCATCTCCTATTTTCTCTTGTGCCCTTGGAAGGGTTTTTTCCTCTTTGCCTAAACTACCAACCAGCTCACTCACTCGTACTCGCTCCCCTTTCCCTTCCTGGACAAGAACTCGTGCACCCGAGTCGATTAACCGGGCTCCACGCGGCCGAGCCACAGAACACGGCGGTTCTACTTCCCAAGGCCTTTCGCATCATCAGGGAGCAGAAACCACTTCCCTCCCATTAAGCCGCGCACTCAACGGAAACTTACGTCTTTTCCCAGCACTCTGAGTTCAAACTGTGTCTCCTTGAAGTGAACCTTTGTGATCCGTGGCCTGAAAAACAAAGCAGGAGGTGGGGGTGGCCTGGTTTTGTAAGAATCAAGCTTTTAGCAGTTCGGGGAAGCTTCCAGTGGAAATGAAGGGCTCATCCCCGCTGCTCTGCACGAGGAGGGTGGAGGGTTCCCTGCGGGTCACGCGCTCTGGATGCCTCCTGACGGGGTTCTGTGCATCCTCCTGGGCTGCTCCGGCGATGCACACAAGCCTGCAGCCCCAGGCCCGGCATGGGCTGCAGGAGCCTGCCTGGCCTGAAGGCCTCCCCGCGCAGCATCAGCGCCTACACTGCAATGGGGACGGAACCCGACCCCCCGCAATCTGCAGGGCTGGACAGTCCGGAGCCAGAGCACCCAACATCCACAAGGAAAATGCAGACCGAGATGCACCCAGAGAACCCTTACCCGGATTTCACTCCATAATCCATCGACCCCTGGAAACGGTCTTTCCGCCGACAAGCCCCCCGACGCCCGCACGCCGCGCGGGATACCACCGCTGCCCCCCAAGGTCTACTCACCAGAAATACTTCCCCACTTGCTTTTTATTCTTGTAGACGACGACACCAACCGGTGTTAATCCTAAGAAGTACTCAGATTTGTTTTCTCCCTGCAGAAACAGACACGTGCCTATAATCAACGAATTCATTCGCGGCAAAGCCCTTTGTTGAGCTGAGTCTGGCTGTAATACTGGGTCAAGCTTCTCAAAGACTAGCTAAGCTCTCGTAGTTGCTAGCTTGCTGCTCTTTTTTTTTTTTTTTTTCCGAATTTATAACGAAACATTTTCTGAGTATATTCACCATTCGTGACTTTAAGACGACTCGAAACAGGTAAAGATACCATCTCCCATGCTAAAGACTCAAAGCCCTCACTTTGCAGGCAATGATAAATCCTAATGAAAAAAACGAGATTCTGAAATGAAAAAGTCGGGAGTGGGCATGAAGGACAGGCATGCGTCTACATAGGTTTTATTTCTACTCTGAGGTCAAATAACAGCCTGCAAAGTCATATTCCCAGGGAACATAAGGCAACCAACGTGTTTTGAAAGAATACCAGCTGTTGCCCACTTTTAGTTCTAAAAATTCAATCTTAAAGGAACGTACAGAAGATTCTAATGAAACCCATTCATTTGCCATGAATTCCTAACATCCACAAAAGTGTTTATGAATCAGGATAAGCATTACACAAATGCTGAAGAATTTTGCCCGACGTTGTTTCTTTACACATTTCCTACAGAATGTATTCCTTAAAAAACTAAAAGCCTGACGTGGTTTAGAGGTGTCTCTTAAATGGCAGTGGCACAGAGCATGTAACAGGTAACGAGACTGGAATCTAAAATATCCGGGAACTCCCACTTCCCTGAAATACATAACTTCTACTTCCATATAAAAGTACACTCGGGGATGCTGCTGACTCCTTACAAACAATGAGAGTATTTCTCGTTTTAGGAAACTCTGATGTGTACGAGACACACTGAGAAACGAACGCACGAATGCGTTACTCGCATTGCGGTTTCATTAAGGTTCCCTAAAAATCACGTAATTTACTGGCCATCGTGCACCCATAACCTGGAGCCCTTCATATTCCTGTAAAGAAGGCGGCACCTGGCTCCTTGTCTCGAATCATTAAATTTGACTGTCTCTAACTAAACTCTTTCATAAAATGAAAGGCGGGAACATTTCAACCTCGCTGGCAAAGAATTAACAATTGGTGACCTTAGAGAGGCGGCTTCGGGGCTAAGACTTGGGTCCAGAGCACCCAACACGGACCGGGTGTGACTGTTCCCGGACTGCATTCGGCAAGCTTTCATCAGCTGCTGGGGAAAATCTGCAAAAATGTTTCTACTGCTGGGGCGGCAGTGACTGTGGGAAGCAGCGCCCCTGACATTAGGAACCTGCACATCCAACACAGGCCCACCAGCTGCTGCACCCGTACTGGTGCCCAAAGCCTGCTTCTCTGGAAGGTGATCTCATGAGTGTTTTTCAGCCATAAAATCTACTTTTGGAAAATCCTCCTGTTTTCCGTCTAATGCAATCAATTATAGACCCATTTTAAATGGCTCTGACATTTAGCTAAGCCCTCCAGAGCGGTTATCCAGATTGTGTTTTCAAGCCCAGTTAATTGTCTCCTACACGTGGAAACGTAATCACAGACTTTTAAGCAAAACTCATTAGGGTTGAATCCACGCAAGAGATTCTTTGTGCTCAAAGAGCACCGGTGGAAAAGCATCACGTGCTTGCTAACCGACAGGATGGCAGCTTTCCTTTGGGGGTTTTGGTGACTTTTTAAGAAAAATGTCATCAGCTTAAAAATACCTCGTGTTAATTAAATGCTACTCACGTAGACAGGATGGAGGTCAACGCCGTACATCTCCAGGGACTTGGCGGTCCTCAAGTAATTCAGTTCTGCCTCGGAAGGAGTCTGACCCCTACACTCAGCATAAAAACAGTGTCTGACTTTACTCAACGGTACAGGGCTTACAGGCAACGTCCACCATCTTCACCCCAGTCACCGGAACAATAAACCATCCTCTGTGTGAAGCAGACTTCAGTCTTGGTTATTTCAAGAAGCCCCTTACCTTCGTGGTGACACTTGCACTAAGTGCGTCTCGTTCACCAAGCCCAGTTTTGCTCAGCACGGCCAATCCCAATGTCCCGGCATCTATTAAGAATTCTGTTTCAGAAAACCCCAAAGAGGTTGAGAATATAAGCACTTGACTTAAAAAGTGCCTCCTTAAAAAAAAAAAAAAAAAAAGTGCCTCCTTTACAATGAGCTCAGCGTCTCCACCAGGACGAAAGGCGTAAGAACGGTTACGGGTGGGGAGAAGAGGGTGGGGTCCCCGGCACCTCGCTGGGGTCTCGGGAGACTCTCCTGGGCATGTACGTAGTTTGAAAATGTGCTAGAATTCATGATTTATAAAAAAAAAACACTTGCCATTTTCTTGATTCAAAGTATAGAAATCATCCCCACATCTTCATTGGTGATAATACACGTAAATGGTACTAACGAGCGTGAGCATCTGCCAGGAATCACCACAGATGAGTGGAACCGTGTGTGTGTGTGTGTGTGTGTGTGTGTGTGTGTGTGTGTGAATGTAACTAACACAGGAAAACAGATTTTTGGTTAACAAAAGGAGCTATGAAAAAAATTTTTTTTTTTTATTAATAAATCCTGCATGTCAGCTGCGGTACTCTGCAAACCCAGCAACCAGACTGTGATTTTGAAAATCTGTGAAGAATCTTCATTACAAATTAGACACGAGAAAGCTCCCCAATCTCGATCGGGCTTTGATTCTCTTTGAAATAACAGACTGTCAGCACCGTCACAGAAAACACGTAAGGCCCTTTACCCAAAGCTCCTCGGTAATTTAAAAAAAAACCCATGTAACTGTCCTTTGAAACTGCGAGAATTAGTATTGTCAAGAGGTGCCGAACACCCTGCTCGCTCACGTTGCAGCAGGTGCTCCCTACATGTCCACCTCAGCGAGGCCTTAAGGCCAAGGGCTCGGTGATCAGGCCGGAGAGCTTCCCGCGGCTGCTAATAAATACGATACGGAAAGCCTGGGTTCCCCGATTGCGGTTCGGCTGGCGGCCGACCTCTGCTGCTACTCACTGCGACACATCCTTCAGGCAAACATTTTTTGTTGACCAGATTAATTCTACATTTCCCCCCCCTTCACTGCAACATATTGGAAACCAAGCAAACTCAGGAGAGAATGCTGCATAGGAGGCAATAAAGCAAAGTTAATCAGCATAGAGGATTTAACCAAAATAACTATAATTAAATTATAACTCCAATGCTGCAGGCCATTAATTGAGAATCCTGCTAGGGGAGCTTGGATGGTCTTGGAAGCGCATGTGATGTTAACATAACACCCTTCAAGGCTCCACGCTGGTGTCGTCATGACTTCCAGATTCATTGCTATCGACTGAGTAGGACTCTGCTTGTAACTGCAAAGGATTTACACACTGCGGACAGACCATATCCAGAAAACGCTAAGGCTTCTGTGGCCATAAAATAGGTTTACAGCTGGAAGAATGAATTTCACAAGTTACTGATAACTTGTAAGATAGAAAATCGCAAAATACAATATATACAGAATGATTTCATTTGTGTGAAATCATACGCACATAAATCCACACACAATAAATTTTCTCCGTGGGAATTTATGCATAGAGAGGAGTCTGAAAGGCCATTAATCAAAAATATGTTGACTTCCAGTATTGAGATTTCCTCTTTCCTTTAGATATTTTATTCTACTTTATTTTACCCTATTCTATTCTATTTTACTTATTTGACAGAGAAAGCGAGAATGCACAAGCAGGGGGAGCAGCAGAAGGAAAAACAGTCTCCCCGCTAAGCAAGGAGCCCGATGTGGGGCTCGATCCCAGGACCTGGGGTCATGACCTGAGCTGAAAGCAGATGCTTCACCAACCGAGCCATCCCGGGGCCCCTCCTTTACGTTGTTTAAATTGCTTAGGTTTTCTATGAGCATTTTTCCTGTTATAAGCAGGAAAAAAAAAAAAAACTTGAGAAAACACTAAAATGTTCAAGGCACAGGTGAAAATTTTTTCATTCTAGAAACTTTGCATAAGACTGCCACTAGCATGACTGATGGACGATGCCACGTAAGACATGATTTGTTTTCTAGTTTTGAGATACAATTGACACAAAACATCATGGGATTTTAAGGCGTATAATGTGTTGATCTGATACGCTCGTACACTGCACGATGACTACCACCACCCGGTTAGCTAACTCCTTCACTCCGTCAATAAGTACCACGTCTTCTTGCGGGGAGAACATTTAAGATCTGCTCTCCTAACAACTCTCAAGTATACCGATGGTCCTCGAGGCCGTTACCCTGAGTGAAATAAGACAGAGAAAGACAAACACTATGACCTCCCTTGGGGTGGAATCTAAAAAAGCCAACTTCCTAGAAAAAATGGCAGTCACCACAGTGAAGGAAATAGGGGCACATTGGTTAAAGAGTATGAACTTCAGTACAATGATGCTCTGGGGATCCCACGGACAGCATGTTGATTATAGTTGTTAAAAAATGATTCTTACATTAAAGTTTTATGAATCCTTTCTATGGCTTCTTCAAGTTCTTCCTTCTGATCGGGAACAAACCGGTACTCCGACACGTAGCCTGTGGTGTGTTTATATGGGTCATAATCTCCAAGCTCAGCTGAAAAAGAAATTGAATTTGTTTCCACTTTAGAAAAATATCCCTAAAAATGTCTTAAAGCATTGCCATCATGCAGAAACATTTTCTTCAAGTGTTTATTTTTAATAAATTCATACACAGCTTCCGTTAGTAGAAAACTGTAACGGGCATATGTGAGTCGTATAAATAAAATCTTGTCTTAAAAACCTAAGTTCTGGGATCCCTGGGTGGTGCAGCGGTTTGGCGCCTGCCTTTGGCCCAGGGCGTGATCCTGGAGACCCGGGATCGAATCCCACGTCGGGCTCCCGGTGCATGGAGCCTGCTTCTCCCTCTGCCTGTGTCTCTGCCTCTCTATCTCTCTCTGTGTGACTATCATAAACAAACAAACAAAAAAAAACCCTAAGTTCTGTATTTTTCCTTTCTGGAAGACTGTAACTATCATCATTACATTATTAAAATTATTACATTATTAAAATTATGTTATTACATTATTACATTATTATTAAAATTACATTAAAATTTTCCTCCCTATGGTAATCCACCTTCCAAGCCCAACCCAGTTCATCTACATGACAGTCTTCCTAGGATATTATTTTTTTCTAGACTCTTCTTGGTCTGCAAGTGCCACAAAGGCAAGGACAGGCGGTCTCACTGCCCCCAAAATGACAGTGCAATCTGGAGCTGCCCTACATAGTTGCCATACTGATGCCAAGAGCTGCAACGCAAGGAGTGCCACACGCTGAGCTGCAGCTGGCGTCTGACCACATGAAGTCCCCACAATGGCTACCTGAGGACAGCGTGACCTCTGGGGCATAGCAGCAGGGGGCAGGGGTCAACAAACCAGGGGGGGTTGTAGAAGAAAAGGGATTTTCAAACCCTCCCATTCGATCAAGAATCAATGAGATTCCTGAGACCAGAACTCCAATGTGACCTATCACAGGGGCTCGTAACTGGCTTCACTTTTACGTCTTCTGAAAAGACACTGATTAAAATTTGAATTTTGACTACAACTTCCACTAGGAAAATGTCAACTCGATCGGAGGAATTTTTGGACGCGAGCTTGCTTCCAAAGAAAGATTCATATTTGTTCTCCATGTGCTGGAGTGGAGCCTACCCTGGATGGCGTATGCTCCCAGCTGGGCAGCAGTGTTGACGGGGCAGGGCAGCCGGCCTTGAAGCACATCTTGCTTCACCTGCAAGAAAAACTGGTATCTAAAAGAGAAATGGGGAAAAAAAAAAAAAGAGGGAGAGAGAGATCAGTGGCATCTTCCAACACTCGGACCTGAAGTTTCAGACCCTGATAGTCATTGGCAACAGCCCTCCATCACCATTAGTGGAAGAAAAGCCACTTCCTTTTGGTGAGGGAGCTGCTGAGCGCACAGGAACTACCGAGACACCCCTGCTCGGGCAACACAGGGACCGAGGAGTGCGGGCGCGCCGTCAGAGGGGCTGCGTGGCCTCCCAGGCTGGAGGTCCCCGGGCAGCCTATCTCCCTGCCGTGCTGGGGCGGCGAAGGGTCTACACCCGTACAGTTAACGCGCAGGCAACAATCAGCCACTCTCCGTGCTCCCGGTACTGCCGCCACCATGACCACTATGACTGGCCGTACCCGGAGGCCTGACCAGTGGGACCGGCCTACACGACAAGCTACCTCCAGGGCCACAGGTCATGGGCGCAGGCCAGACGGGCCATCAGGGTGCAACTGCAGCCTGTGGCAGGCCCGCTGTCCACGGCGCTGGCTCGATGTGCAGGCGAACCCTCGCCCTGCTGTGATAGTGCCACCCACTGGCCTCCACATGGTAAGTGACCCCTTCCCACTGTCTTACATCCAATAGCTCAAGGAAAACGCTAGGTCACTACTATCAACACCTCATCGCGCGGATGGAGGAAGTAACAGATACAGAAACGACGTCGCTCGTCCAAGGAGCAGAGCCCGAGCTGAAACCCGGGCAGTTGGAGCCCAGGACCTCGGTCGGCAGCAGGAGGCTTTGGCTTCACCCGCCCCCTTCAGTCTCTCGGCTGGGGCCGGGGGCTTGTGAGCTGCCCACACTGCCCTCGGCTGCCGTCACGCACTCACACACACAGCAGGCGGCCCGTCGTGGCTTCTCTTTCTTTGGAAGCTGACTCTCGAGGTCACTGCCGAGGGCAGCAAAGGGGCAAAGGAAATGAATCCTAAAGCTCTGCAGTGACAGCGTCTCTTCTCCAGATGCTCGCCATCAAGGCCCCCAGTGAAGGAATCCACGAGCCAGACCCTACCTGTTATTACTACTGTTTCTAGAAGACGGATATCAAGTTCGGCTCCTTCACAAGCTCCGCATCTATGCTTCCAGACTGCCCATTCCGGGGGGCAGCACAGTCTGCAGGGGTCCAAGCAGGAGAAACCGCGCAGCGACATATAACCTGCGTCCACATCCAACCCCCAGGGCTGCTGCCTTCTGGAATCCACACACCTGTCCGTCGCCTGGGCCAGGTCGCTGTCCACAGGGTTTCTACGACCTTCCGTGCCCTGCGTCGCTCATGCCTATCTCCCTTCCAAACAACCTCCTAAGAGGTAAGTGGAATCTAAGAGAAACACGGGATCCCATCACGGCCATGAGCAACAGACACAAGCTTTAGAGACTTCACTTTACTCTCAGAATAAAGTCCAGACCCTGGTGACAGCAGAGGCAAGGGCAGCGTGGTCCTAGGTCGGCCTCCCCACGAATGGGCTCCATGGCCCAGGTCACCGTTGCAGCCCGCCACATGCACCCGCATGCAGAGGCTGCTTTCACGGGAAGTCCCGCTGTGGCCCATGGCTACACGGCTGGCGTCCCAAGGCCCAGCTTCATGGCCCTGATGACGCAGCTCTGGGAGCCAGGAGAAGAAGCTGCGAGCAGCCCGGTTGAGTGAGAGCGGCTGCCAAGCGTCGGGAGGCGTCGGCAGGCCCTAGGCGCCCCAGAGCCCATCCGCAGCCTTCCCTCAGGCAGGCCAGCTGCAGGAGGCATAGGCCAGTGGGTTCTTTTACAGAAAAACACCAAAAAGCAAGTTGAGAAGATCCACTGTTTCCTCTTTAAGTCACACCCAAGCCTTCCTGACACCCCGTAACGGTGTGTCTTGCACCAAATGTAAAACTCCAAACAGCCAGTGGAAAAAAAAAAGGCTCACAGGGCTTGTGCTTCCTGAGCCAGGTCTTTCGCCACTGACAGTGATCACGGCCGCTCCCTGACCTCGTTCATCTTCCCAGCCTGCTGCGACCATGCCCCAGGCCTGGACGCTCGTCCTGGGTACCGACGCCCTTGGTTGCGATCCTTGGTCCTCCTCCCCGAGAGGAGAAAAGCAGAGGGAAGCACAATTAGCAGAATGTAAACGCAAGAGCGTATGAACTAAGGAGACGCTTTGCTGGAGTTACTAGTGCTGGCTGGAAACCTGCATTCAGCGGCATGCTTTCTCTGCTAACCGGGAATTTCTTTGCCTGAAGTGGAATTTTATTTATTTTTTTTAGGAAATGGGTCACAGACGCACACTTGTCTTGTTCTATGAAGGCGTTTATAACATCTGACTGAGCAGTCAAATCGCTCGCCAAACACAGAACCAGAGGGACCTGATCCACAAGAGTTTGCTTCAAAGGCAAAAAAAAAAAAAAAAAATTGACAGAGATGAAGAAACAAAGAGCTGACACAGAGAGAAAGGCAAACAGAGAGAAAGAAACGGGGACCCTATCCCATCGGGGATGACAGTCCCAGTGCACAGGTCTGGGACATAGTAACTGCTCAGTAAGCAGTTGCTGACATGGATGGACATACGAGTGAGCAGGGGACAGATGGCCGAAATGGAAAACACCCAACATTCTTTGCTGTCTTTGAGAAATTCCCAAAGAAAAAGAAAAAAGGAGTCTGTTCGAACTTCCCCCAGCCTGTTTCTCAAAGATACCAGAGATCATAAAGTCAGTGCATTAAGGAAAAAATAATCCACTAAAATCAAGACAAACTATTTTTAATTAAGAATTTGATTAATCTTGGAGCACCTGGGGGGCTCAGCGGTTGAGCATCTGCCTTCAGCTCAGGGAGTGACCCCAGGGTCCTGAGATCGAGTCCCGCGTTGGGCTCCCTGTATGGAGCCTGCTTCTCCCTCGGCCCGTGTCTCTCATGAATAAATCAATCTTTTTTTTTTAATTCTGGAAAAATAAAAGTGTGCTTAATCTTTACCACAGGAAGCATCATATTACTTTTTTATAAGATAAATTTATGATATAATAAAATTATACTTTCATATGCTGAACATATACATAACTAACTGCATATGACTTATTTTGTCCATCTTACAGGACTCACAGTCTAATATTTTATTTAAATCACAGATTTAGGGCTGTTGAGTGTTTGCCTCTGTCACTCTAAGCTTCGACTGGATCTCACGTCCTTGCGTGTCTCTGGTCTTGACAAGGGGGGCCTGCACCCCAGTGGGCCCAGCAGAGCCCTGCTCATGAGCGTTACACAGGCGAAAGCGTCAATGATTCCCCTCCAAGGGTCCGGGTTTGGACAGTCAGTTATGGGGTGGCCCTGGTTATCCTGGGCCCTTACTGGGAGGAAAGAAAATGCTCCCTAAAGATGAGCCACTCACTAGGGACGATTTCCAGACTCATTCTGGCACAAAATGGAGGCATTCTCCAGTTATCCCACATTGCCTGAAGAGCGCTGCGCTGACACCAAGGTCGCTCGAACCCTTGAACGCCACTAACAAGTGTTGGGGACAAGCGGACTGCAAAGGAGGTTTGCTTGAAGAAAGGGCAGAGAGACCCCGTTCTGTTCCAGAGCCCAAACCTCAGAGTTCTCTGGGATCCAGAAGCCAGAGGTGCCTTAACCTCCTCACCTGAGGTGGGCCCTCCAGAGATGGGAGGCGCGGCGGGGACACGTGGAGGTGTGACCCCAGTGCCCAGCGAGCCTGACGGAGATGAGCTAAGAGGACGGCAGGATGGATTTCTGCCTCTGCACAGACGGGGCCTGGCACATGGCCGGAGCCCAGTCGTGACGGGTGATGCCGAAGGGGGGACAGGGGAGACGGCACGTGTGGCCCGAGGAGGACAGTGGTGGAGGGAGCGCACGCTCATGCGCAAGAAGAGGGACCAAACCAGGAATAACGCCTTTGCCTCAAGAGGTAACACTGATGATTAAAATACAGGAACAATCACCTTACATGTGTGCAGTCCTCTGGAACCCACAAATTCCTCTTGCATCCCTACCAGAAGGTGACCCTCGTCCCGACTCTACTGCACTGTTCAGTTAGAGAAGGAGGGCCAGGCTCTGGAAGCAGATGCGCAGCTGCAGCCCACTCGGGGGGCAAAGAAGCTAGAACAAGCTAATCCTCACAAAGTGAAAAACAGGGATCACCATATTAGAGTCATAAAATTTTAGAAATAATTGATTAGCTTAAGGTCAGCCTCAAAAAAAAAAAAGCAAACAACTACAAAAAAAAAAAAAAACTAGAAAGCACTGCAAACCAAAATCAAAAGCAAGTGTCTATTTTTAAAAACTAGAAAGTACCCATCGGATACAATTCGTTTGGAACATTATTTTCCTTTTTGGAAACGGTTCCTAGATCCTTAAAGGTTCAGAAAGATTTCAATTCGCAGACAGGACGGTGTGCACGGAATGGACGGTCGCTCTGGCCGCTCCTTCCGGAGGACAGGACCCCTCCCTGTGGTCCCCGCTGCATCTCCCTCATACCCAGAGCACCGCAGCACCCAGCTCCACGTCACTACCAAGCGAAGGCGGGTGGCTGACTGAACTCTGTCAGATACAAGCTCAGGAAACAGGCAACAGGGCAGCTGTAGGATTCGTAATTGAATGAACAACTACACCCATAAAGTGGGGTTTCAGGGGCTGATTTCAGGCTGGAAGACCCACCTCAGGGCTCCACGCTGGTCTTCTAATTTTTGAGTCAATAACTTGAAAACATTAACTACTTCTCATCCTTTTCACTCTAGCTGTCCCCACCACCCACGGACACATTTTTGTGTCACTGTCACCACTTGGCACATGTTACCCTATGCATTCCTCTCATCATCTCTCCCCCTTCCTTCCTCTCATTGTCTTTTTGAAAACAATGATTTCTTTTTTATGGATGAGAAAATTGAGACTTTAGAAGGTTACACAGCTTGTTCAAATTCGCACAACTACTGAGAGGCAGAGAAAGGACACAAACATCAGCCTGACTCCGAAGCCTGTCTTCCTTTTATCTTTTTTTTTTTAATTTTTATTTATTTATGATAGTCACACAGAGAGAGCAAGAGAGGCAGAGACACAGGCAGAGGGAGAAGCAGGCTCCATGCACCGGGAGCCCGACGTGGGACTCGATCCCGGGTCTCCAGGATCACGCCCTGGGCCAAAGGCAGGCGCTAAACCACTGCGCCACCCAGGGATCCCTCTTTTTTTTTTTTTTTTTTTTTTTAAGATTTATTTCAGAGAGAGAGTGAGAACATGCACGGGGGGAGGAGCAGAGGAAGAGGGAGACAAGCAGACTCCCTGCTGAGGGGGGCCCGACACAGGCTCCATCCCGGGACCCTGAGACCACGACCGGAGCCAAAATCAAGAGTGGGATGCTCAACCGGCTGAGCTTCCTGGGTGCCCCCCAAAGCCCGCCCTGCACTCACTACGCTTACCAAGTGCATGCGGGACACAGAGCTATAAACGACCCAGAGTACGTGGAAGGCTCTTGTGATTGTCTGAATCAGGCCTGAAAATAAATTTAACAGATAAGGGCATAGACTATTTAGACGGTCAGCAAAGAGAAGAGACGTTGGGTTCATTCTGCACGAGCCCAGAAAGAAAACCCGTTGCCGACAACAGAAGCGACAGGATTTCTCACTGGATTTCCCATCGCTCCCCAGACAGGAAGGCGCCCTGTCTTTACAGTGTTTACAAGGAAGCCGACCGAAGCAGCAGGAATGTTGTAGAAAAGGTTCAGGCCAGGGCACAGGAGTCCTAAACGCAGAGTCGTCCTTGTAGTCTCCCAATCCTGTTGGTTTCCGAGACCTTTCAGGCCGCTGAGCAGCTACTCCAAGTTCGTGTGCTTCTAGTCACTTCCACGTTTTTCGTCTCCGGGACCTCACTTCCCTGCATATCACACTCACCTCTCGTGTTGTTTCCTAAGCTCCACACCCTCCTGGAAGGCTGCGTCTACTATGGGCTACGTACCTGAGACAATTCAAGGCCGGCGGTATCTGTAGTTTTAAAAGAGAACCATCCCCACGGGCAGGGGTAAATAAATCACGGAATACTATGGGGGAGTAACAGACAGGCGAGGGTGGAGAGGCCCGCACAACACGCGTGGGACGGCGTGACGGTCAAGGATGCTAAGCACATGGAAGGACGGGCATGTCGCGATGTTCACTGCAGCATTACTGCTTCATGCCACAACTTAGGAACCACCTGAGCGCCAATACCGAGTAGGCGAGAACAACCTTCCAAAGAACGGAAGCAGGAGCAATACTCATCGTACGCATGCTGGCCTTGAGCACGGTCTTCCTCCATGAGCAGACACCGCGGGATTTGGGGCTCGAGTCGTAGTTTCTGCTTTTGCCAAACTCCTCTCACGCAACTGGCTCCCTTATCTGCCCGCTTAGATGAACGTGTCCATGCGAGCTGGTGACCTTCTCTTCAGGACACACTGCAGAGCTTATACAGGGAGATCACGCCGGACGCACTTTCAACTTACCTAATTCAACTACGTGTTTTGGGCAATGGAAGCCAATTCTTACAGACAGTGCAACCTGGTTCTTGGCTACGTGACCTCGTCTGATATTTGAGGAAGAGCAGGTGTGACGGACACGCCGTGAGGCTGCTTGTTACACAAGTCTACGTGTCCTACTGACGGGCTGGTAGATTCTGAAGGGAAGGTTCTGCTCATCAAGATCTGGCGAGCAGATTTAAAGTCGTGTGTCGTACGACACTCGCCTTCGCCCTATTAACAATAAACCGAGTACCTCTGGGAAGCCAGCCCTCATTCAAGGTGTAACTCCCCTGAACTGCCAGAGTTGGGAGAGGATGAAAGCCTACCAGGCGCTTACCGACCCAGACACAACGGGCGACCCGAGGCCGACGTTAGTTGCAGCGCCCTCCAGTGCCTACGAAACCTGGTGGGACAGGTGTCTCCAATCTTGCAGCCAAGGAATGCGAGGCACGGAAAGTGAAGGGCTTTCCTCGTGTTTTCATAAAATGTTATTTCCTTGCAATTTCCTAATGAGTTACCCTGATGTGTGTGCGTGTTTTTACCCCTTGGACTCAGTTTCCCCATGAGCCCACAGCTCAGAAATCCCTCAACTGCAGAGACGACTCAGGAAACTCTAAGGTAAACGTGACCCCTCTCCCAAACGTCCTCCCAACACAGCGGCCCCTCCCCACGGAGGTGTGCCCCCGCCCCCTGCCCCAGGTCAAGCAGTTGCGGCAACGTGGTGGTGGGAGACATGAACGCAGCTTGGCACAGTCCTGAAAGGGAGGCCTCGTCGCGCACTGCAGGGGACAGGAAAGGTCCACCCAGCCCTCACTCCTCTCCCTCCCGTGTAAGTCAACAGTCTGAGGAAGAGATGAAAGGACAGAACAGGAACAAAACCACAGGCCGCCCTCGTGACGGAAGACGTGATTTCCAATGTTTCCAGTAACACATTCGGCTTCCCCTGAGCCCGAGACAGGAGGTCACTGGGAAAACCGACCACTTAAGGCGTAAGCTGTGGGAACAGCCTTCTGCTCGCGGCTGCCTGGCCTTCATAAGCCACCCTCACGTGTTGGCGTGGACTCCTTTAACAACATAATTCCAATTGGGGATTGTGCCCTAAACAAAATAAAATATTTGATGACGAAGCCCTTGGGTGGCTCCATGGTTGAGCATCTGCCTTTGTCCCAGGGTGTGACCCCAGGGTCCTGAGATCGAGTCCCACGTTGGGCTCCCTGCATGGAGCCTGCTTCTCTCTCTGCCTGTGTCTCTGCCTCTCTCTCTGTGTCTCTCATGAATAAATAAATAACATCTTTTAAAAAATAAAATATTTAATGACAAAGGTGAAGGAATACGTTGTAAAACATTGTGGGGTTTTTCTTTTTCTCTCCTTTGTACTAAAAGCAAGTATCTTTTCATTTCCTACACAGGTATGTGAAGGCCCTGGACCACTGATAGGTAAGCTATAACCAATTAAAGAGAAACAACTGGCTGTTCAAACCTGTATTTATACATGCAACCCGAGCCCTAAAATAGCTTTCCTTTCCACGGTTCAATGACTCTTTTCACATGACTTCAAAGGCTGAATGCAGTCTTCACAACAATGATACAGAAATATCCCATCACAGCAGATGCAACATCCATCATCACGTCACCCGGGTTCATGCCATTGTCCACACACATCCATCATCAGGCGCTGATTTGCCTCACGCGATGCTAGTTTAACTCTCTCCGTGGAGACGCATTACAAAACAAGCCAGACACCCACCCACTGTCTGACCCCAACTTATATTAAATAAAGCCTTTAGTCTATGCCGCACAGGTACTGTTCAAATGCAAAGTTAATACATACCTGGTTATTTCTTCTTTAAGCTTACACGGATCTTCAGCGTAGAATTTAATACCAAAATACAAGGTATATGGAGGTCCAGCTAAAATAAGAAACAGAAATTAAATTTCATATTATAAGTTACTCAAAGTAGAAGCGTGATATTGTACGATTACTAAAAACTATGCTCACCAAAAATATTCGTAAACTACCTATTGGATAAGGGGTTAATATCCAGCATACACGAGGAGCTCCTATGACTCAATAGCACACACACAAAAAAAACAATTTAAAAATGGGCAAAAGAATAGAATAGGCATTTTTCCAAAGAAGACGCACATAAATGTCCAACAGATATTTATTTATTATATAATTATTATAATTATAAATTGTTTTTATTATGAGAAGATGCTCAGCATCACTAAACCATCCGGGAAATGCAAATGAAAAACCACGAGATCACCACCTGACACCTGTAAGAACGGCTGTCAGCAAAGGACAAACGTGTCGGGAGGATGTGGGTGGAAGGGAGTCCCGTCCGCTGTGGCTAGGATAGCAAACTGGTTCAACGACCGCACAATCGGGCCATCGCACTATGGGGCACTTATCCGAAGGAGAGGACGCCAGGATCCTGAGGCCGTGTCTGCCCTCCACTGTTCACGCAGCTCTAATCACCATGGCCAATGTACTGAAGCAAGCCCAGCGTCCGTCGGTGCACCAGGGGAATGAACATAGATGCGTATGCACCCAGTCAATGCCTTATCATCACCTCTGCATGGTTGAGCGTGTGTGTGTGTAGGTGAGGGTAACATGCACACAAGAAAATAGTATACAGCCAGAAAAAAAGAAGAAAATCTTCCCATGTGAGGGGACACAGATGAACCTGGAGAACATTACGAAGGTGACACGAGCCAGACACAAAAAAAACACAACCGCCCGATGTCACCTCCATGCAGAATGTAAAGGAGTCACATGCGCAGATGCAGAGGGTAGGACGGTGGCACCGGGGAAGCGGGAGGGAGAAACAAGGACGTGCTGGCCAATGGCTACAAGTCTCGGTCACACGAGATGAATCAGCTCTGGGGGCCGAGCTGTATGCTGAGACCTGCTGAGACGACGGATTGTAGATCTTCTTGCTCCCACGACACACATGCGCCCACTACGCAGAGGGGACACGTTACATCTTCAACTTGCCTGCTGACCTTCCCTCACTGAACACGTGTATTGAAGCATCAAGTTCTGCATCTTTAATGTGTATCATTCTTATACATTAGAGGTACCTCGATAAAGTTCTTTTTTGTTGTTTTTAAAAGATGTAGGTGCTTATTTTGGCGACAGAAAGAGAGTGAGGGCTCACGTGGAAGGGACGGGCAGAGGGAGAGGGACAGGAAATGCCAAGCAGACTTCATGTGGAGTGTGGGGCCCAGCACCAGGCTCCATCTCATGACTCTGAGATCTCGACCTGAGACGAAACCAAGAGTTTGGTGCTTAACCACCTGCGCTGTGCCACTCAGGTGCCCCCTCAATAAAGTCTAAAAAAAATCATAGTAAGAACTTCTAAAAGCACAAGAAAATAGAAAATTAAAGACAGGACAGAGAATTGTGTAACAGCAGGACCTCAAGTCTGCAGATATCTGTGCAGGTTATGGGTTTACATGTTCACAGACACAGGGAAAAAGATCAAATATTTGAGGATGTTGCCTGTTCTTATCCCTAGTGAGGTCATGCACAATTTCCATTTGTTGGTAACTTCCCCACTTTTCATGTTTTCTACAACACGTGTTTTTTACACAATGAAGAAAAATCAATGATAGAACCGATGGTTAAAAAAAAAAACCCCAAAAAAGATAAAAGAAAAAATTTAAAAAAAAAGAAAAAAAAACCACCCACCTACTAGTATTGCAAAAAGTAAAAAAATGTATCTGCCTGAAAGCAAGACACAAAAAAATTGGTAGAGCCTCGGAACATCAATGCTTAGCAGCGGGAGGACCACTGAGGTCTACACAACACACACATACGGTCCTGCGACCGAGTACACGGCAGAGGGGCACTCGGTGCTGATCGGGAAAGATGTGCCATCGCCTTCGGGCGCCAGAGGTATGATCCCTTTTTGGTAAAAAAGAAAGTCAGCTATTCAAATATGTTCCCCCCCAAGAAGAATACACCAGAAACGACTAATGCTGGCCGGCCTTGGGGAGAACTGGGCCCCCCAGCCCCCGGCTTCCATGAGGCACAGTCCACACATCACCCTGGGATAGGTCTCGAGTGTAAGGTGCGGTGGTTCGGGGCGAAGGGAGTCCCCCCGCCAGGCTGTGTAGCACACTCCTCCCTCGCACACTCCTCCCTTGTGTATTTATTCCTGCGTGTGCGTGAAAACGTTACAGTCCACGCTTAACCAGGGTGGTCATTTTCTTTCCATATATAGGTCTCCCTTTTTTAAGAAAAAAAAAAAAAAACCCACCAGGGAGGCTGTGCGGTGGGAGCACGGGCAACACCGGTCTCCCCCCCCCCCCCCCAAGAACGTGCCCTTGTGCATCCAGGGACACCAGAACCGGGCTCGGTGGATGGAGCAGCGGAGCCGGGCCACGAGGCCAGGCCAGGGGACACCCCGAGCCCGTCGCCGCCGCCCGCGAGCCTGGAGCCTGTTTCTGAAGCCGTTGCCCTGGGAGGCCGGGCCGACGCCCAGGACCCGCTGAACAGGCCCCGGCGGGCGCGGCCACCGTCGCAGGAGCGCAGGCGGGCGCAGGGCGGACCCAGGAGTCGGCAAGGCGCGGCCCGGCCGGAGGAGGGCGCCGGAGGGCACCGGAGCGCCCGGAGGCCCCTGCCCAGGAGGAGAGCCGCGGAGGGGGCGCCCGCGGTCGCACGGAGGGTTTAACGCCGCCCCCAGCGGCTGGGGTGCATTCTGTGTCAAAGGGTTCATGCCTCTGAAAAGATGATTTAGGAGGAGGGCGAGACGGCGGAAGAGCGCGGTCCCCAGTCACCTCCCCACCAAATTACCGAGACGACCTTCACCTCATCCTGAAAATCTACGAATTCGGCCTGAGAATTAAAGAGAGACCAGGGAATGCTACAGTGAGAAGAGTTCGCGCTTCTATCCAGGTAGGAAGACGGGGAAAAAGAAATAAAGAAACAAAGGCCTCCAAGGGGGAGGGGCCCGCGAGGAGCCGGGCTGAGGCCGGGGCGAGTGTCCCCAGGACAGGAGAGCCCCGTCCCGGAGGAGCAGGAGCTGCACCGACCTTCCCGGGCGGAAGGGGCTCGCGGGGAGTTGGAGCAGGACCCAGGAGGGCGGGGATGCCCTCGGGCTCCCGGGGACACTAACAGAGCAACTGCGCGCCCAGGAGAGTGCGCCGAGCTCCCTAAGGGCTGCAGCGCGCACGGCGGGACCCGGAGCAGCTCGGAGGGGCTCGGGGGCGGCTCCGCGGAGGGGGCTGCGGGGCGGGGGCAGCTCGGGGGGCTCGGGGGCGGCTCCGCGGAGGGGGCTGCGGGGCGGGGGCAGCTCGGGGGGCTCGGGGGCGGCTCCGCGGAGGGGGCTGCGGGGCGGGAGCAGCTCGGGGGGCTCGGGGGCGGCTCCGCGGAGGGGGCTGCGGGGCGGGAGCAGCTCGGGGGGCTCGGGGGCGGCTCCGCGGAGGGGGCTGCGGGGCGGGGGCAGCTCGGGGGGCTCGGGGGCGGCTCCGCGGAGGGGGCTGCGGGGCGGGGGCAGCTCGGGGGGCTCGGGGGCGGCTCCGCGGAGGGGGCTGCGGGGCGGGAGCAGCTCGGGGGGCTCGGGGGCGGCTCCGCGGAGGGGGCTGCGCGGCCGGGGAGCGCGAATCCACCAGCGCAGGCTCCGGAGCACAGGGCGCCGGACACAGCCCAGGATCCCGCCTCCCCCGGGACTGGCAGAGGCCGGGAGGGCCCAGGACAGCGAGGACGCTCCTGCCCCAGCTGAGCAGATCAGCGGCCCCGCCCCCCCCTCCCCGCCAGCATCCAGGCCCTGCAGACGGAGAGCTCTGTGGTGACTGCGGGGGCTGACTCCACGGCTCCAGACCTGGCCCTGCCACTGCGGTTGTTCCTCCTGCGGCCTCACGGGGTAAACTATCCCCACTGAGCCCTGCACCAGGCAGGGGCAGAGCAGCTCCCCCAAGTGCTAACACCTGAAAATCAGCACAGCAGGCCCCTCCCCCAGAACACCAGCTGGACGGACAAGTTCCAGGGGAAGCCAAGGGACGTGAAGTACACAGAATCAGAAGATACTCCGTCATGGCTTTTGTTTTGTTTTGGGTTTTTTTTTTTCTTTTTTGCTTTTTGATTTCTGATTGCTTCCCCCACCCTTTTTTGTTTTTCACCTTTCTTATTCTTTTTCTTTCTCTTTTTCTTCTTTTTCCTTTTTTTCTTCCTTTTTTCTTTTTTCTTTTTCTCTTTTCTTTCCTTCTCTCTCTTTTTCTCCTTTTCCCAATACAACTTGTTTTTGGCCACTCTGCACTGAGCAAAATGACTAGCAGGAAAACCTCACCTCAAAAGAAAGAATCAGAAACAGTCCTCTCTCCCACAGAGTTACAAAATCTGGATTACAATTCAATGTCAGAAAGCCAATTCAGAAGCACTATTATACAGCTACTGGTGGCTCTAGAAAAAAGCATAAAGGACTCAAGAGACTTCATGACTGCAGAATTTAGAGCTAATCAGGCAGAAATTAAAAATCAATTGAATGAGACGCAATCCAAACTAGAAGTCCTAACAACGAGTGTTAACGAGGTGGAAGAACGAGTGAGTGACATAGAAGACAAGTTGATGGCAAAGAGGGAAACTGAGGAAAAAAGAGACAAACAATTAAAAGACCATGAAGATAGAATAAGGGAAATAAACGACAGCCTGAGGAAGAAAAACCTACGTTTAATTGGGGTTCCCGAGGGTGCCGAAAGGGACAGAGGGCCAGAATATGTATTTGAACAAATTCTAGCTGAAAACTTTCCTAATCTGGGAAGGGAAACAGGCATTCAGATCCAGGAAATAGAGAGATCTCCCCCTAAAATCAATAAAAACCGTTCAACACCTCGACATTTAATAGTGAAGCTTGCAAATTCCAAAGATAAAGAGAAGATCCTTAAAGCAGCAAGAGACAAGAAATCCCTGACCTTTATGGGGAGGAATATTAGGGTAACAGCAGACCTATCCACAGAGACCTGGCAGGCCAGAAAGGGCTGGCATGATATATTCAGGGTCCTAAATGAGAAGAACATGCAACCAAGAATACTTTATCCAGCAAGGCTCTCAGTCAAAATGGAAGGAGAGATCAAGAGCTTCCAAGACAGGCAGGAACTGAAAGAATATGTGACCTCCAAACCAGCTCTGCAAGAAATTTTAAGGGGGACTCTTAAAATTCCCCTTTAAAAGAAGTTCAGTGGAACAATCTACAAAAACAAGGACTGAATAGATACCATGATGACCCTAAACTCATATCTTTAAATAGTAACTCTGAACGTGAACGGGCTTAATGACCCCATCAAAAGGCGCAGGGTTTCAGACTGGATAAAAAAGCAGGACCAATCTATTTGCTGTCTACAAGAGACTCATTTTAGACAGAAGGACACCTACAGCCTGAAAATAAAAGGTTGGAGAACCATTTACCATTCGAATGGTCCTCAAAAGAAAGCAGGGGTAGCCATCCTCATATCAGATAAACTAAAGTTTACCTCAAAGACTGTAGTGAGAGATGAAGAGGGACACTATATCATACTTAAAGGATCTATGCAACAAGAGGACTTAACAATCCTCAATATATATGCCCCAAATGTGGGACCTGCCAAATATTTAAATCAATTAATAACCAAAATGAAGAAATGCTTAGATAATAATACACTTACACTTGGTGACTTCAATGTAGCTCTTTCTACCCTCGATAGGTCTTCTAAGCACAACATCTCCAAAGAAACGAGAGCTTTAAATGATACACTGGACCAGATGGATTTCACAGATATCTACAGAACTTTACATCCAAACTCAACTGAATACACATTCTTCTCAAGTGCACATGGAACTTTCTCCAAAATAGACCACATACTGGGTCACAAATCGGGTCTGAACCGATACCAAAAGATTGGGATCGTCCCCTGCATATTCTCAGACCATAATGGCTTGAAATTAGAACTAAATCACAACAGGAAGTTTGGAAGGACCTCAAACACGTGGAGGTTAAGGAACATCCTGCTAAAAGATGAAAGGGTCAACCAGAAAATTAAGGAAGAATTAAAAAGATTCATGGAAACTAATGAGAATGAAGATACAACCGTTCAAAATCTTTGGGACACAGCAAAAGCAGTCCTAAGGGGGAAATACATCGCAATACAAGCATCCATTCAAAAACTGGAAAGAACTCAAATACAAAAGCTAACCTTACACATAAAGGAGCTAGAGAAAAAACAGCAGACAGATCCTACACCCAGCAGAAGAAGAGAGTTAATTAAGATTCGAGCAGAACTCAACGAAATTGAGACCAGAAGAACTGTGGAACAGATCAACAAAACCAGGAGTTGGTTCTTTGAAAGAATTAATAAGATAGATAAACCATTAGCCAACCTTATTAAAAAGAAGAGAGAGGAGACTCAAATTAATAAAATCATGAATGAGAAAGGAGAGATCACTACCAACACCAAGGAAATACAAACGATTTTAAAAACATATTATGAACAGCTATACGCCAATAAATTAGGCAATCTAGAAGAAATGGACGCATTCCTGGAAAGCCACAAACTACCAAAACTGGAACAGGAAGAAATAGAAAACCTGAACAGGCCAATATCCAGGGAGGAAATTGAAGCAGTCATCAAAAACCTCCCAAGACACAAAAGTCCAGGGCCAGATGGCTTCCCAGGGGAATTCTATCAAACGTTTAAAGAAGAAATCATACCTATTCTACTAAAGCTGTTTGGAAAGATAGAAAGAGATGGAGCACTTCCAAATTCATTCTATGAGGCCAGCATCACCTTAATTCCAAAACCAGACAAAGACCCCACCAAAAAAGGAGAATTACGCACCGATATCCCTGATGAACATGGATGCAAAAATTCTCAACAAGATACTAGCCAATCGGATCCAACAATACATTAAGAAAATTATTCACCATGACTAAGTAGGATTTATCCCCGGGACACAAGGCTGGTTCAACACTCGTAAAACAATCAATGTGATTCATCATATCAGCAAGAGAAAAACCAAGAACCATATGATCTTCTCATTAGATGCAGAGAAAGCATTTGACAAAATACAGCATCCATTCCTGATCAAAACTCTTCAGAGTGTAGGGATAGAGGGAACTTTCCTCGACATCTTAAAAGCCATCTACGAGAAGCCCACAGCAAATATCATTCTCAATGGGGAAGCACTGGGAGCCTTTCCCCTAAGATCAGGAACAAGACAGGGATGTCCACTCTCACCACTGCTGTTCAACATAGTACTGGAAGTCCTAGCCTCAGCAATCAGACAACAAAAAGACACTAAAGGCATTCAAATTGGCAAAGAAGTAGTCAAACTCTCCCTCTTCGCCAAATGACATGATACTCGACATAGAAAACCCACAAGCCTCCACCCCAAGATTGCTAGAACTCATACAGCAATTTGGCAGCGTGGCAGGATACAAAATCAATGCCCAGAAATCAATGGCATTTCTATACACTAACAATGAGACTGAAGAAAGAGAAATTAAGGAGTCAATCCCATTTACAATTGCACCCAAAAGCATATGATACCTAGGAATAAACCTAACCAATGAGGTAAAGGATCTATACCCTCAAAACTATAGAACACTTCTGAAAGAAATTGAGGAAGACACAAAGAGATGGAAAAATATTCCATGCTCATGGATTGGCAGAATTAATATTGTGAAAATGTCAATGTTACCCAGGGCAATATACACGTTTAACGCAATCCCTATCAAAATACCATGGACTTTCTTCAGAGAGTTAGAACAAATTATTTTAAGATTTGTGTGGAATCAGAAAAGACCTTGAATAGCCAGGGGAATTTAAAAAAAGAAAACCATATCTGGGGACATCACAATGCCAGATTTCAGGTTGTACTACAAAGCTGTGGTCATCAAGACAGTGTGGTACTGGCACAAAAACAGACACATAGATCAATGGAACAGAATAGAGAACCCAGAAGTGGACCCTGAACTTTATGGTCAACTAATATTCGATAAAGGAGGAAAGACTATCCATTGGAAGAAAGACAGTCTCTTCAATAAATGGTCCTGGGAAAATTGGACATCCACATGCAGAAGAATGAAACTAGACCACTCTCTTGCACCATACACAAAGATAAACTCAAAATGGATGAAAGATCTAAATGTGAGACAAGATTCCATCAAAATCCAAGGAAGAACACAGGCAACACCCTTTTTGAACTCGGCCACAGTAAATTCTTGCAAGATACATCCACGAAGGCAAAAGAAACAAAAGCAAAAATGAACTATTGGGACTTCATCAAGATAAGAAGCTTTTGCACAGCAAAGGATACAGTCAACAAAACTCAAAGACAACCTACAGAATGGGAGAAGATATTTGCAAATGATGTATCAGATAAAGGGCTAGTTTCCAAGATCTATAAAGAACTTATTAAACTCAACACCAAAGAAACAGACAATCCAATCATGAAATGGGCAAAAGACATGAAGAGAAATCTCAAAGAGGAAGACATAGACATGGCCAACATACATATGAGAAAATGCTCTGCATCACTTGCCATCAGGGAAATACAAATCAAAACCACAATGAGATACCACCTCACACCAGTGAGAATGGGGCAAAATAACAAGGCAGGAAACCACAAATATTGGAGAGGATGCGGAGAAAAGGGAACCCTGTTACACTGTTGGTGGGAATGTGAACTGGTGCAGCCACTCTGGAAAACTGTGTGGAGGTTCCTCAAAGGGTTAAAAATAGACCTGCCCGATGACCCAGCAATTGCACTGCTGGGGATTTACCCCAAAGATACAGATGCAATGAAACGCCAGGGCACCTGCACCCTGATGTTTATAGCAGCAATGGCCACGATAGCCAAACTGTGGAAGGAGCCTCGGTGTCCAACGAAAGATGAATGGATAAAGAAGCTGTGGTTTATGTATACAATGGAATATTCCTCAGCTATTAGAAATGACAAATACCCACCATTTGCTTCAACGTGGATGGAACTGGAGGGTATTATGCTGAGTGAAGTAAGTCAGTCGGAGAAGGACAAACATTACATGTTCTCATTCATTTGGGGAATATAAATAATAGTGAAAGGGAATATAAGGGAAGGGAGAATAAATGTGTGGGAAATATCAGAAAGGGAGACAGAACATAAAGACTCCTAACTCTGGGAAACAAACTAGGTGTGGTGGAAGGGGAGGAGGGTGGGGGGTGGGGGTGAATGGGTGTGGGGCACTTGAGGGGATGAGCACTGGTTGTTATTTTGTATGTTGACAAATTGAACACCAATTAAAAATAAATATATTATATATAAAAAAAAGTGGTCAAATTCTTCCAAGCAATTAAGGGGGGAGCCTGTGGCCCAGAGCTAAAAATGGCAGGGATTTGAGGATAATGGCATTTGCAAAGTTATTATCATAAAGCTTTTCCTCTAAGTTTTGGTCCCTGCTGCTTTCTCAGGTCCACTGTGAGACATAGGTTGTAAGCTTTACTGCTTGACCCCAATACCTGGAATCGGGCCTGGAAAAGAGGAGGCAGGCACTGGAAGAATCAGTCACAG
Organism: Canis lupus familiaris; assembly: GCF_011100685.1. Taxonomy (NCBI): domain Eukaryota; kingdom Metazoa; phylum Chordata; class Mammalia; order Carnivora; family Canidae; genus Canis; species Canis lupus. Next base: position 588,066 of record NC_049224.1, on the reverse strand, counting down.
AGAAGGATGTTGTTATAGGCTGGGTCATGCTCTCCAAAAATTCATTATGTTCAAATCCCAACCTCCAACACCTTAGGAGGTAACCATGTTTGGCCATCACTTATTTGAAGTGGTGATTAAGTTAAAATGCGGCCAATGGAGTGGGGTCCTATTCTAATAGGACTCGTGTCCTTATAAGAAAAAGAGATTCCAAGGATGTGTATAACCAGAGGAAAGACCATGTGAGGACACTGCAAGAAGGTGGCCTCCAAGCCAAGGAGAGAGGCCTCAAAACCAAACCTGCCAACATCTTCATCTTGGACTTCTGGCCTCCAGAACTGTGGGAAACAGTGATTGTTGCTTATACCAACCAGGGTGCAGTACTCTGCTATGGCAGCTCTAGCAACTAATATAAGATGTGAATAAATATCCATGTTTCATTACAAAATAGTACTACCAAATTTTAAAAACTGCCAGTTATTTTTGTATGCTAAAATTCCTGTCCCTTTTATTGATTACTTCTTTTGTTTTGGATATTGTATACGCCACATTTGTATTGTATTATATTTACAGTAATTCACAATAGATTTGATTTTGCTATTCTAAGATGCTTCCTGTTTTGTTTTCTAAATATAACCAACTGAATTTTTCGAAGGGTGTTTTAGGAAAGATGACATTTAGATCTCAAATTCCACATGCTGACCCAGCAAATTCAACCCAAGACCCTGCATCTTTCTCACAGATATGTTTAGGCTGATTAATTAGATGCTTACCACTTCAAGTATCTGACCTTGATGAAATTAATATAATGAAATACTAAAATATGATTAAATATTAAATTTCCTTAATAGTTATAAAAAAAATAAAAAGATAATTAAAAAAATATGACTCTGCTGCACACCCAGGGCCGGCCTGCAGGGACCCGCGTGCGCGCATCCCCGTGAACAGAAACCTGGGCCCCAAAGGCCATAGTTACAGAATATACGGCCTCAATGTGACACCCGGCGACTGCAGAAGATCCCTGCTGGTAAGACCGGGGCCCCCGAAAACACAGGGGGCCCCGAAGCCATGGAAAGCCCTCGGGACACAAGGGCACGTCAGAGCGTGCGAGACGCAACACGCTCCCGACCCTGAGGAGCTCCAGCTCTTGGAAGGTCGGCGGTCGACCCTTTTCTTCAAATCAATGCCTCTCTGCCTTTTTCTTTTTAAGGTGAAAATATAAAGAAAAAAAAAAGTTCTAAAATCCCTGGCAAGTCAAAGGCGGGCAAAATGGAGTATGAAGATGTGATGTACTTAGAGTCCGTATCGACCGAAAAGTCCCCAGGGTTAAAGGGGGAGTCTGGCCGCACCCACAACACCCACATCCCCACCCTGGGGCCCGAGCTCATCCCTGGGGCCCCGCGCCCAGCCACCCCAGGATGCCACAGCACCTCCAACACCCCTGAACAAAATTAACACGAAATACCTACTGTTGATCAGTTCTTTGTGTTCAGCGAGGGTTCTTGCAGGATCCAGCCAATACTGTGAGGGGGGAAAAAGGGTAATTGTACGCGTTAGTTGTTTTTCAACAGCCTTCACTTCAAGCATGCTTGCAAAGTATTATTTTAAACGACATTGAAATAATAAATATTTGGCTTATCGCATGCACAGAAAAATGCAGGTGAGAGCTTGCTGCAGCTCAGACACCAAGAGCAAGACGTTGATGCTCAGAGAGGAGCAGAGGAGGGAACAGCGCTCACAGGCCTTCGAGGACGCTCCCCTAGCGACCCAGATCAGGAACACCCAGGTGCTGGCGAAGGCGGCCTGCGAAGCCTCCCCACCCCCCGACCACCCCGAAGGCCCTGCACCCGCTGCTCCTCATGGGATGCGCTCATCCTCCTCGCTCCCCGTCCCACCCCTTCCAGGCAGCACCGACGGGCACCAGGAAGGGGCTGCAGGAAACCAAGGAGAGGCGCTCAGCGCAGCAGCCGAGCATTGGCGTCCCAAACTCTGTATCTAAATCAATACAATTTTTATTCTCGACCTAAAATTTTCAACACGAGCACATAGGGGTTTTTTTATTTAAATTCAATGAGCCAGCATTCCAGTTTTCAACAATTCATCAGCTGCATATAACGCCCAGGGCTCATCACATCACAGAGCACATAGTTTTTTAAAAAATCTGGAACATCAGTACCCTTAGGATGTTTTTTAAGTAAGAACAGGTCTGGGGAAGCCTGGGGGGATCAGCGGTTGAGCATCTGCCTTGGACCCAGGGCATGACCCCTGGGTCCTGGGATCGAGTCCTGCGTTGGGCTCCCCACAGGGAGCCTCCTTCTCCCTCTGCCTGGGTCTCTGCCTCTCTCTGGGTCTCTCATGAATAAATAAATAAAATCTTAAAAAAAAAAAAAACAGGTCTGGAGGGTGAGCTGGTGATGTCGGTTCTGAACACGCTGCATCGCGGATCCCACCTGAGACACGTGCAAGAACACTCTTACTCTAGAGCCAATACTTGCCACCACTTGATAGCCCCGGTCTGCATGTTTTCTGCAGGCTTCTGGAGGCCTGACTACCGTCCCTTAAAGCAGCTACTATCAATGTCACCACTTCATAAATGGGGATACTGAGGCACAGAAAAGTCAGGAGGGTCGCCCGATGCCGTACAGCTGTCCCAGACGTTGGGGTATAGATGACTGCAGACAGTCTGGATAAAGAGTCTGCTCCTGCTTCCTGAGACGTGTGGGGGTGGAGATGTACCTGGGGGATCACCTGAGCCCTCGATGCACCTGGGGGATCACCTGAACCCTCGACAGGCATAGAGATATGGAGCCGACGGAGGAGTGGGAGAGTGCGGCATACCCGACAGTGGGAAATGAGAGCTCCGCCCGGGCAGGGGCTCCGGCACAGTCTAAGCTACACGGTGTAATGGTCTGAGGTCAGAATAAGTCACAGCCTTCACCCCTCACAGTTGTTTTTCTCGTGATACGAACTTCTAAGAGCCTCCCTCCCGGCAACTCTCAAAGGACCAACACAGCGGAATCCACTGCAGTCATCATGCTGAGCACTGATCCCCAGACCTCATAACTGGGAGGTCTCACTTTCTGTCCACCTTAACCCCCTCCGCTCCCCACGCCCTGGAAGCCACCAGTCTGTTCTCTGCATCTAGGAGCCTGGTGTTTGCTTCTATTTTTTTATTTTTATTTTTTTAAAGAATCAATCGATTGATTGATTGATGATTGATTGATTGGAGAGAGAAGGTGCACGTGCAGGGGGCGGGGGGGAGGGAATCCTGCAGCTGACTCCGCACTGAGTGTGAAGCTGGGTGCAGGTCTCCATCCTACCCACGCTAGGATCATGGCCCGCGCTAAAGTCAAGAGTCAGATGCTTAACTACGCCACCGGGGGCCGCTCTGCTTTTCAGACTCCACGTATACGTAAGATTATACAGTGTTTGCCGTCCTCTGTCTTATTTCCTTAGGCTCAATGCACTCAAGGTCCATCCGTGTTGTCACAAGCAGCCTATGAAATATGCCATTTTTACAACTGCATGATATTCCATCCTGTATACGTGTTATATCTATAATCAATCCATGACATACGAGTGTGTGTGTGTGTGTGGATATATATATATATATTATATATATATATATAATATATATATATTTATATATATATAAAAATCCCACATCTCCATTCATCCATTGATAGATGCTCAAGCTGTTTCCATGTCCTGACTAGCAAAGTGTCGATCTGTAATAATCCAGCAGGACAGACTTCCTGTCTTCCTTTCAAACACAGAGAACTCACATCATCACTCACACATCTTATCAGTCATTATGGACACTTGCCAGAACATGAGGTCAGAAAGTGAAACCTCACACTGCAAAATACAGTGAAATCAGGGTGCAAGAAAGAACACCCTTTACCCACAGCGGGGCCTGCCTGCTAGCACCCAGCGGAAGGGCCATCTCTGCTCAGTAACACTCCGAGTGTTTGGGGGCAGTGGGAAGGATACAGACAAGCACACGGTTTCATATTTTTGATGGAATTATTTCAGGGACAAATAGTGCCAGAAGCAGACACGTTACACGACCTGTATCCAGTTAGCGCGTCAGAAAAATGACTGACAAGACCATTATGGTGTTTAGGACGAGGCAAAGGAAAAGTCATCATCAAGACTAAATAGGGCTAAGCAGAAGAAAACCTGAAAAGGGGAAAAAGGGGGAACTGCTGTCATGGGAGCAAAATGAGATTTCAAGGACTCATCAGGGTCGATTGAACCCACAGGTCAAGAAAGTAAGTGCTGCAAGTGTCACTTGGACTTAAGGGCGAGAGCCCCTGAGGACAGTTCCAGAGCCGGGATGGCTACCGACGCTGAACCCTGAGAGGTTTAGGAATGAACAGGCTTCGGGAAGTGGAGACCATGCTTCGTGGAGGTCATGTGTGACACGGAGGGATCAATATGGCAGCAGACGGATGAGTGCATGGGAGTGGGGTAGGGGCCCTTTAGCTGGGAGGGACCTGAGCATGCCCAGACCCTGAGCGCAAGGAGGGAAATGCGGGAGAGGCTAGAGATACAGGAAAGAGGTGGTAAGACCCAGGCCGGTGGCACTGGGCTCTTGCATCGCGAGACGGGAAGGAAGGGTGGGTGTGTGCAGAGGACCAAGGAGCTGGGGAGCTACCAGCTGGCTGTTTTTATTGTGTCGATGAAGGAGACAGGAGGTCCCTGGGGGGAAGAGGACAGTCACACACTGGTGCATCTCTAAGCTTCCCCGCCCCCCACCCCCGACCCCTGAAGTCATGGGGCAGGAGATCCAACATGCTCGTCCCCAAAGCCAAGCTGAATTTCATATCCTGAGAAAAGCTCTATGTATCGAACTTCTGCCCTTGACACAGCAATTTGTACAGGAGCCCCCAAGTCAGACAGGACGACTGTTCGTTTTGAAGCCAGAAGCAATTCTGGGACATCACACTTCTCATTACTGCCTTCCATACCAATTAGGGCGCATCTTCAGAAACCTCCAGAGGTCTTCAGGAGTCCAGAGCAGATTTGATCTTGCCTCTTCTATCCTCCCGACTGTTTCCTCCTTTCCCCTCCTCCACATTTATTTATTTATTTATTTATTTATTTATTTATTTATTTATTTATGAATGATAGACATAGAGAGAAAGAGGCAGAGACACAGGCAGAGGGAGAAGCAGGCTCCACGCAGGGAGCCCGACATGGGACTCTATCCCGGGTCTCCATGATCGCGCCCTGGGCCAAAGGCAGGCGCTAAACTGCTGAGCCACTCGGGGATCCCCGTCCTCCACCTTTCTAAACAAGTACCACCAGCAGTAGTTTCCTCCAGCCTAGCTTTGACACGAAAGCCCTTCTCTAGATTCCGCACCTTATAATCTACAAAGAGCCTTCATGTTTTCTGTAATTTGGTCCCGTAGCCATCTCGAGAGTTAGCAGGGAGGGGAGGCATTATTCTCCTCAACATTCAGAAAAAAAAAAAAAAATACGTGACTTGAACATTCAGGACTCAGACTTGTATTGTGACTCCAAAGGCACTTACCTGTTCTACTTACAGCAACTTCGGAACACCCAAAGGAAGGCTCAAGTGTCTGACAGCCTCCGAGTCATTTCAAATTCCCCCGATTATTTAAGGAAGTCTGCATTGTAATTTCAACTCGCTGCCCATCATGAATAGGTCTCATCATCCCTCTCCCAGAGTAAGGAACCTAACTCATCTTGGAAAAGCCACTGATACTGCTCACAGACACCTGGGGATGCATGCACAGCCCTAACCACGGGCGAATCCTGAGTGCCTGCGGGAGGGTGTATACTATTATCATCGAGGCAAAATAACCCTCTTTCGGGTTTCTGCCGAATCGGTGAATCCAAACAAGAAAGCCCTTATATTTCCACTGAGCAAACAAAAATGCTTCCCACTGTACCCGTGCGTATGAGTCTCTTTTTGCAGCTGTAACAAATTACCATAAACTTGGCCTAAAACAACAGAAATTTACCATCTTATGATTCTCAAGGGTCAAAAGTCCAAAATGCTCTCATTGGGTGCAACGGACTGGAATGTTGGTGCCCTTCCCCACCAAATTCATATGCTGAAATCCTAATCCAAATACCTAATATGCTGGAATTTGAAGGTGGGGCCCTTGGGAGAGAATTAGGTCAGGAGAGTAGAGTCTTCACGAACGGGCTTAGTGCCTCACAGGACGAGGTCAGGGAGCGACCAAGTGCTCTTCTTTGCCACGTGAAGTCACAAGGAGAATTAGACTGTCTACAACCTGGGAGAGGGCCCTCACCCAAGCACGCTGGCACCCTAATCTCATTTTTCCAGCCTCCAAACTAAGAGAAATCCGTATTCCGTGTTCATGGCACCCAGTCTCGGGTGATTTGTTACAGCAGCCCAGCTCAGCCACAGGGCTGCGTTTCTTCTGGGAGCTCCAGGGCAAGACCTGCTTCCTTGCTTTTCTGGCCACTAGGAGCTGCGTGCACCCTCTGGATCAAGGCGCCCTTCCAGTAATCGCACGGGCTTGCCCTCTGCCTCCACTGTGACGCTCCCTCCGTCTTGTAGAAGGAGACTTCTCGTTACAGTGATCCTACGCCAATGACTTCGGGTGATCTCCCTGCACAAGACCCTGAGGCACACCTGCAAAGTCCCTTCTGCCGTATACGGTGACGTTCACAGGTGCTGGGAACTGGGAGGCTAAGCCAAGAAAAGGCTGCGCACCGCGGTGAGCTGCGGAGCTACAGGCCTCAGGCCGAGAACGAGACGGTGCTTCTGCCGAGCGAGCCGTGAAGCTGGCAGCAGGTACTCCGGGAGCTCTGCTGTTCCACATCCAGGATCGGTACTTGAGGAAATTGTAAATATTTACAGCTAGTAAGTGGCAGGCTCCTTCAAGGAGTCGGGGACTCTTTGACTCTTACATGTGTTCATATAATCCCTCTCATCTACCTTAAATCAGGCTGGGAATTTTCTGTTCTGATGAACCAAGGCCCCGATTGAAAAAAAAACAAAAACAAAACAAAACAAAACAAAACAAAACAAAAACAAAGAGCTACATCCCCTGCAGAGACCAGTGTGGATCAAGACAGAACCAGGACAACACAGGCCAAAGCGGAGCAGAAAGTAGGCGATGCAGCCGCTAAGTGCTCTCCGTTTGTCTTTAGGGAAAGGAACCATGGTGCGTGACCCCCACTGTGACTCTTTAAGGGCCAGTCTGATACAATAAGCCTAAAGTAACACAGGCAGCACGGTGTTGATTCAGTCTCAAGAAGCATGTCTTCACTTCCTAGAGGGTCTTTCACAGACCCAACCTATGAAGTGAAGAAACCATGGTGCCCAGAGTGCCCCACACCAACCAAGTCGGCTGTCTCCATGGAGAGCTTCTCCCTACCCAGGCTTATTTCTGCCTCGCTGTTACTCTGCACACATAGGTGACACCTGAATCCTATGCATTTGTTGCATGAATGTCCCAGGACTTGGTTTTATGAAACCAACTAAGAAAACCTGTATGTTTCATTTAATATTCCAGACAGCAAACTCCCCTTCCCCTGAATTCCTAAGACTATGTGAAAAACAGAGAAGGCTCTAGCATCGGGCCTGCACATATCAGGCATTCTTTGCATTGCTACTGAGCAACTACATGAAGGCATAAATACGAGGCCTAAATAAACTCTCTTGCCACAGGTCAATCTGAGAAGTCAGCTTGTTGGAAAATAGCATCTAACTCCTCTCAACAAATCTTATGCAAGTTGCGTACAGAGGGAAGCCCTTAGTACCTTAAGTCTGTAGGACCTTTCCATCCTGCATCCATGTCAGGATACAATAGTGGCTGAAGGTGCCGGGGACATGACGACTCAGGTCTGAATTCCGGTCCTAACACTTGCTGGCTGTCTGACCTCGGGGAAGTGGCTTAACCTTTTTAGCTTCCGTTTCTTCATTGCTGACGGTAGGGTGATAATATTTAGTTTGCACAGTTGTTTTGAGCACGTAATGACAGCATATGAAAATGTTCCACAGTTTCTGATGCATCACGACGAGGATGGTGATGGGTGGTGGTGGTGATGACACATCTAGATCCAGCCTCTTGGCTACCCTGCTCCTCCAGGACAAACAAGTTCCCGGCTCCTGGGAGGTCCATGTGTCCCAGGGACACGCCCTCCGCTCACACCTAGACACAGTTTGGCCTCAAGGCATGATCCACTGCCAGGGAGAAGGGGAACAGGAACCTGGGGCTTCCTGCTGGTGTCCCTCTTCCTTTTACCCCTAGCTCTTCTCCTTCTCTTTATCTGCCTCAAGAGTTGACCTAAGACGTCCCTCTTAGGGCCTCAAAGTCTTTTCCACATAGATCTTATTTTAAAGATGGTTACAAAGCTTTAAAAGTAAACTTTTTGATGCAGAAAAGGAGCAAACCAATACACAAAATCCAATCTAATGGATTGTAATTCAGGCAAATTCATGGAAATCGTTATTTTTAAAGACAAAAATTTTTCGCTGCATCCTGTGCCATTCTAACACAGGGTTATTTTTTAAACATTTGCTGTAAGTAACAGAGGGCTATGTGGGCCTGCTCCTACTAACACAGAGAAAAGGTAGAGAAATAGGATTTGGGTTCATAGACAACGTCCCTAGAAGCAAAGCTGTGCCTTGGGTGGTTGCTCTTCTGGAATGAAGGGCCTTCATTGGCCTTTTCCTTGAAGGAAATCCTTAGTTCTGCCTCAATGCCCAAGAGAAGCAAATCAGTAACGGAACCACCTTTCTTACCCTGGTACACGATCAGCCCTCCAGTATGCTTTGACGAGATGATTACCTGGGAGAGGGGCAAGTTTTCATGACCTCTTTACAGCTTCTTACAGTTAAATATATATAATATATATTATATATATTTATAATATATATTTATAACAATAATATATATTAAAAATAAATATATATTAAGTATATTTATATATACATTTATGACAATACATTTGAACATGAAAAGACTAGGGAATGTCTACAAATCACCTCTATTTTGTCTTCGTTCACTAGAAAGAACTAAACTCAGGAGGCAAAGAACAGTTTTATGTGATTTGCACACCTGATGCTCTTACAGTATCCAAAAAACATGACAAGAGCTTTCTCCTTCTAACTGTAATTTCTTCTAAAACCTGCATTGCAACCATATCACAAATGCCAACCCTCAGGAATAAAGGTAAGAGGAGAAAAAAAATTTGGTTTTAATATAAGCCCCAGAAAACTGTGAATCAATACCAATTGCTAATTCTTTTTGCAATGATACAGTCCATTGTTCAAATTCTCTGGCAGGGCACCTGGGTGGCTCAATCGAAATTCTTTCTCTGGCTTTTCATTTATATTTTTCTTCCTTTGCAAAGTTTGAAAAAGAGAGAGAGAGAGATGAGGTGTACATAATTTTAGCAAGACAGTCAATCTTTCCAGCGAAGTCTGACATACTAGATAAGATCAGGAAACAGTAGTTTTCTCTACTAGGAAAAATGTTCTTTCAAAACTATGAATGAAATGCAAGACAGCTTCTATAGCCTTCAACTCAACCTTTGAGTAAAGAGTCACAGTCCCTGACCTATGGCCTGTGCAGGACACAAGTCTGGGCGCTCCTGAAGATGCCCGTTTCCCTTCCCTTGAAGCGTGCCTTAATGGCCGTTTGCCTTTAGAAAGCCTCTCCTTCCTATGGAAAGCCAACCAACACACACCCCACTTTTTATTCCTGCTTTGTGAAATCCTCTGTGAAACAAAACAGATTATGAAAGTGGCTCAGGGAAAACCACAAGTTACCACCGTCAAGAGCGTCTCTTCTCACCCTAGCACATTCCTGTGACAGGGCACAAAGACCCCACCCAGACCATCAGGTGCCTCGCTGAACAGACCCCGCGTGGCCCCATGGAGACCCGGAGAACTGATGAAGTAGGAAGAGGAAATCTTGACCCCAACAGGCATTGAGTAACACACAAAGCAGAAGTCAAACAGGGTCTCTAAGGTGGGCGTGGAAGTGCTCTGCATAGTAAGACGGTGTCGGAGGGTAAGACCGTCCTTATGCTGAACTAAAGGCACCGGTGAATGTCCTTTCATACCCCAAACTGCCACCTCCAAAGTCTTTGTCCCCCACTCATTACTGAAGAAGTAGCTGTTCACCTGACACCACACAGCGTCCACCAGCCAAGGTCGTGAGCATCTTAGCAACTCTGCCATCCAAGCAGCTAGGAAGAGGCTACATCCTCACGATCAACATCGAACACCAAAGCTTTGGTTTCTTTTATTACCCTTACTCCTTCAAGCCCATGAGCGGAAACTGCTACTTACTTATTTTATAGTTATTCATTCAGCTTCTAAAACTTAGATAAGCACCTTTGTACACTGTGTTTTTTTCTCTTTAACCATTGATTTCCCAAAAGGCAGGTGAGCAGTAACTGCGGCTCCGCGAGACCAGCCACTTGCCTCCCAACTTGCCTCAGTGGCTCATTCAGTTCTCCTAACAGCATAGAGGGAACGTCCTCTCTGACAGGGGTGCAGACAGGAAGACCTGGGACGTGTTCTGCAAAGAGGAGCGCACACCTGACTCTACAGACTTTTGGCAAAAGAGGAAAAAAAACGCAAAAAGCGACAGTAAGGAAAAACACGTTCAAAGTTCCCAAAGCCATTTCCAGTTACGAAGAAATGACGTGCCTAAAAGCACGTCGGGGAAGGCCCGAGAGAGGCTGAAATGTTTAGCCACGTGGCCTCGGAGGGAGGCGCGGTACTCACTGTCTGATGGCTTCTGTCGCAGTAACGCAGCCCAAAGTAGTCGATCTCCACCAGGTTTACGTGACGGAACACGTGGTCGAGGACGACGGAGCCTTTCGTTGACTTCTGCAAAAATAATCCACAGTCTTAGTTTCTCCAAAGACGCGGGCCGCGGTCCCTACCAGCTCGTCCTCTATTAGCTGCACCCGCGGTTCCTTCGGTTCTGCCTCGATTACAAAGCAAAGTAGGGTTTCACATAAAGTGTATTAAAGAAATTCCCTTGAAAAATTATTTTTAAATTGCAGTAGGTTTTTAATTAACATAAGCTTTTTTCCTTAGGAGATTGTAAATTATCTTCAGGACAAATTTCTCTTAATAAAGACAATCTCTTATGTGAAGAGCATCTGATGGATTCCTCAAAACCCACTCACTGTGGTTAAAATCCCACAGTTCTTTCGATTTAAAGACCAGTTTTCACCTACTGCTGTTACTCTCACAATTAACACAGCAGAGACGCAGAATTAAAATAACAATAGCTACGGCTTTTATTTTTAACCCATAGCTAAAAAGTGGCCGAAGTTAACGTCCTGAGAAGCCCTGGTGAAGAAATCCTACTTTATCTCCTGCATGTAAGCACGGATACAAAGGGAACATCCCCCGGCTGCTGGCCAAGAGCCAATAGGTTAACTCCCAGTGACGGCATATTACCTGGCCAGCGGACTAGGGGTCGCACAGGTATGACTGGAGGGAGAGAAGGCCCGAGAAATCACACATGGTGTCAGCGAAGCAGGCCTTCCCCAGGGAGTCACCAACATGCACTTGCTCACCCCCGGGGAGTACCTGGCCCGGCACTGCTTCTAGAAAATTGATTTGAGATGTAAGGGCAATGTCTGGACTAAAGGCCTCATCGTACGGCTAAGAGGTGATGGAAGCAGATGCTGGTGACAAATCCCAGAGGTGTTTGTGTTCTCTGCTCAGTCCCCGTGGTGAAACCTCATCAGGGTCTTCCTCACACTCCGCTAGACAATTCACAGAGGCCCCGCCACGACGGACCTCTGGTTTGGGACGTGTATCCCTGAAGCAGCAGTGCCACGCACGGGACCTGTCTCTGTGCTCATGTCCTCCCGTGACGAGCCAGGTCCACGACTGGATGGGACAGCACTCTGAGGGTGCCACACTCCGGGTTACAGTGGGCGCTGCCAAGAAGGCCATTACGATATGTGCCACAGAGGTCCATTTGCCCACCTTTGCCCAGACCAGGTCGAGCGACACTTCCCTAGCTGAGTGAACGAGGAAGAGGGGAGAGGGTGACTCCTGACGTGCACTTTCCTGATACCCATCCGAGTGCCCCACCACCCGCTTTCCAACCAGCTGCATCTCTGAGCCCTTGGCCAGGCAGTCTCTAACTTGGCGTCTATGACAAACTCTCCTAAGCACTTATGATACCTGTACTGGTTTTATTTTTTAATATTTATTTATTTATTTTAGAAAGAGAGCGAGCGGGAGGGGCAGAGGGAGAGGGGGAGAGAATCCCAAGCAGGCCCCATGCCCAGTGCAGAGCCAGAGGCGGGGCTCGGTCTCACGACCCTGAGATCCAGACCTGAGCTTAACCGACTGAGCCACCCAGGCACCCCTGTGCGACTTCATTTGGTGTCGTTAGCTCTTCATTCTATCTGTAAATTATTTTTGTGCTGGGATAAGGGCCTTTGTTTCCAAACAGACATTTTACTGAAAAGGTCGTCATTTCTCTTTTGATGTGATAAAAACTTCATCATCTACTAAATTAGCCCTTACTCTACCCCATGGATTATTCCTGAACCAATCCTCCAAGATTTGAATGATTCGGTTATAATGTAGTAGTGGTGGAAGGGGAGGTGGGCGGGGGGTGGGGGTGACTGGGTGACAGGCACTGAGGGGGGCACTTGACGGGATGAGCACTGGGTGTTATTCTGTATGTTGGCAAATTGAACACCAATAAAAAATAAATTTATAAAAATAAAAAAAATAATGTAGTTTGTTGGTATCCACCTTTCTTTCCTAAAATTGTCTTTGCAAATTCTTAGACAATTTCTCTATTAGTAGAAGTTTAGAACCAGGTTGCTATTTTCTTAAGTTTTTATTTAAATTCCAGTATAATTAACATACAGTGTTATATTAGTTTCAGGTGCATAATACAGTGATCCAACGCTTGCAACACTGGGTGCTCATCACAACAGGTGCCCTCCTTCATCCCCATCACTTATTCCCCCCACCCCTCCTCCCACCTCCCCTCTGGTGACCATCCATTTGTTCTCTATAGTTAAGAGTCTATTCCTTGATTTGTCCCTCTTTCTTATTTTTTTCCTTTTGCTAGTTCTGTTTCTTAAATTCCACATATGAGTGAAGTCCTATGGTATTTGTCTTTCTCTGCCTAACTTATTTTACTTAACAGTGTTCTCTAGATCCTTCCATGTTGTTGCAAATGGCAAGGTTTCGTTCTTTTTTTTTTATGATAGTCACAGAGAGAGAGAGAGAGAGAGAGAGAGAGAGGCAGAGACACAGGCAGAGGGAGAAGCAGGCTCCATGCACTGGGAGCCCGACGTGGGATTCGATCCCAGGTCTCCAGGATCGTGCCCTGGGCCAAAGGCAGGCGCCAAACCGCTGCGCTACCCAGGGATCCCCGGTTTCGTTCTTTTTTATGGCTGGATAATACTCCGCTGTAGGGGAGCCTGGGTGGCTCAGTCGGTCGAACATCCATCCAAATCTTGATTTGGGCTCAGGTCATGATCTCAGAGTCCTGAGATCGAGCCCCATGTTGGCCTCTGCACTCAGCAGGGAGTCTGCTGGAGGTTCTTTCTTTCCCATCCTTCCTCAAATAAATAAATAAATAAATAAATAAATATTTTAAAAAATATTTCAGGGCACCTGCGTGCAGTTAAGTCAGTTAAGCCTAGCTCTTGATTTCAGCTCAGGTCACAATCTCAGGGTTGTGAGATCAAGCCCCACATCAGGCTCCACGCCGGGGCATGGAGCCTACCTAAGATTTGCTCCCTCCCCCTTCCACAGCTCTCCCCCCTTAAAAAATTCCACTGTATATTGATACAGCACCTCTTCTTTCTCCATTCATCAATTGGTGGACACTTGGGTTGTTTCCATAGTTTGGCTATTGTAAATAATGCTGCTGGAAACAACAGGGGTTCTTCTGTGCCTTTGAACTAGTGTTTTTGTACTGTTTGAGTAAATAGTGCAATTGCTGGGTCGTAGGGTTGCTCTATTTTTAACTCTTTGAGGACCCTCCACACTGTTCTCCAGAGTGGCTGCACCAGTTCGCATGCCCACCAGCAGTGTAAGAGGGCTCCTCTTTCGCCACATCCTCACCAACACCTGTTGTTTCTTGTGTTGTTGATTTTGGCCATTCTGACAGGTGTCAGGTGACAGCTCATTGTGGTTGCGGTTTGTATTCCCCTGATGCGTCTGTTGGCCGTCTGTAGGTCTTCTTTGGAGATATGGCCGTTCAGGTCTTCTGTCCCTTTTTAAATTAGATTTCTTTTTTTCAAGTTGTAGAAGTTCTTTATATATTTTGGATACTAATCCCTTATCAGATATGTCATCTGCAAATACCATCTCCCATTCTGCGGGTTGCCTTTTAGTCATGTTGTTTCCTTCACTGTGCGGAAGTTTTTATTTTCATATAGTCCCATCAGTTGATTTGTGCTTTTGCTTTCCTTGCCTCTGGAAACATATCTAGAAAGAAGTTGCTACAGCCAAGGTCAAAGAGGCTACTGCCTGTGTTTCAGGTCTCAGATTTAGGTCTTTAATCCATTTTTAAATTATTTTTGTGTGTGGTGTAAGAAAGTCATCCAGTTTCATTCTTCTGCATGTGGCTGTCCTGTTTTCCCAGTACCATTTGTTGAAGAGACTATCTTTTTTCCATTGGATATTCTTTCCTACTTTATCAAATATTAATTGGCCATATAATTGTGGGTTTTTTCTGGGTTTTCTATTCTGTTCCACTGATCTATGTGTCTATGTTCCAGTACCATACTGCTTTTATTACTCTAGCTCTATAATATAACTTAAGGTCCAGAGTCATAATGCTCCAGCTTTGCCCTGCTTTTTCAAGATTGCTTTGGCTATTTGGGGTCTTTAATGGTTCTTCCCCAGAGCCTTCAAACAAGCACTCAGACAACCAACACCTTGATTTTGACCTTCTGAAATTAAACACAGAACACCCAGCCACGCTAACCTGGATTTCTGACCTACAGAATGGTAAGATAACAAATGGGGGTAGATTTCAGCTACCAATTTGTAGAAATTTGTTATGCAGCAACAGAAAACTAATAAAAGTTTATTCTTAGCTATTTTATAGTTTTATTGTTGTTACACTTTCTGATTTCCAATATATTAACAGCTAATTATTCCATATTGGTCTATTTCATAGCCATCATCCTAAACTTGTATTGGTGAGAAGAATTTGTCTGTGGAATCTTTTTAGTTAACCAAATTTTCTACAAATAGTAAGTTGTTCTAGTTCTTTCTTTTCCAAATTCCTCCTCCATATTTCTTCCTTTTTCTTACTGCATTAGCTGGGGCCTCAATAGGATGACTGGGATGACTGGTAGTTGTGAGAACAATAATTGCAATCTTCTTCCTGACTTTAATGCAACTGCTTCTAAAATTTCATCACTAAGTATACTGGCTGCTATGTATCCCTTGTATATACTCTTTATCAAATAGAAGGTTCCTTTTATTCCTACTTTCTAGGGTTTTGTTTTTGTTTTGTTTTATTCTGTTTTGATTTTTAATTAAGAATGGTTGATAATTTTATCAAGTCATTTATGGGAATCTGGAAAGACAATAAATCTTGTAATATCCATGAGTTACATTAAAATAATTTCTTTTTTTAAGATTTTATTTGTTCATGAGAGAGAGAGAGAGAGAGAGAGAGAGGCAGAGACACAGGCCGAGGGAGAAGCAGGCTCCACACAGGGAGCCTGATGTGGGACTCAATCCCGGGTCTCCAGGATCAGGCTCTGGGCTAAACCGCTGAGCCACCCGGGCTGCCCTAAAAGAATTTCTAATGTCAAATATTCTTCATAAAGAATTTTCCAGTTTAATTCTTTTGTTCTAGTTATGTAATATCAAACCTGTTCCCTATTTGGAAAGAAGCCTAATCATGTGAGTCTTGGCAAATGCAAGAAACAGACTCCATTCCACAACTCGCAGCAGCTGAGCCACAGCACATGACCTGGTTTCAGCCAAGGACTCTGATTTCTGAGCAATTGATGCAAAGACAGAGGAAAAGACTTGAGAATGCAATTCCCGACACTGGTTCCCACTGGTAGGGTGTCCATCGGCAGAGGCATGCGGAGATGAAATCAAATGGGATAGACAGTAGTGATGACTGATGCCTAAGCCAGGTTTCCCAGCATTCTTGAGGTACTAAATAAAGGGAAGCAGCCAGGCAGTCCACCAGCGTCCCTTCCCTTGCCCCACAGGAGCACTGATTGTGTACATTTGGACCTAAAAGCCATGCCGGGGTCCTCAGTAAAAATCCTAAGAATACAGAAAACTGGGTCCAATGGTATACTAAAAATATCATGAAGACTAACAGTTTCTCGTAGGAATGGAAGTGCAACAGGCAGATCCCCTGGTTGCCAACAGTAGCAGTTGACGCTAAGTAGCCACAGGAGGAGTTCACTGCAAAGACCCTGGTTATCTCACAGTCTCCATGGGCCACCCTGATGGTCGCTTGGGTCTCCTCCTCCTGCCAATACAGCTCCAAACGGTAAGCACGGAGCCACCCTTCATCCATCGCCACCTCCCTCCTGTGATCCTCCTGCACATATTTTGGGCTCCAGTCTTCACCTACAATTGTTTCCTATTTGCCTTTTGCCTCAGGAATTTATTTTTAAGATTTTATTTATCCATGAGTGACACACACAGAGAGAGAGAGAGAGAGAGGCAAAGACACAGGCAGAGGGAGAAGCAGGCTCCATGCAGGGAGCCTGAGGTGGGACTCGATTCAGGGCTCCGGAATCACACCCTGGGCTGCAGGCAGACGCTCAATCGCTGAGCCACCCAGGTGTCCCTGGGAATTTTTTTTTTAAACCACTTCTGGCTGACTGAGATCTGCCTTTTTTATCTTTCAGGCTGTTGCGGAAAATGCATGCCTATCTTCCAAAATATTTCTGGAAGGCTGACATACGAGCTAGAGTTCCGTCTCCATCTAATCTCTCCTCTGGATCTGTCCTCCTATCCAGGCGCAGACAGGAACAGATAGAGTAACTAGAGCAAGTAGAGCAGCACAACTCCACTGAATTCCTCTAACCCAAGCAGGGGGAAATGGGCTTCATGCACAGAAGAGGAATGAATTGCCTTGAAATTTCAGCATTGAAATGGGGCAGAGTTTTTAGAAAAAAAAAATATGTGTGTGTACATATATATAAATACATAAATCAAGGCCATCTTCATGAAAAACACATTATGCCTATAATCCCACAAAAATGTTCGTTTCTTCATACATATAAATCTGTTTATAAAGCATAAATAATAGTCTACACATACCAAAGAAAGCTTGGAAAACCAGCTTAGCAGTTTGGGAAGTACACGGAAATAGCAGAAGTTTTGTGCACAGAAGGAATCACCATTTGCCAAAACCATCCCTCCAAAAATATCAGAACATAGTCTGTCGATCCTCTCTAACAGTTTTGTGTTTGTGCAGAATCTGGTGCTGAAACTTCTTTACAACGGTCACCCTTCAGCTCCTCGTTGTCCTCTACGGAGAACCCCCAGGGAAGCATGCAGGGCCACACAACGAGTCCAGAGCTGATCTACAAAGAAACGCCACTATCTCCTGATCCCCCCTGTATGTTGTGCAGCGACACAGGAACCTGGAGCAGAGGCGGGTGGACCTCAGAAATGCTACACTTCGGTCGCCACCTCTGGCACATGTGCACGTGAAGACCACCTCCCGTACCGTGACATGACGTGGGTCCAGCCATGAGCGCCAGCAACCGACGGGCCGCCAGCCTAGGGGGTCCACGTCACCAGCTCCCATTTCTCCCAGTCCTGCCCTAACTGGCCACTGCCAATCACCCTGGCTCCAATTTGTATTCCATTATTTATGCCTCCTGCTCTTATGGGTAATTGTACTCTTCCCGTAGATTCTTCGCAGAGGTTGCCCGTGGCCTGTATTTTGCAGCTGAGACTGATGGCCTTCCGGTTCAGAAGAAGCCATCCTTGAACAGAGAAGTTAAGACACGACAGAGAACAGACGTGGGGGCCAAAGCAAGAGCTAGAACACTGGGCAGGGAGCGGGCCAACTGCAGGACTTATCTCTAGAAAAGGACACCACCACCCATGATGCGATGAAAGGGCCGTGAGATACGGATTGAGCACCCGTCCCATGCCAGCAAGCGCTTAGGCCCCGGCGATGGGAGCAGCGCGCTAAGGAACGTCGGAGAACAGGATGCGCCCAGAACGTGATACAAAGCACGCCAGTGAGGGAAGCAGGTCCTCAACCGGTGGAACCTTGGGGAAGTCCTGGGGCTATGCAGTAACTAAGAAACTCCTAGAAAGTGGGACAAAGGAGGACTTGGTTATCAAGCTTTTTCACACATTTGATTAGTTACCATGCACGCATTCTACTTGCATTAAAATAGGCTTTAAAAGAAAAAGGATGCCAAGTGGAAACTAGTCATTACCTGCTTTTGTTCACAGAGGGAGCTGTTCCACCGACTCGGCTGATGTAGTGTGAGGCGTTAAGGAGGGAAAAGGTACAGAGCTGACCGGGGATGCGGTGTTGAGCGTCAATGTTGGGTTTTTTTTGTTGTTGGTTTTTTTTTTTTTTTAAGATTTTATTTATTTATTAATGAGAGACAGAGACACTGGCCAAGGGAGAAGCAGGCTCCATGCAGGGAGCCCGACGTGGGACTCGATCCGGGGTCTCCAGGATCACACCCTGGGCTGAAGGCGGCGCTAAACTGATAGCCACCTGGGCTGCCCTATGGTGACGTTTATAGATGAATAATTCACACTTTCCATCCACCCCAAAAAAGCTACTTTCAGCCTTTTTGACCTGACTTCTTCCCGAGCTCTCTGGGCAGGTAGCCCCAGTCAGTAGAGACCAACGCGTACCCCTGTGGAGGCTACACATCCCCAAAGTCCCTAAAACACCGAGCCATGGGGCTTCACTCCTATGTCAGATGGGTTAGTTTCATTTTAAGTTTAAAGAAAATTTTTTTCTTCACTTTACACCTCTTTGAGTACTTGGCAAAAAGAAAAAGAAGCCAAGAACGGGATCGTGTTTAGCACCATCAGTTTTTTGGGTTTTTTTTTTTTTTTTTTTTTTCTGATCATTTCTAGAAGTCTTACCGAAATGAGAAACTCATCAAGATGCTACAAAGTAAGATAAAACTGCGATCACAGCACTCCGCGACAGGTCCGGGAACTTCCACAAAGACGAATAAATTCACAGCGTGGGCTCAGGCACGTGATGGAGCTCGCCAAGCAAGACTCGAGAGAATGAACCGAGCGGCAACACAGCTATCAAGAAAGGAAGCGGCTTGCCTGGAATCTCTCTCCTGCCCTGGCGTCCTCAAAACCCCGCTGAATCCTTCAAGATCCAGTTCAGATGTCACCACCCCCACGAAGCCCCTCTTTATCTCCTCAACCTTGGGCCTCTCCCTCCACCCAACCTCTCATGCTTGCCTGCCTCTGAGGCTTAAACTATTCTCTGCCTTTATTAAAGCTACTGCATGCTTCTCTTCACTTTCCTAATAATATTTATACATTTTGAAGGCAGGGGCTGAGGACACACTCCCTTTCCACGCAGTTCAAGAACTGACGCATGGTAAGAACTCCCTAAAAACTCTTTGAGTGACCAGTCGGAGCCAACAACCAAGAAGAGGGCCGGGAAGGGCTGGGGACGTGGCGGCCTGTGACTCCACCTCGGTCCTGTCCGTCATGAAGACTGCTATCTTCCCGACCAGTCACACCTACGAAGGCAAGAGATGGATGGATTCACTTATCCTGACCTCGTTGCTCAGCTAAGTCAAAGCTGCACGGTTTACTTTTAGTCCAACATTTGTTTCAGTGTCGTGTAATTCCAACAAACTCAATGGACTCCAAAGGCAGTGTAAGAAGGAAGTCTTAGATTTGAAATTTATAAGCGATGGCAAAATACAGGGGCCCTGTTTACACTTTTATATAAAAATCTTATACAGAAATATATATTTTTCTTTATGCAATAAAATAAATATGACAGGTTTTTTGTTTTTCTATCATAAGGAAGTCGAAAGAGATTGGATTGGAGGCAGAGAACGAAGAAAATGAAGAAAAGAAGGACCTGGCTTTTTCCAACTCCATTCGGGAAAAAATTCACTTACTCTTACAAGATATTAACTTAGTTTTCAAATAGAGTAAATGCCTGTGACATATTTCTGGATTGTGGGTTAGATGCCACTTAAATCTCAGCAAATAGAGACAGATTACTTTTATTACTGACACACCAGCAGCATTCTGGAAAGAACAGAGCTACCAGAGGCTTAAAATCTTGAGAAAGACTCCCAAACAGGACACGTTTCCTTGGAAAATACCATGAGTGAGGCTTTCAGCCAGAACAAAGAATTCTTCCAATGAGTAATAACACCTTTGCAGATTAACATGACATTACAAACCAGAAGGGCAGGTTTTTACCAGCTGCACAGAATGATAACTACTGCATTTCAGGCAGTTTGCTCCTTCACAAAGGAGAAATGAACCCTTTAAAAAATTCTTTAATGTTACGCCTTTAGAAATGCACTATATTCTTATTTAGTGTTTTTAACATAACGTGTTCCAGGTTCTGTGGGAAAACATAAACCAAGTTACCGTTCTTAGCTTTCTTTTTTTTTTTTTTTTTTTTTTTTTTTCCAGTTCAGGCCTGTTAGGATAAGGTAAAGTGGGAGCATGGGGGAGAGATCCTCAGGCACCACTATACCTGCTTCTCAGACCAAGGACTGTTAACCCCCATCTGACGGGTTTTGATTAAGAGTCACCTTTACCCTGTAAGTGACGAATCTAGAAGGAAAAATCCCTTTTAGTCATCTAAAAGTAAAATGTTTAGAGACGCCCGGGCGGCTCTGCAGTGGGGCGCCTGCCTTTGGCCCAGGGCATGACCCCGGGGTCCCGGGATGGAGTCCCGTGTTGGGCCCCCTGCGTGGGGCCTGCTTCTCCCTCGGTCTGTGTCCCTGCCTCTCTCTGTGTGTTGCTCATGGATAAATAAAAGAATAAAATCATTTTTGAAAAAAAAAGTAAAATGTCTGTTCCTTAAGGTGCTACGTCTGTTTTCCACACAACCAAGTTTGTCGGCAGCGCTCACTGCTCTGGGGCGGCCCGCGGCCTAGGGCCCTGTGCACCGGGGAGCTCGCGGCCTGGGGCAGGGCTGCATGTGCCCCCCCCACCCCCGGCTGCCTGAGGCCTCCGTCCTCCCCTCGCCGCCTCTCCAGACGGCCTCCCTCCCTGGAAGCACAGCCCACGGGCGAGGGCTCCGGGCCCTGCTCCGGGCCCTGCTCCGGCCCGAGGCCCCACGGGGGGTGAGCCGGGGTGGGGGGGGCAGCGCCCTCAGCAGGAGCCCGGCCGCTCTGGCCCAGCGCCCGCCCCACTGCCAGCCCCTCTCCCACTCCCCCCGCTCGTCCTCAAGCGCAGCAGAGGCGGGAGGGTGGCCGCACCGGCCGGCACGTCCTGGCGTCACCTCGTCCGCCCCGCGAGGGCTCAGTGAACCGCGGCGTGTTTATCCCCATTTTACAGACGGGCCGCAGGGGAGGGCGCTTCGGCACCCAAGCTGGCCCCCAACACCGCCAGCCCCGGCGCGGGGCCACATGGGGAAGGCAGGGCCCGGCCCCAGAGCAGAGCCAAGGCCCGGCTCCCTGGCTTCCACCACCGGCGCCTCGGCCGGGCTCCGAGCCGTGCTCCAGGAGCCGGGCTGAAACTGAACTCCCCTCAGTTACTTATCATTTCTCTCTCACCCAAGCATAGAGCTTTCCAGAGGCTGCGTGGCGTACGAGCTCACGACACACAATGCACGAGGCAGATGTGACAATCAGCCATTTTCTATTAACTGAGTCCTAAAGAAATTTGCAAAAAATGTAAGAATAATGTCCCTCTCCTTATTGGAAATTGTCTTATTTTGGGAAATACAACTATCTTTATAAAAATATTTACATTGGCATGTAATGGGAATCTATAAAATGAAATAGTTTAGATGTTTTTTTTAATTTCTCAGTTTTAACTTCTAGTATAAATATACATAGAGATAACCCTCACAGCCAAAAGTTCTGTAAGGTCCTCAGGAATTCTTTTTTTTTATATATTTTTATTTTTTTTATATTTTTTATTTTTTTAAGATTTATTTGAGAGAGAGACAGGACAAGAATGCATGCACAAGGAGAGGGAGAGAGAAATAATCTCAAGCAGACGCCCCACTACGCACAGAGCCTGAATCGGGTCTCGATCCCACAACCCAAGAGCATAACCTGAGCCAAAATCAAGAGTCAGACACTTAACTGACAGCCACCAAAAGCCTTGGTCGTAATTCTAAGGCACATGAGGAAATCCTGAGACAGAAAAAGCCCGAGAACTGTTCTCCTATCCCAACAAGGGTGCATTCTTGATGACACATACTACAAAATAGATTCTTCTTGATTCTCATGTATTTGGGGAGACACGTGAACCTTCCTCATTTTATAGAGGAGGATACTGGGGCCCAGGAGTTGAGAGAGCTGCCCACAGGTCAAGGGCTAGCTACCCGAAGTTCTAGGAATAGAACCGATGCCACTCACTGTCCTCGAACAAACATCTACCTCTGCCTCTTACAGATCTTGTCAACGGTTCACAAAAATCTTGTTAGTAACAAAACACAACCAAAAGAAGAAAAACAAGCCATCCACAAGGAAGCTCAGAGACCAAATAATAGAAAGCAGCATTCTCTGCTGACAAAAATCAGAATTTCCAGACTAGGGATCCCTGGGTGGCGCAGCGGTTTGGCGCCTGCCTTTGGCCCAGGGCGCGATCCTGGAGACCCGGGATCGAATCCCACGTCGGGTTCCCGGTGCATGGAGCCTGCTTCTCCCTCTGCCTGTGTCTCTGACTCTCTCTCTCTCTCTCTCTCTCTCTCTGTGACTATCATAAATAAATAAAAATTTTTTTAAAAAAATTTAAAAAAATAAAAAAATAATAAAAATAATTTAAAAAAAAGAATTTCCAGACTAGGGAGCTATTTTCAAAACTAATATAAAGCAGACTCCTTAGTTTCATCAAATTTGCATTAAACAATTAAGTCCAAGAAATAGATATGCCTATAACACAACTCAAAATTTTATATTTCTCCTGTCTGGCTCGAACGTCCTCTAAAGGTCTTCAATTCATGAATGTTATGAATCTCAAAAATTAATCTTTCTAAATGCACTATGGTATTCTGAATTAGATTCTGGACGGAAAAGAGAACATCAGTGGAAAAACTTGAAATCCAAAAATAATCTATGGTTTACTTACTGGTATTATGTACAGTGAATTGACCGTATTATTTCCTGGTTTTAATAAATACAACATGACTATATAAATGTCAACATCAAGGGAAACTGAGTGAAGGGTATTCAGGAACTCTCTTACTCTTTGCAATTCTTCTTTAAATCTGATTTGAAATTTAACCTTTGAGCTAAAAAAAATCTCATAGGTAATGAGAGACCCAGAAAGTGAACAGAAACTATCAATCCATTCTATTCATTACGGATCAGAGTAAGATAAGCAGTGAAACCTCGGGCAATATAAGACATTTCACAACCTAAGACTTGATTTTTCTGTAACAAAAAGGAAAAATGGGTTATATATTTTCAAATATCCTGAAATCCTTATGAGGGAAGCCCCGGTGACCCAGCGGTTTAGTGCTGCCTTCGGCCCAGGGCCTGATCCTGGAGACCCAGGATCGAGTCCCACGTCGGGCTCCCTGCATGGAGCCTGCTTCTGCCTCTGCCTGTGTCTCTGCCCCTCCCACCCTCCCTCCCTCTCTCTCATGAATAAATCCCTAAAAAAAAAAGAAATCCTTGTGAAATCATTAACAACTTTAGGACGTTTAAGCAATCATCTTTAACCTCTTGAACCTTATAGAGCAGGACACGTGTTAAGCCAAAGATCTATGTTTAGAAATATATAACCCCTTAAGATATAATATTTAAACTTTAATTTGAATGATGAAAAGCTGATTCCAAAACTTTAAATGTACTATATTTTTTATTACTATTATCATTATTTTAAGTAGGCTCCACACCCAGCTTGGAGCCCAGTATAGGGCTTGAACCCATGACCTTGAGATGGACACCTGAGCTGAGATCAGGAGTCGGATGTTTAACCAACTGAGCACCAAACCACCCAAGCACCTCTGTACTATATATTATTAACAATTATAAACAACTAAAAACAATCGATATCCTATTTTGGTTAGAATCTTTAGGTTTTGCTGGATTTTTCTTAATATTTTATATATTTCTTTGAGAGAGAGCGTGCAAGCATGGGGGGGGCGCGGGGAGCCGACCCCTTGGTGAACGGAGGGCCCGACACCGGGCTCCATCCCAGGACCCCGAGGTCATGACTTAAGCTGACAGCAGATGCTTAGCTGACTGAGCCACCCAGGTGCCCCCAGAAGGTTTAGGTCTTAAAAGTCTGCACACCTCAAACTCAGTTTGGTTTTTTATTTTTTTGTTTGTTGTTGTTGTTTTTTTCCAAACTCCTTTTTTTCCCAGGTATGGGGCAGTGAAGACCGCGGCTAACTTGTTGACTCTCTTCCCATCAAGAGGTGGGTCTAATTCTCCTCCTTGATTCTGGCCTCGCCTATGGCCGCTTCCCCTGATACGGCGTCGTCCGAGCACTGCTAAGCCAGTTCCAAGGTAGCTTTTAAAACAACTGTCTGCTTCCTTGATGGTGTCTCGGAACCCTCGAGCGACATGAAAGAAGCCAAACCACCCAGCTCAAGAGACCATCCGGAGAAAACCTGAGACTAAGAAGGAATGGGGCTCAGCTGGGCCCACCCTCCAGTGTCCTGCCAAGACATCCCAAACAGCACAGCTGCACCATCAATACCAACAAGTGTCCCCAGGCAGCACCACATGGAGAAACCTCACGCAGCCGAGCCCTGCTCCATGTCTGCACCTACGTGCTTTGCATAATACATAATACAGTGGCTGTCGTTGCAAGCCGCTCGAGTTTGGGCAGTTTGTCATGCACCTGAACAACCACAGACACCCAGACAATGGTCAGACTCAGTTCTCAGCCTGGAAACGCAGACTTCCGTGAAGATTATGCAGAGCTTGCCCCCAACATGCTTCATTACTTCTTGTCTGTCGCCGCACACACCTTAGGCAACACACGGGTTAGATGGGAAAGCTGCAACAGCTCCCAGTTAGGGAGCCCTGCGTGCCCAACCTCTAACCTCCCTGCACTGGAGCCCCCCTGGCACCTCCATCCCGGGCAGACCTCAAAGCCTGTCCCTGCGGATCACGGCACTAGCCTATTATCTGGGACTCTTAGGAGTCTCCATTGTGAACATAATAAATATTTGGTTTCCTTAACTAGGAATTCCCATTTGTTACTGATGTTTCTTCCTCCCGAGTGGGGCTCCCGTTGGATAAGACAGAGCCCACGTTCCCAGACTCCTGTGGCATCTCAATACATTATCATCATCAAGTCCTCATTTTGCTAGAATTTTTTGCAGCATGGGGAAGAGGAATTTTTTTTTTTATCTTGCACGATATCCACCCATATAATACAAAAACGCTTCCATTTATGAAAAATGGAATTTTAAGAGTAAAGTGCTGGGAAATAAAAACTCTCGTACACCACACACGATACGGGCAATACAGGTCTCTGCACACATGCACACTCCCTTGTAGGGCCGCCTGCCAAGGGCCCGGGAGCAGAGGCACCTCGGTGCCAAGGACCGCAGCACCCACACCGTTGGTTTCCAGACACCATTACTCGCCCCCTCCTTAGAAAACAGATGAATATGAGGCTGAGACAGGAAGGTAAAGAGCCCAAAATAATTTTTTTTGTACAGAAAATGGGAAAAGAGTTCTCAAAGAATGAGGGGAACCTTTCAAAAGAACACAGGAGCTAACTTGGGGGGACTCCAGTCAAACCTTGGGGAACGTGAGCGACAAAAGGAAGGGAAGGGTAGGATCACACCCCCGGGGCAATTCTAATATACGAACATGTTCACAGATACACGAATCAAGAAGTAGCAGAGAGAGGCCGTCCCCACGGTGAAGTGCCGACCCACCGGCGGGGAACAGGGGCCACGGCCTGCGCTCTGCCCGCAACGCTTCTTTCAGTTCACGATTATTTCTGAATAAATGGTTCAAGAGAAAGTCTCGCCCTCTGCCATCCGGAGACCCCAAAGTTCCCGGCCTGTCCACCCCCGAAGCTCCTCGGTCCCACAGCGGCTTCCTCCCGCCTGCTCGGCCCTCGGTCTCTTCTTGGGTCGCTGTGGGGCTTTCAAGGGGCGAGCTCCCGGGGTGACCCTGAATGCCTCGCTGGAGCCGCTCCCGTGTTCCTGACTGTCCCTGCTCTTCCTTGTCACGGGTCCTTCACGCCCAAGAGCAGGGTCCCCTGGGCTCTGCTGGGCCTCGGGGCCTCGGGCAAGCTGAGGTGCGTCCCGTGGGGCACCGGCACCGGCACCACGGGGGGGGGGGGGGGGGGGGCGATAGGCCACCTGGTGCCGGGCAGGGCGGGCTGGGGACACGGGGAGCCCGGGCGGAGGTGCAGAGCCTGGGGACCCCACAAGCCCAGGGCGGTCCCTGCCCCGCTTCCTGTCCCGCCTTCCCTGCAAGAGCCCGGTGCCCACCTGGCACCTCAGACAGGGGACACCCCCCAGGAACCCTCGGGTCCACGACCCGTTGAGCTGCAGGAATAAAAGAAAAGCAGAGGATGCTCTTAGGGAACCTCAGTCTACAATAACGGCCTAAATCACTACTTTGTTTTACAAACAAAAAATGACGATACTGGCAATCCACAGCATCCGGCCCAGGCTCGGCCCTGAATTAGCAGTACAGCCTCCGGGGTGACCTTCAGCCCTTCCAGTGCTGCCTGCTCAGACTTCTGCTTCAAGTTACGGCTTTGGGGAGCACTTCTACGGCTCGAACGCGCCACAGATACAGCACTGCTTGGCGGGGGGGGGGGGGGGGGGGGGCGGGTACCTGTTTCTCAAAAAGAGCTTCTCAAAATATAACATCAACTATTAAAATAACAGCATAGCAAGTTGCTAAAAATTTGCTGAAGTTCCAGCGCCTAGGGGTTTTCAACTGACACGAAATAAAAATTATCTTTTTTTCTTTCGCCAGGTAAAGCAGCCCAAGGTGTGGCTATAATATAAACACTCAGCTTCCCGACTTTAAAATTACATGATTTTTGATGAAATTAATTTGGAGGTAATTTCGAGTTTAGAAGATCAAGTGAGGCTTTGTTAGTATTTTCATTATAGGGGCGCCTGGGCAGCTCAGAGGTTGAGCGTCTTCCTTCAGCCCAGGGCGTGACCCCGGGGTCCTGGGATTGAGTCCCGCGTCGGGCTTCCTGCAGGGAGCCTGCTTCTCCCTCTGCCTGTGTCTCTCCCTCTCTTTCTGTGTCTCTCACGAATAAATTAATAAAATCTTTAAAACACACACACACACAAAAGGCTTCCTAAGACCAAGTAACATGACTTCTAAAATCAAAATTTCAGGGCCCCTGGGTGGCTCAGTTGGTCGAGCAGCTGCCTCAGGCTCAGGCCCTCAGGCTCAGGCCATGATCTAAGGCCCTGGGATCCGAGCCCCACGTCAGGCTCCGCGCTCGGGAACCTCCCCCAGCTTGTGCTCTCTCTGGCTCTCACTCTCTCTCAAACGAATAAATAAAAATCTTTTTCAAAAATTAAAGTTCCAATGGACAAAATGGAAAAGGCACGGCCATCACTAAGAACCTTCAGTGTCAAAACAAACAAACAAACAAACAAAACCCTTCAGTGTCCTCAAAGATCCAACATTGCAAGCAAGAGTGTGAGACATGGAAGACGTAATCGGAAGACAGGACACACAGAAAACAGGTATTCCCGGGGAAGAAACAGTAACGGATGGAGAAGAAATAAATAGAAGGGAGAGAGGTGGAGATCAAAACAAAAGAAACCTCCCTGAGCTGAAAGAAGGGCCGAGGGCTCCCAAGCAAGCTCAGACAACACTAACGAGGCAACAAAAGGCACGTGCCCAGGCTTGTGAACTCCTGAAGCTGAGAAGGAAATTCACCTGCAACCACATACCCTGGTGCGTGCATTACCGTGACTTCACCATTTCAACAAACTCCAACCCAGGAAGGTGGAAGTTTCCCAAAATCTTACTGTTTCCAGAACTTTCCAAAACCCCATCCATCTGATAAACAGCTCAACTGCTCCTCATTTGAGTCAACACTCCTTCCTCAGCCTACCAGGCTTAGGTCACCTCACCCAACATCTTGTCTAGTTCCATGTCCTTGCGCTGAACCACTTGTCACCGAACCCTAATAAACCCCATTCATTCCCCATCTCCGTCCTCCCTCGTCTGAAGCACGCAAGGTCATTATTGCTGCAGCAGTCAAGCTGGCTTGGCCTCGCCTACACATCATCCTGCGGTCTCGGCAGAGCCAGCGGAGACCCTGCAGATTATAGTCATTCCAGCAAGTTGAACAGAGGACGGACGAAGAAAAATCAGATTAGCACCAGACACCTTGTGGGCGACGCCAGAGCCTAGGACAGTCAAACAGGCTCTACGGACAGAAAAAGCCCGACCACCGTGCTCTTCGCCTGTCCTGGAAGACAGAGACCGTTTTCTGAGCGTCCGGGGGCTACGAGATTACCCAACCAATAGGCCCGACCCGAGGAAATCTTGGGAAACGTGCTCCACCTAAACGGAGAGCTCACGACACGGAAAACAAAGAAGGGGGGAAGCAGATGTAACAGGATGAAATTAATATGCCCAGGAACTTACAGTTTGTCATTGCAATGTTTATTAAAACAGCTACAGGGAAAAAACAAAACAAAACAAAAAAACAAAAGAAAAACACAAAAAACAAAACAAAACAAAAAAACAATGATCAAGAAAAAAAGAAAAAAAATCCAACCTGTCTCAGTAAAATCCAAGGTGAGGAAATACTATTTTAACCTGTAAATGTTGATCTAGGATGTTTGATGATCACTGCTCTGGAAAGATCAGGTGAGAAAGGAACCGCAAGCAGGACGGAAAGGCGAGGACCTCCGGGCTCATGAGGAGAGGGGTAGAGACGCAAGACCACATAGGCAAACAGAGGGACGGATGATGAGACGTGACGAACAGCGGGGTAACGGGGGGTGGAGGAGCAGCGGCAGTGCTCCCAGAAAGCGCCTGGCCCCGCCCGCAGGGCCATCAACAGCAGAGCTCCTGAGCACGGGGCCGTCATCCACCAGGTGACAAACTGGGCGACAAGCGGATGAGAAGTGTTGGATACATGTGCTGAGTGGACCCGATGCCTGGAAGGAATTTCACTTAAATTTCACAAAAGCAAACTAGTGACTTAAATGGCTCATGAGGAATTATGAACTTTTTTCTTTATGCATCTCTGGTTTTCTGGCTTTAAAAAAATTTATTTATTTATTCATGAGAGACCCCGAGAGAAAGGCCGAGACACAGGCAGAGGGAGAAGCAGGCTCCATGCAGGGAGCCTGATGTGGGACTCGATCCCGGGACCCTGGGGTGACGCCCTGAGCTGAAGGCAGATGCTCAGCCGCTGAGCCACCCAGGTGCCCCTTCTGGGTGTTTTTGTTGTCATTTTTACTTAGTACAACAGCATGTTTTGCTTTGGTGACCTCAAATTTCGAAATTTCAGATTTTTCAATTTCTTGAACATCTAGAACAAGAAAAGAAGCGGGTGCGGGAAGGCCCTTGGTGGCAGGAGAGCAGCACGGGGTGGTGTCCAGAGGCAGCTGAAGAGGTGCCGGGGACCGGGGTTCAGGCTCCTGACGCCCCTGTGACCTCAGGCGAGCTGCTGAGCCCCTCAGGGCCCCTCCAAGCGGACGCCCAAACTGAGGGCGGCATGCAGCTGCACCTAGGTCTCGGGGAACCTCCCCGCGCGCCTCTACCCACGAGCCCCTCCAGGATCTGGCCCTCCTGAGGGCACGCCTCACCCCGCACCCAGAAGGGATCCCCCTAGTCCCCAAGATGACGGCGGGCCTCCACGTGGCCACCACACCCCGCTGCTCAGCGGAGCCCTGTCGTCAAGCAGGCCCTCCCGGTTCGCAGGAAAGGCAACGGCCGCCCTCGCCTCGGGTGCCGCTGGCCGTGCCATCGTCCAGAGATAATTTTAAGAATTTCTTTTCACCTCAAATTTCTGAAAGGACAAAGGGAACAGGTGTTCACCGACAGCCATGCACGCCCCCGAACTCCCCATTCCTCTGCGGAGGGGTCCTGGCCCCGCGCCCGCGGCCTCCTGGCCTCCCCCGGGCTCGGCACCCTGGCCCTGTGCAAAGGCTGGAGCTCCGCTCATGCCAGCCAGCTCCCCGTCTCCAGGCCGACTTCGTCATTCCCTCCCCGGCTCCCCAGGTTCAAGGCTCCGCCAGGCAGATGACCCACGCTGCCTCCATGCCTGCACCGTGCAAGTTCTGCGTTCTGCGAAAACCCTCAGCAGCAGTCACGGGTCGTGGTTAGGACCTGGGCTGGAATTTTTAGAAAAGCCTTCCTTAAAGGAAAGAAAGTCTGTTTCATTCTGGAACCAACGAGACTTTTTATAAAGAAAGGACTCTGCATGTCGAGGGTCAACGACTCTGCGCGTGAACAGTTTTCTAAAGCTACTTCTCAAGATGAACCGTCCAAACTACAGACAGCGGCTTAGCAAGACATTCTTTCTGTCGGAGTAGGGACCGCGCACATCGGACGTTGGTCGTAAACGGAAGCACCTTGACCCCAGCAAGTGGCCAGGCACTCGGCCGAGAAACGGAGAGCGAGGGCGGGTGGGCCGGGCGCCGGGCTGGCAGTGGGGCCCAGCTGGCCTGCTCACCGCAGTGCACGGCTGTCACGGGCCATCTGCATTAGCCATCTGTTTTGTGTCTGGCTCATATCCTCATTTTATTTCTGACATTTGGGCAACTTACAGTCCTTTAAAAAGGTGTTAGAAATTAGCAGGAGAGAAAGATTATTAAAATAATAAAAACATTAAAATAATCCCCACTTGACAGTTTGACTTTCCCAAAGAAATAATATAAGGAATAAAGAGGGGATCCCTGGGTGGCTCAGCGGTTGAGCATCTGCCTTTGGCTCAGGTCGCGATCCTGGAGACCCGGGATCGAGTCCCGCATCGGGCTCCCTGCGTGGAACCTGCTTCTCCCTCTGCCTGTGTCTCTGCCTCTCTCTCTGGGTCTCTCATGAATAAAAAAAAGAAAAAAAAGGAAGTGACTTTGGTTATTGTTATGCAAAGAATGAAACAGATCTAACCTAAGCAATTTGCCCCAGAACAGATCCCACCATCCCAGTCTCCCACCTGCTGGATGTTCGGGAAGCAAGCGGACTTAAAATGCCTTTGGGTTAACACTCTAAGGAATCCGTTCTCCTCAAAAAGTCATGAGAAAAATCAAATTGAAAAAAAAAAAGAAAAGAAAAATCAAATTTTAATCAAACGATATTATACTATTAACCTTTTTCTTGAAATTTTAATACTCCTTGATCCTCAAGTAGCAACGCACTTAAGAAAAATTTACTAATTTTTTAGTAATTTTCTAATTCCTTGGATTCTTTTTTTTGGGGGGGTGAAATAGTTAACACATTAGAACGAAACACACACACACACACAAAATAAATGCAGTAAGTACTAAGACAAAAAAAAAGAAGGAAACGCAAATGTAGTAGAGGAGATTCATCACCTACAGTCACACAATGAATTGTTTTTTTCATGTCAATCACTAGTTCCTACAGCACAGATTTTAAAGGCTGATTTTTCTGTGGCGCTTACGAAAACAGCCCATCCAGTCTCTCCATTCTAAAGGGCGTTAAACCAGAATGTTCAGTGAAATGCTGACAAAAGCCAAGAGGCGCGGTCTTTGTCTCCAAACAACTTGGGAAATGTGCCTTAATCAGCCGCCGCTGTCCAAGAGCTCGGGGGCCCACGCGGGAGCCACAGGCATGGTCGGCCACCGAGCCCCAGAAACACCCCGAAGGGACATGTGCCACAAACGCAAAATACAAAACACAGGCTTGAGGGCGGAACAGAGTCACGGTTACCCGGATACACGCTGAAATATCTTAGATACACTGGATTCAATAAAATATGTCGTTAAGATTCCTTCCACCCCTTTGAACGCGGCCATGGAGTCACATGTGTGGCTCATATTACGTCTTCATGGACGGCACCTCCCGAAGTGTCTCCGGAGGACTGCGCTCGGGTGCCAAGCGTGGGCCGCAGGGCCAGGGAGGTGGCTCTGGTGGCCCCGGGCCCGGCTCTCTGGTGCAGGCCCTCCCCACCTGCTGCTAACCCCGCGCCGAGCCCGCCCGGTGACCCCCCCAGTCCTCATCGGGCCTGCAGAGCCCCAGACGCTGAGGCATCTGTCAAGGAGGACCCGGAGCCTGCACCTCCTGCCTCAGGGTTCGTGCAGCAGCACCAGGCCCCGTGCTGACTGCATCTGGCCGTGGCCCCAGGACACGCCTCTCGCCCCAGGGGCAGCCCCGCAACACGGCCCCTCCGTGCAGCACAGGGAGACCGTGGGGGCACCGAGCACCCGAGCAAGCCTCGCCCGCTGGGGGGCCTCTCCCCACCCCCACCCACCCCACAGTCAATGGCTCCAGGTCACTGCGGCAGCAGAGGGAGGCAGCCCTCTGGGCCCCCCTCCGCCTGGGCCACCAGCGAGTCTGCTGAATCACGGTCGCTCTCGGTTTCCTCATCTGCAAAATGCATCTGGGATTCCTACCAACATGCACAGGCCGGCTCGCGAGAGCAAGTCGCAGCCGCCCAGAGTCCCTGGGACGAGCCCTCAGGACGCACACAGCAGCACATGCGGGGGGGCGGGGGGGGGGGTGGGGTGCCCTCGGGGCCCCCTGCGCTCCCCAGGCTCTGCGACACTGAACAGCAAAGGTACCTCATGATACATTCACTAAATTACTTTTGAGGGGAAAAAATAAGTAGAAATAGAGCTCATTATTATTATTTTATTTTATTATTTTTAGAGCTCATTATTTTTTCAATCAAAAAACAGCCCCACAGCTCACATCCGGGCTGCGTGAGTTCTGTGCTGAGCGTTGCTCTCCGTTCTGAACAGGCTCAGATTCGAGGGGAACAACCACGTGATGGGGCAGGAAGCCGTGGCAGGACAGGACCAGCCCAATGTCTCAACCACGGTTAAAGTAAAGAGAGCGAGCACCCACGCGTGAACCCGAGCGCCCGCCAGCCTCCGTGTGCGCTTCGACCCGCTCCGTCTACACTCTCCGGGTCTAGTGCAGAGGCGGAGAGCGGGAGACCTCCTAAGCCACGGAGGGAATGCAGGCTGCACGGCCACGCGGAGGGCGGCGCGGGCTCCTCGGGAAGCCAAGACGGCAGCTACCCTGCGGCCGGCAGGTGCACGCGGGGCTTTATCCAAAGGACACAGACACAGCGACTCTACGGGGCACCGGAGCAGCAAGGCCCACGGCAGCTAGGCCACGGGACGAGCCCAGACGTCGGCCGACTGAGCGGAGAAGAGGTGGTCCGTACGTGACGCAATACCCCTCGGCCACGTCCAGCCCCCAAGGATCAAGAATCAACAGGAAAGGGTGAACCTGGTAAAGATTCACATGCAGAAAATATCACCACTACCATTCTCATTTTTGGGACCCTATCAATCTAATCAAAACAAATGAGAAATATGAGGAAAAAAAATCACTTGAGCAGGGTTAGGTGCTTGTAGACTTTAACCCATTAACTCAGGGCTGGAGCCAGGATACAAGCGTCTCCGTCCCCACGCCCCGGGCCAGGCACCAGAGCTGGCCACTCCCCCACACATGGACAGGCAGGTGGAGCCTGTTTCACACCACGTCCCCTGCCTGGATTTTCTATCATTCCTGACACTGTCCAGGAATCACAGACCACGTAGGTGAGCAGCCACGACCGTACAGCACTGCACAAGGACCATCTCGGTGGACATCTGGACCCACCGCCATGGCTATGACCATGACCATAACCCCGACCGTGACCCTGACCCCTGACCTTGACCCTGACTGTGACCCTGACCCCAACCATGACCCCCAAGCATGACCCTGTGACCCCGACCGTGACCATGACCCCGACCATGACCCCGACCCCCGACCATGACCTTGTGACCCTGACCGCAACCATGACTCCCGACCATGACCCTGTCTGTGACCCCGACCGTGACCCCGACCGTGACCCACCCCTCACCTGGCTCTCCACCTCTGTCCTCTGAGGCTAGAAGTGCGGTCACACCAACTCTCAGAGCAGGAAAACCTGAAACCTACAGACTAAGTGACTTAAAGTCAAACAGCCAGCAGGCCACGGAGCCGGGACTCAAACACAATCCCGTCTTCCCAGCCGTCCACGTCCTCGGATGATCGCACAGCCCACCTCAAGGCCCTGAACCGCAGGCACTCTAAACCCGCCCGGCGGGACTCCAGGAAAAGGCCTCCCCGGGTGGGGGGACCCCGACCTTCCCCGGCCCCAGCTGAAGGCCGACAGTGCGCCTTCCAGGTTCGCTTTTAAGGAAGCGTCTTCAATTTCTACCCACCCCCCCACACACACAGCTCCAGGGTCCCCCTCGGAGGGCGCGACCCTACTACATTTTAGCTCCTCAGTGACAAGGAAGCTTATTCGGTTCACGATCCTTCGGTGTCACTGTAACACAACAGCCATATAAAACACCAGGGCGGAGAATGGGAAAACCATCCTACAGCGACAGCAGTCCCAGAAACATGGCGTGGCCACTGGGGACTCGCTCAGCCCCACATTCCACGGGGCTGCCCCGCTGCCAAAGAGCATGTTACCTGCCTGAGGTGCAGAAATGAACGACCAAATACGGGGCGTTGGCCAGATGGGGGAGACCCAGAGGGTGCAAGGTCATGGCCCCACGGGGCCGTGTGGGCAGCACTCTTTGCCCTCTTTTGGGCCCGTCCAGCTGCCAGGATACGCAGAGTGTTTCCAGGTCTACCTTCTCTCTTCATTCTTGACAGCTTTAGAAGAAAACAAAATATTCCTTACAGCCCACATGAGTTTCCCAAAGCCGCAGGGTGGCCTGCACACCCCAAGCCTTCCTCTCAAGGCTCCGGAGGCTCCACGCCCCAGGCCAAGGCATTGTGGGGTTGGTGGCTTCTGAGGGCCACAGAGGACCATCTACCCACGCCTCTCTCCAGCTCCTGGGAGCCTTGGCATTCCTTGGCTGGCAGGTGGCATTGTCCCCACATCTTCACGCCGTCGTCCCTCTGTTCATGTCTCCCTGTGTCCACATTTCCCTCTATTTTAAGGACCCAGTCATCCTGGATTAGGACTCACCCTAATGGCCTCATCCTAACTTGGTCATCTGCAAAGACCCTGTTTATTGTCAATTAAGGTCACAGTCATAGGGCCTGGGGGTGGGGACTTCAGTTATCTCTTGTAACTACACAACTCAACCCATTACAATGCTTGGATCACCTTCTTCCAATAAGAAAAGATTTTCTGGTTCTCATGGAAAGACTACATAGTCATAAAAACAGATCCCTTCGGGGATCCCCGGGTGGCTCAGTGGTTTAGCGCCTGCCTTTGGCCCAGGGCGTGATCCTGGAGTCCCGGGATCGAGTCCCGCGTCGGGCTCCTGCATGGAGCCTGCTTCTCCCTCTGCCTGTGTCTCTGCCTCTCTCTCATCTCTATGTCTATCATAAATAAATAAATAAAATCTTAAAAAAAAGCAGAATACAATTTTTTAAATGCTATGTAATACCAGGTTAAGGTTTTATCTTTACCTTCACTAGTTCCAAGACAACCACATATACCTCTCTGCCAACCTCATTTTGTGATGTGAATTTTGTTTGCAAAAGATCCACTCATTGTTTTTTTAAGATTTATTTATTCATGAGACACACAGAGACACAGGTAGAGGGTGAAGCAGGCTCCATGACCCAGGCGTCCCACAAAAGATCCACTTAAAACGGTGTATACCTTAGTCCTTTATCCACTCCCTTGATAAAGATCCAGTTCAGCCAGCAAACCCAAAACATTCGCTCAGCCCTAAAATAACCCTCAATGCCGTTCATAAATCGGTATCCATTACACGTACCCAAGGGCCCCTACCTATCGCTCACTCTGCAAGGATGCTTGCTCTCTCTCCATCAATGAGCCAGATGGTTTGCCTCCTAACTTCATTCAGGCTCCTGTCCCAGTGTTTTTGCACCTGAAAGGCTGTCCCCAAACACTGCTCCATCCTCCCCACCCAACACTCCTACCCCCTCCATCTGACTATCGTGCATTTGTTTTTCCCTTGTGTAATGAATGGTCTCCTCCCACCGGAATGTAGCTTCAGGGACAGCTAGCTCATTGCTCTGTCCCCAGAGCTGGGCACAAGGACACTTGATAGCTTTCAGTCCAATCTATTCAATGAATCAAGTTCCAAAAATCGCATATACAATTCATTGTATTTGAGGACACTCTTCCCCCTGGAAATGGACCCAAATGTCGCTTACCTCCCTCGTAACCGATTCTTCATGGAACAAGTCTACAGACACCTATGGGGTGCGTGCATGTCCATATAAAATTTTTTTTGGTTTAAAATTATTTTAATAACAGAGGTCGAACGTAGCTTTAGGTCTAGGACACTTCAGCTGCCAACTAAATACCACAGTAACAGGATTCCCTACACATTTCATGACCTCACGAATTAACAAGGCATGTAAACCATTATAAACACTTCTGTTGAGAGCTCACATCCAACGATCCAAAGGTTTAAAATATTAAAAGCTATATTGTGCCTCCTTAACCACGTGCCTTAAAAAATAGAATACTCGAAAGATAGAGCCCTGTATCTAAGAAGAAACACTGAAAAATATTTTTTTGCCGTGATCCAAAACTCCGCATATCAACTTAGCTCGGGTGAAGACAGCGTGACAGTATCATGTATGCAAACGTAAAACAGCAAGGTTCTCATTCATTTGGGGAATATAAAAAATAGTGAAAGGGAATAAAGGGGAAAGGAGAAAAAATGAGTGGGAAATATCAGAAAGGGAGACAGAACATGAAAGACTCCTAACTCTGGGAAACGAACTAGGGGTGGTGGAAGGGGAGGTGGGCAGCGGTGACTGGGTGATGGGCACTGAGGGGGGCACTTGATGGGATGAGCACTGGGTGTTATTGTATATGTTGGCAAATTGACCACCAATAAAAAATAAATTTATTAAAAATAAAAAAACAGCAAGTTTCCTTCAAATGCCTTTATTTAAAGCCAAATATCAATGTCACCCTCTGGAATGGAACAAAAATAACTCCTAAAACAAATGCTTACCCCAAATTATCTGCAGTTAGAAACTATAAAATTGTCAGAAACATTCTTGGAAGGCACATACAAAAAAAAAAAAAAAAAGGTTAAAAACTTCATTTTCTAAAAAAGAGAGGTTAATTGGTAGCCCTTCTTCGTTAAGGAGCGTCCCCTTGGCTATACAGGCAACAGAAACCGTCCGCGCCTCGCTCACCCTCACCCTCGCCGGCCCTCCGCCTCTCCCTGTCCTCTGTCCTCCCGCCGCGAGGCAGAGCCATACCATGTGCCCAGCCCACGGTCAGGGATGTCTCAGGGCTGCAAGCACCAGGCACACTGTCTAGGCCGCTCTCGGCCAGGCAACCACCCCAAGGCTGAGTCAGTCCCCTGCCTAATCTGACACCCGTGAAGGGACCTGCAGCCCGGGGGAGGGGGGTCCGCATGTTGGTGGCCTGCAGGCCTGCAGCAAGAACACTCAGCTCCAGGTACCTCAGCCGAATGAGCGCAGAGCTGACACCTGCAGAAAGGCAACCACCGGCACCCACAAGGATCTGTGGGGCGCGTCAGGCCGGCGGGGGGCTCCATGCACGTGGACCCCAGGCTGTGCATGGAGCCGCGGCACCTGGGACACACCCGTCGCACAGGGCCCCTGTGGCAGCCGCCTCGGGAGCACGAACAAATGCCTTGGAACCCACGGAAGACAAATTATCTCGGAACTGCCCACGGCACTTCTGGCCACGGGAGATTCCAGGCAGGTTTCTCAGAAGCTTTCTGTAACGTTTCAGTGACTTTAAATAAAACTGTCATGTTCGGAATGTGGCCCGCGGGATCAAAGTCCACTTCAGAGCAGCAGCCGCGCCGAGCACACACGGCCTTGAGACGCGCCGGCCCAGAACAGCCTCTTACGTGCATGAAGCTTCCCCGGGTCCCAGTCGTTCCTCCACCCGCAGCCCCTACAGTCCGGAAAACCCCTGGCGAAGGCCGGCTCTGCGGCTTCCAGCGCGCTCAGGCTCCGGACGCACGTCTCATCCCCGTGTCCGGGAGGAGCGCCGACACCCTGGGGCCGCCGCCATCGAGACCGGGCTCTCCGGGGGCTGCACGCCATGGGGCGGGGGGGGGGGGGGGGGGGGGCGGTGGGCAGCCAGCCCCGAGGGTGAGGTGGTGGCTCCGAGGGCGGCCTGTCGAGGCCAGGCTCTCTGGACCCCGCGGCCAGCACTCAGCTGGCACAACCGAGCCATGCCGTCCAGCTGAGCAGACACTCCACCGACGAAGCACAAGCCACCCAGTGCTGTTAACCAACAGTGTGTCCGAGGAGAACAACCTACGGCTCTGCAGCCACACACCAGCCGACGTCAGCGCATGGCTCTTACCTGTATCCTGGCCCCGGCTACTGAAACAGAATCTATCCCTTTCCCTTATGAAACAGCTGGCGACGCTCACTTGCCTGAATATTTTTATGATATTAAGGAATTGCTACTAAAATCCGGGTGAGATAACAGGATTTGGGTTACAACATGTAAAAACTTGTCTTAAGCCATGCTCTCCACTAGGACAGTCACTAGCCACAGGTGGCTCTATAAGTCAGTTAAAAATAAAAGTTTAGTTCTTCAGTCTTTGTTAAGATTTCATTTATTTATTTGAGAGAGAGTAGCTGACTCCCAGCTCAGCAGCTCGTTCCCTGCAAGCAATCTCTTCCTACACACATCCCAGCGGCTCTGTTCCTCGGGAAGCCCTAACATACAGTCTACCTCTGCAGCATTTAGGATGTCTTTTTCCTACACCTCACTTAGCCCCTGTGAAAGAACAGCTCAGAATATCCGGACACAGTGCCTACCCCTAAGTCCCAATAGACAGCAACTATTACATTATGTCGTCACTTGCACCCATGCAATCTTATTTTGTCAAAATCCGTAGTTCCTGAGACACAGAATACTCACATGCTGTAACAACTTGCGTTACTATTTTCATTTCGACCTCACTTTATCTCGCTGACACGATAGGCTCCTTTAGGGGCACGTCTGGAATGGCCCTCAAGCACAGGTTCTTGAATTAAATGGAATCAAACCCAATTAGAATACATTGACACACACACAAAATATCCACAGCTGAGTAAAAAGTTTTGTGCAATTAACTTTGTAAGTCTTACTTACAAAAGCGAAGGGTTTTAACAACCAAAACATCCAACAATAGGCAACTGATTATATAAAACTGGATATATTTGGCAAATAGATACAATGTGGCTAATATACTTAATGTACATTTAACGATATTTGGAAATTCTTGACACAATGTTAATTTTTTTAAAGTAAGCAATTACACAATGAGCACAGTTAAGATCTCATCTTAAAAAAAAAATACTATACTAGGGGACGCTTGGGTGGCTCAGTGGTTGAGCATCTGCCTTCAGCTCAGGGTGTGACCCCGGGGGTCCCGGGATAGAGTCCCGCCTCAGGCTCCCTACATGGAGCCTGCTTCTCCTTCTGCTTGTGTCTCTGCCTTTCTCTCTGTGTCTCTCATGAATAAATAAAATCTTTTTAAAAATACTATAAGGAAATATACAGAATGCTGACCATGGTTATCCCTGACTGTGCGATTCTCTTCTGTATTACAGTACAATTTATATACAGATCTAAAGAATGCCATTGGATGAATTTGACAAATATACCCAGGTAACCCACAGCCCGATAAAAAAGAGAATGTCCCCATCATCCCAGAAAGCTCCCTAGAGCCCTGAATGGTCAATGTGTACACACACATCCCAGGCAGCCTAGGATTTTTATTTTCTTGTTGCACCCTTCTGTGTTTTTCAAATTTCCAGTGTAAACATGTATCTATGAGCAGTTTGGTATTTTCGTTTTTAAAGAGTTAGGATGGTAGACAGTTCTTTGGTTTCATTGATGGGATCAGTTCATTTGCCCAGAAATCTCAAGTTACTAGAAATACTAGGAACAAGTCCATTAACCACAGCACTCCACAATTATTTTTGCTCTCTCTTTCCAAGATTCTCAGTGTTTCTATATGTCACATCATTTATTCACACAGGTATACGGAAGTGTGGTATTTTCAAACATCAGATAGAAAAGATCCCTTAAAAAAAAAAAAAAAAAAAAAAAAAAAAAAAAAAAAAAAAAAAAAAAAAAAAAAAAAAAAAAGAAAAGATCCCTTAAACAAATTGTATGTTTTTACTTAACAAAAGAAATCAAACAAGAAACAACTCCTAAGATGCCTAAAGGTTCATAAACAGAAACCTGGCAGCCATACCACCATCCCGCAGAAATGTTACTCTCAACGCTTTATCATGTCGCTATGTTATTCCACATAGTGAAAGAAAGAAAATAAAGATAAAAAATAGGGGATCCCTGGATGGCTCAGTGGTTTAGTGCCTGCCTTTGGCCCAGGGCATGATCCTGGAGTTCCCAGATCAAGTCCCACATCAGGCTCCCTTCAGGGGAGGGATTTGCCTTTGTCTCTGCTTCTCTCTCTCTCTCTCTCTCTCTCTCTCTCTCTCTCTCTCTCATGAATAAATAAATAAAATCTTTTTTAAAAAAAATATAAAAAATAAATTGTTTTTATTAAACAATAAATAAATTTTAGTGCATATCATCATTTCCCTGTTCTACCAATCCATGTGTTTTAGCCACAGAAATCCTGAGACTTCTCAGGCTACAGCTTTGAATTCTTAAATCCCCAGTTCTCTTCATAGTTTTCTAAACATCAAGGTGGAGGATCTGAGGATGGATACCCAAGATTTGGCATTTGACAGTTGTCTTCCAAATAGCCAGCTGTAGGTCTGACCCTAACTCCAAATCAAGGTTGGACACAAAACCAGTAACCCAACTGTGTCCTGAACCACAACATGGATTGAACCGCTAAGCTCTACACATAGTTCTGAGGAAACACTAAGCAAACAGCCAAGCAACTGAAGCTACAAGTACCGCTATCATGTAACCACAGAAGTGGGCACAAATAACCAGAGGATCATTAGACACACACACGCACACGCACACACGCACAAAGGCACTTTCACAGTATGATCCATTAGGGGGTCCACGTGGTCAAAACTGTGTTCCTAGTAATACTAAGGTGCTAGTTGCCTCTTTCACTGTGTTGACACCTGCACTGATGGAAGAAACAGAATGATGAGGAAAAGGATGAGGAACATACACAAGGAATCAACTACATTTTTAAAAACTGAGGAACACTCTGATGGGTTCTGGGTGGCTCAGCGGTTGAGCGTCTGCTTTTGGCTCAGGGCGTGATCCTGGGGTCCTGGGATTGAGTCCCACATCGGGCTCCCTGCAGGGAGCCTGCCTCTCCCTCTGCCTGTGTCTCTGTCTCTCATGAATAATAAAATCTTAAAAAAAATAAATATATATATGTTTATATTTATTTTATACATATATACACATATATAAAATAAAATTAAATTAAGTTAAATTAAATTAAAATAAAATAAAATAAAATAAATGAAATTAAATAAAATAAAAACTGAGGAACACTGTGGCAATGCCCCCAGCAATGCAGATGATTCTTATCTACTTACTGAAACACAGAATTTAGGCAAGGACTAACATTTTGGTTACAGATTGTTCTCTCCATCACCAACTCTCTCTCTATAGCCATGACTTTCTAGCATCTTGGGCCTTACATGGGTTATGGGCTCATCTAAGAACACATACTTTCTGTGTTCACTTCAAACATGCCTTTGGGTCTTCATGCAGCTTTTA
Organism: Canis lupus familiaris; assembly: GCF_011100685.1. Classification (NCBI taxonomy): domain Eukaryota; kingdom Metazoa; phylum Chordata; class Mammalia; order Carnivora; family Canidae; genus Canis; species Canis lupus. The sequence continues at coordinate 546,179 of NC_049224.1, read as the reverse complement.
ATTATTCATTTTGTAAGTAGCTGCTCTTCTTCCCCTTTGCTCCCAAAGCTTTGGGCATCCATTTAGAGCATAATTGCTACTTTTGGAGTAGAGTAAGCAACCAAAAGACTGAACTAGTTGCAGTTTGAGGAGAAGCCTAAGTCTAAAAAGCAGAGCATCCATAGTCTCTGACCCAAATCAGAGTGGAGCACAGCCAAGGGCAGCTCGCTTCCCGCCCCCTCGGCGCTCTGCAGACAAAGCCCAGGATCAATCACCCTGGGTTAGCTAGCCCACGAGCCACAGGTGCCCCGCCTCAATCCCCTGCTGCCAGACACAGCCTCCCAGTGCCCGTCATCATACCTGTCCACTGACACCCTGAGGGGCTCCCCAGTGCCATCACATCTGCACTCCATAGGCTGGCATTTGAGGTCCTCCACTTGATGCTCAACTTACTCTACCACGGTTATCTCCCATTATCATCCTATTTCCAAAAAACTGCAATGATCAACATAAGCTACCACGTGCACTCCTCACCACCTTTACTCATATCCCTCCCTCCATGTGAACTGCCACCCTCACTCTAGTCTCTGCCTATTGAAATGCTTGCCCATCCTTCAGGGTCTTCCTCAAGCCACCTCCTTCTTGAAGCCTTCTGAGCCACATCACACCTTTGTCCATTTATCACATTGTGCCTGTATTAGAATCATCACCCAAGCACTGAGGTGGGCACTTGACGGGATGAGCACTGGGTGTTATTTTGTATGTTGGCAAATTGAACACCAATAAAAAATAAATTTATTATTAAAAAAAATCATCACCCAACTGCCAGCTCAAAAGCCACTGCTTTCTCGTTTTATTTTTTTATATCTCTAATAATACAGTCTCCTCAAATTGCTTTAAAAATCATTATTTTCGGGTAAGGCCAAAAATAATGTGCCCACTTGAAGTAATGAGTACTGGGTGTTATGCAACTGACGGGTTACTGAATTCTACCTCTGAAATGAGTAAGACGGTCTATGTCAATTAGACTGAATTTAAATTTAGAAAAAATAATGTGCCCAAACCCCATTTTATGGGAAGCCATTTTGTTAGAAAATATGATTTTAAAAACAAAGTAGATCTGAATGTTTCTTGGCTGCAGACAAAACCTAAAGCATCTGGGAAGTCCCCTGAGCCACCCAGCAGGGTAGGTGGAAAGTCAGCTAGAGGCGGCAGGTGTGTGTATGCGGGTGGGGGGCCGAGTTCAAGGCAGATCTGCAAAGTGAGACCCTCTGTGATGAGTGAAAGGACAGGGACACTAACGAAGCATTCAGATGTGGAGACAGAAAATCTACCTCGACAGTGAGCTCCCAAACATCTACTAGAGACTGCATCTGTCCACTCAGAACCACATGTGCAAATCAAAAATGTGTCTCAAGGTATCCCCAAACGAGCTATTTTTGCCCCGTACATAACTGTGCTCGAGCCTCACCTCATTCCATAACATTCCTAAGCACACCATTCACACCACATGCCAGGCTTGATGCGGACGACTTTTAAATGAAGAGGTGACTGAGGCGGTGTGGGGTCCACACCATATGCAGCATTAGAGTTGGCCACTCTGGGTATGGCAGGAAAAGGGAAAAATATAAGACAATGGAGGAAATGTTCAGGACAGGGCCGATCATGAGATCCAAAATTCTACGGAAAAAGAAAGGCTAGGAGCAGCTAACAGGGAGGAGGGATGGGTAAGCGGAGAGGCTGACTGCATGACAGTGAGCCAGAGAGAGGACAGGAGGCCCCAGTCAAGGAGGGATTTAGGAGTTCAAGGTTTTGCAAAGTAGGCAAGTTTCAGGTGATGACAAGGTCCAGGGTTTGGCCTCATGTGTGGGCTGTTATAAAGAATATAGTCAAGGCCATGGGGTCAAGGCAGCAGGGAGGGAAGAGGCAGCTTGGTCAACCAGACCCTCCAACAGACCTTCTGCAGCCATGGGAATATTCTGTCTATAGGGTCCAACAGGGAGTCCCTAGTTCCACATGACTGTGGACCACTTAACATGTCCCAAGTATCGTTGGGGGAGTTTTTATTTACTTCTAGTTCATTTAAACTTCGATAAGTGGGCAGCTCCGGTGGCGCCTGCAGCCTGGGGTGTGATCCTGGGGTTCCGGGATCGAGTCCCACATCGGGCTCCCTGCATGGAGCCTGCTTCTCCCTCTGCCTGTGTCTCAGCCTCTCTATGAATAAATAAAATCTTAAAAAACAATTTTTAGATAGGCACACACGACCAGAACCTGCCATGCCTCTACTAGATCATGCAGATGTAGAGTAATGATTCCCAACTCTGCTCAGTGGAATCACCCAGAGAGACTTAAAACGTACAGCTACCTGGGTCCCAGCCCTGCCCCCCAAGGACTGATTTAATCAGTTGAGCATGTATCCTAGGTATCAGTATTTTTTTTAAGTTCCCAAGCACAGGCAAGCTTGAGATCCACCGGCGTAGTCATTAAGAACATGGAGTCTGGAGCCAGATTACAGGAGTTCAAAACCCAGATCTGCTGATTTTGACTTCTGTGACTTTGAGCAAATAACCTCCTCTGTAAAACGGGGATAATGACTTATCTACCTCACAGAGCCCTTCTGAAGATTAAATAACATATGGAAAAGTGCCTTGTAATAGTGGCTGGCATGTAAGAGTCCCTTAAATATGAGTCATTATTATTCCAAATAGATGTTGGTGTTAATAAGCCTGAGAGCTTACTAGGGGAGAACGGTGAATGGGAGCTGCCAAAGGCCTAAATCTATACTGAGGAGGGATCTGGAAGTCAGGACTTGATGGGGTAGAGGGTAAGAGAAAGCAAGAGAGAACAGTAAAATAAAGGGAAGAGAAACAAACTGGAAGAGGCAGCAACAAGGCCAGAAAATATAGACACTACTCTCTGGCAAAGTGATCTATTCCAAATGCGCAGAAAGAATGTGGGCAGATACGTATGGGGAAAAAGCCAAATTTTAGTAAGGGAAGAACCTGGGGGAAAAAAAAATCCTACCTCTCTGCCCAACATGTTAACATAAGCTAGTTGTTAGTCAAGTAACGTTCTCACATGCTCCCCCTGCCGTAGAGCTCACCGTTCGTGAAAAGCATCCAGGAATGACTTCTGAGGGTGCAAACCTCATTTTCTAATTGGGACTCCGAAAGAAACAGCCACCTCTGCGCCAATTAACAGTCAATAACCCGATGATTCCTACTTGATCCAGTTCAAACCTGGCTTCATAGGTGTTCAAGTCCTTGCAAACCATATATATGCCAGGACTCCATGAGCAAACCTGTTTTATTTGCCCTTTTAACGATGTCTTTTTAAGTCTCAGGGAACACTAGCACCATTAATAAACATAGTATATTAACTCCGGGCAAGAAAAATGACTATTACGTGTGACTAGAAGTGTTCTTAGAAATTTAAGAACAGGTAGATGTGGAAGGGAAAAGTAACCACCAGCAAATGTCTTAGGTTGTGTCTTTCTTCTTAACTTCATATAAAAATATTCATGTAATGAACACAGATTTTTACTCAAATTTCAACGTCACTGCCAGATTATTTCATCAGTTTGCAAAAGAAAATTAGTAAAAAAGTTTTCAGTTACTGCAACTAGGAAGATAAGTTAGAAGCAGCTCAAAGCTATCCCCCCCGCCCCCAACCCCATGCAACTCAAGTGGCTGAAACTGAGCAATGCAGTGCATGTAGGTTCAGTGTTTTGTGTTTTTTTTAAATATACCATTTATTTTTTTTAAGATTTTATTAATTTATTCATGAGAGACACACAGACAGAGGCAGAGACACAGGCAGAGGGAGAAGCAGGCCCCATGCAGGAGCCTGATGTGGGACTCGATCCTGGGTCCTTGGGATCATGCCCTGGGCCGAAGGCAGGGGCTAAACCGCTGAGCCACCCAGGGATCCCTATTTATTTTTTAATAAATTTTTTATTGGTGTTCAACTTGTCAACATACAAAATAACACCCAGTGCTCATCCCATCAAGTGCACACCTCAGGTTCAGTGTTTTGGATCAATCCATTAGGTTTAGATTTTTACCTGAACTAAAACTAAAACTAAAAACTCAACCTGAAATTTCTTTACAGATTGGTTACTTCTCATGAGAAAAAAAACAAACACCTAGGAGATTTCTTATTTTTTTAATAATAAATTTATTTTTATTGGTGTTTAATTTGCCAACATACAGAGTAACACCCAGTGCTCATCCCGTCAAGTGCCCCCCTCAGTGCCCGCCACCCAGTCACCCCCACCCCCCGCCCTCCCCCCCTTCCACCACCCCTAGTTCATTACCTAGGAGATTTCTTTCCTACAAGTATGCCTCACACTTCAAAGTGACATCTCACATGCTCTGGGAGTGCGAAGTGTGTTTATGTATCAGCACAAGCACAGTTTCACAGCTGAAACACCATTTCCAATACGATGAAGTTCATTTCTGGGCCCTTATCAGTAGCCAGTTTGAGAGTATCCACAATATAAAAAACAAACACTCTCCCAAACCCTCTGCAAGGCAACCACAAGCTCTGCAAGAACTGCCTTTTCCACAAGACGACCCTGCACGGAGAGCTCCACTCCTTCGGCGTCTCCCATAGCCACCTGATAGAGCTGGCTCATCTCAGGGCCATACTGAGAGGTCTCATAGTTGGAACGGTGCATGACCAATACACATTCTATTTGCTTTGATTCCATCAGAAAGCAATCCTTAGTTTTCTTAAGTTAGGGTTCCACTTAGCCCTAGGGACCTAAAATACCACCGTCAACCAGTCAAAGTCAAGTTTATTGTGGTCAGGGGATTCACGATGCGTTGTCCTCCTCCAACTCACAAGGGGCCCAAGAAATTCATGGACCCCTCTGCCTCTGCGGTTATTTTGCAGGCTCTCAATGCATTAGTGGAGGAAACATCCTTGACCACTGGGACAACGCCGACGATGGCTCCCTGACCACGGAGTATGGGCCATTGTGCTAAGAACGACCAAGTGGAAGTCTCTGCACTTTCCTTCCCTACCAGGACAAGGACAGCAAACCAAAAGAAATGCCACACCCATGGGAAAAATGTAGAGATTAACACTACCACCAAAATCCTAAAAATTTTAAGGTCAGATCATTCTTATCACATTCCTGTTTAATTCCCGTTTTTGGTCTGGGCAGAAAACAGGTAGATCTTGGAAAATGGCCATGGGCGATCTTCAGTCCATTCATGCAGTGGCTCCAATGTGGCCAATTTACCAAATCAAGTACCTTTTCTGAAGCACATCTAGCCTCTAACATCTGATATGAAGCCACTAATCTGGAAAATGCTTTACCAGTATGGAAGGAGCACAAGAGGCCATTTGCTTTTGTTTTGCAACCTCAAGAACCTGCTTTCACATTCTTGCTGGACGGCTGGAGCTACGCTCTCAGCCGTACTCTAGTCTACAGAGATGCTGCTTATCTTCACATCCCACAGACCATCACACGGGCCCCTGCACTGATTACACCGCTGACGGCCCCTGATAAACAGGAAGTAACAAATCCTTTAGCCATCTTAGTGAGATGCAGTTAAGCTTAATGGTGAAAAACAAGACCATGGGGACCCCTGGGGGGCTCAGCGGTTGAGCATCTGCCTTTGGCCCAGGGTGTGATCCTGGAGACCTGGGATTGAGTCCCATGTCGGGCTCCCTGCATGGAGCCTGCCTCTCCCTCTGCCTGTGTCTCTGCCCCTCTCTCTCTCTCTCTCTCTCTGTGTCTCTATGAATAAATAAATAAATAATAAAAAATAATAAATAAATAAATAAATAAATAAATAAATCTTAAAAAACAAAAACAAAAAACCATGAAGATTCAAAGACTGCAGCCTAAAAAAAAAAACAAAAAAAAAAAAAAACAAAAAAAAAAAAACAAAGACTGCAGCCTAAGTTTCTGGGAACCCAGTGATCTGGAACACGTTGGCATATCCCCTCCAAAGTGAAATGCAAGTTGCTGAACCCTGAACTGCTTGTCACTACAAAGAGAGACACATGCTTCGTGGGCCTCTTTTTGCCCTTAAAAAACCATTCATACCACATTTAACACGCTGCTGATGACTTTACTATGCAACCTGTAAGACCGTCAGGGTTGAGGAGGGCCCAGTGTGAAGGGATGGCTCTGCAGCAGGAACTGCTATGCCATTTGGGTCTCAGGATGCAGCAAATCCAATTCTTGGAATCCAACAGGACCCAGAGAATCACAGCACATAACTCTCAGGTTCTGGAACAAAGACAACCGTTCTGGATTGCCACTAGGCCTTGCAGACCCTGATTAAAGGTTGTGACCGGAGCTGCCTGCAGTAATCTGAGTGTTATCTCACACACACACGGACGTAAGGCTGGGCACATGCAGAAGCAATCTACTACCAAAAGATGATGGTATGAAAAAGATCAGACTCAAGCCTATGTACAGGGCCCAAGAAGCTGCGTGAGCAGATGGCCCAGGGACCTCCAGTACCTCCCGCTACCGCGTTACCACACCTACAGCTTCATGGAGAGCTCCTTATGACCAGCTGCCTGAGAGGGAAACGTGGGCCCGGGTTAGACATGGTCTGCATGTTATCTGTGCACCAAGCAAAAGTGGACTCCTACAGCCTGACATCCCCAATAAAGAGCATCCCTGAAATACTCCATGAAGGGACATCATCCAGCTGACAACCAGTACGTGTGCCTGTCCCCCCACCCACCACCACCCATATTGAGAAGTGGCCAGAACTACGCATCTATAGGGTCATGGGCAAAGGCTAATGTTAACCCGGGCAGTCAAGGACTTGATGAAAAAAACAGGGAAGGAAGGGCACCAGCAGACCTAGGAGGGGTGCGTATCGACTGAGCTTTCAAAGTGAGCATAGCGTGTGGAAAATCTTTTTGTTCTACGTGAATGTACCCCAAAGGCCTTGCGATGCAGAAGGGCCTCTCAATAAGCAAGTGAGCAATACGATCAACCTGCGGGTGTCAGCGTCTCTCACCAGCTACTCCGGAGCTTCCTCAACAGACTTCGAGTAGAAGCGACCACGCGGCAGTGGCAGAGGCTCCGTGCGGATCTCACCACGAAGGCTAAGCTGGCCCCAGTCAGTAACGGGCTCGGTGTCCAGGGACAGCCTTCCCCAGAGGACTGGTCAGCCACTGGAGGCACACGGAGTACACTGGAGCCTTTCCGTTCAGGAGCGACGTGGCCTCGCTGTTCATACCTGACTTACACAAATGCACATGCATGCATGCACACGCGCACACACATTTCCACATCATTTATTTTTCTTCCCTTTTCCTTGCTCCGTCTTTTTCAAGAAGGACTGACCGTTAATCCAAAAACGATTAACTTTACAGTTTAGTGTCTAGGTCACAGAATATTGCTATGGAATTGTGAATAAATTAGACAAGATCATTTCACCCAGAGGCAAATACAATAATGGTCACCCGGCAATTAGGTTCTTTTTATTTTTTTTACTTTTTTTTTTTTTTTTCTGCAATCAGGTTCTTAATCGGATGTCCTGATGGGAGTCCACAGTTAGTCATTAGAACGTAAATGCCCCTGCAATCATATGGGGGTAAAAAACAAACAAACAAAAACAAAAAATAGGTCCCCCAACAGAATAGTAAAATTTTAAAAGACTGATGATACCAAGTGTTAGCAAGGATGTGAAGCAACTGGAATTCTCACATATTGCTTACTGGAGAGTAAACTGGTGCAACTGCTTTGGACAAGTGTCTGGCAATATCGTCTAAAACGAAACACACGTGCACCCAACGATGCAGCAATCCTACGTCTAGCCATACACGTAAGAGAAACGAGGGCATACATCCACGAAAAGAGCTGCTCAGAATGCTAGGAGCGGGCTCAGAATATCTTTAATTATATTAGCTAAACACGGTGCATCACCAGTGGAGTGGATGAACTGTACTATATTCATACAACGGAATATCACACAGATAGGACAAAAAAAAAAAAAGCACTTCTGCTATACGTAATAACATGAAAGAAGGCCAAAGCACTGTGCTAAGCCGAAGAAGTCAGAGGCAGAAGAATACGTGTTGTATTATTCCATTTATACAACATCATAAATAGGCTAAATTAGTGTCCAGCACTAAAGGTCAGCATCCTGGTTTCCCTCCAGGCGGGTGAGTTGAGTGGAAGGGAGGGAGGTATTGTTTGCAGAGACACAGGGGCCTCCTGGGGCACTGACAATACTCTGTCTTGTTCTGGATGGTGTTTCCATACTTTTATGTAGATGTAAAAATTCATCCAGCCGCGTACTTAACAACTACGCGTTTTACTATAGGTTATATATCAATAAAAGGTTTTTAAAAGATTTATTAATATGTATTAGGAGAGAATCTAGAGTGTCTTGTTTTGGGGGGGGGTTTGTTTTTTTGGTTTTTTGGGGGAGGGTTCTCTAATGGGTCGGTGATCCAACAGAAGTTTTTATTTTTTTTGTTTTTTTTTTGTTTTTTTATTTATGATAGTCACACACAGAGAGAGAGAGGGGGGGGGCAGAGACATAGGCAGAGGGAGAAGCAGGCTCCATGCACCAGGAGCCCGACGTGGGATTCGATCCCGGGTCTCCAGGATCACGCCCTGGGCCAAAGCAGGCGCCAAACCGCTGCGCCACCCAGGGATCCCCAACAGAAGTTTTTTTTATTTTTATTTTTTTATAAATTTATTTTTTATTGGTGTTCAATTTGCCAACATATAGAATAACACCCAAGAGAAGTTTAAAAAAAATAAAAACATTAGATAATTCGCCAAATTTTCAATTGAGTGCTTGCTTAGAGAAACTTCCTTTCTCCTGCATCGCCAGAAGTATCCAATCATCTAACACAGGCAATACTAAAAGCTTCCACTTGCTTATATTCTCTAATCTTACTGTGGCTGGAATAACTTATCAAGTTTTTAATTTGAAACAACTTACTCCTTGCTTGAGTTTCAGGGATTAGTAGGAAAACTGTCCATGAAAGACTTGATGAGTTTATTTTAAATGCCATGCATCATCCACTCCTTCAAAGTCATCCTGAAGGCTCATGATACAGCATCTTCACTTTCCATCCTAACATGCCATGTTTCAAATCTCAAAACATCCACTTAAACGCTATAATTACTTAAACGTACCCACTTTTATCCAGACTACAAAGCCAACAGAAATCCAATACATTTGTAAAACTAATTACCAGAGAAAATAAGAGGATCTGATTCTTAAAATGTTTTATTATGTGGGACTTTTTTTTTCTTTGCTGACAAGCCAACCCATCATAGGAAACTAATTTGAAACTAATTTGAATTCTTGGCTTGTTGGCAATAATAAACCAAACAGGCTAGCCTAACATTAGACTAAGGATCCTGTTTTAGATTTATAAAACAAACAGACCATTAATTTTAAAAGTCAACCAAAACATTGACCTCGGTTTGCCAATGTTAATGTCAACATTGCTCATAATTGAACCTTGGGGGACGACAGATCAGTCTGCGACACGCAAGTTCCCTAATCATTAACAATGGTCTTTACCCACTCTTCAAAACATCACCCTCCTAAGACAACTCATCATTTTTAAAATAATAAATGTGGTAAAATGATACCAAGTCTGAGGGCTCATCCCAAATCTGATCTAATGGCTTAGGAAGCTCTTTAAGAGCACTAAATGGCTTTTTCTGTATCTTTGATTATTCTTATCGTCTAAGATTTTAAAAGTTTACAGTTCAAAATTAAACTGTTATATAATGAAGCTGATGCACATTCAGCCATTTCAATTAAAATTGCACGTTAATGTTTCACTTCACCTAGCCTAACTGGTTTCAATGGTATGTGCCTCTGAATTTTCAGAGTAGGACTCTCAAAAAGTATTCGATAATGAAATTTACTTTTCAAAAAAAACTCAGCAGGAGCTCAGGAAATGTGCCAATATTCTTATGCACATTTATTCTATGTAGAGCATTTATGGTGTTCATATTACATTTATGCTTCCCTTCCCGTTTTATTATATTGATCTGGAATTGCTAATACTGTTTAATTTTTTACCAGTAATACTGGCATTATTCCCAAAGTCCTATAGGATATATATCATGATATGAGCACATTCTTACTAAAAGTAAGGCAATCTGAGAAACTCAAAGCAGGAATGGGGGCCACTTTCTTGCATACCATAGGTGTGCAGGTTCTTCCCTAAATTACTACGTCTGATAAAATTACCTGATTTCTTTTTTTTTTTTTTTTTAAAGAAGATTTACTTATTTATTTCAGAGAAAGAGAGCCGGGATGGGGGGTGTGCAGAGGGCAGGGAGAGAGAAAATCCTCAAGTAGACCCCTTGCTGAGCACAGCACCTGCCTTGGGGCTCCAGCCCACAGACCTGGCCGAGCTTATAACCCAAGTGGAAACCAAGAGCAGGATGCTTAACCGACCGTGCCACCCAGGTGCCCTTGTAGCTGGTTTCTTAAGAAGGCTTTCTGTCTAAATCCCAACTCTGAAAGAACACCTTAACATTCTCTCACCAGACTTTAACTACTTTTTGTACTGGCTTAACTGCAGCAAATAAATCTGTACTATCTCCCAATTCATAATTCCCACCTGTATCTAAGATCACAGCCTCTAAGTCTAGCTCCATCTCTTTTTTTTTTAACTTATTTATTTATTCATGAAAGATACAGAGAGAAAGGCAGAGGCACAGGCAGAGGGAGAAGCAGGCTCCAGGCAGGGAGCCCGATGTGGGACTCGATCCTGAGACCGTGGATCACGCCCTGAGCCAGGGGCAGGTGCTCAACCGCTGAGCCACCCAGGCATCCCTAGCTCCACCTCTTAAATAGAACATAAACTGCAAAATAAATATGCAATATGTATATACGAGGTTAAATGTAATTTAATACATACATGCTTACATTCGTAGAACTCTTAGAATCTAATGTGAGTAAAATAAATCTGAAATAAAGAATTAAGGTAAATAGCCAGAAAAAAAACAAAAGATCCCTCTTTCTTAATGTAAAGAACCTTGTCTGTCTTCATTACTGTATTTCCACAGAAAAACAGAGGATCTCAATAGGCCTGAATTGTGCAGATTTTGTTTCACTTTGGGCCTAAATTTTATCTTCTTCATTTTTTTTTTTAAATTTTATCTTCTTCAAATAGCGTAGAACATTCCTCAAGCATTACAGAAAACAAGAAAAGCATGTAAATGTTTTAATAAAGTATTTCTGATTTAATACCGATTTACCTAGATATTAAGGGCTTGAGTCTTTTTAAATTTTAAATACACATTTTTTAATAGTTTTCACAGTTTACAGAAAAGTGGCAGAGGGAAGAGTTCCCAAATCCAGCACCAGTTCCGTCTACCGCAGAGGTCCGACATCGCTGTGGCACCTTAGTGACCCCTGAAGGGACAAGGGCCAGCAACACTGGCACATCACTGACCAAACTTACACATTTCATTAGGATTTCACCAGTTCTTCCCCAACGGGAGGACCCTATGCTCGATCCCGTATTGCATTTAGTCGCTGCATTTCCTTAGCCTCCGGTCTGGTCTCGGACAGTTTCTCAGACTTTCCCCAGAATTCAAACCAGTTCACTAGGATGGGCTGGCTTATGGACAAAGAAAAAAATGTCAACATAATAAAACACTTATTTTGAGAAATGAGAATCAGATCCTCTCATTTTCTCTGATAATTACTTTCACAAATGCACTGGATTTCTGTTGACTCTTAGTCTGGGTAAAAGTGGGTTTTTTAATTCTTAAAATTCTTGACGACCTTCACATGTAAGAAGTACTGAGCTGAGAGATGTCCCTCGACTGAGGGTCTGCCTTATGCTTTTCTCCTAAGGCTTTGATTTTGACATCATTTCCAAACGTTCAGCCTAATAACTGCCGACAGGACAAAGCACAAGGCAAACATTCTGCCCTTTATCTCCCCATTTATTCAACAACAACAGCAAAAGCATTGTTCTGGAAAGAAGGAAACTGCAAGTTTAAAACCTGGACTGCATAGGGGTGGTGGAAGGGGAGGGCGGGGGATGGGGGTGACTGGGTGACGGGCACTGAGGGGGGCACTTGGCGGGATGAGCACTGGGTGTTATTCTGTATGTTGGCAAATTGAACACCAAAAAAAAATAAATTTATTATTTTAAAAAAAAGAACATACCTCAACATACCTTGACAAAAAAAATAAAAGTAAATAAAAAAAATAAATAAAACCTGGATTGCAGATGGAGAATGCAACCAAGGTGACCATGGCTGGGAGACGGACCCCAAGGTCCCGGGAGAGACGGACCAAGGGCAAGAACATGTCTCAGGGAAGCTGCGTCCCGGGACCCCACGGGGGCTCCGGAAACTGCAGCCACTACCCTACGGGCCACTGCGTGTCTTCGCCTGCTCCTTTGACCCACTGTGCTGTAATTGTCCTTTTTTGTCATTCGCCTCATCATTTTTATAAAAAGAAGAGTCACCAGTCAGGTCTCAGCAGGAAACCAATGCTGCCCAGAGTGAGTAAGAGGGCTTGATCAGGGAGTGGACTCCAGGGGGTGGCCCAACGGGCCAGCAGGTACGGCGCCCAGGTCAGTGCCCTGGGGTCAGCGGCAATGGGGCGCAAGGGGCGGAAGGCCATGCCAGGGCCAGAGGGTGAATGGGAACGGGCCACCTGACAGGAGGCTGCGGAACAAGCATCCCACCCCAATCCCTCCTCCCCCAACCCTGTCCCCCCAATGGCCAGAGCTCAAGTGTTGAGGTGCTCCCACAGGCCGCGCCCCAGGCCCCAGGCAGGAGGTGGCTGTAGCGACAGGGACCCGGCACTGGGGACACCCCGGCCGGTACCTCGTGAGCTCCGGAGCCGCCTCTTGCATCTCTAGGTGGAGCAGGAACAAAATAAGGCCTCGGTAGCACGTGTCCTGCCTAAGACCCTGTGAAAGCTCGCGTCCTTGAGACGGTCCGGGCTCCGGCCGCGTCTGTGTAAGCAGCCCACCCGTCCTCCCCTGCCCACCGTGCACCTGCAGGCCCCTCCCGACACCCCAGGATGCCCCTTCTCTGGAAGGTCCAGGCCGCGGCTCCGCCGCTGCACTGCCAGCTCGTCCCGGGAAGGCACCGCCTCCCACTCGGGGTCGGCATAGACGCGCACCACAGGCAGGGCCTTCCCATCTTCACGAGCCCATGGGCCGCGTACAGGCGCCTCCGCTCATGATGAAAACCCCCGCGCACGTTCCCAGACACGCAGGAAAAGGGGAGAGGCCAAGGCCGCACGGCACGTTCACGTCTCAGGACCACGCTGAGCTCTCAAGTGGAGTCTCGCAAACCACGACCACCGCGCCCGGTTCTCCAGGTGCGTCCAGCCGAACGCCACCTTCCCCGCGCAGAGGCGGCGGCTCTTGCCCTTACACGAACACAGAGCACACGGCCTAATACCGTCATTTATAAAAGGAGAATTTTGACAACCGCGCTTAAGCCCAAATGGGTCTGTACAGAGACTGTTTGGGGGGAAACAGCTCATAAAGCTTAGAGTACGAGAGGATTCAGAAGCAACGAAGAAATAACGGATCTTTCCTGTAGCGTTTAAGTCTGTTGCTGATCCTATTATCACTCGGTATTACCTCGGAAGAGAGGACACGTGGGCTTTGAAAACAGACTGGCCTTTTCACGTCAAGTCTTCAAACCGGTCTCGTCTCTGCCTCTGCTTGTACAACAGTTCCCACGCATCCCCGCCTTGAGTCTTCACCTGGTGCAGCTCACCTGAGATCACTCCTTCCACAGTATACCTGACGCCGCTTCCTGCCCCATCTGTCGTTCCCTCTGTCACCAGCTTATGTCCAGTGACAGGTTCTCTCTTTCCAGCCCGTGTGTGCGTGTAGGTGCATGTACGTATGGCCCATAACATACACCTACCTCCAACGACGTGTATAGAAAGACATGTGGATAGAGGACGGGCGGATAGACACACGGATAGACACACAGATACATATAGATACATAGATGACACACAGATGGATACATAGATAGGTGACAGATGGACACACGGACGGACGCGCAGACGGACAGATGACCTGTATCTATCCATCTCCAATGACATGCTCTTTCCTCCCCCCCGAAAGAGATGGTGGGTGCTCCAGCCTCTGGCGTCACAACCTCCTGCCTCCCCCTGAGCCCAGGCCCGACGCCTCCTCGCCACGGCACCTGCTCCCCCAAGGACACCCGGGGAGCTGCGAGCCCCCCCGAGCCGCGCCAGCCCGTCTGGCTGCACCGGCCGGAGGGAGCCTCGCCCTCTCTGGACTGCGGCCCCGCCAGCCACTGCCGCTCGCCGTCCATCCACAGTGCACCCTGTGAGTGCCATCGCCCCCCGGGTTCCCGCTGGGCCACCTGCTGCCTCCAGGCCCACACCCACAGGCTCGGTTCCGCCGTCTCACCCAGCGCCACCTTCGAGGTCTCTCCTCCAGCTCCCGCGTGGGCCGACGGCTGCAGGCGGCGAGCTAAAGGCACCTGTGGGTCCCCAGTGTCCCCCCACAGCCACCCCTTCCCGGCCTCCCAACCCCCGCCATCCAAGTGCTAGACCGCCGCACAGACCGCCGCCGAAGCCGCCTCTGTCCAGCACAGCACCTCGATTTCCCTTCCCGGCAGAGTGTCTGAGACCTGCTGAAGCCACAAGTGTCTTCAGCAGCCCCGTCAGCCCCCTCAGAAAGCTCCCCCACCCTCCTGGCACCCGCATAAAGGTGCCCCGCGGACCCCGCCTTCCTCTCCAGACCCACCCAGCTCTGGACTTGGCCTTTCTCCACAGCACTGGGCCCACTGCACCCGGCACCTGGAGCCCAAGCACCTGGCACCTGGGCCCACGGCCGGCACCGCCTGTCGTCCCCGTGAGCTCACCCCGGTGGCCGGGCCTCCAGTCCTGAGGAACACCCCACGCCCCGGCCTGCTCTGCCCTGCCAACTCTGGGCTGGTGGTCTCCAGAACCGTGTTTACCTCTGTTCCTGCCTTAACCTCGTCTGCTTTTTTTTTTTTTTTTTTAAGATTTAATTTATTTATTCATGACAGACACAGAGGGCGGCGGCGGGGGAGGCAAGACACAGGCCGAGGGAGAAGCAGGCTCCATGCTGGGAGCCTGATGCGGGACTCGATCCCAGGTCTCCAGGATCACACCCTGGGCTGAAGGCAGGTGCTCACCACTGAGGCTCCGGGGCTGCCCACCACGTTTGTTTCTCTGCAAACCTGGTACCATGTCCATCTTTCAGGAGTTACTCCAAAGCTCTAATCTGTTAATAGCATTATAGATCTTTCTTGAATTTTTTTTCTTTCTTGAATTTTTAAGAATAATGGTTTAAAAAAAAGTCTCACTTTCGTAGCATTTGTAAGCACACAGATGGAATGGACGTGCTCATCTTACCATATTTGTAGACCATGCTCATCAACCATCCGTCAGCTTGATCTACGTTAAATACAAATATTCATGGATCTTAGAAAAAGACTGAGTTTTCAAGTCACCAATCCTCAATTAAAAAGGGAGTTATGTTCCAAAAGTCTGTAAGCTGGTTGTCTGGAACACAGATTTTTTTTTTTTTTTTTTTTGCCTGTCAGAAATGGTTTTTTTGTTCATGCGACACCGACCATGCTCTAAGCACTATTTTAAATGGAGTCAATAAAACAGACAAGGCCCCCAGCCCTTATAGTCTCTGTGATTCAGGCAACCTTGACTTTGAACAAAGCTTAGCAGTGGGTGAGACCTACTGACGCCCTGGCGGCCGTGACTCAGCACTACGAGCCGTCACCAGGAGGTCACACTCCTGCTTACTAGCACCTTAAACATCACGGTTTTATTTTTTAATAAATTTATTTTTTATTGGAGTTCAATTTGCCAACATATAGCATAACACTCAGTGCTCATCCCATCCAGTGCCCCTCTCAGTGCCCGTCACCCATTCCCCCCCACCCCCTGCCCACCTCCCCTTCCACCACCCCTAGTCCGTTTCCCAGAGTTAGGAGTCTCTCATGTTCTGTCTCCCTCTCTGATATTTCCTACTCATTTTTTCTCCTTTCCCCTTTATTCCCTTTCACTATTTTTTATATTCCCCAAATGAATGAGACCATATAATGTTTGTTCTTTTAAAATCAACAGAAGGCCTGTTCATTAGCGAAGGGCCTGCTACAAACAGCCCCCCTTGGGGAAAGGGACACAGGCTAAGATAGCGTGCTCGACGAGGAGCTACCCTGCATGGACAAAGTCCACGTCTGCAGGACAGGACATAGAACAGCTGACAGGCCCAAGAATCTGTAACCACTAGCCCCCGCCATGCGGTACCAGGGCCTAGAGCCCCTGAACCCCGCTTCTCTCGCTCCTCACTGCCTCTGCCCCGGGAGTGGTGGGTGCTGGCTGCTCTGGTCAGCGGTGGGGAGGAAAGGGGGTCGGCGGGTTGGGAGGGAAGGGGGTCAGCGGTGGGGAGGGAAGGGTCAGTGGTAGGGACGGGAGGGGGTCAGTGGGTAGGGAGGGAAGGGGTCAGCGGGTGGGTAGGGAGGGGCCAGCAGAACGGGCGGTGAGGCCCCAGGAGAGGAGCTCGCCGAGCACCTCGGCCGCGACGGGAGGGGACGCTCCAGCACCAGGAACTACAGGTGCAAAGACCCCAAAGCAAGACAAACAGGAAGGGTGCAATCAGGAGATGATAGACCCATGGGGCTAAGGACAGCGAGTGGAGGGGGCGGGAGGGGGGCGGATCACGCATGGCCATGGCCTCGGCAGGTCCCGGTCGTGGAAGCCCCGGGGCCCACGCTCCCCCTGGAGCGCACACGCGGGGTCACAGCAAAGCGCCCCTCCAGCACGAAGTGCCAACAGCTGCGGCTCACGCTTCAGCATTTATCCCAGAGAAGTGAAATTGCATCCTCACGCATAAAGCTCACCCAAGGGTTCGTGGCAGCTTTATTCATCAGCCCCAACTGTGAGCCCGGATGCCCTTCAGCAGGTCAAAGGCTGAACAAGCTGTGCTGCCTCCAGGCCACGGCCACAGCCCAGCAGTAAGTCCTGGCACGGGCAAAACCCGGAGGGTCTGCAGAGCGTGCCGCCAAGCCAAGGAAGCCAACGTAAAGGTACGATTGCGGCGACGCAGCCTTCCTGACGGTCAGCAGCTGCCAGTGTCCCACCCGCGGGACCGGCCAGCAAGCCCCACTGCTGCCTGGATGGCCACGTCCTCTGCGGCTGCCGCCTCTCTCCTCTTGCGCATCTTCAGAGAAAGCTGCCAAAATGCTTAAATCTAAATGCCCACGACCCTCCGGAGTGTCTTTTAGACGAGCATCTTCATACACCCTGGAAATGAAGCCCCGGGGCTAACGACCCACCTTCTGTGTTATAATATATGCGATTCTCCAGGCGAACACAAGGACGTGACCCCACCGCGCATCTAGGACAAGAATTCCTCGGCGGCTCAGCGCGCACTTGGACTCGGGATGCACAGCTACCACGTCCAAAACCGTAACAAAAACCTTGGTAATCTTCACTTTCTACCCGCAAGGACTTAAAACTCCTCCAGACGGGAGAACCCACGCACCCCGTCCGCAGGGAGAAACAGATTCTGGCATGGAAAGGCGAAAGCCTAACCTGGATGGAAAGCTCTCCAGAAGAAAAAATGTGTGGGAAATATCAGAAAGGGAGACAGAACATGAGAGACTCCTGACTCTGGGAAATGGACTAGGGGTGGTGGAAGGGGAGGAGGGCGAGGGTGGGGGTGACTGGGTGACGGGCACTGAGGGGGGCACTTGACGGGATGAGCACTGGGGGTTATTCTATATGTTGGCAAATTGAACACCAAAAAAAAGTAAATTTATAAAAATAAAAAAATAATAAAGTTAAAGAAAAAAAAAGAGAAAAAGGGGAAAAAAGAGGGGAAAAAAAAAAAAAAAGAAAGCTCTGCAGGGATGGAGCATCTACAGCCCATTCTGATGTTCCACAAGCTCCATGTGACAAGCCATGCTGTCTTCTGCCTCGCGTCCCGCTGAACATGAAGTCTGTTGCCCTTCACGGCTGTAGAAGCTGAGCTGTGCAAAAATTTCAGCCACCCTGAGAATGCCAGCTTGTCCAGGCCGGAGATGTAGGATATTTGATGCCAACTGAGCCTGAGCAATCCGCGAGATAGTCGGACACAGGGCAGGAAGTGTCACGGGCCACTCCTATTCTCTCTGTCCCGTTTCCCGGGTGCCTCTCTTAGGTACGTGTTCAAACACAGAGTTTGATGCTAGTGGTTCAAGTGCATTTTTTGCGCAACACAAGAGCCTCTAAACATAAACCTCCTTCTTTATCTGATACTCCTAGAATATAGAGTAAGGATTCCATCAAGAGGAAACATGGGTTGTGTCTAATGGCCAGGAGGGCAGTTTCTGTGGGGGAGCCTTCCTAAAGGGTTTTCTTTTCTTTCTTTTTTTATTTATTCATAGAGAGAGAGGGTCAGAGACACAGGCAGAGGGAGAAGCAGGCTCCATGCAGGGAGCCCCACGTGGGACTCGAGCCTGGGACCCCCGGGGTCATGCCCTGGGCTGCAATCGGTGCTAAACTGCTGCGCCACCGGGGCTGCCCATAAAGGGTTTTCTTAAGTCTAATTCTGACCAGCACTATTTTTACATCTGGGACTGAGTCTAAACCATTCCACTGCGATGGGCCTCCTGTAAACCCTTACCTGTTCTCCTGCGACTTGGCTGTGCGCAGGACTACACAGGGGTACGGGTATATGAACAGGTTTCAAAGACGGCGGAGCACCATGGCCAGCACCGAACCAGTGTAGACACTCGCTCTGAGTGACCAGCAACTGGGGAAGCCAAAGCCACTTACCAGCTTTCAGTGGATCGTGAGGAAGGCAAAGGCACATTTACATTTCCCCTCAAATATTCACAATTTTACTCTTAAAATTAGTAAGAAGTGTATAAGCATTTCCTTTATGTAACAAAAACTGTAAAACAGCAGTGTTAAAATGTTCCCTACATATTATGAACACCTTAAAATGTCTTTTAAAGATTTTATTATTTGTTAAATAGAAAGAGAGAGCACGCGCACAAGCAGGGGGAGCGGCAGAGGGAGAGGGAGAAGCAGACTCCCCACTGACCAGGAACTCTGATGTCGGGCTGGATCTGAGGACCCCGAGACCATGATTCGAGCCGAAGGAAGATGCTTAACCCGTGGAGCCACCCAGGTGCCCCTAGAATGTCTTTATTATAAAACAAGGCCTTGTATCCCAAATAATTAACAAATAAAGTTGGGAAATAATCTCAAAATATTTTGGAAAAAGGCGTGGAGGTCTGAAATGAGCTTTCTTTCATAAGGACAGGTTTTAATGAAACAAAAGGCCAGACTGAAGAAATGCCAGCAAAGAACAGGGGGGTGGTGAGTCTGGAACAACACGGTGCGATCATCACCAGGAGTCTCCCCATAATTAAGGGGAAGAGAGAAGCATTCACACCTAATCACTCCTACCTCCTAGTCTGTAAAGGAAGAGATCTTACGGCAGCAAACTGCCTGACAAGACCGTCTGCCTGATCTCAGAGGAAACCCAACCACTCTGACTATGGGCAGCATTTCCCAAACGAACCCAGACTTTGATCTCAGGCTCAGCCAAAGGCATGACACAGTCTCCAGCAGTTAACATGAGGGTATCGAGGTAACCGCCTCCCGGAACCTTTCCCAATCTAGAACCAATCACTTTTGCCAAGTTAGGATTCATTACTATAATTTTACGGGACCTAAGAAAGGCCTTTTGAACTGACTTTTGCTCAAAGCACTGACCTACTCGAGTTTAAGACTATTTTTTTTTTTTTATCGAAAGCCGTAAGTTTCTCTATTTTAGGATCTTAGGTAGGAGCATAAAATTTAGGAGTCAAAATTGAATCTACTCATCATCTACCTGAAGAAGTGTTATGTCATCAAAAGCATCCTTCCTAGAGGAAAGGTCAATCCTCGTCCCAGAAAACAGTGCAACAGCCAAGGAGCCAGGAGTACCTAAGAGGGTTCATACCAAATTAAGAAATTTAACCTGAATCTATTCTACCAAACCCTGAGTTTGGTAAAACCAGTTGATTAAGAAGTGACTGGGGCGCCTGAGTGGTTCAATTGGTTAAGTGTTGGACTCTTGGTTTGGCTCAGGTCATGATCTCAGGGTCCTGGGATCGAGCCCCATACCAGGCTCCGTGCTCAGTGCCCTCTCCCTCTCCTCCCCCCACTCTCACGAGCTCTCATTCTCTCTCCCTCAAGTAAATCTTAAATTTAAAAAAGTTGACATTTTCAGATTGAAAGCTTATGATTGAAAGCTAAGGAAGGCAAAGCTGCAGAAGCCACGAACAAGGTCAAGTCCTCAAGTCAAGATGCTTCCACTGGCATCTCCGCAACTGCTCCCTGCTATGGCAGGACACGTATCAGCACTGGACTCTTGGCAACCACGCAAAGAGTGAAAACTTTCTAAACTATCTCTCAGTCTTTATAAGATTTCAAAATCCCAGCACTTTGGTTGAGCCTCAGCCACATTTCTCTGGGCCTCCACGGTGTGAAAACGGTACTTTGTCCCCCAATTCCACACAAAGGAGGGGTGGTGCTCGGAAACTGGACAGCCTACCTATAAAGGGGGTGACAATCTAGGATCCTGAATAAAATATTTGCGTAATATATCCAATGACAAGCAATAAAGTAGGACTTCTTCCATAAATACATTTTTAAAAATTTATAATAATTCAATTAAAAATTTTTTTAAAAGAAGTCAATTGAAAAAATAAATAAATAAATAAATAAATAAATAAATAAATAAATAAGGTCAATTGGTACTTAAAAAGGTATTTGATATAATTTAACATCCATTCTTGATCTTTAAACTCTTAGTAAGTTAGGAAGAGCAAGTTCGTTCTTTAATCTGACATTTTTCACCTCAATTGAATCATATTTAAAGGAGCAAGACAAAAGGCCTTTCAATTAGTCACCACCACTTTCCTATGTCATTAGAAGGGTCTAACCAGTGGTGGTTAGAAAATAAGGGTTGCAAAATAAGAGAGCAAACTGTCATTATTTGGCAGAGGATATGACTGCATAGCTGTAAGGAAGATGGAGACTAAAATCCACCCTTGGGTGTGGCCCTTGGATGAATCCTGCATGTGTGGATCAAGCATCTGGCTATTCTTGGAAAAATTCTGACCCAGTGGAGTAATTCAAATGCAGCTATTGAGACTCAACGTTAAATATTCTATCTTACAATGCAGAAGCATCTCTCAAAGAATAATGAACATCTTTTGAGTGTTTGGTTTCTCTTGAGGGGATTAGAAACTTGAATGGTGCCCAGGGATTCTGTGAAAGAGGAAAGGAGAGGGGACTCTCACCCGGGGGTCAGGAATCAGCTAAAAGAGACAGTGGATAGGAAGCAAGTGTGTCAAATCTCCTTTCTTGCTTTCTATTTCTTTTAGGTTACCCTAAAGGCGAGAGCCGATGGATGCCAATCAAGACAAGTTAATTTCCAGGAAAAAATGGTTTCTCTGGTGATTCTACCAAACATTTAAAAAAAAGAATTAACACCAATCCCTCTCAAGCTCTTCTAGAAAGTTGGAACACTCCAAAACTCATTTTACAAATCCAACATTACGCTGATACCAAAGCCACATAAGGTCATTGATAAGCATAAGTTGTCAGATACAAAAATATATAAATTAAAAAAATCTGTTTTTTCTATACACTAACAAGAAAGGACAAAAAAAAAAAACAGGACATATCAATATAATGATAGACACAAAAATTCATTAAAATACTAGCAAACCAAATTCAATAGCACATTAAAAGGATCATATCTCAAGTGGGATTCATCCCAGAAAAGGAAGGTTCAACATGTGCACACACACAAAGTAATAACCACCACACACATTAACAAAATGAACAATAAAAATCATGATCATCTCTATCGATACACAAAAGGCCTTTGACAAAATACAACATCCTTTCATGATAAAGACCCTCAACAAATTAGGTATAAAAGGAATATACCTCAACATTATAAAGACCATAAGTGACAAGCCCACACCCAACACATCAACACTGCAAGGCTGAAGCCCTTTTCCTTAAGTACTCCTGTAGTACTGAAAGTCCTAGTCAGAGCAGTCAAACAAAAAAAAGAAATAAAAGTCATCCAAATCACAAAGGAAGAAGTTCAACTATCTTTGCATGTGAACTATAGGATAATAAATATATAAAATTCTAAAGACCCCACCAAAAAACCGTTAGAACTAATGAATTCAGTAAAATTGCAGGATACAAAAATACAAAAAATCTGTTTTTCTATACACTAACAATAGAATATCTGAAAAATAAAGAAATAACCCCACAATAGCACCAAAAAGAATAAAATACTAAGAATAAAATTTAACCAAGGAGCTAAAAGACCTGTACACTGAAAACTGTTAAGACTTGGACGACAGAAATTGAAGAGGACACAAATAAACGAGGATATCCTGTGTTTATGGATCAGAAGAATGATTATTAAAACACATCATGTTACCCAAAACCATCTATAGATTCAGTGCAATCTCTACTAAAATTCCATTGCATTTTTCACAGAAATAGAAAAAATAATCCTAAAATTTGGGTGGAACCACAAAAGCCTCTGAGTAACCAAAGCAATCCTGATGAAGAACAAAGCCAGAGGTATCACACTTCTTGATGTCAAACTATACTACAGAACTATAGTAATCAAAATAGCATGGTATTGGCATAAAAACCAACAAATACATCAATGGAATAGAATCAAAAGCCCAAAAGTAAAACTTCACACAAATGGTCACCCAACATTTGACAAGGGAGCCAAAAATGCTCAAGGAAAGATCAGTCCTTTCAATAAATGGCACAGGGAAAACTAAGTAATCACCTGCAGAAGAATGAAGCTGGACCTCAATCTTAACTCACAAAAATTAACCCAAAATGGAGCAAAGGCTTAAATGTAAGATTGGAAACTATTATAGTCCTAGAGGAAAACATAGAGGAAAATCTCCTTGATATGGGTGTTGGCAATGATTTTTTTGGATAGACACAGGCAGCAGAAGCAAAAACAAACAAGTGGGACTATACACACTAAAATGTTTCCGCAAAACAAAATAAACCATCAAAAGGCCAAAAAGGAAACCTACTTAATGAGAGAAGATATGTGCAAATCATCTATACGTCAAGGGGTTAACATCCAAAATATACAAGCAACTCATACAACTCAAGAGCAAAATAAACAATTTTAATGTAAAAAAAATTAAAAATGAGAAGACCTTTTTCCCCAAAGACACACAAATGGCCAAACAGCACATGAAAAAGTGTGCAACATCACTGATCAACAGGGAAACATAAATCAAAACCACTATCACCTCACACCGTTAGGAGAGTGAGCATCAAAAAGACAAGAGGTACCATTGGTGAACGTATCCTGACACAGCCATCACGGAAAATGGTGTTCCTTCAAGACTTAAAAATAGAATTACCATGGAATCCAGCCATCCCACGTCGGGGTAAACCTCTAAATACAACACAATCTGGGTGTCAGAGACACCTCTGCACTCCTATACTCACCGCAACCTATGTATAGGGCCAAGACATGGAAATAACCAAGTGTCAGGGAGGGATGAACGGATAAAGACATGGTTACTCTTACAGTCATGCACACACACAAATATACGTATTAGAATATTGTGTCAAGCAAAAGAGGGAAGTCCTGACACTTGTGACAACACAGATGGGCCTTCAGAGCATTACCCCAAGGGGGGTAAGTTGGAGAAAAACAAATACCGTTTGATATCACTGACACGTCGAACCTTTAAAAAGCTTAACCTCTAGAACCATGGTTTCCGGGGACTGGGGAAGACAGGGAGATGTTGGTCCAAGGGTACAAACTTCCAGTTTTACAATGAGTAAGTCCCAGGGATCTGATATACAGCATGGTGACTACAGTTAACAAAACTGTACTATAATACTTGAAAGAGTAGATTTAAATGTTCTTATCATAAAAAAAAAAAAAAACACAGTAATTACGTGAGTTGATGTAGATATTAACGAATCCTGCCGTGGTAACCATTTTGCAATATATAATTTATCAAATCATCATGCTGTAGGTCTTAAACTTATACATTATATGCCAATTATGGTTCAGTAAAAGCTGTGAGTGGGGGGGTGGGGAGTCAACACTCTCCCCACAGGGTCCTCAGAAATAAGTGTGTGTAGGAGGGTAAATGAACACCCTTCAGTTATGTAGGAGGTGCACTGGGTCTTTCAGGAATTTAAAGAAAGTAGGACTCCCAAAAGCTGGAAAACTTGGAATATTCAAGAAATTTCAATGGAGCCCACTTAAAGACTAAGGGCAGCCAATAATCAAGTTTAGCATAATAGAGAAACAAGATAAAAACTTTAGCCTACCTATATGCCAGCAACACTCTGCTTTAAAAAAAAAAAAAAACAATGGAATAAAATAAAATTTGCATTCAAAAGGTAACTAAAGGGGCGGCTGGGTGGCTTGATCACTGAAGTCTGACTTCAGCCCAGGTCATGATCCCAGAGTCCTGGGATCAAACCCCGCATTTGGCTCCATGCTCAGCGGGGAGCCTGCTTCTCCCTCTGCCTTATCGCTGCTCATGCACTCTCTCTTTCTCTCTCAAATAAATAAAATCTTTTTAAAAATTAAAAAAAAAAGGTAACCAAAATGTGACTTTAGGAATAACCCTAAAAAGAAAGATGCAAGACTTCAATGACAAAAAAAAAAACTATAAAACTCTATTTGGAAGACAGAAAAGAAAATGTGAATGGTCATAGCATGTTGCTGAATGCCACGTCTGAATATTTCAGTTCTTCCAAAACAAAATTACACGTTTACCACAATCAGATTTAGATCTTAATGAGAATATTTAGAAAGAAAGGTGTTTTAAGGCTTAAAGAAAACAAAGAAAAGAAACCATGAGGGAACTGCTTAAAAACAATTAAGTCATGAGAGGACTTAAATGCTAGCTAAATCAGAGTAAAATGGATTTTAAATCAACAGTAATTCAGACAACGAATGGCACAGTAACATACTGATCAATAAAGGGAAAAAAATGTGAAATAAATCGAATGTATAAGACTAAGATTTGGGGGCGCCCGGGTGGCTCAGCCTGTTAAGCACCTGACTCTTGATTTTGGCTCAGGTCATGATCTCAGGATCCCCGTGTCTGGGCTTTGCACTGGGTGTGGAACCTGCTTAAGAGTCTCTCTCTTCCTGTCTCTTCCTCTCCCCTTGCCTCGCTAGCACTCTTTAAAAAAAAAAAAAAGGTAAAAAAAAAATCCACAGAGAAAAATAATCATGGACATAATTACATTAAAAATTAGAACTTCTTTAACTGGAGCTTAAAGGCAAAAAAAAAATCATAAGGATGTGTTCTTAATAAACAGGATAGAGCAAAGCTATTAATAAGATAACCCTGTTGTAAAACAGGTGGTCAGTAAAGTCCCTATTTAGGGCCTGAGAACTTTCTACCACAGGTAAATTTCTGCCACAGTCAAATACATACGGAAGCTGATGGGCATAGAAAGCATAGGTTACCTGGAAGATGGTATCGATATCTGCATTTTCAAACTAAGGAAGAATGAGTAACCTGCCAAAACCTCACTGTAAGCACCTTTGTTTATTAAAGAAAAAAAGTCATAAAGGATTTTGTCTGGGTTTGGAGATTTCAGCGTGGACAGTAAATAAATTTTTTCCTGGGCCTCAGTAATACACAGAGTTGCCCAAGCCATACACGAGGGTGGGATCTCTGAAATCCCCACTGTGGCTGCATGACCCCATGCATGACCCCAAGAGCCCTCAGCCCACTGTGGCTTCCCACGGGTAGGAAGAGACTAGAAATAGCACATTTGATCCTTGGTTTCAGTTTCATTTATCATGAAGAGCTAGTGATGCTCCTGCAAGCGGAGGCCACCTGGTTGTAGACCCTGCTAGGTACTCCCTCTACAACCCACAACGTGGCCGGTGGGGAAGGACCTCTGATGGGCATGTGGGGCCTCTGGGGGAAATACTCAGCTCTCATAGAAAGAGCCATGCCCCTGGCAGTCAGGGCCCAAGGAAGAAACACACTTGGGTAGTTTGGGCAAAGCCTGACAAAGGCAGAGGAAAGCACGGGTAGGGTGGGGAAAACCATCAGAGGGAACTCAGAATCCCACAGTACGTAACGAGCTTTTATCCACCATAAACCACCATGAGAGAAAAAAGCCAAGAAACTCAAAGAACAACCAATCCAGAGCCCTGCATTGTTAAAAACACTGAACCAATCCTGAACTGCCTGCCTCCAGATTTGTTATTTTGGGAGAAAAATAAACCCTGTCACCTAAAGCCAAAAACATAGTCAATAAAAAGAAAAGAGACAGAAAAAACAAAAAACAAAAAACAAAAACAAAAAGAAAAAAAGAAAAGAGACAAGAAAAATCCATCGACTGGTCTCTGTCTCTGGATCCACCAGAAATAGCTCACTGATACTAAAATAATTAAAATTGTGACCTAATCTAGCACATTTTAAGAAGACCCAATAGACCAAAGGACACAAGACTCAAAGAGGAAGACAGAAATGGGTAACGGCCAACCTCGTACGTTGTCTTACGGGCAAATCTACGTTTTTCAAATCATCAGGTACGAATCAGTCAGAGATGACGAGGCTCCAGTTTCACAAGGTCCCAGTGGGCGTCTAAAGTTCAAAGAACAGGGGATCCCTGGGTGGCTCAGCAGTTTAGCGCCTGCCTTTGGCCCAGGGCCTGATCCTGGAGTCCCGGGATGGAGTCCCACGTCGGGCTCCCGGCATGGAGCCTGCTTCTCCCTCTGCCTGTGTCTCTGCCTCTCTCTCGTCTCTATGTCTATCATGAATAAATAAATAAATAAAATCATAACCCCATAGGCCGCTCATACACCATCGGCCTCTAGCCCTGCCTACAATGTTCAGAGCCTTGGAAGCAGCTTAAAGTTCCACTCCTGAAGCACAGAGAGTGCAGTACATCTGTGGGCTGTGATTCCCCTTTGCCCATCAGAGCGGAGCATTTCAGTCTGCTTTCCTGCCTTACAGCAATGTGGGCAAAGGATGAGAATTAATTGCAGGGCTCGGGCCACCAACCTGTAAAGACTTCAGGCCAGGGAGGGAGGAATTTGTGCTGGATCTGAAGCTACTCCAACAGGCACTCAGCCTCAAGTACTCCCTGGAATAGCCCTGAGAACATGTGGATTAAACACATTTTCATCCCTTTCTCTGCCCATCTCTGTTTCTGTTTTGATGGTTTTGTGTGGGAGGAAATACAAATAAAGTGAAGTTATCAGCCTTTTCCTGCTCCAAAATAAATAAATAAATAAATAAAAAATAAAAAATAAATAAAAAATAAAAAAATAAAAGGGGGGCACTTGATGGGATGAGCACTGGGTGTTATTCTATATATTGGCAAATTAAGCACCAATAAAAAATAAATTTATAAAAAAATTAAAAATAAAAATAAAAAATAAAATAAAAAATAAAAAAATGAATAACGTTGATTTCAAGAGATTTCAAAACACATACGCATCTACCACAATCATTTTAAGGAAGGCAAAGAGATTTCTGAGGTCCGTCTATGGGACACAGTATCGATTTAAAAGGATGCTCGGGGAATGAAGTTTTCCAGGTAATTGAATTTTCCAGGTTGTTTTAATCCAATAAATGATTGTTGGATTTAATGGTCAGGCTCTGAGCTGTGAGAGCCAGAAGAGATGGGAATGAGCACTAACCTCAGGACATATTGCAGAAATAAAGTCTTAAAATGAATCTCTGGTATCAGCTTTCTTATTAGTCCTGTGTTTAGGATCAGAAATATAGGACACATGGCATAGTTGAGGATACAGATTCCAGTCGCACTGCCAGGGGCGGTGGGCTAAAGGGAGCGACCAGGCACAGGAGCTGCCTGCCCGTCAGCTCTACGAGCAAATCCCCCATGAGACCCCTTTAAGATCCCGTGCGGCTCAGGGTGCAGTGGCGCTAAGGTCTCTTCACATGCACTCTGCTCCCAACGATCCCCGAACCAACTCCCGGCCAGCTGCTGCGATGAAGCAGCTGTGCGAACCTGGGCACACTGACCGCCCACAGCGGGACAGCCCAGCTGCCACCGGGGCTCCAACACCTCCCCCATCACTTCAGGTACCTCCGAGGTAGGAAATGCCACTAAAAACAGGTGTCAGGCTTTGTTGGACTGCTCCCTGGATTTCTTACCAGGTGGTGACAGTTTCAAGAAACTACATTACGTAAATTTTCCTTTAGGTCGCAAAACGACGTTTAGATTTACTGCGAAGGCCTCCAAAGTGCAGATTTAGCAAGCTTCCACGTTATCAAATACACACGATCGATACGCGAAGCTGTAAGTGAGACAGTTGTGTACACGGAGCGTGTCGCCAACGTGCTAAAGCACCATTACGCCATCACGTCAAAGAGAAGGATTAGAAATTCAGATTAACCCTAAGCTGTGTTCAGACCTCATGAAATACACTCCTAACCTTCCGCCTTTTCCGTCCTTGAGAAACGGACACGTTACACACCCGGTTTTTAACAACCACCATAAAGGGGGTGGGGGTGGTAAACCTTCCCTGTCTCCTATCACCACACAAGGCTCGGCAGAGGGAAATTTTAAGATGCCAAACCCCAAGAGTTCCTCTCTAGGGCCCATGCATCCGAGGCAGGAGCCTGGAGGGGCGCAACCGCCAGCGTGGCAGGGGCCCGGCTGGTCCTGGAGAGGCGCTGAATCCCCTGCCGCAGCTTCTTTCAGCTTCCTGCAAGTCCAGATCCCCCCAAGCACCTGATGGAACCCATGGCTGGGAGCTCCCTGCAGGGCTGGTTGTGCCCTCGGGGTTCGGCGTCCCAGCCTGCGGGACGGGGCGAGGTGGCTGCATCTGAGGAGCCTGGGTCCTGGCCTGGTGCAGACGGCGTGCAGGGCCGCCCAGGTCCCCCCGGGGCACAGCGGCAGCGCGGCCAGTGCCGGGTCTCAGGCCGGCTGCAGGGGCTCCACGCCAGGGGGCCGCAGACGGACACACGTCCGAGTAAACTGTCGCTCGCGGGCCTCGGAAGTGCCTGGTCCTTAATTTAAGGAGCGTAAACTTACACTAAAGCAATGCGAAGAGAACCCAGAAGAGAAGTAGCCCCGGAAGAGCACTGCTGGACACGGGGAATGGGGATGAGCAGGGGGTCTAGAGCACAAGAGCTGCGGGTGGCGAGGGGGACCACGAGGATGGGAACTTAAAAAGCAAAGTTCTATCATTTCCTAATATGAGAAACTGATTTGTTCAAGACATCCCCTATGTCAGGAAACCTGGACAGCCACGTGCAGAAGACGGAAACTGGACCCGTTTCTTACAACATACACAATACAGACACTGGAATATTACTCAGCCATCAAAAAGAATGAAATCTTCCCATTTGCAATGATATGGCTAGAGCTAGAGTGTATTATGCTAAGCAACATAAGACAATCAGAGAAAGACAAATACAGATTTCGTTCATGTAGAATTTAGGAAACAACACAGATAAACAGGGGGAGGGAAGGAAAAATAAAATGAGATGAAAACATAGAGGGAGACAAACCATAAGAGACTCTTAATCATAGAAAACAAACAGGATTGCTGGAGGAATGGTGGGTGGGGGGATGAGATAATTGGGCGATGGGCATACAGGAGGGCACTTGATGTAATGAGCACTGGAGGTTATATGCAACCAATGAATCATCAGATTCTATCCCTGACAGTGTATGTTAACTAAATTGAATTTAAATTAAAAAAGAAATGTAAAGCTAATGAACTTTAGCTGTGGGGAGGCTCAGGGGTTGAGCGTTGGCCTTTAGCCCAGGTCGTGACCCTGGAGACCCAGGATCGAGTCACACGTGGGGCTCCCTGCATGGAGCCTCCTTCTCCCTCTGCCTGTGTCTCCGCCTCTCCCTCTCTCTCTCTGTCACATCTCACATGAATAAAAATATAAAATCTTAAAAAAAAAGTAGCAATCTTCTTTAAAAAAAAAAAAACTGACATAGCGTAAGAAGCACCTCATGTCACAGGCATCATGCGTGATACTCGCCAGGATCTAGGGTTGGGAGGGGGAGGGCAGTGCCGCTGCAGGGGAGGAAAGCGGGGGCACCCGGGGGCCACCACGTGGGTGTGCACAGCAAGGCCCTGATGGCCACCTCGCAGCCGGGCTCAACCACCGGCCCCATGTCAGGGTGCTCCTGCCCCAACTGGAAGCTCCCGCGGCGTGGGCCTCACCGCCCCCCCACCCCAGGCCCAGCACACAGCCTGAGGCCGACAAGGTTCCGGAATCTGTGCAACGGGTGTCCGGAGCTGTACCTGCTGTGCCCCAAGCTGCGGCCCAGCTCTCCCCCCACCCCGCAGCCCAGGGCCCACAGTCCCGCCGGGCTCCCCCGCGGTCCCTTACCACCCACTGGCTGTCGCCGCTGTCACAGTCTTGGGGCTCTCCCCACGCGTCGCCAGCAGCCTCCCCTCCGTCTCAGCTTTGTGGGGCAGCCTGAGCTCCTGCGCCCCGAAACCACACGGGGCCTCAACAGTAAGATTTGGGGCACACGAGGTGGTGCCTCACACATGCAGGCCTCGTCTACGCTGAACCGCCCTGACGGTTTCACGAATGTTCGCCCTGCACGCCCATAGCCAGCACGAGGGGAGGCCGCGAGCCCTCAGGGCTCCAGGTGGGGAGGCCCGGGCAGCGTGAGCACCTCCCCGGCAACCGCCCTTACCTGGTCCCCGACTTCAACGGCACCAGGTGGGAAGCGTTTAAACACGAAGGAATTCGAAATGAGAGTTTTCAGGAAAATCATTGAGTAAAGCAAAGGTACGCCTTACAGAATGTGCACACGTTTTTCAGGAGCCCTGATTTTCATACTTAAAAAAATGTATACATATGGGCTCAGGACATGGCATCGCTCAAGCGCAGGTGCCCCGAGCGTTAAAGCCGTGCTTAACACATCAGGTCACGCAGCGTCCTCCTCCGTGTGCAAACTCCAGGATTTTTCACCTGCAGACTCGCAAGACACACAGGTCTCTTCACCACGACACACGGGATATTTGTGCCATGAGGGGACCGATGTGCTGTGAGCCTAGGGTCCACTGTCCCTCTCTCCGTGAGTCACCCTCGCACCTGCACCAATACCTATGCTTCCGTGACACAGTCACAGCCTCCTCTCCCGGGGCGCCTCAGGGCTTACAGGCCATCTGAAGGCAAAGTTCTTCAGGGTTTATGGGACAAATGATTCTAGAAAATAATGATTTTTTTTTTTATTTTAAAGATTGTATTTATTTATTCATGAGAAACAGAGAGAGAGAGAGAGGCAGAGACACAGGCAGAGGGAGAAGCAGGATCCACGCAGGGAGCCCGACGTGGGACTCAATCCTGGGACTCCAGGATCACGCCCTGAGCTAAAGGCAGGGCAACCATTGAGCCACCCAGGCATCCGCGAAAATAATGATTTATCAAAATTCTCATGGTCCTCAAAATAAGGCAATTCAGATTTTTGTATTTATTTGAGAGAGTGCGACGTGGAGCATACACAGCAGGGGGGTGCAGAGGTAAAAGCAGGCCCCCACTGAGCAAGGACCACCGTGGGGGGCTCCACCTAGGTCCCCGGGGTCATGACCGGCGCCAAGGCAGACGCTTGAGCGCCGTTGCCACCCGGGTGCCCTGGCAATTCAGATTCTTACAAAGCCTAAATCATCATCAACTCGAAGTCGCCATCGCTGAGACAACAACCACGAAACTGCAGGTCTCCAGTCCTGACTCAGAATTCTATTCCTACGGGGAACTGTACCGAGCACGTCCTGCCAGATTTCCAAGCCGAAGCTTCATTCTGGGGACCCAAGCAGTCGCGCGGCCAGGATCACCCCACGTGACGCGGCCCCTCACGCCGGGTGAGCCCACGGACGCATGCCACCCTCCACGCGAAGGACACATCTTCAGCCCCAACCTTTGGAAGTGTGGCGAGCGGCACACAAAGGTCAACACCAGAAGGAGAGGGTGGCGGCGGCGGGAGGAAGCTGGTCCTTGTTCCCCAGGTGGTCTCTGCCCCACCCAACAAGCCAGTCCTCGGGTCCCTAACGCGACACCAATAATAAAGGCCTTTCGCGGACTGCAAGTTGGCTCACGGTGTAGAGCCCCGTAAAGACCTCCTAAGTCATCTTTTTGCTTTTTACTCTCCTGACGGCCTTGCGCCACGTGCCTAATACCTACGGGGTCTTTGTCACATCACGCACCAGGCTCCAGCTGAGCTCCTACAAGGCAGCGGCCTCATCCCCCTCACCTCCCTGACGCAGGTAAATAACCCTTCGAAGGCCCCTTGCCAGCAAGTGTTGGAGCCGCAGGACGCCCATCACTAACGCTCCACCGCTCTCCGGGGCTTGCAGGAGCTTCTCGGCCATTATCACTTTGAGCCTCACAAGGCCTGTGAAGCCGGAGGAATAACAGAGCATCGCTTTAATGTTACAAGGGACCAAGCAAGGCTCCAAAATACGGACTTTTCCCAGCTAGGAAACGAAAGCGCTGGAGCTGGACGCCGGGTTTCCTGAGCCCGTATCCTCTCCTCCCGCGACGCAGGCTGCCCTTTTGATTAAACGCTCCATCAAAGTATTTTCGTCAAGCACAGATTATTTCTAAATAAAATTCTAGGCCTCTCAAAGCATGCCTGTGGCTCCAGATGGTGACGATCGCATCTACCCCCACCCCCCGGCACCAAGGGTGCTGCCCGGCACACGGCTGCTGCGCCTGGCATTCGCACACACCCCTCTTCCGCAGCTGATGATGCATTCCTCGATGTCAACACCACCTTCCACCCCCAATGGGCTTCCGAGACCCAGTCCAGCCTCACAAGTCGTCACTTTGATGAGACCAAAGTCTACGTAGGTCGACACTCTCTCTCTCCACAACCCAGAACCCAGGAAGACTGGAAAACTGTGAGTTTTAAGTCGGACGCCAAACCTCAGTTGATGACTGTGGCGGTTGACCATCAAAACAGCTCCCAGTGACCCTCACCTCCACTCTTCAGGCTCACACAGTCGCTCTCACACCAAGGTCGGCTGGTGTAACCAAGAGAATATGGCAGGAGAGCCATCATGTTAAAAAGACTGTGGCTTCCACCTCGGCTCTGTCTCAGCAACCAGGTTTGGTAGGGAAGCCCCACTGTGCTGCAGGAGCACTTGGAGCCCAGGACGAGGCACAGGGGGTGGGATCCCACCGTGTGCTGGAGCACTCAGAGCCCAGGCGAGGCCCACATGGTGGGAACCCAAGGCCTGCCAACCTGCCCGTCAGTGAGCACAGAGCCAGCTTGAGCCCCTGACGTGATCGATGCTCACGCTCAGCCTGAGGATGACGTCATGAGGCCCTGACCCTGAATCATCCAGCCTGGCTGCTCCTGGATCCAGACCCACGTTACCTGCAGGTGATAAATGTTCTTTAAACCCTCCTCCTGGCTGGAACGTGCCCCACTGAATCGGCCCCGATCAGGGGACATGTCCGTCCCACCGCGACATGCACACGGCGTCTCAGAGTCTCTGCTCGCCCCACACACAGCCAGTGTGCATATCCCGGTGGTGAGCTGCCCCAGGGTCACGCGCTCGTTACAAGGTAGTGCCGCGAGCTGCGGGGGCTGCCACAGGACGCGTAGTCGACATACATATCATTTTGCCAGAATCTGGAAAGTTCTGAGTCTGGAAACACAGCCACCCAGGAGTTTGTCCTAAGACTATGTCACTTCCCCTAAAACAGCTTTTGTCTTAACCCTGCCTCAGCGCATACGCAGCCAGGACAGCCGCTGGGGCCCCCCATGGGCCCAGAGCCCTGCACGGCCTCACCCGCCAGGCCCAGCGCATCTTCAAACACCTGCCCCATAACGTGACGTCCAAACTGTGTCAGGGAGGAAAAGCAGAAAAGGTGGCCGTCCGAGGAATTGGGGAGAGTCCGCACAGCCTCCAGGTGCCCTGTAACCGCTGCAGACGCGCGAGATCGGTTATGGGGCGGGGAGCCCGCCAGCGCCCTGCTGGCCCCGGGAGCCCACGGCTTCACCCCTCTGCTCCCCCACAGCCTCCCTTCCTGAGCGCAAAGGGTCCCTAACCAGGTTTTAATTTTCTCTCCTGAAGAGATACTCAGATCGGAGCTAGAAGACTCAGGGTGAAAGGTTTACGAAATAAAGACCAAAGAAAAACTCCAGACCTTTCAGATAAATTGGCATTTTTTTTTAAAGCTAAAAAATTAAAATGCAACAGCATGGTGTTGCTCCGAAAAGAAATCCCATGTGAGGAAACTCTTCTTTTTTTTTTTTTTCTTTTTCAATTTAGAAAAGATTCCCTGGGACAAAAGGGCGCCTCCTCGAATTATGTACCTGAAAGGAGTGCCACAGAGCCACATTCCGGAGGGCAGCAGGAAATGAGGGCGGAGAGCCACCGAGATTTAATTCAGGGAAGACGGAGGGAGGAAGGACAACTGGGGGGGGTGAAGGGAGGGTGGAGGAGGGAGGAGGAGGAAGGGGGAGGGGGAAGAGGGAGGGAGGGAGAGATGGAGGAGGGGGGAGGGGGGTTAGAACCTGGGAGGAGGGAGGGAGGAGGAGGGAGGAGGGAGGTAGAGGGAGGAGGCTCAGAACCTGGGAGGGGGGAAGGAGGAGGGAGGGAGGAGGGAGGGGGAAGGGAGGAGGGAGCATCCAGGGAGGGGGAGGGAGGGGGGGGTCAGAACCAGGGAGGAGGCAGGCCTGGCAGGAAGGCCACTGGCTTTCCATCAACCCTGACCCCGTCCTCCCCACCAGCCCCCCTCCCCTGCCCCCGGGCGGCCAGGAGCCGGGACCCAGAGAGGCTCCTGAGGACGCTGGCCCCTCACGGCCCCTCGCTGGGTCTCTGTCCCCCCAGAACAGGCAGCCCGGCAACGTGCCAGGTGCGCCCCGAGACTGGCCTGCCCTCTGGCCCGGCGCCTGCTGCACACCCGTGGGCAGGGGACCGACCGAGGGCTCGCGCCGGCAGGACCAGGTTCCAACGGAGCCTGGTCCCAGGGGGCACCGGGCAGGTCCCGGAGCGAGGCTTTCCTCCCCGGGGGCCGCCCGCAGCCCGCAGGCCGCCGGGATTCCCAGGTGTCAGCTGCCCCTACAGCTCCACCACCACGTCCCCGTCGGTCCCCAGCCCTGGAGCCTGCCCTCCCGCCCGAAGCCCAGGAGCCAGGGTGGTGCAGTGTCCTCGGTGGTCCCCGGGCACCGACATTGCTGTCCTAGGAGGAAACCCCATGCCACGCTGCATGGGACCAACCCGCAGCAACTCCTCGCTGTGTCTCGGGGGACGGTCAGAGCCACACGCGTGTTCAAGGATCTGCTCCCCGGACGCGCTACATCTTCACCCGCAACAGCGGCAGGAGCACTCGGGACCCAGGCAAGGGCCGTTGTCCAGGCCTCGACCAGGCGGCTGCAGGAAGAGCGCACAGCACGAAGGCAGGTCCCCTCCGCACCGCGACAGCAACAGTCAAGGGCCACGCAGGGTGCTGGGAACCCTGACCATGCAACCGAGGGAGCCCGTGACGCGGCAGGCCCAGCTCCGCTAACGCTCCATCAACCCTTCCATGTGACCCTACCTGCTGACGCCACCCACGTGCCTGGCACCCTTCCAGGTCCTCAAGGATGTGACAGTGGATACGACGGTGCTTTACTGCCCCCGGGAACTTTGAGGGATTTTTCTTTCTTTTTCTCAAAATATTACACGTCAGATTTAACAGAGATGGCTCTTTGCTAAATGACAAACACCCATTCCCTTGCCGAGGAACTGGCAAGTGGGCCATCGGAGCACAACGGACAACCGGGAATTAATCTTCTGTTGATTGCCGATCGACTTTCGATCCCGGTGTCCAGACGATTCGGTAGGGAGCTCACAGGCCCAGAGCTAGGGGTGTCACAGGCGGCACCTGGGAGCGAGGGGGAGCCTCGCCGCCTGTGAGCAGCACAGGCCGGGTAACAACCGGCCCTGGGGGACCAGCATCACATGCCGGGGCATCCGGCACCAGCAGGGCCCCCAGCGCACAATGGATCACACACAGTGTCACGAGCTGACACCTTCACCCCTATGTGCCCATGTCGTCACGGCCTCCCGGTCATCCCCGGTCATCCCAAGGCAGCGGCCACAGCCCAGCTCTCCCAGGAGGGACCCACCAGCCTGTTCCAGGGAGGCCCAGCCAGTCGCAGGCATAGCGGGGCAGGGACACGGGCAGCCGCAGGTGACCGCATGCCCGCGGAGGCTGCCACACGCAGACCGAGCTGGGAGCCGCGAGAATGCTGGACGGGAGCCAACCTGACGACGACAGGTAAGGCCACAGAAACTGGGCCTGGCAAACTGGGCTCCGGACAAAGCCCAAGGTGGGGCCCGGAGGGCTGGAGAACCTGCAGGGGCTGGGGGCTGGCTCGGGAAGCTGCCTCGGTGCGGAGACGGTGCGGTACCGTCCCCCAAGGCTGGCCCGGTTGTCACCTCCCTGCCCCCGGGTCCCCATCCCCCAAGGCTGGCCCAGTCCTCGCCTCCCCACCTCCAGCACAGGGTCCCCGTCCCCCCAAGGCTGGCCCTGTGGGTGGGCTGGGACCAGTGGCCCCGTGGGTGGGCAGCCGGGCTCACACTCAGCACCTCTGGCCCAAACCCCTCATCCTAACTTCCTCCTGGCACCGCGACATCCCTGAAAGCAAACTTCTCACACATTCAGAAGCCGTTGCCAGACCCTTGATCTCCGGTGATTATTCAGAAAGCCCCCAGGGGGACCTCCCAGCAACCCGCTGCTTACAGGGCGATGGACTCACAGCACGGAGGAACTGTGCTCTTTGTCCCTGAGACAGCGGAACAGGGGTCGCTGGTGGCTCAGTGGGTCAAGTGTCTGCCCCCAGCTCACATCATGCTCCTGGGGTCCTGGGATGGAGCCCCACACCTGGTTGCACACCTGGCCCCACACCCGGGCCCTGCTCCTGGCCTGCATTGGGCCCCGCACCTGGCCCCACACCAGCCTGCATCGGGCCCTGCACCCGGCCCCATACTAGTCCCCACACTGAGCCCCGCACCCAGCCCCGCGCCCAGCCCCTCATCAGGCTCCCTGCTCAGCGGGGGCCCTGCGTCTCCCTCCCTCTGCCGGCTGCTCCCCCGCTTGCCCCCTCTCTCTCTGATATAGAACCAAAATCTTTAAAAAGCAGAACAGGAACACACACGGCTCACGGGGCCACGTGACCCGCGTGTTCTGGAACGGCAAAGACTCACCCAAGTCCAGTGACAGGCTTTTCGAGTCACGAACCACCCTGGCTGGTTCTCGACCTCCACACACCCAGGCCACAGCTGAGCAGGTCACGGCAGGTGGTTGCTTGCTCTCCGCACGCGGAACGTAGAAACCAATGTTGTGACGCAGAAGGGGGCAGCTGCCCTTCAGAACCCCAAGCCGGAACACCCAGGGGGCCCAGCGGTTTAGCGCTGCCCTCAGCCCAGGCCATGACCCCGGGGTCCTGGGATCGAGTCATGCGTCGGGCTCCCCGCATGGAGCCTGCTTCTCCCTCTGCCTGTGTCTCTGCCTCTCTCTCTCTGTCTCTCATGAATAAATAAACTCTTTAAAAAGAAAAAGGACCCCAAGCAGGCTCGTGAGGGACGTTCCCGTGTGCTACACCTACGGCTGAAGCACGGGAGCCGCACGTGCAGGCTGCCAGGCCCCAGCCCCACGGAGGCCGCGGGCACGCCAAGTCCCGCCCCGACTGGCCAAATCTGCTAGCCTGCAGAAAAATACACGGTGCACAGGAAGGAAAGACTTGTCATTTGTCCCAAAAACCCAGTATTTAACTTGTTGACACCGTGTGTGCCCTTAGGCCTCAGAGCCGCATCCGATGCAAGACAAGCGGTAGCCCCGCAAGACAGGCGCTTCACTGGCCGAGGACTCCGCTGTCCTCCCGTCACCTAGAGCAGGAGACAGGCAGGAAGGGGACTCGCGTGGCGACCCGCCCTCTGGTCCGGAAACACGCTCTGCTCCCCCAGGGGTCCCGACCCTCCTCTCTAGGTTGACCTCCATCACCACCCACGCTCAAAAGCAACCAAAGATCCAAATGATTATTCTTTCCTCCAGTAAGTCTACTTCCAACACAGGGCTTGAACTCATGACCTCAAGGTCAAGAGTTACATGCTCCTCTGACTGAGCCAGCCAGGTGCCCCCTAAAAGCTCTGCATTAGTCAAAGTCTAGTTCAAAGTCGGTTTAAGCTTAGCTTTACAGAATTCAAGAACAATTATATTAACAGGACTTTAAAAAAAAAAAAATGCGGTCCACCAAACACGCAGGAAATCGCAGTAGAGAAGCACAGCCGTTAGGTGCTGGAAGTAACCAGCCATGCTTCTCCCCTTAAGTTACTCTTAACTCACTCGCAAACCATGTTTGATAAATGGTATGTTTAATAATGTTCTCCAAGGAAAAAGACGTCTACGATTGGGGCATTTACGGTTTGAGGACCTTGGTAGGGCTGCATCACAGAACAGAAGTTGGCTAAGAGATGAGAACTTACATGTTCCCACCACAAAGGGGATGGACGTGTTCGTTACCTTAATGGGGGGATAGTGGGACGCCTCCCGCAACTTACGCTCTATCAAATCACATTGTCCAATTTAATCTGATTTCATTTGTCAATAAATAATAAATAAAGCTGAAAAAATAGTATGAATGGTTTTAAAAGCAAGCATCCATTGGTTTTTGTTTTGTTTGTTTGCAAGCAGCCACCTGAAGGAACAGTCATGCCACCGTCTGTCTCAGACAGCCACGGCACAGATCCCCTATCCGAATTTCAAAACCGAGATGCGGCGTCGCCGAGGGGCGCTTCCATCCCAGTCACATCTAACTCGGCCTCCAGCCAAGACCCGCAGCACGCTCACCTTGACAGAAGCGCGGGTGCAGAACTACCTGCTTCAACCTATGGTTCCCAGGTCCCTGACTCCGGACCTTAGGAGGCAATTCATGAACGCAGGTGTTTACGCACACACGTCATACGATTTACGAAGCGCTGGTGCCTTGCCCCGTGTTCCCAATCATCTTAGCCGCTTTCTTCACCAGCCCAAGAAGAATAAAGTTTACAATTCTTGGGAAGTGAGATGCATATAATTTAAGTCCCCGCCTTCTAACCGTTCTTCTAGTTTATTAGGAAGTTTCTGATCAAAGCATCAACGCTGACTCACAGCATTTTTTCAGAAACCTCGCGATGATTAGGAAGTCACTTCATTTAAAAGTTAATGGGTAAATTGTACACTTCAACTGTGTGAATTGTATATCTCAGTAGCACCTTTAAAAAAAAAAGTTAATGGAGTTTTCATCTTGCTGTCATGTTGGTTTCATTAATTTCATCAAATGCAACAAAGGGAAAAACGAGCACCTCGGTGGTTATTACACCGCCGCTCAGAGCTCTAAAACCGCGCCGAAACAAAGACATTAATCTAGTTCGTGTTTGCAGCAGCAACTTTGAGGACTAAATTTATCATCAAACCTTGTAATGTTTTCCCCCCTGAGAATCTTTTGCTAATCAAATAACCACTTATACAAGTACTTTGCACCACAATCAAATTTTGCTTTTTCAGGGAACAAAAAGAAAGGTCTCTACCTCCCCCGGCACAGAGAACCACAAAGGACGCAACAAAAGTTTCCCTGAACAAACATTACTCAAAAAACTGAAAGACCAACCACAGCAGAAATTCTTACTTAAATAAACAACAGAGATAGCAGCATAGAACAAACAGCTAAAAGCTATTGTGGGGGCCGACACCAAACCAATAGCTTTGGTTTTATATAAACTTGGGTTCTCAAGTCTTGGATGGGGCTCAAACTGCCAACTCCGTGCCAAAGACTTCCCGCTTATCAAGGTGAGGTCACCTCTAAAGCAAGTTAAGAAGCAAATTTCTATATAACATCAATATGAATACAAACATATTTTACTGCTTAAATAAAAAATGGAAAAATCATTTTCCGTTTAAATGCTACTCATCTTGACACATAAGATGTGCAACTATTGTCTCTAGGCTAAAACGCTTTCCATGGAAGCAGACACATCAAATTTTTTTTTTTCTAGTCGAAAGACTTTGATCTAAACTGCAGGAAATCACTTCATAAGTAACTTTTAAAAAATTTTTTTCATAACTAACTTTTTAATTTGTAATTTGGTGCATCAACAAATCCAAAATGTGGGCTTTTGTTCCCAAAGTGGCACACAAAAAAAATGTTTTTACCAAGCTTCTCTGATATTTCTTTTATCTGAATTTACGACACGTAATCGTTTTTTAAACTCACAGTAATACAAGCAAATTACTAAGTAACTAGGAATCAATAAATTTGCTTCCTTGAAGGGATGTAGGTGAATAATCTTACATGCAAAATGAACTCTCTTCATTTCATTTGAGACAGAATGTGGAGAAAGGTCATCTCAAAATGTTAGGAAACCCTTTTGAAAAATAAAAAAGATTTTTGTATTTTAATTTCAGGGGAAAATGGGCTAACTGACATCATATGCTTAATTATGACTTTCATTAATAATAAAAGTTACCAAGTGTACTCTCCTGGGGGAAACACCCTAATAGTAGCTATTGGCTATTCCATTTACATTTTGGGTTACTATTTCATTTACAAACTAGAGTTAAAGAAAATGCCAAGTGTGTACAGAATAATAACATACACATATCCATTCAATGTTTGAACACCATCTACTCTTGAGATGCTGTTCGTACCTTACTGCGGTTATAAATACACACGTGTGTTTAATTTAGGACATACCACAAGTAGATAGGTGCTTAACACATGCATTCAATGGTAGCCTGCTAGTCACAGATAACATGGTTAACTTCAACAGACAGCATCTGTGTTACACATATGGCCATCAAAATAATCGTGGCATGCTGTTGTGACGCTGAAAGAGGCCAAGCCTGTTGCAAAATGACTACTTCCAACAAAAGCCTGCTTCCATTATTGTTTAGTTGAATGGCATGTATCCAAGATAACAGCATTATAAAGTTGCTATTGCCTTGGAATCACTCACCGATTTTCGATTTTCAACGTATTTGCAAAACAAGATAAGCACCATCAGGTTATAAAAAGTAATCACGGATCAGGATTCTTTTATTCATGTTTCTTTGACAAAATCATTCCATCTGATCCCAAGTCCTGGCTGCTCTCTTGACAGAATAATGTACACGCTCCAGGCCGGCAGGGATACGGCTTTCATAGTTAAATAGGAAGCTCACGCTCAGGCTGACTTCAGATTTTGCACTTCAGAAAGATTTCTTTGTTGTTTTTGTGTCAGATCATCCGTTACCTTTTTCTAATTGTTCCTTTCCCCAAGCCCAAGAGAAGCTATGTATCATCAAAATTTTACATTTTGCGATTTTTTTTTTTTGCCTATTTGCACAGGACACCAAACAACTGCTATATCACCTCGAAAAGTTCTTTTCCTGATTTCATGGTGGCAGGGGAGGGGGGAAGCGGAACATAAAAGGTGAAAATATAAAATATGAAAATATGAAACACCCTTTTCTCCAAGAGTCTTTTATCGGCCTTGAAAGGAAACAGCCACTGGGAGTGTGTCGACTTGTTCTTATAGTTCCCGGGAAACAATGTTGCAAACACTTTCCTACACGGTTTAACTCGCTCTGCGGCTCTAACTGGGGGCGTTAGGGCCCCTGTCCTGCTGCGGAAGGGCGTGTGAACCGCGTGCACGGCGGGAAGCTGAGCCGCAGGGCGATGCGGGAGGCGGGCGGCAGCGGGCCTGGCTCCCGGGCCGCCCTGCACAGAGGGGGCGCCTGGGCCTTCCCGGACTCCGGGTGCTTCTCGGGCCCGCTGCGCTAAGTGTGGGGAAGAAGACAGCGGGGTGTTGCGATGGCGACCGCCTGCGACCACCTGCGCTCACCTGTGACCCCCTGCGACCCCCTGCGCTCACCTGCGACCCCTGCGAGCGGCGGAGCAGGCGAGCGCAGGCGCGCCCGTCGGGGGTCGGGCGCAGACCCGCGAGCCCGGGGCAGGGGCAGGTTCTCCGGGGCGACGGCAGCACCTGCGCTCCCAGGACCGGCAAGCGGGCGCAGAGCTCCGCCCGGGGCGCCGGCGGGGGGTGCGCTGGGGCGTGGGGCGCGCTCGCTCGGGGCCGGGGCCGGGGCGGGGCCGGGGCCCAGTCCGTCCCGGCGGAGCCCACCCGGCGGCGGGAGGCTGCCCCGGGGACACGGCCGGCGGGCGCGCCTCGGGGCTGGGGGGCGCCGCGGGGCTCGGCGGGCTGCGGGTGCACCTGGGGGCGGGGTAAGGGGGCGCGGCGCACTGCCCCGACCCGCCCGGGAGGTGCTGCCCCGCCCCGCGACGGCCCGGGCTCCGCGCCGACCCCCCGGCCAGCCCCCCGCCCGAGCCCCCCGCCCGAGCCCCCCGCCCACCTTGATGCCCTGCTGCTGGCTGGTGAGCGTCAACTTGGCGTCGTCGAGCAGCAGAACTTCGCAGTAGAAATCCTCGGGCGCCGCGCAGAAGCAGCCCATGTCGGCCGCCGCCGGGAGCCGCGCCCCGGGCCCCGCCCCGCCCAGGCCTCGCCGGGTCGTCCGCGCCGCGCGGGCCCGAGCGCCGATCCCGGGGCGGGGAGGGGGGAGGGGAGGGGAGGGGGCGGGGCGCCCGCGGCGTGAGCACCGGGAGCCGCGGGGAGGGCGGCGCGGGCGGCGCTGAGCGGGGGCGGCGGGGCCCGAGCATCCTGCGGCCGCGCGGCTCCGGGACGGGGGCGGGGCGGGGCGGGGCGGGGAGGGACGGAGGGAGGGAGGGGCCTGCCGGGAGCACCCCGCCCCCCGCGCCCCGGGGCGCGACCCCCCGGCCCCGGAGGCGCCTTTGTGTCGGGGCAGCGCGGGGCGCGCAGGGCCAGGGGCGGCGGTGTCGCGCGGTCGGTCGGCCGCCTCCGCCCCGGGCCGGTG
Organism: Canis lupus familiaris; assembly: GCF_011100685.1. Taxonomy (NCBI): domain Eukaryota; kingdom Metazoa; phylum Chordata; class Mammalia; order Carnivora; family Canidae; genus Canis; species Canis lupus. Next base: position 503,293 of record NC_049224.1, on the reverse strand, counting down.
AGCTGGGGGGGGGGGGCGGGGGGCGGCTGCCGTCCGGGGCAGTGGGGCTCCTGGGGGGGCAGGGCTCGGGCTGGGGCTCCTGGGGGGGCGGGGCTCGGGCTGGGGCTCCTTGGCGGGGGAGCGCGGGCTGGGGCTCCTGGGGTGGAGGGGGGCTCGGGCTGGGGCTCCTGGGGGGGGCTGTGGCTAGGGCTCCTGGGGTGGAGGGGGGCTTGGGGCTGGGGCTCCTTGGAGGGAGCTCGGGCTGGGGCTCCTGGAGGGGGGGCCCGGGGCTGGGGTTCCTTGGGGGGGGGAGCGCAGGCTGGGGCTCCTGGGGTGGAGGGGCCTTGGGGCTGGGGCTCCTTGGGGGGGGCTCGGGGCTGGGGCTCCTGGGGTGGAGGGGGGCTTGGGGCTGGGGCTCCTTGTGGGGGGGCTCGGGCTGGGGCTCCTGGGGGGGGCCTGGGGCTGGGGCTCCTTTGGGGGGGGCTGTGGCTGGGGCTCCTTGGGGGGGCTGTGGCTGGGGCTCCTGGGGTGGAGGGGGGCTGGGGCTCCTTGGGGGGGGCTCGGGCTGGGGCTCCTGGGGGGGTGCTGTGGCTGGGGTTCCTGGGGTGGAGGGGGGCTTGGGGCTGGGGCTCCTTGGGGGGGCTCGGGCTGGGGCTCCTGGGGGGGCCCGGGGCTGGGGCTCCTTGGGGGGGGAGCGCGGGCTGGGGCTCCTGGGTTGGAGGGGGGCTCGGGCTGGGGCTCCTGGGAGGGGGCCCGGGGCTGGGGCTCCTTGGGGGGCCTCGGGCTGGGGCTCCTGGGGGGGGCCGGGTCTGGGGCTCCTTGGGGGGGCTCGGGCTGGGGCTCCGTGGGGGGGGCTGTGGCTGGGGCTCCTGGGGTGGAGGGGGGCTTGGGGCTGGGGCTCCTTGGGGGGGGCTCGGGCTGGGGCTCCTGGGGGGGCCCAGGCTGGGGCTCCTTGGGGGGGGGCTCGGGCTGGGGCTCCTTGTGGGGGCTTGGGGCTGGGGCTCCTTGGGGGGGGCTCGGGCTGGGGCTCCTGGGGTGGAGGGGGGCCCGGAGCTGGGGCTCCTTGGGGGGGGCTCCTTGGGGCAGGCTCGGGCTGGGGCTCCTTGGGGGGGAGCTGGGGCTGGGGCTCCTGGGGTGGAGGGGGGCTCGGGGCTGGGGCTCCTTGGGGGGGCTCGGGCTGGCGCTCCTGGGGGGGGGGGGGCTCAGGGCCGGGGGCGCGCGGGGAGGCGGGAGCCCGGGAGCTGGGGGCGCGCCGGGCGCAGGCGGCGGCTCGCGGGCAAGGTCTCCCCCGGGGGCAGCGGCCAGGGTGCTCGCGCAGGGGCCGGGCGGGGGCGGAAGGCGGAGCGGAGCTGGGGGGCGGGTGCCCGGCCCGGGGCGGCCAGGGCTCCGGGTCCCAGGGCCTCTGCGCGGCAGGCACGGCTCCCGGGCGGCAGCGCCCCCTGCTGGGTGCCGGGGGCGGGGCGGGGCGGGGCGCGGCGCCGGGCGGAGCAGGTGCAGCGGGTGCGTCTCTGGGTGGCGCGGGGCAGGGGGGCGGGGTGACGCCAGGCCTCCCGGGACACTTGCCGACCTCCTACCTAGCGTTAGGGCCGGAGCTTGGGCGTCCCTCTACGACTTACAAGCTAGATGGTCAGAACTCACAAAATTCGCCTAAAACCTTTAAAATGTTTAAATGGAAATGAACAATTTGCAACTTTGGAGAGAGTTTCCTTCCACGGTGATTTGCCACCGAGTACCGTCTAGGACACTGGCTCTCCCGTTGGGCGCATAAACGTGACTTAGCGCAGTCCCCGCAGGGCAGGGGCTGGACACCCTCCTGTTCCCTGTGAACTTTACCCAAAGCCAAGCAGCGGACCCTATTGCATCTTCCAAGGCTTCCGTGAAATGGAAGCAGGTGTTGAATTCCTAACGAAACTCCATGTCCAACTTTGGGTTGTGTTGTCAATGTTTTGCCTGCCGTGACTGACACATTATTCTGGATTTTAGCGTCTTTACCTCTAGAGGCTTTTCGGTAACACAACGTTCCTGACGTAAATTACCAAACGTGATGGAAAGGCTTCGAAAGGGCCTTCCATCCTCCAAGAGGGTCACCTGTTACTTGCAGAAACAGAAGATACAGTCCGAGTGTAATCATTGGCTCCCCGCTTCTGAGTTTTGCTGCCATTTGTTTTTGGCCCTTTGACTTTGGTTTGTTTTGCTTTTGTTTTACTTCCAAAGGTAATGAGAAGGCTGGGGGCTTGGGGTGGGGGCAAGGATTCTGTTCCAGGAGCCTCCTAAGGGAAGATACAAAGCCATAGATTCCCATATGTATGACAGCCCTTTCTCAGTGAAGCACTTTCTCTTCCATTTCTTTCAGAGACTGGAAAAAAGAAAAAAAAAAACATTTTAACACAAAATTGGAGTTTCCTAGAGATCGTAGGAAGATTCCACAGATTGTTTGTTTATTTGTTTGTTTGTTTTAAAAAACAGCCTTATTGAACTATATACTTGGCATCCAGTAAACTGCATGTATTTAAAGTATACAGTCTGGTAAGTTTGGCATATGTATACACGAAACCACTACAACCATCAAGCTAGTGAATGTATTCATCATCCCCTAAAGTTTCCTCCTGTACCTTTGTGATTTTTCCTTCTCATTTCTCACCACACCTCACCTCCCAGGCAACCGCAGATCTTCTTTCTGTCACTATAGGATAGGGTCTCTGCACCTTCTAAACTTTTACAGAAATGGGGTAACAGTGACAACTCTTTTTTCCTTGTCGGTCTGGTCTGTTCAGTCAGCATCATTGAGATTTGTCCGTGTTGCTGTACACGTCGACCGTCCATTCGTTCCTATTGCTCAGTAGTTCCTTAATGTGTGTGTACCACAACTTGTTTATCCATTCATTTGTGTGGTTTCCAGTTTTTTACCGTTACAAGTAATACAAATTTTATGAATCCTGCTGTGAGGGTTTTACCAGTCAGCTCAGGCTGCCATAGCAGAACGCCACAGACTGGGTGGCCTACACAAGAGACACTTCATGTGTGCTCACATGATCTCCTCTTTTTGGGAGGCATGGGCATTAGCACAAGCCCTACAGAGTCTCTTCTTATAAGGACACTACAGCTATCTTATCAAGGCTCCACCCTCATGACCTCTTTTTTAACCTTAATTACCTAGTTATAGGCCCTGTCTCCAAATATGGTCACACTGGGAGTGAGAGCTTCAACATATAAATTTGGAGGGGACACAGTTCAGACCATGGTAAGGATCCTTGTCTTTGTACAGACATGTGCTTTCATTTAAGTAAAAAAAAAAAAAAAAAAGCAATTGATTGAATCATAAGGTAGCTAAATGACAAATGAGCACATGAAAAGTTGCTCAACATCATTAGTCATTAAGGAAATGCAAGTTGAAATTACCGTAAGTCACCATCGCAGACCTGACAGGAGGCCTGATACGACGCCACCATTCCCAGGGTCGGTAAGGACGTGGAACAACTGGAATTCTCCTCCTCTGCCGGCGCGGATGTAAGATGGCATGAACCCTCCGGGTAACACTGACAGCTTCTCAAAAAGTTCCACGTGCAGCTTCCACGGGATTTTGGAGGGAAACTTTCTCTGCCTATCCACAGAAACAGATTAACAAGACACTATTTGAACACAGTTTTCACCGGGAAAATAGTATCATTTTCAACATGTGCATCCCACAGTACAGTCTATTTAAAACCTTTGATCTCTCTTCAGAGATTTTTAGAAAAGTACTTTCTTTGGTCAAGATGACATTTCGTCATAATAGGCTGACGTAGGTGAGTCAAATGACAAACAAGTTCATAGTAGGTGTGTGTTATGGAAATATGTAGACCATCTGTGAAGGCCTGCTCCGACCCCATCCTGGAAGAAGCAACTTCCCTCCACCTACAGCTGGCCCCCGACCCCTTGCCGAAACGAGCACTTCAAAATGCCAGACGGAATTCTTTCGAAAGCACCGTATTCTTCTTAGGGAGATGTCTTTAAACAATCCGTGTCTTTCATCATCTTTTTATAATTTTGCATTTTCCAAACTCTGGAAAGTTAACAGTAATTTGCAAAGAGAAAAGAAAAATCTTAAAAACATTGACAGTAAATAATATAATTATTTGACCACCCAAAGGCAGGGCGGGAAGACTCGTTTAAAACACAGACTGCTGGCCCCACCCCAGAGTTTTAGACCCAGTACTATAGAAGTGGAAACTGAAATTTTACGTTTTTAACAGATTCCCAGCGGATGCAGACGCTGCTGGTTTGAGAAACACTGCTATAGAGATTATCTTTCGGATAGATAATGAAGGTTGGACCTGATTACCTATAAGTAATTTTTTTCAAAGGGGGTGGCTCACTCTTTACCCCCTATTAATCTATCTCATCCATCAAAATAACGCCTGTGCAAGAAAAGACTATTGAAGACCCTGCCAAGTAGGTTACGTCGGAAAGAGTAGTTTTTAAGGAAGGTAGATACCCCAGTTTTAGTTTCAGCATACTACTGCCCATTCTATTCAAACACCTTACTCGTTTTTCTTCTGATTATAGTATGTGCTCAGGCACATCCAGTTTTAAGACCATCCTGCCTCTGACGCACTGCGTATGTATGTCCCTAACCAGCCTGCTCCTCCACGGGGGCCTAGATCCTGCGTGCTGCGGCGCCTCGCGGGTGATTTCCAGAGAAGTCATCCCCCAAGACACAATCTAAGCTGTTTCTTCATCTTTGTGCTCTCCCTATAAACGTTCTTTGGGGTTTACCGAAAATCCTTACTTTGCAGTTTTCAATCCGTGTTGGTGATGCATGGATACGGCTTGTATTTAGTTTAAGTGGTTTGGAGCTTTCGCTCTGAGAGTCCCCTGTTCTCCCTTCACTGTTCAGATGGACACTATCACAACAATGGGGGCGGGAGAGCCGGCTGGGAAGTCTAGCCCCTTTGGGGACCTTTTTTGGTTTTTGGTTTTTAAAGAACTGCTTAAAGCTGATGATATTAAAGCTCTTTCACAGTCCACACACCCACGAATAAGGAGTTGTTACATTAATTCTAGTGTATGCATGTAATAGGATTTCCAGCAACTATGAGAGAAGACGGGGTGGGTATATACGCACTGACATGGAAAGTGAGCCAAGGTAAGGAATGAGGCAAAAAAAGAACAACTTATATAATAGTGCCTATAGAAATGTTCATTTCTGTTTGTTTTTATTTTTTTAAGATTTTATTTATTCATGATTCTGTTTGTTTTTAAAAGAAAGTTTGGATTTTTTTTACAATGAGCATGAATTAATTTAAGCAAAAATTGTTTAATGTTAAAAGACTGTCATTAGTGGTTAACAAAATTAACCTTCATTTAAAAATGAACTACTGGGGATCCCTGGGTGGTTCAGAGGTTTGGTGCCTGCCTTCGGCCCGGGGCGTGGTCCTGGGGTCCCGGGATCGGGTCCTGCATCGGGCTCCCTGCATGGAGCCTGCTTCTCCCTCTGCCTGTGTCTCTGCCTCTCTCTGTGTCTCTCATGAATAAATAAATAAAATAAAATCTTAAAATAAATAAATAAATAAATAAAATAAAAATGAACTACTAAAAAAATAAATAAATAAAATAAAAAATAAAAATGAACTACTTTTCTAGGTTCTAACCTGGACTCTAAGGACTGTTTCATCCGGTTCATGTATTCGGATCATCAACTTCATTTTACTAACATCAATTTAGTGATACAGGTGTTAATCCACCTCTAGATATTTGAGGAAGCGATGGGGAAATTAGCTTTTAGTTATCCTGCAATTATTATCATTTTTTGAAAAATGAGTTGGAATAAGCTTATAACCATTGCTCTATATTGAAATGTGCACTTAGAGGCACCTGGGTAGCTCTGTGGGTTAAGTGTCTGCCTTCAGCTCAGGTCATGATCCCGGGGTCCTGGGATCGAGTCCTGTGTCAGGCTTCCTGCTCAGCGGGAAGCCTGCTTCTCCGTCTCCCTCTGCCGCTCTCTCCCGCTCATGCTCTGTCTCTCAAATAAATAAAATCCTCTTTTAAAAAAATGTAGCCGTAGGGGTTCTCCTTGCCCTGTGCATTACTGGTTCTGCGGAGCTTGGAAGCTTTATGAGCTACTTATTTTTTGTAGAAATTAACTTGGATGAGCAATGAGGTCAGTTGTGAACGCTCTAGATGTTTGTGCAAACTTATAGGCCGGAGTTTGCCCTCAAGTTGCATTGAGTAAATACTGAATGCCATCAGAGGTTGCACCTGAGCTGATAACCAAGCTGCTACTGCTCAGAGAGGCAGTAATCTGTTCCTTCGTTGAGGCTTCGTTGAGTTGCCCAAGATGAGGAGCCATCGCTAATAATTCATTTAACTTAATCTAGGCCATGCTTTACTGAAATTATGTGGTCATTGCTTGTGACATAAAACAGAAGCAAACCAGATAATTACATAGGACCTATAGCCTATGAAATCTGGAAGGAACTTTACTGATCACCTATTCCACCCCCTGATTATCTTACGGATGAAGGGATCAAGACACAAAGAAATGAAGTGTCTAGCATTGGCAGAGTTGGGTTTGACCACAGGACTCCTGCCCTCAAGTCCTAATTATTTTATTTTTAAAATATTTATTTAAAAATATTGTTTTAAATATTTATTTAAAAATATTTATTTAAAAAAAATATTTATTTATTTTTTAGATGATTTGCCACTACTTGTAATAGAACCCCAGCCAGAGCTCTAAGAAAGTGTGAAATTAATTTAAGCTTTGTCTTCTAAACATATAATTTATATATCACTAGTGTTTATCTGAGTAGGCTTAATCCAGATCGTACATAAGATGAAGTTACATTAAAGAGATTTACGTCCAATTTTAATTAAATTACTGTATTTCATGGACCCTAAGATGCCACCAATTACATTAGTGACTTATTTTGCTGTTAGGAAAGAAAAATTGCCAATTAATTGAAGATACTATCAGTTATAGAAGGTAGTAATTTCAGAAATATTAATGTGAAAAAAATGTCAACTTGAAAATTGAAGAAGTATGGTGTTCATTAGGACTATGTGTCTACTACTTTTTTTGCTAAAATAACCTATTTTTAAAATTTTATTTATTTATTTGAGAGAGAGAGAGAAAATGCATGCATGGAGGGGAGAGGCAGAGGGAGAGAGAAACTAAAGCAAACTCACTGCCGAATGCGGAGCCCAACACGTGGCTCGATCTCATAACCACACGATCACAACCTGAGCCGAAACCAAGAGTGGGACGCTCAATCGACTGCACCACCCAAGCATGCTTAAAATAATCCATTTAATGTTGTTAATATCTCTATATTTGTAAATACAAGTGATGGACACGCATCACGTAATAGATGCGGATAGGAAAGAATGCATGTATGTAATAGTTTTTTTTTTTTTGTAAATCAAATGATATCAAGATGCTTTTGAAAACCCAACTTAAAGCAACCTTTAGAATTTATTGGGGCACCTGGGTGGCTCTGTTGGTTAAGCATCTGCCTTGGGCTCAGCTGGTGATCCCAGGGTCCTGGGATGGAGCCCTGTGTCCGGCTCGCTGGTGCTCTCTGCTCACTCACCTGCTCTCCCTCTATCATATAAATAAATAAAATCTTTTATTTTTTTATTTTTTTAAAGATTTTATTTATTTATTCATGATAGACAGAGAGAGAGAGAGAGAGGCAGAGACACAGGCAGAGGGAGAAGCAGGCTCCATGCCGGGAGCCTGATGTTGGACTCGATCCCGGGACTCCAGGATCGCACCCTGGACCAAAGGCAAGTGCCAAACCGCTGAGCCACCCAGGGATCCCCAAATAAAATCTTTTAAAAAATAAAATAGTTTATTGCCTCCCTGACTACAAACTTCAAACCGCATCCAAGAACGGACTCTGACTCTCCCTGTCCTTTCACCTGTGGCCCCTCCATACATTGGTCTTGAACTCGGCCCAGCTTCTCTTGAAACAATCAGCTGCTGGAACGGCTCCAGGGCTCACATTTGGTGTCCACACCACACAGAGCAAAGGGAGCCAGCTTCCTAAGCCTCTTAGGTGGAGGCCCAGGCTTTACCCTGATTGACCAGCTCCAGTCGTAAGTGGTTCAGGAGAGTCATTTGGGTCATGGGTTCCAGAGCCCACCTGCCCCAGCGCGGACTCCAAGCCCCCTCACTGTGCACCTGGCCTGTGCCTCAGAGCCCCAGAGATGAGGCGTTACAATAGCACCTCCCTCGGGCGCGGGTCATGAGGATTCGGCGGACCAACGCGACGCTTACAGCAGTGTCTGGCCCTTGGTTAATAGCCTGGACGTGTTGGCGGTGAAGATGACAACGCGAGTGATGGTGAGGACACCGTCCACCCCGAAGCAAGGGCCGTGGCTAAAGGGACGCTGGGCCGACTGGCTTAGCCCAGGACGAGAGGCACCTCCAGAGCCGTAGGCAGGATTTGCTTCTGTGGAATCACACGAGTCCCCAAACAGGGGCCCTGGACGGAGTAAGTAGGCCATTGGGGCCTAAGAACAGGTGGGCATAACCAACAAAGGTCCGTGACGCAGGTCACCGCTTAAACACGCAGGGCTGCTTGACAGATGCTGCTCTAAAGTGAACAAAGAAAAAAAAAGGGAAGAAAAAGTGAACAAAGACCACGTTTTCACGGTAAATAGTCATTCGACGTCTCACGCTTTTGACAAATCTGTATTTCCATTTCCCAGGTTTCCACCTTATATAATTTAGACATTTTAGAGGTGCTACCCGCATACTTCTCCTCACTCGGCCCCTCAATCCGTGCTCATGGACCGTCCGCCGTGTGCCAGGCCTTGCAGGGAGCAAAGCGGACGTGCTCTCTGGTTACATGAGTCTGTAGCCTGGTGGGACGACGGCTCCCGGCAAGCACTCCTCTGCCCGTTGCTAAGTCACTGTCACAGAAACTTAACGGTTGCCCGCAGCCCGGGTCACAGACAGGCCCGCGTCGGGCTCTGGGCTCAGCAGGCGCCTGCTTGCGGTGCTCTCTCTTCCTTCCCCTCTGCCCCTGCCCCACTTAGCAAATAAGACCCTAGAAAATCGACGTGTGAATTTCTTTTTATTGAGTATTTTTAAACAACGGTATTTATGATTATGAATGCATTTCACATGTCTGTCTTCTCTATCAGACAGTGAGCTGCCTGAGGGCAGAGGCCACACCCTATTCAGTTTTCATCTGTAACACCTAAGATACTGCCTGGAACATCCCACATATCTATGGCTTTTAGTTCATTAACTTGGCCCATACTGCAAGCAGCAGTGTGCACGGCTGGAGGGGGCAAAGGGAAGGAGGAGGCAGCTCCTGAGCTTTCCAGGAATAGTATCCAAAGCACACTGCTGATTTTGCAATTTATGACAACTTGAGGCTGAAATTTTCCTTCCCATTATCCACATACCAAAGCAAAATATGGCACATAATCTACCTGCGAAACTAAGCCCCAGTTGTCTGTTGGGCATTTTCTCCAAACTTCCTTTCAAGTGGTTCAGACCTGGGCCGATGAGATGAACATGTTCAATATTAAATCATACTTCCTGAGAGTCTTTTAAAAGTCTTTAAAAAGAAGGAAGGAGGGGGCGCAACGGCTCCATCCATCCTTCCGGTGGCTAGAGCTGGAAAAGGATCGACTGGGGTGCAAAGAGCCATGTAGAGCTGATGGTAGGGGGGCAAGAAAGGAGCCTGGATGGCGAAGCATGAGCGCAGCACTCCAGCCTGGGGGGCCGATCTCTGGGCTTCTTGATAGGAAAGGAAGAAGGAAACATCCATCTGTTCAAATCCCTATTGTTTTGGGGCATCTGTTTGCTCGTTTGCTATGGCGACCTAATGTAATCCCAGCTGAAATCCAGCCCGTCCATGTAGCTGTGTAAGGTCAACAAGAAACCAGAGAACCAACATAATTTCTTTTAAAGACCCCCTTGCTTCTGTGCTGCACGCCACTCCTAGAAATAAGTTTTGTCTATTATCGAAGGAAAATATTTAGTTTCTCTGATTCTGTGCATCCTTGAAATTAAGAAGTTTCTTTTCTTGGCAACTCTGTAACGGAATCTCTTGATTCAGAAAGAACCAGAAGGAAAAAGGGATCTCTCTGTGTGCACAAGTCGCCTGTAGGAGCAGCCTGGCCTGTCGCTGCCTCTCCCGGGCCTTCTGGGCTTGGGAACAGGAAGGGGGCCCGGCAGCCGGGGTGAGAGAAGGGAGGGACGGAGAAGAAGGATGCGCTCTGGGACGTCATCACGATCGCCTTTAAGACCACGGCCCTTTCCTCCAGGGCTCGTTGCATAATTAACCCCACTGAGCTTCCAAACCCTATGCAAAGACAGGACCAGTCTTATGGTCCTCGCGGTATCAGGAACCCCGGGCGCAGACAGAGGACGGGACTTCCGAGCAGGTGGCGCCGCCGGGCCACGGAACACCTGCAGCAGTTGCTCCCACACCCCTTGCTGGAGTGAAAGGGAAAACACCCAACGGCCTGCTTCTCCTCCTCGGCCTGATTTCACGAAGGCCCCCAAGGGACCCTCCGCAGTGGAGCAATCAATACCCATCCGATCGCCCCTCCTTGGGGTGCCGGGGAGGCCCGTGCATGAGGGCCCCTGAGCGAGGAGGCCCCGCATGGCCGGAGCCCACCCGCACCTCAGCTGCACCTGCACACGGATGGTGTCAGGCCGCTGTTCACCTCCATTGAACGTGGGCAGTGCTTCATCTATTGATTTATTTATCCAGCAGGCAATTAGGCGTCATGGAACACGATCCTTTTGTTCTCTGTATGGTTGCTGAGTATCAGAGCCTGGAAACAGCCTTCAGACGGGCCGTCCAAGCCGAGCGGGCCGCGCCTGCGAGCAGCCGCTTGTCCTTGTCCTTGCCGCAGGCCAGGAGACGGGGAAGCATGCACACGTGCACCATGGGAGGATGGGGGCGCATCCGTGTTACCTATGATCATGATATGCCGGGTATGTATGGGAATAGACCATTAATGGATCCTACGTATCATTTGAGAAACCGTATATAGCATTTTTTGTAAGGTTTTTATTTATTCTTTTTTTTAATTTAATTTAATTTTGTTTTGTTTTGTTTTTTGGTTTTCATTTATTCTAAAGAGAAAGAAAGCACAAGCGGAAGGGGTAGAGGGAGAGCCCAGTGTGGGGCTCGATCCCAGGACCCCGAGACCATGACCGGACCTGAAACCAAGAGTCGGACGCTAAACCGACGGAGCCACCCAGGCGCCCCTCTTTTTAAGTAGGCGTGTCAATATATTTGCATTTTTGGTAACCCTGAGAGGCATTTGCCAACAGAAACATTATACAGGAATATTATTTTTTTAAAAAAAGCAACGTATTGAAGTTAAAAATGAGAAGTCTGAGCTTTTAGTTCACTTACAGATCTTACTACTCCGTTCATAAAAGTAGCAAAGTCTAACAAGCACTCCTAGGAGCTTTAGATTTCTGTGTTCAATTAATATATAAACTTAATTAATGAAAAATACCCTTAAGCATTTATACGTTTTATTTCTTTTTTTTTATTTTTTTTTTATTTTTTTTTATTTTTTTTTATACGTTTTATTTCTATCTTGACTATTTCAGCTATCTAAAGAACAAGGGAAACCTTTTTAAGAACCTAAATTACTCTTACACGTGGACGTTAAATGTTTCTAAAATGTTTTAAGATCGCTAATACAGTCTTTAAACTTGGTGAGATATTCTTATGTTTTCCAGCTTGTACCACAAGTTTATTTTATTTTATTTTATTTTATTTTATTTTATTTTATTTTATTTTGTACCACAAGTTTAATGATTCCCTTACAGATTTGGAAACAAGGCTGCTTGTTTATTCGAAAAGGCCCAATTCCCTTAAATACGACAAAGACTCAAGTACCAAATATGCACAGGTCCCTTTAGCACAAAAATCACTGATTCCCTGGGTTTGGCCCCATACTTAATTCTGAATCTTCCTGAGGTCTTAAAAGATGCCCTAACATTAAGGACACGATGTCATCCCAAATAATTTTAGAGTTACTCTCTGAGCATGCTCGTGTTTCTCCAAGATGACAGACACTAGCTGGGATGTGAGGTTCGGGGTTCGAAATCTGCAGCACCGTTTCCCTCCCGGCCCCTTCCCAGGTCCAATCTGCGTGATGGCCTCTGTCAGCCTCGACCCCACAGGTGGCGGGCTCTAGCCGCAGCTGTGCTGCAGTCCTTCCTACCTTGTGGGCCATCAGCAGACCTGGTGCCTGAGCCCGTAACCGGGAGAAGTTCTCTCTGTCTCCCTCAGGCTCCAACCTGTCAATGGATCCTTGCTGTGGCACCCGGAGCCCCCAAGGTGTCTGCCAGCCTGCCTCCCCGCTCCGGCTGGAGGCCTCCCCGTGGGCCTTGCGTCTGGGTACTCAGTGGCCCACTCAGTGGGACGGCGACAACCGCCTGCCACCACCAGCGCAGCAAGGCAGGTCTGCCGCGTGTGCCACCCCACAGGCTGCAGCAGCAGAGCCTGCAGACGACCTGCGGGATGAGGGCGTGGAGGCTCAGAGGGTGTAAGCACGTCTCCGAGGCCACACAGCTGGAGCAGAGACAATCCAGGATGTAAGCCCAATGCTTAGGACACCTGCTGGCTCAGCGGTGGAGCCTCTGCTGCGCCCAGGGCGTGACCCTGGGGTCCCGGGATGGAGTCCCGCGTCAGGCTCCCTGCATGGAGCCTGCTTCTCCCTCTGCCTGGGTCTCTGCCTCTCTCTGTGTCGCTCATGAATAAATAAATATCTTTAAAAATTAATTAAAAAAAAAAACAATGCCTAGCAGTTCTCCACACAAGACCATCACCCTTCTCCGCCTAGGACAGTCCTACTATTTTTCAAAACTGCATTCGTGGACCCTGCCCCCGAGACGATGGCCTGCGCCTGAGCCTACTCCGCTTTCTCTCCGCCCAGCCCTCCCGCAGGCCTTCATCAGAGCGCTGGGCACGGCTCACCATGAACGGTCAGTGATGCTTCCTCGCCTTGCACTCTTGCCCAACACACTCAGTGAATGGGAGCAGGCTCCACCTTATGATTCAAGGAATGGACAACGATGTACAGTTTTTACTATGTGGCCACTGGTTTAAAAAATGCCAACTTTGTGTTTTCATTCAGTTTTGTGGGGGAAAAGGGACTTGTATGTAAAGTTGATTCCTGCTCCCTCAGAATCATGTTAAATGTGGCTAACAGTGTAGGTACAGAACTGTAGTTAGTTGTGCATTTGTGATTTTATCACTCTCTTATTTGTTTGTGTTTTTTTTTCCTTTTTGTTTGTGGGTTTTTTTTTTTTCCTTCAGTTATGATCTCACCTTGTTTCTTACAAGAAAACCAGGGTCCTTTCTTGGCATGTAACATGTATGTATTTCTGAAATATTAAATAGCTGTACAGAAGCAGGTTTTATTTATCATGTTATCTTATTAAAAGAAAAAGCCCAACAAGCAGTAAAAAACAAACGGCTCCACCTTATGGCCCAAGCCCAGATTTTATTTCATTTTTTTAAAGATGTTTATTTATTCATGAGACACACAGAGAGAGGTGGAGACCCAAGCAGAGGGAGCAGCAGGCTCCATGCAGGGAGCCCGAAGCGGGACTCGATCCCGGGACCCCAGGGTCATGCCCTGGGCCGAAGGCAGCCGCTCCACCCCTGAGCCACGAGGCGTCCCAAGCCCGGGTTTTAGAGACCAAAAGACTCCATCGCTTCCCAGCCCGGTGACCCCGGGCAAGTCATTCAACCTCTCTGACTTCCCTGCAGTGATTAAATGAGAATAACTCCTCCTGCTGCGTCACTGTGAGCCGAGTCCCAGTACAGCCACAGGGTGCACGTCAGACAATCGGGTCGCAGAGCAGCTCCACGCCGGGCCGCCGGGCCGGAGCCCCTTAGGGCAGTGATGCAGCTCCGGGCCCAGGGGCCCTCAGGGCCTCACCATGCTTCTGTGACCCGGATTCTGTTTCCCCTCGCTGCCCATAGCCAACACGGGGAGTCGCGTGTCTCCCGTGGTGACATGCAGACAGACGTTTGCTGAGCGCCGACTGGATGCCCGGCACGAGGCCTCGAGGGAGGTGCGCTGGGCAGGAGCACGGGCCGTGGCCTGTGAGACATGGCTGCGGGTGTCCCGGGCCTCGCCTGGTGCACACTCGGGCTGGACGGAGATGAGGGCCCAGCGGCTGCCGGTGAGCAAGGCACCTCCGAGGGCGTGGGGCGAGGAGACCTCAGTGCGCTGGGCTGGGTGCCCCCAACTCGGGGCGAGTCTGGGTGTGCAGAGCCTGGGGCAGCGAGGGCGGGGGTGCAGGACCCCAGGCTGGTGGCTGTCTGGGTGCCCGGCTGCTGTGGCCGGACCCGGGCTCTGCTTGGGGGCGAGTCCTGCGCAGAGCACAGGCCACCCCAAGGCCACCTTCAGTCTCTGCTTTTCCCCCGCCTTCCAACCTTTCTGGCTTCTGGATCTGTAGGGTCGTCTCGCTGGAGCCTTCCAACCAGACGCGGCGCTCGGGCCCGTCCTGCCCGTCACCCGTGTAGGCTCTGCCTGTGCTGCACGCTGCGAGCCAGGCTCCGGCCTAGGCCTCCCCAGGGGACCCGCGGGCTCCAGGGTCACCTGGCTCCTTACCTTCCCCGGGGGACCCGCGGGCTCCAGGGTCACCTGGCTCCATATGTTCCCTGGGGCCAAGCGCAGGACCAGCCAACACCGGTGCTTGCTCTGGGGCGACCTCGGGCCGCAGTCTGGGGCCTGAGGCCCAGTGGGACCCGCCGGCTGCCCCCGAGGCTCGGGGCCTACGGTACCCAGGTGGGCTGGGTGCAGCGCTGAGCCCTGAAGCCGTCCGGGCCGGGGCGCCCCAAGGGTGAGGAAGTGCTTGCCGCGACCTTGAGCACGTCCACAGGTGCACCGGGGCGGCCTTCCCCGCTCGGCACCCGAGTTAGAGCCCCGCTTGGAGCAGCCACGGAGGTGCCCCTGGACCTCACTGCTGGGTCTGGGTGCCCTCCACCCTCTCCCTCAGGTCTCTCACCCTCGTTTCCTTGCCTGGACCTCTCTCCTGGCAGTGGGGACCCCGTCTCTGACTTCAGCGCTGCTCGCAGCGACAGTGTCCTCGGAGACACTAACCTGATCTTCGGGGCCCCTGGGGACTGAGCACCTGCCTGTCACCTCCAGCATAGGTCGACGTCTTTTCATACGCTTGCTGGTGATTAGGATGTCCTCCTCCCTAAATCGCCTATTCGTAACCCTTGCTCGATTTTCTCTTGGAGTGTCTTTAACACCCCATTGATCTGTGTAAGCCCTTTGTGACATTCTTGATTTCCCAGTAAATGCAATGGTACCGTTTACTGAGTGCTGTTACGTGCTGTTTCCCCAGCTGTACGTCTTTTAATTGTGTTCACGTTGCATTTTTCTCGATATAAATCAACAAATGTTTAGTGAATAATAGATACACGAATGAATGAAATGTGTAAATCTCATCTGCCCCCACGGACTGGCTTCTTGATCAGACGCTATTTCATGGCAGGATTCCTCTGTCTTCTCTTGCACCCCTTTACCTCCTTTCCCTGTCTCTCCATCCACCGTTCTCTGCGGGGGTTTTATCCAGGTAGTGGGTAGGCCAGTGACGCCTCGTCAGTGCTTCCAGAACGGGAATGCCTCTCCCTCCCTTAAATGCTGGGCTTTGGGAACCCGTGAAAAGTACGAGAAGAAAGCGCTTTCTGCTTTGTGACCTGAGTGGAGGGTGCAGCTATGAGTCACCCAAGGATGACAGGCCTGCGTGTAGGGACGCGGTCGAGCTTGGCCATGCGGTGACCGGGTCGCAGGATTCTTTCTGGAACACGCCGCATCCTTCTGGGAGGAGCTTAGACTCCTCTCTGGCTTATTTATGAAGCGCTGACCAGCTCGCAGGACTCTGGAGAGATTCCTCCCTCTTCCAACTTCCACAAAAAGGAGCAAAATCCGTGACAATTGGGGAAAAGTAGGATGGCAGAAAAATATTACCCCAGAACGAGAGATTTTTACCCCCAAAGCATTAACTGGATGGTTTTCTTTTCATTTTAGAAGAGCTTTCTGTTTGAATTTACACCATTGTATGCCCCAATGTAATTCAGTGTTAAATTATTGCTTCACGACCCCAACCCCGCTGCTCTGGCCCCTTTCGTCTCACTCTCCCCCCCCCCGGGCACACACCCAGGTTCCCTTTAATGGTCCTTTCTCTTCGATGACTCACAAATTAAAGTCCACGCATTTGGGACACTCTGCGTGTTACTTGCAGATAAAACGCTTAAGTGTTTCATGTGGACTCAAGCACAGTTTCCTGAGGAAATAACTGAAATCATAGAATTGTTGAATAAGCTGAATAAGCAGGTCAGGAGGCAAAAGTCATCTTTTTATTTATTTTTTATTTTATTTTTTTACTTATTTATTCATGAGAGACACAGAGAGACAGAGAGAGGCAGAGGGACAAGCAGGCCTCATGCAGGGAGCCCGTCATGGGACTTGATCCTGGGTCTCTAGGCCAAAGGCAGCTGCTCAACCGCTGGGCCAAAGGCAGCTGCTCAACCGCTGAGCCACCCGGGCTGCCCAAAGTCATCCTTTTTTGAACAAAGAATCTAAAGCAGCTTTACAAAGACACACAAACAGCGAGACCTCCGTCTAGAAATTGCCCGTAACACAAGGCTTAGGCGATCGGAAAGTAAAGGTCTCAAAAACGAAGGGCAGGGCCAGGCCCTATGAGCTCTTCAGGAATAACTACAAACGCTGCTTCCCCGGAGATGGGGCCACGGCATCTGGCTTCGAAGTGCACCTGTGTCCCGGCCAGGAGCAGAGGTCTAAGCAAGATGATCAAAACCCCGGCCCTATAAGGTATTCTAGCCTGAGGATGATCGTGATCTTGGGCTTTGGCGAACCTTGAACAGGATCAATTCATTCGTCCATTCATTATTCAGTGACTATATCCATAGAGCACGGACCCCGGAGCGATGCATCATGCCCTTGGTAGGGGAGGGGCGGGGACGGGGCGGGGGGGCGGGGGCAAGTGAAGTCCTGCAGGGGCCGCAAGGACGAGGAGGCAGGCGGTGGACCTGGGTGACGGTGGACGCTGAGTAGAGGCTCCGCCTGGAAGGGCCAGCCTCTCTTCAGCTCCATTGATTGTGTCCATGAGGTGGTGGGGGTCAACTGTGCACATGTTCCAGTTTTCAAAGAACAAGCCTCAACTCCCAATTTTATTGTGAAATTTCTTCCTTTATTCAAACATTGGCAAGAAAAATACAAACTTTAAAAAAAATGCCATGTCAGCAAAGCAAAACATGACTGCAAGGCCACGTCTGAGCTGAACAGCCAGTTTGCAACCTCCGACGCGGAACAGCTTATAGTATTTTAAGAGCCTGAACAATGAATTGCACAGCATTGCCATTTCCTTCTCCATCTCCTCTCAACTCTTGGAAATTTATGGAATGTGGGACAGCTACTCTTCAGATAAGTTTGACATGAAGCCAGCTTTTGTAAAAAAGATTTTATTTGAGAGACAGAGAATGAGCAGCGGGGAGCCTGGTGGGGGACTCAATCCCAGGACCCGGGATCACGCCCTGAGCCAAAGACAGATGCTCCAACACTGAGCCCCCCGGAGGCCCCAAACCAGTGTTTCTAAGTGGCTGGAATACAAGTCTGTGAATCTCTCCCCTCCACCCCCACCCCCATTTTGGGGGTCTATGATTCCCTGTGCAGCCACTGAGAGTAGGAACCTCCCTGATCCAGGGCCCCTACCTCCTGCACATCGTTGGTCCTCCTGTGGTGAACCACATCCTCTGGGACCATCTCAAGATCGAGACACGTGTTCTGAAACTCGGGCGCCCTGGGCACTCTGAAGCCTCGTTCATGGCTTTTTTTTTTTTTTTTTAAAGATTTTATTTACTTATTCATGAGAGACAGGGAGAGAGAGGCAGAGACACAGGCAGAGGGAGAAGCAGGCTCCACGCAGGGAGCCCGACACGGGACTTGATTCCGGGTCTCCAGGATCAGGCCCTGGGCCAAAGGCGGCGCTAAACTGCTAAGCCACCCGGGCTGCCCCTCCCCCCCTTTTTAAGATTTATTTATTTATTAGAGAGGGAGAGAGCGCGTGCAAGGTGTGGGGGGGGGCAGAGGGAGAGGGATGCTGAAGGCATCCCTGACAAGGGGATGAATCTCAGGACCTTGAGGTCATGACCTGAGCTGAAACCAGGAGTCCACCCCCCAGTAACCGCTCCTCGCTGACTTTTTAAAGGGAAAGGTAAGTTTTGCCTTCTTCTGTAGACTGCCATCCTCTCTCTCTGCTCCTGGAAGGCTCCCACTCTTGGCATTCAGGCTCAGTCAGAGGGCTGCACCCACCGTGGCAGCATGGGCCCCAGCTGTGTGCAAATAGGACAAGGGTTCTTTGACAAGGCACTTCACTAATGCTTGCTGGAAGATGTTAGAATGTGCGTTAGAATATCAGAATAATTTAATCCTAAATATTCTACCTTAGAGTTGTGCAGTAGACAAGCAAGGAATGCCTCCATGCCCATCCCCTCTGAGGACTTTCTCTCCAATCCATCCCCAGATCCCTTTTCTTTCGGCACCTCATAAACCCACGGCCCTTGGTTTTGGACTCCCCGTTTTCCACAATTAGCCAGGCAGTCAATGAAGGACCTAAACCATGTGCACCCATCCCTGCCCCAGGCCTAGCTCTTGTATGGCCCTGACAGGCAAGACTCCCCTTCATTGGGATCTGTGAGAGGGATGGTTTGAACGAACTGGAACAGAGGGGAGTCAATATGACATGTGGCGACCCTCTAGGAATTCCTGAGCGCAGGCTTCAGGGAAGATTGAAAGTTGGCAACCACAACTGCACACTAATTCAATCTACCCCAAGACTGTATTTTACTTATTTTTGGTTTTGCCTGCACCTTTTTCCTAATGTTCGAATATTCAAGGTTTTAAGACCTTAACCACTCACTCTAGGTCAATCAAGAAACAGGTTCTGGGCAGCCCCAGTGGCCCAGTGGTTTGGCGCCGCCTTCGGGCCCTGGGGTGTGACCCTGGAGACCCGGGATCGAGTCCCACATCGGGCTCCCTGCATGGAGACTGCGTCTCCCTCTGCCTGTGTCTCTGCCTCTCTCTCTCTCTCTGTCATGAATAAATAAATTAAATCTTTAAAAAAAAAAAAAAAAGAAACAGGTTCTGCCGTTAAGACACAGACCCCGAGTAGCAGTGGTTTTGGTGACGTGAATCTGGCTTTCTCTCATGGGCTGTCGTTCAGCATGGACGGTGCAGGGTTAAGGTGGCGGATCCGCGGTACGAGGGGCCCGGGCCCCTCTGTGTTGTTGCTCGGTGATCCCTCAGGCGTCGTCCTCGTTGCAGTGGCCCCAGATGGCAGTCCGCCACCCGGGACGGGTTCCTGCTGAGGGAGAGAGAAGGGGGGAGCGTGTGCGTTTTCAGACGTTGCGCTCATCATTGCTGCTCGTCCCTCGTTGGCCAGAACTCACTAGGTGGAATCCTCAGACCGGGTGGTGTACACGACCGATGCTTCTTCTCCCGGCCCCCGGGGGCTGGGAAGTCTGAGATCGAGGTGCCAGCTGGTGTGGGGCTCTGTTCTGGCGAGGGCTCTGTTCTGGGCTTGCAGACGGCCACCCTCTTGCTGTGTCCTCACGGGGTGGGAAGAAACAGAGACATCTTTTCCTGTTCTTCAAAGGCCACAGTCCCATCAGATGAAGGGCCACCCTTATGACCTCCTTTAACTTAGCTATCTCCTGAAGACCCTATTTCCAGATACAGTCACGGGGTATGTGGAGGGGGCGATAGTCATATAACGTGAACCTTAGGGAGACACAGTTCAGCCCATAGCACGTGGCCTCGCCTGGTTGGAGGGAGCCTGAGGAGCCTGGTACATGTCCTGAGCGGGATCCTACTACTAAAGCTCAGTAGTCAGGGCCTGGTTCTCCTCTGCAGTTCCTTCGGCAACAGTGTTTCAGTTTTTTTGTTATTTTATTTGCAGTTTTCTGAACCCCAACCCCACAGCCCTATCTACCTTCAGAAATGCACATACATCTCAGAGACCACCATGGTGATGTTTTCCTGCCCCACCCCAGGTCTCCCTGGGGCTATAAATGAATGTTGATTAAGCATCTCAGAAAACGAAAGTGACCGGTGAGCTGACGCTAATTCTATAAAACCATCTTAACTTAATAAACAAAGGAAAGCAGAGCCGCATTTGTTTTTCCACTAGGGACTGGCCTTGCTTCTGCCGCGTAGCCTCGTAACCTGACAGAGTGAAGGAGTGTTCAAAGTCTCCTCACTTGCCTTGGAGAGCAGCGCAAAAAAAAAAAAAAAAAGAAGCCTGCAAAATCAGATTTTTTTAAAATATGCAAATTAAGGTCAAACAGCTGCACATCTGAGATTTAACGGCTAATCTATTCAGACAGCTGCCTCTTAGCTATTACATTACAAGGCGACTGGGTTCATTAAGATTTTCACACACAGCTAACTCTTCAAATTGTGTTCCGTATTTTCTTAGATTTTCATGGGCAGAGCTCGTCAGATGAGCTATGGTTATAGCAGAAAGAGCCGATCTGTCGCCATTTGTTTTCTAATAGATAAAGGGGCATTATTTTCAGGTTGACTAAAACTGGTCACTCAAGCCAAATTCCAGGATGAGGTCATGAGGATCAGTCACTGTGGGGCTTATTGCTGAAGGCAACTGGGGAAAGAGTCCAGTTTCCTTTGCTTAAAGACATATTGCCAAAAATTCAAATTAAACTTTAAAATTACGTTGCCTTTGTCTGTGTTTTCCTGCACGGATTAAAAACCGTGAAACCAAATGCAAATCCTTGAACACGAGCCTTATGTGTGGACATTGTTTAGTATTTACACGTCATTAGATTAGGTCAGGCATTGTTTCTTATGGTTGCCATTCTCCATCCTGTCCCTTGACAATGGAAACCTCATTTATTTTATAAAACTACATTTATAAGCAAAATAATGTGGAACATGCTTCATTCTGCTCATACAACTCACTTAACATGATCTTATTATTAAATATGGGAGAATCTTAACAAATGATTATGTCACAACTCAAACTTTTTCATATATAGTATAAGCCACTTTATTTGCACAGAACTGTCTGGACAAAAAAATGAAATTACCCTGAGTTCTGAGTCTTGTACCGTAAGCCTGTTGTGATAAAATCTCACAAACTGGAAACAATAAAGAAATGGCTATTCTACTAAGTGACGATTCGTAACTGAGAAATGTTTTTAAATGCAATTTACTCCTAGTACAGCACGTATGATATAGAAATAAGGAGTAAAATGAACTAACATCATATGAACCATAATTATTCACTGTTTCCACAAAACTGTTTATTGGTAAAACCAGAAATTGAAAGCCCGTAGAATAAATTGTTAATATGTGAGCTTTTGATTTGAAACACGCACGCATGCACACACACAGTGATCAGCTTTTGATGAAACTGCCTTTCTTTTTTTTTCCTTCCTGCCTTTCTTTTCTAACCAGTAAGGCCCTGAAATTCACAGAGCAAGAAATTACTTCAATTATAATTAATAAGAATTAGTAATATTATTAATTTAATAATTAATATTATTAACTAATAATAATAAATTAATTATTAATTACCTTGAATTATCATGCATCCAAAATGAAATAATCACCAGACTTAAAGCAGTTCAATTGGTTCTTGGAATATAACCAAAGGAAATAAACTCTAAAAATATTGAAAAAGTCCTATCTACGTGCTTTGCTCGTATAAGTGAGAAAAACTGTTAGTAATCTAGACATCTTTATAGGATGTGGTTACAAAGTCATTTAAAACTACACTCAGAAGAAAACGAGAGATACATGGGAAATAATTATGATAGAATGTTTATATAAAAAAGCAAATCCTAAAAAAAACAATTAAAAAAAAAGCAAATCCTTAGATTTTTTTTTTTCTCCCAAAGGAGTGAATTGCTGAGGTGGGGAAATAATTTTGGTCATCATTGACGGAAACGATGAGAACAACCCCTGTTTGACGTCTCCCAGTCAGACGCTATAATTCTGATAGTGAATAGGGCCCCGCGAACACCAGTTCATGTTTTCCCTGGTGGGGCGTCTCCTCTCCGTCCACACTCGTCACCTCCCTCTTCCAGCTTCTCTCCGGCATCCCGGCAGTAGCGTGGGCCCCACGGGGTACAGACAGGAAGCACGTTCATCTTTCTCCCACTTTAATGCTCAGATATGTCCTCCATTGGATCTCCCTTCTCAGCCCCCAGATGAGAGCTCAGCAGATCACGTGGATTTGCAGCCCCTTTCAGATATTAAGAGGTTGTATTTTCAGGCACATTAACAAGTCCTATGGGATACAAAGGAAAGCTTTCATCTCCCGGGCTTCTCCCTGCCTCCGTCCACGGACCAGTGGGGGCTACTCTCGTCCTCAGTTTCCCTGCCTGGCTCCTCCACCTTTCGTCTGCGCTCACTGTGGAGGAGAGGAGGAGACAGCCGGGAGGGGATGGGTGGGGGGCAGCTCGCGGGTCCCAGGGAGCAACCCACAGGGGCCCCTCGGGCCCAGGGAATCCCCTGCACCGTGAGGGGAGTGCGGCACCTGCGTCTTGGCTGCCACGTGGCCCTGCCCCAGAGGCAGGTCCGGAGAGTCTTGAGCTCGGAAGCCTCTGGGCAGGGGTCCGTCCCGGATGCTCCAGGCTCTGGGCCATGTGCAAGCCCCCGGCCCTCAGCACACTGTATCCACTCTGGGGCCTCGGAAGGGCTCACGGGCCCCTTCACTGGCTCGGGGTGTGGGGGGAGCACCCTCCCGTGTGGCCCGGAGCTCCACCCCTACCAGCGCCAAGAAGGCCCCACTCAGGCCCTCACTGAAGCCCAAGGGGGGAGCAGAGCTGGCTTTGAGTCAGACTGCTGGGATGGGCCAGCACCCCTCTTTACCATACGGGGGACACACGCCGTCTGCTTTTCTCAGCCTCATGGACTCAACTGAAGGTAAGATAACCCTGCTTTGGCATCATGCACAGTACCCTCCCCGAAGAAATCATCTTCCTCCATCGCCTCCACCTAATTCCAGCAGGTATATCCTGAAAACCAAATGGCAAGCCAACTTCGCGGGCCTGCGGTGGCTACTCAACGCCCCCAGGTCCTCTGTGCAAGTGGCCTCCGGCGGGCTGGGCCAGGGTGTCGTCGGCAGGGGCTCCAGCCTGGGTTCGACAGGCCCAGTGTGTCCCGGGATGCGCCAGCTGCAGGGGGCCAGGGGTCCCAAGTCCTGGGGGGGGGCAGGGCCCGGGCGTGGCGGGGTGCCAGGGATGCTCCCTGCCAGGCATCCAGGTGGAGGGGCCGGAGGGCAGCGTGTCCCCAGGGGCCCGGGCTCCGCGGGGTGGCCGTGCCCTCCACACCCGTCAGTCCAGCTGCCCCCCGAGGCCCAGCCTCTTCATGTTTGGCTGAGCCAACGACCCCTGGAGACCCGTGAAGGGAGGAAGGAACGAGTTCATAACACCTGCTGTTGGGGGGGGCGAGAACACTGTCGTCCCTGGGCCACGGCAGGTATTGTTGCCTCGGGTGGGGTCGGGGAGAGGCTCCATGGCGACCCCTGGCCCCAGCAGCTGCTCCAGCTCCTGATCCTGGACGGTCTGTCCTCTGCACACCCATTCCCGCGAACTTGGGCTCTGCCTCCAAAGACGTCCCTTGTCTGACAGCCCAGAACCACAGCAGTACCTGTCCCTGGGGACACTCCTGTGGCGGTGGCCCCGGGGCCTGAGAGCTCTGAGCCGTGCTTCCGGGACTCCCGATCCTGTGGCTTAGGGGGCTTCGGTGTCCCGGGCTGTGAACCAAGCCTCAGACCCACCCGAGTCACAGACCTTGTGGACGGAAGCTGGGCCTTGATATCCTTTATCCTCCCGACAGGCCTGGGTGCCAGGGATGGGTCATGGACCCCACTGGCTGCGGCCCCAGGGTGGTTCAAAACAGTAGCCGGCAGCAGGCCAGCGACCATCGATCTGTCCCCTCCCTGCAGCCCCATGCAACCACAGGGAGACGGGTCGTCCCTTTGCACGGAGCAGGGGCTGCGTGGAAGGGCTCAGGGAACCCAATTTCTTCCAAGACTCATAGTATCCCAAACTATGGCTCTCGCCTCTCTCCTTTCCTTGCACCAGTGTTACACTGGAGAGAGAATTTGTTTTTCGCCCCCAGACATTATAGGAAATGGATCTTTAGCTAAATTATGCACTATAAGTAGAATAGGGTTTTTTTTTAGCAAAGTTTTGTTTCCTCCCCCTCTACTAAAGGACTATTTATTGGAGCATGATTGTTAATTGGATGTCTAATTAGTGTTTATTACAGCTAGCTGATAGTTCATGTGCTATGCATAAATGTACATCATATTTAGGGTCAACTGTATAATTTTTAGAGTCCAGCACAAGGTGAAAATGTGAGGCTCCGTGTTAAAAAATAAAAAGTGCTATTAAAAGTACTAAAATACAAAGCTTTTTCTTTTCTTCCGTGGTCTCTTTTCTTCTGTGGTCTCTCAATTTGTCCTGCGTTTTTAATTTTCTATTTAATGTCACTCAATGTAAAGAAAACTCCGATTTTTAAATTATTAGCATGAATTTTACCATTCATTTTTATATTATGTGATGCCAGTTTTCAATGCAAATATAAGAGCATTTAACTTGTATGCAGAATCACTGAAATTACAGATCTGAAAAAAAAAAAAGGAAAGGAATTACAGATCTGTACTTCGTAGCCCATCCAGAAACCTGCATTCTGGTCGTACCAGAGCAGTAGAAACAGCACAGAAATAACTGATTTATTTTGCTTCTTTTATGTGCATGTTCCATCAAAATTCTTTACCTTTGGCTTACTTATGAGGGAAGAAGGATGGAAAGGAAAACGAACTGTGGGTTACCCTATCTTTCTCTTTTTTTTCTCATAATTTTCCATGTAAGTGGTTTGCTACTAAGGGAAACAGGAAAGATATGACAGGTTCCTTTAGTTATTCATATTTCTTAGAATGACATTGCATTTCTTCTGCATTTAAAACAAGTTGGGATATGAAAGAATGCTCACACTAAATGAAAATCAGGATACAGAATTGTTTATATGGCACAATTTTAGATTTATAAAATACATGTACACACACACAAATCAAGAAAAACTCACGAAGGATGTTGAAAGGTCAAAACAGTGATCTGTGCAATAAGAGCTCATGTGTGGTCTTTAGTTTCTCCTTTATTTTCTTCCAAAATTTCTAAATTTTCTAACTTAACAATAAAATGTAAGTATTTTTTGAGATAATAAAAAGTATCTGTAATAAAAAAAGGAAAACGAAACGGGTGACGGGCACTGAGGTGGGCACTTGACAGGATGAGCACTGGGTGTTATTCTATATGTTGGCAAATTGAACACCAATAAAAAATAAATTTATAAAAACAAACAAACAAACAAACAAGTTTGGTTCAAACAGAAAGCAGAGCCTCCGGGGGCCGTCAATGCCATCACTTACTCCGTCATAGATGTGACACGTTTACTTTGTTCCTGCCTTGACTCTTGCTTGACTCCCTCAGCCCGGGTCCACGCACCGGGAAGCCCATCTACTTACATGGTAATAGTCAAGGGTTCCCTTGCTCTCCGGCTCTCTGTTGGGTTTGGCCAATGGGGGGAACCTGCACAAGGTCATGGGGCAAAAAGCAGAGTGAGATTAGAATATCTTTTCCCCCTAGATCTCTTTCTACTGGGTGGTATAAAAGGTCACGGCTCCTATCAAGGGGCCGTCTCTTGATTCTGATCACTGTTTCCTCTCTTTGCCTCCAGTGGCTTCCGGTGTTACCTATCTGGGGTGCCATACCATCTCTCATGATTTCCCTATATCCTCTTCACATCTGTCAATAGTCTCTCTCTCTCTTTTTAAATTTATTCATGAGAGACACAGAGACACAGGCAGAGGGAGAAGCAGGCCCCATGCAGGGAGCCCGATGTGGGACTCGATCCTGGGTCTCCAGGATCACGCCCTGGGCTGAAGCCAGCGCCAAACCGCTGCGCCACCCAGGCTGCCCTCAATAGTCTCTTTTAAAACTCTCCCCAAATTAACCCAGATCCTGTGTGCCACCCACTTCCTGCCAGGATTCTAACTGCTACAACTCCCTGCTTATTTGCTTCTGGTCAAGCATGTGCATAGGTATGTATGTTCAGGGAAATTGCATAATGTCATGACAAGTTGTGTAAGATAGTTGGGAAACTTGAAATCCATCTTATACAGTAGATGAGATGAAGAATCAAACCAATAGTCAGATCACCATTATCATAGAGCTGATTGTTGTTATACAGCTGAAGGTCACGTCGATGTTTGAAAGTAATAGAATACGGATACAATTAAGTGAATGATTTGCTATTTAACTTCATGAACGGTTTCATATATTAGTGATAAGTGTACTATTATTATTTCCATCTTACAGTTGAGGAGAGTAAAATCCGGAGAAGTAAGTAACTTGGCCGTGGCCAAACAATTAAGCAAGAGAGCTGAGATTTGAACTCAAGGCATCTGGCTCCAAAGCCTGATTTCTTAACTCCAACCACTGATTCTCAGGGCAATTACCTGCAAGAAGTTGGACCTGCAAGCAGGCTCAGGCATAGCACATATATTGGAAACCTCAGATCCTAAGTCTTGACACCAGGTGGTGTCCTCTAATTTCTCGCGGTTAAGTGGAGACATCATCTTGGAGCTGGGGGAAAAAAAAAACAAACAAACAAACAAAAAAACAAAAAACAAACAAAAAAAAACCAGATCTTTTGAAAACCACAGGATTCTGTGACTTTTAGAAACTTGCCACATACAAAGTTAGTTCCTCCCTTCTCTGTTCCCATAACACCGTGAACACATCCCTGTTGCAGCTTTTATTACGGTGTTGTCATTGTTTTTATGTGTCTGTCTTCTGGACTGCGAGCTCTTCAAAGAAAGAAATTATCTAATTCATCCTCATTGATGCCCTATAACAAGACATTTAATGAAGGACCAATTAATATCCAATCTGTTAATATCCATCTAATCATCACTTAGTCACCCACACAAGCAGCCACAATGTAGATGAGCTTCTTTGGGGTTTATTGTCATTAGCAATGACGTATTAGAACCTAATTAGTGTTTTTACTTTTCTCAGTATTGAAACATATATTAAGATTTTTAAAAATATTTTATTTATTTATTCATGAAAGACACACACACACACACAGAGGCAGAGACACAGGCCGAGGGAGAAGCAGGCTCCATGCAGGGAGCCCGACGTGGGACTCGATCCCAGGACCCCAGGGTCACAGTTTTGATTTGCATTTCCCTGATAATGAATGATGTTGAGCATGTTTCCACGTGTCTGTTGGCCATCTGGATGTCTTCTTTAGAGAAATATCTGCTCATGTGTTTCTGCCCAGTTCTTCATTGGATTATTTGTAGATTTTTTGATGTTGAATTGTATAAATACGTATTTTGGATAGTAACCTTTTATCAGATATGTCATTTGCAAATATCTTCTCTCAGTAGGTTAACTTTTAGTTTTGTTGATTATTGCCTTTCTGTGATGAAGCTTTTTATTCTGTTGTAGTCATAATAGTTTGTTTTTGCTTTTGTTTCTCTTTTTTGTTTGTTTTTTTGTTTTGTTTTGGTTTTTTTTGCTTTTGTTTCTCTTGCATCAGAGACATATCTAGAAAAATGCGGCTGAAGGCCACATTATGGCCTAGGTCAGAGACCTAGGATGCCTGTGCTCTTTTCTAGGATTTTTATGGTTTCAGATCTCTCATTTAGGTCTTTAATCCATTTGAGCTAATTTTTGTGTATGATGTAGAAAAGTGGCCCAGTCTCATTCTTCTGCATGTAGCGTCCAGTTTTCCCAGCACCATTTGTTGAAGAGACTGTCTTTTTCCCATTGGACATTCTTGCCTCCTTTATTGAAGACTAATTGACGATATAATCATGGGTTTATTTCTGGGCTTTCTATTCTGTTCCATTGATCTGTGTGTCTATTTTTTTGTGCCAGCTCCATACTGTTTTGATTACTATGGCTTTGTAGTATAACCTGAAATCTGGAACTGTGAGACCTCCAGCTTTGCTTTTCTTTTTCAAGATGGCTTTGGCTGGGGCACCTGACTGGCTCAGTTGGTAGTGATGTGGCTCTTGAGTTCAAGCCTCATGTTGGGTATAGAGCCTATTTTCTAAAAAAAAAAAAAAAAAAAAAAAAAAAAAAAAAAAAAAAATTAAGTCTATTTAGGAAAAACTGTTTTGGCCATTCTGGGTCTTTTGTGGTTCCATACAAATGTTAGTATTATTTGTTCTAGCTCTGTGAAAAATGCTATTATTATTTTGATAGAGATTGCATTAAATCTGTAGATTGTTTTGGGTAGTATGGACATTTTAACAATTTTGATTCTTGCAATCCATTTGTTGTGTCATCTTCAATTTCTTTTATCAGTGTTTTATAGTTTTCAAAGTCAAAATTTTTCAAATCCTTGTTTAAATTTATCCTAAGTATTTTATCATTTTTGGTACCATTGTAAATGGGATTGTTTTCTTAATTTATCTTTCTGCTGCTTCATTATTAGTGTATAGAAATGCAATGGAATGCTGTACATTGGTTTTGTATCCTGTCACTGTACTGAATTCATCTATAAGTTTTGGTAGTTTTTGGTGGAATCTTTTGGGTTTTCTATATATGGCATCACGTCATCTGCAAACAGTAAGAATTTTACTTCTTCCTTACCAATTTGGATGCCTTTTTATTTCTTTTTCTTGTCTGATTGCTGTGGCTAGGACTTCCAGTACTATATTGAATAAAAGTGGTCAAAGTGGACAACCTTGTTTTGCTTCTGACCATAGAGGAAAGCTCTCAGTTTTTCTCTACTTAGTATAATGTTTGTTATGGGTTTTTAAAATATAGCCTTTATTGTGTTGAGGTATGTTTCCTCTAAATCTACCAGGTTTTTTTTTTTTATCATGAATGGATGTTGTACTTTGTAAAATGCTTTTAATGCATCTATTGAAATGATTATACGGTTTTTGTCCTCTCTCTTGTTGATGTTATGTTATCACATTGATTTGTGAGTGTTGAGCCACTTGCATCCCAGGAATAAATCCTACTTCATTGTGGTGAATGATTTTTCTTAGTGTATTGTTTGATTTGAGTTGCTAATATTTTCTTAAGGATTTTTGCATTTATGTTCAACAGACATATTGACCTGTAGTTCTCTGTTTCGTAGTTTCTTTACCTGGTTTTAGTATCAAGATAATGCTGGCCTCATAAAATGAATTTGGAAAAAAAAAAGGAAAAAAAACAAAAACAAAAAAATGAATTTGGAGACTTTCCTCCCTCTTTTATTCTTTGGAATAGTTTGAGAAGAATAGGAATTTACTCTTCTTTAGATGTTTGATAGAATTCACTTGTGAAGCTATCTGGTCTTGGACTTCAGTTTGTTGAGAAGATTTTTTTTTTATTACTGATGCTATTTCATTTCTAGAAATTAGTCCATTTGAATTTTCTGATTCTTCCTGATTCAGTTTTGGTAGGTTATATGTTTCTAGGCATTTATCCATTTCTTCTAGGTTGTCCAATTTGTTGGCATATAACTTTTCATAATATCCTCCTACAATCTTTTGTATTTCTGGAGTGTCAATTGTTATTTCTCCTCTTTCATATCTAATGTTGTTTATTTGAGTTCTCTCTCTCTCACACTCTCTTTTGATGAATCTGGCTAAACACTTATCAATTTTGTTGATCCTTTCAAAGAACAAGTTCCTGGTTTCATTGACCTGTTCGATTGTATTCTTTTAATTTCTATTTCATTTATTTCTGCTCTAATCCTTATTGTTTTCTTCCTTCTACGGTTTTGAGTTGTTTTTCTTTTTCTAGCTCTTTTAGGGGTATGGTTGGATTGTTTATTTCAGACTTTTCTTGCTTCTTGAGGCAGGCCTGTATTGCTATCAGCTTCCCTCTTAGAACTGACTTTGCTAGGGTGCCTGGGTGGCTTGGTTGGTTGACTTTCCAAGTCTTGATTTCGACTCAGGTCATTATCTCTGAGTTGTGAGATTTCTTTTTTAAGATTTATTTATTTATTATTCATAGAGACAGAGAGAGAGAGGCAGAGACACAGGCAGATGGAGAAGCAGGCTCCATGCAGGGAGCCCGATGTGGGACTCGATCTCAGGACCCCAAGATCATGCCCTGGGCCAAAGGCAGGTGCCAAACCACTAAGCCACGCAGGGATCCCCTGAGTTGTGGGATTAAGCTCTGTGTTGGGGTCTGCACTCGGGGGGGTGGGGGGCATCTGCTTGAGATTCTCTCCCTCTCTATCCCCCTCCCATTTGTGTGCTCGCTCTAAAATAAATAAATACACCTTTAAAAAAATAGAAATGCTTTTGCTGCATCACAAAGATTTTGGACGATTGTGTTTTGATTTTCATTTGTCGCCATGTATTTTTTTATTTCTTCTTTGATTTCTTGGCTGACCCATTCATTTAGGAGCATGTTATTTAACCTCCATATATTTGTGCTCTTTCCAGATTATTTCTTGGGGTTCATTCTAGTTTCATAACATTGTGGTCAGAAAAGATGCATGGTATGACTCATCGTTTTTAGATGAGGCTTGTTGAGACTTGTTTTGTGGCCTAATATATGATCTATTCTGAAGAATGTTCCATGTGCACTTGAAAAGATTGTGTATTTTGCTGCTTTAGGATGGAATGTTCTGAATATATATCTGTTAAATCCACCTAGTCCAATGTGTCATTCAAAGCTACTGTTTCCTTGTCAATTTTCTGTCTGGATGATCTGTGGATTGACGTAAGTTTGGTATTAAAGTCCCCTGATATTACTGAGTTACTATCGATTACTTCCTTTATGTTTGTTATAAACTGTTTTACGTATTTGGTTGTTCCTATACTGGGTGCATAAATATTTATATCTGTTATATCTTCTTATTGGATTGCTCCCTTTATGATTATACAATGTCTTTCTTTATCTCTTATTACGGTCTTTGTTTTAACATCATTTTGTCAGATATGTTTTCACAACCATTTGCATGATAAATGCTTCTCCATCCCTTCACTTTCAACCTGCATGTGTCTTTAGGTCTGAAATGAGTCTCTTGTAGGCAGCATATAGATGTGTCTTGGTTTTTTGTTTTGTTTTGTTTGTTTTTTGTAATCCATTCCATCACCCTATATCTTTGATTGGAGTGTTTAGACCATTTACATTCAAAGTAATTATTATTAGGTATATATTTGTTGCCATTTTATTACTTGTTTTATGATTGTTTTTGTAGTTCTTCTCTGTTCCTTTCTTCCCTGGTTTCTTTTCTCACAATAAAAGATATACTTGGATTCCTCTTTTTTATTTTTTGCTTATCTATTACTGGATTTTGATTTGTAGTTACCATTAAGTTTGTTTATAACATCTTCTGCATACAGCAGTCTGTATTAAGTTGATGGTCACTCGCGTTTGAACCTGTTCTTTATGCTTCCCCCCTCTTTGCTCCCCACATTCTGGGCATTTGGGATCATACTTTATATTTTTTATTTCATGAGTCCTTTGATATTTACAGATATGCCTATTTGTTACTATCTGTGTGCTTCCTACTTTTCTTACTCTTGTTTATGGTCTTTCCACTCAAAGAGTATCCTTTAACATTTCTTATAGGGCTGGTTTAATGGTCATGAATTTCTTTAACTTTTGTTTGTTGAAACTCTTCATCTCTCCTTCTATTTTGACTGATAGCCTTGGTGGACAGAGTATTCTTGGCTGCATATATTTTCCTTTCAGAAGTTTGAATATATCATACTACTCTCTTCTGGCCACTGATAAACTTAATAGAGTTTCCCTTGTATTTAACTGTCTTCTCTTTTGCTGCTTTTAATATTCCCTCTTTATCACTACTTGTTGCCATTTTAATTACTATGTGTCTTGGTGTGGACCTCCTTGGGTTGATTTTGTTGGGGGAAATCTCTGTGCCTCTTGATTTAGACTTCAGTTAAATTCCCCAGATTCAGTTAGTTTTCAGCTATTATTTCTGCAAATAAATTTTCTGTCCCCTTTTCTCTCTCTCCTCCTTCTGGAATCTCTATAATGTAAATGTTGTTACACTTAATGATATCACTGAGTTCCTAAGTCTATTCTCATTTTCCATAATTTTTTTCTCTCATCGGCTCAGCTTGATTACTTTCCATTACTCTGTCCTCCAGGTCACTGATTCATTCTTCTGCCTTGTCTAGTCTACTATTAATTCCATCTAGTGTATTTTAAATTTTATTTAATATGCTATTCATCTCTGATTGGTCCTTTTTTTATCTCTTTGTTAAGGTTCTCCCTGAAGTCTTCCACCCTTATCTCAAGTCCAGTATCTTTATGATCATTACTTTAAATCCTCTATCAGTCATGTTACTTATATCAGTTTTGCTTAGGTCTCTTGATGTGGTTTTGTCTTGTTCTTTCCTTTGGATCATATTCCTCTGCCTCTTCATTTTATCTGTCTGTGTCTGCCTCTCCATGTTAGGAAAGTCAGCTATGTCTCCTGCACTTGAAAGTAGTGGTATTGTGAAGAAGAGGTCCTGTGGTACCCTGTAGTGTACTGTGTAGAACTGGTGGAAACTGGTGCTTCCAGGGTGTCTCTTACA
This sequence comes from Canis lupus familiaris, assembly GCF_011100685.1. Taxonomy (NCBI): domain Eukaryota; kingdom Metazoa; phylum Chordata; class Mammalia; order Carnivora; family Canidae; genus Canis; species Canis lupus. The sequence goes on along the minus strand of NC_049224.1, from coordinate 470,691 downwards.
TGTGTTGCATGCACCCTGCTGTTGTGGCTGAGCTGCTCTTTCCTTCAGTCCAGTCATCTGCAGCAGCTGTTCTGAGCAATGTTTGGTCCCTGTGGTATTAGTGGGCCAGCCTGGGCCACCTGGGGCATAAGTTGAGTCTGACCACACATTTGCCAGAGACGCAATAGCACCAAACTGCAGGATGCTTTCCCTGTGTTGTCCCCTGAAAAGCTTTAGATGGTGGGCAGAACCTGCAGTCAGACCAGCTGTTTGCCCCCAGCTCACTGCTAGGGCCACAGTCTGACTGTAATATGTGGTTATCTCTCCCTCTCTCCGGCGCTGGACTCCCTCTGGAGTAGTGCAGCTTGCACTGCTGTGGGGCTGCTTGGACACTGCCAGGCTTGTGGCATCTCTTTGTGTGGACTTTGGCCGAGAGTAGAGTGGAAGGGGCTGATCTGCTGTAGCACGGAGGCGTAGGGTGACAATGTTAACAAGTAAGGTAGTGAGTCAGAGTTGCACTGATTCCCCAGGTGGCCATGTGTTTATTTGAGGGACTTGGGAAGGAAACGGTTCCTGCCAACTCCTTTGTTTCTAGAAGACTCTCCCAACATCTTTGTCCCTCCTGGACACGCTCTGAGATAAGTAAAGCTCTCTCTCTCTCCTGTGTGCCCCAGGCATTTTTCAAACTGCTGCTTCTATGCTATATCCCTGCAGGCTCTTTGTTGTGCTGTCTCTTTGAGGGCAGGGTCTCAGTTTCCTCTTATCCTCCTGTCCTCCTCGCTCTCCCAGAACTGAGCTCATTGATTTTTTAAATTCCAGGTTTTAGAACTGGAATACAAGAACTCACAGAATTCAGCCCTTCTGGTTTTCAAAGCCAAACATCACAGGGATTCATCTTTTCCATGCAGTCTTCCCAGTGTGAGTCTGTTTCTCTCCCCTCTCCATGTCCCTGGGTGCCCTCTCTTGGAGCTCCTGCGGGTCTTCCTTCCTTACCCTCTTCAGTGGGACCACCTGTCTACATTTAGCTGTGGAGTTTGTTCTGCCAATCTGAGGGTCTTCTGGGTTATTTACACTGAAGTGGGTGTTATCTGGTTGTACTGGTGGGATGAGGTGAGCTCAGCAGCCTCCTACCCTGTGAATGGCATTGTATTGTCAGTTTTTATTTTCACGGTTCACTGCAGCATCATGACCAGTGAGTGATGGTGAAAGCCCTGAATCTCTTCGAGGCCTTCTCTGAGATGGCTCTAGAGAAAGGGCAGGGGATAGAAGCCGAGGCTCCCTCCTTGGCCTTCTCTGACACCCCACTGGGAGTGAGTACTGAATGTCTCATTAACGCCTCACAAGTGTGGAAGTCTAGGCTCCCCATTTGGCCTCTGCTGGCATGCGTGGGAGTGAAGCCCTAGTGTTTTCTGTGGTGTTTGGCTGGAGTAGAGTTGTTACTGTCTGAAAGTTTTCTGGCTTGCCAGGTTTCCTTTTTCTTAGTCCTTTGGATAAATAGTCCTTTGGATATAGGCTTTTGTTGGGGCTTTTTTTTTTTTTTTTTTTTGGCTGCCAATTTGACATTTCTGAGCTGATTCCTCCTTCAGCTCCAAGTTTGGGACATATAACACAAAAAGAAAAAGCAGGAAACTCACCACTGTGTTATTTTTTTGTGCCCCTAAGTCTTTAGCCATTCTGCCTTTTTTTCTTTCAAAATCTTTTTCCATTTTCCATTTACTTTATATAGAGAATAAAATATATATTCAGGATTTTTAGTTTTAGTTGGCAGGAGAAATATGGAAAAACACAACCTACTCCATCTCCCTGGAGAAAAACTAACATTTTCAATAGAGATAAAATGTTGCCCACAGAGAAGCAGGTTGAGTAAATGAGGACTGACATGATGGAAATAGGTTTCAGTCTAGCTTTCAAAAGTGAAGCTTCAAAAGTGAAGAGAGTAAGAAAGAAAAAGAGACCAAAAAATAAATAAGTAAATGGAAAGAAGAAAGAAAGAAAGAAAGAAAGAAAGAAAGAAAGAAAGAAAGAAGGAAGAAAGAAAGAAAGAAAGCAAAGACAGACACCAAGACCACGCAACCCGCCCCCCCCGCCCTCCCACACACGCACTCCTCCTCGCAGCACGCCCACGCCCTCCTCTCCACTCACTACCTCCCTCCCTCCCTCACTCCCTCCCGACCAGACCTACAAGAAACCAACTGTCACTTTTAAGAGGACATGGGGTTGGGAATAAATCTCTGGACCTGTGAGGAGACCAGCTTGACTAGTTTGAATAATTCATATTGAAGTAGAGTGAAGATAATAATACAAGAACATTCCATTTGTTTGTTGCTTCATACCTTTCAGGCATTCAGCTAACAGTTTGAAATATATTGTCTTATTTACTTCTTGCAGTTATTAGAGGTAAGTACTAACATGTGTGTTTTATAGATGGAGAAATTGAAGCTCAGAAAAATAACATAATGTGTCCAGGGTCACATATTTCATAAATAGGGAAGCCTCGATTGCACTGAGGTCTTTTTGATATCAAGATTATGTTTTTAACCACTAGATCTTACTACTTGATAGAACGCTAAGACTATGAGCTCCTGGAAGAGTTTCAAGGAATTTGAAGTCAGTACCTTAGAAGGTGAATAAGGTGATAAAATTGGTATTAAAGGAAGATTGATCTGTTTGTGAAAGGCAGTATGTATTAAAGCTGGGAACATGAAATCAGTACATGGCTATAGAAGGCTTATTTGTTCATTTTTATGTGTAATTCACTCATTTAATAAATGTTTATTACATGCTGCATTAGTAAAGATTCCACCAGAAAAACAGAACCAGTAGGAGACACACACACACACACACACACACATACACACACATACAAATAGAGTCTCTGAAGATGTACTAAATTAAGATAAGGTCATACTGGATTAGGGTGGGCCCTAAATCCAATGTCCTTATGAGAAGGGGGTAGAGACACAGGGGAGAAGGCCACATGAAAATGGAAATAGTGATTCCGGTGATGTGTGTAAAGGCCAAGAGTGCCAAGCATTGCCAGTACCACCGGAGGACGGAAGAGGCAAGAAAGAATTCTTCCCAAGGGCTTTTGGAGGGAATGTGCCCCTGTTGACATGATGGTTTTAGATTTGTGGTCTCCGGAACTGTGAGAGAACACATTTCTGTTGTGTTAAGCCAAACAGTTTGTGGTAATTTGTTACAGCAGCCCAAGGAAACTAATACAGAAACCAAGTCCAGTGAAGGGTGTGAAAGACCAGAGAAGATCCAAAAATGGAGACAAAACTCAGAACTAGGAATGAGGTACAATTGCCCAGAGCAGATTTAGGCAGAAGGGATTAATTTTCTTGGTAGGTAAATAGAACTACAGTGTCTGTGCCTTGCACTCCGGCCCTGGCAGGTCAGTGTGACAGGCTGTTTCACTTTGTGTTTGAAGATATGATTCAAGTACTTAGACTTTAACTTACTGAGACATAAGTTAAGAAAAATAAAAATAATTATTTTTATTGAAAGTTACTAGTGACTATTTTAGTGATTTAAGTGGGAAAGATGGAAACAAGAAATCTGTCCGATTTAACAGAATTTACTCTCTCTTAAGTAAAAGCAGAATGAGACACATTCAACTAGTCAAACATTTGACAGGACTTGGCAACACCTGAGTACATTTTACTGACTCAGAGGGTAACTGCCACATTCATCTCAGCCAGAATATAGCAGAAGTAATTTATGATTACCAGTTAGAAACATCTTATAAAAAAAAAAAAAAGAAAAGAAACATCTTATAAAATAATGGAATGATAAAGCTATTTAGGGGAATTCAGAATTAGCTGGTAGGTTTACAAAGGCTACCATGCTTAACTTCCAATATGTGCCTATAAGGAGACCACTAACATTTGCCAAATAATGGACTCAATTATATTCAGTGTGGTTTATCCTAATCCATACGTCGCAAATTTGTCATACATTTCACGGAAAGTGCTGATTTATTTTTTGTTGAGGAAACATTCAAATGCACAAGAGCCTAGAGTTGAAAAGGTTAATAAGTTTTTTATATCAAAATAATACCATGTGAGGCTAAATGGTATGTGCCTCCAAAGCTGAATTGTATCAGTTCCTCTAGCATTAGAGACAGTGTTGCTGGCCTGCGAGGTACTTCCTCTGAGCTTTAGACAAATTGCTTCCAACAAGATCTATGGTTCTTTATAACAAAGAGAAGTCAAGCATATACAAGGAGGAATGTATGACTCAAGAATGTGCCTCTAGCATTTAATCCATTAAATTACCCCCGTAAAGTCTTTCTTTGCGCCTTCAGATAGATGCTTTTAGGACACCTCAGAGTGATTTGTGGGTACCTGAAGCAATTTGGGAAGTGCTAGAAAGTGCCCTAGATTACCTGTAGGTATTTTTCTTGTCTCTGAAGTGAAGATTATACTTACCAAATAAAGTTTGTTAGATAGACTGAACCCTCTTCTACTAATGTATTCTGTGGCTCCAATTTCTTCAAATTTTCTCCAGCATTTATTACTGTTGTTGTTGTTTAGTATGGTGATCCCAATGGGTATGAAAAGGTTTTGATTCACATTTCGCTAATGGCTAATGATGTTGAGCATCTTTTCATCGTTTCTTGGCCAATAGCTGATTCAAAGTCCTTGTCTAGTGACTTCACCATATGGGCCCCTACCAGGGACTGTTATTAATTGCTACTTTCCCCCTCTGTGTTTGGGCCATATTTTCTTATTTCTTTTTTTTAATAATAAATTTATTTTTTATTGGTGTTCAACTTGCCAACATACAGAATAACACCCAGTGCTCATCCCGTCAAGTGCCCCCCTCAGTGCCCGCCACCCAGTCACCACCACCCCCCTCCTCCCCTTCCATCCCCCCTAGTTCGTTTCCCAGAGTTAGGAGTCTCTCATGTTCTGTCTCTCTTTCTGATATTTCCTACCCATTTCTTCTCCCTTCCCCTCTATTCCCTTTCATATTTTCTTATTTCTTTGAGCATCTTGTAATTTTTTGTTGAAAACTGAACATTCAAATAATAAATTGCGGCAACTCTAGAAATCAGATTCTCCCTCCTTCTTGGGATTTGCTGCTGTTGCTGTTTATTGTTTGTTTTAGTGACTTTTCTGGATGATAAAGTCTGTGTTCATTGTCATATGTAGCTGCTGAAGTCTCTGCTCGGTTACCTTAATGATCAGGTAATGGTTGAAGCAGAGATTTCTTTAAATGCCTGGAATCAGTGAGTCTCCGAAGGGGCCATGTGTCTGTGTATTAGAACTTGCCTTGAACACTCAGTCAGAAAGTTAACAACTCTTGTGGCGTCTGGGTGGCTCAGTTGGTTAAGCATCTGCCTTTGACTCAGATCATGATCTCGGGGTCCTGGGATGGAGCCCTGTGGTGTTGAGGTCCCTGCTCAGCAGGAGTCTGCTTCTCTCCCTCCCTCTGCCTATTGCTCTCTCTGCTTGTCCTCTCTCCTGTCAAATACATAAATGAAATCTTTAAAAAAAAAAAAAAAGAAAGAATTGTTAACTTTGTTAATTAACTTTGTTAATTGTTAACAACTCTGCCTTAGCCTTCACTTTCTATTTGCATAGACCTTCAAGGTTATCCAGAGCTAAGGGCTTAGGGTCTTCTCAGATCTTTCTCAGCAGAGTCTTGGGCATAGACAGCCCTGTGCATGCCCTTGACCTTCTAGATTCCTAGGGATATGTCAGAGCTTTTCAAAGTTCCTATGGCTATTGTATTCTCCATATTTTCCTTTAAACTTTTTGGTTAGCTTATTTTTTATCCTAACTTTGTCACTCCTGGCAGCCACAAATTTTAAACAATTGCCACTAATTGTTTTAATAAACACTGCTGATGTAAAGGCTTTTTCTACTAGATGAGCTCCACTCTGAGTCATGTCAAATAAAGACAGCCTTGCAGATAGAATCTTTCAGGGAACTCCAGATAAGTCACTGACAATCCTCTGGAACTGAGGTGTTGAAGGAGGCCCATGTCCATTCTGCAGCCTCCAATGGCTACCAGGTTGCCAGGTTTTAACAAGATTGGAGGTTGTTTATTTCAAAGCTATCATGGAGCTCAAAAGTGGGGAATGGGAATAGGGCAAGTTAAAATGCCATGAATCTCGCTGTTTTTACTGAGAGTCAGTCATTTTTCTTGAATAAACGCTTCCCAGATTGCTACAAGCCTTTCATTAAATGTCTAAAGTTCTGAAAAAGTTGACTCGTGATTTTTGCCAGTATTCCTCTTAATTTTATGAAGATTTCTTGGAGATCCTTATGCTCCCATTTTCTCTGACATTCCTCCTGTGTAGCTTTATTTGAGGCGACATAGTTTGCCGTTCAAACAGTTGTGTACAATTACTGTATTCTTGGATAGCTAACTCCTACTCATCTTAAAACTCAGCTTAAGGGTCACTTCCTTGAGCTATAGAATGCTTTCTGCAGATTAAGTCTGACAAAGAAGCTGATTAATTGAATCAGATGCAATCCCAGCTGCTCTTGTTCAATGAGTGAGTGAGGAGAACTGGACCCATGCCAGGTCAGCATTCACTTTTTCTGGCTTCTCCCACCTCCCCCCATGCATAGTACTCCTTGAAGCACTGCCTTTGAGAGCCTGAGGCTCTCCAGATCATAGCATGATCTAAGCTAGATGAATGCTTTGTGAGGATTTCAAAAAGCAGATTCAAACAGCAGGCAGTCTGTTGGGCTGGAAAGCATGTAGATCCCTTCTAAACTGTATATTTTCTTGACTGATAAAGGATGAATACTTATTCTGATGATTCACTAAAAAGGCCATAATGCTTTTTAGAAAATTATGGAAATATGTAAATTACTGATTCATGCTCCCCAAAAGAATAGTTACTACCTATTAGAAATTAAGAAATTTTTCTTGATTGATTATGAAGAAACTTGTGGAGAAACATTGATAAATGAATCTTGGAGACCATTGGCACAATATATTAGCTACCACTGCTCTGGATCATATCTTAGTTTTTCACATTTAGACAATTAGTATGAATCAACCTGAACATCCCCTGGGACATGTGAGCCCTATTTTGGAGACCATAGAATTGAATTATTTTTTAAGTGGGCTCTAATGATATTTCTAAGTGGATTTTTAGTATTTCTAATATACAGAATTAAGAAAACTGGGCATTTATTGGTTTTATGTAATTTATTATATAGCATAACACATTTACAGACTGGCATGGTATGTTTCTAGAGAAAAAAAACTGTTGGAAAGTAATGTCAAAAAATAGCTGTTCATTTGTGGTACTAATGATATTTCAAATAGCTCATACACTTTTGAGACAAAAAACAAAAAATTTGTAAACTTATGGAATTATTATGAAAAAATGTTCTTTCTTATCTAAAGTTCTAACGGAAAGCAAAGAGAAATTGAGGTTGGCCAATTATCCTCTGAACTTTGTCATTGAAGAAATCTAGCCTAGATGACTCATCAGAGAATAAAATGCTTTTCTAAAAACAGATATTTTTGCTTGACTAATTCAGGCAATTTCATTGATATTTCAATTAGCATTATCCAGAAAATAATTTAAGAAGTTTTAAAATTAGAACTTGAGCCATTCAAGACAAAAGATAAGGCATTCCAAAGCAAAATGAAAATTTGTTGATAATTTTAAAAATAACTTTAAATTTTGAAATAGTTTCAGATTCATAAGAAATTGCAAGAACAGTTCACCCAGCTTTATCCAATGTCAATAAGAGTTTTACATAGCCATTATACATGTCAAAACTAGAGCTGCATAACTCTTAAACTCCTTATCCACATTGAGCACGGGAAAGCATAAGGTTGCTGGAGATCCAAATAAAGAATTTTTGAAGGATGATATTTCTTTGGAAAGAACTCTGGATGTGCTTAGTGTCCTCCATAATGCTATATCCACAAGTGATTGCAGATATGTGACAAATGGGTATTTTCAACTCTAGTGGGGAAAAGCCCTTACAGTAATCTTATGGTTTTTTTTTTTTCGTTTTGCTTATTTTCTTAAAGATTGGCAGCTTTTTACCATTCTCTAATTCAAGAAAGTATTCAACAAACAAAAACTATTTTTTTTCAAAGTAACTGAGATATAAGATTTCAAAGGCGAAATTTCTTTCTCCTTAAATCTCTCGTAGGGAGATCTCCAGTTCTATCACTACTTTGTGGTTCTTTTATCCCAATTTCACTTTAGCAAAATTGTCATTGAAACCTACTTAGGAAAGAAGAGGAACTGCCATCATGTGCTCAGGGTAGCTTTTATCTGTCTGAACACAGACCAAATGCCTGCAGGACTATATCCTGGGAAGTCGTGCTGTATCACTGAGCGCTCCTCTAGCCAATCCACTTCCTACCAACTGCATCACCCATGTCCTCCTCATTCAGCTGAAACTTTTTCTTATTTACCTTTTTAGGTTTGGATTATTCCTAGATTTCTGTAATCCCTCAAATCTCAGACCTGGTCCACTGAAATTAGAGTGTGTTTTATTCAAAATCCAATATCTTCCCTTCATTCTCTTTGGGGAAAATTAATCACTTTCTTTCTTATGTTTGTGCTGCTGACCTTGTTTGTAATTTATCTCTGTATTTCCCACTTTACTTAGCAGAGTGCCTTGAACATGATAGGAACTCAATGAATGTCAACTGAAAGGATGGATTCCTTCCATAAAGAAGGGAGCTGAAAGGATGACTGATGAAGGCAACATTTTTCTCTAAAATGTTTTCTTTAAACATTTTAGCAAGAGTTTTTGTCAATTATATGGATAGTTACTTTATTACACAATATCATTCTTTGCACATGTGTGGGACCCAATAGTTGTATACGAATGTAGCCTTACAAAAAGCAATTAATACCAGTTGGATTAAAAAAAAATTCATAGAAAATAGCTAAGTGAATACAAAAGATACTATTAACAGTGTTATTTCTGGGGAGTGAAGAAAAAGAATTGTTGGATCAGTGGGGTCACTAAATTTGTACTTTTGCTGTACACTGTTTTAATTTTTATGAGCATGTATTACTTTTCCATTTCAATTTTTTAGAGTATGTTAACTAAGCAGAAAACTAAGCAGAGGTCAGAAAACTAAGGAGCGGTACTGTGATCCTGAACTTTTGAGCTTGTGTCTTTCATTGATTCACGGTAGAGGATACAAAATCAAATGCCTCCAGGGCACAGGCAGGTGATGTAACTAAGAAAATTGGATTGCGTGTTGATTGTGAAGAGTGAGGCAGTATCTGCTCTGTCGACAGCAGCCAAGGACTAGATTACCCAGGTCCAGCCAATCGTTGCCATACAAGAATATGGATCTAATGCTGACAGATCACCCAATCTCCAAAGAAGTGAGAAGTCTAGAGATTTTTGGAGGGCAAAATTTCCTGATCTTTAAATGAAAGTTAATTGTTTTAAATTTTCAGTTTAAGATGTAGACCCAACAAATCATGTCAATGGCCTGACCTGTGGGTCACTGGTTTGTAAACTCTGACTTAGTAGTCTGGAGTGGTTTCTTTAAAAACAAAACAAAACAAATAAACAGATGAAGATGCTTCAAGAAACTGGCTCATCTCTTGCTTGTTTTCCTCCTATCTAAAATATCGGTTATTATTCCAGAGGCTACACAAAGGACCCTAGGTATTTTCATGATGACTAAGCAGTAGGACCCACAAACTGTCAAGCTTCTGCAGGATTGTAAACTGATTGCCCATCAGCTGAGCATTGTGGAGCCAATCATAAAGAATACAGTCTCAGGCCTGCATAGCAGTGTTTTCTCACAGGGCTGTGAAGACCAAGAGCTGAAATGAGGTTAATAGAGAAGAATCAAATTGCTGACAGAGAGCGGTCTTCAAATCCTAGAGTTGTGGTCAATTGGATTATAAACTCTAAAATAGTCATGAGGGTGAAATTCAGGATATGCCTAATGTGATATTTGGATATGAGCAAAGGTCAAGATATAAAACAAACATTTCTTTCTACATAAAAACATTGGGAGAGCATACACATCGGAGGGAGATCGAGTCTCTCCCAACTTCAGGACCAGAATTCAAGACTGAGCTGTAAGGGAAGGCTAATCCAGAATGCTTCAATGGAGTTTTATTTTCCACTTAAATCATTTGTCACAGTATTCAATAAAGACCCTAAAGAGAGTCCAGCCAGCTGGCAAATGAACTCTCTTGACCCACTTGCTCAATTAAGGTATCATGCCAAATATTTCCCCTCTATATATAATAATTCCCACCCTGCAATTTACCAGCACTTGCTATTGAAAAGTTGGCTAAAAACCAAGAAATAAACAACCAATAACCAACCAAGGCCTTAAAAGCATCCAAAATCATCTTCACAAGGCCAAACAATAAGGATCACAAGGCCGATTATAGGAACACCTCCACCTCCAGACAGCACATGAGGATGGTACTTGGCAGAGTAATGGACTCTCTGGTTCTTCAATTAAAGTAGTTGAATGCAGCAAATAAACACAACAAGCACTTGGTTGGCGCTCCGTGAATTTATCAAGTGATGATTGTGAGTACCAGATGCAACACATAGCTAAAATTATTAGCCAGTTACCTAATGGGGAGAGAGAAGTAGATACCCTGAAAAGTGACAGCAGACTTAAAATAACATCTGCATCTAAAAATATGACGGGGGAGGGGGGGCAGCCCTGGTGGCACAGCGGTTTAGCGCCGCCTTCAGCCTAGGGTTTCATCCTAGAGACCCGGGATCGAGTCCCATGTTGGGCTCCCTGCATGGAGCCAGCTTCTTCCTCTGCCTGAGTCTCTGCCTCTCCCTCTCTCTCTATGTGTCTCTCATGAATAAATAAATTTAAAAAATAAAAATAAAAATACAACAGGTAGGGAAAAAGCTCCTGAGACTATCACTCTGTACTGCACAGGGGAAAGTCACTGCTCCTCCTTGGTTGGAAGGGTCCACTCTGGGGCCAGGACACCCAGGTTCCTTTGTTAGCAACTGGCTGTGTGAAACTGGACAAGTGGTGTAGCCTCTCTTAACTTGGGCCACCTCATCTATAAAATCTGTCTCACGGGGTGGTGAAGATTCAATGAGTTAACGTTTATTTTTTAAAAAAATCTTAGAGGAGTGCCAAGTACAAAAAAAACTCCGTGATGTTACCTTTGGGTAAGGATACCATGGTATCCTGCAAAGGAATCGGTTATGTTCCGGATAACCTAATTAGCAAGGCAGGAATGGAGTAACCAACGCATGGAAGACCTCCTTCTAAAATTATTATTTTTTTCTTCTAAAATTATTAAAAAGTTTTGGTTTATAGAGAGCTAATTCTAAAGAATAATTTTACTATTAATAATAAATTAATAAATAATTGTTGATTATTAATAATGAATTTTATCAATAATAATAATTTTCTATAGAGAGCTAAGTTAGCTCTGTGTGAACCAAAACGGTCAAGTTTTGGTTGAAATATTCCAGGGATGAGCGTGTCAGCGTAGCTCAGTGCAGCGTTCCACGGACTGCTGGAAGCAAGGCTTGAGTAGAGTGTCCTGTCCCTCATCACTAGCGTGGAGCTCTCAGGTCACCTAAGCATGCTTCGTACTTCTCCTCTATGAAGTTAAGATAATGAAGCAGTTGTTATTAGAACGACATTATGATTTTTGTGGGCCCTATATACACTTGCCTTCACGTAAGCCCCTCCTTCCATAAAGCCATATCAAACATTATATTTTGCAGCTTCACGGGTCTAAGGGCAGGTAATCCAGGCTGGATTCCTTATTACATAGCTGTAACATTACATTCAATTTTTTGCTCCTGACTTTGAAAAAAATTAAAACTTTCTGATTTTTTTCACGGACCATTTTTTCAGTGGCCATTTGACTTCAGATGGACCCTCAACCACACATAAAACAAGATTAAAACACCAACCGCTGTTTAAATTTATATTCAGAAAAACCTTGATTCAAACTCCCTCCTTGATTCGAGCTCCCGCGTCCACTGCCCTCCCTGGCCCCATACTCCACCTCCACCCTTGCTACCAGCCGCGGCCTGCTGTCAGCCTAGCTCACCCCCCGGATAGTCATTACCTCCCCTCTCATCAGTGTTGGCTACACAATTTGTGGGACCTATGCAAAATGAAAATGTGGGGCCTCTCATTTAAAAAGCAGAAGAAAAAGCTTTTTCTTGATTTTGTGGTCTCTTTTGACCTGGGGTATTTGCTGTTTGCTGTTGCACTCCCTCGTGCTCGGGGATACTTGCGGGATGAATGAGGCCCAGTCCTCGACAAGTGGCACATGTGCAGCATGAGCATACCTATCCCAGATGTTCCTGCCTCACTCCGAGGCCCCAACCAAGAGCACAGGCGCCAGTAGTTGCTGGGGGCACTGGCAGCTGAGACGCAGGGAGCAGGAGGTGGTTAAAAACAGGATTGTTGTGAGCCGCGCCCCCAAGTCCCTGGTCACGCTCTGTGGTCTCATCTGACTTTACTTAATAAACCATAAATTCAAAAATAAGATTATTAAAAATAACCAGGATAACAATTGCAAAACCCTAAGCATCAAGCGTGGGATCCTTCTGAGCAGTGGACCTCGTGCAACAGCCCTGGCTGTGTGCTCATGATGCATGAGCCCTGCCTTCCACCTTTTTTTTTTTTTTTTAAGATTTTATGTATGTATTCATGAGACACAGAGAGAGGAGCAGAGACGCAGGCAGTGGGGGAAGCAGGCTCCCTGCAGGGACTGGATCCCAGGCCCCAGGGTTTCGCCCCGGGCCACAGGCAGGTGCTCCCCCCTAGGCCCCGTGGGCGTCCACCTTTGGGATTTCCAACCGCACCCAGGAGCTGAGAACCAAGGCCCACCGGGCGCTTGGTGTGCTTCCCTGCGAGGGAGCCAGACTCAGACGCCATCTGTCGCGGTGCAAACCCATGACCAGAATTGCGGACCTCACCGACTTGTTCCTTAGGCCCCTTGCTGCCTCCTGGGCACCTGGCTTCCCGGGACACCTGCCTGGCGCCAGCAGGTACCAGGCCAGGCAATGATCACCTGTGGGGTTGTCAGGCCGTGTCGCCGCCCGGTGCAGAAGCGTCCCCACGGGCCGACCTCCTAAGGGAACTGTGGGGCCAGATCCCGACAGACGCCTGCAGCCAACAGGCTGCCCCTCATCTCAGCTCTTTCTTCTTTTTCGCCTCCTTCTCTCCCCAGCTCCAGCCTCTCCCTCATATTTCAAGCTAGAGCGCGTGAAGCCCAGCGTCCCCTCTCGCCACTGATGGAGAATCCAGCAAAGCCACCGCCCTGCCCACCGGCCATCGGGGGTTGGGGCGCCGGCCGTGCTGCAGGCTCCGGGACTGAACGTCTCTGCAGCTGGGAAACACCGGAGAGACCCCTGCTAGCTCCCTGGAGAGATGAGAGCAAGACGGCCTCGGATCAGATGGGCCATATCTATTGCAGCTTAATTGATAGTTGTTTTGTCTCCAACACTTAAGAACTTTGTTAGGCCCCAAAAGAGTTTGAATTTAAAGATGAAAGTTGGGGATCCCCGGGTGGCTCAGTGGTTTAGCACCTGCCTTTGGCCCAGGGCGTGATCCTGGAGTCCTGGGATCGAGTCCCGTGTCCGGCTCCCTGCATGGAGCCTGCTGCTCCCTCTGACTGGGTCTCTGCCTCTCTCTCTCTGTCTCTCTATCATGAATAAATAAATAAGATTAAAAAAAAAAAGATGAAGGTTAAGGTCATCTTTAGCTAATTCAATCCCTGCCCCGTCCTTTGCTCAAGTCACATCGTACGAAATCGTATCACCTGAAAGTTCATGTCGTAGTATTAACGAAAAATACCTTGGAGACGTCTCATCTACTCATTTCATTTCACAGACGAGAAAACTGAGACCTAGAGAGGTCACGCCCAGAGTCACTCACAGCGCGACAGGTCCCGCTGAGGGCACAGCTGGAGCGGATTCCATAGCATAATGATGCAAAGGATCCAAAAAATATATAAGAAATGTTATTTGGATTTGTTTATGATGTTTTTTTCTGATCAAATGACAAATTATGCTTAAAAAACAGTTTTATATAAAAATTGAGGGGTGCCTGGTGGCTCAATCAGCTAATCCTCTGCCTGCAGCTCAGGTCATGACCTCAGGGTCCTGGGATTGAGCCCCATGTTGGCATTCCCACTCAGCAGGGAGGCTGCTTCTCCCTCTCCCTCTCTCTTTCTCTCTGAAATAAATAATTTTTTTTTTTTTAAGAAACTGAAAGGCCAACTACAAACTGGGAAAGTTGTTTGAAATTTGCAATACACAAACTCTATTGCTCTTATTAGATTAGGAAGCACTTATACTTACATAATGACAAATCAGGAGTCCCCAGTATTTGAGCTTATCCAGAATCTTGCTTTTTGTTCCTTCCCTGGATACTGAGTCATAGTTGTTTGGAGCCAGTGAAACCCCAGTGTTACCTTCAGGGGTCACACTTGGAATCACTCTCACTCAGCATGGCCTTAGCAGAAATGACCAATACGGGGGCTTAGGTCACGCCAAGCGTATTGCATCACATGCCAGAGAAGGGGCCAAGCAGTGGCCAGAGGGCGACACAGAGTGGACCCAGAGCATTGTCTGATGTCCAGACACACGAGGCTGGCCTCACCTGGACCCAAAGAAGGTCACGGAACCCAAAGACAGAAGCAAGTCCTGTCCAGGCCCTGCGAGCTCCCCCGGCTGAACCGCCTTCGAGAGTCAAGATCCGCTGTCGTGGAGTCAGAGGCGTCTGGAGCTGTCGCCGGGCTGTCCAGCGGGAGACGCTCCCTCGGTGGCCGGAGGCCTCCCAGGTCCCTGCGGAGAAGCGCGTCCCTCGAGGAGCTGTTGACGGCAGTGATGAGAGGCTCGGGGGCAGGGAGCTCATGAGAGGACCGTTTCTAGGAAAAAGAAAAGCAGGGAGCGCAGAGGACACCCCGATGGGACTGAAGACTGAGGGGCCCCTGGATGTCCAGGCCTTTCACGCGTCCCAGGTCATCGGACACCCTGGCTGGGCAGGTGCTGCCGGGTCTCTGGGCCCCGGTGCTCGGAAGTCCCCGGGCCCCAAATGGGACACCCGTTGGAAATGGGCTCACGGCACCCGCGAACAAACAATACCCGAAGGCCCGGGGCTCTACCTCCGGGTGCAGTGGTGCCTGCGTCAGGCCAGGGGCCGGGGCCCTCTCTGTAGGCGGCCCACATGGGCCCAGGCGTCAGGGCTGCAGGAGCCGCCCCCACTACTACACCCAGTCACCCTCCTGCACCACCCTCACCTCCCGCCGGGGAACAGCAAGCCGTCCGGGGCTGCGGGGACGATGACTCCTTTCCGCTACACGATAGTGGTTCCATGGACTTGGAAGGCGAGCCTGCCACCGGCATTTAGGGTCCTCACGTCCCAGTTCCAGGGCTCTGGATTTCAGGGCTGCAGGGCCCCCTCAGGCTTCTCCACCTTAACAGCCCCCAAATGTCCCATTCACCCCCTCAGTTCGAGGGCGGTAACCTCTTACCAAGACTGCTACATCCCGAACGTTTCCTTTTCTGCCTTTCCCTCTCTTTAGTTCTTGGTTGACGGCTCTTTATAGGAAGTTCTCTTTTTAAATAACTGGGTGATGGGGATCCCCGAGTGGCTCAGCGGTTTGGCACCTGCCTTTGGCTCAGGGCCTGGTCCTGGGGACCCGGGATCAAGTCCCGCATCAGGCTCCCTGCATGGAGCCTGCTTCTCCTTCTGCCTGTGTCTCTGCCTCTCTTTCTCTCTGTGTCTCTCATGAACAAATAAATATAACTTTAAAAAAATAAAAATTTAAAAATAAATAAATAAATAGGTGATTTCTGTCTCCTGGTGGATACACTTGATCCACACCCTGCCCCCTGAGGTTGTACCCATTTTCCAGATGAGAAGATTGAGACATAGAATAGGTTTAAAAAAAAAAAAAGCTGGACCAACGTCGCACACTAGGTTGAGAAGGACGAGGGCGGAAGCCTAGGGCTTGGTGGCTGTCGGGGCCTCGCTCCTCTGCGCGCAGCTGAGTTCCGCACGGGAAGGCAGGTCTAGTCAGTAGCTCACGGCCTCTTTTAGCAACACTTTTAGTGTTGGGCTTAGACGGGGCCAACAAGGCAGGCCGTGTTGATATATGAGAGAGTGGGCATGCCCGGCAGCCCTGAGAGCCTGTATAACCCTGGGCCCGAGTGAGTTCTAGTCCAAGGCAACAGAAGCCTGCAGACCTCGTGTGAGGCCCTGTGATAACCTCCAAAAAATATAAAACTGGGAGCTGCTCCAATAGTGAGGACAGTTCACGGCTTTTCCCTTTGGCGAAAGCGATAAGCAAATATTTAGTTTTCCCATTAATCTAGCAAAAACCTAGGCTGGTCCTCTGTGTACTTTTAGCAAAGCGGCCTGATTTCCCGAGAACAAGTGCGTGAAGCCAGCTCGCCCATCTGTGTCCGCCAAGTGCCCCGTGATGTATCCATGCAGAAGACGGCGACCCGAGGGATGCACGTGCACCCCACGCTGGTTATGAACACATGTGTTTGGGAATCCAGCAAGGCCTGGGGGGGGCCCCGGCGCTTGGGCTGCACCCAGAGGGCAGTCGCTAAAGGAAGAGCCATGGGCCCTTGGTCACCGCCAGGTGGGCTCGTCCTTGCGTCCCGGGTGCAGTAAGACCGCCCAAGACGAGGCGCTGAGGTCATCCTGAGGCTCACGTGGGGAGGCGAGGCGCGGGGCTGTCGCCCGAGAGATGAGGCACCATGAGGCCGGCTGTCCCAGGGCGGTGCGGCCCTGTGTCCGTGTGCCCGGAGGCTGCTCACTGAGACGCGGTTGGCCTTCCTGCCAGCACCCGCTCTGCCTCCTCCTGGCGGCTTCTTCGTCCCTGCAGGATCGCCCGTTGCCCCCGTTGCTCCTTCGCCTGCACCCAGGCGGACGTCAGGAAGGCGCCCCGCCAACCAGCTCTAGTGCGGCGTGGGCCTGGGCCCCGAGCCCCGAGCCACGCCAGTCGGACTCTCTCCTTGAAACCTCGGTCTTCATCATGGGGACAGCTGAGAACAATTGTTCCCAAAACAACAGCAGGAGCTTGAAAACACAGGTTTTTAGAGGCCCCAAGCTCCCCGGTTCCGCCCCCTCCCAGCCTGATTCATCCCCTCCCTTCAATTCTCTGAGCTATCCTATTTCCCGCAAATCAATCCTTTTTTTTTTTTTTCCTTTTTTTGCCAAGGCCTTTGTTCGTTGTTTTGCTTGCTTGCAGCCAAGGAGCCCTCACAGACCTCATACGCTGTGTTGGTGAGCGGGAGCCTAAGGGGCCTCTGCAAACTTTAGAGGACCCTCAATGGGACTAAGCCCTCCGTTAGTGCATTGCAATGATCTACAATGTCTGTAGTCGCAGACACCCCGAGTCAAGTCGCAGGGGAGCGGGCTGTGGCTCCGGTGCCCTCGGGGGCTGCTTCATTCGGTACCGCACGGGTACACGGGCAAAGAGAAGTAGATAAATAAAAAAAAAAAAAAAAAAAAAGGAAGTAGAGAAATGACTTTCCAGCGATTTGTTCAGTAATAGAATTACTGCGTCACGAAATAGCAAGCTCCTTGTCCCCGCAGACATTTAAGTGGAACCCACATCTCTTAGGATGGAAAAAAAAAATCTCGCGTTGCTCAAGCGGTTTCCAAAACACGTTGTAATTTGGCTTTATAATTGCATCATTGCTTCCTACTTGCTCAGCCCCCAAGCGGCCGCTTCTATTTTATAAAAATAAAAATATTTTATATTTAAAATATAAATATATTTAGGAAATATATTCTTTTTTAGCTCTATTTTTATTTTTATTATTTTTTTATTTTTATAAATTTATTTTTTATTGGTGTTCAATTTGCCAATATATAGAGTAACACCCAGGGCTCATCCCGTCAAGGGCCCCCCTCAGTGCCCGTCACCCATTCACCCCCACCCCCCGCCCACCTCCCCTTCCATCACCCCTAGTTCATTTCCCAGAGTTAGGAGTCTCTCATGTTCTGTCTCCCTTTCTGATATAGAAAATATATTCTTTTTTTTTTTTTTTTAGAAAATATATTCTAAAGTAAAAATGGAAGACCGTGAGCAGCAAGGTGACACATAGACCAAGACGAAGCAACAAAGGGTGACAGGTACTCTCCCCTTGGCAGGAGGGCAAGTCCTCGCAAGCCCCCAGAAAGGCCAGCAAGAGCTGGAGCCAGGGGTGTGAACCGCTGGCCTTGCTTGCAATGACCTACACGTGATCCATTTTTAGTCTCAAGGAAAGTGAGATAATAAGAAAACGGGTATTTGGTTACATTATTGCCATCCACGGGCACATCTCAGCACCCGTTTTCCATCATTTCTAATAATCCCGTGGCCCAGGGTGCGGCCTTCGGAGCCTAACTGAGGCACCCCGTCACCCGGCCCCTCCGCCCAGCCGCCCTTGCCTCCAGCAAGCACCCGGCCAAGCACCTCCCCACCCTGGACTCTGCAGCGCCCAAGAGCCTCCTGCTGGGCCACGGCCGCCTGGGGGCTGAGCCTTGAGGTGCCCCCCCCACCCCGTGTCGCCGGGACAGTGCGCACTGGAGGCGGTGGGCTGCTGTCCCCTGTACGGGGCGGGAGGGGCGTCGGCTGCACCCCACTCCTGGCACAAGCCCTGCTATGGAGAGAATCGTGAGGACACCTGCAGGGACTGACGCTGGAGCCGCGGCCTGGGAGTGGCCTGTGCGCAGACTCCAGGATTCTGGACCAGGTGCCGCGGCCGCGTCGTCGCATGTAACACTAGGTGGCAACCTTGCCTTTCCAGCAGCCATCCCGGCGCCGGCGCCGGGTGGAGACACAGCGGCCTCGCTTCTGGGGGCTCATCCATGGGACAGGTCGGTTGGGACAAGCAGAGGAGAAGGATCTGGGTAATGACTGCAGCCCGGGCAGCAGCAGGTGGGGCACAGGGGGTAGGGGCGAGGGCGCAGGGGGAGCCCCAGGAGGTCAGCAGGCCCAGGGCTGGGGCAGCCGCTGAGCCCAGGGGGAGCCCCAGGCAGGAGAGGGCCGAGCTGCCGTCCCAGCAGCGCCCGGGAGGCGCGGATCCGGCCTGCTTGGCTCCGGGCCGTGGGGCAGCACAGTGGTTGCTGTGGCGCCCACCCAGGCCTGGGGTGCAGCCCAGCCCATGCAGCACCCGGTGAGTGGCACCCATGGGGCCGGGACGAGGCACAGGCACCCGGTGAGCAGCACCCACGGGGCCGGGACGAGGCACGGGCACTGGGCACTGGGCACCCTGCCGCGACCAATCTCTCCTGCCGAGGACGTGTGTAAGGCACAAAGGTCCCTTGCGCCCGAGAGTCGAACAGCAGAGGGCAAGGGTCCCCTCGGCGGCGAGGGGGGCACATCCCCGGCCCCCGGCCCCACGCCCGGCTGCCCGGCCACAGGCAATCAGTGGAGGGCAACCGCGTCAGCCATGTGGGCCTTGCGGGGGGCCCAGCCTCACCCAGACCCCCAGGGCTGCCGTGCTCACCGGCCCTCCGCGCACAGCCTCGCACACACTCAACACTTGGGGACCCCCCCGGGCTGCCTGCATGTCCCGGCAGGGAAGCTGGCCTCCTGCAGGGCCGCAGGGAGCACCGTGTGCCCAATGGGGTCTGTGTCCAAGTGGAGAGGACCTGCCCCCCAGGTCCGCGCAGAAACGTGGGGCCTCCGGGTGCCTGGCATCCTGATGCTTCTAGAGACTCAAGAAATCCAGAGCTTACTGTGAACACTCCGGCTTTTTACAATGTTTGCTCCTGATTCCATCAGAAAAGCCACCCCGATGGCCAAATACATCCCGCCCCGTGGACCTCGTGCGGCGGTGGCTCCCTGGTTCCTAAGCTCAGTTCCAGTCCTCTGTTTTCTGGTATTTCCGATGAAAAATTCAACTGTGTGGAGAAGCCGAGGTCGTCTTACAGTGGACACATCGCTGGCCTATCCCCGGACCTCCGGGCACTTCGTCATTCTGCCCCTATGGGAATTGGAAGGAGCAGGAAAGAGGACAGGAGAGGGCGAGCCCTGCAGAGGGGACCCCAGGCTGGTACCTCGGGTCTTAAATTCAGCCTCAGGGGTGGGAGAAATGGGGACTCCCCAATCAACAGGTGCAAGTGTCGGCCACGCCGGGTGAGCTCCGTCCTGGAAAATCCACGCACTGCCTGTGCCCAGAGGCTCGGGACGGCTCGGGGCCCCGGGGGAGTCTGCTGGGCATGTAGGGCTCACACTCAGTGCTCCTTCCAGCAGTGAAGTAAAGAACAACATGCGCTTTTTTGGATTCATCCTCTCCAACCCAGCTTCCTATTTGGCCATAATTTTTATTGATTGATTGATGGATTGAAGATTTTACTTATTTATTCATGAGAGACACAGAGAGAGGCAGAGACCCAGGCAGAGGGAGAAGCAGGCTCCATGCAGGGAGCCCGAGGCGGGACTCGATTCCAGGACCCCGGGTCATGCCCTGGACCAAGGGCAGGTGCTAAACTGCTGAGCCACCCAGGGATCCCCCGGCCACGATTTTTAAGTAGAGCTTAGGGCTAGAGACGTCGACGGCCGGTGAGCCAGGTCATCCCTGGGTGGCTGGCAGCGGCCCCTCTGAGCGTCGCCTCTGGAAGGGAGCCCCAGGATGCGAGGGGTTTGGGGGAGACACTGGACACCGAACTGACGCCCCAAGCGAGGCCTGGAAGGGCCAGGCGGAGCCGTGAGCACCCCTCGCAGCCCCCGGGGAACCAGGCAGGCCCGGGGCCGGGGGGCGGCACTGGCCCTGAGTGCGAGCGAGCCGGGCTTTCTGCACACGCAATGCTCATTTTGTGCAGGAGGGGTGGGAGCCTGAGCTGTGAAAACTGATTATTTTAATGACATCCCATGAGGTTTGCATGGAGTCCCAGGCTCTGAAGGTCGGAGCAGCCCGTCCCAGAGTCCCTGCGAGCGCCTGGGGCCCGGGAGGCCTCCGGGTGGCTGCTCGGGGAGACTCATCGGCAGCCTGCCCCTGGCCCTGGTGGTGACGGGCGAGCACCGGGGGGACACGGGGACAGAAAGCTGCTGCACCTTGTGCCCCCGCCCCCCCCAACCGCAGCTTCCCATTGAGCTTGTATCCTTAAGGGGTGGTGGTCACCATGGTAACCGGGGATCGGCTGCATCGGCCTCTGTACCCACATGGGCTCAAGGTGCCCGGCCTTGCAGGGAACACAGGAACACGGAAGAGGAATCTTTTTCGAGACGGACGGTTAAACCGAATTAGGTTCACTGCATGGTTAACCGTAAGAGTGAACGACTCGCAGAAGCACCACGGGCCGCGGCTCCACACCTTCGGGGTCAGGCCTGTGCTGGGGGGGACACGGGGTTCGGGGGACAGGACGGGCTCCCGGAGGAGGAGGGGAAGCAGCTGCCGGGCCCGGGCCTGCTGGTCAGATCATGCCATGTCCAGAGGAGGCTGAGAATGCAGATTTGTGTGCCAAACATCCCAACTGTGCCTACTATTTAAAACTAATTTCAAAAATAAATAAATAAATAAATAAATAAATAAATAAATAAATAAATAAATAAAACTAATTTCAAGCAGGTCAAATAAAACGCATCCGTGAGCTCCAGTTTGCAACATTCAATATCCACGCCCACCCTTTCCCTTAAACGCCGAGGACACCGAGGCCCAGGAAAATCGCTGTTTGTTTGGGTTACACGGTCAGTGAACAAGTCGGGCCTTCAGGGACTGGACTCCCGGTACAGTGCTCCTCCCCGTCTGAAATGTTATTGGAGACAAGCCACCTTAGCTCATTTCCACTCAATTTTTAAAAAATATTTTATTTATTTATTTATTCATGAGAGACACAGGGAGAGAGAGAGGTAGAGACACAGGCAGAGGGAGAAGCAGGCTCCATGCAGGGAGCCCAATGCAGGACTCGATCCCGGGTCCCCAGGACCAGGCCCTGGGCTGAAGGCAGAGCTAAACCGCTGAGCCACCCGGACTGCCCAATATCCTGCCTTAAATAATGACTTTACACTGTAAATGCAAATGATATGCTGAGCCTGGGGGCAGTGGGGGGAGGCTCGATATTGTCCTTTGCCTCTGGTTTCGCAGGAGGCCCCGTGCGCTCTCCAGGCGGGCTACCTCAGCGTCCCCGGGGCCGCGGCCTGGCCAGGTCCTGCTCCCCATCCCCTCCGCCCTGGTGTTTCCCCCAGAGGCCTCCCCGTGTGTAGAGCCCGCCTGCCCGCAGCCAACTCCAGGCCTCCCTCCCTCTCTGTGCTGCAGCCCTGAGCGCGGCCTGGCTTTGCTGCTTTGCATGCTTCCTGGCGGCGGCGGCTTTCCTTTGACAACCACGGACATGTCGGCCCGTATCCCCTGCAAGAAAACTGCAAGAAATAAGGCTTTCGACCTGGCTTGGTGCTGAAAAGCAGCACGCAGACGTGCGTGTCGTGCGCTCCGGGCCAGTGGCGGCATCGCAGAGGGGCTGCTGCCTACCTGCCCTGAGCTGGGCACAGGGACGCCATGGGGGACACAGCGGGGTCGCTCCCGGAGGGCTTTCCCGGCCCGCCTGGGTAAGGGGCCTCTGTGTGCAATGACGTCTGCCACCGTGTGATGCAGATGCGTGCCAGCTGGACACACAGCAGGAAGGAGGCTGCAAGGGGAGGATCACCCACGCGTGGGTCATGGGTGACGGCGAGCCGGGTCTAGGCCTCGGGTGCCTCAACCGCCGCCGGGCCTTCTTCTCCCCGGTTGTGCACTTCCAAGGAGCCTCGAAGCGCGCACAGGAGATTCCTGGGGGCCGAGGGGTTGAGGTGGGGCGGTGGGCAGCTGGGCTCTGCAGGCCTCCTCCGATTCCATGGGAGCCAGGGCGGTGCCGGGCCTGAGCCAGGACTTGGGGGGGGGTGCATTCCCCTCGTGGAGCAAGACTGACCCTGACCTCCTTGCCGCCAGTTCTCCTCCCCCACGCGTCCTGGGGAAATCCCGATCCCGCAGAGGGGGCCCGGGTGCTGGTTCACACCCACCTTGGACGCACACCCCGCGGCTGAGCCGGCAGGTGCACAGGAGCCCGAAGCATCTGCGGCAGCGTGACCGACCGGGTCACAGGGCAGGGAGCAGAACCTCCCCGCGTGACCCGACGGCCTCCAGCTACCTGGGCACCGTTCTCCTGCCCGCGCTGGCCCCATACCCCTTCCTCTCCTCCGATGGTTTCCTCCCGGCCTAGGGGCACCCGAGCTCGGTGGGGACACAAGTGCCAGGAGGGCGGGGGCCGCCTGCTTTTCTCACCCCTGCACCCTGGGGCACCCAGTGCTCAACGTGTGTGCGTTGTTTTTTTTTTTTTTTAATTGCATTAATTGCAGATAGATCGCGGGGCACAGGAGCAGGGGGCACAGGGCAGAGGGAGGAGTAGACTCTTGGCAGAGCAAGGCCCGGGGGCAGGGCCCCATCCCAGGACCCCGGGTCAGCCCGACCGGAGGCAGACGCCAGCCCCTGAGCCACCGGGAGGCCCGACCCCACGGTTTCTAAGGTTCCTTCTAGTGCTTGCCTGTTTCAGCTGCTGCGGACAAATGCCTTCCTCTCGGTTCTGCTTTTGGAAGCCAGCGGGGCGAGAGGGGGCTCCACGACCTGGTTATGTTTGCCGGGGCAGCGTCTCAGCAGGTCCCCTGCTTCCAGCAGGGAGCAACCGGGCGCGGACGTGCCCCCGCAGGAACAACCCCGTCCTCCAAATGCTCCTCTGTGCTCTCGATCGAGCCGACCGTCAGCAGCCTAGAGCACACTTTCGGGCACAGGGTGCAGCCTTCTCTTACAAAATCAATCCGGGTTTCTCATTACTGGAGTCCGGGTGGCTGGGGACGGTGGAGGGAAGGGGGTGTTCAGAGAGGAGCTGCCCTCCAATGTGGCCGGGGTTTGCCCTGCTTCCCGCGTGTCCGTGTCCACGCGCCCATCCTGTGCCTCCACGTAGCCGATCCCCACGCGAGCTAAGGGGCTGCCGACCAGGGATGGGTGGAAGCAGGGCCGGCCTGCGTGGGCGCCGTGGATGAGGCCCGGGGGCAGGTGCGTCCCTCCAGGCATCCATTCAGGTGAGGCCCGGGGGCAGGTGCGTCCCACCGAGCGTCTGACTGGGTGCAGCTCCGGGGGCAGGTGCGTCCCAGCAGGTGTCTGTCCAGGTGAGGCCCTGGCGCAGGTGCGTCCCACCAGGCATCCGTCTGGGTGAGGCCTGGGGCCGGGTGCATCCCACTGGGTGTCTGGGGCAGAGACAGACAGACCGGCCGCGCGGAAAAGCACAGCGACAAGGCCCAGGGAGACAGGGCTGGTGTGTTGGGACGATGTGACTAGATCGTAGTGACTCTGCAGTTAACAGAAGAAAAAGCAAAGGAAACGTGGAGAATAGTCCTTGAGCACCCACGGTGAGTCCTCTAGACCGTGTCGTGCCATCCGGACCCCACGCGGGACCGAGGCTCATGCTGAGCAGTGGTCACCCCCGCAAGGTCCCACCCACATGGGATACCGGCTGCTGGGGCTCAGCCCGATGCACTGGCTCCCTGAGTGCCCCAGGGGTGTCCACCTGCCAGCCTGCGGCCCACCGTGCGCCCACCCCAGGGACACCTGCAGGCGCACCCCAGGGACACCTGCAGACGCACCCCAGGGACACCCTCAGGCACACCCCAGGGACACCCGGAGACACATCCCCAGGGACACCCGCAGGTGCACCCCAAGGACACCCGCAGGCGCACCCCAAGGACACCCGCAGACACACCCCAGGGACACCCGCAGGCGCACCCCAGGGACACCCACAGACGTACCCCAGGGACACCCGCAGGCACACCCCAGGGACACCCACAGGCGCACCCCAGGGACACCCGCAGACGCACCCCAGGGACACCCGGAGACGCACCCCAGGGACACCCGCAGGCGCACCCCAGGGACACCCGCAGACGCACCCCAGGGACACCCGGAGACACACCCCCAGGGACACCCACAGGTGCACCCCCAGGGACAGATTAAGACTCAAAGCACGTTGGTCAGTGGATGACCTACAGCCCCTGGCAGGAGGGGCAGCTGGTTAGCGGGCGCGTGCCATGGTGCCAGCTGGGAGGCCCGCCCCATCCTGTTGTGTCCCCACCGATGGGGCGCCACCGAGGGCCACACCTGAGGCTTGAGCCGGGCCATAGAGGGAAGGCTCCGGACGCAGGCCGGGCCGGCTCAGCCTCGGGGGCGCAGACAGGTGCTAGCTGGGGCCCGCCAGCCGCCCCACTGCGCACCCCTGCAGCCCTCGGGCTAGTCCCCCTGGGCACAAGGCGGACTCGGTCACACTGACATCATGGCTGGGTGGCTGAGGAGGGGTGACACGTCGCCGCCAGCCCGTGAGGACAGGGACGGGGTGGCCGCTGGGAGCTCGAGGCAGGCGGCGGCGGACGGCTGGGGGACGCAGGCCACCCTCGTTGACGGGGCTTGGGGTCGGGACGGAGGAGCCCAGAGGTGCCCTCCTCCCCGTCGGGAGGGGCGAGGCCGGGCACGAGGAGGAGCTGCTCCCCACGGAGAGCCAAGAACTTGGCCCTGGATCGTCCTGCCCGGCCACCTGCTGGGAACCTCTGCGACCCGGGCTCCTGCTTTGCCACGGCGCCCGGGACGGGCCTGTTTGGTGGAGACCTGGCTTCTCGTCCGACGACAGAGGACCTGCTGGCCCCGAATCTTCTCTTGCTCCTGGAGTCCGTTGGGCTGTAGGCCGGGAGCCGGGCCCAGGGGGCTAGGGCACTGGGGGGCGCAAGGCGGACCTGACCAGCGGCCAGTGTGTCCCCGCCAGAGGCCCCCTGCTCACCCCCAGGCCTCAGCGCGGCAGCCGGGTGCAGGGGCAGGGGTGGGGGCCTGGACCCTCGGGCAGCGCTTGTTCGTGGTCCGCGGAAGGGAGACGGGACTGGCCGCGCCGGGAGGCGGGCGGTCGGCAGAGGCTCCGCCGGGCGACTTGGCAGGAAGCTGCGGAGTGGGACCCTGGCTGTCGGACCACACAGGTCACGTGCTGGACGGATGTGGGGATGCGGAGGCCACGGGAAATCGAGAAACCCAAATCAGGAGGAAGGCCGGGAGGTCGGGCAGAGGCAAAGACAGGAGAGACCCTCCAAGTGTCACTCGGGCGTCCGTCCACGCCACCTCCTGCCGCTGCCCCCGCCCAGCTGGCAGCTCAGGGGCCCAAGACTGGCCAGGCTGGGCTGCACACGTCCTCCAGGGGGAGGGCAAGATGTCTTCTCCGACACCTCAACGGGCCCCATCAGGTCTGCACGTGGTGGGGAAACGTGTGCTGCCAGACGGGGGAGGTACTGGGAGGCCACAGAGCCCGGCGACCACCTGGGGGAGCGTGGGGCCGGAGCCCCAAGTCGGGCCCGTGTCTCCCGAGGCCACTGGCCCCGGCCGTGGCTCTCCATCCCCTCCCCCGGGGCCCGGGCCGCTGTCTGACGTGCCAGTTGTTACAACCGAGAAGACGAGCTGTTGGCATGTGGGTGCAGTGAGAGCGCGGCCGGTGGAAACCCCGCAAAGCCAGCGCATCCATCCACGGAAACCAGCTCTCTGGGCCGCAGTGTCTGCGGCGCCAAGTTTCAGAGAATCTCGTCGCGGCGATACGGGGAATCGAGGTAATACGTGGTGTGGGTCTAAGAAGATTGAGGAACTCGCCTGGATGCAAGTATGGATTACACGTAGGAAGCCAGAAGGGGGAAAACCCTCAAAAAAAAAAAAAAAAAAAGAGTTTAAGAGCAGATTTTGCAGGGTCTTGCATGGAGGCTATGTTGTCCAGACGATGTTTAATCGGAGTGTGTGCTTCTCAGGCCAAAATTGCATGTCAATTGCCCGGCCTGGCAATGCGCTCTGGAACTTCTCTCTGGAAGACGCCTGGAGCAGGAGTCGGCGTCCCACGGGACCCGCGCTGTCAGCGTCCCCTCTCCTCCAGCCCCACAGGTCTGCCTCTCTGTGCTGCTCACACCTTTCGGACGGACGACGTCAGAAAAGCCATCGCTCCTGGGAGTGGGTGCTCCCGCTAAGGAGACCATCACTACCATCAACCACAGAATGATCTGGACTCGTTCTAAAATTCATATATTGGGACGCCAGGGTGGCTCCGCGGTGCAGCATCTGCCCCAGGCTCAGGGCGTGACCCCGGGGTCCCGAGATCGAGTCCCGCGTGGTGTCCCTGCAGGGAGCCTGCTTCTCCCTCCCATGCCAGTGGGCACGTCCGGGGCCACCCGCAGTGAGACGCTCTGTCCGTGTTTCAAGGCTTTTAAAGAGCAAACTCGTTCAGGATGGACCGGCTCAGCATGTGCTTTGGGGCTGCTTTCACTCCATACGGACTCCCTGGGCCCATCCTTAGAGGATTTTGTTTGTGCAAAGGAAAGGGAGTGAGACTTCGTCCGCGTCCTGCTCTCACCTTGCTCCCCCTGGCAGGGCTCCCTCGGCTCCCCCTTCATCCTGCTTCACCCGCATCACTAGGCAGCGAGGCCCAGCCTCCTGCGGGACCCTGGCCTGAGGAAGGACGGCGTTAAAACGGGAGACAAACAGCGGGAAAGCCTCAGGCCCTGCGGATTCGCAGGAAATATTTATGAGCTGATTTAAATACTAATGAGCTGGTGGCCCGACGGAGGCCGCCTGGCGCCCGGACTCCTCTGCGCAGAGCTGCGGCCGCAGCCTGGTGAGGCCTCCCGCTGGACGCCCCTGCCAAGAGGCTGTCTAGTGAGACGCACATCTTCCCTCCGGCTTCCGGTCCTTATTTCTATCGTGGTCTTTGCCAACCCACTCGAATGCCGTGCTGAAAGCCCTGTTGACGGCCTGAATCGCACACTGCGTGGCCCCGCCCTGCAGTCCCCACGGCCACTGATCGCAGCCTCGTCCCCTTCCCTTCCTGCCTCCTGCTGAGGAGCCGCCCTGGAGCCTGTGCGGCAGCATGAGGACACGGGAGGACGTGGTCTCGGGAGGACATGGCCACCAGGAGGACATGGTCACCAGGAGGACGTGGTCTCGGGAGGATGTGGTCTCAGGAGGACGTGGCCACCGGGAGGACGTGGCCACTGGGACGTGTCTCCCGTCCCACCCTGACGGCAGGACGTAATCCAGGTGCCCGTGGGTTAGAAAGATGGAAACACCTGCTATTATACTAAAACAAATTCAGCTTCCGAAGAGCTTTCTCCATGAACTGCCTGGGGCTTGACAATCTGCTGACTTGATCTGCAATCAACGACGCGCTTTTGCATTTCAAGATCATTTTTCAAAGTTCCACACCCGGAATTGCTGTTGGAGCTTATTCAGTGGGGCTGCCTGGCTTCCTCTCTCCCTCTTTCCTTTCCTTTTCTTTTTCTTTTTCTTTTTTTTCTTTTTTTTTTTTTTTTTTTTTTTTTTTTTGCATTTCTCATAACATGAAGATGCTAACTAAGGAAGGCAGGGTGCAACCCAGAGAGGTTCTGGAAAACCAGTCACCTTTAAAATGGGGAGCTATCTGTCCCCAAAGTTACAGAGCAGAGATTTTGGCCACATTATCCAGAAACCTTACCCACACTGTGTTGCCCCAAGGGTGTGGTGGCTGGGACCTCACGTACAAAATACAAGATGGCACCAGGAGACCCAGTGATCAAGATAAATACTACTCTTATGTAATATTTTAAAGACTCAAATTAGTTCCTCAAGCCTGTAACAAACAACACAGCCCAATTTTAAATTCCATTAAATCCGGGAGAGTAAAATCATACAAAATTCTGTTTGGGGTACAAGCCACATGTTTACACTGAAGATCCTATTGGGAATTTTCACGTGCGTACCTGTGCGGTCTTCCGTAGTCCTTGGTCAGCCCTGCGGCGGCGGCGTCACCCAGAGCGGGCCCACTGTGTAGGTCGGTATGTGAGGCTGGGGCACCCGGCCGCCGGCCGCCGTAGGACATCTCACCAGGGGACACCCGGGGGCTCAGCGTGGAGCCTCTGCTGCGGCCCAGGGCGTGACCCCAGGTCCCGAGATCGGTCCCGTGTGGGCTCTCCGCAGGGCGCCTGATTCTCCCTCTCCCTGGGTCTCCGCTCTCTGCGTCTCATGGATAAACAAAGGAGGAAGCCAGCCCTCCCAGCGGGATGTTCTGTGATCCTGGGACCGCGTCTCCAGCACGCCCAGCGTCCAGGGACCTGGCCTTGGGGGGCAACGGCTGACCGGCCAGCCCGCGTGGCCACTGAGCAGCGAGGAAGAGCTCCTCTTGGCCCCGCTCGGCCCGGCGGCGGCTCTGGCTTTGCTGCGTGGGCTCCCACGCGGGCCTCAAGGTGCCTCTCCGAGCCGAAGAGGAGATCTGGCCCTTTCGGTCTCATCTCCAGCGTGAGCAGCACCCCCTCCAGCACCCCTCCACAGCCTTCCCCACGTCCCACCGGCTAGAACGGGTCACCTCGACCTTCACAAGCTTCGGGGGGACACGGACTGACGGCCCCGACCCGCGCCGTCCCTCGGGGCCGCCTGTCCCCAGCCAGGCCCTCGCTCGGGCTCTGCGGCACGGAATGGAGGGCCGGCTGCCCCGGGCCAGGGACTGCCAACGGTGATCGTGGACCCACGTCGGGTGGGAAGTGGCACTGAGCTTCATGTCGCCTCCACACCGGCCGCGACGTGGCGCCAGGCAGGCTGCGAGGGTCTTCAGTGGCCCGAGCGGTGGGACAAATCCCAGGTCCACCAGGGTGCCAAGTGTGGCCGCGGCTGCAGCAGCGTGAACGGGGGCGGCTTGTCACCTCGGAGTAGAGGACGTCTTTCCACCGAGACTCAAAATCAAGAAGCCAGGAAAGAAGAGTGAGCGTGGAAGGAAAGCGCCAGAAACACAACTGGTCAGCCGGGGCCGGAGCCAGGGCCTCCGTCACAGACAGAAGCTGCTCTCCCAGGAGCATCACCCCCGGAGGCAGTGGGGGCGCCGCCCCCAGAGGGGACGGGGTAAGAGGAGAGCACATGGCCCTTAACTCCAGGGGCCGGAGCCCACGAGGAGCCTTCAACACCGATGAACGTGTTCACCTCCACTCGAAGTCGTGTTGAGAGCAGTAGACACTAAACCCCCCGGCGCGACCCTTTAGCTCTAGGAGCAGCGACAGTGTGTGACACGGTGCTGGCATAGTTGGTCAGGGTCCCGAAGAGCCGCAGGCACGGACGCTGCTGTGGCTCCTGTGGGGGCTTCAACGGCTGCTTCTGACACCGCAATCAGGGATCATAGGATCCCACGGCTCCTACGGGTCCCACGGGTCCCATGGGTCCCACGGGTCCCATGGGTCCTACGGGTCCTACGGGTCCCACGGGTCCCACGGGTCCCACGGGTCCTACAGTCCTACAGTCCTACAAGTCCTACAGAGCCATTGGACAATGTGCAAAAAGGGTCATTAGGCCTGATGTTCCTGGAAGATGCACGTAAGACCCCATCGGTCAGTCCACCACCAGCGTTGGTCCAAAACGGTTGAAGCCTATGAGGTACTGGAATATGGAAATCTTAAATATTGCGTTTTTAGGTTTGTAAAAGTCTCTGTCTTGTAGAAAAGCACGGAGGCAATGCAAATAGCCAATGAAAGTGGACTCCTTAAATAAATCACGGGCATCCACGGGATGCAAGCAAATGTGCGTCTATGCAGAAGGATGAGGTCAGATCTGTGTATAGTAATATAAAAGGATCTCGAAAACCGAGATTAAGTTCGAAAAAAGCAAAGTGCTGATCGTTATGTGTGATACTCCAACTTTTGTTTCGTTATGTGTGATACTCCAACTTTATGCAACTTTTTTGCATAAAAGGAAAAGAAAAAATAACTACCTTTAATCAAAAAATACCTATAATTACATTTGCTTATAAAAATACAGAGAAATCAGAAGACACCTTTACTGGGGAGATGGTGAACTGGGAGGATGAAAGATGGGATAAGAGGAAAAGTTTCCACTGCATCTCATTTATTTTTCTTTTAATTTTGAGCTTTGTTAATGTTATGTATTCAGAGGAAGACTGCTTCCTTCGCTGTGCAAGCTTTTTATTTTGACGTAGTCCCAATAGTTTATTTTTACTTTTGTTCCCCTTATCTCAGGGGACGTATCGAGAAAAAAAGTTGCTACTGTCAGAGAAGAGTTGATAATGTCAAAGAAATTATTGCCTGTGCTCTTATCTAGGATTTGTACAGTTTCAGGTCTCACGTTCAGGCCTTTCATCCATTTTGAATTTAGTTTTGTGTTTGGTGTAAGAAAATCGTCCATTCTTTTGTGTTCTTTTTGCATGTTGCTGTCCAGTTTTCCCAACACCATCTGTTGAAGAGACCGGTTTTTTCCCATTGCATAGTCTTTCCCACTTTGTCAAAGATGAATTGACCATATATTTCTGGGGTTTTAATTTTGTCCTATTGACCCTATGTGTCTATTTTTGTGCCATACCATGTGTTTTGATCACTACAGCTCTGTAAATATGACTTGAAGTCTGAAATTGTAATGCTTCCCGCTTTGTTTTGCTTTTTCAAAATTGCTCTGCTATTCAAATCTTTTATCCTACACAAATTTTAGGATAGTTTGTTCCAGTTCTGTGAAAAATGCTATTGGTATCTTGATATGGTTTGTAGTAAATGTGTAGATTTTTTGTATCTATTGAAGTGATCATATGATTCTTATCCTTTCACTTATTGATGTAATATATCATGTTTGTTTGATTTGTGGATATTGAGCCATCCTTGCAATCCAGGAATAAATCCCACTTGGTCGTGATGAGTGATTTGTTTAATGTATTGTTGCCTTCAGTTTGCTAGTATTTGTTTAAAAAGAATTATTGATTTATTTGAGAGACTAGAGAGCACAAGTGCATGCAGAGGGAGGGGCAGAGGGAGAGTGAAAGGGAGACCAGCAGCTCCCCCGGCTGAGTGCTGAGCCCAAGGTGGGGCTTTGCCTCACGACCCTGAGACCCCCGACCTGAGCCGAAATCAGGAGTCGGTCACTCAATGGACTGAGCCGTCCAGGCGCCCCCAGTTTGCCAGTATTGCACCAAGGATTTTTGCATCTATGTTCATGGGAGATATTGGCCTGTAGTTCTCTTTCTGTGTGTTGTCTTTTTCTGGCTTTGGTGTCAGGGTAATGCTGGCTGTATGGAATAAATTTGGAAGTTTTCTTTCCTTTTCTATTTTTTTGGAATATTTTGAGCAGAATATGTATTTATTCTTCTTTAAATATTCAGTAGAATTCCACTGTGAAGCTATGGGGCCCTGGACTTTTATGTGGTGGGAGGTTTTTGATTATTGATTCAATTTCATTGCCTGTAATCGTCTGTTTAAATTTTCTTTTTCTTCCTGTTTCAGTTTTGGTAATTTTTATGTGTTTCTAGGGATTCATCCATTTCTTCCAGGTTGTCCAGTTTGTGGCATATAGTTTTTCATAATATTTTCTTATAATTGTTTGTTTTTCTGTGGTATTGGTTGTGATTGCTCCTCTCTCATTTGTGGCTTTGATTATTTGGTCCCTGTCTCTATTTTTGTGATTGGTCTTGCTGGAACTTATTAATTTCATTGATTTTTTTCAAAGAACCATCTCCTGGTTTCATTGATCTCTTGTGTTGTGGAGGTTTTTTAGTTTCTATGTCATTTATTTCTGCTCTAGTTTTTAGTATTTCCTTCCTTCAATTTAAGTTTTGTTTGTTGTTCTTTTTCTAGCTCCTTTATATGTAAAGTTAGGTTATTTATTTGAGATTTTTCTGGCTTCTTGAGATAGACCTGTATTGCTATAAACTTTCCTCTTAGAACTGCTTTTGCTGCATCCCAAAGGTTTGAACCATTGTGTTTCCATTTTCATTTATTTCTATATACTTTTTTATTTCTTCTATTTCCTACCATCTATAATTCTTTTTTTTAAAGATTTTTGTTATTTATTCATGAGAGACACAGAGAGACAGGCAGAGACACAGGCAGAGGGAGAAGCAGGCTCCATGCAGGACTAGATCCCAGGACCCCGGGGTCACACCCTGAGCTGAAGGCAGATGCTCAACCACTGAGCCTCCCAGGTGTCCCTAACATCGATAATTCTTAACTGTTGCCTACATTCAAGTTCTAAATCTTTAACTTGGCATTCAAGGCCACATTACAGATTAGCTCAAATCAACCTTTTCCACAGTTGTTTTTTACTCATCTCCCCACTCCTACCCCCCACCCATGACACACACATAAATGCATGCTACTATCCCTGGAATCTCCCCCTAAAGATAATTACTGTTAATAGTTTTCATTTCAAAAAATACATGATGTGCATGTGCCTACATTTATATTGTATGTATATTGCTTTTCAAAAAATTTACTTCTGTAATCATGTTTTTATTACATATTTTTAAGAATTTTCAGTGTCATGAACTTTTCCCATTCATTTATATGTCTTGTGATTTTTATATATCAGTACTTATGGCTTTTTTAATAGTTAAATAATATTCCATCACATGGCAACATCATGATTCAACTTGTTATTTCCCTTGCTGGACATTTAGGTTGTTTCTGTTATAGCTGTTGTTGTACAAGTAACGCTGCAATAAACACCTTGCCGTGTTTTTGCTGTAATATCAAAGTGTAATTGTTAGACAAATGTTATGTGCATTTAAAAATATGATTGATGGCATCAAATTGCCTTCACAAAGGTTGTATCATGTTACGCTTCCAACAAGCATATGAAACTACTCCTTTCTTCACTCTCTCACCAATATTCGTTTTGCAACTTTAAAAAGTTGCCTCATTGGGGCACCTGGGTGGCTCAATTGGTTAAGCATCTGCCTTTGGCTCAGGTCATGATCCTGAGGTCCTGAAATCGAGTCCCCAAACCGGCTCCCTGCTCAACAGGAGTCTGCTTCTCTTTCTCCCTCTGGCCCTACCCACCCCCACTCATGTTCTCACTCACTCTGCTCTTTTTCTCTCTCAAATACATAAATGTTTAAAAACCTTTTTTAAAAATTAAATAAAAAGTTGCCTGATAGGCAAAAAAGTATCCTTTTTATGCTTATCTGCATTTATTTAATTATCAGAATGAGCATATTTTTATAGGAATTTGTATTTCTCTTTCTATGAACCACCCATTTTAGTTTGGTAGAGCCAAAAGAAGCCTTCTTTTCTATTATGATTCCAGGGTTTCAAGTTGTATTTTAAAAAGCATCTCTACGTCTACATCACCACACACAAACACACACAAATTCCCCTATATTTTCTTTCAGTCTCTCATATATCTTTAAATGTGTAAATCTCTAACCCATTTGGATTTGGGTTTAGTTGGAGATAAGTGGTATATCCTGAGAGACAATACATGATTGAATTATTTTCCAAATGTCCTTACAGAACTTCCTGAGCAATCCGTATTTTCTTCATTGATTTGAATTACAAAATGTATTATATTCTAAATACCCGTAGCTAATAGGTCTTGTCTGTTCTGTTCTATTCATCTGAATATCTCCCCTCACGTAACACCACAACGTTCAAGTCACTATAGCTTTACAGCATCTTTTTTCATCTGATAAGGCTGGTCACCACCTCATCAGCCCTTTGTGTTCGTTTTCAAAACATTCTTAGCTATTTCAACACCTTTAATCTTCCAGATGAACATACAGGATAATTTGAGGGAAATGATATTTTCATAATATCAAGTTTTTCCAACCCTAAGTCCAGTCCTCAAAATGTCACATGAAATCACTAGATAATTACTCAGTGAACCTGAGACTAGATCCTTGTGGACATTTCTGCCCGGATTACTCTGTGTGAGTCATCAGAGTCTATGGCATAATTGCACAATTCTCCCCTTTCTTGTGTAGACACGTGAGAATTACATGGGTATCAGGGAAACCGGGCCTGGAGCAAAAAAATAAACAGTCCCTCCATATCCTTCAGGAATTTTTTAATAGAAAATCAATCATTTACATCCTGTCCACAGTGAGAGTGGAGCTCCAGCCACAATCAATACCAAGGCTCTTGTGTGCCTGAGGCTGCATGCATCTTGGGTATAGGATTCCTGGCTCCTGGCCATAACCAATATAGGAATAAATGCCATTTAATTCCACCCAGCTGTTCCTGGGGCCTTCCATGGGTGGGTCTGCCGAGGGGTGTTTCATTCGATTCACAAGAAAAAAATGTGCCCCTCAATTGCTTGGCACAGGGCCACAAATGCTAGGCCTTTCCAAACACACCACTGTGGGAGAGATGTCACGGAGGCTGGGCGCATCACGGACCAACCAGCCCAAGGTGTACTGCTGCAACAGTGCTCTAAACTTGTCACTTCAGACTTAGAAACCAGAGTTTGGGGTTCAGCATAAGATCTTTCTAACAAGGGCAGCCCCGGTGGCTCAGCGGTTTAGCGCCACCTTCAGCCCGGGGTGGGATCTTGGAGACCCGGGATCGAGTCCCATGTCGGGCATCCTGTGTGGAGCCTGCTTCTCTCTCTCTGCTTGTGTCTCTTCCTCCCTCTCTCTAGTCTCTCATGCATGAATAAATAAAATTTCTAAAAAAAAAAAAAAAAAAAAGATCTTTCTAACAAATGCAGTTAAGAATATATCCTTACCTATTTAAAGCAATGGGGCAGTTGGAATAATTAAATAGAAATTACAACCTACATAGTATTAAAGGTGACATCAATCTATGTAAATTAGTGTCATGGAAGAGATTGTCATGTTCTTAATCCAAAAATATAGACCTTCTTTTGCTTGACAGTAGGCTACCAAATTGATGCATTATAGTTGTGTGTTTAGGTGCCAAAAAAGCAATTTCAGCTTCTGCAAAGAGTAGTCATTTCCCACTTCACATCACGTAATTCCAGTGTTGCAGTTCAAAATTATTCTTCTTCCCCTGAAAAACAAATAAATGCAAGGGACCATGTGTGATTTGCTCTTTTGTGGTTCTATTTTGTTTCCGTGCTTCCTGAGACTATGTCAGAGGGTTTAGAAATTGTGTACTAGGTTCAAGGTCATACCAAGGGAGTGGCTAGTGTGGCTAAAGCCATGTGGCACAGTAGGGCTGGGAGGTGCGCTGGAACTGAAAGATGGCTCAATGGGCTTGGGGAAGGCCCAAATCAAAGGTTCTCTGCAGAAGCAATATGGGCAATAGAAGAAAAGAGAATTCTTACTGAGAACCCACTTGATAAAAGTCGTAAATTTGATCATGATTAAACCCTCCCACACTCTGTTTTAAGCATTATCCCTCAGTATTTAAATTGGCCATGTACATTTTAACTCATTAATCATACAATTATCATTAATCATACAATCTTAATCATTAATCATACAATTAATTAATCATACAATTAATCATTAATCATACAATCTTAACAATTCTAATGTGGAGAATCTATAGGCTGGCCGATTCACATTTTGGGAAAGGAAACATATTTATTGAGCACCTACTATGTTTCAGACTTGTGTTAAGACTGCTAGTGGCAAAAATAAATAAATAAATAAATAAATAAATAAAGACTGCCAGTGGCAATTTCCAGGCCATGTTAGCTTCTCAGAATCTTTAATCCATATTAATTTACACAAAAGATTTCTTAAATATTCAGTTTAAAAATGTATTGCATAATCTATAACCTTTAAAGAAAGAAAAGTTGGGAATTTCACCAAAGGAGAAGTTTTCTTAGGAGAAATGTTTAATCTCTCAGGAGAATAATTTCTTCTGAGATCTAGATGATCCAGTTAAGAGGATTTTAGAATATTCTCAAGCCCTGCAGTGCAACATATCATAGGAAAGGGGGCTTCCCTCCAAGGTACATATTTCAAACACCAAATCGGGGCACCTGGGTGGCTCAGCTGGTCAAGCGTTCATCTGTTGATTTTGGCTCAGGGCATGATCTCAGGGTCGTGAGACAGAGCCCTGAGTCAGGCTCTGTGCTGGGTGTGGAGCCTGCTTAAGATTCTCAATCTCCCTCTGCCCCTCCTCCCTCTTAAAAAAAAAAAAGCAAATAGAAGGTTCTAGAGAGAGGCTGGCTTGGGCATGCCTGACTGTTGCTCAGCATACGTTCAATCTCATTCACTGTGCTTTCCTACAGAGGAGGCTAGAAAGCTGAAACAGACATTTTCCAGGCTGCCGAGATGCTGGACTTCTGGATACCACATGGGCCCTGGCAATGAGATGCACTTACAGTTGATTTAGGGTACGGGAATGAAGCCAAGAACATCTTTTCTGTGACTCTTTCTACCGGCAAACACGGTCTCAGAGTGTCAAGAGGCAGGTGGTAGCTGGACTCAGACTTCCAATGTCTAATCTCCTGCTTTAAGAGGTAGAGAGGCCTACAGGGGTGGGGAGGTTGGTTGTGTTCACTATGGCGGTGGCTTCCTGGTCCCTAGACTCCCTCTACAGCTGTGAGGCCTTAAACTCGATATTGCCAGTAGTCACAGCTGATCCCTGCTCCTCTATCTGATGGTTTTAGAATTATCTAATGCCCCGTATTAAATTCCTTTCTATTAAAAATACCTAGAGTTGTTCTATTTCATGTTCTAGACCCTGACTGATATAGGAGGCCCTCAAAAGTTTTCTGAGGTCTTCTTCTGAATTTAAACATTTACCCCTAGTAATGAAGTACTAGCAAGAAAGAAATCAATGCAAGTTTAGTGTATTTAAGTCACTTTCTTATAAGCAATTTATTCTAGAATGATTAGAAGGCATAATAACATTAGCTTGCCTTTAATTGTGCATTTATAGTCATTACTCAACTCAATCCTTACAGAAACTCCATTTTACAGAGGAGAGCCCCAAGAATTAGAAAAGTTAAGAAACTTTTGTTTGACAACATTGTATAGGCAGAGCAATGGCCTCCCCTCATAGATGTCTCTGTCCTAATCCCCGGAACCTGTGGCGATGTTGCCTTACATGGGCAAAGGAGCTTTGCAGGTGTGATTAAATAGAGGCTATCTTGCTGGGGAGGTTGTCGTGAGTGCTCTGGGTGGGTCCAGCGTCATCATGAGAGAAGGAGGCAGAGGCCAAAGTAGGAGAAGGAGATGTGACAACCAAAGCAGAGGTCAGGGAAGGAGTGATTTGAGGATATGCTAGTCCTGGTCTTACAGATGGAGAATGAGGCCATGAGCTAAAGACTGTGGGTCGCCTCCAGCAGCTGGAAATGGACTCTCCCCTAGGGCCTCCAAAAGGGGTGCTATATGTTGGCGAATTGAACTGCAATAAAAAAAAAAATCAAAAAAATTTTAAATAAATAAATAAATAAATAAATAAATAAATAAAATCTAAAAAGATAAAACAGGGATCCCTGGATGGCTCAGTGGTTGAGCACTTGCCTTCGGCTCAGGTCGTGATCCCAGAGTCCCTGGATCGAGTCCCATGTCGGGCTCCCTGCATGGAGCCTGCTCCTCCCTCTGCCTGTGTCTCTGCCTCTCTCTCTCTCTCTGTGTCTCATGAATAAATAAATAAAATATTTTAAAAAATAAAAATGAATAAAAAAAACAAAAAAAAGGGATGCATCCCTGTAGAACTGTTGAAGAATAAATTACGTTGTTTTAAATCACCAAGTTTGTGATCATTGGTTATAGCAGCAATAGGAAACTAATACAAACATTAATATTTGCTGAGATCTTATCATGCGGCGCTAGGACGTACAGTTGTTAGGAAAATTAAGTGCTCACACCAATTTCCCAGTTTGCATTCTTGCCTGGAGTTAAGCAGAGGCGAGAAGCCCGCCCAGGCCTGCCCGTTCTGCAAGCCAGCGCTCTCAACACTATACTTGGCGGCTTCCACCAGAGGCCAAGCTCACGGTGGATGCCCATTCTTAATTCTAGGAAACTCTAAGAAATTCTAGAAATATTCCTAACTGGATGCTGATAACCTAACACCAAGTGCCCTGTTAATTCTAGGAAATTCTAAGAAATTCTAGGAATATTCCTAACTGGATGCTGATAATCTAACATCAAGTACCTTTGCTTATTCGTAAGGACCGGAAGGTTCTCTTTCTCCCGTGGGCCATTCTGGTGTTTGCTGCAGAGAAGGCCTTTATCCCTCAAGTATGTGCCTAGACCTTTAGTTCTCAAGTCTCTTCCTACATCGGGGGTGCTTGTTAAGACACCGGCTTCTAGAGTGCAGACTCCCTGGGTCTGAGCGGGGCCCGAGGGTAGGCGCTTTCCTGCTGCGGGGGATTCTGAGGCAGACACACTGGGGGCCTCAGCTGAGGAATACTCTCTTATTATAATTCTATAAATTATTGAGGAGTCTTGCTTTTTGAGTCCGGGAGACAGTATTCCCAAAATCCTAATCCCCCTGGTTCTTCTCTTAGGGTTCGAAGGAGACATTCTTTTCCTGTCCACAAATGCTTTGCAACGGCAAGAGGTGGTCTCCGAATCCCACAGTGATGAGGAACAGGGGTCACGCGCTTTTGTATTTTTCTTTGTGCCGCAGTTGACGCCACTAGAGTTATCTTTTTATTTAATATTCTAACATTACCACTATGTTATGATTGCTTTTTCACATGTCAGGTTGAAATGCTCAGTGCAGTTTAACATTCTCAGACGTGCTCCTGTAGGATCAGGCTCTTTTTTTTTTTCTTAAGGTAACAAATTCGGTTACAGATGGTTTCACTGAAATTGCCGCTTAAGCGACGGCGCAAAGGCTAACCTCAGTTCACCAAACACAAGATTGTGCTGGCTTCCTCTAGATAGCTGCAATATTCCAATGAACCAGAGACTTATTACCTGCGGAGAGCACCCTAGACGTTCTCGAACCCAGGCCGAACGTTCCGCAAATGAGGAAAACGGGGTTTAAAAGAGGGAAGTGGTTTGCCTAAAGCCCTACACGTAAAGGACAAAAACAAGACTAGCAACTACTTTCCTAACCGTTCAGAACCGTTCAGAAGCTCAGTGTCACCGTAGCTGGATACATGTACACTCTGATGGCGCTTTCATTGCTTCCACTCTGAGTTAATTCAGTGACTAATCTGCAGAAGACCAGCTGTAAAAACTCATATTTTCATTTTGCTATCTTTCCTTCTCAAGACCTCTTCTGTCCTGACCCCAACTTTCCTTCCCTAGGTATTCATAGTGAATTTTGCGCGGATCTCTGCTTCAGGAGCCGTATCCTGACAACCCTCTCGTTCAAATAAGAACAACGTTTGCGGGACCCTGCGCGGAGCCCAGAGCGCTTGCCTCGCTGGGTCCTCAGGCACTGCTGAGCATGTCAGACCCAGCTCTGAGCCCC
This sequence comes from Canis lupus familiaris, assembly GCF_011100685.1. Taxonomy (NCBI): domain Eukaryota; kingdom Metazoa; phylum Chordata; class Mammalia; order Carnivora; family Canidae; genus Canis; species Canis lupus. The sequence goes on along the minus strand of NC_049224.1, from coordinate 430,658 downwards.
GTCCTCTCTGCCAGAGCCGCTGTCAAATGGTTTCGTGCGATTTACTTGAATGAAGTTCTTTGAGCAGGTGTTAGGGCAGGAAAGGCAACACCCCAGGCTTGTGACCCCAGAGGTGGTGGGGGACAGCGGGGCCCGCGCTGCCGGCCACGAGCTGAGCCGCTCTGGGTCCAGCCATCACGTTTCCAGGGCTCCGAGTCGGATCTGGGGGCAGAAGCCTGGAGTGGCGAATGCCCCATTGAGTGTGACACCGGGATACCCCCCCGACCCTGATCGGTATGACCCGATGACCCCCGAAGTCCTGCCACCTACTATGCTCCCCTGCCCGAGTGGGGAGCCCAGGGGAGAGCCCTGCAGCGAGGCGGGCATTCTGCGATGACTCAGCACCTGGGGTTTGAGAGGCGGGAAAGGGGAGGGCAGGTAGGCTGGGCGTGGGCACCTGCGGCGCACCTGAGCTGAAGCCCGCGTCCTGGGGATGGCCCGTCGTTAGCAGCCATGGGACCTGCGGTTTCAGCTTCTGCAGGTGCAACATCACCTGGATGAGGTGCGGTCCGCAGCACGTGAAGGGGGGGGTCTCGCCGCCGCTCCTGGCGGCAGGGCTACCGACAGGGACAGGGACGGGGACGCAGGCACGTCGCAGGAGAGGCTTAAGACGAGTGGTGTGCATTTCCGCGCGTCTTGCAGATTTTCAGTGCAGGCATGTGAAAAATCGGGTTGGCGCTCACACTCGCTGTTGCTTGAATCCCAGCCCATCCGGGACAAAGTAGTCTTGTTCGCTTACATCCCACTGGAAAATCAGTTCTGTGTCTTTTTCTTCCTCCAGAACACAGCTTTTCTTTGTTACCATTCATTCACTTATTTATTCTTCCGACAAATCATTATTTTTACGGACTGGCACTTGCTAGGTGCCTGGGACATGGTGATGGGGATAGAAGCCGTCGTCAAGCTTGAGGTCTTGTGACATCAAATAAGTCCTGACGGCCAAGTGTGCTAAGTGTCACAATAAGGGAAGTAAGGGGGGAAGTGACTGAAGCCCCAACCAGTCTGCGTCCCGTCCCTGCACAGAGAATGAGAATGATGGAAAGACGCCTCCTCGGAGGCCGGCACGAGGCCCAGAGGGAAGGGGTGGTTCAAGGGCTTTGGTAAGTGCAATACGTCCCAGACTTTCTATTCGGATCCCCATGGAAGTAACCTAAGCGAGGCAGAGAAAGGCCTGTAAGAACACCCGTCTTGTTTGGGAGCCCGGGCGGTCCTGCTCATCCACCCCCTGCGACACTCTTCCAGGGGGAGCTCGGCCGGCTGGGCCATCCCTGGAAGTGACAGTGCGGGTCGCACGGGGTCGGGACCCCAGATCCCTTTCATGTGCCTGGAACAGAAGCTTCTAGAAAGACCCACAGCCCACTTCCAACGGGGAAACCTTGTCAGCAAGGAGGGGACACGTCCTTTTGAAAACTGGGCATGTGATGCCCTGTAGCATCTGGAGAGATAGCCGGGTTGGCGCCCTTGGGGGCAGGCGTCCTGCCAGCATCCCCAGCATGTCCTGCAAGGAAACAGCAAATACTGGCCCTCGGCTGTGCGGCCCATAACGCCCTGGCCATGAATCGTCGTTGGAATAAGAAGCGGGACGAGGGGAATGTGTTCTGAGAATACGCATTTTTCCCCGGAAGCGGCCCACACCCATGGAGGCTGCAAATTCCACAATCCCAGCACGAGAAGCCGCTGTCGGGTGGCAGCGACCCACCGCGCCGGGCCCCACCTGCCATGCACGTGGAGGACATTCCGGGCAAAGGCACCGAGTGGCACAGCAGTGGTAGAAATAATGATCATTGTCGTCGTTTTCACCTAAATGTGACTCCTCATGGCTAAAGTGCTATCGGCTAATCGGATTTTTTGGACATGCCAAAAAGCTTTTTTGGGCCCATTTTGCCTCTGGAAACAACACCGCCTCACCTGGGACAGAGGTCATTCCGGTCTGCCCGGGGGCGAGCAGCTGCCTCGCATCGTGGCCTGTTGTTCTGAGCTCCAACCTTTCCCATCATGGAGGGAAGGGAGAACAGGGCAAACTGGATTGAGTGTCTACTTTTCTTGTAAGAAACGATGCACCCATATGGGGTCAAAGGTCACGGCCGCGTCTACAGGTTACCTGCAGGGAGGGCGAGTCTAATAAACGGCGAAGCGACTGGAGCCTTTCGGTTCACACAAGCCTTCGAGGAACGATCGGCCCGTAAAGGGGGATGGAAGCGGCCAGCTGCCTCCCAGGTGTTCCAGGTGTTCCGCCACACGGGGGCTGACGGCCCAGGCACTGCTGGGAGCCCGGTGGAGGCGGTGGCCGCCCAGGTGAAGCCAAGGAGGCTCCGTGACGCAAGGGGCCCAGAGCCAGGGGCACCCGGTGAAGTCGGGGGGCTGTAGGGCCTTGGGGCCCCGTCGTGGCAAACCTCCTGTGCCTCGGGTGACCATGTTCCCTCGAGGACAGCGGGGTCGCCTCGTCTGCCCGGGGGGGCGGGGGGCAGCACAGGTGCACAGGCCGGGTCGGTTACAGGTGCGAAGCCCCGGGGGCAGCTTCCTGACCCGGGGTCCTGGCTGTTACCTGCAGGGCGATGACACACTGGGGTAGCCCCCATGAACGCAGGCTCCCCTTGTCCTGGCCTGGCCCCTGCAGGGGCAACACGGAGCCGATTGCCCTCGTCCTGCCTTCCCTCTGTCCCCTCCCCTGCTTCGCCTCATGCTCAGGCCAGACCAGCTCGCCCGACACGCCCACCCACCACCCCTGCCCGCCAGCTCTTGGCGCCGCTCCCCTGCATGCAGGCTGGGCACCTGGGACCCGGCGGCCACCCCAGGCAGGCTCAGGGCAGGGCCCAGTCGTCACCCGGCGGCTGGCCCCGCTGTGGCAGGACAGGGACGGTGACAGCGGCCTGGCCAAGGTCGTTACGATGCCGACGGGCCGGGCAGCCCGGGGGGCCCAGCGGGGTAGCGCCACCTTTGGCCCAGGCCATGACTCCGGGTCCCAGGATCGAGTCCCACGTCCAGCTCCCTGCAGCAAGGCCGCCCTCCCCAAACACCGACGGGAGGCAAGGCCTAGGCTCCGGGCACCCAGCGCAGGGCAAGCAGCCACCTTCCACCAGGCCTGCCCCCCCGAGCCGAAGAGGGACGAGGCTGCCCCGACGCCGCTCAGCCAAGCTGCCCGGTGGGCCTGGCAGGTCGGGAGGCGACAGGCCACCCCGCGCAGGGTCAGGCCCCGGCTGCCGCCCAGAGACGCCTCGGAAGCAGCAGCCACCCCGCGCACCTGTGCCTCCAGGGGCAACGCGGTGCCCTGCGGAGGAAAGCAGCTCCTGCCACCCACTCCAGGCTTGGGAGCGGGACATGCAGGGGGCACCTAGCTGCACCTGTGTCTGCCCACAGGCAGGAAAGAGGCAGGAGCCCAGCAGGTCCCGGGCCCCCAGGCCTGACACTGGGCAGGCAGGTGCCCCGGGGCGGCCCCGAGCCCAAGGACGGCAGGTGTGGGGGGCGACGCTGCACGCAGAGCTGCACCCCAAGGGGCAGGCGGGGCCCCTTGGGGCTGCACCGAGGTCGCTGTGCCCCGGGTGCCAGGCTCACAGTGCCCGCAGGCGCCCACGGCAGGCTTGTCCTGAGGCTCGTTCTGGGGGGACCTGTGGGGGACTGAGTGCTATTAGGCACCTGTGGGACCCCCTCCTTCACAATCTAAGCAGAAGGCAGGACTCTGTTTCCTGAAGATCAACTGAAAACAGCCCTGCCTGGTGGAGAGCATGATGAGGACTGTCCTCCGGCTCCTCCCCACCCACCTCCTCTTGGCCGGGCCCGCGTCGGAGCACGACCAGGGCCTTCTCCTTTGACCCTAGCCCGATGTTTAATTCCTTATGGATTTCGATCTTTTTAAAGGGTTCATACTGAAATATCTTCACGGACAGACTATCCGTGATGCAGGAGTCCTAATTTGGAAGCATTTTCTTAAGTCACCCCTCGTCCGAGGAAGGAAGAAACTCTTGAAACATGGGAAGTTGTAGGATTGATTTTCTGCCCCAGAGCTGCAGAATAAGTAGGACTCCAGAGCTAAACATCTTGGGGACGGACCCTGACCCTTTATTTAAATAGAAAAATAAGACAAGAAGCTCTGCCTTCCACGGGACCCCAGTTACTCCTAATACTACTAATACTCCAGGGCCACTTGTTGTCACTAGTCAGCAGGATCGTTAATCCTACGGTTTTAAGGTCATTATTGACCATTATGCAGAAAGTCTAGACCATCCTTACGTATTTCATGACCGTGTATGCTCAGGGCTCCTGTTTTTTCCAGAAAACGTATTTTTATTTTTAATAATGCATTACATTGACACGGGATTTTCCAGTTCCTAAAGATGCCTTTAGATTCATTACCTTATGTTCAATCCTCAAAAACATCTTCTGAAGCAGACACACCAGGCATTATCACTGTTTTATTTTGTTTTTAGTTAAAATAAAATAAAATAAAATTTATTTCTTAAAAAATAAAGGAGAGAAAATTAGTGGGAAAAATCAGAGGGAGACAAACCATGAGAGTCTGGGAAGCAACACGGGGCAGTGGAAGGGGAGGCAGGGGGTTGGGGTGACGGGCAGTGAGGGGGCACCTGATGGGATGAGCACTGGGGGTTATGCTATATGCTGGCAAATGGAACTCCAATAAAAAATATACCAAAAAAAAAAAAAAAAGGGAAAAATATCCTCATGCACATGGTAACAAATTCAAGGGCAGAAATTGAAAATCAAATCTCTGCCAGCCAGCTCCGCCGCCAAGTGTCCTGAGATACGAGGACCATCAGGGGTCTCCTGAGTCCTCACAGAAGCTGCCACGCGGGCTCGTGTGCAGCATCCGGGAGTGCTGAGCTCCCGCCAGGGCCCTCCCAGGCCAAGCCCTGTGCCTCCCGCCGCGGGTGTCCAGGGGGAGGCAGGGCCCAGCCTCCCTGCTTGCAGCCTGTGCCCCTGGTGCCTCATACAGGGCTCAGGTCACATCCAGCTCCTCCGACGAGCGACACAGGATGGGTGCACGCCGTCCTCACGCCTATCCCGGCCTCCGGGCGTGTGTGTCAGGGAGGGGAGGGGCAGAGACACTCCGGGCCACTTGCTCACAGCTGCACCCCCGGAGGCCGGGGAGGGGCAAAGTTTTGGGCCCCAACAGTGTGGCCCCGGGACCCGGCTCTCGGCTCTCGACCACTGGGATCGGAGGCCCCATTCCCCCCATTCCCCCGTCGGAGACCCCAGGGCCCGCAGAGTGCTGGCTCCAGGTCCCCGAGAGGCCCTCAAGGCTTCAGAGTGGAGGCGGGTCCGCGTAAGCGGAGGCCTGGGGGCCTTGCACAAGTGGGGGCCGAGGGGTGAGGTTATTTCTCCGTGCTCGAACACTCAGCTCCTGCGCTAGTGGGTTCTGTGGTTCCAGCAGAAGTTGCCACAGAAAAGCCCTAACGTAAACGTCGACGTTTTGAGTCACGAGCTTACAGAACAGTCATGCCCAATGCTGTCCCGTGTTGCCGTTCATTGCTCTGTGTTGCTGCAAACACAGACTTGCTAACCCATGAGAGGTCAGACTGGAGAAGCGTGCGCGGTGGAATGCCGCATGGGGCCTGGCTCGCCCCGGGGACGGTGGCCCGGAGCAGCGCTCTGCCGACTTGAGGACCACAGCTGCGTACCCTAAACCTGAAAGCGTCTCCCGAGGCGCTGCACGGCGCTTGACAGTTGTAAGCAGAATTATTTTCAAGCCCGTCTTGTATTTAAATAGTTCAAGAACCTCTTCGGGCGCTCACCCGCTCCCTGGTCCCGGCCCTGCCTGACGACGAGGGCCTCCCGTGGAAGGGCTGGAGGCTCCCTACACACCCCGCACTCTGGTCCCTCGCCCTCGCCAGGCCTCGCATCACCCGGGGCTCTGCTGTCCTCCGATCACTTGGCCAATTAGGAGTTCCTGTGATCACCCTGACCCCCCTCCCCACCGGCCCCCCCTTGGAGCAGGTGCCTTGTCTTCACATCCAGGTGGACGATGGTGACGTTGAGCCGAGCACGGCGGCACAGGGAAGGCACGGGACTGGGCAGGGGACTGCATTCAACAAAGCCACTCCGCAGAGCGTGTGACGACTCAAGGCGGCCACCACATATTCTGCCTGGTTTAGGGGATCGTTTGCTTGGCGACCCTTAGAGCTGCGTGCCTCCACTTACCCGAGGTTCTCTCTTCCCCCCCTCTCTAAATTTCCGTTCCCTTTCTCGCTGACTGTTCTCCGGCTCCCCCCAGTCCTGGAGGTCCTCTAGCCCCGCGGAGGCGATTTACTTACTATATTAGCTCCCGCGGTGATGCATGGGTGTCGCAGGGCTGCCCGAACAGTGCCACAGGCTGCGAGACTTGCAGATTCAAGTCCCTACCCTGGAGGCTCGCAGTCCAGCTCCGGGGTCAGCAGGCTGGTTTGATTCCGAGCCTCTGTTCGCGGCCTCGCATGGGCCTCCCGCGGGCACAGATCTACGTCCTGACAGCTGCTCCTAAGGACGCCGGTCAATGTGGACTAGAGACCATCCTAATCACCTTATTTAACCTTAATGACCCCTTTAAAGGACCTATTTTGAAATATGGCCACATTCTGAGGTACTGGGCATTCCGACTCCAACCTATGGATTTTGGGAAGACACCGGTCAGCCGCTAACAGGTAAATCACTTTTTTCTCAGATCCTGCCCGTGATTTAAGGATCTTCCTGCCGTAGGCCTGCCCGTCCTGGGTGTCCAGGTCACACGTCTATACAGTCACTCAAATTCTACATTCTGCCTCTTGACTCTCTGTTACTCATTGCCTTCCTCTTTCGTGAAACCCCCGATTTGAGCTTTCCTTGGCCCCTCGTTGAGACTTTTCTCTGACCACTTGAGCTTCAACGTGTTACACTGTTGACCTGCTACTCAACAATCCACCAGGGATGCACGAACCGGTCCCAAAATTCCAACGATTGGAAGCATTAATGAATTTCCTGTTTTTTGTTTGCTATCTGGCCTTCTCATTTATCCTACCTGTTGGTGCCGTGATAACCTTCCTATTATAACACACATCTTATATCTTCCCTACGTAAAAGGCACGGATGACTCATCATGGCCAACAAATTCCAGCCTCAGTTTCGAACTCAACATCTTCAGCAAGCTGATCCCTACTCCGTGCACACCCCAGATCCGCTTGCTGTTTTATGAGAGCGTCTCCCACGCCTTTCAAACGCCTTTGAGTTATTGACTCAAAGCAGAACAGTCTGTCTGCAGTGATTCCCCTTTGTTTCTCCATCCTGTGTCCTTCTCTCAAGGTCCAACCCATTCTTCAAGCCTCAGCTCATCTACAAAAAAATATTTCCAGATTTCTCTTTTCCCTGAGTCATAATTAATTTCTCCTCTCCTCTTTCCTAATATTTTGTATGTAATTATAGTATTTGTTGCTGTTTGCTTGCTATTAGGGTGTGCATGTGCGTGCATGTGCTCCCCACTGGATCACGGGCTCCTAGATGATAGGCCCCATATACGAAACCCTTGTGTTAGAAGGATAGTGTTGCAGCCTGGCTTCCCTTCTGGTTTTGGCTGCTTATAACCTTGAGCATGTCCCTTAACTTCTGTTGCCCTTCTTTGCTTCATTTCTAAAAGAAGATTAATCATATCGGGGATGCTGTGAAAAATTAATTATCATTTTGAAAGTGCCTTGAGATCTTTAAAGATTGGCATTTCTATTTTTGTGGCATGTTTCTCACTAGAGCTTGCAGTTCTTTTAAAAGAAACATGCAAAGCAGAGGCGTGGACTGTTCACAAAGAACCATTTTTTTTTTCAGAACCGGATATAATTATATCCCATATTTCAGACAAGGTCATCTTCTACCCTTTTTTTTTTTTCGTCTTCTACCCTTAATAGCAAATGATGGCGTCTTGAAGAAAGCTGCTTTTCCTACCAGTGGGTTTAAAGTGATTACAGTATTTATGTTGAATTAGGAAAAAGATGAGTAAGGAATCTAGGATGCAGAGAATAGATATTTCCTTGAGGGAAGAAATAAATGAAAATAAATGAAAAAAAAAAAAACTAATTTTAAACACGCCAAGTGTAAATGACCTTTACAGAGAAAGCCTGCTGTTGATAGGTCCTGGTCAAGGCTAGTAGCAGAGACACTTGCGGAGCCACTGGTTCATTCCAAGAGGCTCAGGACATAAGTCAAGGGCAAAGAGAGCAGAGCCACCGATGCAACAACTCGTGTATCACGCACATTAATTCACACGACCTTCCCAACCGTCCCACGAGCTCCCCAGGGCAGGTCTCCTACATCTGCTTCGCAGCTGAGGGAGTGTCAAGCCCGTGCTGTTGGGCAGCTTATCCAAGGCCATCCCATAGGGAGTGGAGGCGGGACTCCCCATCTCCTGAGCCAAGGCCATGCCCCGGCCTCCCCTCTCCCCTGGTGTTTGAGCACTTCGGACAGGACACCGGCTGCCCCAGAGGGGTCAGGCGGGGGCAAGGGGGCTGGAGGACTTCCAAGGCGCCTTCCACACCCTCCTCCTGACTAGGCCCCGTGGGCCACTCCGTGTAGGGAGCCACCTTTTCCCAGATGCTAGTGCTCCCGGTGCTTAGCAAGCCTTATTCCCTTCCCCCTCATCCTGGGAGGGCTCCCCTCCCCTCCCAGGCTTCCGCAGTGGCCGGGTCCCCACTCTGGCATGAAAAGTCACACCTGGGAGCAGAGCAAGTTTGCACCCCTCGCGCTCCCCCTGTGGCTTAGCATCCAGAGATTGCAGCTCCTTCAGTCTGCCAGACCCTTCGAGAAGCGTCCGCAGTCCAGACGCAAGCCCCCCAACTTGTGTCCCTTCTGTCCAGCCTCTTGCTCTAGAAGCAAGAGCGAGTAAGGCCGTTGAGGAAGGAGGTCAGGAGCCTCTTCCATCTTGAAGGAAATGCATTTTGCTGGTTGGTTCTCTCTCCCTTGTGCTCCAATAGCACTTTTCTGGCTCTTGCATTATTCTTCATCTTGGGCCTTGGGGTGTGGTTCTCTGTGGACATGTCTTATCTCCCCAGTTGCAGCATCAGCTTAAGAGCAGGGAAAATATTTACTAAGGTGGTAACAATAATAGAAAGCACTATTTATTTAAGATTTTATTTATTTTACAGAGGGAGAGAGAAAGCATGTGAGCATGTACACACGGGCAGAGAGAGAAGGAGAAGGCCCAATGCGGGGCTCGATCCCAGCACCTCGGGATCATGACCTGAGCCAAAGGGAGGCACTCAACCAACTGAGCTACGCAGGCGCCCCTGAAAGCATGATTACCGAATGCAGATTGAGTGGTAGGCGTGGCACTATTCGTACCAGGTGTCACGAATCTTTGCAACAGCTTTATGAGGCAGGCATTATTATTTTCATCCAGATTTTATGGCTAAGGAGATAGAGAAAAGGAGAAATTATTTGTCCTAGATATAGCACATCTAATAACCGTGCAAGCCCGGAGCAGGAGGGAGGGGTGGCATTACCCTCCTGTGCAACCCCTGAGTGCCAGGAGGCCCGTAGGACGCGTGCTGAGTTACACTAGAAGTGGCCTTAATAGGGTGCCATACATATTTACTTGATTTAAGAAAACTCCTGTATAGTTTAATGCAGAAGGCACATAACGGTAGCTAACATTTCGTCACCGGGACCCGTACTCAATCCCTCCCCCTTCTCCTTCTTTCTCTCACCCAAAGCAAAACATGTTTCTTTCCTTTCCTTTCCATTGTTTTATTGCGGAAACCGAGTCACTGCCCTCATCTTGCAGAGTTTGTTCTCTACTGGATTTTGTCCGTTGTATCAGAAAATCCTCGTAACCATCAGACAACTCGTCTTGCGGGGCCTGTACTGCTACTCCTGACCATGTGCGGTGAGAAAGTGTGGCTCAGAATGGTGGGAGTTCTGCCTCAGGTGACATAAGACGTGGCACGTGAGCACACACCTGGGGCCCGGGGCTACCTGGTGGGAGGCCTCCCGGGGCTCGCCCCCTGGGCCTCCGCAGGTGGCCTGTGGCCTCTCCAGGTAACTCACTTTACCACTTACCTTGAGAAACAAAACTTAAAGTAGCAGAGCACTTAGATGGTCTACATTCATTTGCAAATTTTATGAGGATCCTAACTACCATTTTTAATTTATTTTTTAATAATAAATTTATTTTTTATGGGTGTTCAATTTGCCAACATACAGAATAACACCCAGTGCTCATCCCGCCAAGTGCCCCCCTCAGTGCCAGTCACCCAGTCACTCCTACCTCCCTCCCTCCTCCCCTTCCACCACCCCTAGTTCGTTTCCCAGAGTTAGGAGTCTTTATGTTCTGTCTCCCTTTCTGATATTTCCTACCCATTTCTACCATCGTTTGACTCAAGAAGCATGGTGCACACAATTCTCTAAAACGATAAGCTTGGAAATTTGCCCTTAATCAAAGACTTTATCATGGGAAGTTAACTTACAAGGCTTTTTTCTTTACAAAGTCCTTTCACTCACAAGTTGCAAAGGTAAAATATGTAAGTTCAAAAAGGATTCAGACAAAATAATAAATCCACGGTGGTTTATGAAAATAAGCCAAGGACATCTGTGAGAAATACCTCGTTTTTTAAACTTGTAAATAAAAGGATTAAATATTTTTTTTTTTGACATTTGGGGGAAAATTTTAAGTACAAGGAAGATAAAAGCCACCTACCAAGTCCTCATCCTCAAATCCTTTATCTTTTTTTTATAAATTTATTTTTTATTGGTGTTCAATTTGCCAACATATAGCATAACACCCAGTGCTCATCCATCAAGTGCCCCCCAGTGCCCGTCACCCAGTTGCCCCGTCCCCCCACCCACCTCCCCTTCCACCACCCCAAATCCTTCATCTTTTGATGTTGACCGAGCAGCAGCTGGTCTCCCCCACTTTCATGACTGCAGCTCTGAGGTCTGGCCCGCAGGTGGCAAGAGCCTGATTCCTGCTGTGGAGCCTGAACAACTTCTCAGAAGGGGCAGGTCGTGAGCTCCTCGGCCCTGGGGTGGGGAGACCCTCAATGTAAGGAATAAAGTTTCTAGTGCTGGTTGACTAAGGGTCCTCAACACCTGGAATTAAGATCTGAGAAGGATGCAAATCATGAAATACAGATGTTTGCCCTCGGAAGGATGAAATGGAAAACAGGAAGAGCGGAGGCAAGGCATATGGGTTTATAGTTTAGGTGAGTTCCAGACGTTTTGATATGAAAATACTTGCCTTTTTGAAGACCCTTGGAGGACGAGGTTGGGCAGCAGGATGAAATGGACCCAAGAAACTGAGCCCAGCCGCTTTCCAGCCGCACCAGCCACTCTGCCTGTCCCGGGGCTCCAGGCCCGAGGTTAGAGACCCGGCCTAGGCCGCCTGCAGCGCACGCCTTTGGCGACTGCCCCCAGGCCAGCACCCCCCACTGCAGGCATCCCCCCACCCCTGGCCTCCCGGCGGGTCTCCACGCCAGCGCCACTGGGCTAGGAAGCCGGGCGCTCAGGCCCACCGGGCCCTGCCAACCAGGCCAGCACGCAAGCTGTCAGCTGGGACGAGCCTCCCTGCACGAGGCGCCTGCCTCCCTGCCTGGCTGGCCCTGGGACACGTCACCCCCTTCCTTCGGTCCGGGCCCGGGGCCCTCTGCCAGCGCCACGCGGCCTGGCCTGGGCACGTTTGCTGACCCCCGTCAGGACACTGGTGCGAGGGAGAGCAAGGAGCCCAACAGCCGGCGGCCCTCAGCCTCGTGGGGCTTCCGCTTGGAGGGGGTAGACTGAGAAGAAAAGAGCAAAAAAATGAAAACCAACCAACGTAGCTTTCTGCAAGGTCGGGTCGGCTCGGCTCGGGCCCCCGGCTCTGGGCTGGGGCCTCTGCACGGATCCAGGGCCGTGGCCTGAGGGTGCCTCCACCCCTCTCTGCCAACGAAGGCCAAGGCCCGGTGGCTGCCCGCTCTGCTGCCACAAACGGTCGGCGTCCAACAGCTCCCCGGGCACAGGGGGGACAGCCGGGCCCTGCCCTGCGACCGGCCCTTCTCCGGGGGAGGTTCCTCCTGGACACGCTCCGTTTCCCAGCCAGCCGCGTGCACATCCGCACCGGCACCTGCCGGGCCCGGGCCACGACTCCGTGAGTGGGCTGCAGCACACCGGGCTTGCGGAGACACCTAATAAAGCAAGCCCACTGCTTCTCTCCAGGTGCAAGGCTCCTCCACAGGCCCCTCTGCTGGCTTCCCCAAGGTCACGTCCACACTCCCAAGAGCCCCAATGTGCAAGACGGAGGCAGGCCCTGGCTCCCAGGAGCTCACAGGACGGTAGGCTCCGCGCCCGGTCGCTCTGGTTTTCAGAGTGGGACTTGCCACAGTTTATTCGGGGGAAGCTGTATTATCATTATTTTTGTTTAGGCAAAACAGGCAACGGTAAACTAATTAGAAGGTTTTCTATCAAGAGAGAAGAGAAGCAGACAACCAGCAACATGGGGCCAAGCAGAAAAGGGGAGGAAGGAGGGGGGAGGCTTCTTGGCCAACACAGGGGAGGCCTCACCTCGGCAGCCCACCCCGGCCAGCCTCAGGGGACATTCCCTCCCTCTGTCTCCGGCACCACCGTGGCCCCACTGACTTTTAAAAATTCTGCATCCTCGTATGTTTACAGAAATCCACTCAGGCATCCACAACCACATTTCTTTCTTCCAGAAAGATTTCGATTTTATGGTTTCAACGACGGTACCTATGATGTCCAGCCTAAATGAGAGAACTGTTCACGTTCCTTCAGTTCTCCTAGTCCTTACCCACATACACTCAGGCTTCCTACGTATTTCTTAACATAGAATACACATGATTTTGCTTTCCACATTTTTAATTGTGTGCTTCTACTGGCAATCCTTTTCCAAGTCATCAAGTGTGACGTGAGGAAGCGCCCTCTCTCTAATTCTGGCATGAGTAGAAAATGGGAAATTTTTAATTTTAAAGTGATTGCATTATTAAAAAAACTGAGTTGCAAAAGTTGCTCCAAGCGGACTACCTGTTTTATTAAGCTCTGGGTTAAGAGATGCTACTTAAACTTCACGGAGTCACCATCTCTTTGGTCATCTGATTCTGCCCTCTGCTCCATGCCCTTCGTGAAGTATTTCTAAAAATGAAATGCCAGTGGGAACTTTATAGAAGAAAAAGTCTTTCCTAATTGATTTCAAACAGGGAAAATTAAGAGTATGAGCCTAGTGATACCGAAGAATCAGCTTGAACCAGAGGAAAAGACCGTGGTGGTGGCGGTGACGGAAGGGATTTGACAATCCAGGGAACCCAATAAAGTTTTGGGAAGCCCGTGGAAAAAGCAAAGATGGTCTTGGAGACAGCATCAAAGGCTTCTTTTGTCTAGAACTGGTTAAAGTACCTCTATCTGTAAAAAGCATTAACAGCTCACATTATTCTCTTTATAGATAAAATGTGAAGGGAAAGGACATACTGAACAAGGTACTCTACATTGTCATCCAGGAATTTTTTTTTTTTTGTCCAGGAAATTATATGACAGATGATGCCCTAGGTCCCCCGGGATTTATGCCTTATAGAAAGGAGTAAAGAGCAAAGTTTTTTTTTTTTTAAAAAAGAGTATATTTATTTATTCATAGAGACACAGAGAGAGGCAGAGACACAGGCAGAGGAAGAAGCAGGCTCCATGCAGGGAGCCCAAGGTGGGACTCGATCCTGGGACTCCAGGATCACACCCTGGGCTAAAGGCGGCGCTAAACCGCTGAGCCACCGGGGCTGCCCCTAGAGCAAAGTTTGATGTATTATACTATGTTTGAGGCAAGAAACTTAATATCAAGGGTTGCTTCATATGCTGAATTAAAATTGCATATTTAAAAAGAGAAAAAAAATTAGTATAAAAGCCAGCCCCAAATTTACCATAAAAGAACTAAACTAGGAGGGCCACCTGGGAGGTTGAGCGTCTACCTTCAGCTCAGGGCTTGACCCCGGGGTCCTGGGATCGGGTCCCGCATCGGGCTCCCCGCATGGAGCCTGCTTCTCCCTCTGCCTGTGTCTCTGCCTCTCTCTCTCTGTGTCTCTCGTGAATAAATAAATAAAATCTTAAAAAAAAAAGAAAGAACTAAAGTAGGAAGTGGAAAACCCTAATGCTACTGTATTATTGTCTTCTAGTGCTTAACAAGTTACCCCAAAAGTTGGTGACTTAAAACATTTATGTCACAGGTCTCGAATCAAGAACCGGGAGCAGCTTACCTGGGTAGTTGGCTCAGGGCTTTCCATCCTGAGACCTAAGTGGGACTGGAGGATCCTCTTCCAAACTCACTCATTTGACTCATGGTTGTTGTTTAATCCCTCACTGGCTGTTCACAAAACCATCATGTGGATCTGTCCGTCAGTGTCCTCACAATAGGGTAATTAGCTTCTTTCATAATAAATTATTTGAGAGAGAAAGCAAGAAGAGAATTAGGATGCCTTTCATGCCCTCGGCCAGTCTCTTCACTTCCACCATATTCTATTCATTAGAAGACAGTCAGAGTCCAGTCCACACTCCAAGTGGAGGGAATTTGCCTCTTCCTTTTAGGAGGATTTTGTGGATATATTTTTAGATCACACTTCAATAAACTTTTAACATCGTGGGGAGTTGGGGGTGTGCAGGGTTGGGGGACAGGTCCCATCTTCTAGAACAGCAGAGAAGCTGGAAACACAGGAAAACTCAGCCCCCAACCTCATTGCCATCCCCAGAAACTGGAGAAAGCTGTCAACAAAGTCCCGAGAGTTCTCACCAATACTCCCAAATCTGGGGAGAGACCTACACAGATATACGGATCTCTCTCCCATCTTCTGACTGGAGAGTGATAGGCAAGCATATGGAGAGAAAGGGATAAAATAGAGGGGAAAAAAAAGCAACAGGCTGAATTGGGGAAACAACTCCAAACCAAAGGTGGCTGCCGACACTGTTAGGGCTCTGCTCGCACCCCCTCAGCACTCACAGTTACTATGTTTGCTTTTCAGGGTTCCAGCCCCAAGGACCTACAACTCTCCAGGGCTTTTCAGACCAGGAAGCCTCCCTTAGCCTCCTGTAGGGGAGGCAGGACGTACTGGGACATCCAGGCCTCCTCCCAGCAGGGCTCAACCAATGACTTGACAACAGCGGGGATAAATACCCAGTTCCTCCAGTCTGATATGTGTTCTGTGGAGTCTGCAGGAGGTCCCTGTGGAGTCTGCAGAGACCATGAGTCAAGCTCCCTTGGGCCACACAAGTGCCCTGGCTGTGCTTCCTTCACCTATGGCTCCCTTTCCTTCCCTTCCTCACCTCTTTCCCTCACCAGTGCTTCCTGGGATCATTTTCCAAATAAACCACCTCCACTCATGTCCTTGCCTTGGGTTGAGCTTCTGTGGGAACCCGACCTACAAACCATGAACCACTGGGAAGAGTACAATGTACACCCACACGAAGAGTGTGAACTCTGGCATGGGATTATTAGCAAAATCCCGGAAGGGAGAGTACAACGCGGGTGTATCAAAGAGAACATACTCATCATTATCTGTAGTATGACTTCATTTTTATAAAAGTGCTTTTCTCTTGCTTTCCACCCAGCCAACCAATCATGTACCATCCATCTCTTGTTCACCTACCTATGGACATGCAAAGACGGCTAAAATCATGTTTTTTTAATGTTAAATCTAAATATCTCTACATGGTGCAACCTGAGGCGTTTTTAACCTTTATAGGTGCCCTTTTCTACAATGTACACATTCTTTACAATAATGGGTGCCATTTTTACAAAAATAATAATGATTTTTTTCTTTAAAAAACCAAGGCAACAGACAAATATGTCAAGAGGTGAACAAGAGTAGTTCATTCTACATACATTTTCGTATATGACTTTTTATATTTTTAGTGGGAAACAATTTTCTCTTCATCATCCTCATCAAATCTGTAATGAGTTTTTAACCCGAAAAGGCAGTGTTGATGAAAGGCAGCAAAATAGGCGATTTTATATATTATAAAGCAGGGAAAGAATACTTGAAAGCCGTGAACTGGTAAGCTGATAAAACCTTCAAGGAAGACAAATTAACAGTATAAATCAGAGGCCTTAAAAATATCTGAGCATTGGGTGTTATTCTGTATGTTGGCAAATTGAACACCAATAAAAAATAAATTTATTATTAAAAAATATATATATCTATGCTTTTGATCCGGTAATTCTGAGTCTACTTATTTAGCCTAAGGCAGTATTTCCCAAAGCTTGGTCCCATCGTCAGAATCACGTGGGCCCTTCCCAAGATCGATATGTCTGATTCAGACTGAGATCTGGAAATCTGGCCATAACGAGATCTCCTGATAATTCTCATATACGGCAAAGCTTGAGCCCTACGGCCCTGAGCAAGTGAGATGCATCCGTTAATGCTTACTCTGCCCCTACTAAGGATTGGGCTCAATTCTATGCACTGGGGACACAGTTGTGGGTCATAAATAACACAGACATAGTCCTTGTGCTCAAGGAGCTTATTCTTTTTACTCAAAAATTTTACATCAATATATTCATTATAGTGTTATTTATGATGAAAGATAGTAAGTAGAGGAAATTCCCAATGATATTTGAAGAATGGCATGGGAAACTGTTCGCCATGTGGGTCAGAGGAAAACAGCTGGGATCTCTTTTCAAAAATATACGTATGCGTTGATACAAAGAGTAAAGGAGATATGTACACAAAAATATTCACCTTTATGGGCTGCCCAGCTGGCTCAGTTGGTAGAGCATCGAACTTCTTAATCCCAAGGTCACAGGTTCAAGCCCCACGTTCAGCATGTATATATTTAAAAGTATATATGTTAATCTTCATTATCCCTGAAAAACATGATTACAGATTATTTTTTAAAATACTTTATTAATTTATTAATTTATCAATTTATTTATTTATCAGAGAGAGAGAGAGCACAAGCAGGGGGAGCAGCAGAGGGAGCACAATGTGAGGCTTGATCCCAGGACCTGGGGTCATGACCCGAGCCGAAGGCAGACGCCTAACCGACTAAGCCACCCAGGCGCCCTAATTATAGATTATTTTTATAAACGATATTTTTTCTTTATGCTTTTTGGTTATTTCTAAATTTCTGGACTAAACACAAATTACTGACATCATTAGAAGAAAATACAATGTATTAAAAGTTGGTTGTAACACCAGGGGAAATGAGAAATTTCCCTACTCTGGGTCCATCTTTTAAAATACGTTCTGGGACGCCTGGGTGGCTCAGCGGTTGAGTGTCTGCCTTTGGCTCAGGGCGTGATCCCAGGGTCCTGGGATTGAGTTCACATCGGGCTCCCCACAGGGACCCTACTTCTCCCTCCACCCATGTCTCTGCCTCTCTCTCTCTGTGTCTCTCAGGAATAAATGAATAACGTCTTTAAAAAATTTTTAAAATTAAAAAACTTGAAACTTAAAAAAAAAATATGTTCTGATTTAACAATATCAATACAGTTACTCTCTTTTATGATCTGAACCCTAGAACTTTTTATTCCATCTTGGGAGCTGTTCATTTTCAATTTCAGTTTTAAGGAGATGAGCTTTCAAGTGTTTATTTTTTTAAGATTTTATTTATTTATTCATGAGAAATGCAGAGAGAGAGAGAGAGAGAGGCAGAGACACAGGCAGAGGGAGAAGCAGGCTCCATGCAGGGAGCCCGACGCAGGACTCGAACCCGGGGCCCCACGATCACGCCCCGGGGCCAAAGGCAGGTGCTAACCGGCTGAGCCACCGGGGCTGCCCTTTCAAGTGTTTAGTATGTTGGGCTAACAGATGAACCCTAAGTACTTTCCGGCTCTAACAAATGGAGAGCTCAGGAAGATTCTTTTTTCTTAAATTTTAAGTCTTTGTTGCTTTTTTCTGGATTTCAAATATAATACATAATTGTCACATAAAAATATTAAGAGAAATATAGAACATAGAGAAAATCAGCTGCTCCCCCACTGCCGAGGAAACCGCTTTAAAGGGGTGGATTGTATTCTTTTGGATTATATTTCTGCGTATGAGATCCACGTGTCACACACGCACACACGTATACACGTAATTTTATTTGCTTTAATCCGTTACGTGCTATGTTGATGTCACAGTTTCCTCATCCAGGACGTCAGAGCCACCCTCCCGCGTCCTCTTACAGAGCTCACTTTGCCTTTGGAATGCTGCATAAATTACACTGGGTGGACATACGTTGATTTATTTAAAGAATTCTTCTCACTTAATGTTTCTTATATTTTATCATTGATTATTGCTGATTATGTAGGAAACCTACTGGCTCAGCGGCCTGCGGTTCCCTCTGGCTTCCTTACTCCTGCCTCTCATCAGACATAATTGCTTTTCCTGATTATCGAAATGTTTCCAAGAAGGCAATCATGTGGTTTGGACATCCTGACACTCCTGTCTCTTCTCGATACTTCTTGCCTTCTTCTTCCCGTCGTCTCAGGCTTCGGCTAAGCCGTCCCTGAGGACGGTGGACTGAGCCCCGAGCAGAGCCGGCTGTGTAAGTAGGTGCACATTGATCTTTGGGGTTCTAGAACCATTCAGGAAGCTCGTTGTCCATGAACCTGTGTAGACCCAGCCTGAGTGCGCTTGGCCTCAAGCACTACCCCACTTTCCCCCCATCGCCGACCTTCGGGAAGCAGCATTCCAGGGACATTCGGGGCACAGGCCTCGAGGCAGAGAGGCGGTGGCGGGCGGCAGGTGCTTCTGACGGCAGCTGCCCCCTGGCCAGAGCCTCTGCCCTGATGCCCCGCGTCTGCCGCCCTGTCACAGAGAAGAGGAGTCAGGGCCCTGCAGGCCTGCACCCCGTCCTGTGCCCGGGCCACCCTGCTCCCGGCGGGGCCGTGTCATCTTGACAGGTGCAGCTGCTGGCAGGTAGCCAAGGGGGTCCCGGGCACCAAGGATGCCCCAACCCAGACTTCGGCACAACCCCTGGCATTACCGAGCCCACCTAGAGGATGCTTTACACTGAGTGAGGGCTGGTGCATTAAAAAAAATTATTTCCAAAAAAAAAAATTATTTCCATTCACCTAAAAAGTCAGGCTAGAAAACTACAAGTATTATGGCTTCAGGAGAAAAAGAGCAAAGCCTGTTCGGAGTCAGCACAAGGCTGTGGACGTCCAAGTTGGAAGAGCTGGACGGCTGAGCTGTTTGTACTTGGTCGAATCTTGTTCCCGGTAATTGCGTCCTCGCCCCCGTGAAGCTGCTGAGTGTAGGGGCGATGCTCAGGGCCCCCGCATCACTGCTGCCAGATCCTGTTTTAGCATAATTACAGTCTCGAGCTGCAGAGACAGGCGGCTCCATCCAGCTGTGCAGCTGCTTTCTCCAGCGACAATAGGACGCCTGCCCGCTTAGCGACGCCCAAGGCTGGGAACAGGGGAGGCCCTCACGCTGAAACGTCGCCCCTGCTATGTCTACACTTCCTCCCGAAAATGGGGAAATGGCTTAGAATATTAAAAAGCACAAAGTTGGCGTTTTTTGGTTTTTTTTTTTTAAATTCTTTTTGGGGCTTTTAAAGGGACATGCTGAGCTTCGAATGTGGATTTTAGGATCCCAAATCAGAGCTTATTCATCCTCGTGTCTGCAACTGCTATTACTGAGCAAAAATAATAACGACAAAGAAAAATTTTGCCCTGCTCTTTCTCTTGTTCTTGTCCTTCTCACATTCCTTTTTTTCTTCTTGTGGGGACACTAGAAAGCCTGAATTTGTCCACCTCCTCTACCTGCAGGGTGATTCCACAGCAGCGTGACTCCTCGCTGGAGAAATTCTTTTCGTGATCTGAAATCACCGGTAACTGTCCACACTCAGGCTGCAGTTGCCTGGAGACCGCTGCTTCTATCTACACTGATTTCCCAGAGTCTCAGCAACACCAGGGCGCCCCCTCCATCTGCCCAGCTCACCCTTGTATTAGCCCCCGCCCCCAAGTTTGGGTTATTTTTCCTTCACACAAATCCTTACATCTGCCCCCTTTCTATTCCACTAATCACAACCTTAGTTCAGGTCTTTATATCTCTTTCCCGAATTATTAGAAAAGGTTTCCTAAATGGTCCGTCTACGTCGAGGCTCTCCCTATCTGAACTCTTTTAAAAGTTCCAGATCAACTTTCTTACGACACCATTAAAAGGAATGAACATAAAGGCCCATAAACCATCCATTATGTGTCAGGTGCCCAGACACATTGGGTGAAAGACACTGTCATGGGGGCACCGGGGGGCTCGGTGGTTGAGCATCTGCCTTTGGCTTGGGTCATAGTCCTGGGGTCCTGGGTTCGAGTCCCTGATCAGGTCCCCGCAGGAAGCCTGCTTCTCCCTCTGCCTGTGCCTCTGTGTCTCTCATGAATAAATAAAAATAAAATCTTAAAAAAAAAAGACACTCTCATGACTGGACTTTCTACAGTGGTCAAACTGCCTCAGGAACAAGTTCATACATCAATGCTTCTCTAGACATGCTTGAAATGTCTATATATATATATATATATTATAATTTAATTTATTTATTTATTTCATTTTTAATTAATTTATTTATTTTGGGCTGTGAAAGGAGCAGAGGGAGAGAATCTCAAGGAGACTCTGTTGAGCTTGGAGCCCAATGGGGGGGGGGGGTTTGATCTCACGACCCTGAGATCATGACCTGAGCTGACATCAAGAGTCAATGCTTTAAGCGACTGAGCCACCCAGGCGCCCCTGAAGCTATTTTTGATTGTCCAACTGATCCAGGGATGCTGCTAAGCATCCTACAATGTTCAGGACAGCTCCCCACGACAAAAACAGTACAGTCCAAAATATCAGTGGTGCCAAGGTTGAGAAAAAACACACTTAGTAGTTGACTCATGAGTTGGTCCATCGGTTCAGGGCTTCCCACCTACGTGTAACCAGATCCCACCCTTTCTCCAAAGCTTCTTCACCTCTACCTCTCTCAGCTGACTTTCTTTAAGATTTTATTTATTTACTCATGAGAGACACAGAGAGAGAGGCAGACACAGGCAGAGAGAGATGCAGACTCCATGCCGGGAACCCGGTGTGGGACTCGATCCCAGGGTCATGACCTGAGCCAAAGGCAGACGCTCAACTGCTGAGCCCCCAGGTGCCCCTTCTACCTGACTTCTTTTTTTTCTTTTTTAACTGAATTTTCTTTTTAAAATTTTTTAATTTATTTATTCATGAAAGACATAGAGAGAGAGAGAAAGAGAAGGAGGGGCAGAGACACAGGCAGAGGGAGCAGCAGGCTCCATGGAGGGAGCTCAACGTGGGACTCGATCCAGGGTCTCCAGGATCACGCCCTGGGCTACAGGCAGTGCTAACCTGTTGAGCCACCCGGGTTGCCCTACCTGACTTCTTCAAGCACTTTTGGTCTGTACCACCCCCGATGAGTGTATCAAGTGCCATTTTCCTTCACTCTGTGCTCTGTGTCCCAGGTGCTCTCTCTTGTCAAGGTTTTGCTGAAAATCACTGAGCCTATAATCTATGTTATTGTCCACAGCACCAAATACAGGCCCCCCCACCCATGTTACCTAGTTAGTAAATACGTGTAACTCAAAAGATGAGCCCATTAGTGGAGAATTTGGCAGGCAAGCGGTCAGAGGAGGCCTACTGCAGAGTTGATACCGGGGAAATTTATTTGCAACGATCTCATTAAGAACAAAGCTGGGCACCTGGGTGGCTCAGTGGTTGAGTGTCTGCCTTTGGCTCAGGTCGTGGTCCCGGGATCCCGGGATCGAGTCCCACATCGGGCTCCCTGCATAGAGCCTGCTTCTCCCTCTGCCTGTGTCTCTGCCTCTCTCTATCTCTGTCTCTCATGAATAAATAAACTTTAAAAAAAAAAAAGAACAAAGCTGAGGGGAACGAGAATATAGAAAAAGAAAGGGACAGGACCTCCGGAGGTCCTGCCTACGATGAGAGAGTTAGAATATGCATTTAATTGGACCTTTTTATTGTGGTAAAGCATCCATAACAAATTTAACATTTTAACAATGTATTTAAAGATTTTTTATTAAAATAAATAAATAAATAATAAAGATTTTTTTATTTTTAGGGGCATCTGGGTGGCTCTGTCAGTTCAGCATCTGCCTTCAGCTCCAGTTATGATCCCCGGGTCCTGACACCAAGCCCCGCATCAGGCTCCCTGCTCAGCAGGTTGCCTCCTTCTCCCTCTGCCACTCACCCTCCTAGTGCTCGCTCTCTCTCTCTTTCTCTCAAATAAATAAATAAAATATTTTTTAAATTTTATTTTTAAAAGATCTCTACACCCAACATGGGGCGTACTCCAGAGTTACATACCCTACCGAACAACCAGCCAAGCACCCCTCATTTTAACTATTTCAAAGCATATAGTTCAGTGACATTAAATACATCCATTTTGTTGTGCAACCATCACCACCCTCCATCTCCAAAACTCTTCTCATCTTATAACAGTGAAACCCTACACCCATTAAATAATAACTCCCCATTCTCCCCTTGGTCAACCCCTGGCAAAGACCGTTCTGTTTTCTGTCTCTATAAATATGACTATTCTAAGAATTTCATATAAGAAGAATCATACAGTATGATGACTTGTGTGACTGGGTTATTTAACTTATAGCATAATGTCTTCAGGGCTCATCCATGTTGTAGCATGTGTCATCCCTTCCTTCCTTTTTAGGGCAGGATACTATTCCACTGTGTGTATGTACCACATATCGTTTATCCACTTATTGTCAATGGACATTTGGGCTACTTCCACCATTGGTGATTGTGAATGATGCCTCCATGAACATAGGTGGATAAACGTCTGTTTGAATCTCCGCTTTCATTTCTCTTAGGTATGTGCACAGAAGTGGATTTATTTAGTAATTCAATTTTCAATTTTGTTAGAAGATATTTATTTATTTAATTATTTTTTAATTTATTGGGGGCTGGAGAGCACTAGTGGAGAAAGGGCAGAGGGAGAGGGAGAAACAGACTCCCCGCCAAACAGAGAGCCCAATGCAGGACTCAATTCCAGGACCCTGGGATCATGACCTGAGCCGAAGGCAGATGCATAGTCGACTGAGCCACCCAAGTGCCCCTCAATTTTCAGTATTTTGAGAGATTATCATACTGTCTGACGCGGTGTCTATACCATTTGACATTCCCACCAACAGTGCACAAAGGTTCCAGTTTCACCACGTTCTTGATACCACATTTTGTTTTCTGTCTTTTGCTTTTTGTTTCAATAACAATGAGTGTGAACTGGTATCCTATTGTGATTCGATTTGCTCTTCTCTAATGACTCATGATGTTGAGCATCTTTGCACGTGCTTATTGGCCATTTGTGTTTCTTCTTTGGAGAAGTGCCTATTAATGTTCTTACCCATTTTTAAAATCAGGTTGTTTTGTTGTTGAGTTGTGGGAGTTTTTTATACACTGTAGATCTCAATCTTTTATCAGATACATAACTCGCAAATATTTTCTCACATTCCTTGGGTAACCATTTCACTCTGTTAATAGTGTCCTTTGATGCACATACGTGTTTTAATTTTGATGTAGTGCGACTGATGTGTTTTTCTTTTGCTGCTTGTGCTTTTAGTGTAGTATCCAAAAAGTTATTGCCAAATCCAACATCATAAAGATTTTGCTCTCTGTCTTCTTTCAAGAGTTTGTGGTTTTAGCACTTACGTTTAGATTTTGATCCATACTGAGTGAACTTTTGCATATGGCATAAAGTAAGGGCTTAACTCCATTCTTTTGCATGGGGATATCCAGTTTTCCCAACACCATTAATCGAAAAGACTGTCCTTCCTTCATTCAATGGTCTTGACATCTTTGTCAAAAATCATCTGACCTTATTTGAGAGGGTTTATTTCTGAGATCCTTATTCTATTCCATGGGTTTCTATGTCTGTCTTTATCCCGGTGGTACGCTGTTTTGATTACTCTGGTATTGTAGTAAGCTTTGAAAAAATAAAGTGTGAGACCTCCAACTTTGTTCTTCCTTTTCAAGATTGTTTGGCTATTTGGGGTCCCTTGAGATTCCATATGAATTTTAACATGGATTTTTCTATTTATGCAAATGATGTTGGAATTTTGACAGAAGTTGCATTGAATTCATAGATCACCTTGAGCAATATTACATCTTTCCATCCGTTGTAACTGGATTTTTTAATTTATTTTTTATTGGTGTTTAATTTACTAACATACAGAATAACCCCCAGTGCCCGTCACCCATTCACTCCCACCCCCCGCCCTTCTCCCCTTCCACCACCCCTAGTTCGTTTCCCAGAGTTAGCAGTCTTTACGTTCTGTCTCCCTTTCTGATATCCCACACATTTCTTCTCCCTTCCCTTCTATTCCCTTTCACTATTATTTATATTCCCCAAATGAATGAGAACATATAATGTTTGTCCTTCTCCGACTGACTTACTTCACTCAGCATAATACCCTCCAGTTCCATCCACGTTGAAGCAAATGGGTATTTGTCATTTCTAATATCTGAGTAATATTCCATTGTATACATAAACCACATCTTCTTTATCCATTCATCTTTCGTTGGACACCGAGGCTCCTTCCACAGTTTGCTATCGTGGCCATTGCTGCTATAAACATCGGGGTGCAGGTGTCCTGGCGTTTCATTGCATTTGTATCTTTGGGGTAAATCCCCAACAGTGCAATTGCTGGGTCGTAGGGCAGGTATATTTTTAACTGTTTGAGGAACCTCCACACAGTTTTCCAGAGTGGCTGCACCAGTGCACTTTCCCACCAACAGTGTAAGAGGGTTCCCTTTTCTCCGCAGCCTCTCCAACATTTGTTGTTTCCTGCCTTGTTAATTTTCCCCATTCTCACTGGTGTGAGGTGGGATCTCATTGTGGTTTTGATTTGTATTTCCCTGATGGCAAGTGATGCAGAGCATTTTCTCATATGCATGTTGGCCATGTCTATGTCTTCCTCTGTGAGATTTCTCTTCATGTCTTTTGCCCATTTCATGATTGGATTCTTTGTTTCTTTGGTGTTGAGTTTAATAAGTTCTTTATAGATCTTGGAAACTAGCCCTTTATCTGATATGTCATTTGCAAATATCTTCTCCCATTCTGTAGGTTGTTTTTGAGTTTTGTTGACTGTATCCTTTGCTGTGCAAAAGCTTCTTATCTTGATGAAGTCCCAATAGTTCATTTTTGCTTTTGTTTCTTTTGCCTTCGTGGATGTATCTTTCAAGAAGTTACTATGGCTGAGTTCAAAAAGGGTGTTGCCTGTGTTCTTCTCTAGGATTTTGATGGAATCTTGTCTCACATTTAGATCTTTCATCCATTTTGAGTTTATCTTTGTGTATGGTGAAAGAGGGTGGTCTAGTCTGGATTTCTTTCCATTGATTTGTTCTTTCAATAAGGCTTTATAGTTTTCAGTATACAAGTCAATCAGATTCTTTTTTTAAAAAAGTTATTTTGTAAACAACATAATCACAACAGTATTGGAATTTAAAAATAGAAGTTATTCATCCCAAATCTCACTTTCCAACAAATCATTTGGCCTCAGCTTTCCCACATCTTCTAGTTTTATCTGCATGTATTGGTAATTTCAACACAACTGCAGTAATCGCCAGTGGCCTGAGCTTTAGAGAAGGAGTGGAAATGAAAATCCTTTTTTTTTCTTTTAATTTTCACAAAATAGTGGAAATAAATACTTACTAAGCAGAAATTTTAGTTTAATCTTTAAAAAAATGTTTTGGGTTTTTTAAAAGATTTTATTTATTTATTCATGAGAGACACAGAGAGAGGCAGAGACACAGGCAGAGGGAGAAGCAGGCTCCACGCAGGGGGGCCCGATGCAGGACTCGATCCTGGGACCCCATGATTACAACCTGAGCCGAAGGCAGATGCTCAACCACTGAGCCCACCCAGGTTTCCCGAAAACAAGAGTCAAAGATTGCTCTAGAGAACCAGTTTTGGGGCTTGAATGAGAATAGTCACAATTCAAGAAAATATATTAGCTGACTTTATTAGAGCCTCCTCTGAATATTTTCTAACCCTAATTCTAACATTTAGCATTTAACATTTGGATTCCATCTTAAAGGACAAGACTCCAAAAGCATCAAGAACATTTATTTGTTACACTTAATCACGGCTGATGATTGAAATATTTATATCCATCTGTAACTTTTAGTTACTCAGTTTTCAATAGCTGTTCCGGAATTCTATGAAACTGGATAAATTGCAATTAGGCTTTTTATATGAAGGGCGATTTTAGTGATATTTGATTTTATCACCTTTCTTGGAATGAAAAACTAAGTTGATGGTGTTGAGGGTTGAAGTGGGAGGTATGAATTGGTAAAGACAGGTTTGGGAAGCCTTGCCATGCCAGGGTTTATAATCAGAGCATGAACATGCCCTTACAGTAAAAGCAGTCCGTGTCCTAGAATTATCTCTCCTCAAGTAGTTAGAAGGAGCCTGTACATACTTGATAGCACCGATGAAAACCCACAGCTTCACCTTTTCTTTTACAAGCTCATGCCATTTCTTGGATGAATTTGAGGACTGATGAAATGAATCCAAGCATGGGACTTGGATTCTTCCTTTCTTCAGCGGCCTAATACCCCCTCCCATCTTTTTTTTCTAGTCAAAAGATATTATCAGCAAAAAATCCTACAGGGATGACCCTCATCCTTCCCTTCCTCCTCCTCTTCCTCCTCTTCCTCCTTCTTCTCCTTCTGCTGAGATTCTTCTGCCAGTTTTAAAGCTATTTCTACAAATGTCTTAATAAGTCACATTTTTCGGCTGTAACCAGTTTCTCCGGGTTCGGGAATCGAAACGTTGGCAAAGCACTTAGAATGTTCCTTTTAATCAACTTTTAATGTTTGCTTTACCACTCAGTTTTAAATGATATATTTTTGCAGTCTTGGGTTAACACTTTTGTTAACTCCTAGAGCCCAGCCTTGAAAGATCTGAGACCTTACCTAAGAGGTTCAAATAACAAATACCCCCGTGAATAGCTACTGGAGAACAGGTTTTTTTTTTTTTTTAATAAATAAATTTTTTATTCGTGTTCAATTTACCAACATACAGAATAACACCCAGTGCTCCTCCCGTCAAGTGCCCCCCTCAGTGCCCGTCACCCACTCACCCCCACCCTCCG
The DNA here is from genome assembly GCF_011100685.1 of Canis lupus familiaris. Classification (NCBI taxonomy): domain Eukaryota; kingdom Metazoa; phylum Chordata; class Mammalia; order Carnivora; family Canidae; genus Canis; species Canis lupus. The sequence continues at coordinate 403,603 of NC_049224.1, read as the reverse complement.
CCCTCCTCCCCTTCCATCACCCCTAGTTCGTTTCCCAGAGTTAGGAGTCTTTATGTTCTGTCTCCCTTTCTGATATTTCCCACACATTTCTTCTCCCTTCCCTTCTATTCCCTTTCACTATTATTTATATTCCCCAAATGAATGAGAACATACACTGTTTGTCCTTCTCCGATTGACTTACTTCACTCAGCATAATACCCTCCAGTTCCATCCACGTTGAAGCAAATGGTGGGTATTTGTCATTTCTAATGGCTGAGGAATATTCCATTGTATACACAGACCACATCTTCTTTATCCATTCATCTGTCGATGGACACCGAGGCTCCTTCCACAGTTTGGCTATTGTGGCCATTGCTGCTAGAAACATTGGGGTGCAGGTGTCCCGGCGTTTCACTGCATCTGTATCTTTGGGGTAAATCCCCAACAGTGCAATTGCTGGGTCATAAGGCAGGTCTATTTTTAACTCTTTGAGGAACCTCCACACAGTTTTCCAGAGTGGCTGCACCAGTTCACATTCCCACCAACAGTGCAAGAGGGCTCCCTTTTGGAGAACAGGTTTGTTTAACTTTTTAGGCCGGGTGCCCCAGGCGGTGGCTCCCCCCTGTAGGGCGCACACACCTTACTGCAGAGTGTTCAGTGCACACCTCCCAGCCTGTCACATTCAACATCGAGCAGGGAAGGAGATGGTTCCATCAGGCAGTGTCAGAGGAGATAAATGTGTCCAAATCACTCGCCAAGAATGCTTAGTGAGCATCAGAGAGGTGGGTTCTGCTTTCCAAATTACTAAGCAGACTATTGAGAAGTATTGAAACATTCATTTTTCACTGCAGAGTGTTGACTAGAAGCCAGAGACGGCCCATAGTGACATCCACAGGACCGTCTCCCTTCGGTATTCAACCCCCTAAAAGGTGTGAGAGGATATGCATCATTTAGTGACTCTGACACTTAGGATGTGACTGACGAGTTTTATGCACAGAAAACCTATGGATCCTGGAAGCTCAGTTGTCTACTTTTTAGACGAATTTGTTTCAGTAATATCAACTTGTCTGGTTTTCTCTCAACAAAAACGCTGAAATAAATTATCACCGTCTGTGTATGTATGCTATGCATGCGTGTGTCATAATCCCTATGTGTGCATCTTTCTGGAAGGCAGGGCCTAGATTTAAGCCATGATATACTTAAATGAGGTAGAATGGAGACCTCAGCCATCTCTCATGCACTGTTTTGAAAATGAGATCCAAGGACTATCTGCATCAGAATTATCTGGCTTTTTAAAAATATTCAGATTTCAGGGTCTCACCCCAGGTAGGGCCTAGGACCGTACTCTTTGGCAAGCACCCCATGAGATTCTGATGCCGGTGATCCTGTCATCTCTCAACTGAGTGACACCGTCCTGAGACCCAGCAGAGTCCTGAGAAGAGCTGAGCCCTCTTCTCCCCCTTGTTGTCCTTGGTGAAGGACAGAACTGAGCGTCTCTACTGCTGAGTATTTTACGCAGAAGTACTCATAAGAGAGTTAAGAGCAGGGATCCCTGGGTGGCGCAGCGGTTTAGCGCCTGCCTTTGGCCCGGGGCGCGATCCTGGAGACCCGGGATCGAATCCCACATCGGGCTCCCGGTGCATGGAGCCTGCTTCTCCCTCTGCCTATGTCTCTGCCTCTCTCTCTCTCTCTGTGTGACTATCATAAATAAATAAAAATTAAAAAAAAAAAAAGTTAAAAAAAAAAGAGAGTTAAGAGCAGTTAGCTTGACTCTATCAATTTCGCCATCTTCTTTTTTCATTCTGGTATTTCTTCAATTTTTCTCCACAATGAAATGAACCCTTTTACTCCAGGCATAGACCTCAGTTATCCTCTTTTATTTTTCACTAAAGAGCAGAGAATGATCCACCATGGCCACTATGTTTAGGGAATGATTGAATTATTATGATTATTTATTTGTAACTAATAGTGAGGGACTCTAGCTAGCTTTTTCCTTCTGACCACTATACACTTTGAAGAGAAAGTATACAGTAGGAGATACAGAAGAATATAGGAGGTATAGAACATTCTCTGAAACCACATCTTAAGGAACTTGGATAAAGGGATGCCTGGGGAGCTTAGCGGTTGAGCACCTGCCGTAGGCCCAGGCTATGACTCCGGGGTCCTGGGATCGAGTCCCGTGTCGGGTCCCCGCAGGGAGCCTGCTTCTCCCTCTGCCTGTGTCTCTGCCTCTCTCTGTGTCTCTCATGAATAAATAAATAAAATATTTAAAAAATATAAAAATAAATAAAATTAGGATGACATAATAGCTTTCACCTATTCGATTGGCAAAAACATAAAAATCTTATAATACACTATATTGGTGGCATGAAGAAATAGGTATTCTCAAACATCTCAAGAGAAGGTGAATTGGGACAATATCTATGAAGAGAAATTTGGCAATACTATCAAAATTAGAAATATGCATATTCCTTGCAATTCTAATTCTAGGACTTTACTCCATAGCTATACGAGTACACGTGCAAGTGTACAAAAATGATGTTCATTGCAGTGTTGTTGGTAATAGAAAACTATTGGAAGTAACAAATTTCCACCAATAAGGGATTTGTTAAATAAATCATTGTACATTCATATACATAATGCAATACTCTGCAACTCTAAAAGAGAATTAGGAAACTGAAGATACGGAAAAGATTTCTAAGATATAAAGTTCTTTAAGTTGATGCAGAAGAGTATATGTTAAAATTTCTGTTTTTTAAAAAGGGAGTACAAATTTATATTTGATTATATTTGTATAAAATACATCCAGAAAGATACATGAGAAATTAATAATACTGATTGCCTCTGGAGACGTGTCTAGCCAGAAGTTGCTGCAGCCAAAGTCACAGAGGTTGCTGCCTGTGTTCTCTTCTAGAATTTTGTTGGATTCCTGTCTCACATTTAGGTCTCCAAAGGCAAGGGAAACAAAAGCAAAATGAACTATTGGGACGTCATCAGGATAAAAAGCTTCCGCACAGCAAAAGAAACAGTCGACAAAACCAAAAGACAACCTACAGAATGGGAGGAGATTTTTGCAAATGCCTTACCAGGTAAAGGGCTAGTATCCAAGATCTATAAAGAACTCAGCAACTCAACACGCAAAGAACAAACAATCCAGTCAAAAGTGGGCAGAAGACATGTCTGTAAAGAAGATAAACAAATGGTCACAGACACATAAAAAAATGCTCAGCATCATTCGGCATCAGGGAAATACAAATCACAACCACAATGAGATACCATCTCACACCTGTCAGAAGGGCTAAAATTACCAAGTCAGGAAACAACACCTGTTGGTGAGGATGTGGAGAGATATGGTGGGAATGCAAGCTGGTGCAGCCGCTCTGGAACACAGGATGGATGTTCCTCAAAAAGCTAAAAATAGAGCTGCCCTATGACCCAGCAGTTGCACTACTAGATATTTACCCTGAAGGGGCACCTGCACCCCAATGTTCATAGCAGCAATGTCTACAGTAGCCAAGCTATGGAAAGAGCCCAGATGCCCATCAATAAATGAATGGATAAAGAAGATGTGGTCTACATACACCATGGAATATTACTCGGTCATCAAAAAGCCCCCAAAATCTTGCCATTTGCAACAACGTGGAAGGAACTAGAAGGTATTATGCTAAGAAAACTAAATCAATCAGAGAAAGACAAATACCACATGATTTCACCCCATGTGGAATTTAAGAAACAAATCAGAGGAGTATGGAGGAAGGGAGGGAAAAATAAAACAAGACATAATCAGAGAGGGAGACAAACCATAAGAGACTCTTAACGATAGGAAACAAACTGAGGGTCGCTGGAGGGGAGGTGGGTGAAGGGGTGGAGGAACTGGGTGACGGGCATTAAGGAGGGCACGTGATGTGATGAGTACTGGGCGTTATAGACTGATGAGTCACTGACCTCTACCTCCAAAACTAATAATAATAATAATAATCTGAAACTGATATTAATAATAATAATAATCTAATATAATAAACTAATAGCTAATGATGCTAATTAATTGAATTTAAATTAAAAAAATTTAAAAATATAGTAAATCTGTTTTTAAAAAATAGTGAATGCCTTTGGAAAGGGGAACTGGGTGGCTGGGAAAGGATGTCTTTCCACTGTATATCTCAGTTCATCAGGATTCTGCTGCAACTCCTAGAAACCCTCTGGCTAGATTCAACAGAAGTGCCTTTAAGGTAAAAATTTAGATTCTTACAAAACCCACTGTAAATGCTGGAAGAGTAGACTCTAGAATAGACTCCCCCCAGAAAGCTCCCAGTTAAACACCAATAATGCTCCGGGACACGCTAGCTCTTCCACTATCGGGAAACTGGGGTGAGGGCAGTGGGAAAGAGAAATCCATGGGCCTGACTTCTGGTTCCTGGGCCATCCAGTGTAGCTCCATTGCACAGATCAGCAGCCAGAGTCAGAGCCATGACTGCTGACTAGAGGGAACTGGCTTAGCTGCAATTCAGCATCAACTAACACCATTCTCATCAGCAAAATGGGTGACTTCTATGCCATTTCTTTCCCCACATATTTCCAAGGTCACATTTTATAAGGCTCTATTTGATTTGTGTGTCTATTTCATATCTGAAACTCTAGTTTCAAGGATCTATTTTTTTCTGAGATTTTATTTATTTATTCATGAGAGACACACAGAGAGAGGCAGAGACCCAGGCCGAGGGAGAAGCAGGCTCCATGCAGGGAACCCGATGGGGGAGTCGATCCTGGGACCCCAGGATCACCCCCTGAGCCAAAGCCAGGCGCTAAACTGCTGAGCCACGAGGGCTGCCCTCAAGGATCTATTTAAATGTAGTTTCCACTTTTCAGCTTGAACCCCATGGAAGGTTGGAGCACATGCTGAACAAGCCCACCTATTGGACTCACTACAACATTACTTTTTCTTTTCTTTCTTTCTTTTTTTTTTTTTACTTTTTATTTTCTTGAGCCACAAAAATGTGTTAGCTATTTTTAAAAATTAAATTAAAAATTAAAAGCATACTAAGTCTGGCTTATGACAGCTTATTCATAATCACAAAAATAAAAACCACCCAAATGTCCTTGCATCAGTCTTCTGAGGCTGCTATCACCAAACACCGCAGCCTAGGTGGCTTAAACCGCAGAAATTTACTTTTTAATAGTTTTGGGGTCTAGAAGGTCCCAGGTAAGGTACAAGCCAATTCAGTTTCTGGTGAGGACTCTCTTCTTGGTTTGTGGATCGCTGCCTTCTATGTGCTAACGTAGCTTTTCCCCAGCCTGTGTGCTCAAAGAGGGAGCTCGGGTGTCTGTTCCTCCTATAGAGGCACCAGCCCTATGGATTAGGGGCCCACCCTTCTGACATCACGCAGCCTTGATCACCTCCTAAAGGCCCGTCTCCAAATACTGTTACATTGAGGGTTAAGTCAACATATGAATTTTGAAGAGACACAATTCAGTGCATAGCAGTCCTTTAGCTGGGCAATAAATACACAAAATCTGTTAAATCCACACAATGTGATACGACTCAACAATGAGAAGGGACAGATTATTGAGATGTAAAACAATGTGGATGAATCTCAGACGCATTGTGAGGCTCTATGTACTGTATGACCCCATTTATGTGATGTTCTGGAAAAAGCAAACATATAGGAGCAGAAAACAGATCAGGGATTGTTCAGGCATTGACACCAAGGGATATGAAGGAATTTTTTGGTGTGATAGGATTATTTTAAATCTTGGTTGTAGTGGTAGTTACACGACTGTTTGCATTTGTCAACACTTCCAGAACTGTACACTAAAAAGGATGAAATTATAAATTATATTTAGTTTTCAAGATGAAGAAAATCTCTTTTCTGTGTCCTACGTCCTATTAACCAGTCATCATATTACAATGTCTAATATTGATATAAAATAGTTCTTCCCAGCCAAGCATTTTTTATTTTTGCTTTTTGAATTTATTTTTTTATTCTTTTATTTTTTTTGCAAACACACGAGGGTTTATTTACAAGCTCGAGCTTGGGTCCAAGTGTACCCGACACAGCGGAGCAGGGACTTGGACCGCTTTTTGAATTTAATAGAACCTTCTAGGAGAAGATAATGACTTGACTAAAGACTGAATGTCAGTGAAAGTTTAGAGAAAGTGTTTGGTTTTGGTTTTGGTTAAGATGTCCTTTGTGATTAGATCCCGTAAATAGAAAGTCACGTACATGGTGCCCAAGTCCATGAACTAGTAATAATCAAGTAGGAATCTGTGTAAACCGTCCTGAGCTTTCTTCCTTGGAGGCAGGTTTTTGAAAGAATGAGTGGGAAATATCAGAAAGGGAGACAGAACATGAAGACTCCTAACTCTGGGAAACAAACTAGGGGTGGTGGAAGGGGAGGAGGGCGGGGGTGGGGGTGAATGGGTGACGGGCACTGAGGGGGGCACTTGACGGGATGAGCACTGGGTGTTATTCTGTATGTTGGCAAATTGAACACGAATAAAAAATAAATTTATTATTTAAAAAAAAAGTCCTGCTCATCCATTTTGCAGAAAATTATCATTATTATCTATTCAGGAGGTTTGGATACATCTGAGTATGTGAGGCTATAACAGCAAAAACTTTTATTAAATATAAAATAAAATATGTTGCCACTCATCCTTCAAAAAAAAAAAGGCATTAAAGGGATTCAGAGAACGTGAACCCGACCCGCTGTGTCCTAGAGCAGCACCTGCTCAGAAGCGGAGAGCCAGGTTTCCATTTCTCAACTGATTCCCTCCCCTCCCTTCCCTCCATTCCCCTGCCATCTGCCCAGTGTCCACACAGCAACCAAATACTATTCCTACCATGTTTTACCATCAATAAAAGAAAAACAAACCAGTGAGCAAAGCCTTTGTTATAGCAACATTAGAACAATTTTTAAACCTCACCGGGCAGGAAATAACAGAGGAAAACCACAGTCTCTAATGGAAAGAAAACAAGGAGCGCAGCACTGATGGCCTATCAGCTTGAGGATGTGGAAAATGTGCAGGCGAATTTCTGGCACATTATTCCCCAGAGAGTTTCTCCATGTATTTGATATGCAGCGAAATTTATTTAAAATATTGTGAGGCCATCATCCGAAAGAATCCTCCAAGTAGAAGGGCCCGCCGGCCCAGACGGAGAGCAAGAGCTCACGCCTGTGCTCGCAGGTGCAGCACGCGCCCTGCTGCTGTGCGCTCAGGTGCGGCCCATTGACTCCAGGGGGTCGCGCTGTACAAGGAGGAGAAGGAATCTGTTGCACAGACTTTCCCCGAGCGGGAAAGTTGCTTTGCAGAGCAGGTGGCAGTGGGGGTGGGGCTGTGCGACTGGGCGGTTCCTGGGGGACTGTCACCTGCCTTCCCCGTGGGAGCCGGGCCTGAGTCAAGGGCTAGACGCCCCCGGGTCTGAAGTGCCAGGAGGCAGGTCGTGGCCGGAGTGGGCCTGCGGGTGCCGGGTTCCCGTGGCTGCCGGCTAGGTGCTCCCTGCAGGTGCACGGCCACACCTCGAGCACGGCCCTGGTCCCCATCAGGAGGCACAAAGGCCCACGGCGTAGTTTCAAGACCAACATCTGCTTTGCACAAAGCCACAGGCCGGAGACCGCCATCCCCCCGCCTGCTCCCGGGTGCGAGGAGAGGTCAGTGTTTACGCTCCTGGGCCTGCGGACCGGCCACATCTGTCGTGGATCATAGAAGCGCATGTGCAACTGTTGTGAATGTGACCGTGTGACTGGGTGGGGGACCCTCTGCTTCTTTCAACTTGATCATTTTTAGTCGTTCAGCCTTGGCAGCTCCCGTCCTCAGCTGCCCCCCACCCCGCAGCAGCCGCTCTTGGGGGAATGCTGCCGGATGTGGGATGCTTGGGGAGAACCAGCTAGAGTCATTGAATGCACAGATGAAGTTCGTTTTATAGATATTTAAATTAAGAGAATGCCCACCTTAAAGAAACCCACTCGATCTTCCACAACAGAAACCATTTTTTTAGCATACTCTGTTTATTATGGACAATTTTTTTTTTCCTGGTAGACGCGGCTCTGTTTTCCGTTTACGGGGAGAGCTCGACGGTGGCCGGGTCCGCGGGCGCCTCGGGCGGACGGGGCGGGTTCTGGGCCCGCGGGGCCGGACTGTGCCCGCGCTGCCCCGGGGTCCATCCTGCGGCCTGAAGTGGGTCACGCCCGGGGCCGCCCGGCTCCCCCCGACCGGGTGAGGCCTCGTCTGCGCGGTGCCAGGTGCTGCCACTCGGTGCTTCCCGGCCCCACAGGCGGGAGCGGGGCTCGTTGGCATTCGCTCGGCCCCACAGGCCCAGGCCTCTGTGCTCGCTGGGTACAGACCAGGCTGGAGCTTGTTTGACCAGGACAGGAAACTAAAGACGGATGTGTGATTATGGGGGGGCAGAGGCACCGATGGGCTCCAAAAGCCCACCTTCATCCGGGATGTCCCACGCTACCGCCCAACCCGGGGGAGCCACCGTCACCGTCAGGACTACTCCTCTCGACCTTACAGCCCGTGCACACTCGTCCCTACAACCTGCCGGCAGCGAGCTGTCCTCTGTCATTTGCTCCTCATAAACGCTACAGTCAAATGTCCTCTAGCAGCTTCGTCCGTATTAACACACTTTCCAAAAGGATCACTTTAACCTTCAGCCCCACCCACAAAATGATGTAAGTGTCCTGTGATCCGGGACAAGCCACAAAGACCACTGCGCTTCGCCACTGTGTGGCCGAGCAAAAGCACAATCTTGAAAGAACTGCTTAGAGCATTTGCCTCAATTTTCAGAGTCGCTTTGATCCAGCTGATGCTCTGGTGGGTTTAGGTCTGGAGAATCCCCCGCCAATGGCTCGCCAGGGGCCCTAAGTGCAACGAAAAGGCGTCCAGCGGGAGCTAGTGGGGCCTGGGGGCGAAGCCCACCGCACGGCCCTGCCCACTGCCGCCCAGGACGGGAGGCCATCAAGGCCGCTCAGCCCCTTCAAGTCACGAAGCTCAGGGCAGCCCTGCCTGTCCCGATCCCTGGCATCCGGGTTGGTGGCTCCAGTCCGGAGGCCTCATCCGCCTTCCCTGCCCCGTTCCCAGCAGCAAGCGGCCGGATCACATCCCTCCCACCTGCGCCCCTAACAAATTCAACCCAGTTTTGTGCCCTTACTAAAGGTCAGTCTAGCGTCTTCGTCATTTACCCCCGAAAGGGCAGTTTGTGGGCGGGATCCGTGGGTGACAGACAGAGGAGCAGCACATCCCAATAGCTCCTCCCGGGAGACTTCACCAAAAAGTGCTCCGTCACCCGTACATCACATCCATGAGCTCATTTGTGAAATAAGATTTTGGTTACAAGCACAGTTCTTGGAAGTAAATATGAGATTTGATGGAAAATATTATGCAGCTTCCTCAGAAGCTTACTACTCGGTATCCCCTTTGCTATAGGTTTTTAAAACTGTTGTAAAAATATCGTGTTTTGAAGGGAGCTTTGTTTTTCTCAGCTCTTCCTCCCATCTGCTACTTTCTGTAACAAAGCCATAATCCGGTGTTTAGGAAACTAGTTGCTGTGGAGATTAGTTGAATGCTCTGCTATTCGTGTCTTACCGGGACAGCGTGGGTCAGCAGAGGGGTTTGAAACAGAAGCATCAAACTACCGTGAGCATTTGGAAAAAGTAAAACGTTTATTTTGTTTTATTTTTTTAAAAACGTCTAATAGACAGAATCAATGTTAGGAATAACACGCACTGACCTCTGGCTCGCGTTATTGCTTAGTTGCACAGACACTGTAAGGGTTAGACCAAAGCAAATTCTGTGTGAAAAGACCTATTACTTGAAAAATGAAATTGCATACACATGAAGAGGCGAGGCTGTTGTATTTTAAAGTGACGTCTACCGCGTGTGGCGGTGGCACAAGGTATTCCTACAAAGATAACCGACGTGTCCCCGGGAATCCTAGGCGACTAATGGGCCTGCACGGTCACACGGATCGCTAGTGTCTCCGGGTCGGGGGCGGGGGGGGTGTTGATGCAGGAGACGTCGCAGAGCTCTGTAAGACAAGACACTTATGCCTTAAATAATAATTTTCTTAAAGCCTATTATTCCCTCGACTCTAGTGAAAGGAAACCATATGTGTCCGGTGATCCCAGTGAAGCCCTGGGATCCGGTGCAGATAAGCAGCCCAGGGGTAAGGCAGGTGTCATGGCTATCATGGGTCGTCTGCTGAGGGAGGGGGTGGGCAGTGGAGAAGGTGGGAGGAAGCTCCGAGTGCTGTGTGCCTCCAGCTATGGAAACCACAGATACTTCATGAGGTCCCCACAGAACTGCTAGCGAGTAGGTGTAGGCTCTGAGGATACGGTTCCCGGGAAACTCGGCTCCCAGTGACCCTTGGAGGGGCTTCCAGGCCACAGCCTGTGCATTCCTCCAGCCTCGTTGGCTTGTCCACTGTTGAGCAGAGGGCATCCTGCAGGCCTCAATACCCCCTACTAGACCCCATCCCCACATACCAAAAGTACCCAGGACTAGTTTCCAGATCATAGCTTTCTGTTCCAGGAGCACCTTGGGGAGAAATTGCTTGGGAACGGATGGGTTAGACGCACTGGAACTATTAATGATCAAAGACTTGTCTACTGCTGGCCCTTAACCCCTAGGAAAGAAGCTGAGACCAGCAAGAACCACTTGCTGCATGAGAAGCCCAGGGCTTCACTGGGATCACCGGACACGTATGACTGCGAGGATGGGCACCAAGGCCTGACCCCAGTGACTCGCACCTGAGTAGCTCAAGAGAGAAATTGTCAGCATCCACATGGTTGACTGGATTCATTATGTCCAAGGGAGAAGGCCCCTACTCTATGCCGGCATGAGGACTTCTGTCTGCAAATGGCAACAGAATCCACACCAGTACCCAACCTCCACCAAGAACGTAGCATCTAGTGACACTACTGCTACTCTCTTTCTTAGTGGAGGGAGTTTTCTTTGTTGCCCATTCCCCTTGGCCTGGGGCAGGGCTCCCCCAATATTCACATCGAGGGCTGAGAGCACCGTCAACAGTCCCTGTCACAGGAGGACTGAGTATAGGTGAGAGTGAACAGCAGGTAGCCTGAACTCTTCAGGCAGGAGATGCTGTGCGAGGACAATCCTCCGCGCCTAGCTCAGAACTCACCCGTCATCGGCAGCTCTGTGACATTGGAGACGACTCTAAATATGTGTCCTCTGCCGACTAGCGTGATGTTTGGTCTGCGGAAGGGCCTCGTCACCCTAGAGCTCATGGCCTAGTGGGGAGCACACGTGTGCGCACGCATAGACACCTTCCCACGGGACATGGGGTAGATGGGACAGGGCGAGAACCTGGACAGGACACCCTGAGGTGTCCACGCCAGCTCAGCTGTACAAAACACGTGGCCTTCCGAAGAGAAATATGGAGGCTTTCAGAAGACACAGTGACGGAGGCTTAAGGCAGGCTCTCCTGGTTGTCTTCAGGAGCTTGAGCAGAGGACAAGCCGCCTTCAGTGAGACCCTCGCTGCACTCCACTTCACCGGGCTCCCTGAAGGCGGCCGAGTAGGAGGACAGAAATTAAAGCCCAAGACTTGCAAATGAGCCATCACAATATAAGCCCACTCGTGCTGGTCAGGGATGTTGGGGAGACTTTGGATTCTGAATCCAGCTTGCTTCATCAGGCGAGGAGCAAAGCCCCCCCCCCCAAACCTCAGACTGTCCTTATCACCCTACAGCCCAGGATGCTTCACCTTCCCCCCATGGCTCGCTATCTGCCCCATGAAGGTGTTCCTGGGAGGTGACTCGACCCCGTTGATCAGTCCCTGTTCCTCAGTTCCCCATCTGCACAATCCCTGCTCTGAGTCTTAGGGGGTTTAGGGCCTTACTTTTCTCCCCTTTCTATCACTATCCTTCTTGGTAGGGAGACTGGAAGAGCCATAATAAAATTCCTAGATGCATTTTCTTAAAAGAAAGAAACCCACTGTAAATAGTTATGGGGTAGAACTCATGAATGCATGAGTTGAGAATGAATAAAAATTTCAGCTACTCTAAATGTTAGGCAAATAGGTGCTTGTGGCTTGTGCTAATATTGCCGAAGACAGCTTCACGCAGAGCCTCAGATATGTGTTTCACATAACATAGAGGTGCTGGTGTGCTCTGAAAAAACTAGGTTAGATGATGCAAGAAATGGATTCTGATAAATAAACATGGGAAAAACTTAAGTAAAACTATGTCCTGATAAGAAAAGAAAAAGCAACATTCCTAAATGTATATATCATATTATATAATATGGGATTTTTTATAAATAATTGTTAATTATAAAAAAGGTTTTTTAATAATAAATTTATTTTTTATTGGTGTTCAATTTGCCAATAAAAAAGTTTTTTTTTAAACAAAGAGAGATTTGACTTTTTTTTTTTTTTTGTATCCCTGAAAGTATGTATCACATTCAAGTTGACCTAAAAAAGTCTTTGGAAATTATTTTATTGGAAAAAAAATGGAGGATTTCCTTATATTCAGGACTGCCTTGTATCCAGATATATATGAAACCCAATCAGCAGGGTAGTTGGTAATCAACCAAAAAATGTGTGTCTTCTAGTTCACGGGAAAGCAAACTTAGTCCTGAGCCTTCCTCCAACCTTCCTGCTTCAAGAATTTCTTAAGCCCTGGGAAGATGAGGATAGTGTCTCTGGCCCTCGGACTTACTGCTTTCCTCCCCAGAAAACAGTCACTCATAGTCTCTGATGGAAAAGGTCTTACTTAAAAATTCTAACATAACCCATATACATATATAGAGTCAACTGTTTTTCAACAAAGATGCAAAGACAATTCAATGAAAAAACAATAGTCTTTCCAAAAATGATTCTGGAACAATCGGATGTACATATGCAAAAAAGATAAAAGAAAGAAAGCAAAAAAAAGAGAGAGAGAACCTCTCCTTTATCTTGTATCATATGCAAAAATAGATCACAGACAGAAATATAAAATCTGTAACTGTAAAACTTAATGGAAAATATCATAGAAGAGTTTTGTGACCTTGGGTTGGGCAACATTTCTTATCTACAAACACTAAAAACATGACGCAAAAAAAAGTAAAATAAAAAATAAAAATAAATAAAAACATGACGCATTAAAAAAAAACCCTGATAATTTGGACTTCATTAAGATTTTTTTTAAAAGACTTATTTATTTATTTATTTATTTATTTATTTATTTATTTATTTATTGGAGAGCACTAGAGAGAGAGCGTGCAGGGGGCAGGGCAGAGGGAGAGTCTTGAGCAGACTCCGCGCTGAGCACAGAGCCTTGTGGAGGCCCCATTTCGCGACCCTGAGACCAGAACCTGAGCTGAAGCCAAGGGTTGGAGGCCCAACCGGCTGTGACACAGGTGCCCCCAAACCACGGAGATGATAAAACCTCAGGGGTGGCCGTAGCCTGCGGCACAGGGATAATGCAGGATGGACTGTCAGAACCTAGCTCGTTAGGGCAGTGAAGGCACTGTGTGTAGGGTCGCGTTGTGGATGTGGTCATTGCACATTTGTGCAAACCCAGAGACTATGCAACACCAACAGTGAACCCGAAGGTGACCCATGGGCTTGAGGTGATTGTGACAGGGCCACGTAGCTTCCTGCCTGGTGGTAAAAGCGCACCCCCTTGGTGCTGAGGTTGGTAGTTGGGGAGTCCAGCGAGGGGGGTCCTGGAGTATATGGGAAATCTCTGTACCGTCCTCTCAGTTTGGTGGTGTGAACCTAAAACTGCTCTTAAAAAATTGTCTTTTTGGACTCCCGGCTGCCTCAGTGGGTGGAGCATGTGAGTCTTGATCTCAGGGTTGGGGGTTTGAACCCCATGTTGGGTGTAGAGATTACTTTAAAATACAATCCTTTAAAAACAGCCTTTGAATAAATGAACAAACAAGCCAATTATTCCAGACTAAAAGCAACCCAAAAGTTCTTCAGCCCACGAATGGGTAACAAACTATGGTTCTGTAAACTGCAATCAGGTAGGGCAATAAAAAGAAATGAATGACTAATTCAACAAAAAAGATGCGCCCCAGAAAACTATTATATAGTATCTCCTCCACCCTATAGATTAGGTAGATGGAAACAACACCAGCAACATAGGTAATAACAAAATGTGGTAAAACGATTAAAAAGTGATGAGTTTTGAGTATTTATTACCTTTGTTTTGAATATAATTTAATTGTAAGTTTATATCATTTAGGTTTTTTTTTTTAAGATTTTTATTTATGGGACACAGAGAGAGGCAGAGGGAGAAGCAGGGTCCCTGCGGGGAGCCCGACGCGGGACTCGATTCCGGGACCCCGGGGTCACGGCCTGGGCCGAGGGCAGCTGCTCAAGTGCTGAGCCCTCGGGGGCCCGTTTATGCATTTAATTCTTAGTGATGACCGTGTTTGGTGACCAGCTCAGAGCTTCCCAAGACTCACCGGCCAGGCCCCCTGCCCTCTCGCAGCCCCCTCGCTGCCCAGGGGAGAGGGCGCCCCTAGGGCCACTACTGTCATTAGGCCACTCCCCGGCCTGGGCTCGGGGGTAACCGGCTTGGTGTCCCTCAGGAGGGTTCACCCACCGAAACACTCCATGGGGTTTGATGAGGGAGAAACACTGTTAGGCCGAAATGCCTTTTACTTTTAGTGTCAAACGTGGGCAGACAATCGTCAGAACGTGAATCTCGGATGGTGATGTTTGTTCCTCCTTCTTGTGATTTTCTGTCGTTTCCAAATTTTCCGCAATAAATATATGACACAGCAGTAATATGAAAAAAATCTGAGACAAATCTTGGGTAACTTGATATTTAAAGTGGCAGAGGTGCCGTCCTTTTAGAGACTAGAGGAATAGAGAGCATTTTCGGTAAAAGGATGCCCCGGGAACAGGCTCGCCGTGCTCAGCCCACTTGAAAGCCGGATGCCCAGGAGCTGGGCATGGAGCTGGGCATGGCTGATTATCAGTTTTCCCCCAGATGGAGTGTTTTCTTTCTTTCTGTCATTAGATGGAAAAGCCCAGCCTCTGCGGCTGCTTACTTCATCGCAGTCACTTGGGCTGGGAAGTTTCTATTTTTGACCAGGGCCAAAAGCATTGCTTCACAGTTGCCTCCAGCGTGGGGGCCACTGGAGCGTGGGGCACGTGCGCTACTTGTCACTCCGTGTGAACTGGGGGGAGCGTGCAAGCTCTTACTAATAACCTTCTCCTACTTCTCTGCTAGAAACAAATAGAATTTATTATATTTTTGTGACCATAAGACAAGGTGTTAAACAATGTATTCTTATTGATTAAAGAAAGGTTATTAGCACAAGAATTAAAGTTTATTATACATCAGCGTCTTAATTTGCATAATGAGATGGAGTGGGGCATTTGTTGGGCACTGATTAATGTCACGCCCTGCCTCTGCATGGCCTCCGGGTGGTGGATCACCGAGGGCTGCTTCTCTTCGGTGAGGTTGTGGGAGAGCTGTTGCGAAACCCCGAAACCCGAGCCCAGAAAGGAGAAGAATCACCTTGACTACTGATGCTGCTTTAGATGAATCACTTTTAGAGACAGGCCACGTGAAACTTGGGAATCTGGAAGTTTCCGTACCCCGTTCCCTTACACATAGTCTTACTCCCCACCTGTGCCTGGACCTGAAAAGGCTTAGGGAGCACTGGGTGGGCAGCACCACGGAGCCACAGCTGCTCTGGAGCCCTCTGAGCATGGGGCCTCCTGCTCCCGTCCCCGCTCACATTCGGATCCCAGGGTCTCCTGCACCTTAGTTCTTCCATCACTTTCTGTTTTCAGATAGTTGTCACAATCCCTCCTCAGTTGTCGGGACACTCTCCTGTTCCCCATATTCACCGACATGTCCATGTCCGTTGGGAGCAGCACCGACGTTGTAGGAGGCGCATGCAGGTGTTGGTCTGGAGCCTCTCAGGTGCGTTTCTGCATCAGTGGATAAGATCCTGTCTTTGCTTCTTTAGCCTATTGACATGCAAATCACAGTATAGACTTGTATGAATTGATTTTTGAACGTTGAGCCAGCCGTGTGTACCTGCAACACATCCTGCTTGGTTATGCATATTTTTAATACGAAATTTTATAAAAATCCAAATAAAAATTTAATTAAAAGATACCTTTTAATTGTTGGATTTGACTTGCTAACATTTTGTTGATGATATTCGCATCTGCATTTATGAGAGATGTTGCCCTGTAGTTTTTTTTTTATTATTATTATACTGTTTTTTTCTAGTTTTGGTGTCAGAGTAACACTGGCCTCACTAAGTAAGCAGAGAAATACTCCCTCCTCTTCTATTCTCTGGAAGAGACTGTATAAAATTGGTGTTACTGTTTCTCAAAGTGCTCAATGGACTGAGCCACCCAGGTACCCCCCCCAGTATATTTTTTTTTAACTGAAGTATAGTTGATATACAACATTATATTAGTTTGAAGTGCAAGGCACAATGATTCAACAACTCTGTTCTGTGCTATGCTCCCTACAAGCGTAACTGCTATCACCATGGAACATTATTATGATCCCAACGACTATCCTCTACACACACACACAGCATATGCTATAATATACGGACACACTTCTTTTTTTTTTAATTTTTTTTTATTTATTTATGATAGTCACAGAGAGAGAGAGAGGCAGAGACACAGGCAGAGGGAGAAGCAGGCTCCATGCACCGGGAGCCCGACGTGGGATTCGATCCCGGGTCTCCAGGATCACGCCCTGGGCCAAAGGCAGGCGCCAAACCGCTGCGCCACCCAGGGATCCCTACGGACACACTTCTATAACACTTCTCCCCTGCATTTGGGGTGGGAGGTGTCTGGATGTGGGTTTTTTTGATTTGTGGATTTTTTTGGTCTGGATGTTTTTTAATTGGCTTTCCTTAGGATAGTGATTTTATTTTATTACATTTTATAGGTTGAACAGAAAGATAATTCAGTCTTCAAGCATAGTTGAGCAAAAAAAAAAAACTGTTATTACGGATAGTTTTTTTTTTTTTTCTTCAACTTTACAACTTGTTATTAGTAGTAGCCTGTAATTCAAACAAATTGTATCTGAAACACAGCTTCCCTCTAGCTGGACCCCAAACATGACGACAGCCACTGTAGTGCTACCTGACACGAGGAGAACTATGCCAGAGGGGAAATCAGAAGAGACAATGCCCTTAACCAATACAACCGAAATATTTGCTTTTTCATATTTTCTTTTATTATTTTTTTTCTTTTTCAGACTTTAAAAAAACTTGTAAATATGTGAGCATATTGCTAAGGCACCTTCCAGGACCTTGGGAAGCACCTGTGCAAGCAAGGGCCCTTGAAGTTTAACTTCCTCTAGTTTTGTGGAAAATTAAGCCCTATTTGCTGGCATTTTAATGGGATACAGAGAGAATTAAACTTGTTCTACTATCACAAAGGAGAGATTTCCTGGATTTTTTTTTTTGACTTTTTATTGTGAAGATTTCCAAGCAAAACCAAAAGTAATGAGAATAGGAATAATGGGTATTCATGGTACTCATTATTCAGTTTCTAGAATTATCAAATTTTGGGGCACCTGGCTGGCTCAGTTGGTGAAGTGTATGGCTCTTGATCTCAATGTTCTGGTTTGAGTCCTACATTGAGCGGAGAGATTACCTAAAAATAAAATCTTAAAAGAAAATTACCAAATTTTGCTAATCTGGTTTGTCTGGATGCTTCCAGTTCAAGACAATGTGAGAGGATAGATTCAAAGATGAATGAGGGGCCCCTGGGCAGCTCAGGTGGTTAAGCATCAGGCTCTTGATTTTGGCTCAGGTCATCATCTCAGGGTCATGGGATCGAGCCCTGCGTCAGGCTCCGTGCTCAGCAGGAGTCTGCTTGAGATGCCCTCTGTCCCTCTCCCTCTGCCCCTTCCTCCCACTCTCTCAAAAAAATAAAAAATAAAAAAATAAATCTTTAAAGGAAAAAAAAGATGAATGAGACGTGGTCTCTGCCCTCATGTCTGTTCCCTGTGAAGATGAGGCATGAGTCCAACACACCAGGTCATATCGTCCAAAGGAGAGAACTCCGGACCATTGGAGAGACCACCTCCAGCCAGGAATGGCCAGGAGGAGGCCTCAAGGAAGAAATGGGCCATCGAAGAGACACATGCATATTTTTAGTTAAGTCTTTAATTTTGATTTCAGTATAGCTAACATGCGGTGCTATATTACTTTCAGGTGTCCACTGCAGTGATTCCACATTCTGCACATTACTCGGTGCTCATGGGTAAGTGCCCTCTCATTCCCAACACCTATTTCCCCCATGCCTCCGCCCCCCCCCCCCCATAACCATCGCTTTGTTCTCTAGAGTTAAGAGTCTGTTTCTTGGTTTGTCTCTCTCTTTTTCCCCCTTTGTTCAATGAAACAAGTATGTGTTTTAACTGGTTCAAACCGAGACAGAATTGAAATATCTGAAATACCTATTTCTAGCTTTTTTCTAGAGTATTTCTCTTGGCTTTGAGAAATAGTTCAACCTCCTTACTGTTCATCTAAATCTCCACTAGATATTCAGCTTCAAGGAACATCGATTGAGTGCTTGTTAGCCATTGTGCATTTTCACACACCTTATTTCACTGAATCCTCACAAGCCTGGGACACAGATATCATCATCCTCACTTCTGAACATGAGAAGATTCCTAGAGGCGGCTTACCTAAGGCTTCACAGATAGGAAGCAGTAACTAAAATGCAGGACTCCTAATTCCAATTTGAGTGTTCTTTTTTTTTAAGATTTTATTTATTTACTCATGAGAGACACACACAGAGAGAGAAGCAGAGACACAGGCTGAGGGAGAAGCAGGCTCCATGCAGGGAGCCTGACGCGGGACTCAATTCCGGGACCCGGGGTCACGATTGAGCCACAGGCAGATACCCAACTCCTGAGCAACCCCAGGCGTCCCAATTCTAGTGTCCTTAAAGCTATACCTACATCTACATGGTAACTTTCTTAAACTTTCCAAAGTATTTCCCCAGTTCAGAAATGGACAATGACTCCCAGGCACAACACATTAAAATTAATAATAAAAGCCCTTCATTTTTTTTCTATAATCCCATTTTGGTTTTCATTCAAGTGTATCTTTCATCCACAAGATTGCGTCCGAACCCCCTTCTCGTATTAGGGAAATGGCCTTCTTTATGAAGCCGAACCCACCTCTCACTGTGGAAATCACAAGTCTACCCATTTATTTTCTAGGCCTTCCTATTAGACCTGTACTGTTAAATATGATAACCACTGGCCACATAGCCATTGAACCTTTGAAAGCAGCTAGTGTCACATGTTGAAATGATAATATTTTGGATATATTGGGTTAAATAAAATATATCATTAAAATTAATTTCACTTTTTTCTATGATTTTCTTAATGTGGCTACTAGGAAATTTAGGATTATGGATGCGGCTGGCATTAGACTTCTATTGCACAGCATTGAGCTAGATGGTTAACGTATGACTGGGCTGTGTTAATCATCTGCCCCCAGGCTTGGGATGGAAAGCAAGTGTGGTTAAGTCACAGTGAGCCTCTGTCCTACTGAGAGCAGTGGCAGCAGATGAGACTGTGTCTAGCTTTCAGCCCGTGTCCAGGGCAAGGCCTAGTGTTGGTGGCTATACCCCACAGTAGGTGCACGGGTGGTTTCTTGGGACTGTTTGTGGGGCTAATGCTGAGGATCGGTCCCAAACATACTGCGAGTATCCAATAGTCTTCTAAAAAACCCCTTTATAAGCTAAGGTCCTTCGTGAAGACTGTCTTCCCATCCCAGTCCACAGTGATCCTTCCTCCTTTTGATATCAATAGTGGATCAGGCCCCGAGCACGCACTTGGCGCTTGGCCTGTGCGACTCATCTTACACGGGAAAGGGCCCTGCAGCCAGACTGACATTCCCCAGGGCAGGCGCCCTGCCCTGTCGTTCACGTAGCTGTTTCTCAGGAGCTGTCAGGCCATCTCGGTCGCAGCACCTCTGAAGGAAGACTTGCTAGTTATCACTCAGATCTCTGAGGGAGGCAGAAGCTGTCATTACCCCTGTTCACACAGAGGAGGAGGCTTGCTCAGGGGGGTGGAGTGACCAGCCCAGGTCCTGCTGTTGGTCTGCTGCCAAATGGGGACAGTAGCCCAGACCTCCTCACTGCCCACCTCCCCCCTCCAATATACCTAAGATGGTTTATGCACTTCTAGGGCTGCGGTAACAAAGAGCCACACACCAAGTGGCTTACAACAATGGAAATTTATTGTCTCACAGATCTGGAGGCTGTTGGTCTGAAGTCAAGGTGGCAGGGCCATCCTCCCTCTGAAAACTGGAGGGAAATTCTTGCTTGTCTTTTCCTAAGTTCTGGTGGTTTGCCAGCAGTCTTTAGTGTTTCTTGGCCTGTAGCTGCATAATTCTAGCTCTGCCTTTGTCACCACACGGCTTTCTCCCTGTGTCTCTTCCTTCATATTGCTGCTTCTCATGAGGACACTAGCTATTGGTCATTCGACTCCAGTATGATCTCATTTTAACGTAGTTAATTTTATATGCAATGATCCTATTCACATTCTTTACTACTAGAGTTTAGGACTCAACATATCTTTTTTTTTTTTTTTTTTTTGGTTGGGGGAGGCATGTTCAACTCATAACAGATGGTCACCATAGGAGGAGAGAATACCACAGAAACTGAAGATATCATCTTGTTTCTGGGATTTATTCCAAGGAGGAATTACACTACAGCGGGGAAGGTGAGGGAGTCTCCTCAGGTATGCATTCCCATTTGCTACTGGGCGTCCATATGGACTAACTGGGTTCAGTCGACAAGTGTATATTATCAAGAGTTATGGTCTATTACTTCCCTCGTATAAGGACTGAATGGCCCCAGATATAAGACAGCAGCCCCGTCCTTTCCTGTAGTTCTCCCCAGCTATCCCGAGACAGCTATCCTGTTTAGAGGGAAATGATGGTATGTAATTCTGATGAGTAAATGGGGTAAGTGATTGTTGTGGTGAGCTGTCATTCTTTGCCAGAGAACTGTCTTGATGTGCAAAGTATTACTTGGGACCTGGATGAGAGAGCTAGCCATACGGGAACAAGCCTAGCCAAGGGGATGCTGCTAGCATTTAGATACGCACCCAAATTTCTGGTATCTCTCTTTTCCTCTGATGAAACATATAGAACTTATTAATAAAAAGGAATAAATTCTTTTTAAAAAAACATGAAAAGGAACTGGTAAAATCAGCTCCGCTCCCATCCAAAAGAAAAGAATAACAGCAATTTCCAATCAGGCCCCTTGTTGAGAGCCTACAAGAATAGCAACATGATCAGGATTCGTAAATGGCAGTAGCTCAAGTCTCTAATGAAAGCATGCTAATGATACAGAATCAAATCACCAAATAGGCCTGTTTCCAAATCCAGTTTCTCTAGATGGGCAGAGCGTGAGCTTCAGGATTAGCATTATTTCTTAATATGTGACTTTGGGCAAGTGGCTTAATCTCTCTGAATTTTTCTATGTATCAAAATGAAGAGAACTATCTAGCAGGGCTGTGGTGAGGACTCAGGACCTAGCATAGTGCAGAGCACATAAAATAGACTCTGCATTAAATGGACGCCTTCCTCTTCCCAGTCTTGCAAACATATGCCCACTGCCCCACCATCACTTACTCTTCTCCATCTTATTCTTTCTCTCTCCCTCTCTCTTTTTAAAGTCCCTATTTGTAATCTAGTTGAGGAGATATATAAATAGGAAATGACTTGCATTTAATTTTAAAAACTAACAAGTGAAAAACAGTGTTGAATGTCACGGACTGCTTAGGTACTGACAAACTTCCACATTCATTAATTCAGCCAACATTTATTGAGTGACTGCTCTTGCCAGGCATGGTGCTAGGCACAGGGTGTTCATTGGGAAACAGAATATCTTCACTTCTCATGGAGTTCACAATTTAATGGGACAGTGAAGAAACAATAAATATACAATTTAACAATATGTCAAATAGAAATGTGAGGGTGGACATCCTTGTCTTGTTCCTGATCATAGATGAGGAAAGGCTCTCAGTTTCTCACCATTAACCGTGGGTTTTTCATATATGGCCTTTATCATGTTGAGCTGTGTTCCCTCTAGACCTACTTTGATGAGGGTTTTTATCATGAATGAATGCTGTACTTTGTCAGTGCTTTTTCTGTATCTACTGAGATGATCACATTCCCATTTGCTACTGGGCAAATCCTTTCTCTTGTAGATATATCACGTTGATTGATTCGGGAATATTGAACTACCCTTACATCCCTGGAATAAATCCCACTTGATCATGATGAACGATTTTTTAATGTATTGCTGCAGTTGATTTGCTAACATTTTGTTGAGGATTTTTGCATCTGTGTTCATCAGAGATATTGGCCTGCAGTTTTGCGGGTTTTTTGTAGTGTTTTCATCTGATTTGGTATCCAGGTAACACTAGCCTTGTAGAATGAATTTGGAAGTTTCCCTTCCTCTCTTATTTTTTGGAATAGTTTGAGAAGAGGTATTAACTCTTCTTTAAACGTTTCATAGAACTTATTTGTGAAGCCATCTGGTCGTGGACTTTTGTTTGTTGGGAGATTTTTGATTACTGATTCAACTTCCTTGCTAGTACTTGATCTGTTCACGTTTCCTATTTCTTCCTGATTCAGTTTTGGAAGGTTGATGTTTCAAGGAGTCTACTCTCACCACTTCTATTCAGCATAGTACTGGAAGTCCTAGTGACACCAGTTAACAAAAACAACAAAAATAAAAAGCCATCCACATGGCAGGGAAGAAGTAAAACTTTCACTATGTGCAGATTACATAACACTATATATAGGAAATTGAAGACTCCACCAAACAACTAGGATTGATAAATGAATTCAGTAAAGTCACAGAATACAAAATTAATATACAGAAATCTGTTGCATTTCTATACACTAATAATGAAGTAGCAGAAAGAGAAATTGAGAAAACAATCCCTTTATAATTGCACCAAAAATAATAAAATACCTTGGAATAAACTAATCAAGGAGGTGAAAGACTTGTACTCCAAAAACTATAAAACACTGATGAAAGAAATTGAAGATGACACAAACACGTGGAAAGATATTGCATGGTCATTGTTGACTGGAAGCACCAGTATTGTTAAAATGTCCATATTACCCAGAGCAACCTACAGATTTAATGCAATCCTTATCAAAATATTAACATTTTTCATAGAACAAACATGTATGAACCACAAAAGACCCTGTATAGCCAAAGCAATTTTGAGAAAGAACAACAAACTGGAGGTATCACAATTCCAGATTTCAAGTTATACTATAAAGCTGTTGTAATCAGAACAGTATAGAAAAAAAAAACAGTATGGTACTGGCACAAAAACAGACACATAGATCAATGGAACAGAAGAGGCAGCCCAGAAACAAACCTACATATGGTCAATTAATCTACAACAGAGGAGGCAAGAATATACAATGGGGAAAAAAAAGACAGTTTCTTCAACAAATGGCAGTGGGATAACTGGACAGCTACATGCAAAAGAATGAAACTGGATCACCTTCTTATACCACACACAAAAATAAACTCACAACGGATTAAAGACTTAAATTTGAGACCTGAAACCATAAAAATCCTAGAAGGAAATGTAGCCAGTGATTTTTTTAACATCAGCTATAAAAACGTTTTCTAGATATGTCTCCTCAGGCAAAGGAAACAAAGACAAAATTAAACTATTGGGACTACACCAAAATAAAAGGCTTTTTACAGTGAAGGGAACCATCAATAAAATGAGAAAGCATCCTACTAAGTGAGAGAAGATTTTGCAAATGACATATCCAGTAAGGGGCTAATATCCAAAATATATAAAGAATTTATACATTTCAATAGCAAAAACACCCCACAAATAATCCAATTTAAAAATGGGCAGGGGTCTGAATAAGTATCTTTCGAAAACAAACATGTAGATGCCCAACAGACACATGAAAAGATGCTCAAGAAAGCAAAAATACTATTCTGAAAAGATACATGTGCCCCTATGTTATTGCAGCATTATTTACAGTAGCCCAGATATGGAAGTGACCCAAGTGTTCATCCACAGATGAATGGATACAGATGTGAGATATATATATGAAATGTAGAATTACTCAGCCATAAAAAAACAATGAGATCTTGCCATTTGCAACATGGATGGGCCTAGAGAGTATAACGCTAAGTGAAAAAAGTTAGACAGAGGCAGATACCTTTTATTCATGTGGAATTTAAGAAACAAAACAAATGAATAAACAAAGAAAAAAGGAGACAAAAAAAAAGAGATTTTTTTTGTTTGTTTTTTGAAAGAAAGAGAGAGATAGTACATGCACGAGCAGAGAGGGGAGAGGAAGCCAGAGACTCTTAAGCAGGCTGCAAGCTGAGCACAGAGCATTATGCGGGGCTCAACTGGGGTGAACTGGGGTGTGATCCCATCATCCTGAGATCATGACCTGGACCAAAATCAAGAGTCAGATCCTTAACTGACTGAGCCACCTAGGTGCCCAAACCAGATTCTTAAATACAGAGAACACACTAGGTTACTGGAGGAGAGGCGGGGTGAGTGGATGGGTGAAATAGAAAAACAAAAGTGGAGGAAATGATTGGGTGCAATATTGGAACCTAATCGGAGAGCAGGAAGGAGACGTAGCTGAGGAACGATGGCCTTTCTCAGGTGGCAGCAGCGATGCTGAAACCTGAAGGATGACAAGCTAGACATGTAAAGAGTAGGGAGGCCTTCGAGGCCGTGGGATCAGTGAGTGCAGAGCAGTGGGACAGTCCGAAGCATCCGTACTTGAGAAGTGGTTGGAGCAGCGTCCACGAGGCGGCCCGGGCCTTGAAGGAAAACCCAACTCCTTCCAGGGCCTCAACGCCCTACGTGACCTGACCCCCGCCTCTTCCTGCCTCCTCTCCCTCCACCGCCCATCCCACCGAGGGTCCTTTCCTCCCCGTCTTCATTCCCAGCCCAGGCCTCTGCATTTGACGTGCGGGATGCCCGGGAGGCTCTGCCCTGGCCCCGGCCCCGAGCTCAGCCGGCCGGGTCAGGCGTCCCCCTTGGAGCGCCAAGGCCCTTGGCCGCGGGGATCGCCCATCACCTCGGGGGTCGCCCATGGCCGCGGGGATCGCCCATCACCCCGGGATCGCCCATCACCTCGGGGATCGCCCATCACCTCGGGATCGCCCATCGCCTCGGGGATCGGGGATCGCCCATGGCCGCGGGGATCGCCCTTCCCGGTCCTTACCCCCCCACACGGTGACCCTGCGAGGTCTTTCACTGCCCATTGTTTCCAGCTACAAGGTCAGGGCCGCGACTTCGTATTTCCTTCTGCTATAAACCTGGAGCCTAGGTAACACTGTCAAGTACATAATAAAACTCAAATATTATTTGGTGAACTAATCTTGAATGAAATCACGCCAGAGGTAAAGGTGAAGGAACAGGTAGAACTGCGAGACACACGAGGACTGCCCAGAACACGTAGGCTTCGAGTTAAGATGGGGGGGGGGGCGCAGGTGCGCGCAGCTGGACCGGGATGCAGGGATGCAGGGCCGCGCGCCGTCCCTGTCCCCTGCGGCCAGCCAGGTGCGCCGGGGCTTCGCCTGCGCCCGCCTGGGCCCCCACGCCGACCAACTGACGGGGGGCGAGCAGGAGCGCTCCGTCCCTCCGCGGCCGAGCTCACAGCCGCAGCAGCGGGTCGGGCCGCGCGGACCGCCGGCGCGGCGGGGACGGTCCGTGACGTCACGGCCCGGGCCCCGAGACGTCACGGCCCGGGCCCCGCGGCGCGGCGCCTGCGCACTGCAGCCCCCGCGCGGAGCGGCACGCCGGCGCCCCTTGCGCACGCATGCGCGCTGCACTCCTCCCGCCTCCGGCAAGATGGCGGAGGCCAAGTAGCCAGGGGGCGGAGTGTGGCCCCCGGAAACCCGGCGGCTGCTGGGGGAGCGGCGGCCGCGGTGGCGCGATGCCGTGCCCGGGGGGCGCCGCGGGCCGCTACTGAGGACGGGACGCGCGGCGCCGCCTATGTGCGCCTCGCTGGGTTCGGGTCCGGTCGCCGCTGCTCCTGCCTGTGGCCGCCCTGCGCCCGCGGCTCCCGGAGCTCCGGCGGCGGCGGCGGCTGCGTCCCGGCGGAGAGGAAGCGCCCGGCGGCGTCCGGCAGGTGAGTGGGGCGCGGCCGACGCGGGGGGCCGCCGCTCGGAGCCGGGCGCTGGCGGCCCGACCCTGCCCCCACGCGCCTCCGCGGCCCCCCCCCGGGGGACCCGGACCGCGAGCCCCGCGGCCTCCCCCCCGGGTGCCCCGCCCCGCCCCGCGTGACCCCCGACCCCGCCCCCATCCCCCGGGGACCCGGCCCGCGCGCCCCAAGCCCTCCGACGGCGGGGCGTCCCGGGGACCCCGACACCCCCGTGCCCCCCGACCCCGCCCCCATCCCCCCGGGGGCCCGGCCCGCGCGCCCCAAGCCCTCCGACGGCGGGGCGTCCCGGGGACCCCGACACCCCCGTGCCCCCCGACCCCGCCCCCATCCCCCCGGGGGCCCGGCCCGCGCGCCCCAAGCCCTCCGACGGCGGGGCGTCCCGGGGACCCCGACACCCCCGTGCCCCCCCGTGGGACCCCGGCCCTGCGAGCTCCGCCCCCTCCCCCCAGTGGGCCCTCCGAGTTGGGCGCGGGAGGATCGCCCGGGAGGCTCACCGGGGCCCCGCCCGGAGCGCCCCGAGGGCAGAGCGGCGGGGGGCGGGGGAGCGCCGAGCGCGGCGCGAGGTGGAGCTGGTCCGCGCCCTCCCGGGCCTTCCGAGTCCGCTGTCCTGTCCCTGAGGCTTTAGCTTCCCGGTTGTACCAGCTCTTTGTTGTCCTTACCAAGGACGGGAATGGAGAAAAGGGCTTTAGACCCAAAACTTCCCCGACGTCTTGGATTCCCGATTGTTGCCGCTACTCGCCGGCCACGACGGGACTTGACAGCGTGCAGCAGAAGGCGGTGGGCGGGTCGGCGCGGCCGGGGCTCCCCGCCTGGCGGGCAGGGCGCGGGGCCGGGCGCGGGGCCGCCCCAGCCCTCCCGGCTCGTCCTCCTGCGCGAGCCTCGTGGGGGCACCGGCTTCCCTCCGTGGAAAGTGGGCCGCCCGCGTACGGGTACCGATGACAGCTCCCTGGGGCCGCCCGCGGGCGGGCTTGCGGTGGACGGACGAGCAGGTCGCCCCGGGCGGCGCTCGGCGCTCGTCCCTGCCCTCCTGCCCTCTGCCGCGCCCGCCGCCTCGGAAGGGGTCTCCGGGTCAGCCCCCACCCCGCCTCTGGGCACGTGATCCGTGCTCCCCTCTGCTGCACGCTCGGACCTCTCCGTGAATTTCCTTCTTTTAATTGATTTTTTTAATGTCTTAAATTTAGGGATAGGATTGTTTAGTTCAAAAAGGGCGGAGCATTTCGAGGCTTGATTCTTGTACGGGCTCGTGGGTTCCTTGTTTGTTTTGAGCCTTCACTTTTCTGCAGCCAAGGACCGAACGCTTCTAGAAGGGTTATCTCTCGGTTCTGTGGTTCTGGCTTAGGGGAAAGTAGGACTGATGAGCTCCTGTCAGTGGCTCTCTGCCTCTGGCAAAATAGTGAGAAGGCTTGCGTCCAAACACACCTCGGATCGCAAGCGCCCAGAAGCTCTTACTCTCCGGCTCTTAGCTAACGTGCCTGGTGCCCTCTCCCAGGGTCTCCGTGAACCCCCGTCCCCCTGTTCATCCAGCCCGGTTGCCTACTGCCGATCTCGCTTGCCTCCGTGTGCAACCAGGGCCGCACTGTCATCAGGTTTCACTAAGCGCTCGTTGATGTCCTAGAATGCTTTATTTTCTGTAGATTTTCCTTTCTAGTCCCCAGTCCAGAATAAGCCTCCTTGCTAGCTCTTTCAGCTTGACCCCTGAGATCCTGAAGGATAAAGAGACAGTTATGGGTGGATACTGGTTAGTTTTCATACCAGTTGCTGCTGTACTCTCTGCCGGGTCTTTAGTGCTGATTGTGTTTCTTTCTGTCTCATTTCCTGAAGGTTTTTATAGCAAGTAACTTGATCTCTTCCTTTCCTGAGAAAAATCTCAACTGTCTGAGGTGTATATTCTTTTGTGTTCTCAGAATCATTTCCTTATTTACTGCTATCTCAGAGGAAGAACTGTCCTTCCTCTTTCGCAGGAGCAGTCCCCTGCAGTTGTGTCCACAATCCTCACTCCCCGCCTTCCTTTCTGTAGAACTGTCGGCTATCATTCCTTCTCCAGCCTCTCCCTCCAGCCTACCTAGGTGCTCCTGTCCCGGCTGCCAAACAGGGGGCTGTGTGCCATGCAACTCAAGGAACCCCAGTCTGGGTTTTGAGCCCACTGTGCCACTGCATTTTCACCCTTTAATTCCAGGAGAGCCTGGTGTAGTAGGAAGAACATTGACTTTTGAGTCTCTTAAAACCACTTAGTGGCTATGTGGCTGCGGGCGAGTTACTACTCACTCTATTCTTTATCTATAAAATAGAACGTTAAACTTAGAGTCATAATTGAAGGAGTTTAACACTTGTTAAATGTCCACCCGAGTGTTTGGTACGTTATGGAGTTCCTAATAAATATAAATAATTCTTTCCTTTGCACTCAGACTTCCTTTAAATTTCAACACTGAAGTTGCTACTCTAAAGGTCGCCTGTGACCTCCTGATCACCAAATCTGATGGCCTTTCCTCGGTTATCCTGGTTTCATAAGACCATATGTGAAATATACTCTGTAGGAATAAGATTATCTGATTTCTTGGTTCTTCTGCATCGTATGTCGCGATTCTCTCCCGTCTCTGAAAGTTTTTTCGCATTTCCTACACTGTTCTAACCCCCAAACGTAGTGGTTCCTACATTAGTTAGGATGCAAACTGGATTTGAAAGCAAAAATAATGTGTTGGCGTCTATAATTGGCAAGTGCATAGGTAGAATGGGCTTCAGGAACAGGCTTACATCAACGGGGCTGAAGTTCCATTTTTCTGCTATTATCTCAATTTTGTCCTCCTGTTTGGGCTTTATGCTCAGACTAGCTTCCCCCCTAGTTTTAAAAAAATAAGTGGCTAATAACAATGTTTTTGATTTCCAAAGCAAGAGAGAGGGATTCTCGTCTAGCCTCTTCCCAAAAGCCCTAACCTCTATTCTGATTGAACCGATGGAGAAGGTCCTGCTGCCGAGTCTGTCACAGTATCTTTGTCAAGAGGGGTGGAATTATTTTAATTGGCCAAACTGGTAGATGAGCCTCATCTAAAATGACCATGGGTGAGGAGTATACTCAAGGATTTCTGTGCTTTTCATTGTGTTGTCTTGGTGGTTGTACCCTATTTTTAATGACCTAAATCACCATTTTTGTGTGGATGTTTTTCAGTTCTGTTAACTTGACTTCCCACCTACATTGCTTGCTCTCTATCTCTGACGTGTACTGTCATAAGCTTACCTCATACCAAACAGAATCAGATGAAATTTGGTTTAGGCCACCTTCCCTCACCTAGTGTGTTTACATGTGCATGTGTGTATATGTGTTTCTCTTCCTTCTAATGTCTCTTTTGTAAACATCTTTCTCCTAGCCACCCACTCTAATCATGCAGTCATCTTGGTTCTCCCACTTTGAGCAGCTGTCAGATCTTGAATATATCTTATGTTAGTTTGGCCTTGGGTTACATAATACCAACCAACAGTAAACAATATTTCACATAAAAAGAAGTCCAGAGTTAGAGGATTCCTGGTCAGTCAGTGTAGCTGTACAGTGATGTTATATCAAGGATCGAGGTGCTTTTCATCTTCATCCTTAGTGTGTTGATCCTTGGGCTCAGGCTCTTCCTCTCCTTGTTGCTCCAGACCTCACATTCTCACACAGTTAAACAAAGATAGGGGGAAGTTTGCCCTCCAGTCTCTTGATTAGGCAAATGATAAACCTTTCACAGAAGCCCTATGTCAGATGTCATCCTGGCAGGTTCATGCCCTGCTTGCAGGGGGCTGGAAAGATCATTATCTGGCATTTCAGTCTAGGAGGAAGTTACGTGAATGGCTGAGGGTAACGTGACCGACAAGATCAGTGACGTATCTCTGTCGTGTTTTATGGAGAAGTAAATGTAAATAAGAACTTTCCAGTAGTAGGAGCATACGGCACTTACAGAACTTACAGCACTGTTTATCCCAAGAGTTGATTGAAGCTATATGTATGATTTTGGTCAAACATTGAGATAGTCATAAATGACTGATTAAAACTGGATTATGCATCCCTGTTCTTCTAAGGTTGTTGTTAAGTACACTTATGTGTACCTGGTGGAACCACTGAGGGAAATGGGTACATATAAAACTATTAGAAAATAGATTTGTTTTTCTTGTTGGGATTGGGAGGAATTTGGAAAATATATGGGGACATTTTTGGTTGTCACAGTGGCTTTGCTTTTTGAAAGAATTCATAGACATTAACTTGTATTCTTATGTTGCAGGTGATAGAAAACCAAATTCAAGCTGCTTAAACAATAAAGGGAATGATTAGATCTTGTAGCTAAACTTTATCTAAGGCTTTATCCAGCCTGAAATCATCAAGGACTTGGCTCAGTTTCTCTGTGATTTGTTCAGCTGTGTCATTCCCCTTGTTTTGGTTTCACTCTCGGGCTAGCTTATCTCATGGTAGCAAATTACTATAGCTCTTTAAGACTTAAAACCCTCATTTCACATATAAAGTAAACAGAAGAATACCTTCTGTTACTTGATTTTGGGAGTATTTGTAATCATCACTGCTAAACGCCCTAAATGCCTACCTTAAAAATGTTGATTATATCCCCTGTTGCACTACAATTTTATAATCTATATTTGTATCTCTGGTGTATGTCATATCCTGTAAGTGTTATTTTTATCTACTCAATGCATTACTTTGTCTTATTTTTGTGTTCTTAATGTCTAGAATATTCTGGCTAAAAGATACACAGTGACCATTTATTGAAAGAATTAATGAAGGACACAGGACGGAAGGATGTGGAAAGGGATAGAGAATTTTAAGAAGGCCCCACTCCTCAGTTGTTATTGAACCCTGAATTACGTACATTGTACTCCTTTTACCACCAAAGCATATATATAATGCTCTTGTAATTAATAGAGTATAAATTCATTCGAAAGCCTTACTGAATTCTAGCAGTGTTTTTTCATTATTTTCTCAACAAAACTAAAGGCAGTTACCATCATTCATCCCGTAAATATTCTTGAGGGTCTGCTGTGTGCATATAATGTGGCAACAATGATGAACAAAACCGGGCCCGTGCCTCTCTGAGTATAAATGTTAGGGGTGCTGTCAGTAAACATTATCCATGTGAACACACACACACACACACACACACACACACGGTAGTTAATGGACTTTGACATAAATAAAGCAGGTTCAGTGGGTAAAAGAGTAACAGCATGCTACGTTAGATAGGTTGGTGAGGGAAGGGCTTGTTGAGAAGCCCTTTGAGCTGAGAGACCTGAAGGCAGTGATGGGGGTAAGCCGGGGAGCTCTCTGAGGGGAAATGTTCAGTTAGAGGGAGTAGCACCTTCTGAGACGGAGTGTTTGTCACGTTGGAGAACAACAGGGAGGCCAGTGTGGCTGAAGCAGTGAGTCAAGGGGGGGGGGGGGTGGTAGGACAGTTGGTGGGACAGGTGGAGGCTAGATCAAGTAGGGCACTGAAGGTCATTTAAAGATTCGATTTTACTCCAAGTGAAATGAAAATCATTGAAGTGTTTCAAGCATGGAAATATCCAGATTGAACTGGATGGTTTGTTTTGTTTTGTTTTTAGAATTACTCTGATTATATGTTGAAAGTTGAAGGCAAGAATGGAAGCAGGAAAACCAGTTAGGAAAATTTTAGGATAACCTACATTGGAAATGCTCTGCTTGGAGAAGATAGTAGTGATAGAGGAGCAAAGAAGTGGTCATGTTTGTGATATACTGGAAAGGAGAGGGGCGCCAGGGTGGCCCAGTCGGTTAAGTGTCCAACTCTTGATTCTGGCTCCGGTCACGACCTCAGGTGTGTGAGATCAAGCCCCATGTCAGGCTCCATGCCCAGCCTTCAGTCTGCCTGAGAGTCTCTCCTCTGCCCCTCCCCCATTCACACCCTCCCTCCCTCCCTCTCTCTCTCAAAATAAAATCTTTAAAGAAAAAAAATTAGAGTAATTAGGATTCACTTATGGACTAGATGTGTAGTGTGAGGGAAACAGAAGTAAAGGGTGATTCCCAAGGTTTTCAACATGAGCAACTGGGTGAAAAGTGGCGCATTTTACTGAAATGGGGGCTTTGGGGAAGGGAATAGGTGGAAAACGGGTTTGAAAATGTAAATGAGGGGTTTTGTGTGGGGTGTGGCCGTGTTTTTTTTTTTTATTTAAAAACATATTTTTATTTTATTTTTATTTTTTATTTTTTATTTTTTATTGGAATTCAATTTGCCAACATTTAGCATAACACCCAGTGCTCATCCCGCAAGTGCCCCCCCTCAGTGCCCATCACCCAGTCACCCCAACGCCCCGCCCACCTCCCCTTCCACTACCCCTTGTTTGTTTCCCAGAGTTAGGAGTCTCTCGTGTTCTGTCTCCCTCACTGATGTGGCCGTGTTTAAGTGGAGACGTTGAATAGGCATGGCTATTAGGAGTTCAAGGGAGAGGTGGAGCTGGAGGTATATGTTTGAAAGTTATCAGTGTATAGATGGTATTTAGGGTCATGGGACCAGATGAGATCACCTGAAGAGTGAGAATGAGATTCATGAAACATTGTGATAATAAAAATGACTGCTGACCTTAAAGATTGGAGGCCACTGGGTTGAATAATAATACTTACAGCATTCAGATTATGAAGAGGATAATGAGTAGTTCTCTGAGAAAGAAATGGAACTCAATCTGGACTTCAAAGAACAGAAGGATTAGAAAAGGCTTTTTCCTTCTCATTTCAAGTGCAGTGGCTGGCCTATAGTGAGAATTCTACAGATGCTGGTGAGTGAACAAAAAGCACTTAGGCTGGGGAGCAGCCTGAGCAGGGGTTTAGCAGCAAGGAAGGCTAGAATATCAGAGAACTAGGAAGAAAAGTTTGTGCTGGCAAGTAGTGAAAAGTAGGATTCGGTTAGCCTATTCAAAGCTTTAAATCGTAAAATGACAGTTATATTTAACCTTGTGACCTAATAATTTTCAATTGTTTCTGTTGTTTGCACAGGGCCTTTAGTTACTGGCCTCTAATAGATGCTCAGTAAATGTTGAATAAGTGAGTGTGGAATTCCCAAAGTGTAAGGTTTATCTCTATTGTGTTCTTTCCATCTCATCAAAGTGTACTGGAATGTTCCAGACTGTGATAAGCATTAAACACATTTATACTTTATGATTGATAACAAGTTACTTGAGACATACCTCACAGCTGGTCAGAAAATACCAGGGTATTGGCACAACTGAGGTGGAAAATGGCTGTTCAAGAAAGTGAGGCGCTATAACCGTCTTTTATTTAGAGACTAACAGTTATTTTGCTTTTACAGAAATGACTGCTGGAAGCCTGTTTATAAATCATTTTCTCTTTTAGTTATCAAAGAGTAATCTGGTTTAGAATTATGGCCAGAAATCTGGAGATGATATGTCCTTAGAGGTCTAATTATTATTTTTAATGTTATATGATTTAAAGCACTAAATATAATTAGAAATTATTATAAATAATTAGCAAATTATAGACTTACACAGCTTAACTGCTAGGAAATAATTTACTTGAATAAAATCATACTGAGATAAAAATTGACTGAAATTTTAGTTACATTTTGAAGTAATTAAAATAAGATACTTTGGCTTCTGATTATTTTCTTCAGTTTTTATATACCCAGCTATTAAAGCTTTATACAGTCATCACAGGAAGTTCAGGAAATAAAAAGTACAGATAATATCCATAAGCTCATCATATAAAGAAAACCAGTAGAGCTTTTGTCTCCTCCATTCCCTCTCACCCGCCTTCTCATTCTTTTTTCTGTGCCTAAGACATATCCCCCCTTTAGTCATAGTATAAGTTGTTTGTGTATATTTCCAATTAAAAAAATTAGACTAAAAAAGGACAAAAATCGCAATTGTCTCAATAAGGAAGAAAAATTAGACTATGTACTTTTTAGACTCCTGTAAATCATATTTTTATTGACTGTTTAATCCATTGTAAAAATTATTTTTAACTATTCCCCATGGTTGGTTACTTAGTTGTTTTCCATTTTATTGTCATGTGCGCAGTGAACATCTTAGCATATTACAGATTTCTTTTTCTCTTTATCTTGGCTTTTTTCTTTAAGATGGGTTCATAGATAATGGAGTTACTGGATGATCTAGGCTACAGATGTCTTTAAGGATAACAATGTATGTTGCCAAGATTGTGCAGTGTCTTATAGGCCCAATAAATGTTCATTGATTTGAAATTAATCATAATGGGGGAAAAATTAGGACCTACAGAGTTGCTGAGCTTTAGTGATAGTCTTAAATCAGCCTTTTGTCCATCTCCAAGTTTTATCCTTTTTTTCTATAACATATATTCCAGATTGTACATAAAACATAAAGGGCAGCCCAGGTGGCTCAGTGGTTTAGCGCCGCCTTCAGCCCAGGATGTGATCCTGGAGACCCGGGATTGAGTTCCACATCTGGCTCCCTGCATGGAGCTTGCTTCTCCCCCGGCCTGTGTCTGTCTGTCTGTCTCTCTCTCTCCATGAAGGAATAAATAAAATCTTAAAAAATAAAAGTAAAGAGATTAATATTTTATTGTAAACACACATGAAATTATTACCCAGGTTAAGAAATAGAACACTGCATCATCCCAGGGCTGCTCTCCCTGTCTTGTTCCTGATCTCAAAGAGAAAGCTTTTAATATTTCACTTTCAAGTACATTTGCTGAAGTTATGTTTTTTGTTTTTTGTTTTTGTTAAAACCTTTATCATATTAAAGAAGTTCCCTTCTCAAAATCAGTCTGCAGAAATTTATTGCATTTCTATACACCAATAATGAAGCAGCAGAAAGAGAAATTAAGAAAACCATTGCATTAACAATTACACCAAAAATAATAAGATACCCAGGAGTAAACCTAACCAAAGAGGTAAAAGACATGTACTCTGAAAACTATAAAACACTGATGAAAGATATTGAAAACAACAATTGACATCCTATGCTCATGGATTGGAAGAACAGATACTGTTAAAATGTCTCTACTACCCAAAACAATCTACATATTTAATGCGATCCCTATACAAATACCAGTGGCATTTTTCACAGAAGTGGAACAAATAATCCTAAAATGTGTGTAAGACCACAAAAGACCCTGAATAGCCAAAAGAATCTTGAAAAAGAAAAGCTAAACTGGAGGTATCACAATTCTAGAATTGAAATCATATTACAAAGCTGTAATAATAAAAATAGTATGGAATTGGCACAAAAATAGACATATGGATTAATAATCCCACAAGAATATGGTCAATTAATCTTCAAGCAGGAATAGATTATGCAATGGGAAAAAGACAGTCTCTTCAACAGATGGTGTTGGGAAAACTGGACAGCAACATAAAGAAGAAAAGAAGGACAACTTTCTTACACCAAACACAAAACTAAATTCAAAATGGATGAACAACCTGAACGTGAGACCTGAAACCATACAAATCCTAGAAAAGAACACAGGCAAGAATTTCTTTGACATTAGCAACTCTTCTCTGACAGCAACTTTTTTTCTAGATAGGTCCCCTGAGATAAGGGGAACAAAAGTAAAAATTAACTATTGGGACTACATCAAAATAAAAAGCTTGCACAGCAAAGAAAGCAGTCAGTGAAACTAAAAGATAACTTCCGGAATGAGAGAAGATATTTGCACATGACATCCGATAAAGAGTCAGTATCCAAAATATAAAAAGAACACATACAACTTGACACTCAAAAACCAAATAATCCCATGAAAAAATGGGCTGAAGGCGTGAATAGACATTTCCCCAAAGAAGACATACAGATGATCAACAGACACATGAAAAGATGCTCCACATCTCTCATCATCAGGGAAATACGAATCAAAACTACAATGAGATATCACTTCACACCTGTCAGAATGGCTAAATAGCAACAGGTGTCGGTGAGGCTGTGGAGAAACGGTGCACCCTTGTGCACCGTTTGTGGGAATGCAAACTGGTGCAGCCACTGTTGAAAAGCAGAATGGAGTTTCCTCAAAAGGTTAAAAATAGAATTACCCTACAATCCAGTGATCACAGTACTGGGTATTTACCCAAAGGATACAAAAACACTAATTCAAAGGAATACATGTACCCCTGTGTTTATTGCAGCATTATTTACAATGGCCAAGGTACAGAAGCAGCCCAAGTGTTCATCCATTGATGAATGGATAAAGAAATGGTGTGTGTGTGTATATATATGATGAAATGTTATTCAGCCATTAAAGATAATGAAATCTTGCCATTTGCAATGACATGGATGGAGCTAAAAAGGATAATGCTAAGCAAATAAGTTTCAGACAAGTACCATATGATCTCACTCATATGTGGTATTTAAGAAACAAAACAAATGAGCAAAGAAAAAAAAAAAAGACAAACCAAGAAAGAGACTCTTAACTTTAAAAAATATATAAATATTTATTTATTCATGAGAGAGGCAGAGACAGGCAGAGAGAGAAGCAGGCTCCCGGTGCCCCGATGCGGGACTCCATCCCTGGACTCCTGGAACAGGCCATGAACCAAGCGGAAGCAGAAGATCAACCACTGAGCCACCCAGGCGTCCCAACAGGCTCTTAACTTAAGAGAACAAACAAACTGATGGTTACCAGAGGGGAGGTGGGTGGGAGGATGGGGGAAATAGATGAGGTTGGGATATGAGTACACTTCTCTTAATGAGCA
The DNA here is from genome assembly GCF_011100685.1 of Canis lupus familiaris. Lineage (NCBI taxonomy): Eukaryota > Metazoa > Chordata > Mammalia > Carnivora > Canidae > Canis > Canis lupus. The sequence goes on along the minus strand of NC_049224.1, from coordinate 366,809 downwards.
CTAGGTGATTAAAATAAAAACTTAAAAAAAATAAGTTCCCTCCTATATCTCATTTACTAACAATTTTGTGTCTTGTTCTGCTTGTTTGAATTTAATACTTTTTTATTTTACGACTTTTTATTACCATATGAATTTTCTTAGTGTGTTAATATATTGAATTTTATTTAACTGTTTAATTACTGATAAACCTAATTTAGTTTTACTGTACTTTGTTTTCAAATTGTTCCTGGTTTGTTCAGTTTATTAATATTTTCCTGAAAGTTTGCATCAATGTTCAGGAATGAGATGGCCTACATTGTTCTTCTCAAGATTTGAAATCATTGTTGCGCTAGCCTCATAAGGTAAACTGACCCGTATTTTCTATTCTGGAAAAGTTTGTGTATGATTAGATTTATTTGTTCCTCAAATTTTTACTGCAATCTGGCAGAGAAGCCATCTGAGCTGAGAATTTTCTTTTTGGAAAGGTTTTTGATTATTAATCGGATTTCCCCTTTCTAATAAGCTTATTCAGGTTTTCGGTCTCTTGATTATTTTGTAATTTTTCCCTTAAGAGGTTGTTTTTTTCATCCACACTTTTTAACTTACCTTCGCAAAATTATATATTAATGGCTTCAAGAAAGAAACCCCTTCTTATTTCTGATATAGTCTATAAGATAACCTCTTTTACCTTTATCAGTCTTATCAGAGATTTAGTAGTCTTTCAAAATAACTAAATTTTGAGTCTTGCTGATCCTTTTTATTGCATGTTTGTGTTCTTTTGCACTAATTTCTGCTTTATTTCCTTCCTTTTCCTTTTCTGGGGGGTTACTTTTTTGTTCTTTTATTAATTTCTTATAGTTGACTACTTTCCAGCATTTCTTCCTTTTAATTATATGCATTTAAGGCTAAGTGTTTCCCTCTAAGCACTGTTTTAGCTAGTTCTATTACTTAAATTATGATGTGTAGTATTTTTATAATTCACTTAAAATTTTCTAATTTTTATTGGCATTAAACTTTGACTTTTAGATTAGTTGGAAGTTTTATATTTCTTAATTTCTAAACACATGGAGATAATCTAGTTACTTTTTAATAATTTTTTGATTTCTAACAACTGTAAAAGGTAGAGAATACACTGATTCAACAGTCTGTGGTTTCAGACCTTTAAAATTTAAGATGTGCGTTATGGCCCAGTATATTATCTTTTGTTCCTCTGCAGTTGAGTGCAGTGTTCCATATATTTTTACTAGGTCATGTTTATTAATCTTGTAATTCATATCTTTAGCATCATTAGTGATCTTTTTTTGTTTATCAAATATAAAGGTATGTTAAAATATATCCCATTATGATTGTGGATTTGACTGTTTCCCCTTGTAGTTCTCTCAGTTTTTGTTTTCTGTATTTGAGGCTGTGCTAGTAGATGCATGAAAATGCACAGTAGTTATATCTTCTTTGTGACTTATAGTATGAAGTGTTCCTATTTTATTTGGATGGCCCTTTTTTTGCATTTAAGTTTAGTTTAGTTTGAGAGTGCTATAACAACACCAGCTTTCTCTTCATTATTGCTTGTATGGTATATCTTTTTCTATTCTTTTACCTTCAACCTTCTTCCGTTCTTACGTTTTTGGTGTGTCTCTTCTGTGACATGGTTGGATTTAACTCTCCCATCTTACTATATATTTTATATTTGCCCTGCTTGTTAGTTCCCTTTTCTCCACTTTCTTGCCATTTAGACAAGTTGACTATTTTTTCGTTTCAGATTTTTTTTTCTCTTACTATTTGGAAGTTACAACCTCTTTCTTTTTTTCTTTCTTTCTTCTTTTACTAGTTTTTACTAGTTTTTCTTTTTTTTCTTTCTTTCTTCTTTTACTAGTTACTAGAAGTTTTATTTTGTCCTTTTTCATATCTACCGTGTCACTTTATGTAGTTTTCATTTCCATGCAAAAATAGTCAAGCTTCACTTTTAGATCCTTGAATGTTGTATTTTTCAGTCTGTGTCTTTTTTTTTTTTTTAAGATTTTATTTATTCATGAGAGACACACAGAGAGAGGCAGAGACATAGAGAGAGAAGCAGGCTCCCTGGGGGGCGGGGGGAGCCCGATGCAGGACTGGATCCCAGGACCCTGGGATCACGCCCTGAGCTGAATGAATGCAGAGACACTCAACCAGTGAACCACCCAGGTGTCCCAGTCTGTGTTGTGTAATTCCAACATGTCAGCTCTCTGTGGACCTAAACTGTTGTCTTTGCAGAAATAATTTGATGTATAAGGTGAAGTTAATTTTTCTCCAAAGATTTTCTTTTGCTGTTGCTAAGTGCCTTGGAGTGTGAGACCATGTTAATCCAATTCCAAATCTTTTAACTTTTCTGGGCTACCTTCTGGTTCCCTCTTATTTGCCTTAGGATGCATCCCTGTGGAGTCCAAGCCCAAAGCCAATGATGTTTTTATTACGGTCTTTATCATTGGTGGGTTCCAGATTCTAACTTTTGTTCCCCAGTCCTGGAAGTCAAGCAACAAATCACAAAGTTCAGCCTCCTAAATACTTCTTTTTTGACAAATCCATGGAAGACAAAAGCTGAGCTCACCTTTCTGGGTTTCAACTTCTGGTGGATTTGAACTGGTTATTCACCCCTCACCATGTTGTTAGTTATTTGATGCTTTTAAGAAGAGAATTTTAATATTTTGTCTAGTTTTTAAAATTGACTTCAAAAGGATAAGTTTGAATTGTATAGTCTGCAATTTCTACAATCAAGTCCAAATATTTCTTTTTTTTTTTTTAATTTTTATTTATTTATGATAGTCACACAGAGAGAGAGGCAGAGACACAGGCAGAGGGAGAAGCAGGCTCCATGCACCGAGAGCCCGATGTGGGATTCGATCCCGGGTCTCCAGGATCGCGCCCTGGGCCAAAGGCAGGCGCCAAACCACTGCGCCACCCAGGAATCCCCAAATATTTCTTTGACTAACTTGTTCAAGGAGAACTTGACATTTCTACAGTAGTCATTTCTTTGTGTTAAGGTTCCTTTTATGTTACAAATGAGATTATCTGGAGGTAAACATGAAGGTATGCTTGCCTTTTAATGCTCAGCATTGTTTATTACATTAGTCCATTTCTTTGCAAAGCCCCAAGGGAAGGAGACAGAGGATATTTTCTTTGACTGGAGAAGTCAGAAATAACGTGTAATGAAAATACGTGTAACGTGTAATGAAAATATGTGTAACGTAGGTAGTACATTGGGATAGGAATTGTCCTTTCCATGAACAAGGAGATGTAATGTGCACATTTTTTGAAGTAGAGATATACGAAGAGGGAGGGAAAATGCACTGAGCTGAGGAAGGACTGCAAACATCTGTCCTTGAGTAATTTTGTTGGAAGAGAGGTTCGTTTCCAGTAATTGTGAGAGCTTTCTATATGCCATATGGATGTTGTGATTTCTATTTTATTTTCCTAAATAATTTTTGGTATATCTCAGGGACAGAATATGAATTTTGAACCTTTGAACCCACATCTATTTAAAGTATTATATATATAATTTGCATTTGTTTTGGAAATTGAATCGATTAAATAGGTTAAACACACAGGTTAGAAATCTTACCATACAAACTAAACTGGAGTAGTTTATATAAATTGACATTCTGTGGTTGGAGGGGTGTTGAAAATTTTATATAACATACCAGTATATTTTTATTTTAAAGATGTTTAACTTGATATTAATCACAGCTGTTACCATGAAATGCCATCTGTCACTTTGTGATTACATTGATGCATCCACAAAATACAAACGCAGTTCTCTTTTAAGGAAATCTAGAATTCTGTTTGCTTATTTTTTCTCCTAAAAGAAAATACAAAGTTTCTTGTTAATTACAATTCCTTTCACTTTCCCAGCTGTGTCAGATTTAAACAGCTTCTTTGTTTTAGATTTGCTCACTGCCCTTCAAAGAACTGAAGAATGAAGTGAAGTGACAGAGAATTCTAGCACTGGGAAAGACAAGGCAGTGAGTTTTTCATGTGCCCTCTGTTCCTGCCCCTCTCCCATTTTAAATATGTTAAAACAGAGGCTCAAGGAAGTCTGGGTGCCTTGATTTGCCTAAAGTTGTACTGACCCAATATCCACATCTCTTCCTTTTTATAGTTTCTTGAGTTTCTTTTCAGCCATATGATACTATAGCTATTCCAAACACAACTAAGACAATGATTTATTAGCAACTATTAAGATCTGATAAAATATTAAAGCATCTTAATTATATATTTATTACAAATACAACTAATTTTATACTTTCTAAATTCAATTTGTGGAGTCTAGTTTTTAATTTCTTAGTTTGCTGTCATTGTTTAAATTCAGATATGAATTGGTCTCAGCCTTCAGTCTCAGCATTTGTTAATGTCTGTACTGTTCCTAAATTGGACTTTCATATGTTTTTTGAAGATTTTTATTTTGATAATGTAAAAAGCAGCTTTTAGGTTAGAATAAGTACTTCTGGAGTATGTTGTAGCATAATAACACTGAGTGTATTTCATCAATATACTTTTTTTTTTTTAAAGATTTTATGTATTTATTCATGGGAGACCCAGAGAGAGGTAGAGAGACACAGGCAGAGGGAGAAGCAGGCTCCCCACAGAGAGCCTGAGGTGGGACTCGATCCCGGAACCCAGACGCTCAACCAGTGAGTCACCCAGGTGCCCCTTCATCAATGTACTCCTTAACTCTTGGTTCCAAAATCTTGGAATCCTTCCACACCACTATAACACACATTTTCCGTGTTATATTCTTTTGTTCACTAGACCTGGATTTTAGTACCTCTGTTTAATTAGGCCTATGACATTCTACCCTTCTTATTCTAATCTTTCATTTCTTGTCTTCTTTTTCTTTGTTATAGTTTCAGTTCTGATATCTTTTCTAATATTTCAATAACATTTCTTTTATAGCTTCATGCTAACACAAGAGTTCTTCCTCTGTTTTCTTTAACAAACATTAGTTTACGCATTAGCATCACTGAAAAATGATGTTAGCTATCAGTTAAAATAAACTTGGAAAAAATGTCACACTGGGCAAAACCTACAAACGTATTTTAATTCTTGTGCTCATTTGGGTGAACACTCAACATATATTTTGACGAATTGCAGAGTAACCTAAGTTGAAACAAGTTTCAAATTCTCACAGAAAGTTAATACCTACTCATAAAAACTGAGAAATATCAGTTCTGTTATACCAAAGTAATGTATTATGTCAGTTTTAAATCCAATTATTGCTTCACTTTCATAGAAATTTATATGCTGTCTTTTGGAAGTACGTATTGGTAGGATTTTCCCACCACAACTTGATGATATTTTATAATGTTACCACATGCTATGATTTTATATTAGTTTTTATGATACTAACGAGATTTTTGATTCAGTGTAGAATTAGGTCTTTGACAAAGTTTTGTATCTCAATTCAGATAACTGCCTGCTAATTAAATATTATTACTAGCACTGAGAAGACTGGACTTAAACTGTGACAATTTTCTTGCCAAAATGTTAAATGTTAGGAACTTTTAAGAGCAACTGAATGGGAAAAGAGTTCTCATTTTCTGTGACCAGTGTTTGGTATGCTGCTTTATATGCCCCCCAAAAGCAGATTATTATATGGGGGGTGGGGGAGGGGTAATTCTATTCCTAATGTATCTCACTGTTACTGAGTAGCAAATTAAAATCTTTCGTTTGTCTTTTATTGGTTCTTAATGAAGTTACTGAAGGCCCTCTATAAACCTAGTAGTGAAGGCTTCTGCTTTTATTACTTGTGTTACCCATGCTCATCATTTAATTTTAATTACGGTATTTAATGTGATATTTACATAGTATATATATCCTCATTATAGTTGTCCATTTTTTATTGAGGTTAAGGACCAACCAGTGGTATAGGAAGACATCTCTGTTTTAAGATAAATACATTTAGATTTCTAAATCAGAAATAACTACTTTGGTTCAGTGGAGAATGAAACCTGGAGTCAAATATTTTGTACTGTCATTAGCTAGATCAGGACAAATCATTTGATCTTCTTTTTTTTTACGTATTTGAGAGCTTTTGTAGCCAATCACAATTTTTAAAAAATATTTATTTATTTGACAGAGAGAGAAAGTACACACACACACACACACACACACACAGGCACGCACAAGCAGGGGGAAGGGCAGGCAGAGGGAGAGGGAGGGAGAAGCGACTCCCCTGCCCAGCAGAGAGCCCAGTGCAAGGCTCCATCCCAGAACCTGGGATCATGACCTGAGCCAAGGGCAGATGATTAAACAGTTGAGCCATCCGGGCACCCCTTACTTAACCTCCCTGTATATAATGTCTGTGTCTACAAAATGAGGGCATACTATATTTTAACTATGTTTTTTAAAAATATTTTTCTGAAGTGCTATAAGGAGCAGCCATCTCAAACAACTCTTCTAAAGCTGATCTACATGTGAAATTTGAAAAATCATATTCTGTTTTTATGTTGTCAAAGCCAGATTGTTTCTTGTCATCATCTTGGTTGTTTCCAGAGTTGTAAAAAAAATATAACTTGCTTCTTGGCCTCAAACTGAAATGTAGACACTATTAAGATACCAAGATAATGTCTTACTTAGCCAACTTAAAAAAAGTAACGAGCATGGTTTTGAATAAGTACTGAGGTTGTTTTAGGTGTCTCTCATTTTAAACAAAAAATATAGCTTCGTCAGGAAAAGAGACTTTATTATCTTTGAGCAGATACTCCATGCATATAGCACCCATTTCAAAAAGTACAAGAGAGTATGTATGAAATGAAAATAAATCTAGCCCTGTCCTTCAGCCACCTGCATCCTCTCTGCAGAAACAAACACTGTTGCCATTTTCTTGTTTAGTCTTTCAAACTGGAGTCCACAGAAACCAAAAATTTTAAAAACATTACTTGTGGATGCCCTTTAAGAAGGCAAATACATATGCTAATATGGTAGAATGATTTGCGTTTTCATCAAAAATTAGCATTCTGCAACATGATATACTTAAGAATTTTAAATCATAATGATAACTCTTATTCAAGCTCCAGAAGAGTTTTTACTTTAAAAAGTATAAAACAAGGACCCCTGGGTGGCGCAGCGGTTTGGTGCCTGCCTTTGGCCCAGGGCGCGATCCTGGAGACCCAGGATCGAATCCCACGTCGGGCTCCCGGTGCATGGAGCCTGCTTCTCCTTCTGCCTGTGTCTCTGCCTCTCTGTCTCTCTCTGTGTGACTATCATGAATAAATAAATAAAATCTTTAAAAAAAAATAAAAAAAAGTATAAAACAGATACTGCAAGGGGATAAACAACTTTCTATTTAAATCTAATTATCTGATACTTCTGTGTGAAAATCCTGCTGATTTGGAGTTTAACAAAAGTGGTCCCGTGATTAAAAGTTAATTTGGGAAAATATGACTAGAGTAGCCCTTTTGCTAACCACACAAAAAGGTGGTTGTTTGGAATTTCCATTGTGAATTACAATAGAGTGGAAGAATCTGTGTGTTCTACTTATTTCTTGTCTACATGAGGAACATTTGTTGACTTTCCTGGGCCTAGAGGATCTGCTTCCAAGATCACTCACTCACTCACTCACTCACTCCCTCATTTGGCTGACAAGTTGGTGCTGTGCTGGTTTGGGCACCATGTTGGCCTTTCTTCAGGTTTACCGGAGTATCTTCATAGCATGGTTGCTGGCCTCAAGGTGGAAGCTGCAATGTCTTTGGGGACCTAGCCTCAGAAGTCACTTCTTCACTATCTTATTGATCTACAGGTCAGATCTGTTAGGCACAGGACAACAGCATAACAGGCTTGAATACCAGCATTTTAAAGATTATTGGGTTTAATATTCCTTGGAATGTGATTGAAGTAGTACCTCCTAACCATAGCACCTGGCTCCATTTAAATAAGGATTGGACCAGCACTCTTACATTTGATATTTGTGGTAATCTCAAGGTAGAATCACGCAGAAAAGCCTAAGGCTTTCAGGACACTCTATACCTTTTATTTATGTGCTGCTCAGGAAAATGCATGTTTGATTGACAAGCTTGTTGCAATAATTTTTTTTTTATCATGTTTGTTGTCTGATGAGAAGAAAAATCGTGTAAATGGGGACTATCTAAAGATACTAAGACTAGCTTCCTCTTAGAAATTGTAGGATATGTCCTTTAGCTTTAACATATTACTGAAATCTTTGCTATGTCATCTATAGATGTTATTACTTTAATCTAGCCCTTGAATCCAGGTGTCATCTGGAAATTGGAGTGGATGTAGGGCATCACTTACAAAATAATCAATTCTGATTATAATCTGCAGAAAAGTAAGGTGTTGGCATATTTATGCTGCTGGAATGGTATGGAAGAGTAAGGCTGCCACTGTAAGATAAAACAAAAAATATTACCCATGTGTACTGTTTGAGAGTAATCTTTAGAGGAGTGAGAACTTGGGGATTTAAGTGTGGCAGGCTAGAGGCAGGGAGATTTGTAAATCAAGTGTCTGTTTAGTTTAAATGTCTTGGACATCAAATGACATATGGGATAGTTGGATATTCAGAGGAGAGGATTGGGATGGAGATACAAATTTGAGGTTTAGCATCATACGGATATTGGGACTAGGTGAGAAAACAACATGGAATCTTAAAAATGGATTAGCATTAGGTAAGTGAAAAAGTGGGAGTGAAAATCTTCCAGGAGATAAAATAGTATGAGTTGGTGGTGGGTGCAGAGGAGTCGAGTTGGTTGGAGTATAGCTAGAGTAGTTAGATGGCCTGGAAAGGTATGAAGGGCTCAGATCGTAAAGGACCTTACATGTGTTGCTAATGAGCTTGAACTTTTGTCACCAGCTGAACACCATGAAAGGTGGAAAATGCTAATCTTAAAGGGTCTTTGTAAAAGCTAACAGTTACGGATTTTTTGAAAAAGATTTTTATGTATTTTTTTCATGAGAGACACAGGCAGAGGAGCCCGATGTGGGACTCGATCCCTGGACCCCAGGATCACACCCTGATCCAAAGGCAGACGCTCAACCACTGAGCCACCCCGGCCTCCCTGGATTATTTTTTGTTAGGTATAGCTTAGAGTTTTTTTGTTTGTTAATATAAAAGTAGTACAGATCACTATTAAAAATGTAAATAGTAAAGGGGGTGCTAGGCTGGCTCAGTTGGTAGAACATGGAAGTCTTCATCTTGGGGTTGTGAGTTCAAGCCCCACATTATTCGTAGCACTAACTTAAAAGAAAAAAAAAAGTTTAAGCAGTAAAAATTAAAGCACCACTCAATTCTCTTCCCCAGAGGAAACCACTCTTAAGTTCCTTGAGTAATTTTTAAAACATTTCAAGCAGCATAGTGTTCTCAATACTAGAGTAGTATGAGACCAAAAAAAAAAAAAAAAAAACTATTTCAAAAGAAGTGGGAACAGGGTGAGAATCAATCCTCCAAGCTTCCAGGCAAATGATATTTTATATAGACTGTTGGCATAAAATAAATGGTTGATAAATCCAGCCCAAATACCTTATCACTGAATAGGAGATTTTTTTTTTTTGTAAAGAATTTTGCATTCTCTGTTGTAAAAGAATGAATATCAAAAAGATCTCCTTTTTATGAAAGTCTAAAGTGTTTTAATGAGCAGATCCAACTGTTTGAATTAAATTGCAGACCTTCTTTGGGAAAGATTAAGAAAATGCCTCATCTATATTGTGTTAGGTACAGGCTGGTTTGGGACCAAAATGCTTATTGATTGGGGCACCTGGGTGGCTCAGTGGGTTAAGCGTCTGCTTTCAGCTCAGGTCAGGATCCTGGGGTCCTGGGTCAAGTCCCATGGCATTGGGCTCTCTGCTTAGCGAGGGAATCTGCTTCTTCCTCTCCCTCTGCCCCTCCCCCTGCTTGTGCTCCAACTTGCTCACTCTCTGTCAAATAAATTAATAAAATGTTTGTTTTGTTTTGTTAAAGATTTTATTTATTTATTCATAGACACACACACACACACACACACACACACACACACACACAGGCAGAGAGAGAGAGGCAAAGAGAGAGAGGCAGAGACCCAGGCAGAGGGAGAAGCAGGCTTCATGCAGGGAGCCTGACGTGGGACTCCATCCCGGGTCTCCAGGATCAGGCCCTGAGCCGAAGGTGGCCCTAAACCGCTGAGCCACCCGGGCTGCCCAATAAAATGTTTTTTTTAAAAAAAGATGTTTATGCTTAATGATGTATAATGAGAAAGGTAGTGGAATGTGAAGTGAAATTTAGTCCAGTTCTTAAGAAGTCTTTTTATTTCAATAAAAGCTATGACACCTCAAATAATTCTACCCAATCTTGGATGACTTGGCAAAGTAAGTTTAGAAAGACTCACAAAGTAAATGTGAAGTTCTAGTTTTAAAATCATTATATTGAAAGAGGGAATTACATTTTTTCATTTGCCTTGGCTTTCCTTTCTCACTTCTCTCTTAAAACATAATATTAAGTATTCATTTTGAATTCTTTTATTAGATAACTCATTATCCTAAATCTTAAAATGAATCGGTATGTTAGGTGCTGTTAGGGGCACTCTAGGTGACCAGAGGTTTGATTGATATAGTCCAATAATGCTAGGTAGATCTTTTTTTTCATTTTACTTTACATGTTTGGGTGATTTAGCCTATAATAGCAAATATTTATCCCCAAGTGCTCAGAAGTGAAATAATTTTATAGTCTGTACTTTGCTTTATGTGTTTAAAATTCAGCATAAAGCAAGAGGAAGGGAATATTTTCAAAAAGGAAGCAAATAACATAGAATTAGACAATACCAAACGCAATAGGTATATAGGTTGTTGAAAAAGTGATTGTTTCCTCATCTAAGGTAATGATATGAGGATATTGGTATGAGAATAAAAATCTTTACTCAAGTATTTGGTTTAAGATTGTACTAAAGTAAGCGCCACTATTACGCTGTAATTTATTTCTATTATGTACACCGATTTTTTTTTTAAAGATTTTATTTATTCATGAGAGACACAGAGAGAGGCAGAGACCCAGGCAGAGGGAGAAGCAGGCTCCACACAGGGAGCCCGACGTGGGACTTGATGCCAGGACCCCGGGGTCATGCCCTGAGCTGAAGGCACGCACTCAACCGCTGAGCCACCTAGGTGTCCCCAAATTTTGTTTTTAACATCAATGTGTATGCTATAAATTGATAAATGATCCGTCGAGTAATATAGGTATTTTATGATAATTTAAATGTTAAAGTGATATTAATTTTTAATTATGTTTTCCTTGAAGAAAGTCTTTTATTTATTTTAAGAATTTTTTTTAAAGATTTATCTAAAAAAAAAAAAGGTTTATTTGAGAGAATGAGAGAGAAAGCGCAGAGGGGGAGGGGCGGAGGGAGAGCATCTCAAGCAGACTCCCCCACTGAGCACAAAGCTTGCTGTGGGGCTCAATCTTACAACCCAGAGATCATGACCTGAGCTGAAATCGAGAGTCTGATGCTTAACCAACTGAATCAGCCAGGCGCCCTAAAGATTTTATTTTTAAGTAATCTCTACATCTGACATGAGGCTTGAACTTGTGACTACCAAGATCAAGGGTTAAATGCTTCACTGACTGAGCTAGCCAGTAGCCCCATGAGAAAGACTATTTTAAAAAACTCATTTTGTGTGCTTTTTCTCGAATTGACATTGATACTATAAACATTTGGTGCTGTTTTGGTAACTGAATTCCATTGGCTATTACTATTAAAATGTATCTTTATGAATAGGGTTTATACGTTGTTTTTGGGGAACAATCTTACAGTTTTTCCATTTTTCGGTAAAGATCAAAGTTAACATTAAACAAGACATACTTTTTTTTTCTTTTTTTTTTAAAGGGAAAGCACAAAGTCTTGTTTTAAACAGTTAGTTTTTAGAAAATTGGTCAGAATTTTTTCCCCCAAGAGGATAGTTTAAAACACTGGATACTCTAAACCTGGAACTTTACCTGCTTAAGATACGTTAAGAATTTAGAAAACAGGGGGCACCTGGGTGGCTCAGTGGTTGAACATCTGACTCTGGGTTTCAGCTAAGGTCACAATCTTGGGGTTGTGGGATTGAACCTTATGTTGGGCTCCACGTTGGGTAGGGAATTTGCTTGGGATTATCTTTCTCCCTCTTCCTCTGTGCCTTCCCCTGCCAGCCCCCCATCACTCTCTAAAATAATAGATAAATCTTTTTTTAAAAAAAAGGATTTAGAAAACAAAATATTCCCCTCTTAATGTGCAATTATTTTAATACTGTATTAGTTATAGAAAATGGTTACCAAAGATGACTTTGTGGGATTTTTGTTGTTGTTTTATTAGCAACATAAAATTAATAAACAGTGTTGTCAAAATTGCTAAAATAACACCAAATAAAGGAAAACTAAGTTTCTTGTAGAGTATAAAGTTGAGTGTTTCTCCCTGCCATTATATTTTGCAATTGAATAAGTCTTTGGTTATTAAATTTAACTATAAATTAGTAGTAACATACATATAATTTCTGATTATCCTCTTGAGTAGGAACTAGAAACTAGTTTAATTTTTATGGCTCGTCTCTAATCGTGTATCCTAATTTATTTGAAACGCCTGTATTTTTAATCGCCCATAAGGCAAAGTTTAAATTTTTTTAACCTAACAGACAAAATCAAAATCTTAGCCCTGAAAAATTCCTAAACACCTTTCAAGTCTAGTTCTATTCCTATTTTCTGAAATCTTTGTTGGTCACCTAGCCAGAAATCATGTAATCCCTCATCCTTTTATACACGTTGCCTTGTATTAAAACTTTGTTGTAAATGTTTAGGTCCCCTACTTGATTCTAAATTGATATCTTACTCATCTTTATATCATCTACATTCATACATTCAGCAGTATGTATTGAATGTGTATTGTGTACCAAGCACGTTCTAGGTGCAAAGGAAATAGCAGTGCACAAGAATGTAAACCAGTAGTAGACATTATGTTTGTCCTCATGGAATTTATATTCCAGTTTAGCAAGCAATGAGGGAGACAGAAAAATAAATGCATAGGTACAGAGATAGTGCCGTTCAGATCCTAAATGATTTGAGTAGAAAATAGCATGTTGTGGTAGAAAGTTTAAAGACAGTACCAATGTTCATAAGGTAATCATAGAAGCTCTTTTTGAAGATGTGACTTTTATGCCAAGAGACAAATGATAAGATGGAGCAGTCATTTGAAAATTTGGGAGCAGAGTTCTAAGGCTGAAGGAAAGGCAATACAGAAGCATAACACAGAGCAAGGAGAGGGTGAGGTAGGGGAAGAGAGTGGAAATGGAAGCAGAGGTTAGTTTTATACACCAAAGTAAGGATTTTGTAATTTATTTGAATTTCATTAGGAAGTCATTGACTGCTTAGAAGCTTTTGAGGGCTCATTTGTGGGCCCACCCAGGACCATTCTTAAAAAATTCCAGTTATAGCTCCCTATTTTAAAATCAGCTAATTAATAACCTTAATTATATGTGTCAAGTCCTTTTTACCATGTTATGTAGCATATTCACTAGAATAACACTAGGGCATATTTAACCTAGTACATAGTCAGCATTTTTTAAGTCATATGAGGGAAATGAAGCAGAATTAACTCAGAGTAGCCATGATTGAGTCATTCATGGCTTTTCTTTATTTCTTTTGCCTTTACTGATGTGCCTGCTACCATGCACACTGCCTTGTATTTGCCATACTCCCACAAAACGACCCCAGAATTACCCATAATAGCCAAGAAACAACCTAAGTGTTTATCAACGGATAAAGACAATGTGTGGGGGTGTGTGTGTACATACACACAATGGAATATTATTCAACCATGGGAAAAAAAACCCTGCCATTTGCAACATGGATGGACCCTGAAAGCATTATGTTAAGTGAAATAAGACAGAGAAAGACTTGCTGCATGGTACCACTTCTGTGTAACATCTAAATAAAAAATCAAACCTCTGGGCGCCTGGGTGGCTCAGTCGGTTAATCTGCCTTCAGTTCAGGTCATGATCTCAGGGTCCTGGGGTCGAGCCCTGCGAGCCCTGCGTCGTTGGGCTCCCTGCTCAGTGGGGAGTCTGCTTCTCCCTCTCCTTCTGCCCCTCCCCCCACTCTCTTTCAAATAAATGAAATCTTTAAAAACAAGGTCTAGGCACTAGTATGTGCTACCAGGATTGAGAAGTATGGAGCACTACTTTAGCTTCTGCTGCCAGAGTACCTACTGTACGATGGGAGGGAGGCCATTCTGAAATGCCGTTAAATTAGAGTGTTATATAGCTCTCTCCTTCAAGTGTGATTTCAAATTGTGTCAACCTTAGAAGTATTTAACTTTATTTTTTATTTTTATTTTTTAAAGATTTTATTTATTTATTCATGAGAGACACAGAGAGGCAGAGACCCAGGCAGAGGGAAAAGCAGGCTCCACGCAGGAAGCCTGATGCGGGACTCGATCCCAGGTCTCCAGGATCATGCCCTGGGCTGAAGGCAGGTGCTAAACCGCTGAGCCCCGGGGCTGCCCAGAAGTATTTGACTTTAAAAGAAAATTATAGATAATATGTATTGTGATGTGTGCTACATTGTGGAAATTTTATAAAATCAGAAAAACTAGAATTTCTGTATTCCTACACCCAGGGATGACACACTTGATATTTTGGTTTAGCTTCTCATCTTCTCTGTGCACATATATATCATTTTTTTTAAAGAAAAAGCTAATCGGTATCATATTAAGCATGTAGTATTCTACATTTTCACTCAGTATTATATGAATTATATGATATTTTGCAATAAACATGGGAGTACAGCTATTTCTTCCATATCCTGTTTTCATTTCCTTTGGATATATACCCAGAAATGGGATTGCTGGATCTTATGGTAGTTCTGTTTTTAATTTCTTGAAAATATTGTTTTCCTTAATGGCTCTATCAGTTTACATCCATACTAATGGTGCACAAAGGTTGCCTTTTTTTAAAAAATATTTTATTTATTTATTCATGAGAGACACAGAGAGAGGCAGAGACCCAGGCAGAGGGAGAAGCAGGCTCCATGCAGGGAGCTCGATGTGGGACTCGATCCCAGGACCCTAGGGTCACTCCCTGAGCCAAAGGCAGCCACTCACTGAGCCACCCAGGCTTTTCACTGCATCCTCTCAATACCTATCTCTTGTCTTTTTTGATAATGGTCATTCTAACAGCTGAGAGGTGATAATTGTGGTTTTGATTTACATTTCCCTGAATGGTGAGTGATGTTGGGCACTTTTTCATGTACCCATATTGGCCATTTGGATGTCTTCTTTGGAAAAATGTCAGTTTCTCTTCCCATTTTTTAGTACAATTATTTGGATTTTTTGTTTGTGTTTTTTGCTATTCAGTTCTGTGAGTTCTTTATCTAGGTTGGGTATTAACCCTTTACTGGATATATATATATGATTTGTGATATTTTCTCTCATTCAGTAGGTTGCCTTTTCATTTTGTTGATGGTTTCTTTTGCTATGCAGAAGCTTTTTAATTTGATGTAGCCCCACTTGTCTGTTTTTGCTTTTGGTGTCAAATTGAAAAACCATTGCATAGACCACTGTCAGGGATCCTATCCATTCTGTTTTCTTCTAGGAGTTTTATGCTTTCAGGTCTTAAATTTGAGTCTTGTTTAATCCATTTTGAGTTGGTTTTTGTGTATGGTGCAAAATAGGGCATTCTTGGCACATGGCTGTCCAGTTTCCTCAGCACCTGGACTGTACTTTTCCCATTGTATATTCTTGGCTCCTTTGTTGTAAATTAACTTGACCATATGTGCATCCATTTATTTCTGGGCTTTGTTTTCGGTTCCATTGATAACTATGTCTGATTTTGTGTGTGTATTTTTTAAAGTAATCTCTACACCCAGGGTGAGGCTCAAACTCATTACCCTAAGATCAAGAGTCACATACTGTACTGACTGAGCCAACCAGGCATCCCTCTGCATCTGTTTTTATGCCAGTACTATATTGTTCTTATTACTCTAGCTTCGTAATACAATTTGAAATCAGAAAGTGAAATCAAGAACTCCAGCTTTGTTCTTTCTCAAGATCACTTTGGCTATTCAGGATCTTTTGTGGTTTCATACAAATACTAGGCTTGTTCTGTTTCTGTGTAAAATGCTATTGGGGTTTTGATGGAGATTACCTTAAATCTGTAGATTGCTTTGAGTAGTATAGACAGTTTAACAGTATTAATTCTTAAACAATCTATAATCATGGAATGTCTGTGTTTGTGTTTTCTTTAACTTCTTTCATCAGTGTCTTACAGTTTTCAGTGTACACATCTTTCATCTATTTGGTTAAATTTATTCCTAAGTATTTTATGCTTTTTTATGCAGTTGTATATCTGACATAATTTTAATCCTCTTTAAGTGTACTACAAGTATAATTAACCAAGTGGTTATCAATCATTGAGGTTGTTTCTAACATTTCACTAGTGTAAACAGTACTGAGTGTCTTTGATTTAACTCTTGGGCATGTATCTAATTTACATAGGATGATTTCTTTTAACTGAACTTCTATAGGCATTTTATTTTATTTTATTTTAAGATTTTATTTATTTATTCATGAGAGATACACACACACACACACACACACACACACACAGAGGCAGAGACACAGGCCGAGGGAGAAGCAGGCTCCATGTAGGGAGCCTGATGTGGGGCTTGATCCCAGGACCCCAGGATTATGCCTTGGGCGGAAGGCAGGTGCTAAACTGCTAAGCCCCCCCCCCCCCCCCCGCCCAGGAACCCCTTCTATAAGCATTTTAAACATTTTAAGGACCTTTGAAACTACTACCTATTTTCATGTATCCTCACTGACTCAAACAATATTATTTTAATTAAATATCACCTAATAGGAAATTTTTCTCCTGTAAGCAGATGCCTCAAGCTATATAACACTCTAATTTAAAGGCATTTCAGAATGGCCTCCGTCCCATTGTACAGTAGGAACTTTGGCAGCAGAAGCTAAAGTAGTGCTCTATACTTCTCAATGCTGATAGCACATTCTAGTGCCTAGGGCTTGTTTGTAGAGATTCTGATGTAATGGTGTTTTAAATTCTTCAGGCTCCTAAAGTGATCCTACTATGCAGCCACATAACTTTAGAATCTTAGTCCCAAGGCTACATCACATTTTTCCCATCTGCAAGACCCAGTGTTTTTTATTTAAAGCATTCTGTGTCCTCTGTAAAAAGTTGTATTTTGCAATAATACTCATTTTCAGCATTTGCTCTACTTTCCATGAGAGTATCTTCATTGGATGCCCTTTGGAGATTAATTTTAAATCACTCCTTATACTAATATTTAATGGATACCTGCAATGCACAAAATACTGTGATACACACCATAAGACATACAAGATGAAGTCAAGTGTGATTCTTCAAGATTATTATAGTCTGGAATGGGAAAGGAGATGTGCACACCAAGGTACAAAATGTGTTTGTGCCACAAAAGAGATAGTACCAGTGGAGGAGAGGGAATGGATTCTAGATTCTAGATGGGATGGTAGATTACTTCATGGAATTGTATGTCTAAACGGAGTGTTGGTTTGGACCAACAGAACAATGAGTAATCCTTTAATTTAAAAAAATCTTTTATAATTTATAAAATTTGTTTAGAATTATGCATTTGATCCTTAAACAGCTCTGTAAAATAAGCCAAACAGTTATTCTCATGTTACAGATGAAAAAGTAGCCAGAGCTTAGAGTAGTTAAGTGATTTACCAAAGTCATAGAGCTACAGAAATGATTCAGAACTTTGAACCTAAGTCTTCCATCTCCATATGCTGGAACCTTCTACTGTATCATATTAGAATAAAAACAAAAGCCCTACATTTAAGGTGAGTTATAGAAATGGCTAAGTATTTAGTGTGATTGTACTATTATTAGGATGCAAGTTCTGAAATAGTTAAAGATGAAGCTGTAGTGTGGTAGGCAGAATAATGGCTCCCCAAAGGTGTCCACTTCTTAATCCCCAGAACCCATAAATATGTTTGATTATGTAACAAAGGGGATTTAAGGTTGCAGATGGAAGAAAGTCACTAATGAGGTGACCTGAAAATAGGGAGATTATCCTGGATTGTTGAGGTGGACCAGTGTAAGGGTCCTTGAAGTGAGTTTTTAAAAGTCTAAGAGGGAAGTCGAGCAAGGGCCAAAGAAAGAGAGGACAGTATCAGCAAGATCAGAGTGCTATAAAGTGAAGACTCGATGCACTGTTGCTAGCTTTGAAGATAGAGGAAGGAGGCCATGGGCCAAGGAGTGTATTCAGTCTCTGGAAACTGGAAAGGACAGGAAAACAGAATTTTCCTTTAGGGCCTCCAGAAAGGTGGGCAGCCCTGTAGAGATATACCTTGATTTTAGCTTAGAGTGAGACTCATCTGGGACTTCTGAACCACAAAAGTGTGAAATAACCCATTTTGTTGTTTTAAGGCATGAACGTTGTGGTAATTTGTTACGGCAGCCATAGGAAACTTAATACATGTAGGAAGCCTTTTAGTGTAGGAAGACTAATTAATATGCCATTCAGGGCACTCCCTGATTAAACTCCAAGTTGTCTCAGTGCCACTGTTAGCAGTTGGAAGCCGTGAAATGTTCTTTGAGCCGGAGTGTAAAAAAACTATTTTGGTATTTGCCGATTAGAGAGGAGAAAGATTGGAGGGAGAAAAGCGATGTTAGCTTTTAGTATTAGTGCTAGGAAATTTTATTTTGAGAAATTTTTGCCTCTTGAGGTAACACAATATACAGATAAATCTATTTTGTAGAAGAGTGTGATTCTGTCTCCCACTTAGTTTACACGTCACTAAAAGTCCCATTGCCATTGCAACAGTTCATCTCCTTCCCATGTCCTGTGAAAAAATACAGAAAAGATGGAAGAACTGGTCTTCATAACCAATTTGGCCTTTGAAATTGGTCTCATTTTTTTCTCTTCTTATGCTTTTTTGTCTTACTGTCAACCCAGTATAAATTTAAAGACCTGAGGTGTCTAAATGAATCTGAGCTTTTTTGGCTTAGCACCTAGAGAACATAGATTTATACTAGTATGTGCTTTTTCAATACATAATTTTTATTTTTAAAGAAAAAAGCTTTTGTTGATAGCTACGTAGGCATAGATCTGTTCTATTTCGATATATCTGAGGTATCTAGTAAAGAGAAAGAGTTAAATGTTGACAAAGCACAAGAGTGAATTAAGACAACAGAAAGGAGCACTAATTTTTACTTCTTTTATACTAGTTAATAATGTTGCACATATTCTTCTTGTCAGGCTTTGAAATTATAAGCCTTAAAATTAGGCCAAATGTGTCTGTTAAAATGGAATGCAAGATTTAAGACATTAAAATTTCTTTTTTTTTACATTAAAAATTCTATTCATTTATTTAGTCATTAATTTTTTAAGCTGCCGAAGGTTTAGAAAGTTTTTTTTAAAGATGAACCATGTGTTCATAATTATAACATTTACTTACGTATACTGAAAACAGTTGCAATGATCATAAATGAACAGATATATAAAATCAAAGAAAGGCATGTTAGGTGTAGTCTTGCAATAGCTTTAACATACATTCATTTCTGTAGTGTTTCATGTTAATCATGAAAATATTTTTAGTGCATACGTATATATGTAGTGTAAATACTAACATTTTTATTTAAATAGGGTTGGCAGGAGTTCTGAGATACATAACAAACGTGGTAGCACCAGTTAATGTTTTAATGATCTTCCTTGTGTTCGAATTTGGCTCAATACATTTTGATTGTATATGTCTTTAATTATTGTTTTTTTAAAGCTTTTTTTTTAATTTTTATTTATTTATGATAGTCACACACAGAGAGAGAGAGAGAGAGAGGCAGAGACACAGGCAGAGGGAGAAGCAGGCTCCATGCACCGGGAGCCCGACATGGGAATCGATCCCGGGTCTCCAGGATCGCACACCGGGCCAAAGGCAGGCACTAAACTGCTGCGCCACCCAGGGATCCCCTAATTATTGTTTTTAAAATAGCTAAATATATTTTAAAAATAAAATTCAAATCAAATTTTGTGGAATCCTTAAGGAGAAAATCTTAATAATTCAGTTGGCAATATTGTGAAATGTGAAGTTTTTAGATTGGCTTGTTTTTAGATTTGAATTATGGTTAACGGACATGTAATGGTCAGATCCTTCTTGAAAATTTTGTCATGTGAATCACTGATTGACTTGTGCAATACATAACAGTAAAAATTTAGACAAATATTTTGGCTACAACCTAGTTTATTGAATAACAACTTGAATCATAGTCTGAGTCAAGAGTAACAGAATTGTTTCTTAGGATACTCAAGTTATTTTTAGGAGCTTCTAAAGTGTATTCTTTGATTTGAAGGGTATTTTTTTCTTTCCACAAGGGCTTATGAGGAATTGTCTATTCTGAATTTGTTACAAATAGTGACTATATAAATAATTAAGTCTTGTTCAGTGAATCATGCACTTTCAGTAAGGGACAGTTGAAAGCCTTTTGTAAAACTAAGTCATCCTGACGAAAGGGCCATTTGAAATACAATCAAATTGATGCACATTTCCTTTCAAATATGAAGGGGAACTGTTTCTAAATATATTTAAACCTTTAAAATACAATTTTTCTAATTACTAGTAACAAGTGGTCAGTGTTTGCCCATATGTTCACCTAACAAATATTTGGAGGGTGTTTGCTATGTATATCAGGCATTATAAGATAGACACAAAGAGAAAAAATATTCAGAAGCACAAAGGAAAAAGAGAAAAACGCTAAAAATCCCAAATTCCGAGGATGACCACTATGAGCACTGGTTGTATGCACATCCATGAGCATTTTACTGTGTCTATTACTTTTCTAATTCATACAACTTTTAATAAAATGGAGTTACTTCAAACATACTGTTGATAGCTTGCTGCTTTTCATGTTATTAATTTAACAAGTAAAAGATTATGATAAATAACATTTCATTTAAAAACCTGAAGTTAAATATCCTTTTAAATTCGAAATAGATCATGGACACCGGTCTCCTCCCATTTAAACCAAAATTTAAATCTATTTTAAATTCTTGGCAATTTGAATTTGCCCTTCCAACTTATAAAAATTAGTAAGTTAAGCTTCACTCGGTTTGATTTAAATAAAATGTAGCGGGGCACCCTGGTGGCTCAGTGGGTTAAGCTAAGGCTGCCTTCCTCTGCCTCTGCCTTGGGCTCAGGGTCCCGGGATGGAGCCCTGCGTTGGGCTCTCTGCTCAGTGGGGAGTTTGCTGCTCCCTCTCCCTCTGGGGCTCTCCCCACACTTTCCTCCCTTCTCAAATAAAAATTTTAATAAATAAATTAATGAAACACAAAATTCGCATTAAGTAATTTGTTTCAGGTTAGTAGCAACTGACAGCACCGCGTCCTTTGTATTAACCCCTTTCTTCCATGCTTCTCCCTTTTTGCAGAGGAAGTTGAAGCCCTGCGCCCTGGAATGACTAAAGTGCACACAAGCCCTAAGCCGCGGGAGCAGAGGCTCCTCCCGGATCCGCACCCCAGCCGCTCTGCTGCCACCAGAGCTTTAGTGGTCACTGTGTTTTTCATTCAAACAGATTGAGTCAGCGACTTGTGATCTATAACTATTTGTTACAACGCACTAAGAGGGCTCCTCTCCTCTATGCGGCCCATACGTGAATCTCAGCACAGGAGATAGAGTGTATCCCCCCCACCCCCAGCATCTCGCACTAGCCTTTCCGCCCTGCGGACCCCCGCCCCCCCTCAGTCCGCGTCCGCGGACCGGGTGCCGGGAGGTGAAGGGCACCCCGAGGGGCGCGGGGGCGGGGCGCGGGGCGGGGCGCGGGCGGGCAGCGGGCGGGCGGCGGGGGTGATGCGCTGGTGCCGCCCCTCGGATTGGCCGGCCGCGCGCGCACGTGACCCACCTGGGCTGTCCTGGCGCAGCCCGCCCGGGTGTCAGTGGAGACGGAATGGAGGTGCTGCGGGGCTCGGAGATGGGGTAGGTGCTGCGGCGGCGGGGGGCGCGGGGCCGGGGAGGGCCGGAGAGATGGGGCAGGTGCTGCGGCCGAGGAGACGGGGACATGGGGGGCGGGGAAGTGGGGCAGGTGCTGGGGCCGGGGCGGGGGAGATGGGGGGGCGGGCGTCAAGGGGATGGGGTAGGTGCTGGGGCGGCGGCGGGTGGGGGCCCGGCTGGCCGTGGTGGGGGGCAGGGGCCGGGGCTCCCTCGCACCCGCTGCACCCGCACCGGCGGCCCGGCCCGGCCCGGCAGGCGGGGGCCGGGGAGATGGGGAGATGGGGCAGGTGCTGGGGCCGCGGGGGAGGGGTCGGGGGACGGGGCAGGTGCTCGGGCCGCGGGGGGCGCCGGGGAGATGGGGTAGGTGCTGGGGCGGCGGCGGCGGGGCCCGGCTGGCCGGGGTGGGGCGGGGGCCGGGGTTCCGTCGCACCCGCTGCACCTGCACCTGCACCCGCGGCCCGGCCGCGCAGCAGCCGGGAGGCAGGGGCGTCTCCCCGTCTGGGTCCCGGTCCCCGTCCCCCTCCTCCCCTCTTTCTCCCTCCTCCTCTCCCCCCTCCCTCCCCCTCCTCCCCTCCCTCCCCCTCCTCGCCCTCGCCCTCCCCCTCGGCTTCCCCCTCCTCCCTTCCTCCCCTCCCTCCCCCTTGTCCCCTCTCCCCGTCCCTCACCTCCCCCTCCGCCTCTTCCCCCTCCCCTCCCCTGCGACTGCGGCGCCGGGGATGGATTTCCTGCGCGGCTGGCCAGGGCTCCCCGCCCGGAGGAAGCAGGGGGGAGGGGCAGGACTGTCGGGGAGTCTGCGGAAGGGGCTGCTGCGGGGCTACAGGGAGGTCTTGTGTTCATGATGCTGCTGCCCGAGTGCAGTAGCAGTATCTAAGGAAACGGGCTGAGGACAACAAAGAATGGGGCATATTCAAGGCGAGAAGCAAAGGCTGCAGCCTGCTGAAAGGCCTGTTCCCTCTCCGGCCACAGGGCCGAGGCGCTGGTGGCCGGGAGGGGCGCCGAGCTGCTGGCCACAGTGATGGGCCGAGCGGCCCAGCGGCTTGCAAGGGGCGGGAGGAGGGGAGCAAGGGCAGGCACCGCGCAGGGGCGAGGGAAGGGCAGCAGGGGCAGAAACCGCACAGGGGCGAGGGGAGGGGAGCAGGGGCAGGCACAGCACAGGGGCGAGGGGAGGGGAGCAGGGGCAGGCTCCGCACAGGGGCGAGGGGAGGGGAGCAGGGGCAGGCACAGCACAGGGGCGAGGGGAGGGGAGCAGGGGCAGGCACAGCACAGGGGCGAGGGGAGGGGAGCAGGGGCAGGCACCGCGCAGGGGCTAGGGGAGGGGAGCAGGGGCAGGCTCCGCGCAGGGGCTAGGGGAGGGCAACAGGGGCAGGCACCGAGCAGGGGCTAGGGGAGGGGAGCAGGGGCAGGCTCCGCACAGGGGCGAGGGGAGGGCAGCAGGGGCAGGCACCGCGCAGGGGCTAGGGGAGGGGAGCAGGGGCAGGCTCCGTGCAGGGGCGAGGGGAGCAGAGGCAGGCACCCGGGGCGCGCGCAGCGTTGGGTGGACGGAGACCCTGGTCCCCAGTGCCGGCGTGGGCGCCCATGCACCTGCACCTGCACCTGCGCGCGCAGGGCGGCCCGAGGCACCGGCCTGGGCCTGGTCAGCGAGGCCCTTCCTGGGCGCCTGCGGCCTTGCCCTGCCCCCGCTGGGCCGACTCCGCCACCGCCACCGCCACCGCCACCGGGGAGGGGGAGCGCCAGGGAGGGAGGGGAGCGCGGCCTACAACAGGGCTTACCGCAGGAGGGGCAGCGGGGGGCACCAGGCCACTGGCCGGACCCTGCGTTGTAATCGTAATCGCAACCCGCAACCCGAATAGGAGGGAAAGATATGCTTCATTTTTTTAAAGTAGGAAAATTACCAAGCTGTGAATGTTTTGACAGTGGAATGTATTGGGCGCTTTGATTCTGCATCACAGGACAGATGTTAGAATTCTTCGCTTTAACATAAATCCTAAAGGAAATGTTAATAAATTATGTATGAAGCAGTGTGGCTCTTTTCCTTTGTTAGTTAGCTTTATGCCATCAACTGGGTTATTCAGGAATAAATCACGATAATGTCAATTACTTTATGAAAAATTATAGTGACAAAGTTTTCATAGGTTTAATATTTAAGATCTATATGTAATTTTATAGTACTCTTTGGCTACTTTTACATATTATTGAATAAACTGGAAAGCCAAATATTTTAAATTAAAGCTCCAAGGTTTTTCCTTTAGATGTATTTCTGTTTAGTCAGTACTCATAAGATATACTATTCATAGTGTTTTCATTGCACTTATTTTTTTTTCTTAAATGTCTAAAAAATATGTCTTCAGATTAAATACAGTTTAAAATACCTTGTCTTTATGCATATTATGGTGGCCAGCCTGCCACACCTCCCTTCTCCCTGAACTGGATGGCAGTGGCTTTGTAAAGCCCTCCAAGATTAGTGACAGTGTTTCTTAAATAGTGCTTATATGGTGGAAAGTCTTCTGAGAGCCTGGAATTTCGTTTCAGTAATTTTTTTTCCAACATAATAAGGAATTGGACTTGAATAAATTAGTCTATATAAAGTTTCCACGGATAAATTAAACCAATTTTATTCTTTATTTAAATAATTGAAAAAAAAAAAAAATAAATAAATAAATAATTGTCTCTGGGCAGCCCAGGTGGCTCCGCGGTTTAGCTCCGCCTTCAGCCCAGGGTGTGATCCTGGGGTCCTGGGATCGAGTCCCCCCTCTGGCTCCCTGCGTGGAACCTGCTTCTCCCTCTGCCTGTGTCTCTGCCCCTCTCTCTGTGTGTCTCTCATGAATGAATAAATAAAATCTTTTAAAAAATTTAAATAAATAAATAAATAAATTTAAAAAATAAATAAATATGCAAATGAAGTTTAATAGCTAATACCATTCAGTCCTTTGAAACTCAGTTCTTTGAGTCTCAAAGACTCAGTCTTTGAGAGTTTATGGTTCTTTTACTATCTAAATAGCTCAGTGTAGCATTATTTTCATTTTAATTAAGAGTATTTTAAGTTATGTTCTGACTTTATCCAAGGTCACGTATTGTATAAGGATGTAAAGAACATAGAGCTATAAAACTATTTCATAATAGGTCTCATTACATAATGCACAAAATGGTAAATAATAGAAATTATTTGAAGAGCAATAGAAGCCATCGCAAATTATTCATTAAATGAAAAATTGTACTTGGTATTGAGTTTTTAACCATGATATAATAAGAATGCTTTGTACAATACCTGATGGCTAAGCAAGTGGAGAGACAGTTTTCATAATGACATTCGTAACATATTCCTTTTTAAAGATCATCTCATTAATCATATGCACAGTTCTAAATAGAATAGCAATAGATTGGGGTATTTTCTGCAATTAAATAAGAACTAAAATAAGAAAAGTTGATTTCTTTTCCCTTTTATAAAATACATAATATAAGACTAAACTACTGGTTTTTGTGGCCTTTGAAATTGAACTATTAAGGAACTAAAAAGTTAAATGTTCATAAGTATGTCTGTGGACTGAAAGCTGTTTTATTGATGTTGTGTGGACTTTTGTCTTAGCGTTTTTCTCTATTTTTTACTCTCATTATTTACACATAATTTAACCAGCCTTTTAATATGTATTTATAATTATATATTATATTTAATTTAATTTTTAAAAAAGATTTTATGTATTTATTCATGAGAGTCACAGAGAGAGAGAGAGAGAGAGAGAGGCAGAGACACAGGCAGAGGGAGAAGCAGGCTCCATGCAGGGAGCCTGATGTGGGACTTGGTCCCGGAACTCCTGGATCATGCCCTGGGCCGAAGGCAGCACTAAACTGCTGAGCCACCCAGGGATCCCTATTCAATTTTAGTACATTAAAGTGTTCTTCATTTTGACCTTCTCCCTCTCCTTTTTTTCCTTTCTCTTTCTCGCTTTCTTTCTTTTCTTTTCTTTCTTTCTTTCTTTCTTTTTTTTTTTTTTTTGTATTACAGTCTGAATGAAACATTAAATAGCACATAAGATGAGATAGGGCGGTTTGATACAGAGAAGATGAATAACACCTGAGAGTGTCCATTCACTACATTTTTGAGTACGTAATAAATGCCAGATCTGTAATATGTGCTAGAGAGTCAGATAAGACATGGAAACTTACTTCTAAGACACATAATAGAACTGAGTGAAATGTTATTGCTAGTTAAACATTGATTGCTTTGGTTACTCATAGTATCTTTAAAGGTTTACATCATCTAAGATATCTTCTAGTTTAGAGGAATGTGGTAGTTTGCTATTTGAAACACTGTGCTTTGTAAAGTCTGCTTGGAATCACAGATAATTCTGAAAAGTAAATTACTTTGAAGTATTAAGGGTCTTGAATGTAAAATGAGAAGGTTAGATGAAAGGATTTCTAGATCTAGTTCTAATAGACAGTAACCTATGGTTCTTGACTTCCATAGGGTCAACTTCCAGAAGGAAAGTTACACCAGCTCTTGATTTGGTACAAGTGGCATTTCCCATGTTTATGTATTAGATATGTTCTTGAAAATTGTTTTTTGTAAATCATGATCTCATGATATCATCATTCCATATAGGGCAAGCTTTATCCCCTTTCTTCTCCTACCATACACTCCCTTTTTGGGCGCTCATTCAGATATGTTCTTAAATATGTATCAGTTCTTGTGAAATATTTAGTGTAATTTTGTGTGCCTATTTTTCCTGTAGTTAATGAGAATTTTTATTATGGTAAAATACATATATCTAAAATATACCATCTTAACCTTTATTGAGTACATAATAGTTCTGTGGTATTAAGTACATTCATATTGTTGTGAATGTATCCAGTCCATCCCCAGAACTTTTTCATATTCCCCAACTGAAAGTCAGTACCCATTAAATACAATACAGTATTTGTCTTTCTGTGACTTATTTCACTTGGCATCACGTCCTCAAGGTTCATCCATGTTGTAACATGTTTAATAATTCCTTTCCTTTTTAAGGTTAAGTAATATTGTATGTATACCACATTTTGTTTATCTGTTCATCTGTGGATGGACTCTTGGGTTGCTTCCAAAACCTTTTGCTATTGTGAATAATGCTGCTGTGAATGTGAGTGTACAGATAATCTCTTTTAAGTCCCTGCTTTCATTTCTCTGGGGTATGTATCCAAATTTGGTTTTTCTTTTTCAGGGGAGGGGGGGAGGTGGTGGTAGGGGCAGAGAGAGAGAGAGGATCTCAGGCAGGCTCCATGCCCAGCAGGGTTCCATCTCACAACCCCTGTGGTCATGATCTGAGCTGAAATCAAGAGTTGGATGCTTAACTGACTGAGCCACCCAGACACCCCATCCTAAATTTGATTTTTAGACTATGCTAGACATACTCATATAACAAATTATCTCAAATCTTAGTGGCTAAAACAACAAATACTTATTAGAGTTTCTATGGAGCAGAAATTCAAGAATGCCTTAATTGTGTGGTCTGGCTCAGAATCTTTCGTGAAGTTGCAGTCAAGATGTCAGCTAGGGCCGCAGTCATCTGAAGGCTTGACTAAATGAGCATCCACTTCCAAGATGGCTCACTCACATAGTCTTTTTCTTTTGACTGTTGGCAAGAGGCCTTAGTGCTTTGCCATAGGCCTCTCCGTGAAGCTGCTTGAATATCTTCATGACAGGGCAGCTGGCTTCTTCCACTGATCCCGGAGAGAAAGAACAAGATGGAAGCCATCTATGACATAGTCTCAAAAGCCATACTGCTACCATATTTTCTTTATTAGAAATGAGTCATTAAGTCTAGTCTACATGAGAAGAGATAAATTAAGCTCTACCTTTTGAAGGAATAGAGTCAAAGAAATTGTGGATATATTTTAAGATCACCGCATGGCCAGTATGAAGTTTCAGTGGAATTTATTCATAGGAGAAGGATCACTGGATGATAGAGTATTTTTTTCCTATTGCTGTTGTAACAAATAACCACAAATTTGGTGATTTAACACAGCACAAGTTTATTGTATTAAAACCCTAGAGGTCAGAAGCATGAAATTGGTTTTCACTGGTTTCACAAAATCAAAATAGCAGCAGTGCTGCACTTCTTCCAGAGGCTGTCGGGGAGAATCCACTTCCTTTT
Source organism: Canis lupus familiaris (assembly GCF_011100685.1). Lineage (NCBI taxonomy): Eukaryota > Metazoa > Chordata > Mammalia > Carnivora > Canidae > Canis > Canis lupus. Next base: position 338,746 of record NC_049224.1, on the reverse strand, counting down.
TTCTGGCTTCTAGAGGCTACCTGTACTGCCTTGTGGTCCCTTCCTCTATCTTCAGTGCCAGCAGCATTCTAAATCTCTCTCTGGCCCTTTGCTTCTCTGACTCTGACCCTACCATCTCCTTAAGAAGAACCCTTGTGCTTACCTTAGGTCCACCTAAGTCATTCAGGAAAATCTTCCTGTGTGTGATTAAGTCAAGATCCTTAACTTAATCACACATACAAAGTCCCTTTAACCATGTAAAATAACACATTCATGGGTTTCAGGAATGAGAATGTGGATGTCTTCGTGGGGCCATTATTCTGTCTACTAACAGCACATGTATATACACACACACATACGTACAGTAGTTCTTTTAGGCTGACGTTTTTTTGTTTTAAATTTTTTTTTTTAATTTTTATTTATTTGTGATAGTCACAGAGAGAGAGAGAATGAGGCAGAGACACAGGCAGAGGGAGAAGCAGGCTCCATGCACCGGGAGCCCGACGTGGGATTCGATCCCGGGTCTCCAGGATCGCGCCCTGGGCCAAAGGCAGGCGCCAAACCGCTGCGCCACCCAGGGATCCCTAGGCTGACATTTTTGAGAGGTTTCTTTTGAGTTATACTTTGGTGAATGAATGTTACTTTTTTAGGTAAATTCACATTTTCGTTTACCAGATTTATTTAAATTGTAGTATATAATGTCACTCATATGGTAAATATAACATTGAAGAATATTAAAATATATTTCCACCAGCTATTTTTAGAGTCTTGGTTTTATTATCACTTAATCTATGTCATTGTGTTAGCTACTTCTGAAATAGTTTATAATAGAAACCGAGAAATGTTAAAGTGACTTGGCCTTGTACCTTTTAAGCTTTTTATCCCATCATTTCTGTAGCTACTCTATCCAGACCTCCTCTTCCTTACATTGTGAAATCACCTAGCCATCGTGTGGTTCCAGTTCATATTTATGCTCTGACCCCTGCCTCTTTTCCCAAATTCCTCTACACTGAATTTCAGCTAAATTAAACTGCCATCTACTCCACCAAATAGACATTTTTCCAACCTCTGAACTTTGATTACGCTGTTCTGTTTTCTGTACTACTATTCACATTTATTAGCAATTATGCCATCTTTCAAGTCCTTTCTTAAATGCTTTTACATTCTGAAAGCTTTTCCTAATTTTCTGAGCAAGGTGTAATTGCCACAGTATTCTACCCAATGTTTTTGAATACAAATTTGCCTTTGAATTATAGGTAATTTGTATCTTAGCCCAGGTTCCCCTGTAAGTCAGAATCTTGAGACAAGGTCTTGGGTGAAATACTTTTTTGGGAAGTGACCCAAGAGTGGAGGGCTACAAGGGAGTTAAGGTAGGCAAGAGGGACAGCCAGCAAAAGCAAATGTTCTCAAGTTGGTCACCACTTTGGACAACTGTGGCTTGATCTGTCAGGACTTTCTGAGGAACCAGAAAGTCCATGTAGGATTGTCCAACCACAGGAAATAATTATATATACTAGCTTCCATTTCCCTTTAGTCAAGGATTGCTCCATCAAATGTTCATTCTTTTATAGGTTACACATGCATGGATGTTGGGGACCCATCCTGGGGTATCCCTAGGACACAATGCAAAAGATAGCCAGCCGGTGCAGCTAATGTACTGTCAGTTTATACCTGCAGTGAGCTGATTGATGCACTAGTGACTAGAGTTAAAGGAAGCCAAGAGAATGTAAGGTGGGGCACAAGCATCTGATACATTTATGTACTGACCCAATTTACCCTTGCTACTGAAATATTACTCCTTGCTAGATAATAAGATACTTGGGAATAAGCAATGTGTTAACGTGTTAACTTAGTGCCGTCACCCTTCCCCCTCCCCGCCCCAGTCTTGAAAGGCTCTTGTGACTGAGTACCGCAGATTGGTGGCTTAAAACCATGGAAATCTATTCCCTCACAGTTCTGGAGGCTACAAGTGCAGAGTCAAGGTGTCAGCAAGGTTGGTTCCTTCTGGAGACACTGAGGGAGAATCTGTTCCATGCCTCTCTTCCTAGCTCCTGGTGGTTGCTGGCAGTCTTTGGCATTCCTTTTCTTGCAGCTGACTCCCTGCAGTCGTTGCCTCCATCATCACAAGATGTTTTCCCCAGGTCTCTGTGTCCATTTCTTCACATGACTTTCCTTTAAAGGTACCAGTCATTGATTTAGAGCCCACCCTAATCCAGTAAGACTTCATCTCCACTTGATTACATGTGCAAAGACCCTTTTTCCAAATAAGGTCACTTTTCAGAGATACTAGGGTCTAGCTTACCTGTGACTCAACATATCTTTTTGGGGAACACAATTTAACCTACAAAATCTCCTTATAACATTTGTATGGTATCTTGTGAATAATAAGTTCTCAAATGTTCACTGATTTGAATTGTATAGCCACAGAGAGACACATCTACCATCTTACTATTTTAATGGAAAAGTCATCTTAGACATTCTTTGAATTTGTACCCTCTTTTTCTCTTTGCCCTCCATAGCTCATAAAGCACTGCTTCAGTTTATTCTTGTGTGTATTTGTCTTTTTGTGGCTGTCACAGAATAAACCATTTTGGGAATTAGAAAAGCTAAGTATTCAATAATAAACCTGTCTTAAAGGTGGAGAAACAAAGCTCACCAGAGTAAAATGAAATATTTGGAGTAAGTAAGCCAAGTTTTATGTTATGTAGTCAGCAGGGAGACTCATTGGCTGGAGGAGACAGGAAGTTTTTATGTAAGGCTACAGAACTGGGCCTTAAAGGACGGAGATAATGTTAGCAAAGCAGAGGAAGAAAGGATGAGGCGTTCAAAAAGATGAATTGTGAACAAAAGTACAAGGGACTTGAGGAGGGTTATATTGAAACCTAATAGAAAATAAGTTTGGAAGGTAGACTGCTATCAGGATAACAGGTCATGAAAGCCCACACAGAGGTAGTATTATATGGTCTTTAAAAGCATGAGCGTTAGAAACAGGAATCTAAATTCTGACTTAGCAACTTGATGTGTTCCTTAGGAAAGTTATGTAGCATTTTGAAGTTTCATCTCCTTTAACCCTAAGATGGTAAGTGATGCATGCCGTACAATTTTGAAGAGTAAATGAGATATGTATGTAGGGCACTTACACTACATAGCATATTGTAAATATGCAATAAATGATATAGGCCTTCTAAATTTCACATACCAAATACACAGAAAAACACATATATAGAGGATTTAAATGATAGAACTTTTTACACTTTTTCCTTTTAAAATTTCAGGGAGATATTTTTGGAAGTTAGTCATGTTCTTGGCTACACGACAAATATTTTAAAAAAATTTTCCAAATACTTTTGTAGGCAACAATCTCTAATCAGTCTAATAAACAAAAAAAATTAGTGGCAATAAAAAAATGACTCAAAAGTCATTTTATACACCTAATAATTAGGAAGTATCTTCCAGATACCCCGTAGATCAAAGAGGAAATCTATTGAAATTATAAATTATCAAAAAATAAAGAGGAAAACACTTCATACTAAAGCTTAGGGAAGGGATCCCTGGTGGCGCAGCGGTTTGGCGCCTGCCTTTGGCCCAGGGCACGATCCTGGAGACCCGGGATCGAATCCCACGTCAGGCTCCCGGTGCATGGAGCCTGCTTCTCCCTCTGCCTGTGTCTCTGCCTCTCTCTCTCTCTCTCTCTCTATCATAAATAAATAAAAATTAAAAAAAAATAAATAAAGCTTAGGGAACATAGCCAAGGCTATAGTGAGAAGAAAATTAATATCCTTAAGTATTTGTTCCTACTAAGGTAGGAACTGATAAATGAACATATAAAAAAAGTAAGGAAATAAATGAATTAATATTCACTTTAACGAAGAACAAAATAGATCTATGGAAAATAAGAGAATATAATTAGTAAAGATAAATACAGAAATGATACAGTAGTAAACAAAGTTGTACAAAAGATACAATGCCAAAAATAGATTTTTTTTGGCAAAGGTCAATAAAATAGATGAAACCCTACAAAGTCTGATTAAGAGAGCAAAAGAACAGAGCATGGATGAGAAAGGCAAATTTTTTTTTTTTTTTTTTTTTTTAAGGAGGCAAATTTTTAAATGAGAGAATATGTACAACCCTGCGGTAATACTCAGTTGAATAGCTACAGGAAATAATTTACTGATGAACTATTAATGAATCAAATCTATACAAGAATATAAAGAAAACATGAAAGACTTAACCACAGAAGAAATTTAAAATACTTAAAAGTATTTTCCTCTAAAGCTTCTTTTTTATTTTTTAATTTATTTTATATTGTTGTTCAATTTACTAACATACAGAATAACCCCCAGTGCCGTCACCCATTCACTCCCACCCCCCGCCCTCCTCCCCTTCTACCACCCCTAGTTCGTTTCCCAGAGTTAGCAGTCTTTACGTTCTGTCTCCCTTTCTGATATTTCCCACACATTCCTTCTCCCTTCCCTTATATTCCCTTTCACTATTATTTATATTCCCCAAATGAATGAGAACATATAATGTTTGTCCTTCTCCGACTGACTTCCTTCACTCAGCATAATACCCTCCAGTTCCATCCACGTTGAAGCAAATGGTGGGTATTTGTCATTTCTAATAGCTGAGTAATATTCCATTGTATACATAAACCACATCTTCTTTATCCATTCATCTTTCGTTGGACACCAAGGCTCCTTCCACAGTTTGGCTATTGTGGACATTGCTGCTATAAACATCGGGGTGCAGGTGTCCCGGCGTTTCACTGCATCTGTATCTTTGGGGTAAATCCCCAACAGTGCAATTGCTGGGTCGTAGGGCAGGTATATTTTTAACTGTTTGAGGAACCTCCACACAGTTTTCCAGAGTGGCTGCACCAGTGCACTTTCCCACCAACAGTGTAAGAGGGTTCCCTTTTCTCCGCAGCCTCTCCAACATTTGTGGTTTCCTGCCTTGTTAATTTTCCCCATTCTCACTGGCGTGAGGTGGTATCTCATTGTGGTTTTGATTTGTATTTCCCTGATGGCCAGTGATGCAGAGCATTTTCTCATGTGCATGTTGGCCATGTCTATGTCTTCCTCGGTGAGATTTCTCTTCATGTCTTTTGCCCATTTCATGATTGGATTGTTTGTTTCTTTGGTGTTGAGTTTAATAAGTTCTTTATAGATCTTGGAAACTAGCCCTTTATCTGATACATCATTTGCAAATATCTTCTCCCATTCTGTAGGTTGTCTTTGAGTTTTGTTGACTGTATCCTTTGCTGTGCAAAAGCTTCTTATCTTGATGAAGTCCCAATAGTTCATTTTTGCTTTTGTTTCTTTTGCCTTCGTGGATGTATCTCGCAAGAAGTTACTATGGCCGAGTTCAAAAAGGGTGTTGCCTGTGTTCTTCTCTAGGATTTTGATGGAATCTTGTCTCACATTTAGATCTTTCATCCATTTTGAGTTTATCTTTGTGTATGGTGAAAGAGAGTGGTCTAGTTTCATTCTTCTGCGTGTGGATGTCCAATTTTCCCAGCACCATTTATTGAAGAGACTGTCTTTCTTCCAATGGATAGTCTTTCCTCCTTTATCGAATATTAGTTGCCCATAAAGTTCAGGGTCCACTTCTGGATTCTCTATTCTGTTCCACTGATCTATGTGTCTGTTTTTGTGCCAGGACCACACTGTCTTGATGACCACAGCTTTGTAGTACAACCTGAAATCTGGCATTGTGATGCCCCCAGATATGGTTTTCTTTTTTTAAATTCCCCTGGCTATTCGGGGTCTTTTCTGATTCCACACAAATCTTAAAATAATTTGTTCTAATTCTCTGAAGAAAGTCCATGGTATTTTGATAGGGATTGCATTAAACGTGTATATTGCCCTGGGTAACATTGACATTTTCACAATATTAATTCTGCCAATCCATGAGCATGGAATATTTTTCCATCTCTTTGTGTCTTCCTCAATTTCTTTCAGAAGTGTTCTATAGTTTTGAGGGTATAGATCCTTTACATCTTTGGTTAGGTTTATTCCTAGGTATCTTATGCTTTTGGGTGCAATTGTAAATGGGATTGACTCCTTAATTTCTCTTTCTTCAGTCTCATTGTTAGTGTATAGAAATGCCACTGATTTCTGGGCATTGATTTTGTATCCTGCCACGCTACCGAATTGCTGTATGAGTTCTAGCAATCTTGGGGTGGAGACTTTTGGGTTTTCTATGTAGAGTATCATGTCATCGGCGAAGAGGGAGAGTTTGACTTCTTCTTTGCCAATTTGAATGCCTTTAATGTCTTTTTGTTGTCTGATTGCTGAGGCTAGGACTTCCAGTACTATGTTGAACAGCAGTGGTGAGAGTGGACATCCCTGTCTTGTTCCTGATCTTAGGGGAAAGGCTCCCAGTGCTTCCCCATTGAGAATGAGATTTGCTGTGGGCTTTTCGTAGATGGCTTTTTAGATGTTGAGGAATGTTCCCTCTATCCCTACACTCTGAAGAGTTTTGATCAGGAATGGATGCTGTATTTTGTCAAATGCTTTCTCTGCATCCAATGAGAGGATCATATGGTTCTTGGTTTTTCTCTTGCTGATATGATGAATCACATTGATTGTTTTACGGGTGTTGAACCAGCCTTGTGTCCCAGGGATAAATCCTACTTGGTCATGGTGAATAATTTTCTTAATGTACTGTTGGATCCTATTGGCCAGGATCTTGTTGAGAATTTTTGCATCCATGTTCATCAGGGATATTGGTCTGTAATTCTCCTTTTTGGTGGGGTCTTTGTCTGGTTTTGGAATTAAGGTGATGCTGGGCTCATAGAATGAATTTGGAAGTACTCCATCTCTTTCTATCTTTCCAAACAGCTTTAGGAGAATAGGTATGGTTTCTTCTTTAAACGTTTGATAAAATTCCCCTGGGAAGCCATCTGGCCCTGGACTCTTGTGTCTTGGGAGGTTTTTGATGACTGCTTCAATTTCCTCCCTGGTTATTGGCCTGTTAAGGTTTTCTATTTCTTCCTGTTCCAGTTTTGGTAGTTTGTGGCTTTCCAGGAATGCGTCCATTTCTCCTAGATTGCCTAATTTATTGGCGTATAGCTGTTCATAATATGTTTTTAAAATCGTTTGTATTTCCTTGGTGTTGGTAGTGATCTCTCCTTTCTCATTCATGATTTTATTAATATGAGTCTTCTCTCTCTTCTTTTTAATAAGGCTGGCTAATGGTTTATCTATCTTATTAATTCTTTCAAAGAACCAACTCCTGGTTCTGTAGATCTGTTCCACAGTTCTTCTGGTCTCAATTTCATTGAGTTCTGCTCGAATCTTTATTAACTCCCTTCTCTTGGGTGTAGGATCTATTTGCTGTTTTTTCTCTAGCTCCTTTATGTGTAAGGTTAGCTTTTGTATTTGAGTTCTTTCCAGTTTTTGAATGGATGCTTGTATTGTGATGTATTTCCCCCTTAGGACTGCTTTTGCTGCATCCCAAAGATTTTGGATGGTTGTATCTTCATTCTCATTAGTTTCCATGAATCTTTTTAATTCTTCCTTAATTTCCTGGTTGACCCTTTCATCTTTTAGCAGGATGGTCCTTAACCTCCAAGTGTTTGAGGTCCTTCCAAACTTCTTGTTGTGATTTGGTTCTAATTTCAAGGCATTATGGTCTGAGAATATGCAGGGGACGATCCCAATCTTTTGGTATCGGTTCAGACCCGATTTGTGACCCAATATGTGGTCTATTCTGGAGAAAGTTCCATGTGCGCTTGAGAAGAATGTGTATTCAGTTGAGTTTGGATGTAAAGTTCTGTAGATATCTGTGAAATCCATCTGGTCCAGTGTATCATTTAAAGCTCTCGTTTCTTTGGAGATGTTGTGCTTAGAAGACCTATCAAGTATAGAAAGAGCTAGATTGAAGCCACCAAGTATAAGTGTATTATTATCTAAGTATTTCTTCACTTTGGTTATTAATTGATTTATATATTTGGCAGCTCCCACATTCGGGGCATATATATTGAGGATTGTTAAGTCCTCTTGTTGAATAGATCCTTTAAGTATGATATAGTGTCCCTCTTCATCTCTCACTACAGTCTTTGGGGTAAATTTTAGTTTATCTGATATAAGGATGGCTACCCCTGCTTTCTTTTGAGGACCATTCGAATGGTAAATGGTTCTCCAACCTTTTATTTTCAGGCTGTAGGTGTCCTTCTGTCTAAAATGAGTCTCTTGTAGACAGCAAATAGATGGGTCCTGCTTTTTTATCCAGTCTGAAACCCTGTGCCTTTTGATGGGGTCATTAAGCCCGTTCACATTCAGAGTTACTATTGAGAGATATGAATTTAGTGTTATCATGATATCTATTCAGTCCTTGTTTTTGTGGAATGTTCCACTGAACTTCTTCTTAAAGGGGAATTTTAAGAGTCCCCCTTAAAATTTCTTGCAGAGCTGGTTTGGAGGTCACATATTCTTTCACTTCCTGCCTGTCTTGGAAGCTCTTTATCTCTCCTTCCATTTTGAATGAGAGCCTTGCTGGATAAAGTATTCTTGGTTGCATGTTCTTCTCATTTAGGACCCTGAATATATCCTGCCAGCCCTTTCTGGCCTGCCAGGTCTCTGTGGAGAGGTCTGCTGTTACCCTAATACTCCTCCCCATAAATATCAGGGATTTCTTGTCTCTTGCTGCTTTAAGGATCTTCTCTTTATCTTTGGAATTTGCAAGCTTCACTATTAAATGTCGAGGTGTTGAATGGTTTTTATTGATTTTAGGGGGGGATCTCTCTATTTCCTGGATCTGAATGCCTGTTTCCCTTCCCAGATTAGGAAAGTTTTCAGCTAGAATTTGTTTAAATACATATTCTGGCCCTCTGGCCCTTTCGGCACCCTCGGGAACCCCAATTAAACGTAGGTTTTTCTTCCTCAGGCTGTCGTTTATTTCCCTTAATCTGTCTTCATGGTCTTTTAATTGTCTGTCTCTTTTTTCCTCAGTTTCCCTCTTTGCCATCAACTTGTCTTCTATGTCACTGACTCGTTCTTCCACCTCGTTAACCCTCGTCGTTAGGACTTCTAGTTTGGATTGCATCTCATTCAATTGATTTTTAATTTCTGCCTGATTAGCTCTAAATTCTGCCGTCATGAAGTCTCTTGAGTCCTTTATGCTTTTTTCTAGAGCCACCAGTAGCTGTATAATAGTGCTTCTGAATTGGCTTTCTGACATTGAATTGTAATCCAGATTTTGTAACTCTGTGGGAGAGAGGACTGTTTCTGATTCTTTCTTTTTAGGTGAGGTTTTCCTTCTAGTCATTTTGCTCAGTGCAGTGTGGCCAAAAGCAAGTTGTACTGGGAAAAGGAGAAAAAGAGGAGAGAAAGAAGGAAAGAAAAGAGAAAGAGAAAAAAAGGAAGAAAAAAAAAACGAAAAAAAAAAAAAAGAAAAAGAAAGAAAGGATAAAAAAGGGGGGTGGGGGAAGGAAACAAATCAAAAAGCAAAACAAAAAAAAAAAAGAACCACGGGAGAGTATCTTCTGATTCTGTGTACTTCAAGTCCCTTGGCTTCCCCTGGTACTTGTCCGTCCAGCTGGTCTTCTGGGGGAGGGGCCTGCTGTGCTGATTTTCAGGTGTTAGCAGTTGGGGGAGCTGCTGTGCCCCTGCCTGGTGCAGGGCTCCGGGGGGGTTGTTTACCCCGTGAGGCCCCAGGAGCAACAGCCCTAGTGGCGGGGCCAGCTCTGCAGCCCTGGAATCAGCCCCCGCAGTCACCCCGGAGCTCTCCGTCTGCAGGGCCTGGAGGCTCCGGGGCAGGGACGCTGATCTGCTCAGCTGGGGCAGGAGCGTCCTCGCTGTCCTTGGCCCTCCTGGCCTCTGCCTGTCCCGGGGGAGGCCGGATCCTGGGCTGTGTCCGGCGCCCTGTGCTCCCGGGCCGCGCAACCCCCTCCGCGGAGCCGCCGCCCGAGCCCCCGAGCTGCTCCCGCCCCGCAACCCCCTCCGCGGAGCTGCCCCCGAGTCCCCCGAGCTGCTCCCCCCCGCAGCCTCCTCCGCGGTGCCGCCGCCCGAGCCCCTCCGAGCTGCTCCGGGTCCCGCCGTGCCAGCTGCAGCCCTTAGGGAGCTCGGCGCACTCTCCCGGGGCACAGGTGTCTGTTACTGTCCCCGGGAGCCCGAGGGCATCCTCGCCCTCCTGGTCCTGCTCCACCTCCCCGCGAGCCCCTTTCCGCCCGGGAAGGTCGGTGCAGCTCCTGCTCCTCCGGGACGGGGCTCTCCTGTCCTGGGGACACTCGCCCCGGCCTCAGCCCGGCTCCTCACGGGGCCCCTCCCCCTTGGAGGCCTTTGTTCCTTTATTTCTTTTTCCCCGTCTTCCTACCTTGATAGAAGCGCGAACTCTTCTCACTGTAGCATTCCAGCTGGTCTCTCTTTAATTCTCAGGCCGAATTCGTAGATTTTCAGGATGAGGTGAAGGTTATCTAGGTAATTTGGTGGGGACAGGTGACTTGGGGACCCTACTCTTCCGCGGTCTTGCCCCTCTGTCTCCTCTAAACCTTCTGATCTGAATTCCAGCTGACTTTCAAAGAGTAGATAAGTTACTTAAACTATTAGGCCATATGAGATTAAGATGAGAAACTTCCTACCAATTCACTTTATAAATTTACCATAAACTTAATTCAGAACCTCTCATTTCAAGATATAAAAATTTCAAACTATATACTTGTTTCTTTTAAAAATTAAAAATTCCATATGCAGTGTTGAAAAGTGAACAAACTAGTAAAGTCGTAAAACATGAATAAGTATGGTTTATTGTAGGAATGGAGGAGGACAATGGGTCAAAATGAGAAAATCTTGTAATTGACAGCAACAAATTAAAAGAAAAATCTGTATAGGTAATATGTTAAAAGGTGCTGTAAAAGCATTTAGAAACTACTCCTAATAAAAATTTAAAATACCTAAAAAATATTTATTGAAATCTTATGAGTAAGACTATAAATGGTGAGACACTAAACCATTCCTATTGAAATCAGGTATAAGATCACTATTCAACATTATTTTGAAGTTTCTAGCTAACAGTTAAGAAAAAGGAATGAAGTATAAATACTGGAAAAGAAGAGACAAGATGATCTTTACTTAAAAATTACATGATTAAACCCAGAAAATCCACAAGAAAAGCTATTAGAATTCACGGAATAATTTGAAAAGGTGGATGCATAAGGGGTATGTATTAAATAAAATCTGTAGCTTTTGTCTGTATTAGCAGTATCTGGCATGGAATGGTGAGGTTTATTCAGGGCAAATCAAACAACAACAAAAAGCACCCAGAAATAAATTTGATAGAAAAGGCATAGGACCTTCCCTTGAAAAACAAAACAAAACGCACTAGAAAATTTGATTTAAGGACCTGAATTATTCATAACACAGAGAGCTAAGATTATCATAGAAATGTAACCTTTTCAATATAAACGTAATGCAGTATATGTGAGAATTTAGCATATGATAAGAAACACATTTCTGTTCAAGGGAAAGGAAATGGTTTAATAAATAGTGCTGATGTAATTGGTTATCCATATGAGAGACAATAAAGTTAAAGCACTATACTTATACCATATATAAAAATAGAAATTCTGTATGAATTAAAAATCCTAATCTAAAATTGGAATATCTAATGCCAGCAAGTGAATTAATCACTTATATTTGTCACCTCTTTCTCCCAAGACCCCATTTAAATGATGTTTAAAAATATGTGAAAAGGTATGTATTTATAATGCCAGAGAGTGAGAAGGAGCCAAATAAAGATTGCAACAAATTTCTGGAAGACAAAGAAATGGAAATTAAAAATGATTGCTGAAAATTAATCAAGGACCTTAAGACTTCCTAGTTCTCTGCTCTTTCCAGCATAGCAGTTTACTTCCTGTTATTTAAAAGTGAAATACTAATCTTAAGAATTTTTCAATAGCCTTTAAAATTATTTGGCATACCATGGGGTGTTTAAAAACCAGAATTGGGAATTCATCCTCTGGGTCAGGGGTCAGCAAACCACTACTGTTTTTGTAAACTAAGTTATTATATTGGAACATGGTCGTGCCCCTTACATGCATGCAAGTGGAAGGAGAAGCAGAGAGAGAGAGAGAATCTCAGGCAGACACTCTGCTCAGTGCAGAGCCCAATGTGGGGCTCCACCCTGGGACCCCATGATCAAGCCTAAATCAAGAGCTGGACACTTAATCAGCTGAGCCACCCAGGCACTCCTGGTCATGCCCATTATTTATATATTATCTGTGGCTGCTTTTGTATTAAAGCAACAGGGGTAGTTGTGACAGACATCATATGGCCCATAAAGCCTATTTTATTATCTGACCTTTGCAGGAAACGTTTGCCAACCTTTGCTTCATATAATTCTGGTGGCCATCTTGGAGCTTGTCCTCACTTGGGATGGGCTAGAATGCAGTCTAGCCAAATTGAATAGCCGTTTACAGGATGTAAGGAAGGAAGAAAGAAATGGGCAAAAAATATAGCAGATAGGAAACTGAATATCATCACCTATTGGGTCTTAGTAGAGAATAGAAAGAGAAGTAGATTGGAGGATGAGAACCTACATGGTTGTTAAATAAAGAGAAAAGCATTAAAAATAGGTGAGGGGCTCTGCCTGGAATTAAATTTTTTTCAGTATATTGATTTTTTTTATCTGACAAACTTGTTAAATTTTCATATTTAAGATTTTTCTGTTTTGTTTCTGCCTTTCTGGTCATTATTCTTTGTAAAAATTTACTGTTTTAATTAAGACTTGCAGGATTATGTTGAATAAAAGTGGTAATAGTAGACATCCTTATCTTGTTCTTGATTGTAAAAAGAATGCCTCTAACATTTCACTGTTAAAAATGTTTACTGTAGCTTTTTGGAAGCTTCCCTTCTGTTTCCAGTTTATTAAGAGTTTTAATCTTGAATAGCTAATGACATATCAGATGTTTTTTGTATATTGAAATGATCATATGATTTTTTTTCTTTAGTATTTAAATGTAGTGAATGTCACATCTAATGTTAAACTATCCTTGCATTCATAGGATAAATTCAACCTGATTCTGCTATACTTTCTTTACTGTATAATAATATATTCTGTTTCCTGATCCTTTGTTGAGGATTTTTGCATCAATGTTTATACTATTACCCCTTAATTATTTTTCACACTACCTTTGACTCTTTTTTTTTTTTTTTAAGATTTTATTTTTTTATTTGAGAGAAAGCAAGAACACACAAGGAGGGAGCTGCAGAGGGAGAGGGAGAAGCAGGCTCCCGCTGAGCAGGGGGCCAGATGCGGGACTCCACCCAGGACCCTGGGATCATCACCTGAACTGGAGGCAGTCACTCAGCTGACTGAACCACCCACATGCCCCTAACCTTTGACTTTTATATCACAACTATATTGGCCTCATTGAATGCTTTGGGGGACTATTTCCTATTTATTTCTATTCTTGGGAAAGTTTTTATAAGGTTGAAAGGATTTGTTTCTTAAATGTTTGGTTTTTGTGTGTGTGTGTTGGGAGAAGGGTGAAAATATTTAAGTACTGCTCTAATTTTTCAATAGTTACAGAACCATTAAGGTTTTCTCTTTCTTCTTAAATCAGCCTTCCCCACCCTCCACAATTTTGTTCAAGTTCTGTGTTTAGTTTCTTCTCTGTGTAATCATATTTAGCCTTTTCAAAGAACCAACTTTTTTGCTTTGATCTTCAAACTGTACAAAAGGGTAATCAGTAAAAAGGAAGGCTGCTTCTCAGACCTTGACCTTTTTTCTAGAGGCAATGGCTGTATTTTTGTATATCCTCTTAATGACATTTTTTTATCCTCACACAGTTCTTTTAATATAACAGGGTGGGTGGAACATATGAGATGTAGTGACCTGCACTCTTTTTATTGTTTCGCCCTCTTTTTAACATCAGCCTTATTCTTTTTAATACCAATGTAGTATTCCACTGCTTGGTTGTACTCTATTTAGAAGTAGTTATGCTTGTGTACCAAATAAAAACTTTCCCACTTGCTTCAAGTAACCCGGTATTGGTAACAGATACCATCACTTCACAGAACTTTTGAAACAGAGTATATTCCATTTAAATATCTTTAATTGAAAAAACAAAACTTTTCATTATTTAAATGCCATGTAATGTTCTTAAACATTAAATCTCTGTTCCTTTTGCAGTTTACCTTAGTATTTAGTATGAGGAGTAGATGCAGTTTTATCTTTTTTCTTATGGCTGCCCTGTTGCCCAGTGCCACTTAGTTCAAGTCCATCTTTTCACGTGTATTTGAGATGCTACCTTCATTATGACTAAATCTACATATATTTACTTTGTCATTTGTGTGTGTGTGTGTGCATCCACGTGTTCCCATAGTTGACCTATTCATATGATAATATCATAACTTTTAAAAACTTTGGTATTTTTAAAATAACTTTGGGTTTACAAAACAGTTGGAAAAACAGAACCGTAAGTTTCCCTATACCCTTCACTCAGCTTCCCAGCTTTCCCTAATGTTAACATCTTACATATCCACAGTACAAGTATCAGGACTAAGAAATTAAGTAATTGATACAATGCATTTAACTGTTTCACTTATAAAGGCTTTGTACAGTATTTTAGTATGTGATAGTTCTATTCCTTCTTTTCATACTTTACTTTTGTTTTTTTTTTTTTTTGGTTGTTTTTCTAAATGTCTAGCTGCAGAAAACAAACCTTACATAATAGCATTTTTATTGGGACTACATAAGATTTGTAAATTAACTTGGGGGGAAATGATATCTTCATGATTCTGAATCTTTATGTATGTGAACATGGTATGTTTATAGTTTTCCTCATAAATGTTTTGGACTCTTTTTGTTCAGTTTATGCCTAAGTATTTTATATTTCCAAAAATTATAAATAGGACTTTTCTTTCCATTTCATCTTCTATCTGATTTCTCTTTGCTCATAAAGGAAAGATATAAAGGAAATATTTCTGTATATTTTGGACTTCACTAAATTAATCGATTATCTTACAGTGATATTAGTTGGTTTTTTGGGATCTTCTAGGTATATAATTATGTCATCTGCAATAGTATTTGTTGCTAACTTAATTGTTTAATTGTGCTGACTGGTATACTGAGTAACAGTGGTAAAGATGGACTTCCCCTGACTTTTGGAATCGATCTACAGTTTCCACATTACTTATGGTGCCGGCTCTGGGATTGGTAGGGATCACATTTAAACAAGAGTCCTTTTACATTCAGTATTCTCAACAAGAATGGGCACTGAATTTGTAGAACATATTTTCACCATCTTTGGCATAATCATTTTTTTCAAAGAGATCTAATAGTCTGTTGAATGATGTCGATTTTTTTAATAGTGATTTTTATTGGAAATGTTGGATTTTCTCTTTCTCTTTAGGGTTAATTTTGATAAATACATTTTCTAGAAAATTATGTAAGTTTTCAAATTTATTTGCATATACAGTTGAACAAAGTAGTCTTATGATTCTTTTGCTTTCTTCTCTTTCTGTTGGTGTTTTCCTCTTATTGCCATCTAAAAGTGCTAGCAGATACATCCTTTTTAATCATCAAAACAAAACAATAAAAACAGTTGCACTAATTTAAAAAGTGATTCTAAACTTCTTACATTATTAATAATGATAACTCCAAATTGAATTCTAATTGAATATCCTCTTGCCAGCCTGAAACTTTTTTTCCTCCTTGCATTAATTTCTTAGGATACTTGTAAATTTGTTTCTCAGTGAACATTTGAATAAAAATGTAAATAACAGTCCCTTTGCTTTCTTCTTCCCTACTCTACTCTTGGGTGAGAGTCTCTGTAATGGGCATCTTGACACTACAGAAAAATAAATTGGGATGTTTGCATACTCTCATCAAAGTGAAAAATTCAGAGGTTTTCCCCATTTCATGAGATAAATTTTGATTTTTTTAATGTTGAGTGGCGTGTAGTTAAGATATATTTCGTATGAAATTCTCATGATTGAATAAAAGGCATTCTAAAGTAAGTTTATGGTTTCTCAAATTTTACATAAAGCAGTTTTAAGTTAGGGAAAGGTGGTTGCAACATCTTAAAAGGATACAAAG
The DNA here is from genome assembly GCF_011100685.1 of Canis lupus familiaris. NCBI lineage: Eukaryota > Metazoa > Chordata > Mammalia > Carnivora > Canidae > Canis > Canis lupus. The sequence goes on along the minus strand of NC_049224.1, from coordinate 322,726 downwards.
AGGCATTACTCCAGGGAGCAGTATCTTTTTTGCCATCAAATTATATGAAATCTTTTGCATTCTAGAGCAGAAATGACTTTAATGCCTGTGATTCTGGAGGGGCGAAAAGATGTTCAAATGTTTTTGTCCATTTAAAGAGTTGGATTTTTCCCCTTCAATAAAGAGCACGTAGTCTTTGCTCATTTTGCCCATCTGGCTTTTCTGTGATTGTGTAAGGTTATAACCTCCGTGTCTCAACCTGTGTGTATCTGTCTCTTCCTCTGTGTTACTACCTTTTATGTTGTTTTATTATTTTAGTGCAAAATAGCCTGCTAAAACTATTTGGGGTAAAGAATTTCAGGGCTTGCATTATTATATTGTCAGACCCAATTCTGTTACATAGTTTGTAATGTGCTATGTGTTTTCAGACCTGCTTGTTACTGGGATGAAGTGGAGCGGATGATCAAACCTGTGGATTTCTCTTTCATTTTTGAGATGTCTCTGTCCTTTTCAAGTAGCTGAATTATTTCCTTACCTCTTGTCCCTTGGTCAGGGGAGAGCAACTTGTAACAACACGTTGACCTTAGGTCTTACTAAGGAAGACACGTTACATGGGTATTTTGATAATATAACTTACCTTTACATATCACTTTTCAACCTGCCTTTTCATCCTTAATTCTAACAGTATCCCTGTAAATCATATTTGTGCTAGTAGATAATCATTTTACAAATGGTGAAATGAATTAAAATGGAGGGGCAAAGTAAATTATAACCAACCCTGAAATTAAGACCTGTGTCTCCAAATATAAATCCAGTTCTCATTGTTTTCAATATAAAGACTTATGTGAGTGATTGCCCACCTCCAGGACTCACTTCCTCTTCATTAACTCATTGGAGAGTGGCTACACCTGAGTCCTTTGTTTTCCCTTGTTAAAGGTCTTTCAGTTGCTGAACCCCGATAACTGTAGTGACCAGCCAGTGTTAAACCCATCTGTCTTATTTTGTAGTGGATTTTATTCCAGATGCATTTTCTTGCGTCAAGATCTTTAAGTATTGTTTATGAGAAAAATTTTGTAATACTTTTTTTAGCTCTAAAAGAATTAAGATAGGCAGAATTTTACTTATTCCAAATTGAGTTTGGGATTAAACTAAAAAGAGAATCTGGGTCTTCTGAACTTGGTTAGTCTTAGTCTAACTCCTAGCATTCTCTAGTTCATGCTAAAGACTTCTTACTACCTGGCTATCTTCTATATCTTGCTTTTCTCCCCCTTCTTTCACAGTGATATAATTAATTGCCAAACTTTACCTCACTTCTCTTTGACAATCTCTGCTTCTAAACTCATCCATTTTCTTTACGTGTCTTTTGACCTTAGTCTGAGCACAGTGGATCCCAAGACCACGTGTGCTATAGGATGGCCTATTATATTCACCTTTTTGAATAAATGTAGTAGAACTTTATATTAGTAAGTCTTACTTATCATCTTCCTATCAAAAAGATATGAAGTCTCCATCTAATGCTGTTCTGTGTATCTATACTTTGTTAAATGGCTGCCTTTTTAATGAGTCTTTCTTGGAAGTTCAAAAATACTTTCCGATGGATGATATTTAAGACTAGCTTTCTATCAAAGTGATAGACTGTAATACCCAATCTCATTAATTCATTCTGGCTTTAAAATTATGTGATTGTTGAACAAAATCCATAAATAATATTACCAATATGAATTTCTTATCAATGATTACATTTCAATACATAAATTTTACCTATAACACCAGTTAAAGTATCTTTAAAAACTTGAAAAAAATTCTAGCCTGACAAATCTCATCCACCTGTGGAAAAGGCGAATGTTATCAAGCACTACTGAGGTTCTTCTATTTTAGTTCTCCTTGTCTTCAGCTAAAACTCTCGTGTTTCATCCTCTTAGGCGGTGCTGCTTGAATAAACAGTATTGTTATTAAATGTCTCCAGAGTTTTGTTTCTTTATCCCTTTCTTTGTAAACAAGCAGCCACAATATTTTTAGTAGTGAATTTCAAAATCCTTTTTAACCTTATAGGTCCAAGGGTAGCCAAGGATGGCTGCAGCTTCATATGATCAGTTGTTAAAGCAAGTTGAGGCACTGAAGATGGAGAACTCAAATCTTCGACAAGAGCTAGAAGATAATTCCAATCATCTTACAAAACTGGAAACTGAGGCATCTAATATGAAGGTATCAAGACTGTGACTTTTAATTATAGTTTATCCATTTTTATTCAGTATTCCCTCCTATAAAGTTGGGGTTAGATACTTCACTTACTTAAAAGTGTATTTTAAGTTAAGCAGCAATATGTAAACTCTTTCTTGCAAAGTTAGCATGTATATTTTGAACAAAATGTATTTAACCCGGCGAATCATAGAAAATAATTGTAAAAACCCAAGGGCTAGTTTGTTCTTAGTTATTTTTAAGCTTAAAAATAAGGGACCAGCTTTAGCATCACAATACTGAGGCTGGGTGTTCTGTGTAATTCATAGAAACTAGTTTCACTTTAAAGTATCTCTTACTAAATATAGGCTTTTTTCCCCCACTCTCCCAGATCTTGTCTCCACTTCAGTGAAGCAGTCAGTGATAAATGATCAAGAAAAATAAAATGCCCTAGTAGGAAGAGTCCGGAACTGAAAGTCAGTACCTTGTCCTATTCCTTGTTTTGCCACGAGCCAAGCTATATCACCTTTAGGTACCCTTCTGGCCTTAAGGTGTCTTATTTGGAAAATACAGGCATCGCACTAGCCTAGACGATTTCCACGGCTTTCTCATGTCCTGAAATTGGTTTGCTGACTAGCATTGAAAAGTTGTGATAACCTCCAAGAAAAGTTATAAAATATTCAGTCTGCAGTGGGGAAGATACGTTCTAATTTCAAAATAATTGAGGTTAAAATTTTAGCTATTTTAATTTCCAGGTACTTAGGCAGATTCCCTTCTCCCTGAACTTAATAACTTTATAGATTTGGAAATCATCAACAAAACTGTTAACCCCTTTCTCTTTTAAAAAATCTTTCTGCTTTGTGTTGTTTCTGCCTCTTGGCTGTTATAGCATCTGGGTGCCTCACCCTGTTCTTCCTGTCTTTTCACTACTCTTATTCCTTATTCATTGCCTATTTTCTTATAGTTCTTTTTCTGTACAATTTGAGGTCTCCCTTATTCTTCAAGCCTTTATACATCACTGAACTATTTGTGCTCCTCCTTTACCCTTTATTGTCAATATCCTAACAGTTCAACCTTTTACTTGTATGTACTATTCTATCTATCCATAAATCTTTTCTACTCTAACTACCTATTTCTATGGTTAAAAACTGTCCTTGATAAGGACAGATCTCTAAGGTACCTACCTCCAGTCCTTTTGGAAATAAGGTAGACTTTAAGCAAACATGTTTTCTCACCACAAATTGGGTGACTTCAAAAACAGCCAAATCAGTTATCTAGTATTAAAGAATAGTTTGCTATTTTAACACTGATTAACACAATATATCTAAAATTATTGTACATGATATGTGGTTTTAAAAGTTTAAAGGTAACAAAATTAAAAATTCCCAGCAGGGCTACTCTTTCATCTACTTTGGGAGGTGTACTTAGCAAAGAATTCCTCTTGGCAAGCCCACCTGGAAGTCCTGTCTTATAGTGCACAATTTTGAGATCCCTTTTAAATTTTTGCTTAAGTCCTTGAGCAAATTCAAAATTTATTTTGGGAGACATTTTAACCTACCCTGGAGGAATGTCTTGGAGTAAAAATACAAGTCAGACCCTTAAGTCTCTACCGTGGAATATCAGGTTGACCATTTATCCATGTGGTGTATCATATTACACATCATGAATATTGGTACTCAAGATATGTCTGAATTCAACCCGGAATTGATTATTATTCAGTAAGTGCTTCTGCAGACATCCTTGCAGAGCCATAGTCCACATAGTCCTTTAAGATTAGTCATATGGTATCATAGCAGTTACAACCTTATAATGAAATTATTTATGTATATAAGCTGTTCAAGAGCAGGAGCCATGACCATTTGTTTTGTCATAGAATATTGATTTGTGAAAAGACGCTTGGCACTTCCCACATTGGATTAAAGTCAATCCAAAACATTGGCTATTTGCCCGAAATCACTTATTATTCTTTGGACTACATTATATAATCTTGAATCCTGTTTCCTGCTCATTAACCTATTTACCGAAGAAAGGCAAGGTGGATCTCCTTCAACTAGGTAATTTAAGAATTTCTGAAACTTATGCAATAGTACCATCTAGTGGCAAAAGGAATACTGCTTTGCTGTTGATTACAAGGTATTGCTACAAACTGTTAAAATACTTGGTGTGTGTGTATGTGTGTGTGACAGAAATATGTGTAAAATAGGGAAATGTACTGAGAGGATACAAGGCAAAAAACAAATTGTAGTGGCACAAAATGATAGTTCTGGACATTTACATAGGAAGTCCATATCATCCAAATGTAAAGCATCTGTCACTCAAATTAGGAAAGTGAATCTGAAGTTTGCAAGTGATGTTAGGATTAGAGACATACAATTTGAAGTTATCTGCAGAAGGGTAGTTGTTGAATTATGAGGCTAGGGAGTATAAGAAATAGGGATAAGATTAAAGGATCACTGAAAGAGTACAAGTAGTAGCAGTGGATGGATGGAAAGAGAATTGGGATCCTAAAAAAACACAGATAACTTAATAAATGATAGTCCTCAATCATATCAAATGATAGTCCTTTATGGAGGAGATGGTGTCCTGAAGTTTATAATAGACATTGTAGAGTACCCTACATTCATTCAAGGATGGTATCCCTGTACAGATTGGTTTCCTCTCCCACAGATATGATACATTTCAGCCATAATAACCCAAACATGAATTATCAGTCACCTCCAATGTGGCCTAGAAGGTCAGATTTTAAGGCCACAGGCTTTCTTGTTAACGTGGGGTTCTTTTTTTAATGCTGATAATGTCACTCAAGGTAAACCAGTAAAATTGTCTTTGTTGGACTTATTTTTTGATAAATTTCCTTTTCAGTCTGTTTATGGATCACTTTTCATATTGGAGAATACTGCGCATAGTTATAAGATCATAAACATAGTCTTGTATTTGGAAACCTGATTGGCCAATAAGGACTCTGCTAGGAACTCGAAGGAAGGCCCCGGAATATGAAAGATAAAAATACAAATTATTATTAAGGAACATGCAGAAAAACTGGTGGAAATGAGTTTCCAACGTAATTTGAGGGAAATTTATCAAGAGAAGGATTTAAATGGGAAAGGAAACAATGTCATCAAAAGTCAGGAGGCAGTGAGCGTATGGTCATTGCAGTACCTGCTGAATGTAAATCAATATGCTAGTAGACTGTACTGAGATATGGAATATAAAAGCTCAAATATGTAAAATTAAACAGCACATTGTAATTGCTTTTTTTCCATCGGTTTTTGTTTATTTAAGTTCAATTTAGCTCACATTATAATTGTTAATTTGGTGTTTTTCATGGTCGTGTTGGTATAAGCTTCAGAGATATGGATTCTAAACACATAACTAGCTTTTGCAGCTTGGGCAGGGGCTTTGAGTCTTGCTTGACCCACCTGAAAAATGAGAATAATTCTCCTTGTTGTATTGTTTTAAAAGTTAGGGATAATGTGTCTTATGGAGACTCTCTATAATCTCCATTATCACAAAATATCACTATTGTTGTGTGATGCAATTGGTTATTCATAATTAATAATAGGTAATATACGTAAAGTGCTTTACAGCTTAACATATATTTTCAGGTTGATCTGAAACTTTTTTCCCCCAGCATACCGAAATGCCAAGAAACTTAGAATCATATCTTCAAGAAGTTATTTAAAATTTTGTCATGGTAATATGTTGTGTTCTTTTTTGCAGGAAGTACTTAAACAACTACAAGGAAGTATTGAAGATGAAGCTATGGCTTCTTCTGGACAGATTGACTTATTAGAGCGCCTCAAAGGTAGATTTTTTAAAAGTGTTTTAAAATAATTTTTTAGGGACACCTGGGTGGCTCAGTCAGTTAAGCATCTGCCTTCAGCTCAGGTCATGATCTCAAGGGTCCTGGGATGGAGCCCCATGTCATGCTGCTTGCTCATGGGAGAGTCTGCTCCTCCATCTCCCTCTACGGCTCCTCTTGCTTGTGTTCTCTTGCACATACACTCTTTCTCTCAAATAAATAATAAATAAAAGTATTTTAAAAATAATGTATATCCAAATACAGCTTCTTTGAATGTTGGTTTCAGTTTTCCTGGTAAAACAGCCTTGTCTGTTAGGATTCAGTTGGTAAAATATAGATAATGTAAAATGTCTACTTGCTTGTCATTCCTTAAGTGAAGCATTTAACTGACTTTAAATTATTATAGATTCCTTATTTGATCATTTTCAGCTCTTTTTAAAGCTCATTGCTCTTCTTCCAGTCACTGTATAGACCTTGAGTAAGCTGTGTGCCACAGACTGGGCCTGTTGCCTTACTTAAAGGAATAGTGTCCTCCTCTGTTCCATCCAGAATACAAGTGTTTGATCTTCCCACTTACATTAGCTGATTATATGCCATTTTTCATAGAATTTTGAAAAAATAACTTTCTCATTTTGTTGCTTAAAAATTCAGGTATCAAAACAGGAAGAGTGTTTAATTATTATAGTTGAAACTAGGCTGAGAAATTACCTTTGCGTCCTAAAATATATTATTATTTAGTCGGAATTTAAGGAAAGACATTTTGTGTGATTTTTCTTTAATGTATTCCTTTTTCTGTGACTGAAGCTATTTTGGAGGGAAAATTTAGTCATTCTATTCCTAAATAATTGTTTATTCAATCATGTGTCTTTGTGGCCTCCTCTATCAGAAATGTAGAGTTGCAGTGAACACTTTTTTAATGATTTGATATTTGTATATAGAACATTAGCATTTGTGGTAAGGATTCTCTGTTCCCTGCATAAATTTGCTGCTCTATAGCTGCCATAATTTAGTACTCCTGCAGGCTTTATGTAATATATATAATATATATTCAATTATATTATAAAATGGGTTAAAATTTGAGTACTAAAATATGAATCTAATATTTTATTTCCAAGAGAATATAATTGCATTAGCAATATTTTAGATCCCTTAAAGCAATTGTTATATAAAAACTTGTCTCTCTTCCACTTAGAACTTAACTTAGATAGCAGTAATTTCCCTGGAGTGAAACTACGGTCAAAAATGTCCCTCCGTTCTTATGGAAGCCGCGAAGGATCTGTATCTAGTCGTTCGGGAGAGTGCAGTCCTGTTCCTATGGGTTCATTTCCAAGAAGAGGGTTTGTAAACGGAAGCAGAGAAAATACTGGTTATTTAGAGGAACTTGAGAAAGAGAGGTAACTTTTCTTCATTAAATCATAAACTTGTATACTCCCAATTTTTACTATTATTTTGTCATTTTGTAATATAAGATAGGAATTATGAAGCATGAATGGCAGGTGATCATGAACACTTAAGAGAGCTGTTTACATTTATTAATTCAAAGGTAGTAAAAAAAAAAAAAACAAAAACAAAGGTAGTATGTTACTGATCATATTTATATTAAATCCAAAAATGTAATGAGACAATATTAAATATGAAAATGTAGAGCACCTCGGTGCCTAAGTGATTGAGTGTCTGCCTTTGGCTCAGGTCATGTTCCCAGGGTCCTGGAATCGAGTCCCCCATCGGGCTCCCTGCATGGAGCCTGCTTCTCCCTCTGCCTGTGTCTCTGCCTCTCTCTGTGTGTGTGTGTGTCTCATGCATAAATAAATAAAATCTTAAAAAAAAAAAAAAAAAGAAAATGTAAAGGAGGCAATTCTTGGGATTCTAAGACTTGTACTTTGTTACTTAAATACTTCACATGCCCTGTAGGTTGAATAAGACACATGATCACAGTATTTAGGTCAGGTTAAAATATGTAACTGATTTTTAATTGAATTTTTTGTTACCTTTTGAAATAAATTGAGTAACTAGAGAGTCAGTCTGAGGTAACTGTTTCCATTAGGGAAGTCCTATTAAAAGTAGCCACAAATATAACATTTCTTAATTTATCAGTTTCAGTATCTTAAAAAACAATGCTTGACGTATATTATCTAGTTTCTCACAGTTAATTTATTACTTCTTCTCTTACCGAAGTTAAAATCTTACTACAAATACTAGAATATATATCATTATCAAGAACTTTATCAAGTGTTTTGTAAAAGGTTATGGAATTCCTTAATGCATGAATAACTCACCATTTTTATATTCCTAAAAGTTTTATTAAACATTCAAGCAATGTTAAAATGTATAAACATTACATATTAGCTCTGTAACCTTGGTCATGTCATTAAATTTTGTGTTTTCTCCTGTAAAATAGGGATATGGTTCTACCTTGCAGAGTTGTGAAAAGTGGTTGTTAATGTAAAAATGTCCAGCATATCTAACTGAAAGGCAAAAGACTTTTTGCGTGCTGTCTCTCTAGTTTTAAGTGTGTGCATCTATAAAAATAGATGTAGCACTAAGCTTTATTTCCTCTTGAGTTTACGTGAATCTGTTTCACACCTTGAGCCAAGACTATTTCTATCAGACAACATAGGAAACACTATTGTGAATAGGAAGCTAACTGGGTCCACAGTCTTCCGTCTTTGTCCCCTTTGAACTCTGTTAAGAGACACAGAATATGTGACCATGCCCCCTTTCCTAGGAACGTACTTTGCTCCATGTAGATAAAGTCCCAAGTTTATTAAGTAGAGACAGAGAGGAGCGTACGTGTGTATGTACTTCTTAGATGTCTTGCATCCTCTTGGTTTTCATTACGTTGGAGGAGGATGTTGGGTCCTTGCATATATGACAGAACCGTTATTTTGCTCTCATGCAGTTGATAGGTTAGAGAGGTCTAGGCTCAAACTCATTTTCCTAAAAAAAAAAAAAAAAAACACTCATTTTCCTTCTTCATAATCAGTCATTGATGAGAAATTTAATACCAGTCTGATTCTCATTCCCTTGTAGGTTGCCATTTTTCTTCTGTAGAAGCTTTTTTTTTTTTTTTTTTTTTTTTTTTTTTGTAGAAGCTTTTAGAATGCCTCAGTATATGTGTTTTTTTCATCTGTCATGCTGGGTACTCACTGTGCCCTTTTAATCTGGAAAATTTATTTTCAGAATTTTCAGCTTTTGAAAATTCTGTCATGTAATTTCTTTGATTTTCTCCCCTGTTTTTTCTCTTCTTTCTTTCTCTCTTTTAAGTTACAGGTTCACTGTCTCTCTGTCTCTTTTTTTCTTGTTTTCTGTATCGCCCAAGGTAAGTGCTAGAAAGTAGTCAAGCCAGGGCTCAAACCTAGCTACACAGCGCTTTAACCTTTTTGAACTTCAGTTTTCCAGTCTGAAGAGTGAGCCTAAGAATAACTACCTCAAAGGATGTTGTAAGGATTAAATTAGATTTTAAAAAAATACTTAGTGCTATGTCTAGTTCTTAGAACATTCAAAAATTGTAAGCTGTTGTCATGTTAGCTATTCACTCATTTAACAAGTATTTATTAAATGCATAGTACATAATGTGCCATGCTCTTTTAGGTGACCCTGAGTCAGCTAGAGGACTAAGATGACATGAAACTTGCATTTTAGAGAAGACTTAACAATTGTTTAAAAAAGTCTAAACCCTAAAGACCTACCTGCCTCTGAGTCTAGACCTGGTTTCAGTTCTGAGCCTTAATAAGCACTGTTGTCAATCACTATCATTTAACCACTTGTTAACATTTTGGCTCAAAACACTGTAACCGTGGCTTCCCCATAGCATTTTACCATTGTTCCACCCTAAACTTGACAATAACAACTTGTCCCTATTCCCCATAGCCTCCCCTCACTCTACCGCCTTTATTAACATTGGCCTATCAATTTAAACACTTATAATGCCCAGCTCTTACTTAGCCCATTTATTGGAGAGTAATCAGAGGAAATAGTAGCATCACTATTTGTTCAGCACCTAAATCCTGGTAGGTCCTGCTAGTTCTCACCAGGGGGCACTAAAAAATATAATTAAATCTCGTCTTTACAACAGCTTGTGAAAGGGGTTCAGGCTTTCTCTGGTGCTTTTTCCTGCTTCTGTTGTCAGAAATGGGAGGGAGGAGGCAGCTTCTCATTGGTCTGCACTGCCCCCAAGGTTGCTACATCATAATAAGCAGGGGCTTACTATCTCATGGATTCCCTCACTGCTGACGTTGCCACATAAAAAATGAAGGCTTATTTCTTATATTTTTAATTGTTTCTCAGTAAAGGAAAGGGAATTTTAGCAAGAATATAACCTTCCACATACTCACATGCAAACATATTTTCAAAACAATATAATCAAACAAAATTTTAAAGTAACAATACTAGAGGGGAACATCTCTGTAGATGAGCAAACTCCAGAAGTGATAACAGAAAATATCCACAAATTTGACTACAAAAAAAAATCAGAATCTTCTACATGACAAAGACATTGTAAACAAAAGACAAGTGATAAACAGAGAAAATATATTTATAACCCATATAACCAAAAGTATAATCATTCTTAATATAGATGAGGCCCTATAAAAAAGTAAGAAAAAGCTATAGGTGAGGAAATACAAATGGTTTTTAAACTTGAAAAAAAAATGCTAACCTTACACTAAAAGAAATCAAATTAACCTTAGTGATACACTGTTAAAAAAAAAATAGATATGCAGAAATAAAGTTTGGTCAAACATTTATGTTGGTGAAAGTGGTAGGAGCATACATTGGTACAACATCTAATAAGAGCAGTAAGTTAAGATTTTACATACCCTAAGAATTTATCTTATATACATGCTTGCACATTTGTGAAATGGGACTATCTATAAGCATATTCAGTGTAGCATTGTTGATAATAGCAAAAGATTAGGAAGGCCCTAAATGCCCTTTAAAACAAAACTGGTTATAGCGTATCCCATTATGGACTCATGAATACTACACAGCTAACAAAAAATACGTAGGACCTTTTTCTTTTCTGACACAGAATGATCTCCCAAGATCGATTTTTAAGTGATAAAAAGTTAATAGGGCAATACATAGAGTAATAAACTATTGTTCATGTTTAAAAATGTACATGTAAGTATACATGTAGATCATTGCATTTTTGTAGAATCTCTGGGAATATACACAATATTTTGTTTTAAAGTTTCTGCAACTAATCTTTTTCTTTCTTTTAATTGTAATAGAGTTAACTATATGTTAGTTTCAGGTATACAATCTATGGTGATTCACCAATTCTGTACATTAGTCGGTGCTCTTAATGATAGGTGTACTCTTAATCCCCTTCACCTATTCCACCTCCCCTCCCCCCACCAACCTCTCCTCTTGTAACATCAGTTCATTCTCTGTAGTCTGTTTTTTGGTTTGTCTCTTTTTTTCTTTTTCTTTTTCTTTTCTTTTTTTTTTTATATTGGTCATCGTTGTATTTCTTAATTCCACGTGAGTGAGATCATATGGTATGTGTCTGAATGACTTATCTCGCTTAGCATTATGTTCTCTAGATTCATCCATATTTTGCAAATGGCAAGATTTCATTCTTGGCTGAGTAATATTCTATAGTTTGTGTGTGTGTGTGTGTGTGTGTGTGTGTGTTTGGGTATGCCTTTACACGTATATATGTGTGTGTATATATAAATATATATCAGTTGATAAAGCAACTCTAACATGATTCTTCACATTCACTTTATTTTCCCATTTATCATTTCAGCCCTAGCCGTATACATATATATATCTATTCTTCTTTATCCATTCATCTATCGATGGACACTTGGTTTGCTTTCATGATTTGGCCATTATAAATAATGCCGCAATAAACATAGGGGTATATGTATCTTTGTGATTAGTGTTTTTATATTCGTTGGGTAAATACCCAGTAGTAGAATTACTGGAGCATAAGGTAGTTCTATTTTTTAATTTTTTGAGGACCCTCCATACTGTTTTCCACAGTAACTGCACCAGTTTGCATTCCTACCAAAGTGCAGGAAGGTTCCTTTTTATTCCCATCTTCACCAACACTTGTTTCTTGTGTTTTGGATTTTAGCCATTTTGACAGATGTGAAGTGGTATCTTACTGTACTTTTGATTTGCATTTCCCTGATGATGAATGATGTTGAGCATCTTTTCATGTGTTTTTTTTTTGGCCATCTGTATGTCTTTGGAGAAGTGCACAGTGACAAAATATTTCCTATTATTTTGAGAAGCTGAAAGCCACATCTGTGTCCAGGGCAGTGGCTTCCTATACTCTAGGTTTGTTTTTTGTGTAATTACTGCTTTTCCTTACTCTTTTTATTCTTATATTAATTTTTGGGTTTTGTTATATCTGTACTTTATTTCTGCAAACCATCATGATATCTTTAGACTGTAAATAAACGTGAAGAAAGCCTTAGGTTGAAATGTAAATGTTCTAGTAAGGATGTTGAGTATCTTATTTAGGTGAAAAAGTAAGAATTTTTTATTTATTTATTTATTTATTTATTTATTTATTTATTTATTTATTTTTAAGATTTATTTATTTATTCATTTAGACAGAGCGAAGAGAGAGGCAGAGACACAGGCAGAGGGAGAAGCAGGCTCCATGCAGGAAGCCCGATGTGGGACTTGATCCTGGGTCTGCAGGATCACACCCCGGGCTGCAGGCGGCACTGAACCGCTGCGCCACCGGGGCTGCCTAAGAATTTTTTAATATTCAAATTTTAATGATTATAATATTCTAAGTCCCACCTTCAAAAATCCGATTAAAGTGTTCTGCTTATTCATTATTAAAACTTTAGGTTAAGTAGAGAACATTATAATTGCAGCTGATAAGAATTACTGTTATGTACTCTTTTGGCATTGTGTAAACTTGTCTTTTTTTAAAAAAACAGATCATTACTTCTTGCTGATCTTGACAAAGAAGAAAAGGAAAAAGATTGGTATTATGCTCAACTTCAGAATCTCACTAAAAGAATAGATAGTCTCCCTTTAACTGAAAATGTAAGTAACTTAGCATTATGACCTATTTTAGACTTTAATAACTTTGATCTCTTAAAAGTACCTACGTTACTCATTTAAAACATTCAAGATAAAAAAAAACATTCAAGATAATTGCATTTTTAGTTATTTGTAAACTGTAATATGTTTTATCTAACTTTAAACTCAAATATATAGTAATTAATGAATTTTTGTTTGTAAAGGTGATATAAACTTCATTATGCTCAAGCAGATATTTATTTTAAACCACCAATTAAAATCTATTAGGTTTGCATTCTAAAGGACTCAATTCAACTAGGTAACTGGTTTTTTAATTCTGTCTGTTGAATTACCAAACATACTCTGAAAATGTTTATTACCATCTATCTTTTGAACCACTTTACATGCCATATAGTTTTTGTAATAAAAGTGTCTTTAAAGATAATTTGAGTGCTATTCCAGTTATTATAAATAACAAAATCTTTTGGCCAGGATCTTAAGACTTTCTACAAGTATAAAAGTGTGTTTATTTGCAAATATAACTATGTGAAAAAGAACTTCATCTTGTCAGCCTTTCTTTCCCCAAGCTTTCCATGTCAGCTATTTTATTCATGGGATAGCATGAACATTCTGAATGTTCTGGAATACATTAATAATTTTGAACAAGATTGTATTCTAACTGTTGTCCATAAATATTTTTTAAAAAGAGAAAAATAGAATAAAAGATATATTGTCCTCTGTTAGCTTAGAGTTTTAATTTTCTAATAACACTTTTGTGAGGATATAAATGAAAAACAAAAGTAGAAAGGAGCACTTTCAAAACATGTACTTTACCAGATTTCCTTAGTGGACATTGTCTGGAAGGAGCTTAGAACCAGAAGCTTACGTGTGTAATCTAGAACAATCGTATAAGATTTTGAGAGGAAGAAAAGGATCCCTTTTCCTGACAATGTCCTTGACATCTTCCTGGGAGTTGAGGAGACCCAGATAGTAAAAGAACAGTTAATGGAAAGTTACTGGCATACAAGGATTAGGAACTCAGGAAGTTTTGGTGGGATTTTTACTCAAATAAAAAATACCTGAGCATAGTTTTGCTCACCATTCTCATTGATACTTAAAATATACAAAATTTAGAGTCCAGTTGTCTATATGAAATCAGGTTTAGAAAAGAGCTCAAGTGTGTGTGACAGTTAGAAAGCAGTTGGTTAATATCTGAAACAAAGAGGAGTTGTCAAATAAATTCTTTCCATATTTATTAAATAATCACATTTATTTAATAGGATATGTAAAACATTATAGGCCATTTCACAACATTAGCAAATGTAAACTGCTTATATGTCATAAATATTTTTTAATTTCACAAATTATGTGTTTATATTGGGAAGCAAGTTAACACTTTCATATGTAAATACTTATCAAGATATTAGACATTGCTTTTAAAATATCAGATCTAAACCACATTATTGCAACATTGTTATGTTCAACTTTTTTTTTTGCAGGGGTTTTTGGGAAATGGAGAATAAATAAGTGGAGTTAGGACTGGCTCATTGGGACTTAGAAATAACATACAGACTATTTCATCTGTATTGCAACCCATAATTTGGGTATGCCTATAGAAATACATTATCTGTGGAATGTCATCTGCATTATTGCAAGGGAAAAGGGTGAGAGCTTCCCTGATTTAACTGACAGTGCAGTTTAGAATCCTTGGACCTATAGAATGTTAGTGTGTGACATAGGTCTGAGTGTGACATAGGTCTCGCACAGCTTTCTTCTGAGTATATAGAGCATAAAAAATCTATACCACTTTCTCATTTCCTTCATAGCCCATTATAATTTTATTTAATCAGACTTTTAGCTATTATTACCTCCTGGAGCATGCGTTTATAAGTTACATTACCTTGTCCTTTTTTTCATCCTTTTGTATGCCTAGCAGTTATCTCAGTGCCTGGAATTTTAATTACAGAGTTAATTGATTAGAGGGTTAAATGAATTAACAACCCCTGCATGAAGAAGTACTTCTTGTTTATTTCAACTTTGTTTCACTTTTGGATTTTTACCAGAAAGTTTGTGTTGTTTTGCAATTTATGATTATCTGCAATAAATAAAGAGTTTTTCCTTATACATTTTCTTCATCTTATGAACGATTTTCTCTTTTCAGTATGAACATTTATAACAATCCTTAAGTTGAGGTATAAACTTAAGGATGATGAACTACTTCTTAATTTTTTTATGTTGTCCACATTAATGTACTAATTTCTAACAAAGTAGTACATGGGAACTGAAGAAGGCTTACCTTAGCTGGGCCAATTAGATATTTTAAATGAATCAGTACAGTTTACATAAAAACATTTATGGCTATGGGGCAATAAAAGTGTTTCAACTCAGCATTTCACATGAGGGACCCAGACTGAGCCCGGCACCTGTAATCAAATTTTAGGATTCCTTAAAATAAAAAAAAAAATCTAGTTATGTGCAATAACGTGCATATTTGATACTCATTTTATTTATTGGTATTTTTATGCATTTTGCTTCTACTGATAAACACATAACATGAGATATTAACATTTCAATTTAATTTGTGGTTTTAGTTTTCCTTACAAACAGATATGACCAGAAGACAATTAGAATATGAAGCAAGGCAAATCAGAGTTGCAATGGAAGAACAACTAGGTACTTGCCAGGATATGGAAAAAAGAGCGCAGGTAAATTATTTATTATTAAACTATAAAACAGCAGAGGCTAGAGAAGAGCTATTAAGAATGTAATGAATTATAGCTCTGTTAACATTGATTAAATATTATTAAAGGTATTTATAAGTCTACTTTCACTTTGGCAGAACTTCACAATAATAATTTATCATGGCTCCTGGGCAACATAACCAATGTTCACATAATTTCACCTTCACCATATTTCATTTCTCTGATACTGTTCAGCTCTGCCCTGGAATTATAAGAGAGAAAAAGGGTTAGGTGCTGGTCGTCTGGTAACTGATGGCTAACTTCACAGATTTTTACTTCCTGTAATCTAAGTATGTGTAATGACATTCAGAATATTTCGCTGCTGTTTAAGTTGCATATGAAAAGGGAATTCCTCATTTAAGGAAAGTAGAGAGGAAACATAGAACAGTGAGAAAGGTAAGATGAGTTGGATGGAGAACATTCCCATATATCTCCCCTCAACAGATGTCAAGAAAGAATAGTAAATAGCTTCGCTATTTGCTATGCATTTTCATACATTATTGAATTTAGACTTTTATATTTACACAAGTATATTACTGGCTAATGTTTTTAAGCCCTGAGGAGGCTTTGCTGTTTACCTTGTCTGTTTCAAAGTAAGTACGAACATTTAAAAAGGAAAAAAAAAAAAAGGAAAGGAAAACTTTTAGGAGAAATTTGTTAAGAAAACATTATTTGAAAGATTTTATTTAAAAGAATAGTAAATAACAGGGAGAATATACATTCATATGAGTGGTATAAATACATTTTTGTATTCTAAAGAGTTTATTTTATAGTTTTAAAATCATTCATACATGACATTTTACATCCCCAAAGTGTAGTCTTTACCTTTTATATAGTAGCTTTCTAAACATAATATATATTCATTTTATGCTACAGTATGGAGGTAGACTAAGGAGATACTTAAACACCAGTACCATGGTCCATTTTATAGTCCGTACCTATTAGTTTCACAATGAAGCTAGAGACTCAACTAATATATCTATGTTAGTTATGTTGTAATTCGTATATGTAATACACCTTTTAATTTCCTCTCACCTCCCCCCCCCAAAAAAAGGGATCCCTGGGTGGCGCAGCAGTTTAGCGCCTGCCTTTGGCCCAGGGCGCGTTCCTGGAGACCCGGGATTGAATCCCACGTCGGGCTCCCGGTGCATGGAGCCTGCTTCTCCCTCTGCCTGTGTCTCTGCCTCTCTCTCTTTCTCTGTGTGTGACTATCATAAATTAAAAAAAATTAAAAAAATTTCCTCTCACCCCTGTTCCATTCAAGTTAGCGTCTTAAATGCCAGAAGTAAAACTTTAAAAATAAACCTTTTGGGTGCCCGGGTGGCTCAGTCAATTAAGTGTCCAACTCTTGGTTTTGGCTCAGTTCGTGATCTCAGGGTCTTGGGATGGAACTGCACGTCATGCTGCCACTCAGCAGGGAGTCTGCCTCAGATTCCCTCTCTCCCCTTCTCCCTCTGCCCCTCCCCCGCTTGCGCTCTCTTTGTGTGTGTCTCTCTCTCTCTCAAATAAGTCTTTACAAGAATAAGCCTTTCAGGAGAAAACTATACATGAATATCTTTCTAATATTGGAGTAATAAAGGATTTCCTAAAAAAGACACAAAGCACTATTTTTTAAAGAAAAAAACTGGTAAATTTCACTGTATTGGATTCAGAATTTATCAGGTACCTTAAACATATATAAATTTTGGGAAGAATGGTAAGTAACTTAGTAAATATATAGGTACAACTAGCAATCTATGTGGGAAAAATAAAATTTAGATCCCTAACTCACATATTTTATAAGAAAAATTACAAATGGATTAAATATCTAAATGTGAAAAGTAAACCTATAATTAATAGAAGAAAATACAGGACAACAAATGTAAATGTCATAAAATTTTAAAACATTCTGCAGAAGATAAACTAAGGGAAAATATTTTTGACACATAAAAGAAGAATGGTCATTAGTCCTATAATGTAAGAATTCCTACAACTAGTAAGAAAAAGGCAACTCATTTTTTAATGGTTAGAGGATGTAATCAATTTATTGAAAAGAAAATGCAGATGATTAGTAAACATATACAGATGACTGGTAAACAAGGGAAATTCAAAATAAAATCCATTCTTGCCTATGCCTGTGTGAGATTTTCTGTCTCCAGCTATCTCTGCTAACAGTCTGGTTATTTACTTACTTTTTATTTGTTCAGCATATATATGGGCGCTTAGTATGGTGGTCCCTACTTTCCTATATACCTATAAGCAAAGGCTGGGGAAATGTACACCAAGTTGTTACTAGAGCTTACTTTTGGGGACTAGGGATTGGTAGGGTGAAAGTTCTTTACACTTCCATTTTACTATAATTTTTCGTTTCTTCTATATGTCTCCAACACTTGGAGTCAGACTCATAATTAACAGTTGGGGGGCAATGAAACATTAGCTTGTTTAACTTAAATTTTCCTGAATACTACTGAAGTTGAATATTTTTTCATATACTTATTAGACTTTTGAACTTCCTGTTATTCATCTTTTTCCCATTTTTCTATTATGTTAAATGTCTTACTCTTAAATAGTTGCAAGTTGTATTAATATTCTTTTAATACCACTCTGTTATAGATAATACACATCACAACCCCTCCCTGCAAAATCTATTGCCTATTTTAGCTTTATGATAACAAAAATTAGTTTTGTTGTAGAGCTAAATTAATTATATTGTCATAGTTGTGCTTTCTATGAATTACTTATACGTCTTTTCCTTTTCCTATCTTGAAATCATAAGTTATCCTTCTATTATTTCTAATATTTTTAATGTTTTATTTTTATTATTAGGTCTTTAATTCATCTCCAACATGCAACTGTGTATGTTTTGGAGGTAGGGATCTAATTTTACATAGATACCCACAAGTATGTATATATACGTAATTATTTAATATATAACTTACATTTTAAATAAATATTAGTCTTTATTAATATATGATCAATTATATGTAATAATATATACACAGAGATACATGCATATTTACGTTTTTAACTAAATTACTCATTATCTTTATTTGATATTCCACTATTTCCCCATTGATTAGTAACATCATCTCTGGCATATGGTAAGTTTATATTTGCTGAATATTTCTAGATTCTGTTCCACTCATTTATTTTAGTTTCTCTGTGCCTGCACTGACAATACATTTGTTTTATTTGCAGTAGTTTTATGAATCTTAGTACCAGGTAGAGTGAGTTCTCCTCTTTTTGTTTGTAAAAATCTAGTTATATTCCAGTTCATTACTTTTTCATCTGAAATTTATTATCAGCTTCTCTAATTAAAAAAACAGCCTGATACATTTTCTTTAGAATTACATTGAATTTATAAATTGATTTGAGGAGAATTAGTATCTTTACAATATAAAGATTAGTTCTTGTTTGAAAGGATGGCCTGTGGAGCCTGTCCTCCTGGGTTCTAATTCTAGACAAGCTACTTACACCAAGCACTGATTTTGGGTAAATTTTCTGCCTCAGTTTTCTCATTGGTAAAATCTAATGCTAAACTGAATGAGTTAATGAGTTAATACATGTAAAAGCACTTAGAATCTGGCCCATAGTAAACACTCGGTATATATTAGGTGTTATTAATTTTATTTCTTCACTCTTTTAGATGTTATTTTATGTCCCTCAATAAAGTTTTGTGGTGTTCTCTATAAAGATTTTATACATCTTTTTAAATTTATTCCTAGATGTAATATAGTTTTTGTTACTGTTATAAATGAGATTAACTATGATTACTAAATTACTTTTAAGTAATAAGTATCCAGGAACTTTCTCGAGCTCTTTTATTAAATTGTCTCAGTAGTTTAAGATTTTCTTGCATTTTCCACATAACTATCAAATATGACAGTTGGATTTTTTTGTATTGTTTGCGAAATAATGATAATTTTGTTTGCCCTTTTCAGTTTTTTTCTCTATATATATTACATAAGAACTCTAATACATATTTGAATAAGAAGCAGTGATACTGGTCTTCTCTGTCTTATTATGACTCTAAAGGGACTCCTCTTAAAATTTCACTGTTAAATGTGTTGTTTACTCAGTTTTTGGTAGATAACCTTTCTCAAGTTGAGGAATTTACCTTCTGTTCCCAGTTTGTTAAGACTTATACCGAATCTGTATTGAACTTTATTATAATTGTTTAAAATCAGTTTTTTGAAAGTCACAACAACTACATAACCCTGAACTTTTAAGCTACTTATTACTAAGCATAATTTCATAAATATTCAAGGTTATCATATTTAAAAAAAGGAAAGAAATACTACTGACTTCATCCATTTTCATTTTGAGAAACGAAAGCACAGAAGTTACATTATTAGAAATCCTCTATCTCAGTGGGTATCAAGACATAGAATGACTTCGAGATTTAGTGGCATATTGGCAATACAGAAATCAAGAGGAATATTAGATATAATTTCCTATTTTCATCTTTTAAATATTAAAAATTTTAATTTAAGATTTTATTGGTTGGTCCCCCTACCCCTAGGCTATGCTTCTAAGGAGCCCATTAGGCAGCTTTAAGCCCAGCACTGTAGGGCTTCTGGCACTGCCCCCTAGCTCTGTGCTATGGGAGACCTGCTCTCTCCAATACTGTCTTAGCCAGAGCCTATATAAGACAGTGCTGCAGGCCTGGCAGTCTGTGGGCAGCCCCTACAGTGGCCAGCACACTCCATAATGACTCCTACCCCAGAGAAAGGGAAAGATAACCATACACACCATTTCAGAGGAGGCCCTGGCAGCAGGCTGGAAGCAGACAAGTGGTGTGACTACAGGTTGCACCCACCAACAAAAGCTGCTCAGGACAACACAGGGGAAGCACACAGCAGTTTGATGCTACAGCATCTCTAGGAAACACCTGGTCTGACTCAACCTAAATCCAAGGCATCCCCAGACTGGCCCACTAACACCATAGGAACCAGACACTGCCCACAACAGGGGGAAGAGAGCCATTGCAGATAACTAGACTGAAGGGAAAAACAGCTCAGCTACAACAGCAGGGCACACACATCACACATAGAAGATAGCCTTAAAGCACCACATTCTGGTAAACATAAGACTTTGCACAACAGAGCACTATAGGACCTCTTCTTCATAAGGCCATTACTTTGAGGTGCAGGAAACATAGCTGTCGTTCCTAACACAGAGAAGCAGATACAGAGAGCTAGACAAAATGAAGAGACAGAAGAATATATCTGAAATGAAACAATAGGACAAAATCACAGCAGGATCCCTAAGTAAAACAGAGATATGTAATGTGCCTGAGAATTCAAAAAAATGATCATTAATATACTCACTGGGCTTGAGAAAAGAGTGGAGAACATCAGTGAGACCCTTAACAATGAGATAAAAAAGAACCAGTCAGAGATGAAGAACACGATAAATGAATTAAAATTACACTAGATAGAATAAATAGTAGAAGCAGAAGAATCAGTGACTTAGAGGACAGAGTAATGAAAAGTAATCAAGCTGAGCAGATGAGAAAAAAATTATGCAAAATGAGAATAGACTTAGGGAACTCAGTGACACCATCAAGCATGATAACATTTGCATCATAGAGATTCCATAAGGAAAAGAGAGAGAAAAGGGGGCAGAAAATTTATTTGAAGAAATAATAGCTGAAAACTAACTGAATCTGGGGAAGGAAACAGAAATCCACATCCAGGAGTCACAAAAATCCCCTAACAAAATCAGCCCAAGGATGTCCACACCAAGACCCATAGTAATTAAGGTGGCAGAAAGTAGTGATGAAGAGAGAATTTGAAAAGCAGCAAGAGAAAAGAAAGCCGTTACATACAAGGGAAACCTTATAAGGCCATCAGATTTTTCAGCAGAAACTTTGTAGACCAGAAAGGAATAGCATGACATATTCAAAGTACTGAAAGGAAACAAACAAACAAACAAAAAAAAACCAAACAAACAAAAACAGGCAAAAATACTGTCTCCAGCAAGGCTCATTCAGAATGAAAAGAGAGATCGAGTTTCCCAGACACACAGAAAAGTAAAGGAATTCATTACCACTAAACCAGCCCTACGAGAAAAGTTAAAGGGGACTCTTCAAGTGGAAAGTAAAGACCGTACACAAGAGTAAGGAAATAGGAAGCACAAAAATAGTAAAAATAAGTATATTGATCAAAATCAGCCAAAGGACTTAACAAAATAAATGATGTAAAGTATGATACCATATACCTAAAACATGGAGAGGAGAGGAGTTAAGAATGGGCTCTACTTAAGCAGCCTTCATTTTAGTATAGACTGCTGTATACAGAAGATGTTGCATACAAACCCAATGGTAACTACAAATCAAAAACCAATAATATGCAAAAATAAAAAAGAAAGGAATCCAAGCATATCACTAAAGCAAGTCAACTAATCGTGAGAGAAGAGAGCAAGAGAAGAAAGAAACAGAGAAAAACTACAAGAACAACCATAACACAAGCAACAGAATGACAATAAATACATACCTATCAATAATTACTTTGCAAATGGACTAAATGCTCCAATCGTAAGACATAGGGTGACAAATGGATTAAAAAAAAAAAAAACATCTATATGCTGGGTCTCATTTCAGACCTAAAAACACATGCAGATTGAAAGTAAAGGAATGGAGAAACATTATCATGCAAATGGATGTGAAAGAAGCTGAGATAGCAGTACTTCTATCTGACAAAATAGACTTTGAAACAAGAGACAAAGAAGGACACTATATAATCATTAAAAGGACGATCTGGCAGGGAAATCTAACAACTGTGAGTATTTTGGTACCCAAATATTTAAAGCAGTTACTAACAAGCATAAAGGAAGTAATGGGTGGTAATACAATAATAGAAGGGCCTTCAACCACCCTACTTACATCAATGGGCAACCTACTTACATCATCTAAACAAAATCAAGAAGGAAACTGGCTTTTTTTTTTTTTTTTTTTTTTTTTTTTTTTTTTTTTGGAAACTGGCTTTGAATGACACATTGGACTAGGTGGATTTAACAGATACATATTCAGGACATTCTGTCCTAAAACAGCAAAATACACAATCTTTTCAAGTGCCCATGGAACCTTCTCCAGAGTAGATCACATACTAGGCCACAAAACAAGTCTCAACAAATACAAAAGAAATCAAAATCAATTTATGCATCTTTTCTGACCACACCACCATGAAACCAGAAATGAACCACAAGAAAATATCTGGAAAGACCACAGATATCTGAGGCTAAATAACATGCTACCAAACAATGTATGGGGTCAACCAAGAAATCAAAGAGGAAATCAAAAAAATACATGGAGACAAATAAAAATGAAAATACAATGGTCTGAAATCTTTGAGATTCAGCAAAAGCTATTCTAAAAGGGAAGTTTATAGCAATACAAGCCTACCTCAAGAAATATGAAAATCTCAAATCAAAAAATCTAGCTTTTCACTTACAGGAGCTGAAACAGAAGAGCAAACAAAACCCAAAACTGGTAGAAGGAAGGAAATAATAAAAATTAGAGCAAAAATAAACAAAATAGAAACTTAAAAAAACCAATAGAACAGATCAATGAAACCAGGAGCTGGTTCTTTGAAAAGATCAACAAACTAAAGGCTTCATAAGCCTTTAGTGAGACTCAAAGAGGACTCAAAATCAGAAATGAAAGAGGAGAAATAACAAATGATATCACAGGATTATAAGGGTGTTATAAAAAATTATATGCCAACAAATTGGACAACCCAGAAGAAATGAATAAATTCTTAGAAATAAGAACCTTCCAGATTGAATCAGGAAGAAGTAGAAAATTGGAACAGACCAGAAATTGAATTAGTAATCAAAAGACTGCCAGCAAACAAGTCCAGACTAGGTGACTTCACAGCAGAATTCTACCAAACATTTAAAGAAGAATTAATACCTATTCTTCTCAAACTTCCCAAAAATAAAAAAAAATAAAAAAAAGGAGGGAAAACTTCTAAATTCATGCATTACCCCAACATAATATTAGCAAGCTGAATCCAACAATACATTTTAAAAATCACTCATCACCATCAAGGGGGATTATTTCCAGGGTGCAAGGGTGGTTGGATATTTGCAAATCAATCAACATGATGCATCACATTAATAAGAGAAAGGGTAAAAACCCTTCACAAAGTAGGTCTCGAAGGAACATACCTCAACATAATAAAAGCCTTATATGAAAAACCCATCCTCAATGGGAAAAAGCTGAGAACTTTTTCCCTAAGTTGAAAAACAAGGCAAGGATATCCACTCTCACTTTTATTAACATAATACTGGAAGTCCTAGCCACAGCAATCAGATAAGAAAAAAGAATAAAAGGCATCCAGATTGGTAAGGAAGAAGTAAAATTTTCATCATTTGCAGATTACATGACACTGTATATAGAAAACCCTGGAGACTCCACCAAAAAACTACTAGAATTGACAAATTCAGTAAGATCCTAGGATACAAAATCACTGCATAAAAACCTGTTGCATTTCAATACATTGATAATGAAGTAACAGAGAAGTTAAGAAAGCAATCCCATTTACAACTGCAGCAAAAATAATAAAATACTTAGGAATAAACCTAACCAAGGAGGTGAAAGACCTAAAACTTTGATGAAAAGAGACTGAAGATGACACAAAGAAATGGGAAGACATTCCATGCTCACGGATTGGGAGAACAAATATTGTTAAGATATCCTTACTACCCGAAGCAATGTAACATTTAATGCAATCCAAATACCAATAGCATTTTTCACAGAACTAGAACAAACAATCCTAAAATGTATATGAAACCACAAAAGACCCAAATACCTAAAACAGTCTTGTAAAAGAATAAACAAAGCTGAAAGTATCACAATTCCAGATTTCAAGTTACTACAAAGCTGTAGAAATCAAAACAGTATGGAACTGGCACAAAGACAGACACATAGATCAGATGGAACAGAATAGAAAGCCCAGAAACAAACCCACAATTATATGGTCAATTAATCTTCAACAAAAGAGGCAAGAAATGCAGTGGGGATAAAAGAGAGTCTCTTCATCAAATAGTGTTGAAAAAACTGGACAGCAGCATGCGAAAGACTGAACCACTTTCTTAGACCATGCACAAAATGAATTCAAAATGGATTAAAGACCTAAGTGTGAGACTTGAAACCATAAATAAAAATCCTAGAAAAGAGCATGGGCAGTAATCTCTCAGATATTGACTGTAGCAACTTTTTTTCCAGATAGGTCCCCTGAAGCAAGGGAAACAAGCAAAAATAAACGATTGGGACTATATCAAAACAAAAAGCTTCTGCACAGCAAAGGAGACAACAAAACTAAAAGCCGACTGAATGAGAAAATATATTTGCACATGACATAGCTGATAAAGGGTCAATATCCAAAATACATAAAGAACTTATACAACTCAACACCCAAAAACCAGATAATCCAATGAAAAAATGGTCAGAAGACACGAACAGACGTTTCACCAGAGAAGACATCCAGATGGCCAACAGACACATGAAAAGATGCACATCATCACTCATCATCAGGGAAATGCAAATCAAAACCACAGTGAGATCAGAATGGCTGAAATCAGAAACATGAGAAACAAGTGTTGGTGAGGATATGGAGAAAACGAACCCTCTTGCACCGTTGGTAGTAATTCAGACTGGTGCAGCCACTGTGGAAGACAGTATGGAGTTTCCGCATAAAGCTAAATACAGAATTACCCTACAATCAAGTAATTGCACTACTGGATATTTACCCAAAGGATTTGAAAACACTAATTTAAAAATGTGCCCCACTATGTTTCTTGCAACACTGTTTATAATAGCCAAATGAAAGAAACAGCTCAAGTGTCCATCAACATTAAACGGATAAAGAGTGTATATATATATATATATACACACACACACAGTAGAATATTACTTATCCCTAAAAAAAAAAGAATGAAATCCAGCCATTTTCAGTGACATGGTTGGAGATAGAGTATAATGCTAAATGAAATAATTCAGAGAAAGACAAATGTCATATGACTTCATTCACATGTGGAGTTTAAGAAACAAATGAACAAAGGGAAAAAAAGCGACAAACCAAGGAACAGACTCTTAACTATAGAGAACAAACTGATGGTTACCGGGGGGGGGGGGGGGGGGCAATGAGTAAAATAAGTAATAGAGATTAAGGAGTGTACTTATAATGATGTGGACTGAGCAGTGTGTAGAACTACTGTATTATACACCTGAAACTAATACAGCACTGTATGTGTCCTATCCTGGAATTAAAATTAAAAATTTAACAAAAGATTTTATTGGTGGAGGGGCACTTGTTAGATAGAGAAAGGGAAAAACAAGTATTATAAAGCTAATTGTGTAAAGCTTTGTTTCATATAAAGCCAGAAAATGTGTATCATCTGGTTGTAGAGGTGTTCAGTCATCGTCTCAGTATCTTTGGAAAACTACCAAAAATAGAGGCATTTCTCCTTCAGCATGTTTTCATGAGTAAATTAGATGTAGAAAGCTTTGTTAGTTAGAGAATATTATTTACGTTAAGTTCACTATTTTCATAATCACAATACATAATCAGCATAGTTGTATTATGGGGAAAGGGAGAGGGGAAGGAAGGACTTAGTTTGGAGGCTGTTTTTTGAGTTTTTCTTGTGGTTGCTTATTGTGACATTGGGTAATAGCAGCAATAAGTGTTTTTCCTGGATAATAAAATCAAAGGGACATTGTATTTAAGCAAAACTAGATATGATCAGTGAGTAAATTTTATATGTAAGTTTTTTAACTATTAAATTTTTCCGTACTTCTAGTATTTATCTATTGGTATATACACACTTAGGCATCTTTTGTTGATGGAACACATAATTAGAAATAGTTCAGAAATGACTCCATGTAGCCTCTAACACATTCCCCCCCATCAAAACAATTATTCTTATAATTTCTGATGCCTTGATGTTAAGATGTCTACTGTAGAATTACTACTTGTTTCTAAAAGCTATGTATTCGTTGTCATGGAGGTAATTAAAATAATTTGAGTTTGCAAGGTTTTCAAATACAAATGATTTGATTTTTCTTACTTCCACTTGTGCTCATTAAATTAAAGCAAAATCTAGCTTTTTTTTTTTTTTACAGAGAGCATGAGAACAGGGGTGGGGGGAGGGGCAGAGGGAGAGAGAGAATTTTAAGCAGGCTCTCCAGGGAGCCACTGAGCCCAGAACCCAATGTAGGTTTCAATCTTCATGAGCCTGAGATCATGACCTGAGCTGAAGTCAAGGGTTGGAGGCTTAACTGACCTCCAATTGAAGGCTAACCAACCAGGCATCCCAAAATCTAGCCTTTTGTAAAAACACTTTTCCCACACTGTTTCAATTCCATGCTGCTCCATCTATATAGTAAGTGCTTTGTGTTCACTTAATAGTGTTAGGATAGTGGGAAAGCATAAGCTTCTAACAGCTTTCTGATCCTAGTGTTGGGAATCAAAATAATGTTTCACTGTAGAAGGTATTTGGGAAAGCTACATCTGAAAGATACTACTACTGTCTTGTAATAGGAGTAACTCTTGGACAGGTTAATCCTATAGTTTAAACCCTGATGTTTACTAAAACAAATCAGATGCTCTTTCCCTTTGTATACTATGCTTTCCATTAATCTATTACATTATACTGGCATTTGGATTAGTATAAAGATCAAATTTAGGTATACTTTTCTCTTTGTTGAACTATTTTTTGAGGATAACTTAAATACAAATTTTTGTACCACATGCATCATGCAATTTGATATGTGACTTTTATTGGTGCAGTTTTTCTAAACTGTTATATGGAATTATGAGTATTAAAAAACTGAACTGTACCGATATGTCATCAGTGTGTGAATATATATACATATCTAACTTCTAAAAATGATGTAGCATAACCCTAAGCTGTTAAATGATAGCCATAGTAAGACTATTTACACTAATGTTTTTAATAAAAGTAGATCTAATTTGGTCACTTACTTTCTTTTAGCGAAGAGTAACCAGAATTCAACAAATAGAGAAGGACATACTTCGTATACGACAGCTTTTACAGTCCCAAGCAACAGAAGCAGAGGTTAGTAAATTGAGTGTTCTTTTTGTTGTTGTTGTATATACGTATAGTTATATACATATAG
This sequence comes from Canis lupus familiaris, assembly GCF_011100685.1. Classification (NCBI taxonomy): domain Eukaryota; kingdom Metazoa; phylum Chordata; class Mammalia; order Carnivora; family Canidae; genus Canis; species Canis lupus. The sequence continues at coordinate 294,909 of NC_049224.1, read as the reverse complement.
TTATTCTAAGAAAAGAAAATATGTATAATTAATGTGGTATCATTGAAATATAGATGTTCTTATAGAGAATTGAGACACTAAGTTTTTCCATGAAATTAAATGAATTATCAAAAAGCTTGATTATATTGATCTTTTAATAACTCCTACTCAATTAAAATTTATAGAGCCATAGATACTTTACTTCAGTGATCAGATTACATAGAATCTTTGGCTATTATCAACTAGGAAATAAGCTATTACCTGTATGCATTTCATGATTAAAACTGATCATAAAATTTAATGAGGATTGCTTTACAATCCTCATTAAAATTACAGTAAAAGGATAAAATGAAAAAGACACAAAGACAGGAGAGGTGACATAATAAAATTGGGGAAGGTGGACCGCAGGTAAATGGATGCACTGTTTTAGCATATGATAGTGGATTAACCCTGTAGTCAGCAGTAGGAAGCCATGAAGCAACTCATTTTATATCGTGGAGTCCTAATACCTTCCAAAATAAGCACCTCTGGATGTGAGGACTAAAATTTAATAAGAGGATGATTGAAAATTTGTCAAGAAGCAGGTGGAGCTTCCAGAGGTTGTCTTGAATTCTTCATAGCCAGGTAACTTCTTTCTAATCCCAGCAAAAAATGAGAGTCTTCTAGAAAGGGTAAAAAGAAAGGGTCTTTAGATAGGGGTAACCCTAGTATAACTGAAGTTGGGGTATCATACTAAAAACTGAAATAAGTAAAAATTTACTCATTGGATGCCAAAACCCTCACTGCCATCTAGGCTTACAATACAGGAAAGTTCCTAGAAGCAACTTCTCTAGGAAATGTGACTAACCCAAGAAAACAGATCTAAAGGTACTGACATTGGAGGGTTCCTCAATAAAATAACCTAGCTGGGACCACCCCATACAACAGCCTTAGTTGCCGGTCTTCATCCCTCATGCATAGAGTGTCGCTTAACCTTTTCATAGGCAGCCGGCCCGTTGTGAAGTAGGGATGGACAGCTAAAGACTACCAGGTATTTTAAGAAGTTTCCTAATAAGAAAGATATAATGGAAAAAGATACTCTGCAGAGAGAAGAACACTTTAAAACCTAAAACTAACATTAATATTCTCAGATAAAGAGATGGCATCCATAGTGGAAGGAAACAGTGGTATGCAAAACATTCAGAGAATTCAAGAAAGCGTTCTTGGGAATTAAAAGTGTGGTAGCAGAAATGAAAACTCAGGTTAGAAGATACATTTCTCAGAAAATGGAACAGAAAGATAAGAGATGGAAAACAGAAAAACTGAGAAAATCAGAGAATCATTCCTGGAAGGTTCACTGTCCAAATAAAACGGAGTTCGAGAAGAAGAATGGAAGAGCTAGAGAGAGGAAATGTCACAGAAATAAAATACCCTAGAATCGAGAGGCATAGTTCTCCAAATAAAATGGTCTCTTAAGTATCCAATACCACCAATGAAAATAGTCCCACAGCAGGCACATCATGATACAGTATCATTCCACTAGGAATAAAAGGAAAGCCCTAAAACATTCTAAAAAAGGAAAGGGAATCAAAAAAACCCGGCAAAACAGGAATGTAAATGTCTTAAGCTGTATAAATAACAACTGGAAGCTGGGAAGTAAGAAAACCAATTCTGCAATGTTGATTCTTAAGGACTGGGTTCTGGGGAAAAGAGAACCGTATCTCTGCTTCTTTGTCCATTTCACTCTACTGTTGTATGGCAGGCAGTATTCTGGGTGTTGCTACCCCTTTGGCTTTTCAGTGTAGTTTATCTTTTTTCCCCTTGATTAAGCTTACTACAGTCTATTTTTTAAACTATTTTTAAAGAGGCAGCCTTTTGTTTTTATTGAGCAGCACTACATTTTATATTTTCTCTTATATTTTCTACTCTGAGTTTTTGCTGCTGTTGTTTTTCTTGTTTCTTTAGTTACAGTTTTTTTTTTCTCTGTCTTTCTAATATCCTGATTATTTCTTATATCCTGGTTGTCTACATCTAACAGGTTCTTCTGTATTTCGGAATGAATATTCACATGTATTTTTTCTGGTTGATTGAATCTTTTATTTGCATGAAATAGCTTTCACTATTACATTTAATGCTCTTCACTTTGAATTTCATTTTGTTTGCTATTAATATTGTTACACAAGCCTTCTGTTATCATTTCCCCACTATGACATACTCCCTGCCAGTATTTCCAGTTTACCACCAACTTTCTGGCCTGTGGAAAGCCCTAAGAAATTGTCATTTGTAAATTACCAGCCTTATTTTCCAGCGTGGTTCTAAGTCTTTTGCAGGTGGAGACTTGTTCGTGTTTTTTGTATTTATTCAAAACTTTTTATTCATGTCATTGGATCTGGGACCAACTGTCCACCGTCGTGATGCAGTGTCTTCTTACTTTCTTTTGTTATGAAAATGATTAGGTCAGTCATAGCCTACAGTGGTTACATTTAGTCTGTGAGTTCAGCAAATGTAGATTAAAGGAAGGTACCATGTCATTTAAGAAAGAACAAAAACCGTTTTCTTAAATTTGCTTTTCAAAGTTGTTGTTTAGCTCATATAGCTAAGTGGGAGAGGCTGGAAAATGGAGAAAACCAGGATTTGGACACTCATAAATTAGTTTATATATACAGTGTAGACAAGAAAAGATAGCTGTAAAATAATTTCTTCACCATGAAGCATGCATATAGTGCTGTCCTTGTTCTATGTGTTGACAACTCTGGTTTAGAGTCTAGATGTAGTATGTAATTCAAGTGATGTGATTATTGCACATGATTCAAATATCAAAAATCACAAAAAGATATGTGAGGCAACCAGTTCTACCACTTTCTTGTATATCTTTTCAGAAAAGGTAGGTTATTCACTCACAAGCAAATACATTTGGGGAGATCAAAAAGATGGAAGTTGTGAGAACTGTAGCCTGGTTGTAAAGAGCCAGTGAGAGCCAAATGGCTCAGTCAGTTAAGCATCTGACTCTTCATTTTAGCTTACGTCCTGAGATGGAGTCCTCTGTTGGTCCACTCGGCAGGAAGTCTGCTGGAGGTTATCTCCCTCTGCCCCTCCTCCCACTCTCACTGTCTTGTGTGCACACATACATGCATGTCTCTTATTTGAGACAAATAAGTAAATAAATCTTTTTTTTTAAAAAAGCCAGTGAGAAATATTTATTAAAATCATATGCAAAGTACTTTTGCAACTCATTAATAAGGAAACAGCTCAATTTAAAAATGGGCAAAAGATTTGAATAGACATTTCACCAGAAAACATACAGGAAGGACTGGTAAGCAAATGAAAATATGCTCACCATCATTAGTCATTCAGGAAATCAAAATCAAAGTCACAGTGAGATACTACTTTACACCCATTAGGATGGCTATGATCATAAAGACAGATAATAAGCCCTGAAGGATGTGGATAAATAGAAGCCACCATACGTTGCTACTGGGAATGTAAAATGTACATCGCTTTGGAAAACAGTCTCGCAGTTAAGGATATTAAACATAGAGTTACCATGTGACGCAGCAGTTCCACTTCAGGGAGCCTCTCCAAGAGAAGTGAAAACATATGTTCACATGAAGACTTTAACTTGAATGTTCATAGAAGTATTACTCATAGTAGCCCCCAAAGAAGAAACCATGCAAATGTGTATCAACAGGTGAATGATTAAACACAATGTGGTATATCTTTACAACCAAACACTGTTCTGCAATAAAAAGGAACAGATTGGTGATGCATACTGTAGCATGGGTCAAGCTCAAAAACAGTGTGCTAAGTAAGAGAAAACAGACATCTAAGTCCACATATGTCATGTATAAGAAATGTCTTGAAAAGTCAAATTTATAAAGACAGTAAGTCAAGCCAGGGATATGAGTAGGAATGAGGATTAGCTATAAATGAGCACAACGGATCCTATTAAAATGATGAAAATGTTCTAAAACTGGATTGTGGTGATGCTTGGTACATTTACAAATAACTGGTACGCTTAAAATGAGTGAATGTTGTGGTATGTAAATATCTCAGTTTTTTTTTATTATTATTTTTTTAGCCGTATGGTAGAAAACTGGCAAGTTGTACAGCGACTCTGGAAATGAGGATGCTAGTTAGGATTATTCTTTCATAGGATTCAGCAACAGTTTCTTTGCCTTTGATGTTAGCATCAAAGAGTGCTCACTTCAGCAGCACAGATACTAAAATTGGACAATGGTAAAGTGCAGGCAGGCCTGTAGCCTAGGGTCAGTAAGAGAAAAGGGAAGCAAATAACAAAGAAGAAAAGAAGGAGGAGGAAAGAAGTAAAGATAGTAAGTGGTAGGGATTAGTTTGGGTCCTGGAGTCAGACTTGCCATCCCACCTCTGGCTCTGCCATTTACTAAATATGTGACCTAAAGCCAGATTCTTATCTTCTCTGCCTCAGTTTCTTTATCTGCAAAGTGGGGATGGTAATACCTACCGCACAGGGTTGGTAGGATTAAATAAGTCAGTAGATGCCAAGAGATTAGTGCATAGGAAACAGACTTTTAACTTTATCATATTCATCATCCTTCATCAAACAGGCCTGGTAATCCTTCAGGACTGTGTTTCTGTGGGTCCCCCATTCTCCTCCCCTTGGAAATGACTTTACTAATCTCCCTGTCTCTAATAATTCCATTTCCTCCCTCAAAGAGAAAAATGGTACCTGTCATCACAACTGCCTGTCCCTCCTATCAGGAAGCATTTTCCCTTCCTGCCTGTGCTTTGGATTTTCAACTCTTGCCTTTTCAGAAACTTCTTACTCTTATCTCTTTTTTCCTCACAATTTATCTTCTTCCTCTTCAGTGACACATTTACCTTGACATTTAAACATGCTTATGTCTTATCTTTTGAAATACAAAATGAACCCTCCTCAATTCTGCCTCTCCCTGCAACCGTGTTCCTTCATCTGCCCCCTAACCTCCCTCATCCTCTTGCCATTCACCTGCCCAAAGTGGGTTTCGAGACTCCCAGGTCTGTATTTCTTCCCCACCATTAACCCTTAAAACACACCAATCCAGATAGTCTCTACTCCCATCATGACTTCTGTGTTATTAATTAAATTGATATTTTCAGTCTTCATCTTGACATTTTCTACGTTATCGAACACTGATTATTCCTTGAGATATTCTTCTTTTGGAATTTATGGTAACACTTTTTGCTTTTTTCCTACCTCTTTAGCTTTTATGGGCCCATGTTCTTTTATCTGGACATTAATTGTACACATTCCTTAAGTCTTTATTTCTTTTATCTGTATTATCTTTCACTTAAATGATCTCGTTTTTGCTTATAGCTTCACTTACCTTTTATACACTGTTGGCTCTGAGATGCATTTTTCTAGCCCTGAGTTCCAGACTCCTAAATGTATGTGCCTTCTCTGCATGTCCACTTAGATGTCTCAAAGATACCTTAAATCCAGCATATTCAAACATAATTAATGGTCTCCTCCTCCTAAGTCCTTACTATGCTGTCTCCTCCAAAAAAACCTCATTTCCTTAGTATTATCTTCTTTGCAAGTGGCACCATCATTATTCAGTTGTGTGAGCTAAGGAATGTAGGAGTAATTCTTGATACCAGATCTTCTCTCCATATCCAGTAATATCAAGTCCTTCAGATTTACCTCTTTGTCCCTACTTCTTTTATCCCTGTCGCTGCTTGTGTAGTTTCAAGTACCATCATCTCATGCTTAAATTAATAGATTAGCTTCCAAACTGGCCTGCTCTACATTTCTTACTTGCTTAGACATTTAAAATTAAAGTTTGACCATAAAACATCAATTAACGTGAACTTTTCCCATTAATAGTCTGGTATTTGTTATGTGAGGGCAAGAGTGACCTATGAGAATCACACTAAAATTCAACAAAATCAGTAAGATTTTTTTTTTTACCATCTTTTCTTCTACTCTCTGCAACATGATTTTTCTGATATACTAGAACAAACCACCACCCCCCTCCTACCCCAGGTCCTTTGCATATGATCTGTTTACCTAAAACCTTCCCCTAACCTTGTCCCTTTTCCCAGAACTCTTATTCTTTAGATATCAGTTTAGTTATTATTTTTTTAAGATTTTATTTATTTATTCTTGAGAGACACACACAGAGAGAGAGGCAGAGACACAGGCAGAGGGAGGAGCAGGCTCCATGCAGGGAGTTCGACGCGGGACTCGATCCCAGGTCCCCAGGATCATGTCCTGGGCCAAAGGCAGGTGCTAAACCACTGAGCCACCCAGGGATCCCCTAGATCTCAGTTTAAACAGCACTTCCTAAGAGGGCTGTTTCCCAAACTCTTAGGTCATGTGATATCCCCCCTCTGCTTGTATAGTCTCACAGCACCTTATACTCTTTTTTTCAGTGTGCTTGTCAAAGTTTTTTAACTTTACTGTTTTCTCATTATTTGATAGTATGCCTGATGAGACTGTGAGCTTGAGGAGCATGTAGAACCGTGTCATATGTTGCCAACACTGTATTCTGTGCTGTACAAGTAATTAACATAACAGATGCTCAGTAATTACTTTTACATTGACATCCTTAATTGTTTCAAATCTTTGTGTTTTTAGTGGGTTTTTAACTCATTTTGTCTATTGATTTTGTAATGTGTCTACTTTGATTGAATTTGTTGAATTTTATAGCGTGATTTTCAGATGATACCGTTTTTTCTTCTATTTCTGAATTATTGGGCCTACTTCATTTTTGCCTATATATAACTTATACTAGTTTATTGATGGAAATATTGCATACAAATTAACTTCTAAGTCACATTTTAAATGGCCTAGGAAAGTTTGATGTTTAAAGAAGTCCCAGTGGAAGCCATTTTGTAATCTAATTATCCATTATAAAACATGTCACGTTTTTTAAAGTGTAACTTTTATTTTTGAGTATCATTTTCCTAGAGCAAGCACATTTGTGTTTCCATAAAAGATAATGGAAAATTATTTTACTATTTTGATACTGCAGTGGTATTTTTATAGAGTGACTGCTTTATACTGGGTTATAATCTATCCTGAGATGCCTGCTTTCACTGGATATAATCTATCATTTTCATTTCGTATAACAGATGGTGGTTACATTAGAAAGGGTTTTTGGTTTTATTCATATCAGAATCTGAGAGCTTATTGATTTCATATGACTTTTATTAGCAGAAGATGTATATATATATAGATATATAGATATATATCTATATATATATATTCTTTGTATAAATATACAGAATGTATTTGTAAGCTTAGGTAATGGTTTAACTGTTACATTTGCAACACCATTAAATGCCAGAACCATGTGACCTTGCGAAAGAGACAATTATTTGTTGTAGTTGGGTTATACCCCTGATAGTGATGTGAGCACAGCTGGTGGAAGATGGTGTTTCTGTGAGTCTCAGGAAATCCTTTGTCTTGTGCAGCTCTAATGCTCAAGGGACACACTTCACTTTCCTTTCACTGAAATAGTCAACTGCCAACCATGCTGGAGGTTATAAAGTGCGGCTCCGAGCTTTTGTAAACCTGTATAATTGATGCATCCAAAGCTTTAATACAAGAAAGGAAAAAAGCTGTGGGTTAAGACCGCATTCACCATTTTTGTATGTAATGATGTTAACTCCGTATTAACAGAGATCATCTCAGAGCAAGCATGAAGCCGGCTCACATGAAGCTGAGCGGCAGAATGAAGGTCAAGGAGTGGGAGAAATCAACATGGCAACTTCTGGTAGTGCTCAGGTAAATACATCATCTCATTAGTTTTCTTTTTAGTTAGCTATTTAAATATTTTTAAAGGAATATGGTGTGAGATAGTCCTCAGAGTGATCTGTGAATCTTATCAATTTCCTTAGTCCTGAGTGGTTATCTCCAGAAGCGTTCAGTGCCAGATTGCTGTGTCATTTTTATTACATCTAACAATAATGCTTTCAGATTGTCTAAGTATGTTTTCTAGCTCTAAATTGTGTGTTTCTGTTTAGGCTTAAATGATAAGCGTGAGTAGAGGGCTTTTTGAAAAATAAATGCTAAACTGCATTTTGGTTATATGTATGATTTGACCTAGTTATTATTGCTTGCATTGAACAGATTTGCTCTTTCTCTAAGGCATTCTTTGCAAAGACATTTTTATGTTTTTAAAAGTGATCATAAGGACTTTGTTATCATTTTTGTTTTCTGTTGTACTTCAAGGCTATGTAAATCTAGAAATCCAAATTTTGTAATTGAAAAAAATGATACTAATGCCCCTAAAAAGTAGAGACATAGCCTGATTGTTTAATCATTATCACATGGTTTTTAGCAAAATTGTGGAAGTCAACTTGATTTTTTTTAATGTAGCACTGTTATCTTGTTTTTCTGCATTAGTCTTCTGTTAAAGTTTTATCTGAATGCGTCATAATATGACAGAATTTTTGGGGGGTGTTTGATCTTCATATTTTTTTCAATATTTTTATGTTGTAAATGATTTTTTAAAATAGAATTTTACTAAGTTTTTAAAGATAACTTCCCCACTATTGATATAAAATATTCCGGTACTGCAGAGTCTAGGTTATTTTTGATGATAATATATATTTTTAAAAGAGCATGGATTAAAATTTAAAGCTTAAAATGTCTCATAGTTGAGTATTTAAATATATTTTAGTGAGTTAAAAAAGATATTTCATTTTAGTATTACTAGTTAGCATTATACTGGGGAAAACTCTGGTTACAGATTGGTAAGTTGGGGCAAAAGAAATTATATTTAGCATATTTGAGTTATTTCTTTTCTACCTTTAGGGAATTATTTGGGAAGTTTATGTTTTCCTAAGAAAAAAAAAGTGTTCTTGACAGAAAAAAGCTATTTGCTAGGATTAGACCAACTATTAATGCTTTGGGTCATATCCCAGTTATTATGTATTTTAAAGTCTCACTGATCCAGTAAACTGGCTATCCATTTAAAAAATAATAATTGAATGCTTATCACACTTTTTACATCAGAATTAATTCTGAGATTAGATTTAATGTCAAAATGTAAACTATTAAATATAAAAAGATTAGAAAAATATGGATAGAATTTTTATAATCATGAGGTGAGTGGGAAAACTTAAAAGAAAAAATCAGCAGCTTTCACATAAAAATGTAAAACTTAAGTACATCCTAAAATCACGGCAAGGTTACAAGACAAACAAAAACTAAGATCTCATTATCTACAAATATTTATAATAAGGAAAAAGTTGCATTTCCAAATACATGAAGCTTGTAAATTAACTAAAGATCATTAAAACATAAACTAATGACATGACATGAACAGGAACTAAAAGGAAAAATAGAATGACTTTTAAACATATGGAAAGGTGATAATTTTATTAGTAATGATTTGTAAATACAAACTACAGCCAAAATGATATATATTTTTTCTTTTTGCATGCCATTGAGTAAGCAGAGATCAATGACATTCAGTATTGGTAATGGTAGGTTGACAGGCATTCCTATATTCTCTTTTTAGTTGAAATGGAAGCTTTCCAAAGAGCAATTTTATATCTGCCCTGTGGTTCACCATTACAGTATCTTAAAATTTTATGCTTATGGGGTAGTAGGTGAAGAATCTTCAGACATGTTTGGAAAGATTCATCATATTATTTGTAATAGCAAAAATTAGAAATAACTTGAATATATTAATCAGTTTGTAATTGATTAAAATATCAGTCATTTGACTGGGATAAGTGGTTAAATGGCCCTGTAGATGGGGATTAATCCCACTCCCCTACTATCTAGCTAAGAGACTAATCTTGGACAAGTATAAACACTGAATCTTATGAGTGGGAAAAATTAGAGAGGGAGACAGAACATGAGAGACTCCTAACTCTGGGAAACGAACAACGGGTAGTGGAGGGGAGGTGGGCGGGGGGTTGGGGTGACTAGGTGACAGGCACTGATTGGGGGGGGACTTGACGGGATGAGCACTGGGTGTTATATTTTGACAAATCAAACTTCAATAAAAAATATATAAATATAAAAAAACTGAATTTTAGTGTTTGCTCTTTAGCAATATAAGATGGTAGAGCTCTGAGAACTAAATACAATATGCTGTTAACACGGTTCTTGGTATATAGTAGATACTCATTAAACATAATAGCTTATTTTTAATAACTAATAATTATTTTTCAAGTTAATATTATCTGCTGGGTGCTGTCTTGGACTCTGGAGATAGAGAATAGAAGAGGACAGATAGTCCAAGTCCTCACAGAGCCTTCATGGTACATCCATACAAATGTTAGAAATGATCATTTATATCTCTGCTTATATAGAGATCTAATTTTATTTCAGCCTTGACTTTTCTAGTATATTTTTCATATTGTAATCAGAGTGGTCCTTCCAAAACACCATATAACTTAGTTGTTTAAACCTTTCAGTGCCCATAGAACAAAATCTAGATTCTTTGATGCCTGCTCTCTGATGATTTGCCCACATTTCTCACACTCCCTCACCCTCCACACTCCCATCACACTCAGGTCCCTCGAGTGTGTTCAGGCTTTCTACGTGACGTGCTCTGCCTGGGACTCTCCTCTGTTTTAGTTCACTTGTATGTGTCCTACCTATCCTTACCCCTTAGCTTAAATACCATTTCTTCCAGGACATTTTCCTTGTCCTCACTCCCCTAGAACTGATACAGTGCTCTCAGGTACTCTCTATTTATGTTCTCATAGAATTGAGCACAACTTATCGTAAGTTTAATTGCCTGTCCTCCTCTTTAAAATCCTATTAGCTGGGGCAGCTCAGTCCGCTAAGCTTCTGTCTCTTGATCTCCCCTGACTTCTTGATCTCAGGGTCATGAGTTCAAGCCCCATGTTGGACTCCACACTGGGTATGGAGCCTACTTAAAAAAAAAAAAATTTAAGCTGAACTGTATTTCCATTGCTCACCATAACATTTTTTTCTTTAAAACAAATATTCTGGGCTGCCTGGTGGCTCAATGGTTTAGCGCCACCTTCAGCCCAGGGCCTGATCCTGGAGTCCCGGGATCAAGTCCCACGTCGGGCTCCCTGCATGGAGCCTGCTTCTCCCTCTGTGTCTCTGCCTCTCTCTCTCTCTCTCTCTCTGTCTGTCTGTCTCTCTTTCTATCTCATGAATAAATAAATAAGAATCTTTTTAAAAAATAAAATAAAAAAATAGATAAATAAAACAAATATTCTTTCATATTACACATATGTATACATGTGTACGTTCATAGACGAATGTCTGGAGGAATGTTCAAAATGTTACCAATGTTATCTCTAACTGTTAGGATTTTTGTTGTTTTTATGTTCATATTTACATTTTTATGTATTTGAATTTTTTGTAATGAGCATGAGATCTATTAAAAAATAGTGAATCAGAGGGATCCCTGGGTGGCGCAGCGGTTTAGCGCCTGCCTTTGGCCAAGGGCGCGATCCTGGAGACCCGGGATCAAATCCCACGTCGGGCTCCCGGTGCATGGAGCCTGCTTCTCCCTCTGCCTGTGTCTCTGCCTCTCTCTCTCTCTCTCTCTTTGTGACTATCATAATAAATAAAATAAAATAAAATAAGTGCATGATTAAAAAAAAATAGTGAATCAGAGGCAAGCATTCATTCATTCTGCAAATGGTGAATTCTGATAGTTCTGTAGATTGCATGGTAAACATGACAAGCACTTTTGTCTGGCAATATCAGCCATAGACCTTGCCACCAAATCAGTGTTTGCATGGCACTGCTATTGCCATTTATTGGTTACTTTTAGTTACTGTGAAAAACAGTACTACAGCTGCTCCAAATCCTCATGTAGCCAAGTGATATATGCCCATGGGGACTGTGATTGAGTTAGCCGAGGTTCCTTTAAGCTATCTTCATAGGATCTCTACACATGACAGCCTCTTAGGATTTGTTCATTTATTTTATTTTTTGCTCCAGAAATTAAAACCATTGACAATAACTAAAAATGAAAATGAGTCTCTGACTTTCTCAGGATCAAAATAGCATCCAGCAAAGCTCCTATCCTGCTGCACTTGCCACTACTGCTACATGAAAGTTCATCCTACACCCTCTCTCCCCTGGTTTCCTGTCTACATCCAATCTGCCAGAATGATCTTTGCAAAGAGTAAATCACCCTCTTTGTAAAACTTTATTGGTTTCCCTTGGCTCTTAGAGTAAGACGGTGCTTTATTATGACCTATACAACCTGGCTCCCACCTAATTTGTTGGCTTTACATCACACTTGGCTCTCACTACTTCAGCAACCCTGGCCTTTCAGTACCTGATATTTATTGGCCCTCCCTTTCTTGCAGCCTGTGCACAGTCTATGTCCCTTCTTTTATAGTGCTCTTCTCATCCCGTTTCACTCCATTAACATCAGTTCAGGTGTCTTTGCACTTAAGCATGACTTTCTAACAGGCTCCAACAGTTCAAATCCCACTGTCATAGACTGTCCTAGAACATTCCGCTTTGAAGAGTACCACATTTGCAATTTTACATTTATTTGCGTGATTATTTAATATTGATTACTCCCACTAGACAATAGCTCTAGGAGGACAAAGATTTCATCTAGTTTTCATATCCTCATAGTCCCTTGGTAATAGTTGATAACAGTAAATAGATGTTGGTTGGATGGAAGATCTGGCATCCCTTCTAGAAACAGTGGGGGTTTTTTTGTTTTTGTTTTCTAAGATTTTAATTATTTGAAAGAGAGAAAGCATGAGCAGGGGAGAGGGGTTGAGGGAGAAGCAGATGCTCTGCTGAGCAGGAAGCCCGATTCCAGGACCCTAGGATCTTGGCCTAAGCCAAAGGCAGATGCTTAACCGACTGAGCCACCCAGGCGCCCTAGAAATAGTGTTTCTTGGTCTGTGATTAATCTCCCCTGGAAATTAAATGGAAAGACAAAGATGGAAATAAATTATACAGGTCAGATCCCTGCTTGCTTAGTATATAACTATATGTGTAATTCATTTATGAATTAGTTCTTAGCTTTTCTATTTAAAGTTTAAAACCAGATCTCTCATGATAGCCAGTAAGTAGTGATGAAGTTCAGCCAAGCGTGGGAAAGAAATGAAATGATAGGAGAACCTTTTGCTGCTAATAAGTGTTTTAAAACTTTTTGCTATGAAAATTTTTCAAACATATACAGAGGCAGATAAAATAATAGAGTAATCCTCATATACCCTATTCTACTTTGCCCTCCTATTTTATTTTTGAGAATGATCTGACATTGTCATCAGTTCTTCCATAAATATTTCACTCCATATTTCCAAAAGATAAGAACACTTTTTAAAAATATATAACTGCGGGGCGGGGGGCACCTGGGTGGCTCAGTTGGTTGAGAGTCAGACGATTTTGGCTCAGGTTGTGATCTCTGTGTTGTAGAATAGAGCCCCAAGATGGGCTCCACACTCCCATACTCAGCAGGGAATCTGCTCTAGATTCTCTGTCCCCCTGTGCCCCTCCTCCTACACATGCGTGGGCATGCACACGCTCTCTCTCTAAAATAAATAAGTTTTAGAATATATTTTATATATATACACACAAAGCTGTTGGGGTGCCTGGTTCAGCTGGTTGACCACATGACTTGATCTTGGGGTTGTGAGTTCAAGCTCCAGATTAGGTGTAGAGCTTACTTTAAAAAAAAAAAAAAAAAAAAAAAAAAAAAGAACTAAAAGTATATAACAACACTCCCAAAGGAACTAACAGTAATAGCATCAATATCCAGTCAGTATTCAAATTTGGAATTGTTTCATAAATGTCATAATTTTTCAGTTTATTTGACTCTTTCCAGGTAGGGTTCATGCTTTGGAATTAGTTAATAAATCTCCAAGTTTCTTTTAGTCTACAGATTCTTTTTTGGCTCTTTTGTTTTCTGGATGTTTATTTGTTGAAGAACCAATTTTGAATTTTGTTTGTTTCATACAATTTTCCATAGTCTGGATTTCACTGGTAACATCTCTGTGGTGTGTAGTTTGACATTTTTCTCTATCCCCTGTATTTCCTATAAGTTGGTATTTGGATCTAGAGATAAAATCAGCTTTAGATTTTCAATTGTTTTCTGAACAAACTGGTTTTTTGTTGTTGTTGTTGTTTTGAGTTTGCAGTTCTTTTTCAGAGTGGCATTGTGGTCTTTTGGTCTTTAATCAGGAAATACATAATGTCTGGTTGTCTTTTTGTGATATTAAGAGTAACTGATAACTTATGCCCAGAACTATTAATTCATTAGGGGGGCACAAAATTAGCTGGGAAACTTCTATTAGAAATTTCTTGCATACTATTTGATTACTTCCACATACAACTTATATGGAAGGAAAAAAGGGTAAATGCTTGCTTCTTTCCTCCCCTCAGGCTAGGTTTCACAGTAACTCAGACTCCCACTGCCTGTGAAATAGAACCCCTGGAGTCACATTCTAAAGTGAGTAAGCAGGAGGAGAAAAGACAGAATCCAGAGCAGATTCCCTGCTGAGTGCAGAGCCCAGCTGTGCTAAGTGCAGCCATCAGGCATAGCCCTTCTGGGCCCCCTTCGTGAACTTTTGAGTGCCCGTCTATATTGACAGTGGATTTAAGGATGAATAAGCAGAAAATAAAGAGTTGTCACCACATACACCCTTCCCTTCAATTCCAAACTCAACTATCTAAGGGCCCAAATGTATTGGTACCCGTAAATGTTAAATACACAGCATCCTGGAGAGTTGTGTTATTTTCTCACGTGCTCAAATTTCTCAAATACTGCTCGGCAGTCTTTATCAGGGTGTAGAAAAAACAGTGTTTGCAGGCAGGTGGGATGGAATAACCATGGAGTAAAGCTATTGAAAATTAGCAAGAACATTTGTTTATTTTCACTACAAAGTACATGGCTCATTGGAGAGAAGGTGCAGGGAGAAGGGGTTTTCCCTGAGAGCCAGGTTTCAGGTAAGGCCAGGAGTAACACAAGCAACAAGTGACAAGTTGAGGGTTCGTGCAGCATGGAATCTGGGTTCCCCAAGGAAGGGTGGCAGAGAGAAGACAGTGAGGAAAAGCACTTCAGGGCTGAGAGTTGAGAATGAGGTAGAGAACACTTGCATCTTGAACAGCGAGCAAGGCCAATTCCAGAGATGTGCAACACGACTGCTTTAAATGGGTCCTGAGTTTGTGAGAGAGTTAATCACACTTAAGTTTCTTCAGAATTTACCCGTGAGTTGGGTAGAAAACACTTCATAGAAAGTTACCATTTCTTATGGGTTATCATCTCTAAGTCACTCTGAAAGATGTTGGCACAGGTCTAGTAATAAAAGGGCCCAGGGAAGATTCTCAAGGCCCAAGTTTTAGGGTTATAGGTCATGTATGTACTGGAATGTTCTCTTGGTATCTCTTTATAATAAATGCATCTGAATTTCTAGCTAGATAGATTGGAAGAAGAGGAGGTGTTCCAAAATCAAAGAGCTGATTTCTTTCTGTACAGGAAGATACTAAGATTGAAGCTTAAAGGTAATTTGATGTCTACATTGAAATGAATGTCAGGGACATGTTGTATTATAGAAGGAGGTTTTCACTTGTTTTGTAATTTAGTCCCTTCTTTCTGTTTTGTTTCAAACGGTGTTAGTTAGCTACAAGTGTAGTAGCTTAAAACAGCAGATGTTTATTGTTGTTTCTGTAGGTCAGGAATCCTGGTGCAGCCTAGCTGAGTGCTTCTGATTCAGGGACTCTCATCAGGCTATGGTCATGGCATTGGCTCAGAGCACAGTCATTTTTAAGGGTTGACTAGGACGATCTGCTTCTGAGCTCATCCACATGGTGTCGGCAGGCCTCATGTCCTCATTGGTTGTTGGCCAGAGAAATCAGCTCCTTGCCACTTGTGCCTGACCATGGAGCAGTTCACAACATAGTAGCTGAGAGAACGAGAGAGAGTACTCACGATGGAAGCCACGGTCTTTGTAACCTTATCTTGGAATGACTTCTCACCTGCAGCATTCTCTTCGCTGGAATACAGTCCCTAAATCCAGCCCATACTCAAAATGAGGGGATTATATTACATAAGGGCATGACTGCCAGGAGACAGGGATCATCGGGGGTTCTCCTACAGCCTGCCTACCACAAACATCAGATAGCCTCAAAATAGTATGTTTGCTTCAGGATAAGGAGTTATTCATCTTTTCTTGTAGACCAAAAAAGGCCCCTTGCCTGAATTAATTAATTAATTATTTTTTAAAGGTTTATTTATTCATGAGAGATCGAGAGAGAGAGAGAGAGAGAGAGAGGTAGAGACCCAGGCAGAGGGAGAAGCAGGCTCCATGCAGGGAGCCTGATGTGGGACTCGATCCTGGGTCTCCAGGATCACACCATGAGCTGAAGGCAGGTGCTAAACCGCTGAGCAACCCAGGTGTACCCCCTTGCCTGAATTTAAAATCTAAAAAAAAAAAAAAAAATCCCTGACTATTGGGATTGAGTCTTGGTCCTGAGTCTTGGTCCCTCAAATCCATCCTCTTTATTACAACTGGAGTAAGCTATTTGTTTCCAAATTTATTTGCAGTTTTGTCCCCCCCCTTCCACCCCTGCCATCGCACACCATATTCTTTCTTACCTTTGCTTGATGCTTCTGCCTTGGGCTGCCCCTCCTTTTTTTATTGGCTAAACTCCTCATGGTTCAAGTCCAAAATCAGACATAGGACTCCCCTTTAACTAAAAGTAGTGTTCCTAAGGCAAAATAGCCTAAACCAAAGAAGCAGTTACCATTTATTTGTATGAAAAAAATTTCAAGCATTCCTAGACCTAAAAAAATAATCTCTCAGGCTTTTCTGATATCTTAGGACACATCTTGCTCACAGATGCACAAAATAAATCAAGATAGAGCACAGGTGCTCATTGACGCCGTTCAGAGCAATGGCAGATCCACTCGCTGCCACTTGCTGCTCAGGAAGCAAAGTTGCATTACACAAACTTTCTTCCGGAAGCGTGCAATACGTGCATCACCTTTTCTAGGAAGCCCTCACTGGACTCACAAGAGCGAGTATGTATTTGCTTTCTGTGTATTCACGCAGCCTCTGCCCAGGCCCTTCACTCTGCATCTACGTCTGCTCCTCGTCTAGAGGCTCTAGGCAGTGAGGGCAGGAATGTCTCTCCCAGTTATGTCCTTAAGGACTAGTGCTGTACCCAGAAAGTAGCAGAAGTTCATAAATACTTGTTTATGAATTGAAAAGCCATTATAAAAGCACCCCGTAGCTGGCAGCAGTAGAAAGAAATGCAGGATGACTCTCTTCTGCCCCTTCTCCCTGCCCTCAGGAGTGTTTACCAGCTGCTCCACATTGAGAAGTATCCCTAAAGGGCTCATCAACATAAAGCATCTAACCTCCAATGGGGAGTAGAGACGGGAAAGGGGCCCCTCTGGGACTCTACTGGTATTCTTATT
The DNA here is from genome assembly GCF_011100685.1 of Canis lupus familiaris. Lineage (NCBI taxonomy): Eukaryota > Metazoa > Chordata > Mammalia > Carnivora > Canidae > Canis > Canis lupus. The sequence goes on along the minus strand of NC_049224.1, from coordinate 277,594 downwards.
CCAACCCTAGATTTCCCTATGTGGGTGTGAATAAGTGGGTCTTCATGCTTTTATATGGTGAGACAAAGCCCACTCAAGCTGGGACTTTTTTTTAATGTTATTTATTTATTCATGAGAGAGAGGCAGGCTTCCCGCGGGGAGGCCCATGTGGGACTGGATCCCGGAACCCCGGGATCATGCCTTGAGCCAAAGGCACATGCTCAACCGCTGAGCCACCCAGGTGCTCCTCAAGTTGGGACTTCTTAAAGTCAACTTTGTTGAGGGAAGTTTAACGTACAAGAAAATGTACCCGTTTTAAGAATAGAATTGAATGAGTCTTACACCTTCTTTTTTTTAAGACTACATTTACAAATGTAATTTTCTTTTAAAAACATTATTATGAATGATAGTCTAAAATAGCTTTTGTGGACTAGTCATAAAAGCTTAACCTTGGCTTATTATGAGGCCTGTAGCAGCAGGCCTTTGAAAAATGAGCTTTAGAGTATTACATATTTAAGGACTTTTTATAACAAATTCCAAAGTCTCTGTATGAACATTGAACTGTTACTTATTACAATCTTGACTAGTCACTTAGAAATGATCATTAACAATTTTCTGTGTTGTCTACCAGTAGAAATTAGCACACAAACAGTTAAGGTTGCTAGCTAACAAGGAAGTTTTTAACATCACAAAAAAACTTTATACACAAAGGAAATTGCAAGGTGTGTTGGTTCCAAAATTCAGAAATACTGACTTACTCCAACTCTTTGTACCTTCCAGGGTGGAGATAAACAATGTACAGTCCTCAAACCTGTGTTTCCCATCATGGTTTTCTCTTTGCCACACCCTCTTCTCACATTAGCCAGAGCAGCTACAGGTGAAAGAACCGGCCAAGGTGTCCCCTCCCCAGATACTCTTAGACTTTAGCTAGCTCCTCTTCATAACTCAACAAATAGTTTGCTGATGCCCACTGTCAACTTATAACTGTCCTTGGTACTGAGAATACAGCAGTGAACAGGATAAAGTTTCTGTCCTCAAAGAGTTGACATTCTTCTCCTTTTAAAAGATTAAGAATTTCAATAGAATACCTGCCAATACTGCTTTCTAGTTTAATGTTATTCTTATAATCCTTATTCTTAATCATGAACGAATGGCTTTAGCTACGGCCTATATTTTGATAGGTCTCACATATTTATGTGTATCCCCTACTCTTGTCCAGAGTTGTATTTTCAGATGCCCCTTGAGTATTTTTACAGGGTGTTAGTATATTGAATGACTATCTCAGTTTCCACACTGATTAATACCTGCATTATCCACCCATTTATCCAAGTTCAGTGCCTCCAAGTTGCGCTAGGCTCCCAGCATCTCTTGACTCATATCTGGTCAGTTAGCAAACCAATTGACTCTGCTCTCTAAATATAGGGTATCCCCAGTTCCCTGTTCTCACTTCTTTACTTTGTGCCCTCATGACTGTTCAGCTATTGAAAGTACCCATGTCCTGATTTCACACCTGTGATCTCTCCATCCTGTCTTTTACACTCTTTTAAAGAGGTAATTCTGTGGTTGTCTGGCTGTTTCAGTCAGAAGAGCATGCAACTCTTGATTTAATAATCTAGTAATCTAGTAAAATTTAATAAATTTAAAAAATGAATTTAAAAAGGTATAAGTCAGGTTGTGCCATCCTCCTGCAGAAAGCAACACCCACAGCTTGAAAGCAACATCTTTAAAATGACTCCTGTGTTAATAATGTAACGCAACCTTTATCTCCCACCATACACCTTGTGTTCTGTCCAATTAAGCACTTCGTGTTGGCCATACTTCTACCTTTACGCAGACTGTTCCATTTGTCTCCTACCTTAGGAAAATTCAAGGCCTACCCTGAATGTTACATATTTAATCCAGCCTGTATTTATTTACTTTAAAATGTATTTATTTGACAGAGAGCACAGACAGAGGGAGAGGGAGAAGCAGGTTCCTGCTGAGCAGGGAGCCCAATGGGGGGCTCCATCCCAGGACCCTGGGATCGTGACCTGAGCTGAAGGCAGACAGACGCTTAGCTGACTGAGCCCCCAGGCGCTCCTTTATGCAGCCTTTAATAGTGTCTTCCTGTTTTCCTCCAATATTTTATTATTTTTTCCCCTCAGTATTTTATACATTTTTCTATCATGATGCTTATCATATCCCACTGCAATTATTTATTTATTTCATGTCTTTCTCTAATTTTAAAGGAAGTTTTAAACAGACCTTTCTGTACTGTGAGCTTCTGGAGAACTTGGGCTATACTGTATCCCTAGTTAGTTTTGTGGTAGTTTAGAGCATTTCATTCATTAATAAAGCTTTCTATCAATAAATTTATCTTTAACTGAATGTGCTTTCATGTCTTTTGATCTGTGAAGAAATACCAGTCTTAGAATTTCTTCAGTATTTAGTTACTTCCACACTGTATTTAACTATCTTTTGTAATAAATCTCCTTTTCTTCAGGTTTTTTTTTTAATCTACTTAGGTTCACAAGTAAAAATACTCATTTTGAGCAGTTAAAATGCCCATGACTTTTAATGATGTAATTAGCTATTTATCCTAAAGACAGTTCATTTGTGCACCCTTAACGTGAAATTAGCTCTATTTATCTATAATCTAAATTATACTATCCATAATTTGCTTAATCTCTAGGGTTCAACTGCACGAATGGATCATGAAACAGCAAGCGTTTTGAGTTCTAGTAGCACACACTCTGCTCCTCGAAGGTTGACAAGTCATCTGGGCACCAAGGTAACAGAAGATTATAACCTCTAGTCACTAATACTATGAATACTTTGCTAAAACATTCTTCACTCATCTTTTAAATTCAACTAGAGGATAATTCTGGTTCCATCACCACAGTCTCTAATTCTTAAAGAAGCATCTTTTTATACAAAAGAGCACAAAGGAAAAATGAGGATTATAAAAAGAGCCAATTTACCTAGTTTTTTTTTTCCTTCTGAGCCTTACTATTCACTTCTCTGCACATATCCTAAGCTTCAGCCACCCTGGCTTCTTTACTGGTCCCCAAGCATCCCCTGTGACTTCCTGCCTCTTACAGTGGCTCACACCTCCACTTTCTTCGCCACCACAAATGGCTGTCAGCGTCCGCGTCAGCCCTCAGAACTCTTCTTTCTGATTCCCAGTGTCCTCTTACCTCCCCATGTGGTCTGTCTACCCCCTTTGAATCACTGCAATTTGCATGAAATTCTCTTGGGGAATAGGGCCTTTAAAAAAAAATAAAAATCTTCTTTGGCATCTAGCACAGAGCCTGCACATAATGAGTGTTTAATAAATTTATTTAAGTAGGTGGAGAAATTACCAAAATGGAATATTACCCATTGCTGATAAGTGAGTTTTCTTGGTCTCTCAGATATTAGCAAATATTTTAGGCCTTGAGAATGGTGTGTTTAAAAAGAAAATAGTTATTTTATTATAGTTTTAAAACCAGAGTCTTTAATATTATATTGACAAAGATGAAATTCTAATATTACTAAATAGGATATTTTCTGTTAAATATAAATAATCCCATTAACTGTTCTCATAGCATAGCCCACTTACTCTTTCTTTAACAGTATAATGGCTCTTATGAAAACCATTACCAAAATAAGTAATGTTGATTTAGAAAATGAATTTAATCAGTGGTATTAATCCTTTTAATACCTCAGAATAGCTGCGAATAACTCACCATAGCATCCTCTGGTAGGCCAATAACTGTGCTAGAAGTTGTATGTACACTTTCTCTGGTCTTCTCAAAAACACTGTGAGGTATTGTTGTGCCTCTTTTTTAAATGAGAGAACTGAAACAAAAAAAGTTCAGGCAGCTGTTGCGTATTTAAATTAGACCTCAGTCCCAGGTCTGTCTAACATCAGCGTATGGTTCTTACTCTAAAGAAAATCTAATATTCACCAGTACTGTCGCAGGAATACTGGGGCTGGAATAGCGAGGATACCTTTGCCTCTTGAAGTGATTTATGAATGATAATATTAAACTGTACTGCATTTTTGAATGCCAGCTACTATCCCATTCCTGTATTATTTCATTTAACCTTCTCAGAGAAAACCTTGTCAGGTAAATTTGTCCATTTTGCAATTGAGAAAATTGGGACTCAAAGAAATCAAGTAACATGGTAGTGTCACGCAGTTTATTCCTGAATGGTGGAGCCAGAATTTTGAAAACCCAATTTGTCCACAGTTCTGTACTGTCTTCCTAAAACATTAATATCTAAGAGTAGTGCATGTTTATTTAGAGTTTCTCAGCCTCAGCATTTTTGGCTGGATAGTTCTTTGTTTAGTGTTAAGTTTAGCAGTAACCCAGGTCTTTACCTAGTAGGTGTCCATAGCACTTCCTCTCATAGTTGTGACCACCAAAAATGTCTCCAAAACATTTCCAGAGGTGTCCTGGGAGGGCCTAAATTGCTACTGATTTATAGAGATGATACGCTCCTTGTATATAATAGCCTCTGCTTTTAGGTAATAGCTCTGGCTTTGAAATAAGGCTAATAATCACAGTCGAGGACAACTGTTTCCAGTTTCTAATCTGCTTCTGAGTAAACCCTTAGAATTTATGGTCAGAGAGTAATTGATGCTTACAGGATGCTTTAAATTATTATTATTATTATTATTTTTTTTTTTTTTACTAAGAATCCTGGCCTCTGTCCTCCCTATATGATCATGGCATTCTTTTTATGACAAAATATTTTTATATGTATAAGGGAGAAATCACGTACTTTTAACAATACTATAATCTGGTAAGGGTTAGTGATTGTCCAGAACTAGTGCTTAGTAAATAATAATTGTTGAAAAGTGTTTTCTATTTATTGATTATAGTCGTAAATTAAAAGAAGTAAAATAAAATTTTAAATTGTGTAAAATATTTAAATAAACCACATTCCAAAGTTTGTGTCTGTGTTGTATGTATATCAGTTGTCACTCCCTATAATCAGCTGATCCAGACAAACATTTAAGTATGTGAGAACTACTTTCTCTTTCAACACTGTATGCCACTGCTACTTCTGTTTACTCATATAAACAAATTGGTGATGATGGATTTCGAAATCATGCTCATTACTTCATCCTAGAAAGGGGTTTTGTTTTTCTTTTTAGTGAGTTACAATAAATATCCCATTCATCACTTCATTGGTGTTAGCATTTGGATATTAAAGTCATAATTTTGTTTCTAAACTCATTTGGCCCACAGGTGGAAATGGTGTATTCATTGTTGTCAATGCTTGGTACTCATGATAAGGATGATATGTCGCGAACTTTGCTAGCTATGTCTAGCTCCCAAGACAGCTGTATATCCATGCGACAGTCTGGATGTCTTCCTCTCCTCATCCAGCTTTTACATGGCAATGACAAAGACTCTGTGTTGTTGGGAAATTCCCGGGGCAGTAAAGAGGCTCGGGCCAGGGCCAGTGCAGCACTTCACAACATCATTCACTCACAGCCTGATGACAAGAGAGGCAGGCGTGAAATCCGAGTCCTTCATCTTTTGGAACAGATACGAGCTTACTGTGAAACCTGTTGGGAGTGGCAGGAAGCCCATGAACAAGGCATGGACCAGGACAAAAATCCAAGTATGTTCACTATAGTGCATGTTACAAAGTAAATGTAAGAGCTTTCTAAATGGAAACTTTTTTTAGCCTGTATGTTGTCTTTATGAGTAGGAGTGGGAAACGTATAGTAGCCACCTGCATTGCTAACATAGCTTAAAACTTAAGTCTGTATTTTTCTAGAAAAACTGTAATAAAGGAAAATGTTACATGCAGTCCTATGCAAGCAAAAAAGAACAGGAAATCAAGAGAGATTTACAGTCATAGTGCAGTAGATCTAGAAAAAACTTTGAGCAATTATGTTTCCATCCCTTCTATTTTATAGATTAAGCTCAAGAAAATACTTTGGTTCCTTCCACTGTTAGTGCTAAGCCATAATCTACATTTGCACAACACTGCTCAGTGGATACAGAGCTGTGTTATATTTGTTCTGTTATTTGAGCCTCACAACAGCCTCCTCAAGTAGGAAGGGAAGGTATTATCATATTCATTTTACAGATGAAGAAACTGAGGCTCAGAAAGGCTAAAAGACTTGCCTGTAGCCTCACAGCTAGTGTGTGGTGGAGCCAGGACCAGAGGCCAGATCTCCTGACTCTCAAGCTTGTGCTCTTCTCACTGCACCATCCTGCTTCAGGCGATGATGGGTCCTAGTTGCTGGGAGTGATCACTCGCTCAGCTCTTTGCTGAGGGAGAAACCCTGGGCTACTAACCCCTCTCCATCAGGAGCAGGGACGTTGGGAATTGGGACCCTTGGGGACATAACTTACCTCATTCCTGTAGCAAGAGCCAAAAGCAGTAAGTATATAAGGTAAGACCTTCCTTTGACCTGGTAAGAACACACGCGCGCAGAGGACAGGGGACGATTGTATCACTGCTGATTCAGGGAGAGGAGGAGAGGTAGTGATGAGAACACCCATGAAGCTTTAGCAGGTTTTTTTTTTAGCTTAGGTATAAAGGTGAATTTCTTTAAAATTAACAAATTTTCAAGAATAAGAAAATAGCAGAAATAGTCCTTTATATCTGTCCTTGGGAGAAGGAAAACTAAGATACTTAACTGCGAAAATATTGTTTTTCTTTTCTGGATTTTTTTTCTGTGGGTATCCACAATTACGTTATAACTTGTATTTTGTGATCTTAATAACTATTCTCAAAATAGTTAAAATAAATTAATACTACTTCTGAAAAATAGACTTTTTAAATTTTTATTTCAAATAATGAGCTTTGAAACTGTGTGCATGGTATTAAATGTGGAGGTACATTTTCTTGGACACCTCTTTAGGTTTTTGTTTCCTACCTAATCTACATGGTAAGCTTTCTCAACTAGGTTTGTGCCAGATGTCTTTGCTACATTTGTACACAAATAGGTGCTTTTAACCCTCACTCAATGACAACAGTTTAAATAGAAACTATAACAAAACAGCTTTATACCAAAGTATTTTTAGTCTTTTATATTTTCAACATTATTTTAAATTACTATTTGAGTTATGGCATAAACCTGCAAAGGATTTATTCTAACAGAGTTAAAGGCAAATAAATAGTAAACATTTTTCCAGAACCAAGAAAAACCCTTTATTCATATTTTCTTTTTCATGTTGGTAGTATTTATTCATCTACTCAGCAAATACTTGTTGATCTACTAAACTACTCACATTAGAGATATATTAGTGAGCCCTGCTTTTTTTAAGTATAACAAACATTGCTTATGAGAAAATAAAGCATTATGGTTTATGTCCATTCTATTTTTCAGTGCCAGCTCCTGTTGAACATCAGATCTGTCCTGCTGTGTGTGTTCTAATGAAACTTTCATTTGATGAAGAGCATAGACATGCAATGAATGAACTTGGTAAGACAAAAATGCTTCTTAATGCCATAGAAGAGTACTGAAGATTTTTCATCATTGTTGAACTGGATATGAGGCCACTAATTTCTATTTACCACCTGCTTCCTCCTTGCAGCAAATGATTATACTCTGGTTTCCAGAGGAGAAAAGGTTCTTAATGATAGAAACCGCTGCCCTGTATAAACTAACTTGGCTTTTCAAAACCTTAGCCAGCAATTAGAAAAACTACAAAATGGGCCGGTCCTTGCCCCTGTTGCCACAGTAGACCCTATGTGATAGTTGACGGGGAGGGTAATTTATATTTTGAAATACGGAGCTGGTGATTGTTCTTGAACTCAGCCACTTCTGATGGACACCAGGAGAAATTATAATAAAGATTCTCATTTACCTTCATGGTTATCAGTACTTTACTGTAGATTTTCGTGATAAACAGCATGATATCTTTGAAAGTGGTTAATGAAAAGCATTATGCCCTAATTTCAGTTAGAAAAATTCCACTGATTTTGGAAGGATTACTCTTTTATGTATGTGTTATCATACACTCTAAACCTTTTATAACCTGCATTTTTGTGCACCCCATTTGTCATGTAACGGTTTTTCTTTGATTTCTAGGTTCATTTTGCACATGTGGTATTTATAATTGCATCATGCTGAGCCATCTCATGTGAACTGGATCTCTCTAGTTGTGCCACAAGCAAGAACCGTACACTGAGTTCCCATCTTAGTGTAGCTGTGCCCTTGCTTTTTGTGCTGTTTATTTTACGTTACATCCCAGCCCCCACTTTTATTCCTACCACCCTCATCATTATCATTCATCATTTATCTTAAAAGTCACAAAGTCATGAGACTCTTAAATACAGAGAACCTGCAGGGCCAAAAATGAGTGTTGTCTCCTTCAGAGTCATCACTTTGGGGGCTACGTACTTTGTGATCTCAGGCCTGCCCTCCAGCCATGCTTTTCTTTCCACAGCCCCTTGTGGTTGGCCCATCTGATTCTCTTTCCTTCCCCCACCCCCAGACTCCTGAGTGTGATCTTATGAATTCTCACCTCCTCAATAACAGTTTCGGCGTTTGTGAAAATGTTATGGTTGAGTATTTTTTTTATGCTAGTTAATAATGGGAAAGGGATAAAAATCATGAATGAACAAGAAAAATAATCCAATTTTAAACTACTGCAATGGTTTTTCTGTAAATGTCCCTGTGTTCCAATGAACTGTAGACTAGGACTGACACATTAATCATCTGAATTTCAAAGTAAAACCTAGACTCAGTATTTGTTCCTCTTCCTTCTTCAGGTAGGAAGGCTACCCGGGGCATTTCATCACAGGAGCTAGGGCAGGGGCTTTCAGGTGAGGAGCAGGATGGGGCCTCTGGGGGTGTGACTGTTGGGGACAGAGCCACAGGGGATTACCTTCTTCTCATTCCTAGCCTCTGACTCTGCACAAAGCAAAAGAAAAATCAAGGTTTGTGGCTTGTAGGGAGATGGAGTAAGGAAGCACAAGGTATCTGACAGTAAGGGATAAGGAGGAATGAAGTCCCAAATAGATGAAAGGAAATTCCTAAGCCCAGTGAGCTGGGACTGTCATTTGTACACACAGGAAGATTCTACAACTCATCAAGGTCATTTAGGTTTGCACTATTAGTATGACAGGTTTTAGAGTATACTATCTTTGATGTGTACATTGGTGAAGTCCCAGCTCTGTCCAGAAACTGTGCTAGGCACTACGTGTGAAAATGGTGAAGATACGGTCCTGGCTTTCAAAGAGCTCATGATCTATTTGTAGTAGTATTTCCAAAACTAGATGATAATCACCAGAGACATGTGTCAAACTGCATGGGTTCTCTGGCCCTGTAGCAAGAAGGCTTGGGGCGATTCTCCTAGGAATCATTTAATTAGTGGCCCAGGTGATTCTTAGGATCAGGAAATTTCGTGAAACACCAGTATTTTATGTTGGGTCCCTAATGTTTATTTTAGAGTAAGGCATTTCATGCTAATGGTGACTGACTAACCCGAGGAAAAGTAAAACAATGTACTCTTTAAAACTAAATGTCATCTTTCTATTATCCTTTATATATATATAAATCTAAATTTAAGGGTTCTGTTGAATGGTTTCTGTTCAAACCATTGGTCCTCTACTAGCTCTGAGGTTATGAGATCACACATTGGGTAATATCTGGTCCATCTGGACCACTTTTTTTTTTAAACACACTGAGCAAACTGTGAAAGGCTATGCTTATCACCTCTGCATATTACCTTGAAACAGCCTTAGTTTTCTAAGGGCAACCTGTTTATTGTCAGTCATGAATTCACATCATATATTTGTGAATCCATTTATAGTTTTGACATGAATTGTATTGGTTGCCTTAAAATTTACAGAAATGTTTCTTTGTATTGGCCTGAAATCATAAAAAGCTCTCTCTTTTATCTGATATCCTAAATTTTATCAGATGTTCTTTTTTCTCCATGCTTTTGTTGATACCATATCCTTCCTTAATCTTTGTTTTCAGGTTCAAATCCTAAGTGTTTTAGTTTTTACATTAAAAAAAAAAAACTGTTCATTTAGTGCCTTCTTGAGACCTTCTTTATTATTAGATCATTTCACTTTCCTTAAGAAAGTATCACAGATATTGCCATACAAGGCAGGATTTTACATAGGCACAAAGCGCAGTATGTTTTGCTTTGGTATCAATAGCCTGCTTTATAGATATGCTCAACATCTAGGTGACCCTATCATTCATTATGTAGGGCCACGGTCTTTAGATCATCAGTCACTCTCAATTCAATTCCCTGAGTCAAAAGCCCTCAGTTCTTTCATTGGCTCCTTTTCTTTTACTCAAGTATTAAATGGTGGGAATTCCTCAAAGCTCCGTCCTAGGTTTTCTTCATCTCTCCCTAAACAATATCCTCCAATCTATGGCTTCAGTTACAGTGTTTTTCAGATTTACATTTTAATCCATGTTCCCTCTCCTGAGTTTGAGACACATCATCACATTCTTCGTCTGATATCTTCACTTTAGTGATTTTTCAGACATCTTTAAACTCAGCTGCCCCAACTGAATTTGTTATATCCTTCAGCCCCAAATCTCTGTCTCTTCCAGATTTCTTTTTCTCAGAAAATGGCATATGCCAGTCAGCCCAGTTCCTCAGGCCAGAATCTCAGAAGACATCCCATAACTCTATCCTCCTTATCCCCTGCACTGAGTACTTTAATTTTCCTTCTTAGATTTATCTCAAATCATTGCTCTCCTTTTCAGTCCCAGTTCAGGCCACTATTTTCTCCCCTACTCTGCACATCTTTGTCTTAACTTGGCTCGCACTTACAGGTATCCATTCTGCAACCACAGGAATCTGTTTAGGATGTATATTTAATCATTCCTTCCTCTGGCTGAAATCCTTTGGGTGACATATAAAGTCTTACATGATATGGCCTCTACCCATTTTGTAGCCTCACCGTGAGACCTTCTCATAGTATTTTAGGCTCACGGGCTCTTGCACATACTGTTTCATCTGCCTAAAATGTTTTTTTTTTTTTAATTATTCCTGCCCCACTCATCTTAGATACTCATTCATCCCTTAAGTCTTTCTTAACTTAAACATTCTTTCCTCAGCCTTTTTCTAGGTACTCTCAATCTAGGTTCAGTCCACCTGATACCTTTCCCTGTGCTTCTACACAGTCCATTATATGTAAATTAGTTGTTCAAGAGTCTGCTTTTTTCTAATGTATAAGATCCATAAAAATAGTGACTGTATTGTGTTCACTGGATATGTATCTTTCCATCATCGTGGGTGGATGGAGGAAAATCTTCCTAAATACAGTTTGGGCTTTCCTTAACCAAATTATTTTTCACTTATCTACATTCAAACTTATCTGTCATTGCTGCTAGTCCTAAAGATTTACACCAATCTTCCTACAGTTAATTCTCCTGGCTTGGAATTCTTGACCCAAGTCAGAACTTTGTTTTGTGAACTTGCAGATTCCTCTTCTAGATAATTCATGAAAATACTAAATGTACAGGTCCTCTTCCAGATTAATAACCTGGCTGTTTAGACTTAGAATTTCCAAAAATCACCTGTTTATGTTCATCCTCCTTTTTTCTGTCTAAGCCACTTCTCTGTGACAAAAATATTTCCCCAGTCCCATGATGATTAGTAGTGATGATAAATATTATTTTGAATAGCTTCCATGTCCATTTTTATTTTATACATTTACTCACCATTTTGCTTTACCTTTGTTTTCTTGGTTCTGTTTTGTTACTACCCTTTCCTTTCTGTCTTTCCCTTTCCTTTTCCTTTTCCTCTTTGCCTTCCTAGTGTTGACCACTGTGGGAATTGTTGAGCATACCCAGTGGTGGGAATCCAGGGGAAAGAAAGTACTAAATTCTAGCGTAGTTGGTATTTGACACTTGTGAGTATCAAAGAAAAGTAAGAAATTTTTTAAAATACGTAAATAATAAGTGGTTTTATAGAACTTAGTAATATGTTGAACAGATAATTCTTCATAAAAAAAATAGGCTTGCTTCATGCACAGTTTTCATTTAGAAGTTTCAGGATTTCTAAGGTGTAACATTAGAGACTATCTGTAAAGTTGTAATAATAAAAATAAGTTACCTTTCTCTGCCTTGTGCAGGAAGACCTAGTGTTAGAACATAGCCTTCTTCATCAATGACAAGATACAGTATACATGTAGTAAATAAAGTATAATGCTCACATCACTCAGTAAGGCAAGGGTGTGGAGGGTGGAGAAGACTGGCAGAAAATATCAGTTGTATTTTATGAGTATTACACAGAAGTTCTTTGTAACATTTTTTGTAGCTTGTAATTCTAAAGATGTTTTTAAACCATATATCCTCATCCTTTGAGATTTTTTTCCTAATTTTTAAACTAGGTATCACTTGTTTTATTTTAGATTATTGTCTTTTTCCTCTTGCCCTTTTTAAATTAGGGGGACTACAGGCCATTGCAGAATTATTGCAAGTGGACTGTGAAATGTATGGGCTAACTAATGACCACTACAGTATTACATTAAGACGATATGCTGGAATGGCTCTGACAAACTTGACTTTTGGAGATGTAGCCAACAAGGTACGTTTTATAAGATCCATTTCTTATGGATCTCTGGTATGAGTTAGTTTTGTACAAACTGCTTTTCACTAATTTTCTTTTTCCACTCCTGATTAAACACTGATTTAAAAAACTGAACTTCAAACACCACTGCATATTTTTACTCATCTGATAGTTTTATGCCTAAACAAAGGCAAAATATGGAACACAGTAATGGATTGATATAATCGCTTTAAAATACTATTCCCAGGAATGAGAGCAAAAATCTAAAAATCCTATTGACAGATGTGTTATACATATATCCCTTCCATCCAAATAAGAGACTTGACCTTAAAACCCTTTGCCTATCATTTCTTTTCACTTACTCATTTTACTTTTCCAGTTTACTAAGAGAAGAACAGATCACAAAGGACTTCCTTTCTGTAATCTGGTTCTAGGTCTTTATTGGTAAAATATTAGGCTGATTAAAATGAGACCACTAAAACTGGGTTTGAAGTTTATTAGTCAAAAATAGAGCACAGCTTCAGGTTGCCTTGTTATTGACCCTCTGTTCTATTTCTCATTTTACAGGCTACACTCTGCTCTATGAAAGGCTGCATGAGAGCACTTGTGGCCCAACTAAAATCTGAAAGTGAGGACTTACAGCAGGTACCAGTTAGAATTTCAGATGTTTTTCCTGGATATTAGTGGATTAATACCTTGGCTTAGATTAATTCAAGCTGTGGCTGAGTATTCAGTATCTCGTGTTTCAATTATGGTTACTTTAACTCCAGAATAAAGGAAAACAATTACATTGTATGAATTCCTTTTGGCACTATATTAACATTTAGGAGGAATTTATTAGTAGACTTCTACTCTTACCACTAGCATTAAAAACAAAGCAACCGTATGTTATTTTATGTTCAAATTATTCTAGAATTAATTTCATTTTCAGGTTATTGCAAGTGTTTTGAGGAATTTGTCTTGGCGAGCAGATGTAAATAGTAAAAAGACATTGCGTGAAGTTGGAAGTGTGAAAGCATTGATGGAATGTGCTTTGGAAGTTAAAAAGGTACCTTTGAAAACATTTAACATTCTAATTTGGATTTCATTTTGGGTTACTTTTTTGCTACCCTTTCCCACCCTTTGAGATTCCCTAATTTCTGACCTGCTTATCTCACCAGTTCTTAGACTTAATCCAAACTCATAAAGTATTAAGATGGAAAAGATTGTACAAAGCGCCTAGGATAAGTCAGGGCTTTTCAGGTTTGACACTGTTTGTATCTTGGACCAGATAATTGCTTGTTTTAAAGGGACTGACCTGTGCCTTATAGGATGTTAAGCACATCTTTGACCTTTGCCCACTAGATACTAATACACTTCCTCTCAGTCATGACAATGAAAGATGTGTCCACATATTACCAAAGGTGCCCCGGAGGGGCAAAGGGGAAAAACCACCCCAAGTGGAGAATCATTGTGTATGTGGTATCATTGTTACCTCCATGCTCTCCAGAGTCCTCAGTTCTGATAGTCACCTTATCAAGAGGTAATCATACCCAGGGGTAAACAATTCTTCAAATAATAATTTGTTGACAAAAGGAAATATCATCAGGTGGCATATCTACTTCAGAAACTAAGGTAACTTAAAAAGAAATAATTAAACTTGGAATTTGGGAGGGACTAAGCAGATCTTCTTAGCTAATTTGGGCTTCCTTTCACCCAACCAATCCTGCTAGACCCTGCATTTTTTTGTTCAAAATTTCCTTTTTAGAGAAGGCAAAGAATTTTTTGTTTTCATTTGTTTATGTATTTTTGTGAAAGTATTTTATACAAGGAAAACCCAAGAAAATCAACTGAAAAATCATTAGAAAAAAGTATTCAACCTAAAAACTGGTTGTAGTAATAATATTCAAATATACTTAGGGTCTACATAAAAATACCTTTAAAACACTCTTGAATCAGCAGAATACTTGTATTTCTTTCTTTTTTGTTGTTGTTGTTTTTAAGATCTTATTTAGGAGCCAGTGCGCAAGCAAGAGAGCACAAGTGGGGGGAACAGCAGAGGGAGAGGGTGAAGCAGCCTCCCGATGTGGGGCTCCATCTCAGGATTCCAAGATCGTGGCCTGAGCTGAAGGCAGATGTTTAACCGACTGAGCCACTCAGCCACCCCAGAACACTTGTATTTCTTGCAGGAAAGAAGATAGATGAATGGCCCAAGATACTTGAAAAGATACTCAACACCATTAGCCATGAGGGAAATACAAGTTAAAACTACAGTGAGATACCATTATACAAATTATATTGGTTAAAATGTAAAAGATTACCCAAGTGTTGTCAAGGACATTAAACAGCTGGAATTCTCATGCACTGCTGGTGGGAATGTAAGATGGTATGCCACTTTGAAGAACATTTGGCAGTGTTTTAAAGTTCAGCATATACTAAGCACACAACCCAGCCATTCCAATCCTAAGTATTTAACTAAGAGAAACAGAAACTTGTATCCACACAGTCTTAAGCACAGATGTTTGCAACAGTACTGTTTGATAGCCAAAAACTAGAAGTAATTCCAGTGCCCATCAACAGGTGAATGGATAAACAAATTAGGGGAGGTCCACAATGGCATACCATTTGGCTATTTTAAAATTGGACTATCCAGACGCCAGGGTGGCTCAGTGGTTGAGCATCTGCCTTCGGCTCAGGTCATGACCCCGGGGCCCCAGGATCGAGTCCCGCATCAGGCTCCCCTGCATGGAGCCTGCTTCTCCCTCTGCCTGTGTCTCTGCCTCTCTCTCTGTCTCTCATGAATAAATAAATAAAATCTTTAAAAAAATAAAAACTTTTAAAAAAATGAACTGCTGATACATGCAATAATCTATAATGACAGAAAACAGATCTACAGTTGCCTGGAGCTGGGAGTGGATTACAAGAGGGTACTAGGAAATTTGGGGGTAATAAATGTTATCTTGATTGTAGCAGTGGTTTCCAGGTATACTCCTACATCAAAAGTGATCGTACTGCACATTTGAAAAATGTGGTTTATTGTTCTCCAATTATACCTCACTAAAATTATGCCAAAAAACTAGAGTCCACACTTTACGACTCCCTAATCTAATCAAGTGTGTGTGTATTTTCAGAAAGATTTAATGTGTCTGTATGAAAACAGACATGAGAACTTGTACTCTTGCTAAGAGCTCATGACTTTGTTTCAAGGACCTCAAAGGTCTTTATACAAACTTGTTGCTACAAATTGAGAAATCTAGATTAAAAGGCTTATTACCCTACTGAGAAATGCAAAAGAAGACCATAATGAATGGAAAGATATACCCTGCTCCTTTAAAAGGAAGAGTAGTATTTTAAAAGATCATCATCTATAAATTTTTTTTTCATCTGTAAATTTTTTTTTCATCTGTAAATGGAAAGCCCAGTCTTGGAAAAACTGGCTCAGCAGAAATTTAAATATCCGGTTCTGGTTTGGGCCTGCTTCTGGTTAACAGTGTTAGAATTTACCTTTGACTTCTTTTTCTACATTCAATGCAATAGTCATTCAGAACATTCTCTTTTTAACTCATCATCTCTTCCTTTTAAGCTTCACTACTAATGAGCAGGAGAGTCAGAATTACCTTTCCACTCCTGATTAAACACAGTTTAATCCCCAATGCACTGCTCATTTTAAGCTCACTGGGCTCGCCCCTACTCTCCTCCACAGAACCTTTCCTTCCGTGCACTCTGTGCCCCAAGCATTGCTGTTTACTCAAAGCTGTGAGTCCCTCACTCCTGTCTTCTGTATCTTCTCTACTGGGTATAGAGATGGCTCTTTTGTTTCAACCCTGTCTTTAAGAAGCCCAATATTTTGGAAACAAACAAACAACCCTTATCTGTTGCTTCTTGTAACTCCTGCAATGTTTCTCCCATTTCCGTAGCAACCAAAACAATGAACAAGTCACCAGCCCCATTTCTTCACTGGCCATACCTTCAGGTCCTTCTAATTTTGTTTCTAACCAAATCTAGGTTTATAGATTAATTTGGGATTTCTTTTCTACCTACACCTATATTTGATACTTTTGGATCACACACCTTATTGAAACTCCTTCCTTTGTTTTTACCACCTATACTTAGCAACTTCTAATCATTTCTCATCTCCTCTAACTATAAAGCTTTGAAACAAAACCTTCACCTCTGATCTCTGGGCCATTTGTAGTTGAGCTCACTTCACACCGCTAAACTGTTGCTATTTTCTCTGTTCTCAGGATACTCTGAATGTCCCATCTCTACCTCAACCACAGTGTAACTAAAATTGAGCTCCTAACCTTCTCATTTCTCCATCGGTGAAAGCACTTCTGCCCTGCCTCCTGATAAATAGTACTTGCTCTCCTAAATTCTCTTAATTTTTTGATGAAGAGGACCCAGCAGCTGTTTATTGGGTTGAGCCCAAAGTGTTTGCCCTGACATTCAAGGCCTTCTTTTACTGTCTCCCCTCACCTGGACTTGGATCTCCTCTGTGTCGTCTTTATATTCTTCAGTCCTCCCTTGCTGATTCCCACTTCCATGCCGGGAGCAACAATAGGTCTTATCTTCCACAGAGCTGCTTTCCTCCATGAACTATTTTATTTGTTTGATTAAATTCAAATAGCAAAAAAATAAAATAAATAAATAAATTCAAATAGCAGTAATCTTCCCTTTGTATATGTATGGTTTTGCCTTTTTTTCCCCCTAAGTAAATTATTAGCAGGTGTCAGTTTGCCACATTGGTATCCTCTGGAGTGCCTCTAGTCACAGAGTAGATTTTTAATGAGTGTTTGTTCCTTGGTTGATTTATAGTAAGAAAAACTGACATCAGGATCTTGGCGAGTTTTAACCAGATATCCTTAATTATATACTCAGTGTTTGGTTTTTGTAGCAATTACAAGTTGACGGTTTACTGGTTTATTACTGGTTTACTACCTATGATGTTTTATGCCAAGGAAGTTCTGGTTTCTGGAATTACTTTGTTTCTGTGGGAGTTAAGGACTTGGGAGTTTTTCGAATATGCTTACTTTGTAATAAGTTATATTGTTACTTTTGAATCAGCCACAAAGAAGCATATATGTCTGCTTTGTATACAAACAGAATATTGTACATATGCTCTGCAACTTGCTCTTTTTATTTAATAATATGTCTTAGACATTTTTCCATATCAGCATGTAGGGGTGGGTTTTTTTTTTTCTGGTTTCTATTATCATGCAAATGTTATCTTTTCAGAATGCACATCAGTTATGTTTCATATTCTAATATGAGCTTTTTTAAGATACGTGTGTACATCTAAACACTTAGAATAAAGTTCAAAACAGTCATTAATTGAGTATCCTGCTTGTTCTGTGGGGAATCTCACTAACTTAAGTTCTGTTGGGTGTTTTTTCAGTTTTTCTAAATGTGGAGCACCTGATACGTTGCCTGTGAGCGGCAGGGGAGATACTAACAGTAACAACTTACTCAATAGAAGTAGGCATAGAAATTGTAAGAGGCATATTCCAACTCTAATTAGATGACACATGTTGTTTCTTAACAGGAATCAACCCTCAAAAGTGTATTGAGTGCCTTATGGAATTTGTCAGCACACTGCACTGAGAATAAAGCTGATATATGTGCTGTGGATGGTGCACTTGCGTTCCTGGTTGGCACTCTCACTTACCGAAGCCAGACAAATACTTTAGCCATTATCGAAAGTGGAGGTGGGATATTACGGAATGTGTCCAGCTTGATAGCTACAAACGAGGACCACAGGTAAATACAGAGTTTTTTTTTTTTTGTTTTTTTTTTTTTAAAGATTTTATTTATTTATTCATGATAGTCACAGAGAGAGAGAGAGAGAGAGAGAGGCAGAGGGAGAAGCAGGCTCCATGCACCGGGAGCCCGACGTGGGATCCGATCCCGGGTCTCCAGGATCGCGCCCTGGGCCAAAGGCAGGCACCAAACCGCTGCGCCACCCAGGGATCCCTAAATACAGAGTTTTATATTACTTTTAAATGAATTAGTGTAGAATTCATACCCTCAGGAAGACCTAGTTGTAAGCACTATTTTGTGTAATTGTGCAAGTGCTAAACCAAATTTATTACAGTGAAAAGATAGCTATTAATCCCTAACTTACTTGTTAGTATACTTATTCTAATAAAAGTTTATAGTATAAAGATGTATAGAAATAAACAAATGATAGTTGGTAGGTATAATCCATATAATGGGGGAAAAAGTCACGAATGCTACAGAGAATGAAATCCCATTGTTTATGTTAGTATGGCTTAAAGGAATATAAGGATTATAAAAAAACAATCTATGGATATGATCCAGAGGATCCGGTAGTTTAATATTTTTTTAAGATTTATTTATTTTTTTGAGAGAGAGCTAGGGGAGGGGTAGAGGGAGAGAAGCAGATTCCCAACCAAGTGTGGAGCCTGACACAGGGCTTGATCCCAGCACCCTGAGATCATGACCTGAGACAAAATCAAGAGTGAGACATCTAGCCAACTGAGTCACCCAGACACCCCCAATAGTTGACATTTTTCTTAATAGTGTCTTAATATCATTATTATATTATGGAGATTATATTAAGTAATCTTAATATTATTTAGCCAACAGCCATTCATCTAGGGCTGTGAAACCTAAGAAAGCATCTCAGATACGCGGCACACGTTTTCAGAACTTGGGTTCTGTGTTTTTTCAACTCAGGTCATGACCTCAGGCTCATGAGGTATTGCCCCGCATTGGGCTCTGATGGGTGTGGAGTCTGCTTGAGACTGTCTCTCTCCTCCTTCCTCTGTCCCTCCTCCCCCTCAAAAAAGTATACGTTTGGGTATTTTCACAGCATATTTATTTATTATCCAATAGTGCTTGTCATTTTCAGAAAGACCATGAGTTACTGTTAGTAACAAAACTTGTAAAGAATGTGAACATCTTCTCTTGAGGTTTTTGATGCACAAACAAGCCTTATAGCCCCCTCTGCCATACAAAGACCACTTAAGCTCAGTAAGCATTCAGGTGTCTGTTGGGCTGCTGAGAGAAGATTGTCATGTTAAAGCTCATTGTCCACCGTTGCCCATCCGTTTTAAAGCCCTCTAAAGTTCTATCATTAGTCTTAAGTTGACCATGCATTAAACAAGCTACAGCTCTTCCAAGTCCCAAATTGCTAACTCTCAACCTTTATTTTTATAATTATCTTTAAATTTTCAAAACCTTTCTTTGGAAGTAACAACTACACAGTTTGGCAGAGCACACTTCTAAGGAGGAGGGCATTGTCACAAAATCCATCCAGGAGCATAGAGGTTATTCTGAAAAGTCAGTTTGCCAGTGTCGGAGCCTACAGTGTGCTCCCTGGCTACGTGAATATCAAGCGATCCATTCCGCCATCCCTTCCAGGATGTCTTTGTAGTCAGCCCTGTGGCACCCGTCCATAGACGGAGTAACCACAGTGACCTGCCCAGCATAAGAGTTCATGACACATTCATCGAGGAACTCTCACTATGTCAATAGAGCAAATGTATCTGCTCAGGAAAAAATTTTTTAAATTTTATTTTAAAGTTTAATTATTTTAGAGAGAGTGCGTGTGCACATTGCTGAGTGGGGGGGAGCAGTAGAGGGAGGGGGAGAGAGAGAGAGAGAGAATCCCCTAGCCGACTGCTCATTGACTGGGGAATCTGACGCAAGGCTCCATCTCAAAACCCTGAGATCATGACCTGAGCCAAAATCAAGAGTTGATACTCAACTGACTGAGCCACCCAAGTGCCCCAGGAAAAAAAATTGAAAAGCTATTGGGTTGGAATAGGAAATGCAGAATAGATTACACTTTTACTTCTTTCAGCCTGACATATGAGTACTTTTAAAAAATTAACATTAAATGAACTAGGAACAAAGGGAGATGTGAAGTGCTTGAAATTTGTAGTATAATTTGGTGCAGTTTTATTATGCCTATTAATAATCTCTTTAGATTTAAATTTGTTCTCTCATCTTTTATTTGTTATAATAAGCAGATTTTTACCTTAATTTTGGATCTCTTATTTTTATTTCAGGCAAATCCTAAGAGAGAACAACTGCCTGCAAACCTTATTACAACACTTGAAATCTCACAGTTTGACAATAGTTAGTAATGCCTGTGGAACCTTGTGGAATCTCTCAGCAAGAAATCCAAAAGACCAAGAAGCATTATGGGACATGGGGGCAGTCAGCATGCTCAAGAACCTCATTCATTCAAAGCACAAAATGATTGCTATGGGAAGTGCCGCAGCTTTAAGGAATCTCATGGCTAATAGACCTGCAAAGTATAAGGATGCCAATATTATGTCTCCCGGTTCAAGCTTGCCATCTCTTCATGTCAGGAAACAAAAAGCCCTAGAAGCAGAATTAGATGCTCAGCATTTATCAGAAACTTTTGACAATATTGACAATTTAAGTCCCAAGGCATCTCATCGTAACAAGCAACGACACAAGCCAAATTTGTATGGTGACTATGTTTTTGACACCAATCGACATGATGATAATAGGTCAGACAATTTTAATACTGGAAATATGACTGTCCTTTCACCATATTTAAATACTACAGTGTTGCCCAGCTCTTCTTCATCAAGAGGAAGTTTAGACAGTTCTCGTTCTGAAAAAGATAGAAGTTTGGAGAGAGAACGAGGAATTAGCCTAGGCAACTACCACCCAGCAACGGAAAATCCAGGCACGTCTTCAAAGCGAGGTTTGCAGATTTCCACCACTGCAGCCCAGATTGCCAAAGTCATGGAAGAAGTATCAGCCATTCACACCTCCCAGGAAGACAGAAGTTCTGGGTCTACCACTGAGTTACACTGTGGGACAGATGAGAGGAACACACTAAGAAGAAGCTCGACTGCCCACACACATGCAAACACATACAGCTTCACGAAGTCAGAAAATTCAAACAGGACGTGTCCTGTGCCTTATGCTAAATTGGAATACAAGAGATCTTCAAATGATAGTTTAAACAGTGTCAGTAGTAGTGATGGTTATGGCAAAAGAGGTCAGATGAAGCCTTCCATTGAATCCTATTCTGAAGATGACGAAAGTAAATTTTGCAGCTATGGTCAATATCCAGCTGACCTAGCCCATAAAATACATAGTGCAAATCATATGGATGACAACGATGGAGAGCTAGATACACCCATAAATTATAGTCTTAAGTATTCAGACGAGCAGTTGAACTCTGGAAGGCAAAGCCCCTCACAGAATGAAAGATGGGCAAGACCCAAACATATAATAGAAGACGAAATAAAACAAAGTGAGCAAAGACAATCAAGAAGTCAAAGCACAACTTACCCCGTATATACTGAGAGCACTGATGATAAACACCTCAAGTTCCAGCCACATTTTGGACAGCAGGAATGTGTTTCCCCATATAGGTCAAGAGGAGCCAGTGGTTCAGAAACGAATCGAGTAGGTTCTAATCATGGAATTAATCAAAACGTAAACCAGTCTTTGTGTCAGGAAGATGACTATGAAGACGATAAGCCAACCAACTATAGTGAACGTTACTCTGAGGAAGAGCAACACGAGGAAGAAGAAAGACCAACAAATTATAGCATAAAGTACAATGAAGAAAAACATCACGTGGATCAGCCCATTGATTATAGTTTAAAATATGCCACAGACATTCCTTCCTCACAGAAACCACCATTTTCATTCTCAAAGAATTCCTCTGGGCAAAGCACTAAAACTGAACACCTCTCTGCAAGCAGTGAGAATACATCCACGCCTTCATCCAGCGCCAAGAGGCAGACTCAGCACCATCCCAGCTCAGCACAAAGTAGAAATGGCCAGACCCCAAAAGCCAACTCCTGCAAAGTTCCTTCTATCAACCAGGAAACGATACAGACATACTGTGTAGAGGACACCCCAATTTGTTTCTCGCGTTGCAGTTCACTATCCTCTCTGTCCTCAGCTGAAGATGAGATCGGATGTGACCCGGCACCGCAGGAGGCAGAGTCTGCTAATACCCTACAAAGAGCAGAAATCAAAGAAAACAGTGGGACAAGGACAACAGAAGATGCTGTGAGTGAGGTTCCAGCAGCGTCACCGCACATCAGAACCAAATCCAGCAGACTTCAGGCTTCTGGTTTATCTGCAGAGTCAACCAGGCACAAAGCTGTTGAATTTTCTTCAGGGGCCAAATCTCCATCAAAAAGTGGTGCTCAGACCCCTAAAAGTCCACCAGAGCACTATGTTCAGGAGACTCCGCTCATGTTTAGCAGGTGTACGTCAGTCAGTTCGCTCGACAGTTTTGAGAGTCGTTCGATTGCCAGCTCTGTTCAGAGCGAACCCTGCAGTGGCATGGTGAGTGGCATTATAAGCCCCAGTGACCTTCCAGATAGCCCAGGACAAACCATGCCACCAAGCAGGAGTAAAACCCCTCCCCCTCCCCCTCAGACAGTTCAGACTAAGCGAGAGGTCCCTAAAAACAAAGCCTCTGCTGCCGAGAAGAGAGAGAGCGGCCCTAAGCAAGCTGCTGTGAATGCTGCAGTTCAGAGAGTCCAGGTTCTTCCAGACGCTGACACCCTATTGCATTTTGCCACAGAAAGTACTCCGGATGGATTTTCTTGTTCCTCCAGCCTGAGTGCTCTGAGCCTTGATGAGCCATTTATACAGAAAGACGTGGAATTAAGAATAATGCCTCCAGTTCAGGAAAACGACAATGGGAACGAAACTGAGTCTGAGCAGCCTGAAGAAGCAAATGAAAACCAGGAAAAAGAGCCCGAAAAGCCTACTGATTCTGAAAAAGACCTGTTAGACGACTCAGATGATGATGATATTGAAATACTTGAAGAGTGTATTATTTCTGCCATGCCAACAAAATCTTCACGCAAAGCCAAAAAACCAGCCCAGACTGCTCCAAAATTACCTCCCCCTGTGGCAAGGAAGCCAAGTCAACTCCCCGTCTACAAACTCCTTCCCTCGCAAAACAGGTTACAGGCACAAAAGCATGTTAGCTTCACCCCAGGAGAGGATATGCCGCGGGTGTACTGTGTCGAAGGGACGCCTATCAACTTCTCCACAGCTACGTCTCTAAGCGATCTGACAATAGAATCTCCTCCAAATGAGTTAGCTGCTGGAGAAGGGGTTAGAGCCGGGGCGCAGCCAAGTGAATTCGAGAAACGAGATACCATTCCTACAGAAGGCAGAAGTACAGACGAGGCTCAAAGAGGAAAAGCCCCGGCGGTGACTATACCTGAGCTGGATGACAGTAAAACAGAAGAGGGGGATATTCTCGCAGAGTGCATTAATTCTGCTATGCCCAAAGGAAAAAGTCACAAGCCTTTCCGTGTGAAGAAGATAATGGACCAGGTCCAGCAGGCGTCTGTGTCTTCATCTGGAACTAACAAAACTCAGTTAGATGGCAAGAAAAAGAAACCTACTTCACCAGTAAAACCTATACCACAGAGCGCCGAATACAGGACACGTGTAAGAAAACACACAGACTCGAAAAATAATGTAAATGCTGAAAGAACTTTCTCAGACAACAAAGATTCAAAGAAACAGAACTTGAAAAATAATTCCAAGGACTTCAATGATAAGCTACCAAGTAACGAAGATCGAGTCAGAGGAAGTTTTACTTTCGATTCACCTCATCACTACACGCCCATTGAAGGAACTCCGTACTGTTTTTCACGAAATGATTCTTTGAGTTCTCTAGATTTTGAGGATGATGATGTTGACCTTTCCAGGGAAAAGGCTGAATTAAGAAAAGGGAAAGAAAATAAAGACTCAGAAGCTAAAGTCCCCAGCCACACAGAACCAATCTCTAATCAACAATCCGCTAATAAAACCCAGGCTGTTACAAAACACCCCGTAAATCGAGGTCAGTCTAAACCCGTGCTGCAGAAGCAGCCCACGTTTCCACAGTCCTCCAAAGACCTACCAGACAGAGGGGCAGCAACTGATGAGAAATTGCAGAATTTTGCTATCGAAAATACTCCAGTGTGCTTTTCTCGGAACTCCTCTCTAAGCTCTCTTAGTGACATTGACCAAGAAAACAACAATAACAAAGAAAATGAACCTCTCAAAGAGGCCGAGCCCCCTGACTCCCAGGGAGAACCCAGTAAACCTCAGGCATCGGGTTACGCACCTAAATCCTTTCACGTTGAAGACACCCCCGTTTGTTTCTCGAGAAACAGTTCTCTCAGTTCTCTAAGCATTGATTCTGAAGACGACCTGTTGCAGGAGTGTATAAGTTCTGCAATGCCAAAAAAGAAAAAGCCTTCAAGACTCAAGGGTGATACTGAAAAGCATAGTCCCAGAAACATGAGCGGCATATTAGCAGAAGACTTGACACTTGATTTGAAAGATATACAGAGACCAGATTCAGAACATGGTTTATCCCCAGATTCAGAAAATTTTGATTGGAAAGCTATTCAGGAAGGTGCAAATTCCATAGTAAGTAGTTTACATCAAGCCGCCGCTGCTGCCTGTTTGTCTAGACAAGCTTCATCCGACTCAGATTCCATCCTTTCACTGAAATCGGGAATCAGTCTGGGGTCACCATTTCATCTTACACCCGACCAAGAGGAAAAACCCTTTACAAGTAATAAGGGCCCACGAATTCTAAAACCCGGGGAGAAGAGTACATTGGAAACTAAAAAGATAGAATCTGAAAATAAAGGAATCAAAGGAGGCAAAAAAGTTTATAAAAGTTTAATTACTGGAAAAATTCGATCTAATTCGGAGGTTTTAAGCCAAATGAAACAGCCCCTTCAAGCAAACATGCCTTCGATCTCTCGAGGCAGGACAATGATTCATATTCCAGGAGTTCGAAACAGCTCTTCAAGTACAAGTCCGGTTTCTAAAAAAGGCCCACCCCTTAAAACTCCAGCCTCCAAAAGTCCCAGTGAGGGTCAGACAGCCACCACTTCTCCTAGAGGAACCAAGCCATCCGTGAAGTCAGAATTAAGCCCTGTGACCAGGCCGGCCCCCCAGCCAGCTGGGGCAAATAAAGGGCCATCTAGATCAGGATCGAGAGATTCCACTCCTTCGAGACCTGCCCAACAGCCATTAAGTAGACCCATGCAGTCTCCAGGGCGGAACTCCATTTCTCCTGGTAGGAATGGAATAAGTCCTCCTAACAAATTATCTCAGTTGCCAAGGACTTCATCCCCTAGTACTGCGTCGACCAAGTCCTCGGGGTCTGGGAAGATGTCCTATACGTCTCCAGGCAGACAGATGAGTCAGCAGAACCTTAGCAAACAAACGGGTTTATCCAAGAATGGCAGTAGTATCCCAAGAAGTGAGTCTGCCTCCAAAGGACTGAATCAGATGAGTAATAGCAATGGATCCAACAAAAAGGTGGAACTTTCTAGAATGTCTTCAACTAAATCGAGTGGAAGTGAATCTGATAGGTCAGAGAGACCTGTATTAGTACGCCAGTCAACTTTCATCAAAGAAGCTCCAAGCCCAACTCTAAGGAGAAAATTGGAGGAATCTGCTTCATTTGAATCTCTCTCTCCATCTTCTAGACCAGATTCTCCCACTAGGTCCCAGGCACAGACTCCAGTTTTAAGCCCTTCCCTTCCTGATATGTCTCTGTCCGCACATCCGTCCATTCAGTCTGGTGGGTGGCGCAAACTCCCACCTAATCTCAGTCCCACCATAGAGTACAATGACGGAAGACCAGCAAAGCGCCATGATATTGCACGCTCCCATTCTGAAAGTCCTTCGAGACTTCCAATTAATAGGTCAGGAACCTGGAAACGGGAGCACAGCAAGCACTCGTCATCCCTTCCTCGAGTAAGCACTTGGAGAAGAACTGGAAGTTCATCCTCCATTCTTTCTGCTTCATCGGAATCCAGTGAAAAAGCAAAAAGTGAGGATGAAAAACACGTGAACTCGATTTCAGGAACCAAACAAACTAAGGAAAACCAAGTATCCACAAAAGGAACATGGAGAAAAATAAAAGAAAATGAGATTTCTCCCACAAATAGTACCTCTCAGACCACTTCCTCAGGTGCTGCAAATGGTGCTGAATCAAAGACTCTAATTTATCAAATGGCACCTGCTGTTTCTAAAACAGAGGATGTTTGGGTGAGAATTGAGGACTGTCCCATTAACAACCCTCGATCCGGGAGATCCCCAACAGGAAACACGCCCCCCGTGATTGACACTGTTTTGGAAAAGGGAAACCCAAACGCTAAAGATGCAAAAGATAATCAGGGAAAACCAAGTGTGGGTAACGGCAGTGGCCCCGTACGCGCTGTGGGTTTGGAAAACCGCCTGAACTCCTTTATCCAGGTAGAGGCCCCCGACCAGAAGGGAACGGAGGCAAAGCCGGGACCGAGTAACCCTGTCCCTGCACCAGAGGCGAACGAGAGTTGTGCAGCCGAGCGCACCCCGTTCAGCTCCAGCAGCTCAAGCAAGCACAGTTCCCCCAGCGGGACCGTCGCTGCCAGAGTGACCCCCTTTAATTACAACCCGAGCCCCCGGAAGAGCAGCGCGGACGGCACGTCAGCCCGGCCGTCCCAGATCCCCACGCCGGTGGCCACCGCCACAAAGAAGCGGGATTCCAAGACTGAGGGCGCCGAGTCCGGCGGAACCCAGAGCCCTAAGCGCCATTCCGGGTCTTACCTCGTGACATCCGTGTGACAGCCGGGATGGTGGCACTCGGGAAGCTGTCCGTCACAGCCGCTGTGTAGAAATCCTGTTTCAGATGAAACTTCAAAAAGACTGAAAAATTGTGTAAATAGGTTTGATTGTTAGAGGTTTTGTTCTGGAAGCCATATTTGATAGTATCCTTTGTCTTCACTGGTCATATTTTGGGAAGCGCCCTTGGTAGTTAGGAAGAAGGTGGTAAAGCCAAGTATATTTGTACAGTCTGTTTGCCACGTATTTAAGTAGCATCCCTTCCCTCGCCCTTTAATTATTGCTTGTCCTAAAATAATGAACACTACAGATAGAGGGTATGAGATATTGCTGTCCTCAATCATTTCTAGATTATAAACTGACTAAACTGACATCAGGGAGAAATCGGTGTTTATGCAAAAAAACATTCTGTTTTAGTCCTCGTGAGTCCCTCTAACATCACAATTAATCATGTGGCTGTGAAATTCACAGTAATATGGTTCCTGACGAACAAGCTTACCCAGCCTGCTTTGCTTTGCTGCATGAATGAGACTGATGGTTCACCTTCCGAAGTAACGATTAACGGTTCTGTGGTCACATGTGCATAGAGATAGCTGCGGTGTAACACGCTACACTATTTTGTGCTCAAAACAAAAAAACAAAACAAAACAAAAAATCTGTGTCACTGTAAAGCATTGAATGAAACTATTTTACCTGAACTAGATTTTATCTGAAAGTAGGTAGGATTTTGCTATGCTGTAACTTGTTGTATATTCTGGTATTTGAGGTGAGATGGCTGCTCTTTTATTAACGAGACACGAATCGTGTCTCAACAGAAACTAAATGAACATTTCAGAATAAATTATTGCTGTATGTAAACTATTACTGAAATTGGTATTTGTTTGAAGGGTCTTATTTCACGTTTGTATTAATAATTGTCAAAAAGGCCTCTTTTAATAGCTTATATAAATTTTTTTCTTCAAATTCTATGCATTAAGAGTAAAATTCCTCTTACTGTAATAAAAACAATTGAAGCTAACTGCTGGCACTTAACCGTTCCTGAAACTTACTTTTCATATATGGGATTAGTTTAGCACTCCCAATAGTTAGTATTTTTTCTTAGTCCACTGGAGTGGATTTAAGACAGATTCGTATACTAGCAGCGTGAGCTACCCAGCGCAGGACCGGACACTGAGCATCATAGATCCACATAGAATGTCTCTTTTTTTCTTAATAGAAAGAATTCTATACTTGAAAAGTTGATTATTCTTCGGTATACATACTGTCTTCCGAGGCCGCCCTGGAGTGTAACGTCTTGTCTCTTCGCTTCCCTGTCGCCCCTCCCCTGGAAGGAGCCCCTTTTCTCACCCTGTACCTTAGGGCAAATTCCAGCAGCCAGAGGCCTCCTTTTGCCCGGCTCAGAAAATACAAATCATGTGGAACCTCGGAGGTAGATTTAATACTGTTAAGGTACTCAGAAGAGCATCTAAAGTCCCCTGGGAGTTGAGGAAGGCTTGGCTGTGGTGGGCAGAGCTGCGGGCCGTGTTCAGGTGCCCCCCAACCCCCCGCCCCCCAGCGGGAAGGCGCAAACGGCTACAGGCCGTCAGCAGGTAATTTATCTTCCCAGAATTCGTCCCGGGTGGCCAGAGGGTAAAGAAGGGTAGATGCTCAGGTACTTTTTGGGTACGTGATTACATTCCTGCGCTCTGCATTTGGTGAAGGGAAGAGAGAGTGGGTGCAGTGGCCACGGGGAAGGGCTGGAGGAGTAAGCGCGTCCCTGCGACGCCCGTGAAGTCCCGGGAGCCTCCCTGTCCCTCCCCTGTCCTTACCGGTGCCCGGAAATACCTCAGGGCCCAGGCCCCGCGTTGTACCACTCTGCAAACACCTCGATTCACGGATCTGTCAACATTTAAATTTTTGCCGTTTTATCTGAATGAGATCATCCGTGAATAATAATAATTTATGTTTCTCTCAAAGGCTGCTTTCTCTAACAGGGATAGGTGCATAAAGGTCATATTTATTTTCTCTATTTTTCGGAATTAACTGCATGCCACTTTTTAGGAGCCCTTCAAATACTTTAATGGAAAGAGATGGGATGTAAGTCAGAATAAAATTGCCTTTTCAAGTAAGAAAAACACCATTATCAATGCTGGAAATGAAAAAAAGATGCCTTCCACACACCAGAAAACTCAGGAATTTCTGTGAGCAACCCTCCCTGGCGGGGGGCAGGCCCCACTGCCCACTGGGAAAGTTGTTGGGGACTCCAGGTAGCGTAGCTCTGAATCGGCCAAGGGGCGAATCGCAGCTGTACTTCCAGGTCACCGGGTGCTGCGGAGAGGGACACGCGCGGGCCCAGTGTCGCCCAGCGTCGCCCAGCAGCCCCACGGCCTCCCCTTGGCAGCAGGGCCTGAGCGCTGGCCCCTTCCGGCACTGCTGCCTCCCCCGCCGCGGACCTCAAGCTGGTGAGGTGTCCCTGCAGGCCCGTGCCCCGTGTGGACGAGCCTACCCGACGGGGGTCGATTGCAAAGACGGACTTTTTGAGACATTGGTTGATGTTCAGACTCGGGACAGTTACTCCAAAGGCAAATTTCAGCAAACGCCTAATTTGGATTTGCAGTCAGGTCAGAAGAGACCAGTAATTCTGTCCTCAGAATCATTTCAGATGAAAATGCGCCTGATTTGCTGATACGCAGTGGGACTAAGAACCAATTAACTGTGGCATAAACTTTCCAAATTACCTGAGTACTAAAGGGAAAGTCAATGACAGGGAAGTAAAGATAAGCCCAAATGGAACAGAAGGTACTGTACGTTAAAATATTTTTTCCATAAAATATAGAGCATGTTACCCCAAGGTTAAGTGAGGACGATGCTCTTGCTGAGGATGGCAGCCAGCTGCACATCTGAATTTATCATGTAGTTTCTTTGTATCTAAAATAGGAAAAGAACAGCAGCGCGCCAGAAACGCAAAAAGGAAACTGCTGAGAGCTGGAGTATTTGAGTAGTCAGATCATCAAAATTTACCAAATAGAAATAATTTTTCAAAAGTCACGGTGGTTGAGATAGAGTATATAAATTATTTTTAAACTTCTAATTCCCTCGTACTATACAGACCTTAAAATACTATGTAATGTCACAAACTATGGACTGTACCTCCTGTAAACACTAGGTCGTTTTCCTGCCCTTCTCCTGTGGTGTGGGCTATGAAACTAGATCCCGGTGTATGTTAGGCCATTGATGCTTCTTCCAACCTTGTGTGCTCTGTGTGTGATATTGTTCTTGGTGCTAAATACACTTGCTTTCTTCTGATATTCAGGATAATTCTCTACATTTGTGACTACTCACTCATTTTCCTAAGTTATGTGATTTTTACTTTAATTAAAAATACTCAACATCGTGTACTGGTGAAGGGGACCGTTAACATAAAGCAGCACTACTGAAGAATAACTGTCAGGAGCGAGGCCAAGCACTACCTGGTCCCCCTACACCTCCCTTCGGCATCTAACCAGCCCTGCGGTTGGTCGCTGATCCGCGCGCCCGGGCTTTCCCGACATGCCTGCTGGCACCTTGACACAGCAGAGATTCATTGCCAACTAGCTGGTGACCAAAGACTTGCCTGGCTTTAAAAAAAAAAAAAAAAAATGAGCCAATCAACCTGAAATAAGAGTCCCAAAGGAAACTTCTGGTTGGAGATTGAGTGCCGGAACTGAACGATCTTTGTAGCATTAGGCTGAGTTGAAGACCTCAGTTAGACACACCTCCGGTTCTTAATTTCAAAGAGAAAACTTTTCTAAAAACATCTGTGGGGAATAGGCTGCCAAAAAAAAAAAAAAATCAGGTTGGTATCAGCTTTGCCTGCGAAAAAGCAAAACAACGGAACCATATGTACAGTGTTTGGAAGGGACTTGGAGGTGCCACCTGAGTGCCGCGAGCAACCGAAGTAACATTTGGTTCACCTGCGACAGCTGCACCCCTGGGACCTTGTAGCCGTCACCGCCGCTCGGCGCTCGCAGGACGCCGCAGAGGCTCACAGGCAGGCTGGACCGGGGAGGGGCGGCCCGCGCGGCTGGCTCGGCTGGGGCCGGGCTGGGGCCGGGGAACCGGGCTGCTCTGACTTGTTTCCCCCGAGGAAGGGGCTTATGGTCTGGAACGCTCCAAGTCCCCGAGCGGCCTTCCGAAGCAGCGAGCAACCAGACGCCACGAAAACTTCCTGCTGCCCAAACGATTAAATGGAAAAGTATTAAGGAAACAAAGTTTGAGCAATAAAACTTTTAAAGGTGAATAAATATGTTAATGATTGTGATTAATCTGATCATCTCAGCGTGAATGTCTACATAACTGAAAACTGAAAAGACGAAATGTTTGATAATTTTCATGATTTTGAATTCCAGAGTATTCTAACCCAAATTGGAAAATGAGTTACGAGGGGAGGAAAGATGTAAAAGTATGCTAAATTTCTAGTTTTATTTGGCAGTGTCAATGTTTTAACTTAAACAAAAAGCAAAAAGTCAATTATTTAGTTTAATGGTAACCCCAAAGTTAAAAAATAAAAATTTCCACCTAATTCACTAGCCAAAGACAACAATTCAGAATGCTTGGTGGAGATATCAAAGAACGGGAGAAATAAAGGGAGAATTAGCCACAAAGAAGCATAGCATGACACAGTAATACCACGGAAAAATGGATTAAACATATATAATAAAATAATGACTCTCAGATTGGAATCAAAATAGGGTCCTCCGGCCGCACTACTGTTCCTAAAAGACACACTGCAATGATCCAGAACGGCCAAAACTAAAAGTACAACCACACTTGCAGAGACGAATGCAAAGAAAGCAGTTAAGGCAAACTTATGTCCATCCCATTCGGGGACAAGGCATCCGGCATCATGAAGAAGGAGATGAACATCGCAATGGTCCTTACCTCTCAAATGACTTAGCATCAAACACATGAATCAAAATTACAAAATACTAACAAAATCTGGGGAACAAGTGAGCCCCGGTGTTTGACAGAGGAGTCGGTCTTTACAAAACAAAAGGAGCCGTTTTTACTTGAAGCCGCAAGCTCCCTCCAGACGCCGGGCCTTTGCTCAAGGAAGGTTCTCGAGGTCCTTGCCGTGGCAACGGTGTGGCCGGCTGCTGGGCCGTGAAGCCAAGCCGGGCACTGAGGCGGGAGGCGCGGGAGAGGTCACCGGCCTGCTGGAGGGAGGCAAGGTCGGGGGACTCGGGACACCCATGAGGACGAAGGACAAGGAGCCCACAGAAGGGACGGTCGGGGTCCCGAGAAACTGGAGGTGCAGCGGCGACGGCACTTTAGAAGCAGGCTGTTGGGGCTGGAAGCCTACGTGCTTGGCGAGTCCGGCTCCAGGATCCACATGCTCCCCTGGCTCTGATTCGCAGGATCCTAACACTCGCGGTTCGCTTCACCGTCATGTTCTCCTCCGTTTTCGGAGTTTACCAAGTAGCTGGAAGCGTCCACGCGGCTCCTCTGAGGCCTGCCTCGGCCTCAGGGTTGGGAGTTCGGGCCCCACGGCGAGCGCCTCGCTGGGCGTGCAGCCTATCTGAAAAGAAAAAATAGAAACCTGTGACTTCTGATTCTCTGGTAGGAATATCTTCAAAGATGCCACAGTTGGGCCATCCCCATCCCCGTCCCCGAGCTGCGTCACAGGACACACAAGCTGACGCGGGCGCCGGGAAGGTTGGGCGGCCTACCCGGGATCTGCAGCCGCGGCCACGGGCCCCAAGGCACCCACGGGGAGGGAGGACCCGGGTCACACATGCGGGTGACCGGGTAAGGGGGGGTGTGGCCCACCTACCACGAAGCCCGACGCCCTGTGTCGCTGACCCGGCCCGGATGCCTGCGCAGCTCTGCGGCCGTGTCCCCGGGACAGGCCCACAGGCCGCTCCACACCCGCCTTCACCTGGGGCAGGGAGCCTGGGCCCTGACCTGGGCCCTGACCTAGGCCCTGACCTGGGCCCATCCCCAACCCCCTGCCTGACCTGGTCCCGCCGCTGCCCGCCGCCCGCCCTCCTGCTCCTTGGTGCCCTCCCAGAGCCACGGTGGCCCGCGGCCCGCGCCTCTGGGACCCGCACCAGCACCCGACGCAGCAGGCTCCCCGGGCACCGGCCCGTGGGCGACACACGGCAGCGAGGCCCAGGGCCCAGGGCTGCAAGCATCGCTCCAAGGCCGGTCGTGGAGGCCACCGCCGGGGGCTTGGTGGTTATTCATTTGAGAGACGGAGAGAGACAGAAACGGAGAGACAGAGAGGAAGAGACACAGAGAGGGAGAAAGACAGAGACGGAGAGGAAGAGACAGAGAGGGAAACAGAGTGAAAGACAGAGAGGGAGAGACAGGGAGAGAGACAGAGACGGAGAGAGACAGAGAGAGATGGAGAGCGACGGAGAGAGACAGAGAAGGAGAGAGACAGGGAGACACAAATGGAGAGACAGAGAGATGGAGAAAGACAGAGAGAGACAGCGACAGACAAAGGGAGAGACAGAGAGAGAGAGATAGGGAGTGAGCACGGGGAGGAAGAACCCGGGACGCCAGGAAGAGCGGCGGCCACCAGGATGCTGGCACCGGGCCCCGGGCTGAGGCAGGCACGTCACCGCCTGGAGCGGCCGCGCACTGAGGCACAGACTCGGGGAGGCTCCGTGGGGCCGGGCACCACCCTAACCGCAGCCTTGCCGGGAAACCAGGCTTTCACAGCCCGCGTGACCCCACGTCACCCGCCCGTCACACCCTAAGGCCACCAACAGGCTGAGCCCGGCAGGAGCCGCACCGCAGTGCCCGAGGCCCCTCGCCAGCGACACACGGGACCACAGGCACCTTGTGACCTCGATCTGCATCCCAAACATTTGTTGCAGTGGCTGCAGCAGCTTTTCCAAGTGTCTTTGGACACAACGGAGACATCAGGTCACTTGCAGCACGGTCGTCACCTAATTCATCGTCTCCTCCCTCATCACTTCTTTAAGATATTTATTTACTCATGAGAGACACAGAGCGAGGCAGGGACCCAGGCAAGGGAGAAGCAGGCTCCCCACGGGCACCCCACACGGACTCGATCCCGGGACTCGGGGTCACGCCCTGGCCAAGCACACACTCAGCCTAGTGCCCCTCGCCCTGACCTGTCGGAGCGCGGCCCCTGCCGACACCGCCACCTGCGCTTCCCTCTCTTCCTCCTGCTTTCGGGTCTCATGCAACGTTCTTGGAAAATGTCCCCCTCGGTCCCCCCCCGCCCCCCGAGCCTCGAGCGCCCGGTAAGGGAAGGAAGACTGAGAAAAGCCACCTTGCAAGCCCGACCTGAATCCCGAAGGCCCCGCATCACCTTCCGTTCTCGGGTCCGACCTCTCGCCCTGAAACGACCTCCGCTGCCTCTGTGCTCCCAGCACGTGCAGCAAGAGGCTGCGACCAATGCCCAGTGCACCTGTTCCACCTGCGCTCGGGGACCGGCACCCGCGGGGCCTCTCCCAGCCTCACTTAAGGTGCAGGGGTCGGGGCGAGGCCGGGGTTTGCTCGGCAGCGCCCTCAGGTGTGTGCAGGTGTGAGCAGGTGTGTGCAGAGCCTACCCTGACCCCGACGCGCGGCTCCCGCCCCCAATCCCCCCACCCGGGCCGCCGATCCTGCAGCGCGCAGGTGCGCCCCGGACGCTCCGAGGTGCAGCACACCTGCCCTGCACGTTCCGTGACGAGCCGTACCTGCCCGCCCTCCCGGCGATGCGCACCGGCGCCCGGAGCGCGGGGACTTGAGCGCCGGTGGCCTCTGAGCTGACCCCGCGCCCGGGGCCGCCTCGAGGGTGAGCGGAGCCCGCGGCGGGCAGCTCGGCGCGGACACGCCCCGGGGGACAGCGGGGGGGGGGGGGGGGGGGGGGCCCTGGGCAGCCTCTCGCGAGAGCGGGCGCGCGGACGCCACGTCACAACGTCACAACTAGGGGGCGCAGGCGCTGAGCGACAGGTGCCATGGCCAACGAGCGACGGCGCTCGGCCGCCTAGCGGGCGGCGGGCGGGACTTCCGCCGGAAGCCGGGGTGGTCCCGGGGCTCTCCGCGCGCGCTTCCGGCCCGCGCGCCCCGGTCCCCGGCGGAGATGGCGTGCGCCGCCGCGCGGTCCCCGGCCGAGCAGGACAGGTGGGTCCCGGGGTCCTGCGCGCCGCCTCCGCCCCGCCCCCGCCCCCCGCGCCCGAGGCGTGGCGAGTCCGCGGCCCTGCGGTCACGGGGTCCCGCCGCGCGGAGCGGCCCCGGCGGCCCGGCCTGGTGGCTGCCGACCCGGGGCCTGACCGCCCGGCGAGCTCCGCGGGCCCGGGAGGTGGTTTCCCTCCCAGGCGGTGGAGCGGGAGGGGGGCGACCCGGAGGGCAACGGCGTCCGCGGGGACCGGGCGCCGGCGACCCCGACGCCGCGGGTGTGGACGCCGCCGTGCTTCCTCCGCAGGTTCATCTGCATCTACCCCGCGTACCTGAACAACAAGAAGACCATCGCCGAGGGCCGGCGCATCCCCATCAGCAAGGTGAGGGCGGCCTGCGCCTGCGGGGCCCTCCCTGGTCGCCCGGCCTGGCGGGGCGCTGGGGGCCGGAGCCCGACGAGCCCGCGCGGCAGGGGTCGGCAGGCGGTTGTCTGCGGGCTGCCCGGCCCCCGGCGGAGGACACCGCGCGGCAGCCTCGTGCCCGGGGGCACTCGGGTCACGGAGCCAGACCCGCAGGGAGCAGAGTAAGGGGCGGGGGGTGCGGGGAGAGACCCCCCAGCAGGCTCCCTGCTGCGCGGCCCCGCATGGGCTGCACCCCGCCGCCCGGAGACCGCAGGCTGAGCCGGAGTCAACCGTCCGATGCCTCCAGGTGCCCCGAGACGTGCAGAGAGTTTAGATCTGTTGACTTTTATGGTTTTATGTCTCTTGTCTGGTGTGTGTGTGTGTGTGTGTGTGTGTGTTTTGGAGGGGTAAAGTTTAAAATTAATACTTCTGAAAACTAGGGTGTCACAGTTTTGAATAATAGGATTTCTCCCTTGCGCTGTTTGGATGGGAAAATTCAAGTTCTCAGTTGGCCTGCTGGCCTGTGTGCAAGTGCCTAATGCCAAGTGATGGGGCTTTGTAGCTGCTGCCTTTTATTTATTTATTTATTTATTTTAAGATTTTATGTATTTATTCATGAGAGACACAGAGAGAGAGGCAGAGACACAGGCAGAGGGAGCAGCAGGCTCCATGCAGGGAGCCAGACGTCGGACTCCATTCCGGGACCTCCGGGTCACACCCTGGGCTGAAGGTGGAGCTAAACCGCTGAGCCACCTGGGCTGCCCACTTCTTACTTTCAAAATTAATGTCATGTTGCTTTTTAAGAGTTGCTTAGATTTTGCAATCTAACAACGGATCCGAGGCAACTTGGCCTGAAGCAATGCGTTATTTTTGTGTTAATGTCTCCGGTTTTGCTACTTAAATGCGAAGGGAAGTGTGCTCTGCTGCCCTGGGTGGGAGAGCCACTAGGGCCCTGAGCCAGGGTAGTGCAACCCCCGTGACGGGCCTCTGCCAGCAAGCTCTCACGTATTTTGGAGAATAACCGACTTGGTTTTAACTGCATTGATGTACAGCGTACATACAGGTGTGTGTCTTGATTAACTTTTACAGACTGAATACACATGGGTAAACCAGGCACCCAGATTAAAAAAAGAACGTGATTGGTACCCAGGAAGATTGCTCTGCCTTCTCCAGTCACTTCTCACACCACATGTACTCACAAACGGGGATAGCCACTGTCCTAACTTCCAACACAATACATTACTTTTGCTTGTTTTTGAGTTTTATGTAAAAGGCGTTATACACTATGTATTTCACTGTCCGTCTTTTTTCACCAAACTTTAAGCTTAAATTTATTCACGCTTATTCGTGTGGCTTATTAATTCCCATTGCTCTGTAGCAGGGTTTCTCAGCAGCAGCACCACTGACATCTTGAGCCAGATTAGTCTTCGTTATGGGGTCTGGTCTGTGCATCTTAGGTTGTTGAGCAGCATCTTTGGCCTCTGCCCACTAGATGCCAGTGCCTTCCCTGACTCCTGTGACAAGTAAAAACGTCTCCTAGCATTGCTAAATGTCATGGGGCAAAAATGCCTTGCTGAAAACCACTGCTCTTTAGTGCTGAATTGTATTCAGCGTATCACAGCCCATTCATTCTACGGTTGATAGATAACCGGGTGGTTTCTAATTTGAGGCTATTATACATACCCATGCTGTCAACATTCTTGAGCTTGTCTTCTACAGAACATGTTTTTTATCCTTGGATGCATACCTAAAAGTAGAATTGCACAGCCATAAAGAATGCAGGTGTTTAGCTTTAGTGGATACTACCAAACAATTTTCTTACGTGGTGGTACCTGTAGTAGTTTGATCAGTATCATGCCAGATACTTGGGAATCTACTGATAAACCAAACCGGCCCTGCCTTTGTGATGTTCATGTTCTGTTAGAAGGGAGATGGACACACAGTGTGAAATCAGTGTTATTCCTGCAATATTAAAAATTACAGTGGAAACAGCAGTCTAAGGTTTTGGTAAGTGTTGTGATCCTCATATTTGAAATGATTTATGCAACAATATAGCAGCAGCTACTTAAGGTTAGCTGTTGAGTGTTGTTGTTTTTAACTGTTCAGGCTGTTGAAAATCCTACAGCTACTGAGATTCAAGATGTGTGCTCAGCAGTTGGACTTAATGTATTCCTTGAGGTAAGAGGTGGTTCTTTCTTCACTATTTTTCCTACTTAGTCTCACTGGTGTAACAACTTTTTAAAGCCTGTTTTTTGTGTATGTTTTGTTTTGTTTATGTTAGAAAAATAAAATGTACTCTAGAGAGTGGAATCGTGATGTTCAGTACAGGGGCAGAGTCCGGGTCCAACTCAAGCAGGAAGACGGCAGCCTCTGTCTCGTACAGTTCCCATCACGTAAGCTTTTTTTAATGAACGAATAAAGTCTGGGGACAGGTTATTCCTCTACTCTGCAAAAAAGGTTCCAAAACTAACCTTTTAAAAGGTAACATAATTTGCGTTCTGCAGATGAATTTAGGAAAGGACTACTGCTGAGATAAAGGAAAACAGTGGCTCTCACTTCTTTTAAATAAAGGATCTCTGAGAATGTGATCAAACCTACTAATCATTTCTCAAAATTTGTTTTATGAACTTTTTATAAACCTCTGGAAATCTGTCATTATTCCCAGGTTAAGAATGTAAGATTATTGAATGGTCAGATGTTAATTTTCATTTCAGATCCTGGAGGCCTTTGAGGTCTGTTAATAATTTCTGTCATTAATCTAAAAAGCCATACTGAGTGAAAACAGCAAAAGAAATGCATGGTGTGATACCACTGTGGTACATTTAAAGACAAAATGTTACTGTTTATTTGCATGTATATATAAAATGCTGTTTATTGATATTATATGTGTAAATTTTTTAAATGGACTGAAAGAAAACCCCAGTGTTAAAATAGAAGGTAACCTATTGATGAGCAGGGGGTGGGAAGTGGGGTCACAGTGATGGTGGTCAGAGAAGACTAATATTCTCTCTATAGTGTTTTCTTTATTTATTTTTTTGAAGATTTACTTATTTGACAGCACAAAGCAAGGGGAGCAGCAGGCAGAGGCAGAGGGAGAAACAGGCTCCCCGTGGAATAGGAGCCTGATGTGGGGCTTGATCCCAGAGCCCTGGGATAATGACCCAAGCCGAAGGCAAATGCTCAACCAGCTGAGCCACCCAGGCACCCCTCTAGTGTTTTATGTCTTTAAAAAAAAAAAAAAAAACTAAACAGAATTGGACATCAGTATTCCAAAATAACTAATTATGAGTTTTGGGAAGATGAATCTTTTTTTTTTTTTTTTTGCACGTAATTCTTCTCTGAATTCTTTATTTCTAAAAAAGTAAACTTCTTAAATGGAACTGTTGATTTTTTTTTCCTGTCACAATAACCTCAAACTGACAATTAAATGACTTTTAGTTTAATTAAAATAGATTGGGGTTTTTTGTGCTAAAACCTGTCCAGATAGGTAGATATTTCTAAAAACAGGATTCTGACTCTGTAATAACAGATAGTATATTCTAGTGTATTTCTACTCTTTGACATCTTCCTTTACTATCTTTTAAAAATCAAACGACAGGTGAACTTGGGTTTCTCAGTTCGTTAAGCATCTGCCTTCAGCCCAGGTCATGATTCCAGGATCCTGCTCAATGGGGAGCCTGCTTCTCCCTCTACCCCTCTCTCTAGCTCATGCTCACTCTCGCTCACTCTCTGAAATGTAATCTTTTTTAAAAAATGCAAAAGACAACAATCAAGAGACAAAAAACTTTAGACCAGTAAATAAAATATAAGTAAAAATTACAGTTGAAAAATGTTGCTGTGTCCAATAAGAAAAAATAAAGAGAAAGAGCTGAGGGGCTCAGAGTGTGGAAAGTAGCTACT
This sequence comes from Canis lupus familiaris, assembly GCF_011100685.1. Lineage (NCBI taxonomy): Eukaryota > Metazoa > Chordata > Mammalia > Carnivora > Canidae > Canis > Canis lupus. The sequence goes on along the minus strand of NC_049224.1, from coordinate 238,155 downwards.
AGATCTGGAGGAGGTAGTTGGTGCACAGAGCAGGGTACCTGTGCACAGTAAATCATCTGGGCGCATGAGTAACATCTTTTGTTGCTGGATGACTTTGGGTTTTTGTTACAAGATTGAGAGGCTGCATGTTTCTTTAGCTTAAAATCAATGATACCATGTCTCTGGTTCCAAATTGTTGTATTTCAGCTTCTTTGATCTTCAAGTCAACTACTAGAACCAGGACCAAGATTTGCATTTCAAATAAAATGTTTAAAATTTTTATTTTGTTCAGTTTAATATTTCAGTATTGTTCTTAGCACATTTTCTCCAGGAAAGCTCCCACAGGAGTAAGTCCTGTCTTTATATTTATATATATATAAATGTCCTGTCTTTATATATATATTTTTTTAATCTGTCATTTTCCTCATGTGGTGACAGTTTCTTGAACTTTATGATTTTCAGATTAATGAGCTTATAGGTCTTAGTCCTTAGAGTATATACTAAGCCTAACTTCTTGTTCCCAGGTAAGTCAGTAATGTTGTATGCAGCAGAAATGATACCTAAACTAAAAACAAGGACACAAAAAACAGGAGGTGGGGACCAAAGTCTTCAGCAAGGAGAGGGAAGTAAAAAAGGAAAAGGAAAGAAGAAGAAGTGACCGCGTATGGGAACCACATCTGGTACTACTGAGAGAGACCATGAACGAAGGCTTCTAATTTAAGAGAAACAGCTTTTTATTTGCATCATTTAACCGAACTATGGACATCTCTGCCTCTCAGCTTCAGCATCAGAGTTGACAGTGAAGTAAATTTGCATCAGAACTTTGCATCTAGCTCTTACGCAGTATAAAAGAAAATTTTGTTTGCTTTTCAACGCAGTTTTTGTGGAAGAGAGAAGCATACTTTTAAATGGACAGTGAACTCTACCATAAGTTACTTGAAATCCTGTATCTGTCCTGTGTGTAAACATGTTTTAGATAAATGAGTTTAAAGATTCGAAATACACATTTTCTTCAACGTCTAGTTAATGAAATAAAATTTGAAACTGACTTTTGTAGCTTTTGCTCCTTTGCTTGTGAATCAATGCCAGTAGAGGAAATAATTTAAGAGAATAAATGGGTAGTGGAAGCTTAGTGTGAGCTTAAAACTAGAAGAAAATGGTTAAATCCTCTTGGACCTTTATGAACAGCCAGCCAGTCTATAGCTCCTGTTATTTTAATCATTTGTCATAATTGAATGTTCAATTGCTAGTTTTTTTGATGTATGGAAAGTCCTGGATTTTAAGCTTTAGATTTGCTTTCTCTGTAGGTTTAAGAACATTATTTTAATTGGAATTCTAAAATTATCCACACTTTAACACCTTGATATGTACTTTTTTTTTCAAGAAACTGAATTGGATTGGTGATTCTGCCTTTATTCCAAAGCACGGTTTCTGAAAGTGGTAGTTTTGTGAAAGGAAAGTCCCCGTCCAGCCATTTGTCTGCTGAGCATCATTTGGGGAACTGCCTTCTCTGTCTCCATATGCTTCTGGAAGGGCTGTTAATTACAGGGCTGACTCTTGAACACAGGGTATGACCCCAGCCAGGCCAATGCTTTATTTCTCAGGAATTTAAATCTGGATCAGAAACATGGACATACAGGTGATGGCAGCTAACATACGTAATGGTCTACAAATATCTAAGTTCTTGAGGCTCTTCTGTGAATTCTATGAATTGTACGTTATATCCTTCTAGTAAATCCCATTTTCTGTAAGTTTTTATTGCTTGAGAAATTCCACTTGATCACAAAATAAGTGAACCCAGAGTTTTAGATGGACTTACCCAAGTTTTATGAAGATGATCCAGGACATGCAAGGAGAGATATTAGAGTCTTTACTTCTTTTTCCTCTAATAATTTGTGTTGTTAACATGTCTTAGAGTGAACATAATAGTATAGCAGTTTATATATTTGACTTAAAAATAAATATTGGGGCAGTATCCAAGCAGCCCACTAGAAAATGTATCACTTATGAATATGTTTGTGTAACAAAACAATGAGGATCTTAAGCAGGAATTATTTTTTTGGGAAAAGCCTGAAATCCAAAGGTTGTTATGAATGTTCAGCTGCTCAGTGATGCTCTCTTCTTTATTTCCATTCCACTATCCATGGTTTCCAGCATCCCTAGGATTGTTGTCTCAAGTTTATAACAGGACTGATGGAGCATCAAATGTCACATCAGAGTTGAAGGCAGAATGAAAAGATAGCTGTGCCAGCCACTTTGCCTCCCCCCTTAAAAGGAAAGCTAAAGATTTCTCGAAATCCCTCCCAGCCAACTTTCATGAAGTCCCATTGTGGAGAACTGTAGCTCAGGTCCATCTTTAGCTGCAAGAGGTGCCAGGGGAGGGACTATATGGCTTTTTCAGTAATGAAAATAGAGGCAGCCAAGGAAGAAAGTTGAGACTGGGTATTGGGGGCAGTCACCTTAAAAATTTGTCACAGAAAGATGACTGTGTCTAAAATTACTTTGGTTATGGGGCAGTGAAGGTTGTCAGAAAAGGTTTCAGAACTCTTGCTGCAACATTGTGTTGGCTGTTTCTTCACAGTTGGATTCAGTGCATAATTGAACCTTTCTTAGTCAAGTCGAAAATAGAATCTTTTCTAGTGAACAAGACTGAGCATTTAGTCATGTTTAAATGCCATTTGTATTCATTTCAGTGATTTCTATTCACATCCTTTGCCTACTTTTTAAGAACTTTATTACCAATATGATACATAATTTAAAGGGCCAGCTAGTTTTAATAATTTCAGTTTTGGGCATTAACTTGCATCTATAGAAGAGGGCGCTTTAGTTTTCCTTCACCCCTAATGTATACTTACCATCCTCCCTCCTAACAATAAACTTATTTTAATCACTACTCATAGTTTATCCTGTATTTCATTCATAGCTGTACTTTGCTACTCAAAAGTATGGTCAGGGGCCCAGCAGCACTGGTCTCCCCTGTGCTGTGAAAGGAGATTGTGAAAAATGCAGAAACTCTGGCCCCCAGCCCAGAATTTAAGATTCCCTACGTACAACTATGCACATTAAAGTGAGAAACACTGAAGTATGCTATTGTTTTTGTTTTCTGGATTTGTGTTTTCCTCAGAGCTAATTTTATCTGCTTAGTTTTTAAAATTCATTCATAAATTATCAGTTATCAAAATGTCCTTTCAAAACGTTTGTTCACCACCTGGGTGGTGCAGTTAAGCATCCGACTCTTGATCTCAGCTGAGGTCATGATCTCAGGGTCATGGGAGCGATCGAGCCCCGACTCAGGCTGCGAGCTCAGCATGAAGTCTGCTTGAGATTCTCACTCTCCTCTGCCCCTCCGCTTGTGATCTCTCTCAAATCTTTTTATAAAAAAGTTTGTTCAAGGGCACCTGGGTGGCTCAGTCTGTTGGGTATCTGATTCTTGATCTCAGCTCAGGTCTTGGTTTCAAGGTCTTGAGTAAGCCCCGTGTTGGGCTCCATGCTGGGTGTGGAGATAAGTAGGTTTGTAAGTACCTAACTGTTCACATCAGATAGTTTAATTTCACCTTTTTAAAGAAGTTTCTTCTGGAACCTTTAACCTGGCTCTAGTCTCTACCTATTACCCTGTAGGCCTAGTGCACAGCTTCACTCTGGGTTCTCTTCACCAGAGTGACTTGCTTTACTTCTTTGCTGTTTTGTACATCCTGTATTACGATATCCTATGCATTCTTCCTTGGGTCACTTGTTTGGAGCCCATCTTCTGGATCTTCCTGGGAAAAACACAAGGGAGATAAATGTCCTTAGACCTCGTACGAAAGTGTCATGATTCTACCCCCACACAGATTGGCTAAGTATAGAATTAGAATTGGAAATCATTTTATTTCAGAAGTTCAAGGACATTTCTTCATGGTCTTCTAATGTTACAGCTGCAGGGAAGTCTAAGCCATTGTAGTTCATGATCTTTTGTCACCCACATTTTTCTTGTTGAAACTAACCACATCTTGGTATTCTAAAATATCACAATCGTGTGCTTTGTGTGGGCCCTTTCGTTGTCTATTGTCCTGGGTACCTGATGGACCCTTTCAATTTGGAAACTTGTATTCTTCAGTTCTGGGAATTTTCTTGAAAATTTCATCAATGGTTTTTCTACCGTTTCTGATCTTGGGACTCCTTATTTGGGTATTGGATGTGCTGGACTAGTTCGTAGTTTTCTCATTTTTTTTTCCATTTCCATTTCTTTGCTTATTTATGTTCTATCTCCTAGAATTCCTTAGCTCTTCCAGCCCCTCTGTTGAACTTCTCATTTTTCTTGTATTTTCAACTTCTCCAAGCTCTCGTCATCTGAATGTTTCTTTTTTCTAGCATTTTTTTAAAAAGATTTATTTATGTATTTGAGAGAAAGCACAAGCTGGAGGAGGAGAAGGAGAGAGAATCTCAAGCAGACTCTATACTGACCATCAAGCCAACCCGGGACTCAGTTCCACAACCCTGAGATAATGACCTGAGCCGAAACCAAGAGTCAGACACTTAACTGAGCCACCTAGGTGACCTGATTTCTGTTCTTAATTCATAGGTGTGATCCTTATTTCTCAAAAGATATGGTTTATATTTTTTTATTTCCAGTTTCCTTTTCTGTTTAATTTTGATTCCTGATATGTTAGGTTGCTTTCCTTAGACTCACGAGTTTTTTGGTTTTGTATTGCTATACACTGATGGCTAAATTTAAGAGTAAAAAACATAAAAGTTGACTGGACATTCTGAGCACATAAGGGGTTTGTAGACTGTCTCCCTAGAGGGGTATCTGGCTCCCATAGCCTTTTAGGGAAAATTTCCAAGATCAGAAACGTTGCCTCTTAGCCTGATCTGTTCCCTAGAGGAGTCCGACAAGCTTCCAGGAGGATAAGGGTCTGGGAGCCCAGTGGGGGAAGATGGGGCGAAATGGGTCTCAGCAATGAATCACTCAGTCCTGTTTTTAAACATTTTTTTTATTATTATTTATGATAGTCATACAGAGAGAGAGAGGCAGAGACACAGGCAGAGGGAGAAGCAGGCTCCACGCACCGGGAGCCCGATGTGGGATTCGATCCCGGGTCTCCAGGATCGCGCCCTGGGCCAAAGGCAGGCGCCAAACCGCTGCGCCACCCAGGGATCCCCATCAGTCCTGTTTTTAACACAATTTCCCTCCCTTGACTCTTCCTATGTCCTCCCACTCCAAAGGTACTCACTGTCTCTGTAGGACAAACTGCCAATCTTCCACTTGGAAGAGGATAGGTATTTATTCATTTTTTTTTTAAGTTCCCTCCCAATATTAAGATTTCTCAATGGAGTTATTTGGATTTTGGGGATTTTTTTTTTTTTAAGATTTTATGTATTTGTTCATGAGAGACACAGAGAAAGGCAGAGAAGCAGGTTTCCTGAGGGGGAAGCCCGATGTGGGACTCGATCCTGGGACTCTGGAATCACGCCCTGAGTCGAAGGCATATGCTCAACCGGTGAGGCCCCCAGGTGCCCCAAGATTTTGGGGACTTTATAATGAAGTTTCTCTACCAAAGAGATTAGGTGTGGTAGGCTGGATAATGTTGTCCACCACCACCCCCCCCCCCCCCCAAAAAAAAAAAAACCCTTTGTGAATATTACCTTCCATGGCAAAAGGCCTTGCAGATGTGAAGTATCTTCAGCGGGAGAATGTAGCCTGCTAGGATCCTTCTAAAAGGCCGAAGTTGCAGGACTAAGGGGCCACAGGCCAATGAATGCGAGCAGCTTCCAGCTGAAGGAAATAAGGGGAAAAAAGATTCTCCCCCTATAGTCTCCAGAAGGAACGCAGCCCTGCACACTTTTTTGGATGTCTCACCTCCAGAACCGTAAGCTACTAAGTGTCTACTGTTTTGAGCTATTATGCTTGTGGCAATGTGTTAGAGCAGCATCAGGAAGCACATGCCTGGTGAACTAATGAGCTAAGACAAACTCTCCAGACCTTGGGATTCTTGACCTCGTTAGTGTGTGTGAGCTCTCAACCCTAGCTACAGACTAGAATCACCCTAGAGCTTTAGTTTTTTTTTTTTTTTTTTAAGATGATTTATTTGACACAGTGTGAGCGTGCACAAGGAGGGGAAGAAGCAGCGGGAGGAGCAGTCTCTCCGCTGAACAGGAAGCTCGACATGTGGCTCCACCCCAGGACCCTTGGGATCCTGACCCGAGCTGAAGGCAGACGTGTAACTCCTCAAGCCATCCAGGCAGCCCCCATCCTAGAGCTTTAAAAGCATAATGATGCCTGGGTATATAGTAGATTAGTCAGAATTTCTGGTAGTGGGAGCAGATACCAGCATTTTTGGAAAGTTTCTCAAGCGACTGTAATATGCAGCCAGAGCTAAACCACTGTCTACTAAGTAAAAACAGCATTTACCTAACCCAGTGGTTTTACCTCTAAGTGTGGTTCCTGGACCATCAGCATTGCCTAGGAATTTATTGGAAATTGCAAATTTTCAGTCTACCCGAGACCTACTGAATCAGAAATTCTGGGGGATGGGATCGCCAATCAGTTGTAACAATCCCCTCCCCCACAGAGAAAATGCAGCGCACACTCAAGTTTGAAAACCAATGATTTAACCAAAGAACCTCCTTATTGCTCTTAATCCTCTCTGAAGTTTATAAGATTTTATAAGCTAATATTGCCAGTAAAATGTATAAGGTCACTCTCACATATATTTACTTTCCCACTGTACTACATAGAACTTAATACGGGATGGCTAAGGATGTGAACTCTGTGAGACACCACAATTCTAGGTATACAGACGTGTAAAAGCCGATGCTGAAAAAAAAAAAGCTGAAGCAGCTCCACAAGCAGGTATTTTTAATAAAATTATCAAGTTCCCCCTTCCTTGGTCTCTCTAAAGTACAGAATAATCTGGAGGCACCTACAAGAAGTGTTTCCTACATCAACTTCTGTGAGACGGTGTATAACATGATACGCAGGAGAAAGTACTTAGGTTCCTTTTAAACCTGATAATTGCTAGAAACTTCATAATTGGTATGTTCTCCCTCGGAGGTCCTTCCTCTGATAGGTAGTGACCACCAGGGGAAAAGCTGAGTCCAGGTGAGGAATGGGGTGAGAAATAGCAGGTTCATTTGTCTGGATTTACTTCAGACTTTGCTTAAATGATTCTAAATTTGTTTAAAGCCCCAGAACATAAAAATGAAACCAGAGTTCAATGAGATAACAGTTTTATTTACATCCTTTTCCATTTAATATATCACATCTTCAGGATGGGTGGTAGTAACCTGTTAAAAGGCTTTGCTCATTCTCCTCAGGCTACGGTTATAAGATCCCAGAGTAGCAGAAGCTGTTGGTCTGAAAGCTTTCAAGTGGGGGAAGAACCGTGGAGATTGTGGAGATTCTTTGACTTGACGTACCCCTCAAACACCATTCATACACAAATAAGTGCTTGTCTTCTAGCTAGACACAGGCTCAATTAGTTTTTCAAATACTCTCACCCTGGCAATATGTTACTTGGGAAATCTGAGACAGAATTGCTCAACTCAGTCATTAACTTCTGTCGTCAATATGTACACCTTGACTGCCAAAAACAGCAACTTAAATTTCTTACAGAATGCACCATTGGAAAAAGCTAAAAGGACAAAAGAAAAAAAATGCATTCAGAATATGTTTTCTTACCGTAATAGTTTCTAAACTGGTATCAGCCTGTAAGTAGTTATGAGCAATAGTAGCATTTATGTTTCCCCCTTGCCTGATATTTTGTATATAGTGAGTCATACATTCTGTATACTAACAATCGGATTATACATTCTGTACGATAGAAGTTACTAATTTTCATTCTTCTGCCACCAAGAAAAGTGTAATTTATCATTGGGAAAGGGATTTAAATACTCGTAGAGGTCCTTTTTTTTCATCTAAGGCCTGATTTTCTCCTGATAACCATTAACTGCTTGTTTTCTAAAGGTTTTTTTTTCTTTAATAAGATGCCTTATGATCACCACCGTGTCACCAGGAAATAAAGTGCCTTAATCCATATCATAATATTTATGTGACATTGTCCCAAACTTTTGATATCTTTCATATTTTTTACATGATATGACCTCATTATGGTCTTGCCTGTTACCCAAAGGAGAACTAATCCTCTCTTTTGCCCTAAAAGGCATTTTCCAGGCTGCGTATTAAAACTTGTTAGTTTTGTTACACTCGGTTTTGTTTCAGTCAGTGTAGTCTAATTCAGAAGGATCCTAGCAGTCTAGTTGGTGTGAAGTTCCATTTTTCTAGTCCAGACGAGTTGTCAAGGTTCCTGTAAGCTGGCTAATCATAGTGGAAACCTTAATTTTAACTTTTTGTTCTGTACTTATACTAGTTATCTGCAGTTTATCAAAACGAAGTACAGAGTACTTCGAGTACTTCCAAGTACAAAGATAAAAGTATTTAAATGGACCACAAAAGATCCTGACTTGTAAACTGGGGAGGCTTCTTGCAATTGACTTTAAAGGCCAGAGAAAGAAAGTGATAGTTTGACTTCACTGCCAAGTAGATTATAGGTTGTATCGTGGTTTCATTCTCCCAGAATTGCTCTTGGAGCCTGGTGTCATCATTAGCATGTAACTAATGATACAAACAAGGACACACATGTCACTAGAGATGGGCAAGTCTAGAGGTGCCTTTAACTGGTTTAAGAAAAAAAAAAAGACTAGGTACGAAACAAGACTAAACCAACTTGTTGCTCAGCTTTGAAGGAGAAACCAGGGATGGTTTCCATTACGGCATCTTGGAAACAGACAAATCTAAACAGGTTTTCTGGAAGGCCACCAGACAGTGTTCCTGGTTCTTCAGGGAGCTGTGTGCTTCCTGGTGTGTCTGCACCTTTCCCCACTTGTCACTGAAATGACTGCTTTACGCAGCTGTCCTGGTGTCCAGGTGCTACGACGTTAGGGGAACAACCAGGCCAGTGTCCACTCAAGCTCACTCATCATTCAACTATTCACCGGAAACATCAGTCATCTGCACTAGTTCTCTGAAGTATTTAACATCACACCAGCACACTAGAGCCTTTAGGTTTTGGCGGGTGCTCCCTACAAGCATACGTGTCACCGTCAGGCAGTAACATTTCCCTACATATATGTATGCACAAATACATTAAAAACATTTAATACAAATTTGTACATTACATGAAGTAGAACCTTAAAGATCACCCTAAAATAGAAGTACAGAGGAAACGCATGCAGAGAGAGCCTGCACAAGTACAAAGCCTGTGGGACAAATAATTTCCAGTCTGTGTTTCCTGCAGGATAGTAACACGTCTTGTCCTACCCAGAGGCAAAGTATATTTTCCAAAATTTGGACACTGCCCACTGCATTAAATGTAAATGCTCCTTGTGTATATAGACAGTAAAAGTAAGCAAGAAACCTTAACACATTCTTTTTTAATATATCAAAAATGTTTCCAAGGCAACATTATTAAGATGATTATGGCGCGGTCCCTAATGCAACACGGGCACTACGCGGAGGGCAGCGAGGAAGGTCTCACCGGTTGGTGGCTTAGGTGCTCTTCTTTTCGTCACCGAGCAAGGTCACTGCTGCTTTCTTGGCTGTGAGAGGGAAAGAGAATCGTGTCAAGGCGACTCGGGCCCCGGTGTGGCGCCTCAGCAGGAGGGAGGCCGCGGGAGGCCGAGGCGGGGGCGTCCAGGAAGCGGGCCCAGGCGGCCCATAGCACCCCCACAGCCGCCCAGGAGCCTCCGGCCGCCCTGCTTCCCGCAGCCCCGAATCCGTGGCCGCCTGGCCCGCTGCCCACCCCGGAGCAGCCCAAGGCGAGCTCCCTGGAGGCCCCGCCGCACACACACTCGCCTCCCGGGCCACGCACCCGTGTCTACGCAGCAGAAGCCAAAGCACAGAGGCCACGTCCACGGCCGGTGGACGGACCGAGCAGCTGCTGCGTGCGGGGATGTGCATGCGGGCAGCAGCCACACTGCCAGGTTACAGACAAAGCATGTGCTCTCACGCGTGCAACGTAAGGAAGAACAGCTGAGCAAACGGGAAGGGGGAGGAGAAGGAGCCTGTATGAGCCTCGCACCGAGGGGAGGCAGAGGAGGTGGGCCAGGCACCGGCACCGGGGAGGCCGCCGGTGATGAGCACGGGGCCGAGTATCTAAGTGATGAAGCACCGAATTCCACCCTCCGAACCAACACCGCTCCGTAAGCAGACTGCCTACCCCGGACCGCGCCTGCTTGGACTCGAGATCTAGCTCCTCGGGGCTAATCAAGGAGGGGGTTCTAGAACTCCCCTCACTCCCATCAGTTCTTTGCTCTCTACCAGGCCATTCCCACTAACTTCCAAACATATGTTGTTCCTTCTACCTTCAGAAGAAAAATAACAGCCCCAGGACCCTAGCGCCTCTTCCCAGTTGCAACCCCATTCTTCACTTTTTCCAAGGAATTTCCCAAAGGCTTCTCTTTCCCCCACTTCGCCTCCCCTCTCCCACACCCCCTGGGACCAGGATTTCAGCGCCTTCGCTCTGCAACCTGTTTTGCCAAGACCACTAGGGCCTTCCTGGCCGCCAAGGGTCATGGCCGGTTTTCAGCTGCCCCTTACAGACGACCTGTCTGCAGCGGGTGACACAGCTGCTGCCTCCTCTGGTCACACACGCTCCGGCTGTCACAACTGGCCACTCCTTATCAGTTTGCTTTGTCTGTTGCTGCTCATCTCCCCAGTGTCTCATCACCAGGGACCCTGGCTCAGTGTTGGGCCTCAGCTTTCCTAACTATATCCATTCCCTTTGTGATCTCACCTGGTCTCATGTCCAGAACTGAACTCCATTTTCCCTTCTAACCCTAGGACACCTAGTCTTGCCCAGCTCCGTGGCAATTCTATCCTCCCATCCATTCCGGCTGAAAAGCTTGGCTTCATGCATGACCCGGCTCTCTTACTCCACACCTGATCCATAAGCAAATCCTACTGGCTCTACCTTCAGTGTGTCAGACACCAATGCCTTCTGGTCTCCTACTGGGACTATTCTGACCCAAGCCACCTCTCCAGCCGGGTCACTGCAGGCAACTTCCAACTGCTCTCCTGCGTCCCTCCCTGTCCCTTCAGTCTACCCTTAACACAGGACGGATCATGCGGCTCCCCTGCTTAAAGTCTCCACCAGCACCCATCTCAGAGTTAAACCCAAAGCCTCCACAAAAGCCTAGGAGGCCTTCCGTGACCTCTCTTCTTCAGCCTCTGCTACCCAACCTCTCCGACCTATCTCCTCCTCCTCTTCGGGATCACCCCCTTCCAACCACACCGTTCCCACCTCCGCTCTGCACACACAGCTTTCTCTGTCTGGAACATTCTTCCCTGTGGTTTCAAGTCTGATTCAGTATCGCCTTCTTGGTGAGGATTCCCTAAATCATTCTATTTAAAATTGTAACTTCCCTTCAGCCCCAAAACTTCTCTATCCCCTGTTAACTGTATCATATAACTTCTAAAACTTTACTCTCTCTCAACATGAGTGTCGTCAGCTTCATGAGTTCGAGTACTATGGTCTGTGTGGCTCAATGGCCCATCCCCAGGGCTAGGAACAGGCTTGGCACATGTTACGCGCATCAATAAATGTTGCATAAATGAATGAGGAGAACTGGAAGGACATTCTCTTGACCTATGACAAAAACAAACAGTTCAACCTGAAATGAGTGAGACAGTTCATACTTGTATATAATTAGACGGTTCTCTAAGATGTCTGCCCACCACAGGAAAGTCAGTTTTCCTAACACACTGACTGAACCGTGCCTTAAATGGGGCCTGGAGGGAGAATCTCGGGAAAAGTAAAGGGCAACAGGCAAAGTGTTGGTAAAGAAATCGCAGAGTAGCCTCGGCATTTAGCTGAGGGTAGCTGGCAGGGGAGGCGGAGAAGCAGCTTGTTACCTGGGCCCCAGGCCTCCCAGGCCCTCCTACCTGCTTGCCCTCAACCGCCCCGGAGTCCTACCTTCTTTCGTGATGGTATCCACAGTCTCTTTGGCTTTGTCCTTGAAGTCATTCACCATGGTATCCACCTGGGACTCATGCTTCAGAAAGACAGGCTGGATGACGCGCCTGTAGAGCAGCTCGGCCCCGTTAGAGGGGCTCGGGGCCATGCACCACAGCAGGAAGCCGCACTGCAGAGACAGCAGCACAGCGGCCTTGGTAAGGGGCCATGGCCCACCCCACCCCCGTCTCTGCCCAGGCACTGCCTCGGCTGCGTTCTCCAACAGCATTTCCAGTGCCTTCTCTAGGCTACAAGGGCGCTCTTGTCAGATGGAAAAAACACCCAACACGGCCTAGTGAGGAAAGGCCAAGATGGAAAACATACCGAGTCCTAGTGTTCATTTCCTTCCTAACTTGGATCACTTTTTAGTTTATAGCTGCAAGAGGTTTTAGCCATCTCTGTCTCTGTCTCTCTCTCTTTTAAACATTTTATTTATTCACATGAGACACAGAGAGAGGCAGAGACCCAGGCAGAGGGAGAAGCATGCAGGGAGCCTGACATGGGACTTGATCCCGGGACCCCGGGGTCACACCCTGAGCCGAAACCTAGAGTCGGACACTTAACTGACTGAGCCACCCAGGCGCCCCAGGACTTCTGGTTTTTAATATCCAAACATTGTACGATGTTCTCCATTGGTTGCTTACATACATACTCAAAACTCTATACAACAACTTAAATAAAATGATACGCAGGAAAAGGAAAAACCATGTTCTTGGCATTAAAGTGGAATTCCATGTGGATATTTAAAGAATATGCCGAGTATTCAAGGAGGTGGGCTGTGTACTACTGCCTGTGAAGCCAGCAACTTCTTACCAACTATGCTGTTTGGAGAGCCTGGCGTGTTGCATATTTGTTATTTATATGGGGTATTTTTGTGTGTTTGACTAATAATTTGGGAAAACTGGTATGGAGTCTTAGATTTACACATCTTAATTTTCACCATTTAAAAGTGTAGGAAATAGTCTCTTGGCTGGTTCCTATGCAGGATGTTTAATCTTCAGGAATGGATAGTGATGCAGAGATGGATGCCCGTATGTAAGCACAGGCATCAACGTGACGTGGAAATGACGCACTGGGTTAGCCGCCAGTTGATTACCTATTTCATCTTGTGACTTGAGGTAAAGTCATAACCTCTCAAGAGTCATTTTCCTCTTCTGTAGTATTGTAGGAAAATCACAAATTAAGGTAGTTGAAGAAAGTATGTAAGAGGGATCCCTGGGGGGCTCAGTGGTTGAGCGTCTGCCTTCGGCCCAGGTTGTGACCTCGCGGTCCCAAGATCGAGTCCCCCGTCCGGCTCCCAGCATGGAGCCTGCTGCTCCCTCCGCCTGTGTCTCTGCCTCTCTCTCACGAATAAATACACAGATTCTTTTAAAAAAGTGTGTAAGATGGCAGTAGTATTACCAAGTCCTACAGTTCTTACTGTTGTTGAGGACCTCTGAAGCACGGTCTCCCGTGCAGACAGCCACCGTCGGCAACCCAGAGGAGCTCATTCACTCGTCCCTTCTGGATGAAGGCGAGACCACTGGACAGAAGCAGAGCTGAGCGCCTACCGTCTTGTCCCTCGTCGACGTCACTGGCTATCCTCTGCTCTGCTGCTGGCTTCCCGGTACCCTCTTGGGACCGTGGCATAATTACTGCTCTCATTAGCGTTTTCCAGTTTTCAAATGAAATAGCTTACGTGTATTAAAGAATAAAGATAATTACTGTTCAACTCTCACGGTGATTCAGCCACCAGCTTTTATAACTCACTCCCTTCTCTCAACCTGCATAAGTATTCTAGGGCCCAGGAGTACCCGAGGTACACAGATCTAACCATCATTTTATTATGTTTTTAAAGACTGCATTTATTTATTTTTTTGAGAGAAAGAGAGAGAGGAGCAGAGGGAGAGGGACAAGCAGACTCAGAGCTGAGCAAGGAGCCTGATGTGGGGCTCAATCCCAGGACCCTGAGATCATGACCCGAGCCGAAATCAAGAGTCAGCTGCTTGGGCCGCCTGGGGGCTCAGGGGTTGAGCATCTGCCCTCAGCCCAGGGCTTGACCCTGGGTGCCGGGATCAAGTCCCATGTCGGGGTCCCCGCAGGGAGCCTGCTCCCCCCTCTGCCTGGGTCTCTGCCTCTCTCTGTGTGTCTCATGAATAAATAAATAAAATCGTTTTTTAAAAAAGAGTCAGATGCTTAACTGAGCCACCGAGGCTCCCCCAGCAGCCTGTTAGTCGAGCTGCCCTCAAAGTGGCAAGGCCGACGCTCGCACAGCACACCGAGCCCACTGTGGCCTGCAGTTTGGGGGACGGCCCTGCAGTTGGGGATCGGCCACCCGAGTTCGTGCCAACCCCATGGCACCCACATCCCCACCGCGACATGCTGACAGGCCCTGGTCGCCTGATCAGAAACAGGCTCAGGACACCTGGCAGGGGGCCGCCCAGAACGCAGGCGTCCAACCCAGAGGGGTCCAGGGGGGACAGGTGACGGTCGGGTTATTCAACCTTGTTTCAAAAGTCTAAGAATGAGTCTAGGAAATGACCCAGGCGGTAGAGAGGAGGCGTGACGCCGTGGCCTGCAGGCCCCAGGCCCGCTCAGGCACTCGGGCCGGCCGTTGCCCCCACAGTGGGCAGGCGGGCAGACAAGGCTGGGCTGCAGGACGGAGCACTGCCCGCGTATGAGAACTGGAAACGGAGCCAGCGTGCGCGTGTGTGGTTCAAGCACACCCAGGCTCCGCGCGGCCTCGTGGCCGGGACTGACACACACACACAGAAAAACCAGGAAGATGGAGATGCTAAGGGCGGAGGGGCTGTAGGCGCTGCTCCCTGAGCGCACAGCGTGGACCCGAGCCCGGCCCGACGGGTGCAAACGGCCCAGCAGCCACAGGTTCCCTTTGCCCAAGTACCCCCTGACCTACGGCAGATTCCGGCCCTAGACCTAGAGGGGCTAAATAAATATCCTTGTTGCTTCCTTTTTAAATATTTTATTTATTTATTCACAAGACACACAGAGAGAGTGAGAGACCCAGGCAGGGGGAGAAGCAGGCTCCCTGCGGGGGGCGGGGGGGCTGCCGACGCAGCACTCGATCCCAGGACCCAGGGTCACACTCTGGGCCAAAGGAAGATGCTCAACCGCTGAGCCCCCCAGGCGTCCCTAAATACCTTCTGAATGAAGAACAGAACACTTTCATGATCAGAGGAGAAAAAAAGGGCTTTTACATTTCTTTTTAAAGTCTTCTGCTTAAGGGACACCTGGGTGGCTCAGTTACTTAAACATCTGCCTTCAGCCCAGGTCATGACTCAGGTCCTGGGAGGGGGCCCCACATCAGGCTCCCTGCTCAGGGGGACTGCTTCTCCCTCTCCCTGCTGCTCCCTCTCTCAAATAAATAAAATTTTTGAAACAAAAAATAACCCCCTCCTGTTAATTTTTTAACCCCCTTCTGTTTAAAGACCGACCCCAGAGTAACGCTCTAGCCAAAGAGACTGTACGTTGTCAACTGATCTTTAATGCCTAATGATTGATTCCTCTTATTTTCCTCCAATCCTTGGCTGCTTTAAAGATTATTATTTTATTTTTTGAGAGAGCGTGAGTGGAGGGGGAGGCACAGAGAGAAAAGCAGACGCTGCTGAGTGCGGAGCCCAAAGTGGGGACTCTAAGGACTCTAAGATCATCACCTGAGCCAAAGGCAAATGCTTAACCTACAGAGCCACCCTGCCACTCCCGGTCTTAAGCTGCTTTAGAGGAAATACCAACAATGTTAATTAAACAAAAGATAAATATTAAACTCATCGTTACTCAGGCCTCTTTTCCTACTTCATACATCACCAGGTGATTGTAGCAACTGCGGATGCCCTATGCTAGCTCTTTTCGGGGGGGCCCTTCGGATCAGGTCATGATCTCGGGGTCCTGGGATGGAGCCCCGTAACCGGCTCCCTGCTCGGGGCGGGGGGGGGGGGGACCTGCTTCTTCCTCTGCCCCACTGCTCTGGCTTGTGTGTTCTCCCAAAGAAATAAATAAAATCTTTAAATAATAAAAAACGGGGGGGGGGGGGGGGGACACTTTCCTACCCACTCTGCAGTTCCGAGGCTTTTTCTCAGTCTGTTCTCTGCAGCCACTCAGAATGTGCACTACTGAACGAAGAAAGCATTTTGATTGACAGCACAATCAATTTTTAATCATCTCAAGTACATTACCAATTTGGAACAAGCAGGAAACTCTCTCCTCCTCATTGATGCCACAAGACTACTAACGGATGCACATTTGTTTTACTATTAGGGAAGAAAATTTTGCCGCAAAGCTACTTTTGTAACATCCTTCAAAACCAAATATAAATGAGTTAGCACTTATCTCTTATTTGGGATCGTCTCTGTACCTGTGGCCTCCACTAGCAGAGGTGATCAGGAGCAGGCTGGGGTCACGTGCTGGAACTCTGAGGTCAGCTCCCGGGGTGAGTGACAGGGCCCTGGGCACTGCAGCAAGCAGGGGCAAGGCCCAGCTCCCTTCCCTAGAGACTACATTGTGACGTCACTACCATTAAGTGAATCTTCTTGAGGACTTGAACATTGTTTGTAGTTTAAAATATATGACACCAAAATAAGATTATAAAAATATTTCTGTAAACGCTAAATGTCTCCGTATAACAAAAATACACAGAAAACCCAGCAATCTGAAAGCTTAAATCTTACCACAGACCTTAAAAAAGTTTGTCTTGAAAATTCTTCAGCCATCTTACAAGGCATTCTGTGGTTGTGTCACTCAAAATTAAGAATTATAGGGTGCCTGGGTAACTGAGTGGTCTGCCTTTGGCTCAGGTCACGATCCCAGGGTCCTGGGATCAAGTCCCTTATCAGGCTCCCTGGTCGGCAGGGAGTCTGCTTCTCCTTCTCCCTCTGCCCCTCCCCCTGCCTGTGCTCTCCCTCTCTCACTCAGTCTCTCTCTCAAATAAATAAAGTTTTAAAAATTTAAAGAAATTATAATGGGCGTATTTTCATTTAAATTTTTAACTATTTAAAAAAATAAAAATTTTAACTATTTAGCTTTTTGGGTTTTGTTTTTTTTTTTTTTTTTACCATAAATGGTGCCCTAATATGTAATGTTCCACAATTTTTTATAATTACTGAATAATGCAAAATTTCTATAGATATAGATCATTTCATTCCATTTAACTGTATATGGATATACTGGGTTTTTATTCCTATGTTGTTTTCTCTTGTCTTTTTTTCTTTAAGATTTTATTTATTTGAGAGAGAGAGGGAAAGAGACAGCACAAGGGTGGGGAGAGGCAGAGGGAGAGGGAGACACTGGCTCCCTCGTCTGCAGGGAGCCCTACGTGGGGCTCCAACCCAGGACCCTGAGATCAGGACCTGAACTGAAGGCAGACACCGGACCCCCTGAGCCACCCGGGTGCCCCCCTTCAGTCTTTTTTGTCTAATGGCTGTTTAGTCGGCAACGTTATCTGAGGCTCAGGTATACCACAGTGATCCCACGGTTACACGTACTACTCAAAGCCCACCACGTACGGGCACGTCTGTCACCACCAAGAGTTACAGTAGTAACCAACTATATTCCCTAGGCTGTATTTTTCATCCCTGTGACTTATTTACTTTATAACTGGAATTTTGTGCCTCTTAATCCCCTTCACCCTCCTCCCCTCTAGCAACACCAGTTTGTTCTCTGTTTCTGGTTTTTATTTATTTTGTTTTTTAAATGCTACGTATAATTCACATATGGTATTTGTCTTTCTCTGACTTACTTCTCTTAGTAAGTCTTGGCCTAATACCCTCCAGGTCCCTCCATGTTGTTGTGAATGGCCAGATCTCATTCTTTTTTATGGCTGAGTAATATTCCAGTGTGTACTCGTGTATGTGTGTGCATCTTTATCAATTCATTTATTGACGACACTCACGTTGCTTCCGTACTTCAGCTACCATAAATAATGCTGCAAAAACCATAGAGGTGCATGTATTTTTTTTAATAAGCAGTTGCATCTTCTTTGGGTAAATGCCCAGTAGTAGAATTATGGGATCATATGGTATAGAATTTTAATTTTGAGGACCTTCTATACGGTTTTCCATAGTGGCTGCACCAATTTATATTCTTACCAAAAATACATGAAGGTTGCCTTATCCCTACATCCTCACCAACACTTGCTATTTCTTGTCTTTTTGATACTAGGCAATCTGGTGTGAGGTGATACCACAGTGTGGTTTTTGAGACATACACTTACCTGATGATGAATAACGTTGAAAAGACATGTTTTCATGTGTCTCTTGGCAATCTGTCTGTCTTCTTTGGAAAAATGCCTACTCAGGCTTCCTGCCATTTACTAATTAGATTTTTGGGGGTTTGGTTGGTTTGTTGCTTAAAGGTGTTGAGTTCTATGAGTTCTTTATATATTTTGAATATTAACCGCTCCATAGATACATCATTTGCATATATTTCCTCTCATTTAGCAGGTTGCCTGTTCTGTTTGGTTGACAGTTTCCCTCAAAAGCTTTTTATTTTGATGTAGTCCCAAGAGTTTACTTTTTGCTTCCGTTTCTCTTGCCTAAGAAGACAGATCTAGAAATATATGGCTAAATTCAATGTCAAAGAAATTACTACCTATATATTTTCTTTTGGGAGTTTTATGGTTTCAGGCCTCACATTTAAGTATTTAACCCATTTTGAGTTTACTTTTGTATATGGTGTAAGAAAGTGGTCCGGTATTCCTAGCACCATTTATCGAAGAGTAATCCTTTCCCCACGGTATATTCTTGCCTCCTTTGTCATAGGTTAATTAATCATAAAGCATATTCCTGGGGACTCTATTCTGTTCTTTTGATCTGTGTGTCTATTTTTGTGGCAGGGCCATACTATTTTGATTGGCAGCATATCACGAAATCTGGGATTGCGAGACCTCCAGCTCTGTTGTTCTTTTTCAAAACTACCTTGGTCATTCGGGGTCTTCTGTGGTTCCATACAAACTTGAGGAGTATTTATTCCAGTTCTATGTAAAATGCCCTTGGTATTTTGATAAGGAATGCATTGAGTCTATAGATTACTTTGAAATATATGTGTACGTGTGTATTTTTTATGTTCCCCTCCAGTTTCCCAGTTTGTTCCTTCTGTTATTTATGCAATACAGTGTGTTCTTTATTTCAACTCTTTCCCTATCCCCTATTTTTCCTTGGCTCTCTCCTATGTTTTCCTGTTCCTATTTCATATTGCTATGCCTCTCCTGCTAGCAACCTCACTTAGATCTTGGCTACTCGGTTCTAGTATTTCTACTGCTGACAGGATTCTCTAATTGATAGTGTTGTCTTGCTTCTGAAACGGTTGTACTTCTCAAATATCTTGTTATGGTGGCCTGTAAGCTCGCTTTCCTCCAGGAGTATCAGCTAATCTGTTAGGCATGGGATGGAGGAAAGCCATATGCCAGTCCATGCTGGTCCCAGTAGGCTGTGGGAAGGAAGCCCCAGACACTAAAGGAACCAGCGTTCCTCACCCTTCTCCCACTAAATCGTCCATTGGGCCAAGGGAGCACCCTCCGCTCCCCCAACAGCATTAGAAGGAGATGCTGGTAAGTTGTAATGCTCAGCTCAGGAGGCAGAGCTGGAGGGGATGGGGAGGAACAGCCCTGGCTACTCAGTTCCACTCATTTTCCTTGGCGCCTCAGCAAGGACAGGACTTCTATGCCAAAACCACTGTTTCAGAAAAAAAAGTACAGGAAAATGTTCTTAACGTGGAGGTACAGAAGTGAGGCAAACTGTAGAACTCACAAAGTGGGGCGCCTGGGTGGCTCAGTCGGTTCCACATCTGCCTTTGGCTCAGATCGTGATCCCAGGGTCCTGGGATGCAGCCCTGCATCATCATCATCATCATAATCATCATCATCATCATCACCATCATCATCATCATCACCATCGGGCTCCCCACTCAGCAGGGAGTCTGCTTCTCTCTCTCTCCACCCCTCTGCACCACTCATTCTCTCTCAAATAAACAAAATCCTTTAAAAGTCACACAGAGAAAACACTTAGTAAGAGTATTTAAGGTTTCCAATAGACTGTGCACTGTAGCTACTGAAAGATGCTAACTTTCTCATTCAGAATCGATACAGGTGCCATTAGGAATGAGTTTCAACTTCCTAATCCTTTTCATGCCGCGGTGGTCACCAGGGTCAGTTCTCTCCCAGACACAAGGTGTGGTGGGGCGGATCCCTGGCTACCACACCTGCCGACATTATCAAAGTGACCTCCCCAGAGAGTGCATTTCACATCTTTCTCTGAACCTATATAAGAAGTAAGTACTTTTTTCTTCTAGAAACAATGACTCCTGTACAGCAGTGTACAGGATAACCAGTGAATAACCAATGACCGGCCAAAATTTGCAGTGCTTCCCCTCAAACACAGACAATTCCGCTTACAGACAGGATCCTGGTAAGCAGCCATGCTTGTGCTAGGTCACAGTGTTTCCATCTTTGATCATCAAACACATCTTGAATACACAATTGCTTTGGCTTCCAGGATGGTATACAAAGTAAGTTAGATGTCTCAAACTCAGTCTTCCTGTTTCTAAGGGGAGGCAGAGCCACAAATGTTCAGCATTTAAGCATCTGTCCCTATTCCTCTATATAGATTCTGAGTGCAGTTTATTTTAGTGGTTGGACGCAAAGCAAATACATAGATGGAAAGAAAAAGAGCAGTTCAGGGATCCCTGGGTGGCGCAGCGGTTTGGCGCCCGCCTTTGGCCCAGGGCGCGATCCTGGAGACCCGGGATCAAATCCCACATCAGGCTCCCGGTGCATGGGGCCTGCTTCTCCCTCTGCCTATGTCTCTGCCTCTCTCTCTCTGTGACTATCATAAATAAAAAAAAAAAAAAAATTAAAAAAAAAAAAAGAAAAAGAGCAGTTCAAGAGAAGCCAACATACCTTCAGCATGTAGTAGAAGGGGACCCATGAGAGGAAGAGGTCAGAGAAAAATTCAGCAATGCTGAACACCCCATACACGACCCAGTAGGTCAGCCACTGGGTATCATCTTCTTTGTTGGGACTCTCTATGGCTTTAATTCTGAAAGGCAATAAAAAAGCACATATAACAACATGTAACGTCAATGAGACACTTTCACACAGTAGACTGTGACAGCCTGCCCTCCAACACCACGTAGGAAACTCAGGCAAATGTCTGCACATGCCCCTGAGATAAGAATACAACAGAAGGAAGCGATGTGGAAATAAG
The DNA here is from genome assembly GCF_011100685.1 of Canis lupus familiaris. Classification (NCBI taxonomy): domain Eukaryota; kingdom Metazoa; phylum Chordata; class Mammalia; order Carnivora; family Canidae; genus Canis; species Canis lupus. The sequence continues at coordinate 216,992 of NC_049224.1, read as the reverse complement.
ACAAGCCATGGTAACCACTGGTTACGCGTCTTCTGGTCACCAAAGAAACCGGCACCAGCTTCCCCCCGGATTTCCACCCTGCCTGTGCCTCCCTCCGGGCACCAGAGATCCCACCAATGACCGAGAACCCCCAAGCGGTATCCTGCCCCAGGGACACATCAGGGATTCTCTCGTGGTGGGGCGCCGGGCTGGCTCAGTAGGTGGACTATGCGACTCTGGATCGTGGGGTTGTTGGTGTAACCCCATGTTGGGGGTAGAGATTACTTAAAATCTTCAAAAACAAACATAATTCTCTTGTGGTAACTCTTGTGGTAATTCCCTATGTGCTTTTAATAACTGAGGTGTATTATGGGTAAGTAGAAATTTCCGTAAAGGAACTTCTGGAACACAGTCCAGATACTGCTGAAGTCTATGACGTGCTACATAATGCACAGGTGAAAACCAACGTCATGGCATCCGTTCGCTTCTGACTACTTCATGGGGCCTAGAGTGGGGGCTCTCCTCCCCTCATCTTAACATCAAGGACACTCTCAGCAGCAATTACTGCTCAAACAAATTTCATTCTGCAAATGAATGGAAATAAATTTAAAATAATCTTTTACTTCTGAATCACAGAAATTTCTCCCAGGCCTACAAATTTCTTCATTCTTCAGAATTCAGGTAAACCTGAATTCCATATTTTTTTACCCTGTCCTGACATATGTCTGGACACTTACCACAACTGAGTTGAACTAAAATAAAATAGTAAACCAGAAGAAGTATGCATCTGGTTACCTATGAAATGGGCTAACTCCTGAAAACACCTGGTAGCACAGGCTCCCCAAGGAGGCCAAAGGCAGCCGCAGGGATGAGCACAGGGCGGGAGGGCGGGAGGGAGGCCACAAGCCGTGAAGCCCACGCTCGCAGAGGCAAGGGCCAGTAAGAGGTCTGTTCACACAGGATGGGCGAGTGGATGCAGAGCCCGGGGAGGCGTCGCTGCGCCGCGTGGGCTCGGGCTTCCGCTCTCCTCGGGGCCGCAGAGTAACGGAGGCCCAAGGACACGCAGAGGCAAGCGCACCAGACACCTAAGAGCGGCCCCACGTGAGGCCACCTTCCTCGCATGTCTACTGCAGTGCATCTTTTAGGTTATGAGCGTGATAAAGACTTCTCCCACGTCACACCTGGGCAGAAGGGGTGCAGTTCTAGCTCCCACGTGGTCCTGCTTTTAGGAACCAAAGCAATTCGTGACTAGGTCCAGAAGCCAACCCACATGCAAACAGAAACTGAAACAAGCATTCCACGGAAACATCCTGATATTTTCAATTCCATCTGTGTCATCACTTTTAAGAGGTTAGTCAAGATCCACAGATTCAAAACCAGAAAAGCCACTCCAACAGTTCAAGGTCAGTGCTTCAAGGAATTAAAAAAAAAAAAAAAAAAATGGTGAGTCCTCTATCCCATGAGCACTGCACATTCAAAGCTTCCATGTTAATACACTCAGAACGCCGTGCAGAATGCTGGAGAGACCAAAACTGACCTCACAGGCTGACCCCAGTTTTGGAGAAAACCAAGGCACATGAAAGAAGACAGGACAAGACCACAGAGTCTTGTTACTATTATTATTAAACATTTTATTTACTTATTCATGAGAGGCGTGGAGAGAGGCAGAGACTCAGGCCAAGGGAGAAGCAGGCTCCCTGCCAGGGACCCCGATGCAGGACTTGATCCTGGGACCCCGGGGTCATGACCTCAGCCAAAGGCAGATGCTCAACCACTGAGCCACCAGATGCCACCCCCCAGAGTCTTATTATGCTGAAGAGATTTTTAATAGAATCTCTCATTTGATTGAACATTTAATTATTGTTTTAATCTAAAATAGCACAAAGTTCACATGAAAATGTCTACGTGTCATAACATCATAAATTAGGCACAAAAGAGGTAGTCTGCAGGTGCCAAGCCTGAGGCTCAAAGAGACGAAGCGCCCCAGTCTAGTTTGGGGAGGGAAGAGAAGGGCTTAAAACTGCTGCTTCCTGGGGCGCCTGGGTGGCTCAGCAGGTTAAGCATCTGCCTTCTGCTCAGCTCACGATCCTGGGGTCCTGGGATCAAGCCCCAAGTCGGGCTTCCCGCTCAGCAGAACAGTCTGCTTCTCCTTGGACCCCTCCCCCTGCTCGTGCTCAGTCTCTCAAATAAATAAAATCTTAAAAAAAAAAAAAAAAAACCTGTCATTTCCTGAATGCTATTTACTTTTATACTTAGTTTTCCAAGTGAGTGGACAGAGGTGATACTCGGCAATACATTCTCCTGCCTCGTACATATACGGGGTCACATCCCAACCTAGGCCACCCACGAGGAGGTGGCAACTTCTCAGGCCACATGGGGACTCACCTTAAATCTGAAGCACTCTGTGCCTTTAGGTCATTTCCATTCTGCTCAAAATGGAACAAAGACTGGGAGACGGAGGAACCAGTAATTTTCCCCCAACGTCATTTGCTGACAAGACTATCTCTTCCCCACTTCAAATTCTTGTCTCCTTTGTTGTAGACTAACCGGCCACATAAGCATGAGTTTATCTCTGGGCTTTCTACTCTGTTCCGTTGGCCCGTGTCTGTATTTGCGCAGATACCACTGCTTTACTGCAGCCTCGTAGCAGATCCTGGCATCTGGGACTGTGATACCTGCAGCTCTGTTCTTCCTCAGCATTGCTGTGGGATTCCATACCAATGTTAGGATTATTTCCTCAAGGTCTCTGAAAAGTGCTATTGGCATTTTGATAGGGATTATACTGAATCTGTAGATTGCTTTGAGTTAGTCTGGACATTTTAACAATATTGTTCTAATCCACGAGCATGGGATCTTTCCATTTGTGTCCTCTTCATCAATGCCTCAGAGTTTTCAGAGTACAGGTCTTTCACATCCTTGGTTAAATTTTACCTAATAATTATTTAACTTCATATTGGCCCTAGGAAATAGGTAGTGTTACTTTCATTTTTGAGGAAAAGACTGAGGCTTGAGGAAGAAAAAGAACAGGTGCAGGGCTCCTAGCTACAAGCAGCAGAGATTGGGGGTGCCTGTCGGGCTCAGTGGGTAGAGCAAGCAACTCTTGATCTCGGGGTCATGAGTTCAAGCCCCTGTGTTGGAGGAAGGGAGGAAGGGAGGGAGAGAAGGAGGAAGGAGGGAGGGAGGGAGAAGGGAGGGAAGGAGGGAGGGAGGAGGGGAGGGAGGAGAAGTAGCAGAGATTGGATTTATACCCAAAGTTAACCCCAACAAAGCCTGTGCCTGTTTCACTATTCCAGGCTATTTTCCTAGTTTCCCCGTTTCCTAGAACAACTCACCACCAGGCTGTACAACACTTAGCAAAATGTTTGGTACCAAGTAGGCATTTAATAAATATGTACACGAATATAAATACAAAAAGAGTTCATTGTCTTCCTTTTGGAAGAGACCACAATGATCCAGTCTCATGCTGAAGAAACCCAAGGCTCAGCAGTGGTAAATTGGGTCACAGAAGACAAACAAGAGGCAATGTCAGTCTCAAGGTCCAGATCCTTAGCCATTCCACCCTCCACCCTGCTTACCTAGGTGGAGGGCAGGGAGAGCAACTGGAAGGACACAGGACAGCGCTCTGAGGTGGCACCCTAGTCCACTGTTGCCCCAGCTACAGAACTCATTAGACAGACACATGCCTGGGGCCTTTTCAGGCCTGGTACTCCGGCTCTGGCAGGTAGAGCACAGGTATACACTTTAAGGAAGTTGTACAGGTGATCCTAAGGCTGAGCCAAGTTTCAGTCCTGCCAATCAAGGCTGAGTCTCAGCTGTGGCAAAGGGTAGGCAGCTACCCCTTTCCAGCAACGAATGGGAGGCCAAGGGAAAAGAAAAGGTAGAGAGGGAAGGCAAACTGAATAAAGCCTCTGCTATAGTCAGGATGAGTCGCTCTATGATGATCTAGAATGCCCACCTGAACATTCTCAAGTTTGTAAAAGAATTCAAAGTAAAAACATCTACTAACCAAAACTCTTTGCTAAAATTTCAAGAACAACTAAAAGTCCTCTATTTGTTTGGCTAGAACACTCACCTCCCCCAGGGTTTTCAATCCCCAGCTAAACCCTAGAGGAGCTCTGGAACTGTCCCAAAAGCAGCTGGGAACAATTCCAACCACTCTCCCACAGGCCTCGGCCACTGTCTTAAACGGTCTCTGTTTTACGTTGCCCTCGGGTGGGATACATTCGTTGCACCACCGACGCTGAACCTGGTTTCAGAACAACTTCTGGGGGAACACACTCGTAAAAGACAGACATCATGGTCTTTGCTCTGTGCAGACTCTTACTGCCATATTCTCATCACCGGCCCTTTGCCTGGCCACTCTCGGGGCTTTGTTCTCTCTCAACTCAGCCACCTGCCATGTTCCAGGGGCAGGGCTTGGCCTACCAGGAGCAAGTGGCACAAAGGAAAGGAGGCCTGAGTGAGTGGTAAGGACACGGCCAGGCTGCTGAAGACGACAGTCAATACTAGGTATGGGAGTGGCCAGCAGTTCTAAAATTTCAGAAAGCAGAAACTGTACAACGTTGAGTTGGAAGCTATCTTCGAGACCAACTATTCCTACTCTATTTTATAGGCTGAAATATGAAGCTCAAAGAGGAAAGACAGATACTAAAATGAACTTCAACTGAAAATAAAATACTGTTGAACTTCAACTTCATTTTTTTTTTTTTTTTTTTTTTATTGGTGTTCAATTTACTAACATACAGAATAACATGAACTTCAACTTCAAAATAAAATATTACAGAAGCATAGGTCCACACGCTTTTTAAGGACAGCAATGAATGGTGTGATTATATGCTGGTGGGTCCACACAATGAAATATTCTGAAGCCTTTAAAAAGGATATTAACAGAGAATGATGCCCAAGATACAGTGCTGAATGTAAAAAGATCACTACTTTTGTGTCTCGAAAAAGAGGCAAACACATAATCTTTTGTGTTTACAGACTAAGAATGGTGTCCAGAAATATAAATTTCAAATTGTATAAAGTTCATCCTGGGCATCGGGATTGCGGAATTTCATTTTAAGGTCTTTGCAATGAGCCTGTACTACGTTTTCGTAACAAAAGGAAGGAAAAAGATTTCTATATGGGAGAAAAAAAAATAAGCACCAGACTTTCTACAACTACTTCCTCCTATGAGACTAGCCCTCTCTAGGGCTTTGTTACACACTGAAGTGAGCATCAGGAACATTCATTTAATTTCTCTCTTGAGGAAACAACTCAAACTTCTCTAACCATGATCAGACATGCTGCTGTATTTTAGAGCATTAAAAGGCCTTCAATACACACATAAATACCGAAGAGAACAGAGTCCAACAGCCCATCACACAGGACGGACTCATTCTAATCTTCTATTAAACTATCAAAAATTACTAATTACACTGGACTGTGGAATCACCAGGCTTTCCCCTTCACTCCTTCCCAATGCTCATCTGGTTTGGCATCAGTTCACCATCCTTGGCACGCACCTTGTAATCTGGTTCTACCACTTAGCAGCCACAGGACCTCGAGCAAGTTATTTTGGGCCTTCGTGTCCTCATTTGTCAAGCAGGAACGATAAACCTTATCATGTTGTTATGAAGATTAAATTAATACACATTAAACACTCAGAATCAATGACAAACCAAGTAAGCTCTCGTTAAATATTACCCTAATAGATAAATACTTATAACCTGGTAGTAATTTATTATTACAGGGAAGTAAGAGACTGAAAAGAAAAGCAAGTGATAAGAATCCTCCAGTCCTCCTAACTAAGTAGAAGTTGTAGAGGGTTAACAGCATTGTTAATAAGCCTACAAGGGGATTGGAGAATTATCCACGGATTTTAATTATCCCTCACTCTCCAAATCCCAAATGCTACAGAGAATAAGAGCTGAAATCCCCAGATCCCATCTGCAGGCCAATGGGAACAAACTTGGACACTGCTGAGAACAATTTTCAGGCCCATGGTGTGAAGGTGGACTGGCAAAAATTCTTTATGTTAGGGGCGCCTGGGCGGCTCAGTAGTTGAGTGTCTGCCTTCAGCTCAGGGCGTGACCCCAGGGTCCCGGGATCGAGTCCCACATCGGGCTCCCTGCAGGGAGCCTGCTTCTCCCTCTGCCTGTGTCTCTGTCTCTCTCTGTGTGTCTCTCATGAATAAATAAATCTTTAAAAAAAAAAATTTGCGTTAGCATTGCATTGGTATTGATGCGCACAGAGCCCACTGGCCAGACCACCGGGCTTCAGTGACAGGTACTGGCTGCCTCCACCAGCCTTCATGGCCCATCTGTTTATGCCTTTTTTATAAAAATTTTATTTATTTGAGATAGAGACCCAGAGAGAGCAGGAGTGGGGGAGGGGCAGAGGGAGAGTGAGAGCTTAGCAGGGAGCCTGACATGGGGCTTGATCCCAGGACCCCAGGGTCATGACCTGAGCTAAAGGCAGATGCTTAACTGACTGAGCCACCCAGATGCCTCTTTTAATCATTTAAAAGCTCAATGACATCAAATTAATCACAACTATAATTCAGTTTTCTTCTTTGTAGGTTAATAAAAGTAACCACCCTTAATTAAGCACTTACTGATTATTAGATTCTGTGCTGTTTGACATATACTACCCACCCCTTTTACTTGTAAGAAAATTGAGGTTTATGAAATTTAAGCTATTTGCCCAAGGGTTAATAGAACTAGGAATTATCAGATCCATATACATACACTTCTGATCACTAACACCAAAGAAATTCCAGTACATGCCACCTGTACTGTACATGGTTCACATATATTCAAATTAGCCAGGTAACATAAAATTAAGTAGTAAATTTCTTCAAAGCACTGGCTTTACTACTAAAACCAGTTGTAGCCATCCAGAGAATTCTAATTTTAATGAGTCAACTATATTGCCAGACACTTAATTTAAAAGCCCTATAATAATAAACAGCTTTGAGATATGCTGTTGGTAAAGAACAGAAAGAAATCTGCCTGGGATCCATTTGCTTTGTTTTATTTTGAATGTGGTAAGTCCTATTTAATAGCAAGTACTCTAGAGTTTGAGGTAGATTATTGAAGCTTGAATATGAAGACTACAGACCGTAATGTTTATAACCCTTTTTGATACAGCAGACACACAGCATGACCATCCACAGCACCTAAGAGGTGTAGGGCTTCTTCTGCTGTGTTTATCAGAGTGTGATGTGGGAATTCCTGAGACTTCAAAATGGTTTTCCTATTTTTTATTACTTTGGTTTAAGAGAATGCCATTGCAAATGAGAAGGAAAAAAATTGCAAGGAAAAAAATTACAAGAGAAAAATATTACACATTTTAAGACACAAACACTAATTTGTTTCCATGCTTATAAAGAAAAGATTTGTCTTCTTTATGGAAAAAAAAAAGGTAAGAAGCTATGGGCACTCAAAGTTACACTTGTTTTCCACCACAGAGCAGTTGTGCCCTCAAAGCAAGAGAAAGGATTCTGTACATACAATAAAACCATTTTGCTTATTTACCGTTTATATCATGCCCAGCCTTCCTCATTCAAAAAAAAAAAAGAAAGAAAAAAGATATGAGCTAGCTAGCTAGCTAGGCCTCCTAAATATGTAGAAAAGTATCTTCTGAGGTGACTATACAAGAGGTGAGGTGACTATACAAGGACAATGAAAAAAACACTATGCTCATTTACTCTTTAATACGGTGTTCTCCTATGTAAAATGACTAAGCGAAATACGTAAATAAGCTAAATTCGCAGGCAAATACATTTGAAGATGAGTCTATAAAACATCTCTAATGGAGACTGAATATTACAACAAAAGCCGTCATTCGTTAGTCAAACATTTTGGTGTTTAATTACAATGGTCTTTTTTACCAACTGTCCACCATTCTGTGTTTTAATGCAAAATGAAAGATTCAGTCAATCAAATAGAGAACATGAGGAATGTTAAAGCGTGCAGGCCAGAGAATTCCGGCATCCCTACACTTACACCTATGCCTGACTTTGCCCCAAGAGACCCGTGACCCAAGTCCAGTAGCTCGTTTGTGGTCTTCCAATCTGAGAGAGCTGCCTCTCCTCCCACAGCTTCATCTCTAGGACCTAACCTAGCTAACTCCACCCAACGTGGAGCCCAACACGGGGCTCCAACCCACAGGCCCAAGACTAAGACCTGAGCTGAGATCAAGAGTTGGATGCTTAACTGACAGAGCCACCCAGGTGCCTCTAACATTTTAGAACTCAAAACTGAACGCCTTACAGTATGTGACAGTTAAAAAACCTATGCCTAAAGCAATAAAACAGCAGATGTGAATCCTACTGGAATAACCTTTGTCACTAAAACTGATGGCTCTGTAAATATGATATCTGTGTCAAATATAGCATCAGCAAGTTTCACTGAGGCTCTAGTGCAACCTGGACAAGCACAATCTAAACCAACCTTTCCCAAAGGGGGCCACATGAAGATAGGCTGGTACAGCCTTGAGTTACCTCGAACGTGTAAGCGATCCCTTCACCAGATCACCTGGCCTCCCTATCAGAGGCCGCAGGACGGACGTACACAGTGGCCACGTGGCTGAGAAGGGCGGGGAAGTGACTCCTGGGAGCCAGGAGAGTGCGTGAGGGGTATGACAGACTAAAGGCAGAGGAGATTTCTACAGCACCCACTCACACTTCGACTGCTACAAAAAGCCACTTCATGAACAATTTTTGAAACTGTTTTTCAACTTCTATATTTTTTTAAGATTTTACTTGACAGAGGGGGAGAGAACACAAGCAGGGGGGGACCGGCAGGCAGAGGGAGAGGGAGCAGTAGACTCCCCGCTGAGCAGGGAGTTGGACATGGGACTCCATCCCAGGACCCTGAGATCACGGCCTGAGCCAAAGGCAGATTTAAGCAACTCAGCCGCCCGGGCGCCCCTCAACTTCTATATATTAACTCACTGTTCCTCAAAATTCATTCATTGGTAATGTTGTCAACAGTCACAAAATACCTTAAAATGTTCTGTATGTATTTCTAGTCGTTGGAAATACCTTAAGAGATGAGGAATATTTATTTAAAGCCAGTCCTGACAGAGAGAACTCCAGGATGGGGTAGGTAAAAGCAGAAGGACGATAAACTGTATCTCCAGGGCCCTCATATACAGGGTGGGGGAAAGCATCACTAAAATTCATAGGCACATTCTAAAACGGAGCATTAGGAATGCCCTCCCCACAACTGCTTTTGAGCCACAAAGTAGATCATGAATAAGTAATTTAAATCATTCATCTTACTTGCTCCTTAAGACTTTCTTTTCTCTTATAGCACAGGCAAGGGAGGAAAAAAACTGACCAAAATGCTGGCTGTAATCACCCACAAAAGTAGTGACATGCTGTTATAAGGACATTTTATTACTTTTCCTAGTTTTTTTCCCTACAACTCCATCTTAAAATAGTTCAGCAGTATTAGTAGTAATACTAAGTAAAAAAACAGTAAAAAAGCTGACAAAAGTAAAATGTTTAAAAGTCTAAGATCTCAGGATACTCAAGACAAAAATTTGCAAGGTGCCAGTTACCGATCCAAGTGCAGGGTTGGCCAGAACATGCATGTGCGTCAGGCTATCCAGAGCAGTCAAAGTGAGGGCATCTGCTGCTCTGCTCGTAAGCACTCAGAGCTGCAGAGGGCAGAGCTAGTGTATGAGGAACATCAGCAACTCAGTAGAAAATATAAATAAATAAAAAAGTAAAAAAGATATGATTACAAGTTCTGGCATCACACACAGACACAAAGAAAACAAAGCCCCTAATGAGTCTGAGAACCACAAATACACATCGTGCAGCGCCACTGGGGAAGCCAGACTGTGCTTCAGACGACTTGCTTTTCTGAAACAAGTGGTGCTCAACTGCCAGTCACGCCAGGGCCACCTTCTCCAAGTCTCCTCTGGGTACCGAACCTCCATCTAGGAGTCCGACACTGCAAATCTTAAATGAGGAGGTTTCAGGCCTTTGTAACCTAAGCTCCTGCACCTTGTATGCTGTGAATCATTAACTAAGAAAATGCTGTGGCTTTTACTTGTGGTTAATTATATTACAGTTCCTTTTTTTTTTTTTTTTTAAGATTCATTTATTTCATTCATTCATTAAGAGAGAGAGGTAGAAACAGGCAGAGGGAGAAGCAGGCTCCCTGTGGGGAGCCAGACGCGGGACTCGATCCCGGGACCCCAGGATCATGCCCTGAGCTGAAGGCAGATGCTCAACTGCTAAGCCACACCCAGGGATCGTGGATTACAGTTCTTAGTTATTTTGACAGTGTGTTTTCCAAATTTACCCCCATCACCATCCCCTTTCTGATCTGATCTGACCTCACAGGAGTCATCCCCAAACATCTTCTCCTTGAGACTGTTTGCCTCCTGATAGAGAACCAAAGGCAGGGCCCCACTCCCTCAGGAAATCTAAGTCAGTGAGCACCTTCAGACGGGCTTGCCTGGGAAAACAGAGCAAGTCTGCAAATAACAACTTATGCTGCTGCTATTATAAACCAATGCTATGTAACAAGCGAAAGAACTTGTTAGTAATACATTCTAACTCCTGTTCACAAAACGCTGCAAATGGCTGTGTGCATGCAGATATATGATTTGGGAGGGCAGGACCCTATCTGAGAGGAAAGACACACCACCTGCAGACAAGGTACTGAGAGCATCATACGGAGGAGAGAAAGTCTGCATCAACAGCTCTCGTTTCATCTCCGCCTGGGTATGGCGTGGGTCCAAGATAGCCGGAAGGCCACATGGAAATCAGAGTAACAGAAAAGTTAGAACGTGGACTTTGGAACCAGAGTCCCCGCCTTTGTTCAGTTTATTTATTTATTTAAATCATTTATTTGAGAGAGAGCGAGAGGAAGAACAGGACTCGATCCCAGCACCCGGGGACCACGACCTGAGCTGAAGGCAGTCGCTTAACTAACTGAGCCACCCAGGTGCCCCATCTATTAATTTTAAAGGTAAGCTCTATGCCCAATCTGGGGCTTGAATTTACAACCCTGAACATTAAGAGTCTTCTGCTCCACCAAGCGGGCCAGCCAGGCTCCCTGGGTTTATATATAATCTCACCATCTACCGGTTGTGAGAACCTGATCAAGTTACTTCCTCTGTTTCCTCATCTGTGAAATGGGAATGGAGTACTTACGTCATCAGGGTGCCGTGAGCATTAAACGCGCTGTATTTGTAAAGCACTTACACAGGGATACACAGGTTTCTGGGAAACCAAGTGCCGCACAGGTAAGCAGCCATGCAAACAGCTAACTGGCCTGGTGGCACAGTTTAACGTGGGCTGGTGACGACACAGAAGATAAAATGACACTTCAATGAAGGGGGCATGAGATTTCAAAGGTGCTGCCAAACATCAGTCTAAATACAGCCACCAAATGCTGGACTCACATTTAGTCTTTTTGAGCTTAGTACTAAAACCCGCCTAACTGCACTTTCACACCCCTGTGTAGTAACTGGGTCTCGGTGCGACCTTGGGAAACGTACCCTACCTCCCTCTGCACCCGGATCATTTGAAAACGAAAGGAAGTAGATTACATGCCTGATCTCTACAGCCCAACTCTGAGAGTCCCAGGAAGGTGGTGAACTGGGGCGCGTGGGGGTTCAGGGGGTGAGCGCCTGCCTGTGGCCCAGGGTGTGACCTCGGGGTCCCGGGATCGAGTCCCACATCGGGCTCCCTGCATGGAGCCTGCTTCTCTCTCTGCCTGTGTCTCTGCCTCTCTCTGTGTCTCTCGTGAATAAATAGATAAAACATATTTTTTTAAGTAGAAAATAAAAAGAAAAATAGTTTTTGTTTTTGTTTTTTTTGTCAAATTGTTTAAAGTTGCTGGACAGGATGAAAAACTCTCCTCCTTTCCTTTCTCAGCAGGGCAAAAATCAAAATATAAAATAAAGTCATTAGACTTTCCCTCATAATTCCATTTGACCAAAGCAGCAAGGACAAGACTAGCACCCAGTCGGGGACCCCGGTGGGGGCTGCCTTAGGTCTGTGGCAAGGGACTCTGCACAGGAGGGCATAGCACAGCACCCGCTCCTGGGGGCGTCTCTCAGACTCTGATCTGTGCAATGCCACGGACAGCAGGGCTGCACTGGGAAGAAAGGCCACATTATAGGATTCCGCAGATAAGGACTGTCCAGAAAAGACCCACCCACAGGGATAGAAAGCACTAAGTGGTTTCTGGAAATTGAGACACAGGAGAAACAGGGAGTGACTGCTAATGGATCCAGTCTCTTCGCGGGGGGCGGCGACAAAAACGTGCTGGAATCAGGCAGCGCTGATGGGCTGCACAACTTTATGAATACGCCACGCATAGAACCGCACACTCTGAAAGGGCTGCATGTGAATTATAGGTCAGCAGAGAAATGGGGCGACATGGGGTGGTGTACCGTGGTGACAGGGGTTCGCCCAATGCAGGGGCCCACCTTCTCGGAAACGGAGTGCGGCAGGGAGGACGGCGACCCTGCCAACAGCTCGACAGGAGGCGGCTGGAATCAGGCTTCAGATAACTGTACAGTCTGGCCAGAAGGTCTGCAAACAGGTAGAAGATCAAAGGCTCTGCTCTCCAAGGGAAATGACAGCACAGAAAACAGGCATGAGCAGCAGAGGGGCGGCCTCCCGAGGCAAGAGCAGGAGCCACAGCGCCGGGTCCCCACTGCCGGTCCTCGCTGGCCGCGCCCTGACCTGAAGCCAGGTAAGCCAGGTCTGGCCGCCGTCTCCCGGGGCTCAGCCCTGAGACCAGCGCTGACCCTATGGCACGGCGGCCCGGACGGAGGCGGTGACCACGGCCCGGCTGGCGACACTGGGCCAGGCAGCTCGCCGCAGCCCCGACCACCGCAAGACATAAGTCCTAGCATGTCACCCACTTAAAACCCAGCCGAGGTGACCCGAAAACCTGCAAACTCCCTACAACCACCCGGAATACACGCACACTGACCCCCCAGCCGCGGCCCCTGCACGATGGCACCTGCCCCCGGGCTCCTCGCCTTGCTCGGCCCGGGCACACGCAGCCCCGCCATCCTCCAGCCGAGCTCAAGCAGGAGCTCCCAGAAATACCCGTGGGGGCCCTTCCCGTTGCCCGGCAGCCCAGCTGCCTGCCGACCTTCCCCACGGCTCACGGCCTCCGTGGCACCCACCGCCCGCACCTCCCCGCTTACTGCCATCACCCTGGTCCCTTCAGGGCACAGAGCACGCGGCCACCGTGGGCCACAGCGCAGCTGAAGTGCTGCCCCCCACGCCTGGAACGGGCTGGACTCGATTCCTGCTAAACAGATAAACCCAGACTTTTCAGAAGAACTAACAGCACCATTGTCAACAATTTCCCGACAGTCACACAATTACCCTGGTTAAGCAATGAATGAACCTGATGAGACTCATGTTTAACACTGACTGCCTGAAGGCTACTCAGTGGAGGGCGGTCTGCTTCTACTGTGCATAGTCCCATGCCACCCTGGCAAAGCAAAGGTCAGGCGGGGTCCCAGGGGCAGCAGGGTGTTTCCCCATCCTTCACTCCATCAAGCGTAACACGCACCAGTTTCTGCTGCCGCTCGACATCAGGGTTCCAAGACACTGGCTGATGTTAGATTCCTTTACAAATTAAAAGATGGAGGAGACTTAGACCCCCAAAGCCCAGGCTGCACCTCAGACCAATTACACCAGAATCTCTGGAGGTGGGGCCCAGGCATCAGTATTTCTGAAGGCTCCTCAGGTAACTCCAATGGGCACCCAGGGCTGAGAACCACTGTTTTAGGGAAAAGTCCAAGTACCCACAGAGAGCAATCTTCACTCCATTACCTTCACTCTATATGGTCAGAGAAACGTATCTTTATTTTAAAGGTGAAAGAGTTGGGCCTATAAAAAGAAGCATATTTACTATAAATATATACACATATAATTATATGTTACTATAAATAAATACTCCAGAGATACTCGCATCTAGAGATACTCATTATTTCCTGAATTTCTGCTGAAATCATTAATTATAATATTAGATTTTAGCATTTCTCCAGCTCCTGGTATAGTGTAGTACATATATCACTTTGTCTCAGAATATTCAAATAGAAAAGTATATATATTTAGTGAACGGAATAATCCCAAAACATGAAAAACCCACATACCTGACCCACTTAGAAATATGAACGTCTCTATCATTTCACAGAATCCCGAACAATAGACAGGAACATTTAGCTTCTTGGAAGTAAAAAGATGCAATACTATTCAGTTGACTATGCAGAGAATGAAAGAATGATCACAAACAAATGATTTAAAACAAAAAGGGGGCAACTGGGTGGCTCAGTGGTTGAGCGTCTGCCTTTGGCTCAGGTCATGATCCTGAGGTCTGTGTCTCTCATGAATAAATAAGTAAAATCTTTAAAAAAAAAATAGGACTGAAAAAGAGATTCCTGCTAGAATTAATTCACTTCAGGTGAAGGAGAAACATACTGCAGTTCTGTCTGCGGTCACATCCACCTCTGCACACGCCTGGACTTGCATATCTCCCCGAGAAAAAAGATTTTTACTGTTCTAAAGCCCACACCAATGACATCACACCAACAGAGAAGGTTATTTTTCCCACAGGATTATGTACTAAATGGTACTGATATAGAAAAAGAGTTTTATGATATTCAGTATTTCCAAAAATCCATATTCCCTGCTGGTTCAAAATAGTTCGAGCAGCTAGGCAATTATTAAATTGCCACCCAAGATTTGTTCAAAATGTGCTCAATAACTTCTAAAAGCCCAAACCTGAAAAATCCTTCAAACTCTTATTAAAGGAACTCTTGCAAGCAGAATACACAATCAAAAGAAAAGTAAAAAGTAAAGGAATGTACTTTGTTATTTTGTCTGATGGCACAGACACATCGTGTGAGCCATTTGAATCACTGTTAACTACAAACTTTTTATACACACCGTATTATCAGTCAATTACATTTTATGGAAAACCGCTATTCTTGTACCTTTTTCAGGGACCCGAAAGCCAAACAAACCAGTTTTCCTGGTCTGCCCTTCTTTGGTACACACATGCAACTTGGATGGTGCTTCAGCGGGTAATGCTGGAAGAGGGTAAATGCTTTTCTGAGCATGAAGACAGGGGCTCCAAATTCCTAACAAGTAGCATCCTAATGTAGCCAGACTTTGTGGAGTGCTAAGTGTCTGCAGGAGACTAATACAGTAACTACTTATGTAACTTCAATTTAATTGTTCAAATCGCAACTTCTAAAACATGTTTCCTTTCTAGTCAGATACTAAAATTCTAGCTTGTCCTGTAATAGACACAAGATGCAATAAATGCGTCATCTGTTAGCCTCCCAGCCGAAAATTCTTTTTTCCTTTATCTTTACAGTTGAGAGAAGTTGCAGAAACCAATTCAATGAAAATAAAACCCACCAGCTTTCTTAGGTAGAGCTACAGAGTAAAACAGTTCATTTGTGGCGAAGAATTCTGATTTGAATGAATGAAAACATGAAAATGTAGAATATTTTTCAAAACAAACATTGTAGGGGCCCCTAGGTAGCTCAGTGGTTGAGGGCCTGCCTTCAGCTCAGGATTGAGTCCTGCATCAGGCTCCCTGCTCAGCTTCTCCCTCCGCCTGTGTCTCTGCCTCTCTCCATGTGCCTCTCATGAATAAATAAAATATTTTTTTAAGATTTTATTTATTTATTCATGAGAGAGAGAGAGAGAGGCAGAGACACAGGCAGAGAGAGAGGCAGAGGGAGAAACAGGCCTCTTGCCAGGAGCTCTACTGGGATTTGATCCCAGGACCCTGGGGACACGCCCTGGGCTGAAGGCGGTGCTGCTCAACCGCTGAGCCACCCGGGCTGCCCAAATAAAATCTTAAAAAAAAAGGGGGGGGGGGGGGGGAGAGAACACTGTAGACTAAAAACGTCAGGTCAAAAAAAAAACAACAAAAAAATAAAATAAAATAAAATAAAAACGTCAGGTACTAACAAATTCAGAACCTAATCTGCTAAGATTCATTTTTAAGTGTAATTACATAAATGAGAAATTCATAGAACCAAGGAGTTATATATTAGGGATACATCTTGTAAGGTTGTTTTTGTTTTTATACTAGGGTAAATGTTTTCCATTTGCCTGTAGTAAGCGGCCAGTCTTTTCAAAATGAAGCAGGCAAAACTGTCCCCAGAATTAACTTTAATTCTGAATTATGGAAGTCTCATTTGATGGGGTTTACTGTTATGCAGGTAAGTATAAGGTGACTTATATCGTAAGATAATCATTGAGGAGGAGGGATCAGTTCTGCGGCCCGCTGAGGCCTCCCCAGCCCTGAAGGCCGCACTCCGGGGCCCTCTGCTGCGCCCGCATCACCGGGCACCGCCGCCCCAGACTGCGAGGCGGAAGGCACTTGGGCTTGTCATCAGGGGAGGCTCCAAGTGCGTGACCTCGGGCAGTGTGTGCCCTCTTGGTGCGCGGCCGCTCCCCCGGGAGATGGGGGTGTGCAGGCCCTGGGGCAGCCCCGGGCGGGGAGGCGGGGGAGAGAGGGAGGGCGCAGAGGGAGGGGAGGGGAGGGGAGGGGCAGGGAGGGTGGGGGGAGGGGAAGGGTGCTTTTTTTTGTTGTTGGGTCTTTTTCTTGTAGGGGAGGATTCAAGGGGGAAAGGGAGGGGGAGGGAGGGTTGCAGGGGCCACTTACGAGACGTAGGCTGGGTAGCCGAATCCTATCAAGTTGCAGAGGAGAGAGGCTCCATAACCGAACACCAGGTACAAGGCCAGCAGCCCGACGGCGCCTGGGACGCGAGGGGAGAAACGGGCCGCGGGGCCCGGGTCCTAAGCCGGGCGCCCCGCGCTCTCCGCCCCCTGGGCCCCCGCCGCCCCGCCGCGCTCCACCGGGAGCCGCAGAGCCCCCTCCCCCCGCTCCCCTCCGCCCCCGCCCCCTCCCCTCCCCCGCCCTCCGGGAGCGCCCGCCCCGCCCGCAGGAGGCCCCGCCGCCCGCGCCCAGCCTGCGCGCAGCCACCGGGACTCGGCGCTCGGCCGCGGGGACCGACACGTCAGCGCCGCCGCCCCTCCCGTCCCCTCCCGTCCCCTCCCCTCCCCTCCCGTCCCCTCCCCTCCCCTCCCGTCCCCTCCCCTCCCCTCCCGTCCCCTCCCCTCCCCCGCCAGCACGGGCGGCCCCGGGAGGCCCCGGGCACCTCCGCCCGCCCCCCGCCCCCCGCCCGCCGCCCCCCGCCCCGCCCTGCACCCACCGAGCGCGATGTATCTGCGGTTCACGCCGCTCCGGGCCTCGAGCCTGGCCAGCAGGTCGGTCATGCAGTTCTTCTCCTGCAGGAACCGGTCGAACCTCTGCCTCACGGCCGCAGACATGGCGAGGCTGGCGAGGACCTGCGCGCCGCCCGGGCTGCTCCGACTGCGGGGGCCGCCGAGCGCGGAGGGGAGGGGAGGGGAGGGGCGGGGGCGGACCGCGCCGGTGGCCGCAGCCCCGCCCCCCGCCCCCCGCAGCCTTTCCCCGCGGAAGGTAGAGCGAAGGCGAGCCGCTCGGGGAGGGGGCGGGGACGGAGGGGCGGGGCGGGGGGAGGGAGGGAGGGGCGGGGCGGGGCGGGCACCCGAGGCCGAGCGCGCAGCGGTGCCGGGCCCGAGGCAGCGCCGTGCGAGGCCTGCTTCTCCCGCGGCCGGAACTCGGCCCAGCCTCCTCCGTGGTCTCGGGATGGCCCTGGGACAGGCTGTAGGCCCTCGGGGTGGAGGCCCTCGGGGTGGAGGCCCTCGGGGTGCAGGCCCTCGGGGTGCAGGCCCCCGGGGTGCAGGCCCCTCGGGGTGGAGGCCCTCGGGGTGGAGGCCCTCGGGGTGCAGGCCCCTCGGGGTGCAGGCCCCCGGGGTGCAGGCCCCTCGGGGTGGAGGCCCTCGGGGTGGAGGCCCTCGGGGTGCAGGCCCCTCGGGGTGGAGGCCCTCGGGGTGCAGGCCCTCGGGGTGCAGGCCCTCGGGGTGCAGGCCCCCGGGGTGCAGGCCCCTCGGGGTGGAGGCCCTCGGGGTGGAGGCCCTCGGGGTGCAGGCCCCTCGGGGTGCAGGCCCCCGGGGTGCAGGCCCCTCGGGGTGGAGGCCCTCGGGGTGGAGGCCCTCGGGGTGGAGGCCCTCGGGGTGCAGGCCCCCGGGGTGCAGGCCCCTCGGGGTGGAGGCCCTCGGGGTGCAGGCCCCTCGGGGTGGAGGCCCTCGGGGTGGAGGCCCTCGGGGTGCAGGCCCCTCGGGGTGGAGGCCCTCGGGGTGGAGGCCCTCGGGGTGCAGGCCCCCGGGGTGCAGGCCCTCGGGGTGGAGGCCCTCGGGGTGGAGGCCCCCGGGGTGCAGGCCCTCGGGGTGCAGGCCCTCGGGGTGCAGGCCCCTCGGGGTGGAGGCCCTCGGGGTGCAGGCCCCTCGGGGTGGAGGCCCTCGGGGTGGAGGCCCTCGGGGTGGAGGCCCTCGGGGTGCAGGCCCCTCGGGGTGGAGGCCCTCGGGGTGGAGGCCCCCGGGGTGCAGGCCCCCGGGGTGCAGGCCCCTCGGGGTGGAGGCCCTCGGGGTGCAGGCCCTCGGGGTGGAGGCCCCTCGGGGTGCAGGCCCTCGGGGTGCAGGCCCTCGGGGTGGCCTTTCCGAGGAACTTCTGCACTCCCTGAACCTTTCTGTGCGGTAGGCTATGACGATGGCAGGTACCCTGGGAACGCTCCCCACCACCCACCCCTCCCCGCCCTGTGCCCAGAGAAGCCGGTTGTCCCGCCTGCCAGCAGTTACTCCAGCAGGTAAAGCGACACTCGGGGTGGGGCCGCCCCGGGCCCCCGCAGCCCGCCCCCCGCCCCCCGCAGCCCAGACCCCCGCAGCCCGGACTGGGTGGATGCTCCTAGCATCTAGCAGGTGGTGGCCAGAGATGAGGGCACACGTCCTCCAGTGTGCAGGACAGCCCTCCCGGGAGATGGTCCAGCCCCGAATGTCCATCGTCCGGGTGTGGGGGAGCCTCCCGCAACTGAAGAGCTCCAGGTAACCCCGTAACTGGGTCCTCTCACTTTGCTGGTCTTTGCTCAAATGGCACCTCAGCGGGACCTTCTCTGACCCTGAATTCTAACCCCCAGTGTCTCTACCCCCTGTCTGGCTTTATTTTTCTCTATAGCACTTAGTATGTCTGACAGTCCACATGTTCTACTTTTTAAAAATATATATATTTTAAATGATGTTGTTTTATTCATTTATTTTAATTCCAGCATAGTTAGTATACAGTGTTATGTCAGCTTCAGGTATATAATGTGGTGATTCAACAGTTCTGCACATTCCTGGGTGCTCCTCAAGATAAGTGCTCTTGGGCAGCCTCCAGGGCGTGATCCTGGGGTCCCGGGATCGAGTCCCACAACTGGCTGCTTGCAGGAAGCCTGCTCCTCCCTCTGCCTAGGTCTCTGCCTCTCTGTGTCTGTCATGAATAAATAAATAAAATCTAAAAAAAAAAAAAAAAAAAAAAAAGACAAGCGCTCTCCTGTATCTCAAACACCTAGAATATTGCCTGGTACTTAATAGGTTTTCAGAAACTAGTTTTTGAATAAATGGATATGTAACACACATTGTACTACCCAGTAATCTAAGTGCTACGTGTACTAATTCATTCAATCCTCATGCTAGCATGGGGCAGTTACTACCTTTTTTACACTCATATAAGGGAAGGAAATCAGATATAGCAAGGTGTCATGACTAATAAATATCAGCTAGAATTCAGACCCAGTCTCTTACCCCTATATTATGCTGCCAGTATGGGTTGAATTGGTCCTTCCCAAAAAAGATATGTTGGAATCCTAACCCTCCATACCTCAGAATGTGACATTTTGAAGAAAGGGTGTTTACAAAGGCAATCAAGTTAAGAGGAGGTGATTATGATGGGCTCTGATCCAATAGTTCCTTGGTGGCTCAGTCAGTTAAGCACCCGACTCTTGATTTTGGATCAGGCCATGATATCAGAGTTGTGAGATCCAGCCCAGCATGAGCCTGGATGTGGAGCCTGCTTAAGATATTCTCTCTCGCTAGGGGCACCTGGGTGGTGCAGTTGGTTAAGCCTCTGACTCTTGGTTTCAGCTCAGGTCGTGATCTCAAGGTAGTGGGATCAAGCCCCACATTGGGCTCCATGCTCAATGATGCGTCTGCTTGAGTTTCTCCCTGTCCCTCTCCCTCTCCTCCTATTCTCTCTCTCTCAAATAAATAAATCGTTAAAAAAAATTTTTTTTAAGATTCCCTGTCTCTCCTTCTGCCCTTGTCTTCCTTGCATGTTCTTTCTCTTAAAAAAAAAAAAAAAAAAAAAAAAAAAAGAGGAATTTGGAAGCAGAGACAGATACACAGAGGAAGAGTGTGAGACACACAGGGAGAAGTCTGCTATCTCTATGCCAAGGAGGGCTGGAGCAGATCCTTTCCTCACAGCCCGCAGAAGAAAGCAACTCTGTGGAAACCTTGATCTTACACTTCTGACATCCAGATCTGTGAGATGGTAATTTCTGACAATCATTTTGTGGTACTTTGTTATAGCAGCCCCAGCAAACCATCATAACTGCTTACAAAAATAGCTGAATTTGGAACTTTTAAGCCAGTTATAAGTTTGTTTAATTACCTACTAAATGAATACAATAATTATTACTTACCTGGAAGTCGGGGTCATATTTTTGAGTGCTTCAAATGATTCACAATTTGAAATTTTTAAGGTTTTTTAACCAAGGAGCCAAATTCTTTTAAGTTATATATTCAAATCAGCCTAGATTTTTATCACTGTTTCATACAGTGTTACCATTTGTACTATATCAATTATGCATGAAGTATCTGGAAACATACTATTCATTTGTATTTCTTTTGTATAAATATTGCTCCTTCCTCAATTTTCTCCTGACTTAGATTCCAAAGTTTTTCCTTCCTTCAGCACTCTACCTAGTACTAGTAAGACAAAGCAGCACAGTACGGCGTAGTTTGTGGGCCCTGTCTCTGGATCCAGCTTGGATGGGTGGCGGCCCAGCACCACCATTTAGCTGTGTGACTTTAGGGAAGTTACATAAGCTCTCTGTGCTTCCATTCTCTCATCCATAAAATAGGGATAACAATCCATCTCTCATTCTCTCATCCATAAAATAGGGATAGCAATAGTACCTACTTTCACAGGGTCATCATGATGGTTAAATAAATCACAACTTGCAAGATTTTCAGAAGAGTGTTTAATGCAAAATCAGACTTAGGTAATTTAAGAAACAAAAAAAGCACAGCTAGATACTAAAATTGAGATAGAAGAATATTACATAATTCTTACTTTTAAGAAATACAATCAGTGTGGGGAGTGTGAGCCCTTTAGGTCATCCAGTCATGTCTACAAAGCGTAGACCCTTGCATGATGAGAAAGTGATGCAGAAGATGAGAACTTGGCCCTACGTCTCAGGCTATTCACTCACCTGCATCTACACGGTGTATCCTGGCGGCAGACCCAGAACCGGACAACCAGGTCATTGCCGGGAAGGCTGCCGACAAGGCTGGCCCGAAGCAGGTTGACTTCGGCAGTTCCTAGGGCGGAAGCCCAACTGACCCGGGATGATGCAAATGTTATTACTGTACTGTTCACGGGCTCCAGAAGAAAACTCTGCCGAGGATCTGTGCTCTCTCCATAACCTGTCTCTTTGGGTTAAAGTTTCGGAACTGTCTGAAGTCATGATTCTGTCACATATGTCAGGAAGAAGACATGCATACCCTCCTAGGTACTCTCTCTATTAACCCCCCCAACGAACCCACGTGGCGGCGGCCCTGGCTTTTGTCGGAGCCTGGCACCAATGAGGCAGCCGCTTCCCAGTCAGGGGACCCCCAGGCCCTGCAGACACAGCCCTGGTGGCACAGCCCCTCATGCTGCCAGAGGATGGCGGGAGGTGTGATGCAAAGAAGGGAGAGACAAAGTGAACAAAACCCGAGACACTGACTTGCCAGGCAACGGGAGGGCAATGCAGCCTGGGTGCAACTTAGGCAAGAGAGTTCAAGGAAATAATACATGAACATTACAGGGTTTCACTGAATGCATTTGAGTTATGTTTTGTTTTTTCATTTTTCTTAATCTCTTTTTTTAAATAAGACTTTATTTATTCATGAGAGACACACAGAAAGAGGCAGAGACATAGGCAGAGGGAGAAGCAGGCTCCCTGCAAGGAGCCCGATGTGGGACTCGACCCCAGGACCCCGGGGTCACACCCTGAGCCGAAGGCAGACGCTTAACCACTCAGCCACCCAGGTGCCCCTCTTTTGTCTTATTCTTAAACCTTTTCTGCTAAAAATGTAAACAAAGCATTTTATTACCATTGATCAAACAGGAAGCTGAATTTTAGATAATTACTGCTCATAATTGCAAATAAATCAACCTAGGAATATTCTTTTCTTTAGCAAAGTATTTCTATTCTAAAATCAAATGCCATATGTCATTACTATTGCACATAAATCCAAAATCTTTCATCATATATAAAAGTGCGCTCTGATTCACCCTTTCACTCCTCTAATGGCACCTGCTCAGAAGACAGATAGAAAATAAGTCCCTGAGAGATGATGTCTCTAGGTTTGGCACCAGTTAATCCAGTTCTGGACAAACAATGGCTTTTAGACCCGTACTAGGGTGGTATTGTGTCCACTGCCCCTGGGATATGGTTTAAATCACAGAGAACAATCCAGATTCGCCTCATACATTTTTGCTTTTCTCTCCATGTAAGAGAAGGACTAGAGTCACACAATTTTGTGCATTTCCTTTCTTGTCTAGGCATTAGGGGAATTTAGTTAACTTGAATAAAGGAACTAACCAGCTATTAATTTCCTATTGCTGTTGCAACAAATTACCACAAGCTTGGTGACTTAAAACGGCAAATGTTTATTATCTTGCAGTCCTCGACATCAGACATCTGACACAAGTCTCACTGGACTAAATCAAGTTATCATCAGCAGGGTTGCATTCCTTTTTAGAGGCTCAGGAGGAGATCAGGGTGTGGGTGGTTTTTTTGTTTTGTTTTGTTTTGTTTTGTTTTGTTTTTTTGGTTATTTGTGGTTGTTAGCAGAACTCTGGTCCCTGTGGGGGTAGGACTAAGGTCCCCATTTCCTTCCTCATCTTCAAAGCCAGCAGCAGTGGGTTGAATCCCTATCATACTTGAAATTTCTCTTCCTTTTTTCTTTGGTCTCATCTCTCTGCCCCAGTGTCTGACTTCCACTTCCGTTTTTAAGGTCTCATGTGATTAAATTGAGCCCACCCAGATAATCCAAAATAATCTCCCAATTTTAAGGTCCATAGCTTTAATGACATCTGCAAAGTTCCTTTTGCCATGTAAGAGGACAAACTTACAAATTCTGGATTCTTGGGTATAGATATCTTCGGGAGGTCATTATTTTGTCTATCACACCAGCCTTAGATGGGGGATCCATAAACCAGCATCAGGGTCCCTGAAAAAACTGAACATGTTGAGATTAATCAACTGGTAGTCCTTTCCCTCACAGTGAGAGCCCACTCAGGACATGGCACAGGCTAAGCATGGGCCCCACAGCAGATGTCCTGGCTCCATTTCTTACTCACTGTGTCATTTTAGGAAAGTTCTCAACTTCCAAACCCCACTTTCCTCAGCCTATAAAATGAAGCTAACATTAGTAACTCCCTGCTATCGGTTCACTGTGTGTGTCGTCCCCAAATTCACATGTTGAACCTAACCCGAAAGTCGACCACACTTGGAGGCGGGGCCTTTAGGGAGTGACTAGGTCATGAGAGTGGAGCCCTCATGATGAAAGTAGTGCCCTTTTAGAAGGGACCCCAGATTGCTTCCTCACCCCTCCCACCCTGTATGGACACAGAGAAGGTGGCTGTCTATAAACCAGGACGTGAGCTCTCACCAGCTCCCGAATCTGCTGGTATCTTAATCCTGAATATCCCAGCCTCCAGAACTGTGAGAAATAAATATTAAGTCACCCAGTCTGTTTTTGTCATAGCTGCCCAAATGGACTAATATATTACCTCATAGGGTTGTGGGGGAAACGACATATTCCATGTAAAGCACTCTGAAGATTGCCTGGCCTCATGGAGTATGCTGAGGTGTGAGCTATCCCAGAAGACCCATATACAAACGAAGCAGACAGTCTCAAGAGTTAAAAATTGCTTAAAATTCCTCCCTCTTGTCTCATTCTGTGGATTCCAGGATTTGGTATCTGTGAAAATAAAAATAGAAGAAATAAAAGCACATTTTCATCAGTAATTTGTGGCAAAGGAGGAGGAAAACGAAAAATTATCCTGAGCATCTATTTTGTGTTAAGCAATTTGTGTGTGTGAAGAATCTGAGAACACATTTTAATGAGGTGGAGGCACCAGGTGCTTGAGAATTAAAGGCGTAGGCTTTCCCAAGGCACACGGTAGTACAACAAAATTTCTAATTTCCTAGTTTTGTCTAGGACCCTTTGACTAATAAGTGGCCAAGGGAAATGGACCCTCCAGTCCTGCACCGATAGGAGCAAGGAACTGACCCTACAGTGTGTGTCAGGTCAAGTCCAGCTGGTCTCTGACATGTAGCAAGCTGATTTATGCAGCCCTTTACCACTGAGTAGTCTCCAAATGCTCCCTCCTTCTCCTTGGTCTCTGCCTTTCAGCTTTTTTTGGATGAGTTCTGGTTCAACATCTTCCAGCTCTTAGACATCGATCATTCTATGTTGACTCAAGGACATGCTTCTTCCTTTGAATACATAAGTAACTTTTGCTTTATTATGAGCAGGGCAGTACAATTAGGTGGGAATGACTTGACCATGTGGCCTTTAGCTTATTATCCAGAACATTCTATTTAAAATCATTGCTGGGGATCCCTGGGTGGCGCAGCGGTTTGGCGCCTGCCTTTGGCCCAGGGCGTGATCCCGGAGACCCGGGATCGAATCCCACATCGGGCTCCCGGTGCATGGAGACTGCTTCTCCCTCTGCCTGTGTCTCTGCCTCCCTCTCTCTCTCTCTGTAACTATCATAAATAAATAAAAAATAAAAAAAGCAGGCATCCTTTCATTTAAAAATAAAAAATAAAATAAATAAAATAAAATAAAATCATTGCTGTTGTAGATTAATAACAAAGTTGTATTGGAGGCTTTGGAATATGGTTTTGGAGTGGGGGGCAGCTTGATTTTTTTTTTCACACCTTTGCTTGTAACAACTCTACCTTTTGGCCACCATAACAAAAACTGCTGAAAGTGAGAAATTATTAGTTTAAGAGATCATGATGTAAACTATCTCCAAAAAGCACCAACTGTTGTGTGTGTAATTGTAGCCAGCTTTATCAAATTTACTGAAAATGTTGATATTTTTAATGATTGTTCTTATGGAAACAGCTGGAACTTGAAAACATCAATCATTAGAACTGTAACTTCTGATTTTGTAAATAAAAACTAAATTTATGTTGAACACAATACCAAAATCTATATCACGTGTATATTTGGTATGTTTCTAGCTCCACACAGTGGCATATGAAATGGATTAAAGGAGGCGTTTCTGTTGCTGGATTCTCTGGGGATGTGATTACTCACACGTTGTGTCTTTAACGTGCAGGAGGACCTTTACACTTAGTTTGCTTCATATTAGGTTCACAACTTCTATTTGATGTGAAACAATGCCACAATTTGGACTAGATGCAGATGTCCTAAATAAGCCACAAAAGATTTGAGTGCAAAATTAAGTGAAGGATAGGCAGTTAATCTTAATTGACGGAAAGATAATAATAGCTCAATTTCAGAGTAATCTTTTAAAAACAAATTATTTTATAGAGTTACTTCAAATCACTTTCTCTAACTCATATTAATTCACAGGAGAATAAAGGGAAAAAAGTCAGCTTAGACTGAAAACCTGCATCAATTTGTTTAGCATGACTTCCATTCCCTTGCCTTGGATTGCACCTACATTGACAGACGAAAGTGGAGAGTTAAGCATCTATCTTAGGATTTTGCCAGTAAAAGTTATATGAATAATTACTCGGTGTAGACAGCCCCAGGTTAAGACCTTTCAACAGAGAACTGGACTTGGGTAGATTTTTCTGGGTGACCTAGTTTGAGACCAAGGAATGGTCAGCACTCTTTTTGTCAGGCATAAAATAGATCCCAGAATATACTCCTCCACCCTCGAAGTCCTTTCTCAATTATTTAAATTTAATTTGTTGAAGGTTTTCTACTCATTTTCAGAAGGATAATGAATAATAATAATGAATCATCCATTCAACAGCTATTTACAGAGTACCCACTATCTGGTGAGCGCTGAAGGTTCATGCGAACCAAGATAGACAAGGCCCAAGCTTTGTGAATCTCACAGGAGATAATTGCCATAGCAACATCTGGTGTCCATCACTGAGGATTTGAAATAAACTTTAGCATCTTAACACAATGTATTTTTTTCATCACCAAAGAGAAAATTGTTATCAATAAGAAAAGTCTCAATTTGGCTATCACATGATCCCATTTCTTCGCTTTCTACCCGGCATCCTCTCCTGTGCTAGCAGCAGATGCTCTCCTGCTCCGTCAGCTTTCCTCCCGTTTCCTCAGATCCAACCAGAGCTGGGGGACTGGTGACTCCGGGGTTGAGCCATCGTTTTCTACATTATATAATAAGTTCATAAACACCAACAGTGGGAAAAGATCTGTTGTTTATTCCTTGTCTTCTGGTCTCCTCATACTTCCCGAGTGGGGTCAGTATTGAAATGATCAGACCCATGAGGAGTGGGAAGGAGAACTAATTGTTGACTGACCAAATATCTGATGATCATCATCTCTTCACTCTACACGGAGGCATTTATCCTGTATAAGTAGTCAGCTTACGGGTTTACGTCCATGCAAGCTGTGTTAGCAGTCAGCGTTTGTTTGTTGTAGCAGCGAACAAACATCTGTTAGCAATGAGCATCTGGCATCCCATCCTGTATGAGTAATTCTGAGGGAAGGAGGTCAGAGTAGCAGAGCAAGGGGCGCCCCAAAATAGCCCAGACACTGCAGCTTTGGGCAGAACAACTCAGAGGCAAAGCTGTGAAGTGAGCAGAGCTGTCCACCCTCTGACTCACCCATTTTACACACATCTGCGCGGTAACTGTCCTGTGTGAAGCGGTACCTTAAGGATCAACAAGATGCATTTCCTGCGCAAAGAAATTCAGAAACTTTAGCTTCCTTCTCTCTATTTTTTTTTTTTACCTCTACACACCCCATATGTCCAATATCCCTGTTCTTTGCTCTTGTAATTCTCTTCTCAAAAACCCTTCCTAGTTAGCTGCAAGTTGGGAAGCAACTGATAGGGAATTCATACAAAGGTGTCCCAGACTGTTGCGGCTCAGCATGTAGTGTTCTATCACCTTTCACAGAATTGTTTGCATATCCAGAGAAAGGAAGTCCTTAATCCGAAGCGGTGAAATCTAGGCATGGAGAAGCATAGCTGCCACTTCCTCCTCCGAGTACCTGTGATCTCCCCAGGTGCACCATGTGTGGTTTAGTGACAGGGAGGCCTGGACTCCGAGTCACTTTGAAATATGA
The DNA here is from genome assembly GCF_011100685.1 of Canis lupus familiaris. Lineage (NCBI taxonomy): Eukaryota > Metazoa > Chordata > Mammalia > Carnivora > Canidae > Canis > Canis lupus. The sequence goes on along the minus strand of NC_049224.1, from coordinate 189,532 downwards.
GCCCTAAGCAAGCCAGGTTGGCTGCTTCTTTTGTGTTAGTATAATTAAACTCAGCTATTTCAGATATTAAGGCACGTTGCTCCCTTAGCCTATAAAGCTTTCATGGCTTTTAAAAGTTTATTCTGTTTTGCACTTACTCATTCAACAAGTGTTTGTTGAATGCCTACAAAATGTCAGTGATACTGCTAAGCAAAAATAAAAATTCCCATTGGCATTAATTAACACACAACATAAAATAGATTAGCAAAAATTTTACATATGTACAGGCAAAGGTAAGTGATGGACATATTTGAAGGAAACTATATAACTTGACTGAGGAACATAAAAGATTTGGGACATATTCAGTATTATAAATAAGTTAGTTCTCCCCGAATGTACCTATAAGTTTAACACAATCCCAACATTTATGATTTGACAAAAGGTTTCCAAATTTCACCAAAGAATAAGCATGCAAAAATAACTAGTAACATTCAAAAAAATAAAAGTATGAGGAGAGATTGCCTTAGAAGGTATATAACGTCAGTTGAAACCATGGATCCTGGTACAAGAATGGACAAACCAGAGAAGTAAAACAACATAGGGACAGACACCATTATATATATATATGAATACATGAAAAAAAGTGAAGAAGAAAGGCAAAAAAAGAAAAAAGCAAAACAAAAATCTAAAAGCCAAAAGGCATATCTGGAAAAGTATTTCGTATATATATCACAGACAACGTTAATAACTTTATATGTAAGCAGTTTATCTAAAAAAATAGGAAAATTTCAAGAAAAGTGGACAAAATACGCGAATATTACAATTCATAAGAAAAATACACAACAAGCTCGGGAAACATTAATCCCACTTAAAATCTAAAACTGTGAGTTAAAATAACGAGATACTATTTTTGGTTAATGGATTAAAAAAAATACTAAAACTGATAATACCCAGGGCTGATGAAACACTGCAGATAGCACAGATAAGGATATCAAAATCACTTTAATACCAGAAGATGGGAAGCAGCTTAAAAGCCCGTAAGTAGACAATGGGCTAAATGCTAATTTCATGCCACAGAATAGTATAGAACAATTAAAAACGGTAACACAAATAATTCTAATTAATGTGAAAAGCTATTTGTGATGTGTACCTTTATTAATTTCTGAAATAGTACATGCATTTTTGGAATAGATAATGCAGACATATATAAAATAAAAATGTAATATTTCTTTTATTTACTCTTTCATCCCATTTCCTGCTGTTAAAAATTCAGTTTGTACCTTGCCAGATCACTTCCTGTGTTAATAAAATCATGTTTCAGTGTATCTAGATTTATATTTATATCTAGATATAATCTTATAAAAGTCTTTTTCTTTTCCTTTTTTTAAGATTTTATTTTTAAGTAACTGCTACACCCAACACGGGTTCAAACTCACAACCCTAAGATCAAGAGTGGTTGGTGTGCTCTTCTTACAGAGTTCTTAAAGAAAATATGAGTCATACTTGAACGTATATATTACTCAGTCACTTCCTTTTTCATTGTACAATATATCAGGAATATCTATGGTATATTAAGTAAGAAATAAGGTTATAAAACAACATGTTTAGAGTGATCCTGCTTTTGTAAAATGTGTGTGTGTGTGTGTGTGTATGTGTGTGCCCATGTGTGCACATATGTACAGGCAAAGGTATGTAGATTTCTTGGTTGAGAGTACAAGTGATTTATAGTTTTTTGCTCCTTTGTTTTTTTGTTTTTTTGTTTTTTTTTAGTTTTTCCTACTTTTTCTACTGTTTAAGTTTTTAAATATTTATTTATTTATTTATTTCAGAGAGAAAGAAAAACAGCATGACTGGGAGGGGCAGAAGGAGAGAGAACCTGAAATTCAGACTCTGCTGAGCACGAAGCCGTTGGGGGGGCTCCATCTCACAACCCTGAGATCATGACCTGAGCCAAAACCAAGAGTCAGATGAGCCACTCAGGCACCCCTCTAGTGTTTAAATTTTAAAAATAAGGAGTTTGTATTACTTTGTTTTCTGAAGCATCTGTTAAAAAATTTATTTATTTATTTATTAGCGAGAGAGAGTACATGCATGCACACGAGTGAGGGGAGCAGCAGAGGGAGAGGGAGAAGCAGACTCCCCACTGAACAGGGAGCCCAAAGAGGGGCTCAGTCCCAGGGCCCTGAGATCATGACCTGAGCTGAAGGCAGATGCTTAACTGACTGAGCCACCCAGATGCCCCTCTTTCTTTTTTTTTTTTTTTTTTTGAAAGATTTTATTTTTAAGTTATCTCTGCTCCAATGTGGGCCTCAAACTCATAACCCAGAAATCAAGAGTTGCACACTCCACTGACGGAGCCAGTCAGGCATCCCTCGCAGCATTTTTTAAACGTTTATTAGTCCATTATTTCAATGTGTTACTTTTTAATATTACTTTTATAACTAAGATAAAATCCATTTTTGTTACAAAGAAAAAAATCAGTTATTACAGGAAAACTTATGAGACAGCATTTGGCTGAGATTGTACTGCTAAATGTGGATTATTGCTCTGATGACCTTCTGTCCTCTCAGTCTACAAATTAATGTCAATAATCTCTATCATTATAAGTCAAAATATAGCCAAAATATTATTATACAATTATTACATAATATATAAGTTTGTATATAATGTAATATACACAAACTATATATATTTAAAGTGAATTGTGGCTGCATTTGGGATCCATCGTTCTAGATGAGATAGGGCTTATAACTTTTTGTGGTTTTATTGACTTGGATAGTTATTTCTAATAAATCCAGTAATAACAGGACAAACTGAAGTTTCCGCAAGGGGAAGAAATTTAAAACCATAGTTTTGTTGCCATTTTTGTTACTGTTGTAGGTGGTGAGATTGACTTCCTTTTTGCATCCGGAGAAATGAGCTATAAATGAACCTTCCAAGGTGAACAGAAAGCACACATTCCGCATCCTCTGGCATCCGTTTGTGACCCTGCCTGCCTGCAAGGAAAGGGGAAGCCCGGCCTGTCGTGTCAGCACTCCTGGCCAACCCGGGGGTTTGCTCAGGCACCTCTGCGACAGGTACTCCTCTGTGGCAGGTACTCCTCTGCGGCAGGTACTCCTCTGTGGCAGATACTCATCTTTCACTGTTATTTTCCTTACAAAATATGTTCTCAGAAATGTGGTTATAAAGTGTCACTTCAGCCCAGGGTGTTTGAATCCACATGGGAACCAAATTTTAGGGCAAACCTAGGGTCTCCAGACCTTGACTTACGGTCATCTGAAAGGGGAGCTCCAAGAGAATATACCCCCGTCTCTACACAGAGGCGTGAATCTGTAGCAGTAGTAAAGGGTTTTACTCCATGAAATTCTGGCTTTGGGATGTGCATGCTCCTTTATCCCTTGGTGGGTGTCTCTCTCCCCGTGTATTATCTTCAGCCTTGCCTTCTGTGATTCTACTTCTTTTTCTCTCATTTCCTTCCTTTTGTCTTTACTTTTTTCTCTTACTTGGCCATACATAGGAAAAAATGATGTTGCTTATTGACTTTATCAACTAATTATCTTTTCCATATATTTTATGTTAGGAGTGAAACTCAGTTGTCATTTATTTAGAGGTTTGGACTCAATCACTTTGTATTTTTTTTGAGCATTTATCACTAATATCACTGACAGTCGTGGTATTATACATTTATTGGCTTATCTCTCCCAATACGATGCAGACTCCCTGAGAGCTGAGGACTTGGTCTTGCTCTGTGTTCTAACCCAAGTGGGTCCATTCCCCAGGCGCTCCAGACTTCCTTCATTTACCCTGTCCCAGTCCTGATGCACTCCCTTTCACCTCAAGGTAACCACATCTTCACTTATATGGTCTTCATTTGCTTGTTTTCTTTATAGATTGTTACCCAAGACATCTCTAAACCCTATGATTTAACTTGATTTTTAAAGAGTATACATCTTTCAAGATTCTTCCAAATCTCCACCTTTGACTCTCTCCTCCACCTTTCCCTTTAGAGCTTAGTTCTGGAAGAAACTGGGTTGTTTGATTTGTCTTGTATGGCCTCTCACATCTGGATTTTGCTGATCGCATTTTCATGTAATTTACCCAGTTCTGTATTTTCTATTAACTGGTAATGCATTTATGAACTCGGTCAAAATCAGGCATAATTTTGGGTCCAGCTTCTTTGTAGGCGGCATGTAGGAGATCTGTAATAGCTAATTATCTCTCTGTGTGATAGAGGCAGCCAGTACTACATTAATTCACTACAAAATTCAAAATGGTGATATTCAAATGTAATTTTTACTTCTTTATTTAGTTGGCAAGATACTTCCATAATGGAAAACTCCTCAATTTATTAGTTACACTTAGCTCTATTGAAAGTGTTCAATACAACTGGAAATCTTTATCCTTCTCTTTCCCCAACTCCTTATATATTGATACTGTGGGGTAGGAGAAAAGTGCACAACTCCCCACCCCTCTTCCCTTCCCCTGTGCATTAAAATCCTTTTTTTACGCTTTCCCCCTTCCCATTTCTTCCCACTCCTTTTCTGGCAAAAAAGGAGCCTTTTCTCCTCTTTGACCCTAAGAACATACTGCACAGGGATAATTGCCACCATCTGGACCTGGTTCCTTTCTTGATTTCTCTTGTTCTCTTCTGCTTTTTTTCCTGGCACTCTTTTTCTTGGTGGGATGTGGGTAACAGAACAGCCATGAGCTCTGGGGGACCTCTATTTTTGTTGTTGTTGTTTATAAAAAACACTAAATATTCAATTCTTGAGAAACCAAAATCCCACCTCCACACTGAATATTACTAAGGGGCATGTCTTTTGCTCTATCTTTCCTGTTTTTCTTTCTCTCTTGGTAATTCTTTTAAACACAAGTGAGTTTTTTGTATAAATAAGGTTTTAGAAGTGTGTAAAAAAAGGAAAGGTAGCATAAATGCTTGGTGAAAATACATACTTAGAAAGACAAAATATGCAAAAAGATATACAAAAATAAGAGAACTTACTAACCATAGTCCTCTTAAAAGGTATACTGCAATAGGAAGAATAGCTAACCTAGAAGGAAGAAATTAGATGGAAGAAAAAATAGTGAGCTCAGATAATGATAATTTAGATAGGAACACATGGGTAGCTCAGTTGGCTAAGCATCTAACTCTTTCTTGGTTTCGGCTCAGGTCATGATCTCAGAGTCCTGGGATCAATCCCCGCATCTGGCTCTGCACTCAGCATGGATTCTGCTTGAGATTCTCTCCCTCTGCTCATGCTCTCTTTCTCTATCTCAGTCTCTTTGTCTCTCAAATATATCTTTTAAAAAATGATCACTGGGCAGCCCGGGTGGCTCAGCGGTTTAGTGCCGCCTTCAGCCCAGGGGGTGATCCTGGAGACCCGGGATCCAGTCCCATGTCAGGCTTCCTGCATGGAGCCTGCTTCTCCCTCTGCCTGTGACTCTGCCTCTGTGTGTGTGTGTGTGTGTGTGTGTGTGTGTGTGTGTGTGTGTCATGAATAAATGAATAAAATCTTAAAAAAAAAAAAAAAAAAGATCGGGATCCCTGGGTGGCGCAGCGGTTCGGCGCCTGCCTTTGGCCCAGGGCGCGATCCTGGAGACCCGGATCGAATCCCATGTCATGCTCCCGGTGCATGGGGCCTGCTTCTCCTTCTGCCTGTGTCTCTGCCTCTCTCTCTCTCTCTCTCTCTCTCTCTCTGTGACTATCATAAATAAATAAAAATTTTTTAAAAATGTTATTTAAAAAAAAAAGATCATTTATGGGATGCCTGGGTGGCTCAGCAGTTGAGCATCTGCCTTCAGCTCAGGGCATGATCTCAGGTCTGAGGATCAAGTCCCACATCGGGCTCCCTGCATGGGGCCTGCTTATCCCTCTGCCTGTGTCTCTGCCTCTCTCTGTGTCTCTCATGAATGAAAAAATAAAATATTTAAAAACATTAAAAATGATCATTTAAGTAAGTAAACATACTTAACTATTATAAAAAATAATTTGAGGTTTAAAAACAATATGAGAGTGCTTAACAAATAGTTAAAACATGGTTAACTTTGTGTCTTCTTTAGGAGAAAGAAAAAAATGTTGAATAACTTAAGACTTTGTAGGAAAAATGTAGAACTAAATATGTTGTTAAAAAATAGAAACAATGCATCGCTTTGAAATCAACAAAGGAGGAAAGAGAATATAGAAAAGTTTGTCAGCCCTAAAGAAGAGAGAAAAGGAATAAAAATAAAGGAGAAGTGTAGTAAAGAGAAGACCCAAATTAGATGGTGGAATAAATTGAAATACACCAGGATCATTGTTTCAGTTCCCTGGATAGAACTCATTTACCAAAAAAAAAATCATCCCATTTGGTTAATAAGCAAGCAAGCAAACAAAGAAATAAAACTGTATCTAGTTCAAGAAACACACTTAAGGGGTGCCTGGCTGGCTTAGTCAGTAGAATATGTGACACACAACTCTTGATATCAAGGTCGTGAGTTTAAGCCCCACATTGGGTGTAGAGATTGCTGCATACATACATAAGAAACACACTTAAAGGGATCCCTGGGTGGCGCAGCGGTTTGGCGCCTGCTTTTGGCCCAGGGCGCGATCCTGGAGACCCCGGATCGAGTCCCGCATCGGGCTCCCTGCATGGAGCCTGCTTCTCCCTCTGCCTGTGTCTCTGCCTCTCTCTCTCTCTCTCTGTGACTATCATGAATAAATAAATAAAATCTTTAAAAAAAAAAAAAAGAAACACACTTAAAACTATCCAGAAATTTGAAAATAAAAGGAAAATTGTAACAATCAAATATAAATGAAAAAGAAAAGAATAAGAGCATTTAATGGAATTAATAGCAAACAAATGGAATTTAAGATAAAAAGAATCATTTGGAGTTACAAGTAAAACTCTTTGATAAAAAAAAAGAATAATTTACCAGATGATAGAGCAATCAAGAACCATGAAAGGATGTTTAACCAAGTCATAATCAAGAGGGAAGATCTTACCATCCCTTTAATTAATAGATAAAGCTGGCCAAAAGAAATAAAATTGAAAATCTTGATTGAATTGATATATAACAAAGGAATGAGAGCTTTCCATCTGGTGGATCACAAGATATTGTTCCTCAAAACCATACAGTGGTCAGGGCAAGGCTTGTTTTATTAAAGTCTATGCATTGTGACAGACCAAATTAACACAAATCAAGGAAGAGTATGAGGGAAATGGCACTTTCATTTATTGTTCATTTATTGTTGGTGGGAGTCCAAATGCCACCATTTTGGAGAGCTATTTATCAAATGGGGGCATTATCAAAATTGATATGCTTCTCCAGCAATTCCATTTGTTAGGTACATACCACAGGCAAGCTCTTGTGTATGTACATAGGTAAATATGTACAAGAACATTCCCTGCAGCAATTTTTTGAAACTAGGAAAAACTGGAAGTAACTTAAATGTACATCAACAGGAAAATTGGTTTGTGAAAATGAAATTCTAGATAGTTTAGTGATTGAAAGTTACCATATTAACATGAGATAAATAACAAGTATATATTATGAAGAGGAAAAAGGGAAGTTGCAGAATAATAAGTGTATGACAGCACTTATAACTTAAAGCATGCATGGGCAACAATGTTGTATATTTCTTTTCTTTTTTAAGTAAGCTCTATGCCCAGTATGGGGCCTGAAGTCATGATCCTAAGATCAAGAATCACATGCTTTACCAACTGAATCAACCAGGTACCCCTAACAATGGTATATATTATTTATGGATGCGTAGTAGTATGGTAAAAGTAACAAAAAAATTCAGGGGAATGATATACACCGACATTTATAGAATGATTGTCCAAGAAAGGGGGAAAGAGGCTTCTAATACTTTAGAATAAATAAACCTACAGAGTGATTAGTGACAGTAAGTATCATAATCTACAAATATACATCTAGAATGTGGGTAGGCTCACGTAAGTTCATACAAGTATGAGAAAAAGGTCTGTAGTCCCTAGGATGGTACCACGGGTGTCTGCTTTCCATTTTCAGAATTGCTGCAGTTATATCACCAAGGCAATAATCCATATTCCTTGGGAAATGTGGCAGATGGGAACCACATGTTGGTTTTAGATGAGTTGTCCTTCATTTTTTTTATGGTTTATAAATACACTCAACTTAAGTCAGGTTTATATGACTTAGGTAGAAGCAGTCACTTAATAGTGACTGCACCTTTATTAGGTGTTTTATCCACAGGGTTCTTCGGAAATTCAAAATAGGTATAAAATATTTTCTCAAAGAACTTAAAAGCTCATTCTAGCATTAAGACAGAGAACAGTATAAAACCAAATGTGGGCTGATTGTCTTGTGTTACAAGCATTTAGAAAAATGGAGATCAGGGTGAGCTCCGGTAGCAACTGATGACACTTCATGAAGTAGAACCTGAGCTGGGTTTTCAAAAATGTGAAGAATGTATCCTGAGAGGGAATTTAAAAGCAAGACTTTCCTGACTTTCCTTGGCTGTGCTCTTATTCCAGATCTAGGTAAGCTTCACTTCTATCAACCATCACACTGAATTTAAAAGCAGCTGAACTTACAAAACACTGGTCCAGCGGGGGAACTTTGGTTTGGTGACTGAGTGCTCAGCTCTTTACTGGGTTGGAAACTGAATTGAGAGCAATGATTATGCCATCCTTCTTTCTGTCCCCTCCAATTGTGCTGCAACTTAGGGCAAGTAGCAGAAACCCACCCAAACATGCAGAAGTAAAAACAAGAGCTTATTGAATGCAAACTGCAGTTTAATAGACACGAACAGTCAAGATTCAAGGGGCTTGTAAATTGGAAAGTCAGTCTTGAAATCTACTTTCTCTGTCTGTCCCATTTCTTTCTTTTGTTTTCCTGCCTCTGCCTCTGTTGTCTGGCTCCCACTGTTCACTCATCTTGCATAAAGCTCAAAATGGCAGCCTAAACTTTAGATGTACATTCCCTTTGCTTTGCAATTCCATTTCTTGGAATTTATACGTAGATATGCAAGTGAGTGGCAAAAATAAATGTGTAAAGATTAAAAAAAAAAAACAGAAGCAATCTAAATGTCCATAAATAGGGATCCCTGGGTGGCGCAGCGGTTTGGCGCCTGCCTTTGGCCCAGGGCGCGATCCTGGAGACCCGGGATCGAATCCCAAGTCGGGCTCTCGGTGCATGGAGCCTGCTTCTCCTTCTGCCTGTGTCTCTGCCCCCCTCTCTCTCTCTGTGTGTGTGACTATCATAAATAAATAAAAATTTAAAAAAATAAATAAAAAAAATAAATGTCCATAAATAAAGAACTACTTAAATAAGTTATGGTATGCCCAGTCAATGACACATGTGGTTGATATTACCAGTCTTGCCAGTATTTCTTGATTCCTTTTCCTTCTGGGTAGGTGGAAGGAATATATTTCTGCCCCTTTGAGGGTGGGCATGCTGATGTGATTTGTTTTGTCGTCTGAAAATTTTAAAGGATTTTAAGAGTCCACGTGAAGTTCCCCAAGCTCTTCTGGTGCAGCAATTGTAGAAACACATCCCAGGAGGGAGAGTCATGAGACAGAAGCAGCCAGAGCACTGCGCCTTCATAAGGAGGACAAACAGATGTCACATGCACAAGAATTTGCAGCATTAAGCCACTTCTGGTATTTTTGTTATCATGGCGAAATCCAGATCATCCTGACTGATACATTACTGTGTAGTTGGTGAAGGGAATGAGATAATACATATGTACTGAAATGTAACATTAGATTGGTAAGGGAAAAAGATAAGGGACATAAGTATAAATAGAATTATTATATTTGTGATTTTATAAAAATATTATCTATAGAAAAACAAAGACTGAGGAACTCTTCCAATTTAAAGGAGACTAAACAGGCATGACAACTAAATGCAATGTGTGATCTTGGATTGGATCTTGAAGCAGAAAACTATTATTTTTCTTCTGCTATAAAAGACATTAGTAGAGTAGTTAGTAACATTTGAATAAGGTCTGTAGATTAGATAATAATATCAAATTGATGTTACTCTCTTGATTTTTATAATTATACTATGTTTATAAAGGAAAATGATCTTATTTTCAGGAAACACAGATATAAATAGGCATATTTGCAATCCAATCTCAACTTGTTCAGAAAAAAGTGTGCATGTGATATGTATGTGTGTATGTGTGTATGAGAGAGTAAGAGAGGAAAATTATATATTTATGAGAGAAAGAATAATAAAACAAATGTGGCAAAATGCTAACATTTGAGAAGTTTAGGTGAAGGGTATGTGGGTTTTTTTGGTACTATTTTTGTAAATCTGAAATTATCAAAACAAAAAGGCAAAAATTTTGTTATTTACACTTAGAAATCTTTTTAACAGTAAAATATACTTATCTCTGGGTAGGTGGATAGGTAGATGGAACTGGATCCCTGGGACAGAAAGATTTTACTTTTCTTGGGTGCCCTTTTATTCCATTTGAATTCTCCAGAGATGATCCATGCTTGTTATTTTCAGACACAACGTTTTGAAGTGATTTTTTTTCAGCAATAGATAATGAATGAACCAGATGACTCCTTACAAAATGCAAACTGCTGTAGGAGAAAGATGACAGCTTGAGCCATCTACCAAAAAAATAACGGACTTTTTAAAAAAGATTTTATTCATTTATTTTGAGAGAGACAGAGAGAGCACAAGTGAGGGGGAGGGACATAGGGAGAGCCCGATGTGGGCCTGGATATCATGACCTGAGCTGAAGGCAGACACCTAGCTGACTGAGCCACCCAGGTGCCCCCCAAAAGTAACACACTTTAATAAGATTCAGTAATAGCATGAAAGAGAATATCTGAAAAAAAATTAAGCATTATTTTCTCATTTTACTGGTTAGTAGATAAATTTAAAGAATGGGACACATGGCTGGCTCTGTTGGGAGAGTGTTTGACTTTTGATCTTGGAGTTATGAGTTTGAGCACCACATTGGGTGTAGAAAGTACTTAAAATAAGTAATTAAAATTTTAAAAAATAAAAATAAAGAAAAGATGGTAATGTTGGAACCTGAGGAAGTGGTGGAAAATGGAAGAAATATTTCAAAATACAAAGGAAAAAGAGCAATAGAAATGGTGAAAAAAATCAAGACGCAGAGGACAGATGCAAGAGATGCAAGATTGCCAGAAGGAGAAAAAGGAACAGATGGAGGAGAGGCAATAATGGAATAAAAAAAAGGAAGAAAAATTTTCAGAGCTAAAGAAAAATTTGAATCTGGAGATTGAAAGGCCTTACTGAATTCCAGTCAGATTGATTAAAAGCAACAACAGATATACCTACTTAAACACAAGCATGTTCTGGTAAAATTCCTAAGTTCTAAGTGTCGAAGTACTGATTTTATTTTATTTTTTTCAAAATACTAATTTTAGAATCTATTGGAAAGAAAGAAGAATTTACTTAAAAAGGAAAAATATCAGCCTGACATCATATTTTGCATTAAAAATCTAAAACTAGAGAGAATAAAATAAAATGCCCACGCAGTTCCAAACAAAATAACAAAAACCCTACCCAAGAAACTTCACCCAGCTTAGGTACAGTTCACCTGTTAGGGTGAAAGAAAGGTCTGTGTGCATCTGCAGAGATGAGGGCAGCCCAGGAGCCCCCATGGGTGAGAGAGACATCAGCTGGACCAGAATGGGAGCAGGGGGCGGCACACTCATGTCCTGGGAGGCCCCAGGAACCTGACCCTGACCCAGAGCTTCTCATGTGTGCATGTGAGACACAATTAACAAAGATGAATATTTAAAAAAACAAGTTACTTCTTCCGAAGATGGGATCATGGAGAAGAACAATATCTGTGGCTAGTGGCAGCAGTGGGGAGTGCAGGAGGACAGGGGAGGGCCCACTCACACACTACACTGGGAGCTGTGGATTCCGTCCACATCACAGCCAGTGCAATCTGGCAGGACCTATTAAAACAAGAAACATATATCCTTTTGCCTTGATCATCTTTTTCCTGCTGGTCCTTGCAAATAAAGACACTAGTACAGGGCAGCCCAGGTGGCTCAGTGGTTTAGCGCCTGCCTTCAGCCCAGGGCATGATCCTGGAGACCCTGGATTGAGATCCACATTGGGCTCTTGCAGGGGCCTGCTTCTCCCTCTGCCTGTGTCTCTGCCTCTCTCTCTCTGTGTCTTTCATGAATAAATAAATAAATAAAATTTAAAAAAAAAGACACTAGTACATAAAAACATGTGCTATTTTATTGCAGCACTTTTTGTAGGGACAAAAAATTGGAAACAAAGTGTATGACCATCACTAAGGAAATAATTGACTCAATGGAATATTCACATCATCGAAGATTAGGCAACACAGACTATTATACAGAGCGAGTGAGCAATCCTTCAAGCGACTTGGAGACACTTCCACTATGTATTTTTACCAAGAAAGGGAATGCAAGGAATTTTATAATCCTCCCTTTATTTTGTAAAACAGTGAGGAGGAAATACCCACATATATGAGTTTGTCTAATTAAAACAGTAGGTAGAGGGCCCCTGGGGAGCTCAGCAGTTGAGCCCTGACCTTCAGCTCAAGTCGTGATCCCAGGATTCCGGGATTGAGTCCCACATCAGGCTCCCCTCATGAAGCCTGCTTCTCCCTCTGCCTGTGCCTCTACCTCTCTCTGTGTCTCTTATGAATAGATAAATAACACCTCAAAAAAAAAAAAAAGTACAAAGTGTGCAAGGGCACACAGAGGTGGCTAACTGGCTCAGAGCAGGGGGGTGGAGTTAGCCGGGAGAAGGGAAGAGAGAGCAGTAAGCAGGACCAGGGACATAAGCTTAAGTGAGAATTCATGATAGGCATAGCACCTGTACAGAGTGGGCTGATGCTTTGCAAATAAAGCTTTAAATTTGTAAAAAACTAATATATGTTTTTTTACAGATACATAGCTTTATACATAGCTTTTATGGTTGTTTTCTAATTATGGTGTGTTGGCAGGATGGGTCTTTTACCCAAGTTAGGTGATGCATAGTATGTATTTCAAGTTTAGTGATGCAAATCCTCTTCTGTAGAAAATTAAATAAACAGTCTTTAATGTAAGTACCAAAACGAGGCCAAGCCAACAGTTCTTAAGAAACCTGGCAGTCGGCCTGCTCATCATTATTTGCTATTCTTTCCCCAACAAATACCTCTGAAGAAATGGCACTCCAAAGCCAGAAGTAGATAATCTTTAAGACTTATATAAGTTTGGAAACTATAAATTTATGGTTTATATGCTTCGTTGTCATGAAAACAATAATATGTATATAGGCAAATGTATGGAAATTAACAATCCATTTTTGCATATTAATAATATAATGGCTTTGGCTTTTTATGCACAAAAATTACATATGTTATTTATTTCCAGCATGATTCCTTCATTGATTTGCATGGACTTTTCATTTTCAAAGTTAGGAAAATTAACTTTTAGAAAATCATTTACTAGTAGAAACAATGTAGCTCTTTTAAGTAATAAAATAGAGGGCACTTAAGTTTTGCTTAAAAAAAGAAATTTCTCAGTAAGAATGTAAATATGAGGGGTAAAGTTTAATGTGTTATCCTCTTCATGGATGTTTGCACTTTTTAGGACAAAGAAATTTTAAAATAGTCATTTTAACATTAATGAATATGGCTTTTGCCCCTAGTGAGCAGGGAACCTTCTAGCATGTAAAGGATTAGAACCAAAAAAGGGCCCTGTTCCTATCCCCCGGCTCCCTGCACTTAGACCAGCTCCACTCCTCAGAGGCCAGCCAGCAAAGGCTAGGCTGCAGCCCCTCCCAGGCTGATCAGAATAATTACTAAAATGTCTTTGTTCATTTCCAACTTAATATTTTTTAATGATTTATTTATTTACTTATTTGGGGGACACGGACAGAGGAGCAGAGGGAGAGGGAGAGTCTCAAGCAGACTCCCCACTGAGCATGGTGCCAGATGGGGGGCTCGATCTTAGGACCTGAGGCCAAACCAAGAGTCTGATGCCCAACCAACTGGGACACCGGGTGGCCCCCAACTTGATCTTTTATTACTGTGTCTATGACTCAGAAAGTGTAGCCTCACAAAAAAAAAAATAAAGAAAGAAAGAAAGTGTAGCCTCCTCACCCAAAACCCCTCTTCCAATTCCATACCCTTTCCCCAAATTCTGATTCTGTTTAGGACCATCCAGATCTGAGACTCGGACTTGGCCTCTCAGCTGTAAGGGTTTTTTTTAAATTATTTTATTTACATATTCATGAGCGACATAGAGAGAGAGAGGCAGAGACACAGGCCGAGGGGGAAGCAGGCTCCCTGCGGGGAGCCCAGTGTGACCCCAGGGTCATGCCCTGAGCTGAAGGCAGATGCTCAACTGCTGAGCCCCCCAGGGGCTCAAACAGCAGTTTGAATTTGTCCTCCTTTGGTTTTGCTGTGGACTCTGCTCGTCTCCTCGGGAGGGCCCTGCATCAGCCTTAATAGTGCTAATGGGAAGCTACATCAGATGTGATATTGTCATCTTTTTTTTTAAGATTTATTTATTTATTTGTTTATTTATTTATTTATTTAAGAGAGAGAGTATGTGCACAAGTTGGGGGAGGGGCAGAGGAGGTGGGAGAGGGAATCTCCAGCAGACTCTGTGCTGAGCCAGAGGCCAACACGGGGCTCAATCTCGTGCCCCTGAGATCATGACCTGAGCTGAAGCTAAAAGTTGAGCTGACGGAGGCACCCAGGCATCCTGTGAAATTTTCTTCGTGTTGCTGGAAGAGTGTTGAGTTGACACAGAGCCTCGGCTGAGTGACACTGAAAGGGTAAGGGTCTATTCAGTGCCATTATACGAAGTCCTAAAAGCAGACAGTCAAGGTGGCTGCTCAGTGTGTCTTCAGTCTCTGGGACTTGGAGAGGCAGCGCCAGATTCAGCCTCTCAGATCTCTCGCAGGCTCTCCCCTCCATGCCTTGTTGACTCATTGTGCTTTTGAGAGATGTAGAGGACGCTAGCCAACTGTCTGATTCAGCTCTTTCCACGTGGACCTGGGAGCAGTTTTCTGATGATATCATATTTCATTCATGATATATTGATTTTATTATTGTAACTGGAACGTTCCTGAGTTCTTCAGGTTTCTGAGACTGTTCAGTGCCAAAGGAGCAGAGCCTAAGTTCCCATTTCCACCCCCAAGGTTACCCTCTTGCTTTGGGCTATTGCTCAATTACTGTCAATCTCTTATAATTTTTTATGCTGCTCTTCTCTCCATGTGTTACATAACACACAGAATCTCAGGGCTTACGTGCCAGCCCTTTAGCAAGTTGAGCAGAAAGAAGGCGATTCTTTCCTTCCCATTAAGCCCAGCAAACATCCAGCATTGGGTCTTTGGACTTGGTTTGGGCTCCTAGCATATCCCTTAAATAATCACTGTGACGAATGCTCTAGGAGACTGAGAGCCAGAATGAAGCGGTTGGGGATGGGGAGTCAGAGCCACCCAAACACAGGGAGGAGAGTGGGGGAGAAACAGCCCCTGAAGGAAGAAATCTTCATGCTATCAGGGGGAGATTGGATGCTGAGAAGTCAAACGAAACAAAACAAAACCGATGTTCACTGTGCTTTAACATGAGCAAAGAAAATTACTGAGCAGAAAAGGAGAAAAAAAATCCACTTTAAATTGATGCATACTGATACCCTGGTCTGGATCCATCCCTGCAGAGGTGCTACACTGGCTGTCACCCTCCTTTGGCCCCTGCTGGCAGGGACATCTTTGAGAGAATAGATGACACATGTGGGAATCCCTGACCCTAAACTCTACCCTATACCTCGTTTCCCTCCCAAAATGAGGGGAACCCGAACCCTCCTGCCTTTTCCTTTCTCTACAGTCCTAACCCTTTCTCTGCTCAAGGGAAGTTCCAACTCTGCATCATTCTGCAGAGCTGTTTACCTTCCAGTGACCTGAAAATCTTCTGTCCAGAATCCTTTGGGGCCTTGGATTTTGTATGATCAAAAGGCCTATTGAAATTTTTTTTCCCCAAATCCATAAAGCAACCTCAAGCCTCAAATGAGAATGATCTCTGCCTCTAGATAAGAAGACCACCCACGTTGGTTTGGACTACTGTCTGCATAAAACAGAAAATAGCCCAATATTGGCTTAAAGAAGATAGAAGTTTATCACTCTTTCAGTAAAAGGAGTCTAGAGTTAGGCCCTCTGGGGCTGGCTTGGTGGCTCCCAGGTCTTCGGAGACCACAGAATCTACTATTTTGCTTCTCTGCCAAGATGATCACAGATTTGGCACAGGAAGGAACAAAGAGAAAGGAGTGAAGAAAAGTCGGCCACTTTTTAAATTTTTATTCTTTGAGAACTTCCCAGAAGTCCTAGGCTAGCAACCCTATGCTCACATCTCCTTACCCAAAGACAGTTGCCACATCTCATCATGTGAGGCTGTGAGAGGGCCAGAAAATGAGGCTTCTCAGCAAGCCCTTTGAGGGGAGGAGGAGAATGGATGGTGGAGGCGGCAGCTGGCACTAGTAGGGTCGGCCACATGGTTGGTGACTTCTGGTCACCAAAGTGGCAAACACTGACTGCCCGCCTCCCTCCCCACTGTGCTGCTGGGCAGGGCGGGGGCGGAATTCCCAGATGCCTGTAGCTACCCTGTGCATTGCTCTCAATCACTTATTTGAGGTTATATTCTGCTAGTTCATCTATGGCACCTAAAATTTAGTCAGTACAATTTTAGGATTATGTTTGCAGTTTGTTTGGCAGCTATGAAAAATAGGTATTGGTCATTTTAAGGTGATGCTCTTCAGCAATGCTGAGAGGAAAGCACATAAAAGTCATAGAAAGGTTTTCATTTGGAATATGTCATATGTCATAACACTTGACACCTAGACAACATAAAGGGCAATGAAAATGTGGTTTTAACCCGTACACTAACCCTAACCCTAACCCTAACCCCTAACCATAATCAAACCCTAACCCTACCCTAACCCTAACCCTAATCCTAACCCTACCCTAACCCTAACCCTAAACCCTAACCATACAATTACCCTAACCCCTAACCCTAACCCGTACCCTAACCCTAAACCCTAACCCTAACCCTAACCCCTAACCCTAACCCTAACCCGTACCCTAACCCTAACCCGTACCCTAACCCGTACCCTAACCCTAACCCATACCCTAACCCGTATCCTAACCCTAACCCATACCCTAACCCGTACCCGTACCCTAACCCTAACCCGTACCCTAACCCGTACCCTAACCCTAACCCATACCCTAACCCTAACCCGTACCCTAACCCTAACCCTAACCTGTACCCTAATCCTTAACCCGTACCCTAACACCTAACCCGTACCCTAAACCTAGCCCAAACCCCTAGCCCAAACCCTAACCCATAACCCTAACCCTGCCTTCACCCCTTACCCTAAACTCTAACCCCATCCCCCACTCTAACTCTAACCGTATTCCCTCCCCCTATTCCCTAAACCTAAACCCTATAACCTATCTGTAACTTTACCCTAATCCAGACCCTAAGTCAATTTCCTAGTCCCTAATACCTTACTTTAACTCCTACCTCTTGACCCTTACCCCATCCCTCACCCTCACCAGTAACTCGTAAGCATAACCATGATCACTAATCCATATCATCTAACCTAACCTTAACCACCTATTGCTCACCCTAAACCCTAACCCTATCTCAATTCTCCCCATTCACTTACCTTGTCGTTCTGAGTAGTCCTGCTGAGGTGAAAGTGACTCTGAACAGCGCCTCCAGGGTCCTCCAGCGGGTCCTGAGGAAGCTGGACTCCTGTCATGGCGGACGTGGCCCCATGTGTTCCTGAGTCATAGACAGCGGGTCCTGAGGACGAGAGGGGTCCTGTCACTGTGGATTATGCCACACATCCTCCAGAAGCCTCCCCACAGGTTCTGAGGAGGCCAGGCTCCTGTCACCATGGACACAGCCCCACATGGGACTGAAGCCTACCCGCGGGTCCTGAGAAGGCCAGGACTCCTGTCAGCGTAGACGCGGCCCCACATCATCCCGAAGACTCACCGCAGGTCCTGAGGAGGCTGGGGCTCCTGTCAGCGTGGACGCGGCCCCACGTCATCCCGCAAACTCCCCGCGGGTCCTGAGGAGGCTGGGGCTCCTGTCCCCGCGGACACAGCCCCACGTCATCCCGAAAACTCACCGTGGGTCCTAAGGAGGCCGGGGCTCCTGTCAGCGAGGACGGGGCCCCACATCTTCCTGAAGTCTCACCGCGGGTCCTGAGGAGACCGGGCTCCTGTCAGCGAGGACGGGGCTCCACATCCTCTGGAAGCCTCACCGGGAGTCCTGAGGAGGCCAGGGCTCCTGTCACCGTGGAGGCAGCCCCACATGGTCCTGAAGCCTACCCGCGGGTACTGAGGAGGCCGGGGCTCCTGTCAGCGTGGACGCGGCCCCACGTCCTCCTCAGGCCTCCAGAGCGCAGAGGGGCTCCTGTTACTGCTGGCTGACGAGGCCTACTGCGCACGTGCGCCCTTGACCCGGGCCTGGGTTCGGGCGCCCCCTGCGGGATGCTCAGGAGCTGAAGGAGGCCGTGCAGGAGGCGGCGTCCCCGCGCCCAGGGCCGGACCTGCCTCCTTCCAGGCTCCAGCTGAGACCTAGGAGCTTCGGAAACGTCGCGCTGAAATGGAGCCCAACACCCGGCTTCCCCAGAAATACTTAAGGACAATGAATTGGAACCCACAGGATGCGAAATGAAATGTGGACCAGACTTTTACCACGTCCGCCAAGACTCACTCAACCCTCTTCCACTGTGGGCGGGACCGCGGGCTGTTGCAGCCGCCCTGGAAACAGTCAGGAGGCTCCTCAGGAAGTTACCGATAGACCTGCCCTGCGACCGGCAGGTGCACGGCCTGGAGCTCACTCCGAAGATACAGATGCAATGAGATTTGGGACACCTGCACCCCAATGTCCACAGCAGCCGGGTCCACAGTAGCCACACTGGGAGGAGCCTCGGTGCCCTGTGCCAGATGATGGATAAAGAGGATGGGAGATAGATGATGGTCATAGAGAGAGGAACGGTACTGAGCTATCAAAGAGAAGGAAATCTTGCCATTTGCAATGACGCGGATAGAAGGAGAGGGATCGTGTTAAGTGAAATAAGTCAGTCGGGAAAGAGAATGACCGTGTCGTGTCCTTCATAGGTGGAATTAAAGAAGCAAAGCAGATGAACTACTGTGAAGGGAAGAAAAAACAAATAAGATGAAAACAGATGCAGGAAATACAGACTCTTAATCATAGGAAACAAACTGAGGGTCGCTGGAGGGGAGTGGGGGAGGGGTTAACGGGGGACGGGCACGAAGGAGGGCAGGTGATGTCACGAGCACTGCTGTTCTCTCCAACTGGTGAATCCCTGAATTCTACCTCTGAAAGTATAATACACTATACGTTAATTAATTGGGTTTAAATTAAATTAAGTTAAAAAAACAGTTGTATCAGAGCACGTTTCCTTCTGGACTCTCTGTTCTGCTCCTTCAGCTTATGCTGGAACCACCCCCCTGTGGGTCTAAGTAGGCGCCGCGCCTCGTTCATGGCCCAGCCCAGGGCTAGAACTCAGGACCCCGAGATCAGGACCGGAGGTGAGGTCAGGAGTCGGATGCTTAACCGACAGAGCCAGCCGGGGTCCGAGAACCGCACTGCTTTATCCTGTGTCTCTGTGACATCGTTTGAAATAGGAAAGTGCTGCGTCCTGCTCTCTCCTGCTCCTCCAGTACTGATTTGCTGTCCGGGGTCATTTGTGGGGGCTGACGGATGTTAGGGTTTTTTTTTTTTTTTTTTTTCCTATTTCTAGGATCTACCACCATGATTTTGATAGGAATGACATTGAAACCGAGGATGGCTTCAGGAACTCGGACACTTTCACAAGATGAGGCTCCCACCCCACGAGCCCAGGACGACCTCCCAGAGCCTGGTATGACTCAGTGCACAAGTCTTGTGCTCCTTTGGTTCAGTCTCATTATTTATTCTCCTTGATGCTCCTGAGAAGGGAGTCACGTCCTTCATTTCCTTCCTGAGTGCTCATTATCGGGACACAGCAAGGCTACTGAGCTCTGTAGGTTCAGTTGGTGTCCCGTGAATTTACTGAATTCAATCATTAGTTCTAACAGGTTTTGGTGTGGGCTCTCGGGTTTCCTGTTTCTAGTACCGCGTCTTCAGCAAATAGGGATAGTGTGACGTCCCCCTTCCAGGTGTGGAACCTTTGCTGTTTCCTGTCTATTGACTACATTAGGACTTCCAGTGCTGAGAGGGGACCTCCTTGGCTTGTTCCTGCTCTTAGGGGAGACGATTTCAGGTTTTCACCCTTGAAGATGATGTCAGCTGCGGGCCTTCCTAGCGGCCTTTATTCTGTTGATAGACATTTCCTCAAAACCCACTATGCTTTTGATGTTGTATTTTGTTAAATGTTTTTTCTGCAACTCTTGAGAGGATCGTATGCTTTTTGTCCTTTCTCTCGTTTTTCTTTTTTTAAGATTTTATTTATATGTCCTTGAGAGACACAGAGAGACAGAGAGAGAAAGGCAGAGACACGGGCAGAGGGAGAAGGCGGCTCCATGTAGGGAACCCGACGTGGGACTCGATCCTGGGACTCCAGGATCACGCCCTGGGCTGAAGGCAGGCACTAAACCGCTGAACCACCCGGGGCTGCCCCATGTCCTTTCTCTGGTAAATGTGATGGATCCTGCTGACTGATGGACAGAGGGGCCATGGGTAGGACATGGGCGACATAGATGAACAATAGTAACAGCTATAAGCGTCTGGTTCGTAAATAAAATAAGTCACAGAAATTTAGAAAATACAGCCTAGGGAATAGAGTCAGTACTGTTGTGACAACTTTGTACGGGGACAGACGGTGATGCCGCTTCTCGTGGGGGGAGCTGAGTAAGGCACAGAATTGTCAAGTCACTAGTTGTAGCCCTGAAACTACTGTCACATTGTGTGTTGACTGTACTTCAATAAATATAAAGGAAAAGGGGTTTCTAGTAGGACTCCCGGTGGGTCCGTGAAAGGCATTTACACGGTCGTTACACACACGAAGGCACCTCTGCAGAGGGGATAAAGATGCTCACGTGTCTTCATGTTAATTTTTAGAAGATTTACTTGAGAGAGGGTGCGGTAGGGAGGGGCAGAGGGAGAGGGGGAACCTGGAGTGGACTCCTCACCCAACGGAGCCCGAGCCCCACGCGAGGCTCCCTGCCACAACCTCGAGATCCTGACCTGAGCCAAACTAAAGAGTCGACGTGGAACCGACTGAACCACCCAGGAGCCCCTCAAATGTTAAGTGCAACCCCATGCTGTGAACTCTGGGGGTCGGGGGGACATCTGTGACCCCCAGTCTGCCTAGAATGGTGGGAGGCCTGCAGGGCCCAAGGATGGGAACTGAGGATGTGGGAAGGTGCCTGCATCCCCTTCCCTCCTGGCGTGGGGACAGGACCCTCCCCCGGGACCCTCGGCCTTCAGGGTGAAGGGCTAAGTGCTGATTGGACCCCACCTGCCCACAGTGATGATGCGGGACCCCACTGTGGGCGGTACTGTGCCGCCCCCGGGTTCCACCGCTGCCTGGCGCTCACTGTGCTTCTGCAGACCTTCGGAAGCACTCGTGCTTTGGATCTGGCTCACAGCGACCCGACTCTCCTGCTCTCCCCAGTAGCTCAGTACTCCCACTCTCCTCAGTACCCCCACTCTCCCCAGTACCCCCACTCTCCCCAGTACTCACACTCACCCCAGTACCCCAACTCTCCCACTCTCCCCAGTACCCCAGTACTCCCACTCTCCCCAGTACCCCAACTCTCCCACTCTCCCCAGTACCCCAGAACTCCCACTCTCCCCAGTTCCCCAACTCTCCCACTCTCCCCAGTACATGGTACATAAAGAGGAGGCGCTCACACAGCGACAGGTCACAGGTGAGTGGCCCCTGATGCCTGCTCCCCGTGGGCCACTCTGGGGCCTGTGGGTCCGGGTGGGGGCGCTGGCCTCCTGGGCTGGGGTCCAAAAACCCCGACCCCAATGAGATGACCTTGAGCAGCTCCTGCAGCCCTTCCACAGCCCCACGGGATGAGGGCGGCCCCCTAAGGCCCTGTCCAGGGAAGGAGGCTGCAGTCGGAGTTCGGCAGCTCCCCCGGGACCCCCGCTCCCCTGTAAGGCCTGTGCTATGCAGGAAGACACAATACGTGACCTTTCCAGCCCGTCCTAGATGCAAGACCCCGACAGGGATGACACCCCCCCCCCCGCCCCACTCTGTGGTGAGGGGAGGACGGTCAGGGCCTGCTGGGTCCCCCTGACCGGTGAGCAGGCTTGCTCTTCACGCACTGGAATGCGGGCAGAGTCCCTTCTGCTCCCCCCAGACCTCCCCTCAGGCTATTCACGCATCGTTGCCCTCAGGGTGGGGAGTTTGGTCACACTCTTGCTGGCATCAGGTTTTAATTTTGATGAAGTCTAGTCCGTTGCTTTCTCCCCTCGGTCGTTGTGCTTGTGGAATCTAAGAGAAACCTTTGATATCTCCTGGGCTGGGTGACATCACCCCGAGCATCAGATAGGCAGTTCGCCAGAGCCTCCTGGGTCCCCTGCCCGTGTGCTCCTGATACCGGGGTGGGAGCGCTCTGTGATCCCAGGGTGACGGCGTGTCCTGGGACAGTGGCTGGGAAGGTGGACTGTAGGTGGGCGAGCGACAGACAGGCAGTGAGGGCCCGTGTGTGATGTTCCAGCCAAGCCTGTGCCCCTCAGGGCTATGGGGTTGTCTCCGGCTCCGGTCAGACAGAGGGGAACCTGCCCACGGGGAGCACCCGGACGCATGTGTCCTCGGAAGGTTTTCATGTGCCGTCATTCTTGGATGTGTTTGGATTGCAGCACCATGCAGGAGGACTCGGAGAACCTACTGGCCTTGCAAAGGGCCAATATCGTGGCCCAGTACCATCAGGTGAGGCCCAGAAGGGACCATAGACAATACACACCCACGACAAGGGAGACCATACCTGCAAGGCAGGGGAGGCCCAGGAGAGGATCAGAGCCAAGGATGAGTCAGGTCAGCCCAGACAAGGACCATAGTCACCAGGAACAAGTGAGACCCTGGGGATAGTACTGGTGTCAGTAGCAACTAAGGGTCCATCCTGGATGTTAGTCATTGGTAGCTGAGGAGCCCAGTCACCAGGTACGGTGAGGCCCAGGTGGGGACCACAGTCACCAGGTCCAGATGAAGTCCACAGCTACCATGTCCAGGTGAGGCCCAGGTGGGGACCAGAGTCACCAGGTCCAGGTGAGGTGAAGGTGGAGACCACAGTCACCAGGTCCCGGTGAAGCCAAGGTGGGGACTACAGTAGCCAGGTCCACATGAGGCCCAGATGGGGACCAGAGTCACTAGGCTCAGGTGAGGCCCAGTTGGGGACTAGAGTCACCAGGTCTGGGTGAGGCCCAGGTGGGAACCACAGTCACCAGGTCCAAGTGAGGCCCAGGTGGGAACCGCCTTGATAGAAATGCGAACTCTTCTCACTGTAGCGTTCCAGCTGTTCTCTCTTTAAATCTCAGGCCGAATTCATAGGTTTTCAGGATGATTTGAAAGTTAGCTAGGTAATTTGGCGGGGACAGGTGACTTGGGGACCCTACTCTTCGGCTGTCTTGCCCTTCTGATAGGAATATTTTTAGCAGTGAACAGTAAAGTCTGTTTATTAAAAGTTGTTATTAATTTGTGCAAACAAATTTCTGTAGGCTTAAAGCAACTGTGAATCACACATATCCACACTGGCTAGAAAATTTTTTTAACCTGAGTTTCTAGATCATTTTCGTTATGTGAGTGATTTCTTTCCAAGACTAATTACCAAAGGAAGTAGGGCAATGTGACAAGAGAAATAGCCAAACAACATGAGAAAAAAGAAACAAACAAAAAAACGCTAAGCATTTTTCTCGGGATGAGAGAAATCCTGATCGTGTAAGGTTTTTTTCACCCTGCCCTGAGAAAAACCAATTCCCTGACTCAGATGCTTCAGGAGACAACTGGGTTTCTGATCCAGTAAATCGTGACTGCCTCTGGCACTTGGTTCCCACAGCTGTGGATGTGACCTCAGACCAGCTCGGTGTTTTCCAGGCTGCACTTGGAGGAGTTGGAAGGGCTCTGAACATGCACCTTAGGGGCAGTCTGGGATCCATACCCTACAGCTTTTAATTCATAGGTACACCAACTCACATAAAAACTTTGCTAGAAAGAAGTCGAATTGTGTGTTTTAAGAAGAATTGAAAACGGGCAGCCTGGGTGGCTCAGCCGTTTAGCACTGCCTTCTGCCCAGGGCGTGATCCTGGAGACTCAGGATGGAGTCCCACTTCGGGCTCCCTGCATGGAGCCTGCCTCTCCCTCTGCCTGTGTCTCTGCCTCTCTCTCTCTCTCTCTCTCATGAATAAATAAATAAAATATATTTTTAACAAGTATATTGTAGGGCAGCCCCGGTGGCTCAGCGATTTAGCGCCACCTTCAGCCCAGTGTGGGATGCTGGAGATGCAGGATGGAGTCCCACGTCAGGCTCCCTGCATGGAACCTGCTTCTCCCTCTATCTGTGTCTCTGCCTCTCTCTCCCTCTCTCTCTCTCAAATAATAAATAAATAAATAAATAAATAAATAAATAAATAAATAAATAAATAAATAAAATGAAAAAGTATATTGCTGCTTTATTGGTAGCTATATTAATAAAGTGTGTTGTTTTTACATTTTATGGTGACTGGACCTAGCAAGTCTCTACATCAACAACCATCACTTCTAGTCCTCACAACAGTGTCACGGGACAGGCGGTATTCTTTCCTTTTTATAGATGAAATTGATGACCTCAAGCACATGCGGTTCCTTCCCTTTCTTTTTTTCTGTTCAGAATATACAAGCTATAAGTGAGTAAATTGCAAGAAACCCACTTGCGTGATGAACACCTCTACTTTCCTCAGATGATTTTAATATTTTTCTCAATTCTGAACTCCTTATCTATCTTACTACTCCTTTTCGAATAACTTAGGATACATTTTCCCAGGACTTGTTCAGAGAACCAGTCCCTGGATTAATGTCTTTCCCTAAGTATGAATCAGTGACCTGAAACAGACCCAGCATACACAGATTCTCCTATTTATTCAATACCCATCCATTCCAAAAAGAAGTCTATTTGGCCTTCTATATGGCAGGTACAGAGACAGGCTCCGTCCCCACTGGGTTTCGATCTATGTCCCAGAGTACTACCTGCAGTCTTTTGAACTTCATATCAGGAGTCTTAATGTTGATTTCTGAGGGCAAAACAAGCAAGTCCACAGTTCTCCTTCATGCTTCCCCAGCAGACCCTTGGGTTCTCTCCACAGAGTTGAACTGTTACTGAGCCATTGGTTGTGTAGGTCAGTCACAGAGCAGCATTGCCATCCAAAACAAAAAGGAGGAAAAAGGAGTTTGGAAGTAATTGGGTCTCACAAATTGTGGGGAGGGAATATTGAAACTGTGACAATGTTTCTTTGTGCACCTTTTCTCAGAGCCACATCTCTCCTGTTCTTGACTGAGGGACAGGAGAGTCTAGGTAGGGAGAAATAAGTAGGGGGCTACAGATTCAGGCTCACAAAGATCCTAAGGATGCTGAGATGTAAGGAAACCAGAAATAAAGAAACAAACGAAATCACCCTGCCCTAGGTATGGGTAGAGAGGGTCTTTTTTATGACAGTCCTCTGTGCCCAACAAAGGATAACCAGACTCTAAAAAGAAGTAAACCATTAAAGATGTTATCACTAGTCCTTACTCAAACCAAGACATCCCAAGAATGAGAAGGCCACAAGCTCCCTGATCAGTTCTAAATGAAAAACTGTCAGTAGAGGCCCATGTGGGCAACCCAGCCTGGGCCCCTCCCACTCCTGAGAGCTTTCTCAGTATCCTTGCTTAATAAACTCCCGTTGCTTTACTCACTCTTTGTCCACCAGATTCATTCTTCGACTCCATGAGACAAGAACCTGACTTTCTCACTTCATTCCGCCTGCTGCACTTCTCTTACCCAAGCTCCCTGGGAAATTACTTCATTGGCTTAATCCCATCTCACTCTCCTCCTACCTCATATCCTTTGGATTCTTCACCACCAAAGGCCAAGGAACCAAGAGATGCAGGGAGGGATAGAAGACCCAGCTGATAGGGGGAACTAAGGCCAAAGAAATGTAGTTTAAAATTACATCTGCTTGGGCAGCCTGGGTGGCTCAGCGGTTTAGCACTGCCTTCAGCCCAGGGTGTGATCCTGGAGACCCGGGATCAAGTCCCACGTCGGGCTCCCTGCATGGAGCCTGCTTCTCCCTCTGCCACACTCTGCCTCTCTCTCTCTCTCTCTCTCTCTCTCTCTCTCTCTGTGTCTCTCATGAATAAATAAATAAAATCTTTAAAAAAAATTACATCTGCTTTTTTAAAAAAAGATTTTATTTACTCATTCAAACATGTTATTTACTCATTCAAACATAAATCTATGTTTCCACTTTAATAAATAAACAAATAAAATATATTTATTATTAAATGTATTACTCATAATATAATAATTATTATCTATAAACAGAACTATATATTTATATTTAAATATGCAAAACAAACATTTCTATAATCTCTATACGTCCATATATAGATCTCCCTATAGAGATAGAGACAAAATGGTTAGAAATAGATGTGTGCAGAAAGAGAGAGAAATAGATATAGACCTATAAATACGGAGAGGATCTGCTTTCAAATTCTATCCAACGACCTCTCCTCACAGGCACAGGCAAACGCACACACACATACTCAAGAGCCTTCTGGTATGTGGCCATGACAGGAAATAACACCCCTTGAGATGCCATCTCTTCTCCAACTTAAAGGTACCCGCTTTTCTCCAAAGAAGACCTACACAGAGTGAGCAAGCACATGAAAAAATGCTCCACGTGACTTTTCATCAGGGAGATAGAAATCAAAACCACAATGAGATACCACCTCACACCAGTGAAAATGGGGGAAATTAACAAGACGGGAAATGACAAATGTTGGAGAGGATGTGGAGAAAGTGGAACACTCTTGCATTGTTGGTGGGAATGTGAACTGGTGCAGCCACTCTGGAAAACAGTGTGGAGGTTCCTCAAAAAGCTGGAAATGGAGCTATACTACAACACATCAATTGCACTACTGGGTATTTACCCAAGACACAGATGTAGTGAAATGACTGGACACTTGCACCCCGATGTTCACACCGGCAATGTTAATAGCCAAACTGTGGAAGGACCTTGATGTCCTTCAACAGATGAATGGGTAAAGAAGATGTGGTCTATATATACAATGTATTATTATTTAGCCATCTGCAAGGATGAATACCTACCATTTTCATGGACATGGAACTGGAGGGTATTATGCTGAATAAAATAAGCCACATGGAGAAAGAATTATCATGCGGTTTCACTCTTATGTCGAATGTAAGAAAGAGTGAAGAGGATCATAAGGGAGAGGAGGGAAACTGAGTGGAGAAAATTGAGAGAGGCAGTGTTGTCCCCAAGATTGCGAATCCGAGAAATCACCGAGGAGCCGACACTGATACAAACACACGAGGGTTTATTTACAAGCGCGAGCTTGGGTCCAAGTGTACCCGACACAGCGGAGCAAGGACTTGGACCCTGAGACTAAGGGGCGTGGCAGCTTTATAGGGGCCAGTGGCCCATGGGATTCGCAGAAAGTTGCAGTCATGTCGGTCCACACGCAGGTGGCTGATTGAATTACATCTTACCCTATAGTATCCATTCGAGCTAGCCTATTACTTTGGTCAGAATTGGCGCGCAGTTTTGGTGGGCACAATGCAGGATTACATGGTTATGAGCCAATTTCCGATTAGGGTGTGCCCAGCGGCTTGACTAGGGTGGGGCAGCGCCTTAAGCAATAAGCAGGTTATGTGGGGGTCATACAGGAGGTGGCAGGTGTAGCACAAAATGGAATCAGGCCTGTTCTGCTTGTCCAGGAGTAGGGGATTTTTGTTAAATTTCCTGGGTCCCGAGATCCGTGGGTGGCGCAGGGGTTTAGCGCCTGCCTTTGGCCAGGGGCGTGATGCTGGAGACCTGGGATCGAATCCCACGTCAGGCTCCCGGTGCATGGAGCCTGCTTCTCCCTCTGCCTATGTCTCTGCCTCTCTGTCTCTCTCTCGCTGTGTGACTATCATAAACAAATAAAAAGAAATTTCCTGGGTCCCACACTGACTGCATGTACACTTCGCTTCTAACAGGCCTAGGCTCGATGCATGACAGAAGTGGTGTGAGAGGCAACTGGAAGGTGCAGGCCAGGAGACAAGTGTCTTCAAGCTCAATTCAGCGACTACCGAGGAATTCCTCTCATACATTGGCACTACATACTAACTTCCATACAAGAGAAGCTAGTTGAACGCAGTGTCCAGGGGAACTTGATTCTGAGAGGTGAAACCACACACAGTCCCTCACAGTTCCTCACTGCCTGCAGATAGAGTATCGAACATCCTACTAGAGATGTATGCCAGAAGCTCATGGGACGCAGGGGGCAAGTCGCAGGCTTCAATGGTTGTGTCTCCAGGTGCAGCAGAGCGGTATTCATTGAACCTCCTGACTTACAGCACCGAGCCATGCGTCCTTTTGAGAGCAGAGCTCAGGGCAGGACCCTCCCGCATCCTGCCTGACTGTAGACGTAGCTGCTAACATCCTTATGTTACGTGCTGGGAGAGGTTGTGACAAAAGCATGTGGAAGCAACAGGCCTGTACTCACGTGTATCTGAGTTGAATACAGCGATTTCCAACGGCCTTCTTCAATCACAGTGTAGCTAGGTTCTAACTCCCATGTACGAGTGGTTAGCAGACATCTGCAACCCAGGCATACACACTTCTGAGAGTTGAGCTTATGGCCTGTACCTCTCACATCCTGCCTGCAGGTACACGTCGCTCCTAACAGGCCTAGGCTCAATGCGTGACGGAAATGTTGGGAGAGGTAATTGGAATGTCCCGGCACATAAGACAAGTGCCTCCAAGCTCAATCCAGCATTTTCCTAGTAATTCCTGTGGTAGACTGGTGCTACATACTAAGTTCCATACGTGAGAAGGTAGCTGAACGCCTTGTCCAAAAGCATCTTACTTCTGAGAGTTGAGCTCACCCTCAGTCCCTCACAGTTCCACACTGCCTGCAGAGTGAGTTTCGCACGTCTTCACCAGAGACGTTTGCCAGAGGCTTCTGAGACGCAAGTGGAACAATGCAGACCTGGACGGTAACTCCAGGTGCAGTAGAGTGGTAATCTTGGAACCTCCTGACTGAGAATACTGCTACGTTCTCACTGCCATAAGAACGCAGCTAGTTGAGAGCTGGCTTCCAGGCATGCTTCCTTGTGAGAGATGAAGTCAGGACAGGACCCTCCCGCATCCTGACCGCCTGACATAGGTCCTAGCATCCTTATGTTAGGTGCTGGAAGAGGTTGTGTGAAAAGCATGTGAAAGTGACAGGCATGTACTCACGTGTATGTGAGTTCAATACAGCGATTGCCAACGTCCTTGTTCAATTAGAGTGTAGCTCGGTTCTAGCTCCCATCAATAAGTGTCTGTCAGACATTTGCCTACAAAGCATACACACTTCTAGAGTTGAACTTTTGCCCTGTACCTCCCACATGCTGACTGAAGGTACACTTCGCTCCTATCAGGCCTAGGCTCAATGCGTGACTGAAGGGTTGTGAGAGGTTAGTGGAAGGTGCCGGCCCAATGACTAGTGTCTCCAAGCCCAATGAGAGATATGTGAGGAACTGCTCTCTTAGATTGCTGCTACATACTAAGTTCCATACATGAGAAGCTAGTTGAACGCCATGTCCAAAGGGTACTTGCTTCTGAGACTTGAACTCACCCCCAGTCCCTCACAGTTCCACACGGCTTTCAGATGGAATTTCGAACATCCTCACTAGACATGTTTGTCAGAAGCTCATAGGACACAAGGAGCTAGCTGCAGGCTTCAATGCTTGTGTCTCCAGGTGCAGTAGAGCGGTGTACATGGAACCTCCTGACTTTCAATGTAGCTATGTTCTCACGGTCATAAGAACGCTGCTAGTAGAAAGGTGCCTTCGAGGCATGCTTCCTTTTGAGAGTGAGCTGAACACAGGACCCGCCGGCATCCTGACTGCCTGTAGACATAGCTGCTAACATCCTTATGTTAGGTGCTGGGAGAGGTTGTGAATAAAGCATGCGGAAGCTTCAGGCCTGCATTCACGTTATCAGAGTTGAATACAGCAATTTCCAACGGCCTTCTTCATCAGTGTCGCTGGGATCTAACTCCCATGTACCAGTGCGTAGCAGATATCTGCCTCCCATGCATACACGCTTCTGAGAGTTGAGCTTATGGCCTGTACCCCCACATCCTGCCTGCAGGTACCCTTCGCTTTTAGAAGGCCTAGGCTCGCTGCGTGACGGAAATGTTGGCAGAGGTAAGTGGAATGTCCCGGCACACAAGACGAGTGCCTCCAAGCTCAATCCAGCGATTTCCTAGTAATTCCTGTGGTAGACTGGTGCTACATACTAAGTTCCATACGTGAGAAGGTAGCTGAACGCCTTGTCCAAAAGCATCTTACTTCTGAGAGTTGAGCTCAACCTCAATCCTTCACAGTTCCACACTGCCTGCAGAGTGAGTTTCGCACGTCTTCACCATAGAAGTTTGCCAGAGGCTTCTGAGACGCAGGTTAACAATGCAGACCTAGACGGTATCTCCAGGTGCAGTAGAGTGGTAATCTTGGAACCTCCTGACTCAGAATACTGCTACCTTCTCACTGCCATAAGAACGCAGCTAGGTGAGAGCTGGCTTCTAGGCATGCTTCCCTGTGAGAGCTGATGTCAGGGCAGAACCCTCCCGCATCCTGCCTGACTGTAGACGTAGCTGCTAATATCCTAATGTTAGGTGCTGGGAGAAGTTGTGAGAAACACATGTGGAAGCGACAGGCCTGTACTCACGTGTATCTGTGTTGAATATGGTGATGTCCAATGGCCTTCTTTATTCAGTGTAGCTAGGTTCTTTTTTTTTAATTAATTTATTTATTTAGATACTCACACATACACAAAGAGAGAGAGAGAGTCAGAGACATAGGCAGAGGGAGAAGCAGGCTCCATGCACCGGGAGCCCGATGTGGTATTCGATCCCGGGTCTCCAGGATTGTGCCCTGGGCCAAAGGCAGGCGCTAAACCCCTGCACCACCCAGGGATCCCTGTAGCTAGGTTCTAACTCCCATATATGAGTGGATAGCAGACATCTACCTCCCAGGCATACACACTTCTGAGAGTTGAGCTTATGGCCTGTACCTCCCACATCCTGCTGCAGGTACACTTCGCTCTTAACAAGCCTAGGCTCGATGCGTTACTGAAGAGTTGTGAGAGGTAAGTGGAAGGTGCCAGCCCACAAGACTAGTGCCTCCAAGCTCAATCCAGTGATTTCCTAGTAATTCCTGTCTTAGACTGGTGCTACATACTAAGTTCCATACGTGAGAAGCTAGCTGAACCCCGTGTCCAAAGGCAACTTACTTCTGAGAGTTGAACTCACACCCAGTCCCACAGTTCCAACTGCCTGCAGAATGAGTTTCAAACATCTTGACCAGAGACGTTTGTCAGAAAATGGAGAGACGCAAGTGGAATAATGCAGGCATGGAAAGTGTCTCCCGGTGCAGTAGAGTGGTAATCTTGGAACCTCCTGACTCAGAATGCTGCTACGTTCTCACTGCCATAAGAACGCAGCTAATGAAACCTGGCTTCTAGGCATGTTTCGTTGTGAGAACTGAGGTCAGGGCATGACCCTCCCGCATCATAACTGCCTGTAGACATAGGTCCTAGCATCCTTATGTTAGGTGTTGGCAGAGGATGTGTGAAAAGCATGTGGAAGTGACAGGCTTGTACTCTCCTGTATCTCATTTCAATACAGCGATTATGAACACGTATAATGCCTCCTCAACCTGAAAAGCAGGAAAGGATAATAAATAGCAAATATCAGGGATCCCTGGGTGGCGCAGCAGTTTGGCGCCTGCCTTTGGCCCAGGGCGCAATCCTCGAGACCCGGGATCGAATCCCACGTCGGGCTCCCGGTGCATGGAGCCTGCTTCTCCCTCTGCCTATGTCTCTGCCTCTCTCTCTCTCTCTCTCTGTGACTATCATAAATAAAAATAGAAAAAAATTAAAAAAAATAGCAAATATCAGATAAAAATACTTCTTTTATCTTAGACACCATATTGCAAGTGCATTTAAAATTAGCAATGCATAACATTTATTTCCTTGACATTTGTCTTCCAAAGAGTTCACAGTGTTTCAGTGTCAGTTAAACCAGGGGAAGACTCTCAGGGAAGAATCCTTCACATAATAACATGATCATTGGTAATAATGTGTCTCAGTTCTTTCCAAATCCATACAGATGCATTTCTTGATGAGTGACTGAGCTGTGAAGAAAGAGATGAGAAACCCTCATCCCTCAGAATTACTTGTGTCAGAATATTTTAACCATAGTACTACGGATAGTAAATTATCTTTATTAACAGGAAATACGTCTCACATTGGAATCTGAGCAATCAGATGGGCAGAGAAAAACCGCTTTGACTGGCTCTTCATCTTTTAAAGACAAAGGAGAGCTTTTCTATGTACAAAGTCAGTTTTCAAGATAGCCTTAGGGAATAAGAGTCTGCAGCACGGAATCCCACTGCACAGCCACCCAGGAGGCCCGCGCTCCAGGTCTTCTTGATCCCAAATCCCTGGGCCTGTCCCCCAACACATGCTAGCACCAGAGGTCATTTGCAATTGCTCTCTTAGGAGCTCTGGGGAAGGGGGAACGAGCTAGATAGGATGGGACATGTGGAGGCCAAGAAAATTAAGGCCATTCCACTTTATGTTCAGCGTTAGCACATGTCCAGCCATCCTAGGCCCCTGTGAATAAGAGCTGAAATTTACATTACTTCAGTTACAGGAAAAAAAACAAAAGTTTACAGCTTAATGTCCTAGAAAGCCCCACATTACAATAAAAACTGAGCCCAAGCCAAGGGCAGGAAGCCCCTATTAGAATAAGAACAGAGCTCAATGCCCTCCAAGCCCCCATATCAAAATGTAAACAGAACTTGAGGAATTGCTCCAGCCCTTCTGGAGGTCCCTGAGACCAGCCCTTAAAACTAAGCTAAAAACAAAAAACAAAAAACAAAACTAAGCTAAAACCCACCTCGGGGTCTAAGTCCCTGCTCCGCCCTGTCGGGTATACTTGGACGCAAGCTCGAGTTGGTAAATCAACCTTCCTGTGTTTGAATCGGTGTCGGCTCCTTAGTGGTTTCTCGGATTCACAATCTTGAGCACAACACCCCCATGTCCCCTCCCCACCTGGCTGACCCCCTGTCCCCTCCCACCAGGCTGACCCTCAGTCACCTCCCCGCCCACAACAGCTGGGCACAGGCCCTCACAGAGGTCCCATGGGCATGGTGCGCACTGCCGCCATCCCCGGCCTCCCAGGGGAAGGAAGGAGGTTTTGGCAGGACACACTCCCATGGTGGCCCCAGGGCTCCCTGCCCAGGACGGCAGCTGGTGACAGGTCGGGGTCTGTGTCCCTGATGCCGGCTCCTCCTCCCCGGTTTTCCCGCAGGAAATGAAGGAGGAGGCCCTGGTCTCCTCCAGGGACATCACGCAGATAGGCCTGGACGTCAACAGGACGTTCGGCAGCCACACCATGTTTTGGGACCGCTACGGGGTCGCGTGAGGCTCCTGGGCCGGGGGGGTGGGGGGTGGGTTCGGGGCCCCAGGGGAGGCCCGGGGGCTTCTGGGTAGGAAACACGGGGCTTCTGAGGCCGGGGGTAGCAACAGCAGCCAACAACACACCGCCGCATGGTAAGGTGCTGGGGATGACCCCCGTGCCCCCACACCCGGAGTTCGGGGATGAGGAGGCCACTAGGATGGGGCCTCCAGGGGTTGCCATGTGAGCTGAACTCCAAAGGGTTGAGGGACGGCCCCCTGAAAGGCAAGGGGCTGGGGTGGGGGCCGTGGGGGGCAGTAAGGGGACCTGGGGGCCAGGCGGCATGGCCGTGGCTGGAGCAGGACACACATCGATCCGATGAGGGCCGGACGGGTCAGGGTGACACCCACCCTCGATGCTTTATATATTTCTAAAGTCTATGCATTTTATTTGAGACAATTTGCAATTTGTAAACATACATAGTATGATGACCCCCAGATAATGCCCCCGGTCCAGCCAGGGCCCTGCACTGACCACGCGGGGCCTGAGGGGCAGATGTCACAGCAAACCCCAGACTGGGGTCGCCTTTATCTGTAAGCGTCTCCGTGTGCATCTTAGAGAAAGGGGATGCCCTGTGTCCGCCGGCCCCCCACGCCATCCGCCTCATTCCCCACCTCCACACCATCCCCCTACATCATCATCCCCCATGGCATCGCCCCCATACCATCCCCCCTACACCATCCCCCTCACACCCCCACACAATCCCCACCCACACTATACCCCCACACCATCCCCCCTACACCATCCCCCACACTCCACCACCATCATACCTCTGCCCCCACACCATCAGCTCCCAGCAAGGACCCGGTGCAGCTGCCCCCTGTGGGACATGCTCAGCCTCCCCGGGGTTCTCTGGACAGCCTGCTCCCATCAGAAGCCCTGGTGTCCCATAGAGTACCCAGGGGTTGCAAAGAGGAGGGAATGCCGGGAGCCCCTGACAGAGTGGATGCAGGTGGGTGGAGCACAGGATGCACTGTGCCCTGCCTCCTCCCACTGTCCCTCCTGGAGGGTGGCACACCCTGCACAGGACACCAGCCCCTAACCCAGAGGGACCTGGGCTGGCCTGGCCCCGGGCTCTGTGGGGGCTGGGGTGATTTGAGCCCCCCCCAGGCCCAACACAAAGACTAATGGGATCCAGCCCCCCATGGCCCTGGCTGGGCCTGGATTCTGGCTCTGGGCTGAACGAGCCCTCCCACAGCTGGATGTGTCCTCCTGGGCCCTGGGCATGCCCCACAGATCCGGGTCGCTGACCTAGGGCAGCCCTGGGGATCCCGGGACACCCCAGGGTGGGGAGAACAGGGGTAGGCCGGTTGGCCCCACCAACACCCACAGCAGGAGGCAGGCTCCTCCAGGTGTTGGGGCCCCAGGGGGCCCAAGGCCGGGGTCCGGCTGCCCTGCGGGGACCCAGCGCAGGAGCCCATGAGCTGCAGGTCCAGGTCAGCTCTGCTGTCCTCAGAACCGTCTCTCAGGCTGAAACCTCAGGACACACGCCCCCACACGGAGTCCACACATGCTCCCAGGTGGGGGACTCCAGCCCCCGCCCCCCACCCCGTGTGATACTTGCCCTCCCCTAAAGGACAGAAAGGTCTCCCTCCCCAGGGGAAGGCGCGCACCCTCGGCTCTGAGCCTGTTTGCTGTAGCAAGTCAAGAAAGTGTTGTGGTGCGAAAATGCACAACCAGCCCATTTCTGTGTCTCCAGGAACTCTGTGCACAGGGCGTGGAGAGACCCCCAGAGAGGAGGAGGGGGCACCACCCAGGCCCCAACCAGCCCCTGCAGGGGTGCCGACAGGCACACACACAGCTGACGTCCCCACGTGCCTACCAGGGGCAGCCAGACACCAGGGTCAGGACCCCACGGACTTTACTGGGACTCAGCCTGTGCCCCGCGGGCCAGGAGGGGCTGGGACAGAGTGACAGTCAGGGAGCCTCAGGTCACCAGGGTCTGTGCAAAGCGACCTAGGAGGTCTGTGCTCCCTCTGTCCTGGGGTCCTGGGCTGGCCCGGTTCCGGGGCACTTCCTCCCCTCCCCGCATCCCCGTGCCTGTGTGCCTCGGGCACAGAGGGCCTATGGGGCGGTCAGTGTGGCCCTGGAAGGGAGGTCAGGGCAGCAGGCCCTGGTCTTGTGCCCAAGATTGCAAATACGAGAAACCACCAAGGAGCCGACACCGATACAAACACACGAGGGTTTATTTACAAGCTCCAGCATGGGTCCAAATATACCCGACACTGCGGAGCAGGGACTTGGACCCCGAGACTAAGAGGTGACGTAGCAACTTTATAGGGGCTAGTGGCCCATGGGATACACAGAAAGGTGCACAGTCATGTCGGTCCACACGCAGGTGGCCGATTGAATTACATCTTACCCTATAGTATCCATTTGAGCTGGCCTATTACTTTGGTCAGAATTGGCGCGCAGTTTTGGCGGACACAAAGCAGGGTTACATTGTTATGAGCCGATTTCCGATTAGGGTGTGCCCAGCGGCTCGACTAGGGTGGGGCAGCGCCTTAAGCAATAAGCAGGTTATGTGGGGGTCATACAGGAGGTGGCAGGTGTAGCTCAAAATGGAATCAGTCCTGCTCTGCTTGTCCAGGGGTAGGGGATTTTTGTTAAATTTCCTGGGTCCCACATTCCCCCCATTTTCAGAGGATCCTATGCAGGATCCAATCAAGGGTCCAGGTTGCTCTTAGAGTGAGCCAGGTGGAATGATTAAACCAGGATTTTAACCAACCTTGTTGCTGTTCTCGCCGCCATTTATATTCCAGCTAAGAAGCAGCATTCTACGTTTAAGGCAGCACATAACCCTCCCCCCCCACACCACACACACACCCTTTGTTGTAAGAAGACTAAGTCTAATCCCTTTCTATTTTGAAGGACAACCTCAGACTAGGGAGTCTTGCAGGTGCGAAATTAGTGAGAACGGTGCACTCTTAGCTTTAGGGGATTGTCCTTGTCCGGGTGGCTTTTCCATTCTGGAACAAAGTTCTTGAGAACGGTATGTGGGTCAGCTGGCTGGACGTGGGTGTAGTGGACCAGGGAGTAATCCCGTCGACCTTGAGAGCGTTGGGAGTGGTCAGGATCAGGGTGTAGGTCCCTTGCAGCGAGGTTGAAGTGTCCGGTGTTGGAATCTCCACACGTACACACGTACACCCAGTCACCTGGCCGATATCGATGGGGATCCGGGGGTGGCCCAGTCTCATAGAGGGCCCTCAGCTTAGGCCACACCTGCTCATGGGTTCATGACATTTGGAGGGAGAAAAGAAGTTGGTGATCATCAAATTCAGCAAGCACCTCAAGTTTTAAAATGGGGATAACAGGTGGAGGAAGACCGAACATGATCTCGTAGGGAGTCAGTCCCATCTTATATGGGGAGTTCCTCACCCTATATAGGGCGAAGGGGAGGAGAGTCACCCAGTCCCCGCCAGTCTCCAGGGCTAATTTAGTTAAGGTCTCCTTTAATGTTCTGTTCATCCTCTCTACCTGTCCTGAGCTCTGGGGCCTATATGCACAATCTAATTTCCAATCAGCCCCAAGTACTAGGGCCACTCCCTGTGTTACCTTAGAGAAGAATCCGGGGCCCTTGTCTGACCCAATCTTAACAGGAAAACCATACCTCGGTAAGATGTCTTCCAGCAGTTTCTTGGTCACGGTCTGTGCCGTTTCCTGTTTGGTGGGAAATACCTCTGTGCATCCTGAAAAAGTATCTACAAACACTAGTAAATACCTGTATCTATCTGTATTTTCCAGGTTTTACCTCAGTGAAGTCCACTTCCCAGTAGGCTCCTGGGCGGTCCCCCCGGAGCCAGGTGCCTGGGTTAGATCCATGGGCGGTGGCATTAGTTAACTGGCATGAGTGGCAGCTTGCCACGATCTGCTCGATCTTTGCTCGAGAGTCTTTAATAGTGATCTTTGCATGTCGTATGAGGTCTTCCATCTTCCTTGTTCCCGTGTGAGTACTCCGATGCGTTTTGGATAGGACTCGCCGTCCCAGTTCCTCTGGCAAGATGATGCTGGAGTCTGTGGCCCTCCACCAGCCACACAATCACTGGGTCATAGGCAAGGGTTTGATCCAGTGTAAGTCAGCATCACTATAGTTGGGGATGTCCGGCAGGTTCCGTTCCCCCGGATCAGGTAGCGTGGTTGCAAAGATCTGGGTCACCAAAAGGGACGCCTCCTTTGCTTTTAAATCGGCTAGCCGGTTTCCCCTGGCTACTGGTGTGTCTGCCTTTTGGTGCCCCAGACAGTGGATGATGGCTAGGGCCTTGGGCAGCCAGAGGGTCCTCAGGAGTTCAAGAATCTCCGTTTTGTTTTTAACAGTCTTTGTCTCTGCTGTCAGAAGCTCTCTCTCTCTCTGTAAAGGGCTCCGTGAATGCGAGCGGTGGCAAAGGTGTACCTGCTGTCGGTGTAGATGTTTATTCGTTTACCTTCCTCCATGGTCAGCGCCTTGGCCAGTGGGATCAGTTCTGCCCATTGAGCCAACATTTAGGCTGTCAATGGCTCCGCCCAGACGGCCTCTGTCTCCGTGGTTATGGTATGGCTGCCCCCGCAAATCGGACTCCTTCTCGGACAAAACTGCTGCCGTCCGTGTACCAGGTGGCATCGGCGTTCGGCAGTGGCTGGTCCTGGAGATCAGCTCTGATTCCGTACACCTGTGCCCAAATTTCTTGACAGTCGTGCAGAGGGGGGTCCCAGTCTGGGTTAGGGAGTAGCGTTGCCAGATTCAGGGTTGTCAGTGGCTTAAATAAAATTCTGGTGGGGTTTAGCAGTAGGCTCTGATAATGGGTCAGATGGGCATTGCTGATCCAGCTGTCTGGGGGCTGTCTGAGTACCCCTTTAATAGCGTGTGGGGTGGTAACATGCAGTTCTTCCGGACTTTTTCTATTATAGACTCGTTCTGCTATTATCACTAAGTCCTGCAAGCTCTTCTCTCCCAGTCTGTCTACTCTTTGCAATTTCTTTTTAATGTTCAGAACGGCCTGGTTAACAAAAGCCATGATAATTGTGGCCTTTGTTTCCGGGGCTTCTGGGTTCATAGGGGTGTACTGCCTAAAAGCCCTATTGCTCCCTCTAAGAAGACTGCTGGACTCTCATCCTTACCCTGTCTCACATCATAGACCTTGGCCAGATTGGTAGTCTTGCACGCGGCAGCCTGGAGACCTGCCATTAGAGTTTGGCGGTGGACCCGGAGTCTCTCCTTAACTTCAGGCGAGTTGTGTGCTTTGAGGAGTAAAAAAGGGTTTCAGCCAAGGAGGGGAATTCTCGATCATGTCCTGCCAGGCCAGGATGTTGGGCATCTGGTCAGGGTGGCCATCTGGTTTGTCCCTGAAGTTCATGGCCTTAAGCTGTAAGATAATAGGTAGGTGAAAATTTCCT
This sequence comes from Canis lupus familiaris, assembly GCF_011100685.1. Taxonomy (NCBI): domain Eukaryota; kingdom Metazoa; phylum Chordata; class Mammalia; order Carnivora; family Canidae; genus Canis; species Canis lupus. The sequence goes on along the minus strand of NC_049224.1, from coordinate 150,482 downwards.
TCTCAAGGCCATCCCACGTCAAAGGTTGGCCATTCTGATATGCAATAAATTTGGAATCTCTCTCTCTGTATGTCTATGCTCAGAATAAGAGCTCTTTCCCTAACATCCGAGAAGTGGGAGAGCATAAGAGACAAGGGTATGGTTTGCATCTGCCCCATTATGTCCCCCGTCCACACCAAGGCACAGACAGTTATGACAGTTCACAAATAACACAGTCAAACACACAGTTAACAAGAACACAGTAACACAGACCAGCACACAAACAGGTAACAGACCAGCGCTCAAACAGGTAACAAGAACACAGTAACAGACAAACGTTCTAGTGGGGCTGCGGAGACAAGACAGGAAGTAATCCAAAGGGCTGGCAGCTGGACCTACTTTCAGATGAGGACCCCCGTCCTCCATACAGATAAGGACCCCCGTCCTCTTTACGGATGAGGACCCCATCCTCCATACGGATGAGGACCCCCATCCTCCTTATGGATGAGGACCCCATCCTCCATACAGAGGAGGACTCCCGTCCTCCTTACGGATGAGGACCCCATCCTCCTTATGGGTGAGGACCCCCGTCCTCATACGGATGAGGACCCCATCCTCCTTACGGATGAGGACCCCATCCTCCTTACAGATGAGGACCCCCGTCCTCCATACAGAGGAGGACCCCCGTCCTCCATACGGATGAGGACCCCCGTCCTCCTTATGGATGAGGACCCCATCCTCCTTATGGATGAGGACCTCCATCCTCCATACAGAGGAGGACCCCTGTCCTCCTTACGGATGAGGACCCCCTGTCCTCCTTATGGATGAGGACCTCCATCCTCCATACAGAGGAGGACCCCCGTCCTCCTTACGGATGAGGACCCCCTATCCTCCTTATGGATGAGGACCTCCATCCTCCATACAGAGGAGGACCCCCGTCCTCCTTACGGATGAAGACCCTGTCCTCCATACGGATGAGGACCCCCGTCCTCCTTACAGATGAGGACCCCCGTCCTCCTTACATATGAGGACGCTCGTCCTCCATACAGATGAGGACCTCCGTCCTCCTTACAGATAGGACCACCATCCTCCAGGCAGGGACAAGGGACGTCTCCTCAAGACCCCCGGTTGATGGCCCACCAGTGCGTCCGCCTAAGCCAATGCCGACCTAATACAGATTGGAATTCCTACAGGTTAGAGCTCTCAGAGAATATGCGTGCAAAAGGTGGAAAAAGTTGAGTGCACTCACCACGCGTGAAACCCTCCGGGATAAGGTCCTGGAGGTCTCTCAGATCCCGGACGAGCCCCCAAATGTTGTGGCCAAGATTGTGAATCCTAGAAACCACCGAGAAGCTGACACCGATGCAAACACAAGAGGGTTTATTCACAAGCTGGAGCGTGGGTCTAAGCATACCCGACACAGCGGAGCAGGGACTTGGACCTCGAGACTAAGAGGCATAGCAGCTTTATAGGGGCCAGTGGCCCATGGGATACACAGAAAGTTGCACAGTCATGTCGGTCCACACGCAGGTGGCCGATTGAATTACATCTTACCCTATAGTATCCATTTGAGCTGGCCTATTACTTTGGTCAGAATTGGCACGCAGTTTTGGTAGGCACAATGCAGGGTTACATTGTTATGGGCCAATTTCTGAGTAGGGTGTGCCAAAAGCTTGACTAGGGTGGGGCAGCGCCTTAAGCAATAAGCAGGTTATGTAGGGGTCATACAGGAGGTGGCAGGTGTAGCACAAAATGGAATCAGTCCTGCTCTGCTTGTCCAGGAGTAGGGGATTTTTGTGAAATTTCCTGGGTCCCGGGATACGTGGGTGGCGCAGTGGTTCAGTGCCTGCCTTTGGCCAGGGGCACGATCCTGGAGACCCGGGATCGAATCCCACATCGGGCTCCCGGTGCATGGAGCCTGCTTCTCTCTCTGCCTATGTCTCTACCTCTCTATCTCTCTCTCGCTGTGTGACTATCATAAATAAATAAAAAGAAATTTCCTGGGTCCCACACTGACTGCATGTACACTTCGCTTCTAACAAGCCTAGGTTCGTTGCATGACAGAAGTTGTGTGAGAGGCAATTGGAAGGTGCAGGCCAGGAGACAAGTGTCTTCAAGCTCAATCCAGTGACTACCGAGGAATTCCTCTCATACATTGCTACTACATACTAACTTCCATATAAGAGAAGCTAGCTGAACGCAGTGTCCAGGGGAACTTGATTCTGAGAGGTGAGACCCCATGCAGTCGCTCACAGTGCCACACTGCCTGCAGATAGAGTTTCGAACATCCTCACTAGACATGTTTGTCAGAAGCTCATGGGATGCAAGGGCCAGCTGCAGGCTTCAATGGTTGTGACTCCAGGTGCAGTAGCACGGTATTCATGGAGCGTCCCACCTTACAATGCTGCTACATTCTCACGGCCATCAGAATGAGCTAGTGGAAAGCTGGATTCTAGGCATGCTTCCTTTAGAGAGCTGAGCTCAGGGCAGGACCTTCCCGCATCCTGTCTGCCCATAGACGTAACTGCTAATATCCTTATGTTAGGTGCTAGGAGAGGGCGGTGAAATGCATGTGGAAGTGTCAGGCCTTTACTCACGAATATCTGAGTTGAATACAGCGATTTCAAACGGCCTTCTTCAAAGAGTGTAGCTAGTTTCTAACTCCCATGGACGAGTGGGTAGCAGACATCTGCCTCCCAGGTGTACACACTTTTGAGAGTTGAGCTTATGGCCTGTACTTCCCACATCCTGCCTGCAGGTACACTTCGCTGCTAATAGGCCTAGGCTCCATGCGTGACTGATGTGTTGTGAGAGGTAAGTGAAAAATCCCGGCACACAAGACTAGTGCTTCCAAGCTCAATCCAGCGATTTCCTAGTAATTCCTGTCTTAGACAGGTGCTACATACTAAGTTCCATACGTGAGAAGCTAGCTGAACCCCGAGTCCAAAAGCATCTCTCTTCCGAGAGTTGAGCTCACACCCTGTCCCTCAAAGTTCCACACTGCCTGCAGAATGAGTTTTTAACATCTTCACCAGAGACGTTTGTCAGAAGCTTGTGAGACGCAAGAGGAATCATGCAGGCCTGGAAGGTGTCTCCAGGTGCAGTAGAGTGGTATTCTTCAAACCTCCTGAGTTAGAAGACTGCTATGGTCTCACGGCCATTAGAACGCAGCTAGTTGAAAGCTGGTTTCTAGGCATGCTCTCTTGTGAGAGCTGAGCTCAGGGCAGGACCCTCCCGCATCCTGCCTACCCATAGTCATAGCTGCTAACTTCCTTATGTTAGGTGCTAAAAGAGGTTGGAGAAATGCGAGTGGAAGTTTCATGACGGTATTCACGTGTATCTGAGTTCAATACAGCGATTGCCAACGTCCTTGTTCAATTAGAGTGTAGCTCGGGTATACCTCACCTCGATAAGTGTCTAGCAGTCATCGGCCTGCAAAGCATACACACTTCGGAGAGTTGAGCTTATGGCCTGTACCTCCCCCATCCTGACTGCCTGTACGTTCCACTTCCACAGCATTTCGTTGTATGCGGGAGTGTGGCGGAGTGAGAACCAAGTGTCTGCCTTGTCAATTTGGCTCCCAGCGGACAGCTGCCTCCAAGGCATGCACACTCCTTTGGATTGAGCTTAGGACTTGAACATCCCACATGCAGACCGCCTGTACGCTTCGCTTCAAAGGATTTCGTTCGATACGGGACGCAAGTTTTGCGAGAGGCAAATGTGTCTCCGGGCCTCCTCTTCGGGCCTCTGTGGGCTGACAACTTGGTGGCAGCGAGTGGTCTGTGTGGTGTCTGGGGATGGGATGTGGTGCTGATTGTCAGGTGCACATCTGCCTGGTAGATGCACCTGCGGGGATCAGTGACGGGGTGGGCGTCAGCACCTCTGGCCTCCAGTGGGCAGTGCTGTGCTGCTCCCTGAGACTCGGGGCTGATGGGGGGAGGTGGGTGGGGACGCTGGGTCCTCTGGCTCTAGGGCTGAGGATTCCACCCCCCCAGTCTGCAGGCCCACCACAGAAGAGCCGCCAAGCCCCCGGTTCCCTGCTGCTTCCCTCAGAACCCTGCTTTCACTCTGCCTGCATCCGAGTTTCTTTTTTTTTTTTTTTCTGAGACTGTTGTGCCCAAGATTGCGAATATGAGAAACCACCAAGAAGCCAATTCCGATGCAAACACACGTGGGATTATTTACAAGCTCGATCTTGTGTCCAAGTATACCCGACACTGCAGAGCAGGGACTTGGACCCCGAGGTGGGTTTTAGCTTAGTTTTAAGGGCTGTCTTGGGGACCTCAAGAAGGGCTGTAGCAAATCCTCAAGATCTGTTTACATTTTGATATGGGGCCTTCAAGGGCATTGAGCCCTGTTCTCATTCTAATAGGGGCTTCCTGCCCTTGGCCTGGGCTCAGTTTTGATTCAATTGTGGGGCTTTCTAGGACATTAAGCTGTAAACAGCAAAGGTTCCACACCTGGAAGTGGGACGTCACACTGTCCCTATTTGCTGAAGATGCGGAACTAGAAACAGGAAACCCCAGAGCTTCCACCAAAACCTGTTAGAACTAAGGAGTGAGTTCAGTAAAGTAACGGGACACAAACTGACCCTACAAAGCAGAGTAGCCTTGCTGTGTCCCGACAATGAGCACTCAGGAAGGAAAGGAATGACGTGAAGCCCTTCTCAGGAGCATCAAGGAGAATAAATAATGAGACTGAACCAAAGGAGCACAAGACTTGTGCACTGAGCCAAACCAGGCTCTGGGAGGCCGTCCTGGGCTCGTGGGGTGGGAGCCTCATCTTGTGAAAATGTCCACAGTTCCTGAAGCTACCCTCAGTTTCAATGTCATTCCTATCAAAATCATGGTGGCAGATCTTAGAAATAGAAAAAAAAACCAAAACCCATAACATCCAACCCCCACAACAAATGACCCCGGACAGCAAATCAGTATTGGAGAAGCAGGAGAGAGTGGGACGCAGCACTTTCCTATTTCAAAAGATGTCACAGAGACACAGGATAAAGCAGTGTGGTTCTCGGGCCCCGGGCTGGCTCCGTCGGTTAAGCATCCGACTCCTGACCTCACCTCTGGTCCTGATTTCAGGGGTCGTGAGTTCTAGCCCTGTGCTGGGCCATGGACGAGGTGTGGAGCCTACTTAGACAAACCAGACCCACGGGGGGTGGTCCTGGCATAAGCTGAAACAGCAAAACAGAGTCCAGAAGGAAATGTGCTCTGATAGAACTGATTTTTTTTTAACTTAACTTAATTTAAACCCAATTAATTAACGTATAGTGTATTATACTTTCAGAGGAAGAATTCAGGGATTCACCAGTTGGAGATAACAGCAGTGCTCGTGACATCACGTGCCCTCCTTCATGCCTGTCCCCTGTTATCTGCCCCCTCCAGCTACCCTCAGTTTGTTTCCTATCATTAAGAGTCTGTATTTCCTGCATCTGTTTTCATCTTGTTTTTCCTTCCCTTCACAGTTGTTCATCTGCTTTGCTTCTTTAATTCCACCTATGAATGAAACCACACGTCATTCTCTTTCCCGAGTGACTTACTTCACTTAACATGATCCCTTTAGTTCTATCCACATCATTGCAAATGGCAAGATTTCCTTCTCTTTGATAGCTGAGTTCCATTCCTCTCACTATGACCATCATCTATCTCCCATCCTCTTTATCCATCATCTGGCAGAGGGCACCGAGGCTCCTCCCACAGTGTGGCTACTGTGGACCCGGCTGCTGTGGACATTGGGGTGCAGTTGTCCCAAGTCTCACTGCATCTGTATCTTCAGAGTGAGCTCCAGGCCGTTCACCTGCTGGTCGCAGGGCGGCTCTATTTGTAACTCCCTGAGGGGCCTCCACACTGTTTCCAGGGCGGCTGCACCAACCTGCGGTCCCGCCCACAGTGGAAGAGGATTGAGTGAGTTTTGCAGGACGTGGTAAAAGTCTGGTCCACATTTCATTTCGCGTCCTGTGGGCTCCAATTCCTTGTCCTTAAGTATTTCTGGGGAAGCCGGGTGTTGGGCTCCTTTTCAGTGAGATGTTGCCAAAGCTAACAGGCCCCAGATGAAGCCTGAAAGGAGGCAGGTGCGGCCCAAAGAGCACCTGCTGCCTCCTGCACAGTCTCCTGTAGCGCCTGAGCATCCCGCAGGGGGCGTCTGAGCCCAGGCCCCGCCCATGGGGCACGCATGTGCAGTAGGCCTCCTCTGCCTGCACTAACAGGAGCCAGCCTGTGCTGGGGAGGCCTGCGGAAGACATGGGGACGCGTCTATGCTGATGAGCTGCAGCCTCCTCAGGACCCGCGGGGAGTCTTCAGGGGGAAATTGGGCCACATTCATGCTGACAGGAGCCCCGGGCTCCTCAGGACCCGCGGTGAGGCTTTAGGAAGATGTGGGCCCGCATCCACCCTGACAGGAGCCCCTGGGCCGCCTCAGGACCCGCGGGGAGGCTTCAGGAAATTGTGGGCCCGCATCCACGCTGACAGGCGCCCCTGAGCTGCCTCACGACCCACGGGGAGGCTTCAGGAAGATATGGGCCCACATCCACATTGACAGGAGCCCTTGAGCTGCCTCAGGACCTGTGGGGAGGCTTCAGGAAGATGTGGCGACGCATTCACTCTGGCAGGAGCTCCCGGGCCCCTCAGGACATAAGTTGAGGCTTCTGGAAGCTAGGGGCCGCATTCCTGGTTACAGGAACCCCAGCCTCCTCAGAACCATCGGCGACGCTTCGGGAGGACTTGGGGCCACAGGGACACAACAGGACGCTGACTTCCTCAGGACCCCTGGTGTAGACTTGGGGAAATATGTGGATGCGTCCATGTGGACAGAAGACCCCAGCTTTGTCAGGGCCTTTGGTGAGGCCTAAGAAAAATATGGGTGCCGCATCCACACTGACAGGAGTCTCCAGCCTCCTCAGGACCCACTGTGAAGTTTTGGGAAGATTTGGGGCCCCGTCCATGCTGACAGGAGCCCCCAGCCTCCTCAGGTCTTATGGTGAGGCTTGAGCAAAATGTGGGGCCACGTCAATGCTGACAGGAACCCTGTCTTCCTCAGGACCTGCACTTTGGCTTCAGGACATAAGGGGCTGCGTGTATGCTCACAGGAGCCCACAGCCTCCTCAGGACCCGCGGTGAGTTTTCTGGGGGACGTGGGGCCATGTCCAGGGTGACAGGAGCCCCCGGCCTCCTGAGGACCTGCTGTGAGGCTTCCAGAGGATGTGAGACATAGTCCACAGTGACAGGAGACCCAGCGTCCTCAGGACCCGCTGACTATGCCTCAGGAACACGTGGGGCCACGTCGCACTCACAGGAGCCTGGCTTCCTCAGGACCCCTTGGAGGAATCTGGAGGAGCTGTTGGGGGCCACTTCCACATCAGAAGGGACTCCTCAGAACCACAGGGTAAGTGAAAGGGTAGAATGAATGGTAGGGTGAGGGGAGGGGAGGAAGTTGGTGGTTAGGCTTAGGTTAGATGTTAGGGGTTAGTAATTATGCTTATGGTTACGAATTAGAGGTTAGGTGAGGCATAAGGGTATTTGTCAGTGTTAAGAGTTAGGATGGGGGTTAGGGTAAGGGACAGGATTTAGTGTTAGGGTTAGGGTTTAGGCTCTAGGGATTAGGGCAGGAGGTTAGGAGTTGGGGTTAGGGTTATGGTTAGAGTTAGGGTTGGGCTTAGGTTTGCAGTTAGGGTTAGGGGTTAGGGTGTGAGTTATGGTTAGGGGTTAGAGTTAGGGGTTAGAGTTAAGGGTTAGAGTTAAACTTAGGGCTAGGTTTAGGGTTAGGGTGAGGGTTAGGATTAGGATAGGGGTTAGGGCTAGGGTTAGGGTTAGTGTTTAGTTAGGGGTTAGGGTTAGGGTCAGGTCAGGTTCAGGGTACGGTTTTGGAAAAGGGTAAGATATAGGGTTAGGGAGTGGGTTTGGGGTTGGTTTTAGGGTACGGGTTAGGGTACAGTTTGGGGTATGAGATAGGATTAGTATTAGAGTGTTAGGGTTAGGGTACAGGTTAAGGTTAGGAATAGGATTTGAATACCTTATTTTAAGGTTAGGGTTAGAGGTTAGGGTTCGGGTTAGATTTAAGGTAGGGGTCAGGGTTAAGGAAACCTAAGTTTAGGTGAACCTACGTATAGGAGTTAGGGTGAGGGTTGGCAGAAAGTTTCAGTGAATGTGTTTTGGTCTTGGGGTTTGTGTTTGGTTTTCAATTAGTGATGGGTCTTGTTTAAGGTTAGGTTAACATTAGGATTAAGTGTAGGGTTAGGGTTATGTCTGTGTATGGTTAGAGTTTGGGTCTTGGCATGTGCCTGCACTGGGACTCCTAGCATCTTGGGCCATTTAGTTTTATGCACTCTATTTAGGTTTTGGGTTCAAAGATAGCCTGACTCCAGCAAGTCAGTGGCCTCCCCAGAGAATCAAAATCCAGGCTTCAGCTGGGGTGAGAATAGACATGGCAGGCTTCTCCCGAGCTGAGCTAAGGAGGGGATTTGTGGCTCTAAAGACTCTTTATTTGGATTTTCAGTTGCCTTTCTGATTTTATCTCTAGTGTGTACATGTTTCATCAATACTACCTATAATTATTTTAAAGTTTTACTTGAATTCCTGTTTGTATACACAGAATGATATAGTTTCAGGTTTACCACATAGTGATTCAACCCTTGGATACAACGCCTGGTACTGGCCACAGGTGCCCTCCACTATCCCCATCCCCTGATTCCCCATTCCCTTCATCTTCCTCTGGTGTTTATTAGTTTATTCTCTGTGGTTAAGAATGTGTTTTTTTTTTGTTTGCTTCTCTCATCCCCCCTGCGCCCCTTTGCCAGTTTGTCTGGTTTCTTAAAATTCACATGTGAATGCAATTGTATGGTATTTGGTATCTTTCTCTGACTGATCGAGTTCATTTAGCATAAGTCCTTTCCACTTCTCCCACGTCAGTGTAAATGGCTTCATTTCATCGCTTCTGATGACCCAGTGATGTCGCAGTGGGTATATTTACCGCATCGTCTCTGCCCATTATTCACTCAATGGACGTCTGGGCTGTATCTACAGTTTGACTGTTGTTGATAACGCTGCTACAAACACTGGGCTGCGTGTCCCACTTGGAATCTACTAAACGACTTTTGTATCCTTGGGGTAAATACGTAGCTCTGCAATTTTGGAATCGTAGGGTAGCTCTATTTTTAACTTCTTTTTAAAATTTCTTTTATGATAGTCACAGAGAGAGAGGCAGAGACACAGGCAGAGGGAGAAGCAGGCTCCGTGCACTGTGAGTCTGATGTGGCATTTGATCCCGGGTCTCCAGGATCGCGACATGGGCCAAAGGCAGGTGCCAAACCGCTGCACCACTCAGGGATCCCCTATTTTTAACGTCTTGAGGACCCCCCACAATGTTTTCCACAGTGGCTGCACCTGTTCGCATGCCCACCAGGAGTGTAAGGGGGCCTCCTCTTCTCTATAGCCTCAACAGCACCTGTTGTTTCTTCTGTTGTTAATTTTAGCCATTCTGACGGCTGTCAGGTGACATCTTATTGTGGTTTTCATTTCCATTTCCCTGATGATGGGTGACGCTGAGTGTCTTTCGGTGACTGGTGGCCATCTGGATGTCTTAGAGACAAAGTCCATTCATGTCTTCTGCCCATCTGCAGTTGGATAATTTGTGTTTAGGATGCTGAGATTTATATTTGCCTTACGTATTTTGCATACTAACTGTTTCTTGGATGTGTTGTTTACAAATATCTCCTTTCATTTTGTATGTTGCCTTTTAGCGTTGGTTGTTTCTTTCACTTTGCAGAAGCTTTTGAATTTGATGAAGTCCCAAGAGTATTTTTGCTTTTGTTTCCCTCAACTCAGAGGCATATCTAGAAAGAAGATCCAATGGCCAACGTCAAAGACGTTGCTGCCTATCTTTTCTTCTTTGTATGGTTTCAGGTCTCACATTTATGTCTTTCATCCATTTTGAATTTATTTTTTATATATATGGTGTAAGAAAGTGGTCCAGTTTCATTCTTCTGCATGTGGTTTTCCCAACACTATTTGGGAAAACCAGTTTCATTCTGCTGCCTGGTTTTCCCAACACTATTTGTTCTTTTCCTGGGGTCAGGGTTAGGGTTTGTTGAAGAGACTGTCTTTGTGCCATTGGATATTCCTTGCTGCCTTGTTGTCGATTAATGGATCATAGAGTTACAGGTTTGTATCTTGTTTTGGCATTCCATTCCATTCTATTCTATTGATCTAAGCATCTCCTGTTGGGAGATTCTTGATTGCTGATTCAATTTCGTTGCTGGTTATCTGTCTGTTCAAGTTTCTTATTTCTTCCTTTTTCATTTTTGCTATGTTATATATTTCCAGGAATTGATCTATTTCTTCAGGTTCTAGGTTGCTGGCATATAATTTTTCATAATGTTCTCTTATAAACGTTTGTATTTCTCTAGTGTTGGTTGTTATTTCTCTTATCTCATTTATGATTTTATTTGGGTCCTTTCTCATCTTTTTATCTTTTTTCTTTTTTAAAGATTTTATTTATGTATTCATGCAAGACACAGAGAGGCAGGGGTATAGGCAGAGGGAAAATGAGGCTCCATGCAGGGAGCCTGATGTGAGACATGATTCCCCAGGACCCCGGGATCATGATCTGAGCCAAAGCAGATGCTCAACCACTGAGGCACCCAGGTGCCTTGCTGATTAAATTCCTTTGCTAGTTATGGGTCTATTCACATTTTCTATTTCTTCCTATTTCAGTTTTGCTCGTTTGCACATTTCTAGGGATTTGTCCATTTGTTCCAGGTCTCCCAGTTTGTTAGTGTATAATCTTTCATAGTATTCCCTTATAATTGTTTTATTTTTCTGGTGTTGATTGTGATCTCTCTTCTCTCTTTTGTGATTTTATTTATTTAGTTCTTTTTTGTTTTCTTGTTGATAAGGCTGGCTAGGGCTTGATCCATTTTCTTAGTTATTTTGAAGAACCAGTTCTTAGTTTCATTATTCCATTCTACTGTTTTGTTGTTTCTGTATTGTTTATTTCTGCTCTCATCTTTATTTTTCCCTTCTTCTGTAGGCTTTAGGCTTTTTTCCTATTCCTTTTCCTGCTCCTTTAGGTGTAGTGTTGGGTTGTGTATTGGAGACTTCTTGTTTCTTGAAGTAGGCCTGTATTGCTATGTACTTCCCTCTTAGTACTGCCTTTGCTACATCCCAGAGGTTTGAAGAAACATGTTTTCATTTTCATTTGTTTTAAATTTCCTCTTTAATTTCCTGGTTGCTCCATTCATTCTCTAGTAGGATGATCATACTCTGCACGAATTTTTGGTCTGTCCAAATTTTTTCTTACTGTCGACTTCGAGTTTCATATCGTCGTGGTCCGAAAATGTACATGGTGTGATACCATCCTTCTTGTACCTGTTGTACCTGTTGAGGGCTGATTTGTGGTCCATGATATAATCTATTCTGGAGAATGTCCCCTGTGCACTTGAAAGGAATGTGTATTCTGCTTTCGGAAGAAATGTTCAGACTATTATCTGTTGAGTCCCTTTGGTCCAGTGTGTCAAGGCTATTGTTCCCCTGTTGATTTTCTGCATAGAGGATCGGTCCATTGCCATAAGTGGGTGTTAAAATCCCCTGTCATTGTATTATTATCAGTGTGTTCCTGTACGTTTGTTGGTAATTGGTTTCTATATTTCGGTACTCCCATGTTGGCAGCATAAATATGTAGTTGTTTGATCTTGTTTTTTAAATAAATTTATTTTTTATTGGTGTTCAATTGACCAACATACAGAATAACATGCAGTGCTCTTCCTGTCAAGTGTCCCCCTCAGTGCCCGTCACCCATTCACCCCCACCCCCCACCCTTCTCCCCTTCCAGCACCCCTAGTTCTTTTCCCAGAGTTAGGAGTCTTTATGATCTCTCTCCCTTTCTGATATTTCCCAAATGTTTCTTCTCCATTCCCTTATATTCACTTTCACTATTATTTATATTCCCCAAAGGAATGAGAACATACACTGTTTGTCCTTCTCCGATTGACTTACTTCACTCAGCATAATACCCTCCAGTTCCATCCACGTGGAAGCAAATGTTGTGTATTTGTCATTTCTAATGGTTGAGGAATATTCCATTGTATATATAAACTATATCTTCTTTATCCATTCATCTTTCGATGGACACCGAGGCTCCTGCCACAGTTTGGCTATTGTGGACATTCTGCTATAAACATCGGGGTGCAGGTGTCCCGGCGTTTCATTGCATCTGGATCTTTGGGGTAAATCCCCAATAGTGCAATTGCTGAGTCGTCGGGCAGGTCTATTTTTAACTCTTTGAGGAACCTCCACACAGTTTTCCATAGTGACTGCACCAGTTCACATTCCCACCAGCAGTGTAAGAGGGTTCCCTTTTCTCCGCATCCTCTCCAACATTTGTGGTTTCCTGCCTTGTTAATTTTCCCCTTTCTCACTGGTGTGAGGTGGTATCTCATTGTGGTTTTGATTTGTATATCCCTAAGGGCAAGTGATGCAGAGCATTTTCTCATGTGCATGTTGGCCATGTCAGTGTCTTCCTCTGTGAGATTTCTCTTCATGTCTTTTGTCCATTTCATGATTAGATTGTTTGTCTCTTTGGTGTTGATTTTAAGAAGTTCTGTATAGATCTTGGAAACTAGCCCTTTATCTGATACATCTTTTGCAAATATCTTCTCCCATGCTGTAGGTTGTCTTTTAGTTTTGTTGACTGTATCCTTTGCTGTGTAAAAGCTTCTTATCTTGATGAAGTCACAATAGTTCATTTTTGCTTTTGTTTCTTTTGCCTTCATGGATGAACCTTGCAAGAAGTTGCTGTGGTCAATTTTAAAACGGATGTTGCCTGTGTTCTCCTCTAGGATTTTGATGGACTCTTGTCTCACATTTAGATCTTTCATCCATTTTGAGTTTATCTTTGTGTGTGGTTAAAGAGAGTGGTCTAGTTTCATTCTTCTGAAGGTGGATGTCCAATTTTCCCAGCACCATCTATTGAAGAGACTGTCTTTCTTCCAATGGATAGTCTTTCCTCCTTTATCAAATATTAGTTGACCATAAAGTTCATCCACTTCTGGGTTCTCTATTCTGTTCCATTGATCTATGTGTCTGTTTTTGTGCCAGTACCACACTGTCTTGATGACCACAGCTTTGTAGTACAAGCTGAAATCTGGCATGTGATGCCCCCAGATATAGTTTTCTTTTTTAAAATTCCCCTGGCTTGGGATCCCTGGGTGGCACAGCGGTTTGGCGCCTGCCTTTGGCCCAGGGCGCGATCCTAGAGACCTGGGTTCGAGTCCCACGTCAGGCTACCGGTGCATGGAGCCTGCTTCTCTCTCTGCCTGTGTCTCTGCCTCTCTCTCTCTCTCTGTGTGTCACTATCATAAATAAATAAAAAAATAAAATAAATAAAATAAAATAAAATAAAATAAAATAAAATAAAATAATAAAATAAAATTCCCCTGGCTTTTCGGGGTCTTTTCTGATTCCACACAAATCTTAAAATAATTTGTTCTAACTCTCTGAAGAAAGTCCATGGTATTTTGATAGGGATTGCATTAAACGTGTACATTGCCTGGGTAACATTGACATTTTCACAATATTAATTCTGCCAATCCATGAGCATGGAATATTTTTCCATCTCTTTGTGTGTTCCTCAATTTCTTTCAGAAGTTTTCTATAGTTTTTAGGGTATAGAACATTTACCTCCTCGGTTAGGTTTATTCCTAGGTATCTTATGATTTGGGTGCAATTGTTAATGAGATTGACTCCTTAATTTCTCTTTCTTCAGTCTCATTGTTAGTGTATAGAAATGCCATTGATTTCTGGGCATTGATTTTGTATGCTGCCATGCTACCAAATTGCTGTATGAGTTGTAGCAATCTTGGGGGGAGAGGGTTTTAGGTTTTCTAGGTAGAGTATCATGTCATCAGCAAAGAGGGAGAGTTTGACTTCTTCTTTGTCAATTTGAATGCCTTTAATGTCTTTTTGTTGTCTGATTGCTGAGGCTAGGATTTCCAATACTATGATGAATAGCAGTGGTGAGAGTGGATATCCCTGTCTTGTTCCTGATCTTAGGGGAAAGGCTCCTAGTGCTGCCCCATTGAGAATGATATTTGCTGTGGGCTTTTCATAGATGGCTTTTAAGATGTCGAGCAATGTTCCCTCTATCCCTACGCTCTGAAGTGTTTTGATCAGGAATGGATGCTCTATTTTGTCAAATGCTTTCTCCGCTTCTAATGAGAGGATCATATGGTTCTTGGGTTTTCTCTTGCTGATATGATGAATCACATCGATTGTTTTACGAGTGTTGAACCAGCCTTGTGTCCCGGGGATAAATCCCACTTGGTCATGGTGAATAATATTCTTAATGTATTGTTGGATCCTATTGGCTAGTATCTTGTTGAGAATTTTTGCATCCATGTTCATCAAGAATATTGGTCTGTATTCTCCTCTTTGGTGGGGTCTTTTTCTGGTTTTGGAATTAAGGTGATGCTGGCTTCATAGAATGAATTTGGAAGTACTTCATCTCTTTCTATCTTTCCAAACAGCTTTAGTAGGATAGGTATGGTTTCTTCTTTAAACGTTTGATAGATTTCCCCTGGAAGCCATCTGGCCCTGGACTTTTGTGACTTGGGAGGTTTTGGATGACTGCTTCAATTTCCTCCCTGGTTATTGGCCTGTTTAGGTTTTCTATTTCTTCCTGTTCCAGTTTTGGTAGTTTGCGGCTTTCCAGGAATGCATCCATTTCTTCTAGATTGCCTAATTTATTTCCGTATAGCTATTCATAATATGTTTTTAAAATCATTTGTATTTCCTTGTGTTGGTAGTGATCTCTCCTTTCTCATTCATGATTTTATTAATTTGAGTCTTCTCTCTCTTCTTTTTAATAAGACTGGCTAATGGTTTATGTATGTTATTAATTCTTTTAAAGAACCAACTCCTGGTTTTGTTGATCTGTTCCACATTTCTTGTGGTCTCAATTTCCTTGAGGTCTGCTCAAATTTTAATTAAATCTCTTATTCTGTTGGGTGTAGGATCTAGCTGCTGTTTTTTTCTCTAGCTCCTTTATGAGTAAGGTTAGCTTTTGTATTTGAGTTCTTTCCAGTTTTTGAATGGATGCTTGTATTGTGATGTATTTGCCCCTCAGGACTGCTTTTGCTGCATGCCAAAGATTTTGAACGTTTGTATCTTCATTCTCATTAGTTTCCATGAATCTTTTTAATTCTTCCTCAATTTCCTGGTTGACCTTTTCATCTTTTAGCAGGATGGTCCTTCACCTCGACGTGTTTGAGGTCCTTCCAAACTTCTTGTTTTTATTTAGTTCTAATTTCAAGGCATTATGGTCTGAGAATATGCAGGGGACGATCTGAATCTTTTGGTATCGGTTCAGATGGAATTTGTGACCCAGTATGTGATCTATTCTGGAGAAAGTTCCATGTGCACATGAGAAGAATGTTTATTCAGTTGAGTTTTGATGTAAAGTTCTGTAGATATCTGTGAAATCTATTTGCTCCAGTGTATCATTTAAAGCTCTTGTTTCTTTAGAGATGTGCTTAGAAGATGTATCGAGGGTAGAAAGACCTAGATTGAAGTCACCAAGTATAAGATAATTATTATCTAAGTATTTCTTCACTTTCGTTATTAATTGGTTTAAATATTTGGCAGCCCCGATATTCGGGGAATATATATTGAGGATTGTTAAGTCCTCTTGTTGGATAGATCCTTTAAGTATGATTTAGTGTCCGTCTTCATCTCTCACTATAGTCTTCGGGGTAAATTTTAGTTTATCTGATATAAGGATGGCTACCCCTGCTTTCTTTTGAGGACCATTTGAATGGTAAATGGTTCTCCAACCCATTATTTTCAGATTGTAGGTGTCCTCCTGTCTAATATGAGTCTCTTGTAGACAGCAAATAGTTGGGTCCTGCTTTTTTATCCAGTCTGAAACCCTGCACCTTTGAAGGGGTAATTAAGCCTGTTCACGTTCAGAGTTACTATCGACAGATATGAGTTTAGTGTCATCATGACATCTATTCAGTCCTTGTTTTTGTGGATTGTTCCACTGAATTCTTCTTATAGGGGAATTTTAAGAGACCCCCTTAAAATTTCTTGCAGAGCTGGTTTGGAGGTCACATATTCTTTCAGTTCCTGCCTGTCTTGGAAGCTCTTTATCTCTCCTTCCATTTTGAATGAGAGCCTTGCTGGATAAAGTATTCTTGGTTGCATGTTCTTCTCATGGAGGACCCTGAATATATCCTGCCAGCCCTTTCTGCCCTCCAGGTCGCTGTGGAGAGGTCTGCTCCTCCCCAGAAAGGTCAGGATTTTCTTGTCTCTTGCTGCTTTAAGGATCTTCTCTTTATCTTGGAATTTGCAGGCTTCACTATTAAATGTCGAGGTGTTGGACGGTTTTTATTCATTTTAGGGGGGAATCTCTCTATTTCCTGGATCTGAATGCCTGTTTCCCTTCCCAGATTAGGAAAGTTTTCAGCTATGATTTGTTCAAATACATATTCTGACCGTCTGTCCTTTTCGACGCCCTCGGGACCCCCAATTACACATCGTTTTTTCTTCTTCAGGCTGTCGTTTATTTCCCTTAATCTGTCTTCCTGGTCTTTTAATTGTCTGTCTCTTTTTTCCTCAGTTTCCCTCTTTGCCATCAACTTGTGTTCTATGTCACTCACTCGTTCTTCCACCTCGTTACCCCTCATCGTTATGACTTCCAGTTTGGATTGCATCTCATTCAATTGATTTTTAATTTCGGCCTGATTGTATCTAAATTCTGCAGCCATGCAGTCTCTTGAGTCCTTTATGCTTTTTTCTAGAGCCACCAGTAGCTGTATAATAGTGCTTCTGAATTGGTTTTCTGACATTGAGTTGTAATCCAGATTTGTAACTCTGTGGGAGAGAGGACTGTTTCTTTCTTTTTAGGTGAGGTTTGCCTTCTAGTCATTTTGCTCAGTGCACAGTGGACAAAAACAAGTTGTATTGGGGAAAGGAGAAAAAGAGAGAAGAGAAAGAGGGAAGGAGAAGAGAAAAAGAAAAAAGTAAAAAGGAAGAAAAAAAGCAAGAAAGAGAATAAAAGGAGAAAGAAAAAGAAAGAAAGGGGGGAAAGGGTGGGGGAAGCAATCAGAAATTTAAAAACCATGGGGGAGTATCTTCTGATTCTCCATAGTTTAAGTCCCTTGACTTCCCCTGGAACTTGGCCGTCTAGCTGGTCTTCTGGTGGTAGGGGCCTGTTGTGCTGATTTTCAGGTGTTAGCCCTTGGGGGAGCTCCTCTCCCCCTGCCTGGTGAAGTGCTCAGTGGGGGTTGTATACCCCGTGACTCCCAAGGAGGAACAACCCCAGTGGCAGTGGCCAGGTCTGAACACCTGTATTCAGCCCCCGCAGTAACTCTGGAGCAGTCCATCTGCAGGGCCTGGAGGCTCCGGGGCAGGGCTGCTGATCTGCTCAGCTCTGGGCAGGAGCGTCCTTGCTGTCCTCGTCCTCCGGGCTTCTGCCTGTACCGGGAGAGGCCGAATCCTGGGCTGTGGCCCGGTTACCTGTGCTCCAGGACCTGCGCTGTTGGATTTTCACTCCCGGCTGGGCAGGCACCTCTCCACGGAGCTGCCGTAGCCCCTCTGAGCTGCTCCTGGAGCCCCGCAGCCCCCTCCACACGGAGCCTCTTCCTCTGCCCTAGGTGCCGCCACCTAGCTGCTCACAGGAACCCGCAGCCCCCTCTGCACATAGCCACTGCCTGAGCCCCTCATAGCTGCTCCTGGGTCAATGCATGTTCCCTGCAGCCCTTAGGGAGCTCGATGCACTCTCCTGGGAGTGCAGGTGTCTGTTTGTGTCCTATGGAGCCCGAGGTTATCCCCGCCCTCCTGGGGTCTTGCTCTGAATCCCTGCCAGCGCCATTCCCCCCTGGAAGAATGGTGCACCTCCTGCTTCTCTGGGACAGAGCTCTCCTGCCCGGGGGGCACTCGCCCTAGCCTTAGCCCGGATACTCGTGGGGCCCCTCCCCCTTGGATTCCTTTTGTTTCTTTATTTCTTTTTCCCCGTCTTCCTACCTTGATAGAAGTGTGAACTTTTCTCACTGTAGCATTCTCTCTGGTCTCTGTTTAAATCTCAGGCCGAATTCCTAGATTTTCAGGATGATTTGAAGTTTATCTAGGTAATTTGGTCAGGACAGGTGACTTGGGGACCCTACTCTTCCGCCATCTTGCCTCTCCTCCTGTATGTTGCTTTTTAGCTTTAGTTGTTTCCTTCACTTTGCAGAAGCTTTTCAATTTGATGAAGTCCCAATAGTATTTTTGCTTTTGTTTCCCTCACCTCAGAGGCATATCCTGAAAGAAGATCCAATGGCCAATGTCAAAAACGTTGCTGCCTATCTTTTCTTCTTTGTATGGTTTCAGATCTCACATTTAGGTCTTTCATCCATTTTGAATTCATTTTTTATATATATGGTGTAAGAAAGTGGTCCAGTTTCATTCTTCTGCATTTGGCTGCCTGGTTTTCCCAACACCATTTGTTCTTATCCTGGGGTCAGGGTTAGGGTTTGTTGAAGAGACTGTCTTTGTGCCATTGGATATTCCTTCCTGCCTTGTTGTCCATTATGGGTCATAGATACATGTTTGTATCTTGTTTTGGCTTTCCATTCTGTTCTATTGATCTAAGCGTCTCCTGTTGGGGAACCCTAATTGCTGATTCAATTTCTTTGCTGGTTAACTGTCTGTTCAAATTTCTTATTTCTTCATTTTTCATTTTTGCTATGTTATATATTTCTAGGAATTGATCTATTTCTTCCAGGTTCTAGGTTGCTGGCATGTAGTTTTTCATCATATTCTCTTATAATTGTTTGTATTTCTCTAGTGTTGGTTGTTATTTCTCTTTTCTCATTTGTGATTTTATTTGGGTCCTTTCTCATCTTTTTATCTTTTTCTTTTTTAAAGATTTTATTTATGTATTCATGAGAGACACAGAGATGCATAGGTATAGGCACAGGGAAAATGAGGCTCCATGCGGGGAGCCTGATGTGTGACTTGATTCCCCAGGACCCCGGGATCATGACCTGAGCCAAAGCACATGCTCGACCACTGAGGCACCCAGGTGCCTTGCTGATTCAATTCCTCTGCTAGTTATGGGTCTCTTCACATTTTCTATTTCTTCCTATTTCAGTTTTGCTTGTTTGCACATTTCTAGGGATTTGTCCATTTCTTCCAGGTCTCCCAGTTTGTTAACATATAATCTTTCATAGTATTCCCTTATGATTGTCTTATTTTTCTGGTGTTGATTGTGATCTCTCTTCTCTCTTTTGTGATTTTATTTATTTAGGTCTTTTCTCATTTCTCGTTCATTTGGCTGGCTAGGGCTTGATCCATTTTATTAATTATTTTGAAGAACCAGCTCTTAGTTTCGTTATTCCATTCTACTGTTTCTGTATTGTTTATTTCTGCTCTCATCTTTATTTTTTCCCTTCTTCTGTAGGCTTTAGGCTTTGTTTCCTATTCCTTTTCCAGCTCCTTTAGGTGTAAGGTTAGGTTGTGTATTAGAGACTTCTTGTTTCCTGAGATAGGCCTGTATTGCTATGTACTTCCCTCTTTGGACTGCCTTTGCTACATCCCAGTGGTTTGGAGAAACATGTTTTCATTTTCATTTGTTTTAAATTTCCTCTTTAATTTCCTGGTTGCTCCATTCCTTCTCTGGTAGGATGTTCATAATCTCCACGTATTTTAGGTCTGTCCAAATTTTTTCTTACTGTCGACTTCGAGTTTCATAGCGTCGTGGTCGAAAATGTACAGGGTGTGGGATCCCTGGGTGGCGCAGCGGTTTGGCGCCTGTCTTTGGCCCAGGGCGCGATCCTGGAGACCCGGGATCGAATCCCACATCAGGCTCCCGGTGCATGGAACCTGCTTCTCCCTCTGCCTGTGTCTCTGCCTGTCTCTCTCTGTGACTATCATAAATAAATAAAAAAAATTAAAAAAAAAAAGAAAATGTACAGGGTGTGATATCAACCTTCTTGTACCTGTTGTACCTGTTGAGGGCTGATATGTGGCCCATGATATGATCTGTTCTGGAGAATGTCCCATGTGCACTTGAAAGGAATGTGTATTTTGCTTTAGGAAGAAATAGTTCAGACTATATCTGTGGAGTCCCTGTGGTCCAGTGTGTCAAGGCTATTGTTCCCCTGTTGATTTTCTGCATAGACTGATCGGTCCATTGCCATAAGTGGGTAGGTGTTAAAATCCCCTGTCATTGTATTATTATCAGTGAGTTCCTGTACTTTTATTGGTAATTGGGTTCCATATGTAGGTACTCGCATGTTGGCAGCATAAATATTTAGTTGTTTGATCCTGATGGAGAGTCTTTTTAACTATGAAATAATGCCCTTCTTCATCACTTCTTACAGTATTTGTTCTTTCTTTTTGAGATTAAATATTTTATTTATTTACTTATTCATGAGAGATACACAGAGAAGCAGAGGCAGAAACATAGGCAGAGGGAGAGAGGCTCCCCAAAGGGATGCCGATGTGGGACTCGATCCTTGGATCCCATGAACACACCTTGAGCCGAAGGCAGATGCTCAACCACTGAGCCACCAGGTGACCCCCAGGGTTTGGTTTCAAATCTAGTTTCTCTAATATAAGTATTGGTCTCCAGCTTTCTTTTCATAACCATTAGCATGATAGATGATTTTCCATCCCCTGACTTTCAATCTGCTGTTGTCTATAGGTCTAAGGTGAGCATCTATTAGGCAGCATACCGAAGGACCTTGTTTTTTTTAATAACAATTTTATTTTTGAGAGCATGAGACAGAGGAGAGAGAGAGAGACAGAGACAGAGACAGAGGCAGAAAATTAGGGCAAGAGAGAAGCAGGCTCCCCACCAGGACCCCAATATGGGACTCGATCCCAGACTCTAGAATCACACCCTGAGTCAAAGGCAGAGACTTAACCCCTGAGCCACCCAGGTATCCCGGATCCTGTTTTTTATGCCACTCTGATACCCTATATCTTTTAATTGGAGCATTTAGTATCAGCATTCAAAGTGCTTATTCAAAGATATGAACTTTGTGCCTTTGTTTTACCCGTAGAGTTGGTGTTTCTGGTGACGTTCTCTGGTCCTTTCTAGTCTTTGTTGCTTTTGTCTCTTTTTTTCCCCCCACTAGAATAGTCCCTCTTAAAATTCCCTAGTGGACGGGTTTAGCAGTCATGAACTCCTTTATACTTTGCCTGTCTGGGAAAATCTTTCCTTCTATCCTGAATGACACCCTTGCTGAAGAAAGAATTCATACAAATTGGACTCCAATAAAAAGAAATTTAAAAACATAAAATAAATTTTTGCTATTATGATTGAGGAAAATGGCATTTAGGAGGAAAAGCAGAAGCTGAAAGAGAAGAGGAAAGATTTCACCAACCGTAGCCTTCACAGGGACTTGGTGTCCTTTCCTAGGAGGCCCCCCCCCTCCGTAGGATGCTTCCTGCCCCTCTGCGTTCCTTTTTGGAACACAGCAGGCACATCTCCATGCCTCCAGCACCTCTGCAGTCATGGTTTATAGCGTCTTCCAGGTATCCTACTGGGGACCACAGTGTCGTGTATGTAACCATCCAGCTGCTGTTTGACAACATTGGGGGGATCTTGACCTTTTGTTGGTTGGTGGGGTGTGTGTGGTGTCTATCACCATGAAGCTACAGTGCAACTATCAGATCTCTGCTGGGTAGACCAAACGCCGAAATGGTTGGTACAACATCATTTCTCGTGCTGATGCTGGTGGCTAGCTGGGCTTTCCTGGCCGACCCGCGGCTCGCCTCCTGTAGTGAATTCAGCTGGAGGGTCAGCTGAGGTGGTAGGGTCTGGCTTGGGCCACATTCCCATGTCCGGCAGTGGGTCTTGCCGAGCTCCGGCTGCTTCTGTTTCATCCCCGATGCCTCTCCAGCAGGGAGTAATACCTCGGGGCCGCCCTGGCGGGAGCTCCTGAGAGCTGGGTGCCCATGGTCGGGGAGCTCTGAGGCTGCCTCTGTGTGGTCAGGGTGGGGACGGGGCTGAGGTCCCCTCAGTCCCCTGTGCTGCCCTGGCTTCAGGCCGAGCCCCAGTCTTCACCGCAGCCCCCTACTCACAGGGCGAGGAGGGGTGTCATCCACACGCTGGTGTGATAGATCCCTAGGCACCACAAAGGTGTGCACGCTGAGTCCACTGGTGAGCGTTGCCCAGGTGCATGAGCTGCAAGTTGGGACCCAGGAAATTTAAACAAATTCCCGTACTCCCTGGACAGCAGAGCAGGACTGATTCATTTTTGTGCTACACCCACCACCCTCCCCTATGACCCCCCAAATGACCAGCTATGGCTTAAGGCTGCTTGCCCCACCCCAGTAAGCTGCTGGGCACACCCTAATCGGAAATCGGCTCATAACAATGTAACCCCTGCTTTGTGTCCCCCAAAACCTGCAGCACCGATTCTGACCAAAGTAATAGGCCAGCTCAAGTGGGATACTATAGTGTAATGTGTAATTCAATCAGCCACACCTGCGTGTTGACCGACATGATGTGCAAATTCTGCATATCCCACGGTCCACTGACCCTATAAATCTGCTATGGCCTCTTAGTCTCGGGGTCCAAGTCCCTGCTCCGCTGTGTCGTGTGAACTTGGACCCAAGCTCCACCTTGTAGAGAAACCCTCGGGGTTTGCTTCGGTGTCGGCTCCTTGGTGTTTCTCAGATTCGTAGTTTGGGCACAACACAAAACCTGCTGTCCTGACATCCCTTCCAGGGCCACGCTGAGTGCCCCACAGGCCCTCTGTGCCCAGCACACTGGCATGGGGATGCGGGGAGGGTAGTACGTGCCCTGGAAAGGCCAGCCCGGCCCCTCTGGACAGAGGGAGAGCACAGACCTCCCAGATCGCTTTGAAACAGACCCTGGTGCTGAGGTTCCCTGGCTGTCACTCTGTCCTAGCCCATTCTGGCCCGCGGGGCACAGGATGTGTCCCAGTATAGTCTGTGGGTTCCTGACCCTGGC